>NC_064628.1:727038824-729938824 GCF_023864275.1 Schistocerca cancellata | reverse complement strand
AATCTGTATCGCCTCTGGCTATGCTTAAAATCCAGTATCTGATTTCGGAATCTCTGTCTGACCATGACGTTATCTAACTGGAATCTATCCGTATCGCCCGTCCTTTTCGAAGTCTACCGCTTCCTTTTGTGATTCTTGAACAGAGAATTCACTGTTACGAGCTGAAATTTAATACAGAACTTAACTGGTCTTTCTCCTCTCGCATTCCTTGCTCCAAGGCCATGTTCTCCTGAAACCATTTCTTCTACTCCTTCCCCTACAAATAAAATCCAATTCCCCACGGCGGTTAGATTATCATGCCCCTTTACGTACTTTATTACCTTTACCATATCGTCATATACTTCCTCTGTCTCTTCATCTTCAGTTTGCGACGTCGACATTTATATCTTAATTTTCGTTGTCGGTGTTGATTTGCTGTCACGTCTGACAAGAACAACCCTATCAGCGAAGTGTTCACAGTAACTCATTCTGTGCCCTACTTTCATATTCATAACGAATCCTACTGCTATTATACCATTTTCTGCTGCTGTCGACAATACCTTATATCCATCTGGCCAGAAATCCTAGTGATCTTCTCATTTCACTTCACTGCCCCCTGCTGTGTCTAGATCGTATTTTCCCTTTCAGGTGTTCTAGCTTCTCTAACACGTTCAAGTTTCTGACGTCCCTTACCCCAACTCGTAGAACGTTATCCTTTCATTGGTTATGCAGTCTTTTTGTCATGGTCACCTTCGCCTTGGTAGTCCCCTGCCGGAAATCATAATGTACTATTCCGGGATCTTTTGCCAATGGAGAAGCCACCATGACATATTTTCAGTTGCAGACCATATGTCGAGAATCTACACCGTTTGTATCTGCAACGATTTCCATTCCCTTACGCATCCTCGTGTCACTGTTACTTTATGATTGTTTCGCCTTTAGTGGCCTCCGCCCCCTTTGCCCATGCCGTCAGCAGAATGAGGGTGACTTCTTATGCGGAAGTCTTCGGCCGGCAGTACTGACTGTTAATCAGCATTAATATTTTATACAGTGGTGAATTTGATAAACGTAAACACTAAACAGGTTTCCATAAAGGACCAGAATCTTGGAAAAAGTGTTTCTAGTAAAGGCAAAGTAGAGGTGAAGTAGGGCAAGGTGATGTAATGGATGTAACAATTCAACCGAAGAACAGCGAACTTCAATTAAACTGAGTTTAGTATGAGTGAAACAAGATTAATACACGTAACCTAAATCAAGATAATATGAAACAAATCGTTGAATATCTGAAGGTAACAACTACAACAGCAATAAATGCGGTAGATCCAAGGAACCTAGACATTTATCGATTTAGTGAAAAATAAACGAAAGTCTAATGAGTACTTAATGATCTCAGTTAATAATGAAATGACAGCTGCAAAAGGTATCACCCCTAAAATGGACAAAGCCATCACCAGAGAAGGCAATTATGTTACTAGGACTGTAGCCTTTTACAATGAAAATGCTTTTTCTGGGAGAGCAAAAGACACTACTAAGTACTTTCAAACAAAGATTAGAAACCTAGCAGTTGATGATACCCTTTTACTCATTCAAAAAAAGGAACACTCTAAAAGTGATGAATCCAGATTTACCTACACTGACAGTTCAACTGAAATTATATAAGCCCGGTGTATCAGGTGTTCCGATTACATCAAGTGCAAATAATTAAATTTTACGTCTTAAAATCTCAATGAAAAGTTAAATATTATAGGGTGCATCATAATTAATGCTGCAGTTTTAATTGCACAGCATAGATCCGACACTCCACCCTTACCCTAATGACCATAGTCATTACTTACAATTTGATTCGTGAACTATGATTTTCATAGATTCTATCGGGCTTCAGTGTATATGATGCCGCAGTGGTTGGTGTATTTAACTGCACATAGGTTGGTAATGACGCTTTTAGTTTATCTGTGGTCAGAAGAAAGGTAAAATTGTAGATATGTGTAATTAAACTAATGACTTACAGAATAAATTCAGAAGAATAAGTATTTACAATACATATTGCATTACATTGTCATCCATAATCAGTAGATACTTGAGCAAGTTTATATTAAATCAGAAATGAAATTAATCACTAAATTCAATTCATTAACGTAGTTTCGGCCGTGCTATTCTTTTATCGTAGGAGCTGAAAGTTTGTGTAACTGAAGGCGTACAACCCCTGTGTCCTTACCGCGAACAATCGTACCGTATAATTTGGTGATATGAACAAGCGTTCATTAGTAGTTCAAATTATTATTGTCATATAAGCGGCAGTTCGGAAACAGAGTTTCCAATTTTCGCAATTCATCAGGATGTTAAAGGATTCAAAGCAATTTCCCAAGAAACTAATTGTTGTCAGTACACGTTTTGCAGTTGCATGTTACAACATGAATGAATTCTAAGAAATAAAGATCCATTAATAACGGCCGGTCCCAAAAGCAATAACCCGATCGACACTTTAAAAATGAACACAAAGAGTCTCTAAAGCAAAACACATTTATTTTGTGGTAAGTGGTTTCGTTCAGTTTTTGACCATCTTCTGGCCCTCATACCATGATGATAGGCAGTGGCGGTGGATATAGCGGGTGTTACCACTGCACGATCATCAACTGTGTTCTTGTACTCTATGCTGGCACAAAGTGGGCTATCTCAGACTATGGCATATCCTCGACTAGGGGAAAACACACTACAATAACAACATCAGAGAGGTATTGGGAACTGATGAAACTGTATGCATTTTATAGTTAGTTGGTCTATATTAGGTGGAGAACAGCGAGATTGTGTGGCAGCAACACAACCAGTTATTCTGGATGCATTTATATCATTTTCAAAACTGCCAAGGAAGAATAAATAATGGTAGTATTAGATTGAAAACTTGATAACTTGGTTCAACTATTCGCCTACAAATGGACAACTGCAATTGTCCGTCCCTTTTGGAAAGCAACTATAAAGCCTACTACGATAATTGATAGCCACGGAAAATTGCTCTCTGACGAAATGAGTAGGACTGTTTCATTTTCTCAAGCTTTAAAACCGGACTTTTACTACAGCAATATTGTAAGATAGTTATTCGAAAAGTCTACTCTTAGCGTTGACAGTGGTGACCTTGCTTCCTGTGAACTTAATAGCAAAATATAGGCAATTAGGTACTACAGGGGAATACGGGTATCATACACAGTTACAGAAATTGTCAATGTTGTTTTGGAATCCGACGCACGAGCCAGGAATGCATCAGTTGCTTAATGTCGCAAATACATTAAAAATAAATAACCTGGTATTTTATTTTAAAATAAATTTTGCAAGTTTGTTAAGGACTGTGAAATAGGGGGTCGTGTGATTAGAGGCTAGCTTCAAAAAAGCTTAAGAACTTTTAAGGAAATGTCGAAAGTACGTGTGAAGTATAAATTATGGAAGTGGTTCAAATGGCTCTGAGCACTATGGGACTTAACATCTGTGGTCATCAGTTCCCTAGAACTTAGAACTACTTAAACGTAACTAACCTAAGGACGTCACACACATCCATGCCCGAGGCAGGATTCGAACCTGCGACCGGAGCGGTCACGCGGTTCCAGACTGAAGCGCCTAGACCGCACGGCCACACCGGCTGGTTATGGAAGTGGTAATATCATAGTAGGGTTGACGTGTAAGGCAAACGTTGACTACGACTAAACTATGAACGGCTGTTGCGATGACAAATTTCTGCTGAGGGACATGGGGAGAAGGGTCACCAGCGCTCTTTTGAGTCAGGAAAAGAAATTAGACCCACTGGCATAGGTGATCGGTGGTCGGGTACTCATAGTAGTCAATTCTTGAGACCTGTTTGAGGTCCTGGGACCCTTTGTCATTGAATTAAGGTATTGATTTAGTACAGACGCAGATCTGGCAATTTGCCAGGAATCTGTTCAGTCAGTTTTATGACCCAGGAGTTGATGAATAAGAAATGCATACTAAATGGCACAGCGAATTTCCATGGAGATTCTGTGGGCTTGTGCGTGAATATGAACCAGGAAACATATCTCCTCTTCCCAATATATTCTCTCACAACATGAAAATTACATGAATTACGCACGCAAGCATTCGGGAAATTTACCGATAGTAAAATGGGAGAAATGATGATGATTTGCTATGTACTCTCCACAATACGTCGTAAATTACTGTAGAATACAGAATAAAGTAAATTTATTTATTCGTTGTTATTGGATCTTGTTTTTTCTCACCTCCTAGATAGCAACTGGATTCGCATTCGGGGGACGACGGTTCAATCCCACGTCCGGCCATCCTGATTTAGGTTTTCCGTGGTTTCCCTAAATCGCTCCAGGCAAATGCCGGGATGGTTCCTTTGAAAGGGCACTTCCTTCCCCGTCCTTCCCTAATCCGATGAGACCGATGACCTCGCTGTTTGGTCTTTTCCCCCAAACAATCCAATCCAATCCAATCCCACCTCATAGAGTACACGTTTCTATCCCATACGATGTAATATAAATTTTCCTAACTGTTCTTCTCGAATACTGCAATAAGGTAAAAACACGACTTTCAACCGGCCAGTAGGGAGACACGGGAGTGGAAGATGCTTTCGGGATGCGATAGGGCGGCTGACATTTTAGAGGTGGTTTTAAGGCCGCAAATGTCATCATTCGTCTCTGTTGGTTATTTGCACCGGCGTGCTGTCGCTGAGTGGAAATGTTAATTGCGCTCCTGTCCTAATGCCGACAAAGGCGATGCTACAGAAAACGATCAAAGAGATTTGGTCGGATAAACAACGTTCCAGTTAATTACAGTCACGGGGAGGAAGTTTGGAGGGCATTATCTGTTATTACCATGGACGCTGCGAACCATTTCCCTCTCTGTATTGATATAGTGAAATGAGAGCTTTAACTAAATTGATATCAAAATTGTCAGCTATACCCCAAACACTCTGTGATATAGCGGCAAAGACTGACTTAGATTCAGACCAAAATAGTTTACAATACGTCATAAGTACTGACAACTCGACAACTTATACTATTGTTAGTTATTCAGGCGAGTTTCCTTTGGAAGAAACCGTATATGGCGACAATACTGCATTACAGCAATGATGTGGAATGATGTGTGTAAACCACATCTCGCGTCCGTCGGCCGTCGTAATTTCAAATACTATTATAATTATTTTCATTATTATTTTGATTGTTGCCGACCTACGTGGTGGACCTTAATAAAAATGATATTTCATTCAATTTTGATTTAAGGTTAAATGCTTTTTTGAAGTTCTCCTTTTTAACAATATTAATCTTAAATTAGTTGTTACCTTAATGAATGTTAGACTCGCTGAATCTTAAAACATGAGCATACAAGTTGAACAATAGAATAAACTTTTCATATTAATTTCCTCGGCTAGTCAGTTCACTTTAACGCAAGAAATATTTAGTTGTTAATTACAATTACGGCCCACACACGCGCGAGAGTATTTTTTCTTACCTCCGTTAACCATTGTATTGTAGTCCTGGCTCTGGCTCTGGCTCTCGGCTATGGTACTAAAAATAAGAATCTTAAAGCTACGTATTTTCGTCAACTTCGTGCGGCTGTGGAGAAAAATGTGTATTACGTTAATAGCGGGCGAATATATCGCTTCCGCTAAATTTTATAAGTTAATATCGCCACGTAATGGCGTCGTTGGCTGCATCGGCCGCTGCGATTGTTGAACGGTAAATTACTTGAATGTAGGTTAATTCAAGGAAGGCGGACATGAAATCAGGATCACCTCATACAAATTAAAAGTGAACAATGATATTAAATCATTATATTATCAGCTTAACTCGTACAAATATGCTTACATTTGCCAGCACTCGCAAGATGTCCGTCTACAAACAACCAAGACAAGAGAAGAAGTGAAGACGATCAAAAAAATTAACAAAAGAGCATATCTTGTCGTCTCTTTAAATCATTTAGTTATATTTCTTTGCACTCGAAACTTACACAGAGAAATTATTATTTTACGGCTACATGATAAAAATATATTACTCAATTTTTAAATGACTCTTCTTTATAAATACTGTTTTTATGTCTTTTCATAATATAGCACTGGGGACGCTATACACAACAATGAGAGGGACGCTTTAAATGATACCACATGTTTGTTCTTCTTCGGCAGTAAAATTTTATAATTCCATAGGTCTACGCGAAATAACACATAAATCCAAATAAATGACAGCTACTTATTTGATTGGGCGTTTAACATTCGTGCGAGAACCGTATCACACATGATACCTGCGGCGTTTCCCGGCAACATGTGCTCATAATTTTTTAAATATATTCTTTTACTTTCAAACAATCAGTGAATGTTACGTAAATCAAAATTTTATTGCACTATTTGATCTCTGACATATATTATGCATGTTTTGTAAATAAAACAGCCTTTTCCTCCTGCCACTTAATTTACTTTTCCCAGATGCATTTCGTGTTTTTCTTGTTCTAAGGCATCATCATTGCAACCTACAATGATACAGTTTTGATATTTTCAGATTATCAAACAGTTCAAGATGCGATTATTATAAAAAAAGTAATTACTTACGATTTGCTGATCGGCGTTACCTCCCATCTGGTCTGGAGGTCGCACTACCACTTTCTTATCGACATAAAAGCACAATTTTGAGTTCTTTTTCACACTGTTCACCGTATTCCTCCTCCTTTTTCTGGCGTGCTGTTGTTCTTTTGCCACTAGGTATAACTATTTCTTCGGACACCGTACTTTTAACAATGTAAGTATTGCAAATCAATTACATGTTTCCTTCAGTTTGCTGTAATTACCTACTTGTTGCCAACCAAATGAAGTATGGGTTCGAAACCATCTTCTGTTCATGATGTTTATATTGTGTGTGTTTATGAGAGAGAGAGAAAGAGCGAGAGAGAGAGCTGGACAGCACAAGAAGCTGAAGAGCTGAACAAGTGTTGCCACGCCAGCCGGTGCGGTCGAGCGGTTCTAGGCGCTTCAGTCTGGAGCCGCGCGACTGCTACGGTCACAGTTTCGAATCCTGCCTCGGGCACGGATGTGTGTGATGTCCTCAGGTTAGTTAGGTTTAAGTAGTTCTACGTTCTACGGGACTGATGAACTCAGATGTTAAGTGCCATTGTAAGTCCAGAGTCTGGTAAGTGGCGCATGGTCTACTGCTGCAAAACTACAATTTGAATGGTGGCTTTCTGATCTGTGATGCAAAACTGAAAATCAAACATAAATGAAGTTGCACTTAGTCTTTTACAATATTTCATGGCAACGTTGCTACGACGACTACGGTGATATTTTTCTGTTTCCGAACAGAATGTGCTCACACCAGAAATTTTAAAGGTGTGGGACATGGTCTAGTGATGCAAACACAGCCCAGACCAGGAACTTTGGGACATAATGGATATGGAACAACCAGTCCTACCAATTATTGAGAATAGAGCTCCTCAGTGGTTTACTTGAAAAAAGAGACAGCATTGGTCGTATATTTTTTACTATCGCAAAATCGATTTTCTGTCACTGAGTGACCATCTTCAGTGCTATATTGTATAACTTAAATTAGGATGCACTGTTGTCACTAAGCTTACGGCAATCACATAGACTGAGGTCGCTGTTGAGGTAAACAGCGACCTCAGTCTATGTGATTGCCGTAAGCTTAGTGACAACAGTGCATCCTAATTTAAGTTATACAATATAGCACTGAAGATGGTCACTCAGTGACAGAAAATCGATTTTGCGATAGTAAAAAATATACGACCAATGCTGTCTCTTTTTTCAAGTATACCTGTTATCTGGTCGTAGTGCACAAGACAACATGGAGTCGCCAATCAACTCCTCAGTGGTGTTACCTTGTGCTGCGAATGGAGCAAGGATGATGGCCAAAAGCTTTCAAGGAGTGGTAGTTGCCAGAAAGGAGAATGCGTGGGCGACCGAGGTTAATACGGCGAGTGAGAGTGATTGGAATGATGAGGAAGAGAGATCTGAAAGTGGAAGAAAAAATGGCTCTGAGCACTATGGGACTTAACATCTGAGGTCATTAGTCCCCTAGAACTTAGAACTATTTAAACGTAACTAACCTAAGGACATCACATACATCCATACCCGAGACAGGATTCGAACCTGCGACCGTAGCGGTCGCGCAGCTCCAGACTGTAGCGCCTACAACCGCTCGGCCACTACGGCCGGCCACAGTGCTTGTCGATACGCGAAAAGAAACAGAACATTCGATAAACACCATTAATTTACTATACTACACTGACAAATTAGAAATGGTAATATCACATTCCGTGTGCTTTTAATGACACGAATAAAATAGTTTTATGCAGTTATATGTAGAATATGTGTTCAAACATGAATCTAACCTATGTAGTATTAATATTGATTTTTCCAACAAAATTTATTATTTTGTGTACACCCGAGGGAAAAAACAACTGCAATGCCAAGTAGGAGTTTTACGACGTAAGCAAAAGTTGGTAGGGGTGTTTCCACAGGAACCGAGTAGCGAGCTTACCATCGTGTGACCTTTAACTGATGTGAAAGTTACGGTGCAGAATCACGATGTTATGCAATTGACACCCCGGTGAACTTCTATTGAATGTGCCCAAGATGTTTAACGCAGTCATATAATGGCACCGATACACATCCTAGGTGGGGTGGCTAGCCTCTGATATGGCTTATTCATTAATTTAATTGCTCAAAGTTCCCCTCCAAAATTGATGATGGGAAAGGTTTCTGAAGAGTGTGACTATTTAACAGGTAAGTGCCGTCCTAAAAATCAACAGATACTTTTATTTTCTTTGAACGGGACACAAAATTGATCATGAATTTGCACAAGGAACAGTCATGTATATTAAAGTAAACCAAGCACGTAAATAGTCCTCACTTGATAGAGGTATTGGCGAGAACCTAGCACAAACTACACTGCACGGAATGTAGTGTGCTTCTTCACTGCGGTAAGTGGGAGCAAAGACAACAGGTGAAATGTATAAACAAGTGGGCAATTGGCTGCAATACCACGATATCACATGAGGCAGTGGTTATGTAGATGCCATCGTTGAGAAACCTCACTTCGAATTTTGGTCGGCCGAAAAATCAACTGAAGCTCTGCACATCGGAGCTGCGTGTTTACCAAGAGTGTGGTACAAGGCGGAGGCATGATGAGGGCTGCTACTCGCAGTCGTATGCTGCTTGGAGATGGGCTCCGCTTTGGAGACTGATAGGAGAACGAACGCGAAAAAACAAAAGATGAAGCTAAGTGTTGGTCTGAGGCGCCAGACAATTGAAATCGCGATAAAAATTACTGTGCCTTATGGGAGACCGATTCCAGCTGCGGCCAGGAAACAACACTTTGAACTCTCGTCCGTCCCGCGCTAAGAGAGCGACCGTTTCGCTATGCCAGAGTTCGAACAATTGTCCCCCTTAAACAAAGCTTTTGCCAAGTATGTCATTACAACATATTCGTCCAGACTCCCACTATCGCACTCTGTCAACCTAGGCGCCAACACCATCTCCTCCTATCCATTTCCGATGGTGACTGCAAACGTGTGCTGAAGTAACAGTTCAGCAGCCTATCATAGCCTCCACTAGACTTCGCGAGGGGAAGCTTTTTGGGGACGGGCACCAACGGAATATGATAACTGGGGAACATCGTGTATGTGGTATTCAGCAACGACTTTACCAAAACGTCCCAGAAAACTGCAAATCCATGGCGCTGAGCTGGCGTGTTCCTGCACGAAAAGTGTGACTTTCGAGAGAAAACTGCCACCAGCCGGTGTAAAAATAGCGATTCGTCCGTTGCTGTTACCTCTGTGACATGACATCAAAAGAGAAACCTGTCAACCTTGGTAAGTATTCAGAGAACATCGTCAATACTACCGCTAGCGAGAGGTAAATAAGACGTACTCCAAATTTAAAATTTTCCTGCTTCTGAAAAGAAAAGAGAAAATATTTTATGGTGAGCGGAAGCTAAGAGTTTTGGGAAAAGGGGCCCGGATTGGCGATAAAAAATTTCCACTGCCAGTATGTGGCATTATGCAAATTACGATGTCAAAATTGTCTTACCAGTGCAGCAGCAGGGCACCTCGGTGCAGGACAAGACAAAAGAGGCCAGCAAGGACAACAACGAGCGACTAGCTGGCTGAACGGAAGCTATCCACGTGGAGCGCGTGACGTCATGTACTCATGTCTCGCTTTTCACAGGCGAGATTAATACAAACGTTTATTACATACTAACACCTTACCATACAACAACTAAAATTAGCCAGAATGCTATGGTACTTTAATTCCAATTGGTTATTCAATTTGAACTGTGCGTTTTCGTTTTCATATCTACAAATTTCTACTTCCACTAATACATTCAAAATATGTTTGATTTTTTTCTTTTCTTTATGATTTTTAAATATTCTGAACGTCTTGTGATGCTGCCCGTCTTTGAAATAGTGCGCTGTTACTGTACCAACATTGTCCGTTTTCAGTGGCTTAACCCTTGATCTTTCAATGTTAATCACATATAACAGCCCAAACAAAAAAATTACTTATTCAGTTTTATTTAATTCGGAAGCCATTGATATTAAAATGTCTGGTGTCACCGCGCAGACACCACACTTGCTAGGTGGTAGCCTTTAAATCGGCCGCGGTCCGTTAGTATACGTCGGACCCGCGTGTCGCCACTATCAGTGATTGCAGACCAAACGCCGCCACACGGCAGGTCTAGTCTAGAGAGACTCCCTAGCTCTCGTCCCAGTTGTACAGCCGACTTTGCTAGCGATGGTTCACTGACAACATACGCTCTCATTTGCAGAGACGACAGTTTAGCATAGCCTTCAGCTACGTCATTTGCTACGACCTAGCGAGGCGCCATATTCAGTTACTATGTCTTCTGAACAGGTACTTTGTGAATCATGTACCGTCAAGAGCGACGTTCATCATTAATGGATTAAAGTTAAGTATCAAACTAATTACGTCCGCTTACTGAATTCTCATTCCTTGTCATCTTCCAGACCTCACGTCAGTATAGTTCTTCCCTCCGCACGCCAGCCTGCGTGAGCTAAAACGCGTGCAGTTCGGCGTCCAGTTGTAACACGGTGTTGGTTCTTCTGCCAACACAACAGTTTAATTATAAACTTTTAGTAAAAATTCCAAAAGAAAAGATTGTTGTTGTTGTTGTTGTTGTGGTCTTCAGTCAAGAGACTGGTTTGATGCAAGTTATCGATTAGAAATTCGTTAGTTGTGTAACAGAATTTCTTTGATACATGAATGGCTGTTCTTCTGAGTTAGTTGGGAAATGTTGCTGTCTTATGAGTAGTTGGCGAGTAGTTGGCAGACATGTCTTGTCGAGTTCTGAGTTCCATATCGGCGTCTCATAACGAACAAAAATTGAATCTCCAATATGAAAGCTTATTTCAACACACATGTTATAAACCGAAATATGAATATTCACCTCCAAGAAGAAACATACCTCTACATGATGAGCCATCGAAAACGTCAAAATACAACGATCGAAGGCAATATATTACATAATGAAAGTTACTAAATCAATTTTTGTCACAATATGCATTTTATCAATAATTCAACTTTCGCCCTTATTTGTTCTCGTTGTCAGGCAAACAGATGCTAAGAGCAGTATGTGAGGTATGTCATAAAATAAAGTAGTGAATAGGACCATAGAGTTTAAACGTCTGCTTCATTTGGCGAAGACTAAGTACGGTGGGAGTGAGGGTATAGTAACAAAATGAGGTGGACCATGTGACCAAGGAGAATATTTTCACTTTAATACAGTGACTGACAGCTGCTTCTTCGAAGCTATTTTTTCAGTACATTTAAGTGAGCATAATACCAGTAGTTTGTTACGATATACCTGGTATTTTACCAATAGCATATTGTTTCCTTAGACACACTGTTATAGGGTATAGCGGACTAGCCGCGTGCACAGGTGTCAGTTTATTGTTAGCTCTCCTTAGGTAATTCCCGTGCGCGCATGTGTGCAACATTGGTTTCGTTTAGTGTTGGGACAGACTTTTTCTCGCTTGGTACTTTATTGTAGCATCTTTTTAGTATTGTAACTTCTTGGCGCATTCTTACGATGAGCTAGACATGTCGCGCCACGGTCTTTAGTAGAAAATGTTTACCTTTGGAGGGCATGATTCTCTCGGATGTCAGAGGCGCGAGGCCAGAGACACTTAGACCGGGACGGTGAAAAAGTTCGCTCTAGTTGAGGTGGCAGAGTTCTAATTTTGAGACGGTTGAGTTGGAACCCCCGGAAAGGCAGTAGTATGGCGGCACTGATGGCTAGAACAAGTTCAACAATGAACAGTCACCGGCTCTTAGCATTGCTGCGACACCAGAAAAAAAAAAACAACACTCAGGCGGGTTCCTAGGTTGCAAAAAATTATTACCTCGGTTGCGGCCGACTGTGTGGGGTGCTTACCGAAGGACGGAGCGTGTTGTGTGCTTCAGTGGCCGACCCGACCTGGAGGCGGAAATCGGACCGCCGCTGTGTTGAAGTTGTGTCGGCTCCACGCTGTTCTTCCTGGATCGTTGTACGGATACGTCTGGTGAGCTTCCGATTTGATTTGTCGGACTGGAGTGAGCCGAGCATCGGTAGTAACCATACCTGTAATTGCTATTTCGTGTTCCAGTGCTGTAATTGTTTAGTTCGGTAGTTTCGTGAATGTTTGTTCGAGGTTCACGTTCGGTTCCATGTCAGACTTCCGGCTATTGATCCCGCTTCCGTTTCTCTGAGCAGAAAAATTGCGTGTTCACTCCCATAAAATTGCTGAATTTGTTCCTTTATTTAATGTTCAAATCTGAGTGTTATTTGAAGTTCCGTCTTCACTTCCTAGTTGGCTGCTGTAAGGCAACGGATTTGTGGCAGTGCTCATTAATGGATCAAGTAAATTCATTTTATGTGCCACGCCCTGCATATACTGTTGCTGCAGCGCACATTATGAATTATTATCTTATGGATGTTTAGACTACGAAGTTTGACTATGGTTTTGTTTATTGTCTCGAAGGGTGCGGCCTCTATCTTAATAATTAGTAAATCTCCATCACTGACGACTTAATTTTGCGTTTGTTACTACTATCTTATAGGTGCCTGTAACGTTATTCAAAAGGGGTACGTTCTAGGGGCTGTTAGTCAGGGGTTCATTAGACAACCAAACGCGTTTGCTGTGGTTTTAATGTTCAGCTCAGCGTGACGGTTACCTGTTCATCCTTAGCCCATGTGGCGCGAGTTCGGTATGGCTCAAATGGTTCAAATGGCTCTGAGCGCTATGGGACTTAACTTCTGAGGTTATCAGTCCCCTAGAACTTAGAACTACTTAAACCTAACTAACCTAAGGACTTCACACACATCCATGCCCGAGGCAGGATTCGAACCTGCGACCGTAGCGGTCGCGCGATTCCAGACTGTAGCGCCTTCAACCGCTCGGCCAACCTGACGAAATAATTTGTTGCTGGCAGTCAAATGTCCTGCTCGGTAACAGCATTTTGAACTCTTCCTAGATTTTAGCCGTCTTAGAAGTTTCATTATTTTGACTCCGTTAACTTATTGAAAAACTCTTTACTTGTTCTTCCTGCTGCGGTAATTTTGAGTGTCGTAAGGCGGCGTCCGGTCTATAGTAAACGCCTATCCCAATTCGATTCGTATACTAAATTCTGTACTGCTCAATTACTTACGCAACCATTTGGCTTCTTTTCGTGGTACGTTGTTGATAGAGCAGGCACAGAGTCCGAAAGCTAAGCCAAATCCGCGCTCGAGCGAAAGGCCAGCCAGGTGCAGGTTATCCTGCACCATTAAATGCTTCCGATCCCACTACGCCTTGTAAGGACAGGGTTGCACAGCACGTTGATGCATTTATTTGTGTATTAATCATTGCGTGCCTATGGCAGTTCTTCCTTTTTACTATATGAACGGTTGAAATGTTAACCGGCTAATTTGCCATTTGAGTAGCTGCTAGATTCACTCCCTTTTATGTGTTAATACAAGTGTGGTTCTCTCAACTGAATGATTAATCTTACTCCTTTTGAGTTCCTGGTTTTTGAACTGTACAAACACAGGAGGTCTAAAATGCTTCAAAATTCATCAAATTTGTCTTTTTTATTTTTGCCTTGTGCGCCTCCGCTATACGGAGGTATATTAATTTTCTCATATGCTGGCTATCTGCGGAGTACACTTCCATTTTGGACTGTAAATATTAAATATCTTCCGAGAAAGAATTTTCAGTTTCTTTTATTGTGCTAACAGTGTTATTATTATTGTATTTTATCTGTCTAGATCTAGCGTAATTTTATCATTGCAAGTTATTGTGTTTCTTATCAGTCATTACCACCGAAGGTGTTCCACCAGTAGCTGTTTAGTCAATCTAACTGTTGAAATAAACAGAGACTTCACAACAAAAATGATATTCAGTGTCCCTTGGGCCCTGTCCTTCCTACGACAAACAGCCTGATGTGGGTATTGTGTACCACGATGCCGCAAATCCGGAATTCGATTTTGAAGAAATCCACGACATAAAGAGTGCAACCGGAATTCCATTTTTAAACTCAGAGGAGAGAGCACATAGGCGGAACGTGTACATTGAAGGCCTCTGTGAGGGGGAAGATATGTCTGATGTAATACAAGAAGAAAAAAGAGTCTATTTAGTCTATTCCAGTATTGGAATCAGTGTTTAAGAGAGCTTTGGAGGACTTAAGATCAAGTAAGGCAGAAAGGATCGATAACATTCCATCAGAATTTCTAAAATCATTATGGGACGTGGCAACAAAAGGACTGTTCACATTGGCGTGTAGAACGTAGTGAGTCTGACAACATACCGTACGACTTTCGTAAAAATATCATCCACTTAATTACGAAGACTGCAATAGCTGACAAGTGCAACAATTATCACACAATCAGTTTAATAGCTTATGTATCCACGTGTGAGACAAGAATAATATACAGAAGAATGGAAAAGAAAATTCCGGATGTGATAGATGATCAATCTGGCTTTAGGAAAGGTAAAGGAACCAGAGAGGCAATTCTGACGATGCGGTTAATAATGAAAGCAAGACTAACAAAAAATCAAGACACCTTCATTGAATTTGTCGACCTAGAAACCGAGTTCAACAATTTAAAGTGGTGCAAGACGTTCGAAATTCTGAGAACAGTAGGTGTAAGCCATAGGGAGAAACGGGTAATATACAATATGTACAAGAACCAAGAGGGAAAAATAAGAGGGGACAACCAAGAACGAAGTGCTCGGATTAAAAAGACTGGAAGGTAGGGCTGTAGTACTTCGCCCCTACTGTTCAGTCTGTTAATCGAAGAAGCAATAATGGAAATAAAAGGATGGTTCAGGAGTGGAATTAAAATTCAAGGCGAAAGGGTATGAAAGGTACGATTCGTGTTGACGTTGCTATCGTAAGTGAAAGTGAAGAAGAAGTACATGATCAGCTGAATGGAATGGACAGAATGAACAAAGAATATGGATTGATAGTAAATCGAAGAATCATGAGAGTAATGAGAAGTTGCTGAACTTAGAACAGCGAGAACATTAATATCAGGATTGATGGTTACGAAGTAGATGAAGTTAAGGAATTCTGCTGCCTAGACTGTAAAATATCCAAGGACGGGCGGCGAAAAGATAACATTAAAAGCAGTCAAGCAGTGAGAAAAATGGCATTCCTGGCCAAGACAAGTATACTAATATCCAATATCGCCATTAATTTGAGGAATAAATTTCGGAGAATATACGTTTGAAGCACAGCATTGTATGGCAGTGAAACATGGATCTTGGAGAAACCGGAACAGAAGAGAATCTAAGCATCCGAGATGCGGTGCTACAGACGAATGTTGCGAAGCATGTGGACTGATAAGGAATGAGGTGGTTCTGCGCAGAATCAGAGAGGAAAGGAATATGTGGAGGACACTGTCATAGTGAAGGAACAGGATGGTAGGATAACTTACGTCGATCAGACAGACAGAGATTAGAATACATGCAGTAGAGAATTGAGGACGTAGGTTGTAAGTGCTACTGTGAGATAGCACAGCAGAGAAATTCGTGTCGGGCCGCATCAAAACAGTCACAAGACCGATGATACAAAATAATTGAGTGAAGTGTTTGTCGGAACAGGGGGTACGTTATGGATATCACGTCCTCCGCCAAAGAAATCGAACACATGTTCTCAGCACAACCTAACTCATTTACCCCGTGTGAAAAGAGATGCAAAAGTACTGCACCTCAATGTTGCCAGAAGCTGTTTTCATTTTTAGTCGTTAACAGTACTAATAGGTACACAGAAAATATCGAGGACACCTCTTCAAGGCAGAGGTGTGAGGTGTGCCCATCGACAAGTCTTCAAGATTTGTAGCGAACACACTGCACAAGGGTTCAAATACTTCGTCTCACCAAGGGCATGAACAGATTTCGTTTCCAATTTCGTGCCTCAGATTCGACGAAAATGAAACAAGATGTGGGAAAGGGAAAACAAATGATACAGTGGCGGGAAGACTAGTTTTCAGTCGGGCGATTGAAACCTTCCAGAAGGCTAATGCAGTTTCTGAATGCTTTGACTGTTGATGAAAAACTAGAAGTATTCCGTGGAAGGTGCAGAGTCGGCCAATACATGCCAACTAATACAAACAAGTGTGGAATAAAGAGATTCGCAGCGGTGGATACCAGAAGTTTTACAGATTCAACTTGGAGATCTACGTTGGACAACAGCTTGAAGCCAATATGTATAAATAGGCCAATAGGACAACTAAACTCATATATCCGAGTCTTTCCCGACTATTATTTTTCAGTCTACGAATCTTAAAACGCACTAATAATACAGAAGACGACCATCGTAAGTACTGTGAGGTAGGCTACGAGACATTTCTCTAGGGATTTAGTAACAGTAAAAGCCCACAAGAGAAGTCATCTGCGTATATGGCCTCAGGAAAATTGCAAAACAGTCTCTTATGTGCCGAAACGAAATAGAGTGGTATTACTTCTGTCTACGATGCATGACTATGAAAAAATATATGATGATACAATGAATGATAAGAAAGAAATGAAGATGTTGTACCATGCCTCTTTAGGCAGTTTGTAGATTTAGTGTATTCCGGCGAAAGCGTGGTTATCCGCGCCGAAACCTAGGTCAACATCCGGTTTCTATTTGCAATCGAGGCGGATTCTTTATAATCATTAAAGAAATTGGGATATTCTATAACCCCACCAAGGGCAGTGTTGACAAAATGGTTCAAATGACTCTAAGCACTATGGGACTTAACATTTGAGGTCATCAGTCCCCTAGACCTTGAACTACGTAAACCTAACTAATCTAAGAACATCACATACATCCATGCCCGAGGAAGATTCGAACGTGCGACCGTAGCAGCAGCGTGGTTCCGGACGGAAGCGCCTAGAACCGCTCGACCACAGCACTCGGCTGGTGTTGACATAATAGATGAAATGAATGCAACATATAATGCAGCTAGAAGCACAAGAAAGTGAGTGGCCAGAGCTGTAGTTCATAGCATGATGAAAACAGCAGCGATAAATGACGCAGTTTGTTGCAACACAAATAAGAAAGAACAACTAACAAGAAGATAGTTCATGAGGCAACTTTCCTTTGCAAGATCACCTTGAGCGAAAAAGGTAACTAGGTCACTAATAGAAACGAACAGCTTTGTAACGGGAGAAGTTCATGAGGATGATGTGTGACCTGCGCATGTAAGAACAGGAAAACCAGATGTGTTTGTAAAAACTGCCAGTAATACAGTTTCCTTGAACATTCTGCTATTGTGTGTAAAGACTGTATCGACAAAACTTTCCACTAGATACGTGCATTATTTTGCCAACAGCTCATTTTTATGTACTTCAATTTTGTGAAAATTGATTTAAACGAAATATTAATTTTTTCTTTTAATTAGATACATTATTGTGACTGGTAATGATACTAACTGATTTTCTAATACTTCCATCCGTTACACATGTCACAATGCAAATTAAAAGTGATGGAAACCGCAAGGGTCAGTGAGACCAACAGCGTGTGCTCACGTCGAGATTCCAACCGCGTGCACAGCCTGGTTAAAGTATTTTTTTTAAAAAAAAAAGAAAAGAAACTTCCCTTCGAAAAGAGCACGCTGAATTTGACAGGCTTTTGACAGCGCAGAGTCCGTAGCCTGCGCTTCATTTGCTGTGACGGTAAACTTTCACTGACTTACTCATACTGTCTGCGAAGGGACTGTATATAGTTTATCGACGTTTAATAATGATGTATCGATGACAAAATGCTGCTACCAGTCAGGCTGTGAGCACCGACAGTAACGTGACAAAATTTATAATCTATGCCAAATTAATTTTGTTTCGCACTTTCTAATCACGTTCTGTCCTTACTTTCCCTCATTTGGAGTCTTTATATTTTCGTTAAATATATTCCAGTAACTGGGGAATACTATCACCTTCGATAAAGTGGTTTTATGTTGCGGTTAGTGTGAACCCCGTCACGGTGAGTGTGGTCACCAACACTTGAGTTGTAGCCGTTTGCAATCAGTGTGGAGAAAACATTTTCACTGAGACCACTCGTTCTGTTTTGTGAACAGTTTCTTCTCACCAGACAATATGCTTTAGTCAAGAATCAAAATTTCGCCACAGCGCCTCATTGAGCCACGGGAGGTGACATTGGTGACGATGATCTGTCCGTCCGAAGAGAACTTTAAGCTGGATTAACGCAACTGGTATTATTCGGAAGGAGTAGGGTCTGTTATGACACAGCTATGGCCTCGGCTCCCCGCTCTTATCTCATATACACAGAACACATCAGGTACAATAATGCAAATCGTACAGCTGCACTGAAGACCCGTGACATTCAGTTAGCCTATGTGACGTTTGAAAAGCATTTTAAAGACCATAATTTACACGAGAATATTTTTTTACTCTATTATTTGTTTTCCCTCAATGCTTCAGTTGAAAATCATAAAGTCGCTTCAGTTTCTAAGATTAATTTAGGTATGGGGGATAAGTGATTTAATGTCGCTTAATACTTTATATGAAACAGTTACTGGATACTCACTGCTGTTTTGGATCTAATTTTCGTTTTACATGTTATCATTATTTCATTAACATTTTATGTTAGCGACATGAATTTTCGTTGATGTCACCACCACATTACTCGTATTGGCTGTTACGTACAGGCGGGAAATTATAGAAAGGGGAATGACAGCCGCAGCTTTTATCAGATACGCAGATCTACGAGATGCTGTTCATATCTGATCGAAACCAAATAAAGACATGCGAACTATCATAAAGGCTAACTGAAAAGCAGAGCTTCGATACGGCTCTACTTATTAAGAACACTTAGTGTCAGTGAAGCACTGACGGCAACACACATTAAATAAAGTTGGTTCTCTCCTCATTAGACTTAGTGCGTCGATGCAGTAAGCATTACATTAGCAGCGTTAAAAGAATGTGATGTACACGTGAGAACGTAAAGTAGGTGAGAGATCCTGACTGGGAGGCTGAACGCAATAAATGACGAGCTTCAATTTGGGTATAACACTTTATTAACACACCACAGATAGACAGAGTTCGACGTAAGTTAGCTTATGAATGGTACCTCTCAAAGACGTTTTCGTTATCTGCTAATGTGGCGAGGCCAAGAGTCTGTCATAGTCTGGGTCGTGACGATGTCATGACGTATGCTTCAATCCTAGACCACCGCGGCGAATTTATCATGTGAACTGCGATAGCTTCTGATGTACCGAATCCGAAATTACAGCATCCGACATGCGACGCCTCCTAAAGGGACTATAAGCTGATGAGCGGCCCGTCTGACTGGGAATGAGATCAGCGTTACGACCGAAGTGTGGGCGGAGGCGTGTGACTGACGTACTGCTGCCTACTTGCGGCCGAGCGACGTCTTTATACGAGCTAGGCAGCAGGCGGAAGGAATATCGCAAGCCATTCTGCGGCGGACGCAACGTAGTCCCTGCCACGCGACGTCCCCACCAACGTCGCCGACGTGCGTGCAATTGGGGAGCGAGGCATTGTAATATGCCCGCCTATATTCGATTCAGAACCATATGTGTGACAGCGTTGTGTGTGGAGTGCGAATGAACATTGTCGTGATATTAATAAAAAGGACTTCAACGATAATAAAGTAATAAATAATTATAGTCAATAACATAATTTAATATTCTGTAAAAATTTCTGTCTCAGACAATACCTATGGAAAAAGAAAATGACAATCTCGTCTTTTGTTATCTATGATACTTCTATAATGATCCTTCTTCTTGTTCGAACTGTTGTACTGTTTGGATGTGATTGATTTCTCGTAACACAATTATCTGTAAAAAAACTGTATTATCTCGTTAATTAATACTTGAAAAATAGTGTTCCTTTGTCACTAAAATGAGTCTCCTTAGTTTGGAGTTTTATTTCATTATGATTCTCGTCCTATATAAATATTAAGATTTCTGATCAGCTACAATGCAGCGCAGGTTCAAATGGTTGACATGTCTCTGAGCACTATGAGACTTAAATTCTGAGGTCATCAGTCGAATGGAGCACAGACATTAGTGTTATTGATCTACAGCGTAATTTATTGGTATATGCTGAATGATAAGCGATTAAGACTGAGAAATATTTTAAAATGTAAATGCATATAGTAAAGGTACAAAAAAAATTTAATATATATTATTTGTTAGTTCGAAAACAGTGCCTGAAAGAGAATGGATAAGTGATTGTCTTATGTTAGCCGCCATCTTAGTGAAATATCACGAAGGAGGTTCTAAATTGAATTTTTAAACAGACATACGTTTTTGGTCATTATTGCGATAATAATTGTGCATTGGTGGTCCATAACACACTCTCAGGTAATAAATTCCACTTAGATTCTAAATCTCTAAATATAGTGAATGTCAATGCAAATACGACCTTACGTGATACCAATTATTATATGCTGATCTATGAAGCCATGTATTTCATAACAACTTTTATGAAATATTTTCACAAGAAAAAAAATATTAGTGTTGTGTGCGTGTGGTATTTTGTGACAGTTCATTTCACTTAAAGAAAGGTGTTGCTCCCTCTAGTAGAAGCGGCGCTAAATTGTATAGATCTGCAACTAGCAATGAGACTATTACGTTACAGCACTAATGATTGCTAAAAATCATTAGTCTTGTATAGCTGAGATTACTTACCATACATTTAGCTTGTTTGCTGGTTATATATGATCGTTTTTGTGTATAAACTTAGTGGCATTTACACTGCTTGACAGACGACTTTCATACACGATCCCACATGGAGATTTCTTTAACGAAATAGCGATAATTAGCAAAAAAAGCAATAATTAAATAAAACATGTTATGTTAATAATGATTAACTAGTTTTGTTGTAGTCTCGTTGAAATAGTGCAATACTCTACGACAGGCCAAAGCATGTACCCACGATGGCACTTGCTAGCGGTCAGGGTGTCAACAATCGCGTTATGTTTTGTCTGCAGTAATCCTCCGTAATACGTGGTGTATTAGCTGCGCTCGATGCGTAAATAGCACTGGAGAAAACGCGCCTGCGGCTCTGGAACCAACTACGCGCAGGTTCCTGTCACCGTGACGGATGTGGAATGGGTAGGCATAAGATCAAGTACATGGCACGATGGTTTGACAGTAACAAAACTTAGAGTTCTACATCTAAAACTACACCTACATGGATACTCTGCCAATAACATTTAAGTTCCTGGCAGAGGGTTCATGGAACCACCTTCATAATTCTCTATTATTCCAATCATGTATAGCGCGCAGGAAGAATGAACACCTATATCTTACCGTAAAAGCTCTGATTTCCCTTATTTTCCACGTTAATACACAATTTTTCCTGTTAGGGTATCTTCTAGTTGATATTGTTGAATTATCAAAATACTAATTTTCATGGATAACAAAATTTTCGAATGCTCCTCAAGTGAAATTTGTTTTAAATATTTCTTATAATGTTGAGGTGAAGTATATTTTACACACACACAGAATTTTAATACACCTATTTCTGTGATAATGTTCATCACACTGCTTACAGATATGTGAATGTTTATCCTTTTTGTACATGTGTGAATAAAAATTATCAATTATCCTCTCTTCTTTGCATTTTTACACTTAGTTGTCACTTCAATTTTTTATAAGTTTAATTGAAATTATTATTTAATAAAAATATGGAAACTCCAAAGTTTTTATAGGTGGTAACAAAAAATCCAAAAAGATATATATTTAAAACCATCATCACATTATTGAAGAAGCAAAAATTAGAGAGCACCTTGAGAAAGAAATAGAAGTAATTAAAACTGGATATACAATGCTTACTTGCAAGTATTAATGTGAAATGATGTAAGAAACATATTGAATATTGGGAAAATTGCGGTTTAATTATTTTTATGATAATAAAACTGTTGATGATGTAGTAGGCTATTTTTTAGCTGGGTCAAAAATATTGTTCATGTAAAAAAAGTAGAAGATTTGGAAGAAGAAATTGATTTGTATAGTCAACCAACTGAGTTCTTTTTCTACTGTAAATAAAATTTTTTCCTTAATACATTAATCCACTTTCTAGTTGCTGTGGCCAAGATAGTTGAACAGGAAAAGAATTCACACTGTCAATTTTTTTTACTGTTGCTAGTAATTTTACTGTGTTTCCTTATTTCATTGATGAGTTTGCTGTACAATAAACATTTCATGAAAAAGAAATTGTGATCTATAATGACATACTACTGAAACCTGGCTAAATATTTCTATCTAATGCATTTCTTATTCTATGTAATGGACCTTATTCCAGAAATAGCTGAAGCAGTCTTTAGACTGCATTCAAGTACATCTAATACTACTTGCAATTCAGAAAAGTCTATGATGAACATATTTGAATTTTTTAACCATAACAATTATCAGCTGAATTTTGAATTTGGTTTATAGTCATTTGAGTCTGCTGTTGATCAGAGATGATATTTTAACTTTTCTAAATTGAATTCCAGTCAGGAGACATTAACACAAGATAAACGAGATCATGTTAAATTTCTTGAAGATAACGGAAAACTATATAAACAAGTATAACAGAATAAGCCACTTGCTTTAGAGTATGAATACTTTCGAAATGGAAACGAAATGTTGGAACCGATAATATTCTAGGGAAGTAATGGGTTTTACTAATTGTTGAAAATTATAAAAAACTGGTAATTACATTCAGTACAGAAAAATGAAAATACTACATTGTTTTACAAAAACACTACTTAACTATCTGAAGTATATGGCAGCAAGGAAAAGAAATACAAGCATAAGATCAAGATTGTCTACAGCTAATAGACATAATTTCTGTTGTAGTAGAGATGAAGAAAGGACAAATTATTTACTTTGCCACATCCAAAAAAAATTATTTAAAATCGGATAGTGCACTGTGCAAAAATCATCTTTCAGACAGCTTATCCAGTTATAACAATGGAACACCTAAACAAGATAAAAAATTTAATGTGCAAAAATATGAATACAGATTATAAATTAGTAGAACATAAATTAAATATTCATATTAGTGTGAACCGAGTACATAAAAGTAAAGAAATATCCAATATTCATTTTAACAGTCTATCTTATTTTATTGAGATATTAGGCAATCAGTCCAATGATATTCTTGATGAAATAAATGGGAAGAGAAAAAATATGTTTATAACGAAATTTGGAATAAACCCCTATTGAATTATAATTTATCTAAAATATTATATTTAACATAAATGGAATATGTTAATAACAAGTTTTTATACAATGAAGCATATATCTGTGAAAATTGATAAAAATAGTTGTGTTTTAAAGCATATATGTTGGTGACATATTAGAAAATAAAGACACATAAAATTTGATTAGATGACATGATGATTAAGAAGGTAAATTAATATTAGAAAATTTAAACCCTGAAGACACATCAGGATTAAGAGATAATGAATCATCATCAATATTTATCAATGAGCCTGGATTACAGTCTATAATTTTTTAAAATAAAAGAAAGAAGCAATGAAAATCAGAAAATGGAATATTCGAAAAGTATTACCTGCAATTCGCGAACATGGTGTATATAAGATTATAAAATAATGTTAGATTCCAACAGAAATCAAACAGAATACAAAAATTAAGGTGTAGAACAACTGGGGAGTATTAATGAACTTGGTGGGAAAAGGAATAGAAAATGTGAGAGGAGCTGTTGATATAGCGTTTGGTGTAATGAACAGAAGAAATGAAGAAGTAAATACATTTTTATCCTATGATGTTCCTAAATCAAGAGATAAAAATTTATGATGAAGTTTTGTTCTTTGAAGATATGATTATGATGATGAATATTATAGTATTTGGACACAATTAAATAAAACACAATATCAAATAGAAATTATCAGAAGAAAACATCTAAATTGTGAAAATTTTTTAAGAATAAATTATGTGCCAAATTCTGTATATTTATATCAATGAATGATGCAAAAATTAGGAATTCTTAGCCATCAAATTTCATTAATATTTTGGATAATTATACATAAGAAGAATTAATAAATGATATAATAATATACATAAGAAGAATTAATAAATGATATAACAATCTTTCAAAACTTTCTTAGAATATAAATGTAAATTTCCAAGTACTTTCTATTAATTAAACCTTACATAGATCTCATTGGACTTCTTATGTACTGCTAATAAAGAAAATTCACAATAACCATTATTGCTTTCATCAAATTAAAGTTAAATATCCTGATAATTCAGTCATTTAATCGGTTTTGTTAACCTTTATTTGCATATTAAAATGTACTCAACCTTCATTAATAAGACAGTTAGCAAAATGATTATTATAATCAATATCAGACATATCTAAATGTTCAATAATGAATATTTATCCACATTTTTTTTTGACATTTTAGAAAATTACTTTATAGACTACATTCTTATTTACCCAACTGTTATATGATTTATTAAAACCTAACTGTTTGACATAAACTTTATTACCTTTCTTAGTTAAAACTTTCTCAACAATGTATACGTTCTGTTATCTGTAATTCATAATTATCAAAATTTCTTTACATTGGTTCACTGTTTAAATTATTCAATTTATGTGTGTTTGCATTCGAATGGTTAACATCTTCAATTTCGAAAATTCCAACTTGCTGTATATCCTTTTTCAAAAATCTGTACATTTACTGAATCTAACTTTATCTAGTTCTTTAAATTTTGTTGCAGCTAAAACAGGTCTGTGACTTTTCTATTTTTAGCTACAACAATATTTGTTTTATAATTGTTTTCATTGCCTTCCCTTGTTTTCATTTTTATAGTTCAACAGATTGTGTGATTGTATTCATCAACTAATTTTGAAACTCATCCAACCTATTTATCAAATTCCTGAAGAGAAAATTTTTTCTACATCTTTCCTTTATGTGTTCTAGTAAGTTATTCAACAACATCTGCTTTCAATTCACTAAAACTTCATCATTATTAATATTATATTCATCATTAATTCTTGAAAACCGTTATTACAAAATAGTTTAGCAATATCTGTTTGCAAATTTCTTGTTTTTTTAGTGAGAAATATTATTTTTTTAATGAACTATATTTTTATCTGT
This sequence comes from Schistocerca cancellata, assembly GCF_023864275.1. Taxonomy (NCBI): domain Eukaryota; kingdom Metazoa; phylum Arthropoda; class Insecta; order Orthoptera; family Acrididae; genus Schistocerca; species Schistocerca cancellata. The sequence goes on along the minus strand of NC_064628.1, from coordinate 729,913,251 downwards.
TTATCTTTAACTGGAATAACACAAACAAACTTTGAAAAAATATCTATAATAGGCAATAAATATAATATTCTTAATTTTTTTGAAAGTTCTTTTAATTTTGTTGATTCTAGCAAATCATCTTGACATCATTCAACTATTCCAAGTGAAACAAAATTTCTGGTTTTAAAAATTTTATCCGTGACTTTTATAATTCTTTAATGATTTCTTCATGAGTATTTACCTATTTCCATAAAAATTTTTTAATGAACTACCTCTCTTTTCTTTTATGTACTGTACAAGATAATTCAATTCTGGTTTTATAACAACTTTTCATAAATCCTTCTATAAAAATTTTTGGTTGACTACATCTTTTGCATCAATTGGATGATGTAAATTCCATATTCTTCTACCTTTAAAACCAATATATAACCTCTATTTACTTCAAAATGACGTTAAAATATTTCTGAAAGTATAAAATACCATTAATTATTATTTGATCTATTAATGATTGATCATTTTTGATTTTTAAATTTAATTCATTATTTATTTAATGGATATATTGATTGCATATCTTAGTAGTTATTTATATTATTTCCAAAATCTACTTAATAAACTCAGAATATCATTAAACTTGAAACAATCTGACCGAAATTTCAACATGTATAGTCATAAAAGACCACAAATTAATTCTTTAAAATATGATATTCTCTCAGCATTGTAGTACAGATCACTTTTTCCAATCAAGTTAACTACTTTAATTGGTATATTACCACCAAATTAATCTAAAACAAATTTTACATCATTATTTTTGTAATAACAAATCCAATTAGTACCAACATGATCAGATGTATTTAAATTAACTATACCAGAATCGCGTTGTTGAAGATGATTTGGTAATACATTACTCATATGACTCCACGAAAGTATTTTATTTTTAATTGTGTAACAAATTTTTTTATGCCGAATTACTTAATGCATCAGGATAGAAATCGATTGTTTTTTGGAAATTTTTTTCTGTATCCACTACCTTTTCTGTCCTTTGCTTCATTGTAATCTATTCTGTTTCTGCAATTACGCTTCAGCTTTTTCCTTGTGTATTTTTGTATTTGCGATTGCTGCAGAACTGCCAGTATGTGATACAATAGTTCCTAAATAAGGTAATGCAACTAACAGAATGGAAGAAATCCACCCTCATGTTATGTTAGTCCTTTTCCTTCTTTCGTTTTTTTAGTTATTCAATAATCTTTTTCCTAAAGTGAATACTTTAACGTAATAAGTAAATTTCAGGCAGCTTTCTTCTCTCTCTTTTTTGTGCATCAGTTAAAAATGGTTCAATACTTTGTAATTGTTTATTATTTTATTTAATTTTGAATGATTTTGGTTTGAACTTGCCACTTGGAGGCAATTGATAATCGATTGGAAACATATTCAATTACATAGCTTGAAAATTTCAAACAATTAGTATTTGTTACACTTCCCAACCATTGTTATCCATACCTAATGCAGTTTCTAATTCTATCTTTCCATACAGTATTCCCCTAGCTGCAGTTGTTTTTCTCCTAATGAAGGATCGCCTTCATGCATTCTCCCTTTTGCAGGTAACTGAAGTTCTTTATCTGCTAAATGTCTTTTTCTAAATCTCAATTTTCTCTGTATGCAATATCATGTTCTTTATATTCTTTATCAAATGTATTACCATGTGCTTCTTTCTTCTGGTTTAGTAAATAGTTTTCATTATGAGTATACTGGTAGATGTGTTACTAAATTAATTAAAGACCAACTCACTAATCCTTTACCATGTTTTTCACTTTTATCAAAATTACATAGAATATTCCCCAAAATCATTATCAAATATCGAATTCCGTTTGGATAGCTGATTGTGAAAACACTAGAATTATTGGTCAATGTTTGTTATTCCAACTTGTTCATTGCGATAATTTTTATTTCCTGCTAATTCTTCACTATGAATGACAGTTAATCTATCAACAAATCAATCAATCAATCATCCCACAATATTCAAATTGTTTTTGCAAAATTTACTTTTACTAAATTTTCACCATCTTTTTCTTCATGAATTTGCAATAAATTATTTAAACTTTCTTGTCTGAATGCTGGAAAAGTCATTAAAAATTCCTTTCATCAAATGTTTGTGTTTATGTCCACTACAAGATTTTAGTTTATTTGGATTGTTATCAGAATATAATTCTCTCTAACGGTGTAGTATATCTGCATAATTTGATAAATGAGAACCTTATGTAGTGTATTCATGTCTCCTAGCTTTTTTAACAACTACTGCATCATCTTTTCAAAACATTTATTACAGTTGAAAAACAATAACCAAACATTTTAAGTGTATATCTTTATATTGTTATGAAATTATTTATTTTATTTCTGAAATTATGTCCATTAATTTTTCTTGTCATGTCTATAGTTATAAAAGCCAAGTATAGTTATAAAAGCAAAGTAAACTTATAGTTATAAAAGCAAAGTAAACTTTATTCTGTCATTTACCACACATTTCTTAAAAATTTATCAAATTTTGTATCTCCATCAACAAATTTATGATAAACATGATTTGAATCTCGTCATGAAGTATTTAAGACATTAAAGTTGTCTCTGACTAATATTGTGGTAGTTTTGAATAAGTTTGGGCAAAATAAAAACAATCTATTCCTTCCCTACATCTCCCTCTTGTAAAAGGTTCTCATACTATATCCTGATTTTCAAGATTAAAGTAATCAAATACTACTATACTATTATCTAGACATTGATCCAATGAAAAAATTTCTTTGTGGTTTGCAATAAAAGTAGAACCATTTTGTTACACTTATCTTCAATTTTTTCATATCTCTTACAAATTCTTGATATTTTGGTTGAGCTAAACTTTCTGAATAAACATACATAAGAATAATTTTACTCCAGTTCCACCATACTTGAGCTAGAATATAAATGTCGATCAATAGTGTTTTTTTCCACAACCACTTCGATCTATAATTGCACATCGAATAAAATCTGATAAAATTTTACTGTAATTTTTTATTTCTTTTCTGGAATTCTTGATTTTGGTATCCAATTTGTGCAACCAGTTAGCAGTTTCGACTGAGTTGCATTTATTTAATAATTTTTTTAATAGTAAATGACAGATTGATTCAATTCAGTTATGTCATCTTTTTCTAAAAGAGATTTACTGTACTTACAAGAGATAGCTAGTATTTTTAATCTGGTTGGTTTTAATCAACTTTTTTAACATATTACAAAGAAAAATAATAAACTTTACTGTGGTGGAGAAACAATAGAAATTCTTATTGGTGGATTTGTTGCTTGTTTGAATCGTATTTTTTGTTACATTATCGATAAATCACGAACATTTGAATGACGCCTGTGACCCCTATAGGTGTCAGGCAGCAAATACATTAAAACTCGACCACAATACAGTTGGAGCTTAGTTGAAATAATGCATCTAAGGTGTTATCATTAAGTCAGTACAGAACATGATCCTACAGATCTTACAAGGTCTTGGCGTCAGCCTGTAGCTCAGGTGTGCTTAGGAGTGCCAGCGGTACCTGCCGTTTCATAGTGTTACCGGCCCGCACTCGAGTGTTACTGGCCTGCACTCGCATGTTGCTGGGCTGCACTGGAGAGCTGCGTGTGTGCATCAATGATGCAACAAGTGTTAAGGCAAGTTTTAAGTTGGCTGATGGAATGTTTACTAAACATCATGATCCCTTTGTTCAAGAAGCTCATGTCATCCCAGAATGAAATTTTCGCTCTGCAGTGGAGTGTGTGCTGATATGAAAATTCCTGGCAGATGCAAACTGTGTGCAAGACAGAGACTCGAACTTGGGACCTTTCATAGACAAGTGGTCAGCCAACCAAGCTACACAAGCACAACTCATGACCTGTCCTCAGAGCTTTCATTCTGGCAGTACCCCGTCTCCTACATTCCAAACTCCAGAGAAACTCTTCTGCAGACCTTGCAGAACTAGCACCCAATGAATGACAAGGTGCTCATTTCAAGTCACAGTCCAGCACACAGTTTTTATCTGTAGGGAAATTTCAACAAATAATATTGCTTAATTGAAACATAATGCAGAATTTGGTGGACCAATAGTACATAAACAACACTATTTTTTATATATTCCCAATTTTGTACCTATTCAAGAATTAGGAATTAAAATAACTGATGAAAATGATAATTTGATTTACTTTACTTTACTTGTAATGTACTTATGTTACAGTAATTTTAAAAATGTCTTAGTCGCAGACTAAGTCTTAGATGAAAGTAGGTATGCTGATGCCAAAGTCTGCTTTTGCTGATGATAATAAAATATTTTCTTACTATATCATTTAGAAAACTGAGTTACCAGTTTTACTCATTCCAAGTGAATGAGAAGATTAAATATAATCTAAATCTCCCTAACAAAAACACAGGGGTAAATATAAGTATTGGAGATGGCTTGTTTCAGCATAACCATACTCAGTTGTACACGAGTTTTAGTATCAATGGAGTTGATGGTACTGGTTTTCCTTAACATGATGAAAAATCCAATAAAATTTGATTCATGACATTGTGGCAAAGTTGTTTGAAGTCATCACTATAAAGAAACAGAACAAAATTTTGTCTAGAATGAAACACCCGTTTTTTTTTCATCTGTTCTTAAGAGATTAAATTCGACCATAGCTCGTGATTTAAGCATGGAAGGTCATTTTCTTCACAATGGTAAGATAAAATGTAAGACAAAAAGAGGTACGTTTTCCACAAGATTTGTTCAGTGGAGTTTTCAGAGATTATAAAAAAGTCATGTGGGTAGGAGATTAAACAGTAGTTTTACTTGTAGTTCAATTGCTGGAGATGCTTTCCTTAGATGAACTGATTAAATGAAGCTGCAATAGAAATAAAAGATACACTTCCTATGGAAAGTAAAATTATAGTAGAGTCTACAGAAATTCGTGTTCCTGTCGTAAAATATGAACCAGGATGTTCACTAGAGCTAGAAGAATAAAGAAAAAACATCCAAAAATTCCAGTTCCTTTCTTTCAATCACAGAAAGTTTCAATAGGTAGATTACAAGGAAAAATAAATTCCGAAATAGATATTACTAATTATTATAATTCTACAGAATTTGATTATCCTTGCTTTATTTTTGTTGTTGATTGTTCCTCATTATGATGAAGTTATATTACAAAATATTTATGTGAAAAATGGAAGAAATTAAGTTTTTACTCAAGAATTATGGAATCTTGAGCCACCAAATAACTATTTCATATCATCGATTTTAAGAGTCACTCAAATGAAGGATGATGTCAATATAAATCCCTCCAGTTTTATTGAAAATTATCCTAGTTTTGCAAAAGTTTTTTCTAGAAGAATGAATGTGTTAGCCACAAAAAACTACAACGAAATTGATTCCGCATTTAATGCTAAATTTCCGAAAGATACAATTGTCTACATAGTCATGTATAGTAACAAAAATTTAACATATGATGATCAGTATAGAATTCTGGGAGAAAATTTGTAATATTAATTTTTTTTATTCTATGTAAATGGACACTCTACTGAAGAAGCTTAATAATGCAGAATTTCAAATTTCTTTGAAAATATTAGTGAGCTAGAAGAAAATGAATTTTTTTACTTTACAGGATGTGTGTACTTAAACACTAGATGTAGAGAGACAATTAGTATGGAGTATGATATTAAATTTAAAATAATTTTGCCAGAGAAGATTAGTAAAATAAGAACTAGAACTTTAATTTTTTTGAAGATGGGAAGATTATGCTAAAGTGTAATGATATGAATAGAATTTAAAATAATAATTACAAATCTCCTGATCTGTAGTTCTTTGTGATAATAAATTTTTATTGTTTCAATTTTGTATATTTTGTTTTTGTGGTTGGGTGAGTTTGATGATTAACTTTTCGGTGGGTGCACATGCGGCAGTTAGCCGCTAAATTTAGTTTTCTGTTAGTAGTGCAGATACCATTACAATTGCATTTAAGTCCAGATATGCATTTGTTATTCTCAATAGATGTCATCACTTACTACATTTGCGCAATTCATGCTTTGAGCAGTTTGGTCGCTATTGTTAGAAACACGAGTGTTGCTTTTGGAGTGTGTTAGACACTATGTGCCTTAAAATGTAAGTATTTCCAATACTTGAGTTTTTATTTCGCTTCAGGGCAATCTTTCTTTTATAATAGCATATTGTAACATAATAAAATAAAAATTATTTGTGACTCTTTTTCTTTGCTATCAGTGTAATGTAATAGAATTAATATGAGCCCTGATTTATATAAAAAAGAAACACACATTAATGCAATGGCTCAGCATAAAAGTGAAATAATTAATGTCGGAATATTATTAAAACGTAATATGTTGTTTAATTTAGCCGAACGTGTATAAGCACTCAGTAAACTATCTCAGTTCTCATGTTAGTTACATGGCGTCTTATTTCTCCCTGAGTTACTGCCATAACGAGTTGCTTACTTGCTTCTGTCAGTGGCAGCAGCGCTTATCGATAGTTGTACTGCTATACCATCTTTGGTGTGGCTGCTTTATTTCTGTGTGGTGGTGTGTGTGTGTGGGGGGGGGGGGTGGGGGGCAGTCGGTCGGTTGGGACAGAGCAGCGAGGAAGTCTGCACAGCGCGAAGTCAGACCGGGACAACTGGCGGCGTGCACATGTTGTCGGATTAAGAGGCGCTAGCTGCAAGGGCTACAATGTTCGTTGCCCACCAAACCTGGAAACTGAATTTGAGTGATCAGTTAATCTGTTATGAGACCTCAACTTCTGTGGCATCTCTTCTTTCACTGCCGGTTGTTGCTTCCTGGGCCATTCCGGTTATCAGCAATGTATGATGTGTTGGAGTTGACGAAATTTTGCAGCTGTCTTTCTGTATTGTCTTTAACTATTGAACTGGTTGTTACTTATCAGTGAAGTGCACTAGCCGTATTTTCTGCCTTGTGGCTGTTAACACAACAGTTACCTGCCCTGGTAATTAGCATAGTTTTCCGGCAGTGTGTTTTCTCTTGCCGTGTTGATGCTGTCCAGCATGGCATGTAGTTTGACAGCCTTTTAGTTGTTTGTTCATGTTTTTCTTAAGAGTGGTTATTGTTCCTTGGCTGTTTTTTTAATGCCAGTTTTCAAGATGTAGTGCAGCTGGTATCTTCGTCCTCGGCTGATATTTTCCATTGTAGTACTGGTGGTAGGGAATTGATTAGGTTGTTGGTCAGTCTTTCAGTTGTCCCTGGGTCAGGTTGCCATCCGATTATTTAACCTTACTGTTGGCTGCCTGTCTCACCTAAACTTATGTTAGAGCTTCCTCCTCATGCCAACCCTAGGAACACTTCTGGGCAATACTGTTCCGTTGGTTTCAGATTGTGATATGCATTTCAGTCTGACGTACTATGCAAGGCCTTTAGCCATTATCAATTTAGTTTGTTTTAATTTTAAGATATGGCCTTCGTCTGACTTAAATTAAAATTTTAAGATCGATTTGTTCAAAAACTAAATTTTGAAAGTTTGTTCTATTTGAAATTCTTGTTATCCAGGACCTGAACCCTGAGTTGTTCAAGGTCCAGTGTGTGGCCTTCATCCGAGCTTTCACATGAAATATTTTTAAGATTGAAAGACTGAAATTAATATTTTGTAGATCGATTTGTTTAGAAACTAAATTTTTAAAGTTTCTTATATTTGAAATTCTTGTTATCCAGCCCCTAGGCCCTCAATTGTTAAGTGTCCAGTGCGTTGCCTTTAGTCGAGCTTTTACATGAAGTATTGTAAGATAATGCATTTGCCCATCTCAAATAACAATTTTTAAAATTGGTTTGTTTAAAACATTTTCTTAAAAAAATTTCTATGTTGAAAATCCTTGTTATCCAAGACCAAAGCCCTGAGTTTTTCAGTGTCTTGTGTGTGGCCTTTAGCCGAATATTTATGTCAAATATTTTTTTAAGTAAGGCTTTCAGCCGCATGTATTCTTCATAGCAAATTTTTTAGCTTCTGTTAAGGCCTTCAGCCGTTCTTATTTTTGGTGTGGTTTTAAGCCTTCAGCCCAGGAACTATCACAAGTTTTCTTAACTAGGCCTTCAGGTATACTGTTTTAATTTGATGCTTTTAAGGCAATGTGTAATTAAGCAGTCCTTAGGAAAATAGAATTTTGTTTGTTTTGTGCAACTGACATTAACTAATTATGGCCCCCCTCCACAACCGGACCAGTTGCGCTCTATCCTGCGTAAACAGATTTCACTACGTTTATATTCTTATAGCTACCAACCCGTTCTGCCTCTGCAATGTCGTACATCGCGTTGGGTGGATTGCTGGGGCTAAGCGATTGCAGAATGCTGTTCGCGAAACTTGCTCCTTCAGTCCTTCCGCCACCCTTGTCGCGCCTAGAAGTTGCTCTCAGCCGCCATTGTTACTTCAATCAGGTGATGCTGGGTTCCACGCTGTACAGAGAGATAAGCCAGTGTCTGTGTTCAAGCCTTTGTCAACTTGTGTTTCAAGAGCCTCATTTAGAACTCAGTCACCAACCGACGTTTGTCTAAACATTTCTGATCTTCAAATTTCACCACTCCCCTATAGCCAAGCAATGTTCTGCAGCAGCGGATTGTGTTGCTTTCTGATGTGTGTCTGTCGTCTTTTCTGCTTACAGCTTTCCCCTGTCCGCAATGTCTGTCAGATTTATGCCTCCCACCCAGTCATCTTTAGCTGTGACTAATACTGCACGCCTTTTCAAAGATGTACCGAAAACGCATTGAATGTTACGTCGAGCAAAGTTTATGCCGATTTTGTTTCATACTTTGCGGAAATAAAGGAAATTCGCCTTTTGTCGTATCCTCCTCGTTGTGTTCATTTGCGGAGCCTCTTTCTTCTTCCTAAAAGTACGTCAGCTTTGTCTCCCGCCATACCCATGCTTACTAAATACGTCCTCACAATGACTGAGTTCTCTAACTGGGCTTTTTTCGTGTGATAGACGAGTATATGTAGAACACCTTCATGCTGTGCAGAATGATGACGGATGAGAGTCCAAACACACAAACTGTTGCGGATGGTGCTTAGCGAGGGTCTTCCACAAATAAATAATGGTGCTGTAGACCAGATCGCAAGAAGAGGTAGCGTGTCCACTGTAAGAAAAAATATCCGGTAAGTAGTGACGGAGAGCCAAGCCAGAACAGTCTGAATTTCGCTCTCAATTCCACTCCAATCTCGTCCTACTCCTCGTCCGCCACTTCTGAATTGACGGGGAGAGGCTACGCCAGAACTCATCTGCTTAAAAGAAAGGATGTAACGTAGTGTTTTTAGTTCTTAATTTATTTTTTTGGAGGGGGGGGGCTGCCATCTTGATCCCACTTTTTGTCACCGCCATCCCCACTTCTTTCGATCGCGTCTGCGAGAGTGCACATCTCAAAGTTACAAGACCAACTGACCTAGTTCACAATACCGCCACCTCTAGAAATTAATTCCTCCCCCTCGGAACCAGTAGGAACATAGCATTCCCCACTCTCCCAATTGGTGGAATAGCCTATAAAAACAGCTCACTCTGTGTCGAACTGTTGCACAGGAAGGATGTAAGCGATGTTTCAATTGAAAAGACGACGTTGTTGGACACAGAGGACTTCAGTAACTGTGATACCCGTCAGAATTCGGCCAACTGCTGTGTCCGTAACTTCCTACACGAGGACTGGAAAGAAGTACGAATGGACGACCATAAGGGGAATACTTTCAGGATATAAAGGCATTTCATGAGGACAGGTCGAAGATGCATTTCCCAACTCATAGAAACTAATGCCTGCTCTAGGGCTGTTCGTGTTCTTTGGAATGTTTGTCAGTCCACAAAAAACATCGATGAAATAGCCACACAATAAAAAACGATATCACCAGAAAAACATCGATGAAACTTGACCTATTCACACACTGCTAAAAGTGATAGCAAAACAAAATCATAATCTCGCCAGCACATTGAAAAACGCTTTGTAAATGGTCTGGTCAAGATTACATACTGGAAAAGACTACAAACCACAAATGACAGAATTTCAGAGATGACGAAAGAGCTTTTTTTCGGTAGGAGGCAGTCCATTTGCGTCACTATATAAAATTATTTGTTTATCGATTTACAGGAGTCGAACAGAATCCTTAAAACCACCTCGTAAAATTCTTCTTTGTAATAAAACACATTAGAAGTCCTGAATCTTAGAATCACATGTACATTTTGCAAAGCAAGTAGTTCAATTTCAATCTCATAAACAGGGTGGTCCATTGATAGTGACCGGGTCATATATCTCAAGAAATAAGCATCAAACCTAAAAACTACAAAAAACGAAACTCGTCTAGCTTGAAGCTATGGTTGTCCCGCTATATGGCGCTACCATCGGTCAAAAGCTTATCAACTGCGTTTTTTAGATAGAAACCCCCCTTTCTTATTACATATTGGTGTACTACGTAAAGAAATATGAATGTTTTAGTTGGACCACTTTTTTCGCTTTGTGATGGATGGCGCTGTAATGGTCACAAACGTATGCGTACGTAATACCACATAACATTCCGCCAGTGCGGACGGTATTTGCTTCGTGACACATTACCCGTGTTGAAATGGACCTTTTACCAATCGCGTAAAATGTCGATTTCGTGTTTATGTATGGCTATTGTGATCAAAATGCTCAACGGGCGTGTACTATGTATGATGCTCGGTATCATGGACGACATCATCCAAGTGCCGGACAGATCGCCGGATAGTTACGTTATTTAAGGAAACAGGAATTGTTGAGCCACATGTGAAATGTTAGCCACGACCTGCAACAAATGATGAAGCCCAAGTGAGTGTTTCGCTGCTACGCGACTAATCCGCACATCAGTAGCAGACAAATTGCGCGAGGGTCGGGAATCTCAAAAACGTCGGTGTTGAGAATGCTACATCAACATCGATTGCACTCTCACCCCCCACCCCCCCGTACCATATTTCAATGCACCAGAAATTGCTTGGCGACGACTTTGAACGTCGTGTACAGTTCTGGCACTGGGCACAACAAAAATTACGGGGCGATGGCAGATTTTTTGCACGTGTTCTATTTAGCGAAGAAGCGTTATTCACCAACAGCGGTGACGTAAAACCGGCATAATGTACACTATTGTGCAACGGAAAATACACGATGGCTGCGACAAGTGGAACATCAGTGACCTTGGCAGGTTAATATATGGTGCGGCATTATGGGAGGGAGGGTAATTGGGCCCCATTTTATCGGTGGCAATCTAAATGGTGCAATGTATGCTGATTTCCTACGTAATGTTCTACCAATGTTACTACAAGATGTTTCACTGCATGACAGAATGGCGATGTACTTCCAACATGATGGATGTCCGGCACATAGCTCGCGTGCGGTTGAAACGGTATTGAATAGCATATTTCATGACAGGTGGATTGGTCGTCTAAGCACCATACCATGGCCCGCACGTTCACCGGATCTGACGTCCCCGGATTTCTTTCTGTGGGGAAAGTTGAAGGATATTTGCTATCGTGATCCACCGACAACGCCTAACAACATGCGCCAGCGCATTCTCAATGCATGTGCGAACATTACCGAAGGCGAACTACTCGCTGTTGAGAGGAATGTCGTTGCACGTATTGCCAAATGCATTGAGGTTGACGGACTTCATTTTGAGCATTTATTGCATTAATGTGGTATTTACAGGTAATCACTCTGTAACAGTATGCGTTCTCAGAAATGGTAAGTTCACAAAGGTTCATGTATAACAATGGAACAACCGAAATAAAATGTTCAAACGTACCTACGTTCTGTATTTTAATTTAAAAAGCTACCTGTTACTAACTGTTCGTCTAAAATTGTAAGCTATATGTTTTATTACAGCGCCATCTATCGCAAAGCGGAAAAAATGGTCCTACTAAAATTTTCATATTTCTTTACGTGCTACACGAAAATGTAATAAAAAATTGGGGCTCCAAATTAAAAAACTCAGTTGATATCCGTTTGACCTATGGCAGCGCCATCTAGCGGAGCCACCATAGCACCGTCGAGTGGAGCAAGGTGGAGGTTCTCTGGTAATCTGGGGTGGCATTATGTGGGCCCACGTACGTCGCTGGTGGTCATGGAAGGCGCTGTACCGGCTGTACGATATGTGAATACCATCCACCGACCGATTGTGCAACCATATCGACAGCATATTGGCGAGGCAATCGTCTTCATGGACGTCAAGTCGCGCCCCCATCGTGCACATCTAGTGAATGACTTCTTTCAGGATAACGACATCGCTCGACTAGATGTATCTCCAGATATTAACCCTATCGATCATCCCTGGGGTAGATTCAAAAGGGCTGTTTATGGACAACGCGACTGAGCTGCGCACGGCTCGTGTTCATCCAGTTAGTTGATTGTCATCTTATATTACCGTAGAGCCGCCTCGTTTTCTTATTACATTTAAAAACCGTAAAAGTACTAGTGGTTCACCGAAGGTTTTTAATCTCAATCAGTACACAATATGTAAAGTGGAAGTAGGTGCCAAGGAATAACTGGTGGTATTACACAAAATTCAGTATTTCAAATCCAGTAATTCAAATTTGGTGCAAGACTTTAGGATTTTTTTTTAAGAAACAACAATCATTTAACAACTAAGTCACAATTTACGATAGGCAAGAACTTTTAAATTATTAAATTAATATATAACATTTCACGCCAGTAAAATGCAAGTACAGGCAAGCAATTTAACGTATACAACGACATTCACAGTTAATAACATTAACGTTTCCAAAATATATGAAAAACAAATTTTACCAATTTCAGCCAGTTAACGTACGACAAACACACGCTCGCCAGGTAAGGCTTGCGAACTTTTTCAACATACTCCTTTCAAGGCAACAATTTCTACCCGTAATGCAATGGCAAGCTTTTGCATGGCAAGAAAACACACTAATAACCAACTACCTGTATAAAACACATAAGCACGTTGATAAAATCCTTAAAGGGTACTGAATTGTTAAAACACACAACAGTTTCAGATGACTACGAACAATATTAAAAAAATCCACTACGACGTACATTAACCTTGCTTGATTATAGCCAAATATACATAAACACAAATTTACGTAACTTACAGCTGCCAAATGAGCAGCAATTCGTTGTGCAATTGACTAGTTCTTACCACGAGGTACAATGAATTTTTCTTCTTTCTTAGAGTACGTCTTAGACGTGAGTCTAGTAATACTAGTTATGGCAGGCGAGAGAATGCATTTGGTCTTAGTGCCTTGCATTTTAAACAGTACAGTCATTGGTGCCTTAAACCTTCACAGACATGGCAGAGGCTAACAGTCGAATAAACCCGTAGGTAAGCTGCGAGGGGAAAGAAGCAATCTGAACCACAGATTTACTCTGAGTCCCCACCCCCCTTTTGTCCTCAAAAGGGGACAAACGGACCACCCTTTCCAATATTACCACCTTCCCACGGGTGGGCAGACGTGAATGAATGGCGGGAAACCCCCCAAAAAATACGGCTGGTATAATTAACAAGAATAAATAAATTGAATTCAGTTTAATTTCATAAAATCTGTTACGAATCAATACTCAACTTCTGGTGCGTTACAGCTCCCAGGACTGAACCTACACAGCACCTCCAAATGCTCTGCCGAGCCGTCCACTGCCAGCTGTTTCAACGGACGCAGGAAGGCGCGCCGATTTTCAGAACCTCCTCGCCGGTCGACAGCATCCGGCCAACTGCAGATTAGGCCCCTTGCGGACCCACGCTCAGGAAGATTCCTTTCGCGACGACTAGTCAACGCCCCATACCACGGAGCCGCTGCTCACGTCGCTTACGTTGATGCCGCGGTCTGCGTGCTGTCCCACTAGCACCGGCAGAGAAGTCGCTTCTTGATGCTCCGACTGCCAACTCTCCACGAGAGCTCATACAGCCACTTCTTAAACCCAAGCGAACAGCCCACTTCATATTCATCTACATCTACATCTACATCTACATACATACTCCGCAATCCACCATTCGGTGCATGGCGGAGGCTACCTCGGACCACAACTAACATCTTCTCTCCCTGTTCACTTCCAAACAGAACAAGGGAAAAATGACTGCCTATATGCCTCTGTACGAGCCCTAATCTCTGTGATCTTATCTTTGTGCCCTTCCCGCCAAATGTAAGTTGGCGGCAGGTACTGCAGTCAGCCTCAAATGCTGGTTCTCTAATTTTCCTCAGTAGCGATTCACGAAAAGAACGCCTCCTTTCCTCTAGACACTCCCACTCTAGTTCCTGAAGCATTTACGTAACACTCGCGTGATGATCAAACCTACCAGTAACAAATCTAGCAGCCCGCCTCTGAATTGCTTCTATGTCCTCCCTCAATCCGATCTGATAGGGATCCCAAACGCTCGAGCAGTACTTAAGAATATGTCGTATTAGTGTTATATAAGCGGTCTCCTTTACAGATGAACCACATCTTCCCAAAATTCTACCAATGGGCCGAAGACGACTATCCACCTTCCCCATAACTGCGATTACATGCTTGTCCCACTTCATACCGCTCTGCAATGTTACGGCCAAATATTTAATCGACGTGACTGTGTCAAGCGCTACACTCCTAATGGAATATTCAAACATTACCGGATTCTTTTTCCTATTCATCTGCATTAATTTACATTTATCTATATTTAGAGTTAGCTGCCATTCCTTACACCAATCACAAATCCTGTCCAAGTCATCTTGTATCCTCCTACAGTCACTCAACGACGACACCTTCCCGTACACCACAGCATCATCAGCAAACAGCCGCACATTGCTATCCACCCTATCCAAAAGATCATTTATGTAGACAGATAACAACAGCAGACCTACCACACTTCCCTGGGGCACTCCAGATGATACCCTCACCTCCGATGAACATTCACCATCGAGGACATTGTACTGGGTTCTATTATTTAAGAAGTCTTCGAGCCACTCACATACTTGGGAACCAATCCCATATGCTCGTACCTTAGCTAGGAGTCTGTAGTGGGGCACCGAGTCAAACGCTTTCCGGAATATGGCATCCGTCTGATACGCTTCATCCATGGTTCGCGAGATATCATGTGGAAAAAGGGCGAGTTGCGTTGGCAGGAGCGATGCTTTCTAAAGCCGTGCTGATGCATGGACAGCAACTTCTCTGTCTCAAGGAAATTCATTATATTCGAACTGAGAATGTGTTCGAGAATCCTGCAACAAATCTATGTTAAGGATATTGGTCTATAATTTTGAGAATCCGTCCTTCTACCCCTCTTATATACAGGCGTCACCTGCGCTTTTTTCCAGTCGTTCGGGACTTTACGTTGGGCAAGAGATTCGCGATAAATGCAAGCTAAGTAAGGAGCCAATGCAATAGAGTACTCTCTGTAAAACCGAATTGGATTCCCATCAGTACCTGGCGATTTATTTGTTTACAACCCACTGAGCTGCTTCACAACCCCAGGGATGTCTATCACTATGTCCTTCATACCTGAATCTGTACGAGACTCAAACGGCACTGTGTTTGTGCGATCCTACGTGAAAGATCTCTCAAATCCTAAATTTAAAATTACAGCTTTCGTTTTGCTGTCCTCCGTTGCCAGGCCAGACTGATCAGTGAGTGACTGGATGGAAGCCTTCGATCCGCTTACCGATTTTACGTAAGCCCAGAATTTCCTTGGGTTTTCAGCAAGATCTTTTGCTAAGGTATGACGGTGGTAGTGGTTGAATGCTTGGCGCATCGCTATTTTTACAGCAGCACGAATCTCTACTAACTTTTTCCTGTCCTCATGCTCCCGATCTTTCTTGTACCGCGAGTGCAACTGCCTTTGCTTCCTGAGCATCCTCCGAATTACGCTGTTATACCACGGTGGGTCTTTTCCGTCCGTAACACACTTTTTCGGCACATACTTTTCCAATGCGTGATTTACAATGTGTTTAAAATTTGCATATATTCTTCCACGTCCATCGTACCGGAAGTAAATGAAGTCGATCCATTTACTAAGTGGGATGCTAACAATTGCTTATCTGCTCTTTCTAGTAAGAATACTCTCCTAGCCTTCTTGACCGACATTTTAACTTTTCCTCTTTCCCGCTAGAGGGAGACACCGAAGCCTTCAATTGCGAAAACGGCGCCACCACCAGGAAACGGAGAGCGACTTCTTCACGCTACGCGCTGCGGCACGCTTTTCAAAGCTTACATTACTACGAATCAATTTACTAGCGTCCCTAACTCCCTGCCTTACTTGACCATAAGTGGCAGCAGCAGCGCGTACGATCTCTGAAGCGACCGATAGTATCTCCGCGGTGTCGTGTGTCAGGTAACCAGTGAGTAGGAGAGTCCAGTCGGTCGGTTGGCGCGGAGCAGCGAGCAACCTCCTTCACTCGGAGTTGGGCTGGAGCCGCTGGCGGCGTTCACACGTGGTTGGAGTGTGAAGTTCTTCTTGCGAGTGCTACGAAGTTCGTCGCCCACCTACCTTGGACACGAAAGTTGAGTCCTCACTTAACTTACTATTGAGCCTCAACTGTTGCATTTCTTCGTTTGATCCTGGTTGTCTCTTTTCGGACATTCCCATGAGCAACAACGTGTATGTATTTAAGGGTAAGATTACAGCTGTCTTCCCGTGAAATTTAACTTAATTTATTCCCCGTTATGGAAGTTAACCAACAGTATCTTCTGCCTTGTGGGCGATAACGTTCCGGTGACCTGCCCTGGTCGTTGACGTAATCTTAGGCAGTGTATTTTCCTTGTCGTGTTGTTGCTGTCCAGCGAGGAGTGCAGTTCAAAAGCTGAGGTGTTGTTGGTCGTTTTGAGCATCAATATTCTGTGTGTCGTGTATTGAAATTTTGTGGTCGCTTTGCTGGTTGCGTGGAGCGTAACTGATTTGGTTGATTGGTTGGTTGGTTGGCTGGCTGTCGGTTGGGTTGCCTCCAGATTAGCAAGTCGTTGGACAGGCTGCCTGTCTCACCTAAATTGGCGTTAGTGTTACAATCCCAGGCCGACCCTTGTAAACTTCTGAGTGCCGTTCCTTGTGTGTTATGTAGTAATTTCCCTGTTTGGGTGTTAGTTATTTGGTTGCTGTGTGGCTTTCAGCCGAGTATTAATATCTCTTAAATTAATGTCTTTGTCTTGCCCTTAAGGCATGAGATCGTTATATTTTTATATGGGGCCTTCAGCCGAATTTTACTGGTAAAGTTTTAAGATAAGGCCTTCTGCCTTTTGATTCAAACTCCCCTTATTGATTAAAATG
Organism: Schistocerca cancellata; assembly: GCF_023864275.1. NCBI lineage: Eukaryota > Metazoa > Arthropoda > Insecta > Orthoptera > Acrididae > Schistocerca > Schistocerca cancellata. The sequence goes on along the minus strand of NC_064628.1, from coordinate 729,896,035 downwards.
CGACCTCCAGCCTAGTCCCATTTAAATTAAATTGCTAAGGGCTTCAGACGATTAGATTGAAGACATAGAAAATATTCTTGTGTGAAGCCTCCAGAAGAACATTGTATTTCAATTTTGCTTAAGCCTTGTGTCCTGGATTTTGCATGTGGCCTTCAGCCGATCTAAATTTAACCAAAGGAGGTTTGAGTGTTTGTATCCTTGTAATATTTTGTGTTGGTAAATAAAGTTTTTGTTTTGAATGCAACTGACAGCAACTCATTTTGGACCCTATCCACAAGCTAATTCACTCTATAACGCTAGCGCAGGCATTTCAGTGACCCACCAACTACTGTGACGGATCTACGCCGAATCGCCGTTGTGGAGTAGGACAATCTGGATCAACAGCGCCTTGAAGAAGTTGTGGATAGTATGCGACGACGATTAAAGGCACGCATCAACGAAAGAGGACGTGGTACGGGGTATTAGAGGTACCAGTGTGTACAGAAATCTGGAGCACCACCTCTGAAAGTCACGCTATATGGTGGTACAACAAGCAATATGTGGTTTTAATTAGCATAAAAAGGGCGGAAATGATGTTTATGTCGGTCTCCATTCCAATTTTCTGTATAGGTCCTGGAACTCTCGGAACCGAGGTGATGCAAATGGTTTTTTGATCTACATCTACATCTACATGGATACTCTGCAAATCACATTTAAGGGCCTGGCAGAGGGTTCATCGAACCACCTTCACAATTCTCTATTATTCCAATGTAGTATAACGAGCGGGAAAAATGAACGCCTATATCTTTCCGTACGAGCTCTGATTTCCCTTATTTTATCTTTGTGATCGTTCCTCCCTATATAAGTCGGTGTCAACAAAATACTCGCATTCGGAGTAGAAAGTTGGTGATTGGAATTTCGTTAGAAGATTTCGTCGCAACGAAAAACGCCTTTCTTTTAATGATGTCCATCCCAAATCCTGTACCATTTCTGTGACACTCTCGCCCATATTTCGCGATAATACAAAACGTGCTGCCTTTCTTTGAACTTTTTCGATGTACTCCGTCAGTCCTACCTGGTAAGGATCCCACACCGCGCAACAGTATTCTAAAAGATGACGGACAAGCGTAGTGTAGGCAGTCTCCTTAGTAGGTCTGTTACATTTTCTAAGTGTCCTGCCAATGAATCGCAGTCTTTGGTTAGCCTTCCCCACAACATTTTCTATCTGTTCCTTCAAATTTAAATTGCTCGTAATTGTAATTCCTAGGTATTTAGTTGATTTTACCGCTTTTAGATTAGACTGATTTATCGTGTAACCGAAGTTTAACGCGGTCTTTTTAGCATTTTGTGTATGTCAGACGCTGGAGTCTTCCGCTTTAAGATAATACCTTACCAAAACAAAGACCAGTACAGGTGTAAGAGGACGGCACCCTGCCAGTTTAGAACGCCTTCTGTGGACTAGTCCAGTTGCGCCCCATAGAGTAAAGTAAGCCCTCTGGGGCAAGCAGCCACTGAACCAGAAGGTTTTGTATTAGGTCGTCGTAGATCTTTAGCATCAATAGAAAATCGACTGGGACCATTCACATTGTTAGTCTTTGACCTGCAAGCGCAGATCTCTCTGAGAACAGTCACAGCTGCAGGCTTGGTTATCGGAAAAGTGCGGGTGGCCGTTTCAAGTGGTATTGTGGACTAGGGCACACTGCATGGCAAACATGTACTCACACCTCACACATCCAGAATTGGAAGAAGTGAGGGGAAGTGGGTGGTGGAAAGTGATTGGAGAGTATGTTGGAGTGTGGAGGCAGCTGTAGGATAATCCAGCAGGATAACACCTTCAAAAAGAAATAAGGTATATAAATTCATTACATCCTTCTCTCCGGCAGCTCAACACAGACTGAGAATATTTCCAGCAAATTAACATGTTGGGTTTGGAGGGGAAGGGGGCACTATCTTGATCTACAGGTTAAGGTACAGGTGTTATAACGGGAAGCAATCACATAAGAGGGAGCGGAGACTGTTTCCCGAGTATCGAATATGAAAGGACACCGACCTCCTTTCCGCAGTCGTTAGACTGTGAGATCAAAGGGAGCTGCTGCTGCCGCAAGGCTATCGGGTGACTGGGCTGCGGCGCTCGCGACGTCCTCTGGGTGGCTGAATACCGAACTAACTAGCATGCTGATTGAGTGGCGGCAGAAGCGGTCACCCAGTGCTTACGCTTAGCGGTGCGTGGGCTACGGACAGTGCGTGGAGGAAAGTGCTTGTGTTCTCAAACGTCGGCGCATACAACATCTTGGATGCATTTACCGCTACAATCTGTTTACGGTGGAAATTTAATTACTTGATTTGCTAAATGTATATGTGATTTTTAAACGCTGAAGACTTCATATATGCTTTATTACGAAGAAGAATCATCGTAAGGTTGTCTTCCGGGTTTTAAGCGATCTATTTGACACCTCAAAATTTTCAAACAATTAATCTGATATTGTAGTGCAAATGGACTGTTTCCCAGAAAACACAAGCGCTTTATTCATCTTCTTCTAAATTTCTGTATGTATAGTGCAAAGATTTTCTTGTGATATGCGGTTATGACCGAGCCATTTAAAAAGCGTTTTTCAACGTGTAGTTTTGTTACACTATCGCTTTGAGCACCGTGTGATTAAGGGAAATTTCGTTTACTTTTCTCTTGAATGTTTTGTGGCGATTTCATCGATTTTTTCGTGGACTGTAGATATTTCAAGAAAACGCTAACAGCTCCAACTCATGCAATGGTCTCTATGAACTGCGAAATGAATTTTCAACCCAGCTGATGAAATGCCATTATTAGCTGTAAATTATTCTACATATGCTCGTCCATTATCACTTCCTTCCATTTCTCGTGCAGGAGGCTAAGGACACAGCCCTCAGCTGAATACTTACAGGTAGCCCAGCTATTAACGTCTTCTGTGACCAACACCATCATAACTGAATCGCTTAAATCCTTCCCCTCCAGCAGTCCAGTACAGAGTGAGTTGTTTTTACCACAATTCGCTACTGGGGGAGATCGGAATTCTGCATTCCTATTGGTTCCCAGGGTGGACAAGCCCATTCGTAGTGTAAGACGTCATGGTGTCCTGACCTTCATTGCTTACATGTTCCGCCCTCACAATCATATTCCGCACATGCTTCATCAGAACCCAAACTCGATAAGAGAAAGTCAATGTAGTATGAATTCATGTAAATGATATGCAAATAACTAATAAATCGCAAGTGCGCACCGTGGTTGAAATACTCGAGGCTGGCGTACACACATACAATCCAGACACGATGGTCACAGAAGCTTTTAGTTCGAGAGAGGCAACTGCACGCCAGGAGGCCAGTCCCAACCCATCTACGTTGGTTGGTGGCCACCTGTGGGGCGGACAGCGTTCGCCCGAAGGAAAGGAGGAACGACCCCTGTTGGGCTTAAAATCAAATTTCGCTACATTGTGTGGGAGCGGCCAGCCTACGCATCCTTTACACATAGCACGCAGTTTCAGAGATTTTCACAGGGAGACAGCAAACGCCAAACACTGATACTACAGATTTCCAGATTGGTCACCTTAAACGAAACGTCATTCTCCCATTTTGGAAGAGCAATGCTGATTGGCAGACGATATATCTGATGCCTTGAGCTGAAGGAATAATGGAAGAGACAAAAAGATATACCCCTTCACGTCTGGCCTGGAGAGCCGCCGTTCCGTTGTCGCTCTTGGAGCGAGGAACAAGTCTCTCCTCAGTACTTTACTGGGAGAGCACCTCTGTCGAGAGCGAATCGAAGTGCGTCTCTCTATATTGAATCCTTGCGATTAAACATTGTTCACTGTGTTGTCCAACACACATATTGTGTGGTGTGAATGGACAGAATTATAGTTAAACGACTGCGAGCGACTTTTTGAGTGGCATCGCGGTGGACTGGTTATATGACCGATGTACCACGCCAATAGTTAGACTAGGGGCGAATAGGAATGCTTGACTTCATCAAGGTTTAGAGAGAGTTTGATTGGCGAAGGTCAATCCTGATAGAATGAGAGTTATCTTATTTGTCAGCAGCGAGTGGCGCAGACAGCAGTCATTGCAGCTTATGTTATTGTGTGATACAGCTACTGCGTGCCCAATATTTCCTCAGCAACAGTACACTTCACTGCATTTCACATGTGACAGCCTCGACTGTACCTAGCAACATTCTAAAGGATAGTTATACAAGTTGAGTAGGTACGCCTCTCAGCCATTCTGCTAAGCCAACAACCATCTTAAACTTTGTATAGAAATTTCATTAGCGAATCCTATCCTTGAAAGGTAACTTCACATTCCGAAAAGAACCAGGATATAACTTGTTCATTTCATAACTAAAAGTGTCATGTGATTTCTCAGAATTTTTGCACAATAAATAATAACTTTCGTTAGTTTCATGTTTCGCTTACACTAAGTAGCACTACTCCAGTACCCAAGTATCCCACTAGTTACGTAAGAAATTTTGTGAGTTTTTGTGTTATTTATTTACAGTGGACGACTCCAGAAGATATTTATTGCTGAAAGTTTTTCAGGCATTTTTCTTTAGAACGTCAGGAGCGTCTGTCTGACTTCTGTAGTAGTGTGGGGGTAGAAATTGCATCTTGCAGGAACCACAGGCTAAAGGGTACATCTCAGATTAATCCGTTGCACAGAATAACAGAATCTCAGATCAACCCCACGCTCACAGTAGCACCCTTTTGTGATGGTGTTTTGAACAACGGAAGTTGGTCCAAACTTTAAGATCAGCCTTAGCATACAAGAGATTGGAAAAAGTGGGTGTGGGTGACAGTAGGAAGTGGGGACGGGAAGGCAACGGAGTGTGGTGAAAGCAGGATAACACCACCAAAAGCACATAAGGACACTCTCTTAGATCAGTCCTCCCCAGGAGCTCAGAACAGTTTGAAGTAACTTATATTCTTCCTCTCTAGCAGCTCAGCACTGACTGGTCCTGTTTCCCACCAATTCACAGATGAGTGCACGGAGAGGAAGTATGGTATGGGAGGGGAAGTGCGGGAGGGAATACTTAGGGAACGAGTGAGCATTGTGACAATCAATGCGACTTTGCCACAGCTACCCCCTCAGTGAGGGGATGAGCAATCAGTTACCTTTTTGAATAAGTTCAGCAACAATTCCCTAGCTTCAGCTCTGGTACACATGTCAGCAAGTGTACACAGCATTTTCGGAGCTTATCTTACTCCATTTAGAGACGGCCAGTTTACTCTAGCTTTGTCCTTTGGAGCTGTTATAGCTCTCTAGTGTTAAGGCAGATAGATGTCGACGGAGCTCTACAAAGAAAGAAGTATCTACGTCCGAACGACTGGCACCAAAATAACAAAGTGTGCAGTGAGGCAGCCTTACTGGAAAGAGGCCGACGACGCCACAAAATCAATATTGGGTGAGGGACTAAATCTCGCACCAACACCTGCTGCAGATTTCATCAGCTGTATAGAGAGAGAGTTACTACCACGCTTCCAACGACGAGGCGGAAGAGATACATCGGGAATCGTGTCATGCGTTCACTAGAGCCGTTTCACGAGAGGCAAACGTCACTAAATCAGAGAGAGCTATCATTAAAAAACTACGGATTGATGATAAATAGTTGTTCTACCTGTGGATGAAGCAAACGTAAAAGGTGTACAACTTTGCTTCCGCCATCTCTCCCCAATATTTGAGGCTTTAATGAAACAAATTGGTTACACACGTGTCATTCAAAGTATTTTCCATCGCTGGCCACTAACCTTCTCCCATATTTCGGGCAGTGTACGAATCCCGCGTCGAAAAAATTGTTCATCGTTTGAAGCAATCCACGAATCGATCCAAATTGTGACCTCATCATGAAATCGGAAGTGTTGTTCAGCCAGGCCATGCGCTATTGATCTAAACAGGTGATAGAGGGAGCAAAGTCTGGAGAATACGGCGGGTTGGGTAGGACTATCCGTTTTAACGTTTCCAAGTACGTTTTGACCTCTTTTGCAACTTGGGGCCGAACGTTATCGTTCTGCAAAACCACTTTATCTTGCCTCTCGCTGTATTGCAGCCGTTTGTCTTTTAATGCTCCGCTGAAGCGCATTAACTGAGTTCCATAATGAGAACCTGTGATTGTTTCACTCGGTTTTAACACCTCATGGTACACGACGCTGAGCTGGTCACACCAAATTCAGAGCATGATCTTGGAGCTGTGAATATTCGGTTTGTCTGTCGACGTGGAAGCATGGCAGGGATATCCCCATGATTTTTGCGTTTAGGGTTATCGTAATAAACCCATTTTTGTCCCCGGTCACAATGCGATGCAGAAATCCAATCCGTTTTTGCCTCTGAAGCAACTGTTCACAAACACACAAACGCCGTTCAACGTCTCTTGGTTTCCGCTCACACGGGACCCAAGTTCCTTGTTTCTGAATCATTCCCACAGCCGTGAGGCGGTTTGAAATTGCTTGCTGTGTCACTCCCACTAATTGTGATAATTCTTATCGAGTTTGACGCTTGTCTTCCCTCAGCAGTATCTCCAATTCTGCATCTTCGAAAACTTTCCCTCTTTCACCACTATGCTGGTCTACGACGTTAAAATCACCGTTCTTGAAGCACTGAAACCACTCACAACACATTCTTTCACTAATAGCGTCCTTACCGTACGTACGTGAGAGCATTAGATGAGAATCAGCCCCTGTTTCCTTCATATTGAAACAAAATGGTAACACCTCCCGCAAATGACGCAAATTAGGCTCGTAAACTAACATTTTAGTTCGAGAACAACTTTATGATACAAACACAAACAGATCAGTTGACTTCGTAGAAGCTGAGGAGAGCTCCGCCTACCATCCTCCAAGGAAGCCATGGGTCGGAAGATGGTTATATAAATATAACCGAAACGGGTCACCTATGTGATTCAGACAGTTATTAAGTTTTGTGATCAAGACTGAACCGATTAATATTAGAATGAGGTTACGTTGACCAAGGTCGAAGCTAACTGCCTGACATCTGCAATCTGTTTCTTTCAACCGCTACATTCCGTTGCCGCCACATATCGGCGGAAGCAAAGCTGAACATGTTGTTCTTCTTCCGCTCTCAATGTACATCCGCGGAATATACACGGAAAAGCCAAGGAAAGTGGTACACCTGCCTAATATCGTGTAGGGCCCCCGCGAGCACGCAACAAGCGGCTACACGGGTACCAGGGGTTGTGTGGCGTGGGCTGGGCGGTTTTTTAGGTTAGATGGCCTTGGGTAAGTACAGAAAGGGCAACAGCCTCAACGGGTGCGGGGCAAAGTCAGGACATGCGGGGACCAAGCAGCAATCGGTATTGTAATTGTAAACTGTCGAAGCTGCGTTGGTAAAGTACCGGAACTTCAGGCGCTGATAGGAAGCACAGAAGCTGAAATCGTAATAGGTACAGAAAGCTGGCAGAAGCCAGAGATAAATTCTGCCGAAATTTTTACAAAGGTACAGACGGTGTTTAGAAAGGATAGATTGCATGCAACCGGTGGTGGAGTCTTCATCGCTGTTAGTAGTAGCTTATCCTGTAGTGAAGTAGAAGTGGATAGTTCCTGTGAATTATTATGGGTGGAGGTTACACTCAACAACCGAGCTAGGTTAATAACTGGCTCCTTTTACCGACCTCCCGACTCAGCAGCATTAGTGGCAGAACAACTGGGAGAAAATTTGGAATACATTTTACATAAATTTTCTCAGCATGTTATAGTCTTAGGTGGAGATTTCAATTTACCAGATATAGACCGGGACACTCACATGTTTAGGACGGGTGGTAGGGACAGAGCATCGAGTGACATTATACTGAGTGCACTATCCGAAAATTACCTCGAGCAATTAAACATAGAACCGACTCGTGGAGATAACATCTTGGACCTACTGATAACAAACAGTCCCCAACTTTTCGACTCTGTATGTGCAGAACAGGGAATTAGTGATCATAAGGCCGTTGCAGCATACCTGAATATGGAAGTTAATAGGAATATAAAAAAAGGGAGGAAGGTTTATCTGTTTGGCAAGAGTAATAGAAGGCAATTTCAGACTACCTAACAGATCAAAACGAAAATTTCTGTTCCGACACTGACAATGTTGAGTGTTTATGGAAAAAGTTCAAGGCAATCGTAAAATGCGTTTTAGACAGGTACGTGCCGAGTAAAACTGTAAGGGACGGGAAAAACCTACCGTGGTACAACAACAAAGTTAGGAAACTACTGCGAAAGCAAAGAGAGCTCCACTCCAAGTTTAAACGCAGCCAAAACCTCTCAGACAAACAGAAGCTAAACGATGTCAAAGTTAGCGTAAGAAGGGCTATGCGTGAAGCGTTCAGTGAAATCGAAAGTAAAATTCTATGTACCGACTTGACAGAAAATCCTAGGAAGTTCTGGTCTTACGTTAAATCAGTAAGTGGCTCGAAACAGCATATCCAGACACTCCCGGATGATGAAGGCATTGAAACAGAGGATGACACGTGTAAAGCTGAAATACTTAACACCTTTTTCCAAAGCTGTTTCACAGAGGAAGACCGCACTGCAGTTCCTTCTCTAAATCCTCGCACAAACGAAAAAATGGCTGACATCGAAATAAGTGTCCAAGGAATAGAAAAGCAACTGGACTCACTCAACAGAGGAAAGTCCACTGGACCTGACGGGATACCAATTCGATTCTACACAGAGTACGCGAAAGAACTAGCCCCCCTTCTAACAGCCGTGTACCGCAACTCTCTAGAGAAGCGGAAGGTTCCAAATGATTGGAAAAGAGCACAGGTAGTCCCAGTCTTCAAGAAGAGTCGTCGAGCAGATGCGCAAAACTATAGACCTATATCTCTGACGTCGATCTGTTGTAGAATTTTAGAACATGTTTTTTGCTCGAGTATCATGTCGTTTTTGGAAACCCAGAATCTACTATGTAGGAATCAACATGGATTCCGGAAACAGCGATCGTGTGAGACCCTACTCGCTTTATTTGTTCATGAGACCTAGAAAATATTAGATACAGGCCCCCAGGTAGATGCCATTTTTCTTGACTTCCGGAAGGCGTTCGATACAGTTCCGCACTGTCGCCTGATAAACAAAGTAAGAGCCTACGGAATATCAGACCAGCTGTGTGGCTGGATTGAAGTGTTTTTAGCAAACAGAACACAGCATGTTGTTATCAATGGAGAGACGTCTACAGACGTTAAAGTAACCTCTGGCGTGCCACAGGGGAGTGTTATGGGACCATTGCTTTTCACAATATATATATAAATGACCTAGTAGATAGTGTCGGAAGTTCCATGCGGCTTTTCGCGGATGATGCTATAGTATACAGAGAAGTTGCAGCATTAGAAAATTGTAGCGAAATGCAGGAAGATCTGCAGCGGATATTCACTTGGTGCAAGGAGTGGCAACTGACCCTTAACATAGACAAATGTAATGTATTGCGAACACATAGAAAGAAGGATCCTTTATTGTGTGATTATATGATAGCGGAACAAACACTGGTAGCAGTTACTTCTGTAAAATATCTGGTAGTATGCGTGCGGAACGATTTGAAGTGGAATGATCATATAAAATTAATTGTTGGTAAGGCGGGTACCAGGTTGAGATTCATTGGGAGAGTCCTTAGAAAATGTAGACCATCAACAAAGGAGGTGGCTTACAAAATACTCGTTCGACCTATACTTGAGTATTGCTCATCAGTGTGGGATCCGTACCAGATCGGATTGACGGAGGAGATAGAGAAGATCCAAAGAAGAGCGGCGCGTTTCGTCACAGGGTTATTTGGTAACCGTGATAGCGTTACGGAGATGTTTAACAAACTCGAGTGGCAGACTCTGCAAGAGAGGCGCTCTGCATCGCGGTGTAGCTTGCTCGTCAGGTTTCGAGAGGGTGCGTTTCTGGATGAGGTATCGAATATATTGCTTCCCCCCACTTATACCTTTTGAGGAGATCACGAATGTAAAATTAGAGAGATTAGAGCGCGCACGGAGGATTTCAGACAGTCGTTCTTCCCCGAACCATACGCGACTGGAACAGGAAAGGGAGGTAATGACAGTGGCACGTAAAGTGCCTCCGCCACATACCGTTGGGTGGCTTACGGAGTAGAAATGTAGATGTAGATGTAGATGTAGACGTCTCGCAAAACTACGTGGCATGAACTCGACTAATGTCTGAAGTAGTGCTGGCGGGAACTGAACCCAGAATCATGCAGGGCTGTCCGTTACACCATAAAAGTACGATGGAGGGAGGGGGTGGGAGGGTTATCTCTTCTTAACAGCACGTTAAAAGGCATCCCGGATATGCTCAGTAATCTTCATGTCTGCTTTGTGTCTTGCTGTCATCAAGGGTACATGAGTGGGCCTTCGGCTCCGACATGACATGGTCAGCGGAAGTGTTTACGCTTAGAAGAGCGTTCCTGGAGCCACTCAGTAGCAGTTCTGGATGTTTAGGGTGTCGCATTATGCCTTCGGAATTGACCAAGTCCTTCGGAATGCACACTGGACATCAATGGATGCAGGTGATCAGACAGGATGCTTCCATACGTGTCGCCTGCCAGAGACATCTCCAGACGCATCACTCAAGCTACACACGCCCAACAACATTACATCAGCTGAACAGTTCCCTGCTTGCATGCAGTGTCCACGGATTCATGAGGTTGTCTCCACACCCGTAGACATCCATCCGCTCGGTAGAATTTGAAACGAGACTCGTCCGACGAGGCAACATGTTTCTAGTCATCAATAGTCCATTTTCGGTGTTGACTGCCCTAAACGCGGCATAAAGCTTTGTGTCTTGCAGTCATCAAGGGTACATGAGTGGGCCTTCGGCTCCGAAAGCCCATATCGATGATGTTTTGTTGAATGGTTCACACACTGCCACTTGTTGATGGCCCAGCACTGAAATCTACAGTAATTTGCGGGAGGGTTGCACTTCTGTCACGTTGAACGATTCTCTATAGTCGTCGTTGGTTCCGTTCTTGTTGGATCATTTTCTGGCCGCAGCGATGTTGTAGATTTGATTTGTTACCGGATTCCTGATATTCACGGTACATACGTGAAATGATCGTACCCGAAATTCACCACTTCATCACTACCTCGGAGATGCTGTGTCCCATCGCTCGTGCGCCGACTGTAACACCACGTTCATGCTCACTTAAATCTTGATAACCTGCCATTGTAGAAGCAGTAGCCGATCTAACAAATGCACCAAACACTTATTGTCTTATATAGGCGTTGCCGGCCGCAGCGGCGTATTCTGCTTGTTTGCATATCTCTGAATTTCAATACCCATGGCTTTACTAGTTTCTTTGGCGCTTCAGTGTACAACTTATTTAACGATTCGCCATATAGGAAACTGGAAGGAATCCCGACCAACAGAGTGAAAGGGAAGTGCATTCAGCGACTACAATTGTCCTGCTGAAGTAAGTGATCTAGAAGCTCCGACGCAGTTTGCAACACTTCCAAGCTTCGACGGCTTACCAGAAACTCACAAACAAATACTACTCTACGGCCTATTGTAAGCAAGGTACAATTACGACGTACCAACTGACCGAACATCTATCGACAGTCACATCGGTAAATGTATCACCGTGTCAAGAAAACTACATTTCATTCATCACTTGCAAGAACTGTGTCTTCGTGACCAGGACAGTATGGTGAGCTTTGCTGTGGTCTCCTCCCTGGTCACCAGAGTCCTGCTTGCTGATTTCATGAAGAAAATCACTGAAAAATTGAATCTGGTAATGGCCAGACTCTGGGAATTCCTCTTCACACCAGCATTCCGCCTCTTGGTGACGAATATTATGAAAGAACGGATGGTGTATTCATGGGGTGCACTGTCACCGATTGTAGCAGACTTATTCATGTAGAATTTCGAAGAGAAAACTTGGGAAATTTCCACCAAATCCCGTATGCTTCCTCAGATAGGTTGATAACACTGTTATGATGTGGCTACGTGAGAGTTTCTTCAAAGTCTTAACTCTCTGGACCCCAAAAAGGCAGGAGAAGCATCTACGGGAAGAAGTCACAGGTATAGTAAATAGAAAATGGCGAGGAGGGCAAGACTGTGATGTACCTCCTGAACACCAGCAAAGTATCGTACAAAATCCGAGGAATCATTGCTCAATGTAATATTACATGCGTTTTCGTTGCACCTTCGAAAACGTGTGCACTATTTTAGGTACGGTCGAAGGTGACTTCAGGCTAGCTGAAGTTGGTGTCTATAGTGATCGAAGCAACTGCTGTATGACATCTATCGGACAGACAGTCCTCACAATGTGGAAGAAGCATAGCACACGTACCGAACTTAAGTATTCAACGAAATATGCTGTTGCAGGACATTGCTGGAACATAGGGGACTCAATGAAGTATGAAGAGACAGAAGTATTGAGACACAGGTCGTCGTGGGGAACTGTGCCCCAAAGGAGGCTGTCAAAGTAAGAGTAGTCGACGACCTGATCCAGGGAGACATTGCTTCGATTTCAGTAAATCGTACGATCCAGTGGTCACAAAACTGAAGCCGCAATATCGATCGAGGCTGGCTTTCGCATACGACAGGGCAGGAGAATTACTGAACGATCGGAGTTCCTGCTCAGCATTCAGTGATGACGGCCCCTCGTAATAGGGAAAGGGGTGCAGAGTAACAAGAATGCAAAGGAAGCGCAATGTAGCGAAGATGCTCATTCTGCAGATACCAGTAGAAGATAATGTCAAAGTACACGGTATGAATATCGTGCTACATGCACTTCGGCCCGCACCTGAACACCTAACGGCAGTAAGAACAATACAGGGTGCAGAAAAACTGCTGAACGCGACCACAGGCATGCAGTTCCTCAACCCAATTCAAGACAAAAATGTGTGTAGCAAAACCTAGTTGCGCTAGTAGGGTTAGCAGAAATGCAATTGGGAAAAGACGAGACTCTGGCAGCGCTGTAACTGCATGCAGTGTGGCCAAGAATGGATTGCATGAACTCTGCACTGTGCTCGAGGTTTACTTCCACTCCGGCAGTCATAGCGGTCGGTCACACGAGGTCTGCCAGTGTGCGCTGCAGCCAGTGTTAACAAGTCATGGGCAATCGGTGCCGTCTCGCAAAGCGTCTACTACAGAGCCGCAGTACGCGGAAAATGACAAAATTTACTCTATCCTAAGAGCGTGGTAAGATATAAACAACATTGGAACTCTTCCCACAGAAGAATACTGAGAAACTGGAATTAGACAACCACAACCAGCGGCCAATGCCTCACAATATCCAGGGATTGTTAACTACCTATAGGAAACCAAGAAGAGATCAAGTGGCTGTTGTGCAACTGAATACCAACTACACTGGTGTCCTGAACTAAAGCAAAAAACGGAAAGTTTGCAAAGTTTCATATATTTGGCGATGAAACAGTGTAAACATATGATAGTAAAGCAGAAACAATGTAAAGAATACCGAAAGTAAACAGGTAGATAAAAAGGTACCTCCTTTTTTTTTCAACTTAACTGATTTGCCCACATATTCCAAGTGGTTAATGGGCTCAGTATGCGGCGTGACCACCTCTGGCACCAATACAGGCCTGAGAACGACGTGGAATTCTGTGAATGATGTTATCAGTCCCATGTTGAGGCAATACCGCCCATTCCGGCTGAAAATCTGCTCAGAAATCTTGGAGAGTGGATTGTGGTTGCTGACGTAACTTAACAAGTCTCCCAACGTCATCGGTGACATGCTATGTGAGATACAATTCGGGAGAGCGAGCAGGCAACGGCATGTACGTGATGTATTCCGTTTCTCAGGAAACATCAACCATCCGTGCACTAGGAGATCGAGCATTATCGTCCATCAGTACAATGTCTGGGCCAACAGCACCGCTCAAAAACGGTACATGAGGCCCCAAGCTTTGGCCAAGATATCTGACAACAGTTAAACCTTGCCGATTCACTGGTCAACATAATCCTTTCCCACACCATTAGGGATCCTCCACGATATCAATCTCTTTCCATAATGTTTGTGTACCGAAATCGTGTCCCATGTTCCCTCGAGATAGGAATCTGTCGAGAATCAGTCTGCAGACCAAATAGGGATTCATCTCTGAAAATCACATTGGCCCCCTGTTCGACCGTCGATGTGACACGTTGACTCCACTCTAAATGTTCTTCTGTGAAGAAGCGTCAGAGGCACACATGCGGCAAGTCTCCGACGGTAAAGGACCCTCTTCCAAAGCGGCCAGTACCCCGTCTGCCTCGGTGGAACACATCCAATGCGTAATGCAAGGTGAGATTCCTGTTGGCCCATTGTACTAAGGCCGTACCGTCGTGCCCTCACAGCCAGACAACGGTCCTCCCTTTCAGACGTCAAACGTGGTAGGTCCTGCCCTGATCTTCCGGATACAGATTCTGTCTCTAAAGTGCCGCCAAGTCCTGAAACCAGCAGGACGATTCACATTTAACCATCATTTTGCAACTGTTCTGCTTCCATTCTTCATACGGTCCTTCACCACAGACAGTCTGGTAGGCGACTTCTCTGTGCCATACTGCACTGTCTGTGACACTGTACACGGCGATTGTGGATGCGGGACTATTCGGCAAACTACTCTGTTTCATAGGTGCACTGGCGTTATCGTTGCCGTGGTTATCCGCTGACTGGAATGCCATCTTCCGCTAGAACACAATCGCACGGACATCTCTTCACAGTTTGTATGATTATCTATTGAATTAGATGCAGGACAGAAAAAAAAAACAGTATGTTGCTTTAATTTTGGACACCAGTGTAGTAGATCTGCTGTTTCAAAACTTGCTCTAACATAGTGTATCAGAGAGTAATCGGTGAGCGTACTGATCACTTTCCGTTAACATTAGCAACAGGCTTTATCGGTAAGTTTACCGCTAGTCCAGTCGAACTTCACAAGTCTGCATATCATTAACATCCCCATGGAGCTTCCAAACCAAGTCATAAAACTCAAACTATAGCCTTATGGATACGTCCGTGCAATGCCGAATGAGGTCAGAGATGATTTTCATCAATTTCCCTTCCATAATGGAGTAAGACCTATCAAACGGGAAGTTAGAAAACCAATACCATCTGTAATGAGTAGTGGAGGCTGTCAAGCATACATTACATATGTGGGGTAATTAACAGCATGCTTCACATGTAATGAAGTAGATGGTGTCAATCAAGACTGTCCCAGACGAAAATTAAGTCTAGAACTCAACCTAACTAAACGTACATTTCTGTTTCAGACCTTGTAGCAGGAATAAGTAATACACCGGCAGCAAACAGTACCATAGCAGCTGAATATAATTTATTTGCTGTTAATGTCTCCGAGACTGTGAACAACAAGGTTTAACACGAAAACGATCTTTCAAATGTTTGAGACGAGCTTTGGTCGTACATCGAAAGAGTCAGACCGTTTTGGAAACGAGGATACTTGACAGTCACGTCCACGCCAGAAGTATAGCTGAAGAGCACAGCATAGCTGACAGTAACACTGTCAAAACAACAAACAATCCGACCCTCAAACAGGCATTGCAGTCGCAGTCGTACAGTTACAACAATGAACCCAGAAATGTCGACGATGGAGGTGGTTTATTGAGACGCGATGGGCGGTCGCACGGAGCCAAGTCTTGAAACTAAAGCGATGATACATCCAGAGGAAGGATCTGCTGATTCGCCATAAGAAACAATAGAACAATTACGGATGGACATAACTGAGTCTGCTGGTACAGAAAATCTGGGTCACATTTCGACTGAAAGGTCGAAGGGAAAAACTTCTGCAAGTAGTGAAGAAGGGAGAACTAGTTAAAACTAACTAACCTAAGGACATCACACACATCCATGCCCGAGGCAGGATTCGAACCTGCGACCGCAGCGGTCGCTCGGCTCCAGACTGTAGCGCCCAGAACCGCACGGCCACTCTGGCCGGCCAACAAACATCTTCCGACTAATGTTAGGATAGAATGGTATAAAGCTGGCAGTGAAACGATTCCAGTAGGCACAAAATTTTAATATAATCGTCTTGCGGGTTCATCCAAGTTGATCAATGTAGTTAAGAGTATACACTCAGTCTGGGAATGGACTCAACAAGAAGTTGCTTCCACTCTGTGGAGGGCACCGCAGTGTGTCAAGATAGAAGAAATTGTGACCCCTGCCCAAAAGAGACACTAGGAAAACAATACGGTAATCTGCCTGTCGGGCCAATTCGTACACTACCTGATAATATCAGAAACGCCGAGGTTAACGAAATTTAAACTGATAAAATCACACCATGAACTGCAGAACAAACTAACTTATCAAAACAATTTTGCAGATTACGCAGGAGCATGGTATTCCTGCATCTGATGTATTAAGACCACTGTATAGATCGCTGAATACTGTCATTTCACTTCGGAATAAAGATGACTACATCTGTTCATTATGTAATTTTTGTTTTAAACGCACCTAATGATCTTGCAGTTATCTACAGACCGTCCAAAGAAAATATGCTACAACGGAGAAGAAATTTATTATATTTATTTTTCTATCTTTCCTGACAGACAACAATTTCGGTTTCTGTAGATAACAAGTGATGAGATTTAAACAAAATATCAGATTTCGTAGTTTTTACAAAGCAGCATATATTTCATTTTCAGAAGGAGGAGAGGTATGAAAGATTTCAGAAGAAGGAAAAATTACTTTACTGTTTATGGATGAAGGACTATACACCCATCAAATGGGACTTCACTGCATTATTACTTTACAATTAAGTTGCACAAAATGAAAAATTGTCTTGTCATTGTTCTCACAGTGAAGAAGATATTTAATGTAAGTAAGTAACGAAAGGTAAAGAAGTTCCCACGTTAAAAAAACTAACAAAGAAAGCAGTGCCAGTGTCGTGGGGAACGGATATGCTGATCACCCGATATTATAACCTCATTCGCACCACACTTTTTTGTCAGTTAAACCATCAAATTGTATCTAATTTACACATCCACAAAGAGGAATTTGCTTTATTTTTTTCTGTTACCATTAACCTTGTTAAAAAGAAATAATAAATCAGTGAGACGTGGCAATGCCGTGGGGCACGGATATGTACACTCTAAGACGTTCCAGTAGCGTTCATGCTACACACTTTTCTTTTCAGTCAAAGCATAAAATTTTGTGCAACTGGCATTACAATGCAGTTTCTTGTGTATTTCATAATGTTACTGCCAAATTAATTTTTAATTAAGACGTAACATGAACTTCTTACAGACGTCGACGACCACTTCGTTTCGTCCATGACACAAATAGAGGCAATAGAAAATAATGCTGTTTACAATAACACCGTCTGTATCCAGTGAAGTATAAAAACTGATTAGGTAGGCTACACTACAATACACATTATGCTACGCAAATTAATTCTATTCTTACACACAGAGCCGCTATTTACTCGTACAAGCAACGTTCACTTTAGAGATGGTGCTCAAACCGATCACCTTGCATTTGCAAAGCATTCGCCATTCGCTGGATCATATGCTACAAGACACTACTTAACACTCCTGCAACCATCACTGCAGAAGCGGCTCGTACGTGAGCTGCTTGGTAGCGTACATGCATGGACAGAGTCTATAAACTTGTTCTTTAACTGTCCCCTTCGCAAAAGAAACTAGTGAATTAAGATACGGGGAACCTGGAGGCGAGGATATTGGACCTCCACGACCAATACATTTACCCGGAAATGCTTCATTTAAGTAATTACGCACATTCATTCTAAACTGTGGAGGAGCACCTTCATGCTGGAACCATAACTGTCACCGACATCAAGTGCAACGTTTTATAATGCGTCAGATAAACTTCTGAAAAGAAAAAAACAATACAGGAGCGCATTCAACTTCTCTGGCAAATAGGTAGGGGCCCGAAAGCAGTCCTCCTACGAATTCAGGCCAAACGTTCATGCCAGTGTTTGAAACAGACGTTCACGGGTAAAAAATGTGTTGTATTTCGACCCATAGTGGCTGTTGTGAAGGCTGGAAATACCTTCACGAGTGACTCTATATTCGTCAGTCCAAATCACGTTATTTATATAATGTTCTGTATCTTTCGCTTTGTGCAAGAAGCGTCCACAAAACTGTCTCGTCGAATGCGGTCTTCCGGCCGCTGGTGGTGAGTTAACATGTAATGATATGGAGCAATTTTTTTATCCTGCAAAACTTCAACAACCAGTCTTCGAGAGATTAGGAGCTGCCTTAACAGTATCAAAGGTACTTCGCCTAGGTGAATGGTGAATGGTTTCGAGAATCGCGTCGTCAGTCTGTTGAGTACATCAAGTCTTTGGACGACCTCTGTCCGTTACCTGAGGACGAAGATTGCCGGTTTCCTGAAGGCGTTGCTCCATGCGATGTAAAACAGTGTTATCGAGATGGCGCATTTGAGAGTACCGCTGATGTTACGCACGAGCAGCAGCAGCTTTGTCATCGGATGCATCCAGCACCAAAAGTATATTGAAATATTCATCGTTTGTGTACTCCATCGGGAGCCCGCGCTACATGAACCTGACAGGACCAGTTATGGTTATGCACTGTGTGGTTAGTAACCACATGGATGCAGTTTAATGAATTCCGCTGCCAGGTGATAGGCTATTGACATCTCATCACAGGTCAACCACGCTTGGTTACTTCATTCGATGCTGCCGCTCTAACAGACTATGGTTGATAGCTGGTGATTCATTTCATAGAAAAATTCCTAAGCGTAAGGCTATGTACGATTCTGAAATATTAATAAGGCGTGTATCTACTTAAAATGAATCTTAATGAGGAATATCATAAATTTTTGGTTATTGCGATTCTGCAATATTAATAACGCGTTTATCTACATAAAATCAATCTTAATGAGGAAGATCATGAATTTTTGGTTATTGCAGTTTTCATACTTTTTTGTTGATATGATAGTGGTTGTAATCTGTCGACATATTACTTGGAACCGTTTACCATGCTCTGTTTTATCCACTGTAGTCCAAGAGCAATACTAGATGTCATTAACGCTGAGCATGGCTCGTGTGCTTACCAAAGTCAAAGTCCCTATCTTCTACGCAACTGAGCCCTAATGATATTAACTCTCCGCATAATGGCCTTCCGTATCCGTTTCCAGTATCTCCCGTTTTCAGAGAAATTATTTCCCGTTTCCTTTCAATTTCTTTTGAAGTCTGAGAAATCCGTAATGGCACAATAACAACACAGTCGCATTTCCCGTGAGTTAGGCCGCATCCGTTTCCTGGGGCACCCAATTAGAAGATCGCTGTTTCTCTCTCCCGCAGCTATCTGCTAATGAGGGGCGCCTAAGGCTATCAAGGAAAGCAAAGGGGCTGCCACCAACTCTAAACGCCGCAGTCGCAGTGCAGGCCTCTTCTGCTGACCTTTTGGAGCATTCCTTAGGCTCTCGAATTCCAATATGCTGTTCGGGCATTACAATGCGATATCCTCTAAGAGAATGACTATTCTGTTGACAGAAAGCACTTGGTACACTAACTACAATAGGTAAGATGATTTCAGAATTTTTGAGTACATGCAAGAATAATAACAGTTACGTCGATCTTGAAGTAACCTCGCGTATGCGTGAAACAGGTGTGTATTTCGATACATCTTTTGGTGTCAGGACATCACAATGCGAGAAATCTTTCGGGGCTTCGTTACTAATAATAAGTACTCATCGCAAAAGAATCGGATCTAACTGTTACAAGTACAATAGGACTAACAACACCACAAGGATCTCTCTGCATGACAGCACACAAAGGCTCCCGACAAAATTGGTAGGAAGAGTTCTCAGATAGAGCGCAATGCACATTGGCCGTTTCATTATCCAGTATTTCAGTGTGATGGACTGTACTTCTGACTGACTTTAGTGAGAGAATATGCAACAAACAGCACGACCAGTAGGAAGAAATGGCCGGCTTGGAGGCCGACAGCAGTCATATATGCAAAGTGATATCTATGAAGATCGTGTTATATATGCAGGACAATGGAGATGGAGTAGAAAACTTCCTTTCAGTCTTACTTGTGATATATATATTCTACATTTTCCAGATATTGTACTCTACGGTTACCGCTATTACCATAGACATTATTTCCTGGTACCTACACATCAAAACAAGTGTTGCATCACCTCCGTTCCAAGACTTACGGATCCTGTACAGAAAGTTGGAATGGAGATCAACTTACTCGTAAACATCATTTCTGTACTTTTATTGCTATGAAAACCACACGTTGCATGTTGTACCACCATACAGCGAGAACTTGAAACACCCCCGATTAAAATTCTTTATTGGGTTTTGTCTAATTTATCGAAGTCGCCAAACAGTTAATTATTATCCAGAATGAGATTTTCACTCTGCAGCGGAGTGTGCGCTGATATGAAACTTTGTGGCAGATTAAAACTGTGTGCCCGACCGAGACTCGAACTCGGGACCTCTGCTTTTCGCGGGAAAGTGCTCTACCATCTGAGCTACCGAAGCACGACTCACGGCCGGTACTCACAGCTCTACTTCTGCCAGTACCTCGTCTCCTACCTTCCAAACTTTACAGAAGCTCTCCTGCGAACCTTGCTGAACTAGCACTCCTGAAAGAAAGGATATTGCGGAGACATGGCTTAGTTACAGCCTGGGGGATGTTTCCAGAATGAGATTTTCACTCTGTTTTAATCTGCCAGGAAGTTTCATATCAGCGCACACTCCGCTGCAGAGTGAAAATCTCATTCTGGAGACATCCCCCAGGCTGTGGCTAAGCCATGTCTCCGCAAGATCCTTTCTTTCAGGAGTGCTAGTTCTGCAAGGTTCGCAGGAGAGCTTCTGTAAAGTTTGGAAGGTAGGAGACGAGGTACTGGCAGAAGTAGAGCTGTGAGTACCGGCTGTGAGTCGTGCTTCGGTAGCTCAGATGGTAGAGCACTTGCCCGCGAAAGGCAAAGGTCCCGAGTTCGAGTCTCGGTCAGGCACACAGTTTTAATCTGCCAGGAAGTTTCAGTTAATTATTATGATTATATGACCGTGTGCTTAATGGATGAAAGGCTATCGGTTTTTCCGCTGTGATTTCAGGGGTATTTCAACCGAGTGCGGCTGTTTTGGAAATGAATAGTAGAATGATTGAAAGTTGGTCTATTATTAAGGACCACAAAGGTTGCGATGTAAACTCTATTGTATTTTCTACGAACACACAAATTCTGAGGCAGTTGCTACCATCGCCTTACACGTCTAATTACGGTTATATCCTTTTATTGGCTGCTCATTTTAGGTACTTCGTCACACGCAATGCTGATGGTTAACATTCACAACAATCCTCACTGCAATCCATGGTTGTTGGTGGCCGTAGCGGTTGACGCCAAACACGTAATTCGGCACTTCTCACTTTCTGTTTCATATCACCCGCGAATCGGTATTAGTGAGGTTCAACCCCACGACGATCAGGGGGACGCACTCACTCGTCATACTCCGGTGAATATACTCGACCACCATTCTTGCCCGTCTCTCCAGCACTACTGCTCGCTCGACACTCTCCCATACTACGCCGCACTCGACACTCGTCTCACTGCCTCCTGCAGCGCTCGACAATCGACTCCTGTCTACTCCCGACCTGGGCATCGGATTCTAGCATCTATGTTCGTGGGATCACGGATCCCTTACAAACTTCAGAGGTGGTGGTCCAGATTGCTACCCACACCGGTACCTCTAATACATGCCTAAATTCTACATCTACATCTACATCTATACTCCGCGAGCCACCTTACGGTGTGTGGCGGAGGGTACTTATTGTACCACTATCTGATCCCCCCTTCCCTGTTCCATTCACGAATTGTGCGTGGGAAGAACGACTGCTTGTAAGTCTCCGTATTTGCTCTAATTTCTCGGATCTTTTCGTTGTGATCATTACGCGAGATATATGTGGGCGGTAGTAATATGTTGCCCATCTCTTCCCGGAATGTGCTCTCTCGTAATTTCGATAATAAACCTCTCCGTATTGCGTAACGCCTTTCTTGAAGTGTCCGCCACTGGAGCTTGTTCAGCATCTCCGTAACGCTCTCGCGCTGACTAAATGTCCCCATGACGAATCGCGCTGCTTTTCGCTGGATCATGTCTATCTCTTCTATTAATCCAACCTGGTAAGGGTCCCATACTGATGAGCAATACTCAAGAATCGGACGAACAAGCGTTTTGTAAGCTACTTCTTTCGTCGATGAGTCACATTTTCTTAGAATTCTTCCTATGAATCTCAACCTGGCGCCTGCTTTTCCCACTATTTGTTTTATGTGATCATTCCACTTCAGATCGCTCCGGATAGTAACTCCTAAGTATTTTACGGTCGTTACCGCTTCCAATGATTTACCACCTATGGCATAATCGTACTGGAATGGATTTCTGCCCCTATGTATGCGCATTATATTACATTTATCTACGTTTAGGGAAAGCTGCCAGCTGTCGCACCATGCATTAATCCTCTGCAGGTCTTCCTGGAGTACGTACGAGTCTTCTGATGTTGCTACTTTCTTGTAGACAACCGTGTCATCTGCAAATAGCCTCACGGAGCTACCGATGTTGTCAACTAAGTCATTTATGTATATTGTAAACAATAAAGGTCCTATCACGCTTCCTTGCGGTACTCCCGAAATTACCTCTACATCTGCAGATTTTGAACCGTTAAGAATGACATGTTGTGTTCTTTCTTCTAGGAAATTCGTCATGGCATACTATCCACAAGCTAGACACTGTTGGTCCAGATTGTCCCATTCCTCCACGGCGATCCGGCGTAGATCCCTCACAGTTGTTGGTGGGTTACGTCGCTTTTCAATCTATCCCAGGCATGCTCGATAGGGTTAAAGTCCGGAGAACATGCTGGCCACACTAGTCCAGCGACATCGTTATCCCGAAGGAGGCCGTTCACAAGATATGCACGATCGGGTGCGAATTATCTACGTCTACATCTACATCTACATCTACATCTACATGGATACTCAGCAAATCACATTTAAGTGACTAGCAGAGGGTTCATTGAACCACCTTCACATTTCTCTATTATTCTAATCTCGTACAGCGCGCCGAAAGAATGAACACATACATCTTTCCGTACGAGGACTGATTTCCCTTATTTTATCTTGGCGATCGTTCCTCCCCACGTAAGTCGGTGTCAACAAAATATTTTCTCATTCGGAGGAGGAAGTTGGTGATTGTGATTTCATAAGAAGATTCCGTAGCAACGAAAAGTGCCTTTCTTTTAATGATTTCCATCCCAAATCCTGCATCATTTCTATGACACTCTCTCCCATTTTTGGTGATAATACAAAACGTGCTGCCTTTCTTTGAACTTTCTCGATGTACTGCGTCAGTCCTATCTGGTAAGGATCCCACACCGAGCAGCAGTATTCTAAAAGAGGACGGGCAAGCGTAGTGTAGGCAGTCTCCTTAGTAGGTCTGTTACATTTTCTAAGTGTCCAGCCAACAAAACGCAGTTTTTGGTTTGCCTTCCCCACAACTATTTCTGTGTGTTACTTCCGAACCAAGTAGTTCATAATTGTAATACCTAGGTATTTAGTTGAATTTACGGCTTTTTGATTAGACTGTATTTTCGTGTAACCGAAGTTTAACTAGTTCCTTTTAGCACTAATGTGGATGACCTCACACGTTTCGTTATATAAGGTAAACTTCCAATTTTCGCACCATTTAGATATTTCTTCTAAATCTTTTTGCAGTTTTTTTGATCATCTGATGAGTTTATTAGGCGATAAACGTCAGAATCATCTGCAAACAACCGAAGACCGCTGCTCAGATAGTATCCCAAATCGTTAGTATAGATAAGGAACAGCATAGGGCCTATAACACGACCTTGGGGAACGCCCGAAATCACTTCTGTTTTAGTCGATGACTTTCCGTCAACTACGACGAACTGTGACTTCTCTGACAGGAAATCACAGATCCAGTCACATAACTGAGACGATATTCCACATGCACGCAATATCACTATGAGCCCCATGTGTGTTACAGTGTCAAAAGGCTTCCGGAAATCCAGAAATACGGAATCGCTCTGAAACCCCTTGTCAACAGCACTCAGCACTTCATGTGAATAAAGAGCTAGATGTGTTTCACAAGAACGATGTTTTCTAAACTCATGTTGATTGTGTGTCAATAGACAGTTTTCTACGGGGTAATTCATTATGTTCGAACACAATAATTGTTCTAAAATCCTGCTGCATACCGACGTTAACGATATGGGGATGTAATTTAGTGAATTAGTCCTACTACCTTTCTTGCATATTGGTGTGACCTGTGGAACTTTCCAGTCTTTGGGTACAGATCTTTCGTCGAGCGAACGGTTGTATATGATTGTTAAGTATGGAGATAATGCATCAGCGTACTCCGAAAGGAACATAATTGGTAGACAGTCTGGACCAGAAGACTTGCTTTTATTAAGTGATTTAAGTTGCTTCACTAAAAAATTGTTCAAATGGCTCTGACCACTATGGCACTTACCATCTGAGGTCATCAGTCCCCTAGAACGTAGAACTACTTAAACCTAACCAACCTAAGGACATCACACCACACATCCATGCCCGAGGCAGGATTCGAACTTGCGACCGTAGCGGTCGCTCGGAAGCAGAATGTAGCGCTAGAACCGCTCGGCCACTCCGGCCGGCAGCTCAGGATTATTTGTTGCTAAGAGGTCGTGTTTTCACAACCGTTTACTATTTGCGTGGGCTCATGAACTAACTGTTCGAAATAATTTTCAGAGAATGCGTTTTTCACAGTTTTGGATGATGTTTCATGCGTACCTCCGGTATTAAATATGTATTTTCACCAACATATATAGGATAAATTAAGTCACCGTCAACTATTATCGTATGAGTCCGGTACGTGTTTGAAATCAAACTCAAGTTTCCTTTGAACCTTTCAGAAGCTGTATAATATGAATTCGGAGGTAAAAGGATCCAACTATTATTTTACTGTGGTTGCCAACAATGACCTCTGCCCATAGTAACTCACAGAAAGTATGTACTTCAATGTCGCGACAAGTTAAACAACTTCTGACAGCAACAAACACGCCACCGCCAACCGTGTTTAGCCTATCTTTTCGGAACACCGTTAGGTTCTTCGCAAAAATTTTGTCTGAGCTTATTCCGGCTTTAGACAGGTTTCAGTGCCTATAACAATTTGAGCACCAGTGCTTCCTATTAGTGCTTGCAGCTCTGGTACTTTCCCAACACAGCTATGACGATTTACAACTGTTATACCAATGGTTCCTGTATCTATGTTCTTCCTATGTTCAGCCTGCACCCTTTGTGACTGAAGCCCTTCTTATGTTTTCCAGAGACCCTCTAACCTAAAAAACCGTTGTCTATGGAGACGAGTACCTGGCCAATACAACGCCGATATGTTTGCACTATCGGTCGGAGGATGATGTTCACTTAACGTATAGCCGTTA
Source organism: Schistocerca cancellata (assembly GCF_023864275.1). Lineage (NCBI taxonomy): Eukaryota > Metazoa > Arthropoda > Insecta > Orthoptera > Acrididae > Schistocerca > Schistocerca cancellata. Next base: position 729,870,671 of record NC_064628.1, on the reverse strand, counting down.
CGGCGCCTTCCATGACGAGAGGCGAATGTCGGCCCCACATAATGCCACCCCAATACATCAGGGAACTTCCACCCTGCTGCACTCGCTGGACAGTGTGTCTAAGGCGTTCAGCCAGACCCGATTGCCACCAAACACGTCACCGACGATTGTCTGGTAGAAGAAATATGCGACTCTCATCGGTGAAGAGAACGTGATGCTAATCGCGAGCGGTCCATTCGGCAAGTTGTTGGGTCCGTCTGTACCGTGCTGCGTGGTGTCGCGGTAGCAAAGATTGCTCTAGCCCTGGACGTCAGGAGGGAAGTTGCTCATCATGCATCCTATTGCGCACAATTTGAGTCGTAACACGACATCTTGTGGATGCACAAAAACCTTATTCAACGTGGTGGAGTTGCTGTCAGCGTTCCTCCGAGCCATAATCCGTAGGTTGTAGTCATCCACTGCACTTGGCCGGGATGTGTATCTGTATCTCCTCCATGTCCGAAAAACATCGCTTTGTTTCACTCCGAGACGCCTGGACACTTCCCTAGCTGAGAACCCTTCCTGGCACAAAGTAACAATGCGGATGCTAACGAACCGCTGTATTGACCCTCTAGGCATGGTTTAACTACAGACAACACGAGCCGTGTACCTCCTTCCTCGTGGATTAATTGGAACTGATCGGCTGTCGGACCCCTCCGTCCAATATGCGCTGCTCCTGCATGGTTGTTTACATCTTTGGGCGGGTATAGTGACATCTCTGAACAGTCAAAGGACTGTGTCTGTGATACAATATACAAATCAACATCTATCTTCAGGAGTTCTGGGAACCGGGGTGTTGCAAAATTTTTTTGATGTGCGTATATGATTACATTGTGTAATCGAAAGTATCCGGACCTTTCTGAAAATGACTTACAAGTTAGAGGTTCACATCATCGGTAATGCTGCAATTCAGTACGGTGTTGGCCCACCATTAGTCTTGATGACAGCTTCCACTCTCGCAGCCATACGTTCAGCTTGGTGCTGGAAGGTTTCTTGAGCAATGGCACCCCATCACGGACTGCTGCATTAAGGAAGGTATCGATACCGGTCGGTGATGCCTGGCACGAAGTCGGCGTTCCAAAACATCCCAAAGGTGTTCTATAGGATTTAGCTCAGAACTGTACAGGCCAGTCCATTGCAGCGATGTTACTGTCGTGTAACCTCTGCGCCACAGACCGTGCATTACGAACACGTATTCTATTGTGTTGAAATATTCAATCGCCATCCCTGAATTACTCTTTAACCATTTGAAGCAAGAAGGTGCTTAAAACATCACTGTAGGCCTGTGCTGTGATAGTGGCACGTAAAACAACAAGGGGTGCAATCTCCTCCACGAAAAACACAAGCACACATAATACCACCGCCTCCGAAATTTACTGGTCGCATTACACAGGCTGGCAGATGACATTCACCGGGCATTCACCATACCCACACCCTGCCATCGGATGACCACGTTGTGTACCGTGATTCGTCACTCCAAACAACGTTTTTCTACTGTTCAGTCATTCATGCTTACGCTCCTTACACCTGGCGAATCGTCGTTTGGCATTTACCGGCGTGATGTCTGGCTTATGAGTAGCACTCCTTCATGAAATCCAAGTTTTCTTACCTCCCGCCTAATTGTCATAGTAATTGCTGTGGATCATGAGCCAGTTTGGAATTCCTGTGTGATGGTCTGAATAGATGTCTGCCTATTACACATTATGACCCTCTTCAATTGTCAGCAGTCTCCGTCAGTCAACAGACGAGGTGGTCCTGTAGGCATTTGTGCTGTACCCCGTCCCTTCAGGTTTCCATTTCACTATCACATCGGAAACAGTGGACCTAGGGATGTTTAGCAGTATGTAAATTTCGCGTGCAGACGTGTGACATAAGTTACACCCACCACCTGACCACTTTCGAAATACGCGAGTTTCGCGGAGGGCCCCATTCTGCTCTCTCACGATGTCTAATGACTACTGAGGTCGTTGATATGGACTGGGCAGTAGGCAGTACGTGGCAGCACAATGCACCTAATACAAAAAACGTATATTTTTGGGAGTATCCAGATACTTTTGTTCACATAGCGTGCATGTACTGCCCTCCTGTCCGACTTTTCTAGTGACTGTTTTGCACCGACATCCCTTTCCTCGCCGATTCTGTGAAGAACCTTATTTCTTACCTAATCAGACCACTAAATTTTCAGGACCTTTGTGGAGCACCATATCTCGATCACGTCAGTTTTCAAATTTTCTGTTTTTTTTTTTTTTTTTTTTTTTTAAGGGCGTGATTCACTGCCATCCAAAGTGTTGTCTCTGTAATTCTTTTTTTAGATTTGATAGTAGCAGAAACATATTAGCAGAGGAGCATTTCTACGCGTCTTGTTATTCTACTCCTTATGTCTCTTACGGTTCATCCAAACTAAGTTATTTTTCTGTTGAGGTAGGAGAATTTCTTAGCTTCATGGATTACGTTATCTCCTATTTTCAGTTCATGTTTGCCGCTATTCACACTTGTGCTGAGCAGTTTTTGTAGGGTGTAGTTGAACTATACTTTGTCGATCGTGCATCACCTTCGAACCTGATACAGAAGAAGATTTTCTACTATGGAGCAAGTAACATTTCTAAATAAACGTAATTTCTTTTATGTGTAACAATTTTCCTTGACTTGAAAAAGGAAATCTATCTTACTTTGAAATAGCTTCAATTTTTGAATGTATATAATTTGTAACCAGGTTTTGATAATTCTTCTACTTAATTTGATTTCACTCAATGATTACTGGCGTGCGGCACAGTAATAATGTATCAGATAGACTATTAAATACAGAACCGGGATTTTTTTCTATTGCTACACTTCTAAATTTCAGTAGAAAATTTGTTGCCATGAATACGACCATGTTGTACCTTGCAACACTTTCTCACGTTTCGAAAAAGTTTCATTTCGTTTTATTTCGAAAAAGTTTCTTTTTATTTCGAAAAAGTTTCCTTTCTGGAGAAATTCAGAAAAGGGACTACAGCATAAAAAAGTGATTTCTGTCATTTAAAAATGGTACAAAAATATATTTATCTATCTTGTTTTGCATGGCTGGCAAGAGGCTAAAGCCTAAAGAAAATTCAAAGATTAAATGGGTAGCCATGGGGATTGTTTCCAGGAGTGCTAGTCTCTATAGTTGTAACGCTACAGTTTCTGTCTTCTGTCTTCTCTGTTCCTCATACACTCATCTAAAACACAGAGATCCACTCTCCGTTGCTTCAGTCTCACGGAGGCTGGCACGTAGAATCACTACATAGGTGTCATCGCCGCATGTCAACTTGCGAGATATATTGTCTGACAGGTCGTAAATATAGACTGATTGTCTAGAGCAGCTAGCTAATCCTTGCAGCAGGCCATTTTTCAATTTGCTAAACTTACTCTCTTGTTATCTGAATAAACTTGAGAGAACTGGTTATTCAGCATATTGTCCATAGAGAATATAATCTTTGCGCATGGAACTGCCTTGATCTATTAGAGGCCCATTTCTCTAACCTGTATCGTAACTGAAGGAAGACCTAGGAAAACAGCTTCCTCTTTAATATAAAAAAATATATAAATGTTTCCAGGTAACATGATCTGTTATTACTATTAACTATTAGCTTCAATTCGCTATGAATGCAATGACAGAAACAGATTTTTAACAATCAACTGTACCATTTATGTACGTCATGGGAAGGATACCTAATTCCAATAACTATTACGATCCACGGAGACTAAGAGAAGAATAATGACTATGTAAGGCAATTTGAATGCGTTACGTGTGTCACTGATAACAGTTCCAATATTTCGCAAATACACTTCATAAGATATTGAAAGTTAAAACTCTTAACGGTTGTAACGAACAAAGAAAAGGAGTTTCACTAGCAAAAAAAAGTGGCTCTGAGCACTATGTGACTTAAGTTCTGAGGTCATCAGTCCCCTAGAACTTAGAACTACTTAAACCTAACTAACCTAAGGACATCACACACATCCATGCCCGAGGCAGGATTCGAACCTGCGACCGTAGCGGTCACGCGGTTCCAGACTGAAGCGTGTTTCACTAGCACATTAACAATTTGGTTATAGCTTTTTTTTTTTAAGGATCCGAGACAAAACTAAAAATTAAATGTATATTCTTTATGTCAGTCGTGTTAATAATGCCAAAAAAGTCGTTATCGATACACAAATCATTAGCCTCTTTATAAGCTTCTGCCACAGGTAGTTATAAATATCGTAAAGCAGGACAGAAAAATGATTGTAGTAAATTACATCTGTTCATGGCAGTGTTCCTCCAATTTCTAAGTGGTGTAAAATACTATGACCACATAGGCTCACCAGCAGGTAGCGTACTTCTTTTCATTGGCGGTGTACCAGAGGGTATACAAAAAGTGAAAGACCAATTATCAGTGTTTGACTCGTGGGAGAGTGTCACAGAGATGAAAAGAGTGAATTTCTAGTTTCTTGAAGACATGTGCCAAATATATTGGCGAAGTCAAAGTACAAAATTTTAATTACCTGTGTTAAGTGAATGCCCAATTGGCCCCTGTGCAGCGCTTCCATGGGGACAGCGAAGAAGGGCTTGGGCATAGAGGGGTTACATAGAGGCCTTAAGGCATTCGTTATTCTCATGCTCCGTAAGCAAACAGAATAGATATTAACCATGATATATAGTAAAAGCAGATGTCCCTTGGCTATGCTCTTTGCTGTGGTTTGCCGAGTATGTATAGAGATGTAAATGTAGAACGGGAACATTTTAGGTTAGGTTTGCCGTGACTGTTATTGATATCGAATGAAACAACAGGTTTGCTGTTACCAGTCACTCCGTAATAACACCCTCAAGGCGTTTCTAAGGTTTAAACCTCCATCATCAAGTGGATTTACATGTGTTAGTAGGATAAATACACTCCTGGAAATTGAAATAAGAACACCCTGAATTCATTGTCCCAGGAAGGGGAAACTTTATTGACACATTCCTGGGGTCAGATACATCACATGATCACACTGACAGAACCACAGGCACATAGACACAGGCAACAGAGCATGCACAATGTCGGCACTAGTACAGTGTATATCCACCTTTCGCAGCAATGCAGACTGCTATTCTCCCATGGAGACGATCGTAGAGATGCTGGATGTAGTCCTGTGGAACGGCTTGCCATGCCATTTCCACCTGGCGCCTCAGTTGGACCAGCGTTCGTGCTGGACGTGCAGACCGCGTGAGACGACGCTTCATCCAGTCCCAAACATGCTCAATGGGGGACAGATCCGGAGATCTTGCTGGCCAGGGTAGATGACTTACACCTTGTAGAGCACGTTGGGTGGCACGGGATACATGCGGACGTGCATTGTCCTGTTGGAACAGCAAGTTCCCTTGCCGGTCTAGGAATGATAGAACGATGGGTTCGATGACGGTTTGGATGCACCGTGCACTATTCAGTGTCCCCTCGACGATCACCAGTGGTGTACGGCCAGTGTAGGAGATCGCTCCCCACACCATGATGCCGGGTGTTGGCCCTGTGTGCCTCGGTCGTATGCAGTCCTGATTGTGGCGCTCACCTGCACGGCGCCAAACACGCATACGACCATCATTGGCACCAAGGCAGAAGCGACTCTCATCGCTGAAGACGACACGTCTCCATTCGTCCCTCCATTCATGCCTGTCGCGACACCACTGGAGGCGGGCTGCAAGATGTTGGGGCGTGAGCGGAAGACGGCCTAACGGTGTGCGGGACCGTAGCCCAGCTTCAAGGAGACGGTTGCGAATGGTCCTCGCCGATACCCCAGGAGCAACAGTGTCCCTAATTTGCTGGGAAATGGCGATGCGGTCCCCTACGGCACTGCGTAGGATCCTACGGTCTTGGCGTGCATCCGTGCATCGCTGCGGTCCGGTCCCAGGTCGACGGGCACGTGCACCTTCTGCCGACCACTGGCGACAACATCGATGTACTGTGGAGACCTCACGCCCCACGTGTTGAGCAATTCGGCGGTACGTCCACCCGGCCTCCCGCATGCCCACTATACGCCCTCGCTCAAAGTCCGTCAACTGCACATACGGTTCACGTCCACGCTGTCGCGGCATGCTACCAGTGTTGAAGACTGCGATGGAGCTCCGTATGCCACGGCAAACTGGCTGACACTGACGGCGGCGGTGCACAAATGCTGCGCAGCTAGCGCCATTCGACGGCCAACAACGCGGTTCCTGGTGTTTCCGCTGTGCCGTGCGTGTGATCATTGCTTGTACAGCCCTCTCGCAGTGTCCGGAGCAAGTATGGTGGGTCTGACACACCGGTGTCAATGTGTTCTTTTTTCCATTTCCAGGAGTGTATGTGTACTGCGTTAAATATCGGAAAACTTGTGGGATTCTCTCCAATGATCATAGCGATGTCTCTCCGTCGAAGCACATCACGTGCAAACAGTCACACTTCGTAAATAAAAATGTTGTCTGGAGACACTGCGACAAGTTACCCAAAAATCATAACAAAACACACATATGTCATAGTAAACTAATCGAAACTAAACTCCGTCCGAAGAGGTTTCTGAAGATTCTAACGGTACTGAACGACCGCCGTGAATCCTCGAAGTACCTACAACCAATACGTAACGTATATGCAACAAATATAACCTATGTTCGTCTGTGACAATGGATTCGATTAGAAACCTGAGCTGTCAGTAAACGGAATCTAACCTGCATAACGCTGTTTGTTTGTTGAATGAGTGTCAGTTTCACTGCCATTCAAGCCCCCAACTGATCGTCACATGAAAAACTTAAAACTAACATTTGGATAAGCTATATGACTGCGTATTTGAACAAGAATTTACAATTGATACGGAATGTGGCTTGTGCAACGGAATTTACTGGATTAGTGTACATGAGATGTTGTGGTGTGTCAATCTCTGTTTTGCCCCTACGTTTTGCACTCACCTCTTTAGATGACTGCCTTTCTCCATGTGGTTTACAACCATTTTCAGCACCAATTAGCAGCAGCAGTTACAGCTTACTGTTATTAAGAATGAATGTAATAAAAAGGAGTTCACTTGTGTCCTGTTAAATAGAAAATAATATGTAAGAAGGGATTTCATATATCAAGTCTATTTAAAACTTCAGAATCGTCATGACCAACAATAGACAATTACAATTCAAGTAACATAGCTATCTATAATGGCTGAGTGCCAGATTAACAAATTATTTCGCAGTTACATTAACATTTAATAACCACAGAATTTATTTATTAATTAGATGTGGAGAATAATTATTATTATTTGGAGGACAAGCTTCTTTAACTGATAAGCAAAACATGGGATTATTGCAAACTCGGACTAACAATCACGAGCCCAATCCTGCAACTGCTTTTGTGCTATGCTTGAGCAATCAGGCCTTGAATGTGGTAAGATCTAACATCACCGACATGAAGGTAGCACGACACGTCTTCTGTCTCCGAGCTCTCCACCGACACTATTATTTCCACTCTCACACACTGGCCTCGCTTCACAACAATGATTACAATAGCGCTCCCATGTTTCGCCCTCAGATTCTTACTATCTATATCTGAGTGCTTACACAGTGGAAAGAATAGCGTTAACTTCGCTATATTGTTTTCAATGCAATGAAACACTCCTTACACATCCTCAGCCTCCAGGCGTCACTGGATGCGGATATGAAGGGGTGCGTGGTCAGCACATTGCTCTCCCAGCCGGTGTCAGTTTTCGTGACAAGAGCCGGTGACTTCTCAATCAAGTAGCTCCTCAGTTTGCCTCACGAGGTCTGAGTGCACCTCGATTGCCAACAGCACTGTCACCCATCCAAGCACTTGCCAAGCCAGACAGCGCTTTACTTCGGTGATCTGACAGAAGTCGATACCAATGCGGTATGGCCATTGGCACATATGTTATACTAACACGTGTAAATCCACCTAATGATAGAGGGTAAAAACCTTCGAAACACATTGGGATATAAATAAACAGAGACAGGTTACAGTAAACTTGTTTCATAAAACGTGTTTCATTTGGTACATGTAGAAGCTCTATATGCACATGCAGTGTCATATCGTGTCAAGGCAGCAACAGAGCAATAACTACAAGATGGGTTTCCTCTATTGTTTTGATGTTCTACCAGTGCCCTGCCGGCCGAAGTGGCCGCGCGGTTCTGGCGCTGCAGTCTGGAACCGCGAGACAGCTACGGTCGCAGGTTCGAATCCTGCCTCGGGCATGGATGTGTGTGATGTGCTTAGGTTAGTCAGGTTTAACTAGTTCTAAGTTCAACGGGACTAATGACCTCAGCAGTTGAGTCCCATAGTGATCAGAGCCATTTTGAACCAGTGCCCACTGACCCCATGGAACGAAAATCAAGATTTTAACTCACGCGGGATTCTTCTTTGAGGAGATCTTCACTTTGTGTTACCATGCAGTATGTCAGAATAATGCAGCGTTCTTATACGACAACCGTCACAGATGATAACCCGTAGTACAATCCAACATAGCAGAGAACAACCTGGATTACCCAGAGTGAGACGTGTAAAGCCAAACGTCTGACATGTGTAACTATATATTAAATTTGGCAAATATGGTAAAGAAGGACAAATGTTGGAAGTTTGGAGGAAGTAATACGCTGAAAAACCATTGTTGAGACGATTGTTCTCGGAATTTTAGTAACAAATCTCTCCACGATGTGTTGCCATCGATGCGAACGGTAGCTTCCCTATAGAGATTCGTTCGGTTAAGTTCGTAGTTACTGACACATCTAATGACTGCTTTGTTTTGGTTGATAGAAAAGTAAACTTTCTAGTCAGAAGTTGAAGTTACACTGAAGAGCAGAGTGATTGTGACCACTGCTCATCACGAGACTGAATACCGGCTTGTCGCCTTGTGCGCACTTCACGCGTTAAGAAAGGTACGTACGCAGAGAAGACATGATGGGGAAATCGTTCTAGTGACGAAACGGGCGGCAAATGAGAATACCATCGACCTAAGAGACATTGACAGAGAGTATGTTTTCGTGACCAGAAACTGGGAAGTAGCATGCGAGGAACGGTGAATCTGGTCGGCAGTTCGCGCGAGCACCTGAGGGAACTTGAGGAAAATGGTTGAAGCGCATTGGAAACATTAGTACTCGCTAAGGTGTCGGACGTCGACGCCTCATAGCAGAACGTGGATGCTGGAGAACTGCCCCTCTGTGACATAGTATAGGCGGTACCAAAGTGTCTTGCTGATGGAGATGCAAGTGTTTCGCAGCGCAATGCTCAGTGCAAAATGTTGAAAACGTGTTTCCGCAGCTGATGACCCACACACGTGTCCCCACGTTGAACGAATGAAATCGACAATTACATTTCCAGAGGGCTCGGAATCAAGGACATTGCTTTTTTCTTCCAGATCGAGGTTGGTGTCAGGATACGCCGTCATCTTGGCGAACGACTGCTTCAACATATACCGCATCACGGTGAGTGTAGTATTATGCCATGGCGAGAACTCTCCCGCGCTTCACTAGGACTTGTGGTAGTAACGGAAGTCACCAACTGTGAACTACACGATCATTATAGCGATCAAGCTGTATCCCTACATGAGTGATGGCTCCCCCCTTGGCGACATCATTCTGCAAGAAGATTACAGTGTTACAATGCCTGAATAGTGCTACAATAGTTCGCGAAAGGCTATAGTGAGCTCATCTTGATGTCATGGCTATAAATTCCGCCATGTATGAACCCGAAGGAACACATCATGGACACACCTACAAGTCAGCAGCCTGTTAGTTACAATAACTGCGTGTCCTGTATGTAAACATCTGACGTCACGTGTCTCTGCAAAACTACTAAGGGCTTGTCGAAACCATGCCACAGTCGTTGGGCCTGGACTCTCATTAACTGAAATAGCATCGTCTTCAGTGATGAATCCAGCTTCGAATTGAGCACCGATTGCCAGCGCTGTCATGTCTCGATACGTATCGCACAGCGGTGGGATGCGAACGTGACTATCGCCTATCATGAGTGATGGTCCGTGATGCCATCTCTTTAGACAACAGCGCCCCTTTCATTGTCTTCTGTGGCATCCTGACAGCACAGTGGTATGACGACCAGGATTTGAGGGTTCATGCGGTCAGCACATCATTCTTCCGGTCGTTATTAGTTTTTGTGAACGAAGCCTTTACTTACCCATCAGGTAACTCCTCAGTTGGCCTCACAAGGGCTGAGTGCAGACAGCTTGCCAACAGCTCTCGACAGACCGAACGGTCAACCATCCAAGTGATAGCCAAGCATGACACCACTTAACTGATCTGACGGGAACCGATGTTACCAAAAAAATGGTTCAAATGGCTCTGAGCACTATGGGACTCAACTGCTGTTGTCATAAGTCCCCTAGAACTTAGAACTACTAAAACCTAACTAACCTACGGACATCACACACATCCATGCCCGAGGCAGGATTCGAACCTGCGACCGTAGCGGTCGTGCGGTTCCAGACAGTAGCGCCTTTAACCGCTCGGCCACTCCGGCCGGCACCGATGTTACCATTGCAGCAATAATAACAGCAATAAATAATAGCATTTCATTAATAACATGACCTATTTTCCACCATTTGATGATGTTGTTAAGAATGCAGTCGCGTACTCTTGCCGGATGAGAGAGGATTCAGACTGAGTAGCGATTGTAGACGTACCCTCATGTGGCGAGAGATACGAACACATACTGCCCCCAGGAATTCGAACATATTCGTTTTGATGATACAGGTGTTATGACGTAGGGCGGGTGGGAGGATAAAGATGCATAGATGTACTGGCCTCCAGATCTTTGAACACAATACACTCGCCGGTTCTTCCAGATTGCGTCTTCTCAGGAGTGTACTCGTCCCAGAAATCGTTTCATGGATGAGAATGCGCGACCTGACCGAATAGCCCGAGCAAAGGAGCTCTTGGAACGATAAAACATTTGACGAATGCACTGGTCTGTCCGTTTTCGCAGCTTAAATCCCATCGAGAATGTCTGGGATGCGTTGGCGAAACGACCACAAAACGGCAACAATCGTTCTGAAGCTGCCAACTGCGCTGGTGGAATAACGGAACACCCTACATCTAGAATCCTAATTACCCTTGTGTGCAGTATGGGAACACGTCGCTGGGCATACATTGCCGTCCGTCGCGATAAAATACCCTATTAAGAGCTATGGCTCGCGTTTTGTAATGTCAATCATCATAAATCGCGATTAATTAAGCGTAAATATTATCTATCAATAAAAATGTCACTTCCGTATATCTCATTGCGTATTTCTTCCAGGTAATATCTGCAGTATATTGTGATATCTCGTTCTAAATTATGGTCTAGTTTTTATCTAGCTATTTTACTTGCAAGTGACATAATGTGTGAAAGTTTCTTTTGTCCGTAAGTTTTCCACACCAGTATAGATAATAAGAATTTGCTCAATGGAAATCTAAAGATGGATAACAATATGTAATAACATAATTATGGTATGGTATAATACAGTGTAAAGTATTGCTATAAAAATGTTACATGTAATTGAAAGATAATGAAGAAGCCCAGTAACGAATTATACTTGTCGAAAAACTAAGAGCTACGAAAAGTTCTAAGTGTCAAAACAGGAATGACGAAAATAGCTATACAAAATCTGTAGAAACATTAATCGATATACGAAATGTAGAAGCCATCTAAAAAGAAACATACAGAATTTAAAGTGAAGATGCTTATGAATTACAAGATTTCAGATGAAATGACCGTATGATACAAAGCAAGGGATTTTGAAAGGCTGAACGAGTATTTCCAACAGCTTTGTAATGTAATGAATCTACAAGATCGTAACAAGTATTCGGAAGAGGATGTGGCTTAAAATTAGATGAGGAATGTAATATTAGGAGGAGTGCTATACAAAGTACTGAACGATTCAATTCCTAAGAAGACACATGGATGTACAGATGCATGCCCTCAAAGTCATATCGGTCAATAAATTACTCTCGGGTTTCAAGCTGCATCAAGTGATTAACTACCCGCGAACTTTCGACAGACATCTTCTCAGCCACTATCAAGTGTTTCACAGACGTGTAGATGCCGTCGCCAGTGACGTCACTGATTCTTATTCCCGCACCAGATATGATTATCTTTGGTGATGAGACCACCACGTCCTCTTCATCTCCCCAATCACAGGATCCTAGGCTGTGCTCAGCTACAATCCACAATCGTTAGTAAGGACGTTGTCTAACACTTTGATCTCTGTTTCTTCGTTTATTACACTATTCCAGAAACCGATTGTCCTTTTAACAATATAAATATCGTCGATTGCAATCCGGTGTCGGTTTTCCAGTGCATATTCCGTTTCATCTGATGTTTCGGGATAGAGTACGCGGAAATAGCTTTCATGTTGTATGCTGTGACGTTCAATAGTGCGGACAGTCGGACCAATATAAGCTGTCCACATTCATACGGCATTCTGTATTTTCCAGGTTTCCTGAGGCCTACATCGTCTTAGTTGCTGTATAGTTTCTGGGGGCCTGACGACTGTGGCGATTTTATTTTTTATTTTCTCTTACTGAGAGACGAAACGGAAAAAACTCAATTCTCTTCGCGTCTCTTTCGGAGACCTTGTGCTTTTGTGGCTTACAAACAATCTTGTCGGCAGAACATCCGCAACTGAGCATTATTGGACAAGTCCTCAGGTGTCGTACTGGAAATAGCAAAGGATGGGAGACAACTTCCAGCCTTTTGCTATTTCCAGTACCTGATGATGGGCTTATAAGAGTCCGAAACCGATCGTGTGAAAATAAAATAATTTACAACTGAAGCGGTCTTTTCAACCTCTGCTTTTGTGGCTTAGATGAAGCTGCTTGCCCAATTTGTGTGTGGTTGTAACTGTTTTCCCGGAAAACTTTACGTAAGTGTCTTTTCCCTCATATAGTTATCGGCGTCTGTGACGGTTTCAGCTCGAAGTGTCGTGCTCTTCACAACAGACCGTTTCTGCCCTAGGTGGTGATTGTTGGTGACATGCAGACTCCGATCCTTGTGGGTGGTCTTGTGGTAAAAGCTGTGACCGTTATGTTTACGACGGGCAAGGATGTCCAAGAAAATCGTGAAATTTACGAGGTCGTTTATGTGTTATAGGAACTTTTCCAGCTTTCCATGTCGAAGAGTCTATATGTAGAAGGTATCGTCGACGTAGACATAAAATCAGCTATGCTTTGCAGGAGCCATGTCCAAGGTGATGCCCTCGAAATGTTGTATGTTAACTACAAATGGAGCTAATGGAAGCCCGATCGTGCATCCGACAGTCTGGTTGTAATATTCGCCACGATTTAACAAACGTGATGATATCAGGGTATGTTTACATTAGTCCACATTGGTATCGTCAAAGAGCCTGGATATCAAGTCTATAGAGTCTATGATGGAAGAGTTTCAAGAAGAAATCAGTAACATCCACGAGCTCAAAAATTTAATGATGGAACTTTAGAAGAACGGTTCAGTAATCTGCCGACGGAAAAGCGTTTTCAAGGAAAACTGCACCAACAGACAAATTTCGCATGCAGTTTCATTTAAGTCACGAAATCAGAACGTCCCACCATTTAGTGGCTGAGTAAAAGGGAAGATTAGTCGGCACAGGCCCCTATGAAAGATACGGCAATTAATGAAGTCTGCGAAGATAATGTAGGCCTCAGAATACCTAGAATATACAAAATACCGTTGAGTGTGGGCAGTTTTATGTCGGTATGTCTGTCCACACTATTGAACGGCACTTATTAGGACTTGAAAAGTGTTTCCGCCTACGCTTTTCTGAATAATCGGCTGTACGAGAACATGGACTGGGAAACGCGCATCGAATTGCATTTGACGGGACATATTTTCATAAACGGGCCAACGGCTCTTAGAATGGCGTAAGAAACTAAGTATCACACCAAATGAAGACGGTGGACGGCAGCTGAGTACGACCTTGGATCATGTGATTTGGGAAGCTGAAATGGGCACGGCGGCTGCGCCACCAACTCATTGCCATATTTGGTGCCGACTGTGCACCAGTGACGTCACTGGCGACGGCGCGACTATATAAGCACGGCAGCGGCATCCACACGATAGTCAACCACTTGATAATGGTAGAAGAGGTTACACTTGATGTGGCTTGAAACCCGAGAACATTTTATGAGATACTTGGATTAGGCGACATTTCCTCCTAATCGTTGATATCAAATGGTTCAAATGGCTCTGAGCACTATGGGACTTAACTTCTGAGGTCATCAGTCCCCTAGAACTTAGAACTAATTAAACCTAAATAACCTAAGGACATCACACACATCCATGCCCGATGCAGGATTCGAACCTGCGACGGTAGCGGTCGCGCGGATCCAGACTGTAGCGCCTAGAGCCGCTTGGCCATCCCGGCCGGCCCATTGATATCCTCGACAGAATCAACATGACAAAAGGACTTCACTTGGAATGCTATGACATATGACAGGTAAAAAAGCCACCGATTACAAGAAGAACAATAATAATTCAAACCCCTTATGAGGCAGGTGGGTGTGAGTATTAGCGAGCCATAAGTTTTCGAAACTGCGATTGTAAAATATTGAGGTGTTATTTACTGAACAATGGGAAAACAAGTAGTAGCCCATGTAGAGAAAAAACTACGGTTATAGCATTTAACAGTTTAGTTAAAGTTTGTGATAATTTTGCCATTAATGTTTTATTAGAAATTTCGAATTTATATAGAATAAAGTGGAACAAAAGCAGGTTTGTCAATTACTTGTTCAGCAACCAGTCTGTAGTTAATGTACATGAATGTAGTGTACATGACATGGCGTTGATGGACACAAAGTTAAAGCATTAGTTTAGGATGGCGTAGGGCATCGTTGTCGCATTGCACACTTGTATTGTATCAGTGTATACACCAGGCAGTGAAGGAAATCAAAATATATCTGTGAAAGGAATTAAAGCTTACGGAGTGTAAAGAAAATCATTAAAATTTCTACCGATGATAATTCAGTTAGGTCAGTGACGCTCATGGAAGCTCACCTGAACGGACTGGACTCCTCGTCGAAAGGAGTTGTAAGACGAACACCGAGGGCAGTCAAGCAAAGGTTACAGAAATCATAAAATGCTGAAAAATTTCTATAGTAAATGAGACACAACAAAATTAGCAGGAGAGATTTGCGGTGTCCATAGAAAAGTGAAGGTGATAAATCTAAAGCGGATTTAAAAAGGACCCGCAACAGCAGGACTCATTCCGAAAATAAGAAGAAAATAATGTTAAAAAATAATTATCCTAAAATTTAATACAAATTACACACATTATTGTGTCATGGTCCGTTTTTTCGGTATTCGTACCGAGTGCAGCCAAATGTGAAGTTAAAAAGTGGACAATAGTGGGTACTGAGAAGAACCGAATAGAAGCCTTTGCAATGTGGCTCTGCAGAATAATGCCAACGATTAGGTGAGTATTTCGGTTAACAAGTTAAGATTTGCTAAATCTAGCAGGAATAAAAGAAGTAGAAGTTTCATCTTGACTTACAGAAGACTTATCCTGTTCCACCATCGAGTAATAATGAACCTCCTTGTGCTCAGCCATGTTACTGGTTTAATTTTACACAGGATATTTCGACGACGTACAGAGTCGACCTCTTCGTGTGCTTGGGGCAGAGCTGTTACCTGCTCCAGCGAGACTGCGCACCGCCAGTTATGGCCGAGTTTGACTCCCGACGCCCTCTAGATATAAATTGTGGGAGCGACTGTCTCTGTTGCCATGTCAGAGCGTGCTGCCAAAATAACAGTTCTGACAGTCGGTCAAACTGTCCATATGGCCACTTGACGTACACGAAACCATTCGTGCATAGGGGGAATTTAAAGTAGTCTCTGGCGGCAGTGAGAATTTGGATCGAGGAGTTACGTGTGCCAGGGTAATAGGTGCCTTTGTGCGAATCGGTCTGCCAAGGCTGCTTAGCGGCTAGCGTACCTGTCTAGTAAGCAGGAGACCGATACCAGGCTTTGACACAAATTTTCCTCACAGCTTCAGTGTACATACATAAACTCATCTCTGTATGAAGCCAGTAACATTACTGAAATTGTGTCATATCATTTACTGGCTCAAATTAAATGAATTAACTGTACAATGTTGCACAGATGAGCAAAAAATAAGTCTGACCTCTCGGGAGCTAGTCACATGGATGCCGCTGCGTTTCTGCCTTGCTGAAATTTGTCCATCTTACGCCAACGATTCCGTTATCACATGACGTTTACAGCATACCAACCAACGCGAGAAGCAGTATCGCTGATCGATGATCCTAGTTGTCGACAACGAGCGATCCTGTCACTGGCAAATTCCGTCCTGTGCTTACAAGGCACGAAACACAATCTTCTCAGCCACATAAACTTCGAACGTGATTCCAGATCGATAAATCTACAGCATAATCGTTCCCTGTATACAGAATCAAGATGATGATACTCCTACATACTCTCTGCAGTTGCGCTAAAATGCTAGTCATTTCCTTATCAAAGCAATTACTAAAGTTCACGCGAGTTTGTAGGTTTTGGCATTCCATCTTCAGTAGCCAGCCGTATAGTTTATATTATCATGTTATGGGAAACTTCTACACAATTACAAAACATTCCATGTTTGGAACAACTAGTTCTGATCTTAACGCCCATTTTTATATCTAGCTATTTATTTATTTACACGTCAAGTTCCGTAGGAGGAAATTGAGGAGCAAATCTCCAAGGTCATGGAACTTGTCAATACATGAAATTACAACACAAAAGTAAAAACAGATAAACATAAATGTTTATGAACCATAAAAAAGTGAGTCCATAAGTTTAAGTGAACGCAATCAAAAATAAAACAAGAATCAGCTTAATTTTTCAAGGAACTCCTCGACTGAATAGAAGGAGTGACCCATGAGAAAACTCCTCAGTTTCGATTTGAAAGCGTGTGGATTACTGCTAAGATTTTTCAAGTCGAGTGGTAGCTTCTTGAAAAGGGATGCAGCAGTATACTGTACACCTTTCTCCACAAGACTTAAGGTAGTCCTATCCAAATGCAGGTTTCATTTCTGCCGAGTATGAAATGAGCGAAAGATGCTTATTCTTGGGAATAAGCTAATATTGTTAACAAGAAATGACGGTAAGGGGTCTACATATTTTGAGAGGCCATTGTCAAAATACCTATCCGCATGGACAGGGGTCGACAAGATGTTCGTGAACTTACACCACTCATTGCCCGAACCGATCGTTTATGAGCCAAACATATCCTTTTAGAATAGAGTTACCCCAAAATGTAATACCATACGACATAAGAGAATGAAAATAAGTAAAGTAGACTAATTTTCGTGTAGAACGATCACTCACTTCAGATACCGTTCGAATAGTAAATATGACAGCATTGAGTCTTTCAACAAGATCCTGAACGTGGGCTTTCCACGACAGCTTTCTATCTATCTGAACACCTAGAAATTTGAAGTATTCAGTTTCACCAATTATGCCCATTCTGTGAAAATGAAAGTCAGGTTTTATTGAATTGTGTGTTAGAAACTAAGCGTTAGTCTATTTTCTACAAGGCATTAACATAGTTCATGAACTGCACTATTTGAAACCAAGCAAATGTTGCGCACATAATTTTTACTACCAAGCTAGTGCAATCAGAAAACAGAAATATTTTAGACTTACCCAGAATACTAGAGGCCGTTTTATTTATATAAATAAGAAACAGGAGTGGCCCCAACACTGATCATTGGGTCACCCCCCACTTGACCATACCCCACTCAGACCCCACATTGCAACCATTCTCAACATTGTGAATAATGACCTTTTTCTGTGTGTTGCTATAGTAAGAGGTGAACCAACTGTGAGCTACTCCCCTCATTGCATAATGGTCCAACATCAGGAGCAATATTTTGTGATCCACACAATCAAATGCCTTAGTTAAATCAAAAACATATGCCTAGCGTTCGAAACCATTTGTTTAAAAGGTACCTCACAGAGAAAAGAGAATATAGCATTTTCAGTTGTTAAACGACTTATAAAGCCGAACTGTACACTTGATGGCAAATCGTGTGATACAAAATGATCAATTATCCTGACATACAAAGACTTTTCAATGACTTTAGCAAACACTGATGGCATAGAAATAGGTCTAAAATTATCTTCATTACCCCTTTTTCCCTTTTTATAAAGCGGCTTTACTACTGAATATTTAATCGATCAGGAAACTGACCAATCCTGAAGGAAAAATTACAGATATGGCTAACATATGCAGCACGGTACTTTAATATTCTGCTATGCACTCCACCATAACCACTAGACCCATTAGTCTTCAGTGATTTAATTACTGACTCAATCTCCTCCTTGTCTGTATGACTGAGGAGTATTTCAGACATCAATCTCGGAAAAGCATTTGCCAAGAAGGTTATATGATTCCCTGTAGAAACTAAACTTTTATTTAATTCACAGCAATGCTCAGAAAATTATTGTCAAATACTGTAAATATATCTGATTTATCAGTAACAGAAATATTTTTACAGTGAACTCACTTTGTATCGTCGACTATGTGCTGCTGACCAGACGCTTCCTTCACAACTGACTGTCTGAGCATAGGGTTTTAATTTTATGCTGTGAATTAGCTATTGTATTCGCATACGACATATTCTTTGCCTTCGTAATAACATTTTTAAGCACCTTCCAATACTGTTTGTAATGGGCTACTATAGCTTAATAGTTACTACTTCTAAAATTTTGACATAGTTCCCACTTTGCTCTACATGAGATCCTTATCTCACTAGTCAGCCACCTGGGCTGCCTATTACTGTTAGTACCCCTTTTAGAACGTTCTATTGGAAAGCAACTCTCAAAGAGCATTAGAAATGTGTTACGGAAAGCATTATATTGGCACCATAAACATCTTGCCACACTTGCTCCTTGACTAGGTTTAAAACACTCTCTATTGGTGTTGCATTAACTTTCCTACATAGTTTGTAATTAAATCTGACATTTGTTTGAATATTACAGACATGTAATGTTAAAATTTGTGCATCATGGTCTGAAAGGCCATTCACCCTTCCCTAACAGAATGCCCATCTAGTTATGAAGAATGAATAAGTATGTTGTCAATATCTGTACTACTGTTCCCCTGCACCTTAATTGGAAAAAACACAGTCTGCATCAGATCATATGAATTTAGGAGATCTACCAATATTCTTTTTCTTGCACCATCATATACAATATTTATATGGAAGTAACCACAGATAACTAATTTCAGGTACTTCCTGCAAAGTGAATTATGAATCCTCTCTAACTTGAGCAGATATACTCTGAAATCTGAGTTAAGCGACCTATAAACAACATCAATTAGAAGCTTAATGTCACTAAATTCAACTGCCTCTGCACAACATTCAAATATCTGTTCACTTCAGTGCCGTGATACATCTATGGACTCAAATGGAATGCTTTTCTTACGTGCATAGCCACTCCCCCTCCCCACAATGATCTCCTTGAAAAACAGGCAGGTTATCTGTAAAACAGGCAGGTAATCTGTATCCTGGTAAAGGAAGCCTCTGAATTGTCAAATTATTTAAGTGGTGCTCTGATACATCAATAATTTCAGAGTCAACATCCATAAGCAGTTCACTAACTTTAGTACGTCTTATATTTTTATGATATATGCTAATTCCTTCTCTACTTGGAAACATTACATCCCCTGAAGGTGGGCAGTTAGTTAGAGGGACTTCCCTTAAGCAGGTATACCTATTAGCTCACTTCAATCTAAAAATGGTGCAGCTTTGGGTTGGGGAGGTTGGGTTGTTTGGGGAAGACCAGACAGCGGGGTCATCGGTCTCATCGGATTGGGGAAGGACGGGGAAGGAAGTTGGCCGTGTCCTTTTAGTGCATTTGCCTGGAGCGATTTAGGGAAATCACGGAAAACCTAAATCAGGATGGCCGGACGCGGGATTGAACCGTCGTCCTCCCGAATGCGAGTCCAGTGTGCTAGCCACAGGGTGCAGCTTTAACTACTACAGAAATTTTTCCATGAGTGATCCCACCATCACCACACATACTACACTGTCACCTATAAACTTCGCCAGCATCCCCTTACGATACCTACTGAGGTGTACGCCATGCCTACCGAATCCTGATCTACTGATGGGCGCAACTGACACCACTGAAATGTGACCCATGCCCCCTGCTTTCCGCAGCCTCACTTTAACGCGCCTAACATTAAGATTATGCCGATCATGACGCTGAAACAGTTGCATGACATGCACATTAGTGCCAACAGTGTGAGTAGCTATCTTTAACAGGTCACAACCTACACCATATTCCCCGTCCCCATCCTGCTCCACCTACTATCACTACCTGATCCTACTTCGTAAAATTCCCACAGAACTCCCCTATCCTGTCAGTCACATGAGCCAATACTGCACTAGGGTTCACAATGTTGATGACCTGGTACTTACTCCCCACCACTTCCTGCAGCTATTGGCCCACACCTCTACCGTGCGAAGTACCTATCAGCAGAACCTTCTTCGTTCTGTTTGACTTTGCAACTGGCCTAGGCCTCCGAACTGCTGAGGACTGCAGCATGTTCCCTACATCTACAGCTACACGAGGCTCGTGTCCACTCAACTCTGACAGTTGGCAAATGTATTGCATATACGCTAAGTGTAGCTGTCTGAATATCTACTCCTCCTCCTAGCTGCCTTCTTGCCAACTGCAAGTTCTCATTCTCCACCACCCCTCACCCTCCTCAACCTGTTCTTCCTTTGTGCGTTGTAACTACACCTGAAGGGCACAAATCTTACGCTCCTGCTCCTCTATCAACTTATTTCTACTACAGATTATGCATTCCCAGGAGAGGATTTCGCTAGAATGCCTACTGGCATCCCCACTGAAATCCCCCCCCCCCCCCAATGAAAATACTTTGAACAAATCCCACACCGCAACCCACTATTCACAAACCTACGACAGAGCCTTCTCACTCATGGTAAAATTTTACAGTTACTGAAAAAAAAACTATATGTCTACGTAACCAAAGTTAGTTACACCATTAGAACTATTCAAAGAACTAACAATAGCGGTCTCTGAATTCTCCGTCTAATAAGAAAGCAACTACTTGTATTAATGCTACTACACCACAAATAATACTAATACCAACAAAACTTCACAAAATTATTAGCTTTAACCAAAAGTTCAAGTGGACACTGGAACACTCAACGAAGAAAAAACACTGAATGAAAATTTTACTCAAATATTCCTCTAGAAACTATAAGAAATGTCAGCTGAAAACTAAATCACGAAATTTAGTAAACGATTTCAGCCCACACAAAACTGTAAAAAAACACAGCGTGTGAACATTTCCAAAAGTTTATTAAATCGTTATTCCGCCGCGAACAGCACAAAACACCGCTGAAAACTATTAAATTTTATAACTGTGTAACCGTACTTAGCTTTATAACCATTACAGCAGCACTATCTGCACCTAAGGAAAATTTGAGTATTTTCTTCAGCTGTCTACGTAATTCTTCTGTCAAGAAGAAATACGTACACCCATATCTCCCTATTAAACAGTGAATCAAAATATAAATTCTTCTTCCTGCCACATAGCACTGTCTTCTCTTCAGTGACGCCGTAATATGATTATTCTGCTACTGCATCTATTAACTGTTTTTTTCCTGTTGCATTGACCTATACTATAAATTCATCATTACGTTAATTATTTCCATTACACTGCCATTAACAAATGTCAACTTTGTTTTATACTTTACATCTTTACATCAAGTTTACAATTCCTCTCACTACTCATCGTAACTGTAAAGCATCTGGTGAAAAGTGTGTCAATGGGAATGCAGCAGTATGTTTTGATTTGTAAGAAAGACATTATATTATTAGCGGGAAATAATTTTATAAATTAACATATTAATTAAATATTATAAACTTACTCCTTCAAAGAGATATTAAATTTTCATAGGAACGACAAGGAATCTACAAAGTCATATATAATTTATATGTTGATAGAGCTTGAGTATAAGAATTGTTTTGTCTGATCAAAGTCGTTTGTCCTTGCAACAAACTTTATCCAATACGAAACTATGCGTCCAATAACGGCCAGTCCCTCTGTGGTGTCCCTTAACTTTACACGGGACGTATTCCGCTGTTCTCCATGTAGCAGGTGCGCATTCTGCAGAGAACTCCCATTTTGATTTGTAGCGATAGGACACGCTGCAGGCTAGGGGAGGGCGCAACTTGAGAAGTTCCAGCAAGAGGGTTTAAAACTTTCCTTTCAATAGGAACACAGCTATTGCTTCCGTCGCCTGCTCTCACAGAATTTCCATTTACCGTCAGAATGCCGCGGCACGATTAAATTTAGGAGCAGATGTCTGAGATCTATTGAATGTGTTCATAAGTTCTGGATAACGTCCCTCTTTCGCAGGTATCAACTTATCATCAAAAAAATCTCGACAGTATTACATAGACAGTAACATCTGGTAGCCGACGAAGATATAATTTTAAGCCCTTGCACCCTGACCGCTTTTAGATGAATTTTGATTGTATCCGATAACAGTACGTAACGGTCTGATTTAATTTTATATCCGTGAAATGACGGCAACGATGACTAAACTACAGGATCGCATTAGTAATACTCTAAAAATAACAAAGATGGAATTTTTAAATTCTAACTACAAGTATGTTGTAACAAGTAATAATTAATTTTTATTTTCACTTCAATCGGAGGTTTCAGTGGCTACCATTGGATAGATATATGTCAATGAATAAGACATTTTTGTGTTGTGTGTACTACTTCCGAGTAACCTGGGGCACTGTCTAATAGAAGAAGATACAAAAAACAAAGAACTATTTCAGAACAAGGCACAAAATATTGTATCGGTCTAAGTTGGCAAAGATTAGCAGAGGTACAAATTCAAATAGCTCTGTTCGCTACATGCTCCTTTATCTATCGTTTTGTACCACATGCGTTACGTACACTTTGTGTACATTTAAGTCAGCAATGATGTCATATTGTAAACAAAAAATGCAAAGAACGTATAAAATAAAACTGTTGGGACAGGTTGTTAATGTGTACAACAATGTCGTTGTTGTTGTACAAGTGTATTTTGTGTATGTGTATGTGCGTGTGTGTGTGTTTGTGTGTATGTGTATGTGTGTGTGTGTGTGTGTGTGTGTGTGTGTGTGTGACTACGTGGTACATGTATGTGTGCGGGGAGAGGGAACGCTGAGAGAGTGTGTGAAACTATAGATATATAGAGAGAAGGAAAAGTAGAAGGTGAATATGGAATGGGGGTAAGGAATCAATGAGGAATCCGTCTGGTAGAATTTTGCACAGAGCATAACTTAATCATACGTAACTCTTGGTTCAAGAATCATGAAAGGAGGATGTATACATTGAACAGGCCTCCAGACACTAGAAGGTTTCAGATGTATTATATAATGGAAAGACAGATTTCGAAACCAGGTTTTAAATTCTAAGACATTCCCAGGGGCAGATGTGGACTCTGACCACAATCTGTTGGTTATGAACTGTAGATTAAAACTTAAGAAACTGCAAAAAGGAGGGAATTTGAGGATATGGGACCTGGATAAACTGAAAGAACCAGAGATTGTAGAGACTTTCAGCGGAATCATTAGCGAACGATTGACATGAACGGAGGAAAGAAATAGAGTACAAGAAGAATGGGTAGTTCTGAGAGAGGAAATAGATAAGGCAGCAAAGTAGGTAAAAAACACGAGGGCCAGTAGAGATCCTTGGGTAATAGAAGAAATATTGAATTAAAATACCTACAGGAAAATGAAAGAGACGTTTGGAGAAAAGAGAACCACTTGTCTGAATATCAAGAGCTCAGATGTAAACCCAGTTCTAAGCAAAGGAGGGGAAGCAAAAAAGTGGAAGGAGTATGTGAAGGGTCTATACAAGAGCAATGTACCTGAGGACAATATTATGGAAATGTAAGAGGACGTAGATGAAGATGATATAGAAGATAAGATACTGCGTGAAGAGTTTGACAGAGCACTGAAAGACCTAAGTCGAAACAAGGCCCCGGGCGTAGACAACGTTCCTTGGGAGAGCCAGCCCTGAAGAAACTCAACCATCTGGTGAGTAAGATGTATGAGACAGGCGAAATACCCTCAGGCTTGAAGAAGAATGTAATAATTCCAATCCCAAAGATAGCAGGTGTCGACAGATGTGAAAATTAACGAAGTTTAATCATTCACGACGGCAAAATACTAACACAATTTTTTTACAGACGAATGGAAAAACTGGTAGAGGGCGACCTCGTTGAAGGTCAGTATGGATTTTGTGGAAATGGTGGAACAAAAATGGTTCAAATGGCTCGGAGCACTATGGGACTCAACTGCTGTGGTCATAAGTCCCCTAGAACTTAGAACTACTTAAACCTAACTAACCTAAGGACATCACACACATCCATGCCCGAGGCAGGATTCGAACCTGCGACCGTAGCGGTCGTGCGGTTCCAGACTGTAGCGCCTTTAACCGCTCGGCCACTTCGGCCGGAAATGGTGGAACACGTGAGGCATTACAGACCATTGGACTTACCTTAAGGAAAGGTAACCCTACATTTCTAGAATTTGTAGACTTATATAAAGCTTTAGACAATGTTGACTGGAATACTCACTTTCAAATTCTAAAGGTGGCAGGGGTCAAAAACAGGGAGAGAAAGGCTGTTTACAATTTGTACAGGAACCACATGGCAGTTATAAAGAGTCGAGAGGTATGAAAAAGAAGCAGTGGTTGGGAAGGGAGTGAGACAGGGTTGTAGCCTATGCCCTATGTTATTCGATCTGTATAATGAGTAGGGACTGAATAGAATTGGGCAAAAGAGAAATTTGTGGCACTTCTTAACTCGAGGAGGGGCTGGATTGGAAAGATATGTTCTGAGGCCTCAAGGGATCACCATTTTAGTATCGCAGGGCAGCGTGGAGGGTAAAAATCTTAGAGGGAGACCGAAGGAGGTGCAGAAAAATGTAGGTTGCACTAGGTACTGGAAGATGAAGAAACTGGCACATGATAAAGTAGCATGGAGAGCTGAATCAAACCAGTCTCTCTACTGAAGACCACAATATATATATATGGTGGTCTTCAGTAGAGAGACTGGCGCTATGTTTGGCCCGCTAGATGGCTATGCCATAGGTTAAACGGATATCAACTGCGTTTTTTTAAAGTAGGAACTCCAATTTTCTATTACATATTCGTGTAATACGTAAAGAAATATGAATGTTTTAGTTGGACCACTTTTTTCTCCTTTTGATAGATGGCACTGTAATAGTCACAAACGTAAGACTCACAATTTTAGACGAACTGTTGGCAATTGAAGGGTTTTTAAAATAAAATACAGAACGTAGGTACGTTTGAACATTTTATTTTGGTTGTTCCGATGTGATACATGTACCTTTGTGAACTTATTATTTCTGAGAACGAATGCTGTTACAGCGTGATTACCTGTAAATACCACATTAATGCAATAAATGCTCAAAATGATGTCCGTCAACCTCAATGCATTTGGCAATACGTGTAACTACATTCATCTCAACAGCGAGTAGTTCGCCTTCCGTAATGTTCACACATCCATTGACAATGCGCCGACGCATGTTGTAAGGCGTTGTCGGTGGACCGCGATATCAAATACCCTTCAACTTTCCCCACAGAAAGAAATCCGGGGACGTCAGACCCAGTGAACGTGCGGGCCATGGTATGGGGCTTCTACGACCAATCCAGCTGTCATGAAATATGCTATTCAATACCGCTTCAACCGCACGCGAGCTATGTGCCGGATATCCATCATGTTGGAAGTACATCGCCATTCTGTCATGCAGTGAAACATCTTGTAGTAACATCGGTAGATGGTAGGTAATCAGCGTACATTGCACCATTTCGATTGCCATCGATAAAATGGGGGCCAATTACCCTTCCTCCCATATTGCCACACCAAACATTAACCCGCCAAGGTCACTGATGTTCCACTTCTCGCAGCCATCGCGGATTTTCCGTTGCCCAATAGTGCATATTATGCCGTTTTACATTACGCTGTTGGTGAATGACGCTTCGTCGCTAAATAGAACGCGTGCAAATATCTGTCATTGTCCCGTAATTTCTCTTGTGCCCAGTGGCAGAACTGTACACGACGTTCAAAGTCGTCGCCATGCAATTCCTGGAGTATAGAAACATGGTACGGGTGCAATCGATGTTGATATAGCTTTCTCGACACCGACGTCTTTGAGATTCCTGACTCTCTCGCACTTCGTCTGCTACTGATGTGCGGATTAGCCGCGGCAGCAGCTAAAACACAAACTTGGGCATCATCATTCGTTGCAGGTCGTGGTTGACGTTTCACACGTGGCTGACACTTCCTGTTTCCTTAAATAACGTAACTATTGGGCGAACGGTCCGGACACTTGGATGATGTCATCCAGGATACCGAGCAGCATACATAGCACACGCCCGTTGGGTATTTTGATTAGAATAGCCGTACATGAACACGATATCGACCTTTTCCACAGTTGGTAAACGATCCATTTTAACACGGGTAATGTATCACGAAGCAAATACCGTCCCCACTGGTGGAAAGTTGCATGACACCACGTACTTACACATTTGCGACTTTTAACAGCGCCATCCATCACAAAGTGAAAAAAGTGGTCCAACTAAAACATTCTTATTTCTTTAGGTACTACATGAATATGTAATAAAAAATGGAGGTTCTTATTTAAAAATAAAAAAAACGCAGTTGATTTCCGTTAGATCTATGGCAGCGCCATCCCGCGGGCCAACCATAGCGCCATCTGGTTTCACATTGATTCTCAGGAGAATCAATGTGTTTTGCAACTGACTTGTTATATTTTTTTCATATTTGTCATCCTAAGAAAAAAATTCTAAAATAAAAAAATTTACCCTGGAAATCCCAGGTTCATATGAAAACATGAGTCTAGGCAGTTTCGTGGGATACGTATGATCGATTTCGGAGATTTTCCAAATTAATTAGCTTCTACATCTACATTTATACTCCGCAAGCACTTTACGTGCCACTGTCATTACCTCCCTTTCCTGTTCCAGCCGCGTATGGTTCGCGGGAAGAACGACTGTCTGAAAGCCTCCGTGCGCGCTCTAATCCCTCTAATTTTACATTCGTGATCTCCTCGGGAGGTATAAGTAGGGGGAAGCAACATATTCGATACCTCATCCAGAAACGCACCCTCTCGAAATCTGGTGAGCAAGCTACACCGCGATTCAGAGCGCCTCTCTTGCAGAGTCTACCACTTGAGTTTGTTAAACATCTCCGTAACGCTATCACGGTTACCAAATAACCCTGTGACGAAACGCGCCGCTCTTCTTTGGATCTTCTCTAACTCCTCCGTCAACCCGATCTGGTACGGATCCCACACTGATGAGCAATACTCAAGTATAGGTCGAACGAGTGTTTTGTAAGCCACCTCCTTTGTTGATGGACTACATTTTCTAAGGACTCTCCCAATGAATCTCAACCTGGCACCCGCCTTACCAACAATTAATTTTATATGATCATTCCACTTCAAATCGTTCCGCACGCATACTCCCAGATATTTTACAGAAGTAACTGCTACCAGTGTTTGTTCCGCTATCATATAATCATACAATAAAGCTTAAACATGTCTCTAGTGAAAGTGTATTATTTATCACAAACGATGAAAGTTTTTGATCTATTTTTCAGGTACATACAAAATAAATTTTAAACATGACCCGTTTGAGTATTCGTTCTCCACGATTTTAATACCCATACATGCAGGATGAACCAAAATCTAGCATTCCGACGACTCCACGCGACTATTGCATACGAACAATACGAAACTATTACAAAACTTCATCCCGTACGTATTTACATCGACGTAAGAGAAAGAGAATTTGGCAACACAAAAATCACATGCATGACAAGTACGTTGATTCAAAACTGTGTCTTCGTGCTCTCCATTTAGTGCAGAGTGTAGGATTTTGCGTTAGAGTAGTCGAGTTTGAGATTTCGGTCCCACGTCTACATGTACTTCTCTTTTAGTGTCTAATTCTAAGTTGCATATTATAATATTTGGCTTTGTGATCGTAACTGACAAATTAAAGCAGGTTTCATAAAACCAAGATCAGCCATTTAATGTTAACAGAAAACTTCGAGAAATTTCTCCTTATTATTTCAGATTCACACACTAATATTTATGTCTAAGGTGATCTCTTGGACTCACTACCCTGTTATCCGGTTCTGCACTAGAATTTCATCGCATTTCTTCTATCAAAGCTAAATTTAAAAAAAGATACAAATAACAAAACAAAAAATTAAAATAGTGAAAAAGAACTACTGCATTCCTCTCCCTCTTGGTCTATCCAGTTTCCTTTATCCCCTTCCAATCACGCATCAGTTAGGCTTCGACCACTTTCCACCATACCAAAAATTTTATTCCAGGCTTCGTGTAGGTGGATTCTTCTCACTATTTAATCAAACATTCTAAACCACGTTCCGGTATTCCTCCTGATATTGGTGTTATCACTAAATAAAAAACTATAATGTCCATTACGTTTCTTTTGATCACTACCAGCAGTAAGTCTAGCAATCAGATTCACTACTAATGTCAAACGTTGTTACGTCTGTTATACTCCCCAGATGAGCGTTAAGGAAGAGGTACCCCACTTTTATCTTTTTCTTTTAAATATGGTGGCAGCTATGCTGCGAAGAGTTCAGAGAAGTATGACCTTGGCAGCTGCTAATAGTTCGTACATGCGAACTGCACTTTCTTTTTAACAAGTTCTCTCACGGACAATGTATTAAACATACGACAACTGGCCGTTCTTACTGAATGTATTACGTTTGTTTCAGATGTCCTTACTGATGAGTTTTGTGGTTTCTTTTCTGTCCCGTATGACACAGTTCAATCTTAACTAATTTCAGACCTATCTGACTAATAAGTGTAACGTCAAATATTAAATCAATCTGCAGTACGATAACTGTCGTTTAATAAGGAGTGTGTGTAACAAAAGTAAGAAAGATTATTCTATGATACTCATGGGAGCATTCATCACATACACCATCGATTTGAAATAATTGAAATAAATGTCATCAAACAACAACCACGGGTTTTACACACGGTAGTCTGAATTGCGAAAACGTCATCAGAAAAATGAGTTGGTCACGTTATTATTGTATTTACCGTGGTATTATTCGCTTATCCTGACACATTATGGACTCAGGAACTCAGGAATAAACGATCTCTGATGAATCCTAGTCGTGTGTGCCGCAGGAGATAGCATGGAGGCAGCTCGCTGAAAGCTTATGCACGATCGATATCTCCCTTGTCTAACTGCCACTGTACGTTTATCCACAGTATAGAGATAGGGATCAAATATACGACCGACCTGCACGCATACTAGCTAAAGCAAGCAAGTAGTGTGGGGTACCTAGCGTGACCAGAATGCTTCGGACACAGCTGCTAGATACGGCCCGCTATCAGGTGGTATGTACGGCTGCAAAAGCATTAAAGTGTAAACACTTCAATAAGAATAAACTATATGTGTTTAGGACTTTAATTGTCAATTTTACTGTTTATTTCCATAAATTTCTATTTTACTCGATAAACTCTGAGTGAAAAAGGAAATGTAAGTGAAAGACGCTGCGACACGCAACGCTTACACAATAACCGGCAAATTTCTCGTAGCACAGCAGGTGCTTTAATGCTTTGAAAAAATTACTTTGTTTACTGTGTGGTCTCAACTGCACATTGTTACTAGTATTATTAGTTTCGCCCGAACTCGATTACATATGAATATGATCGACTGTGATCAAAACTATTTATACCACTAAAGTTATGCAATACGGAGGAGTAAACAATATAATTTCTAATGTAGTTTTTATGCTTGAACACAGAATTCCATTGATTTTTTTTTTCAAAGAGTGTCATATCTGTCCCCCAAGCGTGAAGAAATGTCCACTGTAATATGCAGATAATATGATTTGATTTATCTGTATGGCTTGGTTGACTGTGTTGCTCACTTTTTGTAGATGATTCATGGGAATTGATCGAATAAAAGAGGAACCTACAATCCCTCACTTTAGGATATGACTGTTAGTGTCATTTCTTTGTTGGAATCAACTGTGAATATATAAGACAAGTAAAGATGGCACAGAAATCTTGTTCAACACTTTGCTGAACAATATTTCTTCTATTCAGCAGATAGGCGAATTTTCGAACTAATTGGTGGACATGGGTGTTAGGAGAAACAACCTATAGAGATAATCGAACTGTATACTTTTATTTACCAAATTACCAATAAAAACTACATATTTTTGTAATAACATGAATACCTTTTATTATTACTAATGTAAATAGAGTAGGAATGTATGCAGTACAACTTAGTAAACATATATTATGTTACACAACATGCATTTTGCGTGTGTAATACATATGAGAGGAATTAATCCTGAAAGTAACTTAAATCATCATCTGCCTAAGCAAGGCTGCCAGTTTGCGGGCAGTTAAGTCAAGCAGTTTTTCAGGATACACTGATACCTGTAACATCCACGAGATACATTTTAGCTACAGTGCGACGAGAGGAAATTATGCCTCTAACAGTTATAAACATTATCTATCCGACATATGAAACAACAGTGAAATAAATATTAATTATTTATATAATATTTTATGATGTAATTGGACATATCGATGTGTATCATACAAAGACAATGATAATTGTAAATTCCTTTTATGATCTGCGTTTGTCTTCCTTTGTTTTTACCTTTTGTTGGTTGGCTTGTGTAGGTTGCGGACGCAAGACGCATATCAAACTGAGGTCTTTTAAAAAATTATGATTATTTGTTAATTGAGAATGGAATTCATTATTATTATAAATATGAGTGAATAATTATTAGTAACTTTAATTCCTCTCTCAATAAGCATTATCGGTGTTAATTATTTCTTTCCGCTGCAAGGAGCGCAGCCATTGATGAAAGCGATTTGTATCGCGTTTTTATTTGTGCTTCTTAGGAAAAAATCAAAGGTTTGCTTGATGAAAATTAGTCTAAATAGTGCACAACATGAAACTAAAGTTTAATAATCATTTCAAATACTTATCCTGTTAAAAGGGAAGTTGGTCTAACAATAGAAAGTCTGCCGCCATCTTAACAATTATCTCAGCGGCAAATTCAAATTACGCTACTCTGCAGACATAAATGCCGAAAGTAATTAAATTATGTAAAAATAAATGTGCACCGGTGATCCGAAGTCATTTTAATGAAAATAGTTCGAATCAGATTGGTTCTTTAAAAACAGTGCTCATAGCACGATCCACATAACAAACTTTTTCTTGCTGATGTATGGAGCCGAAATTACTTACGCACGAGTTGCGAAGAATATTGTTTCAGCTAACATACGTCAGTGTTGTGAGCGGCTGATACTCGGTGGTTTTAATGATCATTTTGCTGAAGATAACTGTTTCCAACATAATCAATAGTTGTATAGAATCTGTTGTATGAATTGTGATTTAGTGACACTTAAACAGGGTACAGGCAACACTTTAACACAGCGTTAACTTGGATATCTTTAGCAACTTGACCAAATCTTTAGCCGGGAGAAAAAATTGTTTAGTAATTACTCAATGGAATGAAATAAGATTATCATTTTCATTTACAAATTAGTTAAATACCCAACAACTGAATAACACAGCGATCGCCACATACCCACTGATTTTATTTTGGGTTTCAAACCATCGCAAAGCAGTATCCAAGCGCGTAAGCGCTTCAGAAGCTACCGGCATATTTTCATCTTCACTCTATGGACTACTCGTTAATGTACTGGCGGCGTCACTTGTAACGGCGTCGAGGTTCAGAATTTCGACAATCCTGTTCACAATTTCGCTATACTTCACCTTTTTGTGCCCTGGATCTGCATCACTCTTCCTCTTTCGAACGACTTCTTCATGACATTCATTGCGACTGATTTCTTCTAGCCTGTTTAGCATTACGGACGTAACATTCTGCTCATCATTTTCTGTTAGGCTTTGAGCACTTCCTGCCATATCCACAACTTAACTGCAGGCTTTCTCTCAGGTTCTGTCCCTTTACATTATCCCATTTTGCTCCGATCATATACGATGTATCTTTCAAAAACAAAAGTTATACGATTTCTCAACAGACTCTCTCCTCTTTCCTCTTCACTTTCTAATAATAGCGCCACAATTCCTTTCTGTAATACCATTGCTAGGTCCCAACAACGCCTATAATAAGGAGGTTGCAATATGTGGAAGAAAATTACTTTGATGAACTCGTTCGTTCCGTTTAATGTGATGAATGACTTGTCCGTTGTTAAGGAAAAGTAATGTTTCGCCCTTGAACTATTGTTTAATTCATGAGCTTTCATTGTTTAATTCATTTCGAGCAGGGTACAATGCTTCCATAACCATCCCATGACAATCCTGTTATCCATTCAGTCGCTCTTTTGTGAAATGTAAACTACACACGTAGCCGGTGCATGAACATAAAAGCTTTTTGCACGGATGTTCATTTATTACCCAGAAAGTAATTAACATGTCTCGAAGATTCCTTACCACTGCGACACACAGATTATCTCTGACTCGTAATACAAAAACTCTGTGAAACATGACCTGTACAAGAGATCTACTTACTTCGGAGTGAGAATTGCACAGAGTAGGATCGCAGTGGAATTGTAATTAGTGGCATTGTTGTAAACTTCAATATTACATACGGTATGAAATTCGATTACTTCTAATAACAGTTCATCTCATGCAGGAGGATGATGTATACTTGATGTAACTAGGAAAATCGATTATGGGAAATTATAATTTTATGAATGGAAAAGGTACGTTCAATTCTTTGGGTATTTTAACTTCTCCCTTGTATGTGGCTGGGAACATCAGGCTATTTGGTCTGTCGTAGCTCGTAGGGCACTTAGAGCCGGCACCACGGTTGTTTATGCACTATTTTAAGAGATTAAATTCTCGACTTTATCGAAAATGGTATACAACTTGGACACTGATTTCCATGCAGCAGAGTGAGTATGTCATAGCACCCTAGACGGCTTCGCGACTGCGTACGATTGTGTCTCTCTTTTCTTTTAAGAATTTTCGGAGTCGACGATCGCCGGTATCCTGCAGAGCCACAGAGATTTTATTCCACGTTCTAACCTCGTCGTCGAGAATGATTATGAACTGTCACTTCTAATCAATTTCGTTTATGGACTTAAGGATTCAAAATAGCATCAAAATTTCTACCTGGAAGTATGGAAAATACGTGTGTGGAAGGGGAAGCGACTCCTCTCATCCAAAAGTTTCCATTCAAGAAACTACATATTATTCAGTCATAAGAACTTAATTTCCAGTATCAATGGGGGAGAAGTTAATGGTGGCTATCAGTAGCATAATCACAAGGTAAAGCTTTAATACGATCTTTGATTACTTTAGGACCACGTTCTGCCAATTTACAACGCAAAGCAAGAGTTTTTCTTGGCAAATCTTTCCAGTTGATCCTACTTCGACAGCACTGTAAACGTTATCGAGAGTATAATCTTCTTCCCTCAATACCTCCCTTAATTTAATTTTTAAACAGTGAGCTCCTGAAGAATCAGCAGGTAGTCTTTCTACTTGTATGTGAAACTAATAGCGTTCCTTGACTCCAGGCGTCTTAACCAGGCCACGTTGGCTTTAAAATTTGATGGTCATCCGAGATTTTCATTAAATCAAATTAGCTTTCCACGTAGAATGGGACGAAAGCCCGATCCTCCTTGTGATATTCCGTGAACAAACCACTAGTAAAAAGCGGAATCTATATCCGTTAATAGAACCAGTCTTTCAGATAGAATTTGTGATGTTCGTATTTTGTTTCTTGTATCTGTAGTTGTCAACTTACCAACCTTGTTCTCATTAGATATCTACGTTGCATATTCACCTTCCTATAACTTTTCAGTAACCTCGTGTTTATCTCTTATACAAACGATGACGCTTTTACTTTTAGGCATTTTATTCCGCAAGTTTAATTTACGCGTCAAAGTTGACAGGAATGGCTACTATTTTGGGCACCTTCTTGTTGGTTCGTGGGGGGAGGAAGTTTAATGGCAAGACTTTAGTGGGGGAGGGGGATAAAGCGACTAACTTTTCGGTTAAGCGATCATTCGGTGGAGCGACGTTCGGGTAATCGACGCTCCACTGTATTTTACTTCCAGTTCTGATGTCTTACTTGCACTCTCGAATTTTATCAAAAATGTTACTGCTACCAATTTTTTGGCTTTACTTCCGTGTCATTCATCGTTGTTCCTTTCAGTCTTACCACCCACTCTCTAACGATCTTAGGCCCAGCTCCTCTATCTGTTCACACACTCTGGTCATGTAAACAGCCCACAGGAGGTGATGTCAACAAAACATACGCCTTGCTCGTGATAATGAGAGGAGTGCAATACTCTTCCGGAGCAATCCCCTTCATTGCGCGCCTTCAAGAAGGTACCCGCTGACATAACGAATTTTATCTCTCGGTACTTCAGTCAAAATCTTAGTTCCCAGTAAAGTTGCTGCTCCTCAAATAAATTACTTGGTGCAGTTGTGTGACATTAGTTAACATTCCTTGGCTAACACAAAAAGACAGGTAAGCAAGTCAAAACTGACCACAGGGGGAAACGTACGAGATGGCTACCTGCTAATGTCGTAAACAAGGGTAAGTATCAGGGTGATTAACTCACCTCACCGCCAAGTGGGCTCGGAGGGTTACGGGCGACGGAAAGTCATAGACGCCTCGATCTAGATAGCACGGTTACTTTACACCAGAGCCGAGGTCTTGTTGCGGCATAGATGACCGGCGGCATCAGCAAAAGCAGTACGCCATCAGTCAGTTTGATCAAAGGGATCGCTGTCTGGCAACCACAAGTTACTGGGAAAGGTCTACTTCAGTCCACCAGGCATCACAGTTCTGTAAGCGGCATTGGCTCGTCCTGTCTTTAGCTGCAAAGCTGCCACCAGGTGGCAAATACGTTGCCGACACACCACACTTCAGTTTTCCTGCTGATCCGCTGGAAACACAGCAGGTCGCTACCCGCCTACTGTGTTTAGCTTCTGCCTCTGTCTACACCACATACAGAAGTTTGCGTCTTTACGAGAGTTGTTGTTCATTAGTCAACTAAATGTCTGAGTTTTAATTATGTTTCTCCGGGCACCCATAGGTCATCGTCCTGACAACCATCCAACGTCTCATATCAAACCAGCCTCAATGTAATTCATGCACACTGAACCACTGCAATGTGATCACATTACAAAGGATTTATTTTCTTCATGTGGGGTGCTAGAGCCGTTTATTTGTCAAAACCATTTGCACGTTTTCCGGCTTTGCTGTTCTTGACAAGCATTCTCCTTACTACATTTCATACAGTTAGACTGTTTCGGCTTTGAAGACCATATTCTATTGGAACACCTGTCGATGTGCTGTACAATTGTACTACTGTAATCTCAGTTATACAATAGGACACCTAAACAATTCGTCCACGCTTACTCAGCTTGAAAACAGTCTGTAAGGCTGAAACTGGGCAGACATGCGGCATGTAATAAGGGGAATTCAGGTGAAAAACAACCAAGGTTGTAAACTGTAATTGTCCTTTCACAACTTATTCATCGACCTGAGTCGTTCTTTTTGATATTGACTTTCATCAACCATTTGTTCAGTTCAACTTCATTTATTAATATGATGAACTTCAGAGCGGTAATAAATAATCACTTCCTCTTGATAATGCTTGTTACTTATTTTCTTCCTCACCAGTTGTGTAGCTCTTCGTCACTATTTATCAGTAAACTTATTTTCTACATCACTCCATAATATCAAATTCCACTACCTTTTTTTTGTTGTTTTCATGTTTTCACAATAGCAGAAAGAATTATAGGGGAATGTGAGGTTTCAGGAGAAACATATTATAGTATGAAGGCTTTCACGACCGGATGACATATCTTCTGGTAAACCTTCCGGGGTGTAAGGTCGTGGTCCATGAAACTCTTCAGCTCCTAACGTTTCGTCCAGAGCTGCGCTGGACATCTTCAGAGGGGTGTTTCTCCTCCCGTGAGTCTTGCCGACTGACGGGTCGGACGTCTGAGAGCGACTTGTATATCGTAGAAAGTGGGCGTGGCCAACGTTACACGTGATATGCTGAGATAATCTTTGTCAGAGATAAAACCTGACTATCGATCGTGATCTCGTCACGGATAAAACTGTCTAGCAATTCTGTAGCGCTGCTGTCCAAATATCACTAAGTTTCATGGTCTCCTCTTTTCGATTAAAATTATCCCTATGTTTATATATTTCAATTGCATCTCTACAAAGCCGTGGGTAATAGTTCGTTGTCGTAGATAAAATTTTTGTTTCGGAATACTACACTTGATGATTTCCTGACTGAAAAGCGTGTTCTGCTACAGCTGATTTATCTGTTTTTCCTAATCGGCAAAGACTTCTGTGTTCTTTTAACCGTGTATTTACGCTTCTTTTTGTTGTTCCAATATAAACTTTACCACATGTACACGGAATTTTACATACGCCACTGGCTGATAGAGGAGCGCGTTTATCTTTTACAGACCGGAGAATATGACAAATTTTCTTCGTTGGTCTAAAAACAGGTCTAATTTTATGTTTACTTAAAATCTTTCCAATCTGATCCGTTACTTTCTTTATAAAAGGGAGAGAGACTGTATTGTTCCATCGTTTTTCGGGCTTGTCCTTAGGCTTTTTGTTGTTTGGGTGCAGAATTCTGCTTACTTCTTTCTTTGAGTAGCCATTTTTCTCAAAAGCGTGCTTCAGATGTTTTAATTCGGCGTCTAGATACTCCGACGTGCAAATCCGTCGGGCTCTATCAACGAGACTTTTAACCACACCTCTCGTTTGTTGTGGATGGTGGTTTTTATGTAAGAATCTGTCTGTGTGCGTTATTTTTCTAAAAATCTGTTGTTTCAATTTTCCATCTGTCTGTCTCATAACTAAAACATCCAAAAACGGTATTTTGTTGTCATTTTCTCTATCCATGGTAAACTGGATTCTTGGATTTATATTATTAAGGTAATCAAAAAATTCGTCTAAGGCTTCTCTACCATGTGGCCAGACCACAAATGTATCGTCTACATACCGATACCAGCGAGCTGGTTTCTTATCTGCTTTTTCCAAGGCTGACTGTTCGAATTTCTCCATGTAGAAATTAGCTACTGCAGGACCCAGTGGGTTACCCATTGCTACGCCATTAAGTTGCTCATAAAATTCATTATTCCACTGGAACTGACTGGAAGTAAGACAATGTCTGAAAAGAGCAGTCAGATCTTCTGGAAAAATATCCGTTATAAAATCCATAACTTCGTAAGCTGGAATCATACTAAATAAAGATGCATCATCAAAACTTACTAAAATATCTTCAGGAGTCAAAATTAAATCTTCAATTTTCTCTATAAAATGACGTGAGTCCTTTATATATGAGTCAGTTTTTCCAATATATGGTTGTAAACGAGTTGCTAGATATCTTGCTATTTCATACGTAGGAGAATTGATAGCACTAACAATCGGTCTCAGAGGAAGGTCCCTCTTATGTACCTTGAGTAGGCCATAGAGTCAAGGACACACAGCTTCAGTCTTCTATAAAGATCTTTTTTCTTCTTTTTGAATAGAAGTGGCCGATTTTATCAGATTATTTGTTTTCCGTAGTACGCTGGCTGTAGGATCTTTCTTAAGTTTTTTGTATTGTCCTGACGTTAAAAGATTCAAAATTTTGCTTTGATAATCTTCTGTATTTAAAACGACAGTAGCATTCCCTTTATCAGCAGGATCAATCACTATGTCTTCATCTGCATTTAAATCTCTGAGAACCTCTGTTTCGACATTGGTTAAATTACTTTCCAGAGGTTTACTGCGGCATAATACTCTGGTGGTTTCGATCCGCATTGCATTTGCAGTTTCTTTGGGGAGAGTACGTATACCTGCTTCTACATTTGCAATAATATCCTCAACAGGAACTTTCGAAGATGTTATAGCGTAGTTTTCTCCTTTTGCAAGAACTGAAATTTCGTCTTGAGATAAAACTATCTGACTTGTTAATAACAGTTTCGGACATCACTGTATTATTTGTCGATTCTACATAAGTTTGTAACTTTTCGAACTTCTTATGCCTTCTAGTAGTCGTTTCCCTCATGGTTTCCATAAATCGAAATCTAAGGCAATCTACTTTATTCTATAGGTCTATCTGTATCTTACTAGCAAGGAATAAATGTAGCTGCAGTAACTTACGGTCAACAGAATCCATCTCTCGTCTTGTATAATGTATCCTCTCTCGAAGTAGTGCTGCTTCTGTATAATCAAATATCCGATGAACATGGGCTGTCTGGAACATCCTCTTCAACTTTAGAAAATTCGGTATGGTAGACGAATCTCTACAACGCAACAACAAAGTTAAAGTACAAATTAAATGCGCTCTCTTCTTACGTAAAATTTCCAGGCGTCTGACTGATTTTGAGAATTGCTCCCCGTAGAGTCTTCTGATCATAGTATGAAGGCTTTTACGATCGGATGACATATCTTCTGGTATACCTTCCGGGATGTAAGGTCGTGGTCCATGAAACTCTTCAGCTCCTAACGTTTCGTCCAGAGCTGCGCTGGACATCTTCAGAGGGGTGTTTCTCCTCCGGTGAGTCTTGCCGACTGACGGGTCGGACGTCTGAGCGCGACTTATATATCGTAGAAAGTGGGCGGGGCCAGAGTTACACGTGATATGCAGCGATAATCTTTGTCAGAGATAAAACTTGACGATCGATCGTGATCTCGTCACGGATAAAACTGTCTAGCAATTCTGTAGTGCTACTGTCCATATATCACTAAGTTTCATGGTCTCTTCTTTCCGATTAAAATTGTCCCTATGTTTATATATATCAATTGCTTCTCTGCTGCTGCAGCTTTATAAAGAAAGTAACGGATCAGATTGGAAAGAATTTAAGTAAACATGAAATTAGATCTGTTTTTAGACCAACGAAGAAAATTTGTCATGTTCTCCGGTCTGTAAAAGATAAACGCGCTCCTCTATCAGCCAGTGGCGTATGTAAAATTCCGTGTACATGTGGTAAAGTTTATATTGGAACAACAAAAAGAAGCGTAAATACACGGTTAAAAGAACACAGAAGGCTTTGCCGATTAGGAAAAACAGATAAATCAGCTGTAGCAGAACACGCTTTTCAGTCAGGAAATCATCAAGTGTAGTATTCCGAAACAAAAATTTTATCTACGACAACGAACTATTACCCACGGCTTTGTAGAGATGCAATTGAAATATATAAACATAGGGATAATTTTAATCGGAAAGAAGAGACCATGAAACTTAGTGATATTTGGACAGCAGCGCTACAGAATTGCTAGACAGTTTTATCCGTGACGAGTTCACGATCGATAGTCAAGTTTTATCTCTGACAAAGATTATCTCAGCATATCAAGTGTAACTCTGGCAACGCCCACTTTCTACGATATACAAGTCGCTCTCAGACGTCCGACCCGTCAGTCGGCAAGACTCACGGGAGGAGAAACACCCCTCTGAAGATGTCCAGCGCAGCTCTGGACGAAACGTTAGGAGCTGAAGAGTTTCATGGACCTCGACCTTACATCCCGGAAGGTTTACCAGAAGGGAAACAAATTAACTATAGACTAGTATTTTACGCTCAGATAGGTATTCGAGAAACGTTGGGAACACGATGTTCTTATTCATAACCTTTCGTTGACTTCAGAGAAGCTTATGACAGACTGTATACGGCACAGTCACCAATGTCTTCAATGAATTTCAGTCTGAAAAAATGTTAATACGTCTAGTACAGATGTGTGTAAAAATTTATGGCTGAGTAAAGGTAACTACGGGGATGTCACAGCATTTTCAAGTTAGAACTGGTATTAGACGAGGAGACGCACTATCACCAATATTCTCTAATTAAATTTTAGAAAGGTAAACCGAAAGAGTAAACTAAGCTCAAATATGACTGTGTAACAACGCAATAAATTGGCTTACGTATGCTGACGACGTTGTTCCAATAAGTGGTAGCAAAGAGGATAGGCAAAACATGACAAGCCCTTACCGAAAACTTGTAAGGAAAGCAGGTTTACAAAATAATGAGGAGAAAGTTGTATACATGGTCATGAAGCACGCAATGGTGGAACCAACGGCAGCTGAAGAAGTAACGTTTAAAAGAAAATACACATATCAAAAAAAGTTTTGTATCATCCCGGTTCCCATAATTCGTGAAGATAGACGTTGACTATGAATAATGTATCACAGAGACAGTACCTCTGACTGATCAGAGATGTCAATAAACCTGTCCAAAGATGTAAACATCCAGTCATGAGAAGCGCCTATTAGATGGAGGGGGTCCGACAGCCAATCAGTTCCAGTCATTCCACCAGGAAGGAGTTACACGGCTCGTGTTGTCTGCAGTTCAGCCATGCCTAGGCGGTCAATACCGCAGTTCCATAGCGTTCACATTGTTACTTTGTGCCAGGAAGGTCTCTCAACAAAGGGAAGTGTCCAGGGGTCTCGGAGTGAGCCAAAGCGACGTTGTTTGGACATGGAGGATACAGAGAGACAGGATCATTCGATGACCTGCCTCGCACAGGCCATCCAAGGGCCGCTACCTTCGGATTGTGACTCGGAGAAACCCTGACAGCAAAGCCACCATCTTGAAAATGCTTTTCCTGTAGCCATACGAAGTCGTGATACCACCCAAACTGTGCACAATGGGCTGCATGACGTGCAACTTCCGACGTTCATGGCGAGATCCACCTTTGCAATCATGACACCATACAGCGCGGTACAGATCGGCTCAACAACATGCAGAATTGACACCTCAGGATTGGCATCACGTTCTCTTCACCGATAAGCGTCGCATATGCCTTCAACCAGACAATCTTCGGAGACATGTGTGGAGGCACCCCGGTCAGGCTGAACGCCTTAGATACACCGTCCAGCGAGTGTAGCAAGGTGAACGTTCCCTGCTGTTTTCGGTGGCATTATGTGGGGCCGACGTACGCCGCTGTTGGTCATGGAGGCGCCGTAAAGGCTATACGGTACGTGAATGCCATCCTCCGACCGATAGTGCAACCATATCGGCAGCATAATGGCGAGGCATTTGGCTTCATGGACGACAATTTGAGCGATTATCGTGCACGTCTTGTGATTGACTTCCTACACGATAAGGACATCACTCGACTAGAATCTCCAGCATGTTCTACAGACATGAACCGCACCGAACACGCCTGGTAAGGATAGTATGCCACTTCGAATACAGGCATGTATCAATGCAAGAGGACGTGCTACTGGGTGTTAGAGGTACCAGTGTGTACAGCAGTTTGGACAACCACCTCTGAAGGGCGCTCTATATGGTGGTACAACACGCAATGTGTGGTTTTAATGAGCTACAAAAAGGTCGGAAATAATGTTTATAATGACCTCTGTACCAATTTTCAGTAAGTTTCCGGAACTCTCGGAACCGAGGTGACGCTAAACTTTTTTTGATGTGTGCACTTAATAATTTGGCAAGCATTTTAACGAGCAGAAGAGAATGGCTTAGAAGGAATATCAGCGGCGAATAGGGCATACTTTCTCTTACGGGACGTGTTGTGCAGCAGAGCAGTTCCGAGAAGTTTTAAAATAATTGCCAAACTGTACCTCTCCTACTATGTCTGCATGGCTCAAACATTTATATTAAGGAAGAACGATGAACCGAAGTTTCTTGTCTAAGAGAGGAGGATTATATTTACGGAAAAAAATTAGTTTCAAGAGGTAGATCCGTCAAAGGAAATAAGGGTATTAAAAAGCCAGGAACTGGCAAACCTGTACTAACAAAGTACAGTCCGAAAGATGAAGAAAAGAACATTGATATTGGCTGGACACCTAATTAGGACTAAAGGGGAAAGACTACCACGAACAGCATTCTTTGGATTCGTGGAGGGCAGGAAGGGTTGAGGGAGGCCACGAACAAGACTATAGGATGGTATCAACAGAGATATGGGTACGACTCGTCTGAAAGCAGAACTGATCACAAAAGACAGGAACAAGAATAACTGGCAGAGTAATCTAGAGAATGCATATGGTCGCCAAGGCCGAAATGACAGCTAAGCAGAACAGAAGAGAAGATAATAATTTATCTGTTTCATTTCTGTTTAGTGATGTGGTACAGAAAAACATCATCAGTAACATGTTATTGAATTTAAATCCCATGTTAGATACCTAGCTACCCTGCTCGCGAGGAGTTCAATCTTTCCTTGTGGTATTATATTTCTTTTGACCTTGTTTTCTCGTTAATTGCGCATTGAGTTGATTACGGGATAGTAGAATTACTTCACTTCGTCTAGTATGGGGTCCCCACTGTCAATGATAAATCTATGAATAGTCTCATTTCTGCTACGCATATCATTTCCCATTCTTTGGATCACAACTGACATTATGTGCTCTTCAAACTTCTCATTCCGTGCAACATGTTCTGTAATTCCTACTTATTTTCACAGAGGACAGCTATGTTTTCAGCATGTTATATTGTGGCAGCATTTCACCTTCAATTTTAAACCGGCTTCTGAAACAAACCTTTACTTTCTTCACTCGTTTTTCAATACATAGACTGAACAGTAGAAGAGAGAGCGATATCATTCTACTTCGACCTTTTGACTCTAGCGCTTCTCTTATAGTCATCTGTTAACGTTGTTCGCTCTCTGTTCTTGTACATATCTGTATTACTGAACCGGTAACCCTGTTTATGGCAGACAGTTCCGATTGCAGGCTGCCTATGCAATCGCTTCCAGGGCAAGAAAAATATGACTTTCAGTTTTATACGTCATTAGTCACCGGATTTAAAAATGTCAAATGATGCTGTAATCTACTGGGTTGTTGGATTGTTTGGGGGAAGAGACCAGACAGCGAGGTCATCGGTCTCATTGGATTAGGTAAGGACGGGAAGGAAGTCGGCTTTGCCCTTTCAAAAGAACCGTCCCGGCATTTGCCTGGAGCGATATAGGGAAATCACGGAAAACCTAAATCGGGATGGCCTGACAAGGGATTGAACGGTCATCCTCCCGAATGCGAGTCCAGTGTGCTATAAACTACTCACTAAGAGAAATAACCACGTGTCAAAAGTTCAACGCAGCACCATAAGTATTAAAACTTAGCGGCTGGAAGTATTAGTGGTCAAAATGCACATTATTAAGGAGTACAGCAGTAGCTTAATATGCATACTCTTAAGAGTACTTATAGTAATATCTAATTTACATTTAAATAGGCAGTTTCTACATATTCAGACGACATCAGCGGAATATTGGCACAAAAGAACATAGCGTTCGGTTATACATGTATTTGATGTAATAAAGATTTTGGTCTATGTAAAGACATAGGAACGCTTCAAACATGTATTGCTCCATATCATAACGGTTACCGTGAGACTGATCAGTGGAACACGTAACCAACTAACTAATCGTGGGGGACTTCCTCTTAATGAGCGTATGATCTTCTTCACAGTCAACGTCTAAGAAACGGGATGAGGCTAACGAATAAAAAAACCCTCCCAGCTGCACTATGGTTCCTCACGGTTTCACGTACTGAAGACAGTCAGTCCTTTGCTACAGTAAATCCGTTTTTTATTCAGAAAGGTGTTGATGCAGTTGCTGGCCCTGTGAAGTCCTTCTCTCGTTTATGTAATGGCACTTTAGGTTTGGACACAACTTCTGATTCTCAAGCACAACAATTGCTTCCAGCTTCACTCCTCCACAGCCCATCGAACGCTGAATTCTTCCTGTGGTGTTATTTACACTAGGCTGCTATGGTCTGACCGAGGCAGTAATCCAAACGAACCTCTCTGATCAGGATGTCATTGCAGTCCATCTGATGACGAGAAAAAGAAGTAGATATTTTAGTGCAGACACGCACTCTGTTTCTCACTTTTGAAGGAGTGGTGCTTCCGTCAAATATCAAAGCAAGTTATGAAGTTATCACAGTCAGACCGTACATTCCGAAGGGAAAACGCTGCTCCCAGTGTCATCGCTACAACCACACTCGAATGTCCTGTCGTCAGCTGACCAATTATGTAACTTGTGGTAGGAATACTCAAGAGGCCGATTGTCCGCTTCTTTCTTCCCGCTGTTACTAACTGCAATGGCGACCATGCCGCCACCCCCGAGATTGTCCAATGTATCTCGACGAGATCCGGATGGAGGAAAAAGTGCCTTACCCAGTCGCGCGCAAGTTATTGGCTAGACGGAAACTCTGCATTCTATCATGTGACATTTACAGTACTGTTCTTGCTGCTTCTGGCTCCACGGAGGACATGGTTACACAGACATGCGACCTCAAATTCA
Organism: Schistocerca cancellata; assembly: GCF_023864275.1. NCBI lineage: Eukaryota > Metazoa > Arthropoda > Insecta > Orthoptera > Acrididae > Schistocerca > Schistocerca cancellata. The sequence continues at coordinate 729,826,327 of NC_064628.1, read as the reverse complement.
GCACCACGGTTGTAAAATCGCCCAGTGTCATGGTAGCATCCCCATCTCCTCCTCCAGCTGTGCAAAAAGCCACCAAACTTTTGCCTCACGGGGCGAAACGACTCGCTATACAACCACCAGACCAGGAAGGACAAAAGCAATACGCCCTTCCAGTCAACAAACATCTGAGTTTTCCTCTAGCAACCGGAAAATCTTCAAGAAGTCAAACAAAGGGAAACGGTCTTCTCCTTCGCCGACTCGGAGTTCCTCTTAGTCGGTGCCCCGCCCCCACGTGGTACCCTCGCCCGGCCGATCTCTGTGTCGCCCGTGTTCACTGCCAACCGTTTTTCTGCCATGAACTCCGCAGACCGACAGAAGGAGAATGCTGACGTCTCTGTAGATTTCATTGAGCAGGATCCTACAGCCTCTGCGCCCTGTAGCAGTGAGTCTTCGAAAGTTGGCACTCGGCAGCGCCTAGGTAACGCCCCTTCGTTTTCACCCCTTTCCTCTCTCCTCCATGTCTCTCCTCAAATGGAACATTTTCGTTCTTCAATCAAGCAGACGACTTACAGGTGCTCTTGGAATCACGGCGTACTCTTGTTCTCTGCCTCCAGGAAACCAAATTGCGTCATCACGACCGTTTTGAGACCTCCTTAAACCTAACTAACCTAAGGACATCACACACATCCATGCCCGAGGCAGGATTCAAACCCGCATCCGTAGCGGTTGCGTGGTTCCAGACTGAAGCGCCTAGAACCTCTCGGCCAGCTGTAATTCATTTACTAGTTCTTTTAATAGTTCCTTTAACTCCAGCGATCTCTGTGTTGTCGTCTGTCAACAGTTGATGACACTTTTGCATTACCATCTTCATGGGAACAAGCTCTGAGATCCAGAATGACATTGTCACTCTGAAGCGGAATGTGCGCTGATTTGAAGCTTCCTGACACATTAATACTGTGGGCCGGACCCAGACTCGAACTCCAACTCGGCCCGCGAAAGGGAAAGGTCCCGAGTTCGAGTCTCGGTCCGGCACACGTTTTTAATCTGCCAGGAAGTTGCAATCTCAGAGATATTAAACTTATCCAGAGACTTGGACGAACTCCTCTCGGCTCTCTCGCCGTGGCTGCGTTTTGGGTACTGTCTTTTTAGCTATCACTATTTGTTAAGTGGTGCCCTCAGTTTTTGACGGTTCGCCATTTCCTCACAGAATGTCCTGTTTTTAAGCACTTACGTTCCAATTTATGTTTAGTGTCGGAGCTCTCGGCCATTATAGCGAACGACATGCGGGCTCTCGACCGCGTTTTACTTTTTATCCATCGTAGAAGTATAACAAAGGACATTTAATCTTTAGTTCTGGACCTCTGTTTCTCTATGGCGCATGTTACAGACATTTCTCCAGGTACATGTTTCTCGCTGTCTTTCCTTCTGGTGATTGGGCTTAACGTGTAGTGGCTTTTAACTTCTTTCTTTCTCTTCGTGATCTACGGTTCTGACATGGGCTCGTTATGACCGTCGTTTTTTTCTGTCCTAAAGACAAAACAAAAGAAAAAAACAAAGGATGCAGGCAGTGAAGGAGGTCATTAGAAAGTTTTCCATAGTGGAAACGACAACAATACAAATGAATATTAGGGAAAAGTATCTGGTCTGATGTTTCGATAGTAACTCCCTTAATTTATAAATATGAATTTTTTTCAGTTTGCTTCAGCAGGCACTTGTACAACTTGTACTCTCAGCCCCTAAATGGAAACCGTGTATTTGTCATTAGGCAGTGTAACACGTCGTGCGTAAGTTTCCCAGACGATAATCATCCAGTATTTGAGAATGAGAGCATTTAGCGATTACCAACAAACATTACACATAGTTTCAAACTTTTTCTGATGTTTTGCCCTCTTGCAAGCTTAACGGAAAAATATGTAAGACATTAAATGACCTGGAATGGGATCAAATGTTTGAAGCTGTTCTATACATGGAGTTCGATCCTTCAATATTTCTTTGTTTCGGACTTACATGAGACACAGGAAACGATGTAGAAGACAGTGGAACTAACAAGACTCTAACACTCCTAGTAAACTAACATTGCTTTCGGCTAGTCATTTCTGAGCGTCTCACCAAACCTCACAGGTCTGACTGTTCTCTCTTCTGCAGTTATCAAGTAATTTAGAGCTGCAGCATCTCAAAAATCTTCAAATGGTGGAAACACTCTGGCCTGCTGGCTGAAATTCCTACGTATAACTGCTTGGCGAAACAGCATTATGTAGTTTTCATCAGCGGCATCGGTAATAATAGCGAACAGATAAGATTCAGCTCCGTCAAAAAGAAGGAAGGTTTTGCCATGGCTCTTTGTGTGGAAGAATTCTTAAGTGAATTTACGAACATAATGGCTGTCAGAACGTTTTCCGTTTTCTCAAGCACTCTATTCGTCTTTCCTTTAAACAGAACCATACTCTGACATATTGCATTTAAACATCTAAGTACTTTTACAGTCTCATCGTATTCAGGAGAAATAATACGAACTGTTGTTGCACCCTTCTGCGCTAACACGTCTTGTCGTCTGTGAAGAGGCAAGCGGCAGACCTTCTAATCCACGCTCAGTATCTATTTGGGGGTTTTCCATAAAATAATTATCTGTGATTACCTTTCACAGTTTTCCAAAGTAATCTGAGACAGTAAATTGGTTTAAATTAGAACCTCTGCCTCACTCACCTCGTGATCTCTTCTATTTGATGTCGAGGGTGAAGCTTAAAATGCATTCTCAACTACGTTTGTCTTATTGAAGGATGCTCTAATGCAATTAATTTCGTAGAAACTAAGTAATGTTCAGCTAAGAGTTCGTTTTGCAAGTTTTCTATGAAAGATTATGTATAAATTAAAATACTGAGTAATTTATAATGAAAAGTGGACTTCAGATATCGCGTTCGACTGCTGAGCAATATTGACATTTGCTTGGCCCTATGTTGCGCCAGTGAACAGTGTTGCGAAACAGAACTTCAAACTTAGGTAAATACTAAAAAACTGATCTAATTAAATCCCGAAGACAGTAATTACGTGCTCAGTGAAAACAATTGTACTAAAGCACTATGTACATTATGAAATGAACTCTCTGACTGGAAATCTCCACAAAAATAAAATATTGGACCGCGCTGTAGAAAAATTGAATGCTTGAGGTTACCTGCACTGTTCAATGTAAACTAATATGCTACCTTAGCACAACACCAACTAATTGTCACTATGAACTATTTCCTCGTACGACTGCAAAGTGAGATCTGCCCTGAAAGAAAAGTAACTTATCTCTTGCTCAGCATACTGTTTAATGTATGGTGTACTGTCGTTGTCGAAAGTGAACTGAAATAAGCAGATGCAGAAAAAATGAACTACACATTACAAAACGTATCTTTGTTTATCAAAAATTATCTGTGACTTCACGTGGCGTAAGATGCATTGTACACACGACAAAATATTCGATATTTTACTTAGCATGATGGTAGTGGGTTTTGCTTTAGCGAGAATCGTTCTTGAAAAATTTAATAATAATTACTGCAAAAAGGTGTATAACATAAGAAGACTGTAGCTCTTATGAATTTCTCGCACTGCAAAAAGTACAGTCATACCAAGCAATTGCGTTATTTAGACATCATGGAAACAAAGAAATCAAATTTACAACAATCATGAACGTTATTAATTATCTGAAACATGAACGTTTCCTTCAGTTAATAGGTCTGACAAACAAACGTTACATTCTTGCTCATGCATTGGTTAACTTGAAGGATTCCTCCAAAATATCTTCTCCATCAGTAGCATCAATATAATATGTTTACAAAGTAGTTTTAATCTTGATAATAAATCATTACAGAAATATCAAATCTGCTACTCTGAAAACTCAACTGCTCGCTACTAAGCGCTGCACAACTGAAAGGTGGGTAAGTGCACCACTGATATAGTTAAACGCAGAGTCAAGGAACTTATGGACTACTGGTGCAGCGCATTTATTCATCTTTGTCACAATACGAATTATTTATAAGGCAGAAAAAATAAAAAAACCATACAATGTGTAAGGAACACACGTATCAAAGCCAGTCTGAACGTTCTGACTCAAGTTTCATTTTCTTGTTCAGACGGTAACACGACGAGTTAACCCATTTTCTGTTCACGGATACCACATGGAACTTGATTACGTTCGTCGAGGTATCCAGAACTCTTCAGCAGCGGTATTCAGACTCAATGCATCTGTATTGCATGTAACGTTCTTCCTATACCCTCCCGTGACCGCTGTCATGGCTTTTCGGCTCTGGTATTATCACCGGCAATTGTCTCCTAAAGGCATGGAAATATATGCGCTAGAGTAAGCTTATTCATTTCACGAAGATAAATTAAAACTGTCGGTGCTATTCCGAATGACAGCCTCCTTATCACCTTATCAAAAGGGTGGTTCACATCTGCTAACTATCACATAAATTGCAGTTAATTACTGCAGAGCACAGCATGATGCGATTTTCAGTGTTCAAAGAAAACCATTCATATTACACTACTGGTCATTAACATTGCTATGCCACGAAGATGACGTGCTACAGACGCGAGATTTAACCGACAGGAAGAAGATGCTGTGTTATGCAGATGATTATCTTTTCAGAGCATTCACACAAGGCTGGCGCCGGTGGCGACACCTACGTGTCGACATGAGAAAAGTATCCAACCGATTTCTCATACACAAACAGCAGTTGGCGGCGTTGCCTGGTGAAGTGTTATTGTGATGCCTCGTGTAATGAGGAGAAATGCGTACCATCACGTTTCCGACTCTGATAAAGATCGGATTGTAGCTTATCGCGATTGCTGTTTATCTTATCATGACATTGCTGCTCACGTTGGTCGAGATCCAATGACTGCTAGCAGAATATGGAATTGGTGAGTTATGGAGTGTAATACGGAACGCCGTGCTGGATACCAACAACCTCGTATCACTAGCAGCCAAGATAACAGGTATCTTATCCGCATGGTTGTAACGGATCGTGCAGCCACGTCTCGATTCCTGAGTCAACAGATGGGAACGTTTGGAATACAACAACCATTTGCACGAACAGTACGACGACGGTTGCAGCAGCATGGACTATCAGCTCGGAGACCATGGCTGTGGTTACCGTTGACGCTGCATCACGGACAGGAGCGCCTGTATGGTGTACTCAACGACGAACCTGGGTGCACGAATGGCAAAACGTCATTTTATCGGGTAAATCCAGGTACTGTTTACAGCATCATGATGGTTGCATTTGTGTTTGGTGACATCGGGGTGAACGCACATTGGAAGCGTGTATTCGTCATCGCCATACTGGCGTATCACCTGGTGTGATGGGGTGTCATTGGTTACACCTCTCGGTCACCTCTTGTTCGCACTGAGGGCACTTTGAACAGTGAACGTTACATTTAAGATGTGTGACGACGCGTGGCTCTACCCTTCATTTGATCCCTGCGAAACCCTACATTTCAGCAGGTAATGCACGACCGCATGTTTCACGTCCTGTACGGGCCCTTGTGGATACAGGAAATGTTGGACTGCTGCCCTGTCTAGCACATTCTCCAGATCTCTCACCAATTGAAAACGTCGGGTCAATGGTGGCCGAGCAACTGGCTCGTCACAATACGCCAGTCACTAATCTTGATGAACTGTAGTATCGTGTTGAAGCTGCATGGGCAGTTGTACCTGTACACGCCATCCAAGCTCTGCTTGACTCAATGCAGAGGCGTATCAAGGCCGTTATTACGGACAGAGGTGGTTGTTCTGGGTACTGATTTCTCAGGATCTATGCACCCAAACTGCGTGAAAATGTAATCACATGTCAGTTCTAGTATAATATATTTGTCCAATGAATACCCCTTTATCATCTGCATTTCTTCTTAGTGTATCAATTTTAAAGGCCAGTAATGTATTAACCCTGGGCCTTATTAGAGACCACCTACTCTTCCTTCTTGTGTTATACACTGCTCCCGTATCACTAAAATTTGATTACACAGTGGGAACGACAAGTATATGACATTTTCAGAAATATACGTACATTATTTACAAGCTACTGCAGGTACCTGAAAATTTAACACTTTTCGAACCTAGCCAAGGCAATAGCACAACATGGAAGGATATGAATCAGAGCTCTAATTCGTTACTAGTATTGTCAAGTGCTCATTAACAGATGGTTAAATAAGTACTGTCACCTTCCAGATACCGATTATATACTCCTGGAAATGTGTCAGACCCACCATACTTGCTCCGGACACTGCGAGAGGGCTGTACAAGCAATGATCACACGCACGGCACAGCGGACACACCAGGAACCGCGGTGTTGGCCGTCGAATGGCGCTAGCTACGCAGCATTTGTGCACCGCCGCCGTCAGTGTCAGCCAGTTTGCCGTGGCATACGGAGCTCCATCGCAGTCTTTAACACTGGTAGCATGCCGCGACAGCGTGGACGTGAACCGTATGTGCAGTTGACGGACTTTAAGCGAGGGCGTATAGTGGGCATGCGGGAGGCCGGGTAGACGTACCGCCGAATTGCTCAACACGTGGGGCGTGAGGTCTCCACAGTACATCGATGTTGTCGCCAGTGGTCGGCGGAAGGTGCACGTGCCCGTCGACCTGGAACCGGACCGCAGCGACGCACGGATGCACGCCAAGACCGTAGGATCCTACGCAGTGCCGTAGAGGACCGCACCGCCACTTCCCAGCAAATTAGGGACACTGTTGCTCCTGGGGTATCGGCGAGGACCATTCGCAACCGTCTCCATGAAGCTGGGCTACGGTCCCGCACACCGTTAGGCCGTCTTCCGCTCACGCCCCAACATCGTGCAGCCCGCCTCCAGTGGTGTCGCGACAGGCGTGAATGGAGGGACGAATGGAGACGTGTCGTCTTCAGCGATGAGAGTCGCTTCTGCCTTGGTGCCAATGATGGTCGTATGCGTGTTTGGCGCCGTGCAGGTGAGCGCCACAATCAGGACTGCATACGACCGAGGCACACAGGGCCAACACCCGGCATCATGGTGTGGGGAGCGATCTCCTACACTGGCCGTACACCACTGGTGATCGTCGAGGGGACACTGAATAGTGCACGGTACATCCAAACCGTCATCGAACCCATCGTTCTACCATTCCTAGACCGGCAAGGTCCTGTTCCAACAGGACAATGCACGTCCGCATGTATCCCGTGCCACCCAACGTTCTCTAGAAGGTGTAAGTCAACTACCCTGGCCAGCAAGATCTCCAGATCTGTCCCCCATTGAGCATGTTTGGGACTGGATGAAGCGACGTCTCACGCGGTCTGCACGTGCAGCACGAACGCTGGTCCAACTGAGGCGCCAGGTGGAAATGGCATGGCAAGCCGTTCCACAGGACTACATCCAGCATCTCTACGATCGTCTCCATGGGAGAATAGCAGCCTGCATTGCTGCGAAAGGTGGATATACACTGTACTAGTGCCGACATTGTGCATGCTCTGTTGCCTGTGTCTATGTGCCTGTGGTTCTGTCAGTGTGATCATGTGATGTATCTGACCCCAGGAATGTGTCAATAAAGTTTCCCCTTCCTGGGACAATGAATTCACGGTGTTCTTATTTCAATTTCCAGGAGTGTATTTTCGAAATTACAAGTGCTGCGCCTTAATTAAAACCGGAAATTATTTGACACACCAACCAAATTGATTAGAAAATTAACAGTGGAATTTCTGTCGAAGAAACCAGGAGCGAATTATATAATTTCATCTGTGTGCTTAGATAGTTCAGTTTCTTGAGTTTCTGCGTGCTAATTTAATACCTAACAGATACAGTTCTCGCGCTTTTGTTTGCGTAGGAAAGTAAACGGATTTTATGACATCACAATTTCCTAATAAGGGGCGAATTATTTAAACTCACCTGAGTGCTTCAGTAGTTCAGTTTTTGAATCTCTGCGTATTAATCTAATTTCTTAGCACAGCTCCTGCGTTTTCGTCAGCGTCTACAGTAGAGTTCCGCAACACGTGTCGATAGTCTGTTTATCCGGATTGTGTAGTTTTCCACGTTCTGTAGTACGGATAGGGACTGTGATTGTTGTGGGCTGATGCGAGCCGAGTTGGTGACACATCGCTCTCAGTTTCAGGCTGTGATGCCTACGGTTACACAGTTCGAAGATGCATGGACGGCCACCACGGACGTCCAGCATGCAAACGTCCCCCGATGCGTCCTCATTGGTGTCCAGCCCAGTTATTGCTCGCACTGATGTCGACACCTCTCCTGTGGTCGAACGGGAGGTCGCCTCTGGGCATGGCACACGGCGAAAGACTTCCCAGGGGGCCACAAGTAAGGCCTCCCCGATTAGTCTGACAAACGGGTTCCAGGTGCTGTCTAAGGCTGCTACTGATGCTCCACCAGATGCAGTCGCTTGTCTTGTTTCAGAAGAAGCCTGCAAGATCCGGGCAGTCACAGATCGTGGGATTATTGATAGTCGGGAGCTCCAGTGTTAGGCATGTTATTGGGCCCCTTAGGGACGTGGATGCCAAGAAGTGGAAGAAAGAAAATGTGCATACCGACTGGAGTCGTTCCTGACGTTGAACAGTTCTTTACGGATGCCATGAAGAGCACTGGGTGCAGGCAACTGCAGATGGTGCCACACGTCAGTGCCTATAATGTGTGTCGCTATGGATCAGAAGAGTTTTCTCTGGTGTCCAGTGGCTAACAGAAGGGGTAATGGCTGCCAGTCTTGCTTGCGAGATGAAAGAAGGGCTGACCATTTGCAGCATACTTGCCAGGGTGGTTGGGTTTCGGGCTCCGCTGAGTAGATCAGGAGTCCACTACACGCAGGAGGTGGCTACTCGGGTAACAGGGCCTGTGTGGCGTGGAGTGGGCTGTTTCCTAGGTTGGAGCGTCTCGGGAAGCACATGAAGGGCTTCAGTCACAACGGCTGCAGCCCAACACAGGAAAAACATAGATACAGAAGCCGTCGGTACAACAGCTGTTAACTGTCGTAACTGTGTTGGGAAAGTACCAGAGCTCCAAGCTCTAATTGAAGGCACTGATGCTCAAATCGTTATAGGCACTGAAAGCTGGCTAAAGCCGGAGGCAAGTTCAGCCAAAAATTTGCGACGAACCTAACGATGTTCCGAAAGGATAAGCTAAACACAGTTGGCGGTGGCGTGTTAGTTGCTGTTAGAAGTAGTTTACCTTGTTACGAAATTGAAGTAGGTAGCTCCTGGGAGTTAAAATGGGCAGAGGTCATTGTTTCCAACCGGAATAAAATAATAATTCAGATGATACAATTGCTGAAAGGATCAAAGAAAACGTGAGTTTGATTTCAAACACTTAACCGAATTATACAACTATAGTTGGAGGCGACTTATTTTGCCCTTGATTCCTAAATTCCTTCACCAAAGCAGACATTGTAAATATTCCAGAATTCGCATCAGGAACAGCTGCCAACATGAATAACGAAGAAGTAGATATTCTCGGAATAGTGGAGCAATTTAAATCGCTTAACAAGAGCAAGTCCTCAGGTCCAGATTGTATACCAGTTAGGTTCCTTTCAGAGTATGCTGATACAACGTCTCCATTATAAACAACATTCATGACCAATCGTTTGCTCGACGAAAGTTCCGTACCCAAAGACTGAAAAGCATGACCTGTGTCTGTTGACACACAGTGAACACGGACTTAGAAAACATCGTTCTTGTGAAACACTACTAGCTCTTTACACACACGAAGTGATGAGGCTATTGACTAGGCATTTCAACTTGATTCCGTATTTTTGAGTTTAGGGAAGGCTTTTGACACTGTGACACGCAAGCGGCTTGTAGTGAAATTGCATGCTTATGGAATATCGTCTCACTTATTTGACAGGATTCGTGATTTCCTATCAGAGATGTCACAGTTGGTAGTAAATGACGGAAAGACATTGAGTAAAACAAAAGTGTTGCTGTACGTTATCTATATCAACGATTTGGGAGACAATCTGTGCAATCGTCTTAGGTTGTTTGCAACTGACACTATCGTTTATCGAATAGTAACGTCATCAGAAGATCAAAACAAATTGCAAAAGGATTTAGAAAAGACATCCGAATGGTGCGCAAATTGGCAATTGACACTAAATAGCGATAAGAGAGATGTCATCCACATGAGTGCTAAAAGAAATCCGTAAAACGTCGGATACAGATAAATTAGTCAAACTTAAGGGCCGTAAATTCAGTTAAATACTTAGCAATTACAATTACGAACAACTTAAATTGAAGAAACACATAGAAAATGTTGTGGAGAAGGCTAACCAAAACAGTGTTTTTTTGGTAAAACCCTTAGAAAATGTAACATAGCTTCTGAAGATATTGTCTACTCTAAGCTTGTCCGTCTTCTTAGAACACTGCTACGCTGTGTTGGCTCCTTACCACATAGGATTGACGAAGTACATCGAAAAAGTTCAAAGATGGGCAGCAGGTTTTGTATTAAGGCGAAAATAGGGGAGAAGGTGTCACTGAAGTGAAACAGGATTTAGGGTGAATATCATTAAAACAGAAGTGTTTTTCGCTGCGGTTGAACCTTCTCATAAAATTTTAATCATCAACTTTCTCCTCATAACGTGAAATTATTTTGTTGAGGCCGATCTACATATGGAGGAATGACCACCATAATAAAACAAGGGAAATCAGAGCTTGCACGGAAAGATAGAGGTATTCATTTCTTCCTCGCGCTGTACGAGAATGGAATAATAGAGAGTTGTGAAGGTGGTTCGATGAACCTTCTGCCAGGTACTTACATGTGATTAGCAGAGTATCCATGTAGATGTGGATGTAGATGTACATGCCTTTCAGAAGTTCTGACAGAAAACATTTGACGCTGTTTTTATAGAGCAACTAGTATTCTGAGGATGTCCTTTGCAAGAATCATTGAGATAAATATGTTAACAAGGAAATCTTAGCATTTCCTTCATTATCACCACTGAAGGTGCTGGTCGACCTATCTATTTTCAGCTCCATATCATTTCCTCTATTAACGCCATATCCTGATGTTCGAGTCGTATATATGTTACACAGGAGATGTAGAATAATATGTTCCCTATAGTTCTGTAGTTTTGCTGAAATCCTGTATTGCTGCCTCAACCATGCAGGTAACGAGGTTTTTCCAGCAATACTATTCGTCCTTCATTTTCAATCTGAATACCAGCTTTAAAATTAACATACGTTTGGCAGATTTGCTTTATGGAATACGGCACAACATTAACATGTTAGTTAAGATATGATACGCAGGCCTATTCCCTAATCGGATAGAATGCTCTTTTCAAGCAAAAATTCAAAATACAGATGATTTTAACTGTATGTAAATTTTAGATTTGAAATTAGGAAATACGAGTATGTAACGCTTTGTTGCTTACTTACTTTTATATCTCTAAATATACTTTAAAGGAGAAATTCCAAATCACTCTCTGCCACATTCAGCATTCGATGGAAATTGGCTGTTACTTCACTGAACAAAGAGATCATGACCCTTAGAAGTACTGAGATGTGTTAAAAGATAGGGCAAAAAATGAGCAACAGGACAAAATTCCAGAATTAATTTTTCACTCGTCAGAGGAGTGTGCGCTGATACGGTACTTCCTGGGAGATTAAAACTGTGTGCCGGACCAAGACTGGAACTCAGGACCTATGCCTTTAGCCGACAAATGCTCCACCACCTTTTTTTTTCAGTAATATTCGTTGCATTTGGTCGGGACGGACGTCAGAGGACATCCGTTCAAGCTGATCGTTTATTACTTTACTCAGTTTTTTTATTAGAGAGGGCCAGCGCCTCTCTGACCGAACACGCTAAGGCACCATGCCGGCAACATCTGAGCTACCCAAGCACCACTCACGACCTGTCGCGACAGCTCTAATTCCGCCAGTACCTCGTCTCCTAGGTTCCAAACTTCACAGAAGGTCTCTTGTGGACCTTGCCGAACTAGCACTCCCTTATCCTTACCAGTGTTTACCACGTATTCGTTTCCTCTTCGACTCTGTGTAGAACCTGCTCATTCCTTATCAAATTCAGTTCACCTAACTTTCAACACTCGTCTGTAGCATTACATCTCAAATGCTTCGATTGTCACTGTTCCGGTTTACCCACAGTCCATGTTCCACTAACATAGAATGCTGTACTCCAGACCTAAAATCTCTGAAATTTCTTACGCAGATTAAGGCTTATGTTTGATGCTAGTAGACTTCTCTTGGCCAGGAATGCACTTTTTTGCTTTTGATGTCCTCCTTACTTCGTCCGGCATTGGTTATTTTACTGTCTAGTTAGCAGAGTTCCTTAACTTCATCTACCTCGTGCCCATCAGTCAGGTGAGTGCAGTAGGTGGTATAGCACTTAGCAGCCCCATCTGTCAATGAAATCAGTAACAGTTTGCACTGTACGTGCTTGAGCGTTGTCCTGCAAATTGATGGTCAGGTCCTGCAGATGGCGTCATCATTTCTAAGCTGGTAGTAGGTTTTGTTCCAAAAATGAACAACTTAGAGACAGAAGTGATTGCACTTTCTGCGGGAACTGACAAATTCATCGGCCAATTGAATACACCGCTCGAACTGTAAACACAACTGGCACTGCTAAGAGTACCCACGACTTCCACATCGCAGCAGCCAATCACGGAGAAGGACCACAATTTAGGCGGTCTTTTTCACGATACCCGTGCCGAACAATCCATCTGTCATCGGTTACTCACACCACATTAGGTCATCGTGCCGCTGCTGCTTTCTCAGCTGCTGTGAGAAGAGTTTCCTGATCCTGAATATGATGGCTGCAAAACCAGAAATATTACAGTACTTCAATCTCTGTCTTCCTTTACGGTTTCTGCCCTCTACAGCGCCTTCTCGTATCGTTAAAGACCAACTAATAGCACTAAAGAATTGTAAACTCTCTGGCGCTGTAGGCATCGTCCCCAAGTATCCCCAATCTCACAGCGACAAGCCTCATCGCGGAGGTGAGGAACATTCAGTTTTGCGTAGTACCCAGCTACGACTTGCTATTAGCAAGGCAAGGCGCCGGCGCAGATTTAATCATGGTGGTCAGGATAAGACGTCGTCCTTATCTCAGCGACAACCGCCGCCGCGCGGAGTACACGATATCTAAGCGGGAAGAAGTGAAGAGGAAAGGATTATGTGGAAAAACTGAGAAGAGGAAGAGACAGAGCGATAGGACATCTGTTAAGACATCAAGGAATGTAGAGGGAAAAACCATTAAGGGAGACAGAGATTGGAATACTGGCCGAGCATTAACCCAATACTGTCGAAACCTCAACGACTAGGACCCTCAACGTGGGAATGGAAGACGTACTGCACAAAATGCAAGCAACCGTGGCTATGCAGGTCGACGACGCGCCTCTGGCAGACTTCACACGGGACAAACTGGAAGGATGGTGCGTTGAGGAAATCACATGTGCTTGATGGGGTCCCTACTGAGTTTTATCTCTCCTTCTCCGCTATCATGGGCAAAATATGGATCAGAATATATGAACAACATACACTACGGGCCATTAAAATTCTACACCACGAAGATGACGTGCTACAGACGCGAAATTTAACCGACAGGAAGAATATGCTGTCATATGCAAATGATTAGTTTTTCAGAGTATTCACACTAGGTTGGCGCCAGTGGTGAACCCTACAACGTGCTGACATGAGGAAAGTTTCCAACCGATTTCTCATACACAAACACCAGTTGACCGGCGTTGCCTGGTGAAACGTTGTTGTGATACCTCGTGTAAGGAGGAGAAATGCGTACCATCACATTTCCGACTTTGATACAGGTCGGATTGTAGCCTATCGCGATTGCGGTTTATATTATCGCGACATTGCTGCTCGCGTTGTTCCAGGTCCAATGACTATTAGCAGAATATTGAATCGATGGGCCCAGGAGAGTAATACGGAACGCCGTGTTCGATCCCAACGGCCTCGTATCACTAGCAGTCGAGATGACTGGCATGTCTCGATCGCTGAGTCAACAGATGGGGACGTTTGCAAGACAACAACCATCTCAACGAACAGTTCGACGACGTTTTCAGCAGCATGGACTAGCAGCTCGGAGACTATGACCTCGGTTACCCTCGACGGTGCTTCACAGACAGGAGCGCCTGCGATGGTGCACTCAACGACGAACGTGGGTGCACGAATGGCAAAACGTTATTTTTTCGGATGAATCGAGGTTCTGTTTACAGCATCATGATGGTCGCATCCGTGACTGGCGACATCGCGGTGAACGTACTGTGGAAGCGTGTATTCGTCATCGCCATACTGGCGTATCACCAGGCGTGATGGTATGGGGTGTCATTGGTTACACGTCTCGGTCCCCTCTTGTTCACATTGAAGGCACTTTGAACAGTGGAAGTTACATGTCAGATGTGTTACGACACGTGGCTCTACCCTTCATTCGATCCCTGCGAAATCCTAGCAGGATAATGCACGACCGCATGTTGCAGGTCCTGTACGGGCCTCTCTGGATACAGAAAATGTTCGACTGCTGTCCTGGCCAGCACATTCTCCAGATCTCTCACCAACTGAAAACGTCTGGTCATTGGTGGTCGAGCAACTGGCTCGTCACAATACGCCGGTCACTACTCTTGATAAACTGTGGTATCGTTGCTGCATGGGCAGCTGTACTTGTACACGCCATCCAAGCTCAATGCCCAGGTGTATCAAGGTCGTTATTACGGCCAGAGGTGGTTCTTCTGGTTACTGATTTCTGAGGATCTATGCACCCAAATTGCGTGAAAATGTAATCAAATGTCGGTTCTAGTATAATATATTTGTCCAATAAATACCCGTTTATCATCTGCATTCCTTCTCAGTGTAGCACTTCTAATGGCCAGTAGTGTATAGCACCCAACTTCCGAGTTCCCACCGAACTTAAGGAAGGCATCACGGTACCTGTGTCTAAACATGGCATCGGGCAGCTGTCGCAGTACTATTGACCCCTGCCTTTACTAAACGCCTAGTATAAGCTTTTCTCAGGCTTACTCCACGCCCGTCTGCACTTCAGAATCAAGTAAGCAATACATGCAGATCAAATGTCTCGCGGTGGAAAGAGCAATGTTCACACGGTGTCGCGATCGTATAGTGACGTAGTCGCACTGATGTCGGCCTGCAATCTCCATGGCGTCGTTGGTGAGGTGGATTTCGCTAATGCATTCCACCGCGTTGATCATAATTTTCTACGTGCGCTTGTGTCTGTGGATGTATTCCTGCATTTGATTCACGGTGCACATCCGAGGGTGATAGTGAAAGGTTATCAATGAGATCACATTTCTATGGAGCATTCCATGTGCCAAGGATGTCCCTCGTCCGTCGTTCTATTTGCAGTAGCCCTCGAGTCAACCCTGCATTGTTTTCACCGACAATTGCAAGGGATTTATTTACGGACTGTGAGACTTCGATTTTGCGCATATGCTGACCATGTCGTACTCCTGGCCAGGTCATGGGATGACGTACAGATGACTCTACATAGCTTCAAATGTACGCTACTGTGGCGGACAGTATCA
The DNA here is from genome assembly GCF_023864275.1 of Schistocerca cancellata. NCBI lineage: Eukaryota > Metazoa > Arthropoda > Insecta > Orthoptera > Acrididae > Schistocerca > Schistocerca cancellata. Next base: position 729,810,849 of record NC_064628.1, on the reverse strand, counting down.
TCAGTTAGCGGAAGGTGAAATTTATGGACATGGGCAGGAAACCACAGTGCCCATCACTAAAGTACCCGCGCTCATATCTTTTCGGGTACTCATTCACGGTCACATTCAATGCGCTGCAGCGATCTCATATCGTCCGCTGTTACAAGATATACGTCTACTAGTGCTACTCCACACGCTACGCACGATGGAGATGTTCCAGCGGCTGCAGTACATTAATTATTTGGTATCAAAATTAAACCTTTTCGCCCGTGTGCTACAGATGCCCATTACGATTGCTACGAGGTTACAAGCTGCATTTGGACATTCTGTATGTGCTGAGCTTGTTTACAAAATTCGTTACTACTCCTTGACGATACCCTCGCATGAAGATGGCGTCTGACTAATGCCAGAAACAGAGCGCGGGCATTCTTTCTTGGAACGATGCGCTGACTATGGCATTCTCAGCAAGTCAGCCTGATAAGCACCGTAATCGACGAAGTGGTGCCACAATCACTGCACCCTCCTTTTCCTGTGGGTCATACTTCGCCGCCATTAAATCTCATTAGGACATTCCTCGTGGACTGTAGTTATTTTCTGGATATGTGTTCAACACCATCACCAACGGTAGAGGACTATCACTGCCAGTTGCAAAGAAACCATCATGCCGACGGGGTTGAACGACGTTACCCCGTCATATGATGGCAGAGAGTAAGGCGTACGATCCATCAGTCCTTTCTCTCCTTGGAAGTATGGGCTTAGTGGCACGCGATAGTGAACGACAAGTTCCCTAACCGCCAACGAGTGTACTCCATTCATCTAGTCGACGAGATTTTGTGTGGAGGGTGGGTGGGGTGGGGGGAGGGTGGGGGAGAGAAGTTCCAGATTCGAGAAGAGATGGATAACGATGATTAACGACTGAAGATTTTCAAAATTCCACGGATACCCTCTATTTCCCAGCCATCAGGAGAAATGCAGTCAATTGGATTAAAGGATAGCGCTGTAGTTTTCTTTCCGCGATGGTGACGAATATGTGTTATATTATTGTTCTTTCCTGCTGTACAATCACACTGAATTACGATGTCGGGCGAAATACCGCTTCTGTTTTGCCAATTATCTGGTTTCGTTGTTGATGGACCTTCCAGTTAGCTAGGAGGGGGGGGGGGGGGACGAGATGGAGGGAAGGGTTGTTCAGAGTGCGAGAAGAGACAGAGAACGATGATTCACGATTGAAGTTAGATTTCAAAATGTGTACACAAGGGACAGAACTTATCATACGAGAAGATGGCCAAGACGATCTCCATCCTCAGCTGTTATAGGGTTCTCTTTATCTAGTATGGTATTTTCTTTGTAAGTAAAACAAAAACAAATAAACATTTAAATAAATAAAAAGTAAAAAGAGAACCACCACTGGTATCTTCCCCTTCGAACCCGAAAATAGAAACAAATAAGGAGTCACCTAATTGATTGCTAATCAAAACATGCTCGGTCCCAGGTTCCAACACAGCCGCTACTCAATTCTGAATAAATATCATCAGCAGTGGTGGCCGAACACTTCCCGCATAAGAAGCCACATTCATTCTGCCAAAGGCCTTGTCAAAGAGGGCGATGAGCGGACAGGGGTTCAGGGCACTCCCTGGCCCTTTGGGTGTGAAACTGCCCCTAAATAGCGGACGAATCAGCAGTGATCAACGACATCAGGGTGCAGAAAGTGGTGGAAATCACTAAAGACACAGAACGTGTATCCGCAGGACATGTGGCTTATAAATGGAAAAAGTGGCATCATGATCTCCCTTTTGGCAGACGATTCCGGACTAGTCTCTCATTCAGATTTTCGTGAGGGGACTCCCAAAGACGATTTGACCACGAGAAAAAAACGAATAACCAACGAAAGGATAACGTTCAACGAACCAGGTCGTGGAATTTCAGAAGTTTTAACTTCGTAAGGAAGCTACAAAATCGTAAAAGGATAATGCTAAGGCACCTTCTAGAAATAATGGGAGTCAGTGAAATGAAATGGAAGGAAGACAAGGATTTCTGGTCAGGCGAATATTCAGTAATATCAACACAGCAGACAATGACATAACATGAGTAGTATTAGTTATGAATAAGAAGGTAGGACAGAGAGTTACTGTGAGCAGTTCACTGATGGCCTTGGTCGCATCAGAATCGACAGCAAACCAACACCGACAACAATCGTTTTGGTGTACATGTCGACATCCCATGCAGAAGGTGCAGAGATAGACAAAGAATGTGAGGGTATTGAACAACTACTTCAGTATGTAGAGTGAGATGAAAATATAATAGTCATGCGGGATTGCATTGGGGTTAGGAGTAGAAGAAGAGATATGAGAGAACACGGGCTTGGTAAGTCGAAGTGAAAGGGGAGAAAGACTAATTGAGTTCTGCAGTAAATTTCATTTGGTAATAGCGAATACTCTGCTCAAGAATCACAAAAGTATGAAGTATACCTGGAAAAGGCCGATACAAACAGGAAGATTTCACTTAGACTACATCATAATGAGGCAGAGGTTCCGAAATCCGATATTGCACTGTAAGGTACACCCAGAAGCAGATATGGACTCAGATCACAATTTGGTAATAATGATGAATAGGCTGAAATATAAGAGACTAGGCAAGAAGCAACATAGGTCAAAGAAGATGATGAAGAGATACGCTTGAAGCACGACGGTACAGCTACTGCGATAATGAATAGCTCTGTAGGTAAAGGATTGGAGGGCTCTAAACAGGGCAGTCACAGAAATTGGAGAGGGTATCTCAGGATCATGGAGATAACTCCAAAGATATCGTGCGTAACAGAAGGAATACTCCAGTTGACAGACGAAGTATGAAGTCCAAAAACATCCAGGCAAATGCAGATATTCAGACATGTAATTAACATGGCACATAAATAAACAGGAAGTGCAGAGAAGCAAAGGCAAAATGGCTCCATGAAAAATGTGGAGAAATCGAAAAAAATGGCAGTCGGAAGGACTGACTCAGCATACGGAAAGGTCGGAATACGCCTCGGAAAAATTAAAAGCAATGGCGGTAACATTAAGAGTGCCAAAGGATTCCATTGTTAATTGCAAACTAGAGAGAGCTGGAAAGAGTACACTGAGTGCTTCAGTGAGGGAGAGGACTCACCTAATGATGGGATACAAGAGGAAACAGGAGTCATGGGGAATAAATAATGGGCCCAGTATTAATATCAGAATTTGGAAGAGCTTTGAAAGACTTAACATCAAATAAGGTGGAATGGATGGTTAACATTCCATAAGAATTTCTAAAACGATTGGGAGAAGGGACAACAAAACTATTACGCACGTTGGTTGGTGTATACCACCAGACTTCTGGAGTAACATTATCCACACAATTCTCAAGATTGCTAGAGCTGGTAAGTGCAAGAATTATGGCACAATCAACTTAACAACACATACAAGCTGCAAGCAAGACTAAAGAAAAATAAAGACACCTTCACAGAATCTTTCGAACATAAAAAAAGCGTTAGATAATGTAAAGTAGTGCAATTTGTTCATAATCCTGAGCAAATAGGAGTAAGCTACAGGCAAGACAGGTAACATATGTTTGTACAAGACGCAACAGGCAACAGTAAGAGCGGAAGGCCAATAAAAAACGGCATGGATTAAAAAGGGTATAAGACAGGGATGTGACCTTTCGCCCCTGCCGTTCAATCTAGAAGTCGAAGAACTATGACGGAAATAAAAGGAACGTTCAAGAGTGTGATTAAAATTCAAGATGTAACGATATCGGTGTTAAGATTCATTGAAGTCATTGCTATCCTCCATGAAAGTGCAGAAGGATTACGAGATCTGTTGAGTGGAATAAACAGTCTAACGAGTGCGGACCCTGGACTGAGAATAAAACGAAGAAAGACGAAACTAATGAGAAGAAGCAGAAATGTGAAAAACTAGAAACATAACGTCGTAATTGGTGATCACAAAGTACATGAATTTAAGGAATTCTACAATCTAGGCAGCAAAGTAACTCATAATGTACAGAGGACATAAAAGGCGTTCCTGGCTAATAGAAGTTTTACCAGAATCAAATATAGGTCTTACTTTGAGAAAGATATTTCCGAGAATGTACGTTTGGGGCATATCTATGTAGGTTAGTGAGATGACGACTGTCGGAAAATCGGAGGAATGCTGAAAATTAGGTGGTCTGTTAAGGTAAGCAATGAAGAGGCGCTCCGCGGTATTAGCGAGGAAAGAAATATATGGAAAACACTGACATGAAGGGGGACAGGAGACGGGACATCTGTTACGATATCTGTGAAGAAGTTAAGAATTGTATAGGCAGGAAGAGGTTATGATACACCAAGCAAATTACTGAGTACGTAGGTTCCAACTGGTACTCTGAGATGGAAAGGTTGGCACACTCGAAGAATTCGTAGCGGGCTGCATCACATCTCTCAAAAGACTGATAACTAAAAGAAAAATGCAGTAGTTTACATTTCCATCAGTATGCTCATGTCGTTGATCATTGCCGATCTTTCCGCCTCTTAGGGTCAGTTTTCCACGCCAAGTCAAGAGTTTTCTGAGTATCTGTTCGCTGCCCCGTTGTGTTTGACAAGGCCGTTGGTAGAAAGAGGATATCTTTTCATGCCGGAGTCTTCGCCCACGATTAATGATGATCGTTGTTCAGAATTTACGCAATGATTAGCTTTGATCCCAGGGTGCAGAAGAATACGGACGTTTGTAGCGTATCGTTAAATACAGGGCCACATCTCCGTACGACTATGGCAAGCCGTGTGTATGTGCGTGCGTGTGTGTGTGTGTGTGTGTGTGTGTGTGTGTGTGTGTAGGTACGTGTGTATCTGTGTGCCTGCATGCACACATGGGTTGCTGAACAGTGTAATAACTGCTAAAAGGACGCAGTCGTTATTTTGCTTTATGCCTGTGCCGGTATCTGTAACGCATTGTACGGTGGTTTACGGAATATAACGTACATGTACTATCATGCTTAAATTAATCCACCCGAACTGAAAACTGTGTTCCGTTTGATTTGCATACAGCCTATATAACGCAACTACTTTGAAGATCATCTAATCTCTTTGCGGTACAGTTGTTTGACTGGCAGTCAGTGCGGATGTAAAATAACGCCACGATATTGTAAATACTAGGAAACATTTTACTATACATGACAGAGTGCTTAACCCTTGTAACCTCATCTTTCTTACAAAATGTGACATTTCAAAAGCATTACCACACACCTATGAATCGGTCACGTAAATCATTCAGTAATCCTTTTGCACTTTTCATTATTTTTATGAACAAGATATTTTGGGAAAATACGTCGACTCTTAAAACTGTATGATGATTCGAAGTACTTTTGCTCTCTACAAGGTTCTCCATACCTGCTGAACATTGTTCCTGTGGAGAGTTCTTTTGCATACATTGGTTGTTAAAGTAATCAGTTTAAAAAAGCAAATCACCGTTAACAGTAGCAAAACTAGAGCGCGATCCTCCAGCGCCTAGCGATAGCCAAGCGAAGCTCGTTCAAGGTCACCCGCCTTGCGCAACAAGATGGCGTATACTCACACAGCCATGCATAAACACCCACCCACCTCCCCAGGAGTCGGAACTCCCGCACCCTATAGAAGATATAGATGTTTCAATAGCTGATAAATAATTAATATAGATTTTAATAATATTTGAGTTCGCAACACTAACAACGTATCACCAGGAATTTCACAGCAGTCACGAGTCATGAAAAAAATTGAACTTTAAATGACACGACGAACTATTTTCTGGGTATGGACTGAGACCCAGCACCTATGGCCATTGGTAACGAAGTAAGTTTCGAGCACGGCAACGATCGTCATAGGTGACTAAACATAGAGAGACTTGAAATGTCAAAGTTTCCACCAGTATCAGTTAGCAAATGTGAATTTGAAAATAAATGTATATTTTTTATTGGATGGGGAATGCCATTAAGATCCATATTTCCCTACCAACTAAAGCCGGAAGTTTTTTAATATACTGTCACTCATAAGTAAAAAAGTGGGCACGTGTCTAAAATTTAGGTGTCATGTTATGAAGTTTTGTGACGCGGATTCAAACCAAACACGTAATCAGATTGTTAACTACCTAAAATCAGATGCTACATATGGAAATTTTTCACCAGTAGCGAACTTTTTTAATCTGAAATGAGGATATAACTAATTTTACTTGATCGGGAATCGAACCCAGCACCTACCACCATTATTTTCTAATCATTAATAGATGTTAAGTGTCAACTGACTGCTCACAAGTAGTGAAAGGTCTGCATGTTTGACTAGAAATAACGGCACCTGTGGTTAATGTTGACAAACATAGAGAGAGAGGTCAGAAATGAAAGTAGTTTTCATTACCGGTAGTGTTTCGGTGCGCACATGCTATGGCTTGAAATGAAATGTGATTCGAACCCAGAGACGAGCGTTTCGTGAAGACCTAGAGGAGCTGGCAGTCTTGTGGAAGACTGCAAAATGATCAAACCCTATCGTTCCGAGAAGGTCAAATACTTCATAGGAGGAGGTCCGAATTCCAATCCCATTCCAGCAACAAAATATTTAACGTCTCATGTGTAAATAAAATAAGAGCCCTGTGCCCATTTGTGACCATTTGTTCATTAAACTGTATAGTAAGAAAGCTTACTGGTGACCGAATTTCTCCCATTCGTATTTTCAGCTCCTGTTATGGCCCGACCTAAATCGGATTTGCACCATTTGGTAGCGAAAGGACCCTCTTTTGAAATCGCAAGTGTGACAAGAAGCTGACACTAACTGTTGCCGCACCACCTCAAACAATACGCGAAAAAACCGAAAAATTCGAGTATTACGAAGTGTGCGTCTAGCAAAAAATTTTACTTGTGTGGTGCCTCACTGAGACAGAACTGTCTCCCTTTCTTTATGCAGCTGTATTTCATCCATTGGAGTAGATAGTTTCTGTTTTGAAAGCCATCGATGATATTTAAGAAATTTGGGTCGAAATAGTCGCAACACTACAGAAAAAGAGGGGGGAATCTGCTTAAGGTTTTTCGGAAAGGGAAATCGTCTCAAGAAATCGGAGGCACCATTGGCAGATCTACCTATACAGTGCAGACTATTGCATACGGTTTTAATCAGAGCAAAACGTATAAAAACCAGTCACAGTTCGGTCGTCCTGCAGTTCCATCCCAGATGGAAAAAGGATAGGTACGTAGGGAAGTGAAGAAAACTCCAAAACTAGGCCCTCCAAAACTTGATATTGCTGTTCACATCCATACAGAAGCATGTTTCAGCATAGACTGTAAGAAATGTGCTTCATGGGGGTAAGGAGACTGAACAGCGCGTAGAAAACGTGACGTCAGCAAAATCAACATAAGAAAGCGAGTTGCATTTGCAAGAGATGGTAAGACCGACGGGTTTGATTTCTGGAAGTAGGTTGTATTCACTGACGAGACTAGATTTCAGCTGTTTAAGTCAAATTGGTGATCAACATCGTGGAGAAAGAAAGAATAGTGAACATAAGGAAACATAATACACTCAGTTAAACACTGAACAGATTCATAACTTATTGGGCCTGCGTGAGTGCATATGCTGTGGGGATTCGTGTTTTGTAGATGGAATTATGGACCACAAGTTTTTCATGAACGTACTAAAGACACACATATCAAAAGAGCGAATAGTATCTTTCTGGAGATTATATTTTCACACGAGGTAATGATGGAAAACATGCCGCTCCAGATAGAAGACAGTGACACTCCCCGCAGGATGACACCACCGCAATTCCCAGACACCAATCCAATACAGAATTCGTGGAATGTACTCGACAAAAATACGAGTATTCATCGGATTCCAATAGGAACGATGTAAAGAACGCTCTGGTAAGGGAATGGTGAAAATTAAGTTTCATCAACAGAATTTCTAGTAAAATCCATGCCAAGGAGAATGCAGAGAATGCAAGAAATTAAAAAGCGGAAAGAGGAGCATAAGAAGTACAAACCAGAACGTTCTATCTTTAAAGTGTCGTTTGGAGCGTTGCCGCCGATTTCTTATTTTGCATCCTAAATTGCCTAGCTTTACTTCTGAATGTACAACTATATTTACGGAAATATGAATCTGTGTTTCTTTATTCAATTCTATTTTTTCCTGTCCATGTTCCTGCTGTACTTCATTTTACGATTTCCCAATATCTTCACACCGTAAAACGTAAAATCGTGTAGTAGACGAATACTTTTTGGATTTCGAGGCGGTTCATCGTGCGCCTAATGTCGGGAATTTCCGCCAGCGTCGGTTAAGCAAGATCATCCTCCCTCTCTCTCTCTCTCTCTCTCTCTCTGTAAACAGCAACAGCATTGAAAGCTACCGTCGACTGCGAAATCTTTCGAGCATGTGCCGACGCGACTCAATTCCCCGCCTTTCCCCCCAATCCCTCCCCCCCCCCCACACTCACGCACACACACATACACACACACACACACACACACACACACACACACACACATAAATGATGCTTAGATGTAAGGTTAAGGGGGGAATTTCTGACACTGAAGAGATAATGAGTAAAATGTTTTCACAGACGCTTGGGTGGTTTTTGAGGAATTGAGTGGTTCTTGGGACAGGGATGCTCAAGTATCTTTTCCTTTCTCTACTTTTTTAAGTCATCAGTCTTTCACTTCGTTTGGTGTTGTCCTCCATCTTTTCATATGTTAATGTTAGTGTTTCAGTCTCTAAGCAACTATATGTTCCTAGCAAAACGATATCAGATAGTTGGGAAACGTGATGAAAGTAAAGATGACCCACTGACTTCTGTAACGCCACGTGGATATAATGCAACTGACAATGTGAGGAGGCAAAACAGATGTAGTACAGTTATGTACGTAATCTGGTCAATATGACATTGTTAGATAGTAATTAATAACATGACATGGCTCTGCGTTTCTGAAAGGAAAAGGAAACAAAGTAAATTTGTTATGAGCACATCATAGTATGTCACAGCAAATGTTAGAAAGAAGTTTTTAGTCTAAAACGTCTTAAGCCTTTCGCAATTAACTGCATTCTGAAGGATTATCAATAAATCTCCTGTATTAATATGTCTTACGTTTCAGTGATGTTCTATTTACTGTTACCAGATATTTGATGCTGAATGGAACTCAGTGCGAGAAATCGAAAAGTACAGCACTTGTTGTGGCATAACATACATAATGCATTTTGTTCTATATCTAATACTCGTAAGACGAAATATTTCAGAGACTATCATTGTGGAAAAGAAAAGTAGCACAGGTATGGTAAAATCAGCTAGTACTTTCTTGTAATTTAGGTATACTCGAAACGCCTCCAAAATCGTAAATGATATAAGCTTTATGGTGATTGGAAGTGAGGTACTAGGTTTAAACGCATTTTCATAAAGAAAAAGCTCTTTTTAAATTTTTCTTTGTGCAAATCATTCAACTGAAAGAAAGCTGTTACGAACTTTCGCATCTGGCGTAGCTTGTGTGTGGTGGAGCAGCCTCGTTCACAAGCGTGGGCTGCGGGTGACGTTTCAAAAAACCGCCCACCGTCCCCGACCCATCGCAACACGCCACCCCCAGCGATGCAAATTTCCGTGTTGCATAGGTCAGACGAATGCTTGGGGCGAGAAAGTGGCTGCATGTGCAGCAACGCCTAAGGATACAGTATAGTATGCACTGCTGTAAAAATATTCTCACGTATGGTGCTACGTGAATGTCGTAACTGTTACTGACTCGAGGTTGTTAGACTGATGTAAATATACTATATCACCTCACCTCTTCAGTGCAATGACACTCCTGAAAGAATGTCGGTCAGATTGTCTACATGCTTTCAATAAAGGTCTATCAATAATTTTATAGTACTGGTACTGTGTATGCAACATATGAAACGAGTACTTCCGCTACGATGCACGTTTCGCGTTATTCACGTAAAACATAACCAATGGTAGGATTTTCTTGTCTGTATCTTGCTATTAATGTGGATATGATGTCTAGTGTATACACGTTTGAGTTGATTTATCCTCTTTATCAGCGGAGGTGTGAGTAAAAAGAATTAAAGAAACTCAGGCCATAACCGTTGAACAATGACACCCAACAAGGCTGAAAATGTTTTCTTTTTTATCGATAAATGAATGGGTTCTCTGTGTTTTTAGAGATCAACACAAACGTGCTAAATAAATTAATTAATGAAACAACCTTATAATTTGACAATTATGATAGTAAGTAAGTGCTCAGTACATACATACATACACACTTATATATATATATACTCCTTCTCATTCTTGTTCATTATACTTAGGTCGCTAGCACGTCATTAGCTCTGAACGGGTCTTAGCTGAGCTTTCTCTGCTTCATCGCTGAGAAACATAACGAAAGCGGGACAGGCCGTGCTTATATATGTTTGGCCCGACACGACCATAAAAAGACAGCCATATCCGTCTAAAGCCGAACACCTGACTACCCTAAACACAGATCATAGACAAACACGTGGCAGAAGGAGGTTAGCAGAGGGGCACTTTCCTCCTCAATGCCCCACCCTTCGTGGGCATCCTTCACAGCTGCCTAATTGTTTTGTGGCTTTACACAGTACCATCTGAAAAATCCTCCTCAGAAATACTTTAAACTCTGCTATGTTGTTGTGGTCTTCAGTCCTGAGACTGGTTTGATACAGCTCTCCATACTACTCTATCCTGTGGAAGCTTCTTCATCTCCCAGTACCTACTGCAACCTACATCCTTCTGAATCTGCTTAGTGTATTCATCTCTTGGTCTCCATCTACGATTTTTACCCTCCACGCTGCCCTCCAATACTAAATTGGTGATCCCTTGATGCCTCAGCACATGTCCTACCAATCTATCCCTTCTTCTGGTCAAGTTGTGCCACAAACTTCTCTTCTCCCCAATTCTATTCAATACTTCCTCATTAGTTATGTGATCTACCCATCTAATCTTCAGCATTCTTCTGTAGCACCACATTTCGGAAGCTTCTATTCTCTTCTTGTCCAAACTATGTATCGTCCATGTTTCACTTTCATACATGGCTACACTCCATACATATACTATCAGAAATGACTTCCTGGCACTTAAATCTATACCCGATGTTAACAAATTTCTCTTCTTCAGAAACGCTTTCCTTACCATTGCCAGTATACATTTTATATCCTCTCTACCTCGACCATCATTAGTTACTTTGCTCCCCAAATAGCAAAACTCCTTTACTACTTTAAGTGTCTCATTTCCTAATCTAATTCCCTCAGCATCTCCCGACTTAATTCGACTACATTCCATTATCCTCGTTTTGCTTTTGTTGATGTTCATCTTATATCCTCCTTTGAAGACATTGTCCATTCCATTCAACTGCTCTTCCAAGTCCTCTGTTGTCTCTGACAGAATTACAATGTCATCGGCGAACCTCAAAGTTTTTATTTCTTCTCCATGGATTTTAATACTTACTCCGAATTTTTCTTTTGTTTCCTTTACTGCTTGCTCAATATACAGATTGAATAACATCGGGGAGAGGCTACAACCCTGTCTTACTCCCTTCCCAACCACTGCTTCCCGTTTCATGTCCCTCGACTCTTGTAACTGCCATCTGGTTTCTGTAGAAATTGTAAATTGCCTTTCGCTCCCTGTATTTTACCCCTGCCACCTTTAGAATTTGAAAGACAGTATTCCAGTCAAAATTGTCAAAAGCTTTCTCTAAGTCTACAAAAGCTAGAAACGTAGGTTTGCCTTTCCTTAATCTTTCTTCTAAGATAAGTCGTAAGGTCAGTATTGCCTCACGTGTTTCTATGGAATCCAAACTGATCTTCCCCGAGGTCGGCTTCTACTAGTTTTTCCATTCGTCTGTAAAGAATTCGTGTTGGTATTTTGCAGCTATGGCTTATTAAACTGATAGTTCGGTAATTTTCACATCTGTCAACACCTGCTTTCTTTGGGATTGGAATTATTAATTTCTTCTTAAAGTCTGAAGGTATTTCGCCTTTTTCATACATCTTGCTCACCAGATGGTAGAGTTTTGACAGGACTGGCTCTCCCAAGGCCGTAAGTAGTTCCAATGGAATATTGTCTACTCCGGGGGCCTTGTTCCGACTCAGGTGTTTCAGTGCTCTGTCAAACTCTTCACGCAGTATCATATTTCCCATTTCATCTTCATCTACATCCTCTCCCATTTCCATAATATTGTCCTCAAGTACATCGCCCTTGTATAGACCCTCTATATACTCCTTCCACCTTTCTGCTTTCCCTTCTTTGCTTAGAACTGGGGTTCCATCTGAACTCCTGATGTTCATACAAGTGGTTCTCTTATCTCCAAAGGTCTCTCTATTTTTCCTGTAGGCAGTATCTATCTTACCCCTAGTGAGATAAGCCTCTACATCCTTACATTTGTCCTCTAGCTATTCCGGCTTAGCAATTTTGCACTTCCTGTCGATCTCATTTTTGAGACGTTTGTACTCCCTTTTGCCTGTTTCATTTACTCCACTTTTATAATTTCTCCTTTCATCAATTAAATTCAATATTTCTTCTGTTACCCAATGATTTCTACTAGCCCTCGTCTTTTTATCTACTTGATCCTCTGCTGCCTTCACTACTTCATCCTCCAAAGCTACCCATTCTTCTTCTACTGTATTTCTTTCCCCCATTCCTGTCAATTGTTCCCTTATGCTCTCCCTGAAACTCTGTACAACCTCTGGTTCTTTCAGTTTATCCAGGTCCCTTAAATTCCCACCTTTTTGCAGTTACTTCAGTTTTAATCTACAGGTCATAACCTATCGATTGTGGTCAGAGTCCACATCTGCCCCTGGAAATGTCTTACAATTTAAAATCTGGTTCCTAAATCTCTGTCTTACCATTATATAATCTATCTGATACATTTTAGTAACTCCAGGGTTCTTCCATGTATAAAACCTTCTTTCATGATTCTTAAACCAAGTGTTAGCTATGATTACGTTGTTCTCTGTGCAAACTTCTATCAGGTGGCTTCCTCTTTCATATCTTAGCCCCAATCCATATTCACCTACTACGTTTCCTTCTCTCCCTTTTCCTACACTCGAATTACAGTCACCTATGACTATTAAATTTTCGTCTCCCTTCACTATCTGATTAATTTTTTTTATTTCATCATACATTTCTTCAATTTCTTCATCATCTGCAGAGCTAGTTGGCATATAAACTTATACAACTGTAGTAGGTGTGGGCTTCCTATCTATCTTGGCCACAACAATGCGTTCGCTGTGCTGTTTGTAGTAGCTTACCTGCATTCCTATTTTCCTATTCATTATTAAACCTACTCCTGCATTACCCCTATTTGATTTTGTGTTTATAACCCTGTAGTCACCTGACCAGAAGTCTTGTTCCTCCTGCCGCCGAACTTCACTAATTCCCACTATATCTAACTTTAACCTATCCATTTCCCTTTTTTAATTTTGTAACCTACCTGCCCGATTAAGGGATCTGACATTCCAAGCTCCGATCCGTAGAACGCCAGTTTGCTTTCTCCTGATAACGACATCGTCTTGAGTAGTCCCCGCCCGGAGATCCGAATGGGGGACTATTTTACCTCCGGAATGTTTTACCCAAGAGGACGCCATCATCATTTAATCATACAGTAAAGCTGCATGCCCTCGGGAAAAATTACGGCTGTAGTTTCCCCTTTCTTTCAGCCGTTCTCAGTACCAGCATAGCAAGGCCGTTTTGGTTAATGTTACAAGGCCAGATCAGTCAATCATCCAGACTGTTGCCCCTGGAACTACTGAAAAGGCTGCTGCCCCTCTTCAGGAACCACACGTTTGTCTGGCCTCTCAACAGATACCTCTCCGTTGTGGTTGTACCAACGGTACGGCTATCTGTATCGCTGAGGCACGCAAGCCTCCCCACCAACGGCAAGGTCCATGGTTCATTAGGGCTGTTGACAGAACGGGTGATAGTATCCGTAGTGTGGATGTCCTGCATTCAAAATGAACGCATCGTACTGCTTGCAAAGTAAAGCATTTTTAACCGTGCACTAGTCTCTGTGCCTCTTGCCATACGATAAAGACAACGTGACTGCCTGGAAGCAGTTAGCGTTCAAAGCCGACTGATCAATCAACTAAGCTGCGCACGGACTTGCGAAATGTTTACACTGCATTCAACTCCTATTGTTGTGCTGTTTGCGTTCAAAAATTCTTTCCATATGTTACTAAATTCTGTAATAATAAACATCGTAATAGCAAAGTATATCTCATCTTCCTCGTTGACTAGCCCAAGGCTACAGTTTTCGCTTGCAGAACGCAGCTACCTTCACGGATGAAACGTCTGCTTCCTGGCAGACAAGTCGTCTTTATCGTATGGCAAGAGGCACAGCCACTCGTGCACGGTTAAAAATGCTTTACTTTGCAAGCAGTACGATGCGTTCATTTTGAATGCAGGACATCCACACTACGGATACTTTCATCCGTTCTGTCATCAGCCGATAAAATACGATGAGCCGTTTTCAAAACATAAGAACGTCGCAATAAACTTTACAGAAGCAGTATTTTAAATGCCTGTGAATCAGAAATGGTTAAACAAATAAAGATTCGACACAACGTTGCTCACCGTGTTGAGAAAAAGCATTTCAGAGTATGAAAGCAGTTTATCGTCATTGTGTTGATGTGAGTACTTCGCATCGCTGAGCGATTAAGTTTAAAGATGTTGCGGCGGGAACCGACCAGCGTGACAAACAAAAGAGTTGGATGTCCTGTGACAGCAACCGCAGAGTTTCACAAGCAAAATGTTGACAGACTGATTCAGGACGATCCTCGTATCACTCAGAGAGAAATTGCAAGTTCCCGATAGTGAAAGACGATCTGCGGGGGACATCATTACGCTTCTGATGAAGACGCTTGGAGAACTGTGAGACTGTGGTTGCGGAAACGGTGTGTCGACTTCTTCCATGAAGACTTCAGAAAACTTGTTTATCGCTGGCAGAAATGCATACAATTGGCCGGTGATTATGTGGAAAAGTTTATATTGGTAATTAAAGATCATATTGTAAGGATTTTTTCTGCGTTTGATTTATTAAAATATTCCCAACCAAACCCAATTAACGAAGGTGGAAGCATTACTTTTCATTCGATCCTCGTGGTTTGTCACAGAGGCTGCAAAAAATTATCACACAAGTTTCACAATGACACAGTTTCTCTGTGCTCTGTCGAAACATACGTTTTTGAAATTGTGTTCCAAATTGGTTGTCTTGACCCTTGAAAAAAATGTGTGTGTGTGTGGGGGGGGGGGGGGGGGGCACGAGAGAGTTTTCATCACGGTTTGTCCACTTTGTAGTTCAACACCATGATGTCGCTGCTTTTCCAGCTTCTTCTTTATTGCACTTCTTGTTCATCTATCGCTGAGTGTTCTTATTTTGCTTTTTTATTTCACAGTTCAGTGCACCTTCTTTCTGTTTTCATGCTTGAATTGTGTTCAGTTTTTGATGGGCTGTCCACCAGGCCATCTTAGCACTAAATCTGGGGGAGGTTGCGATTTGGAGTTACCTTGTCAGGTGCACGGTGCCCGAGAAAACGCGCGACGAATAGCAGCCAGCCAGTCCACTTGAAGTGGGGGCTGCACTTCTCATGACCTTGAGACTGGCCAGTGACGTCAGAGTTCCCCGGGCGGCACGTTGTGACAGCATTTCTGCAGGCGAGTAGCAATGCTTGCTGCAGGTTTACTCAGCCCTGAAACACACAGGTCGATTGTTGAGTATAAGCCGATAAGCACAAGAAACGAACTCGGAAATGTGTGTTGTATGAACGTTAAATCGTAAATTTTCCCCATCAACTGCAAACAAATTTAACGGGTAAAATTGTAGGGAATTAGATGAAGTACAGATGCAGTCTTTGATTGAGTTAGCGACACTGCATAAGATCTGATTTCGTTTTCTCGAATTTGAAGATGAAATCATATAATTCGATATTAATTATTTACAATATATGAAGATACTACTGCCAGTCCGAATTTCTTATTCTTCGAACTGTACAGCTAATAGAAACCAGAAATATTGCCTCTTCTCATATATACATCATGAAATACTTCATGTCTACTGTTTGAAAGGGCCATCCATCCACTGGTACCAGAGAGCCAGTACAGGCAAAGGTTGTTCCTGGGTAAAAAATGTGGTATCTATTTGGGCTTCGCTCGTCTACAGCTACAAGTAGTGATAATCTTTACCACTGTTACCGTCATTAATGGCAACCATGGCCTTTAGTAGGTGTTTCGGCAATGTTGCATACTTTGAACTGATATATTGTAGTGGTCCCCAACCTGACGATAATTATCCTCCGACGGGTAAAATGATTTTATCTGAAGGGACAAAAGTAAACTATACTTCCTGTTTCAGTCACGAGCTAAACTATATTCAAAAGATCCGTACTATTACCACAATTTTGTAAGACTATAATACTGATTGTGTAAGTTATCAATAATTACTAATCCTCAATTAGTGACATTAATGCAGTGGAGGCTACAGGTCCACACACAACACGCATATGTCGGGGATTGTCCCGTACATCGCTGACGATAAAAGTGAGACATATAAGTAACAAATGCTAAATATCTGAAGTAAATGTCTTCTCCACGTTGTAGGTAGTACCCGCTGTAGTCCAGAAATTGCTTCATTGCCCGCTTCAAAACAAGTAAGTGAATTAATTGACAGCACTACTTAGTAGTAAATATACT
Organism: Schistocerca cancellata; assembly: GCF_023864275.1. NCBI lineage: Eukaryota > Metazoa > Arthropoda > Insecta > Orthoptera > Acrididae > Schistocerca > Schistocerca cancellata. The sequence goes on along the minus strand of NC_064628.1, from coordinate 729,794,188 downwards.
CCTGGAAATTGAAATAAGAACACCGTGAATTCATTGTCCCTGGAAGGGGAAACTTTATTGACACAATCCTGGGGTCAGATACATCACATGATCACACTGACAGAACCACAGGCACATAGACACAGGCAACAGAGCATGCACAATGTCGGCACTAGTACAGTGTATATCCACCTTTCGCAGCAATGCAGGCTGCTATTCTCCCATGGAGACGATCGTAGAGATGCTGGATGTAGTCCTGTGCAACGGCTTGCCATGCCATTTCCACCTGGCGCCTCAGTTGGACCAGCGTTCGTGCTGGACGTGCAGACCGCATGAGACGACGCTTCATCCAGTCCCAAACATGCTCAATGGGGGACAGATCCGGAGATCTTGCTGCCCAGGGTAGTTGACTTACACCTTCTAGAGCACGTTGGGTGGCACGGGATACATGCGGACGTGCATTGTCCTGTTGGAACAGCAAGTTCCCTTGCCGGTCTAGGAATGGTAGAACGATGGGTTCGATGACGGTTTGGATGTACCGTGCACTATTCAGTGTCCCCTCGACGAACACCAGTGGTGTACGGCCAGTGTAGGAGATCGTTCCCCACACCATGATGCCGGGTGTTGGCCCTGTGTGCCTCGGTCGTATGCAGTCCTGATTGTGGCGCTCACCTGCACGGCGCCAAACACGCATACGACCATCATTGGCACCAAGGCAGAAGCGACTCTCATCGCTGTAGACGACACGTCTCCATTCGTCCCTCCATTCACGCCTGTCGCGACACCACTGGAGGCGGGCTGCACGATGTTGGGGCGTGAGCGGAAGACGGCCTAACGGTGTGCGGGACCGTAGCCCAGCTTAATGGAGACCGTTGCGAATAGTCCTCGCCGATACCCCAGGAGCAACAGTGTCCCTAATTTGCTGGGAAGTGGCGGTGCGGTCGCCTACGGCACTGCGTAGGATCCTACGGTCTTGGCGTGCATCCGTGCGTCGCTGCGGTCCGGTCCCAGGTCGACGGGCACGTGCACCTTCCGCCGACCACTGGCGACAACATCGATGTACTGTGGAGACCTCACGCCCCACGTGTTGAGCAATTCGGCGGTACGTCCACCCGGCCTCCCGCATGCCCACTATACGCCCTCGCTCAAAGTCCGTCAACTGCACATACGGTTCACGTCCACGCTGTCGCGGCATGCTACCAGTGTTAAAGACTGCGATGGAGCTCCGTATGCCACGGCAAACTGGCTGACACTGACGGCGGCGGTGCACAAATGCTGCGCAGCTAGCGCCATTCGACGGCCAACACCGCGGTTCCTGGTGTGTCCGCTGTGCCGTGCGTGTGATCATTGCTTGTACAGCCCTCTCGCAGTGTCCGGAGCAAGTATGGTGGGTCTGACACACCGGTGTCAATGTGTTCTTTTTTCCATTTCCAGGAGTGTATTTCTTTCTTTTTGAAGGCAACTGTTCGTTTCTTCTGTACGGTACGGCCGACTGTAACTGAAACTGTGGTGTGGGAGGAGGCATGGGAAATTCTGGTGGGAAGTGTATCGCTCATATACAAGGGTTTGCTCGCCTCTTATTATAAATTTGTCAGTGAAGGGTAATAGTTTACACAGTATGGTCTGATCTTTGTGTGCAATTCATACGTTAATGTGTGCATCAAAATGAAAGGAACATGGTCAGGTATCAAGAGAAACAACAAACCTTCTGAGAATAACGGTGATACAATGTTGCGCACTAACTGGACTTCAAAAACGAATTTGATGACGTTTGTTTCCTTCTAAATGTACGTTTCTCAGTCGTGAAAGCCCAACCTCCTACTATCAGCAATATTAAGTGTAGTCGTCACTGCATTACACAAATCTATGTGTCTACTCCGACAAATAGTGCAAAGGTCACTGCGGCATATATTTATGTCAAAATTGCTAAACCTTTCGCGAACGAAAGAACACTGGACAAGCACACAAATTATGCTAACGACAGACAAACGCGTTTAAGACTTATATGTTGCTTTGAACATATTTGCGATGTAGAAGAGTCGAACTAGATTCGGCACAGAGCGGGCAGTGCTCTAGAGTCTACAGCAGTGGTCGTCAAATTTCATGTCGACTGTTTTCTGTTTCATATTGCTGCCATCCCCTGCGTCCTCAGTCTTGTGACACTGACAAAGTGTTGTTGTGATGCCCGTGTGATCATACGATTAAATTGATTAATAACAGTTAAGTGACCATGCAATGCGAGACAAGTTGGCACATATTTACTAAATGTTTTCAAATACATTTTTCTTTTCCTCTTTGCGTTGTGTTATAACAGCCTTAAATCAGTTTTATAGGGCTAGTTACAGATATGAACCGCAGCTGAAGACATTCATCTCTGTAATCTCTTCAGGTCTGGGACACCAGCGATAACTTCATCTCTCTAATATTTCTATTGCGTGTAATTGACAGAGAACGCTGAAACTTGTAATGATACTTTGCAGAAGACAGTAAAAGTATTCCCCCCGTATTCAGCGTTTCATGGCTTCTGTATGAAGATGAAAGTCACCAGTTCCGTGTGTCGTGTACGACGCTTGGGAGCCGGCCGCGCTGGTCTAGCGTTTCTAGGCGCGCAGTCCGGAACCGCGCGACTGCTACGGTCGCAGGTTCGATTCCTGCCTCGGGCATGGATGTGTGTGATGTCCTTAGGTTAGTTAGGTTTAAGTAGTTCTAAGTTCTAGGGGACTGATGACCACAGCTGTTAAGTCCCATAGTGCTCAGAGCCATTTGAACCATTTTTGACGCTTGGGAAGCGAAGAGGATATTGCGTATTCACGAATCCATGTTACTTCCACGTCAAGATTTATGTCACAGCAGCTACTTGTTACGTTTGTGTATGTCCGGGACTTGTCAGTAGTGAAAGGGAAACAACAGAACAGTCCTTCTCTCACAACTTCTAACTCCGTAGGACTGTGCTACTTACCCCTACACCCTGACGTAAGCGGCCGACTTTACTAGCTCACGGCAGAAACCAACATTAGAATTAAGTACAACTTGAAATATTAGTGTCTCTGTAAGTTTTTTTATATTTGAGCGTCAAACTACACTCTCCAGAAGTCCTTAATACTAGTCAACTAGAGTTACCGTTTTTGAATTCGGATGTTCGTTGGTAGATGCATATTATTATAAAATGCAACTGAGAACCGCGAGCCGCGTGAACGCAGTTTGACGACCATTAGCCTAGAGTGAGTCCCGTCCTTTCCGTGGAAACGCCCCAAATAAATTGGTCGTGGAGGGGGAGAGGAGGGGAGGGGGAAGCCAGAAGCAGACTGGCTGCAAGCTCCGTGTGCCCGACCTATTCACGGGTGCCCTTATCTCGTCAAGCAACATACGAACTGCAAGACAGACGGTGCGAAAACAAACGCGCTAACATCCTTGCGTGCCGGTCTGAAGACAATTTAGCTATGCTTCTTACCTCATGTTCCACGATGTAGTGTAATGGTGTTGAACGAGTCAGTCTACGGAGAATTATGTGATTAAGTTACGTTTATTTCCAGCTGATCACATAACGGAAAACAATGTTTAGTGTAATAACACGATAAGCAGTGTCGCAGTATGCGAGCTAAACGTTTATCTTCTATGGGTCGGAAATAGTGGGCCAGGAGAAATAATATCGGCTTATATTCAAATATACCATAATCAGTTCGGGATAATTGCAAGACTTACATGCGACTGTAATATATTGTATGCCATAGATCACAAACATGACATTACGGAAATGTACTCGGCGTCTGGCCTGAGATTCGTTTTAGTGTGAAGTCCTCTCATATTGTAAGCAGCCTGTAGGTGTCACACAGTGTGGGTAGACAGCCGCAATACATTCTTGGGAAACCCGCCAGTCGGTGCGTGGCCAACGCCTCTGGTATGTAAGGCGACTTGCCCAGTATTCGCGGCTGCGCCATACACAGCCCACCACACATTTTGCGAGCAGTATCCATACAGAAACTGCAAAAACTAAAAAGGTTCTGGGCACACCACGATCTAAGCGCATTTTGTCATTTCTATGTACGTACCTCTCTTCATCCATAACTAACAGGTCACCGGTACGGATAGCTAAACGATCAACACGATGCTCAAGTAAATACGATGCTATCTGGGCAATTGGGATTAAGTATTCACGACGAAGTATAGTAACTGCGCGAATCTTGTGTTTTCTATGGATTTCATGTGAAATGCTTGACGGTATGTTGAAAGGGTCTTATATTCCCCTTTCATTATCATTTTATTTTCTTTCTAGAGCACTTTGCATCCTACAGAACAATTCGGGTGTTTTCGTTGCTAAATTTCGTACCAGAGAAGACTGAGCTGTGATTCAATCTAGCTGTAGCCTATTTATTTCTACGATTTGTAGGTAACATACGGCTCTTACGTTGGTTGGTTCTTTTCGGACTTGCAAATGTGTCTATAACGCCATTGTAAGTTTTTCATGTTTTTATAAGTAACCCAACTGACGACTATGATTCCATAGAATGTTTATCCTTGTTTTCTTATTCCAAAATACTCTGGTATGCATGAGTGAATGATTAAGGGTGTGTGATTATAATGTTTGGTTTGTGGGGCGCTCAACTGCGTGGTTATCAGCGCCCGTACAATTTCCCAACCTTTGCTCAGTCCAATTTCGCCACTTCCCTGGATGATGATGAAATGATGAGGACAACACAAACACCCAGTCATCTCGAGGCAGGTGAAAATCCCTGACCCCGCTGGGAATCGAACCCGGGACCCCGTGCTCGGGAAGCGAGAAAGCTACCGCGAGACCACGAGCGGCGGACAATTAAGGGTGTGTTTCATTTTGCTGTACGGTGGTTTAGTCTGCTACAGATAATCAGCGGTAGTCATACAGAAAGGCCAACTTTTGTAGTTTTCAGGTGGGTAACGAAGTTTGTTCTCTTTGTGTGAAAGTTACCGGTGATAGGTTTGTGGCGGAAGCTCATCTCTGGGTTTTCCTGGCCACGGGGTTGTGTGGGAGAAGTTTTAGTGTGAGACAGGCAGTCTGCTTCCAGATCTCCGAGGGTCTGCAGCCGAGATCTCATCGAAGACGGGTGAGTTGATTTAACCGCGTGGTGCTGTGTCTCATAGCGAGAGGGAAGCTTTTCGTAACTCAGGCTCACAAAACTCCCACCTTGTGAATTTTTGGCCCCGCGTTTTGTCTTATGAAGATTGTTTTTCTGGGTCACAGCAAGCAATGCAAGGCTACTGCAGACTTTCAGTTTGACTCCTAATGCAGACTTTAGTCCATAAGAAGAACGTAGCACAAAGGTGTTGCATGTGTAGAAGCCACCTCACATAGGAAGTGCCCCCTCGATTAAGTGTGACTGTTGTGTGCCTGCAACTGCGTGTGTATACTTTCTAATCTTTTCCGAATCTTGATAATTTTAGCCTCTGTGAATTTTCTTTATTTCGTTACCATATGTCCGTTGGAAACCATCCACGTGCGTTAATATTAGTTTGTTGTACCTCTGCCATTACCCTTTGTCTATTCAAATGTGACCTCTGTGAAATGTTAATTGTTCGCTGCTGCGTGGTTTAATGTTGCCCCGCGAACCATTTGGCCACACGAGTTAACTGTGAGCCTAACTTTCCTGTGGCCCCCTGCCTCTGTGATAGAGTTTATTTATTGCTCTCATTTTGGAATATTAATATATCCTGTCCGGATTATTCAGTTGTATTTGTGGTTTGTGATTTCATGTTAAGCGCGTAAGCGTGTATGTGGCCCCTCCGTTGAGGCTGTTTCTCCAAACCGAGGCTCAACATTAAACGCAACCGTCAGATTCAGATTTATTTAATCATTTCTCAGCACAGCGGAACAATCCTGTAGGCTTCGTTGCATGTTGGTGTCCTTGCTTTGAGTGAATGTGGGTCTGAATGCGATTATTAAATTACGACTGCGATTCTAAATTAAGAGATTCTGTTGTGAACCGTATAGCGTTTCACAAGCAATCGTACGTAGATACCGGGCAACCAGTTATATAGATGCGTCATATCAATGTCTTAAAAAGTAAATAATTTTGATTCAAGTCTTATCCAGTGAACTGATGTTACGTCTCCTTTACCTACGCCATTTACCTTGTAGTTTCCTCGTTAGCCCATCCTTAGTGTTTCCATGCGAACAGGTCCAATAATTAGGGTTCCTTTTTTATTTAAAACAAATTCTTTAGAATATTTCTTGTTTTCAGGAATGTTGCTGCTAGCTGCCCTTATTGACAGTGTTCAAACCCGTTTTACTTTGTTTTAATATTTGATTCATGTGAACAATCCCTGGATCATATTAATAATTACACCCCATTTTTTACAAGTGACGTAACAATGAATGTTCTTTTATGAGTTTCTTTCTTATGGCTAAATTAATTAATTTTCCAACTCAGTCGTACCTCTTGTTTGTGGTTGGGCTAGAGTTGGTGGCGACCCAATATTTTACTTTGATTTCAATATCAATAGCATTTCCATTTGCGTGTGGTTCTCTTAGCCATCAGGATATAGAACCGGCATCCATTTATTTCATAACACCACTTAAATGGAGGTCACTTACAATGTTTAGGGAAAACCAGAGGAAAGAAGTAAAGAGTTCCTAATCTGTTATATCGACACACGTTTAGAAGAGGAAGATTAGAAATGTTGTTTGACCATTACTCCTTATGATTACTATAATTTGACGACATGAATAAGAAAATTTTAACTGCTCAGTTTCATTCCTCAGTCGTTTCCTCCACTGAAGCACCCGTTCATTTCGTATTGACTCTCTACTTTGGGGAAACTAAGCTACACTCCTGGAAATGCAAAAAAGAACACATTGACACCGGTGTGTCAGACCCACCATACTTGCTCCGGACACTGCGAGAGGGCTGTACAAGCAATGATCACACGCACGGCACAGCGGACACACCAGGAACCGCGGTGTGGGCCGTCGAATGGCGCTAGCTGCGCAGCATTTGTGCACCGCCGCCGTCGGTGTCAGCCAGTTTGCCGTGGCATACGGAGCTCCATCGCAGTCTTTAACACTGGTAGCATGCCGCGACAGCGTGGACGTGAACCGTATGTGCAGTTGACGGACTTTGAGCGAGGGCATATAGTGGGCATGCGGGAGGCCGGGTGGAAGTACCGCCGAATTGCTCAACACGTGGGGCGTGAGGTCTCCACAGTACATCGATGTTGTCGCCCGTGGTCGGCGGAAGGTGCACGTGCCCGTCGACCTGGGACCGGACCGCAGCGACACACGGATGCACGCCAAGACCGTAGGATCCTACGCAGTGCCGTAGGGGACCGCACCGCCACTTCCCAGCAAATTAGGGACACTGTTGCGCCTGGGGTATCGGCGAGGACCATTCGCAACCGTCTCCATGAAGCTGGGCTACGGTCCCGCACACCGTTAGGCCGTCTCCCGATCACGCCCCAACATCGTGCAGCCCGCCTCCAGTGGTGTCGCGACAGGCGTGAATGGAGGGACGAATGGGGACGTGTCGTCTACAGCGATGAGAGTCGCTTCTGCCTTGGTGCCAATGATGGTCGTATGCGTGTTTGGCGCCGTGCAGGTGAGCGCCACAATCAGGACTGCATACGACCGAGGCACACAGGGCCAACACCCGGCATCGTGGTGTGGGGAGCGATCTCCTACACTGGCTGTACACCACTGGTGATCGTCGAGGGGACACTGAATAGTGCTCGGTACATCCAAACCGTCATCGAACCTATCGTTCTACCATTCCTAGACCGGCAAGGGAACTTGCTGTTCCAACAGGACAATGCACGTTCGCATGTATCCCGTGCCACCCAACGTGCTCTAGAAGGTGTAAGTCAACTACCCTGGCCAGCAAAATCTCCGCATCTGTCCCTCATTGAGCATGTTTGGGACTGGATGAAGCGTCGTCTCACGCGGTCTGCACGTCCAGCACGAACGCTGGTCCAACTGAGGCGCCAGGTGGAAATGGCATGGCAAGCCGTTCCACAGGACTACATCCAGCATCTCTACGATCGTCTCCATGGGAGAATAGCAGCCTGCATTGCTGCGAAAGGTGGATATACACTGTACTAGTGCCGACATTGTGCATGCTCTGTTGCCTGTGTCTATGTGCCTGTGGTTCTGTCAGTGTGATCATGTGATGTATCTGACCCCACGAATGTGTCAATAAAGTTTCCCCTTCCTGGGACAATGAATTCACGGTGTTCTTATTTCAATTTCCAGTAGTGTATGTAACGTACCACAGCCGTTAAGTCATGCAGATTTTTCCGCAACGAAGCAGTTTGCCTTGCAGTCACTTCTGAGGGGTCGCGGTGCAGCCGTTTGGCCTTGCCACGCGGCGGCGCTTGCGTTAATGTATCCTCTTCCCCTCCCCTCAGAGCAACAGCGGAACAAAGAAGTCTGGAGAGTCGGCCAGCCTCATTTGACACTGCTTGCGCGAAACACCGAGCCACCGCACCCAGCAATGTAGAAACGCACCTGTGTCGTTTTTATTTCTATACTAGGGATTCTGAACTACTGTGCAACCTGAACTTCCTGACTTGATATTGCCAAAGGTCACGTATATCTGTTCGTGCCTGTTAAAAATGGACGCTTCATGCGGAAATCTGGCACGTACCTTGACCCTATCAAAACCAGAATTATTCCATCAAACCACTGTATCCAACAATTGGCATCCCCTTGGTTGTGTTGTTAACAGACGATGCACTTCGCTTGCAGACTAGACGGTGAAGAAAATCCGGCTCTCTATAAACTGGTTAATTATCAGCATTCTAGTTGTCACAGCCCCGATTCAAAGCCATTTTGAAATTTTCACTATTTCAACAAATTACTTACTTCGGGAAACATCACGGCAGAGCATGACGTTATAAAAATAATTTTAATAATTTTCTTCATTCTGCTGATGCTACATATGTGACTGAAGGAAGCTGTTGCCCAAAAATAGATAATTAATTAGTTCTTTCAGTGTCTAAGCTAGGGATTAGTTTCATCGCTAAAATCAGACATTTACAGGTATTCATTGATTCTAATAAAAAATTAATTGATACGGATGCCACTTGATAACAGAAATCATGTTGCATTACTTCATGTACCTGCACTTAGCAACTATACTTGCAAACTGTTAAAGCTGCAAGTAAATGCTAGTTCAAGCGACAGAGAATTTCAGTGTCTTCCGTTAAGTGTTGTGGCCATTCTTTCGAGGTGACATAGTCGACGTCACCAATTTCTTGTGATATAAGAAAGAAAACATTGCAGATCAACTGCTTGCGTAGCAATAAACTCAAACTTTACGTCTTGCATGGTCCAATATCACATTTACACGGAATTAGTTTAAATTTATCATCCACTTCAATAATGTTGCAAAATACTGCACAGTTGCAAAACTCACATGCGATCCATTTGCTTTGAACTTATTCACCAACCAGAAATTCTAACACTGTGGAACACCTGTTTCAGAAATTAATAGTGCCATGGCTTCCACCCGGTATATGCGTGATCTAAACTGCAAGTGCAACATCATAGCCCGCATCTCGTGGTCGTGCGGTAGCGTTCTCGCTTCCCACGCCCGGGTCCCCGGGTTCGATTCCCGGCGGGGTCAGGGATTTTCTCTGCCTCGTGATGGCTGGGTGTTGTGTGCTGTCCTTAGGTTAGTTAGGTTTAAGTAGTTCCAAGTTCTAGGGGACTTATGACCACAGCAGTTGAGTCCCATAGTGCTCAGAGCCATTTGAACCATTTTTGCAACATCATACTGACACTCAGTGTGCTCCTACTGCCAACTTCATTGTTCATGTCACTTGATTTCATAATCACAGGAAAAGATCACATGGCGTTCCATTATGAGAGATTTGATTTTGTTCCTCCTTCCCTCCTGATGGATTTTTTTAATGATATGTTATCCCCACCGAACCGGCGAATCGCGACCTGCAATCGATTCACAAACGGCTGTTTAGCACTGTTAAGAAGATTTCACTTAACGTTTCGTGGGCGAAAGAACTTCGTTTCCTGTTAAAAGCAGGATCGCTCACCAATTTCTCGAATGATAAATGTTCGATGTCCACATAGAATTTGGGCCACGTCGACCCTTTTGCCTGATAGCACTGCAGTGTAGTTTGCCTAAGACGTATCATAAAATGGATTCCTAGAACTTTGGAAATCATTATTAGAAATCTAGTTTAACACCTAAGAGCACGCTTCTGATAAAAATACAAAACTATTATCAACTGAAGGTTGAGTTCACACTCAAATGGGGCCGCATTTGACTTCTTTAGTGAACATTGAAAGCTGTATGCCTGTATGCCTGTACACAATACTATGAATACTTTGAAAGCTACAATTTGAACGAATCAGAAGCTATAGAAATGGTGGGATTCTATATCGATAACGATAGATTATAAATTTACCTCTGTACACACTACGCTATCCTTCCACTTGTGCACAGTATTGTTACCAACTCGTATAGTTTAAAACCTGATTCAACACATTGGACAAAAAACGTACGACATCCGGAGAAACATGATCTACATTTTTCTTTTGTTCTCTGAAGACGCTGTCATTTATACAATATTTTTCAAAGCATGTAGTGGTCAATGAATTTTTCAACTGAGGCGAATGAAGTACTCTCCTCCTTTAATGGCGGTTCGTTTCCTCTTTCCTTGCCAATACGTTCTTGTGATATTTCGCAGCTTAAGGAATTTGATAAAGACAGCATATTTGTGTTGTGAAGGTGCATACTGTATAGGCGTCATTTCCCGACCCTAGGATACAGAAAATCTGAGATTCATCTCTAGGTAAAGACAATGGCGAATAAAGGCCACGTCAATAGACGTTGTCACAGACTAGCACAGTGGATCAACACTTGAGGATTCTCCACTGCAGCGATGACGACCTTTCTAGAGTCACCACAGATTAAAGAAACATTCTCCAGCTAACCGTGAGATGGTCGACCATACGTCGTCGTCTCAACGCGAAGAAAGGCATGGACGAAAGTCGGAGGTTAGGTAATCGTAAGGCTCCCACATCAAACTTCGCACTGGAGTGCAGGAGGAAACCGCTTCCTCACTGAGGGTAAGTTATATTTAAGGACCAAAATGTGTTTTCTACAGGACCAAAAACTGCAGTCCGTTTTTATCTTCTAACTCAGATTCGACAGTAAATATGTCCGTCAGAGGCAAAGGAAAGGCCGAAATTCTGTCACAGTTAGGGATGAATATCAGCAACTGATTTGCAGTAGTTTGTGGTAACTGGACCGACCGCCCTCTAGCCATTTATATTGTAAAATACTGGGGAACACCATCAAATCTGAAATGCTTAGATTTTCTACTTTTCCATATTTCCTATAGTCCATGCTGTGCTCCAGATGTACAGTCGTGCTCAAAAGTATCCGAACGACCTGAATTGCATTTCACCTAATTCGCATACAACCGTCATAACGCAGCTGTCTACCAGGTCCTCTAATCGCTCCTCTGTACAGTCACTTGACTATTGAAAATGGTTCCACAAATCACCACTAGAAAACACTGTTCTGTATCGCAACAACTCAGGATGTAAAGTAATACCACTATACTACAAATTTCAGGCTACACCTTATCACAGATAAGACTGTCCTTAAGGCTTGTACCTCACATACAGTAAATGACATACCTGAAATGTTACCACTCTCATTATTACGTCAGATAGATAATGCAGCTAGTAAGTTCGTCGTATTCGTGATTTCCTCTTCAAAGTAACATAGCGTAATTATTTTTTAACACAAAATGACATAAAAAATTTAAGTTTTTCGCAAGCTGCTAGTTGAGAATATGTATGAACTACAAATGACACGACAAACCGTCTCGTTCTGAATATGGATTCATACCCAGGTCATGAAGACTAAGCAAAGATTTCGTGACTGACGGAAACTAACAAACATTCCTGACTAGGCATACAGAGAGTGATATACCTAGATTTTAGACGGTATCAATTAGGAAATATCAACTTTAAATTACATAACCTAAACATTTTTAACGGACGCAAATTCCTACCCAGCATCTATTGTCCCTGTTAACGAACTACGAGAGATGTTAAATATTGCTTATTCACAAGTTGAAATGCCGTGAGGTAAAGCTTTGTGCTGGACAGTGATTCGAACCCAGAACCTAATCGGATTGTTATCGAAGCACAATCAACTGTAACATATCGGATTTTTTCGGCAGCAGCAAGAATTTTTTTACTGAAATGCGGGACGAATCATTAATTTATTCCTTCCCAGGACTCCCACCAGGCAACTATCGCTGTTATATTCTAGAGAAAACTAACGTTAAATACGGGTTTCTTACACCAGCAGCGACATGTGAGCATGTTTGATCTAGAAATAGTATGGCAAAGTGTTCAGTGCTGACTGGTAATCGAACCCACACATATCGTTGTTGACAACACACAAAGAGATATCAGCTACCGAATTTTTCTCCACCAGCAGCTCGGAATAACATCCTTGAACTTACAGTGATCTCGCAAATAGTTCTGTGTCTCACTGGGAGTCAAAAACGTCACGTAACGGTACTGTTGACAACGAATGAAAATACATTAAGAATCAAAATTATTGTCCACCATCAGACAGGTGTTCTCATACTAGAGCTTAGTGCCAAGCCATGATTCGAAACGATTCACGCGCAATATGTTGAGATTTTGAGAAATCTGCAGTTTTGAACAAACAACAAATTGTAGTCGAGCTGTATTGTCGCAAAGGGATCAAATTCCACGTTAAGGGCGGTCTGAGTTACATTCACAGTTTAGAAACAATTTTATCGACATACAGAAGCTCAAATAAAAGATGGAATAAGTGTCCTGTGACCCTACAGAGCGTTTGTTTCGTCCCAAGAAATAAATAACTAGTATAAGATAGGTTACTGGTGATACAGTTTCTACATGTCGCCAACACGGGCTTTATTGTGGTTCAACCTAATGTCTACTTGGTAGAGAAGGAATATCATGTTTAATGTGATATTCAGACCACAACGCCATTATACCTCCTTCACTTGGCGTAGCCAGTGGAGAATAGAATCTTTCTCTCCCTAACAAAAATAATCAGCAGAAGTTGGAGTTAAGCCCATGAGTATATGAATCTATCAGCAAGCAAACAAACCACTAAATCCTCTGCTCACTGGCTCATTTTTCAATTGTAACGCCGTTGTGCCACACTGGATGAGAATTCTGACATACAGGCCGCCTGTAGTGGTTTGCAGCATTTTCAGTACATTCATTTACTTGGTTGACCGAATAGCTATGAACTATCTGATTCACCGAAATAAGAGCACTTAGCTGCCACCTACACAGACCTGCCAACAGTGTAGGATGCAGAAATGTAAATGAGAAGTTTTTCATTCCACTTGAGCTACTCAATTGCGATATCTGTTTGTTGAAACCATCGTGAAGTAAAAGAAAAAAAAAATTAACAGTCTGTCTCTCAGAAGTCTAAATCTGGCCATATCTACTGTCTCACAACACTGTGGAAAGCGGAACTTCTGGAGGATTTGTTGTTGACTTCTGGAGCTGCTGTAGCTACGGGTCAGCTAGTAGTGTGACGGTAACTATAGCGCAGAGTATACAATACGTCGTGAGTTCAAATACATTCAGTGCTACATTTCTTAAACGCAGTTCTGCTGTCTGCTGAAGTTATCAAGCTAATGGAATCTTGAACATAATTCCCTTCACTTCTCAACCCAAAATAGTCGCATGTGGAAAAAGGGTCAACTGCTGCGACATTTTGTTCTTTTCAGGATTAATAGACGGCCACGCAGCAGATGCATCTCGATACTTTTGTATTATGTAAGGGGAGAGCGCATCGTGCCAAAATACGTCAGAAAAGTATTTTCTACATTAGCTGTCGTGTGGTAATGGCATCTTATTGTTCTTCAAATCTTGTTTGACAGCCTTAATTCAGAACAAATTTTCTACATGCATGTAATCAATAAACTGCATGTGCATTGTCAGACTGTTATAGATAACACCAGAGAATTCACATTTATCGTTGATGATTAATTTCTCTCTCTTGTTTGCTGTTGTTTAAACAACACTAATAGGACCCCTACGAAAATTGTACTGTATTATAAGAAATGAAATAAATACCCGCGATAAACTTATGATGATAGTCTGTTTTAATAACGCTGAGTATCTGTATACAAGCGTGTCCCTATCGAACCGAATTAGTAAAATACTACTCACTTAGATTTCGATTGGGTCTGTGTTTAATTGGTATGCTGTGTCATACTCAAGAGGTAAGCAAACGGAGCATATCATAAATAAAGTTATGTATTCCCAGAAACCCAAAATTTGCTTGTCAGTAACGGGAAGAGGCATTATCTGTTGTGCCGCATTTTAAGTTTTTCACCATTACACTATCAGCCGAAAGCATTTTCTAGCGTTTTCCTTATCGATGTCTGATCTGACAGCTTGTAGCTCTTTTACAGAAGGGATAAAAACGCCAAACTCAACGACACTGGAACCGCGAACCAGAACAGACGCTTTATTACAGGTGAGCATGCTGCCACAGAGCTAGCGGAGACGTATGTGTAGGTCAAGATTAGTTGCAATTTCCATGTCCAACGCCTTTTCTGGGCGGAAAACCATAAATTTTCAATCTTTTGTTACCCTTCAAGCTATAATAACTCAGATTATTCAATGGAAATGACAGGTAAAATCAAGTGACCTTTGAGGCCTAATTCCGTGCACACCCCGAAGTAACTCCTCGATCACAGAGTTGCCAATCATACCTTGCCTTGTCGCCAAATCTCAGTTACAGTACCAGCAGAAAGGAGACGAACCGATGTATTACTACAGAGGGTTAGGAAGAGACACTGCTGGCATCTCAAAGACGTGGCTGGTACGGCCTGGAATACGTAATGCGTCTGATTCGCATTTCTGTAACTGTGTTTAGGGACTGCAGCGTACTTACTATTAACACTCAGAACTGACTGTAAACTAAGCACATAAATCAGAAACTCTCATAGTTGTCTTTATATTTCTTTCGTAATTTTACTCAAAACTAAGAAATTAATTCATGGACGTTCTCGTGCCTGGCTGATAGTCGAGCACAACAAAAAATTTAAAGAAAAACAGTGTTTATGTGTTTGGGGGGGTGGGGGGGGAGAAGAGATAGAGAGGGGGTGGAGACAGAGAGAGGGATAGAGATAAATATAAAAAAGAATGAGAGAGAGAGAGTAGATAACTGTTGTAAAGAAATTGCATCATGTTATGTAAAGAAATCTTTCATTAAAATGAAATGTCGTATTCATGATCTATGGAACAAATATTAATTGAATCAAATCGAATCTAATCTAACTATATTGCTGATTAGCCATGAAGAGCCATGAATTAGCGAAATTTTCGCCAATATCAGTAACTAATTCTAAACTTGAAAATAAAAGACCACAGTTTACGTAATAAACCGGTGCTACTATAAAGACCCTTTCGTCTCTGTTAACTATGCACGAAAGATGTCTGACATACTTCCATTCAGAAGTAACAAAGTGTCCACGCATTTAAAGATGAAGCGCATGATGTGAAGTTCTTTGACGGAGATTGGAACCCAACACGTAATCGGATTGTTAACTAAGTAAAATCAAATGTTATATGTCGGTTTTTCTAAGCAGCTGCTATGTGTTAGAATCTAAAATAAGGATACAAATTTTTGTGCCTGAGCGACAATCGAACCGCTAACCTATCGTCCTTCTTTATAATCCACGAATATAGCGTAAGTATCAATTGCCTACTCACTAACAGCAAGTCTGCCTGTTTGACCAGAAATATTGACACCTATTGCGATTGTTGGCAACGTGTGAACATACATTTAAAATGCATGTTAATTTTCACTAGCAGGCCGGTGTGCACGTGATAGGGCTTGAAATGAAATTATGAATATTTTTGTACTGGATTAGTATTCGGACCCACATACTTACCTATGGAGGAGACCTAGAGAAGATTGCAGTCTTGGGAGAAGGTACGAAATGACTGAACTATACTGTTCCGAGAAATTCAGATTCTCAAGAGAGGAGATACAAATTCAGATCACAGTCCAGCATGAAATTTTTCAACGTCTGTAGTTCAATCAAGTACAAGTAAAATAAGAACCCTGTTCCTTTAAATGGCTGTCGGTTGATCAAATAAAATAAAATTTTCTACTGTAACTAAGTTTAGTGGCGACAGTATATCTGTTCACCATGACTTCCGCCTACGTCATTTTTCAACGTAAACCGGCTCTGCCCAGTTGGTAATGAAGGAACGTTATGTTTAATGCGGATTTTGAATTATAACGTCTTTCTCTTGAGGATACCAGAGGTAAAGTAAATCTGTTTGTGCCTCTTAAATGTAAATGCCTGAATCCACGCTTTGCACCTGTGATAGTTCGTTCCACCTGATCATTGTGGCCACATTTCCTAGCCCCAGGAGTGTGTTGTAACGGATCATTTGCTTAGCTTTCAAAATTAGTCACGGTGGAAAAAATGCGAGTCTATTAAATGGTTAAGTAAAAGCAAGCTTCTGACGCGGAGATCATGCTATTTTCCTGTCAGCACGATCTAAAGACTCTTCTAGGCATCATAGCCTCCATGTGAAGCCATTTTGAAAATTTCACTGATTCAGAAAATTTCATAATTCGAGAAAATCCACTGTGAAATGTGAAGTTACCGGATAATTCGATTATTATCGTCATAATTACTATCATTTTCTTCATACCGCTGCTGGAACACATGTGCTTGAACATCATTTAATGCCTTTTGGTCATTATAGAAGTAGTTGCCCAAGAACAGGTTCTACCCCTGTCTATAGAGTTCTTTTCATGTTAATATTAAACGTCAGCAATTAATCGTAGACTATATTAAAACTGAAGTAATTGATGAAGACGTCACTTGATAACAAAAACATGCTGTCTTTCTTCATTTACTGGAACCTAGAAAAGGCTGTCGAATACTGCCAAATCAAAAGCCATGGGATCTTACTGCCTTCCGACATACGTCGCTGTCAGTTCTTCCATATCATCTGGTCGACGTGACCTGTTTCAAGTTGTGTATGACAGAGAATGTTTTAGAAAATTAATTGTTTTCCTTTGCAATAAACAGAAAGATTTTCAATCTAAGCTATCCAAGTTCTAAATTTTCGCAATATTAGTTCAAATTTAATATTCGCTTCTGTATTGTGTGTAAGTATTTCACAGTTGCAATACCCGCTTCCGACCCATTGACCTTACACTTAGTCGCTGACCATAAATTCTAGCTCAGAGTGACACCAGTTTAAGTAACCTAATGTAGCGAAGACTGTTTGCCAGTGCTCTTTCTCACCGGAAAATACGCAATTAACCAATTGTGCTCCATACGAACAATGTAACAGTAATTTCTGTGTAAATGCAGTGCATACGGATTGTGGAATTTAGTGGTGCTCTCTCTTCCACTTCTGTATACAATATGCGTGATCTAAATGGGCCCTTTGTCATTACAGGCCCTGGGCAGTGCAACATCATACCGACAACAGTAATGTGCTTTTATTGACAACCTCACTGTTCGTTTTAGCTGATTTTGTAATCATTTAAATAAAACAACATGGCCTTCCAGTAAGAGATATTTCGTCCCCATTTTCCTTCTGTGAAATTTGTCAGTAAGCTTTTTGCCTTACAACTAGCGAAATGCGGCAGCGTACGGCCGCTAAACGATTCACAAACCATGATTTACTCCCGTTAAGACGATTTATTTAAACATTGTCGTAGCTGAAGGAATTTAGTTTCTTCGTTAATCGTCTTATGCAGCAACGTTCGCAGATATCTCAAATAGGAAAAGCTCTTTATCCAGGCACGAAGGTTGTAAACCAAACTTCCCACAGTTTGTGTCATGTTGATCTGTTCGACTGATAGCACTGTGTAAGTATTTTGTCTAACAGATATCAGAAGTAGTGTTCCTGTAGCTGTGGGAATCATTGGTTGAAAACGCGTTTAACACCAATGGGTACAGTTGTGCTAAATACTCAAAATGGTTATCAATCTAAGACTCAGTTTATTCACAAACTGAGGAGTATTTATAATGCTGAAGATAGACTGTGTATCTTTGTCTTCCTTGAGAGGGCTTTGGAAGACGTTTACACACACGTATACAACACTATGAATACTTCGAACGCTATAGTTAAATTTGCTCTCATAAACTAGTTTTGTTTTGTTAATTATTCTGGGTCTTCAGCGTGCAATATGTGTTGCAGATACAGTCTTAAAGAAAAAAAAATTGACCGCCGAGTCGTTCACGTAGGTGGACAATACAGTCGTGCTCCCCTCAGAATTCTATGTCCGGGAATATGCTCGATCTGGCAACATTGTAGATTAAGAAACTTACCGGAGTACGTCTTGATTAGAGTCTGAGTACATCAGTCTTGACTACAACTGTTGTCTTCAGGTAAAACACGACACTAACTAATACGACATCCGGCAACAGAAAGCACACATCGACAAAACATTTATCGCCCCTTTCCTCTCGGTGCTGAAGCTATGAGTGTAATTCAAGCAAATATACAATATATTACGCTTTCTGTCACATTGGTAATACCAGTTTGGTTCAACAACATTTTAGCGAGAGATTTCTTGGCCGTCCATCTGCCTCTGAACACTGCATGCATTTGTGTTCTCTGGGACCCGTTTGCTGCCTACCAGCGGCGGCTGAGGCACTGCGCTGCCTCGCCTTCTGCCGACAATATCTGCTCCACTCCTCACTCTTGACGGTGTAACATGCTTTAATGTTGTTGAGTGCTGACCCATTAAATCTGTCTATGATTTGTGTTTCACACTCGATGGTAACAGAGGCACAAAACCGATTTTATTTGATGAATATTTTATTACACTAGTATGCAATACATCAATGTGGCACAGAATTAATTTATTTGATCCTGATCCAGTGTTCTATAATTAAAGTATCACATCCTGTTCTTGTTCCTTTCGCAGAAGATTGTTCAAATAATTTATTTTTATCATGGATTCATATGAGTTAGTCAAGGCACAGAGAGTAAATGCAATGTAATGTGTTTCGCTTCTTTCTTTGATTCCCTATGGTAAATGGTTGTGAAACATTGTGTCAATACTTTTCAGTACCTGCTCAGGCAAAGTGCTTGTTTTGAGGTCCACACATTTATTAATGGAGAAGTGAACGCTGTTAAAAAGTGATATTTAAAATATTCAATTTGATTTAATGGGACAACATCGCCCATATTTGAAGCTAACCAGAGAAAAAGTAAGTTGCTAGAGCCGCTGTTACCAAATGTCTGCAAAGAGTTCCTAGTTGATACTGTGAAAATTTAGCATAGGGGCCCTATAGTAATCAAGAGGTTCATTTTCTTCATACTTATCACCCTGGAATGTGAGTCTTAAGGGGCTCCGGAAAGGCTCAAAATCATGAAAAGTTCAATTTTTCCTTTTTTGCGTTTTCTGAATCTGCAGACTATTACCTTTTAATAGATATATAATTTATTCAGTTCCGAAGACTACAACTATTTTTAAATTTTTTTTGAAATGTGTTCTACATGGGCGTGACCCACTGTGGCGCTGTGCGATATGTTAATTACCTTGGTGACGGTGATTCTAAAAGTTTCAAACATGTTCAAGGACTGAAGCCCTATGGTGATGATGTTGTAGTGCAGAAATTTGTGTGTATTGGACACGTACAGAAGCGAATGTGAACAAGACTTCGGCGACTGAAAGCTTCGTACAAAAAACAAAAACTCAGTGATGGTAAAGGGTTGGATGGGAAGGGAAGGTTAACTGACAGTGTAATTGACAAAATACAGAACTATTATGGAATGGCTATTAGGCAAAATACACAAAGTGTCGACGAAATGAAGAAGGCTGTTTGGGCTCTTTTTTTTCATACTTCTTCAACCGATGAAAATCCCCAACATAGCTTGTGTCCCAAAGAAGAAGACAGTTGGTGTAAATATAACAAAGGATTGCTAACTGGTGAAGTGTACACTCATAAGCATAGTCTGCCTCATGCAATAATGGAGGTGATAAAACCTATTTTCAGAGACTTAGCAGCACCTGAACTGTTGAAAAAGTGTATTCACGGAAAAACTCAAAACCCCAATGAAAGTGTAAATAGTGTTATATGGTCGAGAATCCCCAAGACTGTATTTGTGGGAATATAAACGCTTCACTTTGGTGTGTATGATGCTGTTGCGACTTTCAATGATGGCAACATTGTAAGGTGAAAGGTATTTAGAAATATGGGAATGAAGAGAGGTTCTAACATGGTACGAGCGATGCTTGCTTTAGACAAGGAACGCCTTCGGGCTGCAGACAGGGCTGTAAAGAGTCTAGAAATACAAGCAAGAGTAAACAGGAGTAGGAACAAGAGGAAGCTGGAGGAGGAGTTTGCAGAGGATGAAGATAATCCATCCTATGGACCTGGAATGCACTAAAAAGTTAATCCAATCTTTGTCGCTCGATTCCCAAAACTTTTATTTTCTCATACTAATTACATGTTTTCTAAGGATCTTCCAAACATATTTGTTTCAGACTTTCAGTAAATGTTACAAAGTACCTTCTGCATAATTTAACACAGCCTTTTTCCAAAAAACTGTATATTTTTGAATATATAAATAAAAAATTGCAAAAAAATGTTGTGAATTTTCGTTACAATTGAAAAAAAAATCATCTTTAATAACTGAACTAAAATTTTGTAAAATCCCTTTGTTAAGTTGTAGCCCATATTCCAATAAATAATCTGTAAAAAGTTCAACTTCCTACCTCAAATACTTTGTGAGGAAAGATGTAATTTATAAGCGTTATTTTAACATTGCAAGTATAGGGCGTTCCGGAGCCCCTTAAGTGAAGAACAATATTGAAATTCGTATCGTTGATGGTCGATTCTAATTTCTTCAGAGACGCTTGTATTGTGAAGCAGCTTGGCAGTCAGAAAGCCGAGATCTATGACCATTAACACAACATGCTGTGGCGAGCTACCAATAGGACTTGATGTGTAAAGGCTTTCTTCCGATTTCGTTACAGAACTTTTTCTGGAAATTCGCAGCTCCATAATATAAATCAGGAAAGAAAGCTCACACACGCTGATCCCTGCCACAGTTAGAACTGAACCGTTGCAACACAAGATACAGTTGGGGGCACAGGGCTATGGACACACTGCTGCTAGCACGCCACTCTTATCATGGTATTGGTCGCTCAGCCTCATAAAGCATCGTGAACGATAATAGAAGTTGTCACTTATGTGAAGAATAGCATTTCTTTAGCAAAAATATTGAATTTTCTGTCTTAGTGTCTAGAGGAGCTATAGAACAAGTCATTCAAATGGAAAGGGAATATCAAGTGAATAAAGCGAGTCAATTCACTATCATACGTTGAAGTGATTGCACTGTCACAGTGTTGCCAAGTTTTTGTGATAATGTAGCCA
This sequence comes from Schistocerca cancellata, assembly GCF_023864275.1. NCBI lineage: Eukaryota > Metazoa > Arthropoda > Insecta > Orthoptera > Acrididae > Schistocerca > Schistocerca cancellata. The sequence goes on along the minus strand of NC_064628.1, from coordinate 729,772,813 downwards.
ATTCTAAGTTGTGTTAGGAACAGTTCTGTAGCGGTTTGCGAGCGCAATCCTGTGCTCGTGTCATAGGAGGATACGGAGAGGAGGTGAGAAGTTTGGTTAATATGCAGCGTTTTCTCCTACCAGTTGAGTCAAACATTTAGGTGTATAAAATTCCATCACGATTAAAGTTTCCCACAAAACATATACGAATAAAACACTTACCCTGTTACTCTGTGACAAAAGATTATTTCAGTACAATAAAAAGTCTTTGGAAATCAACTTTGCCCACCTGTTACGAAAAGTAAGATAACAAACACTTTGCAACTCGAAATCGATTGCATCTATGTGCAGTCTTGTGATCATACAAGTAGAATTTCATGAACTGCATGAGAATGTAGAAAAATTTTCGTGGGAATGGAAGCTATATAACTAATTATTCTGTGCCAAGTAATAATCAATATACTTAGAAAATTCAGAACAGAAGAAACTAAAGATCAGATGCGGGCACTGTGCAGACCAGCGCTTTTTCATCTTCAGATATATACAAATAATGTATACTAACAGGCGTATTCATTGCTTTTGTAATGTTTCCCTCTTGTTTAGTCTTCACATCATGTGCTACATCTTCAAATGCATGCGCACTTTGTTACATCTGAATGTAGGTATATCAGACATGTGTCGTGGTTAGTTAACAGAGACGAAAGGGTCTTGATAGGAGTCCTGGTTTATTACAAAAACTGTAGTCTTCTATTTTCAAGTTTAGATTTGGTTACTGCTATTTGAAAAAATTTTGGTAATTCATGACTCTTCATGGTTAGTCAGCAATATGATTAGATTAGATTAGATTAAATTTGATTTCATTAATATTTGTTGCATAGATCTTGAATACGGCATTTCGTAATTATGTGGAATGTGTCATTTTAATGACAGATTTCTTTACATACCATGATGCAATTTCTTTACGACAATTATTTGCTCTCTCTCTCTCATTCTTTTTTGGATATATCTCTATCTTTCTCTTCACCCCCTCTCTCACTATTTTCTCTCTCTCTCTCTCTCTCTCTCTCTCTCTCTCTCTCACACACACACACACAGTCAGTTCTGGGTATTATTGGTAACTACGCTCCAGTTCCTAAACCTAGTTACAGAAATACGAGTCAGACGCATTACGTATTCCAGGCCGTGCCAGCCACGTCTTTGAGATGCCACATATGGTCACTTCCTAGCCCTCTGTAGGAACTCATCGGTTCGTCTTCTTCCTGCTAGTACTGTAACTGACATTTGGCAACAAGTCAATGTATGTTTGGCATCTCTGTGATCGAGGAGTTACTTCGTGGTGTGCACGGAATTAAGCCTCAAAGGTCACTTGATTTTTCCTGTCACTTCCATTGAATAATCTGAGTTATTACTAATGTTTGAGCTTTACAAAAGATTGTAAATTTACGGTTTTCAGCCCAGGAAAGTCGTTGCACGTCAAAATCGCTAGTAATCTGGACCTTTAAATAGCGATTTACAAGTTCTAGTCACTATTGGCTTCGTAACAGGAGTTCAAGATACATTTATCTCCGCCAGCTCTGTGGTAACATGCTAACCTGTAAGAAAGCGTCTGTTCTGGTTCGCGGTTCCAGTCTCGCTGACTGTGGCGTTTTTATCCCTTCTGTGAAAGAGCTACAAGCACTCAGATCAAACAACGATAAAGAAAACGTAAGAAAATACATTCGGCTGGTAGTGCAATGGTGAAAAACTTACAATGCTGCACAAAAGGTATGACACAGAATAACAATTAAACACAGACCCAATGTACAGATACTCAGCTTTATTACAACAGACTATCGTCGTAAGTTTATCGTGGTTAGTTTAATTTCATATCTTATAATACAGTGCACAATTTTCGTAGGGTTTATTTTAGTGTTGTTTAAACACTACTAAACATGAGAGAAATTTATCATCAACTATATATGGGAATTCTCTGGTGTTATCTATAACCGTCTGACAATGCACATGCAGTTTGTTGATTATATGTATGTAGAAAACTTGTTCTGAGTTAAAGCTGTCAAACAAGATCTGAGGGAGAATAAAATGCTACTACCACACGACAGTCAATGTTGAAAATACTTTTCTGACGTATTTTGGCATGATGCGCTCTCACCATAAATAATAGAAAAGTTTCGATATGCATGTGCTGCGTGGGCGTCTATTAAACCTGAAAAGAACAAAATGTCACATTAGTTGGCTCTTTTTCCACAAGCGACTATTTTGGGTTGAGAAGTGAACGGAATTATTCCATTAGCTTGATAACTTCAGCAGACAGCAGAACTGCGTTTTAAAATATGTTGCACTGAATGTATTTGAACTCACGACGTATTGTATACGGTGCACTATCGTTACCGTTACACTACTAACTGACCCGCAGCTACAGCAGCTCCAGAAGTCAACAACAAATCCTCCATAATTTCCGCTTTCCACGGTGTTGTGAGAAACTAGATATGGCCAGATGTAGACTTCTGGGAGACAGACAGTTACAGCGTTTTTTTTTTATTTTCTTGCACAATGGTATCAACAAACAGATATCGCAATAGAGTAGCTCAAGTGGTAAGGAAAACTTCTAATTTAAATTTCTGCATCCTACACTGTTGGCAGGTCTGTGTAGGTGGCAGTTACGTGCTCTTATTTCGGTGAATCAGATAGTTCATAGCTATTCAGTCAACCAAGTAAATGAATGTACTGAAAATGCTGCAAACCACTATAGGCGGCCTGTATGTCAGAATTCTCATCCAGTGTGACGCACGGCATTACAATAGAAAAATGAGCCAGTGAGCAGAGGATTTAGTGGTTTGTTTGCTTGCTGATAGATTCATATACTCATGGTCTGTGTTTAACTCCAACTTCTGCTGATGATTTTTGGTAGGGAGAGACAAATTCTATTCTCCTCTGGGTACGCCAAGTAATGGAGGTATAATGGCATTGTGGTCTGAAATTCACATTAAACATGATATTCCCTCTCTACCAAGTAGACATTAGGTTGAACCACAATAAAGCCAATGTTAGCGACATGTAGATACTGTTTCACCAGTAACCTTTGCTATACTACTTATTTATTTCTTGTGACGAAACGAACGCTCTGGAGGGTCACAGGACACTTACTCCATCTTTTAATTGAGCTTCTGTATGCCGATAAAATTGTTTCTAAACTGTGAATGTAACTCTGACTTCCCTTAACGCGGGATTTGATCCCTTAGTGACAATAAAACTCGACTACAATTTCTTGTTTGTTCGAAACTGCAGATTTCTCAACATCTCCACATATTGCGCTTCAATGGTGTCGAATCCTGGCTTGGCACTAAAGTTTTCATTATGTATTATCAAGCTCTAGTGTAAGAACACCTGTCTGCTGGTAGACAAAAATTTTTAATTTTTAATGTATTTTAATTCGTTATCAAAAGTACCGTTACGTGACGTATTTGACTCCCAGTGAGACACAGAACTATTTTCGAGATCACTGTAAGTTCAAAGATGTTATTACGAGCTGCTGGTGGAGAAAAATTCGGTAGCTGATATCTCTTTGTGTGTAGTCAACAACGATATTTGTGGGTTCGATTACTAGTCAGCACTGAACTCGTTGTCATATTTTTTCTAGTTCTAACATGCTCACATGTCGCTGCTGGTGTAACAAACCCATATTTAACGTTCCTTTTCTCTAGAATATAACAGCGATAGTTGGCTGGTGGGCGTCCTAAGAAGGAAAAAATTAATGTTTCGTCTCGTAATTTCAGTTAAAACTTCTTGGTACTGCCGAAAAAATCCGATATGTCACAGTTGATTTTGATTCGATAACAATTCGCTTAGGTTCTGGGTTCGACTCCCTGTCCAACACAAAGCTTTACCTCACGGCATTTCAACTTGTGAAGAAGCAACATTTAACATCTCTCGTAGTTCGTTAACAGGGACAATAGATGCTGGGTAGGAATTCGCGTCCGTTAAAAACGTTTAGGTTATGTAATTTAAAGTTGATATTACCTAACTGACACTGTCTAAAATCGAGGTATATCACTCTCTGTATGCCTAGTCAGGAATGTCTGTTAGTTTCCGTCAGTCACGAAATCTTTGCTTAGTATCCATGACCTGGGTTTGAATCCATATTCAGAACGAGACGGTTCGTCGTGTCATTTGAAGTTCATACATATTCTCAACTAGCAGCTTGCGAAAAACTTAAATTTTTAATGTCATTTTGTGTTAAATAATAAGTACGGTATGTTACTTTGAAGAGGAAATCACGAATACGACGAACTTACTACGTGCATTATCTATCCGACGTAATAATGAAAGTGGTAACATTTCAGGTATGTCATTTACTGTAATAAATGTGAGCTACAAGCCTTAAGGACAGTCTTACCTGTGATAAGGTGTTACCTGATATTTGTAGTATCGTGGTATTACTTTACATCTTGAGTTGTTGCGATACAGAGCAGTGTTTTCTAGTGGTGATTTGTGGAACAATTTTCAATAGTCAAGTGACTGTACCGAGGAGCGATTAGAGGACCTGGTAGACAGCTGCGTTATGAGGGTTGTATGCGAATAAGGCGAAATGGAATTCAGGTCGTTCGGATACTTTTGAGCACGACTGTACATACCCCCTCAAATTAATATCTGTGTATGAGACTAGTAGAATTCTCTTGACCAAGAATATCAGTCTTAGTCTGTTTTTGATGACCTCCTTGGTCCGTCCGTCACTGGTTATTTTGCTGCCTGGGCAGCGGTATTTCTTAACTTTATCCATTTCGTGATTGCCAATCCTTACGTTAAGTTTCTTGCTGTTCTCATTTGTACTACTTTTCATTACTTTCGTCTTTCTTCCATTTACTCTCAGTCCATTTCCTGTATACGTTAGATTGTTCGTTCAATTCAGCAGATCCTTTAAGTCTTCTTCACATTCACTGAGGAGACAATGTCTTCAGCGACTCTTGTCGGTGATACCCGTTCACCTTGAATTTTAATTTCACTCTTGAACCTTTCTTTTATTTCCTTCATTGCTTCTTCCATATGTAGATTGAACAGTAGATGCGAAAGACTTTGTTCTTGGTCTTCCACTCTAATTGTTCCCTCAAGGCTCTTGTATATATTGTATAGTACCAGTCCTACCCTACATTGTACCCCTGTTTTCCTCAGAATTTCGAACATCTTGTACAGTTTGACATTGTCGACAAATTCTTTGAAAGTGACTTTTAATTTGATCCTGCTTCCATTTTCAACTACAACGTCAGAATCGGCTCTGTGGCGCCTTTAGCGTTATTAAAGCTAACCTAATCGTCATCTAACATATCCTCAGTTTTCTGTTCCATTCTTATGTATATATTCTTGGCAGCAGCTTGAATGCATGACCTATTAAGCTGATTGTGTAGAAATTATCGCCCTTTACGGCTCTAGCAATCTGCAGAATTGTGTGACTGATATTTTTCCGAAAGTCAGATAGTATATCGCCACACTCAAACAATCTACACACCAAAGAGCATCGTATTTTTGCTGCCATTTCCTCCAATGACTTTAGAAATTCCGATTGAATGTTATCGATCCATTCTGCCTTATTCGATTTTTAATCTCCCAAAATTCCTTTAATTTCTGATTCTAATACTTCATCCTTTCTCTCTTCTACACTGGAGCGCCAAAGAAACTGGAATAGGCAGGCGTATTCAAGTACAAAGATATAAAAACAGGCAGAATACGGCGCTGTGGTCGGCAACTCGTATATAAGACAAGTTTCTGACGCAGTTGTTAGATCGGTTACTGCTGCTACAATGACAGGTTATCTAGCTTTAAGTAAGTTTGATCGTGGTGTTATAGTCGGCACGTGAGGGATGGGACACGGAGTCTTTGACGTAGCTATGAAGGGGGGGGGGGGGATTTTCCATATGACCATTTCACGAGTGTACTGTGAATATCAGAAATACGGTAAAACATCAAGTCCCCGACATCGCTGCGGCCGGGAAAAGAAGCTGCAAGAACGGGACCAACGGAGAAGGAAGAGAACGACAGAAGTGCAACCATTCCGCAGATTGCTGCAGATTTCAGTGCTGGGCCATCAAGTGTCAGTGTGCGAACCATTCAACGAAACATCATCGATACGGACTTGCCTACTGATACGACTGTGATAGGTGACACGTGCGTGAGCATCCAATCATGTCCATTATGCTTTCCGATGATGTTTCGCAAATTCCAGCAGGACACTGCTACGCCCCACACGTCCAGAATTGCTACAGAGGGGCTCCAGGTACACTCTTCTGAGTTCAAACACTTCCGTTGGCCACCGTGCTCTCTAGACATAAACATTATTCAGAGATCTCCATCCTCTCGTACTTCTACGGATTTATGCACAGCCCTGGAGGATTCGTTGTGTCATTTCCCTCCAGCACTACTTCAGATATTATTCGAGTCCAGGTCACGTTGGGTCGCGACACTTCTGCCTGCTTTCGGGGGCCCTACACGATATTGGGCAGGTGTACCAGTTTCTTTGGCTCTTTTGTGTATATCGACATTTCTTCGATCACTTCATCAGACAAGTCTACCCGATTATAGATGCTTTTGGTGTATCAATGTATTTCACATGACTGCTTGGACGGCAATGAACATAACCATCAGCAGAGATCAATACCTGGCAGTCTGCACAAACTGGGTACATTGTAGGACGCGGAAGTTGGTAGAGGAACCATTGTCATCTGCCAGAGCCACGTCTGCTAGTAGCCTGGTGGTAAACGGCGATAGGAGCGAGGTGAAATGTACTCGTTACACTGCATTTCGTCTGTGTACTACAATTATAGGTCTAAAGAAAGCACTATCACAAATTAATCTCTCTGGTACATTAATAATTCTAGTCCATACCTAAAGTATATTCGAGTTCTACTTTACTGTCTCCCTCCCCTCGTGCCCAGCCGCCAACGCCCTAGTCATTGAGGTCTCTACTGTGTGTCAGAGCCACTGATTGGTATCGGCTTCGGCTCTGGTTTAGATTAGTCTAATACTCCTTATAGTTTCTGTTTGAATTTCCATAAAAAAGACCTAGTGAAAGCGACACAGCGTGTCTTCGCTGGATACACAGACATTCCATCTGACTGCGAATTCTATGAACGGAACTATGAAAAAGATAAGCTGATTGAAAATTATGTGTTAGGTACTTGGTTCAAATAGCTCTGAGCACTATGGGACTTAAAATCTGAGGTCATCAGTCCCCTACATCTTCGGACTACTTAAACCTAATTAACCTAAGTACATCACACACATCCATGCCCAAGGCAGGATTCGAACCTGCGACCGTAGCGGTCGCACGTTTCCAGACTGAAGCGCCTAGAACTGCTTGGCCAGGTGGTACTCTGTTAGATTTTATCAGATTGCTTGTATTGGAGATGTCGAGTGTGGCAGGGTGTAAGAACGCAATGGCTGCCAACGCAGGTGTCATAAAATTCCAGTGTAGTAGTGGCAAAGGTACTCTTGAAGCAATTGCTCGTTCAGCATATGGCGTGAGTATCTCCGAAGCGTATAATCTACCACAACAATTAAAAATGCTCTCAAATCATGCACTTATCATACCAATCTTACGACGAAGTTTATTGAAAGAAATGGTGTGCTGTTTCCTTCAGTCACAGTTGTGAATTGATTCAAGTATATCGTAAAGTACTCAAAATTTTTATTTATTAGAAAAAATGTATCTTGTCTTACGCAGATACAAAAATAAAAGATATGAACAAGCGTGTCATTCAAGATTTACCTCAGCGTGGTCATTGCTTCCGTTACTTTTGTCTGTGCTGATGATTCTTAAATGACGAACAACTCTCTCTTGGGCATCTTGGCGAACCCCATTCTCCACCATTCCCCACCGTCTTCGCCCAAACCCACGTGACCACCCAGAAGAAACGGCACTCTATTTATATTGATTCAGAACCTTTGGTTTCTATAATCACAACAGAAATCTTACCCTAGTTTCATATTATTTTTATAGGTTACTACTTAATGCATTATGTTCTCTACAATGCGTTACTTACTAGTAAGTATAGATTCCATGTGAATCTCATGAACAGTTGCTTCTTTTATATGAGAGATTTTCCTCCTTATAAAACAGCGCGTTGCTAGTGTCCTGATAATACTAGCGGTTTATACACTGACCGTAATGATACTCTGTCTACGTCCCTCTTGGTACAGCTATCATGCTATAACATTAGATCTACCGAAATTTATTTCTGTGAAACGATTATTTCATCTGTCGCCTGAATCAAAATTAAATTCAAGGTACTGACCGGAAAGGTTACATTTTTCATGGGTAGCACACTTACAGTTTTCTCTGGCCAATATAATATTCGTACCAGTAATGGTAGCAGAAAGGTGAAATTGTGATCTATTAATCAATAATCCACTCCTCGGCAGTTGTAATTTCATCCTACCCGTAAATATTCCGTTTTACAGCAGTTAACTACTGCTCATCCTGTCTCTGATGGTAACGTAGAATGAATCCAAGCCACGCGGGGTAGCCGGCATGTGTGCGTGTGTGTTGCTCTTAGCGTAAGTTAGTTAAAGTTAGGCTAAGTAATGTATAATCTTCGGGACCGATGATCTTAGGGGTTCGGTCCCTTAAGATCTTACGACAAATTTCAAAGTAAATAAATAAATAAATAAATCCAATGACTGCCAACCCGTTGGAAAGGTGATTGTGCGTTGATACTATCCTTTTGCATTCTGGTGCTTTCATTTCTCCTAATAATAACTGAATTTCACTCGAGTAGTTGCCGTTTCAGAAAACCTGAGCTGGAAAAATCGTGAGTAACTCCTTGATGCAACTGCTAAGGTCTCTTATTGACATGGTACCCAGCGTATCCTTTTAATTCTCGAAAGAAGTAATACATCGGTAGTTTGAACTGCATCTATTTATTAATAAGGTGGTGGATACGGATGAATCGTGGAACAGTGGTATCGAGAGCCTCATCGAAATAACCTAAACCGATTTTGAACATCCGTAAGTGACCAGAAGTGAACTACGTGAGGTGCTGTGTTCGAATTCCAAAAGGGCATTACTTTTCGCCTCATGATTTCAGTTTCAATCATTTCGGTATTGGTGAAACGCTTAATTTTCCTTTTTTAACAATCCGATTAGGTGCTGAGTCCGAAACCCCGTACAACGCAAAACCTTGTTCAATGTCATTTCAACTTTAAACCTACGCCCAATTTGTTGCTTGTGATTGAAACAATATCTAATATTTCCATGGTTGGTTAACAGGAACAGTAGTTACTGGATTTGAGTTCCGGGTCCCAGTCCAGTACAAGAATGTCCGTAATGTACTTCGAGATTGAAGTTTACTGTTTGAACACTTATTTACTGTAATAAATATGAGTTTACAGTCGTAATGGCTGTGTCATATCTGATTACACGGTTTCTGATAATGGCATTATCATGATGTTAATTTTAATCTGGATTGATTGCCATACAGAGCAGTTACTTCTTCTGGCCTCCCGTAGAATCCATTTTGTATAGTCAAACGACAGTACCAAAAAAGAGAACAGAGATCCCGCAAGACCGTTACGTTATGTGTGTTGCATACAAATCTAGTGAAACTTAATTCATCTTTCGGATACTTTTGAAGATACAAGCCAGTTCCTATCTGGAATACTGTTTTCGAATTTCCGCGATTATGGCCATTTCTGATGTAAGTACAAGAAATTTTCGTCCAACGGTAAAGGATGAGTAAATGAGTTCAAAGCAGCCAAACGTTTGGAACAAAAGGTGGTTTTACTCAGTCTTTTACCATGATTTCGACGAATGTAAACCCGTCTTCTTCAGAAAAACAAGTAACAAAATTACACATTAACAAAATCTGAAACTGTTGTTTTTCCGAAATTTTGTTACATGTTTCTCTGAAGAAGACGATCCGAAAAAAATCATGGTAAAAGGCTGAATAAAACCAGCTTTCGTTGCAAGTGGTTTGCAGCTTCGGATTCATTTACAGTTTTCGCTCTGTCTAAGATTTGTGGTACTAAACTGACAAGTGCGATATTGGTTAAACTATTTTTTTCTGCCCTTATATGACTTACCGATCAAACGGTTCATTCAGTCTCATGACTGATTATATTCTGCCTATTCACGAACAAAATTTGCAGGAAAACATATCCACACATATAATAACTGTGCATTTAATCCTTTAGTAGTTAACTGCTAAATACTGAGTGTGAATCGAATTTTACTAGCGTGTTGAAAAATGTTACTTTTTGTGCACCTAATGTACTACATTGGAATTTCAAAATATGTGTAATAGTTCATGTGTTCGCAGGTACAAACTATTTCATGAAGTTGTTACATTTGGAAGCAGTTTATGTTTACCGTGTTGTCATGTCTTACTTAAATTGTTCATCATCTACAATATCGAGACCAGAAGGTTTTAATATAATTTCCCACCTCATCAATTTTGATAGTGGCCCTGGTGGCGGTACTGTGAATCATCTGGAAAACAGTGAAAACTGTGATTAAAACAATAACACACTGAATAGCTTACGATTTACGTTGCAGCTCATACGAAGCGCGTGTAATGAGCTAGATACACACAAGCAGTATGACGTTGTTCTGCCAAGTTTGGAGGATTCAGAAAGTTACGTATTAGACGGCTTTTATCACCTCCACTAAGGCCAGAAACGCGCTAGGAGATAACGGATGGATGGAAGAGAAGACAAACTCTTTGAGAACAGCAAACAAACCGTTGGCGGGGCGAGCAAGTTGTACCACCTGCATAATCTCACTGCGGCGGCTTTTGGAGATTTACTGCGTGCTGGAGATCGCCCCTTTAATGGCGAGGCTTTAGTTCTGTTTGATTCTAACTCCAGCCCTCTAATTAAATACTGGGTGCATCTCCTTTAACGATAACAGTGTGTAGTTGGCGATGTAAGTCACGCGATGCCCGCCCATGATAACAACGAATGTGGAGCGTCGTTTATTACAGTCTGGTGACTTGTGGTCGCGATTCACGCACCTGCCCCGTCAACCAATTTCATTCACCTTCTCCAACCAGCTTCGTGCTTTTGACCACATTTCAGTATAACGTGTAAGTACCAAGGCCTCTTCTAGAATTATGGTTTGTCATAATAATAAGAATATATGTTTTATTTGTGTGTTCTAAATATGTTTCGCCGACTCTTGCTCGTTGTATTTAGTGGTCTATTATATAAGGAAAATTATTTAATTACAGTTATTATATATGGAGTACTGTAGCGATTCGTGGCAGCTCTATTAAAGCTCTTAAATCGTAATAAATATATGGTGGTATTGCTTTACCCTTAAATTCATTTTTAAGCCCTGTTCATATATCCACTTGTTTTCTTGCATTTACTAGATGCACAAAGTACTGATGTATTCCAGCTGATAGATCACATTTAAACATTTCACTGCACATAACATGTTCTCGTTCGTATAGTTTAAATATTGTTCTTCTTGTGTTATTGCTCTTTTAGGATATTGGACATATTTTAATTTTATTTTGGAATTCTGCATGAAATATTATGCCTGTGTAGGTAGCGTTCTCCTTTTCATTTTTGTTACGTCATAAAATTTCCATGTGTGGAGTGATTACATTCACTCACCATTGCCATTACATGCACGAATAGCGTGCTGAGTCATAATTCTCATGAACATACAGTCTGTCGTAGACATACAGAACTTGTTAATGGGAAGAAGCACTCTTATTTACTAACGATGGAATTCTGAATCTACGTCTGAGCTATAGAAACATATCAGTGGATACAGAGTGGGAAGAATATACCATGTCCGTCGAGGAGTGGTTAACATTCAGGGACAATACAGGAGCTATCATTCTTATCAAAATAGTCTATTAAACATTGGCACTAATATGAGTATCTTACGAGCTATGATAACCTGTTCTTCTTCAATTCTGTGAAGCAAATGTCTTCTACTGCAGGCTCCTTGTTTTCCTCATTCTAGAAGGAAGTGTTATGCACAAAACAAGAGAAAAGTGTGTCTTAAACACGCGGGCTAAAATACATTCCTTAAGTTCTACGAGACCTTATTCAGTTGATGAAAGTTGAGCCCTATCAAAGACGAACAAATGATCATAGCTTTAAAGGTTTGTATTTTAGAGATCATCTTCACTAGCTATAGTTTCTTGTTTCGGTCCACAGCACCACATACGAAGCTTTTCGTTGGAGTTCTGGGGCTCCCTGAAAAGTCTTCTGTTTAGCATGAAAACTATGAAACCTTCATTATCAGCTTGTTCACCATAATACAACTGAAAGAGACATACAATATAAATCAATCTCTGCCCACATTTCCTTCATTTCCTTGGGCTAGCATTTATTTTCCCCATCTACCTTTCTTGCCCACCCCCTTTTCCCAACAACTATTAGCGTCACCAAATCCCCCGTTTTCTCACCCCCCCCCCCTACGTCTTTTATACTAACAGCTGTTTCTACCCCAGCGCTGCTAATGGACCAGTCCTCAATTCTTACACTACCACCGTCCTAACTTCCTCGCTGCCAGACTTCACACCTTCAACAACACATTCCCTACCCCAGGACAGTGACAGGAAAGTGCTTCTTCTAAACATCAGTGTTTCAGCATCATGTTCTAAATGTTTTTAAATGTGCGCTTATTGTGTTTCGTTTTTCTTTATTATAACTGTTTTCGACTACCAGTACAAGACGTCTGAAAACCTCAATTTATTTTCCATCTCTACAAGTTTTAAAATGCACTGTAAATGTCTCCGCTATCTGTTTCTTCTCTTTACATTTAGTTTAATTCTTATTGTCAACTGGCTGAATAGCTGGTTGTCTGTATGGCTCACAGCGCACTTCCCGCCCATATTGAGTGCGGGGGGATGAAAAAACAAAAAAAGAAAAAAATGTTTGACGACTGTGCTTTGCCCAATTAAGCATGACAGGTGATTTTTCGAGTTTTTATTTAATGACGTTGAAGCAGTCACAAATATTTTTGGAGGTACACATTAAGTTTGTGTAACGGTACTTCGAATGCCGTTACGTTACTTGTGTGTAGCTGCTTTCTGCAATGTCGTGTTATTATGTTTTTATACACACTTGAGAATGGTCGACGCCAGAAACCGCAAATGAGACAAATAAATTTTTATATCCAGTTTGTTGCCAAACCATTGTTCTTCAGATTTATCGAGGCCGTGTGTCACACGCAGAAGAAAAAGTCAAGAGACGCTGGGACTGCAGACGTGACCCGCTTCTTCGCTTGGGAGTAGTAACCATAGGAAGCACATGGGGTGGCGCTACCCACTGACGGGGTTTTAGCACCAAATACCGCAGCACGGTTACTGCTGGCATGTCTCTCGCTGGTCACTGAAGCCTTTAAATACGCGCCATTGACCTCGCCTGTTTTACGTTTGTGACTTAAATTGCTCTGGGCTTGGTGTATAACCTTTAGACGATTTTGCTACGTTCTGTACTTGTGCTGGTCATTCGTTCGCTTCGTTATTTTCTCTGTCATTTACGTTCGGAACTGCCTATTTCGTTCCACCGGTCCGTAAGTTTTCACAACTGCGAGTTATCATAAACTACCGGGTGGTTATGATTAAAATGTGGGTAGTCACGCAGGCCCGGTATTGGCTATGGTTATCTTAAGGCAGCGAAACTTCGTAGATAATTCGGTACTGATTCCCACTAAAAAAGGAGTTGGTTTCAACATTTAGTGCTGTACGCTGTTTATATGATGCTGTGACACCTTCACTGCCATTTGACAAGCCGTAACGTGACAGAACAGTATGGCTACTGAGATGAGAGGCCGTGCGCTTTTAGTGAAACTGTTTTATGTGTTGCATGGAGAGAGTGTCACCGACTCAAATGTCTAAAGTCAAGCTCGTTGTAACTAAATGGTTTAAAGAAGATGATAATGAAATTCGAAAACCCGGCTGAGCAAGGCCTGGCACCTGGAAGAGGAAGGCGTCCTATCCCGAGGGAAGTTATGACTAAGGTTGCTGTTGCTGTAACTGACCAAGCAGCGCGTCCTCTGAGTCGTGATAGTGCCCTAGTAGTGTCTTTCCCAGATCAACAGCACAGAAAGTTTCGGGTTCTTTATTAGACTGGTACTCATACATGACAGTGCAGCGACTGAAATCTCGTGATACACAGCAACGCTCTGAATTAGCTCTTCTGTTTCTGGCACGGACTGAAGTCTGACTTGTGGCTAGGCAATATTCTTTGGAGTAACGAGGCACCTTTTATAGTACAGGGTGGAGTGATTACATAGAATTGTCGAATTAGTGATACTGTGTAAGCTTATTCCACTCCCCGCATCTGACTGTGTGGTGTGGAGCTCGGAAGTTCCTTGGTTTTCGGTCCGTAATTCTTTGAGAAGAATACACTTAGAGGCCCTGTTAGGTGCATCTTGACATCTGCACTTTATAGATACCCTCTTGTACAGCGCGTGATTTTTACTTTGGAAGAGCATAACTGTGTGGGAACCACTGTTTTCCTGCTAGATGGGGCGGCGCCTCATGCTCGCCCACTGAAAGATCTACACACCTGGAAATTGAAATAAGAACACCATGAATTCATTGTCCCAGGAACGGGAAACTTTATTGACACATTCCTGGGGTCAGATACATCACATGATCACACTGACAGAACCACAGGCACATAGACACAGGCAACAGAGCATGCACAATGTCGGCACTAGTACAGTGTATATCCACCTTTCGCAGCAATGCAGGCTACTATTGTCCCATGGAGACGATCGTAGAGATGCTGGATGTAGTCCTGTGGAACGGCTTGCCATGACATTTCCACCTGGCGCCTCAGTTGGACCAGCGTTCGTGCTGGACGTGCAGACCGCGTGAGACGACGCTTCATCCAGTCCCAAACATGCTCAATGGGGGACAGATCCGGAGATCTTGCTGGCCAGGGTAGTTGACTTACACCTTCTAGAGCACGTTGGGTGGCACGGGATACATGCGAACGTGCATTATCCTGTTGGAACAGCAAGTTCCCTTGCCGGTCTAGGAATGGTAGAACGATGGGTTCGATGACGGTTTGGATGTACCGTGCACTATTCAGTGTCCCCTCGACGATCACCAGTGGAGTACGGCCAGTGTAGGAGATCGCTCCCCACACCATGATGCCGGGTGTTGGCCCTGTGTGCCTCGGTCGTATGCAGTCCTGATTGTGGCGCTCACCTGCACGGCGCCAAACACGCATACGACCATCATTGGCACCAAGGCAGAAGCGACTCCCATCGCTGAAGACGACACGTCTCCATTCGTCCCTCCATTCACGCCTGTCGCGACACCACTGGAGGCGGGCTGCACGATGTTGGGGCGTGAGCGGAAGACGGCCTAACGGTGTGCGGGACCATAGCCCAGCTTCATGGAGACGGTTGCGAATGGTCCTCGCCGATACCCCAGGAGCAACAGTGTCCCTAATTTGCTGGGAAGTGGCAGTGCGGTCCCCTACGGCACTGCGTAGGATCCTACGGTCTTGGCGTGCATCCGTGCGTCGCTGCGGTCCGGTCCCAGGTCGACGGGCACGTGCACCTTCCGCCGACCACTGGCGACAACATCGATGTACTGTGGAGACCTCACGCCCCACGTGTTGAGCAATTCGGCGGTACGTCCACCCGGCCTCCCCCATGCCTACTATACGCCCTCGCTCAAAGTCCGTCAACTGCACATACGGTTCACGTCCACGCTGTCGCGGCATGCTACCAGTGTTAAAGACTGCGATGGAGCTCCGTATGCCACGGCAAACTGGCTGACACTGACGGCGGCGGTGCACAAATGCTGCGTAGCTAGCGCCATTCGACGGCCAACACCGCGGTTCCTGGTGTGTCCGCTGTGCCGTGCGTGTGATCATTGCTTGTACAGCCCTCTCGCAGTGCCCGGAGCAAGTATGGTGGGTCTGACACACCGGTGTCAATGTGTTCTTTTTTCCATTTCCAGGAGTGTATTTCGTGCAACCTCCCACAACAGTGTTATCTCCAGAGCGCTTCCAAATACATGGCTTTGAAAGATCAGCTGATCTGAATCGACGTGACTTTTGACTCCTGAAACAGCTAGACGAACGCGTATGCCAGGAACGCTTCAGCATTGTCCTGATACGAAGGCCACTATACAGCAACACGTTGCTCAGGTTCCACAGAAACTACTGCGTGCTACTGTTGATCACATCATTTTACGGATGCAGTACCTCGTCGACGTCTCCGGCTACCTTTTGTGCCCACGTCCCGTTCACAATCCACTATATATGGAACCGCGTGACCGCTACGGTCGCAGGTTCGAATCCTGCCTCGGGCATGGATGTGTGTGAAGTCCTTAGGTTAGTTAGGTTTAAGTAGTTCTAAGTTCTAGGGGACTGATGACCTCAGATGTTGAGTCCCATAGTGCTGCGAGCCATTTGAAACATCCACTATATAATGAAACATTTCTATACATCTGTCTTGAATTCACAGCGCCAACTTTTCATCTGCTGGTCAATATTCCAGCTACTTTTCTCCAGCGTGAACTGGACGCGCATTAAAGTACTAGAATGTATATCAAATTTTGCTGGCATATCTACCTACACTGACAAGGGAACCTCCCCATCGCACCCCCCTCAGATTTAGTTATAAGTTGGCACTGTGGATAGGCCTTGAAAAACGGAACACAGATCAATCGAGAAAACAGGAAGATGTTGTGTGGAACTATGACAAAAATTAATCAAAATATGCAAACTGGGTAGTCCATGCGCAAGATACTCAACACCGACGATAGCTTGAGGTTAGGAGCGCCGTGGTCCCGTGGTTAGCGTGAGCATCTGCCGAACTAGAAGCCCTCGGTTCAAGACATTCGTCGTGTGAGAAGTTTATTTTATTTTTATTTTCAGACAATTGTTATTTGTCCGTCCGTCCGTCCGATGCGAGGCAACTGCGCCGTAGTATGGGGACGTTGTATGAAAACGTTAAAAACATATGTTTTGACAGATCATAAGGAAAACTGTGCGATTGTGTAACTGTTGCATTATTTGTTGCAGTTTATGTGACAACCTCTTATGTTTTCATCACTTTTTTGGGAGTGATTATCTCATTAACAAGGAAACCTAAATCGGGCTAGGTAGAAGAATCTTTTCACCAATTCGCCAAGTGTACAAGTTAGGAGGGTGGACTACATATTCCTGTCATGTCACGCACATGCCGTCACCAGTGTCGTATAGAATATATCAGACGTGTTTTCCTATGGAGGAATCGGTTGACCTATGACCTTGCGACAAATGTTTTCGGTTCGCATTGGAGAGGCACGTCCTTTCGTCTACTAATCGCACGGTTTTGCGGTGCGGTTGCAAAACATTGACACTAAACTTATTACAGTGGACAGAGACATCAATGAACGAACGGACAGATCATAACTTTGCGAAAATAAAATTTTCAATCAACGGAAAACTTGAACCTAGGACCTGTCGTTCCGCAGTTGTTTACGCTAGCCAAGGGTCCACTGCGCTCCTGACGTCAAATCGTCCTTGATGTTGCATATCTTCCACATGGACTACTCAGTTTGCATATTTTGCTTATTTTTTTCATAGTTCCACACAACTTCTTCCTGTTTTCTCGATTGATCTGTGTTCAGTTTTTCAAGGCCTATCCACTGTGCCTACTTATAACTAAATCTGAGGGGGGTGCGATGGGGAGGTTCCCTTGTGAGTAGGATAGAAGGCTGGTGACGAGAATTTTCTCAGTGTGCAACTCTTCCACTGAGGCATTGTTTCCACGCATCTATAGCTGTGGCAGCAGCACGTCCCACAACAGCAAGAACAACTGCGGCAATAGCAACAGCAAGAAAAATAGTGGGAATGCCACCGACAGACACATCTTCTGGAAAACCAACTACAGTCGGTTGCTCCGGTATGCTCGCCTCCCCCTCCACCATTGGCTTGTACCGACTGGACAAAATAGGACTGGGAGATCTATTTATTTCGCTTTATCCCTCACAGCAGGGCAAGTGAAACAGCTGACCCTGAACGACAGTGTGCGGCGTTACTGTCTTCTAGTGATAAACTGTACGATGTCTTCACAGTAACATAAAATAATATCTTAAAGTACACGGCTGTTGGTGATTTTCATTGATATTGACAATTACTGTACGAAGTGGTGCAAATATTGCACTCACTCTCGGATCCTAGTAGTTTCCCTTTTTCGGATGCTTTGGATTTGTTGATAAACATTACAGTCATCAAAATTACGTTGTTCCAGATAGGCTCAAATCTAAGCAATATGCTAAGCAATGTAAGCGATCTTACGCGACATGAGCTGCTGACAGAAGGCTTGGCCCGGAAGAGTGTCTTTTCCTGTAAACAATGTGGCGCGTCAAATGCAGAATCCTTAATCCGTGCTATAATTGTTCGTCACGCTCCTTGTCGAGAAATTAAAGCAAAGGCTTCTTTAGTGATGTTTAAAATTGCCGAAAATCATGAAGTAACTGCGTCAGCATAAGCTATGATTCACGATCTCGCTGACTTCGATATTGCTAGTAGCATCAGTTGCCACTGTGATCTACGGTCAATTGATGGCTTCCAGTGAGCGTCAGGATCCGATTTACCGTTGACCTGACAGTCCAGTGACACGGGATTCAGTAGTTAGTGCTATATTTAGCGGTTGCTCGTCCTTGACGTCGGTAAACACGCAACCGCTTTATTTGCCGTTTGCGTGTCGCAAAGAGAGCGTAAGTCGTGCAACATTTCCCGTCGATGTTAAAGAACCGCACAAAAGCTCGTGCCGTCAAATCGTGTGCACAGTGCAGCCCGTAGCATCAACGGCATCACACCCTTTTCCGTGACGTCATCTGTTTGGCACGCCACAGACCTGGGAACTTCTCGAGGGACTGCATAGGACGGCGTGCGTCAAAAATATCGGCCGTCAGGGCGGTACACGCTATCTTGCCATCAGCCATGTTAGCGGAAGACGGGCTGTAGCGTCTCATGTTGCAGGTGGATTTTAATTGGGCAACGACGGATTTCCAGCTGGACACGAGCGCGGTCGCATCCCTCATTAATGAGGACTCATACCGACGCAGTGGCTTCCAGAAGCTGCTGCCTCCTCAGCGTAAAATTGCAGGATACCATGGCTACCCTGCTGGGCCAGATCGTTATCCAAACAAAGTATCAAAACGTAGCGCGGCAGCAAAATTTGCTTGTAATCAACTCTTGGACGAAAAGTAGCATTACTGGTTCAGACGATTTGTACTTTTTGGTTTTACGTTGCAGGACCACTTTCATCTAATTCCGACTGCGATCACACTCACGAACTTGATAGGTTAATTGTACAATTTCAGTATCTGTCTGAACTTACGTAAGGTAGTGCCACTTGATTCCAGACCCACGTACCTTTAAAGCAATCGGCAGTGCCTTTCCCCATGCGTGAGGAGGTTACAGCAGGTCTAGATGGGTGCCAAAGTGTGGTTGTTCTATTTCACATATCGTCTAGCCCAGGGGCGGGCAAACGTTGCACGCGGCTCATGAGCACACAGCGCTGCACGTTTGCTGCTCGCGTGCAATCGTCGACAGGGGCAGTGGCGACAGCCAGCAGGTTGCGGCAGTGTAATACCAGGCTAAGATGCGGACGTTGAAGCGAAGCGACCACTATGTAGTGAACGTTGTATTTCAATAACCGGAAAATGCAGAGTGAATCAAGGAAACGGAGAATTGGAGATTTGCTGTCTTTTAAAAAGGAATGGGAGAATCATTTTTTTCTCTGTGCAAAAACGTGAAAATTGGAAATGTATAATATGTGACAGTATTCTGGCTAGTCAGGGGAAGTTTAATATTGAACGCCATTATAATAAATTTCAGTATGTTGCCTTCTTGGTGCAATAAAGAATTTCTCAAGTGATTTGGGGATATATCTTACTTATCCCAAGGTTTTGAATAGTTCTCGAGACAATCTGCGGTTTCTGTAGATGATATTCATCCCAGTTTACAAATGGAATTAATAGATCTACAGCGTAATTCTCGGCTGAGAGACAAGTTCCTTTTGGCAAGACGTGTAATAGATTTTTATCACGACTTTACACAGCAAGAGTTTCCTCGTCTCCATCGTGAAGCCATGAAGATAATGTCAATGTTTGGCTCGACATACGTTTATGAGAGATTTTTTTCTGTTATGAAAGTCTCGGTTAAGAGCAAACATCAGTAATGAAAATTTACGTAACTGTTTGCGTTTGTATGTAGAAATTTTGTTGCAGACATTAAACGTATTGTAAACTCTACCTGTGATAATTAAATAAAACGTATCGTAGGTAATAGGTACTCTTTCAAACCACGATTACTTTCAAACACTCCTACTAACCTTATTCCTTCATTCAATAAAGCAGGCCAGGAAACAAGACGCATTACAAAGGAAGAAGCGGTGAGACGGTATGGCGGGGAGGGGAGAGAAGCGGGTGGCCAGCTTGCCCCTGTGTGCGCGCAGAACACCTGTTAACTGCATACGTGCATGTGCACCGCACACGTGCAGAATTCCTGCCCGCCCCTGGTCTAGCCAGTGGGCCGTATGAATGATCGTGGTTAAGGAACCTGATGGATCATTTTGTATTTGTGGTGATTTTAAGTCTGCCGTTAACGTTCAAGCAAATGTCGGTTTGTTTCCACATACTTGGTCAGAGGATTGAGGCCATTACTTACTGATGAAAAAGTTTTTAGTGATTATTATGCATTTGGCACGTATCGTTATAATTGGTTGCGTTTTGGGTTGGAAACGTTCGTATTTCATAGTACGTTGAACAATTCGTCCATGGTGTCCCCAAGTGTGTTACTTATCGACATGTCTTATTTTGTGCTAGGGCATGCGGGAGCAGCATCTGCTCAACCTTCATATGTTCACCGAGCGGCTGAAAACCCATAGTCTGCGTTGCTGCCTCGCAAATATTTCTTTGAGCCGAGTATCACGTACTTGGGACATACATTAAGTAGAGACCGCCTCACATACACAGTGCTAAACGTGGACCCAATCTCTGACTTTCCGATTGCTAAATACCTCAAAACCTGCGGTCATTACTGGTCAAAGTAAATTATTAACCCAAATTCATTTCTAACGCAGCCCACATGTCCCGTCCGCTCAGTCAATTGCGCAAAAGAGGTGCTAAGATCGTGTCGTGAGAGGTGTGCCAGAACGCTTTCATGAAACATAGAAATTGCCTTAGGTCGACTCCTTGTTTAGCAACGTTCCGTGCCAGCATGCGTTTGTCACTTATCAACGATGCATCAGATGATGGCACTGGTGCTCTGCGGCCCCACAAATATGCCGACGGCACAGAACAGCCTTTTGCACTTAAAGCACTAACAGCGGCGACCAGGAATATCTTGAAATCTTGAAGCTTTGGTTATCATATATGGCGTCCGGAAGTTTCACGTTCACCTCGATGGTACTAGTTTCATATGATTACCGGCCACTAGCCCCTTATATCAACGTTCAGCCACAATTCTAAACTTCCCAATAAAATGGGGCAATTATTTAGGTGGTATGCGCTCTTCGTAAGTTGCAGGATGAAGCCAATACGAGCACGGCTTCCTCGATATTGGCCTAGTGTTGACGCCAGCCCCAGTGCAGCGTTTCAACTCTTAGATATGCCCTGACCATTTCTGGCACAAGGTGCACCTTAATTTCGACATTTCCGAGGAGCCATGCAGTTGCTTGTAGTTGATGCCCTCTCTAATTTCTCCATATGCTGCACACAAGACTGCAACTGCTACAGCAGTTACTATTTGCGCCCTGTCAGTCATATCTGCAGTACTGCACGGCTTCTTCGACATTGCCCTAATGTTGACGCCACCCCCGGTGCAGCGCTGCAGCGTTGCAACTCTTGGCCATGCCCTGACCATTCCTGGCACTGGGTGCATCTTAATTTCGACATTTCAGAGGAGACATGCAGTTGCTTGTAGTTGATGCCCTCTCTAATTTCTCCATATGCTGCACACAAGACTGCAACTGCTACAGCAGTTACTATTTGCGCCCTGTCAGTCATATCTGCAGTACAGGGCTCACCTTCCTGGCTTCTGACCACGGTCCTCAGTTCACGTCCTCTGTGTTTCACGATTTTTCTCTACGTAATGACAGTCAGCACCTTTCAAACACACACCCAGTTCGGAGGCCGGGCACATGGTCACGGCATTCAAGATGCAGTTGTACAAACTAATGTGAACAGCCAACTCCAGAAAACACTCACCAGCTTCCTCATCATGAAAATGGGCATAACCCAGCTGAAATTTCAGGCCCTCACATATCCAGCACAATATCCGACTGGCTGTGCCCGATTCAGTGGGCCCACTGCAAATGCACATAGCTATACTTCTACGTGGGCTCCCAAATATGGGCTCATTCTTACTGCCAGAACAGCATGTGGACCCAGGGCGACATCGTAAACAATAGGAGAGGCAGATGTTTGAGATTGGGGACCGAAAGGAGCTGTTAGTTCGGCGCCCGAATGAGCACCATCTGCAATGTGACGTAACATCCCCCTCCACCGCCGATCGGACATGGCGTCTGCAGAAACTCAAGGGGCAACCCAGTATACCAGCCTGCATCTCACGTGTACAGATTCCATCTTGGTCTTCTTGAGGAAATAGTATGCAGCCAACTGTTGCCAAATCGAAGGTTTATTAGAACCCCTTCACCGTGATTTCAACGTTTACAAAGTTGACTACTGTGGCCGAGTGGTTCTAGGCGCTTCATTCCGGAACCGCGCTGTTGCTACGGTCGCAGGTTCGAATCCTTCCTCTGCCACAAAACGTAATGAAGTTGTCAATATTTCCTTTTGAAGAAGACGTTTCTTTAAACATTCTAACAATGGTAAAGGGGATTTTATAAACTATTTTCCAACTCACTGTCTGTTTACTATTTCTACAAGGAGATTTTATTGGTTCAAATGGCTCTGAGCACCATGGGACTTAACTGTTGTGGTCATCAGTCCCCTAGAACTTAGAACTACGTAAACAGAACTAACCTAAGGACATCACACACATCCATGCACAAGGCAGGATTCGAACCTGCGACCGTAGCGGTCAGGCGGTTCCAGACTGTAGCGCCTAGAACCGCACGGCCACACCAGCCGGCGGATTTTATTCTACTGCTGTTCCAACCATATAGAAAATTTCGTCCTGATGTTGGGCGTCGACAATAACAATGTTCGGTGATGGGAACCGATGAAGTTCAAATCCCAGCCTCTTGCAGTACCACTTCCGGCTCCTAAATCCGTTACCGGTTACTCTCTGTCGTCACAATCGACATAGGTTGTGAATTATCAGCTTGTGGTGCCCATAGGGTCTGTCCGTTTGGTCCCACCTCCAGTACCCCAGTACCCCCTACCCTATAGTCCGGCTCAAGCTCTGCCCAAAACTCCATCGCTCAGTTGCTGTTCTCAATCACGGCGCCACCTCCTATTCCAGCCGATTACGGAGGAAAGCTACTGCGGGAGCCATTGATCTTTATTTTACAATTGTCATTGCCGACTTTCGCCCGTAAAAACAGGTACTCATCTGCATTTAACTTCTTCTTCCTTCTCGTAGTCAAAACAAATGGCATACTTGGAACAAGAGTACCATAAGGCTGTTTAGCCAAGAGTCTTGTTGTCTCTGCTATACTCCGTGTCTTCCAAGCCAAAATGTTAGCATCTGGAAATGTTTCAAGGCCACCATAATCTGCTTGATTGTCCCATACAACAGCAAGTGTCAACCAGGTACTACCTCCCAACACTGCTTGTACATCACAGGTGAAGT
This sequence comes from Schistocerca cancellata, assembly GCF_023864275.1. Lineage (NCBI taxonomy): Eukaryota > Metazoa > Arthropoda > Insecta > Orthoptera > Acrididae > Schistocerca > Schistocerca cancellata. The sequence continues at coordinate 729,749,104 of NC_064628.1, read as the reverse complement.
TCAGATGGAGTCCACGAAAAGCATTTGGACCTCCAATCAATTGCTGCTTATTAAACTGCCCAGCCAACTCTTCCTCGGCGACGTCATCACAGGGCACGTCACCTGTGTTCGTACATACTGATTGAAGAGAGGTAAAAGGAAATGAGCGTTTGACGTAATCGGCCGAGAGGCCCCCTACGGGACAGGTCCGGCCGCCTTGGAGGAGACCTTATTACATTCGACGCCACATTATGCGACCTGCCCTCCAGATGGGGATGAAATGATGATGACGGCAACACCCAGTCTCTGAGTGGTAAAAATGCCCGACCCAGCCGGGAATCGAACTCGTGCCCCTTAGGACGGCAGACCGTCACGCTGACCATTTTTTTTTTTTTACTCATTTTGTTCGTTTCAATTGTTCGTGGCGGACGTCACCTGGCGCCCGCTGAAGTTCATTATTGATCCATTCACTCAGTTTTTTTATTACAGAGGGCAGCTAACCCTCTGACCAAACACGCTGAGCTACCGTGCCGGCTACAATTCAGCTATCGGGGCGGACATTGAAGAGAGGTGGTGTTTAGTATCCGACGTGACTCGGATTCCCCAACTTGCACGAGTATCTATATGGATAACGTGTCAGAGATGGTCTACAGAGGACAGCAGCTGCCTCGTGCGAGCACAGCAGCCATGGCAAGCCTGTGAATTGGCGGAGCCACCTGACGAGTATCTCGCTAGTCATTGAAAACTTAAGCTATGCGTCATCCAATTGAAGAATTTTCACTTCGCCTCATTTAAGCTAGCGGTCTGGAATGTCCTCTGGATTGTTGTTTACGTTTAAGACGACTTTCTTATACTGAGGACGTGTTTTAGCTGTTCATTCGCTTCGTGATCTCCGCTATTGTTTAACTCTGGTTCGCCTGCTTCCTTCGGCGTATTTGTACGTTATCACCAATGTCTGTTAACAGAAAATGTGTTCTACATGCAGAGAGTAGAATAGAATACCTTCCGCCAGTCTCTGTGAAATGCTGCCTGTTTCGTTGCCATTCCCATCACGATTTACCGCTTACACTTATGCAACTGTGTGTGATATTTATGTTGCGCCATTACACGAAGTTACGTAAAAGCACACAAAAGCCATATATGACGTATTCATTCCAGACTGCATCAGACATATTTATCATTGGTGGCTCTGTATGAAACAAGAGATATTCCCAGCCTCCTCCATCAACGTATGGAACATCTACCATGCACTATAAATTTTCTAACAATATGTCAATTCATTACTTATTCATAGTCTTCACATCTGTTTTTATGTCCAGCAGTCCAAACCATTACCTGAGCTATTTGCATTTGCAACATGCATCTCTCAATTACTAACACATCAAACATTAGTGTTTAATTGATTTTCGGATTGAAAGTCCATGTCCCGCAGCTGTAAATCTAAACTGATAATACATGAATTAGAGGTTTTGACTGTAAAATCAATTCAGTTTACCAAAAGAATTGAAGGCCATTTTGTCTCTTCCCTTGCTTAAAAGAAACAGATTTTTACAATGGAGATACTCCTTAACTAATAGAACACGTTTATCGTTAATCTAAGCTCCTCTGACAAGCTCATTGTTTGACATGGTGACCGAACATTACGGGCTTGTTTCAGCTACCCAATGTCTCCACGTCCACCCACCTCACGGCTCTGATTCCACATAATTAATTGGCTTACCCTCACATCCTCACTGAGTCAACGTTGCGGTTCACCTGACCATGTTGTATTACTTTTTCACCATCTATAGTGCTCCAAAGCGATAGGATCGTTCGCTTAGAGGTGTAAATATTTCTACTAACGTTATTTGATTGTTTGTATCCCAGTACTGATGTAATGGAGAGTCACAGTGTTTCACTTACAATTTGCATCAAAAATGGTTCAAATGGCTCTGAGTACTATGGGACTTAACATCTGAGGTCATCAGTTTCCAGGAACTTAAAACTACTTAACCCTAACTAACCTAAGGATACCACACACATCCATGCCCGAGGAAGAATTCGAACCTGTGACCGTAGCGGTCGCGCGGTTCCAGACTGATGCGACTAGAACCACTCTGCCACTGCGGCCGACTATGATCTGCATCATTTTGAGAGAAAGGAGGGTGTTATAAATAGGGGTATTAGCACACTACTAGCGAGTGAATAATGAATGCTTTTTGCAACCCTAAACATTACAGAAATAAAATGAGATTTTTAGTTGAACAAGAATCATTGTGTAGGTATACTCCCTGGCAGCCAATACTCGTTCAAAAAAGCTATGATGAACCTGAAAATAGACGTGTTGCAAGCTGTCTATTACATATTACAACTCAACACCATTTTATTATTCATTTGTACCTATTTCTCGTTTGATATACTAACTCACAAACCCATGTTTCTGCTTGTACCATGATATTTTCTTATCGAGGGACTGTTAAGAATATCCAAGTTATATGACAGTGGGTATGCTTCACATAAATCATACTATTTTCTTCTCCTTTTAGTGATCCACTACTAGGTGCACGCACTAATAGTAATTCACGTTAATTATGGATGTCAGCGACATATCCACAGGTACAGCATGCTGTCCAGTTTCGTTTGTATACCTTTAATTAAATGATCGTCTGGCTCTTATCTCATGAAACCCAACATTCTCTCTTCTGCCGCCATCCATTCGCACCCCTTGCTCCCTTCATACACACACACACACACACACACACACACACACACATCACACACAGGAAAAAAGTCCTCGCCACGTACCATCCACTCGCCTGGCTACATTTTCATCCCTCCGCAATTTAATTTTCATTATAACTTCAATTACTTCTACCAAGCCAGTCTCATTTGTGATGCATTTGTTAGTTTTCCTGCCTTTCCCAGTTATTACCGACACAATTTTTCTCCTTTTTACGCTGCGTAACCCTCAGTTTCTGAATGCGTTTCACATTAAAAGTCCATGTGTCTCTGCTAAGAATCAAAGTTTGTACTATACACTGCTAGCAATATTTTTGTTTCAGCCACACCGCAGACGAATTTTGTTCTTCTGCGTATTTGTTTTGTCTAAGTACAAATTACCTCTTTTACGTTTCTTATTTAGACATAGTTCTCATAACTATAAACAAATAGTTCATTAGGCTTTAGCCGATGGTTCAGGTATCTTCTTTTAATACATACTGCTGGAACCAACTTTTTTCGGTACAATCGTGTTATCTTTATTACAGATACGTCAAAAATATTTCTAAAAGCGTATAGCAGAAAAAGTGGTAGTACTAATTATTCTGCTGTGTAGTTTAGTTGGTAAAATTCCATGTCCACATGTAAAGCAGTCTTCAATATTTTCTTTATTAAGTACCTGTGTTTTGGCAATTTATTGTCAATGACTGAATTGAAAATTTTCTACATTATCGGTAGAGGGCTGAGAGGTCTATAGTCTTTCTTATCTTGTGATAGTCTTTTCTTGGCAAAAAGAACCCTAGCAGCATTCCTTTCTTTTGCAGGCTGATCGTCTTTCACAATTATTCTGTTAACAATGCTGTCGGTTCACTCTTAATTACCTTGCTTACAGCTGTAATGGTCATTATTTCTTATAATGTTTACTTTTTGCTGACCTCAAATGACTGTGTACACAATCTTGTATTTTTTCCGAAATTTCGTTACATTCGCTATTAGCTCTCAGCGATTTCATTCTTCTTTTAATCTACTTAAACATCTAATGTATTCTTGGTTTGTTAGAATAATTTTACCTTTATTGTTAGTTGTGTCTTTTGCCATCATAGCATCTTTTCTTAAGGCTAAATTATTCGCACGTAATATCTCGTATTCTCTTCTCACCAATCAGTATATGCGACTTACTACTTCATTATGTTGCAGCTGAGCATCGCAACATGATTTCTAGCTTGCATGATATGCAAACATTCTTCTTGTGCTGTACGATTATAGTCAAGAGAGAGCTGTTTTTACAGGTTAGATGTGTGAGCATAACTCCGTAAAGAGGAAATAATAATCAGTAGGAAACGAACTTTGCAGTGAATTTCGCACCAGGTAAAGCGCGAATAAGTACGTAATCTTTAAAGAGCAAACATTTAATGCTCGTTTAAATAGACCAATACTTTCCCTCTCTGGATCGCGTGTAGCACTTCACAAGCGAAATGCAGATGAATTGATGATATTAGCCGTCCATTATAGCAAAATTCCGATAGGGTAACATGATTCATTACCCCATTTCAGTCATAATGTGCCGTAAAGAATAACGAGCTTTCGCTTATATGGACGCCCACGCGGCAGTAAATGAAATTACGTTCCAAATATGCAGCTCTATCCTGTGATACCAAAAAATGAAAGAAAAGCGAAATAATGCCAGAAAAATGTTAGAAGCTACTAATTTCTTCTAGTATCACTGACTTATATCACTGACTCACTGACTCACTGACTCTTCAATTAACATCTACTTCATAACAGTAGCTTCTCACTAAAATGTACACTACACGAACGTGGATTGTATTGAGTGGATAGAGAAGGTAATGGCGATATCAACCTGGTTAGCAATGGGGAATGGAATCATCCTATATATCAACACAAGAACTGCGAAAAACCTCTGTTTTAATGGATTTTTCTCTAGTCTTACATCTACGCCTTTACATGTACTTCTACGCTTCTTCATTAATAGGATCGAACAACGAAAGTACTTTTGTAAAAGGACTAATATCACGTTTTTTTTTAAAAAAAAGATATCTGCTTAAAGTGATAAATACCTCTAGACTTGACTTCCGAAAAACAAAAGAGCAGCTAAGACTACTGGAAAGAAAAAAATTCATATTTATGTGAATTTGAATTGCCGTTAGCCCGAAGACTGGTATAATGCAACTCTCCATCAACTCTGTGGAAGCCTCTACACCTCTGTATAACTATTGTAATCTATATCGATATGGACCTGCTTTCTGTATTCAAGCTATTCGATGACGTGCACTAATATGTTCGCAAATTATTTGGGAATTAAATTCAACCCACTTTTCCTACCAATATGATTTTCGATTTCTCAAACCTGACTCACTATCATATTGATTTCGTGCAACGAGAGATAATTGCGACTAATTTAATTCTGCCTCCTTTAACTTGCCTGTTATTAATTGTAAATAATCTCATGGAATGGTAGACAATAGCGCTCGTTACATTCTGATAAGACGTGTTGTCTAAAGATCACTAATTATACTACACAACTTTCTTGTGTAATGGCACTAGGGTTAATTTCATAGTATATCTGAATTGATTTGAGTCTCTTGATGAATGGCCCAGGTGATGTTTTAGCGATTGGCTATAAACAGAGGGAACCGTACGAGTTACAGAATCCATTTGGGGAAGAGGAAACTACAGTGCCACGCTGAGTTTTCAGATTTCAAAGAGGTATGTAGTGGTAAACCTCAGAACTCTGACGGAAGAGCTGTCCGTCACAGAACTGAGATATTCCCTCTCACCGTCTGTCCCACATTTCCATCGTTGCATCCACAGACTCTTATCTCCCGATGAGGGGCTGGTACGCGTCTGCATTTCCGTTGACAGCCTGCTGTCGTCTGGGAAATTAAGACTTAACATCGATTATATGTGCACTACGATATGAACATATGAAGATGAGACGTGACGTCTCGTAATCTATCATGGACTAAAAAAGATATAAAACAAATCTTGTAGCCTGATTCTATTTCATGTATTGTTACTATACGGAATGGCTTCGTTCTTACCTATCCGTTACCATGCATAGCTACGATATACACGATATACTTTGTCGCACGTACGCCACTAGGTGAGAGGAAGTGTGCAGTAAATGTGGATAACCCTCTTTGGGAAATAAATATTTAAAAGTTTCTCTAGAGGACATGTTTTTGGCTGGATACAGAGACATTCCCACTCTAGAGCTGAAAGTACACAGTTGCTGCCCCTATTATAATCTCCACCCACTGAAAACCGGAAACATTAAAAATGCCTTTGTAGTTCCATTCCTCTGTTATCCGTTTTACGAGTGCTATAGACCAACTATGGAATATTCGCAGCTTGACCACTGCAGCAAACTATTGGACCTAACACTCACCAACCTTACTTCATCACCAAACCTGCTCCAAAAGCAGGAATTACACTGAAGATGTACCTTACCTTTTAATAAGCAATTCTACCAAGGAATGCAAAGATGCAAAATTTAATTTATTCATTAATATATCATGATAGTTATAGCTTATCTTAATATTGCTAAGCTTCATCCTCAGTAACACCTTTTTACCGTTTATTTCACCCCTACAGAGAAACAGTCAATCCAAGTCAACCTGTAAATGAAAATGTTTTAATTTAACAGCTCTTTTTTACGTTGCTTAATGCAGTAACAGATATTTTTACTATCTTCGTTACCTATTTAGAAAGTTATTCAGAAAGGACATCAGTTCACTACCATTTGATAGCAGTACCTTTTTTTCTTTCTTCCAAAAAATAAAATTGTTATTTAATAATAATTAATTTTGTGAAGTTGGTGCCATTACTTACTGTCACATCTCGTCCTCCCAGATACCTCAACGTTAGCTGCATTTGATGACCAAAAACGAGGTCAAATCCACTTACTGAGATTTTTAATATCATATTATTGGGAAATATGTTTCCCTCATGTGATCCCTAGCTTCCTGGTCAGTATCCATCTCATCTTACAATTCCTCACTTTGTTCCTCCACCTCCACTAATACTTGTTTCCTACGTAATACTTGCAGTAATAATACACTGTTCTCTTCCTTTATTCATCAGTATATTATCTTTCATCTCTCAGTTACACTAGCCAAACTTTTTTACTCAGCCTATGAACTTTTCTAATACAATCATACTAATAAAGGACTTCGCACTTTCTGGACAATTTATCCTCTACTTATGAACGTAAAAAGAGGAACTGCATCACTTTATATGTAAATAAACTTTCTAATATATCCCCCATCAATTATTTCACGTTCGGTATAATTTTGAAATTTTATTAGCTTTCAATTTTCATACTTGCTCTGAGTATTGAGTATTCTGGTTGTAGCCGCAGAAGTCTTATTTTCTTATAAAACTTGGTCCTTATTCCGTTCCAACATTACACTACTAATGTCATTTGAAAATGCATTACGTGTCACATCCTACGGTTGTCAGTAAATGTCATCCAATGAATGTGTTTTTTTCTTCTTTCGTGTGCCAGATTTTGATCAAACCAGTTAAACTCATTCCCAATGTTATTTCTATTCACTGAACCAAACATATTCTCCACAATATGTTTCATATTTCACATTTTAATAAAGATGCTCTCCGTCACAAAATACTTATAACACTAGAATTGGTATTCGTTCTCAAAACTACCTTTTGTATTTACTCAAAGGCTCTTATCAGATACCAGATAGCCTGTTTAGGTCATTACAAATTTCATAATGCTCATGGTACGTTTGATCCAAAAACTCATACTTCCCCTTTCCAATTTTAAAGAGTTTACTAATAATGTCGGTATGCCTAAGGAAAAAACTCAAACTTCTTAGAGAGGCAGGAATTCACAGTTTTCATAGCCAATGAATATGTTGATCGTGTATGCACAAGTGAGTGTGTGTGTGTGCGTGTTTGCGCGTGCAGAGAGAGAGAGAGAGAGAGAGAGAGAGAGAGAGAGCGAGAGAGAGAGAGAGAAAGAGACAGAAGGAGGGAGAGCTGATGTTTTATGTAATGCCAGTATCAGACTTCAACTTTCACCTCTGTGCTGAAAGTGATGAAGAAGATGCATGTGGCTATTATTTGCTACCCCAGCCCCCCTCCTATCACTGATGTTACAAGCCATGCCTCCTTATCTGTGATGCTGCCATCGTAACATAACTTCCCCATCATTCCTTCCGTTAAATTCCATACATAATCACAGCGCAATATTTTAGCGGAGATTGAAATTAAACTGCTACTAACATTGAAGCCACAGAGCAATCTTCTCGCTTGTGCTCAATGATACCCGAATTTCCTGAACGCCTTGCACCACATTCAAAAGAATTTATCTAAAAATTACAGAAGGGTATAAACCGTAACATTTACACATATAAATCACATTAGAAAACCACACACAAATGAATTTGTGCTGTGCTGACATGCATCACAATAATCTGAATATTGTACCATGTTCATAAATGTAAAGATATGGATGGAAATTTTTTAACGTAAAGTAACTTTACGCCCAAAATAAGCAAGCTCAAGTTACTTACAAGAGGTGATCAGCTGTTTGCAAAACAATACATGTACCAAAGAGATGTCAGGTTACTGGAGAATTTGTGAAGGTGTAATATAGTTGAAGGACAGCGTGAAAAAAAAAAAAAAAAAAAAAACAGTGGAGAATTTTCGTATTTGAACATTTGATAGAAATACTCATACGTTACATCCGTAAAATGACTATTTTCGAATAAAAAAAACCTGTAATACATATAAATAAATTATGTTAGTGTAGGGACATGGCAAATTCGGTGACAAACAATACAAGATGTTGCTTAGATTCTCAAAGAGTTAGGGACCCGAAAATTCCTTATAAATCCTCATTGAATCCAGTGATGCCAAAACGGTTATGGGATATGATTGCAATGTATTCTTTTGGCCTTTTACGCTTAGAAAAATGTGGTTACAAGTAGGCGCCGGTGGTGATGGATGTTGGTCCAAGTATGTTTACCTACACCATTAGGAATCTACTACTTCACATGCTATAACTAAGTTTCTCCAAAAAGATATTTTATAAAATGTCAAAGGCAAAACGAATTTCCTCACGTAAAGGCAGTCAGTTAGTAAGGACAGTATTTAAACAACTCCTAGCAAACCATGACATAGAGCACATTAGAATATCTGTGTCTCACTTGCAGGAAACCTTCCGGCAAGAGTAATGAAAGATTTAGGGAAGCTCTGTAGAACTAATTGTGCGACCTAATAATAATGTGTGATTCGAATCGTTAGAAGGATTTAATACAGCACTGAATGAATTACCACATTCGAATAGGAGACTAACGCACATGGAAGTAACAAGAAAGAAATTCGCATGTAAGCCACTGTTGTCAATACTGCAGAGCCCGCCTACCTGTTCCTGGAATTCAACTGGTGAGAGACAATGTAAATCCTACTGCTGACAAAGGATTATGTATGCATAACATCTGGGCGAAAAAACCACAACTGATTCTAGGAGAATTAGTATTAATGGTGACAGCACTCTGTCAGAGATCAATGTTAAATCAGGAGATCGGTAAGTTCTAATATAAAATACCATAATAGGTTCTGGAAATGCCTCACCCAAAAGCTGCGGTATTAAGGGTCCGTACTGCAGAAACCACAAGGAACCATATAGTGTAATGCCCACAAGAAAGCTGGAAATAGGGGCGACATGGTCCCGACTATTCCATGTAAGGAAGGAAGGATATGCACCAGTATAATGGTGCACCAGTTACTAGATATTATTCAACTAGTAACGTTCAGCTGGACTCTCCAACTTAGACCTTAAGTACTAATAAAGAAAAATGATCACATGAAGAGCAAATGACAACAAATCTAGGTAGTTTCAAGCAGTAGAAGCTATGTTTGCTATGAATGAAGATTAAAAAAAATGTTTGTATAATGCCAGAGTTGAATTCGAATGTGCGGTGCAGGATAATTCATCTACTTGTAGTAATTATCAGTTGATATGAGGCGAAGATTTAATGGTGCGATCTCTATCTACATAAAGGGCGTAGTAAGCATGGAAAGTGACAGCTTGGCTAGCCGTGCGGTGTAAATGGCTCTGAGCACTATGGGACTTAACTACTGTGGTCATCAGTCCCCTAGAACTTAGAACTACTTAAACCTAACTAACCTAAGGACATCACACACATCCACGGCCGAGGCAGGATTCGAACCTGCGACCGTAGCAGTCCCGCGGTTCCGGACTGAGCGCCTTAACCGCGAGACCACCGCGGCCGGCAGCCGTGCGGTGAAACGCACTGCTTCCCGAGAGGGATGGCGCGCCGGTCCCCCGGCACGAATCCAACCGGCGGAGTAGAGTCGAGGTCCGGTGTGCCTGCGAGCCTGTGGATGGTTTATAAGGCGGTTTTGCATCTGACTTGGCGAATGCGGGCTGGTTCCCCTTATTCCGCCTCACTTACACTATGTCGGTGATTACCGCGCAAACAGTGTCTCCACGTACGCGTACTCCGTAAATACCCTACCACGCAAACATTGAGGTTACAATTGTCTGGAAAGAGACGTTTGCAGGGGGGTCCACTGGGGGACCGAACCGCACAATAACGCTGGGTTGGATGTGGGGCGGCTGTCGGGTGCGTGGTCTGCTGTAGCTTGTTGTGGGGTTGTGTACCACTGAGGGCTACGGCGGGGACGAAGCCTCTCCGTCGTTTCTGGGTCCCCACTTCAATACATACATACATACATACATACACATATAAAGTAGTGTTGGAGGAGCACACAAATGGTCAAAGTTGTAGTTATATTTTAAAAGTTTATTTGAAACTAGCAAAGTGAAACCACAGGCACAGTATACAAAATTTGTTCTTTAACGAGAATGCGTTACATTACAGGTTTCAACGAACTACGTCGTCATTTTAAAATTAAAACTTCAGTTTGAGAACATATAATGGGAATTATGACCATACAAGTGAGAAAACTTACGATAAATAATGAGACCAGCCAACTGAGGCAACTGTGGCACAACCTAGTCACCACAAGTTCAGCCTATGCTTGCCCAAACATTCATTCCATGTCATAATGTAGAATACATAAAAACTACACCATGGTGAAATTTGCCAAGATTTCTTGCAATGTGTCCTGCCGCGACACAACGATCAAATGGCTGATATAGATTCACAATTCTGAAAATTAAACACATATATGTATATTTAATCATTGTCATGGAGCAAAGACCCATGAGATAAACGATATAATAACCTGACCGTAAATGTATCCAGCAACAGCGAGATTCCGTTTGGGATGCAGCACATAACTTTACTGTGTTCCGTAAACAGAATCTCTAAACAAAACGTACTTTCATGAAGGACTGACACACTACTAACTAGCTAACGTAACATTGCTCAGTTTGCTGGGTAGCCCATCTGTCATTAGAGGGTATGAATGAAGTACAGAAACAAAAGAAACAAAACAGGACTTTCATAACATACAATAATATTCTGGCGACACTGTCGAGTCTCAACGAAGCTAGCATCTAGTTTAAATATAATTACAAACTGAACACTCACACAATACAAAACGTTGGTATACATTGTTTACAGCTTTAAAATTAACTAGCACAGCATAGTCGATAAGACATGATAAAAGAGAAACGAAATTTTGTGTCAATATACCATTATAACATCCAAATATTGTTGTACACACGTTACAAAATGCCAATCACATGCTTCCCATTAAGATGCCGTTTCTTACAGTCTTTCACACAGACAATTAAAAAAGCTTAAAAATTCAAGTATAAAGGGCTGGATGCGTTGTGTATATGAATGGAGGGGTGAGGGGAGAATTATGAACTTTTTTGTGTTACATGTATAGGGTGGTCCACTGATCGTGATCGTGCCAAATATGTCACGAAATAAGCGTGAAACGAAAAAACTACAAAGAACAAAACATGTCTAGCTTGAAGGGGGAAACCAGATGGCGCTGTGGTTGACCCGCTAGATGGCTCTGCCATAGGTCAAACGGATATCAACTGCGTTTTTTAAATAGGAACCCCAATTTTTTTTTATATATTCGCGTACTACGTAAAAATATATGAATATTATAGTTGGACCACATTTTTCCCTTTGTGATAGATGGCGCTGTAACAGTCACAAAAGTGTAAGTACGTGGTATCAAGTAACATTCCGCCAGTGCTGACGGTATTTGCTTCGTGATAAATACTCATGTTAATATTGACCGTTTACCAATTGCGGAAAAGGTCGATATCGTGTTGTTGTATGGCTATTGTGATTAAAATGCCCAACGGGCGTGTGCTATGTATGCTGCTCGGTGCGATGTAAGCTTTGCCACACTGCCAAGGAATGTTGTAAATCCCGCCCTTCTGGAGACGCAGATTGTCTTTTTCTGAAATAAGGAGGTTACTAATCTTCGCTGGTGGCCGTAAGATTATTTTAACCTATTGTTTCCTTAGGATCCTGCCTACTTTAGATGAAAGGTTACCGACGTATGGATGGAATGCGCTGGACTTGAACAGCTCCGGTCTTCTTGATGTTGTGGGTGGTCACGTTTTTTTTTTTTCTTCTTAGCATTGTGCTAATCAGATGTGGAGAGTAACCATTACCTCTGAACATCGACTGTAGATGTTCTACCTCCTTTGTAAGACTTTTCATCGGGTACAACATGAGCCCGGTGCACCAACGTTCTAAGGACGCCTGTAGTTTGACAAGGGGGATGGCAACTCGAGGCATGCAGGTACAGGTCCGTATGCGTTGGCTTACAGTAGACAGAATGCCCTAATAGCCCATCCACTCTCCTAGTAACCAAGACGTCCAAAAGCGGCAAGCAACCACCCTTCGCTATTTCCATCGTAAATGGGATGTTCTTGTGGATTGCATTCAGATGTTACAAGAAGCGTGACAGTTTGTCTTCACCATGGGTCCACACCAGAAAAGTGACATACGTATATCGACAGGAGACTCTCGGTTTAAGGGGTGCCGAATCAAGTGCCCTTTCCTCAAAGTCTTCCATAAAAAAGTTTGCTACCAAAGGCGAGTGAGAACTGCCCATTTCAACACCGTCAGCCTGCTCAAAATATTCTTTGTTAAACAAAATTAGGTTGAGGAAAGTAAGTGATGGAAAAGTGCTGTTACATCGGCAGTGAACGTATTGCTGATGTGCGCGAAAGAGTCCATAAGGGGAACATTAGAGAAAAGTGAGATGACATCGAAGCTCACTAGTAAGTCAGTTTCACAGAGTTGAAGTGACTTCAGTCTATTGATAAAGTTGGCTGAGTTGCGAACATGATGCACACACTTCCCCACAAAAGCTCTCAGTAGAAGGGCAAGATGTATCGCCAAATCATACGTGGGATCATAGATTTTACTGATGATCGCCCGTAGCGGAACCTAATTTTTTATGGATCTTCGGAAGACCATATAACCTAGGTGCCACAGAACTACGAGGTCTTAGTCTTTCGGCAGCTTCCTGCGAAATAGGAGAAGAATTCAACAGTCCTGATGTTTTCCTTTCCACTTTCGCTGTGGTGTCTTTGTCAATCTTCCAGTACATTGGTTCACTCAGCAAGTTCTAAATCTTCTGTTTATTAACCTCACGTGGTAAAAGCAGTGTCAAGTTTCCCATATCCGCTGGTAAGACCACCACGTGAGGATCTTCTGGTAGCTTTCGTAGTGCGGTCCTTTCCGTGCAGAAATAATGCTCTTCTGAGTTTATTAGTGCTGTTGAAGAAGCTGTTATACCTCTTCCTAGTGGTGCCGCAGAAGAAATAAGACGTGAAAGATATCGTGCACTCACGAAAGCTCCACCTCAGAAGAGAAGACGGTTTATTCATAATGACACGTCTGGCGACATCTGACGTCCGGTTTTCAGTGACTCGAGCGTGCATTCCGACAGAGGACGGACATGTAGTTTTCACCTTTACGCATGAGCCTGCACGCCACAGATGGAACAGTATTTCCAGAGCTCGCGGATTTCGATAGACGACGCCCCAGAGACGGCCGCCAATGCGTAAGCGTTTCCGCGCTAATTTTTGTTATAAAGCTGACGCCGGGATCTTGCAGTCTCCAGTGACGGATTCTCACCTGATGATGGCTGCACGATTGCTAGAAGAAATATCGTGGCAAGAATTCAACATGATCCGGCTGCATTCCCGAAATCTCATCGAACATTCAGTACGTCGGAAAAACTTCAAGAATCACAAAACTCGTATTGTTGTTCGGAAACTTTAGATTAAATACAGTTTATGGCAGCGTCCTCGTTGCTGTAGGAAGTAGTTTATCTTGTAGCAAAGTTGAAGAAGATAGTACCTGTGAGTTAGTATGGGTGGAGGTGATTCTTGACAACCAAAAAGTTAGTTCTATTTAGCCATCCCGCGGTCCATATGAGTCAGTTCCTGAACAGTTCATAGAATTCTTGAGTCTCATCACAAGTAGGTACCCTACCCGTACAACTATAGTTGGAAGTGACGTCAATCTATCCTTGATAAGTTGGCAAAAATACGTATTCTTATCTCTCGGTGGTTAAAGTCAGTTGTCAGAAGTTGTATAATCTGCATCCTCCGAAAATTATTTTCAGCAATTCCTTCAGGAGCCCATTCGAAGTGTACATGGTTGGTACAACATTCTTGTCCCTATAGCAATAAATAAATATGAGCAATTAGGGACAATCATGACGGATGGAGGTATTAGTGCCCACGTGCCCACTGCTGGGAGAACGATCACCTCCTCTACCAAACGCATGACAAGTGAACGCAAAAAATATGAGGTCTACAACTTTGCTTCCACCGTTTTACAATAGACTACAATAGCGGCAAGTGGGTTTCTGGTGGTTGACCATAGGTGTAATACAATAATCTTAGGCATCTGTAAACCTAATGCCATAAAAGTATTAGTTGATTAGTGATTGCAACGTAAGTTTATTCTCGATTAGGTACGTCAGTTTACGTAGCCATTTCTCGCAATCTGCGGGAAGTTTTAATTTTCTGCATTAACATGAATAAACCTGTGGCTGTGGCTCTCAAAATACTGAGTAAGACCTATAGTGAGGGAGCTATTAGTGGAAGAACGCGCAGAGAATAACGCCTTAGGAACGATGATTTTCATGTCGAAGAGCGGCATGGCGGGGTAAGACGGAACGTTTTCGTAGCTACTGAAACAGACGAAGACAGTCACAGGACGTCATTATAGAAAGCAACTGATGCGTTCGAGCCGAGCACTTAAACACAAACGGCCAGAATACAACGATAGACAGGTAAAGGTAATTTTTGCAGCAAGTCAGTGCTCGAACCCATGTCGCAAAACCCGTCAAAATATACATGGAACGTTGAAATGAGAAGTCCTATCCCTCCCGGCGTATTCCCCATACGTTGCTCTCTCTGAATATCACCTTTTTCGATCAGTGGCATACAGTTTGGCTGAACAGCACTTCTGATCATATGAACAAGTGCAAAACTGAATCGATTCATGGATCCCCATAACAGACGCGCAGTCCTTCTGTCACGGGATGTATATGCTCTCCGAAAGATGACCAGCGATGTGAAATGCAATGAATCATAATGTTTTTGTAAGTTTTCCACAATGAAGCCCCGAACTTTGAGAAAAAACGGCGGAAGGGAAGCTGTAGACCTAGTACCTATTTAATAAAAGCAGATAAATGTGCTGTTAACGCCTTCCCAGCTATGCGAATGCAGAAAAGGGTTAAATTTACGGAACTAGTATGTGTGGCAGTTGAAGCGTTTATACTGAAAAATTTAATAAAAGATGATACTGATCCCTCATGTTACGCGAAAGACGTCCACAGTTTCAGAAGCAAAGAAAGAAGCTTGGCGAATTAGAATGAACACAAAATCTCTAAGAAGCTGTCAACTTATCGCACAATCTATGCGAGATGCTTTTAATACTTTCTACAACGAAACACTGTCTCGTAGTCTGACCGAAACTTCAAAGAGATTCTGTTTTATGTAAAATACACCACCGCAAGATACAATAAATACCTCCACTGCGCGATCGATAACAGTTGCGCTAAGGCGGAGTTACAAAACACATCTACCGAAATTCCTTCACGAAAAAAGACGACGTAAATATTACAGAATTATAATGGAGAGCACTTGATAACATAATCGATTTAGAAGTAGATAGCCTCGGCATAGCGAAGCAGCTTAAAGCACCAAATAAAACTGGACTTCCGGTCAAGACAGCATACCAGTTAGGTTCCTTTCAGAGTATGCTTGTACAATAGCTACATACTTAGAAATCATTTAGAGCCACTTGCACAACCGAAGATCCATACCGAAAGACTGGAAAGTTACATTTCACACCAATAGTTCAGAATGGGAGTAGAAATGAGGCTCTGAATTTGAGACCCATATCACTAACGTTAATTTGCAGTAGGATTTTAGAAGATTTACTGTGTTCGACTATTAATAATTATCTCGAAATTAACCGTCTATTGACACACAGTTACAATGAATTCAGAAATCATCGTTCTTGAGAAACACATTTAGCTCTTTATTGAGTGGTATCTAAAAGGTACCTGTAATTGAGTCCGTATGTTTAGATTTTCAGAAGGCTTTTGACACAGTTCCTCACAAGAGACACTTAGACAAACAACATGCCTGTTTAGCATTCCATCATTTGTGCGACCGCTATTTTCTGTCAAAAAGATTACAGTACGTACTAATCGATTGAAATTCAGCGATTAAAACAGAAGTGGTACCGGGAGTTCCTCTAAGAAGTGTTGGGAGTCCACTGTTGTTCCTGGTCTACATAAACGATTTAGCAAGCAATCTTAGGAATCCTCTTAGGTCGTTTGCATGTGATGATGACATTTCCCGACTAGTAAAGTCATCAGAAAGTCAGAAACAATTGCAAAATGACCTATACTGAACGTCAGTATGGTGCGAAATATCGCAAACATCTCTGAATAAGGAATAGTATGAGGTCAGGCACACGATTACCAAAACAGTCCGTTAAAATTTTGTTACACGATAATCCACAAAAATATAAAGGTTGTCACTTCTACTAAATATATAGCAATTATAATTACGAGCAAGTGGAACTGAAACGATATCATAGATAACATTGTACAGTTGGTAAATGGAACACTATGCTTTATTGGCAGCATACCTGGAAGATGTAACATATCTATTAAAGAGACAGCATACCCTCTGTTACAGTTCTGCAGTGCAGTATGGGATTCTTAACAGATACGATTGACGCAGGGCTTCGAAAACATTTAAAGGAGGGATGTTCATTTCTTACTATCGCGAAAGAGGGGAGAGAGTGTCACGGGTATGAAACGCAAGTTAGGATGTCAGCCATCCGACAAAGGCGATCTTCGTTGCAGCGAGACCTTTTCAAGATATTTCAATCACTACTTTACTTCTCTGAATGGATGAATTATTATATTCTCGCCAACGTAGACGGGGTGGGGGGGGGGGGAGGCGGGGGGAAGGGTGAACGATCGTAACAAAAGATTTAAGTGTTCATTTTCCCCATGCCCTGTTAAAGAGCCCAACAGTAGAAAAATAGTCTTAAGGTGGTTTGAATAACCATTTGATAGCGATTTCTGTGTGATCTTCCGAGTAGTCATGTTGTAGATGTTAACTTCCCAAGAACTTGCGTCCTCTGGTCAAAATGTCAGGACACTCCGCTCTTAAAATAACGCTCCCTTTCGAGATCTGCCCATTCCTACTCAGGCTTCAAACAGAATAAAAAAGAAAAACTTATCTTTCAATGACTGAATAGAGGCAAGGCGTTTGAGAAAACTGATAAGTGGTTTAGGAAGCATAATATCAAAATAGCTTTCAAGACAGATAATTTATTAAAACACAAATTAAGACATAATATTAGCAGTAACGGAGACAAGTATGCTGCCCTACATGAAAGGTGCTTTGAACTTGAGCGCCACACTCGCCTTTCGCAGTCCAGTAAGTCAGCAGTTCCTGAGCACTGTATTACCACACGAAATGCTATAGATTTTTCTGCCACGAAAATCATGGTCCCAGCGAAAACCTTTCAGTAATTAAAGAATCTGAGGAAATACACCTAGCACAAAATCTTATAAATCGTGACGACGGTTTTCAATTGGACAAGCCTTCTCTCTAATTACTTCTGAGAGAGATAGTTTACTAATAGTGACACGCGTGGCGACATCTGACGTGAAGTTTTGGCGACGCTAGCGCGTTTTCCGACAGAGGGTGGACACGTAATTTTCACCCTTACGCATGCGCCTCCGCGCCGCAGATGGAGCAGTATTTCCAGAGGGAGCGGATTTCGATAGGGGACACTCCTGTGACGGCCGCCAATACGTAAGCGTTTCCGCGCGAATTTTTGTTATAAAGCCGACGTTGGGTACCTCCAGTCTGCTGCTCCTCCCCCTTTCTTCTGTGCCCTCTCCCTCCGTCAGCTCCCCCCCCTTTTTTTGGCTTTTCCATGTCCTACCCCCTTCCCTACCCCTCATCTGTCCCGGTCTTCTCATCCCCCCCTCCCCCGACCCACTCCATACCAATATGCCTTACTACTCTCAAGTGAAGTGTTTTCCGTGAGTCTTCAGTGTTGTGCACCCCATTTTTAATGTGTTGAGAACCAGACTTCTTTAGTTGGGCCTGTCTATTTCCTAAGTTTTTTTTTTTTTAATCAGCATTTACGGACTCCTTTGCTTTTTATGTTTTCTTCACAACTTTTTCGCCATGTACCAGTTTTAAACACTCACCATTTTATCACCTCTTTTCCCCAAGTGGGGGGCGGGGGTAATCGAAATACAATAAAGAAAAAGCAATCTCGAGGGTTGGATACCCTCAATTCCAGGTCGACGGATTACACGGACCTGATCTGCCCTCAGGTGGCAGTCTACGTTTTGGAAGAGCTCCTGGTTGTTGTCATATGTCTCTGTCTATCCATCCGTTTGCCTGCCCGACTGGCAGCCTGCCAGCTTGCCGGGTTCCCACTCGCGGCCGTCCGCCCTCGCCGCCACCCAGCCCTAGCCACCGTCCGCCATTAGCCGTCTATCTGTAAGCTGCCGCCACCCGGTGCTCGCCGCCGCCTGCTGTTCTTCGGTCTGACACCGTCAGTCTGTCCTTCTGTCGACGTTCGCCGCCGCCCGTTTGTCCGTCCGTCCGTCCGTCGCGGTCGGTGCGTTATGAGCCTTCCCATCGCCACTGTCATCTACACTTTCCCTTCCCCCACTTTCACTGTAACGTCCTGGAGTGCCGCCCCTGGCCACTCTCCCTATACCTCACCACCTCTCCCACCTCTCACTTATTCCCCCATCTCTTCCTCTGCTGTTTACATCCGCGTCTACACCCTTCCCCCAGCTCTCACACGCACAAGAGTCCCCTCTCCAGTCCCAACTACAGCCCCCACCCTCATGTACACCTACGCTGTCACCTCTGCTGCCACTCCTTGGGTGGTCGACTTCCTCTCCCCCACCCCCACCCTCTCACTTCACCATGTGCCTCCCACCTGCTTCATGTTACGCCAGGCCTCAATTGCCACCACTGAAACGGCCCCATCTCCTAGCTCTGCCACTGTGACTACAGGATCTGCCGACGGCCACCTCTCTCTCCTCTCCATCTCACTCCCCTCCTCCCAGCAAGCACTCTCAAAAAGCCTAGAAATGTGTCAATGCCGACTCTGCTCCCACCACTTCCCACAAAAAGTCACTGCCTCCTTCCCCGCCCACTGTCGTCTTCATGGATACCACCCCTCCTCCTGTCACCCATACCCCAGCACCCATCCTCCACAACTTTGTCCTGTCAGCCCTGGGCCCCAAGTTCCTTGATGCCTATACCCTCACCAGCGATATATGAAAGTATCTCCCAGGTGCTCCCATCTCCCAAATGATTCCCCACAAGGACTCAGTCCTCTTAAAAGTCTCCCTCCCCCTCCTATCATATGGATGTCCTTTGTAAACTCCCATGTATCGTGTTTGGCCCCCTCGCATCCCTGACACCCATCTCTCTCCTCTTCCTCTCGTCATAAGCCCCAGCCCCCATATCGCCTCCAAACCTAAACCGCTATTATAACCAAGCTCAGCCCGGTGATCAGAGAGGATGAGGAGCACCCACCTGACCTGAACCCACATCCCAACCTAGAAATCCGGTCTGCGTGCAATATCCACAATGCCTTTAGTCCCATTTATCTCATGCGGGTCTTTTTGGAGGCTGGCCCCACCATTGACCACTTCCTCACTAATGGCGCCATGATTTTCCACCCCCATCACCCTGTTGAATCCTCCAAATCCCCTCCCCAATCCTACCGCTGCCAGCGCTACCTCATGTATAATGATCACTTCATCTGCAACTGCAAAAGCCTCCCACATGTTCCCACCGCAAGGCCTCCCATTTTCTAAAAAACTTCCCCTCCTTCATGTAACACCAGCAATGGCCCCAACCTACCTGCGCCCACAAGTGTAAAGCCAAACCCCCTACTGCCACCCCTCAGCATGCTGCCCTTGTCCATCCCATTGATCGCCCCCTTATACCCTAACAATTCCCTCTGTTGACCCCCCACACCTTAAGACATCACTCTTTTCCACGCCATAGCCCATCAAAACGTTCAGCCTTTACAATGCCCCCACACCCTCCAACAGGTCTCCCTCGCCACCCACTCTGTGTTTCACCTTGAAAGTTAACCAGTTTGGCTGCTATTTAAAAGAATGATTAAGAATCTACGCAAAATCTAGTTCACTGAGCATATTAATTTCCTCAGAAACATAGACTGACGTAATGTAAGCAAAACACGTTATGATAGATTATGGTAAACTACTTACATGTGGTTTGACCACAACGGACAAGGATACTGGGTGGCAAAAGTGTGTCAAGACCTCTGGCCCTAAAAAGGTAGACGAGACTTCCATCGATAATCTTCAGAAGTCTGTACAGTTTCAGAACTAGTGGCGATTGCGATTTCTACACCCTGACAAGGCTGGAGCAGCAGTACATTACCCTGATTGCTTCGTGTAGCAATGGAACTTGTAGTCGGTGATATGTGTGCAGCACAGGCGAGGTGTAAGACAGTACCTTTGAATCGATCGCGGCCACGAAAGAAATGCTAAATCTCATGGTCAGCCTTCAGGCAGATGGATCGCAATTGACTCTCTACCAGAACCCTGAAATCACGGTAGATTTCAATGTGTCACATACCAATTCGCTGGTTATACTAAGGACAAATTTGGCTCAATTATACGACAGAGCACACAGGGATACCTAACATCAAGAATGGTAAACCAAAAACGTATAAGTGTGCCCTCAGCAAACGAGTAGTCTCAGACGTTAGAAGTCACATGTCGGTACAGTAAGAATTCACAACAGGCTCCCCAGTCAAACTACTTGCAAGTGAAGTCAGTCTTAGGACAGGTCCCAACTACCAACCACAAATGTCAGAGTTTCGACCAGAAGTTGCTTCTAGACCAAAGTCTAGGGCCCGAGTGCCTCGCATCTCTCCAGAGAAAACAATTATTTTGTTCTGTAATGTACACAAATGACACCGATTACACCCCATCTTGAGCCAATCACTGGCCTCTAGAGGCATTAAATCTCCCCTTCTACATGACAGCATAAAACAATGTCGAACCAGAGCAAGAGTTAAGAAACCTACATCTCTCGAAAAAAATAAACCTCCTATTACTGGCCTTTATAAGTTTTTGCTGAGAGAGAAGATGTTTTTCTCTGAAGTTGCATCGCTTCCCGTGGCAACAAACGAACAGATACAACGTTATAGATATTTATCTAAATCGCCCGCACCTTGGAGCATGCTAGTCGTAGCTATAAGGTGTCACAAAGATTCTATCTCTAAACGGTTCTCAGCACGAGTGTTTCTTATACGACTGAGGTGGACGATGGAAGTGGGTCACAGACCTATTTGCAGTATCAGCGAACACGAAAACTTACTGAACTTTAATTAGCCATGGCGCTGCACACAATTACCGTTTTATGAGTTTTATGAGTCCACATGCTGGCGCCAATGGAAGTATAGCGGCATTGATCTGCTGGAGACCTGTCTCGACTAGGGAGTGCTCTTTCTGCCCTGTGTTTCTGTGGGCCTGTCCGTCAAGATATACTGAGAGATGGGCTTACTGCCAGTTGCTTTCAACTTCCAACATGCCATTTCTACTAAACCATAAAAATTCCTCATGCTATTAGCGTCCTACAGGGCTCCATCAACTCCTGCTCAGGCTGTTAACTTTCTAGTCTTACTCAGGTTGTGTAACAAAACCTCTAAGAAAAAAAAGGTGTGAGAAGTCCTCTCAACTTCAGCACCTTCACTACTTACTCCCAAGTCCACTTCACCCACATCAACACCCTAGTTTAAGCCTCTTACCTCCCTATTTTCATCCCTCCCCTCTCTTCCTGTCATGGCATTGCATGAGTGTACCATCCTCTTGCAAAACATCTACTCCTTCTGCATCAACAAATCACTACTCATGTCACCTTCCCCCCAGTACTGGGATGACACCTTTGTCCAGAACGAAACCATTCTGCAGCCCCACCATACAATCTGCACCTCTCCCTATATACTCCTCCAAACTGACACTCTTCATCCTCGAGCGCACAGTGGAGTCGCCATAGGCCACCTTAAACACATCCCCATCCAGTCACAGCATCTCCTCAATGTTCCCACTGAACACCTTAACCTCAGCATCTTCTTCCCTCCCTCACTGATCACCATCTATGTCTGCTCCACTGCTCCTATCCCCTATGACATCATGTCCCACAGTGACCACACCTTCTCCACCTATGTGATTGCCACCATCATCAACATCCATAGCTGCTCCCCTCGCGCCCTTCGGCTGTGGCATCAGTTCCTCATCACGATTTGCCATCACATCCTTGACCCCACATATAGCGACCACCTCCCCACCCTTCTCACCATATAATCTTTTCACCAACCCCGTCATCCTCCATGCCCTACACCCCCTGCTAAGGTAGCCATTGACCACCTAAGGAGGGGATGCTTACTGGGACTCCATTGCCATTCAGGTCGAACGCCACTCTCTTTCCTTTCACCATCATGATGACATCATCCATGTGTCATCCTTCCTTCAGATGGACATTGCTGACGCTGTGTAGGCCCATGTTCGTATTAAACTATCCACTCCTGCCATTTCACTGTCCCTCGAGAGGCTGTCCTCCTCTTCCACAAATCCCACCGCCTCTATCACTCGTTCCTGCATCCTTGTGATACAGATACACTCCAACGCCACTGGCAAATACAGCGATGTGTTCAGAGCCTCATTACAGTAAAGAAACGCTGGGAGTGGTGCCAAACCTGTACACAACTCAATGCCATCCTCCCTATAACCTCCTCCAGGTCAGCCTTCCATCACATTACTGGTTCCCATTCCACAACCCATTACCCCCTTCTCCACAACGACCGACCCCAACCACTTTGCTACCCACCTTCTCAAGGTATTCTTCATAGTTGATGATCCCCACTTTGATTATTCCCCTTACCCCACCATCATTGAACATGCTGATACCTCAGTCCCCCCACTTGTTCCCAGTCTCCAATAATTGGGGCAGTTGCCGACCTCTGACATAAACACTCCAGTCACAGCACACAACATTAAACTTACCCTTAGGTCAAAATGTAACACGACTGTCTCAACTACCACCACCTCAAAGACTGCCCCTTCTTCTTCCTTACTCACCTTGCCAATTTATACAATGTCATCCTCTCTACCAGCTTCTACCACAACCTGTGGAAGACTTCACACATCTTCTTATTCCTAGGACCCAAAAAACCCCCTTCTGTTGTCCTATCACCCCATCATCCTCACCTCCATCTTCAGTAAGGAGTTTGAATCCATCCTCTTCTATCGTATCCATCACCATCTCAATCAACAACACCTGCTCCCCCTTACTGACCATCCTTCTCCATCAAAGACCATCCTTCTCCACCAAAGACCAACTACTTAACCTTGTCCACCTTCTCTCCCTCCAACTTAAGTCCCGTCACTCCGCCATTTTTGTTTCGCTCGATCTCCTAAATGCCTACTACCAAGTATGTCACCCCGGTCTCCTCTTTAAGCTCCCAACCTAAACCTTGCCTCTCAATTTTGTATGTACGGTCGCTTCATTCCTCTCACGTCATTCCTCCTATGTCATCCTCCATGACACCAACTCCTGTTTCTTTTTATCCCACTGATGGCATCCCTCAGGGTTCCATCCTCTCCCCTCTCCTCTATCTCCTTTACACCACAGATAAGCCAATGTCATCCCCACCTGTCCACATCCTGTAAAAATATACGTTATTTCACATGTTATGAGCATGAGGCGTGCCAATGGCGGAGCGAGCAACCTTTCTGACAAGACCCAGTTATCCAAGCTGGGCTACATTTTGAAGCCCGTTTTCCAGAGGAGACATTTGGCAACGCGTCGATGAACACAACCCTGCTTTGAGAATGATGACAGAATGAAAAGTTTAATTGTGAAAACCAGACGAAATGTCGAATTCCTGATCAGCTATGCCTACGATTAGCTAGAAGCCTCTGGATGCATTTCATTAGTCTCTGAGATGTGCCGAAGTTATCATCATGTGTAAAGGTTATGTACAAAGATTCAAAAAGTCAACAACAGTTTTTGAACATTTTAATTTAACGTAAAGGACTTTTTCATGAATCATTAGCATTGGTGAAATGTTTTTTTTTTTTTCAAATAAATTGAAGGAAAGGAAGTTTATCTCGTAAGAACTGACACCGAATTGTTGCCTCTTTGAATTACAGAAGTCACGCTACAGAATTTGAGGTCAATTTGTTTCACAATATTCAGGTGAAAATATTATGATACGTACTTTCCAAAGGCTAGACTGGCTTCATTTCATTTTTGGACTGAAGAAAGATGAATTTAATTGTGAAAAAGCGTTTAAGTGACAGTTCGGAAATAAAAATACGGAGACGGTCTTTTTGGACTGAAGAAAGATGAATTTAATTGTAAAAAAGCGTTTAAGTGACAGTTCGGAAATAAAAATACAGAGACTGCCTTTTAGATTAAACTGAAGTTCAAATAAACAACAATACTGATATCGTTGAACGCTATAGATTACGAGTGATGGGATGCTGGTCCTTAGTATCGTCGTGCCTTTGAAATACGTGGGAGAAAATAACGTCTTCATCTTAAGGCAATTTATTATGACTAATTGCATAATTTTGATTGGACCTATATTTCATGAGTTAGTTCAAGATAATACAAAACTGAATGTTGACGTGCCAGAGGCAGTAAACTACGTTGAGATCGCGCGAAGTGAACACATTCTGTGCTCAAGAGCGCTGATTCGGAGTGGCATACCCAGAATATGTATATATAAACTCCCAGGAAAATCGATGTGAAGTCAATTAATCATGTCTGTTCTACATATACGTAGAGGAAACGACAGGAAATGTTGGGAAAGGTTACGCAGTCGTTACCAAATACCAAGCAAATAACGTAAATAAACAATATGTAACTTTTTATGTTTTGCACCTTGGTCTTTCATTCATAAATGATGATTAATGTGATTAATGAAAATATTGGGTTGCGTACAGGAGGGGCGATAATCCTCACCTCCTGGCTTTGTGTGTTTGATTTAGATGCTATGTTATTTTCGTTTAAAATTTTTGGTAACATTTATTGTAATGCAAAACTGAAAGTTTTCAGTGTCATACAATTGTTATCCACAAATGACTGGGTGCGGCAACACAATACCGGTCTAATAGGCACTCATATATGCATATGCATCTATATGAAGGCGTCCCTTACCTAGGTGTCCAGTTGATCATTAAAAATCATATTTATTATTTCCTTTCTGACGTTCAGCTTTAGACACATAGGCCGTCTTATCAATAAGAGTATTCGTTGTTTACAGTTTGACTTACTTGGAAAAGCAATTCGCACCCCCTGGCACCATGTTGCATAACTAGTTATGGTTGAAAAGAGGTTATGCCTATAATCACATAAGAACTTTTAATATGAGCGTGAATACTGTACGTAAATATTTCTGCATGACACGTGTTTTGTAATTTGTAGGTGTGTGAATTTAGAACGGGCGAGTCAGCGCGAAACCGGTAAACAATAGAGCAATACATTGTATATTCATGCAACTGAGACGAAGGAAACAAACAAAAGAGAAAAAATAGAACCAGAGACATAATTAATTTTACCTTCGGAGCAAGGTGTGCGAAAGTTGTTCAGGTTAAGCACTACAACCCCACCAGCTCATAAGCAACAGAGTACACGATCCGGTTACGATGTATGAACATCTACGGGTCACCGCAAGTTTTCTCAGGTGAGAAAATCGCGGTGACTTTAGTCTAATTATGTCTTTAACGATAAGTACTATTTCTGTTTGTATAACGGAATATTTCATTCAGTTACTTTCTTTCTATGCTGTATCATTTCCTTTCATGTGCGGTACAAGTTTCATAGAACTATTTTACTATGCGCTGACACATGATATGTAAGATACTTTCGTCCATAAGTTTTGCACTTCCGTGAATTTGAGAATATGACCAAATATTAGTTGGACGTAAAATTTCAGATTGTCTAACTCTCAGTGACAACTACAGTTTAGATTGAGGTGGGGGAACAAAGGTAAGCAAAATGCTCCTATTCGGAAGGACTGCGTTTCAAATCATTCTGTGGCCATAAAGATTTTGTTTTCCCTTGGTTTCCGTAAATGATTTGTCGCAAGTGCAGGGATGTGTTGAGTGAAAAAGAGAACACTTCTAATCCCAGTATGAGCGTGTGTGAACTCTGAAATGACCTCGTTGTCGACGGGACTTCAAAATCCTAATTTGTTTTGAGTTATGTTTCGCTTCGTCGTCAGCCACATCTACCGGAATTTTACGACGTTATGCTTCATGACGGACGTCTTCAATGAGACACAACGTTACTTTCAGCTTTCATGTCGATAGAGCTTACTTTCTTAGTAAATATTATTTCTGCCACATGCTTTCGTATCGTGCCTTTGTACCAATCGGACGAGTAGATTGACACTGGAAGAGACTGCCACTGATATTCAAATTACCAAAACAATTCTCAGCTATTTTTTTAGATCGACAAAATGATAAGTCTGGGAAAGATTTTATGCTAATATAACATACCTGAACCAGTCTGACTGTATTATTTAACATTTCATTGTGGTAGAGATAAAAGTCAATAATCAGTGGACGAACTTAGAAGGAGTAGGTCTCTGAGAGACCATCCAGATTTGGCTCATATTTGACAAATCACTTGCGTAGAACATGAAATGAAAAGGTCTACAGTATTTTGGCTCCACACGCCCCCTTTTCGGAGAAAACTCCCCCAAAACATCATGATTTACACTTTCGGCTCAAAACTGATAGCATCGCAAAATAACTGAAACTGACAATGTTTTGTCATCATATATTTGACCCACAAATGAACATTTTCCTATACGTTGGGGAAAAACACTTTTCGACTGTCACTTTTGTACTCATAAAGTACAGTTCAACGAAAGCGCCGGTGGTGTGGTGATCTTCTGCGCTTTTTGTCGCATACAAATTTGTAGGAAATGGACTGTTAATACAATAATTAAAGGAATGGAGCTAATAGGCTAATAACACTATTGCCAGCAATGACATCATGTGGCGTACTTTTCTGGGCTCATCAGTGGTTTTCACTAACCCTATATTCTCCAAGACTGGCTTTCAGAGTTTCAGTTGTTGACCTTCCGACATATGACCGCGTTTGTAGGAGTTATCCTGAAACTTGTGCTCTGTCCTACGAAATCCAGTTGTGTTGTTAGAATGACGTGATGTCTTCCCCTCGCTGAGATTATATTGCTGAGATTACGATTCAGCACTCTCTCTCTCAAACAAGGTAAAACTGAAAAAGATTCTCCATGATAAATCCTATCTTTGCTAGGAAGAATTTTTATTTTTTTAATGTTGTAGATGGAAAGTATTAGTTCACGCCTGCACTTTTTATATGATGTGGAACGAATCAATTCATACGCAAATATAGCTGTATATTGATCAGATGTTTTATATATATATATATATATATATATATATATATATATATATATATATGTGTGTGTGTGTGTGTGTGTGTGTGTGTGTGTGTAATATATTCTAAATAGTGTGATGTGCTGGCCAGGAATAACGTCGTTGTCTCAGACAAGCAATTATATATATTCTAAATAGTGTGATATGCTGCTACCGTTTGCCAAAATGACTTCTGCCTTCTAGACTGCTACCTGTCTGGTGTGCAGTATCCGTCACTGGCAGCTGTTGACCTCGCAACCACTGAAGAGGTGATTTGGAGGCTTCTGAACACCGTCCACCCGTCGCAGAATTCAGCAAGTGCGCTATCCACTCTGCCCCGACTTGTACCTTTAAGAAGAGCTTTGCTGTTGTTTATCTGCATAAGTGCAGAACTGCTGACAGATTGTCTCAAGACACCCCTTAGATGTCTATGAAAGTATTTTGGTAACACGCCGTCCATGTCTTGGGCAGTAGCCAAGTTCCACAGGCTACGCCGGTCGTCAACGAGATCCGCCACCCGTCCGACACTTCACTGCGTAATCAGGACGTCACAGGGCGCCTTTCGCCACAGATGCTGAGACAGCGTCACCACGTTCAGAGGCTGTGCATGGGACTGTCGTTGGCTTGTGCGCTGAGACAGAAAAAGACACATATTGTAAATTTTAATGTAATAAATTAAATTCCCGCTAATTTTGTATCATTAGCCTCCAGCGCACCAACCGACGTGCCTCATTGCACTCTACGTTCCTTCTTTCTGACCACAGAAGACGTCAGTGCTACCCCTAGATTTCATGAGCCTCTAGAGAATGTTTTTTGAGGGCCCCTTCTCAGCCCATAGTTCATTATCACAAAAAGTAATTTTTGTGAGTGGTTTTACATGTGACCAGTAAATAAATAACGCCCGCATGGAGTATTGCCAATAATTTATTTATCAGTTGAATATATCGTTCTTCAGTAGATAAACATGTTAGTATCACATAATAATAATAATAATAATAGTACAAACAATAACAATAAACCCCGTGGAGGCTCGGAAAAAGAATAGGCCTTCGGTATGTTATGCCAGTCGTAAAAGGCGACGAAAAGAACATACCAATAATAGGGCTAACCTCCCTTTTAGTGTGATTAGTTGGTTCAGGACAGAACTAATGAAGACTCGGACAAGTGATGTCATGGTCGGGAACGACGCTTGAACCCTATTCCCGTCCACAATGGTAACGACACTAATAGCCACACGGAAAATGATTTAAATCGAAATAGAGGTGTTTTGCAGGACATGCTTCCTGCAACCACTCTACAAGGAAAACAAAGACAGAGGATGGGATGGTCAGATGAAGTTAACCGACACCTCATGTTCTGATATTACCGAGCAACAAACTTAGCAACCAACCCAACTGGATACAGATCACAAGTATACACAACATTTATTACCAGATACCCAGAATTAAAAATTTTAACAGAACAACGACGAGCTGATCAGATTCGTGTACTAATAAAAAATAACAGGATACCCCAGTATACTCCAGTCAGAATTAGAAAACCTGAAACAACAAGTACAACAAATATTGGAATAAAATAAAGTGCAGTCAGAAGAAGAAGAAAATACAGTAACGGACTCAAACATCCCAGAGCAAACAAACAAAGAACAACACACATCAATTAAACAATCAGAGGAAAATGAAATCTTAAGACAGCCACGAGAACAAGCACAAATAGAACATGAAGTGACACACATGTTAGATATGGAAGAAAAATTTCAGTTTGCATATATAGAATACAAAGACACAAATATAGTCATTAGACCATTCTTGCATAGACCACCAAATTACCCACAAGTCGAAACAACAATAACAACTATCAACACAATCATACACAACAAAATAAGTGAAAATATAACTATGGAAGAGTTACAACTACTGGTTTATATAGGAGCACTCATTACACTAAATATACACACTAAGCAGAGATCAGAAACAACCAACACACAGAAGAAACCCACAAAACCAGCATGGCAACACAGGCTACAGATCAGAATAGAAAATCTGAGAAAAGACATCGGACAGCTAACACGATTTATAAAAAATGAAATATCAGACAAAAAACGATAAGGTTAGGTAAAATCTCACAAAAAGTAGCGATAGAGCAATTAGATGAAAAGAAGCAGAAATTACAAGCATTGGCCACACGACTAAGAAGATACTATAAAAAGTGGAAATAGAAGGAAACAAAACCAAACATTCAACACAAACTAAAAGAAATTTTACCAGACAATAGATAACACACACATTAAAATAGACAATCCACCAAACATAACAGACATGGAACACTTCTGGAGCAACATATGGTCATACCCGGTACAACATAACAGACACGCACAGTGGATACAAGATGATACCACAAATGCCTGAAGTGATAATTTTGCAACATGAAGTCACCTGAGCAATTAATTCTACGCACAAATGGAAAGCCCCTGGAAATGATAAAATAGCAAATTTCTGGCTAAAGAAGTTCACCTCAACACATTCGCATCTAACTAAATTATTTAACAGTTACATTAAAGACCCATACACAGTCCCTGATACACTCACACAAGGAATAACTGATCTGAAACCTAAAGATCAAGCAGACACAGCAAACCCAGCAAAATATCGCCCCATAACACGCCTACCAACAATAGCAACTGATAATGGGTACAGAGGTGACATATCAAGCTAAAACTAAACAAAGGTCGCTGCACTACGCATACATTGATTACCAAAAAGATTTTGATAGTCTACCCCACTCATGGTTAATACAGATATTGGAAATATACAAAGTAGATCCTAAATTAATACAGTTTCTAAACATAGTAATGAAAAATTGGAAAACCACGCTTAATATCCACACCAATTCAAATAATATCACATCACAGCCAATACAGATTAAGCGTGGAATATACCAAGGAGACTCATTAAGTCCTTTCTGGTTCTGCCTTGCTCTGAACCCACTATCCAATATTCTAAATAATACAAATTATGGTTATAATATTACTGGAATATACCCACACAAAATAACATATTTGCTGTACATGGATGATCTAAAACTACTGGCAGCAACAAATCAACAACTCAACCAATTACTAAAGATAACAGAAGTATTCAGCAATGATATAAATATGGCTTTTGGAATAGACATAAGTAAGAAAATTGGCATAGTCAAGGGAAAACACACTAAACAAGAAGATTACATATTGGATAACCACAGCGACTGCGCAGAAGCGATGGAAAAAACAGATGCCTATAAATATCTAGGATACAGACAAAATATAGGAATAGATAATACAAATATTAAAGAAGAACTAAAAGAAAAATATAGACAAAGACTAACAAAAATACTGAAAACAAAATTGACAGCAAGAAACAAGACAAAAGCTATTAATACTTATGCTATACCAGTATTGACCTACTCATTTGGAGTAGTGAAATGGAGTAACACAGACCTAGAAGCGCTCAATACACTTACACGATCACAATGCCACAAATATAGGATACATCACATATATTCAGCAACAGAAAGATTCATATTAAGCAGAAAGGAAGGAGGAAGGGGATTTATCGACATAAAAAACCTACATTATGGACAGGTAGACAATTTAAGAAAATTCTTTGTAGAACGAGCAGAAACTAGCAAAATACACAAAGCAATCACTCATATAAATACATCAGCTACACCATTGCAATTTCATAACCACTTCTACAACCCCTTAGATCACATAAAATCAACAGATATGAAGAAAGTAAATTGGAAAAAGAAAACACTATATGGCAAGCACATGTATCATCTAACACAGCCACTCATCGATCAAGACGCATCCAACACATGGCTAAGAAAAGGCAATATTTACAGTGAGACAGAAGAATTCATTATTGCAATACAGGATGAAACAATAAACACCAGACATTAGAGCAAGCATATTATTAAAGATCCCAATATCACAACAGATAAATACCGACTTTGCAATAACAAATAGAAGCAGTAGATCATATCACAAGCGGATGTACAATACTAGCAAATACAGAATACCCCAGAAGACATGACAATGTAGCAAAAATAATACATCAACAACTTGCCATACAACATAAACTAATAAAACGACACGTTCCCATATAGAAGTATGCACCACAAAATGTACTGGAGAATGATGAATAGAAATTATACTGGAACAGAACCATTATAACAGACAAAACAACACCACATAACAAACCTGACATCAGACTCACCAATGAAAACAGGAAATTAACACAACTAATCGAAATATCCATACCCAATACAACAAATTTACAGAAGAAAACAGGAGAAAAAATTGAAAAATACATCCAACTGGCCGAGGAAGTCAAGGACATGTGGCATCAGGATAAAGTTGACATTATACCAATTATCCTGACAACTACAGGGGTCATACCACACAATATCCACCAGTACATCAACGCAATACAGCTACATCCAAACATATACACGGTGAGTCACCTAACATTACCGCTGGATATATTTCGTAAACCAAATCGAATACTGACGAACCGATTCCACAGACCGAACGTGAGGAGAGGGGCTAGTGTAATTGTTTAATACAAACCATAATAAAATGCACGGAAGTATGTTTTTAACACATAACCTACGTTTTTTAAAATGGAACCCCGTTAGTTTTGTTAGCACATCTGAACATATAAAAAAATACGTAATCAGTGCCGTTTGTTGCATTGTAAAGTGTTTATTACATCCGGAGATATTGTAACCTAAAGTTGACGCTTGAGTATCACTCCTCCGCTGTTTGATCGTGTGTATCGGAGAGCACCGAATTACGTACGGATCCAGAGGGAATGGTGATGGACCTTAGGTACAGAAGAGACTGGAACAGCACATTACGTCCACATGCTAACACCTTTTTATTGGTCTTTTTCCCTGACGCACATGTACATTGCCATGAGGGGTGAGGTACACGTACATACGTGGTTTCCGTTTTCAGTTACGGAGTGGAATAGAGTGTGTCCCGACATGTCAGGCCAATAGATGTTCAATGTGGTGGCCATCATTTGCTGCACACAACTGCAATCTTTGGCGTAATAAATGTCGTACACGCCGCAGTACATCTGATGTAATGTCGCCGCAGACTGCCACAATACTTTGTTTCATATCCTCTGGGGTTGTAGGCACATCACGGTACACATTGTCCTTTAACGTACCCCACAGAAAGAAGTCCAGAGGTGTAAGATCAGGACAACGGGCTGGCCAATTTATGCGTCGTCCACGTCCTATGAAACGCCCGTCGAACATCCTGTCAAGGGTCAGCCTAGTGTTAATTGCGGAATGTGCGGGTGCACCATCATGCTAATACCACATACGTCGACGCGTTTCCAGTGGGACATTTTCGAGCAACGTTGGCAGATAATTCTGTAGAAAGGCGATGTATGTTGCAGCTGTTTGGGTCCCTGCAATGAAGTGAGGAGCAATGAGGTGGTCGCCAATGATTCCGAACCATACATTTACAGTCCACGCTCGCTGTCGCTCTACCTGTCTGAGCCAGCGAGGATTGTCCACGGACCAATAATGCATGTTCCGTAGATTCACTGCCCCGTGGTTTGTGAAACCCGTTTCATCGGTAAACAGGTAGAATTGCAACGCATTCTCTGTTAATGCCCATTGACAGAATTGCACTCGATGATTAAAGTCATCACCATGTAATTGCCGATGTAGCGACACATGAAACGGGTGAAAGTGGTGACGATGCAGTATGCGCGTGACACTGCTTTGACTCAGTCCACCGGCTCTCGCAATGTCCCGTGTACTCATGTGTGGGTTCATGGCAACAGCAGCTAACACACCAACTGCACCCGCTTCTCCTGTGACGGGCCTGTTACGGACCGGTTTGCGTGCTACGACCATACCTGTTGCATACAGTTGGCGGTAGATGTTTTGCAATGTGCGGCACGTTCGATACTCTCTGTCCGGGTACCGGTCTGTACACACCCTGCTGGCTTCAGCTGCATTTCGTCGACACTCGCCATAGATGAGTATCATCTACGCCTTTTCAGAGTTCGAATACATCACGGTCACAGTTCCTACAACACTACACTATCACAGACGTCTGGTAACACGGTGTACTACATTTGGTCTGCGTGCGGAGACGAATGCAGAATAACAATAACAGCAAGCGCTACATGCGGACGCTGCGACAGCTAGACCAAACCACAACAGTGCACTACAGCCACACTCATAAACACGGTCGCCATCGTAAACATGTCCCTGCAGATGCTGCTCGCCGACCGTGGCCCGTGTTCGTTACAACACGCTACTGAACGTCGGAGGTTTCAAGCGTCAACTGTAGGTTACAATATCTCCGGATATAATTAACACTTTACAATGCAACAAACGGCACTGATTACGTATGTGTTTATATGTTCAGATGTGCTAACAATACTAACGTAGTTCCATTTACGAAAACGTAGGTTTGTGTTAAAATACATACTTCCGTGCATTTTTGTATGGTTTGTATTAAACAATTACACTAGCCCCTCTCCTCACGTTCGGTCAATGGAATCGGTTCGTCAGTATTTGATGTGGTTTACGAAATATATCCAGTGGTAACGTTAGGTTACTCACCCTGTATATACAACTACAGAAATCTGTAATTATTGATACATGTTCAATTACCCGAAAGTTCCTAAATGCAATGTAACATACACCGTACAGTTAAAAGCAAGTCACGCTTGATCAAGGTCTGCGTCACTTTCCATTTTTAACCAGACATAACGTTGAGACAGGAAAGAATAATAATAATAGTAACAGCTATTAAAACAAAAAGACCAAACATTTAGTGAGAATATTTGCATTACTTTGTTATCTCGATTTAAAAAGCCTGCTTGTAACCGTTTTGTTAGGTGAACAATTTCGTACAACAGTTAATTTAACAGTGAACCATCAAATCTTGGAGCTGATGAAGTTATCGTCTACATCCACTAAGCTCGTTTTAGGAGCAAGTTCATGCTCTATTGGTAACAGTGGTAGATGATTAAGTTTCCCTTGGCCTAAGATTGATCTTAAATGACATTTGATTAATGCTAATTTACTAAATCACCTCTCCCTTGCAGGTAGTCACTAATAGGGTAATAAAACTCCTGAGTGCTATGAAAAGTTCAGGAAACGTAGTTGTAACCTCAACTTATAAATACCTTTTAGAAGAAAAAATAAAAGCTGTTTATTTGGCTATGGCTTCGTCAGAGACAGAAATGTAGCTGCACTCACTGACTTAAAACATTTGTGCGTATTTCATAGGATTATCACTAAACTCATCAGTAAGTTTGAATTGGTTTTGTTAACTTTACACTGTTATCTAAAATTGTGATTATTCTGAGAATCTGTTCAGAAGCTGCACAACTTTTTAACATGCCGGAGATATTCGGGTTCTGCAGTACCACATTAATTAGATTCTTCAACGAGAACCTTCCCTCCCTTTCCTAAACTTTCCTCAGTGCCAATTTCAGTAGCCATTTTCTGTAGCTCTGCTCAATAATTCAGGCAGAGAGCACTTACATACTTCGTTAAACGTGAGAGATTTAATATTTTTCACTTCAGTATCAAGGGTTACATCTTTTGACTGCAGGATTAAACATCTCATATTTATGTAGTCTAAAATGCTCCATCAGACCTTCAAGAGAATCTTGTTTCAGAGAAATAATTGATCAGCCCATTTAATTCTGCTACCCCATCACGAGACAAATTCCACTGCCTTCCTGCGTCTTTCAAAGCGCCTATTTCTTCTGGTAATCTTTCTGCTATCGTTCTCTATGCCTGAGTTCATCCGTTCCATTTTCTTTCAGAACGGCTATGAAGAGATCGACCGCAAGTCTATTTAAATAACCTTTGCTACTCTGTGCACTTGCACTGAAGAAATTGTAAGCTGGTTCAGCTGTACAATTCTTGCAGAATGTAATGCTACTAAATTCAGAGCCCAAAGTGTACAAGGAGAAAATGTTAACAGCGAAGAAATGTCTCCTATTTCCGCTTGCACCCCTGTTATTTTCCCAGCCAAATTTGCTCTATCAGCAAAGTATTGACCACGATAGAGCTTAAAATTACTTCCATGCTTATTAAATACATCTTTGTCACTATTGCCAATCGCATCAACTGTCTTTTTCTGAAAATCAAAATATTCATGGAACCCCTCATGCGTTTCCCATTTAGATTCACATTTGTTACAAAAAGTTACCTTAAAATCAGAACATTGTGTTCTGTCTTAGACACATTTGGAGCAGCAGCGCAAATAAGTGAAACTGAGCTTCTTGCTTTCCTTGTGAGATATTCTTCAACATGTTAATCCTACACAAAGATAAACGCTTGTTCTCTTCTCTCCAAAACAGAGCGGTTTT
The DNA here is from genome assembly GCF_023864275.1 of Schistocerca cancellata. Taxonomy (NCBI): domain Eukaryota; kingdom Metazoa; phylum Arthropoda; class Insecta; order Orthoptera; family Acrididae; genus Schistocerca; species Schistocerca cancellata. The sequence goes on along the minus strand of NC_064628.1, from coordinate 729,713,024 downwards.
AATCATGTTTCTCTTCACAGATTTTAATATAAATTGTATGTTCTCTTAAAAAGGGACCTATTTAGCCAGTAACTCCATGGAACCCAAGAGGTTACCATTATCGGTCCCTCCTAACTGGTACTTACCCCAAAAGTCAAATCTCGTAAGACTAGGAAGACAGCGACATCTAAAATTAATTTTAACAGCTCACGTAAAAAGTCTCTTTCTCTCAGAAATAATTTCTGGAACATGGAATAAACACTTACAACTACTAGGCTTCATCCATATTGTCACCATGCTAAATAATTATTTTTATGTAACAAACTATTATCATCAGCAGCAATATTACAGCTCTTTACATATTCGTTTCGTATGGTCAAATACGACCCCTATGTAACAGGCCTTTTAGAATCATTCTGAATTACTAAACAGTTCCAACAGAACAGTTTTTTCTTGCCGTCACTACAATAGACAGTTTTTTTTTTGTTTCAAATTTGTTGTTAGAGCATTTGGAATAAAAGTGTTGCTTGGTAAATTTTCTACTTAGTTCGTCGGAAAACTGTTGAACTGCTGAGAGGTCAATTTTGGAAACGGCCTTTCTAAGAGTCATCTTCGTATCACTATTATTAAATTGATATGGCCATTGCCCATGTCCGCTCGGATTCCAGTCACAGTCAATACGTCCATCAGACTCAAACTTTTCTTCGCTTACCTCTCCTTCGTCAGGTGGCAAAATGGCTGCTTCAGTAGCTGTTAGTTCGGAACAAGTGTCTGTTTCTGCTGACTTTGAAGTATTACTTACATTTGATACTGGATTATCCTTTGGCAAAAAGAAGCTGCGTACTAAATTATTATTTTCTCCAGCACTTTCACAAATTTCTCGTCGTGTTTGCGTCTTCCTAACCGTTCTTTGAACTAGCTTTATGGGCATAACCCAACATTTTCCTTGAAATAAATAATTTAAACACCTATTGAAATATGTTTAGACGATACGGAAAGCCTTAAATAGCAATGTAAGTAATAGTGCTAATTTACTTCTTTTTCTTAAGTGAATAAATGAAAATAAGCACAATACTTCAGTCTGAAACACACCGCGAGTAAGACACCTGTACGCCGACAATAGAGCGAAGAGTGAAAACAACGATTGCCAGTGCTGTTGCCAATGCCGTTTCTACGAAAATAGTAATGCCACAATGCTGGAGCCTCTGTTACCGTAGAGCTGCTATAAATGGAATAAACGATAGTCTTCTCACCAAACGAGTTTTAGAAAGTCGCTCAATGTATAAGGAGCCACTTTTCAAAAAACGTTATGTCCCAAAAACTAAATTTTTCAGGAGAAGCGGAAAACGTTTACCACAAAAAATATTCGATTAATTTTTACGAATTTTACACCACATACTCAGGTAGGGCAGTTGATCAAAATGTGTTTAATACAAGAAACTGCTTCTTATGCTTTCTAGCTATGAGCACTTTAGTGATAGACAAAGTGCGTTTTGTTGCGTTCTATTAGACCATCTGCCTTTTGATGTAAGCTATTTTGGACATAATGCATTTTGATTAGTTTTCAGTGACATAGAAAAATACTTTTTATTGTTTGAAAATACATTTTTTAGCATTCAGTAAAACATTTTAACACCAGAAGTAGGCACAAAAGATGTGCTTTATTTACAATAACAAAGTTCACAACATTTTTCCCAAAACAAGCTCCTCTTCTATACAGTCACAAACAATATCTTCGACAGCAAGTCCGTAACATGGGAGGCTGATAGACTGAGTGGAAAATTCAAGTATTTCGTTTTCTCTCCAGTTGTTTCCATATCTGAGGCTTACTAGTTTTTCCACATCATCTTTCTTTTCTTGTTTCAGCCTCATCAGTGATGACACTTTGGAGATATTTGATACTTTCTTCAAGCATTATCCATGTTTACTTAATGGAAAAAAGCGCTTTGAAGGTGATGTGAGTTTTCATTTTCACATCAGTTACTCTTTCACTTACCATATATTTCTTCAGATGGGTCCTTTTCAGATCACTGATCCCATCTACAGGCCTCAAAATTGTACTTAGCTCCTTGAAATCAAATATTTCCCAGTCTTTCCCTAAAATCCTTGTTTCGCCCACTTCTCCATAAACATCCTGGTGCGTGTTTGGATTCAATGTTTCTGAAATTTTACGAAGTTTCTTTCCTACTCGTCCAAATTCTCTATCAGGAGATGAAAAGGAATGTCCGCGAACTGTAAAGCGGAGACGTACATCAGTCACATACTTTGGAGGTTCTTTGAATAACCAGAAAGCAATTGCATGAATAACGTGCTGACTTTGTTTTGGCCAGTACATCCATCCGCGAACAATCTGAGAAGTGTGACAGATGTCAGTGGTCAATTTCTTTACGAAATCGGTGATGGCCAAGGAAATTTCTTGTGACCCTCTACCTGTCTTCATTTCATTCCAAATGTAAAATGCAAGTTCTGTACCTGCCACATTTGTTACACAAAACGAGTACAGAGATATCTGTCTTGCATAACATGCTTCATCAATAGATAATTTTGGGAGAGGTTGTACCTGCTGTAAATCAAAGGAAAATGTCAGGCTACAGTCATACGTTTGCTTAATTAATCTGTGAAAAGCTCTAGCACTTAAATTGTGTGACCCAGTTTCAATCATTACCTTATTCTTCGTGTTGATGTCTGTAGCAGTTTTCATTTGGTGATACGTTATATGGCAGAAGCTACAGGTACCACTGGAGTTCCAAAACCTAGATTAAGTTTGGTATCAAATATTTTCGTACAAAATGTTTTCTTCACTTTGAGACCAGATGTGACTGAATTTTTATACATGATGAACAGTTTTTTTTATACTCAGGTCACTTGGCAAATACATGCAGTGGCTCTTATATCTGGGGTAGTGACTCTCCCTTGCTTGTAGATGTGAAATGAATTCAGTTACCTGTTTCCTTTTTGCACTATACTTCCAGCCTGATGGTCTTCTTCTCTCTTGTCACGCACTCCTTCACCTGTTTTAAGGCCATAAGCAGTGGTATGCACTCTTCTTTGACCAATGCCAAAAAGCTTCCTGAAGAAAGCAGCACGCAAAGGAACCCTCCCACCTTTGGAATAAACCTTAAAAGCATTTCAATTAACAATTAGAATATTATTCCTGTATAACGTTTTAACAGTGTAAGAAATCATAAATTTGACGATTTTGTACTTGCATGATACTGTACTGTTAGAACAGTTGGTTTATTTTTCGGATCATTCCGTACTCTTCTGCGCTTAGGACTGCTCACATTGAGAAGGAAGGGAAGCCTTTTATCTTGTTCCTTTTTGTCTATCTTAGCAAAAGCCACCCACTTAGTCTTGTGTAGACCGTTAACAGGAATCGAACAACAGTAAAAGCGTCCTACTTTGTGCTGGCGGGTAGGTTCGAAGCTCATGAGATGAGGATCCTTATCCCTATACCTGACAATAAAAAATTACAGGAGGAATAATTATACTGGTAAGTACTACTGGATTAATTTGTATAGTTTTGCCATAATGGTAATTTTATCACTCTTGACTCTTACCTGTTTTCATACTCTAATTCCTTTTTTGATTTGCTCTTCATCGGTTTTCTCGTGCCAAGATTCATTTCCTCTCCAACAGTCATACATTCACTCGCTATAATAGTCTCCATGTTAGCACAACAACGTTTTTACGTCTGACGTCTACAAGTCAGACAGAATGATAAACGTTTACACACAACAATGCTGTAATACTGAAAAGAAATACTAACCGCTCGTTGGTGGTCAGTTAAAGGGTTTCGCTTTAGTCTGCCAGTCATACATTGTTGCCAACACAGCTTAATAAAACAAAATAAAGGCAACTGTGGGACTTAATGCAGTTTGAATCAATCATAGTGGATCACAAAATGTTACTTTTTGCGTGTGCTACTTTTCAGAGCTCTTTTTCAAGGTGTCAAAATGCGTTTGGACACAATGTGATTGCAGGAGTGTGTAGAGCGGGTAATAAAATACGGGATTTCGTATCAGACTCTATTTTGTCCACCAGTGTACATATTTACATTTTTAAAAGTTGCTTCTCGTATATTCAAATATATTTGATAGCTGACAAACATGCTAATCGTCGAATGTGGGGATCTATCGTGTAATTTGACGATAACAGTATTGAGTCACTGCTGCAATTATCAATACACGCTGTAAAGTTGACTTTAATAGTTAGAAGACTATAGCGTGTCCAACTTTTCTTGAGTTGTGTCAGAGGCCAGTGCAGGGAAGGAAGAGTAATAAGAACTGTTGGTGCGGGCCGAGGAATATTGTGCTAGGAGCATCTGCGGCATTTCTACCAACGTCTGCAGCTCGTGCTACATTCTAACCACTTGCCGTAAAGGAACAGAACCACAAAAGTAACAAAGTTTCACGTGTGGCTCTTATCTGTAACAATTAAACTCAAAAGAAATTAAATTAAGGCTATGTGAAACAATAATCTGAGTACGAGCACTGCCTAATAGCTACAGCAGCAACACCCAGTGTCAGCTGGTACAGACTATCAGCAGTTACAAGCAAAGTGGCAAGCGTCAAGGAAACTTACGTATTCTGTAGATCAGTGACAATCAAAAAACTTTGGTCAAGCTATAAAATACTTAAATAAAATCGCCAAGTTACATATAGCATAGAGAGACAATTTTTTTCAAAGAGCTCCCCAAAAGCCCAAGGCCCCGACATTATAGGCGGCCATGGCAAAAGTCTCAACAGGATCCTACGGATTATGTGTGACAGTTGATTTCTGTGCTGAAGACGTACGTCTGCTAATTGATGCCAGCCTCGAAACAGCACCATAGCAGTGCCCATAATCATGTAGACTCGTATCAAGAAACCAAGTATTTGTGATTTCTACTGCTGTAACCCTATGGCTAGTATAGTCGCGAGCCTATAGCGAGCCATTGCACTGATTCTTCTGATTAGTGTATAAAATAACATTGATGGAACGTAAGTCTTCTGGACTAAATGGATACAGCTGTAAATTACACAAAATAAAAATTCTGTATTCATTCTAGTATATCTTCTCAGAAAAGTTTACTTTCTTAGGAAATAACAAGATCGGGGAGCGTCAGGTGAGCTACGTTGGAATCTTTATCCCTTTTTTTTCCACGGAGTGCTATATTTTTAATTACGATTAATAGATCGCACTGTACATTACACATGAATTAATAGGTTCTAGAAATGTAAGAATGATTTAACGGGGTTCAAGCTGATTGTGAACCACACAAAGAGCTGAGAAATTCGAAAGCAAAGTATAGCAATTTGATGAAAGCTGTACAATAATATCTTACATATTACTGCAGTAAACTTATGCTTCGTCACATAAAATGATGCTGCAAAACTGTTTCCCAACAGTAAGTTAAATGCTACATGGCGTCACGGGCACGCGGCACGGTAAGGAAGGTGTTTTAGCGACGACACGTCACGCAAAAGGTGAAATCCACTGACGTAAGGGACTTCGACAAAGTGCATATTGATACAGCTCTGAGCTTGGGAATGAGCATCTCAGAAATGGCAAGCTGGTGGGCTGTTTCCATGCCACGGTCGTCAGCATCTATGAAAAGTCTTTAAAGGACGGAGAAACCACAAGGTACGTTAAAACACCCAGCATTCCTGGTAAACACCCGTTAAAGGACCTCCAGTCTCGCTAGTTAAAAAGTTTTAAGTATATCACGACATATCAGTTTCTTCGGTGAAATTAGAAACAAAGACGGCAGCGATAACTGTGCAATTTGAACTCGACTAGTAAATCCAGAGGAAAGAACCTATAAGTGGGAACACTACTGTGAACTTTGCTGACTGCGTGACGGAAGAGGAATCATTGATTGACATGAGGTCGGGGATGCAGTACTAGGATCCGAAATTAAAGAGCTTCGTATTACTTAAGATCAAATAAGGCAGAACCGATGGATAAATTTCCATCATAACTTCTAAACTCATTGTTGGAAGTTGTGTGGGATGTAGGAAGTGGTGATATACCATGAGACATTCGGAAAAACATCGTTCTCACAATTCCGATGACAGCAAGAGACGAAAAGCGCAAGAATCATCACACATTCTGCTTATTAACACCTGCATATGAGTTTCTGGCAATAATAATTTACTTAAAATAGGAAAGGAAAACTGAGAATCTCTTAGATGAAGGTAGGTTTGGCTTTATGGAAGATAAAGGCTTCAGAGAGGCAACTTTGACGTTGCGGCTGATAATGGGAGGTAGATAATAGGGATATCAAGGCACATTCATTGGATTTGTCGACTTGTAAAAAGCGCTCGACAGCATAAAATGGTTCGAGATATTCGAAATTCTTAGACATATATGCGTAAGCTATAGAGAATGTGGGTACTATACAATATGTAAAATAACCAAGAGGGAAGTATAAGGCCTGAAAGCAGGGTAGTCACACGGTCTCGGGCGGCTTGTCACGGTCCGTGCGGCTCTCACTGTCGGTGGTTCGAGTTCTCCATCGGGCATGGGGGTGTGTGTTGTCCATAGTGTAATTTAGTTTAAGTTACATTAAGTAGTGTATAGACTTAGCTACCGATGAACTCAGCAGTTTGGTCCCATAGACATTACCACAAATTTAATTTTTAAGGTCTGAATTCCAAGAATAATGAGCTGTATTTAAAAATAGTGTAAGATATGGGTGTACTAGGTGCATTGAAGTTCTAAGGCCTCCAATTTTTTTTCTCTGGACTCGAAAGAGATAGAATCATGAACTTTGTTTTAAAATGAGGCCGCGTTCATTGTCAATACCTCCCAGAGATGGCAGCACCGTACGGCAGATGGAATTTTACCGCCAGCGGCGAGAATGAGAACTGTTTTAAATACTTAAAATGGTGACGTTTTCCTTACTTGAACAGCGTGCAATCATTCGTTTTCTGAATTTGCGTGGTGTGAAACCAATTGAAATTCATCGACAGTTGAAGGAGAAATGTGGTGATGGAGTTATGGATGTGTCGAAAGTGCGTTCGTGGGTGCGACAGTTTAATGAAGGCAGAACCTCTTGTGACAACAAACCAAAACAACCTCGGGCTTGCACAAGCCGGTCTGACGACATGATCGAGAAAGTGGAGATAATTGTTTTGGGGGATCGCCGAATGACTGTTGAACAGATCGCTTCCAGAGTTGGCATTTCTGTGGGTTCTGCACACACAATCCTGCATGACGACCTGAAAATGCGAAAAGTGTCAGCCAGGTGGGTGCGACGAATGCTGACGGACGACCACATGGCTGCCCGTGTGGAATGTTGCCAAGCAATGTTGACGCGCAACGACAGCATGAATGGGACTTTCTTTTCGTCGGTTGTGACAATGGATGAGACGTGGATGCCATTTTTCAATCCACAAACAAAGCGTCAGACAGCTCAATGGAAGCACACAGATTCACCGCCACCAAAAAAATTTCGGGTAACTGCCAGTGCTGAAAAAATGATGGTGTCCATGTTCTGGGACAGCGAGGGCGTAATCCCTACCCATTGCGTTCCAAAGGGCACTACGGTAACAGGTGCATCCTACGAAAATGTTTTGAAGAACAAATTCCTTCCTGCACTGCAACAAAAACGTCCGGGAAGGGCTATGCGTGTGATGTTTCACAATACAACGCACCCGCACATCGAGCTAACGTTACGCAACAGTTTCTTAGTGATAACAACTTTGAAGTGATTCCTCATGCTCCATACTCACCTGAGCTGGCTCCTAGTGACTTTTGGCTTTTTCCAACAATGAAAGACACTCTCCGTGGCCGCACATTCACCAGCCGTGCTGCTATTGCCTCAGCGATTTTCCAGTGGTCAAAACAGACTCCTAAAGAAGCCTTCGCCGCTGCCATGGAATCATGGCGTCAGCGTTGTGAAAAATGTGTACGTCCGCAGGGCGATTACGTCGAGAAGTAACGCCAGTTTCATCGATTTCGGGTGAGTAGTTAATTAGAAAAAAATCGGAGGCCTTAGAACTTGAATGCACCTCGTACTCTTTCGACATTACTGTTCAATCTATACACGGAAGAAGCAGTGATGGAAATAAAAGAAAGGTTAAGTTTGGGATTAAATTTTACGGTGAAATAGTTCCAGTGTTACGATTTGCTGTCAATATTGCTACCCTCAGAGAATATGAAGAAGGTTACTGTATCTGTTGAATGGGATGATCAGTCTAATGTGTATAAAATAGGTACTGACAGTAAATCGAAGAGAGCCAAATCAGTAGCAAGTAGACGAAATGAGAACAGCGACAAAAATTCAAATTTTAGATCACGGAGTAGACAAAGTTAACAGAATAGAAGTATTTGAAACGTGGTTCCAAATGTTCAAAATTAGCTGCACTGGTAAGGTAAGGAAACAAGTTCTCTGTAGAATCGGCGAGGAAAGGAATATATGGAATACACTGAGCAGAAGGAGGTACAGCATGATAGGATATCGGTTAACATATCAAGGAATAGCCTCCACGGTTACAGAGGGAGCTGGAGAGGGTAAGAGCAGTAGAGGAAACAGAGATTGGAGTACATCCAGCAAATAACTGAGGACGTCATATGTACGTAATTGCTACTTTCAGATGAAAAGTGTGGCAAAGGAGAGGAGTCGTGACTCAAAAAAAGCTGACTGTCAATGGGTTCCACGGAACTGCGAGTTCAATATATTACGAGTAACTGAAAATCTGAAAATTTTCACAATACGACGCATTTGGGATCAGCATAGTGACTCTGTATAAACATGAGCGTACTGGGGGGAAAACTAAATCTGAAACTGAAAGCAACGGTGATACTGAACGCTGGACTCATCTGTAAGCGTGCTGGTACGTGATTGCGAGAGGCAGAACGACCATCGCAGACAGAATCTCACAGCGCCATTGCGTACTGCTCTCCGAATGCTGTTGCTGCCGTGACGTTTAATTACGTGTTGACGCAACCCGCAAAGCCGCGACGGATGACGTGACCATGGAACAGCTTTTGCCCGTACTGTGATGCCGTGTTTGCTGACCACGTTCTCTGTGCATCTGTGTTTGTACATTGTGCTTCCTACACTAATGAAAATAGTAGCCACGGACGTCAAGTTCTGCAAGTAATGAGAACACCAGAAATCGATTCGTAATATTACGAACTCGATATGGAATAGCATACACCCTGATGATATGTAGTACGATGTATTACTGTGATGTTTTCCAGGGAACATAGTAGCTTTCTTTGTTTACGTACAGATGGAATGCGTGGATGTCCTGCTGGAGTCAAAGACGACGCCGCCAAAATGAAAATCTCTCATCTGTGACGCTGAAAATATTGTGAGGGAAATCTACAAAGATAGTGAATAGCATTCAGGTTTTAAATACTATTCGACAGTGAAATAACAAAAATATATCAGAAGATGTTTTCTAAACGTATTTAGTTTTAATAACAGGTAGTGTAAATGTTCCAAATAATAAACATAGAGGGCCGCTATGTTAAAGTCCATATTCAAAATGTTTCCACAAGTAAGTTTGATACCAAGAAATTATACATTTGTCAAGGAATACAATCAAACAAAGTCAACACGGGTTTATGAGGGAAAGCATTCATCATCTACGTCCACAAATAAACTCACCAAGTCATAGTTCATGGTTTACTTCCATTGACTATCGATCGAGGTGAATAATGACTATCTGTATGTCTCCATACAAGCCACAATTTGTCTGATATTAATAAAGCGATAATTACACGAGATAAAGAGTGATTCCGTTGTGGTAACATCGAAAGATCGCAGTGCGGCAACACAGTCAGCAACGCGCATCGATACCACATACATCGTCGATGTGTCACTGCAATCCACAGCGACGAACGAGAGAGGCTGGAGAAGACAAGCCCTGTCTCTCAGCACAACAGCGCTCTCGCATGGGTGTCAAGCTGGAGCTGAGCATGGAACCGCTGTGTCCAGTTTGTGACCTAAGCTGAAGCTGTCAGCGGCATCGAGTAGCTTTAAAGTGTTAATCGAGTCTAAGATGGAAGAGTATCTTTGTAAATTTTGAACGTTGTACTTCAAGAGTCGAGTTAGTGCACCAAGAGGCGCATTAAAAGTCAACTACAGTCGTAACTTATCAAGCACTCCTGTGGCGAAAGATTGTATCAAGTCATGTAATATAGGTAACTAAAATTTCATCCATTGCAGTTACAAAGGGCAGTCTCCCAGAGCCATTAATCAACCTACAGTTATCGCCGGACTATTGTATTTCGTCTGATGATGACATCCGTGATGATGTTACAAGCTTCCAAAAGTAATGCAGAGGAATAAACGTATCGATTTGAGGAGAGGGAGCCCAATCCTGAAGCGATAGAATCTAAATTTACAAACGAAAGTCGTTCCGACATCTCTGAAAGTGGAATACAAATACCGGTACTGTTGTTGCTAACATTATAAGGTAGGATATTCCAACTAACACGTAGAAGTGTTGATTACGATTATATCTCAAATAATTCAGTGCAGATGGCGTACTGTGTACTGACATCAGCAGTCCAGATGTACAAAGTGCGTATTTTAGTAGGCTGCAGTCTGTGCTTACAAGGTGAAGTACTAATGTCGATCAGCCCCAAACGAATGGGTTTGTAAGATCCACTCCCATTTTACTAAACCTCCAGATAAGTCACAGTTTACATATGAAGTCTGTAGAAGATTGAATTAGAGGCGTAAAGTATGACTGGGCACTCTTTCCCATCCGAGGCCTAGACAGATAAAGACAACCCTTCTTTTAATCATGTTACTGAGCCGTCACCTAGGATTTCCTGCTAGTTGTTTTACCATAAAGCTTCAGTAGCTGATATCCCTCGCAGAGGTAGTATCAGCGCCACCTGATTCTCTGGAAAGTGCAATTCTATATCATTTATTTCTAAGCGGTGTCGCAGGATACTGTCTCACATGAAATAACCTTCGTGGGTGCCCTTACGATGTGTTTATTTACGAAAAAGCTGTCGGCAGTTCGGTTGGGGACGGACATGCAGCCAGGTCCGCGCAGCGCGAAAACGCACTGGGACCACTGGCGGCACACATGTACTGCCAGATGGAAGGGCTGTAGTCGCGAGGGAAGTTTGAGTGGACCTTAATTCAGGTAGTGAAACCTCCGCCATTGTGGGATCTCGTCCTTTGCTTGCGTGTTGCTGCTCGCAGTCTCCGAGACGAAGAGCAGCAAGCGAATGGAGGGTTTGGGGAAGGCGAACCTAATTCGCCTTCCTCAACTTCTTATTATTAATTGTTGCATTCTATATGTTATTATTTGTGACGTTCCACTAGAATAATGACGTTCCACTAGAGGTAATTTTCGTACCTAGTGGCCGCTAACGCCCCAGTTACCTGCCCTGGAGATTAGTGTATGTTACACCAGTGTACTTTTCCCCACCTTGCCGCTGCTGTTCAGTAAGGCGTGTAGTTCGGCAGCTTCCTTGATTTGTGGGCCGGGTGGTTCCTTCTGCTTGTGGATGCTCTAAACACAGGAGTCTGAAGATGTGGTGCTGACCTCCGGCTGCGGTTTGGAATTCCATCGTTACATTGGTCAACACACGTTAGGTAGATTCGGTAAATGATTATTGGTCTTGCGTTTAAGGTGTCACTTGACTGTGTTACCATCTCGTGAAGGGAATGCAACTCTTGGCTGCCTGTCTCATTGCTTGTGATGTTTTGAGGGACTTTCACATGTAGATCCTTGGAGCAACGTGTGCTGCCCCTCTACCTCCACCTTGATTTGGTCAGATTAGATGATTTTCTTTTCCAAAAAATATATATTAAAGACTGTAATTTCAAGTTTTCAGGAATTAACTGGTTCTTAAAATATTACTACTGAGGCCTTCTGCCGTGAAACAGTTTGTAAATTATTACTATTCAGTCCTTCGTCCGAGAAATAGTTTGAATTTGTTGTCATTAAGGCCTTCAACCGTGGAATACTTATTAATTTTTTGTCACCTTCGATTTGTTGTTGTTTCCAAATAAAGTGTACGTGATTGAAAAATAAACTAATCAACAGTAACTGATTACAGCCCCGTTCACAATCGCTACCCAATCCTGCCTTCCTTGGTACCAGGTCTCACCATAATCTCATAATATTGTTATTTATCACATAGTAATTCACAACTATCAATTTCTTGAGAGTACGGTCTTACGCCATAACTAGTTCGGAAGGCAACTTACCGGCGACTAGCGACAGTGACTTGCAGTCTAGTTCTCTTAATTACAATTGTGAAGCATCGTAGCTATTCGTAAAACTTCGTTATCCTAGACATTGTTCATTTGTTTATTGAAATTACTTTTTGCGTCGTAACATTGTAGTAAGAAAGATTTTTTATGACCAGTAGGCTTCTTTTAATACCTGTAGTGGGAAAACTGACTTTTACTGGAAAATATTTACAAAACAAAATATCTTGCTTCGAGCCAGAATGTTAGAGGTTTCTCTACGTATCGTGCGCTGGTTTAACTTTCTCAGAGCTAGCCTCAGCCCCTCGACCCACTGTCACCGGCAATGCCAGATGGTCCGGCGTTGCAGCCGTCATTTTACTCCATGCTATGCGTTCTACAGTGCCACCTGGGGTTATTGAATGCTACTGATATCTATATAAGCCGTATAAAGCTTTAAATCTTGAACATAAGGGAAATAAAATGTAATTTGAAGGTAACGAGTAAGTCTCAAGTTTCTCTGGGAGACGCAGCTCTCAGGCATGATTTTCGTGTATGGGGAAAGAAACGGAAGTAGCTGAAAAACGGAAAGATTTTACAGGAGCAAATATCAGAAGACATCCGGCTCACATCATGTTACCATGACTGTTCCAAAGATTAAGTGAACCAGGGCTGTTGGTACCACGCTATGACGATTGAGGAGAGCGCCCAACTTCACGGAATCTTGACTTAAAACATACAGTGCTTGCTCGAATGGGTAGAGGCGCCTGCATTTGGCACTCGATCAGTTGCACGTCAAAGGAACATTCGTAGAGTACTGTGTGACAAGTATTACTGGAAATGCAGCTACAACTCAAAAATCTATAGAAAGCAGAAGCTTCGACTGCTGCTGATTTCGGACCATGTGTCATGTTCAGCCAATGGTTATTTTAGCGTGTTACTGTCGATCCTCACTTTGCTGCTTATGTAGTGCAGAAATATACTTTCAGTGTCAACAAACAAAAAAGTAAGGGAGTAACAGCATAAACATAATGACTACCACCTCTAATTTACAAACACGACACTACTGAAATACTTCATTGTTTCTTGAGAATATGCCTAGAATTTATACATCTGTCGATACTGTCAACTTTCTTATCAGACATTTGCCGTTGGGTTTACGGCAGATTTGCCTGGTTTGTCAAGAGTACTTGATAGCTCTATCTCAGTAACATATCGAACTCTCAGCTCCATACAGCTAACTAGCCGTGGGTGTGTAAAACAACTAAAATATCAACAATCCCATCTGAGTAGTGTTAGCGTCAAGGAATTAACATTAACCACTGCAAATATTTGAAACACCTAGACACGTTAAGTGTGAATTCACTACAGTAATGAAACAATGATGTACAGCGATATATACTCGTTATTCTACATTCGTATTTAACAAATAAATACGTTTCTGTAATGTATGGTATTTTAGTTTTCCAAAAGCATCCTGTATGAGAGGAGTGTAAATGGTACCATGTACACTAGAAATGCATTCGTAAAAATTTGGAAATTTGTGGTAAGGTTTTATGGGACCAAACTTGTGAGGTCTTCGCTCCCTAAACTTACGCATTACATAATCTAACTAAAATTAACTTACGCTAAGCACAGCACACACACCAATGCCCGAGGGGGGGCTCGAACCTCCGACGGGAGATGTTGGGTAGACCGTGGCAAGCCCCATCAGACCACGCAGCTAGCCCCCCGGCTAAAATGCATTCGTATGAATACATTAACATACCTGCTAAAATATTGTATTGTACTGTATGTGGACCGGTGACCTAGAAACGACGGAGAGGCTCCGTCCCCGCCGCAGCCGCAGTGGTCCACAACCCCACGACGGCTACCGCAGCCCCTTTCACGCCTCCGCCGCTCCATACCGAAGCCAGGGTTATTATGCGGATCGGCCCCCGGTGGATCCCCCAGGGAATGTCTCATACCAGACGAGTGTAACCCGTATGTTTGCGTGGTAGAGTAATGGTGGTGTACGCGTACGTAGAGAACTTGTTTGCGCAACAATCGCCGACATAGTGTAACTGAGGCGGAATAAGGGGAACCAGCCCGCATTCGCCGAGGAAGATGGAAAACCGCCTAAAAACCATCCACAGACTGGCCAGTTCACCAGACCTCGACACAAATCCGCCGGGAGGATTCGCGCCGGGGACCAGGCGCTCCTTCCCGCCCGGAAAGCCGTGCGTTAGACCGCACGGCCAACCGGGCGAGTTAACTAAAATCTGCTTCCATATAATTAACACTTTGCGGTTGTCCTGCAGTGTTTAGTCATACTCTAACAAATTATATTAAATCTGTGACAGTTACAAAGTTCTGTTGTTGTTCTGCAGCGGAAGAGTGAGGGAACAAGTTGTGCTGCCATTCGCTGTGGACAGATTTCATGAAATTCGAAGGGTAGAAATTAATATGTTGGTGAAGGACGTCAATTTCTCTTTCTTAAGAAAAGTAGATATAAGGACAACACTTTTTGTTTTCTGTTGAGAATGGATCAGTCTGGAACCTTAAGCGAACGAAATATAATCTCTCTTATCTGAAAGTTGAGATGGCATTGTCATTCATAGGTTCATGACTATCAATAGATAAACATTTCTCCAGTTTAATACTTCTGCTAAAGGAACAACAAAAATGAATGCTCGACAGTCTCATTTTAGTGTAATGTGGATAGATGAAGAAAATCTATTCTTTTTAAGGTAGGTGACACAGTAATAATATCAAAGTCGTAGATGCAACTGCCGGTAACGTACATAACTTTCTCTATGCAATAGTTCGCCTTGTCCATAAGTGTATTTCTCCAGATTTCACACAGAGTTATTGAAGCTTATTACATAAGCCAACATATATAACTTGTGATGTAATTAAACATTGTAGGTTAGGTTAATAGCTTAAAAGTCGTGATACTGAGCTCTCAAGAACTGTTTCATCGTTCCCAAACGTCGTGGGCGCACTGTTACTATTTGTATCAAGAAAACAGTGAAATGAAAACTACTAATAATTATAAGAGGTTGTTATTATTATTTGTGTCTTCCTCTTATCACCAACAAATATTACTGAACTTCATATTTCATCTCAGTTTTCGATTAAACATACGACACATAGAAATGCAAAACTGGATTCATAACAATGGACAACGCACGCCATATTAGAGTCCTCATCGGCTACGTTTCTTTATTCTGACTCGAATTACTTACATCATAAACCAGTATACGAATATCTTTTAAAAGACCTGAGAGACAATGAAATGTAATGCCAGTGAGTTTGTTAGTCCCACTTTTGGAAGGGATTTTGCTTAGTGAGAATTTAGTAAGCACAAATCATTAGGTTAAAATATTGAACGGTTTTTATACTGTGCAACATGAGAATCTAATTTACATTAATTACATTTATTAGCTATAAAGTTGGCGCTTAGTTGCTACATTTGCAACAAATATTAGAAAAGTAATAAAATGTACCGGAAGAAAGATAGCAGTTAAAGTTATTGTAACTGACTTATCCTCAGTTTTCTAACAGATGTGAAGTGAAACTTCGTAGCAAATGAAGCCTTGAAAGTCTAATGTTAAATCGCCCTTTTCACTGCTCACTCCTACTTCTCTATATTTTCATTACATCACGAAATATTTGTCACTGACTACTGCGAAGATGATTTTGTTCATAATATCGACTACATATATTAGCTTCTTGTGTCAGTGAGTTTTGCGGAAGGCAAGCTCTCGCGCTTCCGTGTACCTGAACAAATGTTAGCGTTGACCGCGCACATAGCTATCGAATGCCCTGGTGTGGATGCAGCGAGGCGAGGACGTGCTTAGTGTCGTAATTCGCTTATGGGTTAAATGGATTATATTGTTTGTTATCTGTAGACATTAAATATCTGAAAAATGATTTCACAAGTCATTCATGATTTAGTGAAAATTTAATTACGTTGTGAAGTTGCTACGAACAGCGCTGGTGGACTTACGCCCCACATGCCGTTATAAACTTTTTGAGTCTAGCTGAGGTAGCCCCAGCGCGTGGTTAAAATGGTTCAAATGGCTCTGAGCACTATGCGACATGACTTCTGAGGTCATCAGTCGCCTAGAACCTAGAACTAATTGAACCTAACTAACCCAAGGACATCACACACATCCATGCCCGAGGCAGGATTCGAACCTGCGACCGTAGCAGTCGCTCGGTTCCAGACTGTAGCACCTAGAGCCGCACGGCCACTCCGGCCAGCCCAGCCGCGTGGTACAGGCCGATCACGTGGCTGGGATTTCCATATTAACGCTGTGTTGCGGTGTAGGCTTTATGTCGATGAAGAAGAATTGTATGCCGCTGAGTGCCAAAGATGGCGGACTTCGTGAAACCGTAATGGCAGACATTACACAGCTCATGCAGAAATTAATAATAGCCACAGGAATCAAGACACCTTAAAAACAAACATGTATATTACCATTATTTGCACGATAATTCTGATGGTGTAATCAGATATTCAATAACTTTATTAGTCTAAAGTTTAGTACCTGTGTAAGTAGGCTGTTTATGTTTTCTTATTGGCAACGTTACGTAGCGCTCTGTATGAAAATCACTGGCTGTGCTGTGTGCAGCCTGTGGCTAGTTTGCATTGTTGTCTGCCATTGTAGTGTTAGGCAGCGGCAGCTGGATGTGAACAGTGCGTAGCGTTGCACAGTTGGAGTTGAGTCGCCAGCAGTGGTGGATGTGGGGAGAGAGATGGCGAAGTTTTGTAATTTGTCATGAACTGCTACATATATTATGACTATTAAGGTAAATACATTGTTTGTTTTCTATTAAAATCCTTCATTTGATAACTATCCCTAACAGTAGTTAGTGCCTTCAGTAGTTTGAATCTTCTATTTAGCTGGCAGTAGTGGCGCTCGCTGTATTGCAGTAGTTCGAGTAACCAAGATTTTTGTGAGGTAAGTGATTTCTGAAAGGTATAGTTTAAAGTTAGTCAGGGCCATTGTTTTGTAGGGATTATTGAAAGTCAGATTGCGTTGCGCTAAAAACATTGTGTGTCAGGTTAAGCACAGTCTTGTACAATTGTTCTAAGGGGACGTTTCATATGGCGACTCTGCCATGATTCGAACCTGGAACATCGGTACCATATTTCTCTAATACATAAATTACACAGCTATCTGATCATTTAACTGAGAGAGACAAACTTTTTTATTACGTCAGTGACACATGTTTACGTAATTACACCGTTGGGTAACTTCACACTTACGAAATTGTATTTTGTCTGTACTGTGTGAACTCTTCATATTTTTTCGGACCCATTGTGATACTATGAGAGCTTTGAATGATGTATTTGGTATGAGATCATGATTTTTAAAGTACGTTTGAGGTAGATGACACTATTGACATGAGCAGAGAATTTTCTTTAGGTTTTGAAATTATTGCAGAAAGCTACGACGATTTTGAGATTTGACTGAGGAGTTATGATGTTATTTTTATGACGACGATGTGTATTATGCTGTTGAGGTATGTTTATGTCAATAAGATGATGCTACCATATATGAGGAATGTGATTACGTGTTTATATGTATATGAATAATGAAAGAAGTTAAGGACTCTTGATTTGTGAAAAAGGATGTTGGAAACCGAGAATCGTACTTTAAGAGTTATGAAATGTGTGTAAATGCGGGAATGTATCACAATGCAGGCGAAAATTTTTGGACACTGTCATATTCATAGGATTTTGTTTCTACACATTTGCAACATAAATTCTCGACCTGTGAAATTTTTATATGAGACTGTCACTGTAGCAGAAACTGCTGTCGTAAATATTTCCGTAAGAAAGTTAAGTGACCACCTGCACGTGCGTCGTCGGCACACAGCTGTGTCAGACGCCTGGAGAACAAGCCATTAGTGTGAGTGCCTCGTCAGAAGCTCAGGTAGAAAAAAAAGAAAGGGGAGGCCATTGTCAGCGCTACTGACATTTCCTTGTTGAAAGCATACTGTGGAGCTCGTAATTTATGATATTTACTGCAATGCCTAATGAAATGACGAGAAATATTTTTACATCTGCACATCTGATTATGACAAGCGTCTTTCTACGAGAGTTGAAAGAATTTCTACTAACTTATGAAATGTCACATGACTATTGAATGATATTATGCTTTGGTTTGAGTAATTGCTTATTTCATTTGATATCTGGTTTCCAGCTGTGTTGCAGCATTGCTTTTATAAAATAAAATGCATTTGCTAATGTGAACACTTTCTGTTAACAGATCTATTAAATGATAATTTTGTAATCCACATTCTTTAAAAAAGGAGCAGATGGAAAGGAAAGAACAATAAGAAGGGACTAGTAACAGTAACTGGACACATAATTTTCTTTTCAAGTACATGGTAATATTTTTTTTACAATAAGTTGTTGTGGTGCACCACTTTAATTACATAGACATTAAGATGTGAATATACATTTCCCTTATCTGCATTGTTGTTTTTACTGTAACATTTTTTCTGCTTGAGCTATGTCATGTTTAGGTATAAGTTGCTGCTGTTTGCCAGGCATAGTGTTATTGAATTTAACTTTGTATTACTCTGTTAAGCTTTTCTTGTTGCTGCACATTGGCTCATATTAGTTGTAATTTTGCATTTTATCTGTTAATTTAGATTTACTGCTGCTTGCTTTGCAAATTGGCATTTTTTGTCATTGCTGTTTGTGTTGATTTGTTGTATGCTGCTGCATTGCCTTGTCCCTTAGTTTAGCATCTGAGCTCAGTAGATTTAAGTTAGCTTAAGAGGGGTAGACTATATAAGAAACTAACAATGATGATGACTTGGAAGAAATGTATTGAGAAGCTATATGAAAATGGTTTGGGCAAAAAAAAACAAAGGATACTGTACAGTGGAGAAAAACTATTTTTGACAGAGGATGTGGACAGAATACAGAATGCAAGCTTAAATAGGACTTTTGGGAATAATGATGAACGAAGGGAGATCTCCATGCAAAATACTGCAGTAAAACAAACCCTGTCCTTTCCTTTTGTGTCATCCATCTATATGTTTGTGTACCCTTGTGTATTTGTGTTTTTCCTGTCTTTATGTGTTTAGCTAATGAGAGCTATGTTGTAGAATTTTTCTAATACTCTGTTATTTACTTTGTAAAGATGCTTAGACATTATTTATTCTGTTCTGTTTTAATGCTCATGTGTAAAGTTGATGTTTTGAAAGTTATTCTGATCTTTTGTGTATTTACTAATGTCATAATTCCTGTAACACTGATGTATATGTTCATTTCTATTCTGTTGTAAAGCCTGTACTACAAATGTTATCTGTATTGTTATGTTTTTAATGATGTATTTTGTACCTTTGTAATTGTATTCTCATGTTATATCATTGTAATTGACACCAGTTCATCATGTTATTAACTTGTAAGCATTCATTTCACTGCACACTTTTCTGTTGGTCATAGTTTATGGACAATATGTGAGAAGTAGGGACTGTTAGTGTTTGCACGTGTGTTAATAATTCAGCAAGGGACTGGTTAACAGCATTGCTGGTTCTAAGGACAATTCAAAAAACTTTGCACGAGTGGTGGTTTATGGACTTGCTATATTATCCGCAAGACTCTTCACTGGTGATTGAGCACCCACACAGTCACAACAGATGGCTGCTGGTCATCTCTACCAGGACTACAGTGGGCCTGTCCACACTTTCTACAAGGACTGCAGTGGGTCTGCACCTCTGGTGGCCCGCCAATACTGTCACCTCTACCAGGACTACAGTGGGCCTGTCCACAATTTCTACAAGGACTGCAGTGGGTCTACACCTTTGATGACTCACCAATACCATACTCTCTACCAGGACTACAGTGGGTCTACTCTGTGATGACCTACCTACCAATCTTCTTCAAAACGTCGAATGACTCTGCTGTGGGTTTGTTCTGTTGTGGCCCATTACCTGTCAGCATGTCAAGAGTCAGCACTGCCTTTCAGTTGGAAGGACACCACTACTTCTTCAAGACTGCATGGAAATCCACTACTTCTGTGTGCAATTTTTTTACTAATGAGACTTTGTGAAAAAGAAACTGTAATTACTATTACGATGAATGATCAGGACTATCTTTATGGACTGTGAGAAAATTTTAGCTTTTGACCAACATTGTATCGATAAGTGTGTGCATTTTATATCATTGTTACTGTAATTGTGAAAAATTTTTTCAAATCTGTATTGGCCAGTGCCCAACACCATTTTGTAAAATTTTTTGTGGGGAGCATGGGGGCTATGTAAGTAGGCTGTTTATGTTTTCTTATTGGCAAAGTTACGTAGCGCTCTGTATGAAAATCACTGGCTGTGCTGCGTGCAGCCTGTGGCTAGTTTGCATTGTTGTCTGCCATTGTAGTGTTAGGCAGCGGCAGCTGGATGTGAACAGTGCGTAGCGTTGCACAGTTGGAGGTGAGCCGCCAGCAGTGGTGGATGTGGGGAGAGAGATGGCGAAGTTTTGTAATTTGTCATGAACTGCTACATATATTATGACTATTAAGGTAAATACATTGTTTGTTCTCTATTAAAATCTTTCATTTGATAACTATCCCTATCAGTAGTTAGTGCCTTCAGTAGTTTGAACCTGCTATTTAGCTGGCAGTAGTGGCGCTCGCTGTATTGCAGTAGTTCGAGTAACCAAGATTTTTGTGAGGTAAGTGATTTCTGAAAGGTATAGTTTAAAGTTAGTCAGGGCCATTGTTTTGTAGGGATTATTGAAAGTCAGATTGCGTTGCGCTAAAAACATTGTGTGTCAGGTTAAGCACAGTCTTGTACAATTGTTCTAAGGGGACGTTTCACCTGACTGTAAATTACACAAGTAACACCTAGCAACGAATTTCCAAAATTTAAACGGTTCATCCGATTTTGTCGGTCGACGTGTCTTTAGAAAGCTATTAGTGTAAACCTAAATTGGTATAAATTACAAGCATGTACCTTGTATAGTACATGAGTTATTGGAGGGCAAGTTAGCCGATTACTATCAACGGCGCCAGGCGAGAAGTACTTCACAGTTACATAAAAAAACGATAGCAGGAATTTAAAAAAGGGAGGAAGGTTTATTTGTTTAGCAAAAAGTAACAAGAGGCAGATTTCAGACTACCTAACAGATCAAAACGAAAATTTCTGTTCCGACACTGACAATGTTGAGTGTTTGTGGAGAAAGTTCAAGGCAATCGTAAAATGCGTTTTAGACAGGTACGTGCCGAATAAAACTGTGAGAGACGGAAAAAACCCACCGTGGTTCAACAACAAAGTTAGGAAACTACTGAAAAATCAAAGATAGCTTCACTGCAAATTTAAACGCAGCCAAAACCTCTCCGACAAACAGAAGCTAATCGATGTAATAGTTAGCGTAGGGAGGGCTATGCGTGAAGCGTTCAGTGAATTCGAAAGTAAAATTCTATGTACCGACTTGACAGAAAATCTTGGTAAGTTCTGGCCTTACGTTAAATCAGTAAGTGGATCGAAACAGCATATCCAGACACTTTGGGATGATAATGGTGTAAGGTGCCAGGACATGGGCAATTACACGTTAGCTTACCAACATTAGTATTAATAATAAAGGGAGCGGCAAGGGCATCAGATCATGGAATTATGATAAATATGAGGCACTCTCGAGCAGTACTCCCTGCATGTCTGTAGGATTGAGCCACTAACTTAAAGCGTTGGTGAAAATCGTCGGAAGTATAGAATTGTGGAATGTAAAGTCTGCAGATGGCCGCAGCTCGCCGGGCCGCCGTGGGCGGCAGGTAGCGGTCACCGGAAATGTGGGACAATACGGCGGTTTTGGGGGTAGCCCGGCATCCGGAGCCACCTGTGCTGGGGAACATGTGCCGAAGACTGGAATTTCGTTTGCCTAGGGGCGTTAATACCTACTCGATCATTGGGTAGATCTCAGTGGAGGGATTTCGGCAATGATATTGGCCGAAACTGAGTATTCTTCGCCGGCCGCGGTGGTCTAGCGGTTCTGGCGCTGCAGTCCGGAACCGCGGGACTGCTACGGTCGCAGGTTCGAATCCTGCCTCGGGCATGGGTGTGTGTGATGTCCTTAGGTTAGTTAGGTTTAAGTAGTTCTAAGTTCTAGGGGACTTATGACCTAAGATGTTGAGTCCCATAGTGCTCAGAGCCATTCTTTTTGAGTATTCTTCCGCTTCGTTTTCGTATACGTGGGAGACGAGAGAATTGTGGAAGGACCTCGCCTTCAGGCATCGAGCGGTACGGACTTGGAGACGGCGTCTTGGCCATCGTCTTCGAAGGGAGATATACGGTCTGTATCGCAGCATTGCACCAACGCGTGTTCGTGCAGAGTTCTGCGGTTAGAGCTCTTTGTGTGCTCAGAAGCGAGATTTTCACCAACGCCGAACCACTTCCAACCACTTACCTAATATTCTCGATCTAGAAGTTATCCCTGAGAGGTGCCGAGTATTTATCAACGCAGCTGCCGGCAATAGGGGCGCGTAACTGCAAATTGTTAATGTGACATTCTCAGGAGTGTGTGGGTGGACAAAGAGATTCACATTTTTTTTGTAAATTTTGTCAATTGTGGGGAATATCAAATTAAAATGCCAATATTACGATCGAATTATCGACTTCACTGTAGCTACCATTTACCCTGTCCCAGTAAGCTTTACATGTACTCTAGTCACTGCACAGCTTGCCCAGACGGGAAGGAAAGAAGGTTTGCAGTCTTCTATGTCAGCGACGGACTGATAAGCTTACACATGGCGACCGCTGCCAGGATTGTTCATAAACAGGCAGTTTTTGTGACGTTGTTGGATTTTCTAAATTTTTGATAAAGGCGACCCTAATTTCAACTATTGGTTGTGGTGTTGTAAACTCTCGCTACTGAGTAAGGCAGAAGGTTTGACGCAGCAATTGTGCGATATAAGATGAATGATTTCTTGTGTAGTTGCTGAATCGTTATGATTTTGCCTTGTTTTGCTTTTCAGGATATTTGATATATTATGTAGTTTGTATGTTCTTGTATATGTACTGACGCGAGAGAGTAACCTACGACTATGTTGAAATATTGGTGGGACAGTGACACAGAAATTGCCCATGTTATGGGCTTCCAATATCGTGCATAAGTGTAGTTCTCGCTGAATCATCGAAAATTTTTTTCTTCTTGTCTTTTGGTGTAAGTTGTCTTTTAATTCCTTTTGTGATTTGATTTGTGTTTTATGTGCTGCATTTTGTTTAGTAAATTGTTATTTTGGGGGTAATAATCGCTAGTACATGAGGACGCGAAGCCAGGCCAAGGCGGAAGAGCGAACGCAGGATCGTGAGATATATATGGAAGACCATAGTGAGGAAAATAGAATGTTGGTAGCCGCAGAATTTCACGAAGTTCCGTTTGAGCACGAGCAAATGCAGGCAGAACGATCCAACACTGGTAACTTAGGTAGTAGAGGTTACGGTTATACTAGTGGTGAAGGGGCAACTCTGAATCTGAAGTTGAATTCGAGTAACGTGGTAGCAAAATTAATTTGAACCGGCAGGAGAAATATAATCCGATACCAACCAGACGTTGCTACAGTGGGACTCTGGCGTTGTGGCAAGTCGGGCTAGCACCGAAAGAAGACCAACCGGACACGAATCTAACCATAACGATCACCGGGTAGAGAAAGCTAGGCACTCGTGGAGGCCGCGAAGTCCTGGAGGAACTGCGACGATAGATGAGTGGTCGCTTGCGCAATTGATAAGAAAGATGGATGAAATCAACAATGATATAAATGAAAATTTAGACGCACAAAGCAGAAAGACCGATGAGAAATTAGATAGGATGCGTGCAGGTTTTGAAACAAGATTGCTTTTCATCGCGCAAGAAGTTAAGAAAGAGTTTGGTGAAGTTAAAGAGGACGCAGTTCTGGTGAGACGAGACGCACGCAAGCAAACTAAGACGGCAACCTCCGTCGGAGCAGAGGAACTGACTAAACTGAAACATCGCCTGGACAAACTGGCGAAAGTTGCGGCACAGTCATTACAGATTAAAGTCGAGGAAGTAGTTGAAGAGAGAGTGGCGCAGATGGAAAAGTCCATCGA
The DNA here is from genome assembly GCF_023864275.1 of Schistocerca cancellata. NCBI lineage: Eukaryota > Metazoa > Arthropoda > Insecta > Orthoptera > Acrididae > Schistocerca > Schistocerca cancellata. Next base: position 729,688,825 of record NC_064628.1, on the reverse strand, counting down.
CGAAAGGGTCGCGCAAATCGTGCAGCAAGAACGCGAAAATCTTCGCACGTAGATAACTGGGGACGCGGTGCAATCACAAGAGAGAGCAGGAAGTATAACACTGCTAACTGGGGACACAGAGTTTCTGAACGGTGGCAGTGCAAGCGGCAAGGGACAGAAGCAGTCAGGTCCTCCACCTCCCACTTACGAACCAAGTCACATTCAAGCAGCTAGACAGGCCGTGATGGGGAAAGATACGGTGGCCCTCATGTTTGCAGAGCCGAGGTCGGTACGAAGCAGCCATGAGAGCTGTTTACCTCTGCAACGGCGCAACTCGCAGAGCGGAGATTCCGGTAGTACGGAAACACAAATCAGTACGAACGGAGGAGACAGTACACCGCCGGCACACTACAATATAGAGCAGGGTCATGGAAATGAACGTACTCCAGCATACGAGGAGCAGTTCAACAATGAAAAGTACTTAAGCCTACGAAGATTCCAACACTATCGAGAGCACAATAATGTTATGCACCCACGACGTATATCTCCCAATTCACAGAAGCACTGCCACCGCATTGGCCAGCGCGGAAACAGATCGACTTTGTATGCGCACATTTAGAAGGGTTGGTGGCAGGAACGATACTTAAATGTGGGAAGTCTTGCGAGTCGTTCGAAGAATTTCGGTCAATATTTCTCAATCGATACTGGTCACAAAGTACTCATACCAGAATAAAACACGAAATGATTATGGCTAAAGACATGGAAACAGCAGGCGTCAAACGCGCAGTGAAGTTCCTTGACCAGATGGTCAAGAAAAATGAATTCCTAGACAACTCGTATACGCATAACGAGATTACCCGTATTTGCTACATAAATCTGCCGACACGTTACCAAAAAAATACGATACGTATATGCGGAGACGATGTGGAGGGCTTCAGAAATATACTGAAAGAAGTCCGTGCTGAACGAGGAGCTGGCGCGTAACCGTAAGAGAAATACAGAAACGAAAGCCGTGTCACAAAATTTCAGCGCACAAGCACATCAAAAGCGGGTGAACCAATGGCATAGTAGTAACAGCTGGCAAACGTATAACGCTCAACAGGAAGCAAAAACGAATATCGGTAATAAATGGACGAAAGAAAAGTGGGGCCACAACCAGCCGTGGTCGCATGGACACCCACAACCGAACTTTGCATCTCAAAATGGCATTGAAACAGAGGATGACATGCGTAAAGCTGAAATACTAAACACCTTTTTCCAAAGCTGTTTCACAGAGGAATATCGCATTGCAGTTCCTTCTCTAAATCCTCGCACGAACGAAAAAATGGCTGATATCGAAATAAGTGTCCAAGGAATAGAAAAGCAACTGAAATCACTCAGCAGAGAAAAGTCCACTGGACCTGACGGGATACCAATTCCATTCTACACAGAGTACGCGAAAGAATTTGCTCCCTTCTAATAGCCGTGTACCGCAAGTCTCTAGAGGAACGGTAGGTTCCAAATGAATCGAAAAGAGCACAGGTAGTCCCAGTCGACCTGATGTGCAAACTATGGACATCGATCAGTTGTAGAATTTTAGAACATGTTTTTTGCTCGGGTATCGTGTCATTTCTGGAAACCCAGAATCTAATCTGTAGGAATCAACATGGATTCCGGAAACAGCGATCGTGTGAGAGCCAACTCGCTTTATTTGTTCATGAGGCCCAGGAATCATTAGATACAGGCTCCCAGGTAGATGCCAATTTCCTTGACTTCCGGAAGGCGTTCGATACAGTTCCGCACTGTCGCCTGATAAACAAAGTAAGAGCCTACCGAATATCAGACCAGCTGTGTGGCTGGATACAAGGATTTTTAGCAAACAGAACACAGCATGTTGTTCTCAATGGAGAGACGTCCACAGACGTTAAAGTAAACTCTGGCGTTGCCACAGGGGAGTGTTATGTTACCATTGCTTTTCACAATGTACACTCCTGGAAATTGAAATAAGAACACCGTGAATTCATTGTCCCAGGAAGGGGAAACTTTATTGACACATTCCAGGGGTCAGATAAATCACATGATCACACTGACAGAACCACAGGCACATAGGCACAGGCAACAGAGCATGCACAATGTCGGCACTAGTACAGTGTATATCCACCTTTCGCAGCAATGCAGGCTGCTATTCTCCCATGGCGACGATCGTAGAGATGCTGGATGTAGTCCTGTGGAACGGCTTGCCATGCCATTTCCACCTGGCGCCTCAGTTGGACCAGCGTTCGTGCTGGACGTGCAGACCGCGTGAAACGACGCTTCATCCAGTCCCAAACATGCTCAATGGGGGACAGATCCGGAGATCTTGCTGGCCAGGGTAGTTGACTTACACGTTCTAGAGCACGTTGGGTGGCACGGGATACATGCGGACGTGCATTGTCCTGTTGGAACAGCAACTTCCCTTGCCGGTCTAGGAATGGTAGAACGATGGGTTCGATGACGGTTTGGATGTACCGTGCACTACTTAGTGTCCCCTCGACGATCACCAGTGGTGTACGGCCAGTGTAGGAGAGCGCTCCCCACACCATGATGCCGGGTGTTGGCCCTGTGTGCAGTCCTGATTGTGGCGCTCACCTGCACGGCGCCAAACACGCATACGACCATCATTGGCACCAAGGCAGAAGCGACTCTCATCGCTGAAGACGACACGTCTCCATTCGTCCCTCCATTCACGCCTGTCGCGACACCACTGGAGGCGGGCTGCACGATGTTGGGGCGTGAGCGGAAGACGGCCTAACGGTGTGCGGGACCGTAGCCCAGCTTCATGGAGACGGTTGCGAATGGTCCTCGCCGATACCCCAGGAGCAACAGTGTCCCTAATTTGCTGGGAAGTGGCGGTGCGGTCCCCTACGGCACTGCGTAGGATCCTACGGTCTTGGCGTGCATCCGTGCGTCGCTGCGGTCCGGTCCCAGGTCGACGGGCACGTGCACCTTCTGCCGACCACTGGCGACAACATCGATGTACTGTGGAGACCTCACGCCCCACGTGTTGAGCAATTCGGCGGTACGCCCACCCGGCCTCCCGCATGCCCACTATACGCCCTCGCTCAAAGTCCGTCAACTGCACATACGGTTCACGTCCACGCTGTCGCGGCATGCTACCAGTGTTAAAGACTGCGATGGAGCTCCGTATGCCACGGCAAACTGGCTGACACTGACGGCGGCGGTGCACAAATGCTGCGCAGCTAGCGCCATTCGACGGCCAACACCGCGGTTCCTGGTGTGTCCGCTGTGCCGTGCGTGTGATCATTGCTTGTACATCCCTCTCGCAGTGTCCGGAGCAAGTATGGTGGGTCTGACACACCGGTGTCAATGTGTTCTTTTTTCCATTTCCAGGAGTGTATATATATGACCTAGTAGATAGTTTAGAAAGTTCCATGCGGCTTTTTGCGGGTGATGCTGTAGTATACAGAGAAGTTGCAGCATTAGAAAATTCCAGCGAAATGCAGTAAGATCTGCAGCGGATAGGCACTTGGTGTAGGGAGTGGCAACTGACCCTTAACATAGGCAAATGTAATGTATTGCGAATACATAGAAAGAAGGATCCTTTATTGTATGATTATATGATAGCGAAACAAACACTGGTAGCAGTTACTTCTGTAAAATATCTGGGAGTATGCGTACGGAACTATTTGAAGTTTAATGATCAAATACAATTAATTGTTGATAAGGCGGGTGCCAGGTTGAGATTCATTGGGAGAGTCCTTAGAAAATGTAGTCCATCAACAAAGTAGGTGGCTTACAAAACACTCGTTCGACCTATACTTGAGTATTGCTCATCAGTGTTGGATCCGTACCAGGTCGGGTTGACAAAGGAGATAGTAAAGATCCAAAGAAGAGCGGCGCGTTTCGTCACAGGGTTATTTGGTAAATGTTATAGCGTTACGGAGATGTTCAGCAAACTCTAGTGGCAGATTGTGCAAGAGAGGCGCTCTGCATCCACGTTTCGAGGGGGTGCGTTTCTGGATGAGGTATCGAATATATTGCTTCCCCCTACTTATACCTCCCGAGGAGATCATGAATGTAAAATTAGAGAGATTCGAGCGCGCACGGAGGCTTTCCAGCAGTAGTTCTTCCAGCGAACCATACGCGACTGGAACGGGAAGGGAGGTAATGACAGTGACACGTTAAGTGCCCTTCGCCACACACCGTTGGGTGGCTTGCGGAGTATAAATGTAGATGTAGATTTAGATGTAGGTAAATATATTTATTCGTCTATGTCTTTGCTTATATCCGATATGAACTATTCATGAAGAAATTGGTTAAATATTTACTGTGTTTCAGAAAGCACAGAGGCATTAGGCTAATGGCCTACCTTTTGTTTCTATTCCTTTGATATATGTTTATTTGATTTGTTTATATATTTAATAATGTGTGTTAGAGCGTAATTATGGTCCAGCCATAGAAATATTTATTTAATATCCAGTTATTTAAATGTAAATCCAGTATTTTGAATGCATTTCATTATGTTTGTGAGTGTGTGTTGACTTGAAGACATAGCAGGAGCACTCTAGACAATCACAGCGCTCGTTAATGGAGAGATTATGTGGGAGTACGGGGAAGGACACGGGAGAGGACACGAGAGAGTCCTGGACAGTATGGCGCGACGGACGCACGGTCGAGGAAAATCCGTGAAGAGTGGAGCAGTTTGCGCGTGGTCCCGAGAGGTAGAAATATTTCGTAGTGTCCACTTGTGCACATGTGGAATTTCCGTGGCTTCTGCAGTGAAGATGTAGTATCCTTTTTTGAAGTGAATATCTCGTGAGCTATGTTGTTGGTCGTAACTAACTACGTGAACTAGGAATCTGTTGTTTCCATGTTATTCAACTTATATTTTATTAAATTACTGGACCATCAACAACAATAAATGCTTTACAGTAATAAAGGGCATTCTTAAAGGTACTTATGCTATCGTACTCATCATTTAAAGTCGTTAAAATAGTACCTGCAAATTTTATTTAATTGCAATCTCTTATTTATAAATTTCTATATGACATTAAAAAATTCGCTATTTTGAGTGATAGGAACCTTCGACCATTCGATTCATGTGTATATTCATATTGTATACTATAGACACAGTAGTATTTGGCTTGTAAAGTGGCAACTACGTAGCCCAGCCCCTAGTCCAGGAAACCAGCCAAAACTTTTAATATTTCAATTCTGAGTCAGAGGGTGCGTAGTTGAATGACATCATTCCACCATTTATACTGCAAAGCCCGCAAATGTTAGAGTGATATGAGGTGCATTCAAGTTCTAAGGCCTCCGATTTTTTTTCTCCGGACAGGAAAGAGATAGAAACATGCGCATTGTTTTAAAATGAGGCCGAGTTCATTGTCAATACGTCCCAGAGAAGGCAGCACCGTACGGCAGATGGAATTTTACCGGCAGCGGCGAGAATGAGACCTGTTTTAAATACTTAAAATGGCTACGTTTCCCTTACTTGATCAGCGTGCAGTCATTCGTTTTCTGAATTTGCGTGGTGTGAAACCAATTGAAATTCATCGACAGTTGAAGGAGACATGTGGTGATGGAGTTATGGATGTGTCGAAAGTGCGTTCGTGGGTGCGACAGTTTAATGAAGGCAGAACATCGTGTGACAACAAACCAAAACAATCTCGGGTTCGCACAAGCCGGTCTGACGACATGATCGAGAAAGTGGAGATAATTGTTTTGGAGGATCACCGAATGACTGTTGAACAGATCGCCTCCAGAGTTGGCATTTCTGTGGGTTCTGTGCACACAATCCTGCATGACGACCTGAAAATGCGAAAAGTGTCATCCACCTGGGTGCCACGAAGGCTGACGAACGACCACATGGCTGCCCGTGTGGCATGTTGCCAAGCAATTTTGACGCGCAACTACAGCATGATCGGGACTTTTTTTTCCTCGGTTGTGACAATGGATGAGACGTGGATGCCATTTTTTAATCCAGAAACAAAGCGCCAGTCAGCTCAATGGAAGCACACAGATTCACCGCCACCAAAAAAATTTTGGGTAACCGCCAGTGCTGAAAAAATGATGGTGTCCATGTTCTGGGACAGCGAGGGCGTAATCCTTATCCATTGCGTTCCAAAGGGCACTACGGTAACAGGTGCATCCTACGAAAATGTTTTGAAGAACAAATTCCTTCCTGCACTGCAACAAAAACGTCCGGGAAGGGCTGTGCGTGTGCTGTTTCACCAAGACAACGCACCCGCACATCGAGCTAACGTTACGCAACAGTTTCTTCGTGATAACAACTTTGAAGTGATTCCTCATGCTCCCTACTCACCTACCCTGGCTCCTAGTGACTTTTGGCTTTTTCCAACAATAAAAGACACTCTCCGTGGCCGCACATTCACCAGCCGTGCTGCTATTGCCTCAGCGATTTTCCAGTGGTGAAAACAGACTCCTAAAGAAGCCTTCGCCGCTGCCATGGAATCAAGGCGTCAGCGTTGTGAAAATGTGTACGTCTGCAGGGCGATTACGTCGAGAAGTAACGCCAGTTTCATCGATTTCGGGTGAGTGGTTAATTAGAAAAAAAATCGGAGGACTTAGAACTTGAATGCACCTCGTACAGTCAACTCAGACACTGCTTCCATTAGCTCAGTTTATTAAATGGTTTGAGTCGTATATGGAAGCCTTGTTCGCACTGTTAATACGTACCGGAACTTTACCTAATGCATGCCGTTTGTGCATTCAGAGGACAGTTATCATTCTGTACATTCGATTACCCAAGTCGTTTATGCGAACTGCTATCGAAACACTGAAAGTAGGACATTCATATCGTTATTTGGAAAGTTGGCTATTGAATCTGCACACTCAGTGCGAGTGTCAGATATTACTAACGCAAGTGGTAGTGAGCGAACACTTGAGAGTAGTTGGACGCAGCCTGGCATGAAGAGAAGCCGCGCGTCAGGACAGGACCTGACCGTGGTACATGCGCTAGACGAGATTTTTGTATTAATCGAGATTTTTTGGTAACTGTCCGATAGTAGGAAGTTCCAGGAAATGTGTGAATACTGACATTTTGGAATAAGGGTTGTCATAATACACGTTGTACCGTTGCATATAAAATTTTATGTCTAGACAGGATAGCAATTTTTAGAGAAAAAGTATACATAAAGATTATATTGTCAGAGATAGTGATTTACACATTTCCGTACGATTGTTGTCATAATAATATCTTTTGCTAATAAAACTTTCACCACGCTAATAATAATAATAATTTTTGATAATAAAACTTTCAACATTCTCTCTCATTTCGATTTCACTGGTCATTTATTAGCTACTTAACTACATCAACGAGACTGAACTTTTGCAGCCATTTAATGTCTCGTGGTGCGCATGAACTTTACAATAAATAAGGTAAGTGTGGCGCTGGTGGAACACGCACAAACGCCGTATTTGTTTCTTTAGGAGATGTTTCATATTTCACTGTTGTGAAATTGAGATTCACTTCCCCTCTGCATGGTGACTGACTTTAAGTATAGTCGACAAAAAGCATCACGTATTACTTCAGCCGTGAATGCAACTTGTCTTAGGAATGTTTAATTAGATATTGTCTCTTAATAGTGAAAATTTGATGATTGTGTTTTTTTTTTAATATTTTACTGTCTCTTGGAGAAGTTTAATTGTTGTTAGGAATTTGCTATCCAGGCCGTCAACCATCAAATAGTTTTTGAGTTATCACTATTGGGGCCTTCAGCCAGCGAATAATTTGAATTTCTGGTCTATAAGGCATTCAACCGTGAGTGCGACTTGCTGAAGATTTTTTGAGCAAATTAAGGCAGCTATAGCCATCCATCCAGTTCTCTGAATGCCTGATTTTAGTAAAACATTTATTGTACAAACCGATGCATCTAATGTGGAGATTTCGGCCGTCCTCCTACAGGAGTTCGAGGGTCAAAGGCCGCCATTTGCTTGAGGGTCTCGACGGTTAACCAGTGCCGAACGTAAATATTCCGTTTACGAATGTAAGGCATTGGCCGTCTTGTTCGCGCTGTAGAACAATCGCTTACCTCGCACATTGTATGTGCATGTAACTAAGCGTTACTGTGAGGTTACTTAATTCTTGCTGTAATATAACGCTTTCATCTGTTAATGATTTTAAGATTACTACTTTCAGTTTTATTCATAGTTTAAAGCAATTAGTAACATTTTCTCTCTGTTGTTTTGCAGCTTGATGTTGTGACGTTAATGTGTATGAGAACATTCTAGTTTCACTCATTTAATTAAACGATTATGTAATTACCACTGTTGTGTTTATCGATTAGATAGTGAGCAGACATTGTGCGGTTGGACTAGTCAGCGATTAACTGTTTAAAAAAAAATTCATTTCATTTTATTATGGGTTAATCGAAATTTCGTGGGACCCCTATCCGATTACTACATTACCATGTGTGATCGCACTGTTCTACAGACGTTATTAAAACTTCAAATTGAAACCGATAATATGGAGTTAGTTTTAAGAATAACTAAATAGTTTGCCATTTCAGAAAAGATTGGCTTAAAAATTTTTAACAACATTAACCTCCATTGTCTTTGTCAGTAATTTCGTGTTACTGGCTAATAAGATGGAGTTTACAAACGTTCAGAAGTTATTTATTTGTCATGCTGTAAAACTTGGCAATTCCAAAGCGGAAGTATTAACGGAACTTGCCAACTCCTAATTTCGTTTCAGATGCGCGCCTTAAAAAAAAAAATCCGACTCGGTTCCACTCGTGGTAAAGGACTGTTAAGGGTTCCTCGGTAGGTAAGCGTGCGTGCGGCTTTCTGCCTGCCCGCTCAGACTGCGGCCGGGAGCTTAGCGGAATTTAGCAGTAGCGTCACCGTTTCCATGGCGACGGACGCCTTGCTAATTACAGGGTGCCGTCCGCCAGCCCTCAGATAACAGACGCTGCGCCGCCACACTGCTAATCGCTGTGCGCTGCTTACAGCGTCTGCCAGAGGCACCGCCACGGCTGTTTCTTCTACCACCGAGTTGGTGGCCAACACGAAACTGGCTCGGAATGTACGCAGTCGATAAATGTTATCTTCTTTCCAGGTCTGCCAGCAAACGTTCCTAATGATCAACGTAAACCGGTACCGGAAATGCTAGTTGTATTAGCTAATTGAAGGAGATAAAAGATATAAGCATTGTAAATTTTGAACATCGGTATAATTCATGTCTCAACACGTCAAAGAAAGCTATATAACGTAATTAAGAGATTTAAAGATTATAGCGATGGCGGGTAAACTGGGCCTGCGGAAAATTAAGCAATTAATGGTTGTATAAAATTATAAAATGTTACAAAAAATCTTTCAAGTTTCAATAAAAGTCATAATTTATTTTAATTATATTTCTGTTACGAATTTATCGATTTTTTCAAGCATTGTCTACACAGACAAATATACTTGAAACAGGATCGTCAACGTCAGTAGCTAAACATTTCAATAAAATATTCAGTATGAAAATCTTACAAGCTGGTTACCTGCAAAGTATAATGAGATCTACATCTATTTGAAATGGTATTAATATGAATCCGCATTAATAATGGAGAATCCAAAACCCACAACTCTTGAGGATAATACATTCGTGTTGTGGTCGATGTTTGCCCACGTTAGAGGATAATGCATTTGTCTTGTGATCGTTGTTTCCTCACGTTTGCTAGTTCATGCTTAAACTTTCTTGATGTCATCTTTGTTGATAAGAAACTAAAGTATTTATTGAAGGTTGGTTATTGCTATTCAGTAGAGAAATAATAATCGGAGAAATGCACTGAAATATTGCTCTGCAGTCTTGCTGTCTCATGCTGGGCCAGAACAATACACCACTATCCTGAAAACTTCGGACATCTGTAGCTCTCGCGGTATCTTGTTGCTACACCATGCGATATGATGCATAAACAGTGGATCAGAGCCGGTTCTGGAACAGTTCCCCCACTGTTTACTTTTTGTAAGCAAACTGACCAGTTGCTATACCATTGCTTTGTAAACAAACCAAGCCAATTTAGTAATTTTTATTTAGAGCCAAATTAATTACCAAATGCTTTTAGCTTAGTGACGAGAACGTAAGAAAACCGCCCATTGGTCTGTGATCTAATGTACAAGTAAGAAGGCAACAAGAACTTTTAGCGTAATCTAGACAAATCATTTATTTGTGAGATTAATAGGTTTATGCAAGTCTAGCTTGTGATCAAATGCTTTTAACCTAACCTTAATAACCACAACTTATGGCCGAAAACAGTCGCTTACCCTATCCTACTGCTGTCCTCCCCCTTTTTGCCAATATTTTTCAGGGTGTGGTAATCATGTGTTGGACTTGGCATTCGTGTTCTGTACATTCGTCATTTCAATGACAGCAGCAAATTCAGGTATCTGCAATATTGTTTTTGCAGTTTGCAACAGATTACTTTTGCCCAATGACATTTTCTCAGGCACGCCAAGATACGACGCTATTTGCAATTTTGAAGCTGTTTGTAACAATTTGATCGATTTTCTCTCAGCACGCCAAATAGTCAGGTTAATATTAGTTTCTAAATGTCTAACAATTACCGCCACAGTCTGGTATAGCAAGAATTAAGGTGATTTATTAAATGCATTAGCTTATGGAGAAACATGTAAGATGCAAGGCAGTACATGTTGTGCGTAGCACTGAACACAGTGAATGAACAACAGTAATCAGGTTAAAGAACAGGCCGAGCACTTGTCTGTGATCGCTTAAATAATAGATTCTCACCACAGTCCGCCAATGGGCCAACCCAAGTGGCTCATGAGTGAAGATACATCAGGCTGCATTATTTATACAAACTTGCTGATCTTCCAATATTTTAAGGCTTAACCAGCAGTAAATTCAAGTGATATTTACAGTTTCTGGGCAATTGAATACAGTGTTAATGATTTGTTCCAGGAAATACAGATATAGCGTAATATTTAACAATATGCACTGTGCAACAAATACACTCTTGCTGTGTACCAAGTATATTTTACAGTTAAAGGAATTCACCCCTGCATTATAAGTGTGTGAAAACATGTCACTATAAGTCCGCATTAGAGTACCATGACACAAGCAGATGACAGTGGGATTGGACATAATGGTGGAAAAAGCATGTGTACACACACACATACACACACACACACACACACACACACACACACACACACACGTGTAAACACAAACACATGCACATAAACACCACTAAACTACACTGTAAGCAATTTACCAAACTCAAGCTGCTACCACCACAATTAGGATAGGAATATGAGAGCCTGAAACCTCATTTTAAACAAGGAAAAGAGTGTGGAAGCTATTCTTCCATGCAGTGTATTCGTATCGCTCTGCTCAGCACTGACCAAAAGTCACATGTGCCTTCTGTACGACAACTGCTGCTGTCAACAAAAAGCTCATCACAGCACCTAACCTACATAAGCATAATAAGAAGCTGAGGTCACAGTCTTATCGCCACCCCGCACTCAAAATTCAGCAGGAGAATAAGCAAGTTGCCATAACACTGTCCAGTCTTCCAATCAAGCCTTTGCTATATAATTCCGTTCATAATATGAGAGTTAAATGAGTAACGGTGGCTTACATACTTTTCTTGTGTAATTCTATTAAAGTCTTATCTTTTCTCAACACAGGTAATCTGCAATGTGCATTAAAGAAACAGATACTACAGAGCAGATACTACATGCAGCCGTTCTACATTGTAATGAGTAATAATGGCTATGCCAGTGTCACTGCACTAGCACACTGCATGCAACAAGGGATGTTCTGACTTCAAACACAGCCTTGTGTAAATCACTTAATCTCAGTATGTCTAGTGTGCAATACACACAAGAATACTCATTATAGAACTCTGCATCGCTTCTAAGCTGCAAGTCCCCAGTCAGTCTAGTGAGATATTCTTTTAACAGACATGCCGTAATGGGGCATTAAAATCTGTACCAGGCACCCTCCTCCATGCATATTGATCTGCCTGATTGAAGCGATTTCATAAATTCACCGTAGCTCCATTCATTGACATATGGTCACGGCACACTACAGATACGTAGAAAAACTCATAAAGTTTTGCCGTCAGAGCGCTCGAGAGCGCAGTGAGACAAAATGGCGACAGGAGCCGAGAAAGCGTATGTCATGCTTGAAATGCACTCACATCAGTCAGTCATAACAGTGCAACGACACTTCAGGACGACGTTCAACAAAGTTCCACCAACTGCTAACTCCATTCGGCGATGGTATGCGCAGTATAAAGCTTCTGGATGCCTCTGTAAGGGGAAATCAACGGGTCGGCCTGCTGTGAGCGAAGAAACGGTTGAACGTGCGCGGGCAAGTTTCACGCGTAGCCCGCGGAAAATTGGGTCATGCCACAACTGGAGACCGACAGCGCCGACTTCATCTTTCAACAGAATGGTGCTCCACCGCACTTCCATCATGATGTTCGGCATTTCTTAAACAGGAGATTGGAAAACCGATGGATCGGTTGTGGTGGAGATCATGATCAGCAATTCATGTCATAGCCTCCACGCTCTCCCGACTTAACCCCATGAGATTTCTTTCTGTGGGGTTATGTGAAAGATTCAGTGTTTAAACCTCCTCTACCAAGAAACGTGCCAGAACTGCGAGCTCGCATCAACGATGCTTTCGATCTCATTGATGGGGACATGCTGCACCGAGTGTGGGAGGAACTTGATTATCGGCTTGATGTCTGCCGAATCACTAAAGGGGCACATATCGAACATTTGTGAATGCCTAAAAAAACTTTTTGAGTTTTTGTATGTGTGTGCAAAGCATTGTGAAAATATCTCAAATAATAAAGTTATTGTAGAGCTGTGAAATCGCTTCAATCATTTGTAATAACCCTGTATATGGCACGAAAAGTAAAATAAATACATTGACTCTACTTTGCTTAACAATTTTACACACAGAACAATGAGATACATAGCGATTTAGTGCATTGTACATGTTCCTCATACACTGTTCGACAGAATCAGGGCAGGATTAGCAGATATCTCTTCCATCTGCCGCCTGGAAGTAATTTCATTAATAGAAATCTGTTTAAGTCTCTTAGACACATCCGTTCATTTCTTAAGTTCTGTGGAATAACAGGGCAGTATTTGTAGCAACAGGTTATGATGTTTTTAATAAAACCTTCAGAATGGCAAGATGTGTAGTGTCCAATCCAATACATGCTGATACAATTTATCCATTCTTTTTTCAGGAAATCTACACTAAGGTCGTATCGTCTACATTAGCCCATCTCAGCCCTATTCAGAGTACCACAGCAGTGTACCACTTTTCATCGTGTTCTTACCATTAACAGATGTTCTATTAAAACTTCAGCCTTCGATTTATAGAATTTGTTTCTCCAACGCCCATGTCCCAATGCTGTAATACAATTTGCTTACTGAATCGCCAACTTCTGTATACCTGATTCTTAAATGCAAACTGCTTACCATTGTCATCCTTCCTATTTACGTAATTCTTACATTATCAAAATTTGGCTATTATCTGAAAGTAGTAATTTATAGTTGTTATTTGCACATTCGTAGATTCATTTCATAACTATAAAACTGCCTGTTTACACGACTTCTACATGATAGTGAAGAATAGCTATACACTATAATAATTCATTCACAACTGATAGCAGCACACTAAGTGAACCCTCCGATAGATTTAAGGTTTGGTGATGTATATCTTCGCTCTGGCACTGCCCTAATGTGAAATATCACTAATTTTGGAATCAAAGCACTTATTCCGAAAGACAGAAGCAAATTGTAGTTTAGATGAGAGATGGCATGTGGATGGTGTTTATCTGGTATACACACAGGTGGACTATCAACATATGGAATTCTCACACAGATTCTTAGTTGAATACAGTTTCTTTAAAGTCTGTGAGTAGTCTTTCATGAGAAATACGCCACCATTTTTTTGAGTGAGGCGTGCCAACATAATACGATCCCTTCAGGATTATATAGAGCTCCCAACACTACCTACACACTCGACCATTTGTAGCGAAGTGGCAAGTTAGAAGGTCGGCCAAAACCAGTCACATAACGCGATTTTATAAGTAGCAATGTTTTGTAAACCACTTCCTTCTTGGATGGACTATCTTGGATAGATTATGTTCCCTTGCGGTTTCTACAAACGAGTCTGAGCCTAACATTTGCTTTCGACTAATGCATCATACTTCATCTTCCTGCAGTTGCTCATTCCTAGGTATTTTGTTGTATTTAAGCTCCAGTCATAGTATAATGACAGAGTCTCAGGGCACTCACTTGCCCGTGGGGTTAGAAAAAGCCAGAAAAAGGCGGAAGAATAAGAAGCGATCTGCTACTTGAGGATGCTGAAGGCAATGTAAACCAATGTACTAATGACACAAAAGGTGTATCTACAGCACACGTGGCCTTTAATGCAAATAAGAGTCATGATGTTTTTCCCATTTGCAAAGGTTTCCGGACTAGTCCACCATTCACACTGCTGGAGAGGTATTGCCAAGGGACGATGACCACAAGCTGAAAATGCAGTAACAAATGGGTAACATTCTATCGGTTGGGACACGGAACGTGGCAGGAAAGCTAGACAATGTAAAAAGGGGAATGCTGATACTCAGTCTAAATATAGTGGGGACAGAGAAGTGAAAAGGATGAAAGGCAAGGATTTCAGGTCCGACAAATATAGTGTAATATTAAAAGCAACAGAAATTGGTGTGATAGTAGTATGCTCCGTTATGTATAGAAAGGTAGGGGGAGAGTAACTTATTGTGAGAAGTTTAGTGACAGGACTGTTCTCATCATACTCGGCATGAAACCAAAGCCGACAACAATAGCCCAGGTATCCACGCCGACACCGGGGACAGTAGATTGAGGAAGTATATGACGGTAGTCAGCAGCTCGTGGTCGTGCGGTAGCGTTCTCGCTTCCCACGCCCGGGTTCCCGGGTTCGATTCCCGGCGGGGTCAGGGATTTTCTCTACCTCGTGATGACTGGGTCTTGTGTGCTGTCCTTAGGATAGTTAGGTTTAAGTAGTTCTAAGTTCTAGGGGACTGATGACCATAGATGTTAAGACCCATAGTGCTCAGAGCCATTTGAACCATTTTTATATGACGGTACGGAACAGATCGTTCAGTCTGTGAAGGGAAATAAAAATCTAAAAATCGTGGGTGATTGAAATACAGTTCAAAGGGGAGGTATAGAAGAAAGACTTATAGGTAAATATAGGTTTGGGAGGAGAAATGAGAGAGGAGTAAAACTAACTGAGTTCTCCCAATGAACTTCAGTTAGTAATAAGAAATACACTGTTCTTAAGTGCTTTAAAAGGCTTTTACAGAATAAGGTGTCAGAATTAAGGTGAATAGTGCTCTCATACCAGTCCTTGACGCAACAAACCTGTTACGTCATTTCAATAAAGGGTGGTTCTTACTTGCAGCACATATCTATAAACTAGGAAATTTTTCTAAAAGAGAAACCAAAAGACCCGAACCATACGAGGGTAGCTCATTGACTACAAGTAAAAGGAGCAGATAATTTCAATTAATCTTTTATAACGGATGAACTCATCTGTTATGTTACATAAGAGTCAATTTTTTTCATGGTAAATTTTAGGTTATAGTTCATAAAGGAATTTTGATTTGAAGCAAAATTAAGGTGAATAGTGCTCTCATACAGTCCTTAACGTAACAAACCTGTTACGTCATTTTAATAAAGTGTGGTTCTTACTTACAGCACGTATCTGTAAACTAGGAAATTTTTCTAAAAGAGAAACCAAGAAGACCCGAACCATACGAGGGTAGATCACTGACTACAAGTAAAAGGAGCAGATAATTTCAATCAAACTTTTATAACCAATGAACTCGTCTGTTATGTTACATAAGAGTCAATTTTTTTCATGGTAAATTTTAGGTTATAGTCCATAAAGGAATTTTGATTTGAAGCAAAATTAAGGTGAATAGTGCTCTCATACAGTCCTTAACGTAACAAACCTGTTACGTCATTTCAATAAAGGGTGGTTCTTACTTGCAGCACATATCTATAAACTAGGAAATTTTTCTAAAAGAGAAACCAAAAGACCCGAACCATACGAGGGTAGCTCATTGACTACAAGTAAAAGGAGCAGATAATTTCAATTAATCTTTTATAACGGACGAACTCATCTGTTATGTTACATAAGAGTCAATTTTTTTCATGGTAAATTTTAGGTTATAGTTCATAAAGGAATTTTGATTTGAAGCAAAATTAAGGGGGATTGTGCTCCCATACAGTCCTTAACGTAACAAACCTGTTACGTCATTTTAATAAAGTGTGGTTCTTACTTACAGCACGTATCTGTAAACTAGGAAATTTTTCTAAAAGAGAAACCAAGAAGACCCGAATCATACGAGGGTAGCTCACTGACTACAAGTAAAAGGAGCAGATAATTTCAATCAATCTTTTATAACGAATGAACTCGTCTGTTATGTTACATAAGAGTCAATTTTTTTCATGGTAAATTTTAGGTTATAGTTCATAAAGGAATTTTGATTTGAAGCAAAATTAATGTGAATAGATCTCTCATACAGTCCTTAACGTAACAAACCTGTTACGTCATTTCAATAAAGGGTGGTTCTTACTTGCAGCACATATCTATAAACTAGGAAATTTTTCTAAAAGAGAAACCAAAAGACCCGAACCATACGAGGGTAGCTCATTGACTACAAGTAAAAGGAGCAGATAATTTCAATTAATCTTTTATAACGGATGAACTCATCTGTTATGTTACATAAGAGTCAATTTTTTTTCATGGTAAATTTTAGGTTATAGTTCTTAAAGGAATTTTAATTTGAAGCAAAATTAAGGTGAATAGTGCTCTCATACAGTCCTTAACGTAACAAACCTGTTACGTCATTTTAATAAAGTGTGGTTCTTACTTACAGCACGTATCTGTAAACTAGGAAATTTTTCTAAAAGAGAAACCAAGAAGACCCGAATCATACGAGGGTAGCTCACTGACTACAAGTAAAAGGAGCAGATAATTTCAATCAATCTTTTATAACGAATGAACTCGTCTGTTATGTTACATAAGAGTCAATTTTTTTCATGGTAAATTTTAGGTTATAGTTCATAAAGGAATTTTGATTTGAAGCAAAATTAAGGTGAATAGTGCTCTCATACAGTCCTTAACGTAACAAACCTGTTACGTCATTTCAATAAAGGGTGGTTCTTACTTGCAGCACATATCTATAAACTAGGAAATTTTTCTAAAAGAGAAACCAAAAGACCCGAACCATACGAGGGTAGCTCATTGACTACAAGTAAAAGGAGCAGATAATTTCAATTAATCTTTTATAATGGATGAACTCATCTGTTATGTTACATAAGAGTCAATTTTTTTCATGGTAAATTTTAGGTTATAGTTCATAAAGGAATTTTGATTTGAAGCAAAATTAAGGTGAATAGTGCTCTCATACAGTCCTTTACGTAACAAACCTGTTACGTCATTTTAATAAAGTGTGGTTCTTACTTACAGCACGTATCTGTAAACTAGGAAATTTTTCTAAAAGAGAAACCAAGAAGACCCGAATCATACGAGGGTAGCTCACTGACTACAAGTAAAAGGAGCAGATAATTTCAATCAATCTTTTACAACGGATGAACTCGTCTGTTATGTTACATAAGAGTCAATTTTTTCATGGTAAATTTTAGTGTATAGTTGATAAAGGAATTTTGATTTGAAGCAAAGTTAAGGTGAATAGTGCTCTCATACAGTCCTTGACGTAGCAAACCTGTTATGTCGATTTAATAAAGGGTGGTTCTTACTTACAGCACATATTTGTAAACTAGGAAATTTTTCTAAACGAGAAACCAGGAAGACTCGAACCATACGAGGGTAGCTCATTGACTACAAGTAAAAGGAGCAGACAATTTCAATCAATCTTTTATAACGAATGAACTCGTCTGTTATTTTTTATAAGAGTCAATTCCTTAATGTAAAATTTTAGGTTATAGTTCATAAAGGAACTTTGATTAGAAGCAATCGTTTTTGAGAATATCGAGTTAACGCTATTAATTTAACATTATCGAATAGAGGGGCGATTTCAGTAGAATTATACAGTTTCAAAACATATACAAAATCATGGAAACCGAAATAGTTTTTCCATATTCGCATTTTGAAATCAGTAAACGAATCGACTTAACCGTTACACATTTTTTTCAGTTGCAGTAAAACATAGGGTAATACATAATAATACGAATAGTATTAAGCATCGCTAACATTACAATCAGAAGACAGACATAAGCAAACATGACAGCAACTACTTTTCACCTACGCAAGCATACGGTTCGTTTAAAGCGAATGCATGTCACCGTCCGTCCCCATGGGGGAATACAGTTAGGTTCCGGGACATAAAAGAAATCAACGGGTGTGTGAACGGATGACCAGATGGGTTAAGGCAAGTGTTCCAGAGAAGTGGAGCAGCCGATTTTGAGTTCTCGTCCAGCACAAATTTTCATGTGCATTCCAACACCCAAGTCAGCTACGTCACACCGATTTCCCTTAAATCAACGGTTACATTATAGCTATTTGAAGTGAGGTGGAGGTACAGGTGCGTGATCTCAGTGAGGAATTGTTGGAGCAGATATTAAGTGCAGAAATTAATTTTGTGAAGGCAACAAGGACGTTCTCAGTAGCCGATCAGAAACGAAAATTAACTATAGAACGGGAACTCTAAGTGGACCATGAAAAAACGTTCATGTTAGACAGTTTATATTGATGCTTTATGTGTTCCCAGCTCTCGCCATATGATGGTGCGTACAGCATTGCCGACAGTGGTCGTATTTGTGGTTCAAAAATGGTTCAAATGGCTCTGAGCACTATGGGACTCAACATCTTAGGTCATAAGTCCCCTAGAGCTTAGAACTACTTAAACCCAACTAACCTAAGGACATCACAAACACCCATCCCCGAGGCAAGATTCGAACCTGCGACCGTATTTGTGGTTCGAGTGTTATGGTGTGGTAAGGCGTAATGTTGTATGATTGCACTGCCTTTCAAATCTTTGCACACGGTACACTCACCTGAACTTCTTCCCCATGTGCGTCATCTCGGGGCTCCATTCGGAACTGACTCCATTTTTATGACTGACAATGCACGGCAGCATCGGATATCGCACATGGAACAAGAGAGTATTCACCGAATGAAGTGGGATGATCGTTCCCCCGACTTAAATTTCTCCGAGCATGTGTTGAATGCGTTGGGGAGACCTATTGCAACACGTTTACATGCACTGACAACCATCTAGTCGTTGTCAGTAACACTCGTGGAGGAATGGAACGTCCTACCGCAAGAATTCTTTACCAACATCGTGGCCAGAACGTTGCAGAACATACGTTACCGTCCGTGTTAATCACACACTTCATTAAAAACAACGTCCCGCGCTGTGTTATGTCCATGGTCCCATCGTGGCCCATCGCGAGGTCAACCTTACTCCATCTTCGATCGGATTTCGATATCTCGCCTTAAATTCCACCAAGGATATTAGAGAGACTCTGAAGCAGCTAGTATTAAAGATGGGGGCACGGTGGCGCTAGAGAGATGACAGACGGAGAAAGAAGATTGGCACGCAAAGTGAATTAGAGAGAGAGAGAGAGAGAGAGAGAGAGAGCGACCACAGAGTGAATGCCTCCTCTCGTAGATAAAAGGCGCAGCCTTAGCGGAACTAACAGTACGCTGTGTCCCTGTGTGTGGTGGATAGGAGGTCGACTGTACCGGTTGGGTCCTACTACACTGAATGGAATACGATAGTGTCGCAGTGTCTGCAAGCGACGAGTGTTAGCTTGGCTCAGTTGCACGAGTCGGTCGCACTTCCAGCAAAGCTGTTGCTGTTTACCTCCCACTGAACTCAATATTCCGGAGATGAATTGTGAAAAATGTTAATCGTCCAACTGTGTGGAACGCGCTGCTTTTGAAGGGTCTTGTGATGTTACTAATGTGTATGAGAATGGTATTCCAGCATGAGCGACGATGGACACAGTGAAAGTTTTACTTACGGTGAGCACTTATTCTGCTCCAAAAATCTGTATTGAAGCGAACGTTTATGAAGTTCGCCGTACTGCTTACCGGACATTGATTACTTCCAGTGCTCGCATACTAACACGACGGAAAGACTTACATAAAGTTTAAGAATGTAGTGCATCAAGCAATTGAGGAGCTGTTTATTCGTATTTAAATTTGTCATCTAAATTTTCCTAGCTTCTTTTCTTGTTAAGTAGGTCTTTTGGTAATTTGAATTCCTAGTTTTAATCTGCCCCAAGTAGATGAGGTGCTATGTTTGTTTTAATACTTAAATTTGTTGGTTGTTTGGCAGTTAACTTGTCTAGCTCCTTCTCTAGTTAAGTGACATTTCTGGGTAAATTAAAAGCATTATCATTAAATCAGCTAAATAAACCAGGCTCTGGTCTTATTAAAGGCCAAGATATTTTATTCACGTGGCTTCGTTATTTTAAGTGTTTAGCGGTTGTTGTAGGAGCTTTTATTACCACGTGGAGAAATTGTGTCGTTGGGAGAACGACCAAAGAACCATATATGTGGTACGTAGATGTGGTACAAGCCGATCTCGCAGTCTAAAGTTAAGCAGTCATTCTTTTGGAATCGAGGCGACTGATGTCTACTTATTGCAAATGGAATTGTCCTGATTACTACTACAATGCTTTCTTTCAAATTATGTAGTGTGTTGATATTTTCGAATACTTGTTTTCTTAATATCTATTGTAAAATTTACCTAAGGAAAATTTAATTCTGTCGCAAGCGTTTTAAAGTTGATGCTTTAAACTGACGTAAAGTTGTAAGTAGGCTGTTTAGGTTTTCTTATTGGTAACGCCACGTAGCGCTCTTTGTGAAAATCACTGGCTGTGCTGTGTGTAGTCTGTGGCTAGTTTGCATTGTTGTCTGCCATTGTAGTGATGGGCAGCGGCAGCTGGATGTGAACAGCGCGTAGCGTTGCGCAGTTGGAGGTGAGCCGCCAGCAGTGGTGGATGTGGGGAGAGATGTACAAGATCAGTTGGCACAAGTACTACAAAAATTTCATATTTCAGAGGACACTCGCGCTCCAACACGGGAAGAGGAACTCAGAAATACGGAAAAGCCACAAAATAATAACACTAAAACAAAACCTGTCCTTTCCTTGTGTTATCCCACTATGTGTTTATGTACCCTTGTTTATTTGTCTTTTTCCTGTCTTAATGTGTTTAGCTAATGAGAGCTATGTAGTAGAATTTTTCTGATAAACTGTTATTTTCTTTGTAAAGATGTTAGACGTTATTAATTCTGTTCTGTTTTAATGTTCATGTGTAAAGTTGATGTTTCAAAAGTTATTCTGATCTTGTATGTATTTACTTATTTCATAATTCCTGTAACACTGATGTATATGTTTATTTCTATTCTGTTGTAAAGCCTGTACTACAAATGTTATCTGTATTGTTATGTTTTTAATGATGTATTTTGTACCTTGTAATTGTATTCTTACGTTATAAAATTGTAATTGACACCAGTTTATCACATTAAGTAACTTGTAAGCATTCATTTCACTACACACATTTCTGTTGGTCGTAGTATATGGACAACATGTAAGAAGTAGGGACTGATAGTGTTTGCACGTGTGTTAATAATTGAGCAAGGGACTGGATAACAGCATTGCTGGTTCGAAGGACATTCCAAAAACTCTGTGAGTGCACAAGTGGTGGTTATGGACTTGCTATATTATCTGCAAGACTCTTCAATCGTGATTGTGCACCCGCACAGTCACAACAGATGGCTGCTGGCCATCTCTACAAGGACTACAGTGGGTCTGCATCTCTGATGGCCCACCAATATCATTATTTCTACAAGGATTGCAGCGGGTCTGCATCTCTGGTGGCCTGAGCTTTGTCATGCTTAGGTAAAAGTTATAGCATTTATTGCTGATGTTTGCCAAGCATAGTGTTACTGAATTTGACTTTGTATTACGCTGTTAAGCCAGTTTCACAACGCATTTAATTTTCTTGGTTGCTGCTCATTGCCTTATATTAGTTGTAATCTATGCTGCTTGCTTTGCCTTTTGTATTTTTTATCATTGCTGTTTGTGTTAATTGTTTTGTGCTGCTGCATTGCCTTGTCCCTTAGTTTAGCATCTGAGCTCAGTAGATTTAAGTTAGCTTAAGAAGGGGTAGACTATATAAGAAACTAACTATGATGAATTGGAAGAAATGCATTGAGAAGATATAAGAAAATGGTTTGGCAAAAAAAAAAAAAAAAAAAAAAAAAGTGTACAGTGGAGAAAAACTGTTTTGAAAGAGGATGTGAACAGAATACAGAAAGCCGGCTTAGATAGTACTTTTGGGAATAATGGTGAACAAAGGGAGATCTCCATGCAAAATACTGCAGTAAAACAAACCCTGCCCTTTCCTTTTGTGTCATCCCTCTATATGTTTGTGTATCCTTGTGTATTTGTGTTTTTCCTGTCTTTATGTGTTTAGCTGATGAGAGCTATGTTGTAGAATTTTCCTAATACTATGTTATTTACTTTGTAAAGATGTTGAGACATTATTTATTCTGTTTTGTTGCTCATATGTGAAGGTGATGTTTCAAAAGTTATTCTCATATTTTATGTATTTACCCCTGCTGTTCTGTTCACTTTTACTTGACATATATACTGTTCGGGTCAATATGACCCGACATATCAAAATGCTTTAGAAACATAAATTTTGGTACAGTTTTAGCTATCGACATTGTTGTTCTATTCCAGTACCTTGTTAGTAATAATAATAATAATAATAATAATAATAATAATGGTAATAATAATAATAATAACAATGCATACAACTTTATTGAGGGATATTTTTCATTTAAATATGCACATAAATTTGAAACAACAGACAGTTTCCATTACAGGCATTCAACTTAGAAAGCACTACAGTTTTTCCATACTTCTATTCTTATTGTTGACAGTTTAGACGTAAGTATTGACATTTTCTAACAACAGACAGTTGTCATTACAGATATTCATCTTAGAGCACACTACAGTACAGAACACACTACAGTTTTTTTATTACATTCCAACATAGAAAGCACTACAACTTTAGAATCCTCTCTTCTTACTGATTGTAGTTTAGGCACAAGTATTCACATAAATTTGAAACAACAGAATTTTCAATACAATCATCTTATAAAATACTACAGTTCTTTTCTTACTGCTTGCACTGTGGACACAAGTAGGTTACATGTTTCTTGCAAATATGTTTACTACATTTTCCACACACCATGTTTGTTTTATTGTCATTACTTGATGGACAGAACTTACAGCGTGCACGTTTTGTAGATTTTCTTGTTGTTACCGATTCTGACACACCACCCACATCATTCGGGTTTTGGATGCTTGTGACCATTCTCAAAGAATCTTCTGTTCTTGGGAAATGCGTTCTTGATGCAATATGTTCTTTTATCAGTGACTTTCCAAGTTCCTCCAAGAATATTCTCCTTCTAGTCAATTTGCTTGCATTCCAATTAGGGTCAACCGAAATCCACAAAACGTATGCATTATAAGCAGAAACATCAAGAATATTGTAGAAAACTATCATTGGCCACCTATTACTTTTTCGTTTGCATGTATATGTACCTAATAACTGATCAAGCGTGTCTACAGCACCTTTGGTTGAATTATAGTCCAAAATCATTTTTGGCTTCTTATCAGCCCTGTCACTGATTTCCGCATCATGGTGGAGAGTGCTCATAAGTACAACATTCTTGTGTCTCTTAGGAATATAATTAACCACAGTAGTGTCATTTGTGAAGTAAAATGAAGAGCTGTGTACCTCCTTGTTGGTCATTTTGTGTGGAAGCTCCGGCTTATTTTTCCGTATAGTTCCCAACATAGTCAATTTCCTTTTCAGAAGCAGCTGCCCCAAATTGTACGACGTAAAAAAGTTGTCACACGTGATATTCTGACCACGTAACTCAGAAGTGAGATCAGATACCACCCTCATTCCCTGATTTCTTTCTGGTGCCGCTCCACTCACCTTTCCTGTATAAATTTGGGCTTTCAGTACGTATGAAGTTTTGCTGTCACACATGGTCCATATTTTGATCCCATATTTTGCCGGTTTACTTGGGATATACTGCTTGAATGGACAGCGACCTCTAAATGCTACTAACTGCTCGTCAACAGTAACATTTTCTCCTGGATTATACAGTTGAGGAAGGACCTCTACCCACTTCTCCCAAATACTACGAATTGCGGCAAGTTTGTCAGTACGTCGTCTTTCCTCTCTAGTAGATTTCTTGTCAAATCGCAGGACACGTGATATCTTACAGAATGTTTCATGAGACATGGTTGCTCGAAATATGTTTCGCCCAGTATCTTTATCCCACAAACTTTTTGTAGACTCCCCATGAGATCGATATACACCCGCTAGGAGTAAGAGTCCTAAGTATGCATGGAAAACAGAACCATCAATATCTGTCCACTGTTCACCATAAACTCGCTGCCCTTCAATATTTGTCATCTCTATTATTTCATTTTGAAGCGCTGTGTGAAATACTGCTTCAAATGAACATTTTACATCAGATATTCTGCTGACTGCATACCTGGTAACTCCTGGGGTACTCTTGATGATGTTCGAAGCTGGTAGGCGACCATGTTGTGCTGGTGGATGCAACTGCCATTCTATATTCCCATTTTTAGAAAGAAAAGTCTCTACACTATTTTGTATGGGCTGTGGACTGTCGTAACTGTCATCGGAACACTCGCTTTCAGATGCATTGCTGATGTGATCTTCAAACTCAGAAAGTGATCCTTCATCTGGTGAGGCATTTACTATTTCTTCCAACTCACGATCATTCAATGGTCTCATCGCCATGGTGTCACAAGTCAAACTGGGCAGAAACAAAGCATTCCAATTATTGAGAACTGCCAATTATTATTTCCTGGGGAAAGCAACAAACAAGCCCATTGTTGTGAACGCATGGAGCTTTAGGTGATTGTTGAGAGTAAGTTGGAATGATGCAGTCACTATTCCCACACAACACAACAAAAATAATTTTCGCCATTTCCAGATTTTAGAAATAAATACGAGTTACACTAAACATATTTGTGTCGGGTCATTATGACCCGAACATTACATATGCAACTATTACAGTTGAAGCCCAAACTTCTTAAACTTTTTTAAAACCTTTTAAAACACATGCTGCTCATCCATTTTCAGACAAAGTCACAAAGTTTCATAAATATATATTGGTATTTACATAATGTAAAATAACGTTCATATTCGTTTCGGGTCATATAGACCCGAACAGAACAGCAGGGTTACTTATGTCATAATTCCTGTAACACTGATGTATATGTTTATTTCTATTCTTTTGTAAAGCCCCTATTACTAGAAATGTTATCTGTGTTATTATGTTTTTAATGATGTGTTTGGTACCTTTGTTATTGTGTTCTTATGTTATAGAATTGTACTTGACACCAGTTCATCAAATTAAGTAACTTGTAAGTTCTATTTCACTGCACACATTTCTGTTGGTCGTAGTATATGGACAATATGTGAGAAGTAGGGACTGTTAGTGTTTGCACGTGTGTTAATAATTCAGCAAGGGACTGGATAACAGCATTGCTGGTTCTAAGGACAATTCCAAACACTTTGTGAGTGCACAAGTGGTGGTTATGGACTTGCTATATTCTCCGCAAGAATCTTCGATGGTGATTGTGCACCTGCACAGTCGCAACGGATGGCTGCTGGCCGTCTCTACAAGGACTACAGTGGGTCTACACCTTAGCTGACCCACCAGTACCATTATTTATACAAGGACTGCAGTGGGTCTGCACCTCTGGTGGCCCACCAATACCGTAATCTCTATCAGGACTACAGTGGTCTGCTCTGTGATGACCTACCTACCAATATTCTTCAAAACTTCGACTGACTCTGCTGTGGGTTTGCTCTGCTGTCTTTCCGTTGGAAGGACAACACTACTTCTTCAAGACTGCATGGAAATCCACTACTGCTGTGTGCAATTTCTTTTACTAATGAGACTTTGTGAAAAAAAACTGTAATTACTATTATGATGAATGATCAGGACTGTCTTTATGGACTGTGACAAAATTTTAGCTTTTGACCAACGTTGTATCAATAAATGTGTGCATTTGATTTCTTTGTTATTGTAAATATGAAAATTTTTTTCAGATCATTAGTGGCCACTGCCCAAAACAATTTGTAAAATTTTTTTGTGGGGAGCATGGGGGCTACGTAAGTAGGCTGTTTAGGTTTTCTTATTGGTAACGCCACGTAGCGCTCTGTGTGAAAATCACTGGCTGTGCTGTGTGCAGTCTGTGGCTATTTTGCATTGTTGTCTGCCAATGTAGTGTTGGGCAGCGGCAGCTGGATGTGAACAGCGCGTAGCGTTGCGCAGTTGGAGGTGAGCCGCCAGCAGTGGTGGATGTGGGGAGAGAGATGGCGGAGTTTTGATAATTTGTAATACTGGATATTATGATCTACTATATATATTATGACTGTTAAGGTAAATACATTATTTGTTCTCTATTATCATCTTTCATTTGCTAACTATGCCTGTCAGTAGTTAGTGCCTTCCGTAGTTTGAATCTTTTATTTAGCTGGCAGTAGTGGCGCTCGCTGTATTGCTGTAGCTTGAGTAACGAAGATTTTAGTGAGGTAAGTGATTTGTGAAACGTATAGGTTAATGTTAGTCAGGGCCATTCTTTTTTAGGGATTTCTGAAAGTCAGATTGCGTTGTGTGTCAGTTTAAGCACAGTCTTGTATAATTGTTCTAAGGGGACGTTTCAAAGTTACCTAATTCTTTTCAAGTTTATTTTAAAGAAATGGTTCAAATGGCTCTGAGCACTATGGGACTTAACATCTAAGGTCATCAGTCCCCTAGAACTTAGAAATACTTAAACCTAACTAACCTATAGACATCACACACATCCATGCCCGAGGCAGGATTCGAACATGCGGCCGTAGCAGTGTCGCGGTTCCGGACTGAAGCGTCTAGAACGGATCGGCCACGGCGGGCGCCATTTATTTTTATTGCAAGGTTCTGCGCAGATATAAATTTTTACTCTTACAGTTTTGCGAGTAAAAGAATGCTTTTCTTAGAATCCAATAGATGCCCGTAGCTGTGATTTGAAATTACCAGCCTCTGAGTATTTGGTAACATAAAAACGTGTTTTACAATAGTGCTTAACATTTATTGTCCCAGCACCTCTCTTGCTCGCCAAGCTTGGAACTAACGTTTGGTATAAAATTAATTAGAGTTTGTCTGATTAAAACTTTGTGAAATAACTTACATTTTACAGTCTGTTTCTAAAGGACCGTTTCAAAAGTTTCATTTATGTCCGTCTCTTTGGGTATTTCTTTCTGTTACCATATGTACTATGCTGCAGCAGTTCACTCTGTACATAGACGGAGCTTAATCGAGCTGAGTTACTTCACAGTGGCAGAGCAAGCGAAAGTTACTTTCTTGCACACCAGCTTATAGGGGAATTTTCTGAAAGCTGAAGTAATTTTTAAGTCAAAATTTTAGATTCAAAGGTTAAGAAAGAGATATCTGACATTGTCACTCGACGGTTGTAGTGGCGTTATGGAGATGAATGCTGGAATCCAGGATAAGGCGCCTCAATAGAAGTGTGCAAATTGCGGACGGTCTTATTATTAAAAGACTGACACTTCCGAGCTAGAGTCCAGCAGCATATGAGTATGTCTTCCTTCCACCCCATAAGCAGTGTGCAAAAATGAGGACAACATCCGGTAATATCTTTTATTCCTTCAATTGTAGTACAAAATAGGGGTGACTGTGAAACCAGAAAATACCTTCTAATACGTAGTCTCACCGACTTTCAGTTGCTGGGCGTGGTAGCCGCGGCCTCACAGGCGCCTTGTCACGGATCGCGCCACTCTCCCTTAGGAGGATCGAGTCCTCCCTCGGGGATGGGAGTGTATGTTGTCCTTAGCATAAGTTAGTTTAAGTTTAACTACGCCTAGGGTCGAATGACCTCAGTAGTTTGGTCCCATAGTCCTTACCAAAAATTTCCAATTTTCCGACGTTCGCATTTTCGTACTTGTACATGGTAGTGGACACTGCAAAGTATTCTGGAGTGTTCATAGTATGATATTGGTTGTTAAGCTTCTGAGGCATTTCTCAGCGAAGGGGAAACTTACGAAGCTGCTCGCGTTATTTCATGTTAGGTAACAGATGGCACTGTAATTAGAAAACGGCATGAATTGGAGTGCTGCAAGTGTTTACCAATACTGAAGACTGGAGAGTGTTGAGGGATTGCTGACTGAGCAGTGAAGTACAGAGGAGGAAACGGCACGGTGGGCGGAAAATGGAAAGTAGCGCAACCGTTTATGTCGGCCCACGGTTTGTCTGCTCCTTTACGTCGATTTAATTACTTGCGACGGCGAACGCGTTAAGACCCACGACAGTTCCTCCCAAACCGCGCCTATTAAGTCGGATGTCTGCGATGTAGCAGTCCTACGCCTACCTCTCCTTTTATAGAGCTGCTATTTGAATCTTACCAGACAAACATAAGGTGTCTAATCTGCGTTTACAGGTGTATCTCCATTGTTCTGTCACTGAATATGTATCTACGTCCCTATCTCTGCGAAAGATCTTCGTCCTTCTCACGCTGTTAATTACATTGCCCCAATATGGTGAGGACTGGGAGAAAGCATATTGCTGTCCATCGTTTTTATACAACAATTGAAAATACATTGATAGAGGTAAACCGCATGAACTTGTTGATAAGCGCACTGGACTTAAAATTAGTTAGCCATAAAGATATACAGTGTGTTTCAAACAGAATATACATATTTGAATGCATATATGCATTAAACGTAAGACCTACGAATATGAAACTTGACACACGTATTTAAGAACCTCTCAAGTTCAGATTACAGATGTTCAATATG
The DNA here is from genome assembly GCF_023864275.1 of Schistocerca cancellata. NCBI lineage: Eukaryota > Metazoa > Arthropoda > Insecta > Orthoptera > Acrididae > Schistocerca > Schistocerca cancellata. Next base: position 729,659,926 of record NC_064628.1, on the reverse strand, counting down.
TTTTCCATCACCGACTCGAAAAATATCACACTGATACCCAAATTCCTCCCATAGTATGGCAAGCATTTCCTTCGTCACTGATGTTTTGGCAGTACGGATACAGTTTTGCAGCTCTTCCAGGTTCTGTGGGAGTGGTGGTACATAAACATTATCTTTAACGAAACACCACAGGAAGAAGTCAGAGAGTGTCAAATCCGGTGATCGTGGAGCCCAGCTGAGACATGCTAAGTCGCCAGCTCCTTGACGACCAATCCAATGGTTAGGTAGAATTTCATTCAGATATTCACGCACTTGGCGACTCCAGTGAGTGAGTGCCCTACATTGTGGAAAAATGAAGTGTTCTTCGTGCAGGCTCGGAATCAACCAGTTTTGTAGCATAGCGAGATACGGCTGACCGTTTCCATTAAAAGAGAATGGGCCGTAAACAGATGGTCGGGATATGGCACACAACACATGGGGCGAATCTCGTACATGTTCGATAGCTGCATGTGGGTTCTGTAGGACCCAAATTCGAACATTGTGTTTGTTTACCTGACCAATAACATGGAATGTCGATTCATCACTGAACACGATGCGTTGTGCCAAAATGTTATCATTGTCAATAGCATCAAGAATCTCGTTACAAAATGCCACACGTTTGCGTTTGTCATCGGAACGCAGAGCTTGTAATAAATGTAACTTCTACGGCTTCATAACCAAACGATGTCTCAAAACAAGCCAAATTGTTGTTGTAGGCAGCTGTAACTCCCGACTGGAACGACCAGTTGATTTTGAAGTACTACGTTGAAAAGCAGTTTGAATTCGTGCAACATTTTCTTCAGGAACACGAGGGCGGCGAGGACTCTTTCCTTTATAAACACATTCTGTATCTGGAAAATGTCGATACCATATGCGAATGTTCCACCCATTCGGAGCATCACTTTGATACCTCATCCTGAAACGTCTTTGCACTATAATCACTGAATTGCACTTCCCAAACTCGAGAACGCATAATAATTTCTGCTGCGGAGTCATTTTAAACATGTTCCGGTTACCAAGTAATACAGAAGACAACTGACATCTAGCAGCTATTAATATACATTAGAGTGTGTATTTGCTTCTCCAATAGCCGAGCCGAGGCGCAGCGGTGGATAGTTTGGACGAAAAAATATTTGTAATACGTATATTCTTTTTGAAACACCTTGTAGTACGCTATAACCGCGTTACAGCGCTGACAGGAATGAAAGTGGCCTTATTTGTAGAGGAAGGTGACCAAGAATGTTTTTTTAGCTATTGTCGCGTTCCAATCCCGTATCACCCTAAATAAACAAAAATCGTCAGCTGCCAGCGGTTTCTGGTAAAAAGCTCTATAAGTCTATCTTTATACACATGGTTGCGGCACCTACACTCTTTTATACAAAATGTGGAATCAAAATACCTTCAGCTGACTAAATGACCAGTCATTTTATTTGAGCAAACAGTTTCATTGCTACATTACATAATCTCTAGGCCCCCTGCCCGACATGTAGGAAAATTCCACCACCAGTCCAGTCAAAATAAGGACTATCATTCTGTGAATGATATCCGTAGACTTTTTCTTCACACTGCGATCCCTTCGGTCATCACTTGCCGGCAAGTGATGATTGAAGGGATTTATGTGTCAAGAAAAAGTCTACGAACATCAGTCGCTAAACGCTGGCCTCCATTTTGACTTTAGCGGAGGTGGGATTCTTCCTATACGTTGGTCAAGGAGACTAAAGATGGCTTAATGAAGCACTGAAACTGGCTGCCCAATAAAATACTGGAAATTTAGATGGTTGAAAGTGTCTTGATACTACATTTTATTTCTGTTAAAAGTATCACCGTTGTTCTTCCAGCGGTCTTGTGAGAGAGTAGGGACGGGGCGGAGGCAAAGTTTTGGGGAACCGTCTTGACCTGGGTGGAAAATTTCCCCTAAAAGATGGAAGAATCAGCCAACGGCATAAGGTTAGAAATGGCGTTGCAAATCAGTTTATTTAACGCATAGAGAAGAGGCTTGTAATTGAAGTGTTTTGTTCATCTCTTCATTGGTGGAAAAGAGTACCTATTAGTACCTTTTCACGTCACCGGGGCTACCAAGGAGGAGGCGACCGTGGGAAGAAATTATTTAATAAAAGTCGAAGGAATAAATTTCTGCGAGTCTACTTTTGGAATGACAAAAGCATCAGTATGAAAGGAGATATAAAACTTCGGAAAAGGAAACTGCAAACGCTCATTCTACATATACTGAGGGTCAGTCGCACGAAATGAAAATACGTTACGGATTTTACGTCAGACAACTAAATTGCACTCTGGCCCTCCCCGGCTTCAAGCGAGTAGCACAAAGCATTTACAGTCAGATGACTTTTCTAGCACAATCACAGGTGGAAGCACAAGCGGCCAAAGACACTGCCAGCTAGGGCATAGCCACCTATGGTAAACTAACATGCGCAAACAGCGACAAACGTCGGCAAGCCCCTGCATATCAGCAACACTGACTGACAACTACCAGCTGCTATTAGAACCGACCAACAGGCCACAGCAGGGACACCGACGAGCTTGCACACAGACGCACAAACAATCTGCCAACATTCCCTCACACTGTGCCTCCGGTATATGACCTATCGGACACAAGATCGATAACAAACGTAACTGTTGCAGGTTGCTGACGCTGAACGAGGACTCTGTACCAGCACCCAGCGCCAGCCGCCGAGCAGCACAAACGCACAGCGTCAAGGTATCGACTTGCATGATACCCACTACTAACAAATCCTATCCTTGCACAACCTGTCGCAGGCAGCAAGACAACAGCTACTGCTCTTACCACCCGACCTAACTATCGCAGAGGTTTTTTTCCCTTGGCTCTTGCCTTGGCACTTTTTTCCTCTTCCCTTCAAACCGCTACCCTTCGTCAGATTTCGACCAATCTATCTCCAGATGAGCGCGTATTAATGGTTAATCCTAACCAGACGTACGCAAACATCGCAGTACCCACATCCTGCGACACCTCACTTTAGTGAATACTAACCCTTATGCAGAGATGGCAGTAGACCTTTTGCGTTGGCCATCATGACGGTGTGGGCGTGGGGGGGCTCCACCTCTTGTAAAAAAAAATCTAGCATATCGGTAATTTTTTCAACTGGCCACTACATAGAAATATGATTAAAATTCGGATAACAACATTAGGTAACTACAAATCACCACTTTCAAGTAACTTAACAAATTTAAGCAGTGCACAACAAAATGCTCTTAGAGGGCACGGATATTACCGTTTCATATTTAATCGGCCTTTTGAGAGTCATCTCACGGTAATGATGGGAACTATGAGCTACTAGCTTCCCGGTTCACGCAACTGCAGCATCAGTTCGACCCAAGCTACAGCAAAGCAAGCCATATATAATGGGTTAAAGAAGTATCTGGTATGTTATAATTGTCGCCACCGTAGTTTGGTCGTTTAACTTATTGACACAACAGCTGGACTTACGATGGCATGTATTGGATAGTCCTCCCCTGTTACTACATTTGCTTAAAAGTGGTTGTTTAAAATGTGTTGTAGGGTACCAATGCAGAACCAATGACCTATATCAATAGAGAAGCGAACGGCAAAGATCACACCAGAAGCGAATGGCGACAGCAATGGCAGTTTGAGTGGCAAATATCCTATAGAATGCGGAAGCTCGCCTTGAGAACAAGATATGACGGCTATCTGAAATGATTTAATTTTTAAAGGTAATGGTATCGTTTTACGTTTGTTTGCGCAAGTGGTTAAGAAATGACTTAGCGTGGATCCTACAGTCATTTCGCAGTGGAGGTGGGGTGCGGATAGTCGCAATTAGCTGTTGGGCGAATAGTCATAGTGCAGTGCTGGAACTTTCAGTAGTAATAGATTTAGGGCTGCTTACAGATGAGACCACTCACTGATCTGATACAGTCGGAAGTACATTTGGGAGTTTTGTAAGTCGACTACAAAAAGTCGCTACCATTCGATGTGTTTAACTCTGCCAGTTCCTGCAGATGAACTGCTTTCTAGTTTTCAAATGAGCGTTGCAAGTTGTTTAAAGGATTCCTCTAGCAGACAGCACAAGAGAGGCATTGTGCATCTCACAGGTATTTACCACAAACGTAAGCAATACGGGAAACACAAGATTTTTGTACGCTTGTATGTGAAGATCATTACGATATATCGGCTCACTTATTACTTGGTTTTGAGGATGCCTATGAGTAATCCGTGTATTGTGGACAGATCTCATACACAATGAGTAGCAGTTCTACGTCGTTACACAACCTACACAAATTTGCGCTGTTTCGGCAGACATGCTGGAATCAGCCCGCAAGCACCGATGAGAACCACTCACAGTCGCGGTAAACTATCATATCTAAAGGCTCGTTACTGCTTGAGACATTCTTCCAATGCTTCATACACCAACGAAGAAGTTCTTTGCGCTGCTTTGAAATCGTTATGCATTCCTTGCCACCATGCACAAACATGTCCCAAGTACGTTTCCACACATTCTGATGACACTAATGGTTGAGTCTCGGATGCAGCACTATTCATCCTCACAGTTGGCAAGTATTAATGGCCATTGGCACGTTTATAAATATTAATTTTGTCGATATGTTTCAGTTAATGGAGAAAACTGATTTCGTTTAGTGCTTGTCTGATTTATTTAGTTCACATCAAACAGTACCTAATTTGTCATATGAGGATACTAAATGCCACTGCTCGAGATCTTACGGACACTATGGTGTGTAGGTATGGACAAATGCGACGTTATCACTAGTGGCGAAATGACTGTCGGCGTACACAGTACAAACTTTCAATATTCTACTGCAGATTAACATCAGGAGAAAACTATACGCAGTGCTTTACACTGGCCTTACTGCACGCGACTTGGAAATCACGTAATTTATTTGATACTGTGTTCCACAGAGTAAGAACACCATGCACCATATTTATAGTAACTTAATATTCACCTATTCCTGGATTAATCACACGCAAGGACAATCAAAAACAAACTGTTACTGGCTTATAGCAGCATGAAACCTCACTTTTTACAAACAGTACAAAACTTCAAAAAATCTCAGTTTACTCAGTGTACGAAATTTTTATGACAGGGCAAAAAAGTTTTTTTTTTCAAGGTCAATGTGAATACCTCTGCTGGGTCTACACTGAAGCGCTAAAGCAACTGGTGTAGTCAAGCGTATTCAGATACAGAGATATGCAAGCAGCCATCTGCCGTCGGCAACGCCTATGTAAGACAACAAGTGTCTGGCACAGTTGTTAGGTCGGTTACTACTGCTACAATGGCACGTTATCAAGATTTAAGTGAGTTTTAACGTGATGTTATGGACAGCGCACGAGGGATGGGACTCAGCATCTCCGAGATACCGTTGAAGTGGGGATTTTCCAGTACGACCATTTCACGAGAGTACCGTATCAGAGCGTCCCAGATCAGGAATCTTGTAAAACACAAATCTCCAACGTCGCTGCGGTTGGAATAAGGTCCTGCAAAAACCAACGACGACTGAAAAGAATCGTTCAACGTGACAGAAGTGTTCTCAGATTGTTGCAGATTTCAGTGCTGGGCCATCGAAAAGTGTCAGCGTGCGAATCATTCAATGAAACATCATTGCTATTGTCTTTCGGAGCCGAAGGACCACTTGTGTACCCTTGATGACACCACGACACAAAGCTTTACGCCTCTCCTCGGCCCGTTAAGTCCTAAATTGGACTGTTGATGACTGTAAACATGTTGCCTGGTCGGATGAGTCTCGTTTCTAATTGTATCGAGCGGAAGGAGATGTACGGCTACCAAACTGGTGAAGGCTCTAGAACGATGTGGAGCGTGTGCAGTTGAAGTGGTGGGGACCCCTGATATGCCTAGATATGACTCTGACAAGTGACGTACATAAGCATCCTGTCTGATCACTTGCATCCATTCATGTCCAATATGCATTCCGAGGGACTTGGCCAATTCCTGCAGGACAATGCGACACCCGTCCATAATTGCTACAGAGTGGCTCCAGGAGCACTCTTATGAGTTTAAAGACTTCTGCTGGCCACCAAACACCCAAGACATGAACACTGTTGAGCGTATGTGGGATGCCTTGCAACATGCTGTTCAGAAGAGATCTCCACCCCCTCGTACTGCTATGAACTAATGTACAGCCCTGCAGGATTCGTGGTGTCAATTCTAACCAGCTATACTGCAGAAATTAGGCGAGTCCATTTCACGTACAGGATATTAGGCAGGAATACCAGTTTCTTTGGCTCTTCAATGTTGGACGACTGCATATATCTATTTGTTTTATCCAGGATATTGCTACAGCTTGAGTGCGGTAAGTGTAACGGTCTCATGACATGCAGATGCTGCTGTTTACAAACCATACAATGTTCCCGTCAGTTTTTCCCTTTGTAAGTCCCATCATAGAGTTCAGGTCCGTAGTATAGAAAGTGCAATAATAATTACTTAGTAGCGTAAAGAAAAAGGGTGCAGTTCCACAGTTCTAATATTTTAAGTGTATACAATCTCCCACAACATAAGCCAAGAAAGATGTAGGCAAGGATTATTGTAAGAGAACTGGGACCAGCTAGTAAAAATTAAATAAAAGGAGATAGAAAGTGACACACGGTGACGCATGGTAAATATAATAGTTCTTGAAGCTAGCGAGGGCCAGTAATCAGAGCAGATAACTCCAAATTTCAACTAACTGAAATCAGTCGCAGGAGCAGGAGTACCGCGTTTTCACTCATGCTCAAACTTATGTGCTGTCTGTCAGATACATTGCTCAAATATCAGACTGACGGCCAACTACAATTTATTATGAAGTTACATCAAGAACACAAGTTGATGGTCGAGATGGACCTGTATCTAAAAGAAAGCCACGAAGAGCGGTTTGTGTGGCGGTTTCAGTATTATCATCGTTCCTGCATAATTTTTGTCATCACGTGCAACATTGGTTTGTGTGAAGGTATCTATTTTATCTTCGATTTTGGATAGTGATGAGGCTCACTGTGCTGTCTTCAAGTGAGCACTGTGCATGCAAAATGCACAGTCAAACAGATTCCACAAAGTTCCACTTCTATGACCTCAGTGTATGTAGTATACGTCATAGAGCGTCTCGTACACAATTTATAATAGTGACTGAATTTAATGTCATCGGCATATCTAAATTTTTATCCCAGTGGACGAGGCTCAGGATCTACAGGTATCTGAGAATAGAAGGTTACGATGTGAATTGTTTGTGTTAATCTCTCATCGAAGAAGATCTCTCATCATAAGACGCACTAGGAGGACTGTGTGTCACTTGACAGGCTGTGTTCGTACAACGTTACATAAGTTAAAGAACTTCAATCACGGAATACAGCTGGAGAAACGTAAATACAAATCCAAAAATTACAAACTTGATTACTAGTTCACAAAGGAGAGGCCAATGATGTTTATTAAGCGACGGAGAAGTCACTTTCAGTCAATATATTTTTTATATTGCTGAGAAAACTGCACACATATTACATATGTGTGTTTTATAAAAACTCATGTTACACGGAAAGTTTGGTATATCGGTAAGTACTTGCTCTTGTACTCATCCACGCAGCATATACAGGGGGCTTCACAATTCCAGTTACAGGCTTCTAAGAGATTGAGTAGTAGAGGTCTGATGCGGAACCCATGTCCGAAAGCATGCTGTTTGCATATAAAATCAGTCTGAAGCTCGGATCTCATTTGCATCTGTCGCCTCAAGGTACGGACACAATCTGAGAAGCCTGCCACCAGTCTCTACTGCTGCATGGTCCATCTTACTCACTAACTAACTGTGCATTGAGTAAATTAAATAGATACATTTGACATCAGATTCGGTATATTCAGAACATTACCTTTTGCTTGATATGCATATCCAGTTGATTAAATTGTTACTCGAAAAGTCGTCATACTTGATCTTTAATTATTCGCCATCCCTATGATTTGAGATGACCGTCGGCTTGCCTAACCGCTGGGATATGTGCTCGTAGGGGCTGTCGAATTTTCTGGGTTGTAATTTGAATAACTCTACAATATCCCGAGATGTCGAATTCAGACCACGGCTATTTGAAGCCCAAGAAAATGAGAGTGTCCGCCGTTTTCGCGGAAGTTGCCGCCTGCTCAGTAGTCCCTGGGAGGCGGTCACTGACCGCTGTACATGGGAGCTAACGTAATAGCAGCGCTGGTTAGGCTGGCAATACGGCCTTCTTCTTGTAGGCGGAAGCTTACTGTGTCGAGCGCTCCTTGGCCACAAAAGTGTCAAGAGATGCCATGATCTCCCTGTTATAGCCAGCTGATAGAGCTGAATGAAGGTGTGTGGTTACGACGATTGTTAGTTCGGGACAAGCTGCCGTCTTAGCGTCAGTGTGCACTATTTGTGCGCAATCTGCCAGCATGAGGCTGTACGGTCCATGGCGGCAAAACTGTTGCCTGTTCATAAGCAGATACTACTGTTTCCACAGCACAAGATTTTCCCATCTGATTTTCTCTTTGTAACTCCCATCACCGAATCCACCTCCGTAACCAAACCGAGCTGTTCCCCACGTAAAGTGCGCTAGTAATTACTTATCAGTATGAAGAAAGAGCGCGCAGTTAAGAAGTTCCCCTAATATTTTATACCCGTACAGTTTCCCACAATACAAGGAATATATGACTTCAGGCAAGGGGAACTGACAGTAGGTAGCAAAAAAAAAAAAAAAAAAAAAAATAGGAGAGAGAAAGTGACAGATGGTGCTGCACAGTGAAAATGATGAATAGTTCTCCAAGCTAGAGGGGGGTGGGGGTGGGCTGGGCTGGGCTCGGCAGTAATCAGAGTAGACAACTGCTAATTTCAGTTAACAGCAGTCAGTCTCTAGAGTGGTACTGGCGCGTAATCACTGATGCTAAAATTTAGAGCTGTCTGGCATTTACGTGGCTGAAATTTCAGACTGGCAACCAACTATACAGGGTTATTACAAATGATTGAAGCGATTTCACAGCTCTACAATAACTTTATTATTTGAGATATTTTCACAATGCTTTGCACACACATACAAAAACTCAAAAATTTTTTTAGGCATTCACAAATGTTCGATATGTGCCCCTTTAGTGATTCGGCAGACATCAAGCTGATAATCAAGTTCCTCCCACACTCGGCACAGCATGTCCCCATCAATGAGTTCAAAACGGTAAGGCTTCTGCTTTAGCCTTTTCCGTAAGATTTTCCAAACCGTCGGCTGTGGTACGTTTAGCTCCCTGCTTGCTTTATTTGTCGACTTCCGCGGACTACGCGTGAAACTTGCCCTCACGCGTTCAACCGTTTCTTCGCCCACTGCAGGCCGACCCGTTGATATTTCCCCTTACAGAGGCTTCCAGAAGCTTTAAACTGCACATACCATCGCCGAATGGAGTCAGCAGTTGGTGGATCTTTGTTGAACTTCGTCCTGAAGTGTCGTTGCAGTGTTATGACTGACTGATGTGAGTGCATTTCAAGCACGACATACGCTTTCTCTGCTCCTGTCGCCATTTTGTCTCACTGCGCTCTCGAGCGCTCTGGCGGCGGAAACCTGAAGTGCGGCTTCAGCCGAACAAAACTTTATGAGTTTTTCTACGTATCTGTAGTGTGTCGTGACCATATGTCAATGAATGGAGCTACAGTGAATTTATGAAATCGCTTCAATCATTTGTAATAGCCCTGTATTATGTGGTTGCCGACAGTTAAATTAATGCCCGAATTCACTTTTAGTAGCGTCAGTAGTCATGCTGATGATTCAGCACGCAATAGAGCTGGCGCTATTTAAGATGATACCGGAGTAGTCGTTTGAAGTGTCCTACCCGGGCTTCTGTCACAGTTGACGCTAATGAATAAAGTTCACTTTGTTTCCCTCCACGTACTTTTCCGTAGTTAAAAGGCTGGAACGTTTTAATCTTTACTGTTCATACGACTGAATGCTTTATATGCGATAAATTTGTCTTGCAGTAAAAAGGTATAGGACCCTTCTTTCATAATTTACGCTCATGTATCAGGCTATCTCGCTAGTCTTTTATGATTTATTGAGAAACAATACGGCAGATTTCGCCAGAGGAGATGCATTTTATCTTGTTTGTTGCTTCTCTCTGTTGTCCTACTTATTACGTTAATTAACCACCAACTGAACCCCTGCTAGAGGAGAATTAGTGCGGTGCCAGCCCCGAAAGGGATAACAGCCGACATGTGGGTGAATGACGAACCTCAACGGTTACAGGAAAACAGACAGATCGTCCACACCAGTAAGTAGTTTGCCACATCTCTGCGAATTAATCTTATTAGTATTCACGCCATCGTCTGCAGCAGCCAACAACCTCTACAAGTCCTTGTAATTACGACATCACATTCAGCTTTCATCCGGCTACAGCTACGACTGCAAGATGATACGTTCGCTACTTGGAGGACTTACAGGTGCTCCACGGTGGTGGGGGGGGGGGGGGCGGCACTCTCGGCTATGAAGAGGACTCCTTCGTTGCTTAGAAGACAAAAACACGGAGAGTACTCGAATGCCCACGTCATGGGCTCCTGTGTAACAAAAAAGTCCGTGTTTCTACCATGTACGTACCATGAAGAGGAAGCTTTTGAAGTGACTGGATTTGCAAACTATTTTTACATCCAAAAGGTACTTTTCACAACATAGACTCACAACTCTATGTGTTACGTCTCCTCTACAACAAATACATCCCTTTGATAGTAATTGTGTAACACCCTGCACAATAAATGAGAATCCCAATGTAATGTGAACTGCATTATGTGCGCATTAGTCCATGTAGAATATTCTAAAATTACTTGGCCGTTTGAGGATGGCGGTAATGTAGTTGGGTTGGGTGAAGAACTTTGCTATAGCGTGTTGACAAGGTGTCAAGCAAATCTGCTAAGTTCTCAATTCTATCCATTTATCGTTGATGAAATCTTACTTATTTTACCATGATTGTAACCTCATATACATAATTTCCACTGCAGAGACCGCAATAGGTGCTGTAATACGGACATAGCAGATATAATCTCATTACTTTAAAAGTACTGAAAAGTAATATTTATTTAAAGTTTAATATTCCAATATGATGAGAGTGCAGGTAGCGACTTCCAAGTATAATGAAATTCGTCGGCTATGACTATGGACGGGGTATCTACCTAGTCATCCACGAACGATATTTCCAGTATTTCTTCTCTTATGAGTCTCGTAAATGTCGCCATTGACTGTTTGTCAGGGAAAATGCTGCTCTTCAGGCTTGCGTATGCGAAGATCATCTTCTAGAAACCCTAGTAAATCTGTAGTCGGAACATATTTTAAGTTATGGTGACTGCAGATTTTCTTCGGCACATTGCCGTGGGCAGATGTAATTTGAGATGCTGACGTGGCCTTCCATATTACCCTGCACGCCAGAGTGCCAGGTCCTGTTGGTTTCACTAGGAAATCACAGGTACACGTGTGTTTCGTGAGCAATATGCCGAGTTGGAGGGGATGTAGATGGGTAGCACACGAAAAATATATCAGTCAAATACTGGCAGCAGCGTGCCAAACCTCATTATGCGGTAAGGGATAAGGGTATCGAATGAAATCAAACAGAATTTCTCGCAAACGTATGCTACGTGGGAAATGTACAAGTGCGGAGACAATGACTGACGAGAAAAAGCACTTGAAGAGCTGCTCCTAAGTTGTACTGAGGACGTGAGAACTGTTTGTAGCACGTCAGATTTTATGAAAGACTGAGGCGAAACGTATCGTCGAGCGTGTCACCAATATAGACATCGAGGGGCATATTGAATAACCAACGAAGTGTAACATTCGATGAGTCGGTTCATGGAAGGTCAGAAGTAAGAACGTGTATGTAATTTAGAAAACCAGGAACGACAACTATCAAGGCTCTGTCTAGGTACAGCAGCGGTCAGTGAAATAAAATGGAAAGAAGTTATGAATTTGTGGCCAAGCGAGTAGCTTTGTTATGACAAAGATGTTAGGGGAGAGAGTGCATTACTATGTTCAGTGGTAGGATTTTTCTCATTAGAATAGACAATAATTCAACGCCGACAGCAATATTCAGATATGCATGCCGACCTTACAAGGTTTATATGAAGAGGTGAGGAACGTGTATAAGAGATTGGCAAAGCGAATTCAGTATGTAAAGAGAGAAGATAATGTGTCATGGTGATTCGGCGTGCAGTACTAACGGAAGGAACAGGAGAGAGTTATCAGAGAAAATGGGCTCATTAATCTGAATGAGAGAGGAGCAATACAAGGTTCAGCAGTAAATTTTAGTAACGCGAAAAAACTGTTTAAATATGACGAGAGGAGACGGTGTACCTTTCAAAGGCCTACAGACATAGATACATAGATAACATGCCTAAAGACATAGATTACATCACAGTCAGACTGTGATTCCGAAATCAGTTATTAGATTACAAGTCATGCCTAGAAACAGATATAGACATCGACCACAATTCAGTAGTGGTGAGGAGGAGATTGATTAAGGGGCAGCAAATGAAAACGGGGCAGGAGGAGAGATATTAAGTAAGCTATTTATTATTTCAAAACCAGCCTCCATAGATTTTGATATATTTATCCCACTACGAGACGAGATGGTCAATCCGTTCGTGAAAAATTTTTGCAGTTGACTACCGTTAATAAAACTGCTTATGGTGAGATAAATGCACGAACTCATCCTGGATCGTATGAAATGACTGATTCCCAAAATGAAGATTGTAAGTCCTGGTATTCACTTCCACATGCCTATACGGAAATACAAAACTTCAACATATATAAACACTTTATGTAATAACTATAATGATTATGAACTTCTTAAAAAGATAAGCAAGGATAAACAATTATTTGTACTTTATTTTTTGTAGTGTGTGTTTCAAAAATCGTTTTGCAGACAGATCAATATAAAGTAGTATGTTCTATTCAACTACAGAGGTCCACCACTGTTCATATTATTTAAGAAAATGAAGCCGACCATCCTCTAGCGCATTATAAAATTTGCTTTTCAGAATGAACTATCAGCCTACGACATTCAACAACGAAGGACAATATGAGATGAGTACTATAGAAACTGTTTATTCTGCTGTTGCTACCTTTCTCTGCAGTGAGTCACAATCACAGTGTGCCAAGTGCCGTGAAAATGTGAACAGCTGCGCAAATTTAAACTTACTTCAAAATTGATAAATCGGTTTTTCGGTTATAAGAGTTTGGTGAAAGTGAGAATATGGTGGCATCGTCCAGGACTTCCTGTTGGGGAAATGTGAATTCTTTGTTGACTATTTTAATGTTGCAGATTAAATATGTGTGCACTGTGAAAATATTATATGAACAATCAGTCAAATATAAATCACAGTTACAAAGCAGCAACAATAACACAGAAACGATTTCGCAACTATCAAGAAGAAAAGGATGAAAAATAAAAAGTGAGGTGAGCAACTAACAGCGTCGACGTCCAACCATTATTTTTCTTCAGGGGGTTACATAATAATAAACAATGACGGCTACTTAACAGAAATCTGAAACAGAGGGGGGGGGGGGTTAATACAGCACGGGAGACTTAAGTAGTGTCGTGAAACAAGAAAAGGAAGTCTTATTAATGAAGCAGTTGAACAGGAAAAATGGCACTACTAAAATATGTTCTTTCTTAAAATGAGATAATAATAATAACAACGTAAGTACCATGATGGTATTATTAATAAAACTGAGTAATCAACAGCAATCAGGCAATAAGGATCAGTTTGCAAATATTAATGAGCAACTTGAAAATCACAAACAAGAAAGTAAGAACCAGTTCAATGAATTCGGTCATTAAATTGTAGCATTATCAGTAAAATATAGCTCAACGAAACCGTAAGAATCAAAACATCGAGAGGTGTTAGATGTTCAAGAAGAGTCTGTTGAGTCCAAGATGAAACAAATCGTAGTTAAATTTAACACTGAAGTCAAAAATACCAAAGATAAAGCCACTAAAGATAGAGAAAAAAAGAAACTTGCTTTCGAAAAAGTGCATGCGTATACAATCACTGTTGACGAAAAATAAATAGTCGAATTTCGACTTTGGAAACCAATGTTGATACTAAACTAGAACTTGCTGAAAGCACTTTGTCGAACAGGTGAAGACAGTAGACAGCAAATTCAGAGAAAATGTATTATTAAGTAACAACAAAACCTGCACCTTAGAAAGTAGTTTATCTTTTCTGCACAAAAAAGTTGAAGAACTGTCCAGTGATGAAGGTAATAGAAATCTTGTTCAGAATGGTGCAGTACAAAAAGTTGCATTTCAGACTGGACTAGGAATCTACAACAACAACGAAGGACAATACAGGGTATGAGATGAGTACTATAAAAACAGTTTATTTAAACTGAACCATTGCTACCTCTCTCTGCAGTGTGTCACTAACTCAGCTTGCCAAGTTCAGTGAAACTGTGACCATCCGCCTAAATTGAAATTTATTTCTAAATTAATAAATCGATTTTGGGTCATAAAAGAGTGGTAGCTGTCAGACAGCGGAACCGTGATTGTACCCAGGGCTGCACCTCTATGACAGAATAAAATCAACGTCCAAAAATATGGAACTCACAAGTTAACAAACCAGGATTGTATGGAGGATGTGTAAGTAGTTCCCAGCGAAGCTTCTGCAGTGCAGTGTAAACATCCAGCCAACAAAATGTTACGATTACCCTACAAAGGTTTCGCTAGTAAGTCCTTACGCATCCTTCATATAGGCCTCATTTCACCTGATACGGTTCGTATGATTCTTGAACTCTGAAGATAGTCATGTGCCCCTCTTGATTTGATTTGGACGAAGAGATTCCGCCTGAGTACCTTCAAGGTTCCGTAAGCAACTGCACCCATGTTTTCATGAAGGCATGGATCGTGTTGCCTTTCAATGCGGTAAATGGATTTACAGTGATGGTGAATGCTTTTAAAATGATAAGCAACTGACTTACTTTTCACTGTCTGTCTCGTTTCCATTTGACTGCCACTTATAGCTTGAAAGAATCATCACAAAGTATCGACGTGGCAGATGTAGGTTACTGCAGTCATGAATATATTAGTCGCTATTTCAGTTGAAGACGATTGGTTGCATTTAAAAAGAACAGTCACTGATGATGGAAAGAGTGAAATGCATACGAGAAAAGAAACTGCGAAGGAGTGTTCCGTAACACTAGTAAAACTTCAGTCGATCAGCGTAAGAAGGAAGTAATAATGACTTCAGCGGAAGACAGGAATACAGCAATATATGTCACTTAGGTGTGAAATAAATATGATGTGCCGGGATGTCAAGGTGGAATTGCAGCAAAACGGAAAAAAACGTGATCGTCGTCGGAAGAAATGATGCAGCATAAGAATAGCCAGAATAGCTTTCGGTGAAATTAAAAGCAGCAGCATTAAGTGTGCTATGGAAATTATGTAGACAAACGTAGATGAGAGAGTGGATAATTGGAAGGAGTACATTGAAGAAATTTAGGACGATGAAGGATGTCTCATGACGTATTGGGATACGAAAAAGGTTTTGATATGGAGTACAAAGGGCAGACAGTATTATTTTAAGAGTTTAAAAGCGCTTTGGAAGATCGAATAAGGCAGAAAGGATGGACAAAAACTGAAGGTAGTGTACAGAATCTGTACGACTGGAGACAGGAGAAAAATATTATCTACACAGTACCGAAGGTAGCATTTTAAGGTTAGTCCACATATGCGAGAACTGTCTCACTATCAGTAGAGGAACGAAAAAGGTACTTAATGTTCTGTCAGGTGACATTCGGTCGAACGTTCTAAAAATTAAAGACGTTTCGGTTGGAAATTGAAGGAAGACTCAAATCACATTCATATGATTAGACGCCCTAGCAACTGGATTCCACAGTGTAATATGTACATGAAATAAAATCTTAGCTACTTTGAGAAATAAAGAAGTAAGCAATTGGAAAGATGGTCAGTGTACAATATTCACAAAACCCAAGTAGAACGAAAGCCGTAGCGAGAGAAATGAGATCAGCGATTAACTTAACATCAGAATACGTGACCACAATGTAGACGAAGTTAAGGAACTCTGTTACATTGGAAACAACGTAACACTCGATGGACGAAAGTAGGAGGACACAAAAAGCACACTAGCCCTGGCAAAGAGGGCATTCCTTTCCGAAAGGAGTAATTCAAGTAAAGGAAGAAATTTCTGAGAATGAATGTGGAGCACAGAATTTTGTGAATGTTAATTACGAATTGTGATAACACATTTAAAGACGACAATTGAAGCGCTTGAGAATTTGTGTTGCAGAAAGGAGGGGAAAGTTAGGGAGACTGATAAGATTAGGTATGAATATCACCGCAGGTGCGGCGAAGGAAAGAACTTATGGAAAACACTGATAAGAAGAAGGGACTGGCTAGTAGGGCACCTTTAAGACATCAGGGCATGACCTCCATGGTACTAGAGGGATCTGGAGAGGGTGAAATCCGTAGAGATATTGAGAGATTAAAATTATCTAACCAATAATATACGATGGATGGTGAAGTGCTACGGCGAGATCATGATGGCGCAAGGGAGGATTCTGTGAAGTACAGCATCGAACACTTCAGGAAACTGATGACTCAAATAGACGAAGGGGGACAAAATTTCCGAGTATTTAATGTAACAGTTGATAATCGAGAAAATAAGTAGTTTTTAATATGTAATTCCTTTTATTTTTCATCAATACCTTTGCTTACAATCACTGACATACTTGTTCTAATAAATGCCACAGTGTTTATGAAAGTATGCTTCATATATCTGATAGTTCTAAAAATCCGAGAAAAATCAAAAAAATAAAATAACTTTTAGAAGGAAAATTATAATTCCATGAATTTTATCCCATGTCTAGACCAGCATAAATTTAGGAACCTGCAACCAAGGACCAATATTAAATATCACGCTCAGTGATATAACCCATTTGTAATTTACAAAATGTTCTGGTTCTGGCATAGCAGTTGCGATGCCAGTTGTCTGTGTCACTGCCCCGACTACAGATGGCAAAGATATCGTGCTGCGTGACACTATCAACGAATGACTCGATAGGACATGAATGCCTTACATCTTGCAATGTTATTCTGAGAACTAGATCTGGGAACGAACAACCATAGTTGCTATATGTGGAAGGAAAACACAGAAAATATTGTGCGGAAGATGAACCAAAGACTGTGTTTCCTTTGCAGAACACTTAGATTCAATAGACCTACTAAAGAGACTGCCTACACTACGCTAATCCGTCCTCTTTTGGGGTATTGCGGCGCGGTGCGGGTCCTTACCAGAAAAGATTAACGGAATACATCGAGAGAGTTGAAAGAATGGCAGCACGTATTGTATTATTGAGAACTAGGTGATAGAGTGTGACGGACGTGATTTAGGATTTGCGGTGGAAATAAATAAAACAAAGGCGTTTCTCATTGCTGCGGAATCTTCTCACGAAAATTTAATCACCAACTGTCCCCTCGCAATGCGAAAATATTTTGTTGACGCCGACTGCATAGGGAGAAACGAACATCATAATAAACTAAGGGAAATCAGAGCTCAGACGGAAAGATGTTCGTTTTTTCTAACGTGGAATAACAGAGAATTGTATTGTGAAGGTGGTTCGATGAACCCTCTGCTAGGCACTAAGTCTAATTTGAAGAGCAGCCATGTGGATGTATAAGTAGATGTAACCTGGTATACAGGAGCATATTAGATATCTTCTATGGAATTCGCGATGGAAGAAAAATGTTACAGATAGTGGTTGTTTCGTACGTTATCTACGCCATTTTCAGCAGCGTAAGGACGTACCTTCCTGTTCCCGAATAGCAGACTCTGCCCTGTCACCCATCGATCGGCTGCCAATAACGTCAAAGCTGATAGAGGAGAAGTCGCAAAGCCCCAATTACCGTCATGTGCAGAACGGCACGCGTATGATTGACGCCGGTAATTTCCTCATGTGGAACTTAATTTAATCGACACCCTGACACGACCTCTATTAACGAGCTGACGTAATCTCGCGTCCGTCACTCTTTCACAAATTAAGCTGACACTATACTATAATTCCTCTGGCAGCTAATGTCAGAAAGTCTAATATAAGCCAGCAGTTTTACGTGCAGTGCGGAGTCTCTCAGCAGAAGCAGCAAAAAATATTCAGAATTGACTTTCTTATTTGAGACAACATATTCTAAAACACAATTCAGTAATGTGGTAAACGTTTTGTTCACAGTGAAACAATCGCCTTAGGTTTACCAGTTTCGTTCAAAACTGCCTATAGATCCGCGAATATTATTTAGAAAAATGAAAATTCTCATCGAACTAAGGTCAATGAAAAAAGAGTTATTATATATGTATCTTCGAAGTTACATTGTATCCCGCACAGATCGGAAGATGGACATGATAGAACGATTCCAAAAGTGTAATACAAATCAAGGTTGATTTTATCTAAAACACGTCTCAAATAAATAGTTAGCTGTTAACGATTCTCTCGCACTATCATGTGTTTTAGAAACAGGAATTTCTACAGGCGCAGTGAAAGTACTGACGGAAACATAGGGTGGCGCAAAGTAAATGCATTTGCTCTGCGCAGTAGAAACGGAGGGAAGCCGTCAGTCACCTCCAAGCACTGTTATTCTGTCGGTTGCAGCGTCCAGGTTCAATAACAATGGCGCAGTGGACCGTTCAGCATCGTCTTTTCACTGTTGAACATTCCTTTAAAAGTAATGTATCTGTTATCACAATTCAACGGATTTCCGTGTACAGTCCAACGGTGTGTATAATGGTTCGATATCTGGTAGCACCACAATACGTCGTTTGGTTAATTCTCTCGCACATGTGGATGACTTATGAAGAATATGCTGACTGGTCGTCCTTGTACGGCGCAAACTCCAGAAAATGTCAAAAGAATACTAGCATCTGTTCTTCAAAGTCCTCGCTGCTCCACTAGACGGCGTGCTCCGCCGTATTTTTAAGAACGGATACTGATTTATGATAGAGTGCCATATGATCTTGGCACTGATGATGTTCCGTTAATGATGAGCGATGAAGCTCTCTTTCACTTGGACCGTTCTGTAAATAAGCAGAACCGTCGCTATTTGCCAACAGACAACCCAAAAGAATTGCAGATACAATACGGTACACTGTTAAAGTGACCATGTGATGTTGAGTTTCTGAATTGGAGATCATTGGGCCTTACTCTTTTGACAGTAAATTCTGATCGTTATGTTTCAGTGCTATGCAATTTTTTACAACCACAACCTATAGGATTTGGGATCAATATGGCAGAACTGTGGATCCAACAAGATTGAGTCAAATCCCTCACAACTAATGCAACGATGGCTGTTGTTCGACAAATGTTTCCTCAACACTTGATCTCACGTTCCGGTGATTTCCACTGGCCTACACGCTCGCCAGATCTATCGGTTTGCGACTTCTTATGTGGTCGTTTGAAATGCAAAGTTTAGTCCCGTAAACCTAGTGCAGTCAACGATCTGAACGTTGCACATAAGAGAAAAATTTTCTGCTGTTTTGACTAAAGTTATGTAGAAATTTAAAGAAAAGCTTTTAGTATGACTGCACGACCTTCTTTCCGATTTTATCTTTGAAAAATAATTTGCAATACTTAACCTCCTTAACGGACAGGTTATACTTGCGTTAATACATTTTATATGTAATCAAAATAAACCTCACCATAGCAGTCTGAAAACTACGCGTTCTTTTCTGGAACAACCTGTGGAAACTATTACACCATTAACACTATAGCGGAACCTAACAAACTAGTCCATGTTCAATATATATTGATTGAAATTTCATATATATGTGAGCTGATTAACACCAACGAAAATAGACATTCGTACAGATAAAGAATAGTGTGTGTACGCGATGACAATTCGCTGTGTCTACAACTACAGGAAAACTTCAGGTAAAGTTCGCAACATGCTGTGCCTAAAGGTCTGCTGATTATTGTCATCCCTCAGACCTTGAACGAGTGAATCATTGACATGGGGGTCACTGAAGCATCATGAGGATACATAGATCAGACTGTCGTTGGTAGCGCACTGACTGGAGAACTAGCGGTGATAACTAGATGCACTAAGGGAAGCGGTAATGTAAGATGAGCAGGCATAGATCCTCCTAGAAAGTGTGCATCGGGTGCATATCATAGTATTATTGAACTAGATATGATGTACGCATAGATCACAATGGAAATCCGTGCAGATGCGTCACAAAAAGGTGGGAACAGATTATTGGATAGTGGGTTACCATCTCGAGTGGCCATACATTGAGTATTGAGAGACGTCCTCCATTATTGTGTAAAGATGTACATTTTTCTCTTGGTTTCTTTGTTCTCCTTGGACGATTACTCGGTTGGTTGATAGAGGATTTCGTTTTGGCCTTTGGATACTGCCAGGCTAGTTTGACTTCCGAAATTCATTATCCTTTGGCCGATGATACCCTTGATGTGATGAACAGGAAGTTTCGCTTCGTTTTATTGGTAAGAAAACAGTAACATTAAATCGTGAGGAAGATTTATGCAACATGATGATAAAGTGTGAATACCTCAGAGGATCTACTATTTTCTTTGTAATTGTTTTTGGTTGTCGCAGATACCTAGCTGAGGCACTAATGTTTCATTTTGTAACTTTCGGTACAGTTTTCTGTTCATTTTCTGTTCAATGTCTCTGCATACATCTACATCTACATCTGCATAATTACTATGCAATTCACACTGAAGTACCTGGCAGAGTATTCAACGAACCTTTTTCATACTACTTCTCAACCATTCCACTCTCCAATGGCGGGTGGGAATAAGGAACACCTAAATCTTTCCGTTCGATCTCTGATTCCTCTTATTTTATTATGATGATCATTTATCCGTCGGTAGATGGGTATCAACAAAATATTTTCGCATTCGGAAGAGAAAATTGGTAATTGAAATTTCGCAAATAGATCTCGCCGCAAAGAAGACCGCCTTTGTTTCAATGACTGCCGCCCCAACTCGCGTATCATATTAGTGACACTCTCACCCCTATTGCGCGATAACACGAAACCAGCTGCCCTTCTTTGCACTTTTACGATGTCCTCTGTCAATCCTACCTGGTAAGAATCCCACACCGCGCAGCACTATTCCAGCAGACGACTGACAAGTGTAATGTAGGGTGTCTCTTTAATGGGTTTGTTGGTTCATCAAATTGTTCTGCCAACAAAGCGCAGTCTTTGTTTCGCCTTCCCCACAATTTTATCTATGTGGTCTTCACAATTTAAGGTTCTCTCTCCAAGCGTGACATTTATAAATCAGGGAACAAAAGGAACGAGGTGGATGTACTATTTGCAGACTTCCAAAAACATTTAACTCAGTATATACACCACAGCTTATTTACGAAGGTGCTGGGAATGAAACTGCATTTGTTAACCGATTGAATAAATCTTGATAGAAGGGACGCAGCATTTTATGCATTATGGAGAATCAGTGGCAGACCTCATTTATAACTGAATTCTTCCGTCCCCTTGTTGTGTTCTTCACTGTTAATCTAGTATGGTTGCAGTGACAGAAAATAACTTTTTTTAAAGAAGTTGCAAGTAAATGTATGGTCTGAAGAAGCTGGACAAATGCAGGGCTTGTACGCAGCAAAGCAAAACAAAAAGTATGACGTATGACCACTTGTTTAGAGGAAGTGCTTAACGTGAAGTCCATTCATCTCTAAGCATGTCTCTGCCAATCGGTGTAAGGACTCAAACACTCTTTGAAAGCGCCCTCGTTGGTTCTGAATGTGCCGAGAGGCACGGAAGACACAATTGTTTGGTGTCTGTTTATCGTTTGTTGGAGTGACCTCGACCAATTCCTTCATGTGCCCCTTAACCATAAGTGTAGTGGATTTAGATCTGGGGAACGAGCAAGCCAAGGTATGATACCATCCCGACAAATCCACCGGTTTTAAAACGTCCTCGTCATGTGTATTTGTATCTATTGCCAAGAACACCTGCCCATATATTGATTGACAATCGATCCTGTTTCCTTGTTTCTTGAACTGCATGGGGATTTTTACCGGCCCATGCTTGCTTATTATGGAGATTTAGAATGCCATCTCGTGTAAATCTTGCCTCAGCACTAAACAAAATCTTGGAGGCAAATTGTGGATCCGCAGTACACTTTCGCAAGAACCATTGGCGGAATTGCTCTCTGGCAGTATGGTCTTGTGGCCTAAGGGCCTGGCCGCGCTTACAACGAGTGCTCATGAAGTACCACCCAGACCAGAGGATGACTAACACCTTCAACTGTTGCTGTTGATCGCACACTGGTTCCAGGGTTGTCGTCCACAATACCTAGAACACGCTCCGCCATTTCAGGCGTGCAAACTTAACGACGCCTTCCACTGTCTACTTTGTTGGGTGCTACGGAACCTGTTTCTCCAAGGCGCTGGAACGGTCGGCTGGAAAGCTTAGGAGATGGATACTGTGTGATGGAAATCGTTCACTGTACACGTTACGAGCTGTCAGATTAACTCCATCTGCTAAACCATAGCAGCAAATCATGTCTGCCATTTGCTTTGTAGAATAAAAGGCCTCCGTTGATAGGTTGTGTCTGAGAATCTGCAAGATATAAAACGTGTTTTATCCCACCATAAACATCACGAAATCATATGCTATAAATATCACCTGTAAGTAGGCCAAACATCACGGAACGTACCAGGAGTTAGGAGAAATGAACGCGAACGTAAAACAGATGTAACAAGACAACGGTACACCGTAAACGGAACAACTCACTGCGGACCACTGCCCTAACTAATGTTTATATCGATACCGTGCGGCAGTATCCCAGCTCGCTGTTGCCCCTGAATGACACGGAATGCCGATGCAACACCCGTGTTCATATCCGCAACGACATGTTGGCGATGCCTTCCTACCTAACACTTTCCCATCCCAGGGATTTTAATTATCATCAATTATGGGTCAGTCGTCTACAGTAGGATAAGTAATGCATTGCCATGAATGAGATCAAAAGAGCACATTCTATTAACACGTACTGATATGCCTTATATCAGAACGTATGCTCTATTGGACCCATGGTTATAAGAAATTTTGTCTTGTTTTGATACAATTATCCCCTGAAATATTGGATAGTTTTTTTAACGCCCTGTATCCAGCAAAGCTTTGGTAAGTTTTAAATATGGTAAAATTTTGGGCATTTAAGTTTACGAATTGCGTGAGTATGTGCTTAACACTCGTATCACTGCAATACTAATGAGTCACAACTGGAATCAGTAACCTCACCGCGATGACTGAATGATCGCTATGTAGATAAACAGGTGGAATACTTTCGCTCGTCCGTAGGTTTGTTAGCAGCCTACATAGCACTTTTATATTCACTGAGTATTGCTAATGTGTCTTAGGTTCCATGTTAAATAGAGTAACAGAGGGTATTTAAGGTATATAAAAAGGGGCAGTTTCTTTTCCACTGATCAAGTACATGACAGGTTTTGTGATGTAGAACGTGTCAAGAACTGCTTGCTAGTGCCTAGTGATAGAATCGTCAAGCGTTCCTATAGACGGCAGGGCTTATATTAATTAAATAATAGCACCACATGTTATTATATTTGCTATTTCATGTATAATATGAATGATATTTTACGCAGGGTATTATTCCATAGCAAACATCTGTTTAACTCGTAATATGCCTTGGAAAAACATGATTCCTGTTTAAACCTGCCTACTCGTCATACATGGGGTGCCTAGGAAACTTGCTTTCTCGGATCGCTATCCTACAATTCAAGCACATCGTATTTGTTAATGAATTTTATTACAAAAGGAAATGATTACAATACTTAACTTTGTCTTAAACAGATGTATCGCTAGCAAATGGCGACAGCCAAATTAACAATGCTCTTCAGTGTGTACAGTTCCTATGTCCCTGGTCTTGAAATGCCTAACCTCGATGCTGCTGTAAAAGTGGGTCGGGGCAAGTCGGCGCTGCGTTTATGTCCTCTTAGCATAGAGTCAGCTACCGTCGCGTTGTCGTCCTAGAGATGGGTCTGTCAGCTTGCAATTGGTTGACGTCTTCTTCTGAGCCCTCTCTGCTCTCTCGTTTCCGCATGGCGTGCCGGCGCTTCATTTTACTGCTTAACAATTCCAGCACACAGTATTGTTCAACTGTTGATCGCATTATTCTGCAACTTTAAACTAGCCTATATTCCTGTATCCCTACATTAAAATTCCTTAATATTCAAAACGTAATCCAAGTACTCTTATTCTAAGTAACTTTACATCCTACTGAGGCTTTGTACGTTGCTAACACTTAGTAGTAAACACATTTTTCCTGTTAAAATGTGTGGTTCTGATCGCGTCATGTGTAGTCTTATAAAGACTGAAACTTCCTGGCAGATTAAAACTGTGTGCCCGACCGAGACTCGAACTCGGGATCTTTGCCCTTCGCGGGCAAATGCTCTACCATCTGAGCCACCGAAGCACGACTCACGCCCGGTACTTACAGCTTTACTTCTGCCAGTATCTCGTCTCCTACCGTGCTTCGGTAGCTCAGATGGGGCCGGCACGGTAGCTCAGCGTGTTCGGTCAGAGGGTTAGCTGCCTTCTGTAATAAAAAAACTGAGTGAATGGATCAATATCGAACTTCAATGGGCGTCAGGTGACGTCCGCCACGAACAATTGAAACGAACAATAACGAACAAAATGAGATTACAAAAAAAAAAAAAAGATGGTAGAGCACTTGCCCGCGAAAGGCAAAGGTCCCGAGTTCGAGTCTCGGTCGGGCACACAGTTTTAATCTGCCAGGAAGTTTCATATCAGCGCACACTCCGCTGCAGAGTGAAAATCTCATTCTTACAAAGACTGCTGCAGAATTCGCCCTTTGATCTTCAGAGGCATCATTGTGTCGTCTGCGATATCTTCAAGCTTGAAATGAACTGAATGGTGCGAAGTTGCCAAATGGAAACAAGGAACTAGATCACTTCTAGGAGGCGCTCCCTAAGCAATCTCTGCGTGATAGGCAGATAAGTCTTCATTTTCTGTTAAATATTCGCTGCAATAGATCATTATAGAAGTTCGGTGATTGTCTAGGTACCTACATTTAAAATGCCTTCAATGTAACCAGATCTTAAAATCCTTTTCTCATTAAACTTGCGTTTTGTTTCATCATCGTACTAGTGGTCTTAATCTCACAAGTCCACTTGAAGATTAATTTTATCGGTCGTTACTTCCAGTTTAAAAAACTTGTCGACTATGTCGTCGTGGGTATCAAAGTTGAAAATAATATTGCTTATCGAATGTATACGTGTCAGTCTGTTATAAACAAGTCTTAGCTAACGGAAGAAGGTTGTCTCAACTATCTTCGAGCGGTCATTACATACTTAGTTATATATTAACGTCTCAAATCGCTGAATTCTTAAATGACGAATACAGCACAGGGCAGATTTCTCGTAACGCCATTCAGGATGCAGCGTTTGTATCTTCTGACTTCCTTCATCCCATATTTACATGTTACACTCCTATTCCGGGGTGCGAAACATCCCCTCACCACTGAATAAAAATAACGGCAAGTCGACATATCATATCTCAGTCGCATTCAGACTGTGCTGTCTCATACTATCCTTCATATGAGCAATTTTGTTAAGCTAATAAAATACTGGATTCATTTAAGTATAAATAAGGTTGTATACTAAATGAAAAATAACAGCCGCGCACAGTGTCCACGTGGTTAGGGGCTCCGTGTCGCGGACTGCGCGGCCGTTCCCACCGGATGTTCGAGTTCTTCCTCTGGCATGTGTGTGTGTGTGTGTGTGTGTGTGTGTGTGTGTGTGTGTTTGTGTCGTTCTTAGCGTAAGTTAGCTTAAGAAGTATGTAAGTCTAGGGACCGATGACCTCAGCAGGGGAATTCACGCACATTTGAACTTTTGAAAAATTACAGCAAGTCGACGTGTCACATCTCATTGGCATTCAGACAGTGCTACCTCACACTTATTCTTCCTATGAGCAGTTTCATTAAGCTAAGAAACTAGTGGACTGACATAAAATATTAATAAGATAGTATGCTAAATATCCACCAAGTTTGTCCTTCAAGACCAGCATTTCTACACTTAAAGCCCTTTTATATAATCTTAGATACGTTAGAACATGTTTTCATCATTAACTGCAAGTAATCAATATCTGCTGCAGAGATAGTTATCACATTATCAGTAGTGACACCATATTTGTATTTTGAAACGTGCAATGAAATCACTCAGAATTTAGTATATCTATATATATATATATATATATATATATATATATTCCTTTGACTGTGCAACAAATGTCTGAGGTCTGAGATGAACACAAAATCCACCTAACGCAGTTACAAGAAATCTTGATAATATTAACAATAATAATTATGTGACTGCGTAAGATGTGATTGCTAGGAAATATTGAAAGATCTATGGTAGCCCAAATGAGAATGGCCAGACCATATATTAATGCTAATCTTTCATCAAAAAATACTAACAAATTATATTTACATTAGTAGGATTAACAATTACTTCCGCTTTAGACAGTCATCCTTAAAATAAAAGAACGCTGCTAATGCTTAAACTTCTTGCGGAAGTCTTTTAGGTCTAAGATCTCCGGAGTACAATAAATTCGTCTGAAAAACTCGGATTGCTTATATGCATTTTGTATCCGTCCTACCGTTGCCAAAACTATGACTGTTTCTGTCAAAGAGCCTGTGGATTCTCCTGTGGATATTTGAACTCATGAATAAGATACGCATAGAAAGGACAAAAAGTCTCCTTTTTGTTGCAGCAGAGAAATTGTCGAATCCTAATAAATTTTTGGCATCGTTCAGAGATTGCGATGCCACTCAAATTCGATACCACAGACATCAGCGACGGCACCCTACAGTCCACAACGACGTATGGAAGGTGCTTTAGAAGGACACACCTCCCTCTCAACAACAGCAGCGCCCATGCAGTAAGGTCAGTACAGTGTTGAGGACGCAAGTGCTCGACTCCAGTTCGAGATATTAGCTACAGAAGTCAACATCATAGTACAGGACCACAGAGTAGTTACTGTTTTTGACGAAACGTACTTTGGCAAAGGTTGCACATTCTACCTCATAAGAACAGTTTGTTAATTAGTACATCAAGTGGTGATAATCCATGAAACCTGTAAATTACCCAGTACCCTGTGGTAAAGAAGTGTGTCAAAGGTAACCTTTCATTAATTTATTGTAATTAAATGAATTAATATTTCATCCGACGTAGTTAAAACCGAAACATCTCCAAGAGCACTCGAAGAACCCAAGGTTGTAGCAGAAAGATTGTAGTTTACTCTGGATACAACAATATTACTTTCGTTGGTGATAGCAACGACATCCTACAAAACTATGCTATCTGCTACTGCTTTGGATAGTGGAACTGACCAAGAGGGATATTGTTTAAAAGTGTAGCAAGTGCAATGAACTTCTAGGTAAAGAGGACGAATGAAGAGACGCTTGTATCCTAGTAAATTGTCCTCTATTGTTGTCGATGGTATTTTGTGTCAAACTACACTTATTAATTAATGGCTAGGTAATACGTAAACAACATTTAAACATATCTTAGAGAGTTTTTGTATCAATTTTGGATATGTAGATCTATCTTTTATAAGTGTTACGAAGATGCGACATTCTTGTACGTTTAGGGGCACGTGTGATGTTGTTTGTGCTATTAACATCTAACGGTGAGAACTGTTAAGAGAGACCTCAAATAAATATTTTCAGTTGTTCTTGATCCGTATCTGAGGAACTGAACGCATGAGGCTTCATTCTACAACACACTTGGATGATCATATTGATTGTAAAGTCAGTATTTCAGCAAGACTTAAATACGTTAGTTGCTTCTCATTGTGGGCCTGATAACCGGTCATCCGTCATCGAGAGCCGAGTAAGACGATGCAGCAGCCAAAGTACTCGATAAGCAGACAGGAAATTTAGGTTTCGAATACTGGCACGGCGACTCCGATTACAGCAAGTGATATTTCCGTAAACTGCTTGTGGACAATGTCATGACAATTGCACATCCAGGCATATAGCCTATTTGACATCCACTGTTCTTCAAATAGGACTTACCGAGCGATTTGGTGAAATGCAAGACTTAATCCACATTCGGTCGTCCTGACTTTCTTGGTGTACCTAAATCGCTTAAGACACAAACCTTGAATATTTTGTTTCGTACAGGACAAGGCTAATTACCTTTCTTAATCTTCCCCAAACCATGCCTCTCCTCCGTCGATATTTGTCTCATCGTCGACGAAACGCTAAGGTCTTTATTTCCCTCCATTCTTTCTTTGAAGCTGTATTCGTTCCTGATTCTAACAAACACCTAGTCAACGGGAAGTTGAACGCTACAGCATATTTTTAACATCTGTCAGATTGTCTTCGTGGTAAATGTAATTGTCGTGTGACTAGGGCCTCCCATCGGGTAGACCGTTCGTCGGGTGCAAGTCTTCCTATTTGACGTCATTTCGGCAATTTGCACGTCGTTGGGAATGAAATGATGATAATCAGGACAACACCCAGTCCCTGAGAGGAGAAAATCTCCGACCCAGACGGGAATCGAACCCGGGCCCTTAGGAGTGACATTCTGTCGCGCTTACCACTCAGCTACCGAAGGCGGACTCTCTTCGTGGTGACTATATTATTAACGGTTTTGTGGGCACCTGGTGAACTGGGACGCTGCACATATCGAAAACCGATACACAAGGAGTGTCAAATCATCCTCCGAGCCAGAAAAGAGATCATTAGTGCGCTGGTAATGCGCCCAAGACGAGTATGTGAGCCCCTGCACCTAAGGCACAAGGTGTAGCACAAGGAACCTTTCTTGTGGAGCAACGGGTACCTCACCATTTACATAAGAAGCTTCACGAAGTCAAACATTCGGCGAAGTGACACGTCGAAAGAAGAAATGTCAGGTACGGCATTTCTGCCATACATTCCCCAGAGTGACGAACAAAATCGGCCCTATATTGGGCATACAATCCCCTTATAAACCGACAAATGAAATCACAGATTCTCTCTGAACGTCGAAGGATGAAAGGGACCCACTTACAATTCCCTGAATATATCGGGTACCATAAGCAAGTGGAAAGGTCCGACAGGACGATTAATCAGCAACAGGGTCACCGAACATGAACGGCATTGCTGGATGGAGCAGGTGAAGGGATCGCCCGTGGAAGAAGATGTACTGTGTGTGACCGACCACATAATGAAATACAGCGACACGGAAGTTCTTGGTGTAGAGAAGAGCTATCACATCCACTTGTTGGGTTAGCTACAGAAATTCACAAACATGTCGATATCTTCAACAGCAAAGAGAAGAGCCACAGCTTCCTGGGTTCCCGCCCTCCAGCAAACGACCGTTGTGGGTAGCAAGGGGCAACCACAGCGGTGATGACCACGGAAACGCCCACGGACTCTTGGCATGCCAGGCAGATATAATCTGCGGTCCCTAGATCGACACCTGTCCGCGACCAGGAACAGAGGATGATTCTTTGAAAATGCCAGCCACTCGTGCTAGCGAAATGTCACAAAAATCGTTAAACAAACGTCGATGGAAGAATCCTAGATATGAGCCAACGGACAGTTTATCTTTGCTGTGAGTTGAGCTTATTCGAATTATTGTGTTTCATTTTCTGGCTTCAGATAATACATGCTATATCATAAGAAGGAAGGGAACGAAACAAAATGTCGCTTGGACCTGACTCTCCTTGAACAGCCTCATAGTTAGTTTTCTGAATGTTCACAACCTGTTCTTGGGCAATGTGTGCCGCTATTTTGATTAACAATTGCTCTGTCATTGGCACAGGTATCTTGTCTGTATCTAACAAAAATGACTCTAACACTGCTTGTTGGTTGTTGAAAAAATCTCGTGGCACTTTTTGGAATCCTTCTATTTCCACATTCACAACATGTTCCGGGCCCAGACCATCGTCTGGTAACCTGTCAGCAATAAAAATTTGGAATTACAAATTCTTCCCATAATAAAAATGCAAAAAATACAGCATTGCATGGTTCACAAACGTGCATAAATAATAAAAAATCGAATGTGTCAAAATAGGTGAAAAGGTACGTACCATATGTTATTGTGTAAGCTCAAGAGGCAGTTGTAAATGCCGTACATCGGGGAATGCATATGTTATATCACGTGCAATAACGTTCCACTCCCACACTCAGAAACCAAAGTGTACCAGAGCCACGTCACCAGACGATGGTCTGGGTGCGAAACATTTTGTGAATGTGGAAGTAAAAAAAAAAATCTCCAAAAATAGCTGCGTGATATTTTTCAGCAACCAACAAGCAGTTTTATAATCATTTTTGTTATACTTGTCATGGTTGCCTATTTCTGCCACGCCTTTCAGTCTGAAATAAATTTTGTATGTATCTTTCTATAAAACAAAAAAGCTTAGATTTTTAACCATCTTGTTCTAAGGGGGACGGGTTGAAACTAAAATTAGGCTTTTTTTGAACGAAGATCTTTAGCAATGTTTCGATATATCGTGTAATGGATACTCATTGGTATTCCAGAGAATGCTGTGAAACTGTTCAGTCAGTGTCCCGAAAGTCGCTATTATCCTAAAAAATATTATAGGACATATTGATGATCGTAAATGCAAATCAGGGTTAACGTTATGCAGGTTCTATTGCTAAATAATATTACATGTAAGTTACTACAGGAGCCGTAGTGAACGAGTAACAGCTTCCCAGAATGTGACTTAACACTTAAAGCAGAGGATGAGACTTCATCGGACGGATGACTGAACATCATATACTGTCGCATTCTGCCCGTTAGATGTGACTGTGATCTTAATCGGCTCCAAATATGACATTGATAAATAAAGAAGGAGTATCTGCTTCACGTAAAGCTTCTTTGACAACGTGTTATGCAACATTTACAGCATGAAACTCTTTCGCATCAACTTATTTTCAGGTTAAGAGGCGATCTGTTTTTATTATGCCCCGTGAAGAACCAAATGTCATCTTACAACATTGAATATTTACAAATGATGGATTGCGCAATAGGTGAATAACATCGCATATAGTTCTTAGATAACTGGTGCTATCTTTGAAGGATAATATCTCAAGTCTTATCAATTAATACCGTATTTAGAAATGGTTTTCTGGTTAGTAGATGATTAATAGCACCGTATCGTGACTTGGCAGCATAACGTGCCAACGCATTTGCAGTTCCGTTTGATAAACTGAGGCCATTTGTACTCGTCTGCTGTGCGCCGCAAATGGATACGCACGGTTGAGCGGAATATAAAATGAAATCTAGTTCTGCGCAAGAGTAGATTCGTCAACGTAGTTAATGGCAAGACGAATGTGCTCGACGTATGGTGGGTTAGAGTGTAATATTCCACTAAAAATTCAGAAATGTGGCACTCTGTCGAGTATTTCTTCCTAGTTGCCGTAGCACATAATATTATTTCTCCGTGTTTCATGTGTCACCCTATTCTGCACAATATTTTTCTGGCGCATGACGACTCTTCCCTGTATCTTGGGTCAGTCTTTGCGACTTCAATTATTCTTTGAATCCCCACTAAACAGACTCGTTAAATGAGAACTGCGGCGTAGTTTACCTGCTTCCCTCGTAAAATCATTCATGAAACAGCAGTTGTAATCCGTGACCAACCGATATTGACGTCTTACACACTCCTTCTAAGACAGATACATTATATAACGAAAGATTCTTCTGTGTATCTACACAGTGCGACAATACACTGATGTTTCTTTTGTGGAGTAAATTAAGGATAGTTGCCAACGGTATCGTCTTACAATATTAACGCAGACAAATTGGTGATGCTATCTCACAATACTGAAACAGAGCAATAGCAAGAATCTCTGCAAGAAAAGTAATAGGAGATAGACTATGACTGCAAATATAATTTTAGAACAGCACAACATATGACACACAAAATTCTAATGAACTAAACGCTCTAAAATCAAAAGAGTTTCACACTTCAAAAACTTATTCGAAGCCTTTCATAAGTCTGGCTGTAAATAAAGACTAGATCCCAAATTCGGGGTCACAAAATGGAAACATATTTAAGGCTTGAAAGACATCTATAGCAAAAAAATCACTTCAAAATATTCCAAATTGAGACATTACGACTCTATCATCAAACCAGAAAGTCTTTAAGACCCTAAAACATTCGTTTTAACCAGGAACAGGGACATCCAAGGATGTCATAAGGGAGTACACGATGCAATCGGGGAAATTTTGAATGGAAATTGCATTAAGGACGGGACATACAGTCTAAGGGCAAATAAAGAAACTGAAAATTATATCGACATATATTCGAATGTGAAAAAAAGTATGCTAAAACTTCATGCGCATATTATAATAACTGAACCAAACACATTAAGTAGACAGACTCTGTAATTCTCCTATACACATTAGGTAGGCTAATATTGAAACTATAAAATTGATCGATATAGTTAAAAAAGACGTAAATGAGGCAAGAACGGCGCACCTTGATATATCAGGCACAAAAATTTCCAGGCAGAGAATCGAGGATTGGTAAGGTGGTCTGGCAGAAAAACCGAAGAAGACCGTATGTACTTGATATGACGAGTGGTAAACAGCCCACTATGAAAGAAGGAAAGGAATATGAGACCAAGGAAAAGATGAACCAAAATTAGGAAAACATTCCTTTCTGTATATCGTTGGCTCAATTACAGCTCAAACATGAAATATAATAATGCTGCATACAAAAACTGTCACTTAGTAACTGATATTCAGTACTCAAAGCTGGTTACATGATGTTTGGAACACAGCAGTCTCCTTCCATGGTGAATTGTAAGTAACCAACAGCCACACACCTCAGAAGTGTAATAAAGATATTGTTTACAATCAAGCCCATGGCGAACTAGGCTGCTACTTCCAAGACTTGCCGCATTCCTTAAGAACAACCCTACACGAGTAAGGGGTTCACTACACACTACTGGCCGTTATCGAGGAGATAGATGACCGTGTCTTAGGTGTGTAACAAGGACAATTAGATTTGGTGACTCCCTTTACTGTCTGGATAGCAGTCGCTGTATGGAACCCTGCCTCCGCCTTGGCTGCAGCCAGTTAATTGTACCCGATAGCACGGTGTCTGTTTTTTATCAGTAGACTCCAGTTCTTTGGCGAATTACGTTGAGTATTTTATTATTGGTGACGCCGAGGCGTCCGTCTTTCCTTCTTCACCGTTCGTTTCAGATTTTATTTAGGCTCGATCTGAGTTGTAGTTTCCGCGCACATTTGATGTGCCATTACTTGTGTGTGAAATTTGGTAATACCTGAAAGATGCCTTTCATTGTACTGGGATTTTAATGAGAAACTGTGAGTTGTTTCTGCTGTTATGTCTTAAAAGGTGTCCTGCTTCCGTGGGAGTTTTTCTCAGTAAACCATTTATTGTTGAACGATTCTACAGATTTATGTAAAGAGGGTTTTAAAATTATTTATTGTTTGGGGTGGGCTCTGACGCCTGTAGACATTTTGTCTGTTTTGTAATTTTTCAAATTCTAGGGCAATTATGTATATTATCTGGAGTGAAAGCAGTTTACTATTGTTATGCAATTATAAAATAAATTCTGATGGAAATTACCAACCAGCGTTTGTGTCAGATTGATAATTATTGCCTCGTCTTTATTGAGTCGAAGTATCCTTGAGCGTGTGTCTCTCGTTTCTGAGATTTTTATTGAAAATTTAAGGATACCATAAGATATAGGTGCATGGAAAATATAGCTGGTGTAACTGCCGCTTTGGACAATTAACATAAATCCACCGTGATATAAATTGAAGCTATGTGCGAGACTGTTTGGGCAAGAAACGGTGTGCAGGGCGACGATGAATTCATAGTTGAATCGTTCTATCGACCTTCACACAACTTCAGACGTAACCGAAAAGCTTAGCAAAATCTTTAAATTCTTAGTATGTGAGATCCCCATCCATGTTCTCATCGTCAGAGGAAACATTAATAATACTACAATCAACTCTGAAAGTGACAGTTTTGTAAGTAGCGGCCACGATAGTACGTCCTGCAAAACTTTGTTAAGGCCCTCTCCGAAAAATATCTAAGAAAATTAGTACGTGAGCCCAATCACGAAGAACATATGTTGGATCAAATGGAATCTGATAGACGTTACCTCTCTGAGTATATATCCACGTCGCTACTCGTATTAACGACTGTGTAACAACTGCATCAACACTGAGTTACCAAAGTACAAAGGACACTGTTAGAAAGATTTATATGTCGACGTATATTCAGTAATGTAGACAAATTATATGAATGCTTTGTGTCTGTTCTTTCAGACGTATCAGAAAGAACAGACAGCTCGCGCAATACGTAGTTGTCATACATATTAGGAAAATTAAGGCTGAGGGGAGAGAAAGATAAGCAAAGAGAAGGAACTATTGATGTCAGCTTCATCAGCGACGACGACGGAGATGTGTGGTGGACCGGCATTAGGACGCGGGATCTGCTTAATAGGTAACTGCATTAACCACCATCAAGGCGACCTGGGATCTCGTGCTTAATAGGCAGTTGCATAAACCACCATCGATGTAACTCGGTTACCCCTATGCTTGGTGTCAGTTCAGTAATTGAGTAACCTCTATGGGCAACGAATCCACCACCTTCAATGCGGGAGTCTCGAAGTTGCGAGCATCGAGGACATGGACGGAGAATGAGTATAGGTCGCATTAGATGGGAGGGTGGGTCGACCGGGTAACGTACCGAGGTAGTCCATGCAGATTGTGATGAACACTGTGTCCGGGCGGTGCTGTGGTTAACGCAACTGCTTAGGAAGCATGAGAACCCAGATTATAATCCCGGTACACTCGTCGCCGCTGCAACGACATGAAGTCTCGATGCAGCTGAAATCAACAGTCTCTTCCCTTTCCTTCGCTTTGTCCCATCCTCCACATTCGCTGTGCATAAAAAGAAGTAGACCAAGACATAGTAGTGCCATGTAGCAATGAGGAATTGTAAATCTTTAGCTCTGAAAAGAAACATGTGGAAGAGCAGTAAATCTACCTTCGTTTGTTCTTCTGCTTATAACTTCGGCTTTAGTCTGTGCCGGCCGGTGTGGCCGTGCGGTTCTAGGCGTTTCAGTCTGGAACCGCGTGACCGCTACGGTCGCAGGTTCGAATCCTGCCTTGGGCATGGATGTGTGTGATGTTCTTAGGTTAGTTAGGTTTCATTAGTTCTAAGTTCTAGGGGACTGATGACCACAGATGTTAAGTCCCATAGTGGTCAGAGCCATTTGAACCTGAAGTCTGTACAAAGATAATGCAATTTATGTACTATCTTGCATTTCAGCTTATTGTGTTCTTCTAGGAATTACTTACCTTATGTTCTGCAGCACTGACAAAGAGTGTGTATCCAATCCTGTTAAACTATGCTCGCCTTCATTACATACTCCTCTATCCCATTTATTTATTTATTTGTCTATTTATTAAACATAAAAAGATTAGTGCCATGAGACCCTTGTCTTGCTTCTAACCAGGCAATCTGTATTTTTCATTTATATTCATTACGATAAGCGTAAGTTTCATGTGGTACATAACATTACAAAATGTTTAATAGATACTGTAGTATAGATTGAGAAGAAGAAACACAGTTTGCCGGCCGTTGTGACCGAGCGGTTCTAGGCACTTCAGTCCGGAACTGCGCTGCTGCTATGGTCGTAGATTCGAATCTTGCCTCGGGCATGGATGTGTGTGAGGTTAAATGGTTCAAATGGCTCTGAGCACTATGCGACTTAACTTCTGAGGTCATCAGTCGCTTAGAACTTAGAACTAATTAATCCTAACTAACCTAAGGACATCACACACATCCATACCCGAGGCAGGATTCGAACCTGCGACCGTAGCGGTCACGCGGTTCCAGACTGAAGCGCCTTTAACCGCACGGCCACACCGGCCGGCCTGTGTGAGGTTAGTTCAGTTTAAGTGGTTCTAAGTCTAGGGGACAGATGACCTCAGACGTTAGGTCCCATAGTGCTTAGAGCCATTTGAGGCAAACACAGTTTCCATTCGTTCATTGCTACACACCGATAGAGACGTGCTACAGTGAGCTAAAGTTCATTTAAGAGTGGCTGTGAAAACAAGAGAAGCGTTGGGAAATACATTCATAAAAAAAAACACGCATGCCCGAGGGAGGACTGGAACCTCCGCCGGGACCAGCCGCACAGTCCATGACTGCAGCGCCATAGACCGCTCGGCTAATCCCGCGCGGCCCCCGGTTCCCAGAACTCCCGAAGACAGGCGTTTACTGTGGACATTTTATCACAGACAGTCCCTGTGACTGTTCAGGGGTGTCGCTAAACCCGCCCAATGATATAAACAACCATGCATGAGCAGCGCCTATTAGATTGTGGGGGTCCGACAGCCGATCACTTCCAGTCATTCCACACAGCTCGTGTTGCCTGTGCCTAGACGGTCAATACCGCCGTTCGATCGCGCGCGCATTGTTTGTGCTACGAAGGGCTCTCAACAAGGAAGTGTCCAGGCGTCTCGGAGTGAACCAAAGCGATGTTGTTCGGACGTAGAAAGGATACAGAGAGACTGGAACTGTCGATCACATGCCTCTCCCAGGTCGGCCGAGTAGTACTATTGCAGCGGATGACCGCTACCTACGTATTATGGCTCGTAGGAAACCTGACAGCCACGCCACCGTGTTGAATAATGCTTTTCCTCCAGTCACGGGACGTCGTGTTAGAACTCAAACTGTGCGCAATACCCTGCATGATGTGTATCTTCACTTCCGACGTCCAAGGCGAGGTCCATCTTTGCAATCACGATATCATGCAACGCGTTACAGATGGGCCCAACAACATGCCGAATGGACTGCTCAGGATTGGCACCACATTCTCTTCATCGGTAAGTGTCGCATATGCCTTCAACCAGTCGTCGGAGACGTGTTTGGAGGCCACCCGGTCAGGCTGACCGCCTTAGACACACTGTCTAGCGAGTGCAGCAAGGTGGAGGTTCCCTGCTGTTTTGGGGTGGTATTATGTGTGGCTGACGTATGCCGCTGGTGGTCATGGAAGGTGCCGTTACGTCTGTACGATACGTGAATGCCATACTCCGACCTATAGTGCAACCATGTCGGCAGCATAAAGGCAAAGCATTCGTCTTCATGGACGACAGTTCCCCCCCACCCCCCATCCACCATTGTGCACATCTTGTGACTGATTTCCTTCAGGATAACGACATCACTTGACTAGAGTGGCCA
Source organism: Schistocerca cancellata (assembly GCF_023864275.1). Taxonomy (NCBI): domain Eukaryota; kingdom Metazoa; phylum Arthropoda; class Insecta; order Orthoptera; family Acrididae; genus Schistocerca; species Schistocerca cancellata. The sequence goes on along the minus strand of NC_064628.1, from coordinate 729,622,690 downwards.
GCATGTTCTCCCGACATGAACACTATCGAGCACTTCTGGGATAGATTGGAAAGGGCTGTTTATGGACGACGTGACCCACCAACCACTCTGAGGGATGTACGCCGAATCGCCGTTGAAGAGTGTGACTCTGGACCAACAGTGCCTTGATGAAATTGTGGATAATATGCCACGAGGAATACAGGCATGCATCAATGCAAGAGGACGCGCTACTTTGTATTAGAAGTACCGGCGTGTACAGCAATCTGGACCACCACCTCTGAAGGTCTTGCTGTATGGTGGTACAACATGCAATGTGTGGTTTTCAAGACCAAGAGCGGAAAGAAGAATAGGTGGCTATTTTTCGCGGGATTGAGGCCTTAATAATTTCTGATAGTATACTAAAATTACTTGAGACAGGTCATCTTACACGTGAACGATAGCAGTACTAACGCTTTCAGGTCTTCAGTAAAGCTGGATAGCTGCTACATGAAAATGATATTTGCAGAAGAGCAGAATTGACGAGATATCATTGGCATATGGGGAAAACAAAAATGGGCACAGGACTGATCCTTACAGCACTCTTGAAACAATGTCCATCCATGATGACTTTTTATTCCCATGGCAACACGTTGCTGTCTGCCTTTCAAGTACCGTCGACCGAACTACCGGCTAATTGCAGCTGTCGCATATTTTTTGAGCATATATCAATGTTCGCAGTATTAACTGTTTTATTGAAGCAAATTACTGTCTAAATGGTAGTCTAGCGGTTCTCCATGGCTTATTTAAGATCTTGATTTAGCTTCAGTAATGCAGTGTAATTGTTATGGTATTTACAAAATCCTGACGGTATTTGTAATATAAGTTGAATTTGGGGAAGTATGCAATAATTTGATCGTCAACAATACATTCCAGGGGTCTTTATAACGTGAGCTAGATGCTGACTGGACAGTAATCACAGGACGATTGTGAGTTTCTATTCTTGTGGACAGGTCGGACTGTGCTTCTTTCACACTGCCTGGGATATGCTCCATTCACAGGAGACAGATAAAATATGTCTTTTAAGACATTCTTGATCACAGATAAGCAGATACTGTCGTTTCCCATTGCTTCGGAAGAGATATTCACTACCTTTTTTGTTATTGCGTGTATTGTACGTGTTTTATATGGAAAGTGTCTTCGTTAGTCGTGCAGTATGGATTCCTTAAGTGATATAATTCTCTTCAGCCACGGAATTCGCTGATGCTGAGAAAAATGCATTCAATACGTCACCTGAGACCTGGCAAAAAGTTTCCGATCTTGCGTTTTCGACTCGCAAGCTACGGAGATTCTTCCACAATGCCTAGATGCCGTGTCACTGCATACAAAGAGACTAGCTTATCTCTTAGCACCATTCCGAAAGCAGTGCTTTACCCCGCTTCACAGCCTTCTGAGTAGCGTTCCCGTTTCGGATTAGCTTAGAAACGTCTATCAGCAGAACCTCTGTTGTTCATCATTTGACGTAAGTAGTTGTCAACCAAGTGGCAGAACTTTTCCACCAGTGAATTCTTCGTTTGCTGGTTGATCAGAACAGTACCATTAATTATGGATGCACATTCTCAAAATCGTATATATGAAGTCCCATGGAGCACATTTAGTAAACATTTTATTGTATGCAACGAAACACACATTATTTTTGACTTTTTTTAATGTAACATTGGAACATTATATTTGACCATGCAAATATATTTACGTTGCTTCGTCTATCATTTTTGCTGATGGTGATATGCCGAATCCTAAAAAAACGCAAAGCTACCCTGCTTTTATATCAGAATATATATATATATATATATATATATATATATACGGGGTGAGTCACCTGACATTACCGCTGGATATATTTCGTAAACCACATCATATACTGACGAATCTATTCCACAGACCGAACGTGAGGAGGAGGCTAGTGTAATTGGTTAATACAAATCATAAAAAAATGCACGGAAGTAAGTTTTTTAACAAAAACCTACGTTTTTTTAAATGGAACCCCGTTAGTTTTGTTAGCACATCTGAACATATAAACAAATACATAATCAGTGCAGTTTGTTGCATTGTAAAATGTTAATTACTTCCGGAGATACTGTAACCTAAAGTTGACGCTTGAGCACCACTCCTCCGCTGTTCAATCGTGTGTATCGGAGAGCACCGAATTACGTAGGGATCCAAACGGAACGGTGATGGACCTTAGGTACAGAAGAGACTGGAACAGCACATTACGTCCACATGCTGACACCTTTTTATTGGTCTTCCTCACTGACGCACATGTACATTAGAGTTAAGGGTGAGGTACACGTACACACGTGGTTTCTGTTTTCAATTACGGAGTGGAATAGAGTGTGTCCCGACATGTCAGGCCAATAGATGTTCAATGTGGTGGCCATCATTTGCTGCACACAATTGCAATCTCTGGCGTAACGAATGTCGTACACGCCGCAGTACATCTGGTGTAATGTCAACGCAGGCTGCCACAATACGTTGTTTCACATCCTCTGGGGTTGTAGGCACATCACGGTACACATTCTCCTTTAACGTACCCCACAGAAAGAAGTCCAGAAGTGTAAGATCAGGAGAACGGGCTGGCCAATTTATTCGTCATCCACGTCCTATGAAACACCCGTCGAACATCCTGTCAAGGGTCAGCCTAGTATTAATTGCGGAATGTGCAGGAGCACCATCATGGTGATACCACATACGTCGACGCGATTCCAGTGGGACATTATAGAGCAACGTTGGCAGATCATTCTGTAGAAACGAGATGTATGTTGCAGCTGTTACAACACGCAACTTGTAACCTCCCCCTCACTTATCGACCTTAATGACAGTGAAAAATTGAACCGTGTGTACCTAATGGAAATGTGGGAAAAGCAATCGTCACCGAAGTTAATCTGTTGGTAAAGAGGGAGGAAAGGGTTACATCTAAATGAAAGGAAAAATGCAAATGAAACTGGTGGGAATTAATTTTGAAAGGGGGTAAAGTTAATAAAGAAAGTAAATGTGCGGCTGTTACGTTAACAATTAACTAGCGGTAGTTAGATATTTGAGATTTGAGGGAAATTACGGTCACCAGTCCTAAGGGCAATTACTATAGTAACTGAAAAAGAAAGGGTATTACACATATAATTAGCACTAGATGCGTGGCAACTGAAGGTTGACACGTGTAGTGTGAAAACTGAAAGTTTGTCAGAAGTAATAAATTTCGCTACACTCTGACTTAATTTAGCAAAAGGATTAATAAAACCGGAAAATCGAAAGTTAATTTAGTGACTGAAGTTAATAGTGAGCTTTCTTTCTGAAGCACATCGAAATTCAGTAAAATACGGTTAGTCTTGGACTACCTCAACAATCATTTCAAAAGCTACTTGAATCTACGCAATGTAGAAATAAGAGATTTAACTTTGAACTTGAATTAAATGATTCTGAACAATCAACAATAGTACAATTTAGTACGTACCAAGCTGAGCTGCAGTCACAGGTAAGCTAAAATATGGTAACAAAACTCGCACTCTTAATTTGTGCTTGTGTAATCTGAATATTGTAGCCAGCTATGAATGCTTTAATTGAACTTTGAAATTAAAGCAGTGAAACAGAATAATATTGCTTTAATGCTGGAATTTGAATTTCTACGACACTCGGGTTCATTCCGGAAAAGGAAGGGACCCTGCTTGGTAATGCAATTGGGACAATGAGCAACAAAGGTTCATGCTAAGTTGCTGTAATTTTGATGCAACAATTTTAAAAGTTTGAAAAGCTGAGGTCTGCCATACAGTTCTAAAACTTTACCTGCTTCCAGTCTTCCTTGTTGGTTGATTGTAGGTTTGAAGCCGTCGATCGAGGAGGTGGCGACAGTCACTCATTGTCGACCGTTCTGTTGCAGAAGCTGGAAGTTGGCACGCCTTCTTCTCGACGCGGTCATCAGACGAAACAGGCTCTCGATGTGCGCCAGCTAATGCTTCCCGTCCGCGACACCATGTGAGAAACTATCATCGCAAGTCGAGAGCAATTACATGCTGCCAAACCCCGAAACCGCGGTAACTCGCGGGAGTTTCACACAACACACCTGCTCCACTGCACTCCTCCAGCCAGACTCTCCCTGCTCAGCCCGTGCTCCACGAGGCGGAGTTAAAACTACCAAAGATCCTAAACACTTTGGTTCTCCACACGACCTATCGATGTATTCGTTCGATAGCATAGTTTTCCCTATGCCAGACCCAGCGTATAAATACAAATAATATTCACAAAACAAACCAACATAAATGCATAAATATATGTATACAAACAGTAAAACAATTACAATATATAAAGAGACAGAAATGTCATATCTTGAGGTAACAAAACAAGGGAAAAAAATTATAGTACAATAGATGGAAATAGGAGGATATGCATTTCCGGCGTTACACATGCCCCACATTGTCTGAGGATGTTCGTGTAAGGTAAACAGACTCAGAAAATGTCCCAAAAAAGAAACAGCGGAAATGCATATGCTCAAAACATCAACAAAATTTAGCATTCGTCTAATTAACCATAAATCAATTTTTAGACCATAATAATTTAGTGGAGACACCCTAATCTTATTCCACTCTGTCATCTTGCACAAAATAAAACAGGTTGACAACATATTAAAATTCATAGAAATTGTAGAAAATGGTTTAGCTATTCCAAAATCGTCAAAATTCGTAACACTATCAAGAAATGGAATACAATTTACAAAATTAATCAGAGTACATCGTCATAAAAACAGGTAGATCAAAATACGCAAATTAATTATTAATTACAAATTGTACACATTTTATGTAACCTTTTCATAATTAATATTCTCGTCATGAGAGTCCAATTAACGCTAAACAAGAAAATAATATACAGCAGATCGACAAAAACATAAATATTGACAACAGTATTCTTTCACATCAGCTGTCCGGGAAGAAAAACAACTCCGACTTCCGTACCCGCAAGTACAAAGAATGCCGACAGTGGTACAAGAGCCGATAGCGGCACAAGAGCCGACAGCGACTCCGCCTCGCCAGTATTGTTGCGCCCGCCTGTGCGGACGCTTGATCTCACTCTCCTGTGTAACGGCATTTCCAGAACGTCCGTTTCATTGAATTCTTTCGGAAAAACTTACTCCCGAGTAATCTCAAGGAGTCCATTAATACTATCACAGTGGATAACTCAACACTGTCCATCATCACACGCATGTACTAGCCTGAAACTTAAAACAGCGTCTAAGTACATCGGCAATGACTAGTAAACCACATATTTATGAAATCTTACAGCAAGTTACAAAATCATATTTACATTCCTTAATCTACTGTGACTCAGTTGAAAACTTAAACTAGCAGCTTGGATTTTCCAATTGATTAATTACTCTTAAATCATTCAATCAAAATTAATTACTTATTAATTACAACTTCTTTAATGTCCTGTTTGTCAGGCAAAAGCATGACAATCTAGCAAATCGTTAAATCTTACACTCCATATTTACAGACTTTACAAATTACCCATTCTGTGGTTTTAATCGATGCTAGGTTGGTACAATTTTAAGTCTACAATGTTCCGTATACCTAATAGTTTTCCAGAGCTTGGATACTCTAAGCAATAAGCATTTGTGTGAGGTATTCCAATGACTTTATATGGTCCATTATAAACAAACTTAAATTTAGAGATTTCACTGTCTATCTCGCTCGATTTCTCATGAGCTTTTACAAGTACTAAGTCTCCAATTGCAAACTTAGCAAAACGCGTTTTAGCGTCATGACGACGTATGCGACCATGGGTTTTTAGCTTCATTATTTCTGGCTAACGATCTTTTTTTTACACCAATACTCGGTTTGTCTGGAAACACACTCTTATTCCTCATTATTACTTCATACAGGCTACGTCTTTGTTCGTGTGTTACGTTTGACACACCGTCTACAATACTTTCCAATTCACTTTCTACACTATTGTCAATGCCGAGATTCCTCACATTACAGTAGTTCAAATTCATACCTACGTCAAGACCATCCGGCCAGTTAACAATGTGTATAGGCAGGTATTACCTATGCACACCGTCTCTTGCCTCGTCAAAACTAACTACTATTGTTTTATCTTGTGACGTACATGTCAAAGTTTTGCTTTTGCAATTAATCACTGCACGGTACTTTAATAGCCAATCTAACCCGATAATTACTTCCGTAGTTAAGTCTGGCACGACGACAAACTCTTCTTCAAATCGTGCCCCACATATCTCGAAGTTGATAAAAATCTGTTTTGTGACCGATGTACTGGCCTTCCCAGTAGCACCGATAATTTTCACTCCTGTTACTGGCATAACTACGATGCCAGGTCTGTCTTTCAGTAACTCAAATATTTTCCCAGATACAGCACTCAATTCTGCACTGGTGTCAATCAACACGTTTAGTTGTAGGTCGTGCATATTAACAGACACTACTATCTGTCTACACTTGTCCTCGACAGTTTCTTTATTTTCCCACAGTAAATCCTCGTCTATATGCAGGTGATTCCAGAAAAAACCATCCGGCTTTGATCCTAAATCCGGCTTATCTGGCGGCTTTTTCAGCCTCTGTTCACATACAGTTTTAATTTCAACACGTTTGTCCTGAGGCGTAGTCTGTAGCTTCGCCTCCAATACCCAAACCTTTTCCTGTAACTCGTCAACTAGGGAGTGTTGCTTTGCTATCAATTCATTAATTGTCACCTTCGTTGATTCCTCTTTGGTCATATTGATCTCATCTTCCAATCTACCTGGAGAAATGTGCCCAGTAGTATCTGCAATTACTTCCTCTAGATCTGCGCAACCCACACTGCTGTCGTCTGACCGTATAATGTCAGCTCTAACCTCATTCACGCTGTAATCTATGTGCTTTTCTACCAATCGTGTCCGACTATCACTAAAATTTTCGTAATCTTTCTCCTTAATACTCTCGCAATGTTTAAACTGGAGGTTTGCGTCGGATGGGTCGGCTACTTCTACCACTACGACTTTCGGTAAGGTCTGCCGGTTAGGGCCAGAACTTTCCGTTACTACTTCAACATCTAACTCCTGCGGGACGAAACACGACGAATCTTGCTCGTGCTCCCTATTAACATCAACCGTTTCTGGTAAAGTCTGCCGGTAAGGGCCAGAACTTTCTATCATTTCCCAAACACTATCTTTCTGCGGGACGAGACGAGGAAAATCCTGCACGCGCTCCCCATAAACACTTCTCCCATACAGGCCCCTATAATCTCTTAGTTCGTCGTATAAGCGACCGAACTGCCTTAACAAGACCTCACCCCTCTCTGAATCCCCTCGCTCGATGACGGACGTTTTATCCGACATCTGATCTCCTCTCAACACTTGCGAATCATTCTTAAACTCAATCTCCAGTTCCGCTGTAGGTATTACAGCTGCCACTTTATAATCGATTTCCGGAACACTACTTAAATTCTTCTCACTGTCAGTGAATGTACTTCCTACTGCCGTGTATACAGCTGATCTACTTCTTGTGGGCGCACTCCTTTCTCCTAACACTGGCACACTCTCCCGCCGTTGATTATTCCACACAGAATTTTCATAACGACGACACCTGGGTTTTCTCCTGTTATTGGGCCGCCAAAATTTCTCCACGCCCGGTCGGCCCCTCACCGGCGCGGCTAATGGTTTCCCTGTCTCGTCCCAGCAGATCTGCTCCCCGGATGCTGCTGAGGCGGCTTATCGCACCCTCTGGCGTTATTACTATCCTGTGATGCCGGTATCACGTTAGTATGATACTGGTTTCCGTCATTCCTGTTATTATATGCATTGTACCGATTGTTATTACGGTCCGAACCATTATTGTTATTGCTGCCAGGGTTGCGGTATGCTTTATTCCCATGGTTATCGTTGTTGTGGTTGTTGTGGTACCCGTTGTTGTTACCACGGCCTCCACCACTGTCGCGATTATTGCGCCAATTGTCCTCGTCCTCAACTCTTTCCAGGAAATCATTGAACTGTAATTGCTTCCTACGTAGCGTTTGGTATCATCTGGAAGCTTCTTGTAGAGTTCCCAGACTATTTCGGATTCTGTGCGGCGATCACGCAAATATTCCAACTTGCGGATCCAGCCCTCACAAAACTCCTTCATCGACCCGCGCGAATTCGCATCGAAAGGCCTCGATACGACAAATTCGCGCCAGACTCTTTGTTGTTTTTGCTCTGACAAGTATTCAGCCAGAAACAATTTTTTTAAATTCGTCGAAAGTCAGGTTCGTAATGTCGAGGTTTAAGCCCCAACGCTTGGCATCACCAGCCAACATGTCAATAACCACATTAATCTTCCTCTCATTAGTCCATGATCTGGGTAAAACTCTTTCACAATTTTTAATGAAATCCGTCGCATGTATACCGCCTTTTTTTAAGGGGTCGAACCGCTCCTCTATCGTCAGCAATTCCGAACTATGTGCACAGATTGGCACATAGCTCTGTTTTTCGTCAAGTTTCTTTTCTAATTCCGACACTCTCGTAATTACTTGGCAAGTGGTTGTCGCAAGCGTTTCTACTTCCCTTTCTTTTTCTTCGCAGGTATTAGCCTGCTCCGTCACTTTGGTATGTATTTCGGATACTAAAGCCTTCAAAGTTTCCACCTTCTTTTGATCCTCTTTTTTCACTAATTGAATTTGTTGCGTCACCTTATTCTCGATGATCGGAGCAACTGCTTCTCCTACACTTTTTTCAGTTCTGCTAATTTCGGAATAAAAACGAGTATTTATGCTCGCAATTTCCGCTTGAATGCCTATCATTTCCTGTTTAAGATTACCGATTTCGGTATTAATCAGAACAATACCTTCTTTGATTTTATCAACTTTTGTGTTAACAACTCCAACATTGTTGTTAACAACATTAATAGCTTTATTCTGATTGTCTAGCTTCCGTTCAATTTTTTCAGACTGACTCGTGATTTCGTTAATCAAAACATTCAATAAATCAGTTAAATTCCCGGAAACTACCGATTTTACTTCCGTAGCGGCTTCCTCTTTCATTGTCCCCCCGTATTTGTCATCAAGGGATTCACATTTGATTTTCACTTTCGATTCCGAAACATTTTCTAAAGTTTGGAATTCCGTTTCTGCTCTTTGTTGCGTTTCGGCGGTCACGTCTTTCATGCTAGCCGCCTGCCCCTGATCAATGGGTTCCGCGGTGCGCGTTTCCCACTGTTCGACCGATTGTTCCATATCCAAGTCTACCAAATTTTGGTAATTGTTGCCTTCACTCATTTTAATAATTTTCAATATAAATGCCAAATCTCAAATATAATTAGGATTCCTCCCACTACTTAATCTCGCTGACGTAACGACCTGTTCGTAATCAGTACTTTGATACGAGATTTGCACAATACAAAATTCATGTCCAGAACAACCTCAAAGCAGAAGATTGTCCTGTCACCAGGTCGCCACGTGTAACCTCCACCTCACTTATCGACCTTAATGACAGTGAAAAATTAAACCCGCGTGTACCTAATGGAAATTTGGGAAAAGCAATCGTCACCGAAGTTAATCTGTCGGTAAAGAAGGAGGAAAGGGTTACATCTAAATGAAAGGAAAAATGCAAATGAAACTGGTGGAAATTAATTTTGAAAAGGGGTAAAGTTAATAAAGAAAGTAAATGTGCGGCCATTACGTTAACAATTAACTAGCGGTAATTAGATATTTGAGATTTGGGGGAAATTACGGTCACCAGTCCTAAGGACAATTACTATAGTAACTGAAAAAGAAAGGTTATTACACATATAATTAGCACTAGAAGCGTGGCAACTGAAGGTTGACACGTGTAGCGTGAAAACTGAAAGTTTGTCAGAAGTAATAAATTTCACTACACTCTGATTTAATTTAGCAAAAGGATTAAAAAAACCGGAAAATCGGAAGTTAATTTAGTGACTGAAGTTAATAGTGAGCTTCCTTTCTGAAGCACATCGAAATTCAGTAAAATACGGTTAGTCTTGGACTACCTCAACAATCATTTCAAAAGCTACTTGAATCTACGCAATGTAGAAATAAGAGATTTAACTTTGAACTTGAATTAAATGATTCTGAACAATTAACAATAGTAAAATTTAGTACGTACAAAGCTGAGCTGCAGTCACAGGTAAGCTAAAATATGGTAACAAAACTCGCACTCTTAATTTGTGCTTGTGTAATCTGAATATTGTAGCCAGCTATGAATACTTTAACTGAACTTTGAAATTGAAGCAGTGAAATAGAATAATATTGCTTTAATGCTGGAATTTGAATTTCTACGACACTCGGGTTCATTCCGGAAAAGGAAGGGACCCTGCTTGGTAATGCAATTGGGACAATGAGCAACAAAGGTTCATGCTACGTTGCTGTAATTTTGATGCAACAATTTTAAAAGTTTGAAAAGCTGAGGTCTGCCATACAGTTCTAAGACTTTACCTGCTTCCAGTCTTCCTTGTTGGTTGATTGTAGGTTTGAAGCCGTCGATCGAGGAGGTGGCGACAGTCACTCATTGTCGGCCGTCGCTGTTGCAGAAGCTGGATGTTGGCGCGCCTTCTTCTCGACACGGTCACCAGACGAAACGGGCTCTCGATGTGCGCCAGCCAATGCTTCCCGTCCGCGACACCATGTCAGAAACTATCATCGCAAGTCGGGAGCAATTACATGCTGCCAAACCCCGAAAGCGCGGCAACTCGCGGGAGCTTCACACAACACACCAGCTCCACTGCACTCCTCCAGCCAGACTCTCCCTGTTCAGCCCGTGCTCCACGAGGCAGAGTTAACACTACCAAAGATGCTAAACACTTTGGTTCACCACTCGACCTATCGATGTATTCGTTCGATAGCATAGTTTTCCCTACGCCAGACCCAGCGTATAAATACAAATAATATTCACAAATCAAACCAACATAAATGCATAAATATATATATATATACAAACAGTAAAACAATTACAATATATAAAGAGACAGAAATGTCATATCTTGAGGTAACAAAGCAAGGAAAAAAATTATAGTTCAATAGATGGACATAGGAGGATATGCATTTCCGGCGTTACAAACTGAACGTCGGAGTTTTCAAGCGTCAATTTTAGGTTACAATATCTCCGGATGTAATTAACATTTTACAATGCAACAAACGGCACTGATTACGTATTTGTTTATCAATTTAAAAAAACGTAGGTTTGTGTTAAAAAACATACTCCCGTACATTTTTGTATGGTGTGTAGTAAACAATTACACTAGCCCCTATCCTCACGTTCGGTCTGTGGAATCGGTCCGTCGGTATTTGATGTGGATTACGAAATATATCCAGCGGTAACGTTAGGTTATATATAGCATATATATATATGCTTATACATTTTGGGTTGTAAATATGCTATGGGATGGAGAAAACACGATAAGTGCTAACATTAATTGTTGTAAAGATATTTATACAGCTAACGAGTTCATTCGTTTGGGTAACTAAACATTAAAACTGAGACATAGCCCACGCCTGTGATCTGGCCTCTTCCATTCTCTCTGGGTCCTAGAGGCCATGAGGCTCGGCCCCTGGTTATGGTTTGTAAAATGAAGGGATTTTTATTAAGCTTGAAATAAACCACACATAAATATTGATTGGATTATGTGTTTTACTCTATTAAAAATATAATTTTATTTACACGTTGGCTATACAAGTTGTCAGCATCCGACCTAAATTTTCAGGTAACTGGCTAATATATACATTTGCGAATACTGAATAACAATGTGTATTGATCTTCACGACACTGTCGAAAGCCCTAAAATTGCATGGTAAGTCATTTGAACGAAAATATAGAGAAAATATATATGTTAACCTCTTTTTTTTAAAGGATGCAATATCGTTAATACGTCTCAGAGCAGTAGTTAAAAGTGAGATGATGGGAACTTAACTGTTATTCAAGTAAATGTGTGTCACTATTATATTCCCGGATGCCATTCCGAGATTCCCAAGGGTTAATGTTCAAAGACAAAAAGCGCAACAGAAGAAAATTTTTACATCTATGCCCGCTAATGGCATACTCAACATATCGCTGTAGCCAAGTCTTCAGGATAAAGCTTAAAGTTACTAAATGTTGGTGATAATGACACTACGTTCCCTACATCTACATCTACATCTACATCTATACTCAGCGAGCCACCTTACGGTGTGTGGCGGAGGGTACTTATTGTACCACTATCTGATCCCCCCTTCCCTGTTCCATTCACGAATTGTGCGTGGGAAGAACGACTGCTTGTAAGTCTCCGTATTTGCTCTAATTTCTCGGATCTTTTCGTTGTGATCATTACGCGAGATATATGTGGGCGGTAGTAATATGTTGCCCATCTCTTCCCGGAATGTGCTCTCTCGTAATTTCGATAATAAACCTCTCCGTATTGCGTAACGCCTTTCTTGAAGTGTCCGCCACTGGAGCTTGTTCAGCATCTCCGTAACGCTCTCGCGCTGACTAAATGTCCCCATGACGAATCGCGCTGCTTTTCGCTGGATCATGTCTATCTCTTCTATTAATCCAACCTGGTAAGGGTCCCATACTGATGAGCAATACTCAAGAATCGGACGAACAAGCGTTTTGTAAGCTACTTCTTTCGTCGATGAGTCACATTTTCTTAGAATTCTTCCTATGAATCTCAACCAGGCGCCTGCTTTTCCCTATTGTTCCATCTGACGTTTGCGGCTAGAAGTCACTGTGTTAATTTATTTAAGCTGGCTGAAACGGTGGCTAAACCAGTCATCGTTTTCTCACCTACTGGTTTCCTCTGCGTCTGAGTTGAAAACAGCTGGAAAAATGCCTTAGTCGTCAGCTCATCAAGTCTGCTCGAACAGGCGCAATCGAGCGAGGTGGCGCAGTGGTTGGCACACTGGACTCGCATTCGGGAGGATGACGGTTCAATCCCGTCTCCAGCCATCCTGATTTAGGTTTTCCGTGATTTCCCTAAATCGTTTCAGGCAAATGCCGGGATGGTTCCTTTGAAAGGGCACGGCCGATTTCCTTCCCAGTCCTTCCCTAACCAGAGCTTGCGCTCCGTCTCTAATGACCTCGTTGTCGACGGGACGTTAAACACTAACCACCACGAACAGGCGCACAGCTGCAGAGGTGCCTGGCTGTAGAGAGGTTTGGATAAGACGCCCGAAGAAAGAGGGGCTGAGCTAACGAGCAATTCTGTGCCGTCTGCTTCCTACAAGGAATACGGGTGTCTGCGATCTTTTAATCGTTATTTAGTTTGACTGGTAGAGCGATAGATATTCTAAAAAGACGCTGGCATCTTACCCCTACTCTCATTTCAGGCGGTTATCCGGAAACAACCTTTCACAAAGGGCGCTGAAAAACCTGTGTCTCGCACTCTTTCCCTGTCTATAGCCAAAGGGGGATAGAATATTAGCACAGTCGGGTCCCTCTTCCCCATTCTAAATAATTTATGTGACCCAATCAGAGAGGTTATTTTTTTTAATCATAAGTGTTCTGACTGGTTTGATGCGGCCCACCAAGAATTTCTCTCCTATGCCCACCTCTTCATCTCAGAGTACCACCTGCAACCTACGTCCTCCATTATTTGCTCGATGTATTCCAGTCTCTATCTGCCTCTACAGTTTTTGCCGTCTGCAGCCCCCTCTAGTACCATGGAAGTCATTCCCCGATGTCTTAACAGATGACCTTTCAGCTTGTTCCTTCTCCTTTCCAGCATTTTCCACTTATTATTTCCCTCTGATTCTGCGCAGAAACTCCTCATTTGTTACGTTACCACTCCAAACTGTTTTCAGCATTCCTCCGTAACACCACATCTCGTATGCCTTTTGCTTCTGTTCCGGTTTTCACACTGCCTATGTTTCACTGCCATACAATCCTCTGCTCCAAACGTATATTGTCAGAAAATTCTCTGTTAAATTAAGGCACATTTTTCATACTAGTAGACTTCTCTTCGCCAGGAATGCCCTTTTTGTCAGTGCCAGTCTACTTGTTATTTCCTCCTCGCTCCGTCAGTCACAGGTTATTTTGCTGCCTAGAGAGCAGAACTCTTTCACGTCATTTACTTCGTGATGACGAATCCCGATGTTTAGTTTCTCACTGTTGTCACTTCAGCTACTTCTTATTCTTTCGTGATTCTTCTATTTACTCACTATCTATATTTTGTACTCATTAGACTGTTCATTCCATTCAGCAGATCATGTAATTCTTCTTCACTTTCACTCAGGATAGCAACGTCATCAGCCAGCCTTATCACTGATATCCTTTCACCTTGGATAGTAATTCCACTGCTGAACCTTCTTTTATTTCAACCAGAGTGTCTTCGACATACAGATTAAACAGTAAGGGCGAAAGACTACATCGCTCTCTTACATCCTTGTTAATCCGAACACTTCCGCTCCTGTTATTACCTCTTGGCTTTTATACACATTGTATGCTACCCGTCTCTCCCTATATCTTACACCTATTTTTATCAAAATTTCGATCACCTTGCACCATATTAAATTGTCGAAAGCTTTTTCCAGGTCGATTAATCCTATAAACTTTTCTTGATTTTACTTTAGTCTTACTTTAGTCTTACAACCACAACTTTTGGATCACGCTTCGGGTGCCTTTACCTTTCCTAAAGCCAAACTGTTGTTATGTAACACATCTTCAAAAACGAACAGAAAATATTAAAAATTGAGAGGTTTTTACGTTTGTTATCCACTGTATTTTTCAGGTCCTGATCTTGGTGGTTGTGTCGCACAAATTCATAGGTGTCGTTAACTGCGTTGTACCTTCCACACACAGTTCATTAAAAACGGAGTCCTGTAACACAGGAGATAACATCAGCATCGTGACTTTTATCATCCGGCGCCGTGAGGTGGGTTCCTCGAAGGACACTGGCCAGTGTGGGCTTCTGGCTTTCGGCTTTTGCTGGTCTCCGAGAGTCCTTCCTGCGAATTCTCCTGTGAGGAATACTCCTGTTGGCAGTAATAGCTTCCCGCACATCCTCTCGCTCAGAGCAACTGGCTTTCAAAAGAGGCCTCTCATTTAGGTCAACATACCGAAAGTAATCTACACTAGTTAACTACTCGCAACCACAGGTATTGGCGCATACTTCTCTTATAATTGGGGATTGACTACCATGATTTGATTTGTGTTCTTAATTCTGATTTTGTATCAGTCACGGTCCAACTGGGATAAAAAGTCACCTAACGATGGCAACATATTCTCGATCCGAAGATTGTTATTATTTACCGTCACTCAGGGAGAGGAGATACAAGAGCTACGATTTTCTGATTTTTACAGAGATTCGGGATATAGAGACAAACATTCGTTGTGTCCATATATGGCTCACATAGAAATGACAGTGAAATCATTAACCCTCTGTTTTTAAAAGACGAAATATGATTAATATAGTGTACAACTCAGAGCAGTAGTTAATAGTAGGATAGTCAGCAGGGACGAAACTGCCTTCACAGATAAGTAAACTTAATAACCAGAACCTTAACTTAGGAATGTACAATTTAATTAAAAATTATTGTAATGACACTGTTATTTTTCTAATTTGAAGCTACGAGAAATAACCGAGCTGGTTTGTAAGAAATGTAAAAAGATAAATAGAATTAATCACAGTGCCGGCATTACTAAGTACTGATCGGAGGTCCACTCCTGAACTGACTTAAAGACCATTCTAGCATGGAGTGAGCGATCGGCAACTCTGAAAAAAAGTGGTCCTTTTCTGACCTGAATTGTTCGTGTGACGTCAGTAAGTCCAACGAAGATAATAAGGCGGAGAGTAAACCAAACCACTTCCTGAATTGGTCACTATGGTATAGACCATTATAATAAGAAAGCTTAAGAAAAATACGCTATGGACGATATGTATGTATAGGCGTCGGCAAAAATATGGAAACATCAAAAACACAAAACATATCCATGCCTAATGCGGTACAGCAAAAGCACTGACGTTCAGAATAGCTTCCAATCATCTTGGAATGTGTTAGTACATTTCCTATATGGTTTTCAGTTGAATTTTATTCCCTTCCTTTCCAGCAAAATAGTGGCAAGTTTAGTTATCGATGAAGGAGGTGAGCAATGATCACGCACCAGTCTCTCCAAAGTAGACCACAATGTGACAATTATGTTGAGACCTGGTGACAACTGTGTTCAGAGGAGATGGGACACTTCATTCTTGTGCTCACAAATCCAGACCTGGCCAGTTAGAGATGTGTGAACAGGGGCCTTTCATCTTGGAACACAGCGTCACTACTGGTGAACAAACATTTTACCACGGAACGGAACTTAACAGACAAAATGATCTTACAAGCCTTGGCAGTAATTTGACTATGCAGCGTAAACGCGGGTCCCATTGAATATCACGATATGGCTGCTCAAATTATCACCGAACCCCCACCATGTTCAACTCTTGGAATGTAACCTCGGCCAAAATTTGGACACAGCGTGAAACAATGTTTATCCGACCATTGGGTATGTTATATATCTTTACTTATACATTTTTCTAGAATAGCATCAATTTAAAAGGTATTGTTACTTAAAGGAATTTTCTCTTTGCCTATTCTTGTCAGACCTTAAGGTAGTTGACTGTATTAACTGACATTAGTTAGCTAATTGTAAACTAGATAATTTAATTCTTTTAACTTATTGAAATTTTGTTTATAAACTTTATTTCAGATAGCTCGTCTCCTTCATGAAATTATCAGGTTATCGTTTTCATTAATAAAATAAAAATATTACGAACTTTTCACGCAGAAGACGTTAGGTAGTAAAAGGAAAAGAAAGAAAGAAAGAAAGAAAGGTAAATCCATACACTCGATGGTTGAACGAGAGTCACACGTCGCTTATTGATGCGACCGTGTCAGTTGTCGAACCTGCGATATTGCCCACAGAAGTTCTGGACACTGTTCATTGGCTTCTTTACTGTGTTATCTGTTTCCAGCGAACGCTTTCTGTTATACTGGTATTGATGCAGGATATTGCGTGAACTATTTTCGAGTAATATTAACCTCAGCCCGCCCGGTTGCTGTGCGGTCTGACGCACGGCTTACCGGGCGGAAAGGAGTGCCTGGCCCCAGCACGAATCCACCCGACTGACTTGTGTCGAGGTCCGATGAACCGGCCTAACCGTGGATGGTTTTTAGGCGGTTTTCGATCTGTCTCGGCGAATGCGGGCTGGTTCCCCTTATTCCGCCTAAGTTAAATTATGTCGGCGATTGCTGAGCAAACAAGTTCTCCACGTACGCATAGACCACCAATACTCAACCACGCAAACATAGGGATTACACTCGTCTGGTGTTAGACGTTCCCTGGGGGGTCCAACGGGGGCCGAACCGCATAATTCCGCAGAATTCGGTTCGGTGTGGGGCGGCGGAGGGGTGAAGTGGACTGCAATAGTCGTCGTGGGGTTGTGGACCGCTGCGGCGGGGACAGAGCCTCTCCGTCGTTTCTAGGTCCCCTGTTAACATACAATACAATACAATATTAACGTACTCAGGATGACCTAAGGTGATATGAAGACTTGTTATACTTCATTCACATTTGTGCTCCACAGGACATTGGCTTTGATCACGACACCTGTCAGCCTATTTTTGTACGTTTATTCGTTTATTTGGGAGATATACACTGAAGTTCACATATTTTATTTTCATTAACACTAGAAGTAACTTTGTGTCATTTTTGACCCACGATGGTTTTTAGAGGGCCATGGCCCCTCCATAATCATTGCAGGACCAAACGCTCCCATGACTTTTCATCATTTACGGAGTCGTATGACACACCAAAATTTCATCCTCCTAGCTCACCTAGAAGTATGAAAAAATTACCTGTTACACCAGTAGTACCACGTGGGTCATTTGTGAAGCATCCCCGTTTTAACACAGTTTGATATCAGTAACACCGGTTTTCACACACAAAATAGTTTCGGTGCGTACCTCGCCGTTATTCGCGAGATGTTAGAGTATATTATGATACTTTGGGCCAAAAAGTACGTGAAATGCGAAGCATTCGGTGGTCGGATCATACTTTATATCAGCGTGGCTTTCCGTTTTCTATGGACTGGCGACATGCAAACCTACGCAACGACTCTGCGAAGCTACGGAATAGCATATTATACGGAGGGGAATCCCCGCCTAGCCCTTCTAAACTGCAGTCTGTAGCACTGCTAACAGTTCTCTTACACGACAGCAGATAGTGCTAACAGTTCTCGTATACGACAGCAGATGTCAGGCGCGTCGCCCTTACGTAACGCCACGACTGACAACTTCTTCACCTCCGTGAAACTCGCAGATGAGCTGAAACAAAAAGGAACAAGTTTAGTCGGCGCTTTTCTGGAGATCACTCAAGGAGGTCCTTCCTGCAGCGTGAAGTGGAGACGACACATTGTAATCAACAGACTTACTAGTCAAGCGACAATCTTCTCACAGTTTACCAATGCGCGAAGGAAAGAATACCCGTATCCGGAGTAAAATACATGCTGGATGTCAGATGTATGAAAATACTGAGAAGAAACTTCCAGAATCTGTGAAATTTTATAATGAAACTAAGTTTGTAGTCGATATAGTTGGCCAAATGGCTAGACATAACTGTGTCAGAGCTGGCACCTACCGACGGCCAGTGCACGTCTTTTACAATAACCGTGACATTACCATGGTCAATTTTTAAGTTACTTACCTCTAAGAAGATTTCACGTTGGGAGTTTATCCTCAAAGTAGGATTTGAGCTTTCCGCCTCTTACAAACTGCAGACAGAAGTCAACCATTCCTTTCAGACACACTATACCGGTACTGGCCAATATGGATGTAGAAGGTCTTGTCAAATTCAGGTTTTCTACAAACAACAAAACACCAAAGAGAAATATAAAATCAAGCGTATGCTTCAAGTGCAACAAGTATGTGTGCAAAACTTGCCGAGTAAAAACTCTTGTCGAATGTCTGAATCTCAGCGTAGGCTATTCTGTCACGTCCTTGTTCTTAAATATTTCCAGTTAATTATAATTATAGACTGAAGTTATTCGTTCTTATGTTTTAGTTCCTTGATTGCAATAAGCAAGAAAACTCGCCGAGCATTTTAGTCACCTGCTACATTTTAGAATCCTTAACAATTATTTGGTACTTAACTTATTTTTCTATAAGAGAAAAAATACTATTAATACTCACACAAAAAATACGTTTTTATTCTGTTAGAATCTTTTTATATGGATAACCGTTATAATATCGTCTTACGTACTTGTTTAGACGACGATTGATGAAAGATTATGAAATTGCTTCTGTAAAATTTAAAATGAAAAAAATTAATTTCGGAAAATTTATGTTTGACAATGTACTATTCATTTTAGAGACTATTGTCAACGTGAAGACACATTAAACAGCACCCAAATACGAATAAAACGGTGGTTTTCTTCTGTGGCTCAAAAATGACCCACATGGTACTACTAAAGGTAGGGGGATTCGGTACTTCTACTATTAATGAGCAATCGTATATTCCGGCCAGTAGTCTTAAACCATGGAGACAGGGCCAGCACAGCATCCCGGTAAACGGAGATGTGACAGCCGAGCCAGTGGCCTGGCTGACACTTTTGTTTTGGTTGTGGGCTCTTTGGCGATCGTGCCCTGTTTTGTCAGCCAGCGCACGTCGTTTACCTGCATGAATAAAACATGCAATGGCGGCCGGCTGCGAGGCCTACAGAAACCCACCGGGCACAAGCGGGTGCCTTGGACTCTCTTCAGCACGAACTCCTGCCTGTCTCCTATTGAAATAGGTCGCTTGGACCGTGTCAGAAGAGCTAACGCAACACAAGTTGTAGAAGCAGCACCAGTACATACTAAATTGGAATCTTTTTAGTTCAAACTTTAGAGATTGTAACGGCATTATAAGTGGTATTGCCGATGGAACCACTTTAACATACGACATACGATTACAAAACGTATTCTACAAATATTCAACATCTAAATTTTCGTAGGAAAGAAGTGATGCTCTAATATGACATTTTTATAGTTAGCATACAGCGAGGAAATTTCTGGCAGAATAAATATACATTCGAAGTAAAGGATCATTCATCGAATAACAAAGTATTTATTGTGTAAATAAAAACCTCCGTTTCTTGCTGAACTATATTTGTCCCATATACGTTTCGTCTTTTTCACTTTAAGACATCATCAGTGGGATAGTTCGTCGCGTGTCTGGTTGGTATCTGTATTTACTCCCATCTGGTCACGTGCTTAAGGTCGAATTACAGGTCTGTTTACGAAACATAAGAATATTTTTATACTACAAAACCTTTTTCATCCCAATTTTCACCCGAATAACAGAAAGGTTGACTCGTAAACAGGTACACATAAAAGACAAAGAAAACTGGCTAGGTTTCAGAATAAATCCATTGTTGGGCCAGAGTACACACACACACAGACACACACACACACACACACACACACACACATATATATATATATATATATATATATATATATATATATATATATATATATATATATATATATTGGGATCGTCGTCAACTCGAGGCCGTCGTTTTACTTGGTGTTTCTGTGTTGTCCGCTGGTATTGCTGTAGGAAGGCGTGCAGTATTCTGCGGCATCCATATTCAGTATGCTGCCACAAGAACCAAAATATCTTATTTCGGAAGTTAAGTCCGTGCAGTGACTCGTTCCATGAGCATGGTGATTTGGTCCTTAATAGGGTCCTATTGAGCTTGATGCGTGAGAAAAACTTAGAAAAGAAATATGAACTTACGTATAACGCAACACATAAATTGATAGTGTAATACGAGAGCAGACAGTCTTTAGAAGCCTTCTGTTGATTCGTTTGCTTGTAAGATATTCTACGACATGTTTAGGTAATTTGGAAGAAAATTAAAACAATGTAACAATATTAACAACTGACGATGGTTTTGTGGCAGATATATAAATATCGATGCAAGTACATGTTTTACACAAGTGCTATCATTGTGTATAAAGTTACTCACGGTGGTTTAACAGAGTTAGTTGTTGTAACATCGCAAATGTTAGAACCGAAACGAAAAGAATTTGAACAATGGTGAAATAGTACTGGATAGCAAAGGCATAGCGAAGTAGCAAGGGATGGGTATCCTGAAAAGAAATATTTTTTTGAACTTCCCAGAGATGTCTCGTTTCTTCTCTATCTTTCTTTAAAGGAAATTTGCTACAATAATAACCATATTTTTATTCCGTATTTCCTTCGGGGGCTTTTGATTTAGAAGAAGATTGTTCTGTCATCCACAGAAAAATATTTTCGACGAAGTGCTGCGATAACGATCGTTGTTATTTTGTGTGCTTGTGAATTCCTAAGGGACCAAACTGCTGAGGTCATCGGTCGCTAGACTTACACACTACTTAAACTAACTTATGCTGAGAACAACACACACACCCATGCCCGAAGGAGGACTCGAACCTCAGGCAGAAGGGGCCGCGCTATCCGTTACCTGGCACCCCAAAGCGGACTGCCACTCCGCGCGGATATTATTAATGTACAGCGTCCAGTAATTACTCTGTTTTTCCGCCTGACAACCAAATAACGGCCCAGGCTTAACACTCATGACGCACTGTCAATTCGACAATCTGCTGCTAACTGTGTTTTGCCCTTCGTTCTGTTATTTTGCTTTAACAAGAATAGTAGGTCAAAACATTCCTATATAAATTTGTATTATAAAAAATATATTTTCAGCTCATGCTACACATGATGACTGTTTCATTTCTCAAAAGGAATTCTTGTCACGGCACATAGACCCTGAAGAGCATTTAAAATTTCGTTTCATAACTTTTATTTCTTATTTATTTATTACGTTCTTTACTGCTGTAAAGGTGAGAGGATTATGAATCAACCTTTATCGGAACATGACATTTATATTTAAATTCACCAAAAGCGTTGAAACTGGCTTACTAAGGCAACTTTGGACAGCGCAGGGAAGGGCTGTGAAGGTAAAGGGGAGGCGCTGGTACATCCTGTGCCTGAATTTGAAATAAAAGCTTACATGTAGAGCAAAAGATAGAATGAATAAATCTGGTCTGATTTAATGCTAATGGGCTTTAGTAAAACTTTCAATATTCAGTATGAATTTACATAAACTTAATGAATCAGATAAAACTAAAGACTCTGAAAGTATGAAATCCAAATAATAATAAAAAAAATAGGTACATCTGGTACACAGTGGTAAAATTTAATTACTGGAAACATATGAACTAAAATGAGGAATGAACTGCCCTCTGTACGAAGGGCCGAAATGGTGCCGTGAGCTAGCAGCTTGCACGTTCATCCAACCCTTAATAGAAACCAGCTTAACACACACAAGGAATCACGCAATCCACAGTTTTCAGTTTCAGTTACAGTGGCACAAATCCAAGATGTAATAGTCCAAAGCGCCCTCTTGGCGGCGACAACGCACGAGTAATCATATGACGTACACAGCACTCAAGAGGAATATGGGCCGGAAGCTTCCATTTAATCGTCCAAGCAATAGCTCTCTGGTAATCAGCAAGGAAAGCGGGACAGCAGCTGGACGTGAAGTACTTGAATAATGATGTGAGAACCAACAGCAGTATTGGAATCTAACGTCGTTTCTTCTTTTTAACACATGCTACCAATTTCGACACCAAATGGTGTCATCCTCAGGCCCGAAATGTAAGCTGCCATCCTCAACCGCAATGACAAACGCCAATGAAGCCTTCATAAGGGAAGAGTCATCAAGCATGAACCCCAGCATGTGCAACGAACAGAGAAATTCACTGGATTCCGTACGACGCAGTAATAAGCCCCACATGATAAGACGACAAGCAAGTGAACTTTGGCCCCGCTGCATACGCCTCTGTGCGCAGTAATAAGCCCCACATGATCAGACGACATGCCATTGAACTTTGGCCCCGCTGCATACGCCTCTATGCGTTGCTCATGCTGGGGTTTATGCTTGATAACTGTTCCCATTTGAAGACTTCGTTGGTCTTTGTCATTACGCGTTTGTATTGCAGCTTACGCTTGGGGCCTCAAGATGACAACGTGTGGTGTCAAAAATGGTAGTACATGTTAAAAACCGGTTAGAGTATAGGTCAAGCGCACACGGCGCGCAACACACCGCCCACGTCTTTTTTAGATTCGCAAAATATTAAAGGGCAGCCAGCAGTCGCTACCGCAAGCCCCGCAATTTACAGGGCTCGCCGATTCCTTACGGGTGGCGCTTTGGTCACCACCATAGGGAAAAGCATGTACTCATGCATGCAAATGTATTCGTTCTCGCTTCCTTTTAAAATGCTGCTCACCTTGCTCCGTCTCACAGGTCTCGGAAGATTCTCTGGGTGCATGACTTTATTATTATCGAAGAATAGTCAGCGTTAAATGTGTCAGAGCGATTGCCGGAATAAAGACGTAAGTCATGCATATTTTCATTCTTATATTAACATTGCAAATAAAGGTATTGATGTCTTATTCAAGTATTAAATGTTTAGTTGTCACAGCCCAGCTATCTCATACCAACTACAGAAACAGTAAGTTCCTGCGCGGTGAAAGTGCTTCGTAAAACTTCCTTGTAACCGTATAAAGTAGATATCAGCCATCTGAGTAGGCGAACTGCAAGACACTAGCGTCCACGTGGAATAAGAGGCTCAAGACAGGCGTTATATCTTCCACCTAAGAACAGAGAAACGTCACTGCTCACTTGCCGTTGCTGAAAAGCATTCTGTTTGACCAGCGGTGTAGTTCATAATAGGACAGTTCAATGTCGATGAAAGTTCCGGATTCTATGGCCTCTTTAGCTAGAATATCGAGTTTTCATTTATGAATGATTCTACAGTGCCATTTAATCAATACCAACCACTTCTGGATCTGGATCTCACCCTGGATGCAATAAGAAATGTTACCAACACGAGATCACTGTTTTTTTTAAATTCAATATGATGCGCGTTTGGTCGGCCACTGAGGCAAGCGGTTCTACGCGCTTCAGTCTGGAACCGCGCTACCGCTACCGTCGCAGGTTCGAGTCCTGCCAAGGGCATGGATGTGTGTGATGTCCTCAGGTTAGTTAGGTTTAAGTACTTCTGAGTTCTAGGGTACTGATGATCTCAGATGTTAAGTCCCATAGTGCTCAGAGCCATTTAAACCATCACGCGCTTTTGAGACTGTGAAACTGAGGTACAAACAATTAGCATTAGGTAATTGGAAACTTGAAGGCAGCTGATTTTTTCATGAAGGAAGGAAGGAACATTGGATTTAATGTTCCGTCGACGTCGAGATCATAAGAGACGGAGCACTAGCTTTGATTGAGTCAAGGAAAGGGAAGAAAATCGGCCGTACCCTTTCAAAGGAACCTTCCGACAAAAACCTGAATGTGCACTGCCGGACGTGGGTTTAAAACCTCTTCCTCTCGAATACGACTCCAGTGTGCTAACCACTGCACCAATTCTCTCGGTGACTTTTTCAAGCCTGCTCACACGACTGCAGCGACCACAGGAAAAAAACTAAATTATTTTAGCAATTAAAACATTTTTGACACTTTTATTTGTGGGCAGAGAAAGGAACAGCACGCATTCTGTCCCTCCTTTGATATGGAGCCAATGTTATACACGTGCAAAAAGTATGATCATTTCTAGTACACCTCGCTCATCATACCGTGATACGCGAGTGTACAGCATACGCCGTAAGTGATGTACTAGCAGCTTATGAATTATTAGACGCAGAAGTGTCATTTAGTTTAACTGTTACTGTGGTCACCGCCAGACACCACACTTGCTAGGTGGTAGCCTTTAAATCGACTGCGGTCCGTTGGTATACATCGGACCCGCATGTCGCCACTATCAGTGATTGCAGACAGAGCGCCGCCACACGGCAGGTCTAGTCTAAAGAGACTCCCTAGCACTCGCCCCAGTTGTACAGCCGACTTTGCTAGCAATGGTTCACTGTCTACAGACGCTCTCAATTGCAGACACGACAGTTTAGCGTAGACTTCAGCTACTGCATGGGGGCTTAATTAAATTTTTAATATTAAGCAAATAATTTGACTGTCTGTCCGGTTACGCAAGTCTCGTAAACGGATGGCCCTGACTAGTTTTAGTACGCAATCTGACTGCTTATAATGACAACAAAGAATGTAAGAAAATTTCTGTTAACACAATTAATTAGTTAAGTCCCCAGCAACTATAAAACCTACGAAGCCAACAAGGCACAAGTGTAGCTGTTCTGTATGTGGAAGTATGACTCAACGCACATCTGGCATGGTTCTTCTCCAATAAGACAAGAATTTTTAAATACCAATTATACTGACGTGATAAAAGAAAATTAGAAATACTATAATTGCGCAAGAAAACCAGAATTACACTCTAATACAAGAACACAAGCCAGATGATTTGTTGACTGAACCTGTAATGATGCATTATTTGAGACACAGAAATAATAAAAAGAAAATAGTGTTTTGTTACCTTCATATATATTGACGAAATGCACTCTGATCATTACAATCTCTCCATTAGAATAACATCTGCTATCTCTCCCATCAAATAGCTGCATAAAACATGGAACAAACACTCACTACTACCACATCTCAACAACTCTCCACCACATCTGAACAAGAACCGCCTACCACAACTTCTCACGAATCACTGCCAGTGGAGGCGGCAGAACAAAACTCTCTGGCGCGATCTCTGGCGCTGTGGCTCAGTGTAGTCACCTTTCACTACGTCTTTTGCTACAACCTAGCAAGGCGCCATATTCAGTTACTATAATTACTTCAAAAATGTGTTCTGAATAGAAAATATTGTGAAACATGTACCGTCATGAGCGACGTTCATCATTAATGGATTAAAGTTAAGTATCAAACTAATTACGTCCGCGTTCTGAATTCTCATTCCTTGTAATGTTCCAGTCCTCACGTCAGTATTGTTCTTCCCTCCTCACGCCAGGCTGCGTGAGCTAAAACGCGTGCATTTCGGCCTCCACTCGTATCACGGTGTTTTCTGCTAACACAAATGTTACATTATCATGTGTACTGACTAGCGGTCCTGCTTCCCTTTTGGGAATATCGCCTAATGTTTTAATCTTACTAACTGCATTACTAATTTGTACCAGGATGTGCTTGCTTCTGGACATTTTAATGACTTTCCATTAAATATTACGGTATGCAATTAACGTCGGATCTTGGCTCTTCTGACTTTTATACAAATTTCCACCTCCCTCTTACAGGAGGTATTAGTTCCCTTAGTCATTTACAGCTTATTGGTTTTTTAATGGATTTTCTTCGTAACGCTTTAGGAAAGTTACTTTCAAACATTGACACAAATTTGCTATGGGATAGATAAAATCTCATGTTGACATCTCTTTTTATCTTTACCTCATTCTTCGTTTCTACCATCTCTTTTAACTTGCTCTCAAAAATTTGTATCTAGTTCCTATAAATAACCCTCATCCTAGTGAGAAATTGTCTCAGGGCTGTAAAGAGCTATATTGCTTATTTCCATTACTAGTGCATCATTATCAGATAGTCCATTAACGGATATACATTAATTATTTCAAAATTTTTAATATGTTTCTCTTGTTCTAACAAAAGCACTCCGTCTTCATGCCACAAAAGGCCCATCGGGACCATCCGACCGCCGTGTCATCCTCAGATGATGATGTGGATAGGAGGGACGTGTGGTCAGCACACCGCTCTCCCGGTCGTTATGGTGGTTTTCTGTGACCGGAGAGGCTATTATTCGGCCGAGTAGCTCCTCAATTGGCCTCACGAGGCTGAGTGCAGCTCGAAAAATGGCAACAGCGCATGGCGGCAAGGATGGTCACCCATCCAGGTTCCGGCCACGCCCGACAGTGCTTAATTTCGGTGATTTGACGGGTGGCACGGCCGTTGTCCCTGTTCTAAACGGTGGCTCAAAAATGCATCTAGAGTTCTTGTAGGTAGCTCAAAGTTTCCTAGAGGTATCTGTAGACTACAAGAACTCCCAGAGAAGTATTATTCAATAAAAAATCATAAGGACATGCCTTCGGGTTCTCAACTACACAAAAACGTCTTGTTTCAGTATCTTTGTGACCAACTTTTAAATATGTGGCGACCCATCCTCTTTCCACGTTGGCTATACACCAAAATGATGCTATAATACAATTTTTGATATTTGAATTTTGCTGTAACACAGTATTCAGAAACGCACAGAACATCTATCTCTTCAGAATATTCCACAGCTTCTAGACTTGCAAGAAGCTCATATACTTTGTTTTTGAGCTCCTAATGATGTTTTCAATTTATCCGCTAGTTTCTGATGTGTGTCATAGAACATTTCTGTTAGCTCCTTAGTTTCGTCCTGTGGTGTACATTGTACAAAGACGGTCTCATGACCACTCCGCCGCCGGCCGAAGTGGCCGTGCGGTTAAAGGCGCTGCAGTCTGGAACCGCAAGACCGCTACGGTCGCAGGTTCGAATCCTGCCTCGGGCATGGATGTTTGCGATGTCCTTAGGTTAGTTAGGTTTAACTAGTTCTAAGTTCTAGGGGAATAATGACCTCAGCAGTTGAGTCCCATAGTGTTCAGAGCCATTTGAACTATTTGAACCACTCCGCCATATATGACAAGACAGTTTTTTATATCTTTAGTCCCTTTAAGGTTCATTTAAGTTTTTGTTGTCACAGCAATATTTATTCTTCTTTGTCTCGGCCTTTTTATTAACTCTTTCTCTTTTTGGTTGACACCACGCAAAGTGAATGTATAGGAATTAAATTTGTATTTGGTGTTCAACTGAATAAATAATCATCTTCTCATTCACTGATCATCCGACGTTGTTGATCCGAGACCGTTCCATTGAGGTTTATGAGTACTTTCCACTCCACTCTCGAAAAGTTCGTAGTCCAGCTTGCTAAAGTAGTCTGTTGATGGGCCTACCGCTCTGAGGTCTCTTAGGCTGTCTATTTCTTCTGTCAGGATTTCTTCCCTTAGCCCAAATCCCAATTAAGGCGCCAGAAACACGCCTTTCACTCTCTCCTCCTTCCGTATCCCTCATAAGGTAGTGCCTGAGTTCTATGTGGTTTACACCCCCTTCGTTGTGGGTGTATTATTTGCAGATAGAGCTGCAAAGAAAATTTCCATGCTCTTCGGTATCAACTGAGACCCTTCAGTCCATACCAGCCTTCAGTTTCCAGTTCGGCAATTCCTCTGATAATATTCAGAAGTTTCTTGATAATCGAACTGACGTAGTGATTACATTGGCTCTTATTAAATGTGATCACAATTTCTTGCTATGTATCAGATGTGGCTCGCGGACCTTGTGATGTCATCGGTGAATATCGGTTGCCTGTTGTGCTACTAAATAAACTGGACGCCTGGTCATAGGCGGAACAGTTGGAGTGCTTTGCGTTGGAAGAAATCAGGTGACTTGCCCCTTGGTAGGTATGTAAATATTGCTGCACATTAGGAAAATTGATTAATCGTGTATATATACACCTCTGACAGTTATACACTACTTAGTTGCTGCTTAGCTGTGGTATGGCTCGTCTGATGATAACTTTGATCGGTGCCAACAAGAAAGGTTCGTGTCGAAAGGGGGATTCTGTGGTGCAGTTCCACAAGCTCCTGACCAACGTTATTGTAGCGTAAGAGCCTGACATACTACGTGGCTTGGGTACCAGGCCCTGGTAAACACGTTCTCGCCTAAATGTGTTGTTAACCAGGGCATTCCTATATGATGACAAGTGCTTTCCTTTGCAGAATAGTCAACACGGTCCGTTCTGTGACGTACACTGACCGTACAGGTGCTGGCCAGAACACATAGCATTCGGGCTGACCACATTGTGAACTTCTGTGACTGGATTGAAAACAGCTGAAGCACTGTTGTTCGGGAAGAACGTAAGGCTATACTCCGCACTGGACTCCATGTAAACAGACAGATTCTGGGAGTCACTGCAATTTGAAAGTTAAAGTTGTAGTGTACCACATATTTGCAGAAAAGAGTGCAATTTATTTCGAGTTTTGCTATCTCAGATACGTGAAGCGAAAGTATCAGTGCTGCAGTAGGTCCTGAATAAGAAGCGAGCGGTAGGTTCCTGGCTAGCAGAGGCGGTTGGCCATCTGGCGCTTTCAGAGTCTGTGGGATGAGGTGCTGATGCAGAAATTGCTAGTAACATCAGAAAAGAGATTTGTAAGGAAGTACATCTATTCTGGCACGAATCAAGCAATAGTCGTTAATAAATACTTGCTAACAAACATTGCCTTTGTTAATTTCTTAGGCCGTGGGTACGATGCTATAAAGATTGTTTTCCAAATTTCTGTGAGAGTAACTTGTATTTCTATAACTCATTTATTGACGAAGGCCTTATTGCTGTAGTATTCGTCTAGCTACCAGGGAGTGTTGACGAAAAATATAGGGATGTCAAGAAAGGAAATGGAAATTATATTGCTAGCTTTAGACCAGCTGGATCCAGCTTCACGGAGGGTGGGGGGGCGGACACATCCAGTAATGGCTGGCAAGGAGTTAACTGGAAATCAAGAGAAAATGGTAATTGGACTTACGAAAACAGGAACAATAATAAGCAGAGGGAACGTAACAGATAGCAGAACGGGAGAGACGACGAGAGGCATGGAAATAGGTTCAGCAGAAGTGGAAGAGAAGGATGGAACTGTGCACAAAATAGTAACGACAGTAACAGGCGATATCAAGAACAAAGAGAGACGTAAAGTTGAAGGGCTGAAAGAAACCACGAAAAGGGAGCCCAGGAAAGGGAAAACTAGAAAAGAGTTGGTGTGAGGTCCGGACACTAGTACAGATAAGTGACAGACCATTTTCTTATGGAAAGTTTGATAAGAGAAATTCCTGGGAACATTGGGAAACTTCTTTTTAAAGAAGATGGACTAGGCAGTAAAGAGATACACCACCTGGTTGTAGATGTAGAGAGTAGAGGAATTAAGGCAATTGCAGTTATTTATATAGGTAGTGATTTGTGTGCTGTAGCAGAGGGGCTCTTTGATTAAATAAGAAATAGGAATGAGGTTCCAGTATTGTCGTTGCAAGAAGTTACAGTTACAGGTGCAGTAGGTGGAAAGAGTCAGAAAATCGAGAGTCAAGTGTTATTAGAGGTAAATGTTCATTGGAGGTTAGTGCTATTGTGGTCCAAAATCTTCGTGTGGGATTCATAACAGGCACAGATTTGTTGATGGGCCATGCAGCAATTATGGATTTACGAAAGGGTAGAATGTCTCTGATGGAAATGTACTCAGGGAGAAATTAAACTTGGTAACAAGGATAGTTGCAGAAGGAAAGTACGGGATAAGCACAATTTAAAATAATGAGTGAGTTTTTAAAGTGGGAAACAGATAAAGAGGATAGTATTCCTAAGAGAAAGGGACTCAGAATCAGACGGAGGTTGCATCAGAGGCAGTAAATGAAATATAGAATAAAATAAATAATATTGATATTGTTGATACATATGGGAAAAGATTGCTAGAAAATGTGTTGGTAAGGTAAAATCAAGTATTTTCTGATAGACCAGAATTAATGAAGGAAGAACCTTATAAATTTAAAGCCAATCCAGATCAGCCTTTTACGGTAAGACTGCATGCAATACGAGTATCAAAAAAGGTGGCAATAGAAAATTTTTGTACACATTAGAGAGAGATCAAACAGGCAGTACCGTAACCTACTAGTTTCCATTAACGAAACAGATGCTTCAGTACGATTTACACTGGACACTATTGTACTAAATGATGTAACATTATCTGAGAGCGAGAGATCAGAAGGTTCAGAGGAATTATTACAGATACTTGAGGTTGCTTGTAAGTTATCTGGTCTGGATCTGACTGCTGGTTATTGACAGCTAAACTTTTAAAGGTCCATATGTGGATAACATGGTGCCACACCTTAATGTAGTGGAAGTAACTTATCCAGAATTCGATGTAATAAGGCGCATATAAAATGTAGTAGATATTAAGTTATTCGGAATCCTCCAAACTCGGACGTGCCTGCATATCAACTACATAATGGAATATATCTCTAGTAGAATAATAAAAAGTGTACATAACGAATGACGTAGGCATGACCATGAAACCCATTGTACACCGCCGTTCTATGACATTGGTGCTAGAGAAAGTACCTCCACGGTTTTTTAAGTAACATATGTCCACCTCACTTGTTTCCAAACAAAAGGCAGGAGTTGAATGAACCTCAAGAGGACGTGGTGTGCTGGCGTATTGTGACGTCAGCTAGGCCATTAAAGGGATCGCACGGGCAGCTAGAGGATACTGACATGCGCCGACCGCAACTGGCGGCTAAAATAGCCGAGGCAGGTGCTTATGTGACGTGGATGGCGTTATGTAAGAAGAGACAGGTCACGACTGTGATATTGGTAAATAGAGCGACCCTTCATGAAGTTCAGATTAACCAACAATTCAAACCTAAATAATTTAATAAAAAGAGTGTATTGTTGTTATTAAAGAAACAATTAAGTAAAGAATAAAGTAATTAAAAGAGGATAATGTTTCAAGACTTAATGAAATAAATAGTCAGGTAACTTTGGAATAACTCGTCAATTCCTAAATGTCGTAATTGATTAAAGGATTTTAATTTTGGCAACTTGAGCAGAAGCAATATTAGAAGGAAAAATCCATTGCTTGGTAAATATAATTTATTATTACTATGTTGGTTCTAGAAATTGTATCTCGATTTCGGTGAAACACCGCAGCAATGTAAAAAAAAAAAAAAAAATACCTTTTGATTTTATGAAAAGTGTTGTGTATTTAATATATCTTGTGTATTTCCGCAAATTCTGGAAAACTGTGCTGTAATGGACTCCTGGAAGATAGCCAACTAATAGCCTGGAAACATGAGCTAAACTATTGTAATATTTTTTTCTAGATTTCTGTTTAAATTAAACAAATTCTTATATCACAGTATTTGCTAAAGAAAATTTAAATGCTGGATGAATGTTTCAAAAGCTAATATTAATTTCTCTTGGTGAATATACTTCAAGCGTTTTCACTACTATGTTTTGTTGATGTATATTAAAATAACATTTTCAAAGAATTTTGATAGTTGAAATTTACTAGAACATAGTAGTCAAAACTCAACGATTATGCAAATACAGATCATCGGAAACTAGGACAATTGTTTCAGTATGTGCAAATCTAATAACACTTCATAAACCAGAAACCAAAACTACTAAAACTGTATTTGGAAAGAAAAACCATATTTAAAGTAACTGGCATATAGTAAAATAATGTATGTTGTAAAGGCTGCTTCTAAGAACTGAGATACTGCATTTCTACTGTTTCAAACATTTCGATTCTGCATGAACGAAAAAAACACAGTTTTGAAAAGAAATTGCCGAAGGGGATGTGTAATGTAGCCGTTATTTGCAGATAAGAGCGCATTTTACTTTATTTCGCTATTTCACACATGTGAAGTGAATGTATCAGCACTGCAGTACATACGGAGTAAGTAGCCAGGGGTAGATTCCCACACTGCCTAGCAGAGCCGGTTGGCCATCTGGCGGTTTCAGAGCCATTGGGATGAGGTGCTGATGCAGAAATAGCTTGTAACGTCAGCGAAGAAATTAGAAGAGGAAGCACATTTATTGTGGCACACATCAGGCAATAATTATTAACAAATATTTGCTAATTAACGTTGTCTTTGCCACTCAGTTATTACGAGGTTTCTAGAGGTGATAAACACTATCTTTCAGGAACTTTACAATCCCAGGAAACTTTATATTAATAAATAAATGAATAACTTTGGCATTACCGGAGACGTACGAACTTACACAAACCATACCGATTGTACGCCCAAGTTACAGTGTGCCATTGTCGGCAGTCGTCAATAGGATGCCTTTCGATCTAGCCATGCGGTGGACCATACTCTCGTACCGTTAATGGTTACCTTATAATCAGTGGGAATAAGTTCACTTTACAGTGATTTTTAAGTATACACACCATAATGACGTAGTGTGTGAATTGCTCAAAAAACTTCTTCCCGTAAAACCGATAGCGCTGTACTCTCAGAATCCAAAGCTGCTGTTACAGTTCTGGATGGGAACATACATCTACGAGAGCATCTCCACATAACAGGTAGGAAGAATTCGTTCGCGGCGGCTCACTAAGGGAGTTCACGGACCGAATGTCTTAATTATCGCAAAACTCGGGGTGGGAAGTGTGGCTATTTGTACTGTACGCCCTTTACACCACAATTCAAGGACTCACCGGCCAAACTCACACATCCCTGGAGGATTAGTACGAGTGGGGGTTTATTGCGTGGCACAAACTAGACGTGTAGAAAGCTCCTGTGAGCCATTTATGTTAATAATCTTACTATTCCGATTGAGATATAAGTTTTCTTTCAGACCAGTTGTTTCCCGATGGATTTCTTCATCTGGTAATTAGAGGCCAACGTTCTTGTTTCGTGATCTTTAAACGTTGGATGTAAGCTTGGGTGTGTCATCCCCTGGGAAAAACTGTAGACCGACTAAAGTATTTGCAGCAGACCCGAACTCATTTCCACCTTAATTCTATTTCCTCCTGCATAACCTATATTTATTACATTTTGTTTTTAAGAAGAACACTTTCACGGTATAGCAACTTGCCATGGCCAATAGGATGACGTCTACCGCCGTTAAAAATATGACTCCTACCAACACATAGTAAGTTCCTTCAACTGACACAGATTGTTTATTCCCGTTGGTCAAGTTGTCACTGAGTTTTGGAACACTTATCTCAGAAATGAGGTGGGAGTGGGAGTTGAGAGCTAACTTTGGACGCACATCAATAACTGATATACATAACATTTGGACACTTCCATGTTCCATTTTCATTATTTTTGTTTCTGATTGATGGCATAAAGGGAAGTTATGAGAAACACCATAGTATATCCGTTTTTTTTAATCTAAGCCTTTTTTGTAATCATTTAGCATTCTAAATAAAGTAAGATGCTGGCTCGCCGCTTACCTACCGTCTGTAGCTGTAGTGAAGAGATGGTATGACCATTTGGTATATTGTTTCCTGTATGACATGGTGTTTAGTTTTTTCGTGTTTTTGGTATCTAGTTAGATGTTGAGACATCTGCTGTCAACGGGGGTGATCCAGTCTTGCGTTGATCTGTAATGGTGTTACCCACAACTGCCATTAGACGTGTGGAATCTCGATGGGGTGTCTCCGTGAGTTTGTGATTTGTTGGTTGGCCTGTTGGTGGACAACAGACGTGTAAAGCAAGCCCTTCCCCCTGACCTAGCTCGCCTAAGCCTGAGCCCTCGGCCATGTCGTTTCCGAGCTTACGCTCAGCCACCGATCTATTTTTCGACCGGCACTACACACTGAAATTGGAATGAAACAGGTCACGCGAATTTCCTGTCTACATTCTTCGACTGTCGCGCCGCACACAAGGAAGTAGGTTTGCATACTTGAAAGTCACCCAGGTAGGACTTTCGCAGTATTCCTAACCCAATAGTTTTCGAAAGATGCCAGTATACCAGTTAAGTAGAGAGTGATTTTGTTCCTTAAGCAAGCGTTGTGAACCCTCTTCCAGTGAGCAAAGAATTATCTTTCATTCACATTAAATGATTACCGAGGCACTTTTCTTCTGTTCGTATAGGTCGGGGAATTCCTTTCTGTGTAACAAACTTGAAATTTGTTATCATTTTAATAGTTAATTTAATAAACTCCGTAACCTATCAGTCTCTTATATTTTTTTCATAATGTAATTTTTGTCCAGATATTTCTGCAGTATGAAAAGCCTACATTCACTCGAGCGTTTCTAGAACTAGGAGGCATTCACCATGAAGGAGCACCACTTTGCGTCACAGTCAACATACATTTATCGCGGACTTTCTTTGTGAGATCACAAGTTTCCGTTTCTCTTCTGTTTTGGATTTTTAAATATTTTCTTTAGTCCCTCCTTCAGTAGCAGTCTGAAAAGTTTGTCAAGGTTTAAAATCTTTTCAGACGGTTTGCGACCACCCCACGTGTTGGCCCTCGCTACTAAGTTCTGTCAAGGTCTTCTACTATTTCGTCAGTTCTGAGCGACACATTTCGGATCCTGTGCTTCGATGATTTAAAATTGGTTTATTTATAACTTTTTTAATGGCTAAAATCGATTTTTATAGTAGTATCGGTATTCGTAGATTTTGTGTATACACCAAATAAAGTTTACTGTTTCTCATTCTCACCGTTGTAGTTTTAATAATCGGATGCGTTACGCTAGTTTCTTTGCGATGTTACACACTATGCCCTGATAGCATTTATCAAGTAGTATGATGTCATTTACATATTGTCTACATGAAATAATTTCCTTAAATACTTGTGGTTTCGCTTCGAAGAAACTGTTCTGTACATCGTTAATAAAAATATCACCCGAGGTTACCACCAAACTGTTTCCCATGATTAACCGGTGATGACGATAAAACATTTCGAACACTACATTTGAAGTAGTAAAAAACTGAGCTCATTCTAAAATTATCCAGAAGGCATGGTAATATTCCAGCTGCATTACTTCTTGATCCCGAAATCATATACTGGATTGTAACGTGTACACAGGAGTAGAAGAGATTCATATCATGATTTAGTAATGATGGAGAGTAGACTGAAGCCTAAAGTAATCGCTCATAAGAATTAGTGTGGAAGGAAGTGTGATACTGAACTGCTGAGGAGTGAAGGTTAAGTTCTCTAAGGCTTTAGATGCTGAATATCACAGTATGCAGTTCAAACAAAGAGGAATGGACGTCTTAAAAACTGCATTCACAGAAACTGAACAGACAAAGGTACAAGGTTAGAAACCCCGATTAAACTTTCCGTAGGAGATCGAAAAATTTCAGTAGACTGACGAAAGAACGAGGAACAAAAATGTTCAGGGAATACAGGGACATAGCAACACACATCAGTCGGGACTGAATCGAAAGAGGAACTGCATGAAAGCCAAGGTTAAATGGCAGTAAGAAAAATGGTTAACCGTTGGCGACAACATTAAGTGTACAATGAAATTTCAACTTTTGAAGATAGAAGAGAGAAGGAGGACAGGGTGTACTGAAGATGTTGGTCGAAGAGGTGGAGCGATAGAAGAAGAGGGAGACCATGTGGAGGTCATAGGGCATCCAATAATAGAGGCAGACTTTAACAGAGCTTCGGGAGACTTGCAGTCAAACAACGCAGAAGGGACTGGCAAATTCCTTGGGAAATTCTAAAATTGTTATGGTTAGCGGCAGCCAAACTAATGTTCAAGTTTGTCTGCAGAATCTGAGGGACCGCGAGCATACCATCAGATTTTCGGGACATGTATCAATGCAACCCGTATGATGGCAAGGGCATATAAATGCAAGAACTGTCGGACAGTCGACTTAATGTCTAATGCTTCTAAGATACTGGCTAGAATTATGTATAGAAAAAACGAAAGAAAAACTGAGATCCAGTTAGTTGAAGACTTGTTTCGCTTTGCGTCTGATAGCGGAAGCAAGTTTTAAGTAAAATCATGCCTAGTCCGTAAGATTTGTTTACCTAAAAATGTGTTCGATAATATAAACGGCTGCAGGGTTTTAAAAACTTTCAGAAGAGTGGGTGCGAACGATAGGGAGAGATGGGTGATTTAAAATATCTACAAGAACCAAGAGACTACAGTAAGAATGAATGACCAATAAGGAAGTACACGGATTAGAAAGAATGCAGTTATTCTCCTGTACTTTTCAGTCTACATACCGAAAAGGCAGTGATGGAAAAGATACAAAATGGTATTAAAATTGCTTTGGAAAGGATGTCGAAGGTAAGATTCACTGAAGACACTGCTATCCTTTTTGAAAGTGAAGAGTAATTACAGGACCTATTGGACTGAATGGAATAGTCAGTATAGAATATTTATGAGAGTTAACCGGAGATTAATTATACACTCAGACGGCCGCGGTGGCCGTGCGGTTCTGGCGCAGCAGTCCGGAACAGCGGTACTGCTACGGTCGCAGGTTCGAATCCTGCCTCGGGCATGGGTGTGTGTGATGTCCTTAGGTTAGTTAGGTTTAAGTAGTTCTAAGTTCTAGGGGACTTATGACCTAAGATGTTGAGTCCCATAGTGCTCCTACGCCAACAGTGTAGAATGTATTACTTAATCGAAAAAAATATCATTATTATTATTTTTTAAATACAGTCACAGCATCTTCCTAGCATCTACTGAGAAGCAGGAGAAATCACAAAATGTTACCACTGGGATTGTTAAGTCATCATTAAAATCTAATTGTAAATCATAGAGATGATAGCAAGTAGTACCATTTACCATCATCAAGATTATCTTCTATTGGGACTGGAAATGATAATTTTACCTGAAAGAAACAATGAAATAATCAGAGTAATCAGTTGATAAAGCACTTGCCTGCGAAAGGCAAAGGTTCCGAGTTCTAGCCTCGGTCCGGCGCACAGTTTTAATCTGCCAGGAAGTTTCATATCAGCGCACACTCCGCTGCAGAGTAAAAATCTCATTCTGGAAACATCCCCCAGGCTTCGGCTAAGCCCTGTCTGCGCAATATCCTTTCTTTCAGGAGAAAGTTCTGCAAGTTTAGCTGGAGAGCTTCTGTAAAGTTTGGAAGGTAGGAGACGAGATAATGGCAGAAGTAAAGCTGTGAGGACGGGGCGTGAGTCGTGCTTGGGTAGCTCAGTTGTTAGAGCACTTGCCCGCGGAAGGCAAAGGTCCCGAGTTCGAATCTCGGTCAGGCACGCAGTTTTAACCTGCCAGGAAGTTTCATATCAGCGCTCACTCCACTGCAGAGTGAAAATCTCATTCTATAATCAGAGTAGTTCAGAACATGAATAATGGCAGGATACTTAACATCTACATCTACATCTATACTCCGCGAGCCACCTTACGGTGTGTGGCGGAGGGTACTTATTGTACCACTATCTGATCCCCCCTTCCCTGTTCCATTCACGAATTGTGCGTGGGAAGAACGACTGCTTGTAAGTCTCCGTATTTGCTCTAATTTCTCGGATCTTTTCGTTGTGATCATTACGCGAGATATATGTGGGCGGTAGTAATATGTTGCCCATCTCTTCCCGGAATGTGCTCTCTCGTAATTTCGATAATAAACCTCTCCGTATTGCGTAACGCCTTTCTTGAAGTGTCCGCCACTGGAGCTTGTTCAGCATCTCCGTAACGCTCTCGCGCTGACTAAATGTCCCCATGACGAATCTCGCTGCTTTTCGCTGGATCATGTCCATCTCTTCTATTAATCCAACCTGGTAAGGGTCCCATACTGATGAGCAATACTCAAGAATCGGACGAACAAGCGTTTTGTAAGCTACTTCTTTCGTCGATGAGTCACATTTTCTTAGAATTCTTCCTATGAATCTCAACCTGGCGCCTGCTTTTCCCACTATTTGTTTTATGTGATCATTCCACTTCAGATCGCTCCGGATAGTAACTCCTAAGTATTTTACGGTCGTTACCGCTT
Organism: Schistocerca cancellata; assembly: GCF_023864275.1. NCBI lineage: Eukaryota > Metazoa > Arthropoda > Insecta > Orthoptera > Acrididae > Schistocerca > Schistocerca cancellata. The sequence continues at coordinate 729,584,329 of NC_064628.1, read as the reverse complement.
CCAATGATTTACCACCTATGGCATAATCGCACTGGAATGGATTTCTGCCCCTATGTATGCGCATTATATTACATTTATCTACGTTTAGGGAAAGCTGCCAGCTGTCGCACCATGCATTAATCCTCTGCAGGTCTTCCTGGAGTACGTACGAGTCTTCTGATGTTGCTACTTTCTTGTAGACAACCGTGTCATCTGCAAATAGCCTCACGGAGCTACCGATGTTGTCAACTAAGTCATTTATGTATATTGTAAACAATAAAGGTCCTATCACGCTTCCTTGCGGTACTCCCGAAATTACCTCTACATCTGCAGATTTTGAACCGTTAAGAATGACATGTTGTGTTCTTTCTTCTAGGAAATCCTGAATCCAATCACAAACCTGGTCCGATATTCCGTAAGCTCGTATTTTTTTCACTAAACGTAAGTGCGGAACCGTATCAAATGCCTTCCTGAAGTCCAGGATTACGGCATCAATCTGCTCGCCAGTGTCTACGGCACTGTGAATTTCTTGGGCAAAGAGGGCGAGCTGAGTTTCACATGATCTCTGTTTGCGGAATCCATGTTGGTTATGATGAAGGAGATTTGTATTATCTAAGAACGTCATAATACGAGAACACAAAACATGTTCCAATATTCTACAACAGATTGACGTAAGCGAAATAGGCCTATAATTATTCGCATCTGATTTATGACCCTTCTTGAAAATGGGAACGACCTGCGCTTTCTTCCAGTCGCTAGGTACTTTACGTTCTTCCAGCGATCTACGATAAATTGCTGATAGAAAGGGGGCAAGTTCTTTAGCATAATCACTGTAGAATCTTAAGGGTATCTCGTCTGGTCCGGATGCTTTTCCGCTACTAAGTGATAGCAGTTGTTTTTCAATTCCGATATCGTTTATTTCAATATTTTCCATTTTGGCGTCCGTGCGACGGCTGAAGTCAGGGACCGTGTTACGATTTTCCGCAGTGAAACAGTTTCGGAACACTGAATTCAGTATTTCTGCCTTTCTTCGGTCGTCCTCTGTTTCGGTGCCATCGTGGTCAACGAGTGACTGAATAGGGGATTTAGATCCGCTTACCGATTTTACATATGACCAAAACTTTTTAGGGTTCTTGTTTAGATTGTTTGCCAATGTTTTATGTTCGAATTCGTTGAATGCTTCTCTCATTGCTCTCTTTACGCTCTTTTGCGCTTCGTTCAGCTTTTCCTTATCAGCTATGATTCGACTACTCTTAAACCTATGATGAAGCTTTCTTTGTTTCCGTAGTTTACAGTTGAAGGAATATCTACAGGGTGTGCGTGGCTTATTCTACTTTACACTACTCATTCAATCAGGGCGACTCAGAGATGCGTTCCAGGAATACTTAGATTTACAACTGCTTGCCCCTCGTTAGCTGCAGCAGGTGACTGGAAAATCCTCTTCCGCTTCCGAGGCGAGCTGCTCGTCCGCCCTCGGCAGCCTCCCACGGAGCTGTCGACCCCTCCAGGGCCCTCGAGTTATGCGGCACAGCTGCTCAGCCAGCTTGTATTTTTCCATCAGTTATCACAAGTCTTGCCAAGTGCCTCGCTGCCGAGAAAGAAAAACATTTTTCTTCACCCTGCGGTGCTTCACGATTTACTTTCAACAAGCCAGCTCAGGAGTATTTTTCTTCCAAATATAGTGTTTCATTTTATATCCACGAGTACTACTTTTATTTTTAAAGCCTTTAAAGGCAACTGCATGTGGGCGCTTCAGTAAACACAGTGAGCTCTTCATAGGTTCAGCTTCAGGTGGAAAAGTCACTGTATTTCGCTAGATAATCAGTTCACAAATTTTTCCTCACCCTAATACGCACGCTCTGTTCAGGACTGCAGTCTTCATTAGTTCAGAACATCTCCTAGCACAGCTTAGCTTTTGTTATTCATTCCGCGCCGCCGCGTGGGATAGCCGCGTGCTCTTAGGCTCCTTGCCACAGTTCGCGCGGCTCCCCCCGGCGGGGCTTCCAGTCCTCCTTCTGGCATTAAGTCAGTTTAAGTTTTATTAAGTAGTGTGTAAGCCTCGGGATCTATGCCATGAACAGTCTGGTCCCACAAATTTCCAACTTCCGTTCTTGGGCGCTTTTGCATTAGAGAAGGTCGCAGCTTCTGCAAAATGTTTTCATAGCTCTGCGCTTTGTGGTTCAACGCTCGAGGATTTAGACGATAGGAGGAAGAGTCCTGTGTTCGTGTCACACTTGACTGACGCTTATAGTTTTCTCTCATACTGACGTAAATTTAACTTTTGTCTAACCCATTGTCGGACGATGGGAACCAAAAAACGGATGACCTACAGTGTAATATTGTCAAAGGGCACAAATATTAGTTTTTAGTGGCTAGGAAATTTATAGCACCATTTAATACGACAACTATCCAAAAAGATTAGAAGTTTCTAGCATTGTTAGATTTTATGCTCTTCTACAACTATTCTTATGTTACAAAGAATCCTGTCGGAAGAACATCCGCAACTGAGCATTATAGCAATGTTGAAAATACCGCTCCAGTTGTACATTTCTTTATTTTCAGACGACCAGTTTCGGACTGTTATAAGCCCATCTTCAGGTGTCGCACTGGAAATAGCCAAAGACGCGAGATAATTTTCACAAGCCGCAACACAGATAAAACAATCCTTTAAAAGCTCTAAAAATATTTAACAAACTTCTTTTGTTATTTCCAGTACGACACCTGAGGATGGGCTTATAACAGATCGAAACCGGTCGTGTGGAAATAAAGAAATTTACAAAAAAATGGCTCTGAGCACTATGGGACTCAACATCTTAGGTCATAAGTCCCCTAGAACTTAGAACTACTTAAACCTAACTAACCTAAGGACATCACACACACCCATGCCCGAGGCAGGATTCGAACCTGCGACCGTAGCAGTTCCGCGGATCCGGACTGCAGCGCCAGAACCACTAGACCACCGCGGCCGGCAAGAAATTTACAACTGAAGCGGTATTTTCAACATCTGGTATTCTTATGTTGTTCCACAATCCATCGAATGAGGAAGTTATCTTATTATATATCATAATATTCAGAATATTAGTAATCAAGCGAGTGAAAAAGTATTTTATCTTGGACTATGGCTGACAATAAGTTGTAGGGCAGAACAATGTATTCTTCTTGTACCCGTAAAATCAGTCTTTAACTCTTAACTTAATTGAATTAATGGGCCAATTTATCTACAGGATGCATTTTAGTAGGTTTTGTAGTTTAATTTAACGAGAATTTACTTTGGGCCGAAAGGCGATTATCAGAGCGTTCACAAGAAGGAAAACCGGTTAATTGATAACATCCCGTTGCTCCGAAGTCATTAGGGATGCAGTACGAGATCATACAGGAATAGTACCGGGGATGAATTCACATTTCAGCTGCTAAGGGACGATCAGGGCTCTGAAAAGTCATCCTCTCTTAAACATAATAAATTATAAAATCAATTCTGACTTGACACCCAGCGTGCAGAACTTGCGCTCGCGATCGAATGAGAAATTACACCTTTGGCTCGAAAATAACTTCATAGGCCGCAGTAGCAAAGAGGTACGATACAGTTCACTTCTTTAAATTAATGTTCAAATGGCTCTGAGCACTAAGGGACGTAACATCTGAGGTCATCAGTCCCCTAGAACTTAGAACCACTTAAACCTAACTAACCTAAGGACACCACACACATCCATGCCAGATGCAGGATTCGAACGTCCGACCGTAGCTGTCTCGCGGTTCCGGACTGAAGCGCCTAGAATCGCACGGCCACCGCGGCCGGCTTAAATTAATGTTCAACAAGTTTACATGCAGAGGGTGTTAACAACAGAATTATATAAATCTAATGACGAGAAGTCATTACGTCTGTATGAGCTAGATCACTCTGTAATTGATTGATACAAATCAGCATTTTTGATAGCAAATAGCACAAGTCCGTACGTGGCTTATATGAGGACACAAACTGGCAGCAATTGCACAGAATGCTTCACCAATATGACACTAAATGACGCATAAAGGTGAAATCGTGTAACTGTTACTCTCTTTGTCATGGTGCCTCACGAAAAAGATTGAAGGGCATTTTATAAGCTAGGCAACAAATTTTTTGTCTCGGCAAATTGTGGTTGATAAAATACAGAATTTGTTGTGTGACATCATCGAATAGTCCTGTTTCAGCCAATATTCTTTCATGAAGTTCCGATACATGGCGGCACTATATGTAGTCTTCAAAATGAATCTGTAACGGTGGTGCGTTCCAAGCAGAGAGCTTGGAAAACCTGACCATAGCAGCTATCCATAGGCGCTTATAGCATTTATACGAAGACCTAGCAGTAAACAAAAGCACGGTGAGTCGTTGCGTCGGGTAAACCTCTCCGATCTCCGGCCGGCCGCACACAATTGTGAACCATCCAGTGTTGGGACGTGCGGACACTCTCATTACAAATAATCGACGAATTAGAATCGAGCACCTCGTTGCTCAGCTGGACGTCTCTGTTGGCAATGTTGACATACTTGTCCAACACTTCGGGTACTCAGAGATGTGTGCTCGTTGTGTTGTTTGCCGCCTAAAAGAACATTACAGATAGGTTTTTAAGTATTTTCAACATTTCGCGACCCTGTCAGCAACTGTATTAATATTAATTTTAATTTTAAATCCAACAGCCTCAGTAGCAAAGTTCACCTATATTTACCTAGGTTTCAGTCGGGATAACCCAACCATCTTCAGAATATAAATAACTACCGTTTTTCCATAGTGGACATCGTCAAGCTAAAACTACCAACCCATAAATTATCGTCAGACTGTAAAAACTTATCTGAAACTGCCTCGGCTTCACTTCGCGACCGCGATGCAACAGCCATGAGTGCTGTACTGGAACTGACCGTAGCGTCATGGGGCCCGCCTAGGCGGTCACCATACCTTGCGCCTGCGCATAAACTGCGTGATGGGTACTTGTTGGGACACGACGCGAACCTAACTCCTGACCTTGAATATACTAGTAAAGTGAAATAAAAGAAAGGTACAGCTGAGGAAAAGGGCGTATATGTTATCCTGTGCAGAACGTACTTAGATCATTGTCTTAACATAACGTTGGTTATGATATGAGGAAGACATCACGTGCTTACAATGTATGGCCTGTACAGGAAAATTTTGTGATTAAGCACGAGGTTTAATCACTTAAAAAGAACTTTGGAGTTTTATTCTGAAGCAGTCTGGGTTATCCCGACTGAAACCTAGGTAAATCTAGGTAAACTTTGCAACTGAGGCAGTTGTTTTTTAAATTAAAATTAATATTCCTGATAGGAACGAGGTACCATCTTACGAAGCTGGTCGAGACAGTTTTTCGTCGAACATGGTAACATTTGATGTAACATGGGTTCATAACCTCTAACCGCACTCGAAAAGGTAGTCCACAATTTGGCTCCACACAACCTCCCTCCCGAGGAACGGTGCAAAGCCTCACCGTCAGCCGATGAAGCCATAGCAACTGTCTCATGGGACTCTGAAGGGGTCATTTTGTTTGATGTCTTTCCTCTAGTGCAACGATCAACAAGATGTGTGTTGTCCACTAAGAATTGAGAAAACGACTTCAGCGTGTTTGCTGCAGCAAATATGAAAACGAATTTCTCCACCTGCATAACAACGCAAGGCCTCACGCAGGTCTGCATACCAGAGAGAAGCTCATAAAACTTCAATGAACTGTTCATTCTCATCCACCTTCCGATTTCCATCTTTTTGGCCCAGTGATGGATGCACTCCTTGGGAAGTATTATGTGGATGATGGGGAGGTTACTGTTGCAACGAGACGTTGGCTCCGACGTAGACCAATGGTGTCTTACCGTGGAGACTTGGAGGCCCTCCCAGTAAGGTGGCACCAGGCCTTCACATTGAAGGGGTCTATGTTGAAAAAAATAATTTTGGCGCTGGAAGAGAGGGAAATAGTGCGATGCATTGTAATCCTGAATGAAACGAACCTATTTTCAGAAAAAAATTGTTGTGTTACTTATTGAATGTCTCTCATAGAATTCTTGGTAATTGCATTAAAGTCCAGCATTGAGTATTGTCGCAGAAGTAGTAACATTTATTTCTGTGAGTCAGTAGAGAATCCAGAAGCTACGAAGTCTAACTTGTCTGTGTAGCGGCGCGTCCACGTAATCCGCCAGTGTTCGAATTCGGCGCCGTAGGCGAGAAGGCTGCACCATGGCGCCTGCTTCACTTGTTGGCAGCGCCAGTGCGGCTTCACCCACTCCTGGCTACAGCCGTGATCCAATAAAGTTCCGCTTTCGGATTAGAACGGTTCAGAGATCTTGTATTTTGAAAATTGCGTGTTATTGGACTAGACCTGCACTACCACTCTTCTGGCAGTGTTCACAGGTGCTTGTTTAATTTTGATGCTCTACTCACCGCTGTTGTATTTCTTGCCGTAGTGTTCCTATATATAATGAACTGTAGACAATACCGTTTTTGGCGATGAGGTTGTTCGTTTCCGCACGTATGCAACGAGTACGATGGATTCGGTAGTGGTGCAGTTTTTAAAACATCAGCAGCAGATTACTCAGCAGCAACACCAGTTTGAAAACCAACAACGACAGCTTCAAGAACCACAATAAAGACGACAATTTGAACAACAGTAATTACACGTCTTCCCTCAGTTGGTTCTAGCTTTTCAAAGTGCTAGGATACCTCCGCAACTGCCCTCCGCATCGTCCTCCCCACCATCTCTTCCACCGTTCCAGGAAACAAAGGAAGATTGATACTCGAGCGTGAGAACTTGCAGCTTTTCAGGTATAGAACCTATCCTTGCAAAACTCTTTTTTATTAAACTGGATTCAGCTCGAAACACTTCGTTTCCGCCGGTTGATGTGGCCGAGCTGTTTTAGGCGCTTCAGTCCGTAACCACGCTGCTGCTATGGTCGTAAGTTCGAATCCTGCCCCGAGCATGGACGTTTGAGTTGTCTTTAGGTTAGTTAGGTTGAAGTAGTTCTAAGTCTACGGGGTTGATGACCTCAGGTGTTAAGTCCCATAGTGCTTAGAGACATTTGAACCATTTGAATTTCGTTTCCTTCGAAAACTCTTTCCGTTATAGGATGTCAAATTATCACCTTTCAACCTTATTTTATTGGGAAAACAGTTTCAGCGTTATAGTACTCCATCTTCAGGCAGTGTGTACAGACAACAATGATGGTACCAATGTGAAATAGATGACCACAAAAAGGGAGCATGGTGCAAGTATTATATACAGTGGTAATACGTAATAACGTAACAATAACAATATCAACCAGTACAGGAAGTTGCAATAGTTAGAGATAAATTAAGGAATAAAGTAAGAGAGAAGTGCACACCATATTAACTTAACCTAGTGAGCAAAGTATATACGTCATATAAACGTAAAAGGAATCTACTAAGCGGAAGTAAATATTTCATGTTATGCATAGATAATCACGTTATAATGCTAATGCAATGCAGTTGAAACAGCTGGAGCATGTTATTGTAGTCATATACCGACGAGTTCAGACCGAACATAAAACGTTTGATTACATGCTGTCACCTACTAGTAAAACTAGAGGTAAACCCCATAAATGTCTGTATCATCATTAACTACTAATAATTAATGAAAGGAAAATAAGACAACATGGGAGCATTTTATTAGACTGAACATAAAACTTTTATTTCATTAATTTTTTTAATTTTATCCATATTTTGCAGCTTAAAATTTGACTGTATTCAAAACATTGTAGGTATGAATTGAACAACGCCGTCAGTCACAACTGTTTCGTGTTTTATTAACTACACGATGCTTTTCGGAACCTGTGGCTCCATCGTCAGTTGTAATCTGTCTTAATACATGTTTTATTTCTGCTCTTGAATGACGTGAAATGCATATTCCTGTCACGAAACGGTTTAATGTTAGGTTATGAATTTCAAAAGTCGAACGCGGAATTATGTGCAAAATAGTGGAAAATGAACAGTGTAAACTTACCACATAATACAAGAAAAGCATTATTAACGTTTTAGCACCATCAAACATTCTTTTCTCCGTCGTTTCATACAAGAGGTACATTTGCACAGACATGTTTATAAACACTTCACAGATGTTTTTGTACATGATGTTGTGAAGTATGAATTTATTCGTAGTGTTAAAGATATAACTATTAAACAATTGACAAATGCAAGAAATAGCTTTAGAATAGGTCTTTAAAATTATTGAAATAACTATGGTTGTCGAAATCTGTTTGTTCATTTAACATAGATTCTGGTTTTTTGATTTTGTAGAGGTATATCTCCAGTTATTCTAACAGACTTAGGGTCTTACCATTGGTTTCGCTACGTAGTATTACCAAATTGTTATATAGATTGTTGATGACATGTTTCTTTTCCAACATATGTCGTTCAATGACTGATTTTTCGAAATTCTTGAGCCTGAAAGCATTTACATGTTCATGAAAACGGGTCTTCAAGTTTCTGCCTGTTTTCCCTACATAGTAGGCAGGACAACTGGGATATGATACCTTCTACACTCCGCTGTTCTTGTATGTTTATGTATTTGATTTTACGTTATGGATGAATAGGTTTCCTAAATTATTATTGGTTGAGTATGCAACTGTTACATTTGTCGTTCCGAAAAGGTTAGCGATTTTGTGTGATATGGGGCCCAGGTATGGGATACTGGCGAATATTTTCTCTTCTTTCACGGTGTGTCTATTCGTTGTCTTGCTTTTGCGTATTTGTCTGCTTAAATTGTCAGTTCTTTTGGCTGTGTAACCATTGCTTGTGCTAATGTTCTTTAGTGTATCTATCTGATTCTTGACAGTATTTTCCTCTAAGTCAAGAGAGTGTACTCTGTGTAGCATAGACCTAAATGAAGCATGTTTCTGTGTGGTGGGATGGCATGATGAGTTGTCCAGTGTTATGTCTGTGTATGTGGGTATTCTGTGTTTGCTGAACTTGTGTTTTTGTTGGTGGTTGGTGATTTTAAGATCGAGGAAGATTATGCTTTTGTTGTCTTCATGTTCTATTGTGAATTTTATGTTTTTGTGGAAAGAATTCAATACTGCTAGTAGTTCTTTGAGCTCACCTTTTGTTCCATCGAATAGCAGCAAGGTGTCATCAACATACCTCCAGTAATATAATACTTTACTTTTGAGTCTATTGTCTTCATTAATGAACTTACTTTCCAGATGATTGAGAAATGTGTCTGCCAGAGAACTTGAAATGCTTCTGCCCATGGGAAGACCCTCTTTCTGTTGGTAAACTTTCCCACTAACTGTAAAGTAATTGTGAGACAATATTAGCTGTAATATGTCCTTGACTTCTGATACTTCAGCAATTGACAATTTTTTTATGTTTTATTAAGTTTTCAAAGATTATGTCATTTGTTTCTTCAGTTGCTATGTTTGTAAATTGGTTAGTTACAATAAAAGAGGCAAACCTGGCACCTGCTGGAATATTTATGTCCTTAATTTTAGTTGCTATTTCATTACAATTTATGTTAATATATTTATGTCTCATATTAAATCATTTACCAACTTTCATTCATATAAACTGCATGTCCAGTTACTTATGTAACTGTTTACACTTATGTTTACAGGAATATGTAAAAACTATTGTAAAGTTGTTATGATAAGTATTTTCTGTTTGTCTGTAGAGTACCAAATAACTGGGATCTGTCAAGGCACAAACAAATCGCAATATGGGCATGCACACATAATGCCTGCAATATTGATGTCATTTCCAATGATGGCAGCAACCAAGTAGTTGTCATAATGAAGGATGTCTGCAATAAATACCTGTTCTTGAAAGGCAATCAGCGACCAATGCCAAGCTTTGCCATCGAGAGCAGCAATTACATAGTGCTGTGTCAACGAAAGGACACTGACAATGCAGTCCACTATGTCACCAAAAATGCAGTTTCTCCAAGTAAAGGTGTCACTGAGATAGACACTGTACACACTGCTGCATGATTCTACTACACGAAACATTTCTACATTGATGTGATAGTGACATAGACGTTTAACACAACCTTACACATAGTTTACGACATTGCTTGTCCTCTCATATTTCTACAAGTGTGCAAAATGCAAAACAATAGAAAACTCCCTGTCCAGTGAACATTCCCTTTTTACAAAACAATAACACACTACATGTTTTTATTGTTACTTTTTTAAACTTTACAGATTGAAATTTTTCATGTATTAAAATGTGCCTAATTTCTTATTTAAAAATTTTCCCAAAACTGTCTCAAAATAGTTGAGTCAATAATGAACAATCCTTCTAAAATTAACAGAGCTAAATCTTTATGTATTTTGTTTAAATATTTGAACATTTTTGGTAAGCAAGAAATGCTTCACTATATTCTTTGTAAAAAAAGTCTTTACTGACTAACCTATGTGTTTATATATACAAATGTTTCACAAGTATGAATTTTTAGCTCCTTTTGTCCTATTTGTACGTACGTCCTGTTCAGACTCTTAAAGAAGCGACAGGGAGGCCATGTAAGGAGTGTGTCAGAACTCTCCAATACACTGAAAACAATATAGTCAACTTAACGCCGTTCTTTGCATTGTGTAAAATCGGTAATAGATAAGCACTCAGTTATCGATAGTAAAAATCTGAGGGCGACATATACGAGCGCAATTCTAGGCGTTGTTGTGAGATGAGGTCTGTCTGCGAGAGTGGAAGTAGTAGTGTCGGTCGAGAGCTCGGAGACAGAAGACGTGTGACGTTGCCCTCACGTGTTTTGCTTATCAGTGAAGGAAGCCTCCTTATCATCCAACTCATAATAATTATTCTCCACATCTAATTAATAAATAAATCCTGTGATCATTACATGTTACTGTAACTTTGAAATGGAATTAATCTGTTAATCTAACACTCAGCCATTATTGACACTTATTCGGTCATTGTGAGGTATTTCACCACTATTAATACTTCTTGGTCATGATGATTCTGAACTTTCAAAAAGCCTTAATTTATGAAATCCCTTTTTACAAGTTATTTAGTAGTTAGAAGACCCAAGCAAATTCATGTTTATTAAATTCGTTCTTAGTAAGAATAAGCATTACACGCTGCTGCAGCATGCTGCTGCAAATTGCAGTAAACCACAGGGAAAAAGGCAGTCATTTAAAGAGGTGAGAGCAAAACTTATGGCCAAAACAGAGACGCTGACACACGGAAACATGTCGTATACTTTAATCCAGTAAATTCTGTTGCTCAAGTCAGATACGGTATCGCTTGTAAATTCTTGTTCAAAAACGCAGTCATATAGCTTAAGTACTCATTCTTACAGGTTCATTTGTTCCCGTAGTTTTTCATATCAGTCAGACAGCTTATCCAAATGTTAAATTTAAGTTTGTCGTGTAACGATCCGTTGAGGGCTTAAATGACAGTGAAACTGACACTCATACAACACTCACATAGTGTTATGCAGGTAAGATTCCGTTTACTGATAGATGAGGTTGCTCATCGAGTCCATTGTCACTTACGAACATAGGTGTATTGGTTGCAGCTACTTTACATATTTGTTGTAGATACGTTACACGAGATGCAGATGCGGGCGGCGCTAGAACCTCTGATGGTGTTTGAAGGCGACTTCCTGCACGCTGCCTTTCCACAGGAGCACCGGGTGGCCCGATCGCTGTGCTCGCTGTGTCCGCCAAGGGCGCAGCTTCTGCACTGCCACCTCATGCGTCGTCATTATCGCTTCCTGCTCGCCATCGCCTGGGTCACTTCCGGCAGTGTGTCCCGCTGGGCCGAAGACAGCTAAGAATCCAACTTATGACGACACGTCATCGAAAGCCGATGGGTCAATGAGAAGAACGACATCAGCCCTAAGTTGCTGTCTCACTGCTGCAACAGCCGCCTGGGTCACGTGCGCGGTCCCTATGGCCTATGAATGTGCCAGCCCATCTCCAACGTCCCCATGTAGTTGGCTCCCCTCCTGTATTCACCGAATACCACGGAGCTGCCCCCATGAATGAGGGGAAAGAAATGACGGCTCCCCCATGTACGTCACCACCACGACTCAAAGCTTGTATTAGGCTTTGCCGGCTAGCAGGCAAATCGAGGCGGTCATATAAGTCCACTGGCATCACCACATCTGGACGATTGCTCCTTGCGGCACGGAGCTAACACGACGCCGCCTTTTGAGCCGCGCTTGGGGGGGGGGGGGGGGGGGGGAGTTTCCACTTACTAATCTCACAGATTTTTTATTACTAACATTGCATGTTATCGGACTTCCCCATGAACCATAGACCTTTCCGTTGGTGGGGAGGCTTGCGTGTGGTTCCTGAATAGGGGTAGTAACATTTTCAGTAGTTGCAGGTGCAACAGTCTGGATGATTGACTGACAGGTCTTGTAACACTAACCAAAACGGCCTTGTTGTGCTGATACTGCGAACGGCTGAAAGCAAGGGGAAACTACAGCCGTAATTTTTCCCGAGAGCATGCAGCTTTACTGAAAGGTTAAATGATGATGGCGTCCTCTTCGATAAAATATTCCGGAGGTAAAATAGTCCCCCATTTGGATCTCCGGGCGGGGACTACTCAGGAGGACGTTGTTATCGGGAGAAAGAAAACTGACGTTTGACGGATCGGAGCGTGGAATGTCAGACCCCTTAAACGGGCAGGTAGGTTAGAAAATTTAAAAAGGGAAATGGATAGGTTGAAGTTTGATGTATTGGGAATTTTTAGTGGCACGAGGAACAAGACTTCTGGTCAAGTGACTACAGCGTTATAAACACAAAATCAAACATGGGAAATGCAGGGGTAGATTTAATAATGAATAGGAAAATTGGAATGCGAGTAAGCTACTACAAACAGCATAGTGAACGCATTATTGTGGCCAAGATAGACACGAAGCCACACCTACTACAGCAGTACAAGTTTATATGCTAACTAGCTCCGCATATGACGAAGAGATTCATGAAATGTATGATGAGGTAAAGAAATTATTCAGATAGTGAAGCGAGCCGAAATTTTAATTGTCATTGGTGACTGGAACTCGATAGTAGGAAATGGAAGAGATGGAGAAGTAGTAGGTGAATATGGAATGGCATTAAGGAATGAAAGAGGAAGCCACCAGGTAGAAATTTGCACAGAGCATAACTTCATCATAGCTAACACTAGGTTCAAGAATCATAAAAGAAGGTTGTATACAAAGAAGAAGCCTGGAGATACTGGAAGGTCTCAGATGGATTATATAATGGTAAGATAGAGATTCAGGTACCAGGTTTTTAACTGTAAGAGATTTCCAGGGCAGATGTGGGCGCTGACGACAATCTATTGGTTATGAACTGTAGATTAAAAAAGAAGAGACTGCAAAAAGGTGGGAATTTGAGGAGATGGGACCTGGATAAACTGAAAGAAGCAGAGGCTACAGAGAGCTTCAGGGAGAGCATTAGGAAACGATTGACAAGAATTGGGGAAAGAAATACCGTAGAAGAAGTTTTGGTAGCTTTGAGAGATGGAATAATGAAGGTAGCAGAGGATCAAGTAGATAAAAAAGACGAGGGTTAGTAGAAATCCTTGGGTAACAGAAGAGATATTGAATTTAATTGATGAAAGGAGAAAATATTAAAATGCAGTAAATGAAGCTGGCAAAAAGGAATACAAACTTTTCAAAAATGAGTTCGACAGGAAGTGCAAAATGGCTAAGCTGCGATGGCTAGAGGACAAATGTAAGGATGTAGAGGCGCATATCACTAGGGGTAACATAGATACTGCCTACAGGAAAATTAAAGAGACTTCTCGAGAAAAGAGAAGCACTTGCATGTATATTAAGAGCTCAGAAGGAAACCCAGTTCTAAGCAAAGAAGTGAGAGCAGAAAGGTGGTAGGAGTATATAGAGGGTCTATACAAGGGCGATGTTATTGAGGACAATATCATAGAAATGGAAGAGAAAGTAGAAGAAGATGAAATAGGAGATATGATACTGCGTGAAGACTTTGACAGAGCACTGAAAGACCTAAGTCGAAACAAGGCCCCGGGAGTAGACAACATTCCATTGGAACTACTGACAGCCGTGGGAGAGCGGGGCCTAACAAAACTCTACCACTTAGTAAGCAAGATGTATGAGACAGGCGAAATACACTCAGACTTCAAGAATAATATAATAACTCCAATCCCAAAGAAAGCAGGTGTTGACAGATGTGAAAATTACTGAACTATCAGTTTAATAAGCCACGGCTGCAAAATACTAACACGAATTCTTTACGGACGAATGGAAAAACTTGCAGAAGCCGACCTCGGGGGAGATCAGTTTGGATTCCGTAGAAATGTTGGAACACGTGAGGGACATGAAACGGAAGCAGTGGTTAGGAAGCGGGTGAGACAGGGTTGTAGCCTATCCCCGATGTTATTCAAATGGTTCAAATGGCTCTGAGCACTATGGGACTCAACTGCTGTGGTCATAAGTCCCCTAGAACTTAGAACTACTTAAACCTAACTAACCTAAGGACATCACACACATCCATGCCGGAGGCAGGATTCGAACCTGCGACCGTAGCGGTCGTGCGGTTCCAGAATGTAGCGCCTTTAACCGCTCGGCCACTCCGGCCGGCCCCGATGTTATTCAATTTGTATCTTGAGCAAGCAGTAAGGGAAACAAAAGAAAAATTAGAAGTAGGAATTAAAATCCATAGGGAAGAAATAAAGACTCTGAGGTTTGCCGATGACATAGTAATTCTGTCAGAGACAGCAAAGGACCTGGCAGAGCAGCTGAAAGGAATGGACAGTGTATTCAAAGGATGAAATAAGACGAACATCAACAGAAGCAAAACGAGGATAATGGAATGTAGTCGAATTAAATCGGGTGATGCTGCGGGAATTAGATTAGTAAATGAGAGCCTTAAGGTAGTAAATGAATTAGCAAAATAACTGATGATGGTGGAAGTAGAGAAGATATAAAATATAGACTGTCAATGGCAAAGAAAGCGTTTCTGAAGAAGAGACATTTGTTAATATCGAATATAGATATAAGTGTCACGAAGTCGTTTCTGAAAGTATTAGTATGGAGGGTAGCCATGTATGGAAGCGAAACGTGAACGATAAATAGTTTAGACAAGGAGAGAATAGAAGCATTCGAAATGTGGTGCTACAGAAGAATGTTGAAGATTAGATGGGTAGATCACATAACTAATGAGGAGGTATTGAATAGAATTAGAGAGAAGAGAAGTTTGTGGCACAACTTGACTAGGAGAAGGGATCGGTTGGTGGAGCACATCTGAGGCATCAAGGTATCACCAATTTAGCATTGGAGGGCAGTGTGGAGGGTAAACATCCTAGAGGGAGACCAAGAGATGAATACACTAAGCAGATTTAGAAGGGTGTAGGTTGCTGTAGGTACTGGGAGATGAAGAAGCTTGCACAGGATAGAGTAGCATGGAGAACTGCATCAAACCAGTCTCAGGACTGAAGACCACAACAACAACATGTTATCGGAATCGACCTGTACTACCGCTCTCCATAACAGCGTAAGCTTCAGCGGCCAGAGCAATAGACACAAAACAAGGTCACTGCAACCGTGGCCGAAACGTTGATTACTACAGTATCGATTTTCTTACTATGGCATTTTACGGTACTTAGAAAAATTTTATGCCCACTACTAATTTGTCAGTGTTCTAATATGCTTGTGTAATCTTGGTTCTCTATACCCCACTGTCCTATTTCTTTTGTGTTGGTTTCATAAGTAAAGAATGGTAGATATTGTAGTGTGACCTGATAGTCAAGGGAAGGCAGGATTCGGTTACGATTGTGGAACGGGCACTAATCAATTACTATTGATTGCCCTTTACAGCTACACATTTTTTTTGAAACATTTATTCCAGACTCAACAGTAAATACAAAATACCACACGTTAGTAAGGGAGGAAAAAACAACTGTGTAAATAAGAAAGTTTCAGTGAGTTACAATTTAGCAAATCGCCACAAAATACAGATACCGGTAATTAAACAAAAAAAAAAAAAAAAAAAGAAGACAAGCCACTGTGATCACACGCCAAGAATGGCAATAAATTAAAAATGTTTTAAAAACTCTCTGCAATTCTAACTTACAGATATTGATATATTAAAAAGTTAGTGACCACAAACACAGCAGAAGGTATGAGACGCCAGGAATGGCAGTAAATAAGGTTTTAAGGCTTACTGCTAATATACAAATACTGAATTATTTTTTCAAAGGAAATGACAATAATCACGACTGAATGCCTTACACGCCAGAAACCTGCTGTAAAGCAGTTAATACAAGGAAAGGTTAATTAAAAGAAAAAAACAACTGACCACGAAACCCGTGAAATAAGATTATGGTAATAGTAATGAGCGTATGGCATTGGTGGCCAGGAGACCCCTCGCGTGGCTGTTCGGCCGCCGCTTCACAAGTTCTGTAACGCCACTACGGCAACTTGCGAGTGAATGAGGATGAAAGACACACAAGACGCAGTCATCTCGAGGCAGAGAAAATCCCTGACCCTGACAAGAATCGAACCCGGGACCCCGTGCGGAGGAAGCGAGAACGCTACCGCAAGACCACAAGCCGCGGACAAGATTATGGTAACCTTGTAACACAACATTTACACTGCTAGATTTATGCCAGAAGGCGACCTGAGCTATTAACTAGACACATATAACTTTTAATGTAGGCATTAAAAGGTATGGTAATAAATAATATAATAATGTAACACAAGGATAGACAGTGCTCCAGGAATCGACCTCTGAGAAGGTCTGGCAACAAACACTTTCTCGAGCGATGATATAGGCAGCCAAGAGTTACATTCTGTTATGTGTGTCGACAGAAGTGCCGACACAGTGTTATTATGAAGGGGCCGAATAGGGCACGCGTCAACTCACGCCGTCCTGCGTTAAGTCTGAAACAGGATACTTCATAAATGCTATAAAGAAAAGAACGGAGCTTCTCGTATACTCAACTTTATTCTCCTGTGTGGTACATCTCCATGGTGAATACAAGTAAGACTCTCTCCAGATATGGTTAACTGCGCCTTGCTAGGTCGTAGCTATGGACTTAGCTGAAGGCTATTCTAACTGTCTCTCGGCAAATGAGAGGAAGGCTTCGTACGTCTAGTCGCTAGCAATGTCGTCCGTACAACTGGGGCGAGTGCTAGTCCGTCTTTCTAGACCTGCCATGTGGTGGCGCTAGGTCTGCAAGTGCTGACAGTGGCG
Source organism: Schistocerca cancellata (assembly GCF_023864275.1). NCBI lineage: Eukaryota > Metazoa > Arthropoda > Insecta > Orthoptera > Acrididae > Schistocerca > Schistocerca cancellata. The sequence goes on along the minus strand of NC_064628.1, from coordinate 729,567,169 downwards.
ACACGCGGGTCCGACATGTACTAATGGACCGCGGCCGATTTAAGCTACCACCTAGCAAGTGTGGTGTCTGGCGGTGACACCACACATTCACTTCACAAGATCGTAACTCAGACTTGTGGCAGTCTAACGAACGCCTAATGGCAATCTCGTTGAAGCTACCTCACGTCCAATAAACCAAATGCAAGAATGGAACAACATGCCAAAGCCAGAACCAGCGGACTGCACTACGCCCCCAGAGTAATGTGCTTAGAGCCCCCGGAACGAGAAAGGAATCACTACCACCAGAGTAGAAGAATCACAAATGGCCTACAATCAAGAAAGCTGCCAAAACTAAACCCCTTACCAGACAGCAGCGGAAAGGTGAGGAAATGTACACTGCCATTACATACGCTAACACCAGGGCAGATAACTGGGGCGTTAGCGGCCACCAGGCAGGAAAAATGCTGCTGGTTGAACTTAACAAATCATAACAAGCTGAACGCAGTAAACAGTAATACGAAGTTGAGGAAAGCTAATGAGATCCGCCTTCCCCAAGCACTCCACTCGCTGCTCTTGGCCTCGGCGGCACTACGAGCAATAACACGGACCAACATCACTGGAGAATTGCGAGATGTCACAATGGTTTCTCTGCTTGAATTGAAATGCACTCATCTTAAAGCTTGCAGATTCTGGTTTACGACGACGTCATGCACCCTCGTGACAACACCCCTTCCATCCAGCAGTCCACGTGCGCCGCCAGCACTCCAGGCGTGTTCTCGCACTGCGCAGACCTGGCTCCTCCTGAGTCCCCAACGCAACTGCCACACTCACACGACACAGAAAAACAATGGCGTCGCCCTAAAGATAGGGCAACAGTTACTACACATCGATAACAGCCGCTACTGCCACTAGCGGACAGGCAACGTTTGGGAAACGAGTAGTGCCAGTCAAGGCGAGAAGATGACAAGCAACTGCAACCATGTCAACTAAAGAATACGGTCAGGCCTCCAACAGAGGGAGGAAACCTACAAGCAGCACCAACATACGGATTACCTCAAAACTCATAACATCCATTTCAAATACCAGTCAGGCTTTCGAAAGCACCATAGTACAGCAACTGCATTAATCAAAGTAACCGATGACATTAAACATGCTATGGACAGACGTGAAGCTACCATCCTAACATTGCTTGACTTTAGCAAGGCTTTTGATACAATTGACTTTGATATATTACTAATTAAAATGAAACAGCTGAATTTCTCAAACAGCGCAATACACTGGTTGGACAGTCATTTGTGGGTCGGAAAACTCATCATGGAAAAACGTGCGCTCTGGAGTTCCCCAAGGCTCTGTCCTTGGTCCATTACTCTTCTCACTGTACATTAATGATATTTCTTCAGTGATTAACTCCTGCAACTACCAGCTATATGCCGATGACATCCAACTGTACATAAGTGCAAGCCCCAAGAACATTGCTGACGCAGTAGCGAGTATGAACGCAGATCTTTGCTCTGTTTCTCGATGGGCACAGAACCTAGGTCTGAAACTAAACCCCAAGAAATCCCAGGTCATACTTATATCCCATTCAAAGTTAATCAGCCGGTACTTACGCGAAACAGTCCCTCAAATACTCCTCAGTGATACCCAACTACCATACCAAAAAACAGTATAAGGTCTTGGAATAATCTTGGATGAACACCTAAACTGGGAAGAACAAACAGTCACAGCTTGCCGGAAATCGCTCTCCTCCCTACATGCAATTCAAAAATTTAGAAAAATATTTCCAACCCATGTTAAACAAAAATTAGTCCAAACACTAGTCTTGCCTAATCTTTACTACTGTGATGTAGTTCAACACGGCACAAATAGTGAAAATTCGAGATGCCTCGAGCTAGTGATGAATGCTTGCGTTAGATACGTGTGCAATATACGGTTGTATGATCATATCAATCCTTCATACTCCCAGCTAGGTTGGATACGCCCACATAAGGCACGCGATCTCCACACGATGTGGTTACTTCATCGATTTCTTAGCCACTGGTGCCCCCAATACTTATCTTTTCACATTAAACACCTATCATCATTCCACAACCGCAATACCAGATCTGATACGCCTAGCATCTTGGCTGTACCTTTACATAACACAAAATCTTTCTCCGTGTCATTCTCCATCTCAGCAATACGACTACGGAACGCGCTCCCCTGTGATCTGCGTCTTATCCAGAACCACTCAACATTCAAGAGGGAACTCAAAACTTACATATTAGGGACGGTATAGTTACCATTGTTGTGGCCCTCTCATCTCTATCTATCTCCTCTCCATCATAGCTTCGAATTTTACCATTCTACTTCTCTTCCTCTAACCTATCTACCTCTTCTATATCTCTTTCACCCAATTCTATCGTCTTATGTCTCTGCTCGATGAGAATAACTCACACGCTGCAAGAATATAACGAGAAAATTCCCAACTAGCAATAGCACTGATATTCATAAAAGAAAAATATGTTTACCTTCATATACATAGTCATTACTATTATTATTATTATTATTATTATTATTATTATTGATTGTTATAATTATTTTTTGATTATTATAATTATCATTGTACTACTGTTATAATCTCTATTTTTTTCTTTAACATTAATACTGTATAACATGTTATATGTCCTTGATGTTCTGTAGAAACTGAAATTTGTTCAATCTGAGTATGCCTGCTTAGGTGTAAGAGAGGGCCTGAAGGCCCTAATCTTGCCAAGTAAAATAAATGCATAAATAAATAAACGTAAGCCACAGCACAGCTCATGTAGTCTGTGTTGTATCCCTATATGAAGCTTTCACTCAACATTATTTAAGGTTAGGTTTTCCATCACCAGACGAACCCACCTCACTTCATCTTCCCCACGACTCCCACTGTATACCATGTCATAGGATTCCGCTTGTACTGCCTCTCTTCCATGTGCGAAGTCATTAGTGACGTAAGTTAATACAATGTAGAATTTCTAACTTTAGAACATATTGGCTCATTTACGAAGATGATGCCACACATCTGGGCCGATCATGGCGTGTCAAACTTCATGCCTGTAGCGTGCGCGGTCTGCACGTGGGCCAGGATCGGGCCTGTTAAACGGCTTCCTCGGTCCTTCTCATAAGTAGCCATAACGGCACGACATTTCATTTACCATTGCGGCGCGACATTCTGCAGGTGACACAACTCTCTGAGGTCGACAGAATCGCGGTGTCAGAGTTTTTTTCCCTTCGCTATTTGTTAGTGGTATAACGACGTTCTCACGTCCAGTGGCTGTTTGCATAAGGATAGGCAGTCTAGCGAGCTATCGACACAATCCTTTAAAATGAATCGGAAGACAGAAGAGAGGGATGAGCTTTCTCATTTCGCGTTATTGGCGGGTACTGCTTATTTGCTATAAAATGACATTACAGTACCACACAGACTATCACTGTTACGTGATAATGAAAGAGCAAAAAAATACAACAGTAGAAAGAAAGGTTTCATTGTTCGGTACATGAAGAAACACCATGTGCTAAGCTGGCTGCCATGAACACTTGAAGAAATCGGTGGTACAAATACAAAAATTGTCAAGTCGCGCCCATTACTCTAATTTCAGTCGCAAAAGTTTCCAATGGAAATAAATGTAGACTAGGGGGGACATCATGTATTGCTGAAAAGTACGTTGGTTAAATCAAGGGGCCTACCTCGAACGATTTTTCGGTTTAAATCTCTCTGAAATTGAAATTCTGAAGGAAAAAGTGATCGCAGGAACGAAAATTGGAACATCTGGAATAGATTGCAGACCTCATATTTTAACTGGACTTGACTGCCCACAGCACTAAATTGCAAGGTAACTTCTTTCTGACATGATGAGAATGTATTTAATAAGAAAACCACGTACTAGGATGATCCAGTTTACGTAAGTCACTGGCGTTAACGGAAACACGAAGTTCGAAAATTTCATTGTGGCCTTGCAGCAAGAATTACAAGGATAATTTTATAATGGTTTGGAGAACGCAATGAATCTTTCATCTCTTTTCTAGCTGTTTTCGAGAACGTTTGTTGTTTCAGTTGAAAATTCCTCTGTGAACGTGGAGACGTAACTGACTGACCTGCTAGGTAGTTCCAGTTATAACTACAGATCCTTTTACATTAAAACTGTCCAGGATGTCTACTTTTCTTTTCTCAGATATATTTTCCAAGGCTCTGTAATGAGGTCGAAAAACTGCTACAGTATTTCGATCGACATGTTTGTGTCATTGATCTTTTTTCGATTACGATACTAAATAACTCACGTTACGTGGCAACTTGAGGACAAAATTCTGTGAAATTGTCAGCGTCTGTCCGTAAGCCGACAGTTTGTACCAGATAAAACTGTCGTCATTGCGCCTAAAATTAAGTGATTAATACTGAACCTGGTTTTGTTTGTGATCCATGTCGTTGAGAAAAGTGAAATATAAAATCAAGACAAATCAATACGACTGTACTATCTTACAAATGAGGCGTTATCGCTGTTTCCCCTCTTCCACCTCCCTGTACTCACACGGTGTGATGTGGTGACGGGGCAGTTGTAAAGCGAAGCTGAGCTCTCTGGTTCGCAGGCCCAGACACGGCCTGTGAGCCGAAATACTGCCCACCTCTGTCTTACACGAACTATGCTAAAAAGCACATTGCTTTGGTCTTCGTTTACTTCTTGTACCACATAAAATTAATAGCTCCTAACTCCGCCGATTTACTCCTCTCATAACTAGTAACCTAAACTACCAGTAATAATTACATATTTAATCTGTTCCTAGAGATGCGGTATATGGTATGACAGATCAAACTTCTGTACCATTTTACTAACTTATAGACTTTTACAAAAGATTTTTTCGACGGTTAATTTTAGATAATGGATGTGAGTTAAATGTAATGGCGTTCTTGTTTCAAATACATGCTGTAATGAGTTTACTTGAGTTATTAAGCGTATTAGAGTAGCATCTCCATGTTGCTGTTGGTAGCGTGCAAACTCTAATTCAACGACGTAAGTGTCCAATATGTGTTTCTGTCTGGTTGTCTCATCACGGTGGGCAAGCCAGCGTACCTGAGCGGCTTGCCATTGCTTTCAGCACCGCTTTGTGCAACAGACATCGCTCAGATCTCTTCGGCTAAGCACTCCTAGACCTTTTCTGCATGTAAACCACTTGCCTGACTGAGCTAAACTGCAGAATACTGGGCTGTGCGCTTACAGTTACGTGACACTGACAATACATCAAAGTACAATTTAGCCTTCAAGAGTTTAACAGTGCACTTGAAACCATTGCAGCGGTTCATTTGGGTAAATCATCTCAGAGAGAATATTTTCTGACTTTTGGCTATAACTGGTGTAGATTGGCAGGAGAGTCAACCCCGTGTTATTAGAGGAAGCCGAAAGGCACGCGTTTTAGCTCACGCAGGCTGGCGTGAGGTCTGGAACAGGACAAGGAAATTAGACTGTAGAAAAAACTGACGTAGCTGGTGGAATACTTAACTTTAATCCATAAATGGTGAACATCGCTCTTGACGGTACATGTTTTACAGCATCAATAGTAACTGGTAATGGCGCCTTGCTAGGTCGTAGCAAATGACGTAGCTGAAGGCTATGCTAACTATCGTCTCGGCAAATGGGAGCGTATTTTGTCAGTGAACTATCGCTAGCAAAGTCGGCTGTACCACTGGGGCGAGTGCTAGGAAGTGTCTCTAGACCTGCCGAGTGGCGGCGCTCGGTCTGCAATCACTGATATACTACGGGCCGCGGCCGATTTAAAGGCTACCACCTAGCAAGTGTGGTGTCTGGCGGTGACACCACAATAACATTGTCCAACACCCTGATTTTGGACCTGGGGAATACTTCCCATGCTTAAAAGTCCTCCACAGCCAATAAAGTAATGATTCCAATGGCTCTGAGCGTTATGGGACTTAACATCTGAGGTCATCAGTTCCCTAGAACTTAGAACTACTTCAACCTAACTAAGGACATCACACACAACCATGCCCGAGGCACGATTCGAACCTGCGACTGTATCGGTAGCTCGTTTCCGGGCTGAAGTGCATAGAACCGCTCGGTCACAGCGGCCGGCAATAAAGTAATCTCTGGCTGTATTGCCTCTATCAATTTCGGGATACCTCGGATACTTAATTGTAGACTTAAGAACAGGGATTTCAAGCACTGACCTCTTCAGTTCGAGCTCATTGTCCTCCCGCTCTCACATCACTCAATCGAGAGTCCCAAGTCTCTTTGGAGGAGCAACTCTCTAGCATCTGTAGACACATGCGTCGCAACGACTAATCTTTCATCTTTTTCTTGCACAAAGTCTCGGAAGCCTAACATGTAATCATGTTGATTGTGGTGCTGATGGACCGTCTGTTCCACCGATTATAAACGATGTAGCAGAATGGGACAATTTAAGAGATCAAACGTGGCAAAACACATGCCATGTGAGACCGACCATATGATAAAGTTCTCCGAAGTGAGAGTAGTCGCTGTGGAAACAAGCTACCCCGTCAGTTCTTTCATTGAAGTCACAGAAATCCACAGTGGCTTCGACAAGAAAGAGCAGAGCATCATGGTGAACTTATCCTGTGTTCTCATGCTGCAACGAACGGTCGTTGCAGGTATGAAAGGTAGAGTCACATTGGTAATAACCAGGGAAAAGCTCTAAGACGTTGCTGCAAAAGGCAGAGAGCTCAACATGAATCTGCTACTTACAATGCAGGTTGAAGTTTTACGTCAGACACTCGTGCCGTCGAAATTTTAGAAAACTTATTAAAAAAAATGTCGGCCGAAGAGTCGGAGGAAAAAGAAACATCCAAATACCACAAATAACTGAATACAAGTAACATCCGAATACAAGACTAATTTTCTAGATGGTTTTGGGTTATAAGGAGACATCTCCATGAGCCCATTACTTCTGAGGTGCCATATTAAAAACTGCCGGCTGTTTACAAAATTCCGAAAACGTCTAAACTTTAGTAATTTTTTCCTTGGTGAGACGTGATTTTGCCATACAAAATGGATTTTTCCTGGATCGCGAGTTTCTTATTCAGCAAAACAGTGCTCATCATTCTCTAACACAGACGTTAAGAGGACTGAGTCCTATGTCCTATGACAAGAAAGTGGGACATGGAAATCTAACTACTGGACTTCAGTTCTCTCGAACAGAGTTTGAACTTAACTAAGTGATTTCTAGTGTCTTCCTCGTATACGGTACATGAGTTAAATAACCACACTAAATGAGGTGGCGTACTGGTACGCTCGTTGGGTAAAAGTTTTCCAAACTCCCATTTGACATTTATTCACAAATTGGAGCGTGCTCGTGAACTTCAGTAAGCAGTGAACTCCTGTAAGATCCTAACGCTACGGTTCCATAAGTGAGAAACTGTATGACATTTTACTAACCAGCATTAATCAGCGAAAATTAGGTAGACTAAGGAACACAACAATGACTCTCATGCACTCACACACCAAGATTCAAACAATCATAGACTTCTTTATTTATTTATTTACTAACTTTTTTTTGAATATCAGTCTTCTGACTGGTTTGATACGAGCCCCCACCAATTCATCACCTGTGACAAGCTTTCCATCTCACTAACCGGAGTATAGCTGCCTGCAATAATAACCACTCTCCGAACTGACCCCCGACGACCAGCAAAAGACTTGTCCGGAGGCGCCCTAGACAGCGGTGGGATACTAGCCTGACGGTCGCCCGCCATTGACCTGACAACCAAGAATGGTGGCCTGGGGTACCATTTGAGTTCTTAGTGGGATCCCTTCAGTTATCTTCCTGGGAACGCTTACAGGACAGCGAAACGTGTTCTACCCATCTTTCTGTTGCGCTTCATGGCAAGCCTCCTGGGTGAACATTTCAGCAAGATGATGCCCACCTGCACTCAGAGAGTTTTTCTACTGCTTGTCTTGCTGCGTGCCTTACCATACCTTGTCCCACAAGGTCCCTGAGAAAGCCAGGAGCATTATGGGCAGGGCCCTCCAAACAGCTCGGTCTTCTGACGATCTAACGCGTCAGATGGACAGAATTTGCTACGATATCCCTCAGGAGGATATACAACAACTCTATCAGTCAATGCCAAGCCAATTAACTACTTGCATAAAAGCCGGGGGTGGACCAACACATTATTAACGTGCACAGTTTATGAAGGTCTTTGTCTTGAATAATTCATTCAGTCTTTCTGAAGTTGTAATCATTTGTTTTACCGCATATGTACGTCACATCTACCGATCTCCGTCCGATTCGGATTACTCTTCCACGGTGCGTCATTTTTTGCCTTAGTGTATACATTTGTTCAACTACCCAATTTTTTAATTCTTAAGTTAAATAATTATCTGTGACCGCTAATCAAGTAATCAATATTCATCATATTGCGTTGGATCGTTAACAACACTTTATTACATAACAAAATAATTTCCACTTTCTAGCTACAAGCTAGTACCTCGAAACATCATTGTTGATTTTCATTGTAGTTTCAGTCATCAACCGTAAAACTTGTGTTGGGCAGTTCTCTGTTTTTCTCTCTTGCTACCTAATCAGTTCATTTTAGCATCCCATGCCATCCACGATTTCCATTATGCGTTTCCACCTAGGCCCATCTTTATTTTCCTCCACCCGTACCATTAAGTCTCGTTCTTAGCGCAGATTAATGTCTTTATATGTAACCTAAAATTTCACCTCTCCGGTTCTTATGGTCTTTAGCAGACACATTTGTCGTCTACCCGTTCCAGAATATCTTGATTCCTTACTCCGTCAATCTATCCACACTTGAAAAGGCTTCGGTAACATATTTTCGCCTGTCCAAACGGATAAAGTTTCGCAGCCCCACTCATTAAGTCTCCACCACAACTTTTCATGAGAGATTTCCTGATCTTAAAGTTTGTCGGTCTGGATGTTAGCATCAGTTTACTTCCCAAAGAAATTCATTTTGTTTTCAGGAAGTACTTTCTATGTTTCGTTCAAGACTCGTTCTCCATTTCATTTGTAAGACAGCATAATTTCTTCACCTCCTACTCTCACGTAAAATTTCAACGTGAGGATTGGGGAAGAAGAAACTGTTGTGAATTGGCAGGAGCCAATTCACGGGGTGTCTGGCGATGACACCATAGAAACTACACTCCTGGAAATGGAAAAAAGAACACATTGACACCGGTGTGTCAGACCCACCATACTTGCTCCGGACACTGCGAGAGGGCTGTACAAGCAATGATCACACGCACGGCACAGCGGACACACCAGGAACCGCGGTGTTGGCCGTCGAATGGCGCTAGCTGCGCAGCATTTGTGCACCGCCGCCGTCAGTGTCAGCCAGTTTGCCGTGGCATACGGAGCTCCATCGCAGTCTTTAACACCGGTAGCATGCCGCGACAGCGTGGACGTGAACCGTACGTGCAGTTGACGGACTTTGAGCGAGGGCGTATAGTGGGCATGCGGGAGGCCGGGTGGACGTACCGCCGAATTGCTCAACACGTGGGGCGTGAGGTCTCCACAGTACATCGATGTTGTCGCCAGTGGTCGGCGGAAGGTGCACGTGCCCGTCGACCTGGGACCAAGACCGCAGCGACGCACGGATGCACGCCAAGACCGTAGGATCCTACGCAGTGCCGTAGGGGACCGCACCGCCACTTCCCAGCAAAAATTAGGGACACTGTTGCTCCTGGGGTATCGGCGAGGACCATTCGCAACCGTCTCCATGAAGCTGGGCTACGGTCCCGCACACCGTTAGGCCGTCTTCCGCTCACGCCCCAACATCGTGCAGCCCGCCTCCAGTGGTGTCGCGACAGGCGTGAATGGAGGGACGAATGGAGACGTGTCGTCTTCAGTGATGAGAGTCGCTTCTGCCTTGGTGCCAATGATGGTCGTATGCGTGTTTGGCGCCGTCCAGGTGAGCGCCACAATCAAGACTGCATACGACCGAGGCACACAGGGCCAACACCCGGCATCATGGTGTGGGGAGCGATCTCCTACACTGGCCGTACACCACTGGTGATCGTCGAGGGGACACTGAATAGTGCACGGTACATCCAAACCGTCATCGAACCCATCGTTCTACCATTCCTAGACCGGCAAGGGAACTTGCTGTTCCAACAGGACAATGCACGTCCGCATGTATCCCGTGCCACCCAACGTGCTCTAGAAAGTGTAAGTCAACTAACCTGGCCAGCAAGATCTCCGGATCTGTCCCCCATTGAGCATGTTTGGGACTGGATGAAGCGTCGTCTCACGCGGTCTGCACGTCCAGCACGAACGCTGGTCCAACTGAGGCGCCAGGTGGAAATGGCATGGCAAGCCGTTCCACAGGACTACATCCAGCATCTCTACGATCGTCTCCATGGGAGAATAGCAGCCTGCATTGCTGCGAAAGGTGGATATACACTGTACTAGTGCCGACATTGTGCATGCTCTGTTGCCTGTGTCTATGTGCCTGTGGTTCTGTCAGTGTGATCATGTGATGTATCTGACCCCAGGAATGTGTCAATATAGTTCCCCCTACCTGGGACAATGAATTCACGGTGTTCTTATTTCAATTTCCAGGAGTGTATGTTGTCATACAAATGAAAGGGAGAACGAATCTGCAACGAAACATAGCAAGTATTTCCCGAAAACAAAATGAGTTTCTACGGGAAAACATGTGCATTAGTTTTGTACACCATTATCTTACTTTCCTTCCGTTAATCTACTTGTTATAGCTATCAGGTGGTAAAAGTTGATTTTCATGTATCATCCGACTCAAACTGTGTTCACTTTCGACACGAACTACTGTGTTCTCAGCAAGTTACCTCATGAGGAATATCTGTCCGTTGTAAACAATTCACACAGAGAGATAGTTCCTTACTTGAAGAATAGCCTGTTCTCTGTAGAATATAACTACTAGTGGTGCTAATGAGGAATCCAGCTTTAAGTCAGTTTGTTTATCGCCTCTTTTATTACTCTGTTATCGGTAAGCACAGCATGCTTCGTATTTAGTACTATTCCGCCTTATAAAGAAAAACATTTTAATTCATACCACACTGCTCTCTACCTTTCCCAGATCTACGGATGCATTGTATGTTACTTACAAGGACCTCCATGAGTAGAAGGTAGCGAAAATGTGAATGATGCTTTCGACATTCGATGCCCCGCATATTGTCAACCATGCAGCCACAATATTGGCTGCTAATGGAAACAGGGGGTGGGAATGGAGGTGTCCAGTGGTGAGCACAACATGAGGCTATGGAGCTTAGTCGAACTGCTTAGTCGAAGAGTAACACACAACAGTGCTACTTGTGTTGATACATTGTTGAGCGTTCGCCACGGTAAGCAAAGGAAACCATTGCATTGTACCTACAGCAACTGTTGTCGAAGTTGGCACTTCGTCAGAAAATAACCAAAGGAATTTCTCATAGTGAGAAAATATTGACGGGCAAAATATTAGCCTTTCTGCAAGATGAATCAGTGGAATGTGTGGTGTCGTAAGACCTGGACTGCGCGGAAAATGTTTATGAGGAATACAATGACGAAGATGTGTGCTTAATAGGTGAAAGTGATATTCAGACAGGTGTCGAGACATGTGGTTTAACATATTTGTCGGACAGGGAGCCACAAAACGCGTCGCAATTGGAACTTAGTGAAGGACAATGGTTGTCCAAAAAGCGGGCGCTACAGATAATTGTGTTCATGAAAGAAAATCATCTATGGACAGATTTCTAGTAAGTCCGTGGCAATATGAAGGCATGCTGCACAATAAAAACTACAGACACTCAAGAGAAGAGAAGGTGTGCTTATTACAATAACTGGTGTTTGCGCGTTTCAACAATAACTGGTGTTTGCGCGTTTCAAGTATCCTCGGTGCAGTCTAGAGGATGTACATGATAGTGACCTATTACGCTATACACATCAAATTGCGCGCGACATAAATTACAATGGTTTCAAGGGAATCAGTGGATAGCTCCATAACTTCAGACAATGGTACGGAATTGAAACGAAATTTCAAACAAAGCTGAACTTGACGAAGCAAAGCTAGCTACGGAATCGGCCCAAAGATGTTATAGACGAGATAAACAAACTGAGCCCATCGTTCAGTAAGGAATTTATTTTCTACTCTGACCAATCTGGATTCGAATATGAAACACATATGAAAAGAACCCCGGGATTTAGGGGTACCAAGAGACTTGTATTAAAATCAACAAACGTCATAGGCTTAACGCATTCGTTTACAATTAAACCGACTATTAATATGGATGATAAATTGGATGGAAATTTATTGTGCTACGTGAAGTTCGAAGTTCACTAATTCCCATGATTCTTTCTCGTGTGCGTGGTATTCCAAGAACATTAGGTAATATTTACGTCACAGTAAGCACGAGTTGGAAAATGGACGTAAGAGAACTACAACAGTGTGATCAGCACTGCTTGACAATAGCAGCTCCAAAATAACTGGTTTTTGCTTGATATCTAGGCTCAAGTCTGCATATAAAAATCATACTCCCTTAGAGTAAACTATCCTTCATGAAAAGTGTGTGACATTTCAGTTGAAACCACCTAGAACAACAGGACAAATTCTGCTTCTAAATGTTTGTTGTCTCCGTGCCTGTAAAACATACACTACTGGCGATTAAAATTGCTACACCAAGAAGAAATGCCGATGATAAACAGGTATTCCTTGATACGCCTGGGCATTGATTCAAACAGAGCTTGGATGGCGTGTACAGGTACAGCTGCCCATGGAGCTTCAACACGATACCACAGTTCATCAAGAGTAGTGACTGGCATATTCTAACGAGCCAGTTGCTGGGCCACCATTGACCAGACGTTTCCAATTGGTTAGAGATCTGGAGAATGTGCTGACCAGGGCAGCAGTCCAACATATTCTCTATTCAGAAAGGCCCGTACAGGACCTGCAACATGCGGACGTGCATTATACTGCTGAAATGTAGGGTTTCGCAGGGATCGAATGAAGGGTAGAGCCACGGGTCGTAACACATCTGAAATGTCCACTGTTCAAAGTGCCGTCTATGCGAACAAGAGGTGAGTGAGACGTGTAACCACTGGCACCCCATACCATCTTGCCGGGTGACACGCCAGTATGGCTATGACGAATACACGCTTCCAATGTGCGTTCACCGCGATGTCGCCAAACACGGATGCGACCATCATGATGCTTTAAACAGAACCTGGATTCATCCGAAAAAAATGACGTTTTGCCATTCGTGCACCCAGGTTCGTAGTTGAGTACACCATGGCAGGGTGTACAAGGACAACCGCAGTCTTGGTCTCCGAGCTGATAGTCCATGCTGCTGCAAACGTCGTCGAACTGTTCGTGCGGTTGGTTGTTGTCTTGCAAACGTCCCCAGCTGTTGACTCTGGGATCGAGACGTGGCTGCACGATCCGTTACAGCCATGCGGATAAGATGCCTGTCATCTAGACTGCTAGTAATATGAGGCCGTAGGGATCCAGCACGTCGTTCCGTATTACCCTCCTGAACCCACCGAATCCATATTCTGCTAACAGTCATAGGATCTCGACCAACGCGAGCAGCAATGTCGCGATACGATAAACCGATATCGCGATAGGCTACAATCCGACCTTTATCAAAGTCGGAAACGTGATGGTACCCATTACTCCTCCTTACACGAGGCATCACCACAACGTTTCACCAGGCAACGCCAGTCAACTGCGCTTTGTGTATGAGAAATCGGCTGGAAACTTTCCTCATGTCAGGACGTTTTAGGTGTCGCTACCGGCGTCAACCTTGTGTGATGCTCTGAAAAGCTTCCCGTCGGTTAAATTTCGCGTCTGTAGCACGTCACCTTCGTGGTGTAGCAATTTTAATGGCCAGTAGTGTATTATCGTACCATCTGCAGTTACACCCGACAGGATAGCCACTTTCCAGATAAGCTCTACGGCAGACAGTTTCGGATTCTATGGCATGCCATCACATTGCATCAGTTCTCGTCACCGCGTCACACTAATATGATTATACATGCGTTGTTTAACAGTGGATACATAGTTGGATGCCCAGCACGGTATGTAGTTCCCAAGGAGACAGCCTTCGATATTGATGGTGAGAACCTTTGTGATGACTGTGGTGCGTCATCCTTCATTCGGTGTTCATGGCACAAGTTAATAGTTTGTTTTGAACATTTCTTGAATGTCGATGATGTCCCTTTGTGAAGTGTAGGACATACATAGCAAAGAAGTTTATCTCTGCCTCATAAACACTCATTTTCTGTCGCACTCCTGATGCACAAGGCAACTCATTAACAGCTCATACGTTTTTCTATCATAATTGTTAAAACAGTACTTTCAGATGAGCATTATTAAGGATTGAGCTTTCAACGTTGCTCACAACGGGTGCCTTGTCAGTTTCTCTTCTGCAGTAAACTCTATTCTTAAATCAAAAACGATTTTGGGATATTTGTCTGCAGGACATTAATTTTCGCTTGGATGTGTTTAATTCACCCCTTAAGTTTATAAAAATAGTTATAGAATATTATAATTGCTGTTAAAGACTCCTAGAGGCTGTAGAGGGGGATTTGCAGATGAGTAACGCATGTTCGGAAATGTATCATTTACACATTGTTCGCTTGTTCTAAAATGTATGGTTTAGACATCAAATAAGTGGAGTTCGGACGACATTCTAAACTCCCGATTCATGGTGAGCAAGCAGAGAATAAGCTCTGACTTGCGTGATCTACAGGAGTACACAGAATTGGAAACGTTCTGTTTGTGAACTGTTACGGGTTGCCTTTACACGTGCAAAAAATGCGGAACGGAATATATACATTTTGTTTTACTCTACATCAAAAATATATTTTTTCTTCCAGTTGGTTTATATTCATTGTTAACAATTAATGCCTTAAAACAAGTAATACTTCTGTACCAAACAAATATTAAAATAAGTACATGGTCTTTTTATTTTCTATGAAATTGGCGGAAGCATGGACACACAGCGGAATTCTACAGGAGCTGGATGTGCACTTTGTTCTCTTGTCTCAAATTTAGGAAAATATTCGGCACCGTCTGTATGATTCTTCCAAAACAAGCATATGATCTCCTACTTTTGGCAAAGTTTCCTCTCTGTTATACAGGCTACTTAGCGGTTCTTTGTAAAAGCTGACAAACCAAGTATCAATAGTTTCCCGAGTCATCATCTAAAATTCAGTTGGTCGTGGTTTTTGTCTTTTGTACGCTATAAAAGCATTTACAACTGCCATGTACGGCTGAAAGTAGACAATATGATGCCTCCACTTACGAGAACATTGATCTCAAGCATAATGTTCCCTTAGTTGGTCGAAATGATCTACATCATCCATTGTGCTAACGCATGTTGCGAGAGCTTATAGACGTCTATCGCAAGTATTAGTTCCACTCTTATTCTTCTTGAGACAAGTTGGGTGTCTCGAGTGTTGTTTGAAACTGTCGAAATAGTGACAGATTTTTTGTTTATTCATTTTCTAGTTGAAATACCACTTTTACACTGGAAATGAAATTCTCTTCTCTTGAGGGTAGGTGGGGAGTTGTACATATAAACTCTTTTCGGACTTTTGCTTCTAGTAAGAACTATAATAGAGATGTAAAATATTTTCGTCTGCCCCTTACAAATGATATAGAGGTTTTGGAAATTACATAAATTTCTCGGAAAATTAACTTATTTCCAAATGTGACAGTAGTTTCATAGGTACACCATGCCTATACTCGTATACCGTGGAACATATACACTCTACTCAAATTTAAAAGCCTTACAATATTACTGCGTTAAACACCAACAATCAGTAAGAGAAATAAAATCAAGGAGATGCTTTGTGAAAAGTAATTTCATGTGAAATACACTTTGAAATTGAAGTTAATGGAAATTAACAAAAATTTTCATTTTCTAGAATAGTAGATTTGTTAAGACGTCCAGGAATCGCCGTAGATTTGTAAATATCCCCTGTTCCATGATAAAAGACGTTCTGTTTCAAGGTAAAAGATGTTTCATGACCGATGAGGTGTAGATTAACTGTTCACATGTAATAGCACTAACTTCAAAAATATGTGTGTTTAAATGAGTAAAGAGTACTGCGTGGGTACATATTCCAGCTGTGTTAGTCGGTTTCCTTCTCCCCTCTGTCTCTCCATCTCTCTCCAATCCCCGTCCCATCGTCTCTCTTCGTCAGCACCCGCACCCCAATTGGAGGTTACTGGTACTTCCCCCAACACTATTTCTTTCCATATAGTAAGTAATGTATGTCCCAAGTATGATGAAATGTATCTAGTGGCTTAGAAGCAGTTTTTTATCTACAGCTTTTTCTGGATACGCTCATGTCATACATAACTCACATACATTTTACACGTATCACATACACATTTGTGCACATATTTCAGCTAGCGAATTTCACCGTGCAGTTTATTTTTCACGTAGGTTAATGTTTATGATGTTATATCCCCTGGACTATGTGTAGATCAAAGTATGGTTTTGCAGTCACATTCAGCGGCATATGTGGGTACTGTCTGCGAAATCTGTTGTGAACAGAGTTAGTAGCAAAGAAGTAATAAATATAGACGTCATGCTAGCTGCGGCAGATTATCACGCATCTCAGTGTTTGACATCTTATCTCCTGAGCTAGGAGTCGGACAATGATATAATTTTGCAGATACATTCGGTGCTATATGTGAAATGTGTTGCGAAATGTGTTGGGAATACAGGTTTTAGTAAGGATGAAATAAATTAAAATCTCATGGCTGACGGTGCTGTTTTACTTCATGAACAGCGAAATTGTAGAAAGAGATAAACTTCCTTCCTTTCAAATTTTGTGGGGTTGTCAGAAAAAATAAAAGTTTCATAAAGGTTTCTAGTTGTGCGTTAAGTTTTGTTGCAAGTAACTACGTGCTGTCATTTTTAAATACTGGATGAATGGGAATTTGAGTGTCGTGGCCGACACTTCTTTTTCAATCTCACCATCACTTCTTTGTTAGGCAGATGGTTCTTACTCCCATAGTAATCCCTCCAGATAATAAATAATATGTTGATACGTGTACCAAGTTTGGTTGAAATCAATCCAGTGGTTTAGGAGATGGTGTTGAAGATACAGTACTGGCCATTAAAATTGCCACACCAAGAAGAAATGCAGGTGATAAACGGGTATTCATTGGACAAATATATTATAACAGAACTGACATGTGATTACATTTTCACGTAATTTGGGTGCATAGATCATGAGAAATCAGTACTCAGAACAACCACGTCTGGCCGTAATAACGGCGTTGATACGCCTGGGCATTGAGTCAAAACAGGGCTTGAGTGGCGTGAACAGGTAGAGCTGCGCATGCAGCTTCAACACGATACCACAGTTCATCAAGAGTAGTGACTGGCATATTGTAACGAGCCAGTTGCTCGGCCACCGGTGACCAGACGTTTTCAATTGATGAGAGATCTGGAGAATGTGCTGGCCAGGGCAGCAGTTGAACATTTTCTCTATTCAGAAAGGCCCGTACAGGACCTGCAACATGCAGACGTGCATTATACTGCTGAAATGTGGGGTTTCACAGGGATCGAATGAAGGGTAGAGCCACGGGTCGTAACACATCTGAAATGTAACGTCCACTGTTCAAAGTGCCGTCAATGCGAACAAGAGGTGAGCGAGACGTGTAACCACTGGCACCCCATACCATCTTGCCGGGTGATACGCCAGTATGACGATGACAAATACACGTTTCCAATGTGCGTTCACCGCGATGGCACCAAACACGAATACGACAATCTGGATTCATCCTGCCAATTGTGCACCCAAGTTCGTCGTTGAGTACACCATCGCAGACGCTCCTGTCTGTGAAGCAGCGTCAAGGGTAGCCGCAGTCATGGTCTCCGAGCTGATTGTCCATGCAGCTGCAAGCGTCTTCCAACTGTTCCTGCAGATGGTTGTTGTCCTGCAAACGTACCCATCTGTTGATTCAGGGATCGAGACGTGGCTGCACGATCCGTTACAGCCATGCGGATGAGATGCCTATCATCTCGACTGCTAGTGATACGAGGCTCTTGGGATCCAGCACGGCATTCCGTATTACCCTCCTGAACCGACTGATTCCATATTCTGCTAACAGTCATTGGATTTCGACCAACGCGAGCAGCAATGTCGCGATACGATAAACTGATATCGCGATAGACTACAATCCGACCTTTATCAAAGTCGGAAACGTGCTGGTACACATTTCTCCTCCTTACACGAGGCATCACAACAACGTTTCACCAGGCAACGCCGGTCAGCTGCTGTTTGTGTATGAGATATAGTTTGGAAACTTTCCTCATGTCGGCATGTTGTAGGTGTCGCCACCAGTGCACAGCGTCTTCTTCCCGTCGGTTAAATTTCGTGTCTGTAGCACGTCATCTTCATGGTGTAGCAGTTTTAATGGCCAGTGGTGTACATACGTGTATAAAAACATGCATCCTTTACATACATCCAGTTTTTATAATATGCTTGGATTTTCCTCACCATATAAACATGAAACTGAAAGAATTAACAGTTCATTCCTAAGAGCTTTAGTGTGTTACACAGCATTCTATTATGTAGCATTCGAGATATTTACAAATGATCCACAGTATACGACCACATGCCTCACAACAACAGGATCTGTAGAAAATAGTGGAAAGTACTTACGGCTATCTCTAGTACGCCTTAATTCATGTATTATGAAATCTGTCACTCGGTTGTTGTACCGGCCAAGAGATATCATATGCTCCTAGCTACCGTATCCTCTGGGAACAACACTCTCCCTTGCATTCCTATTTCATGAATGAAGATAGTACTTTCTGGTTTACTCTCACAGTGCGTGTAGAACGAATACCACGTTTTAACAGCTTGTAATGATTTGTATTAGTTTCTCAGTGGTAAAGAAGCTGTCAAATGCAACCACACAAATGTAAATCATGCATTCAAACTTCGTTTATCACACAATATAGAAACGACCTGATAAAAATGAAGACAGTGTAGACCAGGATCGGTGAAGGCATGCCAAACCTCACCGTGCAGTTTGTACAGGCTGCGTGCGTGGAGGGTCGCGTCTTGTCACTCGGCTTTGCCCGGTCCTTCTCGTAAGTACCCCGTAGAGCGCGACATGTCATTTAGCATTGCGATGCGGCGTTTTGCTGTTGGCACAGTTCTCTGAGTTTGGCAGAGTCGTGGTGTTAGCGCCATTTACCCTTCGCTATCTGTTCGTGGTATGAGGGAAGTGCACAGCTTCAATGGCTGTTTCTACAAAAAACGGCTATCAAGCGACCTGTCGTCACAAGCCTTTAAAATGAATGGGAATAATAGAAGACAGGGATGACAATTCTCACTTCGCATAAGCGAAGGGTACCGCATATATTCTGTGAAACCACATTATAGAACCGTGCTGAAAGAATTTAAACTTTCACATGACAATGAAAGAGACAAAAATCACAACGATCGACTGACGAGATTCATCAAAAAGCGCTGTCTGCTAAATTTACAGGCATGGAGCACCTGAAGAAATTGGTGGCAGAATAGTAAAATTTCTGAAGTCGCAGCCAATATTCTCATTTCAGCTGCAACAATTTTCGGTTGAAATGAACGACGAATAAGAAGACTTCAAATATTACTAAAAAGTGCGTTGGTTAGCTCAAGGGGCATGCCTAGAACTAATTTTAGATTTAAAACTCGCTATTGTTAAATTTATGAAGGACAAACCAGTTCGGGAACCAAAATTAGAACATCTGGAATGGATCGCAGGTTTCGCATTTTAAATGGACTTGACAGCACACTGCCCAGAGTAAGACACGGAAAGGTAACTTCTCTCTGATTTTACGGAGAGGCATTTGAAAATAAAATGGTGTTGTAGAAGGGCCACATTGTTACTTTGTGCCAGGAAGGGCTCTCAACAAAGGAAGTGTCTAGGCGTCTCGGAGTGGACCAAAGTGGTGTTGTTCGGACATGGAGGAAATACAGAGAGACAGGAACTGTCGATGACATGCCTCGCTCTGGCCGCGCAAGGGCTACAACTGCAGTGGATGACCGCTACCTATGGATTACAACTCAGAGGAAACCTGACAGATACGCCACCATGTTGAATAATGCTTTTCGTGCAGCAACAGGGCGTCGTGTTAGGGCTCAAACTGTGCGCAATAGGCTGCACGATGTGCAGCTTCACTCCCGACGTCCATCTTTGCAACCACAACACCATGCACGTGGTACAGATGGGCCAAAAAACATGCCGAATGGTAAGCTCAGGATTGGTAACACGTTCTCTTCAACGATGAGTGTGGAATATGCCTTCAATGAGACAATTGTCGAAGACTTGTTTGCTGAACGCCTTACACACACTGTCTAGCTAGTGCAGCAAGGTGGAGGTTCCCTGGTGCTTTGTGGTGGCAATTTGTGGAGCCGACGTACGTCACTGGTGGTCATGGAAGGCGTTGTAACGACTGTACGTTACGTGGAAGCCACCTTCCGACCGATAGTGCAACCGCATCAGCAGCATAATGGCGAGGCATTCTTCATGGACGACAATTTGTGTCACCATCGTGCATATCTTGTGAATAACTTCCTACACCATAACAACATCACTCGGCTAGAGTTGCTAGCATATTCTGCAGACATGAACCCTATCGAACATGCTCGGAATAGATTGAAAAGGGCTGTTTATGGACGACGTGATCCACCAACCACTCTGAGGGATCTACGCCGAATCGTCGCTGAGGAGTGGGAGAATCGGGACCAACAGTGCCTTGATGAACTTGTGGACAGTATGCCACGACGATTACAGGCAAGCATCAGTGCAAGAGGACGCTCTACTGGGTATAAGACGTACCGGTGCGTACCGTAATCTGGTCCACCACCTCTGAAAGTTCGCTGTATGGTGGTACAACATGCAGTTCTCATGAGCAATGAAAAGGGGGAGGGAAATTATTTTTATGTTTATGTCTATTCTCATTTTCACTATAGGTTCCGGACCTCTCGGAAACGAGGTGATGCAACACTTTTTTTGATGTGTGTACTTCTCAAGTGAAATTTGTAACAATCGCACGACAAACGAAACAGACTACTGTAGCAGTTGCTATACACCTAGTACAGAGCACCACATCAGTATGTCAGGCATTTGCGGATGTATCAGCACATATTCTGATGGCTGTATCAAAACAATTAAGTTAGTTGCAAGCACGTGTCCCACAGATTACAAACAGAAATATTATCTTTGTGGATAGCATACATTCCATGTCTCGTGAAAAAAGTATTTGGCTATTAATCGTAA
The DNA here is from genome assembly GCF_023864275.1 of Schistocerca cancellata. Classification (NCBI taxonomy): domain Eukaryota; kingdom Metazoa; phylum Arthropoda; class Insecta; order Orthoptera; family Acrididae; genus Schistocerca; species Schistocerca cancellata. The sequence continues at coordinate 729,545,928 of NC_064628.1, read as the reverse complement.
TACTCAATGGCCTTTAAGTGAAGATTGTTTGGTTGTTCGTGTACAAGCGACTTTTCTCGATAATTAAAGGCTATGTTTCACAATAAATCGAAACTACAGTTGCTGCAGCAAACTTCCACTAGATGCGAGGAGGCTACCCAAGTGGTAGGGTGTGTTCTTACGAGTACAGTAAAGAAATACACCTGTTGGAAAATACACTTTCCGCTGCAAGCGAAAGGCGTAACACAGCTCCTCCGTTGCCTTTTCTCCATTCGCCGCAGCTGCCAGTAACAACACTGCACCGCCGTGTAAGGGAGCTCGGCATGTGTCTGCCACGCAGTCTCTCTGGGGGCGAATGGCAGGATCTCACAAACGACTCAGTTTCTCGGCGAGCCCCCGGGGATAGGTGTGTAATTCTGCGGAATCGTTTGCGGTTTCCGCGCTCCATCGTATGCATTTTGACTCCACCAGGAATCGTCAGAGAAAGCGCTCCCTGCCGGCCTTGGGTCGCGCAGATACAATCAACGCCAGACTCGCACTTCGTTCGCCGGAAGATCAGTGACGGTATCCCAGCGCCCCGGCTGTACATGTGAAGCTGTATACTGTCTGTATGCCATGTGTTGGAATATTTCCCAGGATGCTACTTACTGCCCGTTCGCTTTTCTGCTAGTGCACTGTGCGCTGCCATCCCCTTGTCTTTGCATCAAATGCAAATCAAGTCTGAAACTGGTCCCACAGCGCCCTACAGCCAACCTTGCATTTTTTTTTTAGCCAGCGACGTCCGTTTTACTCTCAAGCGTGTGAAGTGGTGAACTGAGTAAGACTGTTGACTAATTTTGAGGAGGATATGAGATAATAGTCTTCAAAGATTATTCTGTTATTCCGATTTAACAATAATATAAAGGTATCACTAATTAAATCAGCAGTAGAAGCACTTGGTGCCAGATAGAAAACTGTTTTCAAAAGAGGTCTATCGTACTAGGATTATGAAATAAAATTGAAAATAAGAAACATGTCTGCTCAAAAACGTTAAATTTCCCAAATTATCCAGGTCTGAGAACGGATTACAAAATAAAATCAGCCCCAGTGAAAAGTAAAATTAGAGATTAGTAAACCATAGTAACGCACAGACAGATATAGGGTTTTAGGGGTATAAGTGCATTTTCGTTGGTGACTAGGGACCATTTTATGAACAATATTAGATCAGTATTTACTTCATTTACACTCTAATAAGTATAGCTATTTGAAGTCCTATGTTTTTAGGTTGGTTGATTGGTTCCTACAGGTGTATGTGCCAAGAGGAAGCCATTGCTGATTACTTTCGCCCCACAAGAAGATCAGCTGTTAGAGTGTGGATGCGTGGACGCAAGACGTTCAGTTTACTTGTGGTGCAGTTACGACTGCGCAAAAAACTTCAGGTAGTAAATTATGAGACGTGCATGCGGGAAGGATGTTAGTGGCAGTTCAGATACAGCTTACACAATGAAGGCTGGTACATATTAAGGTACCAATAATCACTGTATCTGCACTTATAACCGTAAGACTCTTTCTTTTTCTGATATTGAACATGCTGTAAGAGGAGGACAAGACAGATTGTACAAAATAATGAACTACTTAAATGAAGATATAAGTACAATCTAGAAATAAATACAATGTCTGAAAATTTGCCTACAGTGCTACAAACTTCTCTAGGTGGATGTGCAAGCTACTCAGATGTTACTGGCGGAATAGGAAAGTAGACTTAATAAAGCTGAAATAACTGCAAATGGCGATAACTTCTAGTAAGAACAGGAATGTGACAAAATCAGAATAAAACTTATAAAAGCGAAAATACTTGATGTTATGGATATGTGCCGAAAATACGGTATTTACTTAAGCAACTGAATATACGTCAGATACGGCCAGTTTGTAAGATAGGATAAGGACATCAAAATCAGTCTGTTATAAGTTTGTGTTGTTTTACGTTGTTAGATAGTGTGTTAAGGAAACTACCTCCAACATAGCTGAAAACTGCACTATGAGATACCCAACACGTTTTTCGCAAACGAGGATCATGCTTGGATTGTATCTTCATAAAGACATATCTGACAGAAAGACACTGAGATTTCATTTCACAAATTTTTCTTGTTTTGATTACGAATACGCGTTTGATAAAGTAAATCGAAACAAACTGGGAAATTTCAAGGACAGACGAATCTCATCTCACCTTGTGGGAGGCTTATGGGATTTATACATGAACAGCAAAATACAAATAAAAGTGTCGGATAACAGATATAAGATGACAAATGAAAAAAGGGGTTAGAGAAGGATGTCCCATTTCAGCCACTCTTTTCAGCGTTCCCTTCCTAAGTGTAGTCAGTCGCATTTTATCTTCTGTTTATGCAGATATTTGCAATTTCGTTTATGTATTGTGTACACGGGTTCGGTCCAAACAAATACTACTCACGTCTTCCACCACGCCACGCTCGGTTTGATGGAGAAAGTCGGTTTATATCCCGTTGCCGACAAAATTATATTTAAAGCCGTATTTTACGTGCTCACTCAATACAACTGTTCGTTATTAGTCTCGTACAATATCTGTTTTATCGATATGTAATAAAAGCGACAGTAAAACGGAAACTAAGCGTGTACATTTGTACAACGTACGGAGAGCTAGAACGTAATGAAACCTAACTTGTTGACTCCATGATAAAAGCATTTGACAAATATTAGTTGTGAAAGAATGACCACTTGTAATGGGAAAATGCACTCTTTACTAACTATGAGATGCACATAGGTAGAAGTTTATATTTGTGGACAGTAGTTATATATTTTTGAGTGTAGTACTAAGTGATTATTCTCTGGTCGATAAAATCTACCACCTGACCGTAGTTATAAATATTAAATAATACTTGCGCTACTACTCTGCGCTTGGTATAAGAGAAAAACAATGGAAGAAGAGACGAAATGTGGCCAAGCAGAAAATAAGAGCCAGAAAGAAACACGTGCACAAGGGCAATACATGAACGCTGAAATATGTTGGCAGAGGACACATAACACTTCTTAATTTTACTACAATATGTTGTCCTTTCTAGTGAGTATGAAGGGAATCAACTGATGAGCTGAGGCACAGGACCTGGAATTGTACGTATGGAATATATTCCTGATTGGTAAAAGGTTCAGGATAATACACATAGAACGAGATGGAAACTGAATCGCAGTAAAGCGGTTAACTTATTATTCCTCTTGTAAATAGTTAAGTAATAAGATTTAATAGATACTGGCTTTGAGTACTTCTAAGTGCAGTATAAAACACGGAGTTTAAATCAGTGTTTTACTGTGAGTTTTACTGTCGAGAAAATTCATTTGTTTATCGGTTCTTGCGACTGAGAAACATTTTCTGTCTAAGAGTGGCACAAGAAGGCTCAGTGAAAATTACATGATTGAGGGAGAAACAGCAGAATACCAAGCTCATAATTAACCATTGGTTGTTCACATACCGAAAACCGGCTGTTATATCATTTCTGTCCTGGAGCAGATATATTTAAATGAGAGATCTGTTTTGGGTTAAAAGTGAATATTAGCCTTGTAAGGAAGTATTTCCATGATGCAATCATAATACAGTCCTGTGGAATCGGGTTGGAAGTCTAAAGGAGCTATATTGTGATGACGCGCTGTACTGACACCCCCGGGATAACAAGGCCGGCCAGCAGTGTTAGTGAGGTCACACTAAGCGGCCCATAGCCGACACAGCAGTCCACGGACACCTCCGTACAGACGCGCCTGATGCTAACGATCTTCTGTCCGTCATACAGAAAGGAGCGAACTATAATTCGAACCAAATTATATATATTCTTGTAAACAGCATAAAGGTTCATAACGAAATACCGATTACATATACGGGCAGGAATAAGTTTAATCGATTGAGGAACTTTGCCACTATTTTATAATTGTCAGAACACTATTTAGCTTTAGGTAATGACAAATGCCAACTGACAGCAGGACTTAACATTTTCACGCTATTAGACTGAAAGTAAATTATCTTAAACACTGCCATACATAGCAAAACCCTCATAACTTTCGTTTACAATAAGGTAACAAGAGTTCGCTTTACCTCATAAAACACATGACTATTGTGAGTTTACTCATATGTTCATGGTGACAGCTCTTTTCAAGAATTTTTACAAGTGTGTCCCCACTAATAAAGAATGGAAACAAAAGATAGATATCAAATATTCTCCTTTTAACATAGACATCACTGAACACAAGATCTGTCTTGCACGGTGATACTAAGGGACTGCTCTTTCCTTTAAGAAAAGCCTGACAATTTGAAGTTCACTCTGCTATTGAAGACCTATGTACGTACATTGAGAACATAAGTAACAGCATTAAATAATCAAACCTTACTCTTAGATACACTTGTGCAATGTTATGCACGAAGTGGAAAACCTGTAGTGTCGACCTGAATGAAATTAGGCTAGGAGCGGAACCTACCTGTAAGCAGCGATTTCAGTATTGAAGAACTCTCTGCTGATGCACCAATGAAGGATGTACTGTATCCCATGAGTACACAATATATATGCTAGTAAACTACGTTTTGCATGACACATCCGAACTGAGTAATTGTCGCGGGGAGAGTGGCTGAATGGTGGCTTTGTTAAGAAATAAACCCTGGCATCGACCACTTCAGGAAAACAGTGTATCATATGCTAATAATAATACAACTGTGAAAGACAAGCTACATGTACTACGTATGTCTGTGTAATGGTGCAATACACCAATAAGCCAAAACATTGTGACTACTGCCCACCTCCATATTCAGTGCTGCCTCGTGGCGATGCGGGTAGCAAAAGTATGTAAGCAGAGCAAACACGGACGGGGGACGGGCATAACTTAGCGAAAATATGGGCTGCAAATTGGGAAATCCATTGAGGTAAACGACTTTAACAAAGGACAGATTATTATTGCACAGAGTCTATGAACGAGTATATCAGAAACGTCTAAACTGGTGGAATGTTCACGTGCTACTCTCGTGATCATCTACGGAAAGAGGCATAAGGACGGTGAAACTGCCACTAGGTGCCAAAAGGTTGGTCGTACACGACTTTTCATAGAATGTGGGGATCGGAGGTTTGTCTGCCCTGTGATGTACGAAAGATCGTGATCTGTGGCATCTCTGCCCAAAAGGGCACAATATAGTGTTCGGGGCACAATGTTGAACATAGAGCCCCACAGCAGACTACCCCTGCGTGTTCACATGCTGATCCAACGACATCGTCAATTACAATGCAATGGGTGCGGGGCTATCGGTATTCGACAGTCGATCAAGGGAAACGTGTCTGTTCTTCAGGTGTCTTACGTTTTGTTCCACTGAGTCGATGGTCGTCTCCACAAACGCCGCCATAGATGTGAACTGCGGCTCGAAACGTCCAGCATGCTATGGACGGAGACCCTTGGGAGCTTTATTATGCCATGGGAAACATTCTACTGCTCTTGCATGGGACCTGTGGTAGTAATCGAAGACACTCTGACACCTGTGAACCGTCTTCATCCTTTCATGCTAAATGTCTTCTCCAACGGAATGTCATCATTGAGCGTTATAACTTTTAGTGTCTCAGAGCCTGATTCATGCCATAGTGGTTTCAGGAGCGTTATAGTAAACTGACATTGATGCCTTGGCCACCAAATTCATCTGATGTAGATCCCATGCAACCCATTTGGATCGCTATCATTCGCCATTACCGTGTACGCGAATCAGCGGCCCGTTATTTACGCAAATTACATGACTTCCACAAACCTACCAACACTGTCGTTTCTCTAATACGCAGAATTACTATTTCATTCCAAAGACGAAAAAAAAAAAAAAACGCCGACAAGTAGATGGTCATAAAGTTTTGGCACATCATTGTATCTCTTACGAAATATTACGAATATAATATAAAACTGCTATACATTCAAATCGGTGACAAAAATAAAAGTACAAATTTGCAACCACTTTGATACCAGAAAGAGAGCGGTTTGCCTTAGAAATAACGAATTAGGTGCTGATCTGACACTCACTAAAGACGCCTTGTAATTAACGCGGAACACGTCTGGGCGCAAAAGATAATTTAACCAAAAATTAACGATTCACATGCAAAAGGCGTTTTCCTTTCGAATCACTGTAGTTTATATTTCGATATTCACGTTGCCACTGTTGGCGCCGGACAGTGTGGCCGAGCGGTTCTAGGCGCTTCAGTCTGAAACCGCGCGACCGCTACGGTCACAGGTTCGAATCCTGCCTCGTGCATGGATGTAGGTGATATCCTTACGTTAGGTTTAAGTAGCTCTAAGTTCTATGGGACTGATGACCTCAGATGTTAAGTCCCGTAGTGCTCGGAGCCATTTGAACCATTTGAGCCACTGTTGGTGACCAGAGATTACGTAACGATTTAGTGTTTTCGCACAAGCGGAATATGAATCCTTAACTGACGTTAATCATTGGAAACTAAATATTGCAAAAGTAATTGCAGCCATTGTCAAACCTCACTCAACTGCAAAAAAATGTCTCTGAGCACTATGGGACTTACCATCTATGGTCATCAGTCCCCTAGAACTTAGAACTACTTAATCCTAACTAACCTAAGGACAGCACACAACACTTAGCCATCACGAGGCAGAGAAAATCCCTAACCACGCCGGGAATCGAACCCGGGAACCCGGGCGTGGGAAGCGAGAGCACGACCACGAGATGCGGGCCACTCAACTGCAGTTTTTCGAAGAGTGCCAGCCTCTTTGTCCTCTTATTTGCTGGATGCATTCCAATCTCCATCTTTCTCTACAGTTTTTGCTTTCTATAATTCCCTCTTGTACCATGTAAGTCATCCCCTGATGTCTTAACAGATGCCTTGTCAGTGTTTCCATATATTACATTCCTCATTCCTTACGTTATCTGCAGCGAAGCATGGAGCAGGGAATGGCGATTGAATGTCAATGTAGACAAGTGTAATGTGCTGCGAATACACAGAAAGGAAGATCACTTATCATTTAGCTACAATATAGCAGGTCAGCAACTGGAAGCAGTTAATTCAATAAATTATCTGGAAGTAGGCATTGGGGGTGATTTAAAATGGAATGATCATATAAAGCTGATCGTCGGTAAAGCAGATGACGGACTGAGATTCATTGGAAGAATCCTAAGGAAACGCAATCCGAAAACAAAGCAAGTTACAGTACGCTTGTTCGCCCACTGCTTGAATACTGCTCAGCAGTGTGATATCCGTACGAGATAGGGTTGAAAATTTAGAGAAGATCCAACGGAGAGCAGCGCGCTTCGTTACAGGATCACTTAGTAATCGCGAAAGCGTTACGGAGAACATATCTTCACCGAGGAGTCAAGCATTATATCGCTCCTTCCTACGTATATCTCGGGAAGAGACCAGGAGGATAAAATCAGAGAGATTAGAGACCCCGCAGAGGCATACCGACCATGCAAGAACAATACGAGTATGGAATAGAAGGGAGAACCGATAGAGGTACTCAAGGTATCCTCCGCCACACACCGTCAGGTGGTTTGCGGGGTATGGATGTAGATGTAGGTGTAGATTGGTCGGGAGGCCCCTTACGGGGCAGGTCCGGCCACCTTGGTGCAGGTATTGTTGCATTCGACGCCACATTAGGCGACTTGCACGCCGGATGGGGATGAAATGATGATGAAGACAATACAACACCCAGTCCCTGAGTGGAGAAAATCCCCGGCCCAGCTGGGAATCGAACTCGGGCCCGTAGGACGGCAATCCGTCACGCTGACCACTCAGCTATCGGGGCGGAAGGTCTGGAAACACGTCCGCCTATTACCTATTACGACCCGCTTCAACTATCAGCGCTCTCTGTCAGTCAACAGACGAGGTCGGCCTGTTCGCTTTTCTGCTGTGCGTGTCCCTTCACGTTTCCAGTTCACTATCATATCGGAAATAGTGGATATAGGGATGTTTAGTGCGGAAATCTCACGTAGAGACGTATGACACAAATGGCACCCAATCACTTGATCACGTTCGAAGTCCGTGAGTTACGCGGTGCGCCCGATTCTGCTATCTCACGATGTCTATTGACTACTGAGGTCGCTGATATGGAGTACCTGGCATTGGGTGGCAGCACAGTTCACTTAATATGAAAAACGTTTGTTTTTAGGTGTATCGAGATACTTCCGACCACATAGTGTAAGCGCAAAGTTATATCATTGTACAGTCCATAGTTCAGGAGATTTGATATCATACACACTGAGATACGTGAGAAACTGCCTATCGTGTATGACGTTTGAATTCATTACTTCTTAGGTACTAACTCTATTCGCAACTTATTTATCACAGCGTATCCAGATATGATTCTGAGTGCACCAACAAAATTTTATCACTACGTGGCTCAGAGAGAGAAAGAGGAAACAATAGGAAATAGACAGAGAGAGGGGGAGGAAATAGACTGAGAGAGAAGGGCAGTAGCAGATGGTCAGAGCGATCTGCAGGAGGAGATGGACAGGGACAGGGGGAGGAAGTGGACAGAGAGAAGAGGGAGAAAGAGATTTACAGACAGGGGAGCAGAGGAGGTGGGTAAAGAGAGAGGAAAGTAGCAGATTGGCTAACAGATTTGAAATAAATATATATCCGGGCAACACTATGTACTCTGTCATATTATATAAAATTTAGAAGGGACCAAAGTGGTTCATAATGAAGAACTAGAAATTTTCATGCATAGCACAGTACATATTAACAGGTTTATAAATGATAAAGTAGAAAGTAGCAATAACTATACCTTTAAAAATTTCCACTACTGAATGCCTGTTTCATTAAAATTATTAATATATGACTTTACAAGAAATGCATTAACATAGAGAAGGTTTAGCCTTTACTGTGTTTGGTATCCTGTCAGTCGAAAGTAGTTAGAAAATGTAAGTAAATACACTGATGAATTCATTGGAAACATACAATCACCATATAGTACACACCAAAATAAATATGGCTATCCTTACAGGGTTATATTCCGATACAAAATCTCACTGACGCGACCAGCAAATGCATCTCATCAAAATTCAGATTAATGTATATGCACATGTAATTCTAAAGCCCCTAAAGAGGGCAGCATGCTGCCGAAACAAATCAATCTAATTAAATATTAGAAAAAAAGTTACTGTAGCAGTACAAGTTATTTTATAAATCTGCAGTATAGTCTCAGACTACCTCCTTAAGAAATCACCCTCGTTCTGCCAACGGCCTTGTCAAAGAAGACGGATGAGCGGACAGATTTTCATGACACTCTCACGTCCTTGGTTTGAGAAACTGCTCCTAAAGGCTGAAGAATCAGCAATAATCAACGGGATGAGGATGCAGAAGGCAATGGAAACCACAGCACTAAAGTAACTTAACGTGTATCTACAGGACATTTGGGCTGTAACTGAGAAAGTGTCATTATGATGTCTCCATTGGAAAAGACTCCTTAACCTGCTTCCCCCCTCCCCCCATTCGGATCTCTGCAAGGGGACTGCCTAGGGTGAAGTGACAATGAGAGAAAGATTCACCAACCAACGACAGGATAACGTTCCACGAATCGAGGCGTGGAACATCGGAAGCTTGAACGTTGTAGCCCAGCTACAAAATTTGAAAAGGGAAATGAAAGGCTCAATCTTGATGTAGTAGGGGTCACTGAAGTAAAGTGGAAAGAAGATAAGAAGTTCTGGTCAGATGAGTGTAGGTTGGTTTGTTTGGGGGAAGAGACCAAACAGCGAGGTCATCGGTCTCATCGGACTAGGGAAGGATGGGGAAGGAAGTCGGCCGTGCCCTTTCAAAGGAACCATCCCAGAATTTGCCTGGAGCGATTTAGGGAAATCACAGAAAGCCTAAATCAGGATGGCTGGACGCAGGATTGAACCGTCGTCCTCCAGAATGCGAGTCCAGTGTGTTACCACTGCGCCACCTCGCTCGGTGATGAGTGTAGGATTCGTTATGAACAGGAGGGTAGGGCAGAGAGAGTGTTACTGTGAACATTTCAGTGATGGGGTTGTTATTATCAGAATCGACAGCAAACCAACACCGACAACGATAATTCACGTATATATCCTGACGTCGCAAGCTGAACATGAGCAGATAGAGAAAGTATATGAGGAAATTGCTAGGGTAATGGAGTACTTGAAGGGAGATGAAAATGTAATATTCAAGGGGGGCTGGAATGCAGTTGTAGGGGAAGGAGTAGAAGAAAAGGTTACAGGAGAATATGGGCTAGGGACAAGCAATGAGAAATACTAATTGAGTTCTGTAATAGACTTCTGCTAGTAATAGCGAATACTCTGTTCAAGAATCACAGGAGGAGGATCTATAACTGGAAAAGACAGGGTGATACGGGAAGATTTCAGTTAGATTACCTCTTTCTTGGTGAGAGAAAAATTCAAGAACCAGAAACCGCATTGTACGACGTACACAGGAACAGATATAGACTCAGATCACAACCTAATAGCGATGTAGAGAAGGCTGAAGTTTAAGAGACTAGTGAGGAAAAATCAACACGAGAAGAAATGGGATACAGAGGTACAAAGGAATGACGAGCTATGCTTGAGGTTCTCTAAGGCAGCAGATACAGCAATAAAGAATAACCCAGTATGCAGTACAGATGAAGAGGAATGGACATCTCAAAAAATGGCAGTCACAAATGTAGGAAGCAAAACTGTAGGTACAAAGTAGATAACTGCGAAAAAAGCTCAGCTAACACAAGTAATACTTCAATTGATCGATGACAGAAGAAAGTACAAACGTGATCAGGGAAATTCAAAAATACAGAAATTAAAGTCGATGAGGAATGAAATAAATAGGAAGTGTAGGAAAGCTAATTCGAAATTACAGCTGAAAAATGTGACGGAATTGGTAAAGAAATGATGGTCGGACGGATTGGCTCAGCTTATAGGAAACTCAAAACAACCGTCGGTGAAATTAAAAGCAAGGATGGTAACATTAAGAGTGCAACGGGAATTCTACTGTTAAATGCAGAGGAGACAGCGAATAGGTGGAAAGAGTACATTAAAGGCGTCTGTGAGTGGGAAGGTATGTGTGATATGATGGAAGAAGAAACAGGAGTCGATGTAGAAGAGATAGGGATCCAGTGAGTCTGGCGACATACCACCTGACTTTCGGAAAAAATATTATCCACACAATTCTAAATAATGCAAGAGCCGCAGTCAGGCTAACAGCATGCATCCAAGTTGCTGAGAAAAATAAGGAAAACAGAGGATGTGTTATGTGACAACCACTTTGGCTAGGTAATGGAAGCAAGACTAACGAAAAATCAAGACACGTTCATAGTATTTGACGACCTGAAAAAGGCTTGTAATGTGGTGCAAAATGTTCGAAATACTAAGAAAAATAGGGATAAGCTATAGCGAGAGAAGCGTGATATACAATACGTACAAAAGCCAAGAGGGAATGTCAAGAATGGTTGTCAAAGAAAGAAGTGTTCGGATTAAAAAACGTGTAAGACTGGGATGTAGTCTTTTGCACCTACTGTTCAATCTGTGCAGCGAAGAACGATGGAAATAAAAGAAGGGTTAAGAAGTGGAATTAAAATTCAAAGTGAAACGGTATCAATGATACGATTCGCTGATCACACTGCTGTCCTCACTGAAAGGGGAGAAGAATTACATGATCCGCTGAATAGGATGAACTATCTAATGAGTACAGAATACGGGTTGAGAGTAAAGCGAAGAAAGACGAAAGTAGTGAAAAATACGCAGAAATGAGAACAGCGAGAAACTTAGCATCAGGACTGATTGTCACAAATTAGATGAAATTAAGGAATTCTACTCCTTAGGCAGCAAAATATCCAATGACGAACGGAGCAAGGAGGACATCAAAAGCAGACTAGGACTGTCGAAAAGGACACTTCTGGACCAGAGAAGTCTGCTAGTTTCAAACATGGGCCTTACTTTAAGGAAGAAATTTCTGAGACTGTACGTTTGGAGCACAGCATTCTATGGTAGTGAAACATGGACTGTGGAAAAACAGGAGCAGAAGAAATCGAAGCATTTGAGATGTGGTGCTACAGACGTATGTTGATAACAACATGGGCAGGTAGGGTGAGGAATGAGAAGTTTCTGCGCAGAACCCAGAGACGAAAGGAATATGTGAAAACCCAGACAAGGAGAAGAGACAGGATAACAGCACTTCTTTTAAGACGTCAGGGAATGACTTCCATGGTACTAGAGAGAGGAGTACAAGGCAAAAACCGTAGAGGAAGACAGAAACTGGAATACATCCAACATATAACTAAGAACGTATGTTGTAAGTGCTGTTCTAGGCTGAAGAGGTTGGCACATGAGAGGAATTCTTGGCGGGCCGCATCAAACTAGTCTGAAGACTGATGACTCAATAGGAAGTCGTAGACCTCATTATTTATATGTGAGTGAAACGTGGAACTGAAGGAAATCAGGAATAATTGTGGACAGGGCCTAATCAGTTACCGTTGGTTACACAGTAAACACGTACACTTTATTTAATTTTTTTAAAAAAACAATCATTTAAAATGATAATCGACTCTAACATAAGCTACACTGACGGCTGAAGGCCTTATTACGAAAGAACTCAAAATTACAAGCAATACTTCAGAACAATTAGCGACTGAAGGCCTGCATTACAAGTGAGGAAGACAACTACATGTCAAAAATACCAAAATAATTTTTGAAACAATCCTTAAAATAATTGATTGTAACACTAGCTACACTGACCGCTGAAGGCCTTTTTAAGAAATAATTCGTATTATTTGTCAGCTGAAGGCCACAAGCAATAGGAATAATTTGAACCAAATATTGTTTTTAAACAATTGACACAATCACACCACAGACAGTGCTCCAAGGATCGACCTGAGGAAAGTCCCTACAGCTGCGTAAGCGGTGAGACAGTGTTATTATACTCACTTAACAAGATGGCAACTCAAACCAATCACAGTTTAAACTAGAAAGAACTCCCTAACGTCCGATTCCCAACACAACGATGGAATAACCCATGCCAGGCAGACGGGCGGACTACACTCTTTACAACGTAAAACGACAAACATTATACAAGAGAACATGTTCAAACGCAAGAGTAATCCAAGGTAATCACAACAAGTTGCCTCCATCAATTCAGTACGCAGACAGCATTAAAATGACTGCTCATTCAAAACCACACTAGATACACACTGATCCACAGAAACAATACCACAAAGAACTCAAACAATACCAAAACCAGTCACCACGGAGCAGCAAGGACGTTACAAACACAGAGAACCCAGAAGCGGTCGGAAGAGCAAATACACGTCGTCCGTTGAGACGACTGACCGAACGACCATCTAAGGGTCGCTCTCGATCAAGTCAGGCAAGGCAAACGTCCCAGTATGAATCGTCGAGTGACAGCTTATTCCAAGAGGTCACTTCGACGGACGGACACACACACACAAGTGAAAGTTTCATACTCGAATATAACGATATATTCAACTTAAACTCGCTGAACTCGAACCTCGACGTGGTCGTGCACTCTCGCGACCACATCTTTCCATCGAGCAGTGTATACATCGCCAGCTCTCGGCGAGTAATCCTGGAACACCATGCGATCCGTCTCGCCTATTGCATCCGCCTCCCCTCCACCACGTGGATCCTGTATGACCTCATTCCATTCCCGCACCTCCTCCTTTTCCTCGAACGGATACGCATCCTCTGCACCTCCCGCAAACTTGATCCCCCTCACCCACTTGTCTCTCCCATTCTTTCCCAGCCCCGTCCGCTGCCGAACCTGTATTCCCACGTCCCACCCACTCTCCATATCTCCACTCTCCATACCATTGCCAAGATAGCTTCCGCCAAATACCCCCCCCCCCTAATGATGCCCTCATCTAGCCCTCCTACGAACTTTGATCCTCCCACCCCCTGTGTTTTCCCGAAGGGCATCATCACTCCCTTCTCTCCTTCTCTTTTTTCCCTCCCCCTCCTCTCCCTGTGGGCTTTCCTTACACCCCCCCACCTTCTTTCCTCCCACGCTCCGCTCCTCTGCCACTGCATCTACACTCTCCCCCTCACCCTCCTCCCGCACCTTTTCTCCTTCGATAGGTCCCCAGACTTGTACACGAATAGTGGACATTCGCACGCTGGAGATCATCACCTAGTGTTTGTGTGTGCCTTCGTGTTCGTGTTCCAGTATTTCTTCGTTTGTGCTCCATCGTTTGCGTGTTTCCTTTCAGTCATCACTGTTCATGTACACGTTTCTGAACGATTTTCTTTTGGACTCTGCACCCGTGCACGGCTCCGTGTATTTTAATTTTGTATGTCTACTGTTGTTTATCCACCACGTCTGTTTTTCGATGTCTCCTTACGTATCGTTTGTCCTATCTGTTGCCGAAGAGCGGCGTAGTTCGCCGCTGCCGGCCTACCTGTATAACAAATCTCTGCGAGTAGTGGCGCTGTCGGACCTCACTGCTGCTCCGTATCCCAACTGAACTCGACACACGACGACCCGGGAATACTGGAGGTCGCTCCAAGGATAGTACCACAGTAGTCGCTATCGATAAACGTCGGTGCTTCCACTCACGGACGGATAAGGCGAGCAAACGTAGTGGCGCCAATGAACAGACTAAGAAAACGAGAGGTCACAATCCGAATACACGACGCCAACCTGTCAACGGCACAAACATTATAGATTTCACTTCAGTATTACACTGGAGGCCGCCTTACTGTGTGCAGCAGGTAGTACAGCTTGTGCCATATTCATTCCGCACGTTCTCAACCTCTAGCATATCTCTAGGGCATTGATACCAATAATTCTCTGTTACTTATGATGTGGTTATAACTTCTAAGAGTGGCTAGATATACATGTCCACGCAGACTGTTCTGTGCAAGTTTCTCTATCTTTGCCTAAATCCATTTGAACCTTTCAGTATTCAAGCTGGGGTCTTTTCACGCTCTCCGCCCCCCCTCCCCCCCCCCACGTCAACCCCGGCCCCCCAACATACAACAAACACTTTCCTCCATTTCCAAATCAATTATTCTTTGAAACTGGAATTTGTGGTAAGTTCCTATGGGACCAAACAGCTGAGGTCATCGGTCACTTGGTTTACACGCTACTTAATATATCTTGAACTGACTTACGTTAGGGAAAACGCACACACACAAGCCCGAGGAAGGATTCGAACCTCCTGCGCGGGAAGCCGCGCGCTCTGTTGCAAGACGCCCTGGACCGCGTTGCTACCCCACGCGGCAACTATTCTTTCATGTGCCAAAACTCCAAAACCTCCGTCATCACGACCCCTGCGTCTCATCAGCTAGTAATGCGGGTATCTGAGAAAGCAATCAGCTGGATGACACAGAGATGGACGTTGGTGCAATGGAGCGGACCTGGTGTAGTGTGTGGGCTGTGCTCGCAGCAGGACCTGGTGTAGTGTGTGGGCTGTGCTCGCAGCAGCGTACTGTGAGCTCGTGATATCAGTTCCTGTCTGGCGAAAAGGATGTTGGTTGGTTTCTTGGATACAGGGAAGACGGTGCTGACAAGACGAAGCCGATATTAGCCATGTAGTATTCTGGAACCAAACGGTCTTACATAGCCGAGTACATAAACATGATGTCAACGTGCAATAACAGCTCGAAGACAGCATTAGCAATGGATATTATATAAAGCCTGGAGGGTGGAAGGGGAGGGAAGTGGAAAACTGTTTAGTCAGTGTCTTTATGCCAAAACGAAGCGATTTGTCTGACATCGAAAAGGGTGTTATCATTGGCTTGCAGGCCAAGGACGAAAGCATTTCTGAGCGGCTAAGTTCGCAAACATTTCGCTTGCCACTGTGGTTAAAGTATACCGTGAATGGCAAAATGGGGCAGTACAAAACCGACGCCAAGCAGCGCCATAGATGACAGGGTTGAGCAATGGCTGCATAGACGGATACGGGCGAATAAAGTCGCAACTGTTGAGTTACTGAAAGCCCAGTTAAAGCAAGGGGCTACCAACTCTGTCTCCTGAACGACCGTTCAGCAGTCATTTCTGCATAGGGCCACACAGCAGGTGCCTGGTTTTACATCCATGCAGACTGTTGTTCATCGACTACGATGACTGGAAATTGCACGCCATTACCGCATCTCGAAGTGATCTTTTCCATAAATCAAGTGGTCAAATAAAACTTGGCGTGTACGGCACTGCAACAAGCGTCGTAAGTGTCCAGGCCGAAGGAGGGAGCGTTAAGGTCTGTGGAATGTTTTCGTGACGTTGCCTGGCTAAGCCCGTCAATCTGCAAGGCACAATGGATCAAAAAGACAATGCCACTACCCTTTGGGACTATGTCCTCTACACGCAAGTTGTTTTCCCTTAGCGACGATTTCATCTGCCCAGAGAACAATGTAACGTGTCACAAAGCTCACATTGTACATGCATGATCAGAAGATCACCAGGATGAGTTTACCATGCTCCCCTGGCCACCAAAGTCCCGGCTCGAGAATCTGTGGGACCATATCGGTCGGGCTGTCCGCACCAGGAGTCCTCAGCCAAGAGCAGGTTGCCACGGTATTGGAGTAAGAATGGCTTCACATCGTCGTCGCTACCTTCCAGAACTTCACTGACTCTATTACTGCACATCTGTGCTGCAAAAGCTGCTGACGTCTGACACATGATCAAATTAATATGACTGGACAGTGCAAGATTGTAAGGCACCGGATTATATACAACTTTTACATGAAGTAATTACAGCAGCACTTTTATTTTAATTTATTTAGAACTTAACGCATCCACATATGAGGATTGTTATGATGACGACGAACGAGTCGTCGCCACTGTTAACTGGTGGCCAATTCTAAATAGAAACAAATAAGTCATAGCCTGTTTGTCAGTAACGTCGATAAGGTGCTGGGTGCATGGTCTGAATATGCAACGACTAGAGTAATTAGAAGTCGTTGGTAAAAAATAATATATATATTGTACAGGATTCTTCTTGGCTGCATGCATATAAGTATAATCAGGCAGCTACTGAGGCCTCACTTAGACCATACGTTACTAAGCGCCTTGTCAGAGGTTGCTTCCCATCAGCTGAAGGCTATGCTACTTTACTACTTGACGTCACGAGCAAGAGTGGACGAGAGCTCGCTAGAAACTTGATACCAGCGGCGGAGCGGCGCTAGGGGCGCTGGTCGAGACTCGCTGGTCCAACGATACTAATACGGACCGCGGTCGATAACTGCAACCCCTAACAAGTATGGCATCGAACGTTGATACCACAAGGGTGACGTTACTGACCATCTGTATTGCATGGTCATGGGATAACTGGCAGTCAGAATACGGTGCAATGTTTTTATTCTGAGAAAGCATAGGAAACGAGGACGGGCATCGTGAACTATCGGTCTATTCCGTGGTGTGCGGCAGGGACAGAACAGCGTTTCTGCAGGGGCTGCCTCCGGGCAGGGTCGTTGGCGGCGGCCACATTCCGCAATCAATGGCACAGTCGGGGACTCAGGCCTGCTGACTGAAAGCCGTCTCTTAGCAATACACATTTATACGGGCACGGGCCGTTGAGAGTATGTGGAAGGTGGAGTGGGCAACGAAGCCTTTACCAGCGAAATAGCTCCAGCTCAGCCACAGCTTGAATTTTAAATAACCAAGAGACCTTCACTCTTCTGAAAAACTAGGCACTGATTTGCTTCGTGGACTTGCACGGCCTGGCAGAAAGTTAAATGACCCGAAGTAGGAAGTGAGCTCCTTTTAGAGACGAGTCATGTGACTGGACAGGAATGTGCGTTCCTTCTGCTGTTCTTTTGCAGTAGCGGAGCTGTTAGTATAGTCTATGGAGCTGTCGGGTCTGAGCCTTATCCGTGAGTGGAGAGGAAAGGTCTTTGTGTGCACCCTCTTGTGCACAGCAAAGAGGCACTTGGACTCCGATTGATTATGGAGTGGATGTATCAGCACATCCCTGTGAGCTGTACATTTGCCACTCAGTAAGCACAGTGGGGAAATTAAGAACCTCTAAGAGTAGACAATTTACGTGCTTTTTATTTAATATATTGGATAACATTCCACTCCCTTCCAGAGCCTTGTAACAGTAGGGTTCGGTGCAAAATTTCAGTTGTGCAGACTCCTGTGTCTGGCTGCGTTACAATGTAATATGTGTAGGTTACTGGATTGCCATTATGGTGCTGTCACTGCAGGGCCTAGTGCATTAAACGCTAAAGGATCTGTATTTTTTATTTAATTTGGCTCAAAGAATTTTCTCTACTTGTATTACTGCCAGCGTTGGTTGAATTATTGATCTCATTTATTGTGGCCTGTCAGCGGAGTGGGTAGGATGGTTAAGTGTTTTATGTGTGTTTAATATTGCACTTGTTACTTGTTTGTAGTCGGGGATTTGATGTCAGCATGAGCTGCGGCATTACTTTGAAATTTGTGTCGTGAGCAAATATTTCATTATTTTACTCTTTGTTTTTACAGCTTACGTGATTATTTATGATATGCTTTTATTTTTTTCGTAGCGTCTTTATTATTGTAAATTTAAAGGAGGGGCAGAGGATAGTACTGTTAAGATACGATAATACAATGCCTGTGTTATTCCAAATTACGGTGCAGCGTTCCTCTGGACATGCATGCATGTCGAGAGGAAGAGTCTCTGCATCGACTACAGCCATTATGAAATACACAACCGTTTGTGGAAATTGCTACACCAAGAAGGCAACGCATGAATGCAGTTAATTTAGTACCACAAGTCAGGTACATGAAAAGTAACAAATGATAACCTTTTCCAATCTGTAGATGTCCTTTGAGATCCGCGCGGGGTAGCTGCGCGGTCTCAGGCGTTCTGATAAGGCTAGCGCGGCTCCACGCGTCGGAGGTTCGAGTTCACCCTGGGGCATGGGTGTGTGTGTTAGCCCTAGAGTAAGTTAGTTGAAGTTAGGCTAAGTAGTGTGTGAGCTTAGGAACCGATGAGTTCAGCAGATTCCATAAGATATTATCACAAATTTCCAATTTTTCCTTTGAGCCCTACTATCCAGTATGTCGTGTGGCCACCATGCGCTGAAGTTAGAGCTGCTATACACCATGGAATCCAATCAATAACGTTCTGAATACGTTTCGGAGAGATTTCCCTCCACTCATTTGAATCCGAGCCCAGAAATCCGTGACACCAGTTACTGGAGGACCGTGACGCCATAGGTGCCGACCAACCATATCCCAGACACGTTCGACGGGAGACATGTCTGGCGAACGTGCAGGCCAGGAAAGTAATGGTAGCCGTAGCTCTATGAAGAAGGCCCGTACATTCCTCGCAATATGTGGCCGTGCATTGTCCTGTTCAAATGTGGCCTGTGGAGATACCTGAGCCGGCCGGTGTGGCCGTGCGGTTAAAGGCGCTTCAGTCTGGAACCGCGTGACCGCTACGGTCGCAGGTTCGAATCCTGCCTCGGGCATGGATGTGTGTGATGTCCTTAGGTTAGTTAGGTTTCATTAGTTCTAAGTTCTAGGTGACTGATGACCTCAGAAGTTAAGTCGCATAGTGCTCAGAGCCATTTGGACCTTTTGAGATACCTGAACCAGGTAGGTGCTGGTTGCCATTCAAAGTGCCCGCAATACGTACGAGGCGAGATCGGTTGTTGTAACCAATAGCGCCACAGACCATCACACCTGATGTTTGTCCACTAAGTAGCTACACAGTGCAGCCCTCGAAGTTGCTCTGCGCATGGTACCGCTGGACACGTATGCGACAATCACTGTAGGACACGTTGAAACGGGACTCATCCGAAAAGATTACATGTTGCCACTCAGCACCAGAGTGACAGTGTTCACGTGCCCATTGCAGTCGGAGGATCGTGTGATTTCAGGACAATGGAAGCTGACATAATGTGTGGTGTCACCGCCAGACACCACACTTGCTAGGTGGTAGCTTTTAAATCGGCCGCGGTCCGCTGGTATACGACGGACCCGCGTGTCGCCACTGTCAGTAATTGCAGACCGAGCGCCGCCACACGGCAGGTCTAGAGACACTGACTAGCACTCGCCCCCAGTTGTACAGCCGACGTTGCTAGCCATGGTTCACTGAGAATTACGCTCTCATTTGCCGAGACAATAGTTAGCATAGCCTTCAGCTACATTTGCTACGACCTAGCAATTCGCCGTATTCAATTGATATTGAGATTCTATTAATGTATCATCAAGAGCGATGTTCTACAAATGTGGATTAAAATTAAGTATTCCAGAAGGTACGTACTTTTCTTTATAGCATTCATTACGTATCCCGTTTCAGACCTCACGCCAGCCTGCGTGAGTTTAAGCGCGTGCCTTTCGGCTTCCTCTCATTGTGTCTAGGCTGTCTTGTCTAGACACAACATATTCGGCGACGGGTGTCAAAAAGGGTCTTCTTCTTCTTTCTACTTGCTTAATTTACTTGTGTCATGGCTTCGCCACATCCTCAGATGTACTGTCCGAATTTTATCGCTTGCAGAATGAGCAGACGCAGGCCTTATTGGATGCCCTTGGACAGCTCGTCCAGGGTCAACGTGCACTGCAAAACGATGCGGCCGCCGCCGCTCCACCGCTACCGCAGCCACAACATGCTGTTGCACCAACTTTTTGGCCTTTTGATTCAGCAATGGAAAGCTGGACGGAATGGTCACGCCAATTTGGATTCCATCTCGCCGCCTACGGAATTCAAGTTAACGAGCGGCAGCCTCACTTATTATCGTGTGTCGGCGTCCAGACGTACAGAGTGATAGTGAAATTGTTTCCCCGACGCGACGTAGCAACTCTGTCCTACGAAGAAATTTTGTCTGCTTTAGATGCCTATTTCAAGGAATCAGTCTATGTCGTTGCAAAAAGGTATACGTACGGCCAGTCAGACTAATAGGGAGTGGGTTGCAACTTTGCAAGGGCTTACAAGGGATTGTGCTTTTGAGTGTGAATGTGGACTCCCTTATTCAGATACTATGGTGCGTGATGCAATTGCACAGAACGTTTCTGATGTTCGCATAAGGGAACAGATTTTGAAACTAGTCAGTCCCTCCCTTCAACAAGTGATAGACATATTGTATCGGCAAGACACACTTGACTTTGCTCAGGAATCATTTGAAACTTCGCCAGCCGTGTGTCACATTAACCGGCCCGCCGGGCGAGCTGCACGTTGCGTTCTGATAATGATCAGTCCAGGGTCGTGGTCCCACGTTCGTTACAGTCCTCTGTCTTACAGTTTCCCCACCAGGGACATTGGGGTATAGTGCGAACGAAACAACTTGCTCGTCAGCACTGTACTTGGTTCGGAATCGATGCTGCGATTACGAATATGTGCTCTTCTTGCATGGCGTGTGCCGAACAACAATCCGCGCCACCGCGGAAATTCTTTGCATGGCCAAAAGCCACTTCCCCTTGGCAACGCTTACACATCGATTTTGCTGGTCCATTCTGGAATGCTCGATGGTTGGTTGTTGTCGATTCATTCAGTAATTTTCCTTTTGTTGTCCGGATGTCTTCCACGTCTTCTGCCACAATCCAAGCGATGTCCGCTATCTTTTGCATTGAAGGTCTTCCACAGACTATTGTTTCCGACAATGGCCCACAATTCATGTCCGCAGAATTTCAGTCATTCTGCAAGGCCAATGGTATTCAACATCTGACATCCGCGCCGTTTTCGCCGCAGTCAAACGGTGCCACTGAACGTTTGGTCCGGACTTTCAAGTCAAAGATGTTGAAGTTGAAAGAGTCGCATTCTCGGGAGGACGCGTTATTGCTCTTTTTGTCCTCTTATCGCTCTCAGCCCCGAGATGGTCGCTCGCCGGCTGAGTTATTGCACGGTCGTCCTCATCGAACCTTGATGTCTTTGCTGCATCCGCCGCATCAGGTTCCTGTGCAGCGGCAGACACTTGCTTTTGCCCCTGGCGACGTTGTATACTATCGCAACTAACGCGGTTCACGGCGTTGGCTCGCAGGGCGCATTCTTCGCTGCCTCGGCCGCGCAACATAATGGCATGCGTGCAACCAGTCCAACGTGCAGCAGACGCTACGAACCGTCAATGCATTTCACACCTGTTGCAGTGCTCCAGCGACGAGTCAACACTGTGGATGACGCTGTACGATCGGTAATGGTCAAGCGGACAAGATTACGGTCATCCCGTGCCATGGTCATATTCCGTGGTCCAGTTCCCGTTCGTCTCAGCCTACGACCTTCCTCTATTCACAGCTTCCACACATGCCTCGCTGTCGTAGCAGCATGCCCTGTGCGAGCCGAAATGTCACGGGATGACAACCCCGTTTCCCGGAGACCGATCATTATACCCCGTTCGAACTCGCTCACGTACCGATAAGGCTCCCTCTGTCGTCGACGAGGCATACTGGCACTCACTATACTCGTATTGTTTCCACCTTGTGTGAAAGCTTTGCACCGACTACACTGGGCGCAACACCGACTCTGTCGGACCGACACGAGAGGGCTCTATTCGGCCTACGTGTACCCCATCTCTCTGCAAAGCGTATCACGCATTGCTTGCACACCCGTGGCCACTTCCACCAAGTGTGGCCCTATTCGAGTAATTCCTTCTCGGTGTTGTACTTTTCACATACGGCAGTGTGTATGAAATGTATTTGCATTTGTGAATGTGAACAGCTATCAGCTGTCTAACGGTATGACGACAGTATTTGACTCGAACCCGGATTTACCACTTACTGAGCGCGGTCGCCTAGTCGTTCTGTCCGAGAACGACTCACTGGCACACCCGAACTTTAGTCTGTCATCATCCATGCGTCCACAATCTGTACTCGTACATCCATTTTATACATCCTAGTACAGGGGAGACATTTTATTGGAAGTGCTAGACCGTTGTCGGCGGAAAAATACGATATTGGAGGGCCTATGTTATTCCAAATGACGGTGCAATGTAGCA
Organism: Schistocerca cancellata; assembly: GCF_023864275.1. NCBI lineage: Eukaryota > Metazoa > Arthropoda > Insecta > Orthoptera > Acrididae > Schistocerca > Schistocerca cancellata. The sequence continues at coordinate 729,523,097 of NC_064628.1, read as the reverse complement.
TGCCTCATGTGCAAACGGACATTGCACGTTAAATTCGGACTAACGCGGGTGCTGCAATACTGTGTTTATCCATCGTCACCAAGCAAGCGACATTCAAGTAAAATGTCTCGCCTCTACAGGAATACACAATTTGGATGTACAAGTGCTGGTAGAAGGCACATAGGTGATGACGTAATGGAAGTTTGGGGATGGTCGTGACTCCAGCTCTCATGGCCTAGTGCAGGGCTTAACAACTGGCCGGTTTTGAGCGCGAGTACTCGTGTCTGCTCAGGCACGTGCTCGCGAGCAGGTGCAATGTCGCGGAGTAGTGAAGGAGGGGATGGAGAGGAAATGCGCGCGCACGTATGAATAGGACCGCCGCGTACCTATTGAATTCGCGCCGACTGTGTAACGTTAAAAGTACTACGATCAGCTCTAACAGTCACTTCGCTGGTTAAGAATCATGTCAAGTCGCAATGTGTAACCCCAACCATGCTTTCGCAGTTCAACCCCCATTGGGAGGAATTGTATCTGTTTACAGAAAAAGATGGTGTTGCAAAATGTTTAGTATGTCACAAAACGCTGAATTCTTTTAGGAAATTTAATTTGCAGCGACATTATATGTCGTACCACGTGAAAGACTACGGAAGTGGAAAATGTGATGGACCAGATCGTGCACAGGAAGTTATTAAACTAAAAAGGAAGCATTCCGAAGAAGATCTGGATGACGAAGGGAAATCAACTGAGGCAGCTCTCAGAGTGAGCTACAAAATTGCTTTGTTTTTAGCAAAATCCCTGCGCCTCTTCACTGATGGCGATTTAATAAAAGATGTTTGGTAGTTGCAAGGGGAACATTTGTGTCCATCTCAAGTTGAACAGTTTCGGATTGTGCCATTATCTGAAATGACCATTATGTGTCGCATACAGGACATGGCAGACGACGTCCAGAGCCAGCTTACAAATATCTATAAAGATTTTATGGCGTATTCTCTAGCTCTGGACGAAAGTGTTGATATCACTGGAACAGCGCAGCTTTCCATATTTAGTAGAGGTGTTAATATTCAGGTGAGGAAGGAGCTCCTCGATGTAGTAGCCATGAAGAACACTACAACCGGAGGTGATATTTTAAGTAGTGTTGAAGGAAGTGTTGAAAATATAGAATTGTCGTGGAATTCTTTAGTTTCAGTGTCTACAGACGGTGCACCAGCGATGACAGGGAAAAAATTAGGTATCGTTGCGCTGTTGAAGGAGAAAATGCAAAAACTGACAGTGCCGAATGAAATACGGGGCGTTCACTGTGTAATCCACCAGGAAAACTTATGTGCAAAGAGTATCACTCTAAAGAATGTGATGAGTGTTTTTCTTCGTACAACCAATTGTATAAGGAAGCATGGGCTGCAACACAGACAATTTAAAAGCTTTCTTGAGGATGTAGAAAGCCAATATGGTAGCCTGCTTTATTACAGCGAGGTGCGCTGGCTTACTCGTGGCGAGTTACTAAATCGAATTTTTGCCTATTAGATGAGATAAATATGTTCATGGAAATAATTAACATGTGTGCTCCTGAATTGAAAGAGCCTACATGGAAATGTGATCTCGCTTTCTTAGCAGATTTAACTAGCCATCTGAGTGCTTTGAACATTTCACTAGAAGGTAAAGATCTGCTAATTACTCATTTCATAGATCGAATACGAGCTTTTAAAATGAAATTGACACCTTCGGTGACTCAGCTGGAAACAGAAAATCTACCTCATTTTCCTAAATTATCATCCATGCAAGACGTTCACAAAGACTGTGAACGTTATTCACATAGTTTAGTTGCCCTTAAGGAAGAATTTGATCAACGCTTTCAAGATCTGGCAGCACTAGACAGTGATTCTGATCTGTTCTCTCCATATTCAGCGAATATTGAAGAGATTCGTCCTGAGCTGCAACTAGATATTATTGACCTGCAGTGTGACATAGAATACAGAGACCAATTTCAGAACAAGAAAAACATTTTGGAATTTTACAGACACTTCCCTCAGGATAGATTTCCTCATTAGCACAAACTGGCGGCTACAATAATACCAATGTTCGGATCCATGTATGTTTGTGCATAACTGTTCTCTGCAATGAAATGTAACAAGACCCACCTGAGAGACGCATTGTCTGATCGAAATTTAAACTGCATGCTGCGCCTAAGATGCACAAGAACAATTACTCCGAACATAGACGCAATTGTAAAGGGCAAAAAGTACAAGATAAAAGAGAATCCCACACTTCAGTGACACCTTTTATTGTGTAACAGTTCACAAATTAATAGGAATGTAGAGGCATACACTAAGCTAATAAAATTATGTGGCACGTGTACATTCTCCTATATTTGTTTCATTTGCCAAAGTAATAATTCGTGAGTGATATCCCTGCAGGTGGCCGCGGATTTACATTGACTGGCGGCAGCTGTTGTGAGCCCCACGTGACTCTCCCCACTCTCCGCTTTTGTCTGGTAGTGGGGGTAGCGTGCTCGCGCTGCTCCATGCTCGCGCCTTGCTGCTCACAGCTTGCTCCGCGAGCACGTATGTTGTGATTGGCGCCCTCTGATGTTCACTGCACACGATACTATGCCGTATACGAAGTGGACTTTCCAAAAGCACATGACTCAATGCCACTGATAATAAAAGCTGAATTTTAGATAATTTGTCTTTGTAATATAGTTTTCTAGGTTTCTGTTGTTACATATCGTCCGAATACGTAGTTTAAGATTCGTTATGCGATGACTAATTAGGGTATCAGAAAACTTCCTTGGTTGGAAAATTCGCCAGATCAACAGGTTGAGAATTTGTGGTGACTGGTTGGGAAAGAGGTCCAGAAGAAGAATTCTGCAACAAAACACGAGTGACCATTAGAAAATTGATCGACTCCATGCCTGACAGATTGAAGGCTGTTGTAAGGCCCAAGGGGAATGCATCATAATACTAAGACCATTTAAAACATGAATTCTCAATAACGCACTTTATACACCATATTTTACACATTCACCAAATTAAATGGAAACTTCACCAAAGTCTTCAATATTTAAATTCGACATCATCAGTGATATGGCATGTCATTGTACAGGTACTGACCATCCAGAACATTATGAGCAGCGACCTACTATCTAAATAAACCAGTCCAGTCGAAAGCAGCGTTACCCGACGCGGAATGACTGCGGTCAGACACACGCACGGTGCTGGAGTGTCAATGAACGTGCTCTCCGTGTGTAGACTGGGGGAGGTGCGCGATCTATCTGAGTTTGACAAAGGACAAATGGTAATGGTCCTGAGGCTCAGCACGAGTTGTAGGATATTTGAGGAATGCTGTGGTGTGCCGGCCGGTGTGGCCGTGCGGTTCTAGGCACTTCAGTTTGGAATCGTGTGACCACTACGGTCGCAGGTTCGAATCCTGCCTCGGGTATGGGTGTGTGTGATGTCCTTAGGTTAGTTAAGTTTAAGTAGTTCTAAGTTCTAGGGGACTGATGACCTCAGATGTTGAGTCCCATAGTGCTCAGAGCCATTTGAACCAATGCTGTGGTGTGTCTCTTCAACCCGAGATGAATCCAAGATGGAGCCACGTCTAGATAGCGTAGCGGTTCTAGGCGCTACAGTCTGGAACCGTGCGACCCCTACGGTCGCAGGTTCGAATCCTGCTTCGATGTTCCAAATCCAGGAGTATGAAGGAGTGTTTGGAGGAACACAGGGGTGAGTTCTAATTGACGTTCTAGCCCCCCGACTCGCCAGATCTGAACCCCATCGATGACATCTGGGATGCGACTGAATGTGGCATCAGAGCTCATCGCCTCCTTTCCCGGAATCAAGGGAATTAAGAGACATGTGTGGGCAGATGTGGTGCCATCTTCCTCGAGCGACCTTCCCAGGCATCATTTTTCCATGCCACGACGAGTCGCCTCTGTTTTCCGTGCCAAAGATGGACATACATTCTTTTACGTAGGCGGTCATAAACTTTTGGTTGATGGTTGTGTGTACGTACTGTCGATATATTTCCTTGAATTCTACTGTTACAAGCAATATTATCCTCAATTACCATGTGTTTTTCGTGCGAAGACTATCCGCATTCAATAAATATTTGAAATTTCAAAGATTAATGAAATTTTAGGAGTTCTATACCAAAACTGTCAAAATTCTATAGGCACGTGCAAACTTTAAAACATCAGTATACACAGCAGTCGAAGGGTACAGGATGTAGTAATTAAGAAGCCACTAAAATACCAACATAACATCAGACAAACGACAAAATTAAACTAATTGGCTATAACTGTCTAAGAAAAACACAACTCAAATCTTCTTTTATGAAAATACAATTATCACTCCTCTTTACCAACTGGGTAACACTGCAATCACATTTTGATTTAGTTTTAGATTACACGAGAAGTGACTATAAGACCGCAAAACTCTCCTCAGATGTATACTCGATAAAAAATTATCAGTCTGCGGTATTTGCCAGGTTGAATTAGGTAGAAACTATCTAATGAAAAGAGGACTTTCCTCATGGTTTTGTTTGATAATCGTGGAAAAGTGGTGGAGAAATCAGGTCATACAAGAGAGACTCAGTGTATCACGGAGGTACTCAGTGTCAGATATCTGACATCATAAATTCCAAGAACAGCCTAACAATATATCAATATTTATGAGTTAGGGAGCCATTCAAAAAGCTTCGTACAACACGGTGCCAACGGGGCGGAGCTCCATCCTGTTGGAAAATGATGTCCTGGGAATCTTCCGTAACTTGAGTGAACAGCCATTGTTCAAACAGGTCCTGGTAGGTGATTCCCGTTACAGTTCTTTCCGCAAGAAAGATGGTCTATATATCTTTGTACGGGGTAAGGTACAGAATACGTTGTTCTTCAGCGAGTCTCCTTCGTGTTGCAGTGGTGAATGTGGGTTTTCCAAACCCCATATGCGAACATTGTGTCTGTCGACTTTTTCACTAAGGTGGAACATCGCTTCATTGCTAATAATTAAACGCAAAAGAAATGCGTCATCCTCCATCTTTGCTAGCGCATAACCACGAAATGCCAGTCGCTTCTCTCTGCATTGGTATTGACAGCCTGCAAAAGTTGAAATCGGTAGGGCTTGTACAATGAACACCGTCTCAGAATTTTCCACACAATTGGTTGACGTATTCCAAGTTCTCGACTTGTCCTATTGGTAGGCTTACTGGCACTGCGCACAAAACTTTCTGGAATCCGTTGGACGACATCCTCTGACACACGCAGTGGGTCTGTAGCGACACACTCGGCTTGCCACTGTCGACTGTCTTCGGACCGGTGCCATGGGATAGAGTTGAATCGTTTAGTATAGATGCTTTATCCTATGATAAGGAAAAGGCAACACTTGGAGCATCAGCTTTCTGGATTGTGATGGAATGCATGTTTCCTTAAGTAGCTTTTCCATAATTATAATTCGTGGCACATCAGGATTTTATTTGAGACCATTTGCAGTCATATTCAGAGAGGGCATATTCGTTCCTTGTCTGAGTGTACAGTTCCGTTATAACAGGTCGGAATCAATTCAATTTCTTATACCTTATACCAGTTTTCTCCGCTCATAAACTAATAATATTGTTGTTAATGCGAATATATACTGATTTCCTTATCTTCTGTAGTTCAGTGTCACATGAAGGGTATTTGTAAAATATGATATTATTAATTAATTTTTACAATGTCATCAGTTCAGAATTACGTTCTGGAGCGAAATACATCCCAGACAGACGGGAATGAAACTGTCTGCAGCAATAATAGCGGTTTCCGGTTATTAAAACAAAGTTTCAGCTTTAGGTGTTAGTTCGTTATACAGTGAAATATGGAAGGAGCGAAATACATCCCAGACAGACGGGAATGAAACTGTCTGCAGCAATAATAGCGGTTTCCGGTTATTAAAACAAAGTTTCAGCTTTAGGTGTTAGTTCGTTATACAGTGAAATATGGAAGGAGGCGTAGCAGTGAGATACACGTCAAGTTTTCTGTCACACTAGCTCAAATCTTGTCTATTTTTAGGTTTTGCCGAGAAAGACCGCAAACTAATACACAATGTACCAACTTATTCTATGTAACGAAAGGACATATGTCATGGGATACCTCCCAACATCGAGTCCGACCACTTTTTGACAGGCGTAGTGCAGCAACTCGACATGGCATGCGCTCAACAAGTCGTAGGGAGTCCCCTGTAGAAATATTGAGCCACGCTGCCTGTATAGTCGTCCATAATTGTGTAAGTATGCAGATGCAGGATGTTGTGCACGACAGACCTTTCAATTAAGTCCCATTAATGTTCAGTCGGTTTCATGGCGGGCAGTCATGGTGGCCATATCATTAACTCGAACTGTCGTGTTCTTCAAACAAATCGCTTACGATTGTGGCCCGTTGACATGATATCGTTGTTTAGGAACTGGATGACCATGAATGGCTGCAAATGGTCTCCGTGTAGCCGAACATAACCATTCCCAGTTATGATCTGTTCAGTCAGACCGGAGGACCCTGTGCATTCAATGTAAACATAGCCTGCCCCATTATGGCGGCATCACCAGCTTGCAGTTGCCTTGTTCACAACATGCATACGTGACTTCCTGCGGTCTGCTGCACGGTGTTTTAGCTTATGTTTAACATCCCCTCCCCTCACCACCCATTTTATTGTTCCCTTCCACCACGAGAGAGTTCCATTTCACTACGAAATATAAAGTGAAGTTAGGGCCTGTTTGTTTCCTTATGGGTCTTATTTCACGTAAAGGGGTAGAGTTTCAGGACATTAAAGAGAGAAGAACTCTAAGCACTATGGGACTTAACTGCTGTGGTCATCAGTCACCTAGAACTTAGAACTACTTAAACCTAACTAACCTAAGGACATCACACACATCCATGCCCGAGGCAGGATTCGTACCTGCGACCGTAGCGGTCGCGCGGTTCCAGGCTGTAGCGCCTAGAACCGCTCGGCCACACCGGCCGGCAGGACATTAAAAACAGTGATCGTAGCACCTTACTAGTTAATAGGCAGAAGTTTAAAGTAGTGACAGGCTTTCGTCCTTTATAGCCTGTGTTGCATGATGTGCTACTAATTGTCCGTCTATAACATTCGTACATTATTGGTCCCTTCAACCAGCAACGTTCTTCGATAGCAACACTCATTCAAACGCTGCATTCGTTGCCAATTTTTTATGGTCCGCATTCTAGGTCCATGCAATGTAGTGCCACTGCAACAGAAATTCCCGAACTTCTTTGTTATTTCCATATCTGTATCTGACATTGAGCAGAGCTCTACCATTGAATGACGGTTTCTCAGCCTTTACAAACCAACTTCTGGTACTTCCAATGTTAAAATATGATTGTAAGTACAATCTCCAATTTGCTGCACAGTTCAAAATTTTGTCTACAACATTGTTTAACTTCCAGGTAACGAAAATATTCTGATCCAAACTGAATCACTCGCATTATCATGTTTTACAAATAGGTGCAACTATAGCCAAATGCGTTATTTGGCTTTTGCCAAATTCTTTGAATTGGCTGTTACCATTGCCTAGTGTACCTCTCTTGTAACAGTTACTAATATATTTATGAACGACAAAGATTCCTGTCGTATTACACGCATACAATGTACAACCACGACTAAATCAAGGACAGTGTCTTCTCAAAAGGAACGATAACCACTGACGCATTTTATAATTGTGGTGTCACCGCCAGACACCACACTTGCTAGGTGGTAGCTTTAAAATCGGCCGCGGTCCGCTAGTATACGACGGACCCGCGTGTCGCCACTGTCAGTAATTGCAGACCGAGCGCCACCACACGGCAGGTCTAGAGAGACGTACTAGCACTCGCCCCAGTTGTACTGCCGACGTTGCTAGCCATGGTTCACTGAGAATTACGCTCTCATTTGCCGAGACGATAGTTAGCATAGCCTTCAGCTACATTTGCTACGACCTAGCAAGGCGCCGTATACAATTGCTATAATATTTCTGTATCATCAAGAGCAATGTTCTACAAATGTGGATTAAAGTTAAGTATTCCAGAAGCTACGTACTTTTCTTTATAGCATTCATTAAGTATCCTGTTTCAGACCTCACGCCAGCCTGCGTGAGCTTATAGCGTGGATTTCGGCCTCCTCTAAAAACAGTGTTGGCAATTCTGCCGACACTTCAATAATCATCTGCCGTTTGAAAATATAACAACAGGCAGAAATACTGTTCTTAGAGAATAAACATTTAATATGTCCACATGGAACTTACTATCTTTTCTAAGTTATTACAGGACTGTGGACGCAAGAAGAGAGAAATATTACTTAACGGAAGTTTTTTTTGTTTTTCAGCGATTTAACAGCATGGTTACAGATATAATACAATACAAAATATTACAAAGTCGTAGAACAGATCGTAACGTGTATTTACATATTTACAGTCTCATTGTCATTAGTTTTAATTGATGCGACATCACTGTCAATAGGGCCGGTATCGCCTCAGCAGCGGCTGAACTGCATGGTTCCTGCATAAATTACATCAGATAACCCAATTTCCAAATACTGTATTTAATACTTGTTTGGAATCTGCTTTCTCTTATGAGATTGATGAACATTGGTTAGCCATGCATTATTAGACGTCGATATAACTCTCATAAAAGATAACGGGACTTCTGTACAGAGACCACTGATTGTCAGGCATCATGCTCCTTACTTAGAACCGCAGGTGACACTGTTAACTGGGAAGCTACGGTATGGAGAGGGCGAAATCTGGGTCTTACTATTGGCAATCAGGTCCCACCAGAGGTTTGCAGGAATCTAACGGCTTTCATCTCCTGTTGGAGGGAAGAACCGCTTAAGGTCCGGAAATAAGCTTTAATATTCGTCGATACAGATGCTGAGAACAGAGCGAGCTGTGGCTTACCGCATACATGTTTGAGGGTCGCGCTGTTCTGAGCAAGAGTAAGGCTATGCTGCATAGGCGGCGAGGAGTGTTTACACGGCTGGCCGAGCCGCAACTGAACCGCAGATAGCACCAGTACTAGGGTTTCCGGAAATACACATCTAGTACGCTTCCTAGGGAACCAAACTGCTGAGGTCATCGGTCCCTAGACTTACACACTACTTAAACTAACTTACGCTAAAGACAACCCACGCATATCAGTGGCCGAGGGACGACTCGAATATCCGGCGGGAGGGGCCGCGTAATTCGTGACATGGCGCAACTAATCACGCGGCCATGAACACGTTTGCCTGTACTGATAAATAAGACACTAATGTCAAGAATATTTTCTCTGATAGCTTGGTGTCATGTATTTTATTGTGTTATGTTAGAATTCGTTTATATATACGAGGTGCATTCAAGTTCTGAGGCCTCCGATTCTTTTTCTAATTAACTACTCACCCAAAATCAACGAAACTGGCATTACTTCTCGACGTAATCGCCCTGCAGACGTACACATTTTTCACAACGCTGACGCCATGATTCCATGGCAGCGGCGAAGGCTTCTTTAGGAGTCTGTTTTGACCACTGGAAAATCGCTGAGGCAATAGCAGCACGGCTGGTGAATGTGCGGCCACAGAGTGTCTTTCATTGTTTGAAAAAGCCAAAAGTCACTAGGAGCCAGGTCAGGTGAGCAGGGAGCATGAGGAATCACCTCAATGTTGTTATCACGAAGAAACTGTTGTGTAACGTTAGCTAGATGTGCGGGTGCGTTATCTTGGTGAAACAGCACACGCACAGCCCTTCCTGGACGTTTTTGTTGCAGTGCAGGAAGTAATTTGTTCTTCAAAACATTTTCTTGGGATACACCTGTTACCGTAGTGCCCTTTGGAACGCAATGGGTAAGGATTACGCCCTCGCTGTCTCAGAATATGGACACCATCATTTTTTCAGCACTGGCAGTTACCCGAAATTTTTTTGGTGGCGGTGAATATGTGTGCTTCCATTGAGCTGACTGGCGCTTTGTTTCTGGATTGAAAGATGGCATCCACGTCTCATCCATTGTCACAACCGACGAAAGGAAGGTCCCATTCATGCTGTCGTTGCGCGTCAACATTGCTTGGCAACATGCCACACGGGCAGCCATGTGGTCGTCCGTCAGCATTCGTGACACCCACCTGGATGACACTTTTCGCATTTTCAGGTCGTCATGCAGGATTGTGTGCACAGAACCCACAGAAATGCCAACTCTGGAGGCGATCTGTTCAACAGTCATTCGGCGATCCCCCAAAACAATTCTCTCCACTTTCTCGATCATGTCGTCAGACCGGCTTGTGCGAGCCCGAGGTTGTTTCGGTTTGTTGTCAAACGATGTTCTGCCTTCATTAAACTGTCACATCCACGAACGCACTTTCGACACATACATAGCTGCATCACCACATGTCTCCTTCAACTGTCGATGGATTTCAAGTGGTTTTATACCAGGCAAATTCAGAATACGAATGATTGCACGCTGTACAAGTAAGGAAAATGTCGCCATTTTAAGTATTTAAAACAGTTCTCATTCTCGCCGCTGGCGGTAAAATTCCATCTGCCATACGGTGCTGCCATTTCTGGGACGTATTTACAATGAACGCGGCCTCATTTTAAAACAACGCGCATCTTTCTATTCCTTTCCAGTCCGGAGAAAAAAATCGGAGGCCTTAGAACTTGAATGCACCTCGTACTAGTACACTGCACCCTGTCCCTGTCACAGGTTCCCTATTAAACGTCTTCTAGAGGCCACAAAAATTAGATTTCCAGTGTTTTAAAGTGCCAACGGTGCTGCTGCAGTGGTAACACCGGTTTCCATTAGGTCACCGAAGTTATGCGCTGTCGAACTTCGCTAGTACTTGGACAGGTGACCGTCCAGGTCTGCCGAGCGCTGTTGGCAAGCAGGGTGCACCCAGCACTTGTGAGACCAATTGAGGAGCTACTTGAATGAGAAGTAGCTTTTCCAGTCAGGAAATGTGGCAATGGCCTGGAGAGTTGTGCACTGACCAAATGCCCCTCCGCATCCGCATCCAGTGACACCTATCGGCCGAAGATGACACAGCGATCGGTCAGCAACGTTGGGACTTTCGAGGCCTTTTCGGACGGAATTCATAGTTTAAGTATTTAATATAGTTGTTGACTGAATTGAAACATTTACAATGCTGTCGTTATCTACTCATAAAGAGTTATAATCTCACATTAGAAGTTTTATTCAGTATGTGTAGTATTACAGGTAGAAATTGTGGCTATGTCTTGATGAATTGGAACTCATGTTGTGAAAATTACTTAACATTTATTGACAAATAACGAAAACAAAACATGTTTATCGCGTACTACATTTGGGCTTTTATGCAGTACTATTTCAGCAGGATGGATGGCAGTCAAATTTATTACTTCTGTGCTACTAACACTGTTCCTAACACTTTTTTGAGACAATATCCACACTCAAACTGAATGTGCCTGCAAAAACGGTTCATAGTACGACAAATACTTCAGTAGATACGAAATCGTACATGTTATAATGCCTTAGAAAGTAGCTCCTGTTGAAACGGAGCGCAAATTCTCCACATCTCATGTATCTAGTGTTCGATATTGAAAACACCCTAATCCTTACATTGTCTCGCTAACAACCCCATATAACAATCAAACGAAAACCGTTATCGCATACAAGATATTCGTTGTTCATGCAGTAAAACTGTGGCATGAAGACTACTTCTTTAATTTGTTATTCTTTTACTGCTAACTCTAATGAACACCAGTTTTACAGGCACTATCTATGTATACCATTGAACGTCCCATCACAATTAAATCATTATTCGACCCATAGCTTAGGAGCAAAAATAGCTTTTTATAAAAATGTATATTGCTTGAAACAGCAGTTGCATAAACATCTATAGAATTAAAATATGTACGAACGTAATTATCCGATGCCTGTACCATGTATGTCCAACCGTAACATTTTTATTACCCTTTCGGTGACTGATACCAATGTAAGGAAACCAGCATAATTAGATTATTTTGAGTTAAATCATAATGTTTCACAGGTAGCATTAAATAAGTTGCACATTTATTCTTTAGCCATGTAATCAGACGTATGAATCTGTGGGGAGGAGGGTAGGGGGGTGGAGGGGGGGGGGGGGAGTGGCCGAGTACTGCTAACAGCCTAACTTATGTGTGTATTTAACATTTAAACTGCCTTCAGAACCAGTCTATCACACTATAAAACAGTGGATTTTCTTTTACTACGGCTGTTTGTTGCTGTGTAAAATTATCATTCTCTATCATATAACAGCTCGCCTTTGAAGTAAAGTGGGTGTAATTTTGCACCATAGCTTTAACACATTTAATGATATTTCGGTTACAGTTACACAATAGTAGGCGCCAAGACCTATATTACTTAACGTAACCACTCTATGCATAGCGTCATTTCGCAAGTTGTGAACCTTTTAATGTCTTCTTTGTGGCAATGGCGCACACCAACTTCCATCAGTAGCAGCAACAATCTTGAATTTTACTTAGGATGGTTCATTTACGGATTTATCTCTTCTATGTATTGTTGTATAGCTTATGATAATAATAACTAATTTTTTCTATTTCTCCATATTCTAGTCTTAAATCCTAAGAAAGGTCAGATCTTTCTAAACCAGTCATAATAAAAAATATAACGCCATATAAACTGTTCTGATCTTAAGGCTTCATTTACTGTGTTAAAATAGCACGATAGGAAGGACTCACACTAGCTGCCATTGCGCCGTTCTCGGAAATTATGAGATTAAGTATGATTAAATTACAACCCTTACATGTTATGATGATAATTAGAGAAAGGAATGAAACCGAACGTATTACGCTAGTAAGATATATTTACCGTGATCTCAGAAAGTGGACTTAATGGGATACAAGGCAGCTGAAGGCAACACAACTTAATGAAGTTTGTGAGTCGACGCCATAAGCTTCGAGCAAAAACCTTACGACGTCGACTCACAAGCCTTGTCAAATATTGTTTCCTTTGGCTACATTGTACCCCTTTATGACCGATTTCAGAGATAATTGCAAATATTAGCATTATTAGCGCTAATCATTGTTATTACATCTACAGATTTTAATCTAGTTATTATTAATCGGCCAAATTCTAAGAACAACACCATACAAGCAAGTGGAAATTGTTGTTACGTGACTACTTTTATCGATTAAATGAAGTCCTAAGTTTTTTTTAAGATTCAGTATGATTAAAACAATGTAGACCACATTTTATATCTGACCATCGTGTAGAAAATGTTTTATAGGGGTACGGAAAATTGGGTTTGTACTTACAATCATACTTTCTGAAGCTAATGACCCGAAGCAATGTAAGACGGAAAATTCTAGAAGCTGATTTGTATACACCAAGAAACCGTCCATCAGTTATAAAGCTCTAATGAATGTCAGATACTGATATGGAAATGAGTAGAAGCGCCGGAATGTCTGCAGCAGCAGCAGCAGCAGCACAGCATTTCATGGACTTTAATGCACGCAGTAAAAAATTAGGCAAAGAAATCTTTGCAGCATTTGAATGACTGTTGCTATCGAAGAACGTAAATGAGTAAGGGGACCAATAAAGTACGAAATGGAAATCAACAAAAGTAATTGATGGGCAATTATTTTTGGAAGAACCTTAGGACAAAGTAGTAGGAAATCATGCGAAGCAGGGAGAAAGGCTGCCGCTAAATTAAACTTTGATATGCGAATTCATACAATACTATGGTCCCCGTTTTCAGTGTCCTGAAACTACACTGTATTATGTGATACAAGACCCATTAGCGAACAAACATAATGTCACATCATTCTATCTTTGGTAGTGACAAGGAACTTTCTCATAGCGTAACGGAATTTTATAAGTATACCAAACGTATTTGCACATCACCTCAGTCTCGAGATCTTAAAAACTGTAATTTATTTCGTACATTTAGACAAATAATTTCACAAGGAGTAGACCGTTTCGTTTCAAACTTTTTCTTTAATTTTCAAGTTCTCTTTAGAACGTATGTAATGTATTATTTTTAAATGTGGATTGGTATTCTCTTTTTATTAAGAATATACAGATCAGAGGTCGGCAAGTAATTTTAGGTGAAGTTCGAACACTTCTGAAAATTTGTAACGAGGTCCAAAGAAAAGCTACTCATATTCCTTACCAATATTATTTTAATTTTCTTTCAGAGAATAATATGAACAATAGGTAAGCATAACACTATTAAAATCTCAGTGGAAGAAACTACATTTGCGGTCATTAGTCAGCTTTCTTAAGTTAGGTTTATGCAGGGATCAGCTAAGAGCGTTCTCAAGATTGGCGACCACTAATGGTTATGGTTGAGGTATAGCGGTTCCTCAAAAACTTCATTAAAAAAAATTAAATAAATGGCTGTGTTCCGTCATAAGATGGGTAGGAGGTATCTTTCATATTTATTGATGGTGACTAGTTTCGGAGAACTATGACCCTTTTCAAACCATCCGTATCGTCAGCGTGACAAAACAAGCGAAAACATTTGTACTAAAATTACCCCTGCAGTGACTGATGAAAGCAGCACCACGGACGGTTCAACAATAAACGGACCAGAAACGACACACGCTGGAGAACGTAAGGTATTGAAACATATGTAGAGCCTATCATAATAGCCGGGTAAATGGCTATTTTTAGAAATTTCATTGTTTTTCTGAGAAGTGTTTACTCCAAGGTTCTTCGCTTGATGCAGTTTTATACGTCTACAAGGAAATATCTTCCTTCAAGTCCACTATCTCAATTTCGAGGTAAGGCATTTGAGTGGCGGAAGAACTTCGCAACCACATCAGCCCATTGCGCCGCTGGTAAAACTTCAGAAGGCGATTTCAAGAATCGTGAAAACTTCTCCATCTCTGAGAAGTCTTATCTTGCTGCAAATTCCTACCTAAGATCAGACGCAAAAGATGAAAATACTGAAATGTCTGTTTAAGATTTATTTTTATATTCAAGAATTATTCGGAAGTGAATATTTTCTTGAACTGCATTTCTTTCTCAAAGAGGCAAGCTTGTGATGAGAAGAAAACGTATTCCTATCAGATGGTGTATTAATATCCCATTTCCGTGTAGCTCGATACTGAGTGCTTTTGAACGTTTCGAAATATCTTCCAGGAAGGCCACAGATAGAATATTGTGTTCGTTTGCTAGGAACTCCAGATACTACCTACCTCCTTGTCTACGAATGAGGTTACTTTTTTTTTATTCGACAAAAACTTCCAATCACGTGACCTTTATTTAGCCGAATAACATTGTTGTCCTGCATTGAGTCAGGATGCGACGAATCACACTCAGATAGAAACTGTGCTGTCTGTACTGAAGAACAGAACTAGAGTTCATTAAATTAAACATCTTGATCGAGCCACCTATTACGTATTGCAGAGTGGTACTAAGTTTTCCTCAAAAGGCTGCCTGTTGAATTATGCGCTGATGTGATAGTAGCCTAATATTCTTCTCCTAGATTATCTTCACTAGTTCATTTTCTTTGCCTATATCGTTGGGGTTCCATCGGTTGAAAGAGACATCATTTTATTATAAATAATGTTAAATTTTTTTTATATAGTCTTGAAAAGTCTTGAATAAATCTTCGCCGCTAGTCTTTTCTTTAAATGGCAATATCGCCAGCTGTTTTTCCTACATGATTTACTTTCAGTATGCAAATACGGGACATTTGTTTTTCATTAAAATGTCATATGATTCATGAAGTGTTATGGTGTGGCAAGGCATCTTATGCAGAAGTTCGAACAAACTACTTTCACTGTCAGCAGCCAGAATTTCGGCTCTTATTGTACTGCTTGTTGCTGACTATGAACACCATGAATTGCGGCAACAACGCTCTTTTCCTATACAAAAAGTTCCACTGCCACTTCCAACGTAAACTTATTTTCTATCTCCGCCTGAAAATTGCCCAACACATGCCCAACAATTTTTCGACAGATTTCGCTTGACCGTACATAAAGCGATTTTGTAAGGCCGTGCTTCCTTTTCATTTATTTATTTATTTATTTTTGCGAGAAGGTAGATATGCCTAGAGATTCTTTGCAGAGGTTTACTAACCAGATGAAAACTTTTGTGGAACCTTTGATGACATATTCGGCACGTTTAACATAAGCGACAGATTCGTTGTGTTTGAGGCAAAGTGGAACAGCACCAGGCCTATCACGCAGCGTAAAAAAGAAAAAAAAATTAAAAAAAATAAATAAATAAAATAAAAAATAAAAGATGTTCACTCCACTCGGTAAAAACTCCCTATTTTAACCACCATCTTTACGAATTTTAATCACCATATCGGTGCAGAGACACCTTATAGGCCTGTTATTATCACAAGAGAAGCTAATGACAGCTCCGTACGAGGTCGCCACAACTCTGGACGTAGTAACGATAAAATTTGTCAGTTTTATTTATATTCGTTGTATATAAAGATACCGTCGCCCGGCACAAAGTGCATGCCCACATCCATGAAGGAGCCACTTACATGTCACAGGTCGCCGTTACCGTGTATACCCGCCCGAAAGATAAATAAAAAAAATGGTTCAAATGGCTCTGAGCACTATGGGACTTAACATCTATGGTCATAAGTCCCCTCGAACTTAGAACTACTTAAACCTAACTAACCTAAGGACGTCACACAACACCCTCTCACCACGAGGCAGAGAAAATCCCTGACCCCGCCGGGAATCGAACCCGGGAACCCGGGCGCGGGAAGCGAGAACGCTACCGCACGACCATGAGCCGCGGACACAGATAAAATTGTCATTTCACACGTAAGTTTCTTAAAGAGGCGGTAAGTTTCTGTTCGAGTTACGAAAGCAAAAATTGTGTTAAAATGAATATGCCTGCTCCGATTGAAAGAGGCTTCATAGATTGTCAGAGTCCGAGAGCGAGTTACAAAAATTTCCTATAAAATTCTTGTGTTACTTTCGGGTATGCAGAGCTTCTATGTGGCTGCACACAAAACCTACTAACCATTAAGAACTCAAATTAGTCACGCTACTACTTTTAAAATATTATTAAAAGTGGTAATGGTGGCACTTAGAGGTACTGTTGTCTAAAGAAAAATTATTTTTATTCAGTTTTCTTAAACATGTTTTCAAAATATTGTTGGCCGTACACTTTTTTACGTTCCATTGCCCGGAACTGGACCGCGGTGTGCCAGTTGCCAACTGTTGGTAAAGATCGAGAGAAAGCAGAGAAGTTGCTACTTCTGCTGTGATTTGATCTTGAATTTTCATTTACATAACTATCTATCAGCGAAATATTTCAGTTTCCCCGCAGATGAATGAGCCAAACTTTTTCAGTCAACCTGATTACTTTTAAGCCATTAATTCCTTTTTTGCAAAACTATATCTCTCTCAGGTCATCATGACACAGCATTTGTCCACATTCTGACACAGCATTTGTCGATTTGACACTCTTCGTTTGCCTTTGGAAAATGGTAACAGGTAATTTATAGAGAATTTCGTTTTTACTGTGCTCAAGTATTTGAGCAAAAAGAAGCTGAAAGGACAATCGCAACCCAGTTGGTGTGAGTACACAACAAAAGTCGTTCTTAACCCACAACAGCCTTTGACAACGGATGCAAAAGCAAAAGGGACATCTCATGAGCAGTTGAGCTCCAATACTGTTTGTCTATTCAAGTTTTAAAAACACTTGTCAAAAATCATTTAAGGGAACGTTGTGTCACTAGGTTACTTGAAGAATTATATGCCTTATATCACACTTATTAAGGTAATGTACAGTGCTACAATACGTGATTCATTTGTTTTGAGAGATCTATACTTTCAAAAGAATTACTTGTAGCGATATGATTTATGCAAGTGTAGAACTATACGCTCACCAACTTTGCATTATACTTTCAGAGGGTGCTCGTCTGGTCAAGTTCGTTCCATACCGTACGTAACAAAATCCTGTCAATCACCGCAGTAGCAGTCATGCCTTCTCACATTTGTTCAAGTGTTCTTGACAATGACGGTACATATTCACGGCCCTTAATGAACCCTCAGAGGAGAATGACACAATGTGACCTGGTTGGTGTGTGGTATGGTGTGTGTGTGTGTGTGGGAGAGGGGGGGGGGGAGAGATTGGACGCAATGGTATATTTCCACATCGAACGAATATCCATGCTCCATCTGTGCCCCGCCTTGTTGGAAGCTGAAATACCAGGAATCATCAATCAGTTGTGGAAACAACCACAACGGCAACATATCGAGGTAAGAGCTACGCTCCACAGCCTTCTCACACAAAGAAACGGACAGTGCAGCACTGCATAGAAAACATTAGCTTTAGACAAATTTCGCGCATGCATTGCAATTTCATGAGGATTTTCAGGGCTCACACTCTCACGTTGTGGCAATTAAGCTTTTACGAATGTAAAGCATTTTGGAGTGATTGCAGAACAGCTTCTTGTTCATTAGCGGCTCCATGGAGTGCTGTGTGCACAACGACCATATTCGTAAAATTAGAAGGAAGGTCAGCGATCGCCGTAATATTGATGATTTATTGATAGCAAAATCGATTTTCAATCATATAGTGTTCATCTTCAGTGCTGTGGTGTACAGAGCTAAAGAAACGATCACAATATCTCAAATTAAACTCATAGACACTGGTATCAAGTTATTATCAGTAACCAAAGCTAAAAAACGAAAACAATAATCGTTTTTTAGCTTTTGTTATTGATAATAACTTCATATCAGTGCCCATGAGTTTAATTTGTACACCACAGCGCTGAAGATGGTCACTATGTGATTTAAAATCGATTTTTCTAACAATAACCCATCAATATTACGGCCAACGCTGACCTTCCTTCTAATAACAGCTACTTGTTTTAGTTAGTATAACGGAAAAACAGCTATATTGCAACTTTGGCTGTTTTATCTTTGTAGCGATGAACCTTTCCTGATAAATGAAAGTTTGCTTCATCAGTGAATATCAGGTTGGAAGTGAAACGTTCGTCTTCAAGTGATGCCTGTATTGTTAAGCAAAGCTGAAGGTGCCGGCCATAATCTTTCGGTTTTAGTTGGTGCGCGAACAGTGGACGGTACAGTTTGATATGCTATGGCGTTCCGAAAAACTTTCTCAATGTGTGCTGCGCAGAAAGTAGAATTTTTTGGAATTCGTAAGGAAGTTTCCCTCGTTCTCCCCACGGTTTTATATGGGACAACACTTGGTCGACCAGTCCTTTTATGTTTACAGAGAAAAGTGTCATTAAACTGTCAATACCAACATTCAGTGCTCTGTTTACATAGCGATTCTCTTCGATAGTTCCTTTAGAATGTTCGCTGCACTGTTGTAATACATACACGTGTCCACTATTCCAACACACGAAAACAGTTCTCTTGCGTTCATGGGCGATTCTACAAGTCTGGCAAGGGTAAGGTGGGGGGGGGGGTGCTAACGGGGGGGGGGTTAAATTTGGTTTTGCTTAAAGTGGTTTCTGGTAACTGATTTGGAGTTCAGAGTAAAAATCGTGCTTTCGTAAATTTTAAGTTAAATGTTATTTATTGGTTTAGGTATTAAGCTATTTGCTGCCCTTATTCTTTTGTTAAAATGAGTTTGAAATACATTGCAACCTACATTGCTACAAAATCATAAAAAATGAATGAATCTGTTGCAGTAATATATTCGCTGATTTCTGGAGGCATTTTATCCACTGTAATATGATGCTTCACAGGGGGGGGGGGGGGGTTAATAGCCCCACAGCCCTCTCGCCCTTGCCACCGCCCCTGCCTGCGTTGCCACCATGCTGTCGTAGCACAGCACTCGTAACGCCAGCTGGTGGGCACAATTCGAAGTTGGTGAGTTTACGGTTCTGTTCCAGCATCTAACACATAAATATACAGAATATTTTGAAAAATATAGAACTGTGAAAAGAATGATTTCTTTATAGTAGTCCTGTGTTATTCATTTACTGAGATTTCATTTGTTTGTTGAGTGTACATCTGGAAATAAAACACGCACCATCGAAATTTTTAAATTGACGTAATAATAACAAGGGCAGATGTACATAAAGTCGAGACCAGCTGTGCGACATTGGACTCGACTGTCAATGAGCGTGTATGTGTGTGTGTGTGTGTGTGTGTGTGTGTGTGTGTGAGACGTGCTAGACTGCGACAGCAAGGACGCAGCGTTGTGATGTGAGAGCCTCGCAGTTGGCGGCCATGCGGATTTCGCACTATAGGGTGCCGGGCGCCACTGAGCCTTAATGGGTGATGGAGCGTTGAAGCTGTGCAGAAATGAAACGGATTTACGGCCCTAGAGAGGAACGCACCCGCATCTCCATCCGCCTGTTTCCCAAGCGTTAAGGATCGAGCGTTGTGTGTTAGTGGAGCGTAAATCTCCAGTCCCATATCCTCGTGCAGTCGACGTTGTTCAGCCACAAGCCACAACCACAGTACTTTAGCGGTTCGTATTTAATGGTTACTATTCAAATAGAAATAAAGTACAATACAGTAAAATTTTCATGCGAATACACACTTCTCAAACCACCGTACAAGGCACGGTAGAGGGTACATCGTACCTGAAGCGACGCTGTCCTATCCACCGCGCGTATTGAGAGAGGGAAAAATTGCTTTCCATATGCATCGGTAAGCGCTGTAACCTTTGTTATCTATGTAAGCTTTACGATGGTCACGGTACGAAGATCACACAGCCTTCATCAAATACAACTTCCTATTTCTTCCCAGGATTCCAGTATAAGATACATTCCTATGTGCGTCTCTGAATTTCTTACATGTATGCATTCATCCATAGTTCATAAGAGTCCCAAACGCTGACATAATGAAACTGGTCGCAGTAACGTCTTTTATGTGATTTCCTGTACTGATACTTGGGGTGTTCGCAGAATCTTTTAAACACACTCAAGTTTTCCAATCCCCGTCAGATACGGTGCTAATTCTAAGTGGTCGCTCAATTTCATATCGGCTCATTGAATTTCCCCTTACGATATACACATGGTCGTACAGACGCATCTAATGATCGCATACTACACCGTCTGTTCACATTAATGTGAATTTCCGTCGTCAACGTGCAATAAACACCCGCATACGGAACGTGGCACCACTAGCAGTGGAGGGTTTGTAAAGCGTGTCGCGGAGACGATGGAAACAGTGCAGTCGTTTTCGTAATACGGCAACCGGCCATTTCTTTTTTGTTGAGTCATCGATCTTCTGACTGGTTTGATGCGAACCGACACAAACTCCTCTTTTGTACCAACCCTTTCATCTCAGAGTAACACTTGCATCCTACGTCCTCAATCTCTCGTATTTGCTTGATGTGTCCCAGCTCTGTCTTTCATCTACAGCTTTTACTCTCTACAGTTCCATCTAGTACCATAGTAATATGAAAGCTATTCCGTGATGTCTTGAAAGATGTCCTACCATCCTCTCCTTTCTTATTGTCAGTGCTTTCAGTACATTCCTTTCCTAACCGATCCTCTGGAGAAAGTCCTTATTCTTACCTCCTCAATTCATCCAATTTTCAGCATTTTCATGTAGCACCACATCTCAAATGGTCCGACTCCTTTTCCGATTTTCCCAAAGTCCATGTTTCAATCTCATACAAATGGGCTCCAAATGTTCATTCTCAGAAAATTCTTCCTCAAATTAAGGTGTATGATTGATACTGTTTGAGTTCTCGTGACCAGGAATGCTTTTCGTGCTTGTCCTAGTCGGCTTCTTATGTCCTCCTTGTTTCGTCAGTTATGGATTATTTTGCTGCGTAGATAGCAAAATTCCTTAACTTCATGTACTTCATGATTACTATGTTTTTCGCTGTTCATTTCTGCTACTTGTAGTTGTTCTCATCTTTCTCTGATTTACTCTCAGTCCATCCTCTGTACTGACTTCCAATGAGGCTCGCAATGTCAACAGCTTATGTTATTACTTATATATGTTATTATTGATATGATTGCTCCTTAAATTTTAGTTCCGTTCTTGAACCGTTCTTTCATTCTCGTCATTGCTTCTTCAATGTGTAGATTGAACAGTAGGGGGAAATACTACATCCCTGCCTTATATACTTTTCAATCCGAGTACTTCTTTCTTGATCTTCCACTCTTGCTGTCCGTTCTTGACTCTTGTACATGCTGTATATTACCCGTCTTTCCAAACAGCTTACACCCATTTTTCTCAGAACATCGAGCATCTTACACAATTTGACGCTGTCAAACGCTTTTTCCAAGTCGATAACCCCTTTGAACACGTCGCTATTTAACTTTGGCCTTGATTCCATTACCAACCACAACGTCAGAATTACCTCTCTGATAGCTTTATCCTTCCCTAAAGACAAATTGATCGTCCTCTAACACATTCTCAATTTTATTTCCTGTTTTTCTGAGTATTATTCATGTCAGCAACTTGGATGCATGACCGGTTATACAGAATGTGTGATAATTCTCCCGCTTGTCAGCTCTTGCAATCTTCTAAATTGCGTGGATGACATTTTACCGAAGTCAGATGGTGTATCGCCAGACTCATACATTCTATTCACCAGCGTGATTAGTCATTTCGTTGTCACTACGCCCCAATGAATTTATAAGTTTTGAAACACCGTGATCTACCCCGTTTGCTTTATTCGATTTGAAGCCTTCCCAGGATCTTTTCTGATTCTGTATCGACTCATGTTTCCTCTTCTGTCACGTAATCAGACAAGTCTTCCCCATCACAGAGATCTTCAATGTAATCTTTCCACCTACCCACTCTCTCCTCTGCATTTAAGACTGGAGTTCCCATTGCACTCTGAATTCAACATTCCTTGTTTTTAATTTCACCGTAGGTTATTTAGATTTTTCTATACGCTGAGTCAGTCCTTGTCACATTTTTCATTAAGCCATTTCGCCTTACATTTGCTACAGTTCCTAGTTATGTTATTCGTAAGTGACTTGTATTTCTGTGTTTCTGAATTTCATTGAACATTTTTGTACTTCTTCCTTTCATAGATACACTGGAGTATTTATTCTGTTTCTTGACACCTTCTTTGTAACCATGCTTCTATTTACAACATCCGTGATTGCCCTGTTTAGGGACGTCCATTATTCTTCAACTAATCTGCCTGCTGAGCTATTCCTTATCACGTCATCCATAGGCTCAGCGAACTGTAGCGAAGTGTAGCTCTTCAGTCTTTAGTACTTCCATATCATTCATATTTTTCATCATTTCTAGATTTTGACTGATTCTGTATCTGTTCCTGGATACACTTTTCAATCCAGTATATGATTTTTGGAATTTGTGCCCGACCGCGATGCAATCTCGCTGAAGTCATCCGTTATCTCCAGGCCATTTCCAATTACACCTCCTCCTCCCATTGTGATTGTTGAGCAGATTATTCGATATTACTAGTTAGTCTACGACTCCTCTCATTCCTAGTATCAAGCCCATATTTTTCCGTATACTTTCGTCTACTTCTTCCCCTGCATCCTCACACCAATCTCCCATGGTTATTAGATTTTCATCTCCCTTCACGTGCAGGATTACGCTTTCAATTTTCTCATCTTACGTGTAAAAAAAAGCATAAGCAATTGGATCTGGGTTAGTGATGGAGGCATTTTGATATGACTAAGTTTGTAAACTTTGCGCATGCCGTCGTCGTTAAACGGTGCCTTTCACACGAAAACTGGCCCTGGGGCACTGTAGTGCACCATGGGTCATAGATATGAGTGAACGACGGCAGTGGGGATGTATACAGGCGAGTTAACCGCCCAGATGACCCTAGGGGCCGTGAACAGTATCTCCTCAAAGATCACCCAGTGGAGGTTGCTGCGTATGGGCCTCAGCAGCAGGTACCATTTATGCTGACTTCAGTTCATCGGCGACAAAGGCTGGAATGCTTATCCCAGTACCGAAACTAAATATCCAGTGAGTGACGACATTTGAACTTTTCAGATTAAACACATTTAATGCTACATCTGACAGACAAGCGATGGCGTGTAAGGCGTGAAACGTTTGAAAGCAAACATCCTATTTGCATTGGGGTCGAGGAAATGATTTCGTGGCATTCCATGAATGACCTCGTCATTGTAGACAGCACAGTGTATCAACACAAGTGTGGGGCTATACATTCGCACCAGTCCACCCGTTCATGCTGTTTGTGTTTCCTAAGCACGATGGCGTTTACGAGCAGGGAAATGGGTAATTTCACAGAGTTTGCAATGTAAGTGTGTGGTTCGAAGCGCACCGCGATGAATTCATCCTACTCCGCTGGCCATAAAACTTTTCGTATTAAAACCCTATCGAGGATTTGTGTGACCAAGTTGTTCGTGCTCTTCGCGTCACGGACACTGAACCGAGAAAACTTGTGCATCTGGCGACAGCGACGGTGTTGCATTGGCTCTACATATCTGTCGGTACCTGTAGAACCTAACTGAGTATCTTTCAGCGCTGCAAAACGTGATTACCCTAGCTATTGACGGGTGGTCACAGTAACGTGGCTGCACAGTCAATACCTTTTCTTTGGATGGTATTGGATATTTATCCACATTATAGTAAATGCAAGTTTGCTTCTAGTCTGTCTAGACATTCAAAACCCTACAATTCGTAAACTTCATGAATTATGCTTCTTGTTAAAGACAGTAGAAATACATATAACGTGTAATTTGGGATAGAACTGCAAATTTTGCCACCAGGTAGCTAGAAGATACTGAACTACATTACATGCACGCAATTAAACAGCAGTTTTTCAGTTGCTACTGACGGTAATAGATTATTTTTAAAATAATTTGCACTGGATGAGTTCAGTTTGTGTAAAAATGATCTAGGCCAACCGAGTAAATTAAGATTTGTACCAGCACCGGGATTTTAATTCACTGCTTTGGCCCACATCATTATCATAGACAAAGGTGAGAGTAAATCTCAGGAATGTTATCTATATATGAGTTCAGTTTCGTAAGCGGTTTCTAAACTACGGATATAAAAGAATCGTTTTTAAGAAATTATTTCCAGCGGTATTATGTAATTGTTTGGAATGTCTGTGGCTGAATCCAGCAAGAGTCCTAGAACTGTTATTTATTACGATCTTTTTTTCGCATTGACACGATGGATACATGACTTGTCCTGATTTGTTCCCTTTCGATGCCCTGCTTTCTAAGACTTCTGTAAGAAGTATGAACTAAAACTATTTTGCGGTAATTTTTCAGTAATTATTCATCAAAATTATCGCTTTTAGTATTTCTGAGCCTCTTCATGTGTTCGAACCTGTTCTACCAACATTTTTGTGACATTCTTACATTAAAACACGTTTTTGAGAAATTTAACATCTCTTTGAGTGAGGGACTACTGCTCGTCATATCCATGTTTTCCAATAGACCACACATGGCTCGTGGGTCTTTCAAATTTGCGTACACGTTTGGCACCACACCCTTCTTTGCCCGGTTGCGGGCATGGTGTACCCGTGGTCCCTTAGCTAGGAACTACTGAGCACCAACAATTCTCTGAAAATGCTGTGCGACTTTTTTAACCTTCACCGCTCAACGAATATCTGGAACTTTGTGTGCCACATTTAATGGAAATCTAGTCTGAATTCCTTAGATATCGAGGATGTTACAAACCTCGACACAAATTATGCTAGCCATGAAGAGGGGGGAAAAGATAACATTGGTTCGGAAAATACTCCATACACCTTGCGATAGGCAACCCACCTTATATCATCAGTTCTGGGAGTTTATGATGTTAGCTGGGTTGCCTAACTTAAGGTGCATGATATATTTTTATGATCAGTTTTATTTTGCCAATCGTGTATAAATGGAGTGCGGTAGATTCGTCACCTACTATTGACTGTTATGCCTCAACAGCCATCCACCAGTTCGAATTGTGCCGTGTGCACCGTTATTAATGCGCCATGCTGTAGCAGGGAAAAGCACGGAACCAGTGGTAAAAAGGGAGCACAAAAACTGCGAATATACTCCTGTTTAAACTAAAGAAATTTGCCTGAAACGTGGGCTACCAGCTGTCTCACTCTACGTTCTTCTCTTCCCAAATATTTCGACATGCGAACGCATTCGCGCTTTATTGTACTGACGGTAGAGGAGACAGAAAAGTAATAAATACTGGAAGATATATAGTGGTCGTGGTATAGAAGCAGGGAAGGAGAAAATGACATTGCGAGGGAAAGGAAGGGACGCAGTGGCAGTAGAACATAGCTGACAGTGCAGAGCAGTGCTAGGAAAAGGAAACAGTGTTGGTGTGAGAAGAATGAAGGGAAGGAGAAAGTGGAGGTTGGTGAGATGCAGTGATAATGACAGACATAATCTATTACAATGACAATGAGAATGAAAGGAATAGTGACAGCGAGAAGAGACAGCAGCAGTAGGAATGAACGAATGAGATACTAACAGTACAAGAGAGCAAGAGGGGAACTGTGACTGTGAGAGGACACAATAGCAGTGGAAAGGAATGAAAGGGACTGTGGCTGTGAGACAGGAAGACACAGTGACAACTAGAGTGACACAAAGAGATAATGACAATTTGTTGGGCTGAATGAGTGAGAAAGGGAAAGTGCGAATCAATGAGTGTCAGAGACTTACAACGATTGACTGGGGGGGGGCGTGAGCGAGTTACAGTTAGCGGAGTCTGTGGGAGTGAGAGCAGAGATGAATTTTGTAAAAACAGCGAGTACTTTCACTTGTCAAACTTTTCGGGCAAATTGTTAAATGTGCTAAGTAAGGCACCTGGAAATTCATTTTTCAAAGTCTTTTATTTCAAACGGGAGCATATTTTCTTTTCTTGTGCTTCGTGATGAGCATTTCTCCGCTATTAATGTCCTTCCTCTAGTTTGAAACGCGAAATAAATCC
Organism: Schistocerca cancellata; assembly: GCF_023864275.1. NCBI lineage: Eukaryota > Metazoa > Arthropoda > Insecta > Orthoptera > Acrididae > Schistocerca > Schistocerca cancellata. The sequence goes on along the minus strand of NC_064628.1, from coordinate 729,496,352 downwards.
TTGTAAGCTTCAGATTGAGACAGGTACTGTGTCTTGCTGTGGCCACATAGCCATTTCCTAGTCAACATTTATAAATGGTGCGCTGACAGGTTGATTTATACTGTGTTACCTGGTTTGACTATATATTCGGTTCTCTTATGCTGTACATCGATGACTTCGAATGATAGGCAGTATCATGATTACCTCCACCGTCTATGAAATGGATAGATATTAGATGTAGTTTTATAACTGTAGCAATTTACTACGGCACAGTGCGGATATGCAGTCGGCTTGTTAAAGTTGTGCAAAGTGTGCTATACTCTCTGTCCGCGAGAGGAATTTTTAGTTTTCTGTTACTAACACTTCGTTCTTTCAGGGCAGCATGCAGCCTTTCCAGATATATGCATTTACTGCTGTAATTAGGTTCTAGTAGTACGGCCTATATAACGGCGCCATTCTGGTTGGATTGTGCCAAATGTAATACTGTTCCTCGTTATTGTTGCTATTGTAAACATTGTTCTTAACTGCTTTTTATCATTCGTCGCTGGGCTATGATACACAAAGTACATGTTCATCCTTTCAATCCAATGCTGTTCTGATCTTGACGCACAGGTTTGCCACATGCAAAAACATTGAAAATGGTGATAAAATATAATGCAGTCAGTTGATTCTACCCTTCTACGTTTTCAGTGAGCCAGCCTTCCACAACACACAGTCCATATTGGTTTGCTATGAGCTTAACCTAGTGAGCGATATACATGTTCCCAGATATCTTTACTTTGTGATAAGACAGTAGAGTCAAAAAGAGTTTGGCTTTAGGAAGAGTAAAGGGACGAGAGAGGCAATTCTGACGTTACGGCTAATAATGGAAGCAAGGCTAAAGAAAAATCAAGACACTGTCATAGGATTTGACGACCTGGAAAAAGCGTTCGACAATATAAGGTGGTGCAAGCAGTTCGAGATTCTGAAAAAAGTTGGTTTAAGCTATAGGGAGAGACGGGTCATATACAATATGTGCAACAACCAAGAGGGAATAATAAGAGTGGACGATCAAGAACGAAGTGCTCGTATTAAGAAGAGTGTAAGACAAGGCTGTAGCCTTTCGCCCCTACTCTTCAATCTGTACATCGAGGAAGCTATGATGGAAATAGAAGAAAGGTTCAGGAGTGGAATTCAAATACAAGGTGAAAGGATATCAGTGATACGATTCGCTGATGACATTGCTATCCTGAGTGAAAGTGTAGAAGAATTAAATGATCTGCTGAACGGAATGAACAGTCTAATGAGTACACAGTATGGTTTGACAGTAAATCGGAGAAAGACGAAAGTAATGAGAAGTAGTAGAAATGAGAACAGCGAGAAACTTAACATCAGGATTGATGGTCACGAAGTCAGTGATGTTAAGGAATTCTGCTACCTAGGCAGTAAAATAACCAATGACGGACGGAGCAAGGAGGACATCAAAAGCAGACTCGCTATGGCAAAAAAGGCATTTCTGGCCAAGAGAAGTCTACTAATATCAAATACCTGCCTTAATTTGAGGAAGAAATTTCTGAGGATGTACGTCTTGAGTACAGCATTGTATGGTAGTGAAACATGGACTGTGGGAAAACCGGAACAGAAGAGAATCGAAGCATTTGAGATGTGGGGCTATAGACGAATGTTGAAAATTAGGTGGACTGATAAGGTAAGGAATGATGAGGTTCTACGCAGAATCGGAGAGGAAAGGAAATGTGGAAAACACTGATAAGGAGAAGGGACAGGATGATAGGACATCTGCTAAGACATGAGGGAATGACTTCCATGGTACTAGAGGGAGCTGTAGAGGGGAAAAACTTTAGAGGAAGACAGAGATTGGAATACGTCAAGCAAATAATTGAGGACGTAGGTTGCAAGTACTACTCTGAGATGAAGAAGTTAGCACAGGAAAGGAATTCGTGGCGGGCCGCATCAAACCAGTCAGTAGACTGATGACCAAAAAAAAATCATGTTTCTATTAAATTCATGTTTACTTGAATTGGAAAAGGTTTTTGCGTGAGGAGATGCATTCTGAAAGACACCAGACGGACAGGGTAAAAGTAGATCCGCTGAAACGGTCGTAACGTCATTGCCTGCGAAAGAAAGTAAAACTTTCTACTATTGGGGGGGGGGGGGGGAAATTTAAAGAAGAGAGGGATTTCTAACCATATGAGTTTAGGATAATATCAACAGTACCAGAAAATGGTATAAGGGGAGTTGGATCCGTTATGAATACGAAGAGAGAATAGAGAGCATGTTAAAATAAACAGTTCAGTGGTATGGCTGTTCTTACCAGAATCAACAGCAAACCAACACCAACAACAGTGCAGATATACATGCCGAAATCACAAGATGAAGAGATAGAGAGGATATATGAGGACATTGAAAGGATGATACAGTACACAAATGGATATAAAAATCTAATAGTCATGTCGGACTAGAATGCAGTTGTAGGAGAAGGAGAGGAAGAAAAGGTTACAGGAGAACATGGGCATGGGGCAAGGAATGAGAGAGGAGAAAGACTGAGTTCTGCAATAAAATACAGCTAGTAATAGCTCATACTCTGTTAAAGAAACACGAGAGAAGGAAGTATACTGGGAAAAGGCCGGGTGATACAGGAAGATTTCCGTTACATTACATCATGGTCAGACAGAGATTCCGATATCAAATACTGGACAGTAAGGTGACCACAGGAGCAGACATTGGCAGGTATCACAATGTCGTAGTGATCGAGAGCAGGGTGAAGTTTAAAGGATTAGTCAGGAAGAAGCTATATTCAAAGGATTGGTATACTGAAGTACTGAAGAATGACGAGATATGCCTCAAATTCTCTAAGGCTACACCACAGATACAGCAATAAGGAATGGCTCAGTATACAGTACACTTGAGGAGGAATGAACATCGATCAAAAGGTCAACCACAGAAGCTGGAAAGAAAAACGTTTTTACAAAGAAGGTAATGGCGAAGAAGCCATGGGTAACAAGAAATACTTCAGGTGATCGACCAAAGAAGGAAGTAGCAAATTTTTTAAGGAAATTCAAGAATACAGAAATAGAGGTCACTGAGGAATGCAACAATAGGAAGTGCAAGGAGCAGTAGATCCATTTAGTAGTTTCCTGCACGCTCCCCATTTTCAACAAAAAATCACTCGTTTCACTCTTTTTTTTCACTAGAAAATGAAAACAAACATAGAACCAACTAAATTGACTTACTGTTATCAACTCCTCAAGACTAACTCACTTACAAAAATTAATAACATTGAATACTTTTTCGTATCATGTTCACCTGTTTTCAAAAATAATTTTTTCTCACAAAAAGTGAATTTATGAAAATAAAATTTAATATTTCTTTGTGAAATGAGAATGTAAGAACTATGGTGAGTGTAAGAAATCTAGTCCTATGGTGAGTGTAAGAAATCTAGTCCTTACCCAAAATTTTTCAGTTTTTATTTCTCTCTGTTTGCAAGTACTTCAAAATGAAATGCAATCAAGCTGTGAAGATTTGATTAATTTTTCTAATTTTTTAAATTCATTTACAATTAAAAAATTTTGGTAAGTATTTTGTGCTGTGCATCATAAGACAAATATATCTTACCATACATGTGCTAAAGTTTTGCAGTAAAATTCGCACAAAGTTTCATAACCATTTTCTGTGCAGATGCAATATTCTTACTACAAGCCATGTTAATCACATAAGTAGATCAGTTTGTCATGAAATTATATGGAGTCATGTCAGTGTCTGATTTGGGTAGTGTAACTCGTTTAATATCAAGTAATGCTTTCTATGCTTTGAGGAAATTTTTTGGAGGATTAATATTCCACATTACCTTTGGGTAAATTTCTTTTCTTCCATCTTTCAAGTATGAATTCTTTAGATTAACATGGTCGAATAATAAAGAGTCAAGTAACTGATTATTTTTACCATTTGTCTGAAATGTAACAAATTCAAAATATGGAAGTCACTGAATTAATGTAGTTTGTGATATCTAGTTAGAAATTTTTATTGCCACTCAATCCTGCAACTTTAACAATTTGTAGTTCATAAAAAGATATTGGAATTTTTCGATTTTTCAGAATATTTTTCTGTTGTTCTAACAAGTAATTTGGTTCGTATTTAGCAATTGGTGTACGAATTTCCATCGATTCTAGTAGAATTTTTCCTTACTTAGGCAGTGTATCTTTAATTTCAATTCCACCATCATTATAATCAAGTCACCTATGATTTGATCTCCAGAAGTAGAAGATGTAGGAAAAATTACTGTTAAATCTCTTTCCCACATAATTTCTTTATAATATTAAAAAATCCAGCAAGCATTGGTAATGAGTAAATTACTCAATTTTTCTTAATCCTTATTTTTCCGTTATTAAGAAAATGTCCAGCCAACCTTATTTTATCACTAACAGATGAAGTCAAATATAACAAGCTGCTGATGAAATAAAAGGATGATAGCTCCTACATACAATATTATTTCCTTACTTTATGGTCACAAAATCAAACGGTCTTGCCACAAAATTGGCAATTAACTTTTTTGGGTTTTCTGTCATCTGTTGTATAATCTGATACTGATACATCTTGATAAGCTATAAGAATACTAATGCTCATGTACAATTGTACATGATACTTATAAACCCATTCATTTTGTATATTTATTTTAAATTTTGTGTCTTTGTTGTTGCATTTCAATAATTTTTTGTTTTCTCATTTGCAGGGAATGAGTAAAATGGGTAACTCTCAATTTTGATTATTATTTATTGTGGATAAAATTTTTTAACACCATTTTGAAACAGCTGTTACATAACCACAATTAAAGTCAATCAGATTACCATTTTCATCAGTTACAGTAATTTCTGAATCTTGTATTGGATCGAAAATAGGAATATCTACAGGATAATGTGGTTCATAAATTATCGGTCTTTTAAATTCAGCATTTGGTTTAAATGAAGCTATTATCTGTATGTTTAACAAACATTCCATCAGGCAAATTAAACTATATTAATTAATTTGAATGGAATAATTCTAGAAACACCTTGAGTTTCAGTTTTTTGTTGGCTTCTATATCTGATTATTAAATCCTTACACAATTGCAATATTATTATCTTTTATATACATGAATAATTTAATATCACTATCAATAACAACTCTATTTAAAATTTAATCTGCTTTAATATGAATACTGGCTTTTTCGATTGAATTATTGTTTCTAAATCCTTCAAGCTATATTGACTTACAGGAATTTCTGTTGTTCCTCCATCACAATACAGTTCATTATTTTTAGATGTAATATTCAGAGCAAAGAAAGTAAGCCAATAATAAGATTTCCACAAAAGAAATAAAAAAAACCTGGTAAACATTACCAAATTCCACTTGATGTGCAATTATAGGATCAAGTGGTTATGGAAATATAACATTGTTGATCTACAGTTGTATTCTTTCTCCAGGATGGTTAAACTAGAGTAAAGTTAATCATTTGTATGTTCATTTAAAAAGTTTATATCAACCAAAATACCAATAAGTTATAAAAAAGTAAAAATATTGAAGGTACACACACTGAAAAAGTTACTACTTTTATTGAAAATAATGAAGAAATTTTTCCCTTAGATCAATGTCTAGATAGTTCACTAATGGTATTTGACGATTTTATTCTTGGAACTCAACATATAGTTAGAGAATATTTTACTAGAGAAAGACATAAAGGAACAGATTTTGTAATCTACCTCAAACTTACACAGATATTCCAAAACAATTATTCAGAGATAATATAATTTTTCTAAATTCTTTCAAAGGAGGTGACACAAATTTAAATAATATTTACATGAATTTGTTGGTGGTGATTTAATGTTTGATGATTTTAAAGACATCTCCAGTAAATGTTGGAACTATCTAATTGGATTTTTTAAAATAGACATGACTAGAAAGGTTAATGAAGGTAAGTTCAGGAATAAAATACAGAATTTCCTAAGAACTTAGATGTAAAACTAGTATGTTAAGCATAAACAGAAACAGTCTACATTAAAAATGATAATTAATGGTTTTTCCATCTATAATAAAATACAATGCAGAAGTGTTAGAAAAGCTAAATGAAATAGAAAGAAAGTTGATGAATTGGAAGAACATTTCAAGTTTGGGAAAAAATAACAATGAACAGAATATGAAAAACATAAAAAAGAAGATCAACCAGTTATTGATGCTATTGATCTAGTTAAGGAATCAGGATTAATTGATAATGTTCTGAAAGCTGTTGAAGAAAATAGAGAAGTTGAAAACAAATCGTTGCTTATAATCAACATCCTTATTCAGAAGAATTTGGAGATTATCACCATTTAGAAAACAAGGAGGTTGGTGTGATGATATGCCCGGTAAGTGACGCCTTACATTAAGGGAATCCGACATTCAAGAGCACTGAAAATGTATGAAGAAGAAAAAAATTGCTGTTAAAAGATTAATGAGATGCATTCCAATGACAACTTTGACAGTCGCCAGGATGATGTTAAAATAATAAGTGTTAGCAAAAGAATGTTAAAGTATATTCAGCAAATTGAAGATCCAACTGATGATTTAAATTTGTTACATGTTTTCTTATTCTTATTTGTCTTCATCTCTGTTTCTTAACTGATTTTCAAATTCGATAATTAATGGTTAAACTCCTCTAGATTGTTAGGTCACATCATCTTCCTCTAAAGTAATCGACGTTTCGGCCCCTCTGCTGGGAACCTCTTCAGGATCTTCCGGTTTCCACTATTGCGAGAGCACTGCAAGATCCAGAAGAAGATCCCAGCAGAGGGGTCGAAACGTCGACATTTTATAGGAAATATGTATTTGCCATGATGCTCCATAACTGGTCAGGATTATTTTCACACTTGCCAGGGAACATGGGCTGGTAAGTAATTTTCAATGCCAATAAACTTCATCAACAGCCGTATACTTTCAGACATTTAAGTTTTTTCTGAAAGCAACCAGTTTCGGCATTTAATTTCACAATCTTCGAATCCCGTACGCCTTTATACAAATAAACGAACTTGTCATATAGCGCCGTAAATCACTTGATAACGTGAATTCCAATCGTTATACAACTGCTGTTACTTCTTTGTATGAAGCACTTATATAACGATTGGAATTCACGATATCAGGTGATTTATGGCGCTATACCACAAGTTCGTTTATTTGGATAAAAGCGAATAGGGCCTGAAGATGGCAAAATGAAATGCCGAAACTCGTTGCTTTCAGAATAAAATAAAATGCCTTTAAGTTTACGGCTGTTGGTGAAGTTTATTGACATTGAAAATTTCCACTTCGAATGGGCTCCTGAACTAACTGCTCTTTCAATATTTATATGCGAAGGCAGTACAATTTTGATTACTTTTCATGCTTACCACCGACTTTAAACATGTATTTTCGCCCAACACATGGAGGGTAGATGAAGTCACCACCAACTGTAATTTTATGTGTAGGGTACCTGTTCGAAAGCCAGCCGCTGTGGCAGAGCGGTTCTAGGCACTTCAGTCCGGAACCGCGCGACTACTACGGTCGCATGTTCGAATCATGCCACAGGCATGGATGTGTGTGATGTCCTTAGGTTAGTCAGGTTTAAGTAGTTCTTAGTTCTAAGTGACTGATGACTTCAGATGCTAAGTCCTATAGTGCTCAGAGCCTTTTGAACCATTTGAACCAATTTGAAATGGGACTCAAGTTTTCTTTGAGCCGTTCAGAAATTGTAGCATCTGAGCCGGGGTAGACGGTAAAAGGACCAGATTATTATTACATGCAAAACGAATTTAAATATTTAATTATCGATGAAAGAGCAAATTTTACAGCGATCGACAGGTGGGACTCATTGTCCTGTACGTCAAGAAGCGCCCAGCGCTGTATTTGCAGGCTTTGAGCACGTGAAGAAATTGGTGGTGCGAATAGTAAAATTTCTGAAGTCGCACACATTATTCCACTGTCATTTGCAACAGTTTTCAATGAAACTAATCGACGAGTAGGAGGAATTTATATATTACCGTATAATACGTTGGTTATGCTACGCGGCATGGCTGGAGCGATTTTAGGATTTAAAACTCGTTGTTATTGAATTTAGAAAGATAAAAGTAGTGCAAAACTGAAAATCATAACATCCGGCATGGATTTCCAACCTCACGTTTTAAGTGTACCAGACTGCACACTGCACACAGTATGACATTTCGAGGTGAGAAACAACTTCCTTATGAATTGAATGGGATGCATTTAAAAAGAGAATCACATTGTAGAGATGAGACATTCCGACAAACACAGTCCAGTTCTCTATGCTTAAGGCGTTAAAGCAAAAGTGAGGTTCGAAGAATTTTGGAACAGTATAAAAATTTACAAAACTTTATTAACAGAGAAACTCAATAGATGAATTCGTACTGTTATCATTTTCATTAGTCATCTGCACCGTAATTAGCACTGTGCTATTTTGAAAATACATGTGTTTTTGAAAATTTATTAATTACGTTACTTTCCGTTACTAGTGAATATTTTGATTTACAACACCATGTTACTCCCAGGCATCGTTGCTATAATTCTAGAACGACTGTGACACAGCCCCTTCCTGATCACTTTCAGACTTCCTTCCAGAAACCTAGTCACCTCATCATCATCTGCTTCTAGTCTTCTCTCTAACTTTTCAGAACACTGATTGGACTTCTAGATCCCAGAAATTATTGAGCCTTGGTTAAGTAATTAGCAGATCGTGTCGCCTCTCCACTTCAGCAAATTGTTTTCAATTTACTGGATGACTCTGAGGTCAGTCCAGCCACCGAAGATAGTCGAAAGAAGCTTTATCCTCGCTCCTTCCCCAATCTACACACGGACAGCACGCTCACTGATACGACATTCACCGAGCGTGTGTCTGACTAGCATTCACTCCTCGTCAGGTGATGCTGCTGTCGCCTGGACGGGTTTATACCGATAGTAGGCCGGTGGTCACAATGTTGTGGCTCATCAGTGTATATAACAATAAATTGTCACTTACCTTACCTGACATAGTTAAATTTCACTGACACTTGTACGACAGGCTGTGTGACAACCTTCTGCAGCTGCAATACAAACAGCTTAGAGGGCCTGGCTTCAGGGTATCTTTTTTAATTACATTTCAACCAACATTTTACTATTGACCAAAATTTAAGCTCAATTCAAATTCACATATTATGCTTCCTACATATTATTAAAGATCCTGTCACTGACTGTAATACGCCATTGTAAACAGCTATTACGGTCACCATCGTATATCGGCCTAGTTCCGTTAGCTGTCTGCATTGCAGCTGTAAGCAGAGAGCTTACGATCGCCCTTCATTACTAGCCATAAGCGTTTAGGGTAATTTCACCTTTCTTATGCCATGTGACGATGTCAGTCATGGGCATATATCTCACTTGTCTCTTTTGTTGACTTCAAGGGCATAGGTATGTCTTTTAGTACTTCCCCAGATAATGTAAGTCAAGCTATTACTTAAGACCTTGTTAACTTACGTAATAGTATTATTATTTAATATGCACATTCTTCTTTGTATCAATCTGAAGACAATCGTTATAGCTGAAATCGGTCACACAAAATACTGGTGGTCATGGACTATTGTGACTTTTACACATTGTGGTCTTTCGTGACAAGATTTTTCAGTAACAAGTGAAACATATAACGGTGAATGCAAACAACACGAACATTTCAGAAGCTGTTCAGGGACATTTAGCAGTATTTCCAAATAAGAGACCTGTGGTCTCCGATATCTCGTAACAGAGCAATAAGGCAATTACAATTTATTCTGTACGTTTCCGCAGCTATCTGTGTTCATATAAATATCTCTTCAGAAATTTGTGAAACCCTGTGAGATGCAATCAATAAATCTACCGTGCTGTTGTGTATGAGTGTTAACGTACTACCAACACTAATAAGAAAACAGTCCAGAGGTGTGGACTTGAAGACGGAGAGTAAACTGGGCATTAGTATTGCCAACCCCCAGTATCGTGAGGGTATGTAATTTCGCTTCCAAAGCAGAAACACGCAACTCACCATCGATATTAGCACTGTTCTGCAGTGGAAATCAAAATGTAAACCAGTTAGGAAACCAAAGTGATTTAGGTTACTCTCTAACAAACCAGCGGTATCCACAGGCAACACGTACCACAATGTTCAGAATATATCCGTGTACAGACTGTAGAGGTTTCTCTGCGAGGTTCTGGAAATACTTTCTAACGAATGTAGCGGCGAGCTGTAGCGCCTGCAGCGCTGCAATGGCGGTTACCTTCTCTCGTTGGCATGCTGCGGCCCCGCTGTTCGATCCAGACGGGTGGAAGCTATTTTTTTTTCAGTACTTATCATTTGTGCAAAGTTCTAGCAGTATCTTACGTTAGAAACATCTGAATATCCTTTAATATTCGTTGCTTGTATATACAGCAGCACTTTCCACAAATAGCGATTTTGTCCAATAAATGTTCTTTCGATGCTATGTCTTGTCCATCATTGACGACCCCGCTTTCGGATCTTCACGTGTGCAGAAATACACTAACGGTTAAAAGGTTTCGGTTACCTATGATAAAAGAAATATATTTAATTTTAATGTAAAAACAGACCATACAAACTAAATAGACCAACAAAATAACAATTTTCTCTCTTTCTCATTAAGCACAGTGTTACTTGGTTAGTATTTCAGCCTGTGAAAGTATTCACCCTTTTGCGCCAGAAGAGCTGTACGAATCTTGGCATTCTGGAGACATGAATTGGTAATATTTTTGCAGGTAATTCAGTCCATAGACCTTCAACATAAGATAACCTAACTTCCCTGACATCTCTGTCAAGTTCATCTCGTAAGGAGAAAATGGGATTTTAGTCAGCTGACTGACTTGGCCAAATCATATCCTTGAGTTTCCCACATTTCTCTCTTCTGCTGACATACTCTTTCAAGATTTTGACTCATGTTTGTTGTCACCGTCCTGCTACAGAACAAACCCGTGATGAATAAGTCTCTTGGCATATGGAGTTTTATTGCTGATCACTGTCCTGTGATTCGGGCGCCCATACAATAATTTGTGGGAGGGTGGGGGTGGGGCGGAGCTAGACGTAAGGGAATGGAGTATTTTTAAAATGTTGAAAGGTGAATGGCGACTTGCAAGTACCTATAAAGAAGTTTGAAGGTGAATGGCGACTTGCAAGTACCTATAAAGAAGTTTCAGTTACAACCCTATGAAAACCTGCTAATACCGACATTTAAATAATTTTCTACAAAGAAAACCACCTATGCTTTATTTTTTTCTTTTCCTTAATAACTAATGGGGCAACGGCCTTGCCGCAGTGGATACACCGGTTCCTGTGAGATCACCGAAGTTAAGCGTAGTCGTGCGTGGTAGGCACTTGGATGGGTGACCATCCAGGCCGTCATGAACTGTTGCCATTTTTCGAGGTGCACTCGACCTCGTGATGCCAGTTGAGGAGCTACTCGATTGATTAGTAGCGGCTTCGATCAAGAATACCATCATAACTACCGGGACAGCGGTGTGCTGGCCCCACGCCCCCCTATCCGTATCCTCCATTGAGGATGACACGGCGGTCGGATGGTCCCGGTAGGCCACTCGTGGCTTTCAAAACTAGTGGGTTTACCGGCCTCCCCATGCCCCTGTGTATGGGCATCCCTTCCAGTGATATCCTTCCTTCTTTTATGTTCCATTAATTCTTACCGTATCACCGACGTTAACACCTGCAAAAGGCCACCACACCATGACCGGTCCTCCATCATGCTTCATCATTGGCGACACACACTGTCTCTTCACAGTTTCCATTCAGTCGATGAATAAACATACGACGTGGCATCCGTATATTTCAAACATAGAATGGCCGGTGGACAACACCTTAGACCATTGCTGCACGCTTCAGTTCTCACGTTGCTGTACTCAATTCTGTCCTTTCGCCTCATTTTGCTTTCGCGACTAGGAGTTTTTGGCCGCTGTGCACTCCTTTAAACCTCGTTCAAAAAGATGGTGTCGCAGTATTGTAGTTACTCTCATATTACTTCCTCGCGAATTTCGGACGCCGTACAAATCCTCTGACTTTTTCTCTATAATCATGTGGAAAGGTAATGATGTTATGTGGATTCGTCCAGATCACGAAACAACTGCATTAACATCAGTGTGCTACATCTGCTGCAGTTCATACACCATTGTAGATAGGGCAACGTTAACCTTCGTTGCAATTGCCGTACCAGAATTGCCTTCGTGATCCAGACATTCGATTACAGGACATTTTCAATTCCTCAATAATGATAACAAAATAACAAAACCTGCGGCTGAATTTGCGTGCAAAGCCGTTCATTCCTTTTAACAAATGCTGCCAGTAGCGGCACCAAATGGTGTCACCTTCAGGCCCCATGCGTAACCTGCCATCCACAACCGTTTTCAAGTACAATGAATAAAATCGTATGCAGCGGGCCAAAATTAACTGAATTCTGTAGTTTCCCCGTTGATTACAAGCCCAGTATGGTCGTCTGAAGATGACATTCTTTGGTGTCACAACCGCTAGCATGTTTTAAAAAGAACGAACGACGAAGAATGCATACACAGCCGCTGGTCTTCTTATAGTCATTAAAGTACTTCGGTAACGGATTACCATAGACTTTTTCAATTCCAGTCACCTGCGTCCGTCCCATTTGGAGATAAAATGATATTAACCGAACGATCACACTGGTAGATGTACATAGAGTTCAGTAAGCTAATGCGAACTGATTGCTACACAGAAAGCTGAAGAAATGAGGCCCATTCGAAAGGAACCTTCTTAGATAAAGGTACTGCATTGTCTTTGTGGATACTCTTCAGCACCTCTCTGTGCGGAAGACCAGACAGGCACACAACCATCTACATGTCTATAAGGGATATGAGAGAATGTTGAAAATTAAATACCTGTTTTACCACAAATCGATTGTTGTGATATGTAATCAAAACCTTTTGAGCGGTAATGACTGAAAACTCTCTGTGGTATCGTGAAGTAATCAGCGATGAAATGCGGGGAGGGGATAAGCTATCTACAAGTTTTACAAAAATGTGTTTTTGCTTACAAAACCAAATTAATAGGTAAAGAACTAACTGATTAGCAGAATTTCTGAAGACAGTCATAAGACAACAAACGTTTTTCAAAACTAGATGGTTTTGTTATTGTAATGATGCTTCGCCGTCTATAAGGAACGAGATAATGCCAACAAAAACACTTATAGAAACAAAAATCATAGCTTTCACTGTCAAAATTCTACGTCTTTCTTGTCGCTAACGTAATCTAAAGCAGCAAATGCGTGTTGGAAGGAAATGTAAAGTCTGCCTAAATCTTCGCAGTGTTTGACGGATTTTATGTGATACCATGATATGAACGCTGCCATGTAAACTATGTTAGCGGTTGTTGATTACATAGAGAGGACTAATGATCAGATTATTTCAGCAACAGCTGTTGGTTCTTAAAAGTAATTTATTTGCGTGCTCTGGGATAGGACTGACATGATACAAATCGCAGACTTTCACGTAGGTCAGGACAGAGAACAAGATGATGAAATACACCAAGAAGTGATTATTATACTGGAGGGGATACAAGAAGAATTATAGCAGACGGAGAATAAAAAAGCCATAATACCCGTTATCATAAATGGAGAACTTATCCAATGTGGAGGATTTGTATTGTAACTGAGGCTGTTGGTATTCTTTAACGGACGACAGAAATGAAAAACGATGCCTGAGACTTGGAGTGGGGTGGAAGTAACATGACTGTATAAGAAAGGAACTAGAAATTCTTGTGAAAACTGCAGAGGAATAATTTTGTTGAAAACGGCTGTAAATAATTTGCAGGAATAAATAATAGACTGAAAAGAGTAGCTGCCACCCTCTTAATGGAAGAAAATGGTTGTCAAACATGACGATTATGCAGTGACAAAATAATAATATTCTTGCAGATAACTGAGACATTAATATTGCACTTATAGATTATGAAAACGTCTTCAATGGAGTGAATACGTGAATGCTGTGGAATGTAATAGAAAGACGAGGTTGTCCAATATATGTAAGAGAAGTAATAAAAAGCAGTAAATGGAGGAGTATGATAACGGTGCAGTCTCTAAGCAACATTAGCATTATGTAACCTGCCGACATTGTCGATTATACAGACTAGAAGCTAGCCCAGGAATAAAACTGGTTACTAGAGACACAAATGTAAATACTGTTCTCTTTTCTGATGACCCTATAATCTTACATATGTTGGAGGTTGATCTAAAGTTTGGTGTACATTGTTCGGACGTAACAGGCAAATGATTTGATAATGCCAGAAAATTAAATTAAAATTATATCTTTTTCAGGAAAACGACCACTATTTTCTAAAATAACGATGAATGGAAAATTAGTTGAACAGATATCTCACTTTCTGTTATCAGAAATAGCAACGTATTTTTCATAACATCTACTGCAAAGGAGAAGGAGATTGGTACTTTATGCCAACCACCAAAAGTTTGGCAAAAATACAAAATCCATTTATTGTCGTCGACTTTTATTAACAATACACTTTTTAAACAGCTGCTGCTGTGTAAGTAGGGTTGACAAGCGATATGTTTGAGGGTGCCGTTAGTAATACCAGCGTTTTCTCCATAGCCAAGTGGCGATACATAATGATCACCACAATAAAAAATATAATTTTTATTGACTGTCGTTGATTTTTAAATGTACATTGATATGTAAATGGGTCGTTAAAGTGAAAATATAAATATGATGTTTGCTGTGAAAAGTCGATCCCCTAGTAAGACTTAAGATTTGAGGTAAAGTTTAACGGAAAAATTTTAAAAATTCCGGCATATGGTAGAAGATATCATTAGAAGCAATAACAACGTCTTTTAAAATTTTGTATTACAAGCGCGGTACTAGATAACAGTATTTATAAAAGATGTGCATATAGAACACCCCCCCCCTCCACACACACACACAGACACACACACACAAGATATTGTTGGAGTTAAGAATATACAAAACAGGCTTCTAAGTGGCACTATGCACAGAACAAGACAGCTAAACCAGGAAAGACAGTAAGACGAAATTCTAGAATGTTATGGCATCATCTGTATTCACATACAGAAATGAGGCACGAGAAACAGTAAAAAGTAAATCAATGAACAATACAATTTGCTGAAGTGAATTTTTTTTAAGGAAAGTGAAAGGATATATTCTGACAAATCAAATAAAGAATTATGAAAGAGGGACAAAGTTAAATATGTTTGGCATGAATGAAAGATCTGAATATGAGGTAAGAGAACAGAACAATCGTCGAAAGAATGCAGGCTGAGGAACAGTCAGACATATAACAGACTGTATACGTTAAACCAAGGGAGATACCGGAATGCTAATACTGGCTTCTGTGAAGACGCAGTGGCTATAAGCCTTCTCCTAGAAGCGAAGAAGAAGAAGTAGTGCTATATGTTCCATTTAGTTAGAGAATTTAGGTCACTACCTGAACCTACATTCCCATTCCTCAGCATCAACTTTTCCTCATTCAGATACTAGTATCACATTTCTTGGATGTGACGTAGGTTTTTTGGTTTACCGGAAGTGCGTTTTTTTGGCATTTGTATGTCGGAACGTGACAACACGTGTGTACTGGAAAGGATACCGCGAGAGAGGGCAAAAGGTCAGACGCGTGCAGCTTAAAGCAGAGTTTTCCAGCGACGCACCTGCGGCGTTATGTCGGTGATGGCCCTTTGTGGCGCAGGGCGCGCCTGCCGAGCTGAAAGCCCGACACTTCCCGTCGGGCAGAGCGCCATCGCCGTCGCTGGAAGTTCGGACACAACGGCGCTGTCCGCGTGTGAAGGATGAATGGTCCTCCTTTGTGGGAAATTTATGCAAGAAACGCTGCATCAGCTGCCCGCCGTATAAAACCAGCGCCGAGTCCGCCTGCCGGAACCACTTGCTGGAATATTCCGGAGTCTCATGGAACACTTTGCGTCCCTCTTGCCACCTATTACACAAAAAACCGTAAGTCTCGTACCAAAGTATACGCAGTGTTGGTTACGTCTGACAGGGATTTAAGTATTACATTAGGTCTCTAATTTTAAATGCGTGGCACCATTTTTTTTTGTAAACGCGTCTTCTAGCTCCTATATACCTCAACCAATTTCCGTCCTGTATTCATGGTGACATTGTTTTCCATGTAACGAGGAGATGCTGAAATACGAATGTTTGTTCGAAAGGTAAATTTCGAACTGAATGCCTTCCGTTATGTGAAGAATATACTGACGTGGAGTGCCATAACACGAAAACCTGTAAAATTCACTCTGTGGAGCAGGAATCAAAACGAGGGAATGCGTGTCTCGGCCTGTGCATGGATACTCGACCATTTCTGGGAAAACGACGGGCAAAGTTTCTGAGGTACTTTAGTGCCTTTGAACGAGTAAACGGTTCAGAAGCGGTAACACAATGGTTAGTAGTGGCTTCACGCTTTTGCGCCACATGTTCGAAACCCGATTATTATTTTTATTTTTGCTTTTCGTTGATCCAACAATGCCCTTAGAAGATCACTATAGGAAATCCAGTTTACGTTGAAATAACGTTGTCATTATTGGTCTACAAATTGTATGGTTGGCGAAAGAATTAAGAAAATAAAATATAAAATAAAAACAATAAATGAGAGAAAATTATTTGAAATGGTTTCCGGTGAAATTTCTGTACTGCATCATGATTTATAATCAGCAGCAAGCGGCAGTTTCCGGCAAAGTGATGCGGAATGTGTGGTTTGCCGCGAATTTATTACAACAAATTGACATCTTCAGAGATTTTCAAGACGTTACTTTCGCTACTGAGATTCATACTGTTGAAAACCTACCTTCGCACGATGCTCACGGTGTACGAAATTTCCACGTTTCGATTGATTCTATGATCGTTATTATCCAAGGGAATTCAACAATGTCCCTGAAGAACAGACGTAAGAAGAAAACAAAATAATTAATATCAGTATGTAATATAGGATTATGAGAAATTAAAAGACTGTAACCACTGAATATACCATACACGTGCATACTATGTGTTATATGTAGTGAAACCACGCTGCAATTTTACAATTCATACAATGCCCTTGTGTCACATTCGTGTGGGGTAACCTTCTACAGACAAGAGTAGATGAATGCAAATAAATAAACAAACAAATAAAACAAATAAAAACGATAATCAGGTTTAGAACAAGGATGAAAAATGAGAATTCGTGACGCTAGCCACTGTGTCATCGTTTCAGTTAGCTCAATCATGAGCAAAGGCATGTAAACTCTGTGGAAAACTGTGACCGTCGTTTTCTCTGCTTGTTTTGACTTCTCTTCCAGGAGAGAAATTTCTGGAAAATCCTGTCATGTTCTCACCGTGAAACGTCAGCCGTTCTCTTTCACGGCAAGTAGAGATAAGACGTCGCTATATGTGTCTAACGATGCCAATCAGTTTATTTGTTGATGAACAAACAAAAACGAAATAAACCATATTAATATTTGCAGCTGTGGAAAAACTTTTGGTGGAAAGTCTTTTCGAAAAGTGATCACCAAATTAAAAATTCCGCGTAGATAATTGAAATGAAGGACTTTATTAGCCATTCATACTTTATTCAGTACTTCCTACGCATGATTTAAAGATTATGGAAGCGTCACTGCTTTACGTGAAAATATAATTATATTTAAGGAATTAAACCAGTAAAAAAAATAAATTGCTACATGTGGGAGAGCTTAACCGAAAATAAAACGATTGGTTTTATTTTTCCCGGAGTCCCAAATAATGGATCTCTGTTCTGCTACTAATGATATCATCGTCGACAAAATCCATCTTCCCTTCTTACTTGAACAAAGAATCCAAAAGTGAAATATGCAGTTACAGATAAAAACGTGACCATTGTTTTCACTTATACACATATTAAAAGGTTTAATCTTAGCCTTAGATGAGCTTTCGATACTGTGACACTTATTTTAACCTATTAAACGATTAAGCATCGGTAACGGCTTCCTCATCAATTTAATATTTTTTAGGAACCAATTGCAAAATTATAACTATTATCATGGTTTTCTTTCTTTCATTTAAACATTTCCTGTATTTACATTATGGTTTTAATTGTGCCAGCATGTAACGAGAAATAGATATGTGGAAGTGCTAAGACGATCGGGAGCGAGCACGACGTAAGTTTCTGAAGTATTAATTACCGTGTGGAAATAAAATAAGTTCCATTCGTGACGAAAACAGGAAAAGCTTGGAATATTTCTATGACGTCAAGAAAGGCGGAGAACGCCACAAATTGCAACGATACATGTGTAGAACTTAGCACCTTCTGGAAAACGACTGCTGCACAGTTGTTGCTATCATACGTGGCTAATTTCAGAAAACAGCTGTATTTCAAAGATCGATGCGGGAGAGGAAAGCGTAAGTGCGAAGACTCCGGAGAGGAATCCGGAACAAGACAGAAAATATTTGAGGAATAGAAGACGACAATCATAAAATGCTTCATTACACCGAACTGTCAGTAAGCCGAAGCAACTTCATTAAGAAAGCGCTATTACGTCTTGAGTCATTCGAGCGGATGAAATACCTTCTGTGATATTTATGAAAACACCAAAGATTGGAAATGTTGCTTTTCTATGGACTTACACGTGGAAATTGACCGGTAGTGTTCTATGCCTCGAACTGTGAAGTGTGTCAAAAGGCAAATTTATCAATAAGAGGGATTAAGCATCCAATAAATTAATTTTGAGTGACGTAATAAGCAGATGATCTACCGTTTAAAACATAGCTGTGCTGTCTCCAATATTAAAAGTGCAAAATCCCTATCTCTATTTAAAATCCTTTAAACAGTGTGTTCACGGCAGACCTATGTGCTAGGCAACTACTAAATATTTATTTGACTTTCACCGTTAATTTTTCTAATTACAGAAACAGCCATCACTGCCTTGCGTAGATTAACAATCCTTAAGATCAGAGGAGCGTTGATTCCAGAGAACGTCCTCCACAAAAGTCCCAGCATTAGGTTAGACAAGTGAATATGTGAGTGGCATGGAGGTAAAGAGGAAGGAGTTGTACTTATGTCACAAACGTGAAGTCCGCCATCTAATGCAGCCCAAAACATTATCTTTACCACATTCATACCTTCATGGTTCACAGCCGTTGTACTTCCTGGTGACGTCGCTCTGACGCATCCGTACCCTGATTCAACCGTTGGGGTATCTATCAACTTTCGCGGTCGTATCTCAAATAGTATTTGGTTCTATGTGTGGAGACATAATTGTTTCATTAAAAATACCATCTTGAGTCGTTTACGGGTGAACTAATCGATCCGATCGTAATATGAAGATTAAAGAACTCGCAGTTCATTCGTAAGTGGAGCCACTGAAGCAATTTTTTCTTTTGTTTACATGAAGCCGAGATACGTGTATCATTGATTTCGTTCCTATATAACACACACAAGGTGACCACGCTTGTTGTTGGTACATCATCTCACGCCCTAAATTCCTCCCGAGAATAATTATTCATTGTTCACATTTCCTCCGTCTTTGAAAAAGAGTCTGGAGACAGGTGTCACGCGTGTGTGAGTTTTGTGTATATAATTATATGAATGTATGTGTGTGATTTGCATCCTTTCTGACGAAGGCTTCAGCAGAAAATTAATATGAACACTCTTCTGGTCTGCTGCTTGGCGTGTGAGTAACTCTCTGTCGACTTTACAGTATAGTTATACCCTCACGAAGATCGGGTGTAAATAATATAATGCTTTTCTGCAGGAACAATGATGTACATAATTACAATACTAGAAGAAAATAATGACGTTCATTACATCACATTAAACTTCTCTGTAGCACAGAAGAGGTTCACATTGCTGCAACCAAAGGTTTCGATCACAGTTTCGAAACAAAAGTGTTGATCACTTAGCCAGTGATAGAGAATGCTTGACCGACAGCAAAGTGAAATTAGAAACTGAACTGAAAACATTTCCCTTTGACTACACCTCCGACTCCGAAGAAGAGAAATTATTATAATTTGTAAGTGGTGATGGATAGGAATTACTGACTGACATCTGCCTGCCTTTAATTAAAAAAACCTGTACAGAAATTTGAATAGAGATCAACATAAATATCATTTCCGCCCTTTTTATTGCTCATCAGAAATACACATTGCATGTTATATCACCATACAGCGAGACCTTCAGAGTCGGTGATCCAGATTGCTGTACTCACCAGTACCTGTAATACCCAGTAGCACATCCTTTTGCACTGATGCATGCCTGTATTCGTCGTGGCATACTATCCACAAGTTGATCAAGGCCTCTTTCGTCCAGATTGTCCCACTCTTCAACGGCGATTGGGCGTAGATCCCTCAGAGTGGTTGGTGGGTCACGTCGTCCATAAACAACCCTTTTCAATTTATCCTAGGCATGTACGATAGGGTTCATGTCTGCAGAACATTCTGGCCACTCTAGTCGAGCGATGTCGTTATCCTGAAGGAAGTTACTCACAAGATGTTCACGATGGGGCCGCGAATTCTCGTCCATGATGACGAATTCCTCGCCAATATGCGGCCGATATGGTTGCGCTATGGGTCGGAGGATGGCAGTCAAATATCGTACAGCCGTTACGGCGCCGTCCATGGCCACCAACACCATACGTCGGCCCCACATATGCCACCCCAAAACTGCAGGGAGCCTCCACCTTGCTGCACACGCCAGACAGTCTGTCTAAGGCTTTCAGCCTGACTGGGTTACCTCCAAACACGTGGCCGACGATTTTCTGATTGAAGGCATATGCGACACTCATCGGTGAAGAGAACGTGATGCCAATCCTGAGCGGTAATTGGGCATGTTGTTGGGCCCATCTGTACCTTGCTGCATGATGTCATTGTCGAAAAGATGGACCTCGCCAAGGACGTCGGAAGTGAAATTGCGCATCATGCAGCCTATTGCGCACAGTCTGAGTCGTAACACGACATCCTGTGGCTGCAAGAAAAGTATTATTCAACATGGTGGCGTTGTTGTCAGGGTTTCTCCGAGCCATGACGCATAAGTATCGGACATCCACTACATAGTAGCCCTTGGACGGCCTGAGCGAGGCATGTTATCGACATTTCCTGTCTCTGGTTATCGCCTTCATGTCCGAACAACATCGCTTTGGTTCACTCCAAGTCGCCCAGGCACCTCCCTTGTTGAAAGCCCTTCGTGGCACAAAGAAACAAAACAGGCGCGATCGAACCGAGGTATTGACCGTCTAGGCATGGCTGAACTACAGATAACACGAGCCGCGTACCTCCTTCCTTGCGGAATGACTGGAGCTGATCGGTGTCTGACCCCCTACGACTATCATGTGTTGCTCATGCATGGTTGCTTACATATTTGGACGGGTTTAGTGACATCTCTGAACAGTCAAAGTGACTGTGTCTGTGATAAAATATCCACAGCGAACGTCTATCATCAGGAGCTCTGGGATCTGGGGTGTGCAAAACTTTTTTGATGTGTGTACAAAAATTTTTTTTGATATAACATGACTCGTTCCACATCATTATGATTTGTCATGGAAATGGAACATGAAACTATTTATTGGTATATCACAGAGAACCGAATAGACTCATGTACTCTGAAAACCTCTAAATTAAATTTAAAAATTAATTCAAGCATGTGATCAATGTAGACATACATTCCTACTGTCAAATGTTTGGTCAATCCTATAACAGTAGCTGTTATTGTCGAGAATAATTCTGAGAAAATAAGAAAATAGCCTACTGGTGGAACGGAAGGCATTTATGTTACCCAGGCTAGGCTGTCATTACCAAAGAAATGACTTACATACATGCTGAAGCAAAATACCCATTTTATAGTGTCTAAGTGTTTGTGACCATTCCCTAATGACGTTCATAGTATAGCACAATGCCTGAACATTTAAAAAATAATATCTTTCTTTTACCATATAAGCTGCTGTTATTGGTCCCATACTGAATGACGCACCATAGGTAATTTTCAATTTGAGGAGATGTGCAAGCTACACAATCTAATAGAAGAAGAACTGTAATGTGCATGGAGGTGCATGTCCATGCTGTTCTGTTTCTGTGACATTTCAGCAATCATTCATATTATTGACACGTACAGGATACGATAGCATTCCTTGCGTTTTCTGTCGTTGCCCACGTTTATGAGCTAGCAAAGGAAATGTATGTAGGTAAGTTTCTTTTTCAAATGCAAACATGAAAAATATTGTGAATACGTGCTGAAAACTTAAAATGTGACAAAAAACGAGAAGGACCAGTAAGGAAACAAGCATTGGTTTCGGAGTTCCAGCTTAATTTGCTATAGATAAAAATACAGCGAAAGCTGAATTAAAATGGATGATGAAAGCATGCTTTCCACATCAATTTTTTCACTTCTTTGCTTTTCTAAATATATGAAAAAAGAAAAGTTACACTAACGAGGCCAATCGAGTCGTACTACTGCAGCAAATACGCTCTTAGGAATAGAAAAAGGTTGGAAATTTCCTTCTTGACACTATGTTGTTCACATAAGCGCTAAATGTTTTAGAATTTAAAACAGTTGTAGCGTGCACATGCCAGAAATAACGAAAGGAAGCATTCGTAAACAATAGTATGCTATTTAAGATCGAGGCAGGTCCTGCTAACTCTGGCCTCAAAACAATGTACAGCGTTTGTCTGTAGTGCCATCTCTCTTCTTTTTTCACCTCCATGGTGTGTGGCTTCAAACACGTCATCATCTTTGTTTCAAACTGCGAAACAAATATTAATATATTAAAATAAAGTGTTCTAATATTAAAGAACTGTACCAACTGCCTATAAGAAAAGAGAATGACAAAATTTTACCGAGTGTTAGTGTCATTAACGCCACGTAAATCTCTTGCAACAAGAATTTTTTGATCACTGGATAACGGAGCTGAGTATATTTTCGTTCGGTACTACTGGTGTTACGTTTATGGCCTTTCAATGATTATATTTATGTCAGTTAATTAAATTTGATTGACATTCAAATTGTTGTATGGGACTGGCACTTACAAAAGTATATATTTTGTTACTACATTCTATCTATATAGGTAACGCTATCCAGTCCTTTTAACACAAATGAGGAAAGCATATATGTTCACCTAATCATTGCATAACACCAACATAAATTGTAAGTGAGATATTTGTTCCCAAATTCAATTAGAATTGAAAACTATTGGCGTTTCTGTAATCATTGTTACAGCGGATTGTCTAGCATTTCTACATGTATTTACTTTTATTCTTTGTTTAGTAAGAGTGAATGAAAATGAGTCCATGTGTCACCTTCGTCATCCCACTTAGGCACAAAGGAAATGGTAACTATTAGACAGTACCAAAGACTTACATAGTAGTATTTGAAACATTTTGTGTTAGGCCGAACCTACTAAAGAGACATAATATTTCAAGTTGATTTTGGTTTGCACGGTGTTGTTGTGGTGGTCACGTCATATTATAGTCAACAATTGTTAGACCTGTTGAATGCATTACGGGAACAGCAGTGATCAATGTCTTGTAAATAATTACTATTAAAAACAGTCTTGATCACGATTTATTTAACAAGGTGACCGGTTTCGACCACTACTGTGGTCATCTTCAGACCATTGAGTAGGAACCCCTTTCTGTTGGAGAATTCTCCAACAGAAAGGGGTTCCTACTCAATGGTCTGAAGATGACCACAGTAGTGGTCGAAACCGGTCACCTTGTTAAATAAATCGTGATCAAGACTGTTTTTAATAGTAATTAATTGTTAGACCATTGTAAGACAGTGCGGGGACAGCATTGATTTCGCTCATGTTTGTTAATTATAGTTTGCGCTATCGTACAGTACATCACCGATTTTGAATCTATATCTACATCTACAGGGCTTCTCTGCAAACTACATTTAACTATCATCGAAACAGCTTCACAATTGTTCTATATTATTCCACTCTCCAACAGCGCACGGAAAAAATGAACATCTTTCCGTGAAAGTTGTGATTACTTTTATTTTATTATGATTGTCGTTTCTCCGTCCACTTTGTAATACTGTAGTAGCTTATAAAGTAACAGCTGCGACAGTCAGTCAGTCAGAAGTAGAGTTAGGTCCTTTTTCACAACTGGCAAAAAATGTCTTGAATCTATAAGCTAATCTCTCGGACCTGCGTTAGTAACTACACCCACATCACCGAAATAAGAATTATCGTAGCCACATACGAACTTCGTATTTTTTGGGTTTTGAAACACAGAAACTTAATTTGGCTTGTCATAGAGCCATGCATTCTAAGAGTTCGGAATTAGTATGGAATGTAGTGCGATATCCTATTTCGTGAACACAACACAGTGGACATATCCCCAAAAGCTGATTACACTCACTTCTTTGTTGCTTTGTAGGCTGTAGTGGAGTCTACTGTCATCAGTGAAAGATACAAAGGCTTCTGGGATTCGCTGCGTCTGCCCGTAGCGTAAGCAAGCAAGTCGTGTTCTGGCGAGTTATTCGCACGCCGATTCGTAGCCGCTTTCCATACAGCAGATCCACTGCCGAGGAGGCGTGAAAAAGGTGCAGAGGTGACTGATACACATACCACACTGAAAATGATCTGTTGCTCGGTGTCCATTGCCCGCGGTGTCCCTTCAGATGGATTTTGGTGACAGGTGCTGCGATGTTTGATGTCATGATGTACAGAGATCGGGCTGCCGGCATGGTCATGGAGTTGATGTCATTGCACCAGGCAGCAAGAGTATAACTGGCACATTGTGATAACATGGTGTACAAAATGTTGCAACACAATAATGAACCAATCGGGTTCCAAAGAAATGGGCGCCATCGATATACCTAATCTTCTTACTCTAAGCTGCCTGGCCGGTGTATTTATAATTAACTGAAGAGTTGCTAGCAATCTCTGTGTCTGTTACATTTGCATATTGGCTTTATTTCAGTACCGTAACTGGTGTGTCAGATCCCCAACAGGTGTTGTTGCGTCCTGTGCATGTTACGAAAATAGTACTGTGCCTGCTTATCTTACACTGATCTCATTCACAGTGCCACACAGACTGTCCCGTTCTTGGTGACTGACTAATAATATCGAAAGTTTTTTCACTCTGTGGATGCTTTCATCGATGTATCTCTGAACTGAAGCCATTTTGGACTATGGGGACTTTTACTGTTTTGCTGTCTCGGTGCGTAGTATTGACCTCGTGGGACGCGGAAAAACGTTTCTAAACCAGAGCCACTCTGTCTGGCACACCAAATCCTTGTCGTTAATCCGATGGGTGGATTTGATACGAGGACGCCACACCTCCAGATTCTGTGGGCAACTCTTTAACAAACACAACCGTCCAGGTAGGGACGGACTTAAAACGGTTTAAGATATATAAAATAATATCTGCTAGCCCCATAGAGGTTCCCAATCCCATTTAAATAGTTCTGAGATTTGTTATTTTGAATCTTCAAAACCTGTTACTTGTAAAATTCACAATACATGGTTAAAGGACCTCATAACTATTATATATACACTCCTGGAAATGGAAAAAAGAACACATTGACACCGGTGTGTCAGACCCACCATACTTGCTCCGGACACTGCGAGAGGGCTGTACAAGCAATGATCACACGCACGGCACAGCGGACACACCAGGAACCGCGGTGTTGGCCGTCGAATGGCGCTAGCTGCGCAGCATTTGTGCACCGCCGCCGTCAGTGTCAGCCAGTTTGCCGTGGCTTACGGAGCTCCATCGCAGTCTTTAACACTGGTAGCATGCCGCGACAGCGTGGACGTGAATCGTATGTGCAGTTGACGGACTTTGAGCGAGGGCGTATAGTGGGCATGCGGGAGGCCGGGTGGACGTACCGCCGAATTGCTCAACACGTGGGGCGTGAGGTCTCCACAGTACATCGATGTTGTCGGCGGAAGGTGCACGTGGTGGCGGAAGGTGCACGTGCCCGTCGACCTGGGACCGGACCGCAGCGACGCACGGATGCACGCCAAGACCGTAGGATCCTACGCAGTGCCGTAGGGGACCGCACCGCCACTTCCCAGCAAATTAGGGACACTGTTGCTCCTGGGGTATCGGCGAGGACCATTCGCAACTGTCTCCATGAAGCTGGGCTACGGTCCCGCACACCGTTAGGCCGTCTTCCGCTCACGCCCCAACATCGTGCAGCCCGCCTCCAGTGGTGTCGCGACAGGCGTGAATGGAGGGACGAATGGAGACGTGTCGTCTTCAGCGATGAGAGTAGCTTCTGTCTTGGTGCCAATGATGGTCGTATGCGTGTTTGGCGCCGTGCAGGTGAGCGCCACAATCAGGACTGCATACGACGGAGGCACACAGGGCCAACACCCGGCATCATGGTGTGGGGAGCGATCTCCTACACTGGCCGTACACCACTGGTGATCGTCGAGGGGACACTGAATAGTGCACGGTACATCCAAACCGTCATCGAACCCATCGTTCTACCATTCCTAGGCCGGCAAGGGAACTTGCTGTTCCAACAGGACAATGCACGTCCGCATGTATCCCGTGCCACCCAACGTGCTCTAGAAGGTGTAAGTCAACTACCCTGGCCAGCAAGATCTCCGAACCTGTCCCCCATTGAGCATGTTTGGGACTGGATGAAGCGTCGTCTCACGCGGTCTGCACGTCCAGCACGAACGCTGGTCCAACTGAGGCTCCAGGTGGAAATGGCATGGCAAGCCGTTCCACAGGACTACATCCAGCATCTCTACGATCGTCTCCATGGGAGAATAGCAGCCTGCATTGCTGCGAAAGGTGGATATACACTGTACTAGTGCCGACATTGTGCATGCTCTGTTGCCTGTGTCTATGTGCCTGTGGTTCTGTCAGTGTGATCATGTGATGTATCTGACCCCAGGAATGTGTCAATAAAGTCTCCCCTTCCTGGGACAATGAATTCACGGTGTTTTTATTTCAATTTCCAGGAGAGTAGCACGTGCCTCACGATTGTCGTAATAAATCACATTAATATTGTCACAGACATTAAAAATACACAAGCATAATTTTTCAGTGCTACCTGTATGGGGCTCGGAATCTGTACGGGGCTGGGAGAAGTCACTTTAATCTTTTTAGGCCAATTTAAAAATGCGTTGCATTACTTTATTTTTATTTTAATAATTCTATTTTTAGTCCTATGTGTTTCAAGTGTCTTAACGAATTTTAAACATTTCGATGAGATTATATATTCTACTTATATAGTTACTGCTTACCCACTGCAGCGCCCGCGTAAGTCTGCGCAGCTGTTTCCGACCGCTAGCAGGCCGGCCGGTGTGGCCGAGAGGTTTTAGGCGCTTCAGTCTGGAACTGCGCAACCGCTACCGTCGCAGGTTCGAACCCTGCCTCGGGCATGAATTTGTATGATGTCCTTAGGTTAGTTAGGTTTAAGTAGTTCAGTTCTAGGGAACTGATGACCTCACCTGTTATGTCCTATAGTGCTCAGAGCCATTTGATCCGACCGCTAGAATACTGCTTGGAATGCGATCTGCGCACTTCATTGCGTGATGCTTTTTACGGTTTTCACAATGAAACTCTATCTCGCAATCTGAAAGGAAATCCAAGGAGAATGTAAAGTACACCATTGAGAAGACAATCAAAACCTTAATTGGACAATAGCCATGGTATCTTACTGATAACAGTGATACTAAACCGGAGTTCCTATACATCAAAGTAGATGAAATAAATATTCCAGAACTCTAAATGAAGAACTGCTTCCTACATAAATTAGAAGTTGATTTCCTTGGTGTAGCGAAGCAGCTTAAATCACTTGATGATTGCTGATACAATAACTCTATATTTAGCGATCATATACAACCGCCTGCGCGATGAATGACCCGTACCTATTGACTAGACATTTAGACAGGTCACCCCAATAGTAAAGAAAGATGAAAGAAGTAATTCGCTGTTCAGACCTATATCACTCACGTCCATTTGCGATATGATACTGGAACGTATGTGGTGTTCGAACACGCTGATCTTCGTCATCGAAACGATCTTTTAAAACATAGCACAGACTCAGAAAATATCGTTATAGTAAAACAAAACTATCTCGTTAGAAAATTATGCATGGAATAATCACAGTAATATGAAAATGATTGATTGTTGCTCACCTTGTAGTGGAGACGTTGATCTGCGACTCTACACGTCTGCTAAATGGTGAGTAGCAGTCTGTTATTTTTCTGATATTGGAACAAGTGTCTCTTAATTCACACGAAATAAAGACTGGTACTGACAGAAGATCTCAGATTGATTCCGTATTTCTAGATTTCCTGGAAGATTGTGAAACTGTTCCTTACAGGCGACTTCTAATCTGACTGTGTTCCTTTGCTTCATCTTCTCAGTCGTGCGATTCGATTGGTGTTTCCTCTCAGAATGGCTACAGTTCGCGACAGTTGACGGAAAGTCATCGAGTGAAAAAGATTTTATACTTGTGATTCCCCATTATAGACCTTCTGCTTTTCTCAGTCTAAATGAATGATTTATGAGATAATATGAGCTACCCTCATAGATTGTTTGCCAATGATGTTTTCGTTATCATCTGGTGCAGTCATCAGAATATGAAACAAACTGCAAAACAATTTAGTCAACATATCTATATGGTGCGGAAACCAGTTATTGACTCTAAACTACGAAAACTGTGAGGTCATCTTCATGAGTACTCAAAGGAATCTGTTAATTTAAGGTCACAGAATAAATCGCACAAATCCAAAGACTATCAGTCCAACCAATGCCATACTATTACGATTAGGAACTTAAACTGGGAGCCCCCCCCTCCCTCCCCCCCTTCAAATCACATGGATAATGTTGTGGGGAAGACGAAGTAAACGCTTCGCATTATTGACTGACACTTAGATGATGCAACTGGTCTACAGCGTGACTGCCTACACTACGCTTTCTGTCCTCTTCTGACTAACTGCTGAATGGTATAAGATCCTTATCAGACAGGACTGACGAATGACATCAAAAAATATTGGTCGAAATATCTGTCAAAAATGTATTTTTTTTTTCATTTTGTAACTGGGAAGAAATATTATACGTACCACGAGTTGACAGGAAAAATTTACTACAGATGCAATACGTTCGTCACTTCCTACTACAAGTCAGATGATAGCGGCAGTTAAGTGGAGCCAGGTCTAGCGTGTAAAATATTCAATATATTACCTTACAGCAGCTATCTTTCATTTTCATCATGTCTTGTAATGACAGTGGAGAAGTATACAGGCGACCATGCGATTTGTATTATCGTGAAACATGGCAGTGAGAGCCACGTGTATCAAACACGAGTTGGAGTGGGATGCATTCAAACCACGACGTTTTTCGTTGAAGTGTGATCTTTTCACGAAATTCCTATGGCCAACATTTTCCTCCAAAAATTAATTTGTTACCACCCTACTGCACATTACGAAGTTATCATTGTGGTAAAATAAGAGTAATCATAACTCGCACGGAATGATTTAAGCGTTCATATTTCCTGCGCTTTGTTCGAGAGTGCAACGGTGGAGGAGTAGTGTGAAGATAGTTAGATGAACTCTGTGTCAGAAAGCTATAAATGAATTTCAGAGTTATCATATTGATGTGGATACCCCCTGACATGGTCCTGCAGGAAGCTGAGATGTCAGGCTTTATCAACGTTTCGACCTCTCCCCACGTCAGTCAGACCGAAAAGAAAGCGAGTTAATGTCGCATTGTCATTAATTTATGAGCTATCGCTTAGCTTCCACGTCTCTAGCTCTTCGGATACTTAGATTAAAATCAAATGCAGAATTTGTGCCGAGCAGGCAGACAGGCAAGAATAAAAGTCCTACATAATGGACGTACAAACTACGTTACATATTATAGATGCCGGAAATCAATATTTTGTGATTCCGTCGGGCTTCAGATCCACCAGAAACGACATCGCTGGTATTACATCACTTGAAGTAAGCAATGAGGCTAACTATGACACGTGCCATTGCGATTAAAAGCAATTTCTCTGTATTACAGAAGTTTTACATGTAAATGAGTTTCAGAATGATCGGTTTAAACTGATTCATCGAGCTTATGAGTGGTGTGTAGCAATTTTTCAGTCGGATTGCCCTTTTTATTTAACTTGATCTCTTCCTTTAATCACATTTCAGAAGTTTCAAGCTAAGAAGTAGGTTAGGTTTCTATCGTAGCAACAGGAAAGTATTACAATCAACTTATAGTGGAGATGTTTCAGACGAAGTTTTCTTTCTATTTTGCTACGACTTAAATGTAATTGCTGGATTTAATTCATACTCGTGACCATTATATCGAACTTGTTGGAAAGCATGTCCCATGATGGAAAGCATGTCCCATGACCCATGTTCTCAGCTCTCGTAATTCTCCTTTTGATAATGATCCCAAATGCTCTGAAATTTATGTGGACCTTCGTTTTTGACATGAGAGGCTAACTCGAAATTAATCGTCTGTGTGTGTGTGTGTGTGTGTGTGTGTGTGTGTGTGTGTGCGCTCGCGCGCGTGTGCGTGTGGACACGCCCGTGAGTGGTTTGTGGGTGTCTTAGAGAGACAGAATAACAAAATGAAAGTTGTCAGCATGTGTACAAATCGATCTATTGCGTAACTATCGAAACCGATCTGTCACTTTAGAATAAGATCTGCCATGTCAGATAACGAGCGTGTGTTTATAACTTCTCTGTACTACTACACTCTCAATTTTAATACGTTATTTAGCTTCTGTCTTTTACGTACAGGTAAATTAATCACTTAATATCAAAAATATGACGTAGTAATCGATTACTCTTAATTTCATAATTGCTATACAAATAATGCTTCCTTATTACGGTACACATAATTTTATATTTATATTCTTCTCAGTACATGTAACATATACTTTTCAGTTTCAGAGATTATTTCTACTGTACTATACTATTAAATGTGTTTTTCTTTATCGGAGTTTCTGTAATATTTCACATCTCAGAGTCGTATTTTCGTAAAATGCGTTCCGTTATCAATTTCTGATGTGGCTCAGAAAGATAAATTCCACATAATTGGACTTAAGTATTATAACATTTGTTGTTACTTATGATGTAATTTATGCTAGTAATTTGCACAACAAAGTAAATTACTTGATAAATTGTTGGTTCTGAGGTCAACACAACCCAATTCTTTATTTTTTATGTCATTTATATTAAAACGTCTGCATGAAAATGCGTTTCAGTAAATAAACAACATTTATTGTTACATAAAGTTTATATGTAAAAGTAATAGCATAAGGAAAATATAATTTCAAATGCATACTGTCTAGAAAGGCCAGATCATGTGTGTTTGTTGGAGTCACTCGACATCTGGAAGCGTAAAGAGTAGGATGTAGGGACGAAGTGTGTGCATTATTGTAAATAATTGCGAACTGGCCAAAGCTGACAATTTTGTCAATAGATTATCACGCACGGAAGGCAGATCATAAAATGAATCTGAACGTGTGTCATTGCTGAGTAAATGTTGTTAACTGAAGAACCTTGGAAATATTTCATAAAACAATCATCCCAGAGACATATTCGGAAAAAATTGTCGAAGATGAAGCAACTATATAGGAAAAGTATTCTGAAACATGTATTCAGTTCTTCAATTATGCAGGAAAATTGTGATTACAGGTGCATAAGAACCCGACATCTCAGTTACACAATGAGGCAGTCCATTTGCAAGCTGTCGAGAATCTGAATTAAACATCCGTTATATTTAACTTTATCTCATTTTTACAAGCGAAGATCCTGCTAGTGTGATAGTGCTCGCGCGTGTGCGCTAGTGTGTGTGTGTGATTGTGAGAGTGGTCGTGGGGAGTGGTCGTGTGAGCGTGGATTTTTGTGAGTGTGCATGAGCTTATGTGCGTGCGTGGGTAGCTGCTGTTGCTAGCTCTGGCTCTACGCGTGCTTACGCTGCTAATAAGTTCTCTGGAGAAAAGGGTGGAGTGCTTTAACCGAGTGTCTTCACGGGATGAACTAAAGAGTGTCGCCACTGTCTAAGGGATCCATATTATTCGCCAATGTCTGAGGTGAACTTCAAAGAGACACATTCAACCATTTTATTTCTGTAGTAGTTTCTAACCAGGTATTTATTTATTTTTAACTTTTACTGACTTTTCTTATCATACGCTCTCAGTTGATCCTCTTACCCTGAAGTTATCAAAACAAAAGATCTCTCTCGCATCTATGATTTGTGTCTAATAACTTATAACTCCCTCGCTTCATTGAAAGCGCCATACTTTCCAACATGCCGCATGTGAATTTTGTGCCCAAAATAGTAAGCTGAATAAATGACGACGCTGCGGTTTTATTTAGGTTGCCCAAAATTAAAGTAAATGACATATTTTCGCCTTTGCGCATACTAACAACCATCAGCTGTATAAAGAAATGACGATAATGAAAATCTGAACCGCCCCGGTACTCGAAACATGGTTTCCTTCTTTACGTGAGCGGTTACCTTAATGACTTTGTCTATCCGTGCACGGCTCACGGCAAAACCCAAACTTCCATATGCCGTCGTTTCTTCGTCGCAGCCTGTACTTGCACCCGCAGTAAGTAATTCATTAAGCAATTCCCGTACAGGGGAGGACACTTTAACTGAAAGTCACCGCCTGGCATCAACGGAAAGAAAACGATATGGCATTTCATGTGTTGTTAATAAGGGCGACGCAGCGTTGCTTCAGACATACATGGACGTCCTAAAGAACATTGCATCATTATTCTTCACAACACAGGCACTACAATGTCCCAAAATTATAGTAACTAATTTATTTCGTTGAAGAAGTCTCCAACATTTAAAGCTACATTAGCCTGGATCGACAGAATCCATGGATGACTGTATTATAAATACAGTTAAAAGAAAATGAGGAGCGCAGTGCTAATAGTAAATGAAATGAGAAGACGGGACCTATGTAGTAGTATTCAGTATTAGCCAACGGCCGTGCGGACTTGGATACAAAGGTTCTTTTTAGATCGCGAAAGTTTAGCTGAATCGAGGGTATCACTACATGGTTGGGTGACAGTCTGGGTACGCCACGCACTGCTAACAATTTCCCCTCGGCTTTAACGGCAGATGGGTGGGGAGGGCTTATGATATAAAAGTCGATGATTACCAGTCTTTGCACCATTGTCCTGAATTATATTCCAAACCTTTCCACAAAGGAGCGTAAACAGAAGGCATCGATACTGTTAGACCGAGCGAGGTGGCGCAGTGGTTAGCACACTGGACTCGCATTCGGAAGGACGACGGTTCAATCCCGTCTCCGGCCATCCTGATTTAGGTTTTCCGTGATTTCCCTAAATCGCTTCAGGCAAATGCCGGGATGGTTCCTTTGAAAGGGCACGGCCGATTTCCTTCCCCATCCTTCCCTCACCCGAGCTTGCGCTCCGTCTCTAATGACCTCGTTGTCGACGGGACGTTAAACACTAATCTCCTCCTCCTCCTCCTCGATACTGTTGATAATTACTGTCCGTGGGATAGGGACGTTAGGCTCGGTGGATCCTTGGTGCTCTTCGAGAGGAGTAGGCCATGTGCCAGCATTTGATGTCACCCTCTCCCTTCTGTCATTATCTCCGACAAGAACATAACATTACATTACACAAATACTAATTACATTCACCAACTCTTAAAAGATTAGCTTAGACGCACTTTTCTCACACTTTGCGAAGGAAAAGTTCCTGTTTGTGCGAAGAAAAGGGAAAACCTTTCCAATAATGCGACTGAACATACCCTCCGTGGTCTCCAAGCCATTCTTGCCATACGACTATTCTGCTATTCCGTAATAGACTGTAGGTACTGTAACGGTAGCACCAGTCACCTTAAACGGCAATCGATGCTAACGTTATACCTCAGGGAGGTAATTTTAAGAAGTACTGACCGTGAGATAACCTAATGGAAACAAAGCACTGGAACTGGGATTCATCTCCGAAATACTCCAGCAGAATGTAACTATCAGTAAACAAGTGGATCAGGAACAAAAAAATGTTCAAATGTGTGTGAAACCTTATGGTACTGAACTGCTAAGGTCATCAGTCAGTAAGCTTACACACTACTTAACCTAAATTATCCTAACGACAAACACACACACCCATGCCCGAGGGAGGACTCGAACCTCCGCCAGGACTAGCCGCGGGTCAGGAACAGACATTCTACCAGCAGAAAAACAAGTTGTAACATTACATATTGAAATCGGTCGTCAGCCTAGTTACGCATTCTTGTGTCAAGCTATATAATAAAGCAGAAGACAGTGTTTCAACTAAGCTAATCTTCCTTAACACACTCTATAATGTCTTGCATTATATTTGTTCACACTACAACACAGTAACCTAAACTTGCAGATAAATGTGTAGCTAACTAGTAAGTCAGAGAAACAAAAGGTCAATGAGATGGTGAACAGTGACTTATGCCTCTCAACAACAGTTACTTTAAATGAACTACATTGCAGCCGTTTATGGAAGCAGTCACCAACAAACATGAAACTAGTAGCAATGATAATGTTAAAAGAATGAAATTAATCTGAATTAAATCAGGGAGTCCGTTAATGATCATACTCTATAACATCATTGCTTAATACAGGGTCTCTACGCCTGCGCATTATGGTTCAAATGGCTCTGAGCACTATGGGACTTAACATCTGTGGTCATCAGTCCCCTAGAACGTAGAACGACTTAAACCTAACTAACCTAAGGACATCACAGACATCCATGCCCGAGGCTGGATTCGAACCTGCGACCGTAGCAGTCCCGCGGTTCCGGACTGAACGCCTTAACCGCGAGACCACCGCGGCCGGCGCCTGTGCATTAACCAACTTACATCAGTATAGCTGACACTGTAAATACAGGGTTATTACAAATGATTGAAGCGATTTCACAGCTCTACAATAACTTTATTATTTGAGATATTTTCACAATGATTTGCACACACATACAAAAACTCAAAAAGTTTTTTTTAGGCATTCACAAATGTTCGGTAAGTGCCCCTTTAGTGATTCGGCAGACATCAAGCCGGTAATCAAGTTCCTCCCACACTCGGCGCAGCATGTCCCCATCAATGAGTTCGAAAGCATCAATGATGCGAGCTCGCAGTTCTGGCACGTTTCTTGGTAGAGGAGGTTTAAACACTGAATCTTTTCCATAACCCCACAGAAAGAAATCTCATGGGGTTAAGTCGGGAGAGCGTGGAGACCATGACATGAATTGCTGATCATGATCTCCACCACGACCGATCCATCGGTTTTCCAATCTCCTGTTTAAGAAATGACGAACATTATGATGGAAGTGCGGTGGAGCACCATCCTGTTGAAAGATGAAGTCGGCGCTGTCGGTCTCCACTTGTGGCATGAGCCAATTTTCCAGCATGTCCTGTAACGTTTTTTTCGCAGAAGAAAAAGGGGCCGTAAACTTTAAACCGTGAGATTGCACAAAACACGTTAACTTTTGGTGAACTGCGAATTTGCTGCACGAATGCGTGAGGATTCTCTACCTCACAGATTCGCACATTGTGTCTGTTCACTTCGCCATTAAGAAAAAATGTTGCTTCATCACTGAAAACAAGTTTCGCACTGAACGCATCCTCTTCCACGAGCTGTTGCAACCGCGCCGAAAATTCAAAGCGTTTGACTTTGTCATCGGGTGTCAGGGCTTGTAGCAATTGTAAACGGTAAGGCTTCTGCTTTAGCCTTTTCCGTAAGATTTTCCAAACCGTCGGCTGTGGCACGTTTAGCTCCCTGCTTGCTTTATTCGTCGACTTCCGCGGGCTACGCGTGAAACTTGCCCGCACGCGTTCAACCGTTTCTTTGCTCACTGCAGGCCGACCCGTTGATTTCTCCTCACAGAGGCATCCAGAAGCTTTAAACTGCGCATTCCATCGCCGAATGGAGTTAGCAGTTGGTGGATCTTTGTTGAACTTCGTCCTGAAGTGCCGTTGCACTGTTATGACTGACTGATGTGAGTGCATTTCAAGCACGACATACGCTTTCTCGGCTCCTGTCGGCATTTTGTCTCACTGCGCTCTCGAGCGCTCTGGCGGCAGAAACCTGAAGTGCGGCTTCAGCCGAACAAAACTTTATGAGTTTTTCTACGTATCTGTAGTGTGTCGTAACCATATGTCAATGAATGGAGCTACAGTGAATCTATGAAACCTCTTCAATCATTTGTAATAGCCCTGTATTTCTTTCTTGAGCTTGGTATGAAGCAATTAAACAGAAAGCAGATCTAACTACGCTGGCTCTGAAGGAGCTTTTGCTTTGCTTCGTTAAGTAACTAGCCTGGTGCACGAGGCCCTTAAGCCTTCATGGTTAGAAGAACCACGCTCATTAACAAAACCACCCAAGTATGTATGAAAAAGGGTAACTACTCTTATCATTAATTTATTTATGAGGTATAGCACAACAGACTGTAATTTTTAAATAACAAATGCGCTTTGAGAAGCAGTATTTTACTCAAAATATAATTGGCTGTGCAAATGCCAAATCAAGTTCAACCACTGTCTCATGAAATTAGCATTTGTAAACTTTAAAGTGCTTAAATGCAACAGTTAATAACCTTTTTCATTACATATTAAATTTACTATTTTCAGGCAATTTTTCAGGTAAGGAACATAGTTTGAGAAAATAACAGCAGATAGAATTAAAATTGTACTGGAAGTGCAGTATTTCTCAAATTATAAAAATGAACTTTATTACTGCACACATTAGAACACAATCACAATTATTTTTGTAGTGGCTGAATAAATCTTTCCATAACAAATAAGGACACTTGGAATTGAATTCAATAGTATGGGATTCCTGTCCAGGTTTGTGATTTGGGAAAATCACGTATGTGACAGTTTTTTAGCAAAACCACGGTTTTTATTAAAATCAACCAATTTTTACAAATACCTTGTTCATTTACAGAGTGACAAATATAAGTGGAAGTCTGATAGTGCTGTTGGCGTAATTAGGAGTGGCTGTTAACGTGGCGACGATGCAGTCGTGTCAGTATTGTTGGCCTCGCCCCATTCTTCTTGGCGTCGAAATAATATTTTAGTAGGGGCAGGAACCATGCCATGATAATAGTACAGCCAAATGCACTATCCGATCCCCTTTGATATTGCTCTTAAGCTCTTCTGTCCTGAAAACTCCATGAACGATACGGTACTGCTAACGCGATATTAACCACACCACTGCTCAGCCCCGACTCCCTACCCATCAAAAAGGACGAGTTGCCGCAGGCGCGCCAACCACACCTTTTCCAGTCAACCTGACTACTTCCGTAGCTGCTGGGTTTCCCGACATCTTTTACATTCAACCCTACGTTCCCTACCTATGGACCAAGTCATTTAGAGTACATTATATAACATCCATTCCAGTAGTTATTTAAATCCACGAGCACATTTGAATCAACATCGTTCAAAAGTTTCACATAACTGAAAAATGTATAGATAGTCAAAGAATTTCTGTAACAGATACAACATTCTACATAAACAACTCTACAAATTAACATATACATATTGACACTGATACAAAATAGGTCAAAAATAGGTATTACAGTACCAAGACAAATAGGGGATGTTTAACAATGTAATTCCCAAGATATTTCGATTCTAAAACTTCATTATCAGCAATGTACAAAATTAGTGCATCCCAGGCTTCCATCAAATAAGTACTGGTGACGTTCCACCATCATCAGAGGGTTTGCTTTATTTGCTTAGCTTCAGATTATTTGGCCTCTTAGCTTATAAGGACTGGGCTGTTTTTAACAACATTGATGGTTTGCGTTGAAATTAAAGTGATAAATTTAATTAGGGTCCATGAATGATGTTACATTTCAATGAATTGTTTTGTTCATTGTGACCGACTCACGAGGGTGTTTCAATCTATGTTCGACGTACTACTTCATTCGATTCTGTAATATGTTTATCATACTGATAGCTGAATCAGTTTATTGTTCATCTACATCTACGTCCACATAAATACTCCCCAAACCACCATATGGAGTATAGCGCAGTGTAACTTGCTCATAGTCATTTCCTCTGCTGTTCCACTAGCAAACAGTATAAAAGCAAATTATATAAAAGTCTCCACAAGAGCCCCAGTGGTCAGCTCGACGCAATGCCACGCCACGGTGCCTGGGTTCGATTCCCTGCTGGGGCAGATTTTCTCCGCTCAGGGACTGGGTGTTGTTTTGCCCTCATCATAATTTCATCGACATGTCCGACGCGCAAGTCGCCTAATGTGGCGTCGAATGCAATAAGTACTTGCCCTCGGCGGCCGAACTTTCCCGAATGGTGGACTCACGGCCCACAATGACGTACGCTCATTTCCATTTTTTTGCATAAGAGCCTCAGATTCCTTAGGTGAAATGTACGTTGTCGGCAGTACAATCGTTCTTCGGTCGGCCCCTATTGCTGGTTCTCCAAATTTTTGCAGTAGTGTCTTCCGGAAAAAGACTCCCTCCCCTCCAAGAGACTTCTATTTGAGTACACGAAGCACGCCGATAACACTTGTGTGTTGATCTAACCCAACGGTAACTATTGTAGCAGCTCGCCTCTTAACTGCTTCCTTGTCTCCCTTTGATGCGACGTGTTGGGGATCCCAAACACTCGAACAATACCCAAAATGGCGTCGCAATAGCGTTGTATACACCTTCTCCTTCATGGATGAGTTGCAACTTCGCAAAATTCTCCCACCAACAACGAAGTCGAGCATTAGCCTTCCCTACTATCGTTCTGACCATCACATTCCATTTCATACCGCTTTGCCACGTTGGGCCTAGATACTTAACCGAAGTGACTGTGTCAAACTGCACACTAGCAATGCTGTATTCGAACGTTACAGGAGCGTTTTTCTTGTTCACCAGCAAGAACTTCCATTTTTCTGCATTTAGAGAAAGCTTCCATTCATCACACAAAGTAGAAATTCTGTTTCAATAGTCTTGTATCATCCTACAGTAGCTCAACGACGACACCTTCCCTTAAACAACAGCGTGATCAGCAAACTGAGGTAAACTGCCGCTCACCCAGCCAATTGTGTGGTTTATGTATACAGGGAGTTAAAGCGTTCCTGACACATTTCGCTGGGCAGTCCTGACAATACCCTTGCCTCTGATGAACGCTTGACTTGGAGGAACGCGTGTTTTGTGTATTATTGAAGAAGATTTCCAGCTACTCACATGTACAGGAACATACTTCCTTAATAGTGTGCAGTGGGGCACCGTGTGAAACGTTTCTGGGGAATCTAGGAATATGCAAGCTTCCTGTTGCCGTCCATGTAAGGTTTTTGGGATGTCACGTCTGCAAAGAGCATTATCAGTTTCGCAAGAGTGATGCCTTCTATATCCGTGCTGATCTGCGGATATAAGCATTTCCGTCTCAAGAAAATTTATTAAATAGGAACAAATAACGTTTCGAGAATTCTGCAAAGCCATGTTGAGGGTGTTGGACTGTCACTCTTCAGGTGAGTTCTTTAGCATTTCTTGTATGCAACAGTCACCTGTCCTTTTTTCCCATAAGCTTGGATTTTTGGCTAAGAGAAAATTCGAGATGAAAGCGAGCTAAGACAGGTTCCAATGCCGCAAAAATCTCTCTGTAAAACTGAACTGGAATACCATCCGGACGTGGTGACTTGTCTGTTTTCATTTCTAATAGTTGCTCCTATACGTCACGGTGGCCGATTTTTGTGTCCTCCTAGCGTGAGTCAACGTGACAGTCAAACGTCGGTATGTCTGCAAGATCCTCTTGCGTGATTTCTTAAAAGTGAAACTGGAAACCTCAGCCATCTTTTTGCTGTGCTATATTGCCACCACCGACTGGTCGACGAGTAACTGGGTAGAAACCTTCGACCCACCTATTGATTTTACATCTGACCAGTATTTTCTCGGGGTCTCGACAAGATATTTCATGAACCTATGACAGTGCAAGTTGTGTACGTCACTGATACCACCACTTACGGTGACATAAATTTCTAGTAACTTTTGAATGCCAGCATTAGCACTCTCTTTTTTGACGTGCGAATGCAACAATGTTTCCTTAGCATTTTCTCATTCTGATTATTAAACCACAATGGCTCCTTCCCATCCTTAATAAATTTACTTGGCACGTACGTTTCCAGAGCGTTATTCGCAGTCAGTTTCAACTTGGCCCATAATCCCTCTACGTCTGTCGTACTGGAGCTAAATTATGTCCGTTCATTATCTAAGTGGGATGCTAGT
Source organism: Schistocerca cancellata (assembly GCF_023864275.1). Lineage (NCBI taxonomy): Eukaryota > Metazoa > Arthropoda > Insecta > Orthoptera > Acrididae > Schistocerca > Schistocerca cancellata. The sequence continues at coordinate 729,456,192 of NC_064628.1, read as the reverse complement.
AAGTGCTTATGTGCTTTCTGTAGCACAAACGTTGTCCTGGCCTTTTTGACATACAGTAAACATTGTCGCTATAATGACATCGTGATCACTAACCCCTGTTTGTTACTGATTTCGTGGTAAGGTAGGACCTGTTTGTGGCCAAGAAGCTTAAAACATTTCCGTTGCGAGTTGGGTATCTAACTAGTTACAGGAGGCAGTTTTCGGAAAACGTTCTCAGAAATACTCCACAAGACTATCTGTACGTACCGCCTGATACGAATTCCTAGACGTTCCAGTGTACGTCGGTATGACAGTGACATCCAACTAATATTGACTGTTTGTGTACAGTTGTAGTAGTACGCAATCCGAGGATATGTTTGAAACCATACCGACCAAACTGGCAGTTTCTTGAAGACCTTCTCTGAATCAAGTTCCATCATAAGTTACTTTCATAACCTCTTACTTTCATTATGTCCTTATCTCTTATTCTGTCTACTGATCTAATCTTCAGCATTCTTCTACAGCACTACATGTCAAAACCTTTCAGTTTGTTTTTGCCTGAATATGTCATCACTCATTTTTCACTTGCAAACGAGACTACATCCGAAACTAATCCTTCGTAGATATTTTGCAACTCTTAAAATTATATCAGATGTTAACAACTTCCTCTCTTTCAGAAATACATTTCTTGCCATTTTAGGCAGCATTTTATGTCCTCTCTATTTCGGCAATCTCATTTTCTGATTGAATTCCCTCATCTTCTCCTGTTTAAATTCGACTACAATCCATCAGCCCTGTTTTATTCTTTTGATGTTCACCTCATAATTTCTTTTCCACACTATCCATTCTGTTTAAAATGTGCTCCAAATCCTTTGGTGTCTCTGAGAGAATGGCAATGCCATCGGCAAATGTCGAAGTATTTATTTCACCTCCCTGAACTTTAACCCCCTTTCCTACAGATTTACTTCACAGCTCGTTCGAAATAATGTTCGAATAAGGTCGAGGATTTGCTACAACCCTGTGTCTCTATCCACCATGGTTTACTTTTCATGTTTTTCGACTCTTATATCTGCAGTCCTATTTCCCTGTACTTTATTTCTGCTATCTTCAAACCATCAAAGAGTGTAGTTTCGTCCATATTCTCAAAATTTTTCTGTAGTTCTACATACATTATAAACGTAAATGTTCCTTTCTTCAAATTATCATGCAGGATAAATCGTAGGGGCAGAACTCTCTCATGTGAGCCTAGATTTCTTTAGAATCCAAATGATCGTCCTAGACACGGGTTTCTGCTAGTTTTTCGGTTAGCATGTAAGTAATTAGTATCAATGGTTTCCAACTATAACTTATTAAAGTTATCGTTTGGTGATAATCACATCCGTCAGCGCCTACCTTCATTGGAACTGGGATTCCGTCAAATACACATTCTTGTGGTTTTGTTAACACAAGAGTTTTCGTTTCATTTGTTTAACTTCACATCTAGATAGTTTGTGTGGAGCTACGTTTTAGATGGCACCCGTGGTCTAGAGTTAGCTTTTTATACTAGCTAACCAAAACGTCATCGGTCCCCGGTTCGAAACCCGCCACAGCTTAATTTTGATTAATATTCAGCACTGTCTGCCGAAGACTTCCGGAATAATAAGGCACCTTCACTGTGTCAACCGACTTAAAAAGGGCGGCGGAGCAGACAGAGATTCGGAGCACTCTCTTGTCCCTGGGAACGGAAAATTCCCCTAAAGACGGAAGAATCACCAGTAATCAACAGCATGGGTATGCAGAAGGCATTGCAAATCACAGTGTTAAAGACACATAACGTGTATCCACACATGTGGCCTGTAATTGAAAAATTGTCTTGATGATTTCACCCTTGGAAAAAGATTTCGGAATAGCCAACTTTCGGATCCCCGGGAGGGGAAAAAGCAAAGTCTCAATCTAGATATAATCGGGACAGTCAAGAGGAATGGAAAGAAGGCAAGGATTTCTGGTCAGAGAGTATGGAGTAGTATCAACAGGAGCAGAAAATGGTATAATGGGAGTAAGATTCGTTATGAATAGGAAAGTAGGGTTGAGAGTGTGTTACTGTAACAGTGTTCTTAACAGAATCGAGAGCAAACCAACACCGACAACGATAGTTCAGGTATACATGCCGACGTCCCAAGTAGAAGATGACGAGAGAGAGAAAGTATATGAAGATACTGAAAGAGTAATACATTTTTTAAAGCAACGGCCTTGCCGCAGTGAATACACCGGTTCCCGTGAGATCACCGAAGTTATGCGCTGTCGGCACTTGGATGGGTGACCAGCTAGGCCGTCATGCGCTGTTACCATTTTTCGGGTCGCACTCGGCCTCGTGATGCCAATTGAGGAGCTACTCGACCGAATAGTAGCGGCTTTGGTCAAGAATACCATCCTCATGACCGGGAGAGCGGTGTGCTGGCCAACCGCAATTGATTGGAGGTCCAAATGTTTTTCGTGGACTCCATTTGAACTTCACCTGTGATGTTCAAGCAGCGTTTGGAGGTAGTACCTGGTTGACACTTGCTGTAGTATGGGGCAATCATGCAGATTATGGGGGCCTTGAAGCATTTCCAGATGCTAATATTTTGGCTTCGAAGACATGGAGTATAGCTGAGACTACAGGGCTAAACAGCATTATGGTACTCTTGTTCCAAGTATGCCATTTGGCGGTTCAGTGTATGAAGCAGAGTGTATGTGTGTGTGTGTGTGTGTCCAGCATCTCATGGGTCGATTTCAACCAAATTTGGCACAGAGACAGCAGGCCTCACAAGTATGGTGTTTATAGACTCCTAGCTGAAATACGAGAGGAGATGAAGCAAGAACGTATTTTCCCAGCCCCTGGCGTATAGGCTGCCCTGTACAATATTGACGTGTGTCAGCAGAATTACTCTGCCAAATGAATCTGCCAAGAACAGCCGAGATGTCGAGAGCAGGAAATGGTTCTCCGCTCCTCGACATGTAGGCCGCCCTCGATGACAGGCACATTCTGTTCGAGCAGGCTAATTAGAGAATTTTTAGGACAACCCAGTATCTATTCCCTCGTAAAAGAAAAATCTGTAAAACTTTATGAAATGTCACAAACATCACCTCATTCAAAATTTAGGCCGCGAATCCCCAGAATTTCTTCATAAGCATGCAAAATTAAAGCTCACGCACCACTTCAGAGACATTTAGAAAACGCAAACACACACAACAAATATCTACACAGAAACAAACACACAAAAAACAAAACCTCATCTTCTTGAACACCCAAGCGTCTTCTCACGTCAGACGGGCACAGCCCAGTGGCACGTCTTGAGAACAGAACAAATCGAAAGCCCGTGCCCGGGCAGTCAGTGGTTTTACTGCTCACGTTGATGAGGGGATAGCCATCGAAAAGCCGAGAATTTTATTCGAATTGGTGCGGCTCGGAAACTGAGATTTTATTAGGATATACGGTGGCGAAGGACTCCGAGGACATACATGTCCGTTGCGTTGACTAACAAATGCAGACTATTATTTTGGGAATTTTCCCTATTTACTATACTGCCAATAATATTTCTTGAAAGATTCGGGCGAGTTTGTTACCACTTATTGTAAATATCTTCGCTTTCTTAATAATTAACGTTGAACATACATTCTAACTATAAAGTAATTAATAACATAAAATTTTTCTACCTCAGTTTCAATTTTTTTATTGATATACGACCAGATTCAAAGCTGTATCCACAATTATGACTTATAAAATGCTTTGCCATGGAGGAGAGCATGCAATTTTAAAATTCGGTATCATAAAGAGCGGACTAAGTGTCAGCTGTTTTTGATAATGCCGTTAATATGTAACTACTGTTCAACTTTTGTATTTGCATCTGTGTATTGATTTTATGTTTCTTTTGGTCTGAATCCTTTGATCCTCAAGCGTAACTGGTTCAGTGATATATTGTGAACATGATTTGCTTGCGAAGAAAACTGGAAGCTGTTATGCACTAACAGTTGCCTGAAATTGGAATTAGAGTAATTTGAAAGTATGCAATGCATAATTTCCATCAACAGACTTTGTGTACTTCTGCCACAGGACTTAGACTGATTGCTTAAGAATGGCACTAGTAATGCAGCCGCACCAGAAAGGTTGGACGGTAACGGTAAGAGTAACGAAAGCGACGTAGTGGTTTGGTTTGACAATGCAGAAGGCAGCGTATTTTCCATCCTAAGTAACAGAGTGGTGGCAACACCTATGATAACCGTACTGAAGAGCACAGGATAGGCTATTTTTGTGCTAAATACTGGAAGTGATAAGCAATTACTTACTTTTTCGTGTTCGAAAACCAGGTCACAATTTTTAAGCCCAGTATAGGGTCACGTCCAAAGGCTTATTCTTGTCCGGCCTATAAGGGCAGTTTGGGCAGGCGAGCAGATGCTCCGTATCCTGCACAGCGTCACAGTCACACTTGTCATCCACGGTTCCAAGACCCCACTGAATCATATTTGTCTTGACTCGGGCCATCCCTGCCATTCGATTTAGTGTCCTCCAAGTCTTCCAATTTGTTCTGACTCCACTGGGCACTCCCTGCGCAGGTCGGTAATCAACTGGTGGTTCTTCTATTTTTGTGGATGAAAACATTTTACAGGATTTCAATTGCCCAGGTTTACACTTATCGCCAATAAGGGGATGATGATCGTCAATAGTTTGTCTGAGCTTCTCTGTGAATTCTTGTGATGTCCTCCGAGAGTTGGGATTCGCACACCCGACAGCTCTATATGGTTTCGGTAGGGAAAGGTTTCATGCATCACGATGTTACTCGACATATTTCATTAAGACATATGCCGACCTTCTTTGCATGGGTTGATCTGGACCATACTGGGCAGGCATATTCACCTGTAGAGAAGCACAAGGCTTGTGCAGTGGTTCTTAAAAAGGAAGATTTGGGATCCTATTTCCTGTTAGCTAGTTTCCGCAGAGTATTATTTCTGGCAGTTAACTTTTGTCACGTCTTTTCGCAATGGTGCCTGTATGTCAGAGATATATCGAGTACCACGCCCAGGTGCGTTGGTTTGCTCCAGCGTGGTATTATTCCAAGAGACTTTAAGGTTTGGCTTAAGAAAGTTGTTTCTATAATCCTCTGAAATTTCTATAAGAACTTTCTCAAGCTTCTACATCCTCAAAGATGCTCCCCAGTGCTGTAATTGCCAGGCCATCCGCATACAGATAATGTTTTGTACGCTTAGGCATCAGTTGGTCGTTAGTGTACAGATTAAATAGGGAGGGCGCCAAAACGCTTAGTTCATTATAGAGTGTCGTTCAGGGAGAGCACTGTTATCTTTTAATTTTCGTATCCTTCCTCTATGTGTTGTGTTAAGCACAGAATTTGGGTAGTACATGATTTTCCAGGTATAAAACCAGCTTGTTGAGGAATAAATTTAATCCCAGTAGTGTCTGTCATACGATTTAAAATAAGTCCCTTACACAATTTGTAAAGGTGACAAAGGATAGATACTGGGCGATAATTCGTTGGTGAATAATGTGCCTTCCCGGGTTTCAAGAGTGCTACTATCTTTGCCTTCCTCTACATCTTGATTGTCTCACATGTTTCGCGACACTGGCTGAAAAGTCACAGGATCCAGTTCTTTGTGCCCGATCCAAGGATTTTGATCTGCTCCGTGCACATGTCATCCACCCCAGCTGCTTTGCTGCTTTTCGTATTGCTGAGACCCTTGTTGAATTCCGTCATTGTAAAGGGTGTTATAAACCTCTTAGTTTCTGATTCTAGAGTCCCGTTAATTTTTAATTTCTGTTGTTTTGTATTGGTCTTTCCATTCAGGAGCAGTTGCTAATCCACTTAATTAGATGTCACCGCGGCAGACTGTTTGGGACCATTTGGGTCTCCGTCAAGTTTTTTAATAAGATTACAGGCTATTTTGCTGCTACGTGCCATATCCATCCTCTCCAGAGTCTCCATCAATTTATTTTGCCGGACTTCACTTAAGATATCCATCAAAGCCGTACCACAAGCTACTGTTTCTTGATTATAGTGGTAGTTTTGTTATAATTCCTCGTACTTGGCCAGCGATGCGAGAGACCTGCTGCTAGAAATTAATAGACAGCTGAAAGGTGCACACAGTACATCAGACTAAAACGAACATCACAATCTAAAATCAACAGAAGAGTGGTGCTCCGAAGTGCTCCAAGGGTGGGCCTGAGGAGGTAGCTCTAATGTAAGGTGAGGTGAGACAGGCACCCAAGAGTAAGGTTAAATAATCGGATGGCAGCCCGGTCCAGGGACGGCTGAAGGACTGACCCACAACCTAATCAATTCTCTTTCGACTAACCAACGGCACGACAACGAAAAGTATCAGCCGAGGACGAAGACATCAGCAGCACTACATCTTCAATATTGGCGTCTAAAAACAGCCAAGTCACAATAACCATCCTAAGAAAAAAATATGAACATACAACTAAAAAGCTGTAGAACTACCCGCCGTGCTGGACAGCGTCAACACAGCGAAGAAAAACACACTAGCAGAAAACAGTGGTAACGACCAGGGCAGGTAACTGGGGCATTAACGACCACAAGGCAGAAATAAACGCTGGTGCACTTCGCTGACGTAACAACCAGTTTAATAGTTAAAGACCATACGGGAAGATGGCTGCAAAATATCGCCAACTCCAACACACTATACATTGCTGCTAGCCACAACGGCGCAGGAAGCAACAACCAGCAATGAATGAAGAGATGTCGCAGCAGTTGAGGTTTCATACCAGTTTAACTGATCGCTCAACTTCAGTGTCCAGGTTCGGTAGGCAACGTACTTTGTAGCCCCCGCAGCTAGCGCCTCACAATCCGATCGCGCGTGCACGCCGCCAGTGGAGCTGGCCTGATACCGCGCTGCGGATGCTTCCTCGCTGCTCTGTCCCAACCAACCAACTGCCACACACACGACCGCATGGAAATATAGCGGTCAGACCAAATATGGTACAGCTACCACTGACGGAGGCAAGTCAGCAACTCGTTATGGTAGTGACTCAAGGAGAAATAAGATTCCACTCGATTGTGACAAAATGCCAAAGAACAAACGGCACCAACACGAGCTGGCCTTGGCTCAATAATTTCAAATCGTTGTAGATTGCAGCAGTTCCACAGAAGTGAACGGGATGGTGCAGGATGGCATAGCGCGGAGAGATGCATAAAATCGGTTTGCGTTCTACAACACAACACACTGAGGTGACAGAAGTCAAGGGATATCTGATCGTATCTTATGGGACCTCCTATTGCCCAGCGAAATGCCGGGCAGTCCCACTTGGCCTGAATTCCTCAAGTTGTTGGAAGTCCGCTGCAGAAATATTGAGCCATGCTATCTCTATACCCGTCCATATTTATGAAAATGTTGATGGCACACGATTTTGTGCACGAACTGACATCTCGATTACGTCCGGTAAACGTTCGATGGGTGGCCAAATCATTCACTCGAATTGTCTGCGTAGTTTTTCCAACCAGTCGAGAACAATTGTGGCCCATGACATGTCGCATTGTCATCCATAAAAGTTATATCGATGTTTTTGAACATGAAGTGCATGAATGGCTAATAACGGTCTTCAAGTAGCCGAACATAACCCTTAACAGTCAGTGATCGGTTGAGTTGGGCTGGAGAACACAGTCCATAGCATGTAAACACAGCCCGCACCATTGTGGATCTCCCACCTGCTTGTACAAAGCCATGTTGACAACGTGTGTGTGAGGTCTGCACCACTCTCGAACCCCACCATCACCTCTTACAAACTGAAATCAGGACTCATGTTTTCAGGTTCCGATTTTACAGTCGTCTAGTGTCAAACAGATATGGCCACGAGCCCAAGAATGGCGCTGCAGGAGATGTTGTGCTCTTAGCAAAGACATTTGCATCGATCGTCTGCTGCCATAGCTCATTTCGCCGCACTCTCCTAGCGGATACGTTCATCGTGCCTCCCACATCCATTTCTGCAGTTATTTCACGCTGTTGTGTGTTAGCACTGGAAACTCTACAGATACAACGCTGCTCTCGGTCGTTAAGTGAAGGACGTCGGCCAATGCGTAGTTTGTGGTGATAGGTAATGCCTGAAATTTAGTGTTCTCGGTACACCCTCGACACTGGACATCTTGGAATAGTTAATTCCTTATTGATTTGAGAGCTGGAATGTTCCGCGAACATAGCTACAATTACCATTACGCGTTAATCACCGTTGTTCGGTCATAATCACATCAGAAACCTTTTGAGATGAATTACATGAGAAATAACGACCGCTCCGCCAATGCACTGGTCTTTAATGCCTAGTGTACGTGATACTACCGCCTTCTATATATGTGCATATCTCTGTCCCATGACTTTTGTCACCTCAGTGCAATAATTTGAGGTGTTTCCCAGTGTTTTCAGATCACAGTTTACACATCACATACTACCTGTTCGCCTCGAACCACCAAAAACAATTAGTTTTCTCCCGATATCTGCGTGTCAAGATTGGATGAAAGTGGTCAAAGTCTCCCAGAGTTACGTTTCATTAGTCATCCCGAAACTTAGCGGTTCAATTTAATCTTGACTCCTATCTAAAAGCCTAGTAACATAGAAACTTACTGCTTATGTACTAACATAGATTATCTTCGGTTTTTCTTACGTAATGTCCCACGCTACTACCGTGATTCGTATTCTGTCAGAGAAATATCGACAGCGAGTTCCATTTTTTCTTTCTTTGACTACTAACACTGAAGTTCCGTGGTCCGGAATCGATCTCAGCAAGAGGTTAACAACTTAACGGCTACATCATCCAGTCACTTCCAGACATTCTTCCTATGGCCGTAACCATATAGAGAGGAGCAGCTGAAAGTGTTTCATGCTACCCTGTAGCTTTCGGGTGAGTAACCACAGCTCTGAAGAAAGTACTAGCAATCAAAGAAGGTGTGCCAATACAGAAGACAACGGGAGCCACTGCATTAAAGACTCATAAATTGTATTCACATGTTGGGAAAGTTTCTGAAAATTATGTCATGATAACTATTTTCTTTGTAAGTAATTCTGGATGTAAACTAGTCTTCCATTCAATTCTCAGTATCTACATCCATACTCAGTAGACCTCCGTGAACTGCATGGTACAGGATATTTCCCATTTTACCAATTTTCCTATTACTAATCCTGTACAACCGATTCTTTAAACGTATTTGCGTGCGCTATAATGAGTCTAAGCTTCGAGATCGTAACAGAAGCGATGCGTGTGGAGTCGTAATATTTTATAAGATTCCGCTCCTTACAGTGTTTCTTGCAACTCCGTAAGCAGTCTTTCACGAGATAGTAGGTGGCTTTCTTGAGGCTTCTACCAGTTCACGTTTCTCATCATCTCTGTTACGATCTCTTACGTGTCAAGCAAGCCTCGTGGTGTTGGTAGACGTTTTCTATCGCCTTTTTACCACATAATATGTATCCTACATAATTTACAGATGTACTATGATGGGTCTCCTTTGTAGTTTAACTGCTTCCTCCCAGTGTTATACAAATTATCGTAAGCTTGTGACCTGTTTTACCTGCTATTCAGCCTAATCAACAGCTGAATTTTATATATCTTCGTTTTGCTAGGCCAAAGGAATTCCCATAATGAATGTCTTCGGTGACATACTGATACTGTATTCATAGGGTACTCTGATTTTTCGTTTTTTGAGGAACCAAATATTTGATTTCAGAGAATTAAAAGCAAGTTCCGCCTTTTGCACAAATTTAAAAAAACTTATCAAGATCAGAGAAAAGCTTGCGCAGCGTTTTCCAGACGCTATATATTGGAGTAACTATTTCATCTCAGAAAATAAAGGCTACTGTTAACATTCTTAGAACTGCCCAGAAAGGGGTTATCATGAGGACAAACGATTCTAATATTCCATAAATCGGAGCATGGAATGTTAGTTGTCGAAATGTGGACGAAAACTGGAGATTCTGGAGCACGAGTCTAGACTTGATAGGAATAGATGAACATAAGTTTCAGTTGCTAGAAAATATCGAAATATTTTATTATAGTGTGATAACGGCAGCAACAATATCTGGTGTAGTATGTATTGGCGTCATTATTATTAATGAGGCAGAGAAAAAGAATGACTTAATTACGAGTAACATCTATACCAGTATCTTCATATTATTCTGAGAATTGAATTTCTGCTAACATTGTCAACGAGCGTGCAGGTTTGTAGGCCAACAAACTGATAAAGATGAAATGGAAAATATAAAAAATATCTGAGGACACAGAAAAATGCAGGGGAATGAAAATTTGAACTCGGAGACAGTAACTCCTTGTAGGGGAAGAAACTGTACATGGAGTTACTAGAGAAGATTGGCCAGAGGAATCGAATGAAAAAGCAGTGACTCTTGTTTCATTCTGCCATAGTTTTTACCTGGTTATACCTCACACACTCTCACATAAACGTAGGAGAAGGAGTCATATTTGAAAATGACGTAATACACAGTCCAATTCTAACTAGAGTGCATCATGTTGGACAGAACTTCAGACACGAAACGGAGGAACGAATAGTTTGGATATCTGCGGGTCTGCATTTAGTCCGTAATCTTGTAGTGATTAACACCACGTAACACAAAGGATATACTTTTCATGCCTTGCGCAGAGGCCTAAACAAAAGTATCGATTGTAGTTCACTAGCTGAGAAATGGAAAAGTGCAAGAAGAAAACATTTAAGGTAGGCCGGAATTACGTACGTAAATCTAAGATACAGCCGAAGATTTCATGATGATGCAGGCTGAATTATAACGAAATTATCTGCATCAGAACAGCTGAGGAAACCACAGAAAATTACCGAGAAAGATATGATTGCAGGTCAAACTGAAAGGACATAAAGCAAAGGCCTTTGGGAAGTGAAACGAAAGAAGTTCCATAAGGGAAACTTACACTAAATTCGAAGGAGAGAACATATAGGTAAGTTAATCTAAGGCCTACACAGTTGATATACCAAAGTGTGCTAGAGAAGGGAGAAGAAGCTAGCGCGAAGGAGTACATGATGTTGTTGCGTGGTAAAACGTTGACATGTGACTGTCTGACCCCTGTCCAAATGTGGTGCAGTCTGTAGTAAATCTACGGAGTTTCTTAATCAACAAACAGGGGTGGTGGAGGGTGGTTAGGGGCAAAAACGAAGTAATTTTAGTAATGTTTATCGAACAGGTGGCTTACTATCAAATTAAAAGGAAAAAGTTTTGCTAAAGAAAGTCGATGTAAGAGTTGCGAGTAATCATCAGGTAAAAGCTTACCAAATAAAAATATTATTCATCCCCTTAAAAGAATACACTCGTCGCTTTGGAGGGATGTGAATGTATCTAAGTGGTTACAGATGGTTATGTACGTCATGGTACTTACGTAACGTGTGTGTGTCAACAGGCAGTATTAAACCAGTGCAATAAGGCGAATCGAGGTGGAGACATAACAGAATATCAGAAAAGATCTATCTTATTTCGACGTCCCATGACCACGCCGTTAATGAATTTGATTGATTTGTTGATGTGTCAATGCAGACTCTCAACCAGCTCTGCAAGCAGCTTAACGTGGTAGAGGAAAAGTAGTGGGTAAAATGATTCAATGAGATAGAGACCTGAGACGTGTCACGCCCTATCACTGACAGTCTGTTTGAAATCCTACAGGTACTGTTACTGTCAGTGAATGAAAATCCATTTAAACAGTTTCTGACCATGAAGTCTGAAGAGAACTCTATGTAATGGCCATTTGGAGACATGTACCACTTCTAGTATTATATAAGCCTGCAAGTCTTCAGTGATCCAAACCCCAAGCTTAAATGACTGAAAGCATGTCCTGTGGTCCGCCTTGTCATTATTAAGCTTTTTTTTTAAATGATACTTGGCATAGTGTAGATCCCAGTGACATGCTCAAACCTATTATAAGAAGTATGTAGTTCTCGCAGAGGTGGTTTTGAGTCGTTTTTGTACCTCTCCTTCAGATTACTGTGAACGTGAACCAGGATGTTTATTACAGAATTCTTGTTGAGGATGTGTTCACTTTCCTTGTAAAGTTTCATACAGAGCGTACTGTGGACACTCACGTCTCTCAAAATGACAACAGGCCTGTTCACAGGACTACAAGGTGATGTTGTTGGTTTGACGAAAACTCAGGCGTCCTATCACTCTTACTCTGGCCTGAAAAATAATTTGATCTTATTCTGAAATAACTGACATCAAACCAGCCTTCCGTGAACACCTAGCATCTTCATTCTCAAACTTTTTCTGCCACCCTCTGGCCAGGATGAAATTCACCAGATTCGATCTGTTGCCTGGCCACCTACATATTATGGGATGCAGGCTGTGTTCCTCCAGGTTACGTTTCACTGTACACAGGGCGCAGTTAAAATAAACAGCAATGTGTGCCTTGCAAAGAGGAACGAATTGAGATGGAGTGCTATTTCTGAAGTACATTGTGTGTGAAACGCTCCTGTGGCACATTGGCGACGAAGGCCACGAGAGAAACTGATAAAGAAAATGTTAAATGAGAGGGAGAGAGAAAATATGAGGAATGTCGGACTGAGTTCATTAACTCAAACAGTATTAATGATGCTAATGAAAGTCAGGGCTATGTCACTGAAGAGCCGAAGAACACCTGCCTATTATCGTATAGGACCGCAGCGAGCACGCAGAAGTGCCGCAATACGACGTGACATGGACTCGGCTAATGTCTGCAGTAGTGCTAGAGGAAATGGACACGATGAATCTCGCAGGGCTGTCCATAAATCCATGAGAGTACGAGGGGGTGGAGACCTCTTTTGATTAGTTCGTTGGAAGGCATCCCAGATATGCTCAATACTGCTCATGCCTGTGGAGTTGGTGGCCGGCGGAAGTGTTTCAACTCATAACAGCGTTCCTGGAAACATTCTGTAGCAATTCTAGACCTGTGGGGTGTCACATTGCCCTGCTGGAATTGCGCAAGTCCGTCGGAATGCACAATTGACATGAATAGATGCAGATGATCAGACAGGAGGTTTACGTACGTGTCACCTGTCAGAGTCGTATCTAGACGTATCAGGGGTCCCGTATCACTCCAACTGCACACGCCTCAAAGCATTACAAAACGTCCACCAGCTTGAACAGTTCCATGAAGATATGCAGGGTCCATGGATTTACAAGGTTGTCACCATGCCTGTACACGTTCATTAAAATTTGAATATGGGGAGAGCTCCACTTCATCGCTACCTTGGGATATGCTGTGTCCCATCGCTCGTATTCTATGACACCATGTTCAACTGATTTAAAACTTGATAATCTGCCATTGTAGCAGCAGTAGCCGATCTGTCAACTTATATATTAGTTGCCGTCCGCAGTGCCGTATTCTGCGTGTTTACATATATGTATATATGAATACGCATGCCTGTTCCAGTTTCTTTGGCGCTTCAATGTTTGTGAAAATAGAAAAAGAAGCTGGGAACACTCTACAACAAGTCTTACATTGAAATGATAATTAAATGAAAACCCTAAGCTGTCGACATACGTTCACATACATCAACTGGAACAGTTGAAAATGTGTGCGCCGACCGGCACTCGAACCCGGGATCTCCTGCTTACATGGCAGACGCTCTAGCCATGTGAGCCACCGACGGCACAGAGGATAGTGCGACTGCAGGGATTTATCTCTTGCACGCTGCCAGTTAGACCCACGTTTCCAACTTAATGTGCACACACTACATTCGTAGTGCCCCTGACCACTACACTCATTACTTGCGGCAGTTATCTTTACCGAGTCCCGTAAGAGTTACGGCAATGAGTGTGCATCGGCACAGAAGAAGAAGGTCAATGGCCGGTTAGACTTAACTATATATGGAGATGGTATCTGTTCTTTCGGAAATGTCTGAAAGAACAGATACCATCTCCATAATAAAGTCTTAGATTGGCGGAGGCTTTCGTCAGAGGCTGACTGCGATGCCTCGAATCTCTGTGGCATGGACCAAGAGACTGCCATCTCCACAGCCGAACGGCGAAACGCCAGAGACTAGCGACCTAGCTAGAAGGTATAATGTTCAGTTACTGACAATGGCCAGGATAAAGCACCTGCTCGGTATCGCCGCAGCAGCAGCATTCCTCACACATGCTGAGCAGCGTCCTTACCTCTTCGTGTTTCAAGTGTTTGTGACGTTATCCAGAACTTAAGATGTATCTTTAACATCTGGGCTGCAACTTGCTGTTTACATCCACCAGACCACCAACTAATACGTTGAACTAGCTTTAAAGCTTGGTATGTCGGCCACTGCAGGTGAGAGGAGCTTTTGGTAATCAGGCAAACATCAATGTCAAAGTTATTATGCTTAGATCACTAGCAACCTATGTTAATGCCAGTGGAAAATATCTGGGTCTGTTTGGAACACCGAGAGCAACGTAGCAATCGTAATCTCCACAAATCTGATTTCTAAAAGGTATCTGGAGAATGATATTGGGAATAATAGCTGGCCTACACACTTTGTAATTTTGAGGGTAGTAGGGAGACGCTGAAGGAATTAGACTCGGAAGCAAAACACTAAAAGTACTTGATGAATTCATCTATGTGAGCCAAAAAGTTTGATGATGGCCGAAGTCGACAGGATAATTTAAGTAGACCGGCAACAGCAAGAGAAGCAATCTTTAAGCGAGGAATTTGTTGACGTCTCATATAAATATAAGCACTAAAGAGGTTGTTCTGAAGGTATATGGAGTGCTGGCTTGCGTGGAAGTGAACTCTGGACGATAATGCCTTCAGAAAGGAACGGAATAAAAGCTTTTGAAATTTGATCTCATAAAAGAATGTTAAAAATGAGGCGGGTAGGTTGAGTGACTAATGAGTAGGTACTAAATAGAATCGGTTAAGAAATAAATTTATGGCGTAACTAGACTAAAGAAGAGATTAGTTGATGGTGCACATCCTGGAAGGAATAGTCTGTTAGGAAACAGAGGGAAGGGTATTTTATTTACTCGCGTCAGACGCCGTATAAAACTATACATTACATAACTATGCAGTACGAATTGGTATCACGGAAAAAGCAATATGCATAATTCACAATTAAGAGAACAGAAAGCTAAATGATCTTCGAACAAAATTCGGCAACAGCCTTCAGCACTCATCGTTACTTGACTCACGCTGACATGGACAGAGGTACAGGTGATCAATCTCCTCAAGCAGTAACACTGCTACGGTCCTTTGGAATATGTATATTTTACAAGGTTGTCCCTGGATTCATCAATACCTGATCTTAGTCTGACACATTGTCTCCAGTTAGAGCAGTATGAAGTACTGAAGCTCAGCAGGTCCCACACGAGTTTGAAGTTCGTCACGTCGAACTGCCCACAGACGTTCTCACGCAACTGATGCTTAACTAAGGCCGAATAAACAGTAGGTGGACACTTGGGTATGAATACAGCAGGCACATTCGAATGGATATAGGTTGCCTTATTCATCCAGAGATTAAGAGTACACGCAGAAATGACTGCTTTGGACAACTGAATCCACCTAATCTTCGGCCTAAAGACCACAACATCAAGTGATATAATTTTAAGTAAGAGGATTCAGTTGGTGATCGTCTACAAACAGCTTGTGAACTGTGTTCGTCGCCGACAGACGTCATTATCGATGCTTGGGGAGTGATAGATACTGAGAGCGATTTTTCTCCATGTATATATTTGCTTCTTCAAATTCTATACTATTCCGAATGCCACGATTCAATGCGTAGAAGCGCTCACAAATTAAGTGATGTGCTATATTTTTCAAGACATCTCCGTGTTATTATTCCGTGTTGGTGGAGATATTAGTAAATTTTATCAATGTTTATCGACACCGACCTTACGACAGCCTCTATCGCGGAGCAGCTATCCGGCCAAAATTCGCTGCCCTAGATCGATTGCGGTGTGTGGCACGAAAGAGGCGCGTGTGCGCCGGCTGGTTGCACACCACCAGACACCGACCCGCATTACTGCTTCAAGTTACGGCGCCCGCATTATTAGAAAACGTCGCCTCCGGGGCCCAAGGTATTCCAAGCACGTCTCGCTCAAATACTTGCGCACCAGCGCTTTCCGCGCCTTTTACAGGTAGAAAGGGTGGCTTGCGCTCAGCTTCCCTGCAAATTTCGTTGTTCTGGTATCTGCGCTTGCTTTACTGACTCACACATGATCGTCTGGGAAAGTTAGTTAATTAATCCAGACACATTCCATCCTACCCTATTAGAAGTTATTTACATTATACAGGCGTTACATCATTTGTTACGAACAAAGTTACGACGGCTTCACAACGTGAAACATTGTCCTCGTCCTAGCTAGTTCAGTCAGAGTAAAGTAGATAGTTTACGGTAACCTAAAAACGTCACGTCAGTAGGATACGACCATCACCTGTCAGTTACTCTTGACGACTATGGTGAAGATACAGTAATTTATTACGTAAATAAGTCTTAATAAATATAATGTTTACTTTACCAGTCCCCGCAACTCATTGCCATTTGACGTGAATAATCCGATATTACCTTCGTTAGGGTGAAAATTGTGATTTTTTCCACCGTGTACAAACTGTAGGGCCCGCATCTCGTGGTCGTGCGGTAGCGTTCTCGCTTCCCACGCCCGGGTTCCCGGGTTCGATTCCCGGCGGGGTCAGGGATTTTCTCTGCCTCGTGATGGCTGGGTGTTGTGTGCTGTCCTTAGGTTAGTTAGGTTTAAGTAGTTCTAAGTTCTAGGGGACTTATGACCACAGCAGTTGAGTCCCATAGTGCTCAGAGCCAAAAACAAACTGTAGGGATTGATCGATGAGACGGAAAAAAAGGTTTAATGAACTTATGGTTTCCACACTAAAGACACAACGTTACACAGACTGCGGTCTACTATGTGCTTTACCGTGTAACCACAGTTACATTATGTGATGAAAATGGTTTCCATGTGCCGAAACGCATGCGTGTACAAGCCACAGGAGTTTCTGTGTCTGACGTTCTCATCGTCCAGGCTACATCCGAACAGTGTCAAAGACAGAATGGATACGCTGCACCTATGTCCCTACATCTGGAATGGGTTGTGCATACACTATACTTTTGAGATGGCCCCATAACCAGAAATCGCACGGATTGAGATCCTGTGTACGAGCAGGCCATGCAAATGGACCCACCGGTTCGATCCATCAACCAGTGAAGACACGGCAGAGATGAGTCCGCCTGTTAACGGCGAATGGGCTAGAGCACGATCATGTAGCAGCCACATGACCCTTCAAATCGTCAATTACTCCAATAGGGATGGCAAGTCTTCCGAAACAAACTCCGATAGTTCCAGCCATTTAGGCGACGCGAAAGGAAGATTGGTCCCAAAATGCGGTCACCATTTGTATGAGCGCACACATTCCGTCTACACCGATGCTGATGATTCGCTGCCACCATGGGTTCTGCAAACTATCCCACAGATGACTGTTATGAAAGTTGAAGATACCATTTCGCGTAAAGATGGCCTCATCTGTGAACAGGATGGATGACAAAAATCCCGGAATCGAAGTTGCCTGGTGAAGAAACCAGTGACAAGACTACTCCCGGTGTGGAAAGCCTAAAGCTAGTAAGTACTTCACCGGTTGTAAGTGATTCGGGTAGTAACAACTGTCAAGGAGTTCCACACCGTGCTCCGGCTTACCCTGTATTGGCGGGCCAGCTGCCTGGTACTGACACGGCGGCCGCCTTCCACAGTGTTAACTACACTCCTGGAAATTGAAATAAGAACACCGTGAATTCATTGTCCCAGGAAGGGGAAACTTTATTGACACATTCCTGGGGTCAGATACATCACATGATCACACTGACAGAACCACAGGCACATAAACACAGGCAACAGAACATGCACAATGTCGGCACTAGTACAGTGTATATCCACCTTTCGCAGCAATGCAGGCTGCTATTCTCCCATGGAGACGATCGTAGGGATGCTGGATGTAGTCCTGTGGAACGGCTTGCCATGCCATTTCCACCTGGCGCCTCAGTTGGACCAGCGTTCGTGCTGGACGTGCAGACCGCGTGAGACGACGCTTCATCCAGTCCCAAACATGCTCAATGGGGGACAGATCCGGAGATCTTGCTGGCCAGGGTAGTTGACTTACACCTTCTAGAGCACGTTGGGTGGCACGGGATACATGCGGACGTGCATTGTCCTGTTGGAACATCAAGTTCCCTTGCCGGTCTAGGAATGGTAGAACGATGGGTTCGATGACGGTTTGG
Source organism: Schistocerca cancellata (assembly GCF_023864275.1). Taxonomy (NCBI): domain Eukaryota; kingdom Metazoa; phylum Arthropoda; class Insecta; order Orthoptera; family Acrididae; genus Schistocerca; species Schistocerca cancellata. Next base: position 729,438,007 of record NC_064628.1, on the reverse strand, counting down.
ATGTACCGTGCACTATTCAGTGTCCCCTCTACGATCACCAGTGGTGTACGGCCAGTGTAGGAGATCGCTCCCCACACCATGATGCCGGGTGTTGGCCCTGTGTGCCTCGGTCGTATGCAGTCCTGATTGTGGCGCTCACCTGCACGGCGCCAAACACGCATACGACCATCATTGGCACCAAGGCAGAAGCGACTCTCATCGCTGAAGACGACACGTCTCCATTCGTCCCTCCATTCACGCCTGTCGCGACACCACTGGAGGCGGGCTGCACGATGTTGGGGCGTGAGCGGAAGACGGCCTAACGGTGTGCGGGACCGTAGGCCAGCTTCATGAAGACGGTTGCGAATGGTCCTCGCCGATACCCCAGGAGCAACAGTGTACCTAATTTGCTGGGAAGTGGCGGTGCGGTCCCCTACGGCACTGCGTAGGATCCTACGGTCTTGGCGTGCATCCGTGCGTCGCTGCGGTCCGGTCCCAGGTCGACGGGCACGTGCACCTTCCGCCGACCACTGGCGACAACATCGATGTACTGTGGAGACCTCACGCCCCACGTGTTGAGCAATTCGGCGGTACGTCCACCCGGCCTCCCGCATGCCCACTATACGCCGTCGCTCAAAGTCCGTCAACTGCACCTACGGTTCACGTCCACGCTGTCGCGGCATGCTACCAGTGTTAAAGACTGCGATGGAGCTCCGTATGCCACGGCAAACTGGCTGACACTGACGGCGGCGGTGCACAAATGCTGCGCAGCTAGCGCCATTCGACGGCCAACACCGCGGTTCCTGGTGTGTCCGCTGTGCCGTGCGTGTGATCATTGCTTGTACAGCCCTCTCGCAGTGTCTGGAGCAAGTATGGTGGGTCTGACACACCGGTGTCAATGTGTTCTTTTTTCCATTTCCAGGAGTGTACGTTTTCCTCCGGCTGGTGTCTTAACATTTCCGGTACGTCATTCATGATTTCGTGCTTCCTGAAACGGCCCTGTCTCAGATAAACGGCTATACACTGCTCCTAACGTTGAATGCTGTAGTTGTTGTAAGCAGTGATAGGTCTCCTGATACAACACTTCAGCCCGCGGCCAGTTGACATTTGCCTTTCCATAAGTAAACACCATGTCTGCTAGCTAGCGATTCGAATACGGAACCATTATGTACAACGGTGTATCATATCCACTAGAAGGTGAGTCAGCAAGAGAGGTGAATGGGACACAACATTACCATTTACTATGGCACGAGAGGGTGCTCGGGCTTGACATATGAGGAACAATACCACCTTCTAGAAGGAAACCATGCGTACTGTGACTGCGGCTGCGTGGTACACCGCCTAGTAGACCACAGTCTCTGTAAAATTTGATTGAATAAATGGTCTCTAGATTGGAAAACATGCATTTCCGGACATGAGTTCATTCAACCTGTTTTGTTCCGTATCCTCTCATCGATCAACCATAGAGTTTGTACACGGTGGAAAAAATCACTGTGTATCTCACAATAACATGACATCAGTCGGTTTCCCGTGGGGAACCACCATGCGCTTTTCATGTCTGCCACAGCTACACCACATATTCGGCGCTTAAACCACGTCCACTGTGACTTCAAGAAACAGACCAGCCGTGTGTCGCTGATATGCTGGTCACGGCATAAATCGCCACGGTCGTCTGCGCATCATCACGTCGAGAAACGATGTAGTCATATCCTGTAAAAGTGCCAGCCATGGCACGACATGGCACATGCATCCGTGCGACGTGGCTTCGAGAAATGTACTGGTCGTGTCCCATAAATTTGCCAGAAATGACGAAACCGTTCAGGTACGTATGAACCTTCTGCATCCACAGTCACCGATCCCACTCTCGTATTCTCTTCAATATTTCTCACGAAGGTTGGCTGGCTCTATGTGGGGTACCACTACTATGTAAATCGCTGACGTACTGGAAGTGGAACATGTGTGAGTTGGCCGAAGGCTTCAGTTAGTTCTTAGCGTCCATAGTGAACAGGCGTTTATCATTCACCAGTGAACATTCGCCTAAAAAAGTGTAAGTGTACCGTACTGAATGACGTTGCGGGCTCTTCTCGTATGACAGCAGTGAGGGTCTCAGTATTGTTCCCGAACGTATCCTTTTATTGGGAGAGATGGGAACCCGTAACATACCTTGTAGTATTATCGAATATAGTAGTGGTAAGGATGTTATGACGTGGGGAGGTAAAATGTTTCATGGGTGTGCTGACGTAGCCGGTCGATGTGGCCGTGCGGTTCTAGACGCTTCAGCCTGGAACCGCGCGACCGCTACGGTCGCAGATTCGATTCCGGCCTCGGGAATGGATGTGTGTGACGTCCTTAGGTTAGTTAGGTTTAAGTAGTTCTATGTTCTAGGGGACTGATGACCTCTGAAGTAAGTCCTATAGTGCTCAGAGCCATTTTTTCTACTGACGTACTAATCGAGTTACTGTGGCGCTATACTGTGGTCCACTATGCCTCTTTACATGGGCAATGAGAGATACTCGTGGTCTAGGGGCTAACGTCTTTCATTAGTATTAAAGACGTCCTCAGTCTTGATTTCGACTCCCGCCACTGCTGTAAATTTGATTAATAATCAGCACTGGCGGACGAAGACTACCGGCATAACAAGCCACCCTCTTTCTGCCAACTGCCTTGTCAAAGATGGCGGAGAAAGAAACAGAGGTTCAGGGCACTCTATTGTCCTTGGGATGGGAAACTACCCCTTAAGGCGGAAGAATCAGCAGTGATTAACGGCATGAGGAGGCAGAAAGCAATGGAAACCACTGCAGTAAAGACACGTAACGTGTATTCACAGGACATGTGGCCTGTAATTGAAAAGTGTGATGTCTGGCAGAAGATTCTAGAATAGTGTCCCATTCGAATATCCCGGAGTGGACTACAAAGGGGAGGTGACAATGAGAAAAAGACTGAATGATCAACGAAAGGATACCGTTGTAGGAATCTGGGCGTGGAATGTCAGAAGCTTGAACGTGGTAGGGAAACTAGAAAATCTGAAAAGGGAAATGCAAAGGGTCAACCTAGATATAGTAGGGGTCAGTGAAGTGAAGTGGAAGGAAGACAAGGATTTCTGGTCAGATGAGTATCGGGTAATATCAACAGCAGCAGAAAATGGTGTAACAGGTGTAGGATTCGTTATGAATAGGAAGGTAGGGCAGAGGGTGTGTTACTGTGAACAGTTCAGTGACCGGGTTGTTCTAATCAGAGTCGACAGCAGACCAACAACGACAACGATATTTCTGGTATACATGCCGACGTCGCAAGCTCAAGATGAACAGATAAAGAAAGTGTATGAGGATATTGAAAGGGTAATGCAGTATGTAAAGGGGGACGAAAATCTAAGAGTCATGGGTGACTGGAATGCAGTTGTAGGGGAGGGAGCAGAAGAAAAGGTTGCAGGAGAGTATGGGCTTGGGACAAGGAATGAGAGAGGAGAAAGACTAATTGAGTTCTGTAACAAGTTTCAGCTAGTAATAGTGAATACTTTGCTCAAGAATCACAAGAAGTTGAAGTATACTTGTGAAAGGCCGGGTGACACGTGAAGATTTCAGTTAGATTACATCATGGTCAGACAGAGATTCCGCAGTCAGATACTGGACTGTAAGGCGTACCCAGGAGCAGATACAAACTCGAATCACAATATAGCGGTGTTGAAGAGTAGGATGAAGTTTAAGAAACCATGGGTAACAGGAGATATACTTCATTTGACCGATGAAAGGAGGACGTAAAAGTCCTAAATAATCAATATAGAGCTTGTGCTTAGGACACGACTATCGTTCAGAGCTCAACAAACCCTGTTCAAGAGCATTTTTGGGTTTGGCTACATTACAAAAGTGGCCTGGGGATATCATCTCTTTCACATCCCAGTTCATGGAGGGCCAAGTTAAAAGCTCCTTGATTTTTTGAAGAGTCTTGTAAGTACCCAATGGGCACCGACCAACGAATGAATAAGGAGAAACAGATCTTGCACTTGTTAGCCTCGCTGACCCTCTTCCAGGGAATACCACTCTTAACAACATACTCACCCGACAGTTCTCCTGCTAACACTGGTTGCTTAATGGGGGCCAAAACAAGGTCCTGATCCTGATACTGAGACACATCTTCAAACAAGAAGGGAACTTCACCCAAGACCATACAATTAAGACCGTCCCTTTCTATCTGCTGGTTTTTCTGACTAAGTGTACTTTCAGCGAACATCCGGCTGAGGACATCCGCAAGAATATTTTCAGAGCTCTTCACATATTTAACTTGAAACTGAAATGCAGAAATGCATACTGTCCACCCGGCAATGCGGCCAGTTTTACGCGGCCTAACCAACACCCAGCTCAAAGCCTGAGGGTCGGTTTCTGACTGAAAAGCCCGATGTTCAAGTTAGAAGCGGTATTTCTCTAATGCAAACAAAACGGCCAAAGCCGACACTCGTAGACAGAATAATTGAGTTCGACGCCAGTTAATCGCCGAGACGCGTAGGCTAATGGCTGTCTCTGCCCCTCAAATTCCTGGAGGAGAACAGCTGAAGTCCCAGCATTAGAAGCGTCAGTTTGAACAATAAATCTTTTATTAAAATCGGGTACCTCAAGGACGGGAGGATTGGCTATCTCTGCCTTAATATGCTCAAAGGCAACCTCCTCGGAGGGTCCCCATTCAAAACGGTCGCCATTCCGGCGTAACTAATTTAAGGGTGCTGCCATGCCTATGAATTCAGCGATCCCCCGCTGACGTGACGCTACAGCCGTTTGGCCGTATGCTGGAGGCTTATCGGATCGGGAGGTAGTTTTGCGGCAGCCTGTGGTCCTTTCCGGCCTTCGGGGTGCCGACTACATCGGCTTGCTTCCAAGCAGTGTGGTATACACCAGTTCGAAGGATGGCGTTGAAGGTAGTAGTGATGACGCGCACTGCTTCTTATGGCAACTTCTTCATCGTGCGTTGTCAATCCTGTTACGTCCCCCTGCCTTCCTGGGCTGTAGGAATGTAAGGTGGCGTAGGACCTCTTCATCAATGGTGGCTTCGATGACGTCGTCCGCGTCCTGTTGATTCAAGTTCAGCGGGAGACGCTCATTCACCTCCCGGATCACGTTGTCGTCGACGATGTCGTCCACCGGCGTAACGTTCTCCGCGAAGGTGTCTGCTAGCACGCTGGCCTTGATGTCCAGCTCTGCACCAACGTCACGACCAACTTGGGACGCGCTGGCCCTTCCGCAGAAATCCCTTGGTCATCGCCAGGCGATGCCGTCGTCGATCCTGAGTGTGGCTATCTTGCCAGCCCAGTCCTGATTTTGGTGGTAGCCTGCGGCCACTCAAATCGCACCGCGCAGTCGGTTGAGCAGCCGCTTGGTTTCGCGTGATCTGTCACTCGTGGAAAACATGAGTTTTCTCTCGGATGGCCTCCAGGATGTCAGCCGGAAGCTGTTTGGAGTTGTCCTTTGGATCACCCCTCCACGTCTGGATCGGGCATTGCGGTGACAGTCTCTGCCAAGTGTTGATGGAAGTGTGCCCAGTTTGTGTTGAAGTGGGAGCAGCGATGATCAGGTGGCGCCACTTCGTCTATATCCAGTTCGAATATCACTGGCAGATGATCAGATGACAGGGCACAGCGCGTGTTCACGATCGCATTGTGTGCTGCCGCTTTGACGATCGCGATGTCAAGAACATCGGGACGGCTGCGCTTCGGGTAGTGCGTGGGGTGAAAGGGACCTAGCAGCATAGCGTCGTTGTTGTTAACGACCCGGCTGTAGCCGCGTGTTTGGCGTTGAGATCACCACCGATGAATAGGTTCCTGCGCATCGACAGCAGGGTCTCGAAGTCCCTAGGCTGTAGGTGTCCTGTCGGTTGACCACGACGCCAGTGGTTTCCAGGGTTGGCATGTCAGGGAGTTGCATCTGGAAGTGGCACAGCGACGTCTTCACATAGTCCGCCGTTCCGCCGCCGTGAATCACCCGGTCGGTGCGGTAGCGGCGAATGTTTGCCTCCAGCACTTCCACGCCCCGTTTCAGCCACGTTCAGGTGACGTGGCAGACGTCAACATGCTCGTCTCGCAGAAACTGGGGGAATTTCCCCGCTTAGGTTCGGGTGCTATCTTCTGTGTTCCACAAACAAACGGTTGTACATTGTATGTGTCTAGCAACGTGTGGGTATGGGAACAGCGGGACAGGTAATGACCTGTACGGCTGACTGCACTGCAGACACTATCGCATGCGGCAGCTGCTTCAGAAGCAGCTTCAACTCCTCCCGCATGGCTCTGACTTCTACCGCGACATTCCCTGCAGAAGTACTGTCAGTGCAGTGGTGGCACCGCTTCCTGGTCTCGAACGGTGGGCTGTGGGACTTCAGACTCGCTGCAGTGCGCTCCCTGCACCGTCCACGCCAACGGCCGGCAATGGCTGGTGCAGGATGTTCCTTCGGCGGTCCGCCCCCGAGAACGACCACCGCCTCTGGCGCAGGCTCCGACTGTCTGCAACGCACCTGGACCTCTATGAAGGTGGCAGGCGCTGCTCAGCTTACTTGGCTGGTGCGGCATCAGCAGCAGCGGTAGCGTAGCTCCTCCTTGGTCGTATCAGCGAGGAATGCGCCGACTGACCTCGATATTTTGCGGTCGCACTACGGAAGGGAATGCAGCCTCGGTAGTTCGCCACATACTTCTCGCTGCAATTGCCGCATTCTGGCGCGTCCGTCTTTGGGATCATGCAATCCCAACTGATATGGTCTCCCACGCATTTAACGTAGCGAGGAGGCACCTTGCAGAACTTCGCCACATGGTCCAGTCCCTGGTAGTTGAAACATGGTTGCGGCCCTCATCTTGCGCAGTTTATCAAATGGGTCTGAGCACTATGGGACTTAACATTTGAGGTCATCAGTCCCCTAGAAATTAGAACTACTTAAACCTAACTAACCTAAGGACATCACACACATCCATGCCCGAGGCAGGTTTCGAAACTGCGACCGTAGCGGTCGCACGTTCCAGACTGTAGCGCCTAGAACCACTCGGCCACTCCGGCCGACGCAGTTTATCCACGGTAGCTCTGACATGTGGGTCAAATATTGCCATTCTCAATGGTATCACCTAGAACCGGAACGAACAGTGGCGTGTTGTTGTTCTCGGCGGCTTCAGACTCGCTGTGGCGCGTATAGGAAAGCCCAGGTCCTCGACCCACTCCCGAAGGTACCCAGGTTCCATACCGAAGGGGAGCTTTCGAAAGGCGACTTTAAAGTATTCACCGGCTCTGGGGAGTAGGTGAAGCTGTGAAGTTCCTCTTTTTCGGCGAAGTCCATGACTCCACGGTAGTCCTCGCGCCCTCGAAATGTCTAGTTTCCCTTGACCATAGCTTTAATTTTCTCGCGAAATTCTCTGAAGCCACCATTCCACTTGATGATGGAGTGGTGGGGGTGACCTCTTCTGCTGTTGGTCCTCCATGGTCTCACCAGCATCGTCATTGAGGCCAGTGAACTGGTTGCCTGTGATAATAGGTGATTATTGTGGAAAGACCACAGCCATGGCTGTGTGCTTTCTCGTGAGCTGCATGAAGCCCTGATCATCGACGGTTGGTGGAAGGGTCCGGATTTCAACCGCCACGCCTTCCGCTTAGTGCAGACGGTTGGTGCACTGATACACGTGCTCGTGGCGGATTTCTTGGAACAGTTTGCCGCGCTCGCGTCAGCTGGCCAATTGCGAGAGTGGTTCTCCACCTCCATCGTCACGGCCGCCGTGTTGGGTCCTGGGATAAGACCCATGAGGAAGGAGAGCTGTAATTCTGCTTCCGGCGTCTGGGCTGGATCTGCTCCAAGTGCTATCCACTGCGAAATAGTGTCGTCTGGTGCACCAACTGACGAATCCGTTTCGGCTCACGGCTGCGGAACGGCTGACAACGGAGTGCGTGAAGCCGAAGTTACGGCCGCGCCGCTCATGGAGGAGGCATAGATCGGGCCAGGATGGTCTCCAATGTAAAGTATGGGTTTTAAGGCGTTCAGGGGCATGCCTCCATCCGCCGAAAGTGCGCGCTTTGCCTTCTGCGTAACGCCAATCGACGATCTGTCGAAGGTGGTCTGTCGTTTGCGGCCGCTGACGGGGCAAGCAGCGCCGAACAGCCGTCCGTCACACCACTCTCTGCATGAACCCAGAGTAAGGTCGCATAACGACAGCACTGGCTCATATCAATCTCGTTGTCCAAGGATGTCCATCGTTTTGTTGTCATTGAGGGGCCGGATGGGGTCGCCGACAGGGCAAGCTCTGCCGAACCGCGATCCGCCTCACCCTTCGCTTCTTCACGGTGGTAGGCTCGATACGGCATCACAGCTCGTAATCTTCATTCTCTGCTTGTGACGTCAGCATGTATACCTGACCTATGGTTGTCGGTGTTTGTTTGCTGTCACTTCTGATGAGAACAGCCATATCACAAAACTGTTCACAGAAGCACACACACTGCATACTTTTCATAATGAATCCTACTCCAGTTATAATATTTTCTGCTGCTGTTGATATTAACCTACACTCGTCTATCCTGAAGTACTTGTCTTCTTCCTATTTCACTTTACTGACCCCCCCGCCCCTACATCTGCATTTAAATTATCAGACTTTCTAGGTTTCCTACCAAATCCTTTCATTCCATACACCGACTCGTTGACCGATACTCTTTCGTTGGTTATTCAATCTATTTCTCACGGTCAACCCCCTCTCCCACTGGCAGTTCTCTTCCGGAGACCCGAATGAGTGACAGTTCCGGAATCTTCTGACAATCATGAAGACACTTTTAAATTGCGAGCCTCATGTACAGAGGATACACATTATGTCTCTTTAAAGCAGTTATTTTCATTGCCTTCTGCATTTTGTGCCATTGCTCATTCTGACTATTCCGCCTTTTAGCGGCAATTTCCAACTCCTCAATCGACCTTGACAAGATCGTTGTCAGAACAAGAATGACATCATATGCCAGAAGTCTCCTGCTCCCTTTTCTGAAGATTTTTGTCCGACATTTGAGCTCTTCAACTTGAGTTAACTTGAGTTAACTTCTGAGTTAACGCAGTTTCGCAATTTCTATAGCATTAGAGAGCTTTAAGCATATCTCTTCATGCCTTACTACTTCTGTGTCCTACTTTTTTGAACATTGATTCGTCCTGACTACACTCTTAAACATCAGCCATGTTTTCGTTAATACTAAATTGTGATCTGAGTCTGTATCTGCTCCTGGGTACACCTTACAATCCAGTCTGTCCATGATGTAATCTAACTGAAATCTTCCCGTTTCTCCCTGTATTCTCCCAGTACACCTCCTCTTCTTGTGGTTCTTTGACAGAGTATTCTTTATTACTAGTGTAAATTAATTGTACAATACAATCAGCCTTCTCCACTCATTCCTAGCAGCAAGCACGCTTTTTTATACTCCTTCCCTTCAGTCGCATTCCAGCCTCTATGATTTTCTGATTTTACACCCCATGTACGTACTGAATTATCGTCACACACTTTCTCTATTTCGTCACCTTCAGCTTGCGACGTCGACATTTATACCTGAACTATGGTTATCGGAGTTAGTCTGCTGTAGATTCCGATGAGAACAACCCTAAGACTGAGTTGTTCCCAGTAACACACTACATTCCTATTCATAACAATTCCTATTTCCATTATACCATTTGCTGCTGCTGCTAATACTACCCTACACTCATCTGACTAAGAATTCTTTTCATCTTTCCATTTCACTTCACTGACTTCTACTATATCTTTATTGAGACTTAGTATTTCTCTTTCCCGATTTTCTAGATTCTCCAACACATTGAAACTTCTGATATTTCACGCCCTTTTGTTGGTTATTCAGTCTCTTTTTGGTCAACTTCCCCTCACGGAGGTCAAAATGGAGGACTATTTTCGAATCATTTGCCAATGCAGAGATCGTCATGACACATTTTGAATACAGGACGCATGTCCTGTGGTTACATATTATGTGCCTTGAATGCAGTGGTCTCCATTGCCTCCTCAATCCGCATGCAGTCGATTAATGCTGATTCCTCAATATTTAGGTTTGGTTTCCCACTACAGAGGCAGAAAAGTGCCCTGAAGCGCACCCTACTTAAGAGGGCCGTTCCCAGAAAGAGAGATCTTCGGCCGCCAATGCTGGTGATTACCACTCAAAATTTAAGCGGTGGGTGGTGGGGTTATAATAGCGAAATTTAGCTAAGTTACATTTTACAAATACAGTGAGTGATAGGCTTTGATTCATATGAAGTAATTAGGTATCGGAATTCGTCACATATGTTTGTGCGGCCGATAGTCCTTACGGCTTAACACCATAGAGCAAGATGGTTACCGGTCTGATGAAAGACGACTTCTGTGGCCCGCACATTGTGGAATGTTTAGGGCTCAGATTCAAAATGTAAGTATTCTTTCTAGATGCAGGTGATACCCGAAGTCAATCAAAAGTTGTACATCCTGTTCCTCACAGGCTCCCACAATTGATGACTATAAGTTGTGTCTATGCAGTGACGCAGATGATTCTCCATATATTGTGCTGCAAGTAGTCTTTCGATTACGAGGTTAGGAGGAACATATTACATTGCAGCTTAAAGCTGGTGCGCCAAACCATGACGACAAACACTTCATCTGTGGAGAAGGGACCAACGACCTCCCATTCTCACACAATTCACTCGAGAGTTGAATGTTGGTCTGTGTGAGTGATTGTGTGTGTATGTATGTATGTGTGTGAGTGTGTGTGTGAGTGTGTGTGTGTGTGTGTGTGTGGGTGGGTGTGGGTGTGGGTGTGTTTGTATGGAATGGAAGTGATTGTCACAGTTGTTTGCATGTGTGTTTCCAAAAACTATATGTATTATTGTATGCAACACAGTGGTTCTGTGTCTGTGTGTATGTTGCCTCCGCCTCTCTTTCTTCTGTCTGTGTGCTACCAATCAACCATACGTGCTGTAAACATTGTAAATCTTTCAAGCTGTATATATAGAAAAAATATCTATATATGCAAGTTTGTGTTTATAAATCATCATATTAAAAATATGTTATCCTGCTGCATCTGTAAACCGTAGTATTATTAATGTGAAAAGAAAAGAAAACCTTTACAACACGCTATACACATAAAGCAACTTTCTCTTTTTAGAACATTTCTGAAAATAAATTTCACTATTGTATATATAAACAACGTAAAAGTTATCCGTAGTCGTATTGGTGTGAAATAAATATACTTCTGTAAAACTATAAATACATCACTTTCTTTTTTAATAAAATCACAGAATTGTTTTTTCTCTGCTGTATAAGCAAAACAGCTCTTTATAACGAAAAACATTATTTATGTGTCTGTAAACCACATAAAAGAAAAAAATACCTCAGTAAAACACCATTTGCTATATCCTCGTTATTACCGACAAAAGGAAGTAGTCCCTACTGGATTTCGATACACTATTGTAATTATTATTCATAATTAGCACTGCATAGATCTGTTCTACATCAATATATATATAACAAAGGAGATCTGTCTACCGCTCAACGGTGCTGTGTTTTGTATGAGTTAGAATCACAGGATAGGACCACAACAACAATTTCTATCACCACACAATTAATCAGTTTTTTACAATACTGTCCAAAGAATTGTTTTCTATATGCTTTGAATACAGCACGAATCATATTCAAGCCTACAGATGCAACTGCATATATTCGTGTTCCTTCAGAAAATTTGTGCTCCACAGATTTTATAATTACCGGCTCAGCACCTACATTCTTCGACAATGGTTGAACACAAGGTTTTAAGTAATGTTCTACTTGCATCACGTTTACACTATTGAATTGCAAGTACTCTCCAAGGTCATAGTATGCAGCTCTAACGTGTGGGTGGATGCCAGCGCCTTAGCCTAACCACGGTAACCGCCAGTGACCAGAATAAATCATGCAAATTCGGAATTTTTGAGTGCTTTAGATGAATACCTATGTTCACGGAAGTTAATTTATGCACAGCTGCATTGTTCATATTAACCAATGAAACCTTATGTCCCAAATATATTAAAGTCAGTAGAAGTATAAGTGTGATCGCAATCTGCATCGTTTACTTCTTCATATACTCTATCATGATACACACGTAGTCCCACTCATACTATGAATACTGTGAACTTTCTCTTCTTCTATAACTACTCTAAAGTCACTGCCATGTGATAGGTCAACACTGAAACGTTTAAAACCGCTAGCGTTACCATTTCATTTGTTGACAAATAGTAGTAGTCTTGTGGGACTCAGTCTTCACGAGCTGAAGCTCCAGTCTTGGTACAGAATAGCTAAATGACAGCAGATCCGATAATATGGAAGGTCGGTTGCAGACTGATGCTAGTGCTACTGAGGCGGGGCAGATGATGGTAAAATAACGCACGAATAACCTCGTTCGATCCTTCTGCTGCAGTGAGCTACGCAGCTGTAAGAAAAAGAAGTTAGGGCGACGTAAATGTGAAATGGATATATTTATAAACGATTAATAAGAATATTATTATTAATTAATTGGTGAATACTTATTTTCAACCTTCATCTGATTTTTGGCTGGTTTTTGCTGACAGTGTTTCATGCCGATCTTTTCACCACCACATACTGATCTGAAATTATCTCTGTGTGATGGATGTGGGGGAGCAAAGGGGTGAAGATTAAGGAGGGAGTGATTTTTCCGTGTGCTGACATTATCCTGAATATGATATACAAAGCAGTAATATGACACCAAAGGTCATTGGAAGGTTATCTAGTACTACCCTTGCCCCTCTACTGATTAGCACCGGCGGAAGTGTACCCCTGGCCAAATTAGGTCTACTGATCACAATAATGGTCCTAAATTTTAGCATAAAATTCTGGACAATGTACCTACGGAGGAAAGCAGTGATTGTTACAGGAACATGAACTGTGGGAAAACTAAAAAAGAATAAAATCGAAGCGTCTCACATCTGAATCTATAGATGGCGGCTCAAAATTAGCTGAACTGATAAAAGAAGGGAATGAGAAGGTACTCTGCAGAATAGAAGACAGTAACGTAAAAATACAGACGACTGAAAAAAATCTATAATAAAGTAGCAAGGCGAAAAGGGGATGCATTGCAAGATTCTTGGTCACTTTTGTAACATAAATTTCTTCAATACCGTATGTTATGACCATTGATCTGTATATTTTTTAAAAAAAGATTAGTTCATAAATAAAGCAAGTGAGGAAAAGATACCTGCAGAGTATTCATCTGTATATGACAGGGCAACTTTAAGAGACTTTGTATGGTCTACTATTTCGGTAGGGTTGTAGCTTTAGATTTATCCTTACTTCTGTTGAAGTGCCCTCGGTAACAACGGATAGTTTTAATTTTCAGCGCATTTTAAGTATTCAACATGCAACTGACGGTAGAATGCAACGAAGTCGTCCTCGCTTACTGTGTGATGAAATTCGCTGTGAACAATGGTCCGACGGAGTAGTTTAATATTCCGAACTGCTAATTTACGACCAGATTCACGTTCCCTTGCGGAGTTTCCCCGATAAAGAGGCAAATTAATCCACACCAAAGTTGGACTGTGCAGAATTACAATTACATGGTGGAGCAGTTAATTACACCGACAAGTGTAAAACCCGAGAACGTTATAGGTACGTTACTCAAAAAGACATTTGATCGTTAAACATCTGTGGTCAAGCAGAATCACACACAGAGTGACAGACTTGGCTACTGAAGCAGCAAAACATTTACATATGCGCTAGGTACCCAAAACATAACCATCATACATAAGCTTTTCATACCTTGTAATCTGAATGCAGTTAAGGGTTTAGCTCTTTTTCTATATTTTGAAATGTGTGTTACTTTGAAACATCAACAGGAAACCAGCTTCATGTATTTATGATTAAACGTGCATCCTCATGTATCGTGGCGTAATAATTCATCTTTAAATTTCCATTACTCTGGTAAACTTGTTTACTACGATTTGTGTCGTAGTATTTATGTAACAACCTTCTAAATTTTAACTGGAAATTTTAGAAAAATGTCATTTGTTCGAAATATTTGTGAAAACTTTGTTAATGATCCTTCACAAGAAACATCAATTACATAAGTTATGATTTTTCCCGAAATGGATAACTTCCGTAAGGTCTGAAATTTTCTGTTACTTGGGAAGTGGTAGTATGGACCAAACCAAGACAAAAGTGCAGTAAATATGTGCTGTAAAATGCATTCCTTAAGAGCTATGAACACTTGTTCATCTTTGCTACTCTGAAACGCAACTATTCTAATGATGAAGTGCTCGTAACTTTTAAGGTATGTGTTTTAGAGCACATGTTTGCTGGACATTTATTTCTCATTTTGGTCCGAACCACCACATCCAAATATATGGAAAGCAAAGAAATTGTAGTAGATCGAAGATGAAAATTGCTCGTACCTCTTAAGGTATGCATTTTCGCCCCTAAGTTTACTGAGACTTTTTTGCTTCTATTATCGTGTAGTTCCAACAGTATGCACTTACGCCATTAATTATGATAAACTCCGTATACTGAGCTTATATGTCATCAATGCGTTCTAAGCGCAACAATGTACTGCTTTTACGTCACCGTTTTTTAGTTATCGTATCTCCGTATATAGGACATATCGTGCACTTGCTTTGTGATGATTTTTAGGGACAGTTTCATCGTTAAATTTCTTTTTTAACTTTAGTTTAAGATTTAGATAATAATACCTTACACTAAGGAATTCTCCGGCGTCACAAATTTTTTGAGACGTTAATAACTGAAAATTACTTACCAAACAACTGAGTTATAAATATTCAAACTTTACGGAAATATGGAGACTCCCCTACAGTGGTGGTGGTTGATATACCATAACCACAAAAATCGCGGCTCTCTTCCCCCTACAAACGTAGTTAAAGTGACGTGAACTACAATTACGCTATCTGCAACTTGTAAAAGTAAGCTGTCGAAGACTTTGGGTACTGATTATCTGTCATCGCATAATACTTGATAAATAAATCGGATGGTATGTGTGAAACGTCAGCACAGTTACGAGGGGTTAAATTTCATATAGGGGACAGACGAGCCCAAAAAGAAAGATGCATGGAACACTGTAGGTACACCAGAACCGTGTGTCCGATAAATCGGGTGTCGTAGAGCACTACATCGATAGCTGTCACGCTACTCCGCACGAATATATCGAAACTCAAACTTCGACTTCATCTCTCGGGCACTCAGTGGTGAAAGAAGCAGCAGAAATTCGTTCGGGGAAGAATTTAATTAATAAAGATAGCGGTTTCAACCTACACTAATAACGCAACTCGCCGCTATCGGTCATAAGCTTGCAAAGACGTCGCTAAAACGCAACTAATAATTTCACGCCGATATCGCACCATTCATCGACCGGGTAGCCACAGTTCAGTTTGGGGTCTATCTTTCCTGTCGATCATCGTCTTTGACGCATGTATTATCTGTATTTCAAAGCCACAGAACATTTAATGTTGCGTTGTGTAACTTCAGTCGACTCATACCGAAAGTGACCAGAAATATCAAATTCAAGAAGAAGTAAGGTTTACGGGGCTGCAATTTAGGAATTTAATGGCTGAATTGAATATAGTTGTTTGCTGCCTTTGAGTGTTCTCCGGACTATATTTTATCCCAAGTATTTCACCTTAGGTATTTTTCTCTGTAACATACAAAATTATAAGTGAAAGGAACATTAATTTAGCAGGGTAAGTGCAAGAAACGATAGTTTTTCAATGGACATTGCATAATTATGTTTGATACACAAAATGTGTTTAAACGTACTGTGTATAAATTGTTTTAATAAAACTATTAACTCTAGTAACTGACCTAGAATCATTCTTTTGGGATGGATAATAACAATAATGGCGTTTGACGAGGGCCTCCCGTCGGGTAGACCGCTCGCCTGGTGCAAGTCTTTCGATTCGACGCCACTTCGGCGACTTGCGCGTCGATGGGGATAAAATGATTATGATTAGGACAACACAACACCCAGCCCCTGGGCGGAGAAAATCTCCGACCCAGCCGGGAATCGAACCTGGGCCCTTAGGATTGACAGTCCATAGCGCTGACCACTTTTTTTTTTTGTAATCCTCATTTTGTTCATATTGTTCGTTGAATTTGTTCGTGGCGGACGTCCGATAACACTCGTTCAGGTTGTTCGTTGATCCGTTTACTCAGTTTTTTTTTATTACAGAGGGTAGCTAAACCCGAACACGCTGAGCTACCGTGCCGGCGTGAAATAATGATGATTAAGACAACACAACACCCAGCCCCTGAGTGGAGAAAATCTCCGTCCCAGCCGGGAATCGAACCCGGGCCCTTAGGATGGGCAGTCTGTCGAGCTGACCTCTCAGCTGCCGGGGGCGGACTTGGGATGGATGAAAGATTCTATAAATAATGAGCAGGGTTTGGATGGATTACATCTCGAAGGCTTATTCACCCGTCAGCACGGGGTTCTCATGTAAAGGTCCCGGCCTAAGGACCTAGAAATGGCCTAAATCTCTGCGTTGTCAAGATGCAGAGTCAGGGGTTCTGACGTCACGATCCAAGATGTAGGAATGTATGATGGTATTGGCAGCGAACTTGAAGAAATCAACATGATGGTGGATAATTTGAAAATATTAGGAGGCATTAAAATGAAGCTGTGGGATCATGGCCTAGTTATTTACCAGGCATTAAAACGAAACGACAAACCACAGCCCAGTATTTTAAAGGAAATTATAACCAAACAGGCAATCAACAATAAGCCATGTTAAAAAGTATCTGAGCGACCTTAATTTTCATCAAAGTACGTAAAGATGATGACAATACACAGTATTTCCAACACAAAAAAATAAGTTTCACGAACCATAATCACACGAAGATCAAGAAGTATTTGAACAATATGAAAAATTGTCTATTATTCAGAATTACACGAACAATCTATAATAGAAAACTTTACTTAACCGCGTATAACCCCCCGCCCCCCCCCCCTTACACACACACACTAACAGACAAAATTATACCTCTAAGTCAAAACTCAGAATTCTACCAGCCATTAATACGAAAAATTCAGGTAGTATGTATCTGCCATCTAGGCCATCTACAACAGAATCTCAACGATCTGAATTTTGCTCTATCATCAAAAGTATTCGAAAGCTCTTAATTTTGAGCAATTATGTGTCGCATTCGAAGGTATACAGACGATCTAAATTTTGCGTAAACTGGTCCCATGTTCACAACTATTCAAACAAAGCTGCTCAGATATTACTCTGAAAGCAGCCTCGCTATAGAGTCCCATTCACATTTCACAGTCTGGCTTATTAAGATGAACATTTTCTGATCACATATAATGTGAGAAAAATGTGACAGACGACAATGAAAAAATGAAACTATGTACTGGTCAAGTTTTTCTGATACTAATTTGTCAAACTCTTGGTCCTTATTTCCTATCCTCACTAGATCACTATGCCAACTACCGATTGTTTTTCTGTTTTAATGGTAGAGAGCATTTGGATGCCCTTCTAACAGGCAGCCGCTCCCCCTCCCCGAGCCCCTTTACACCCCGTCTGTCGACATCTAACGCTATCCCATGTGAAAGCGTGTCGGCATTTTCTAAATGTTTGCAGACAATAATATTGAGACGAGTTGGGGAAGGGGGGGGGGTATCAACCCAGAATGGGCTAAACCCTACACAGAGACTGTCCAGCACACCAGCCGATATTGCTCATCCATCAGGATGATTCTGTCTGTAACAGGCTTGCCTTCTGAAATCTCGAAAGCGTCATAGTAACATGGGCAGCTATCTTGACCAGTGCATCAAAAAACTTCTTAGTATCGCTTAAACCATTGTCATAGCTAAATACTGTAGAGACTCTCATACTAGGGTATTAATTAACTCCATCTTGCAGTGCAATATGTTGAGAATCTTCTGCTTATAATGCTAACGTATGCTGTCAGACAGTACAGCCAATATGATACTTCGTCATGTTACAGGAAATTCTAACGAACCGATCCATAAGTCAGTGATTAAGGGAATTGGCTTGGCCTCTATCTCGAATATTAGATGTTCCAACATGGACGTGAAACTACTATAGCTGCTGTAAGTTCACACATATAGTATCAATAATCACATTTTTCCACCTTAGGCCACAAGTGATACTTCTATTTCCGACTTATCAGATTCTCATCAGATCATCTGTTTAATTTACTGATTTATCATTTCTTATACTGGCAATTTGGAATACATTTTCAACCTCCTGCTACGAGTTGGCCACTCGCATATCACATCTAAAAGCAAACATCATCTATCCTGTTTTTAGTTCATGTGTGGGTTATCTGCACCAATAGTTAAGTAAGTCCTTTACTAGTATCCATATTGACCGGGCACTTTCACGCAATCAGCGTTAAGTTTTGAACGTTCTACATTCTTGGTTGAGCATTGTCCTTAAGTCTTCGATATACTGAGCTTTCATACTGTCTTAAGGCACTGTAGTGTGCGCTTGTAAGACATTATCTTGAATATCAATATCAAAGAAATCAAAAGAATCAAGACTGAAAGCGTTGTGGCTGCTCTGGGACGCAGTACGTGAATATACGCAACAGTAGGCCGCAGTCGTCTAATACGTCCATTAAACGCCAAAAGCGTGACACGAATCCACTGCAGCTGTGCGCTCCCAACCATCTCATAAATATCTCTGTGCATAAATCTAACTGCATTTTCACTGTATGCCGTGCCACTCGTAAATCTTTTCAGTTGCTGATGAACCACTGGTGAACACCTGTGTGAGCGTGAAGACGAGTCACTGATGGTGTCCCCCTTATATAGATTCGGTGGATATTGTATTAACCTCCGTTGAGGAAAGCTGCGAACAGCAATGTGACTTCTGCCTCGCCCGACGCTGTTTGTAAACATGCGGACTACCTGGGGGAACGCATGAGAAACATTTAGCCTCCCTGCACCAACTCTTGACGAAAATGCGCTCTGAAGCACTGTGGGTAACATAATGTTAAAGAAACTACTTGTGTATGCGTACTTTAGACGTCTGGTAGCACAATCAGTCTATCTGTATCGAGCTACACCATGTTTAGCGCTTTTACAAAGGCAGAAACGCTTAAAAACCGATCATTTCTGAAGGTCGAGTGTACGTGAATCCCCCAAAGCAGCTGAGAGTGAATTATTTCTGCCACTTAGATCATATGTAATTAGATTTCCAAGATATGTTAAATGATGATCAATGATAGCACAGATTGTTTTATGTATAAACAATTAATAATTATTTGTAAATAGGTAAAATTGAATCATAATTTCTATGTTCAACCTGTTACATAGTATTTTGTATGTTTGATCCTACCCAAAGGCATTTTTTTTCACTGAAACTGGTTCCTAAAGACAGTCATGCAGTAGAGCGTTAAGGTGGGATTTAATGAACCCGTGTTCGATAGAGCTGTCCTAACTTCGTTTGATGTGCTGTTCTATTTATCGATATGTTTTCACAGGTACAATAAAATTGGAAAAATACTCCAGTATCGGCTGAGTAACGTTGCCGCATGGAGGTAGCGTACAACAAGTGGCATGGAACATGAGACTGGACAAGTGGGGCAAGGAAGATATGACGAACAAATGTTTACCGATGTACCATGTTAGAAAGGGACTGGGTGTCAGATGGCAGATCATAACTAACCATTAGTTACGCTTTCTAAATTATTATGTCCAAGCAGATGATTAGAAAGAATTAAAATCTTTCACAGGAACTCCTAATCTGTCAAATCGAAAAACCTAAAGTTAAAAATCATTCAAAAGAACCATAAGGCCGTCTGATGATGGCACCCTTTTGTTTTTTGAATCATTGGCAAAACATTTAAACCTACTTCATGAGTAATCTACGTATCAAACAATAATTTCAAAAGAGTATTTTTGGACCACGAAAGCAAGTAAATATTCAAAACATATGATAAAATCAAACGAAATCACAATGAATTAGTCTAATACAAAGTAGAAGGCTCCCAAGTAAGGCAGCTTCCTATAACCGAACCTCGATCAGCACAATCAAGCGGCCATAGTCTGCGGCGGGCCCGGTCTTGTTCAGAGCTGTATCTCACCAGTCTGTGCCAAGCGACAACGGATTATTTCAAAGTGACACCTATACTGGACCTCCAACGCCCATCCAACACCTCATAACTCAATTTCTTTACATAATCTGGAGAGACACGATAGTTAACACTTGCAAAGCAAAAGTATTACAACTGATGGCCAACACAAGTCCGAAGATAAAAGATAATAATAATGGAAGCATTAACAAAAATGTCCTCATTCTTAGTTTCGCTCATCATAGTAATTACGCGACGGTGTTGACGATCAGTTAATTATTCACACAACGTTAGTACGTTTGAGTGAGTCTGTACATACGTAACATACAGAATAGAATTAAACTCGTCGGGTGCTAGCATCAATCCTTTACAGATTACCTTCTTGCGCCGGAGAGTAGCACAAGTTCTCGGGCTCACAATACATTTTCCCACACACCTAATTCCATATTCCGTATCAGACCAACAAGTGAAGGCATCAGAAAGACGATGGCGAGATGAGAACAGTATTTGGTGCCATAGGATAACATCACATACTCTCAATTACTCGATACCAGCACGCCCATCATCGTTAATATTCACAGAGTAAACAACCTGTACGCTTCAAATACACCAGTAACTTAAGCCATCTAACGGCAGAAGTTTATCAACACAGCAGGAATATTGGATATAGGAGAGTTCAAGTTACCGTACCAAACCCCCCGCCTACCAGCGTCAATATTCGTAGACTGAACGATCTGTGCGCTTGTAACACACCAGTAATTTAAGCTGTCTAATACCCGACGTTTATCAATAGAGAAGAAGTATTGGATATAGGAGAGTTGAAGCTAACGTACAAATTCATCCTTTGCTTGCTGCAGTTATAGTATCCTATTATTACTATGAAAAGCTCAACAACATTCAACATCTCCATCTCTATTCACAACTATAAGGCATCTCCACATGCAGACTAAGTTACCAATCCAAGTAAGCACTGACATAGTCATACACCAAACCAGAGCTATTCGCTAGACAATTACTATAACAAGCTAGCGATACTTGTACACCGGGATATCACTGTGTTGGCACACCGACCTTCTACACTTCACTTTTTGTTGTCAGCGCATTTCTTGCCTTAACGACTTCCGATGACACCGCCAGCTCAAAGGGCAATAATATATACATAAGAAACTGGGTTTGCTTTCTAATTTGGAAATAGTGTCTATAATGCTCAAATCTGTGAACAAGTATAAAGAGCATTTTTTCCGTTTAATAGAAACAAATCGAAAGCCCACTGATAATACTGCAACTTGTCTAGGAAATGGAAGGAAAGCAAATTGTTGTTTTCCCCGGGTCGCACCCCCTTCAAAAATAAATAAATAAAAATAAATAATAAAAACACCTTCAGCTCGCAATTAAAAACTTACGTTTACAATTCTGTTCTCATTTTACTCTAAACACTATTTGACACAGATATCACAAGTAGCCTAAGCGTAACAAACACACAAAACTTCAGGGTAGATAACTCTCACTTATCTTTGAAGATCTGTTATACATTCGATTTTAGGAAACAAGCAAATGGCAGCAACCTTCATAAACTAAATTTCCCGTCGAACATTACAGCCCTTAATATCACTTAAACGGAACACGAGTACCACAAATGTAATCAGTACGAAAGGTAGCATATTACGTACGTTAACGAGGGGACGAACGCGGAAAAATCTTCGTATTCAAGGTATCGTTACTTATACTCTAATTCAATACGGTCACACATACAGTGTAACGAGCAAACGCTCATGCGCGGAGGTAACACTAAAGCGCCACAATGTTTTGACTCAAACATGATGGACAAAACAAGTAAAAGGGAAACGCCGTAATAAATGACAATTACAGCTTAAAACAATGTCGCCCGTACATCGATCAATCACCGTGTCCGCCACACAACGTCACTCAAAGCCAGACAACAACAACGAACACCAAACTACATCGCTCAAACTGAAGAACCACTCTTTACTCACTCATCACACTTCTCTACCACTCAACAGCACGCACGGTAAACCACAACAGAAAGACGATAGCTTCACTCGAGCATTTGCTGGAGTGGAGGCTAACTACCCTTTTGCAATCACAGAAGCTACAAGCAAACTCTATAAGAGTAGCATCTTTGATCTAGCTAACATACCACGATGTAATCGTCACCTCACTGAATCCGTTAGTGTTATCCAGAGTTATCCTCCTGTTGTGGCAAATGACCAACATTTGGCGGCCCACTGTTGAACCGGTGTCAGTGCAAAGATAACCGCCTCATCATCGGTTTTCATTGAGTCGGTGAAAAAATCTAAAATATGGTTACTGAGTAGTGGAGCTGCCAACGCTGTGAGAAAGCATCTAATGGTGAAAGCACAATACGGTGATCGGTATGTGTACCTGCAGGAAGTGTACGAAAGGTGCAGAAAGTTTAAAATCGGTTTAACTTCTGAGGAAGGGGCTCGCACCAGGCACACCGCGTGGTGACGAACGAAACATTATCGCATTGGAAGAGTATGTGCAGCAAAACAAGCATCTTAATGTTAACGAAATAGCCACTAATTGGGCTATTAGTACACATTCAGTGCGCAATATTGCCCGTGATAATCTGCAATTCAATGAAGTGTCCGAAAAATGAAAGCCACGTCAGTTGATTTCTGAACTGAGACATCGCTGCGTTTATGCCTGTGAGGATCTACTGTAAACAAATGAAACAAAAAAATCGACCAACGAGGTCGAACAAGGAATTGAGCAATTGTTCTTCGTCAAAGCCAATAAAAGTCTCAACGATCGGCAGGAAACGTCACACTCGCTGTCTTTTGGAAACAAAAGAATTAATTTTGCAAAATTAAAAAGAAATTAAATTTCTTTGTCTCGATCAGGCATGGTACACAACGATATCTGCAGACGTTCCACGTCTTTAGGCGGTATGAACGTGATGCGTCTTATATGTAGTCGCCTCCTAGATGGCACTCATACCAGTATCTTCACTATCCTTCCGCAGAAGAGACAGTGCTTAAACCCGTAAGTGTTTCATACGTCTACCAAATAGTTAACAGGAGACATTTGTACGCCGACTGCATGATTCCAGCGACCGCACGCCGACACACGGCCAGTGATCGATCCTGCAGATATCGACCAGGATGTCCAGCAGTTCCACCCCAGTTCTAAGCAACTCCAGTTCCAGTTCCAATACTATAGCTGTTTATAGTTTCCGAGTAGCTACAGTCGTAGAAAGGCTGATGCCCCGTGTTTTACGTTATATAAGGTGATAGTGACAGTGCTTATCTAGTGAGAGCCTCAACTTTATACTACCTAACTCCATTCCGTACTGAATTTCAGTTAAAATAGCAATCAAACACTGTGTTATGTTAGATTATGTTCATCATTGCCACGCCTTCTTACAAAGCGACAGCTGAATTCATTTCATGGTGTATATTCTTTTAACAAGTGGTAGTTGTTGTAATGACATATAACCACAGGCGGTCCTGTTTTAGACCTACTGTCCACTGAAGAGATAGTAGAATGCAGTCAGGGCACTTCCATGTAGCTACCGATATCTGTGGCAGGGAATTCACTTCCTGTTACCATTACCTTTACCTAAACTCAGAGATACGCAACCGGGGTTAACAATGAACAGAAGTTCATAATAATGAATACATTCATACTGAAATCTGCTACGAAATTACCTTCACTAAGCAATATGAAATAAAAGACGAATGTTTCTGTCTGCTGGTGTTTTGTTGTAACTCGCCGTTCTTGTACCTCATTCTGTCCGTAGAACCGCAGCAACAGTAAAAGACATGTAATCTGAACATCTCCAGCACCATCTTCCCCAGCAAACTTCCCCTGTGTAACTTTCATTAACTCGGACGGGTCAAATAAGCGCCTAGAGGCAACGTCTTCGAAGCGATGACGACGAGAAAACTGCGAGACATTAGTGGCTTCCTCTGCTTTAGAAGCAGTGGAATGTGTTCATTACACTCCACGAGGGATACGTAGAACAATTGTACATCAGTAATTTTTGGTATTACTTTATTTTCATAATAATAAATAATTTAGCTTTTCATTTGAACCACCCTTCCATCAGTTTTAATTAGCATTGTAAAGAGACATCCCTGCAGGAGGTGAATTTTTAAGTAGTGTTGACATACGGTATTAATTAACATTTCTGTTTGGTGCAGACAGTCGCTAATTAGACGCGTGTAAATTTTGGTAGGATCCTTTTCCAAATGCGATTATGCATCTAAGCGTCATAACAAGAGACATGATTTACATTTGTTTAAAAATATTGCATTGGTATTCTAACATTTTCCCTGGAGTACAACATAGTCGTAAGAGAAGCAAGATAGGGAAGTTTGTCGACCGTATTCCTTTCAAACATACCATTCTGGTTTCTGCCGTTATAAATTAAGGGAAAACCATGAAAACCTAAATCCGGATAGCAAGAGGTTGCTACGATTTGCCGCTCTCCCGAGTACGACCCAGTGTTCGGCCACTGTGCTAACCAGCTCGGTATAATATAACGTGCATTGACCCTACCGATATTTTCGTGGCCTCTAGGGAAGGACTGCCAACTTAATAAAGGCCGGAAAGAAGCTTGCGTGCTGAGGAGGAGTTAAGGATAACTCACGATGCCAGGCCAAGATATTCCACCACGTAGTTCCAAAATAGTAATGTAGAAGTGCTTAGACGTGTTACCGAAAAACGCGTACTTTTCCTTTATAATGCCTGTATTTCTAACGGTGGGAAGGCTCCTTACTGTTAGCTGTATATTACATTAAATTACTAAACCGGTACATTTTCCGAATACAGTCCAGGTTTGCTGACTGCAATTACTTATTCTCTTTATTAGATATTTAGTCTCGCTTACGAAAATGTTTGCTGGTTATTTAATACAGTGTATTGCAACTCTCTGCATACATTAAAGACTACACAGCTGTAATCATGGTGCACATTATGAGTGGTGCTGTCTCTATAATGAAGAACCTTACTTTTCGCTTTACCGATTTGGAACAGTTTATTCCACAATTTGTTAATGGTTATTTCAGAATTTTCCTTACTAAAATATTGTAAATAATTCTCCACGAAAGATAAACGCAGTTGTACTCTAGCTCGTCCACTTTTCAAACAGCAACTCTATACGGGAGGACAATATCTTCCAGTATACTAACTAGGTCCGTGATAAGAGGCCGTGCTATATCATTCAATTGTCTGATAATACAAGAAATCGTGCTTGGCTGCCATACCCATCCAAAGCAATCGTTGACATCAGTCACTGTAAACGTCACTGAACGCATTTACACTGATTATTGGTTTCAGCTATGCAATGGCCATCTTCAGAGTCCATACACTGTATGCTGCATAGAGTTAACAAAGTGTGTACGACATTGAGTATGAAAATATAGATTATGGACGTTTAGTTCACCATATGTCAACCTGACTCTTGTAACCACAGGAGATGACCGATGCATGTCGGTCAGCCTTAATGATTGTAAACGTATTTTGCGTTTGGTAGTGCAGAAAGTTTTATGTCTTGCAGGAAGTAAGTAATACACTCCTGGAAATTGAAATAAGAACACCGTGAATTCATTGTCCCAGGAAAGGGAAACTTTATTGACACATTCCTGGGGTCAGATACATCACATGATCACACTGACAGAACCACAGGCACATAGACACAGCCAACAGAGCATGCACAATGTCGCCACTAGTACAGTGTATATCCACCTTTCGCAGCAATGCAGGCTGCTATTCTCCCATGGAGACGATCGTAGAGATGCTGGATGTAGTCCTGTGGAACGGCTTGCCATGCCATTTCCACCTGGCGCCTCAGTTGGACCAGCGTTCGTGCTGGACGTGCAGACCGCGTGAGACGACGCTTCATCCAGTCCCAAACATGCTCAAAGGGGGACAGATCCTGAGATCTTGCTGGCCAGGGTAGTTGACTTACACCTTCTAGAGCACGTTGGGTGGCACGGGATACATGCGGACGTGCATTGTCCTGTTGGAACAGCAAGTTCCCTTGCCGGTCTAGGAATGGTAGAACGATGGGTTCGATGACGGTTTGGATGTACCGTGCACTATTCAGTGTCCCCTCGACGATCACCAGTCGTGTACGGCCAGTGTAGGAGATCGCTCCCCACACCATGATGCCGGGTGTTGGCCCTGTGTGCCTCGGTCGTATGCAGTCCTGATTGTGGCGCTCACCTGCACGGCTCCAAACACGCATACGACCATCATTGGCACCAAGGCAGAAGCAACTCTCATCGCTGAAGACGACACGTCTCCATTCGTCCCTCCATTCACGCCTGTCGCGACACCACTGGAGGCGGGCTGCACGATGTTGGGGCGTGAGCGGAAGACGGCCTAATGGTGTGCGGGACCGTAGCCCAGCTTCATGGAGACGGTTGCGAATGGTCCTCGCCGATACCCCAGGAGCAACAGTGTCCCTAATTTGCTGGGAAGTGGCGGTGCGGTCCCCTACGGCACTGCGTAGGATCCTACGGTCTTGGCGTGCATCCGTGCGTCGCTGCGGTCCGGTCCCAGGTCGACGGGCACGTGCACTTTCCGCCGACCACTGGCGACAACATCGATATACTGTGGAGACCTCACGCCCCACGTGTTGAGCAATTCGGCGGTACGTCCACCCGGCCTCCCGCATGCCCACTATACGCCCTCGCTCAAAGTCCGTCAACTGCACATACGGTTCACGTCCACGCTGTCGCGGCATGCTACCAGTGTTAAAGACTGCGATGGAGCTCCGTATGCCACGGCAAACTGGCTGACACTGACGGCGGCGGTGCACAAATGCTGCGCAGCTAGCGCCATTCGACGGCCAACACCGCGGTTCCTGGTGTGTCCGCTGTGCCGTGCGTGTGATCATTGCTTGTACAGCCCTCTCGCAGTGTCCGGAGCAAGTATGGTGGGTCTGACACACCGGTGTCAATGTGTTCTTTTTTCCATTTCCAGGAGTGTAATTTACACATTTATTAGCAAGGCATTTTTTTCTGCTGTCCTTCTAGACCCAAATATACAGTTTTTTATACTTACGAAATTTGAACAAAGACTCTTCTCCGTTGTGTTTTCTGAAGACGCCTAACCCTATGATGTTTTACGCTCGAAGCTAGTAATAATTGCTTTCTCACTTCACGACGACATTAATTCCACAACCGTGAAGATTACACGTTATTCATGGTACCACCATAAAATCTCTCAATACGCATGAGGTGAATGCTGTTCAGTAAGCTGACCTGTCTTACCATCATTCACATCTTGCAAGAGGAATATTTCCGCTACATCTCCCGAAGAAAGACAGTATGAGGCTGTCATTTATCGAACTCAGCATCTGATTCTATGTTACAAAAATATTTTTTGCCTCGTGCTATTGTAACTGAAACAAAACATGAGCTTTAAAAACGAGCTCGGGTACTTATTTTTCTTTCGCTACGCTGAGTCTTTATAAAAAATAATTGTTGATTGGGATAAATATTTGACGACAACAAGCAGGTTCAAGTGCATGTTGCACTGGTTATATAGAGATGAGAAGGTGGAGACACTTGCACAGGCCCGACTAGCGAAGAGAGTTGCTTCACACGAGGTTTCGTGCTGAAGAAAACACCACTACCACCACCAACAACAACACAAATCTGCTAGCAAACTATGTACAGTAATCGCATATTAAAATGTTACCACAGAAAGGAAATTTATTATTTTACGCCCTTTAGCCGGCGAAGGCATCAAAGTAGGAAAACGGGTTTTGTAAACGGACGGTTCGTTGAGGAACACGAGTGTAGTCTCTTCCAGACTCTACGCGAACAAGAGAATAAAATTAAAAATTTAATGCACTGCCATTTACTTCAGTAAAGCAATTGTGACTTCTGCAAAGAAGAAGATAAACAGCTGCTAGAGTCTATCAAGTTAGATGGTAGACAACGGCATAGCAGACAAATGCGGACACGAGTTTATAAAACAAATCGCTAACATCGGTCCAGTTTCAAGACCTTACAATTCTGATTTACGTTAAAGATTGGAAGTGCTTATTTTAATATCGGAAAACGGGAAGCAGGCTGATATAAGAGGTGGGGAGATAAGAGTTAATGTGAAGAGTGATATTGGCAGTATATTCGTAAAATATGTTGCCACAAATTTCCCAGAACGGTGTGGTTGATATGGAAATTACGATAGGCCTTCTATCGGCGTCGTCTCAGATATATTATACTACGTTCATGAATTACATTTTTCATCTGATGAATAACAAGTAGTGTTTACACAAGCTTCTCTTGCCGTTATGAAACAAAGCAGAGCATTTACAATATTCACACCATCTAATGAAGTTAAATGACGAATGCTGTAAACAAAGTTCAGAAACAGAATGCCACAACAAAGTATCTGTAACCTACACTTGTTTCCAAAACGTACAAAGCGAGTGGAGACTCGCCAGAATATATAGAAAACGTCAAACAAAGTTCCCATTTTACGCGAGTATAATATTGCTTGTATGACATTTGTGTAAATGTGGTGTTACAATCGAACACAATTGCAGTATTCCGTTTGGGCCACGTAAACATAACGGACACCTGCTTGTTTGTACTATGACGGCATTTAACGCTATGAGAGCGAAATAGAACAAATCGGCTAGTGGTCATCAGCAAATGTCGTTTACCTAATGTGCAGCTATAGAACACTTGCCAGGTCAAACAAGAAGCTCAGTTGACAGGATACTGTGAGTTTTTATAGTCAAAAATTGTTGTTGTTGTTGTATCAGGATCCTGCTCCAGCTATCGCCGGGTTAGATGGTTACTATCGATTTTTGGCAATGTTTCTTTCAGAGGGTGCATGTTTCCCGCTCGTCGAAGGAGAGCGTTTACTGAGGGATCCTCCAAAATATATGCTCTATTGAAGAACCGTTGTCATCCATTTTGTTTTACATCTAGCAGATGTGTCTTGATTTATCAAGGTAATTGGTCATTTTTCAAACGTCCGTGACACGTGTCGCTCCTCCTAAGACCCTTTAAAAGTGAAAGCAGTTTTTTTTTAAATGCATTAATTTCTTACGGGCATCGGAAACTGTCTCAAAATGCATTATCGCTCTCAGTAATTACTTCACTTTCAATCTTTAGAGATTTAAAATCTGCTTTACTACAGAAATTATTTGTCTGTATGTGTCTTATCATGACGTTTCCAATGTTCCACATTTATCATATTCAATACATGTGCCACTGAATTATTATTACCTCAGCGAATTCTCTTTGATTTATGAAATGTAGAGTAGATCGTATAGTAGAAATATACTTACCCGTGGTGTAGTGTCATAAGCAGACATTATTAACTCCAGTCCGTCTCAAACAAGTTCTAATTGTACTGCAATTATATGAGTATGCTGCTCACGCTCGATGTTCAGCAGGGGAAGATCATGATATAAGCCACTGAATCACTAATGTGTATACTTTTTAGGAACCATTGAATACCAAGGCGTATCACTGACGAGGAGAACACAGCAGGTGCCATAAACCGATTTCCAAAAAGCTTTGCTCAGTGGAAGATGAGACAAATTAAGTGAACTTTTATCACTTTTTATTCGTAGATACTCGAAAGCTTATAACAAAAAGATCGTCAATCTGCTAGATGTCATTTAGCAGACGATAAGCTCAGTCCAGCTGGTGGCATAGTGATTAGCCTAGCGGCCATTCTTTCTTACGTGCTGTGTTCGAAAAGCGATTTTCGTTTCTGATAATTTTATTTTTCTCGTATGTCTACCCCTTATCATAAAACGTATGTAACGAATGTTTCTTATCATGTTAGGAGATACAAGTGCGTTATATTAACTGTAAAACAGCAACTGGGTTACACGATAAGTGTCGTAAATAAAATATATAATACGTTTGTGTACGGTATGTCCAGCGGTTAAATTCTTTCTAAGTTCGAATATTCATACTACTGTTCTTGGTAGGTATATTTCATTCTTATACTTATTCTTCAGGAAGATTTGCTTCATTCCTTTGGATGATGCCCATCGGAGAAACATTCGAAACATTGAAATTCCGAACACTATGAGCATCGCGCAAAGGCAAGTTGGACACAGTGATGTATCTTCATGTGAAGAAGAAACAAAAACACTTCTGAAGATCTCACGGGTTGGCAAAAATTTCGTGTCAAACAACGTGTAACGGATTGGTTCACTTCTAACATGAGTGAGACTGGTTGTGAGCTATCTTCGTACCATAGTTGTGCAAGGACGCTCTGTGAGTGTTTTAAGAATTTGTGCGGAACCTAAGGCCTGCAAGGTAGTGGGACGCCAGCTCACCATGCAAAGTTCAGAAGAGTGCAGCAGTATGGGCAGTGATGTAATCAGACAATGATCTCCATGTAGGTTCCACTACACTCCCTGTAAAGGAAACATTATCACGTACAGAAATTAGTGTTTGGAATCAGGCATATGTTAGCAAAAGATGAAAATCTTAAATTTTCGTTATTAAGGTTTATTTTTTCTCTAAGTGTGACTTTATGACTTATCTATCATAATCGTAAAATGTACAGGGTGGTAAATTATTGATATTGGGTGTTTACAGCTGTGATACCAAAGTCCTTTTTCTTTAGTGGTAAGATGGTTGATGACGATGTCAGGGTGTTGATAAAATACAAACACATTAAATACAGCTTTGGCCAGAGATATCAATTACCCTAAAATGCACAATTAAAATGACCACGTCATGGATGGGGGTCAGTAAAGAACAATAAAAAAAAGGACAGAGTTAAAACAATTCAATAATTTGAGAGTATAAAGCACCCTAGAGTAGCTGATCAGTTCTTTCCGTTAAATTAGATAACTCGCGTTTCTGCTTCAATCAACCCCAACAATCAGGAATATGTTTAACTTTAGGTCATGAATTGAATGAACTAAAAAGTAGGAGTTCTGACTGTCAATTGAATATCACTTGCTGGCGTAGCGCGAGCCCGCGTGTTAACCTTTCGCCAGCGGCTGCAGTGGCAGCTGTCGGCGCAAGCTGTAAACCTGAGAATCTGTTCAAAATCCCTTCGACTGTTAAACACCAGCTGGATACATTTCCTACGTCTTCAGAGCGGCCGAGAGTTCCAAATATTCCCTTGCTAAGTTAATCGACATGTAACACACTATGTCTGGAATAGCGCGTATGTCATCGCCCTAAAATCGCTCCCAAGAATCAAAGGTCAGTGTTCGGTGCAATTATCATTGCAATTTTACTTCTTCAGAGTTAAGACGAGCCTGTGTACAAGTGCTCACATAATTTCTCTCGCAATCCCCTCAGTGCAGTAGAGTCGCCTAGATCAAACACAAAACGATTTGCTGCAAGAAAATTTCACTGTCTGCAATTTGCCTATATCGCAGCTGGTGGCCCCGCGTTTTCTTTCTGGACATTGAGAACATTTGTACTTGTTATAACTCCACCCACAAGAATATCTGTACCTATCACAGGTGTTGTTTCTTTTGTATGGATGAGTTTAACTTCTGCCACGCAATACTAAGATAAACACCTTCTTTCCACATGGGTTTTTATGCAGGTGCCCATTGTGAGTCACCAATGTTTTGCGTTGGATCTCTCGAGACATTCATCTGCCATCTCCAGCTGTGTTCCTGTAGAAAGGCTTTTCGGAGGGTCTTCGCTAAGGGCAGGGACAAGGGAGGCTTTTGTGGCCAGTCTTTGCAGTGGCTCTGGCGTCTCATTGTGTCTGCTGGATGTCCCGCTGTGAAGGTTTCGACCTACATGGGACAGGCATTGCTATCGTAATATTCTTCTTCTCTCAGAACTTTGTCTCGTAGCTCGGGACTGAGAAATTACTAGTGTGAGTATTAGCAGTTTATATACACGAAATGGCGGTTTGTTATTTGTTTTGCATATCGATAAGATTAGTAACATTTCACGTAACTAGAACTTGTGGCATATTTATACAACCAGAACTGTTTCAGAAATTCTGAGTAAGGTGTGTTATTTGATTGACACCTTACATATCACCAGTAGTGGAGTTACACAATGGTTGAGGCGTTGTCCAAATCAGTCCGTAATTATAATTCAAAAATTATATTTCTTCTTAATCATCGAATATTGTTCAGTCACTTGGTCTAGTCTTTATTCTATTTAATTCTGTTGGTTTGTGTACCTTAATTTTTTACATGGTTCACTTTGTTAATGATTTAATTGTCTCCCTTAAGTGAAGAATATATCTTTTTATATTGGTAGCAGTTTCTTTTTTTCCTATTTATTTAAATTTCTTGTGTGTATTTTAGATTTTACAGTGAAAATGAGGAGCCTCTCACATCGATTTTCAATTCTATTTTCTAAACCACCTACAATTTCAATCAGCTCAGAAGTTAACTGACTTTATACATAATACAAAAATGAAGTGTTTACATTCTGTTGTTCGTTCTACGAAAATTATGATTCTAACAAGTAATATGAGCATCAAAATAGTTATTTAGAAAGTCGTACTCATGTAAAAATTTTAAAATATTGTATTAATGATTTACGAAAATTCAAAAATATTGTAGTTGCAAACAATGTTCATACCTACATATCACTCTTAAAAACGTATTATTTTAATCCACAATGTGGTTTCTAAGAAATGTTTCATTGGTAATTAGGCATGAATGAAATTTTCAAATATTATGCTCAGACAGTAAATTGATAACAAAAATGTTCCTTATATATAGGTTTTCTTTTTGACATATTATTCTTACACTATAACTACACAAAACATTTCTTTACAAAATGCTCAAATGCGTGTGAATTCCCAAGGGATCAAACTGCTGAGATTATCGGTCCCTAGACTCACACACTACTTGATGAAACTTTAACTAAATGATGCTAAGAACGACACACATATCGATGCCCAAGGGAGAACTCAAACCTCCGGCATAAGGGCCGCACAATCCAAGGCATGGCATTCATGCTGCGTGGCCACTCCATTCGGCCATTTCTTTACAGAAAATATTCTCCTGTATTACTCATGAGTCAAAGATAATGGAAAGACTGTTATACAGTTCTAATTGAGACACTTAAACCTATTATATTGAGAGATTTAAATTGTATTACATCAGTATAAATACATCGAATTCATATGTTTATTTTTGTGCTTTTAGCAGCTTTGTCACTTTTTGACACTGATCGTTAGCTGATTTTGACCACTATTGTCACACAGTGTCTATGAATGTTCTTGTGTGAGGTTGCCGACGAATGTCTTTGCACGAAGCTGAAGAACTTGTGCGAAATGCTTGTCGGCAAACCTTTGGGTGGGCAGTGTTGCTACAGTTTAGTGTGGCCCTCATAATAATGAGGACCTTCTACTGCAGACTCTCGAGGATTATTGGCATTAAAAAGGGTTTATTTCTCCTCAAGCAACTCCTGAAGGCATTTATATTTTTGTAGGACTTTGCAGACAACTAGTTTACATTAGGATGGGTATTTGGATAGGTGTATCTTGAAATATTTTCGCCCTTCTTCTCTGTTCAACCTGAGTCTCAGGGCTCTTCACTTACTGTTCTTCCAAGTGTCTTCCTTCCTTGAGATTCGAACCTTGTATCTTCTCTGGGCAGGATGTAGGAAATTATTAATTACCAATTGCTTTGAAGTTTCCCATTTGTGAGTGTTTCACTTAGTAATTAGGATGTGTAGTACAGCGTTTATTGACTTTCATTCAGACTTAATATCGCAGACTAGTAGCTACAGTGTGATTGTACATGTATTGCCAAATTACGCAGCTGCCAAGTTGGTGTTTTGTCAAGGCAGTTTGTTTTTACTCCGCGCAATGGCTGCTGTTCCGTTTTTTGTGGCCCATCGTTCCCTGCTGTACTCGTAACTCATGTAGAAGATGAAAGTGAATCCTTTCAAGGCCTGTAACTTGCATCGATCTTCTGCTGCTCATCCACCCGCCTTGGACTTTTCTTATCACACAAAAGGTTGCTACTGCAGTTTGGTACATCCACATCGTAGAAAATAGTTGCTCACATCCAATATACGTTTTTAATTGTCGACCGCCACATTGACGTGGGCAGGTGACGATTGTTTCTTGCAGGAGGTTTCAGTACAAAAATGTTTTCTTATAATCAACCTTAGGGCTAATGCCTAATTTACACCTCTTCATATATTTTTCACATGGTTTATTGTCCTATCTCTGCATTAGAGTTCTAGTTTCTGTATCAGGTTCCAACTTGTTCCTGATATCTTAACCTAAGGAGACCCCGTATGTTCGTTATGTGTTGGTATTGGTGGTGTGGCATGTCAGCATGTCATGCTATTAATTAATGATTTACCCGTTTCATCTTTGCAAACGCCATGTATCAATGTTCGTTGCTACATACAAAAGTTTAAGGTACTCATTTCTCTGTCTCTTATTTTCCTCATACTCCTGGTCATGACCTGTCTGAACAATATTCGATGGCTGCTTTTATATTATTTACTGATGCCTATGAGTGATTATTCGTCAAACATTTTAATATAGTTTATACAATGAAGTCCTACAATTCTACCTATCTTATTCTATACTCGGTTCTACTTTGTTTGAGGGGTGGAACATTGTTCGTTAGGTCTTGAAGGCTCTTGCTCTTCTACCTATGTTTCACACTTCGCAGCCCTGGCTCAAAGAGACGTGTAGCATTCTCAAAAGTGACGCTACCTGTTCCTATGTTTATCACACCTTGAATTTGAGTCAGAAAATCCGTACCTATTACCATGTCCATCGTCAATTTTGTTAGAATACCGAAACTAGCTTCAGTCTTTTGAACCTGGCATGAAAGAGTTAGTCTTGTTTGCTCATTGACAAGCACTGCATGGTCTTTGATGGGACCCTACACTTCGATCTTCTTCATTTTCAAGAGCAGTAATTCTTCATTAGCACTGGATTGGTTAAATAAGATCGAAATCTCGGTTACCTCGATTCTGCTGCCTATGACTACATTAATTGGGATTATTTCTACCATGGCCTTCACAACTGGTTGAATTCCTTCTGGTATGCTCTGTTCTTCCTGCATGAAAGCATCTCTCTCTCTTCTACAACTTCTTCTTCACATATAACTCTGCCTACTCTCAGTTCAGCTACATCTGCCTTTTCTTTCTTCGTGTAAACTCCAAAATAATCCATCTTAATGCCATTATTACGTCTCTGTAACTTGCAACATTACACAGATTGGGACCTGTCCCCCACTGTAATTTATCTTTAACTTCTGTGGACTGCACATTAACCTCCTTGAGCACGATTTCCATGTCCTTAACCTCAAATAACTCGGTAATTCTAATTACCTCGACCCTATTCTCTTCTCCATCTGTGCCTGCCTCTGGTAGTTAGTTGTCTTCGTCGGTATCCTTCCCATTATTTGCTCTCCAGTATGATGTAGTTTTCCTGTCTTCGTTTGATCCCCCTGTAGGAATATTGGCATTCCTGGGTGGATAACCGTTGCCATTTTTTGTCCCATACCCATAATCGTTTCTTTGATGGCGTCTATTGTCACTTCTCGGCGCGAAGTTATCATGCGGTTCGTAATAGCTGACATTCCGTCATGAGGTCTCCCTCACATTTTGCGGTCTTTCATTCACGCTTTCATGTGGGTTTCGCTTTTTCCTAACCCCAGCTTCCGAGAATATGAATTCCTCTCAAAATTTCTTTGAAAGCTTCAACGTCATTGCCTTCACACCCTACCAATGACTGTTGGTATTTTAGTGGCAGCTTCATGGTAAACAATTTAATCATTTCTCCATCGCTGAATGACTCACCCAAACACTGATTTTTCTTTGCCATTGCTTCGAAAACTTCTACAGGGCTTCTTCCACCTGAATTCTCAATATATGGATTTTGTAGCAGTTGATACGTCATCCTATTTGGCGCTTTACTCGACCAATAGCGTGAGAGAAACTTATCTGTGAAATCCTCATCTGATCGGCATGTAGCTCTTATGTTTAGCACCGTTTCTACTACTGTTCGAGGCATATCGCCACATATAATATTTAGCTTATGTACTAATGTCCGACGTTCTGGTAGTCCTACTCTGAACTGATTAATGAGGGTTCGTGGATGTAGTGAGTTTCGTTCTCGAAAATGCTGATACTTCTTTACTGTGAGGAAACGATAATTGTCGTACGTCATCATGGTGCCGTATGAAATTCGAGAATCTTCTCCGCTTCAGTCAGTCAGTCTTTCAGGTTGTGATAAGTCCATTGGATATTGCTCACTGTAACTTTCGCCTAGTCTTGCATGATATCATTGGAATGGAACGCAATTACTTTTTTCTCTTTCGGCTGTGGGCGAGTGGCGGTATGCATTACGCTATAACCTTCGTTCCCTTGCATTTCCCTGTCACGTATTGGCTCAGTGATTCATCTCGTCAATTTTGCCGCTTCATTATGTGGTTTTTCGCTGGCTCTCTTTGCTTTGTTTCATTACTCGCGTAACAACTAATATATGAGATAAAATATGTTGCTACGAAAAGAGCCCTGATATACTTTTTAGGGATACTGTGCTGTGACTTTCTTTGGATCATTAATTTTCAACAAAGCAAATTATATTGCGTTCTTATTGTTCTGGATCTGGCTTTCTATTAAAGGAACATTTTTTCGTTACTGTAACTCGCCATAAAGTTCAACATATCTTCCTTACTTTACAGTTATTGAAAAGGTTACTGAAAATTATTTCGTTATCAATACTGATGTTACAGTACTCCATGTTTGTTCAACATCAAAATTTTGCAGTGGATTTTTGTTAACAGTAAAACACCAATACGTACCACGACTAACACGAGAAAATGAGACAATTATCAGAGAAAAAGACGTTTTTACTATAATGTTTTCCAGACTAGAACTATGCACAGCAAGATTTCTTTTATGTCATGAAGGTAAATTACCTTTTTGCACTGTTAAGAATATATCATCCGCAGCCTGTGTCAACCTGTAAAACACATCAT
This sequence comes from Schistocerca cancellata, assembly GCF_023864275.1. NCBI lineage: Eukaryota > Metazoa > Arthropoda > Insecta > Orthoptera > Acrididae > Schistocerca > Schistocerca cancellata. The sequence continues at coordinate 729,401,045 of NC_064628.1, read as the reverse complement.
AAAGTCTGCTGCTCTGCTCTGCAACTCCGAAAGCTGAAAGAAATAATTTTAGTTTACTATTACCTGTCCTCTTCTTTGCGGTATGATTGGTTTCATTTAATGCAGTTTGAATGCGCCGCGGCAGCGGCTCGTTCGTTCGTAGCGCTGCTCTTCACCACGAATAATATTTAAATAACTGAAAATGTCTTAAAAGGATAGGATAAAATACCAAGCAAGCTTATTACAAATCATAATGCAAGTTTTCACTAAGTAGCTCTATTCAAAACATTTGAACAGATTAAATTATTACACACCTTTACGATGAGTACGTAATGGTATACGTCTCTCAATCTTGACAAAAGAATGCTACGCAAGCGTACAATATAACGTCACAGGCTCTTCCTACTCACGTAACTCCAAGAAGACGACAGAGAAATTAATGTTCGGTCATTACTATTTATACTTGTCACATATTCTCATCTTTGTTTGATATTTAATACGTATCGTCTGTGGCGGTTTCAGTACTCGCCGACACAGATATTATATTTAAAAAAATCAGTACATAATTCTATACAAGAACGAAACATGACACATAATGCTTTCTCTTTATTACATAAAGTTCACACAATCGTCCACGCAATTACTATCATCCAGTTCAATTATTCTTTTCCCCTTTTTTTTATCACATATAATATGTGCTTTGCTAAGAGACGTTACAGGTCCCAACTGTTCCGAAAAGTATGCCTGAGGTATCCATTGTCTACTCTTCATAATATTTCGTAACGTGTTTGTGGCAGCGCAGGCGGTCGGCAATCACGTAACTTCTTCTCCGTCTATGACTGGAATTGCATTTGCATGAAATTTTTTTTCATTCCTTGTAAAAATTCTTGCCTTTCTTGTGGCATTATTAACTTGGAAATTGCTACGGATTCAGAGCTTGTATGATATTGATCACTTTGCTCTTGTATAGTTCGCAACAGTTTTTCTCTCAGTTTTTTGAATTGATTCTTTGTTTTCGCTTCCTTCCTCACGATGCGAGTATCGTACCTCTTACGAACAGCTTTCGTGATGCGTTTTTGAAACACACTATCTTCAACTATTTGTTATGCTGTGCACGCTGCTTGGCGATTGCATTAACCTGTTTGGTTATCTTAGCAATTTCACCCTGACAAGGGAACCTCCCCATCGCACCCCCCTCAGATTTAGTTATAAGTTGGCACAGTGGATAGGCCTTGAAAAACGAAACACATATCAATCGAGAAAACAGGAAGAAGTTGTGTGGAACTATGAAAAGAATAAACAAAATATACTGAGTAGCCCATGTGCACGATAGGCAACATCAGGGAGTATGAAGGTTTAGGAGCGCCGTGGTCCCGTGGTTAGCATGAGGAGTTGCGGAACTCGTGGTCCTTGGTTCAAGTCTTCCCTCGAATAAATATTTAAAATTTTTATTTTCAGACTATTATCTGTTCGTGGTCGTGTGTCAATTATCGAAGTTCAGGCACTCACACATAATCTACTTCGCTCTCCTAAATTCCAGGACATGTTCAGATTTGCTTGGACATATGCAGGATTTGACGGTGTACACATGAAAAAATTTGAAAACGTTAAAACATATGTTTTGACAGAGCACAGGGAAAACTGTGAGACTGTGAAACTGTTGCATTCATTGGTTGCAGTTTATGTGACAAACTCTTAAGTTTTCATCACTTTTTGGGAGTGATTATCACATCCACAAGAAAACATAAATCGGGCAAGGTAGAAGAATCTTTCTACCCATTCGCCAAGGTGGGTCGACAACATATTCCTGTCATGTGACGCATATGCCGTCACCAGTGTCGTATAGAATATATCAGACGTGTTTTCCTGTGGAGGAATCGGTTGACCTATGACCTTGCGATCAAATGTTTCCGGTTCCCATTGGAGAGGCACGTCCTATCGTCTACTAATCGCACGGTTTTGCGGTGCGGTCGCAAAACGGACACTAAACGTATTGCAATGAACAGAGACGTCAATGAACGAACGGACAGATCATAAATTCGCGAAAATAAAGAAAGTAAAATTTTAACTCGAGGGAAAACCTGAACCAAGGACCTCCCGTCCCGCAGATGCTCACGCTAACCAAGGGACCACGGCGCTCCTGAGCTTACTCTGTCCTCACAGATTGCGTATCTTGCCATTGGACTACTCAGTTTGTACATTTTGCTTATTTTTTTCATAGTTCCACACAACTTCTTCCTGTTTTCTCGACTGATCTGTGTTCAGTTTTTCAAGGCCTATCCACTGTGCCAACTTATAACTAAATCTTAAGGGGCTGCGATGGGGAGGTTCCCTTATGAGTATCATCACGTAATATTTTCATTTTGGTCTGTGTGTTATCACGCAACGTTCCTTTTTCAGGTCAGGGTGTCATCCCGCAATGCCTGCACGTCCCCTTGGACTTTGCCAGCATCTGTTCTTAATTACAGGCACGCGGGATTAGCCGAGCGGTCTCAGGCGCTGCAGTCATGGACTGCAGCGGAGGTTCGAGCCCTCCCTCGGGTATGGGTGTGTGTGTTTGTACTTAGGATAATTTAGCTTAAGTAGTGTGTAAGCTTAAGGACTGATGACCTTAGCAGTTAAGTCCCATAAGATTTCACACACATTTGAACATTTTTTCTTAATTGTATGTGCCCTATTATTAAATTTTCTATCACACCTCGGGATTTTTTTGCCTCTTCCTCAATGTGACGCAACTGTTCTTTGACCTCTTCGTTTTGTTTTCTAATTTCAAGCAGTTGCTTCGTTGTTTCTGCATTCTGCTCACGTATTTGTTGCTGTTGTTTCGCTGTCCCTGCGCTCAGCTCACTCTGCTCACATATCTGTTGTTTTATCTCCCTGTTTTTTATCGTTATGGCGGGCGTTATGTGCTGGAGAATTTCTGACAAATTAAAGGGTACTACTACCTCTTCTTCCAAAGCACTTCGTTCTGCCTTTACATTCTTGTGTCCGTTAGCAACTGACTGCAGTGAACCAAGCAGTGACACGTTTTGACTTGTATTGCCTATATACGGTTGTGATGGAGGTCTTTTATGTGTGCTATGGGTCCTACATATTCAAGACGTTATCCATCTTCTTGCACGTCTGCAATATGTTGGCCGCGGCTTACGGCGCCTTGTTGTTCGGTATTTACGCCCTCCAGAACCCCTTGTTCTACTTCTCGCGCCGTTTCATCGCCTGTTGTCCTGTCCTGAGGTTCCCATACGTTACCATGCTGGATGCCAAACTCTATTCTGTCAAGATATCGATCTGCCATAGCTAGTGTCTGTAATTCCGTTCTTTCCAATTTTAACTGACACGTCCTACTTCGCGTAATGATGTGATCATATACCCTGCTCGCTTCATAAAATTATCACCTTAACACTATCTCTACCGTTCCTAGTTCCCCTGACGAAATAACAAGACTGTATGACCATCACTTAGCAGGTGGGACAGAACCAACTTATGAGTGTTGTGTTCGGCACCTGTGTGCTTGAAAGAAAACCTAAAGCTAACAATGGCGTTTCAGCTATACTATGAGTATACTGCATATGTCCCTCAGTGTAGTGCACGCCTCTGTCTCCCTATTGACTTTTCCGTAGCCATTGATTCTTTACATTGGTTGGTATAACCCACATAATTAACACAAAAGCATTTAGGAGGATATTATTTCTAAACTACTAATTACATATGGTCAACAACATTACCATGGTATTTTACAATCCTGGCTGGATCGCCATTATCTAACACATGCTAGACTGGTTCCGATTTATCTTCCTACCACAGATGTTCAAGCATGCTCTGTGAATGTTTTAAGAATTTGTGTTGAATCTTTGAGCTGCAAGGTAGGAAGAAAAATGGTTCAAATGGCTCTGAGCACAATGGGACTTAGCTTCTAAGGTCATCAGTCCCCTAGAACTTAGAACTACTTAAACCTAACTAACCTAAGGGCATCACACACACCCATGCCCGAGGCAGGATTCGACCCTGCGACCGTAGCGGTCACGCGGTTCCAGACTGTTGTAAGGTAGGAAGACACCAGCTCCCCATGGAGAGTTCAGAAGAATGAAGCAGTATGAATAGTGATGTAATCAGACAATGATCTCAATGTCAGTTCCACTACACTCTCAGTAAACGAAATTTATCACTAAGAGAAATTAGTATACAGGTTAAGACGTAACTATATGTTAGCAAAGAAATGAAAGTCTCAAATTTTCGTTATTGAGGTATATTTTTAATGTAAGCCTTCACGCCGTATCCATAATCATTGTAATATGTACAGGATAGTAAAATATTGATACTGGGTGTTCACAACAGTGAAGCCAAATTCCTAACTATTCTTTAATAATAAGACGGTATATGACCATGTCTGGGGGTCGATAAAATACAAACAAATTAAATAGAACTGGGGCCAGAGAGACCAATTAAGCTAAAATGCAACCATATAAAGGATGGGGGTCGGTAAAAAGCAACCAGAAAGCAATGCACAATTAAAAGAATTCAGTAACTATAGAGTGTAAAGCACTGTACAGTGGTTGATCAATTCTTTTTTTGTAATTGGTATCTCGTGTTTCTGCTGCAGTTAAGCACAACACTCGAGAATATGTTTAAAAACGTGTCATGCTTGAATGAACGAAAAATACAGGAGAGACAGAGACGGCCGCAGATCTGAGTGTCAATAGAATATCACTTGCTGGCGCAGCGCGAGCGCGCATGTTTACCTTTCGTCGGCAGCTGCAGTGGCTGCTGTCGGCACGAGCTTTGATCCCGAGAATCTAGTCTAAATCTCTCCTGTCCTACATCTTTGGTGAAGCTGAGACTTCTATTTAATCCCTAGCTAATAACTGGCATGGTACACGCTATTTGTCTGGAAAAGAGCATACGTCGTTGCCATCAAATCACTCGGAAGTGTTAACTGTCAGTGCTCAGTGCTATTCTACATTCTAGGAGCCTTTGCAGTTTTACTTCTTCAGAGGTAAGACGATCCTGTGAACACGTGTTCACAGAATTACTCTCGCAGTCGTCTCAGCGTGGTGCGAGTCGCTTTGATCAAACACTCAACAATTTTGTGCAAGAGAAAGAGCGAATATCTATGTCTCCAGTCTGCCTATACCAATGGTGGTAGCCATGCGTTTTCTTTCTTCCCAATCAGAGCATTCGTACTTATTGTAACTCCACACACTAGAGTTTCTGTAGCCTATCACAGGTTTCGTTTCTTTTGTAGGGTAGAGTTTCACTTCTGCTAAGTAATACGGAGATAAACAGCTTCTTTACAAATACGTTTTAGACAGTATTTTTGAGGATTTCTCCGGACGTTTGTCTGCCATCTCTAGCCGTGTTCCTGTAGAAAGGCTTTCCGAAGTGTCGTCGTTAAAAGCAGGGACAAGGATGGCTTATGCCGCCAGTCTGCGCAGTGGCTCTTTCATTGTGTCTGCTGGATGTCACGCTGTGAAGGTGTCGGCCTACATGGGACGGGCGTTGTGGTCGTAAAATTCTACTCCCATTGGATCTGCATCTCATATTTCGGGTCCGGAGAATTACTTGCGTGCAAATACTAGTGTGAGTGTTAGTGGTTTCTGGAAATGTCAGTTTATTTGTTCGATTTGCATATCAATAAGATTCGTACAGTTTCACTTAACTACGTTGTGTGACATATCGATTTGAGCAGAATTGTTTCAGGGATTCAATGCAAGGTGTGTCATTTGTTCGACACCTTGCACACTTTCCAGAAAACTCGCTTGTCATTTATTATGAATCAGGATACACTACAGGAACTTTACTAAAAATAATTTCAAATAAGTTTGCTCTTATTCAATTTTTAAATGTATTCATAGAAATGCAGTTAGTAGGCAAATCAGGGCAACATTATTTCAATATAAAATGGAAAACATTCATGTAGTAATTTTCTACAGACATAGGTAGATAAAGAACATAGATAAAAGTAACAATCAGATATCGAAAACGGTGTGTAAAAGTGTGATTCAGCGAGGCTAGCCATTGTGCCAGCACTTCGGCTGACCCAAATGTTAGCTAAGGGGTACAAAAACTGCCTCGAGATATTTGGTCGTCTTCTTCCCGGAAACGAAGAAATATCTGCAGATAAGCCGAGACACATGTTCGCTTAATTTGCCACCTCGTCCAATGAGTGAAGTTTCTGGGAAATCGAGTTAGACGCTTCCCTTGTTCTCTCGTGAGGTAAAGAGAAGAAACGAGAAGTAGTTGGAAGTTATGTGGAACGGAATTTTAAAATGAGGAATATGCACAAGAAGCCACGATTCCAGATTCTATGGTCAACAGAGGATTAGATCGGAATGGTGCCTCAGGGATCATTGCATAACTGTCTCAGAATCTGGTCTTTTTCGGCCAGCTACTTGTATTTCAGACCGATTGGAAATAATTATTACCTAGTACCAGTCAGTAACGTGAGATGCTTCGAAGTGCAAAGAAAACGCCTAACTTCTAACTAAAAAAACAGCTAAGGAATCCTAGGTCTGTGTCTATCAAAGAGTTTCTAAACACTATTTTCGAAGGCGATCTGTTCAGTGATGTAAATGCTATTTCTCCTTCTCGTCGCCATCATTGTCACGTTTAGTCAAACAGTGAATTACTCTAGAGCTTCTCTCTGTAGGTATGTGAACTCTATGTAATGAAATACTGTATTGTCAGCTTTGATGTGAGTTTTAATATTTTTCGTTTTCGTTATCAGGCTACATGTACATTTTTTTGTCACTACGAATTAATCTAGTAAATTGTAAGCTATTTCCTATAGACCTATAGACGTTCTTCAAGCTAACATTCTCCATTTCCTTCTTTGCTAGTTTCATGGGGGGGGGGGGACCGCTAATTTATTTCCATTCTACTCGAATTACAGCATCTTCTTGCAACTTCGAGTTCTGTCGTATCTGTTTTCTCACTCACGTCGTCATAACTGATAAAGGAAGCAAACACACACACACACACACACACACACACACACTTCGTTGCCATCAGGAACCTGAGGTTACGTGCATAATTCAATTGAATTTTTCGTGTTATCCTCTTGGAACATTTGAAAGAGCTGAATCATCACCTCGCCAAGAATGTGCTGTGTTCAAGAAAATGGAAAAAAAATTAATAATGTCCACCACTGATCCTGAGCAATGGAGTTCACGGTAAGAGTGGTTAATCAGTGACAGTTTATTATACAGTGACGGTTGATTATTGTAATGTAAGATTTAAAATTTCCCACTCTAAGTAATCTTGAATTTTGTAGTATGAATTAATTAATAAGTATGCTTCTCATGACTTCCTAAAGATTTGTATTTTTGTTCACTTTTTAAGTGTAAAATGTGAACTGTCATAAAAGCTGTGCTTTCTCTGTTATACAGTGATACAAGACCCAAAGGATATAGAATATTTCTCTTAGCTAGGATATTCCACTTTTGATGTCAGTCAATAGTAAATTCTAAATTTTTTGTTAGATATTGACACTAAAATAAGGTCATTCACATACTATATACCACAGTTATTCTCCCCATTTAATAGCTGAATTCTAGCTGTCTGCCATCTCTTTGGTCAGTGAAAATTTAAAAAAAAAAAATGTTCAAATGTGTGTGAAGTCCTATGGGACCTACCTGCTGAGGTCATCGGCCCCTAGTCTTACACACTACTTAAGGTTACTTATGCTAAGAACAACACACACACTCATGCCCGAGAGAGGACTCGAACCTCTGGCGGGAGAGGCCGCGCAGTCCGTGGTATGGCGCCTCAAACCGCTCGGCCACTCCCCGCGGCTGAAAATTTCATATACACTACTGGCCATTAAAATTGCTACACCAAGAAGAAATGAAGATGATGAACGGGTATTCATTGGACAAATATACTATACTAAAACTGACATTTAATTACATTTTCATGCAATTTGGGTACATAGATCCTGACACATCGGTACCCACAACAGCCACCTCTGGCCCTAATAACGGCCTTGATACTGCTGGGCATTGGGTCAAACAGAGCTTGGATGGCGTGTACAGGTACAACTGCCCATGCAGCTTCAACACGATACCACAGTTCATCAAGAGTAGTGACTGGAGCATTGTTACGATCCAGTTGCTGGGCCACCATTGACCAGACGTTTTCAGTTGGTGAGAGATCTCGAGAATGTGCTGTCCAGGGCAGCAGTCGGACATTTTCTGTATCCCTGTATCCAGAAAGGCCTATACAGGACCTGCAACATGCGGTCGTGCATTATCCTGCTGAATGTGGGGTTACACAGGGCTCGAATGAAGGGTAGAGCCACGGGGCAACACATCTGAAATGTAACGTCCACTGCTCAAAGTGCCGTCAATGCGAACAAGAGGTGACCGAGACGTGTAACCAATGGTACCCCATACCATCACGCCGAGTGATAAGCTAGTATTTCGATGACCCTATTCCAATGTGCGTTCACCGCAATGACGCCAAACACGGATGCGACCATCATGATGCTGTAAACAGAACCTGGATTCATCCGAAAAAATAAAGTTTCGTCATTCGTGCACCCATGTTTGTCGTTGAGTATGCCATCGCAGGCGCTCCTGTCTGTGATGCAGCGTCAAAGGTGCAGCGTCAAAGGTAGCCGCAGCCATGGTCTCCGAGCTGATAGTCCACGCTGCTGCAAACGTCGTCGAACTGTTCGTGCAGATAGTTGTTTTCATGCAGACGTCCCCATCTGCTGACTCAGGGATTGAGACGTGGCTGCACGATCCGTTACAGCCATGCGGATTAAATGTCTGGTATCTCGACTGCTGGTAATACGAGGCCGTTGGGATCCAGCACGGCGTTCCGTATTACCCTCCTGAACCCACCGATTCCATATCCTGCTAACAGTCATTGGATTTCGAGCAGCACGAGCAGCAATGTCGCGATACGATAAACGCGATACAATCCGACCTTTATCAAATTCGGAAACGTGATGGTACGCATCTCTCCTCCTTACACGAGGCATCACAACAACGTTTTACTAGGCAACGGCGGTGAACTGCTGTTTGTGTATGACAAATCGGTTGGAAACTTTCCTCATGTCAGCACGTTGTAGGTGTCGCCACTGGCGGTAGCCTTGTCTGAATGCTCTGAAAAGCTAATCATTTGCATATCACAGCATCTTCTTCCCGTCGGTTAAATGTCGCGTCTATAGCACGTCATATTCGTGGTGTAGCAATTTTTATGGCCAGTAGTGTGTGACGGTCTAATGTAAACACCCTGTAGTCATTCATTTGCTTTCTCTATCTGATAAAGTATATCAAAGTCACTTTGATTCTTCAGTTTATCGTGGCTTACTTGTTGATCGGATAGTCCAGCATGTACTGCCTATCAGGGGAGTCCAACAGGTAATATTTCGGCCATCAGACATGTAGCCATCACCAGGTGCGTTCACGAACTGAGCTGTGGAGAGTGCGTGGCCGACTTAAATCCCTTCTCATCCTAAGACTAGCCATTTTGCCCGCGATACCTGTGCAAGAGTATTCGTCGACAGTCTCGGAGAACCTAGCGTGTAGTAGCGCTGCCACCCTCGTCGCAAGATCATTGTGTTTTGTTGACCTTCTTCAGTGCTGGTTCCCAAGCCTTGCTGAGATTATAGATGCAAACACCACGATCTGGCGATCTGAGGAGACAGAACAGGCGTTGAGGCAAGGATCTATGTAACTGCCAACACGCCTCGGGCATTAAACGTGGAGGGAACGGCTTGTGGTGGGATGGGATATAAGTCGGCAGCGCGCCCTTAGGAGCTCAGATTGTCATCGCACCTGACGATGGCGACATGTCTGATCACCGAAATGTTGTGCCCCCAGGACCCTAAGGATTGGCAGTACGCTCATGGATAGTTCGATCAATATCAAAGTAAGTAAACAGTTTTTGATGTTTCTGAACAACAGTCATGCATTTATTTTTAATGAAAACTGTGCTATTTGACTGTATCGCTTTTTATCTAATTACCACGTACGTTTCGGCATTTTATTTTCAAGTGATTAAGTTTACGTCATAAACATATACTGCAGGAAGTGACGCTCAAAATTGACCATAAATTAAGAAAATATTACCTTCTCACGAAATCTCTTATGTACATCACTACCTTGTGAAATGGGATCACGTCATATTTAGTAAAAATAGGTTTAAACAACCATACAATCAAATGGCGATGTGTTCATTTAAAAATATCGAAGTCCTATGATAGGTGAAAATATACTTCAGTGAAAAATTAACCCTTGTTTAAACCATCAGGTACTGCCTTCGGCAACACAACAATCGTTGACTCTGTACCTCTGCAACTCCGGAAACCGAACTGGGTTTGCTGCGCGGCGTAGTCGTGTGGTCTCGGGCTTCTTGCCACGGTTCGCGCGGCTCCCCCAGTCGAAGGTACGAGTCCTCGCTCAGACATCGATGTGTGTGTTGTCCTTGGCGTTAAATTATTTTAAGGAGTAGTGTGAAAGCCTTGGGACCAATGACCTCAGCAGTTTGGTCCCACAGGAATTTACTACCGAAATGTGGAACGTGCAACCTGGTTTTCCATTTAGCAGGTTGTGCATAATCAAGTAATTGCTTAGTCTTTCAGAATAATGGCAGCACAGAAAATTACCAGTAGCTTTCTATCTCTTCGGCATCCCCTTCCGTCAGAAAACGCATAACTCTTCACTAGTTCAAGGCGTACCGAAATTTACCTGGCTGCAAATCTCATTTCTTATGTCAGTTAATAAGGCTTGTATACTGCCTATATATCCTTTAAGCACACTTACTGACAAATAATCTACAAGGAAAGACTTCCAACTTCTTGTATTTTGTACTGTTATCATGAAATCATTTCTCTGGTGGATAACTTTATTGTTGCGGTATAATTTTATAGCCGGCCGATGTGGCCGTGGGGTTCTAGGCGCTTTAGTCTGGAACCGCGTGACCGCTGCGGTCGCAGGTTCGAATCCTGCCTCGGGCATGGATGTGTGTGATGTCCTTAGGTTAGTTAGGTTTAAGTAGTTCTAAGTCCTAGGGGACTGATGACCTCAGATGTTAAGTCCCATAGTGCTCAGAGTCATATTATTTTATACTGGAAGAACATTTGATTTATTTCAAAAGTAGTTCGTTTGCTACCGCTGAAAGATGAATTATTAAAAAAATTTCCTACATTCCGTGGATCACTTATGGACCAGGCTCTGTATTTTGTTAATGAATTACTGTGATTCCGATTCTGTTTTCCATAGGCTTGTTTTACAATCTCCCATGCTGCTTTGCATTTATTTTTAGCGTTAAGTAGTGTGATTTTCTTTGCATTAAGCATCATATTACTGTAAGCCTTTTTATTTTTGTAATGACGCAGCCCATCCCTAACTAAAACGCATCAGCATTGGTGAGAGAACTCTTAAGGGACACAGTCAACAGTGTTAGTACTGAAGGAATTTATTCAAGCAGCATGCACTCCTGCCTTCCTCAGAGCCGCACTGTGTGCTTGCAGATGCGACCGGTCGCAAAATGCGCTGACGCCATGATCTGCTGGCGGCATGCGTAGTCCTGTGTCGCGGGTGGCCGCTACTGCGATGTTCAGCTGTCACCTTCAGGAGACACTGTGCGTGTCCGGCCGGGTGCTCTAGAATCTTGCCACTAAAGCGCCCCTGCTGTTACTCGTGGCACCATGTCATGCACTTGGGTTCAAAACTCGATACCAGATGCCCGTGCTGAAACCTCCGACCCCTCCCCCACTAGCGCACCAGGACGATGACAATTGAGGTCTTGGTGGCTAGGAGGCCGCGATGGTGCGCCTCCCCCAGCCAGATCCCAGATTACAGTCCATAAGCCGAAGTCCCTGAGAGGGCATAACAGATAAGTTTCACACGTCCCGCAGCCACTACCCCTCCTATGTCCTAGCTGCACCAATATTGAACAGCGGGATTTATAATGACTGAAGGATAAAAACCGATGTAGACCAGAACCTAAGCCAGATCATCAACTGTTCACATAATCATGAGATCAAACAACAAAAGATTCTCCTAAATCACCCATGTCTAAGTTACCGAATATCCGCAAGCCAAGCTGCTAACTCAGTAAACACGGAACTGACTTGTAACGTTGGATACCTTAACTTCACATCTCAAAAACCAGAAGCGCCCTCCAATACAATCAATGCTTGTGTCCCCTGTCGACAGCCAGTTTGATAACTGCCAACATTGCTGGTTCTGCGATCTTCGCTGCATGGCATTGTTGGTAGGTGCAGATACAAAATACTTTCACCTTTAGTGAGCACATAGGTCTTAAATGCGTGCAGAGGAGAAGGGTTCATGAGTTATAATCGTGGTGTGATGATGTTCAGACCTGTTGCCTCATACGTTTCTTTTGGAGGGGGGGAGGGGGAGGGGCGGGGGTTCTGTCTTCGTCCCTACAGCGTGCCGACCCCAGAGGTGTCTGTTGACGTGACATCTCACAATGATTCTGTCATGCGAATAGTTAGTTTGCATGTCTCATGCATCTACTGTCTCCATTCACGATCTACCATAGTGGCGGACTACTGTGCTCGGCAGTCATCCATTTTTTCCACGTCAAACGACACCCAAATGTGTAGGCTTAAACAAAAGCCCCCTTCTAAAATGGGGTGTAAAATGGAGCTCCTAAGGGCCAAGGGATGGCGCAGAATATCCAGACATGTACAGAACCATCGTCCATGCAGGAACTCTGCCAGCTTATGCCCGTTTATCAGGATGGTGCAGTACATGGCTAAGAAGTGCAAAAGACCCTCGTCTACTTGCTAAGTTTCCACTGCCTTCTCCATTTGAGCTTTAAAAATCCAGACCATCTGCTCCGTCTCTGAGCTGGATGCTGGATGGAAAGAAGTGGTCAGGTACTTGAGAGCCGAAATTAGGACGATCTAAACTGGGGGCCATTATCAGAGATCAGCAAGATTGGCACCCGCTCTATGCGGGTGTGAGCGCCACGATGGTGGACCTTGCTGTTGTAGTATTCATCCGTGCAATATACAGAAAGTTTGACAGAGAATGAAATACAACTACCCATGAGAGGCATCAGCGAAATCAATGCGTACGCTATCCCTCAGCTGAGCCAGTTGAGGCCATTATAATGTTCTCCAATGACCGCCTTGTGCGGCGTATTTACTGTTGTCGAGTCGGCCACAACGCCGCTCTGATCATCACTGAAGGGTCACACTTACGTCACGAATGATTTGAAAATGGACATCGCACCCTGAAACTATTAACCATCAAGAAATAAAGAAAGATACTTCTCACTGCAACTTATGAGAGAACCACAACCATTTATTTGAAAAATTTCTGGGGAAGGGTCTCTTGCTTCTGCAAACAGGTGGGACAGTGCCTCACTTCATGTTCGATATGGGTGCTTATTGCAGGCCAGTATACATGCCACTGAGCTAGCATACTCACTGAGAGGAATGTAGGAACTGAAGAATGCGTTGACAGAGTGAGGGAAGAACTGCATCATGACAGTTTTGTGAACATTCTTCCCAGCTGTACGTCATTTATTTAAATCATCCAGATAATTTTCCCACGGTGAATGTCCTGCTCAATAAAACACTGAGAAATTCCTGAGACAGCCGCAACACCAAAAGCTAACGTGGTAAGCATGTAGAGACCAAATCGTGTATTAATAACGAGCAATTGCTGCCACTGATCATCGAGAGGCAACTGCAAATGCGTATCTCGCAAATCAGTCACCGAAAAATAGTGTCCACCAGCGAACCTGGCCTTGGTGTGAGGGATTGGATATATCTCCATCTCACTCAAAACATTAATTGTGAATTTAAAATCACCTTACAACAGAACTGCCTCATGGATTTTTGACCACAACTAACCGCGTTGCCCACTGATTCGGTGCTGCTCATGAAATAATTAAAAAGTCTGGCATCTGTATAGTTCAATTTCAACGATATCTCTTATGCACTGAGAAACGTAGGGGTCGAAGATGGCTTAAGACGAATGAAAGGAAGAAACTCTATTGCTATTTTGACTGAAATAACTGTTTCCGGCACTGAAAAAGTGACAGAAGGTCGTGAAAGGATGTGATTGGAGGCACATTAACGTCATCAAGCACTTGCAAATCAAATGCTGTAACAGCGCCCAATCCAAAAATATTCGACACCGAGGCAGAACCGACCAGTAATAAGATTAATTGGCGCTCCACATTTGTGAATTTTGCCGCCACACCCAGTTGACCCATTAACGGATTGTACTGGAGACTGTAGGAAACAACTGCTTTTGTAACTGCCTGTAACTGGGGCTATCCAGCTCCCAGCTCCACATCGATCAGTGAGGCCACAGCTCCGATATGTAACTGAAACTTAGTGGAGCGTCACATAGTAGACAGCTGCAGCACCAACTTATCAGCCATGTTATTGATGTGTGAAATTTCACAGAAAAAGCGGACCTTACTGTTCTGCCATACCCGACCGTGACTTACGACAACGTTTCGAGAAAGTCGGCCCGACGGCAGGCAAAGTTGGCTTCAGGCACCCACCGTATTAAGGCGCTTGAGAGATTGCCAGAAAGACTGCTTCTAATCAGCTAAAGCTGACCCTGACGACATGCCACCTTCGGAAATACACTCCTGGAAATTGAAATAAGAACACCGTGAATTCATTGTCCCAGGAAGGGGAAACTTTATTGACACATTCCTGGGATCAGATACATCACATGATCACACTGACAGAACCACAGGCACATAGACACAGCCAACAGAGCATGCACAATGTCGGCATTAGTACAGACGTGCAGACCGCGTGAGACGACGCTTCATCCAGTCCCAAACATGCTCAATGGGGGACAGATCCGGAGATCTTGCTGGCCAGGGTAGTTGACTTACACCTTCTAGAGCACGTTGGGTGGCACGGGATACATGCGCACGTGCATTGTCCTGTTGGAACAGCAAGTTCCCTTGCCGGTCTAGGAATGGTAGAACTATGGGTTCGATGACGGTTTGGATGTACCGTGCACTATTCAGTGTCCCCTCGACGATCACCAGTGGTGTACGGTCAGTGCAGGAGATCGCTCCCCACACCATGATGCCGGGTGTTGGCCCTGTGTGCCTCGGTCGTATGCAGTCCTGATTGTGGCGCTCACCTGCACGGCGCCAAACACGCATACGACCATCATTGGCACCAAGGCAGAAGCGACTCTCATCGCTGAAGACGACACGTCTCCATTCGTCCCTCCATTCACGCCTGTCGCGACACCACTGGAGGCGGGCTGCACGATGTTGGGGCGTGAGCGGAAGACGGCCTAACGGTGTGCGGGACCGTAGCCCAGCTTCATGGAGACGGTTGCGAATGGTCCTCGCCGATACCCCAGGAGCAACAGTGTCCCTAATTTGCTGGGAAGTGGCGGTGCGGTCCCCTACGGCACTGCGTAGTAGGATCCTACGGTCTTGGCGTGCATCCGTGCGTCGCTGCGGTCCGGTCCCAGGTCGACGGGCACGTGCACCTTCCGCCGACCACTGGCGACAACATCGATGTACTGTGGAGACCTCACGCCCCACGTGTTGAGCAATTCGGCGGTACGTCCACCCGGCCTCCCGCATGCCCACTATAGGCCCACGCTCAAAGTCCGTCCACTGCACATACGGTTCACGTCCACGCTGTCGCGGCATGCTACCAGTGTTAAAGACTGCGATGGAGCTCCGTATGCCACGGCAAACTGGCTGACACTGACGGCGGCGGTGCACAAATGCTGCGCAGCTAGCGCCATTCGACGGCCAACACCGCGGTTCCTGGTGTGTCCGCTGTGCCGTGCGTGTGATCATTGCTTGTCCAGCCCTCTCGCAGTGTCCGGAGCAAGTATGGTGGGTCTGACACACCGGTGTCAATGTGTTCTTTCTTCCATTTCCAGGAGTGTACAATCCACTTCCTCTACGTGGAAAAAAGCTTACGCAGCCTATACGACAATGCTAACTGAGCCGAAACTGTAAAGGCATTTGCTTGAAATGACTTGTCTGGAGCCAAGTGAATGATTACATCGCGGATAATGGAATCTGCATAAAACTGGCCATACTGACCAAAATACCACAATCAAGTTTACAGTATCCAGACAAACACTCTTAACTCTGCTATTAGTTTTGCGTACTACTCGTTAACGCGCTTTTGTCGGTGATCTGACTTCAGGCGAATCGCCACAACATGAGATTTGCTTTCAAAATTTGCAGCAATGCCAAAAACTATTTACGAAATTTCAACAACGCAGCGTCCATGCAAGTACAAAGTTTACGAAGTTTTTCACCATATTATTCCGAGTTCACAAAAGTTGTGGGATATCTCCTAATATCGTGTCGGACATACTTTTACCCGGCGTCGTGACGTGGCATGGATTCAAAAAGTCGTTGGAAGTCCCCTCCAAAAAATATGGAGCCATGCTGCCTCTACAGCTGTCCATAATTTTCGGTAATTTGGGTTCCTAGCTCCGTGGGGGTCTGCATCACACTGGAACGTCACAGTCTGTTCTTATAAACTTAAATCGGGACTCATTTGACAAGGCCACTGTTTTCTAGAATCCAACCGATATGGTCACGACCCTAGGAGAGACGCTGCTGGTGATGTTGCTCTGTTAGCTAAGACGCTCTGATCGATCCCTTCGGCCGTAGCCCTTTAACGCCAAACTTCACCGTATTGCCCCAACGGATACGTTCGTCGTACGTCCCAGGTTAATTTCTTTGATCTTTCCACAGCGTGTTGCTTGCCTGTTAGGAGTGACAACTGTACACAAATTCCGCTGGCCTCGTTGTTAAAGTGAAGACTGTCGGCCACTGTGATGTGGTATTCTTGACACACTGTTGACACTGTGAATCTCTGAATAATGAATTCTCTAATGGTTTCCGAAAAAAAATATCCCAAGTGTCTTGCTCCAACTTCAATTTCGCATTCAAAGTTTAACTCCATGCGATCATAATTACGTCAGAAACCTTTCCACATTGATCACATGAGTACAAATGCCCATTTACCACTTGTGTACGCGATGCCACCGTCATCTGCATATGTGATTATTGCTATCCCTGACTCCATAAAGAAAGTAAATGGAAGAGGGGAGAAGTTCACTCTTATCTACAGGTCAATCACTTTTCATGCCTTGCAGTAGAGCAAGAAACATCTCAGATCATTAGGTCGTTGTCTCACGTCTCTTACTTAAGGCAAAAGGGCCAAAACCCAACCGGAAGGGGGAGGGGGTGGGGTGGCGGGAGGACACACAGAGTCGGCGGCGCCTGTTGCCATACTTCCTAGCGGTATGGCATCACCTGCAATGGCTCAAAATATATTTGTTGTGTTGCTTCTGCTGTTGTTGCTGTTGCAATTGCAGCTGCTGCTGCCATAAATCCATAAAGCTGTCATCCATGACCATGCAGCACGACGGATACATGGATGAGTTAGGCGAGTCACCACATTTGTACATCCTAACTGCGCAAAGTGATCAACAGCCAGCATGATAAGGTCAGAAGAGCAAAAACCAATCTAGCCTGGAACACAAGACTGAACCTCAACAGTACAAGTAATCAAGAGATCAACCTAGAAGAGATTCCTATAACCACGCAAATATCTACGGCCGAATATCGGCGGCTCAAGCTGAGTCGGCAGCCGCCTTAACTTTGGGAGGCGAAAACCAAAAGCTCTCTACAGAACATACGGCGCTGGCGGCCTCTGTCGACGGCTATCGTACCCAGATCACTGGCTACCATCATCGTTGTTTCTGCATCATGCCATTTCCATGACATTACAAGCGGACATGGCTACCAAAACGGCTCAGTTCGGTGCACCTCGTCGGAAATCAAAAGGTCAATCAGTTGGCAGGTAGTCAGCCGATCATCATCACCAGGAGTGAGTTATAGTTTCTCTGTAGCTGAAAAGTCCACCATTCTCTTCATTTCAAGATGCAGACAGAATGGCAGCACGACTGAATGCTTTGAGCCCTTCAGTTCCATTATATATACGATTATATCTACTATACTATTATAGATATTATAGCTATGCGTACCAGTGGGCCGAGTCAATCTGCTTCCTATTACTTGTGCTTACAGCAATTCGTAGCACGCTCAGACACGACCACTGGTTACCATGACCGGTTAAATCCGCAACATGGAGTTTGTCGGTAATACACAATTTACCGATTTGCAGAGCCATGTGTTCGATCTTCGACAGGTATTGCAAACCGCCCCTTCGGAAGATTCTTCCCGAATCTTCCAACACGAGTACTTAATTAAAATTACTCCTAATCCAAAAACAAAAACAAAAAAAAAATGGTTCTGTGCTGGTGGCAACACCCAGGTCCAACCATGAGCTGCCCCATACGGATTTCTCCATTATCCATTACTAACATGCGCTTACTCCCGAAGTGCTGCCTCCAGGACCTTATAACAACTCATCGTTAATCTACTGCTTGTAGTAATTAATACTGATCTTTTACCTTCGTCAGTTGTTCCCTCGTCCTATGCTGCTATCTGCTAGAGTGGCAATTGCTGCATCGGTGGATTTGTGGACTGTGCATGTCTGCATTTATTACGGAAATAAAAAAAAAATGCAGATACCTAATAAAAGAACGCCATACGTGTAAGCTGAAATACGTGTCGATATAATCTTGTGCTGAAGAATTTCCTGCATATTTTTGAACGTGTTGTAACATATGCTCCACTGAAAATTTCTCTTTCTGTTATTGTGTAAATTTTGCTAATGAACGCACACTTTTTGTGTTGAGGGTGGTGTTAAAGTTAGTTAATTCCACGGTGAGCATTAGTGAACCTTCTGGTCAATAGAAAGAATTCCATGTGAATCTCATGACAGTTGCACCACTCAGTGTAGCCGAGAGGAGGGAATCTTTCCCAATTATCTCACAAGCCGTGTCGTTAATGGTAATACCGCTTCACTGCAACTCTAATTTTGGGTTCAAGTGGTTCTGAGCACTACGGGACTTAACATCTATGGTCATCAGTCCCCTAGAACTTAGAACTACTTAAACCTAAGGACATCACACAACACCCTGTCATTACGAGGCAGGAAAAATCCCTGACCCCGCCGGGAATCGAACCCGGGAACCCGGGCGTGGGAAGCGAGAACGCTACCGCACGACCACGAGCTGAAGACAACTCTAATGTTCTCAAACCTTCAGGTAACCCTTTTCATGGCTTTCATACCAATTTTCCAACACAGTTTCTTACTATCTTTAGAGAGTAAGACGGTACAACATGACTTGAAACCTGTCTCGTTCATTTTCTCTAAAAATATACTCACCTAACACGTCTGTTATTCAATCTGTACTAGTCTGTCTGGACAGAAAACAATATTCCTTTGAGCACACTTCTCCGACTACACAGACGATATAACCACATGAGACTACTTTCTATCTGTAATTAACAATACCTCATGCGTCTTTATTCGCAGCCATTTTCCTGTTACCCACCGTTTCGGAAGGTACAGATGAATGGTGTCGCACTGAAATTTGGAACCAACCCTGCTATGGGTAAGTGAACAGCTATATACACCCTTGCTCCATCCGTTCTTATCCTTATACTAGTCATAAAAAATAGTGCTAAATTACGTTCCGGCACTTTTACTGTACGTCTTACCTGTCCTGGGAACTGTATCTGTGATTGACGTAATCCCAACATAAAGTCCTATGTTGGAGTCAACAACAGACTGACCTGTGCTACGTTTTTCCTCGTACCCACTGTCCTATCTTATACTGCGGTAGTTTGGCCATGTGCTTATTCGGCTCTTCCTAGCGACTCAGAACCTTTTTGTTCGTTTCTCTATACACTCGGTATTCTTCTCGCAAACTTCCTCACTGTTTGGCAGTTTAGTCCTAATTTAGGGCATACACCGTTTCAAGAGGGACAGCATATTCGTTCCGTTCAGTACCTCAGATGGTGACATGCCACTACCCATATTGCTTCCTCCAGTATGGTCACCTCGCACTCTGCACCACGCAGCCGGTCAGCAAATGCACTAAGCATCCTTCCAACAGCCAGTTTGTTACACAAAAAACTTAAACTGTCCCTGCGTCTTCCACACATCATTATTCAGTACTTTCTTTGTATCACTGCTATACCGACTTAGCTTCATAGCTAAAATGTAATAACGCCATATAAAGAATATTGAGCTATTACAATTTAGCTATGAAGTTGGTATAGCAGTGATACAACGAAAGTACTGAATAATGATAAGTGGACGACGCAGGGACAGTTTAAGTTTAAGTTACTCTCTGTTATAAACTAGGAAACAGAGTTTCATGCTATTCTACGACGCCCTTCGTAGAACTTGCCATTTATTGCACCTGACTGATAGTACAACTCAATTTTCTCATCAGTTTCCTGAACACCCGTTTACAGTAATTTACCTCTTGCATTTAACCAACTTCTTTTCCTCTTAACTATGGCTGTAGTACAGTAACCATCAGCTATGATAACTGTGCTCTTAATTTACCGCAGGTAAACTGTAACTAAATCTGCTCTCTTGCATTACCCTAAAAACGCCATCGCCATTTCCAGTGCCTCTTTATAGAATTCCGAAGGAACATCTGCCGGTTTCAACACTTCTTTCCTATTTTTTCAGATCTCTACTGTTGATTTCAATGTCCACTGATGGCACATAAACAAGACAGCCGAGAGCCTAGAGAACAACACACCTGGTTCCTGCTGTTGAACGACAGTTAACCGCTCTGCTCCACTCCTGATGAATTGCTGCCAACACGGGACTATCCCATTATCCAGTATGTCCTCACAAAGTCGCCACCTGAGGCAATGAACTGTCCATAATCTCGTCCCACCTAAGAGAAACGAGCAACTAACGACTCTTAGAAAGAAAAAACAACAGCCACAAAATTATAACAATATTACTACCATAACAAAAGAAAAATTGACATGGCAATGAAATAAAAACACTAAATCCACCCAAACACAACACTATGAATAATCACATCCATAACACAAATAACACGACTAAATTGTTTCTGGCTGCCGCATTATTGCGCACTGGGTCCATCCCAACTAACTGCGTACCGAATCAACATTTTCGCCTGATGCGAATGACACATGGTTTGATAGGAAACTGGTGAGGACATACCTTTGAAACGTCCCCTTTTGAAGAATTGTATACGAGACTGAGCTTAAACTGACACACAATATTTTTAGCGCAACGCAATCTGACTTTCATAAATCCCTACAAAAGAATGGCCCTGACTAACATTAACCTATACCTTTCACAAATCACTTACCTCACAAAAATCTTCGTTACTCAAGCTACAGCAATACAGCGAGCGCCACTACTGCCAGCTAAATAACAGATTCAAACTACGGAAGGCACTAACTACTAGTAGGCATAGTTAGCAAATGAAAGATTTTAATAGAGAACAAACAATGTATTTACCTTAATAGTCATCAAAAGTCATAATGTATACAGCAGTTCATGACATCCATTTTTACAAATTTCAAAACTCCGCCATTTCTCTCCCCACATCCACCACTGCTGGCGGCTCACCTCCAACTGCGCAACGCTACGCGCTGTTCACGTCCAGCTGCCCAACACTACAATGGCAGACAACAATGCAAACTAGCCACAGACTGCACACAGCACAGCCAGTGATTTTCATACAGAGAGCGCTACGTGGCCGCGGCGTTACCAATATAAGAACCTAAACAGCCTACATATAAGAACCTAAACAGCCTACTTACACCTTCAACATGATACGGTCCATGATATTTGGTGAAGAACTTTTTCTTCTTTACCTTCAGTGCATAGGGATCAGTGACCATAGTCGCTGCGCTATAGGATGCTGTGGTAATTTGGCCACCCGCCTGTTCGACTGTTCGTTGCGTTTCAATGACATTTGTACGTTTTCTGTACCTCTCGTGTCGTATACTTCTCGCAAAATTCTTCACTGCTTCGAAGTTCAGTCGTAATTTAGGAAGGGTAATATTAAAGCAGGACAGTGTGTTCGTCCCATAGACTATCTCAAATGGTGAAGTGCCAGACAACATATGACCCTTTGACTTGTATGCACGAACGACACAAGTAAAATAGGTATGCCTGTCGTCGTGTCTAACATTCATACGTAAGCTTACCACTTTCAAAATGGTCTTACGGAAGCGATCAGTTATACCAGTGCTTTGTGGGAGGAACGAGCTCGTTCGTACCTTTCGATTATGCAACACATGAGATAGTTATTTCATAAATTCTGAAACGAAGTTCAAACCCTGATTATAAATATAAGGTATCAGGCGCTTGAGACTTAAGTGAGTGTCTGTTAACTAATGTCTGTACCACTGTACTGACTTACTGGTCTAGAATTGCTATCATTACAAAAACCCATGAAAAATTTTCGATGATCATAAGCACCTAACAATTCATTGCAGGTATTTTGTTCTTTGGTCCTCAGATGTCCTGCCCAAGAAACTGAAATGACTTCAACGCCTTTGGTAATATCTGCAAAAAGATTATCTGATGCCAAATTTCGTCTCTTTATCTGTAGCACACAGTCTTTGACACACTGCTCTACATTGCTTTTCCTATTCATCCGCCAAACCCATTGCACAACACGCCGGTCTGTTTCTCGTCGGCCACAATAACCTGACAACACACGGTCGTGAGCATGTTGTGCCTAGGCCTCAAAACATGGTCCCCATTCTGTGACTCTGCACAATAAATCCTACTGCATGATTTTAACATGTGTGAGAGTGGTTCTAAAGTATCTTCCTACCACAGATGTGCAAGGACGCTCTGTGGATGTCTTAGGAATTTGGCTTTGAACCTACGGTCTGAAAGGTAGGAAGATAACAAACCACGCATGCTGCATTCAGAAGAGTGCACAAGTATGGACAGTGATATAATCAGACAATGAACTCAAGGTCTGTTCCACTACACTCCCTGTTAAGGAAACATTATCACTTACACAAATAAGTGTACAATTTCAGCTGTAACTATATGTTAGCAAAAAATTAAAATCTTAGATTTTCCTTATTAAGATTTACTTTTATTCTTAGTACAACTACATGACATAGAAATGTTAGCAAAATTACGTACAGGATGGTAAAATATTGATACTGGGTGTTTACAGCTCTGAGGCGAAATTCCTAACTATTATAAGGTTCTTTAATGGTAAGAATGTCGATAAAAATGAAACAAATTAAATACAATTGGGGACAAAGATGTCAATTACGCTAAAATGCACAGTAAAAATACCCAAAATTTAATTAGAGTCGGATAAGACCAGTCACAAAGAAGTACACAGTTCAAACAATTTAGTAACTTCAGGGTATAAAGCTCTCTACAGTAGCTGATCAATCCTTTCCCTTAAAGTGGGTATCTGGGGTTTCTACTTCATTTATACCCAACACCCATGAATACGTTTAACTACAGGGCATGGTTTATTGTACATAAATTAGGAGAGACCAAGATGGCCACCAATCCGAATGTCAGTTGAATATCACTTGCTGGCGTACTGCGAACGAGCGTGTTTAGTTTTCGTCGTCGGTGGCAGTGGCTGCTGTCAGCGTGAACTGTGAAACCCAGAACGTATTCTACATCTCTCTCGACTGCTAAACACTATTCGGATGCATTTTCTACGTCTTAGGTGAATCCAAGACTCCTCGCTATTCCCTCGCTAAGATAATTGGCACGCTACACATTATTTGGCTGGAATAGCGTGTGCATTGTTGGCCTCAAACTGCTCGCAAGCATTAATTGTCAGTGCTCAGTGTGATTCCCTGTACTAAGAGACTTAGCAGTCTAACTCCTTACGAGTTAAGTCGAGCCTGTGAACAAGTGTTCACATAATGACTCTCTCAATCGTCCCAACACAGCACGAGTCACCTTGTTCAAACACTCGACGATTTCCTGCGATAGAAGAAGCGAATTACTCGTTCTGCAATTTGCCTATGTCAAAGCTGGTGGCCACACATTTCCTTTCTGGCCAGCAGGAGCATTCGTACTTGTTACAACTCCATGCAGTAGAGCTTTTGTAGCCTGTCACAGGCGTTGTTTCTATCATAGGGCAGAGTTGAGCTTCTGCCATGTAATTCTGAGATAAACAGCTTTTTAATTCATGTGAGTTTGGACACAGGTGGCTACTGTGAGTCACCAGTGTGTTGAGTTGAGTTTCTCAGAACGCTTATCTGGCATCTGCCGCCACGCCCCTGCAGAAAGGCTTTCCGAAGAGTCGCCATTAAAAGCAGGGCAAGGGCTGCTTTTGATGGCGGCCTATGCAGTGGATCTTGCAGCTCATTGTGTCCACTATATGTCCCGCTGTCAGAGTTTTAACCAAACATAACACAGCTGTGCCATCGTAAATTTCTCCTTCCCTTAGAACTGCATCTCGTAGCTCAGGTCTGGGAAATTACTTGATTGCTATTAGTAGTGTGAGTGTTAGTAGTTTATATTCATGAAATGTTGGTTTGTTTATTTGCCTTGCCTATCAATAAAATTTGTACAATTTCCCATAACTATGTTGTGCGACATATCAGGTATTCGGTGTAAGGTGCGTTATTTGTTTGACACGTTATATGATCAGTATGACTTTGACTTGAAAGCCTGACAGTCGTTGTCCTTCGTATATGTTTGCTGCCATCCTAACTAACTATTGCCCAATGTCTACATTGGACCTAATGTACCCGTATTTGTATGTTTTGTCCCTGGCTGATGGATAACCTCACAATTAAACCCACTGAGCTTGAGAACCCAACAAGTTGTACCATCAGATAGGTCTTTTAGACTAAATAACCATATAAGTGACTACTGATGAGTAAAAACACTGAATCTTATGCCTTAAAGGTGACACCAGGAATATGTATTACCGTATATGACCACTAGCATTTCTTTTTCAATTGTTGAGCAGTTACGTTCCACCTAATTTGACTGCCTTGAAAGAGTACTGGCTGTTCATGACCAGCAATCACTTGAGCAAAATACAGCCAACTATCTCGTTAGAAGTGAGACATGAAGAAAATGGCTCCTTCAATTTATCGGATGCTAGCTCACGCTCCTGTGTCAACTTATACGTTACACACTTTCTCAGCAACAAGTGAGAAGGTTCGGCCAGTTTTGTGAAATCTTTTATGAATTTACGGTATTAGTTGCACAAACCAAGAATCGACTATATCAGACTAGTTGACTGCAGTGCTGGAAAATTGTGAATTGCTTCTGAAAGATGAACATCAGTTTGTACACCATACTGACTAACTATGTGTCCAAGATAGGTAAGTCGAGTTTGAGAAAAACAGCCCATGTCCACATGCAGTGTCAAATGTGCTGACCATAACCTACTGAAACATCCTGTAATCATCTCACATTTTCTGGAAGATCCTTCAAATAGTCTATGCTTTTCAGACAGACCATGCAGGTATTAGACTTTAACCCCCTTAAAAACTCCATGTCATAACCACTGAAGAGTAAAAAGTGTACTTTTTAAACAAAAGAGCTTTCGCATATACTGATAATGCTGTCTTTGACTCAGTCTCAACCGCTAATGTACCAGATGATAACCACTTTTGAGATTGATTGATGTAAAAGTTATGGTACAGATATCTGCAATTTTAGGGATTAGATAAGTATCTGTGATTGCGTGTGCATTCAAAAACCTGTAATCACAGAAAAATCTCTTTTTCTGCCTTCTGTCCAGAAGTTCTTAGGGGATTTCCTAGGGACAACTAAAATATTTGATTTCCAGGGACCGCCAGTAGCTTCTGTGACCCCATTAATGGCTGTAAATGTCACGCTGTGCAAAACATGTCGCAAAATATCAACAGTTCTTATTCCACAGCTGTGCAATCACTGCTCTTCAAGTGACCCAGGTTCTCATGTAACGCTGCCATATCGACAGCCCGCTTACAGTTTCCATCTGGACTTGACGAATCGAACTCTCACTCCCCAAATGAAATAAAATGTCGCATGGCTAGTGCCTCCCATTGATTAGACCGGTCGCCTTGAGCAAGTCTTTTGAGTTGACACCACTTCGGCGGGGATGAGATGATGATGAAGAAGACAAAACAACATCCAGTCCCTGAGCGGAGAAAACTTCCGACCCAGCTGGGAATCGAACCTGGACCCCTTAGCATAGTATCCCGTCGCACTGACCACTCAGCTACCGAGGCAGACAATATCTAATACTTCCATAGTTGCTATAACTGTAGACTAACTTCATGTCTGGCGAAGTTATCTACGCTGACTGTAACCATACATTGCCCACTAACATTACTTGTGTGCACCCTACTACTGCGCACAAAACTGTGTCCACCATCCAACTCTTCATTACTTTAGAGTAGCCCAACAAGGTACGAAGTGCCGCAAGGGAAACTGGCACCCGCTGAAAACCACACTACCGTATTTGCCGGTATTTTCTCCCACTGATCACTCTAGAACGCACTCGTCTACAGTTTCGCTGGCGTCATCTCCATGACAGATGAACCTTGTAATATGGCTTCGTTTGCAAACTGTATCGCCTAAGTAAAACAAAATTTCACTGCACTCAGCTGCGCGTTGCCAACGGTCAATCTTCGACCAATGTCTGTCGAGAAAATCTAGTCCGCGTATCACTTAATATGCTCCACCCACATGTGACATAATTTCCATACTTCTCTGTAATGTTCCTCATTGGTAAAATCATGTTTCGTCCTACTCAACGACTCAGCACTATTATCGCCAACACAAGAAACTTACGTCATGGTGGCCCCAGTCTCCTCTTGCTCAACGAGTCTTTCCGCCGCTTGTGGTCTAGCGATTAGTGTCTCTGCTTCTGGATCACAGGGTTCTCGATTCGGTACCCGGGCGCGAGTGGGATTTTCTCCATCCGGGTAGTGGACGTTTGTGTTGTTCTCATTATTCAGCAACTGGTGAAACTGGAAAGTGCAAGGAATTGAAATTTGTAGCGGCGCTGATAACCACGCCATTGAGCATTCCACATACAAGAATCACCATCATTCCAGAGTTGAGACTGTAACTGACACATGCAACGACGTGTCTACAAGAAAACGGTGTTCAGCAACACTAAGCGCACTAAGCTACATTGCCTCTGTGCACTAACTTGAGCAGTGTTTCGTGTATCGGAACTAGTTTCCGGCGATTGTAGCATTCCCGTTTGAGATTACCGGCTGCTTCTTGAGATGGTGTTTCCTGTTCCTCGTCTTTCAACAATCAGATGCTCTGTGACCAGATTCCCACACTGGCAGCACCCTGGCTGCTTATATTGTTTCTGCATATGGTCCTAACGTGCACACCTAGAGCGTATGATCTCAGAAGCGATTACAATGTGATGTAACATTGCTATGTGGCAAATATTATTTACTCCAATTCCGTTGCAATTATAAGAGCTGCTGTTAAATCACACGGAATCTCAAGGTGAGCTCTTCGACACGTCTCTGCGGGAATCCCGCGCAAGTAAAGGTCTAGCGCCGTGTTTCCTGCCTCCTACAGTAAAACTGTAGCGGACTCCAAACGTTGGGTAGCCACATTGCTCTGCGAATTGACTTTGCGTATCCTATCTGAAAATACTTCCATTGACTCACAATTCTTCCAAGTCAGAAAACTGAGCTTCTCGTGATAAATCTGTGAGCTATTTTATTTCTGGTAACGCTGTGGCGGTAAACAAACGCAAGTTAGCGACACTTCGTTTCGCCAGCTTCTCACTGCAATGGTAGCTGTAACTACATTAACGAAATCGACTCATCTTTCGTTGTTTTACCCAAAAAGGGGTAGATAAGTGGGTTACTGTAGGATCAAAAGGAAAAGAAGCTACTCCCGACACTGCATCATTTTACCTCTGACTCAGCACGTGACTGGACTGACATCTTCCAAGGCCTCAGCCGAAGGAGGACCTTCAGATTCTGGGGAAAACTTTTCCTCTGTTAACAGCCGCACTAATTTTGTTACAGCAGCAACAGACTAAGGCAATAGCAGAATGCGTTTGTACCATTTTGATTACATTATCTCTACTGTAAAATACCAGAATTCCAGTGTGGTGCTAACTGCTGCTCAAATTGCTGCTGCAGATACAGTACGATGCTCCAGAGACATAAATCGAACACGATTGTTTTCCCAGCAGTAGTCCCAGATAGCTGTCTCCCACTCTTCTTGAGACTGTACATTCTCGTAGCATTGTCAGCATTCATGTACAGTGGCTACATTTCAGCCAAGTATTTCAGCAGTATCGCAAATGGAATATCTAGCTTCTCGTAGCTCTGTTACACGTCCTCGTTCAAACATTGATAACGTCGTCTTTGTTGCCTTAAATCCGTTATTCAATAACATCAACTCACCACGTCCAATCTCAAAGGTAACTAACCCTCATGACCTTCACACCGTGTATTTAAAGGAAACCTGATTTGCATTCTCATACTGGAACTAATTGCGCCACTCTTATGTGACTGGCGGGGAATTTGAGTACAAATCATCTTCCAGATGTAGAAACTCGCGTGCCAACTGTCGTTTATATCGCACAGCTCCTTCTTGGTGCTGCTACTTTTTTCCTTCAGCCTGTATCACTGCACGACACCTAGTTCTGGAAATACTGAGATATGCTAGTTATGTGTAAAGCAAGTTTGTGTTGACTGACGTTAATCACTATTCTAATTCTTGCTGTGCCATTTCTACTGATAAGACCCAACGATAAGCTGCACAGCAGCGTACAACGTGAATGTTTATAGCTCCACTTGCACGTTGGGTGGGAAGCAAGCATAAGAATGATCTGTCCAACTAAAAGCTGTCTTCGAGAAGTACCTGGGCGCTCCACGTGGGTGGTCTATGTATTGTAGTCGTAAGTAGAGGCGACGTACTTAACAGGAGCAAATCATCCAAAATGAATACGAAAGCATTCCCGAGCGTACTTCCCCAGTTGAACGTGGGGCAAAGACTCATGCCATTGACAACTACCTGCGTACCACCTCCTGCATCCACATATAAACTCCAAAAACCATCGTACGGTATGTGGTGGAGGTTACTTCCAGTACCAGTCTCTGAAACTCTCTTCCCCCTTTTTTCGGCTGTACCATTCTCGAATGACGCATGGGAAGAATGAGTCTAGGGAAACCTCTGTATCTACTCTATTTTCTCGGACTGTCTCGTTTTACTTCTGTCACTAGACGTATGTGTGAACGATTAACACATTTAACCAGGGAATTCAGTCCCCGAAAGAAAACAGAATTGCTGTTAGCGCTGGCGTAGAGTGTGTCTCATACCCTTGCGCTATTTCCACGAAGCCAGATTCGCAAATAGAAGATCCGTGAGGAACCAAGAAGAAGTTCCCTTACTGGACATGCGGTAGAACACAAGAGACCAAGAGCTGAATGAAGTCCCATGCACGACAATACTTGTCACGGCCAGTCTAAGACACCTCGTCTGGCCTGTCCGCTTTATGCTCCTGGACGTAGACTAGAACAGGCAGGAAGTGGGGTGCCGCTAAACGGCATATCTACTTTGTATCGCTGCATTTGTTACTAAAGACATTATGTAACTTTTGTGAATTGTAAATTCTGTTGACTTACGTTGACTCACTTTCTGTTTGCTCCCTCACATTACTCAAGGTATTATAATGCAGAACACTAGGCACATGAAATTCTACGTTTCTTTTAGACCGCTGTAATCATTTATCGTCTCGCTGCTTTCGTATTTGCAGTTGTTCGTTTGCGCACTCGCTCACGTGTGTGTGTGTGTGTGTGTGTGTGTGTGTGTGTGTGTGTGTGTGTGTGCGTGTGTGTTTTTCCGTCTGCCTGTGTGTGAGCACACGAGCGCATAATTACTCAATAACACAATATAAATTCCTCACTGTGCATTATTCCTGAGGATTGGTTGTCTATTCTTCTCTTTGTACGTCTAAGTAAAATAATGTTCATCATCACAAACTCTTGAACAGATGATCTTAATACATTTACATGAAAAATCAAACAACAATAATTATGAAAACTTTTGCATTGTAGTTTTTATATGCGTGGCAGCAATTTTTCGTATTACAAAAGTTGGACGGATCATGGACCGCTGGAAATCTACGCTATTTGACGAAGCAGTAGAATGCAGACATAAAGTGTTTTACCCCGCGTTTACGGCCAACGCAGTAAACGTGAACAGGGACGTTTACCGAAAAGTTTGTTGTCTTCCCTCATCAACCTCGTAGCTTTACGACAGAGCGAACGTGGGAAGTGTCTCGGTGTTTTGCAGATTCCTTGGAGACTTCTCCGGAATGTGTATCGTTATCAGTATGCAGGAAAAGTCGGCGAGAATTACTGTCTTGAGAAATTTCATGACTATCTTTCATAAGTACAGCGGGTGGACAAAAATACGGATACACCAAAAGCAACACACAACCAAGCGCAACAGGTAGTAGAAATCCCGCTGGCTTCAAAATAGTTTCCACTCGTAACGAAACGGATAAATACAGGTCACGTATGATTATCAAGGGCTTCTTATACCACCTTCCTACAAATTAGTAGAAAAAACTATGATATAAGTTGATAGTGATCACGCACATTTCTCTCCAAAGAGGACCACAAACGGTCAGTAATATTGATACACTATGTGATAAAAAGTATCCGGACACCTGGCTGAAAATGACGTACATTTACTGGCGTGATGTGTGGCTTATCAGCAGCCGCTCGACCATGAAACCCAACTTTTCCCACCTCCAGCCTAACTGTCAATACACTTGCAGTGGATTTTGATGCAGTTTGGATTTGCTGGATAAATGTCTGCATATTACACACGACAACCCCTTTCAATTGTCGGTGGTGTCTGTCAGGTCGGCCTGTACGCTTTTACGCTGTGCGTGTCGTTTCACGTCTCCACTTGACAATCACATCGGAGGCAGAGGACCTAGGGATGTTTATGAGTGTGGAAATCTTGCGTTCAGACGTATGACACAAATGACATCCCATCACCTGACCACGTTCGAAGTCCGTGAATTCGGCGGAGCGCCCCAATCAGTTCTCTCACGACGTCTAAAGACTGAGGTCGCTGGTCGCTGATATGGAGTAGCTGGCAGTAGGTATCAGCAGAACGCACCGGATACTGTTCATCACATAGTTTATCTTGTGGCTGAGATGGCCAGAGGAGACGCTAAAATTGACCTGCCTGCACACTAAACCAATTCTGCATGATGGAAGCTGTGTGAAGAGAGGGCTTTGAAATTCAGTTTCACCGCTGTGGAACAGACATTGTACCGTGGAATGGTTTTCATCAGCCATAATGGTCACGTAATCGTAGGCAGTAATTACACCGTGCAGAGTAATCACAGGGCCCATCGAATACCACGAATACTTCGTTTCTTTTTTCAGTCAGTCTTATGACTGGTAGGGTTCCGCCAGTGATGAATTCCTCTCCTGTGCAATGTTTCATTTTATAATAGGAATTTCAGTTTGCTTCCTCAATTATTTGTTTGATTTATTTCAGTTTCTGTCATCCTCTGCAGTTTTTACCTTCTACAGCTCTCTCCAGTAGCAAGGAAATTATTCACTGTTGTCGTAACAGACGTCCTATCATATTACACCTTCTTCTTCTCAGTGTTTATCCTGTGTTTCTTTCCTCGACGGTTTAGTGGTGAATTTCCTTAGAAATGTTGACCCACATATTAATTTTTTTGTCAACATTTGTAAAACTCTAATTCCTCTTAATTGCTCTCTCTCAGACCCTACCCTAGGGCGAGAGAGGGAGAGTTTTAGTTTCAGCGAATGAAGATTTACGAAGTAGATAAGTATTTTTTATTTATCCGTAACCATTTTCCACGCAAAAATGAGAACATTGATTTTCTTGAGTTACAGCGCCAACTACCAAGAATCAAATCAAATGTTTAAGACAAAATGTGCGTAGTTTTTTATGTAGACTCTGATTCTGCAATAAAATATGGGGGTTCCCATTTGAAATTTTGAAGTTGACTCCCGCCCCACCCACAGAGGGCTGGGGTGGAGGGCTAATTTTAGCACCAGCAAATGTACCCCTCGAAAATAATCAACTTTTGATTCTACACATTTTTCGTGTGAAGCTTATTTTTTGAATTATTCTGGTTTATCAACTTAAAATTTGCACTCTTTGTATGATGCTTATTGTGGAACCCAGTTGTAATTTTACAGTTAATGTATGGCCCCTGTATTCCCTAACTTTATTAGAAGCATTCGTGTAGAAACTTTCGATGGGCATGGGTAGGTAAAAGAAAAATAAAAAATTAACTAAATAGAATAAAATAAGTAAAAACAACTGGTTGAATAACGCGGGGGGCGAAAGTGAGAAGCGGCGACGCTGCAGCTTCACCAATCTGGCTGAGACTAACGCCCGCTGAAAGGCATATATATTGCATCGAAAACCTTGCCATTCCATCATGGTGGTCTATTACAGCAACCGGTTTAAAAGTGTTTCAGAACACAACCAATATTAGTTGCGAAACTGTTTAGTGTCAATGACGAATTACACCCATTTGGGCATCATCATACTGTGTAGAAGTAGCTCGATAGGTGATCCATTAGTCATAAACCACATATAATGGAAACTATGCCAAAGTAACCCGTAGTTGTGGTCACGTAACGTGGTAACAAAAGTATGTGAGCGTAGCAGACACCGACAGGGGATCACCTTAGTGAAGATCTGGGTAGCGAATGGGGAACTCCATTGAGATTAGCGAGGGTATATTATAACGCAGCTGCCGTATCTCGTAAACGGCGAAGCTGGTCGAATGTTCCCGTACTACTGTCGTGAGTATCGAGGCAGGAGGACTGTAAAGCTACCACTAGGTACTAAATCGTTGGACGTCCACGACTATGCACTGAACGTGAGGTTTGAGGGTCCTTTAGTCTGTAGAGTAGGATAGGTGGTGATCAGTGGCATCTCTGCGAAAGAGCACAATGCTGCTGTATGCACAAGTTTATCGGAGCACACCGTTCATCATACATTGTTGAACATGTACCTCTAAAGCAGACCACTTCAACGTGTTGACCCAATGACATCTTAATTACGATTGTAGAGCGCACGCAACCCTAGGGATTCCACCGTCGATCAGTGGAAACGTGTGGGCTCTTCGGGTTAATCACATTTTTACTACACTAGGCAGATGGCAGTCTCCATTAACGCCGTCATCGAAGTAAGCGGAGGATTTATTTATTTATTTATTTATTTGTCGTTCCGTGGGACCGAATTAAGGAGAAATCTCCATGGTCATGGGACGAGTCACTACATGAAATTATAACACGATAGTAGAAACAGATAAAATGAAATATTAAAAATATATTCAGGTGACAAGTCATAAGTTTAAATAAAGAAAATCAGCAATGTAACACTGGAATTTGCTTAATTTTTTAGCTCTTCCAGGAGCTCCTCGACTGAATAGAAGGAGTGAGCCATGAGGAAACTCTTCAGTTTAGTCTTAAAAGACTTTGGGCTACTGCTAAGATAGAGTAGGATCGAAACGTGCAGCACACCACGGATGCTGACTGGTGGGACCAGTGTTATGCTGCGGGAGACATTCTCCTGCGCTTGCGTGGGACCTGTGGTAGTAATCGAAGACACGCTGACAGCTGCCAAACACCTGCATCCCTCGGTTATTGATTTCTTCCCCGACGGCGATGTCATCTTTCAGCAGTAATACTGTCCGTGTCTCGGAACCAGAGTCGTGCTACATTGGTTTGAGGACCATTATAATGAACTCACGTTGATGTCTCGGCGACCAGATTCTCCTGATGTAAATCCTGTGGAGCCACTCTGGGTCGCTATCAAGCGCTATCACCGCGTATGCAAATCATCAGTTCGTTCTTTACGCGATTTGCATGTCCCGTGCGTAGACATTAATGCCAACACAGTGTCGAATCACTGATAAGCAGAATCAGTGATCTATTTCGTTCCAAAGACGGAGAAACAAGCTATTAAGCACGTGGTCTTAGAGTTTTGACTCTTCAGTGTATGTTACGTGTAACGAATACACTGATTACGCACGGTGACAACAGTTTCTCATTTCATTGCTTGTAATTGTGAGCCACCTAGCATGCTCCCGATTTTGTGGTGTAGACTGTGCTAGGGTGCAGGCCGGCAGTCTTCGTTGCACGGCAGCGTAAATCGTTGTCTTAAGCTATCGACATATATGATGTAATGATCAACATGGTACGCAAAGTATGAAGCTTTTAACATAACCTGTATGGCTAATTAATGTGACTGTATCACCAAAATACGTAATGACAGAAACTGTACAGTCTACTGCATTTATTCTGGTATGTAAATGTTGTCACAGTTGCTTAAACTGACTTCCCATTCTGTCTTTTGTAAATATTATAGTTTCCCTTCTGCTTTACGATCCCTGTACACTGCTGCGCCTCTACCACCAAACCACATCAAACACTTCCGCAACCTCCACACGTTCTGCTGAAGAAAGTTCAAGCCTTTCCCCCCTTTTCATGAACTAAATCCTACCATGTTCAAATCCACCCCACCCACTCGTTCCCTGCCCATATTTCCCTGCCCTTGCTTCCCGTTCCCCACTTCTTTCCCTAGCCACAAACGGCCCGCCACGAGTTCCTGCTCTGTGCCAACTCTTCATCTCGGGAGTAGCACTTGCTACCTACGTCCTCAATTATTTGTTGGATGTATTCCAATCTCTGTTTTCCTCTACAGTTTTGGCCTTCTACGGCTCCCTCTCGTATCGTGGAGGTCAACCCCGACGTGTTAAACAGATTTGCACTCATCCTGTCCTTTCTCCTTGTCAGTGTTTTTCACATGTTCCTTTGCTCCTTTCTGCGCAGAACCTCATCATTCCTTACCTTATCAATCAATCTAATTTTCAACAATCGTCTTTAGCACCACATCTCAAATGCTTCGATTCTCGTCTATTCCGGTTATCCCAATGTCCATTTTTGCTACCATACAATGCAGTGCTCCTTACGTACATTATCACAAATTTCCTCCTCAAATTAAAGCTTATGCCTGGTACTAGCTGAAAGTTGTGGCTAGGGAAAGAAGGGGAAAGGGGAAATAAGGGTAGGGAAATATGGGCA
The DNA here is from genome assembly GCF_023864275.1 of Schistocerca cancellata. Taxonomy (NCBI): domain Eukaryota; kingdom Metazoa; phylum Arthropoda; class Insecta; order Orthoptera; family Acrididae; genus Schistocerca; species Schistocerca cancellata. Next base: position 729,366,107 of record NC_064628.1, on the reverse strand, counting down.
GGGGACGAATGGGTAGAGTGGATTTGAACATGGTAGGATGGGAAAATAACGAGATTGAGTTCCCGAAAAGGGGGAAGCGCTTGAATTTTCTTCAGCAGAACGTGTGGCCAGGAAAGCTCTTTCCGCCAGTGCTAGTCTGCTTTTGATGTCCTCCTTTCTCCGTCCGTCTAGTAGTAGAATTCCTTCATCTACTTCGCGACCATCAATCCTGATGTTAAGTATCTCGCCTTTCTCATTACTCCTACTTCTCGTTACTTTCTTGTATATTCGATTTACTCTCAATCCCAATTCTATAATCATTACACTGTTCATTCCCCTCGGCAGATCTTGTAATTCTTCATCGCTGAGGATAGCAACGTCATCAGTGAATGCTATCATTTATATCCTTTCACCTGTTGCAATGGACGAGAGATGGAGTAGATAAGGTGAAGAGTGGGGAGAGGTGGAAATGGAGCGATGGAGAAAGTGAGAGGCGGAAGGGATGGGCAGAGAGTGCGAGAGGTGGAAATGGATATTGTGAGGAGGATGGGGAGATGGACAGGGAGATGGCAGAAGAGGAGATGAATAGGGAAATGGCGGAGGAGGAGATGTATATAGACCAACATTTATTATTACAATAATGATAATAATTTCTTTATATTAGTGCTATTTGTTGTGGGTTGGCAGGAGAGCCAACACCGTGTTCCTAGAGGAAGCCGAAAGGCACGCGTTTTAGCTCACGCTGGCTGGCGTGAGGTCTGGAATAGGACAGGGAAATTAGAATTTAGAAAAACGTACGTAGCTGGTGGAATATTTGACTTTAATCCATTCATGATGAAAGTCGCTCTTGACGGTACATGATTCAATATCAATAGTAACTGGTAATGGCGGCTTGCTAGGTCGTAGCAAATGACGTAGCTGAAGGCTATGCTAACTATCGTCTCGGCAAATGAGAGCGTATTTTGTCAGTGAACAATCGCTAGAAAAGTCGGTTGTACCACTGGGGCGAGTGCTAGGAAGTATCTCTAGACCTGCCGTGTAGCGGCGCTCAGGTCTGCAATCACTGATAGTGGCGACACGCGGATCCGACGTATACTAACGGACCGCGGCCGATTTAAAGGCTACCACATGGCAAGTGTGGTGTCTGGCGGTGACACCACACTAATAGCAGTAGTTAAAATTACTAATATTAACCTGAGATCTATTGGTAAAATAGGATAATTTCACTAACGAACAAGCAACACAGGTGACCTCTGTATAAAAAGGCGAAGCGGCTGGTAAAAAGCTAGTATTGGAACACAAATATTTTAAAGATTACATAATATTAATTTTACTTGCCTGTTTATGTTGTTTTTGGGAAAATCAATATTAAACAGATTGTTATATTAATAACAGGTGATTGTAACACTATTCTGTTTTAGATGTTATTAGGTGAATGACACTGAAACAAATCTGAACCTTAACACAACTCTCTTATGATCCGATCTGTGGGTTTAAAAGCCTTTGAAAAATGTGACACACACACACACTCACACAAGACCAAAAAAATATAGCACGTTATTAAGTAAGACTAAAAAGTATATAATAGTTTCTTCCAGCTCCATACTGATTCCTAGCCCCATACGGATAGCCCTGAAAATTTATGGTAATAAATTTTTAAATGTTATGAAGAAATGGCAAGGTTCCACACGAAAAACGTGGTAGCATGCAATACACAACTGATGCTCCTTACTGTTAACTACTGCGTGCCACTCACGTTTCTCGTTTTGAATCTTACAATATTTTTACCTTTTAAAATTTCTCAGTTAAATATATCAGGACTACCTGTGTGGTTAAGAATTAGAATGGGACTACGAGAAATTATTTTGTGCTATTTAATCTGATTTAAAAACGAAGTGTATTAAAAATTTACTTTCATTTATATAATTTTATCGTGTTTTAGGCTCTACATGAATGGGTACTTCAGTGTCGCCCTAGCTTTCTCATGATTGCTTTCACATCTTCCTCAGTTGCCGGAAGTGAAGTAATCTTGGCAGTTGGAATATCTGAAATATTCGTAATCGTCAAATGAGAAAGGGGTGGGGGTTGCTTGGGGGAAGAGACCAAACAGCGAGGTCATCGGTCTCATCGGATTAGGGAAGGATGGGAAAGGAATATCGGCCGTTCCCTTTCAAAGGAACCATCCCAGCGTTTGTCTGAAGCGATTTAGGGAGATCACGGAAAACCTAAATCAGGATGCCCGGACGCGGGATTGAACCGTCGCCCTCCTAAACGCGAGTCCAGTGTGCTAACCACTGCGTCACCTCGTTTGGTGTCAAATGTGAGATATCCATGTTCAGGTGACGCGGTGTAAACTTGTTACTCATGAACGCTTTTTGGGATCTGAACACTCCGGATATCGTTGTACTCGTATACGCCTCTTAGCAGCGCTTCAGGCTCGGTGTAGCATATTCCAGGCGTCTCCGCCCACGGAGACGTATCGATGAGGCCGTACAGCGGCGTCCCCACTCAGAACACTTCCCGTGCTGACGTGAATGCGAGCTTCTTCCGTCCCAAAAGAGGACACAAATAATTGCCCCTCCGGCCAGATCCGCCTCCTTCCCATTACATCACGCGCCGCATCGATGTTTTTCTGGGACACGTGTTTCGCTTCGCTGTTCCTCCACCCCCTGTTGGACTGAAGCGCCATTGTGAGCGTTCGTTTGGAATCTTGTGAGCGATTCCGTCTTTTGTGTAAATTACTGAATTTCTAGAATCCACTGTACCTGGAGACAAACTTTCTCTTTGCACTAATGCAACGAGCAATTACACGAATTCGCACAAAAATAACTCATCATACGTACTCCCTACTGTAGGATGTGCTGAGATGTTGCTTTTCCACTCACACCGCTGAACTTCAACCACCATTATGGAAAATTGGAACTCGTTCCCATCAAGGTTGCAGTATGAACCTCGAACAAGCTCTCCAGTCCCTCACGTCCGTCAATCACAGTGCGTACATGGCTAAGCTCTCCTTCCATCGAGGCACTAAGAGAAGTAACGCATGTGTTCGATAGAAAAGACGCAGGGAATTAGTATAGATAATGGCACAAAAATAAGTTTTCTTCACGCACTTGGTAATTCTAAATCATACGTAAAACACAGTACCTTTGTAAGCTAGACTGCTCAACCACCCCATACATTACACATCGTTATCCATCAGGGACAGCTGATGAAACTTATGTAAAAATTAAAATACGTGCAGTATTTTTAACTCTTAACAGATAGGTTCAGGTAGAAATCAGATTTGACCCACTTACCTGCCGTGGAAGAATAGGCGACAGGGTTTCGTGGCTCCACACGACTCCGTAGACTGACGGATCGCTCAACGAGGGAGGAATCTGTTACAATGACTGTTCTTCAGTGTGAATGGTAGAGTACTTGCAAGTGACTGGATATCTCAAATTTTTCAACTAAGGAAATTCTAAATATAAAGATTTGTACAGAGGAAGCATTTCTGCTCCTCCTAAACCAAAAATTTCAACACTTATTGTTGACATGAGGATACAGCACACATCACAATATGGAAGAAGCACGTCTTACACAAATACCCGCACTTACGGGATATTGTTTCGCTGACCCTTGCCAATATTTACTTTCATCATCATCATCTTCTTCTTTTTCTTCTTCTTCACTTCAGGAAACAGTCTTATTCGCTGTTCTGTCTTGACAAAAGACACTATTTCCTATCTCTTCTGGTATCTGTCCTCCCGTTAGTTCTAAAGTCTGTCACATATCTGACTATACTTTCTGCCCTATTTTTTCAATATATTCCTTCAATTTTGCTATCCCAAATTGTATTCTTTCATCCATGGATAATATAGTTCATTCTGACCTCATTTACTGAAAATTCACTGCACAGACTATTAAATCATTTAATTGTGACACTACACAAATGCTTGACCTATTCGAGAAGACTACTGTTCAGATTCACTGCCCGACCATCGATACTTAGGTTTTATGGGATTTTTCTTAACCACTCCAAGTAAATGACAGGACAGTTCCTTTGATAGGGCATGGCCGATTTCCTTCCCCGTCCTTGCAATAATTTGACACTGTGCTCTGGTATTAATGATGGCGTTGTCGACGGGACGTTAAACCCTAATCTTCCTTCCATTTAATTAGACATTTATAGAGTATCCCAGAGCACTGCACTATGTTCAGTGAACAGGATGCTTTGAATGGGCTTTAAGCGTTCGCCATCCTCAATAGTCCCCCCCCCCCCCCCAGGGAGTCCACAACTCTTTTGTGGATATGTGCATAGCGAGCACGGGACCCTGAGCTAATGTGGCCCTCCTTCCTTTCCGGGCTGCATACCTTCCCTTTCCACATCTTTCCCCCTCCCCCATCTTCGCCCCTCCTCCCCTCACCTCTGGCTCTTTCCTTCCCTTTCTCCCCCTCTGGGAGTATGGTTTGTGCCTACGTCCGGAGACGGACGCTCTACTCTGTTACAAATTCCTTGCTTTCTATACTTGCAAGTCTTCGTCCTTCCTCTGTCCTTCTCTTTTCCTTCCCGCTTCTCTCTGCACTTTTCTCCGCTGCGGCGTTTGAGACCCCTCTTCTTTCCTTTCCCTTTCTCTTTTTTCCTCCCTGTGCGTGTCTGAAGGCCGACCCACGCACTTCCATGCGTAGCCGGTGACGGGGTAACGCGTAATTCCCCGCCCCGGGTAGCCGGGTAGACAGGTAGGACACGTACGTACCCCCTGGTAACGGCCAGGCCCAGGGAGGGGTGATTACCTGAGCTGATACCTTCCGAAAGTGCCGATTGGTCCCTCCGTCCGTTTGTCGGGAGGTGTGACCTGAGGTGTGAACAATCACCTGAGGCGGGAGTGCCCTCAGTGAGGGCCCCCACAAGGGAGGAGCGCGCCATCGGAGACGCTGGTAATCATGGGGGATTCTTCCGCAATGGTTTCCTCACCTTCCACTGTCTGCTCACAAACGTAAGTTCTCTGAGTCTCAGCCACAGACAGTTCTTCCATCGTTGCCACAGTTCCCTGTTGTTTCTCGGTCTGACGAAGGTCACGACTTCTCCACGGTCAACCCTTTCATTGCAATTGCAGGTCCTGTAAAGTCTTGTTCCAGATTACGGAATGGCACCCTGTTGTTAGAAACAGTCAGTGCCCTCCAGGCACAAAAATTGCTGTGTACTTCTCTGCTCCACACCTTCCCTGTCCGGGTGGAACCACACCGTACCTTAAATTCCTCGCAAGGAGTCGTTTATACACGCTCCCTCGATGGATTGTCTGACGAAGAAATTCAGCACTACCTGTCTGACCAGGGCGTAACGGCTGTTCATAGAGTTATGAAAAGGGTTGACACGAACATCGTTCCAACCCGCACTGTCTTCTTGACATTTGACAAAGTTCAACTCCCATCGAAAATCAAAGCAGGCTATGAGATAATTTCCGTTCGCCCTTATGTCCCAAACCCTACGTGTTGCTATCGGTGTCAGCGGTTCAATCACACCAGCCAGTCCAGTTCCAATCCGGCCAAATGTGTTACGTGTGGCAAGGATGCCCATGAGGGTGCTTGTCCACCTCCATCCCCTCGCTGCAACAACTGTATGGGTGACCACGCTGCTTCCTCTCGAGATTGCCCCGTTTTTAAGGACGAGAAGCTCATCCAGGAAATAAGAGTGAAGGAAAAGGTGTCGACCTTTGCTGCTCGAAAATTATTTGCCAGTCGCCAGCCCACCGTGCCTCTGACAGGAAAATACAGCACTGTCCTTGCTTCTCCTCGGCCAACAAAGGAGGCGGCCACGCAGACTTCCGCCCTCACCTTTAGTGCCACGGTCGTCAGATCGGCCAGCGCAACGATCGCCCGTTCAACCTCACCACTTTCACCTGCCCACTCTATGGCTCACCCTTCATCGGGTTCTACTAAATCTCGAGCCCAAAAGTCAGACACCAAGCCTTCCAAAAAAGAGCATACTCGTGAAGAGTTTTTACGTACCGCAACTTCCCAACCATCGGTTCCTCCTTCATCTAAACATCATACTTCTAAGAAGGCTCAAAAGAAACCCAGTTCCTCTCCTTCTCCGCCAAGGCGTGTCCCATCTACAGCACCACCAGGCGGAAATCGCCCTCGGCCGTCTTCTGCGTCGCCGAGGCGCACTCCTGGTGGCCGGTCAACTGGCCGATCGCTGGTGGCAGGAGCTGCTCCTGACCAACCTATGGATCAGGATCTTCTGCCTTCGGCTGAATGCCATTCCATGCTGTCGGTTGCTAGCTCCGATCAGTCTTTGAGTTGACAGCAACTTTGGTCACATTCCTCTATTTTCTGTTCACCCCATGTCCATTATCCACTGGAATATCCGCGGCATTCGAGCCAATAGGGATGAATTGTCGATCCTCTTACGATCCTGCTCGCCGGTCATCTTCTGTCTTCAGGAAACAAATCTGCGTCCTCATGACCGCTTTGTTCTCCCTCATTTTCAGTCCGTCCGATATGATCTCCCCTCTGTTGCAGGCACTCCAGCCCATGGAGGACTCATGATTCTTCTCCATGATACTCTCCATTATCACCCAATCCCCTTAAACACTTCCTTCCAAGCTGTTGCCGTCCGTCTTTCCCTTTCCGGATACACGTTCTCTCTTTGTACTGTATACATTCCACCGTCCACACCAATGGCACGAGCTGATCTCCTTCATCTTCTTGGTCAGCTTCCACCCCCCTATTGGCTGGTTGGGGACTTCAATGCCCACCACCCGCTTTGGGGATCTCCACATCCTTGTCCACGTGGCTCACTATTGCTAGACGTCTTCCACCAAGCGGATCTAGTTTGCCTCAACACTGGGGTCCCTACATTTTTGTCTGCCTCCACGACACATTTATCTCATTTGGACCTTGCGGTCGGTACTGTTCCGCTGGCTCGGCGCTTCGAATGATTCGCCCTTGATGATACACACTCGAGTGACCACTTTCCATGTGTCCTTAGACTGCAGCCTCAACTGCCATATATGCGTCCGAGACGCTGGAAGTTTGCCCAGGCCGACTGGACACTTTTTTCGTCTCTAGCCATATTCGATGACCGTCACTTTCCCAGAATTGACGATGAGGTCACACACGTTACCGACGTTATTCTTACAGCTGCGGAACGTTCAATACCAAGCACCTCCGAATTGCCCCGGCGCCCCCCAGTTCCTTGGTGGAACGAGGCATGCCATGACGCAATACGTGAGCGGCGACGTGCTCTTCGTATTTTCCGTCACCATCCTACTTTGGCCAACTGTATCCGCTATAAGCAGTTCCGTGCGCGATGCCGTCGCGTCATCCGCGATAGCAATAAGGCAAGCTGGAAATTCTTTATTAGCTCATTTAACACCTTCACTCCCTCCTCGGAAGTTTGGAGTCGGCTTCGACGGTTCTCAGGCGCGCCTAGTTTCTCCCCGGTCTCTGGGCTCACTGTCGCGCATGATACATTCGTGGACCCCGTCGCAATTTCTAACTCGTTAGGTCAGCACTTTGCTGAGATTTCGAGCTCTTCCAATTACCCGCCAGCGTTTCTCCCGAAGAAACATGCAGCGGAAGTGCGACCTCTAGCTTTCTCCTCTCAAAATCGCGAAAGCTATAATACTGTTTTCTCCATGCGGGAACTCCAACATGCACTCTCTTCTTGTCGCTCCTCCGCCCCAGGACCGGATGGTATCCACGTCCAAATGTTGCTGCATTTATCAACCCATAGTCTGCATTACCTCCTTCGCCTTTATAATCGAATTTGGACCGACAGTACTTTTCCCAGACGATGGCGGGAAGCTATCGTCGTTCCCGTTCCGAAACCTGGAAAGGACAAACATCTCCCCTCTAGCTATCGCCCCATTTCTCTCACGAGTAGTGTCTGTAAGGTTTTGGAGCGTATGGTGAATTACCGTCTAGCGTGGTGGCTGGAGTCCCGCAGTCTTTTAACACCTGCCCAATGCGGATTCCGAAAGCATCGTTCGGCCGTTGACCATCTTGTTGCTGTCTCCACTTATATCATGAATAATTTTCTCTGGAAACGCCAAACAGTAGTAATATTTTTTGATTTGGAGAGAGCATACGATACCTGTTGAAGGACAGGTATCCTCCGCACACTGTTCTCTTGGGGCTTTCGAGGTCGGCTGCCCCTTTTTCTTCGCGAATTTATGGCAGAGCGCACATTGAGGGTGCGGGTGAACACTACTCTCTCCCGTACTTTCTCCCAAGAAAATGGGGTACCCCAGGGCTCCGTGCTGAGTGTTGTACTGTTTGCCATTGCCATCAATCCAATTATGGATTGTCTCCTTCCTGATGTCTCGGGCTCCCTCTTTGTGGACGATTTTGCGATCTACTACAGCTCTCAACGGACCAGCCTTCTTGAACGACGTCTTCAAGGATGTCTCGATCGCCTCCACTCTTGGAGCATCGAAACCGGCTTCCGTTTTTCTCCCGGTAAGACCTTTTGTGTTAATTTTTGGCGACGTAAGGAGTTTCTTCCACCCTCCTTACATATAGGACCTGTCAACCTTCCGTTTTCGGACGTCGCTAAATTCTTGGGTCTTATGTTTGACAGAAAACTATGCTGGTCCTCCCACATTTCGTATCTTTCGGCTCGCTGTCTGCGATCCCTCAACACCCTCCGTGTCCTGAATGGTACCTCCTGGGGAGCGGACCGAGTGGTCCTTCTCCGCCTCTATCGCGCCTTAGTGCGCTCGAAATTGGACTATGGAAGCATAGTCTACTCCTCTGCTCGGCCGTCTATTCTTCGGCGTCTCGACTCTATCCACCACCGTGGATTACGTTTAGTGTCTGGAGCTTTTTACACCAGCCCTGTGGAAAGCCTTTATGCTGAGACTGCTGAACCTCCGCTGTCAAATCGGCGAGCAGTCCTTCTGAGCCGTTATGCCAGCCATCTGTCTTCCATGCCTGCTAATCCAGCCCATGACATATTTTTCGACGCCTCCTTTGATGTAGGGTATGCAGGCCGTCCCTCCTCCCTACTACCACCAGAAGTCCGCTTCCGTCGACTGCTCCATTCTCTTTCCTTCCGCTTTCCTACAACCTTCTTGACAACTTGGGGTACAGCACCGCCTTGGCTCCGTCCCCGGATCTGCCTGCTCCGTGACCTTTGTCGATTTCCCAAGGACGGTACCCCTTCACTTGTTTATCGTCGGGCAATTGCTGCTCTATGTGCACAAACGACGGAAGCCACGTTTATTTACACCGATAGCTCGAAAACATCGTTAGGTGTAGGGAGTGCCTATGTTGTTGGCGACACCCCAAATCACTTTCGGCTTCCCGACCAGTGTTCGGTCTATACTGCGGAGCTTTACGCTGTTCTCCGGGCTGTCCACTACATCCGCCGCCATCAGCGGATACAGTACGTTATCTGCTCCGATTCTCTCAGCTCTCTCCTCAGTCTCGAAGCTCTTTACCCTGTGCACCCTCTGGTCCACCGGATTCAGGACTGTCTGCGCTTGCTCCACCTGGGGGGCGTCTCGGTGGCGTTCCTCTGGCTCCCGGGACACGTTGGTATCTGCGGAAATGAGGCGGCCGATATTGCCGCCAAGGCTGCAGTCTCTCTTCTTCGGCCAGCTATTCCATCGATTCCCGTCGCCGATCTACGGCGCGTTTTATGTCGTCGTGTTGTTCATTTATGGCACGCGCACTGGTCGACACTTCCCCAAAATAAATTGCAGGACGTGAAAACTCTTTCTTGTACTTGGACCTCTTCCTCCCGAACGCGTCGTCGGGAGGAGGTAATTTTAACTAGACTCCGGATAGGGCACTGTCTTTTTAGCCATAGACATCTTTTAAGCAGCGATCCTCCCCCACTCTGTCCCCACTGCTCTCAGTTGTGGACGGTAAGACACCTTTTAATTGAGTGTCCCTATTTTACTCCATTACGCGCCCGTCTACAGCTGTCGCCTGATATATCGTCAATTTTAGCAGATGACACGCGATCGGCCGATCGCGTTCTCGAGTTCATTCGTGCCAGTGAAATGTCGTCAGTTATTTGAAGTTTTTTTTGGGACAACCAACCCCCTTCTGTAGTGAATTTTTAAGCCTTCCTTCTGCTTTTAGTTTCTCCAATTTTATGACTTTCGTTCCCATTGCTGCTAGTTTCCGTTTTCGTTTTTTTACTGTTTCCTAAGTCATAGACCAGGCGCTAATGACCCTAGCAGTTTTGCGCCCTAAAAACCATAACAAAAAAAATCCTCAATAGTCCTCGAAAATTTTATGTGAGTCGTAGTAACATAGTCAAGTGGAGAAATTACACACATAACCACAAACAGTAGTCACAGGAATTCATGTAACAACTCTCCTGGCCGGGTGGCTCCAAATCCAACCATCTTACTATCGTGCTCTCTACTCAGTGGCATTCTAGCCATTGTTTCATGGTGCAGATCCCAGCTTGAACATTGCACATCAGCAAAACGAGTCAATACCTAAACAATCAGACAGCACCCCCATACTGGTATACCACCTATTATTGAGTTCTCCCAAAGTGAGTTCCTTCGTTAGGCGGTTTACCACTCTTCGTCGAGTTCGTGTTTGGCTACCACAGCTTTGCAGTACTCCTTCGCTTAGCCGGCTGCATGTCTAACTTCCTGCTATTAGTTTTCGCCTTGCTTGAGGAACATGTCGCGGGTATTATGTGGGATGCGTTCTGAAGTTTCCGTAGCCCAGCATCCTTCTTTCTTCATTCTCCATCTCCTCTTCTTCCTCTGCTTCGGCGCTTGACGTCTCTTTTTGTTTCCTCTTCCTCCATGTGCGCTTCTGAAGGCCAATCCACGCATTTCCCAATGAGCCATGCATCTTCATCTCAGTCTATCTCTTTTGCTACAGTTAATCCATTTATGATTCATAAAGTTGTTGATGCAATTAATGACCCTATGAGATCTTGTTCTCCTCCGTAGCTACTCTGTTCGTGTCAAGCCCCATCATACACTGGATTCTGAATGTGGTGTTATTTACCCTTGAAGGCCTGACCAAAGTGGAATACCAAAATGGTGTCACTGTGGTCCAACAGGTAATGAAAAAGGTTCATGCAAACTTAATATCTAAATGCACACTTTTTCTCACATTTGATCAAGTCGTGCTTCCATTGCAGATAAAGGCAGGCTATTAAGTCATCACGGTCCGACCATCCAATCCAAATCCATGCGTTGCTACCAGTGTCAACGTTATAAGCACAGTGGCGTGTCCTGTGAAAACACGGTTAAATGTGCTATTTGTGCTAGAGACGTTCATGAGGGCGATTTCCCAGCTCCTTCTCTCCCTGATTCAATTGAAATGGCGACTATGCTGCCTTATCCTGTGGGTGTCCGGTGTATCTTGATGAGTCGCCCGTCCACAAGACTGTATTAAGGAAAAAGTGTCTTATCCTGTCACTTGTAAGTTCTTGGCTAGTTAAAAATCTGCATTTCACCATGCGGCACTTATAGTAGCATTCTTGATACCCCTCGCTCCACGAATGACATGGCCACATGGACCTGCGACCTGCAATTCAGTACTGCAGTGTCAAATCGCCCAGTCCCACATAAGCACCCCGCCTCCTTCTCCTACAGCTGGACAACAAGCCACCAAATTTTCATCCCCAGAGCGAAAATCACCTGCTAAACAACCAGCAAGGACAAAACGAACACCCCTGCAAAGAATTTTTACGTCCCTCCAGCCAAGAAACTTCTGCGTCTTCATGATCATCCAGCATGCTGTTAATGATTACAACTAAAAATCAGTCAAACCTCCAATTTCACTTTCTTTTCACACGATGACTAGTTTCAGGCCGGGAAACATTTTAGTTTATCGTAGCATGCTCAAAGATGATATTTCCGAAAATGAAGAGACATGTAAAAATTGTGCAAACGAACAGTCATCTGCTGAAAATGGGTTCCGGCCTAAAACTAATCATCGAGTATGCAGAGTGTGCAATGTAACTGTTCGTTTTCACTTTTCGACATGGGTTTTGCATGTTCAGAAATATCATCTTCAACTATGTTATGATGAATTGAAAATGGCTCCTGGGCTCAATCCACTTACTGAATGAATAAAAAAAAAGTGAAATTTGTAACTTTGGCTGTTTTTCCATCGTAGTGTCCGTGTGTCAACCGCAATACCTCTGAAAAATGGAACAACGGCAAATGGTCTTCTTCTTTCCTGACTCGCAGAACCACTTCAATACTGTGGCCACATGATGTAAACAGCCTACCGTTTTTCTACTCTGGAGTCCTCAGGCCAATCCAGAGAGAATGCTGTCGCCTTTGTAGATTTCATGGAACGGGGTCCTCTAGTCTCTGATCTCTGTGGCAGTGAGTCTACAAAGGGTGGCACTAGGCAGCCCTTGACAGGAGTGCTCTCCGTTCGTTCCCTCCTCCTCAGTCCCTGTTAAGACTTTCCTCAAATGGAACGTTCGTGGCATTAAATCCAACAAAGAGGAATTATGGCTGCATTTGGAATCGGCCTTCTCCTTCAGCTTATTGTTTTAACAGTGGAGCACTCACATTTCTTTCAGAATCCACACGCACCTGTTCTATCGCTCTGCGCTGCCCATCTTACCTGTTGTCTCGAGTGGTATGTTCTCTCTGACACTTACTTGTTCGATCTTTTCCTGTGCACTCTTCCGCTACTGACTCCTATTTCTCCTGCGTATAAACTCAATTGGCGGCTTTCTATGGACAAGAGGAAGCTATACACCTCTCTGGTGACCTTCGACGAACAATATTTCCCCAGTTGTCCTGATCAGGTAGAGCACCTCACGTCCGTTATCCTTCCCACCGGAGAGTGTTTCATACCTCCCACTTCTTCTTTACCGCGCCGTGTCCCGGTGCCCTGGTGGATTGAGACGTGCCGCGAGGCTATTCGAGCGCTGAGATGTGCTCTCCTTGTACAGACATTGCCAAAGAAAATCTGGCAACAAAACCCATCCATCTGTGCGCTCCTTGAAATAAAGAAGCCTCGTCGGTTGACTTTGGTGAAAGATTAATACTCTTACAAACTTTAAAAACAGATGGCCTAAATCTCCTCCTTACGTAACGTCTCCTCGGCATCGTGCGGCTGCTCGTGCTGGAAAATTGTATTCGTTATAAACAGTATCGTACACAGCGTTCTTCGGAATGGCAAGAAAAGCTAGCTGGATATCCTTTACTAATTCATTTAACAGACTCACTCTCGGTTCCGTCATGAGGGGCAACCTCCGTCGGCTCTCTGAGGACCAAGACTCATTCCTCGATGTCCGGCCTGACCCCGCTCCGAAATGAATGGAGAAGGCTCGGATGGAATCTTTTTCCTCAGAGAATCGTTAATTCTACAATGACCCCTTTACTATGACAGGACGTGACCCTGCTCTCACCTCATCCCGATCTTCCGCCCCAGGGCCAGACGATGTTAAAATTCACCTTTTCCTCGCGGGCATAAACTTTCTCCTTATTACGGAAATACAAGACAGTAACCTTACTTTTTTATTTGGAGAAACACTACGACACCTGACGGAGGTGTTGTATCCTCTGTGCTGTATGCATGTGGGGCTTCCGAGGCCGCCTGCCGTATGTCCTTCGTTAATTTTTAAGAGACCGAGTTTACAATGTACATGAGGGCTCAGCCTTTTCGGACCCCTTTATCAAGGACATTGGTGCGTCTCAAGGCTTTGTCCTGTGCTTCGTCCTCTTTGCTAAAGCTATTAACCCCATTATGGCCTGTCTCCTGCCAGGCACCTAAGGCTCTCTTTTTGTAGACGTCTTTGCAGTCTGTTGTAGTTTTCCACGGACTTTTCTCCTTCAGCGACGTTATCAGCGAAGTCTCGATCGCCTTTACTCGTGGACCATCGACAGTAGCTTTCGCATTTCCACTGACAGAACCGTTCGTATTAAATTATGGTGGCTCGTTGGATTTATTCCACCGTCGTTACATCCTGATCCTGTTGCTGAACAACTAAATTCCTGCGGTTAATGCCTGTTAGGAACGTGTCTCACTTGGCCACACGCTGTGTCCAGTCCCTCTATGTCATACGTGTCGTAAGAGGTACTTCCTGAGGTGTGGATCAGGCAATTTTATTCATTTATTCTTCGTCTGCACTTCCATGCATCTTACGCTGTCTTAATCCACTTCGTGGAATACTTCTGGGCACTGGAGCCAATTATATTAGCTCACTTGACAGTCTCTATGCAGAAGCTTCACCCCGGCGTGATGTCCTCCTCAGTGGGAACGCATGCCGCTTGTCTTCTATGCCCCGCCACACATGCTTTGTCCTCTTTTTCGATGACACCAGTTCGGGGTACGCCCTGCTTCTCTGTTATCTCCCGGAGTTCGCTTTCGACTACTGCTCCGGCAGCTTAACTTCACGCTGTCTGCGCCGGCCGCGGTGGTCTAGCAATTCAGGCGCTCAGTCCGGAGCCGCGCGACTACTACGGTCGCAGGTTCGAATCCTGCCTCGGGCATGGATGTGTGTGATGTCCTTAGGTTAGTTAGGTTTAAGTAGTTCTAAGTTCTAGGGGACTGATGCCAACAGATGTTAAGTCCCATAGTGTTCAGAGCCATTTGAACCACGCTGTCTGCCATATTCCTGATGGGTGTGAACCCTTCACCAACTTGGCCTCGTGTTGCAGCCTGTGTTCGTCTTGGACTCTAGTCGCTTCTAAGGACACTGCTTCACATTCGAGCCATCGCTCTTACTTTCTCGATCTTCACACGCAATTAGCAATAGAATATTCGTGTACAATGATAGCTCTAAGACCAACCATGGTGTCGAGTGCACCTTCCTCATTGGCATCAGCCTCCAGAATATGGCTCGATTTTTACAGCAGTTCTCTTCACCCACTATGAGGCCACTCATTAAATCCGGCGACATACAATTTTTAATTGTGTCATATGCTCATATTGTCTGAGTGCCCTTCAGTGCCTCTGTGTGCTGTACACAGTCCAACAGTGCAAAGGTCCTAAAAATGCTACCACTAGCCTGCTATTGAGGGAGCCACCGTGTTCATGTAGGTCATTGGTCACTTCGGTCTGAAAGGAAATAAGGCTGCTGTCACTGCTGCCATGGTCCTCCTATCTCGGCCAGCTCTCTCTTCCATTCCTTTGGATGATCCCCGAGTTGTCGTCTATCTGCAGATGGTGTCACTTTGGCATCATCAATGGTCTTCTCTCCACGGGAGCAAGCTATGGGGAATTAAACCTCTCCCAATGGCTTGGAAGAGTTCCTCTAGGCCTCCTCGTCGCCAGGACACCATTTTTGGGCACTGTCTTTTTAGCCATTACTGTTTGTTATGTGATGGTCCCCCACCACTTTATGTTCATTGTAGTCAATCTTTGACGGTTTGCTATTTGCGACCTTTTTTTAACCGATTACGTTTCAGTGTACGTCTGCCGTCTGAGTTATCGGCTGTTTTAGTGGACGACGTGCGGGCTGTCGATCCTGTTTTAATTTTTCATCCGTCGTAGCAGTATGGCGAGGGACATTTAATCTTTGGTTAGGGACCGTCGTTTTCTCTACGCCGTAGTTTGCGGAAATATATCCATGGAGAAGTCCTTGTTTTCAGCTCCCTTTCCTTCCGTCGATTGGGCTCAACGTATAGTCGCTTAGTGTTCTAAGATTATGACATGGGCGCTTCTGATCACAGTTGTTTTTGTGGCGTAAACCAACACAAAAATGTGATGCCCCAAGCCACTCCTCTTCTCAAATGCCCCCTCTGCGCTGCTTGTCACAATACAATCATACGCAACTGACACAGTCTACAAACTAAACTTCAATTATGTGCGCCGTATGATTACTTTCTGTTTTTCCTCTACCAAGTTATCATATTTTGTACGCCCAATGTTTCAGCTACATAGAGGAGACGATTCACCAACAATTAGATACGGGAATCACTCAGTTATTGATAACAAACGTTTAAAAATTTATTTTTGTGTGAATCGACGTAATCTGCAGTTAGTTCCATTCTTCAAAATGTTCAAATGTGTGTGAAATCTTATGGGACTTAACTGCTAAGATCATCAGTCCTTAAGCTTACAAACTACTTAACCTAAATTATCCTAAGGACAAACACACTGACACGAGGGAGGACTCCAACCTCCGCCAGGACCAGCCGCAATGTCCAGGACTGCAGCGCCCTAGACCACTCGGCTAATCCCGCGCGGCCCCATTCTTCGTCCTTCACTTCGTGTAGTTGGCTAATTACCTGTTCGGTACTCCATCTCTTGTATGGTTTTCATACGTTTTCCTCCCAGCCGATTTATAATTGAGAGCATTAACAGGGAGTATTTATCCACTCATACAGTGTAGATGTTTAATCAAAAGCGTGTAGGCTTTCACGGCCGGCGTCTTCAGTAGTTAAAACTTCTGGGCTAGAGGCCGTGGTGCAATAGTAGAAATACTTCTCCCATTTTTCTTTTTTTGAGGTTATATTTTGCTATAACTTTTCCTATATTCTCATTACCTTTGTACATCCTGCCACTCATTTCTTGAACCTGTAATCTAGTTTGATGATGTCTTGCTGTCTAGAACATAGAACTAATTAAACCTAACTAACCTAAGGACATCACACACATCCATACCCGAGGCAGGATTCGAACCTGCGACCGTAGTGGTCACGCGGTTCCAGACTGAAGCGCCTAGAACCGCATGGCCACACCGGCCGGCTGCTGTCGTCCATGCACATTTCAATAAGCACTGGTTGGTACTGTTACGTAAAAATTCAGGTGAGTTACTTTCCTGGCTTTCTTGTGCAGTTTTTTCGGGAGTTTTCCACATTCGAAAATAAAATCATTTACTTTTCTGACCACGAGCGGGGGTGCTAATGGGATAGTGACGCAAATATACAACGTCTGTCGCCCACCTGTCAGCAATCTGGCTTTTGTGTAGCTAACTGTGTAGCTATTATGTAGCTAATTAACAGAATGCTTCGATGCCATTGTGCCAAGAGCCAGTGCTCATGAGTTTTTTAATACAACACTGCCAGTATATTAATCCCTGAACAACATAGTAGTATCGTAAAACCATTAAAATATTAATGTTTTCCTTCGCATTTCACCCGGAAACTGAATTCAACAGTATCCAGATTGAAGTAATCGAGTTCTGGATGCCGTGACTATGTTTCAAAGAGAGGCTAACCATCTGTATGTGTGTCTGGAGACAAATTTGGGTTTTCCTTGGGCCGAGTATCTTAGTGCATAGATCCAGCAAACCTAGTTACCGTGGATATGTTACGGATCAGTTTATTTCCTGAAACAGACATTTTACGTGCTACAACAATGAGGTTTCTTGTCATAAAGACAAATTTCCATTTTAGTTGCTAGAGGACCAGCTGTTTTGTAGAGTACAGTGCCCACAAGCAGTACGTACGAAATTTTCAGGTATTCACGGTCTGAGACCTCACAAAGAAAAGGGCAGATTTCATTTGAGGCCTTGTTCAATGTTGTTCATTTACTGGTTAAGCATTATTGGTGGACAGCCTCACACCCTCGGCGAGCACGGACTAGTTTGAACATATTTCAGTGCTACGGTTTCTTTGCACTCTTGAAACGGTCGTACAAGTATCCGGCTAGTCAAACTGTGTTGTTATTTTGTATTGGTAGGCGATTTGCGTCCGTTACGTTCCTGCTTATTTTGAGTCCCTTCTGTTTTATTCTTACACTCGTGCCACGTCAGTGATACTTCTATCAAAGAAGGGAATTTCACACGAATCCTTTTGACAATACCAATTTTTGTATGTCGTCTTTTCGCAATACACAATTGCGGCCTTGACCCTTTCCCCATTTGTCATCAGGATTGAGCTCTCATTTTTACTCTCCTTGTGCATAATCTGTAAGCAGACAAACTTATCATTCTTAATTTTATTAACCTCGTGATTCAGCCCTCCTTTTATTAGAGACATTCACTTTTGTTGATTTTTGTAACCCCTCCTGCAGTCAACTTATTACGAATAGTCAATTTATTTTTCATATGCCTCTGATTACGCACATTTTGAATGATGTTCATACTTGCCAATAATATTGTTCATGTATGCGACCGCAATTTCAGTATATGACATTTTCCGACGTTTTGGCCATTGTTGTTTATGCTTACACTTATTACAGTCACACCAATGTTCATGTCATGCTCCCACCATTAAAACAGTGTATTAAAATTTGGCATTAACATACAGTCCACTCTATCCGATCCTCGCTTGTCAATTCCTGTTTCCATTTCCATGAGGAACATTCACCCCTACGGCAAAAGCGCAATACTCTGGGGATAGACCGTAGGACGTGCTCTCTATTCACATCTGAAAATTTCTTTTGAATTATTAACAGTTTCACATGTTAATTTGCATAGTGCAAGTCGCCTTGGCATGAGTTAGTGCAAGCTAGCAAGTACTCATTGATAGTCAAGATTTAACGAAAGAGAGCAGATCCAGATTTCGAGACACTTACATTTCAGCCTTTAGTGCTGAAGTTGTATATCCGCAATAAGCGTTTCAGGTTTCTCGACTAAACTCTGGGTTCTCTTGAGACCTAGGGTCTAGAGCTGAAACAAATGGAAGCCAAATTTCCAATTACAGTTGCTGCTCTCGCAGGAACAAGCGGTCCTGCTGTCCTATGTCATCAGAAATTCCAGCACAGCAACACTCCCCTAACATAACCCTCACTTATTACTGCAGCCCTCCCCCCCATGTAATTTCAATGCTTGGGTTCCGAGACAATCTGATCCTTCATTTGTGCTGTCCTGAGGTGGCGAAGATGGAAGCTTAGCCAGCCATCCAGACAGGAATCAATATATGACCTCGCTACACAGATGAACTTTACTGGTACTGTGTCTTATCCTACTCCAGTCGTCTTCGTTCCCACTATTGTAGTTGGTTATTTGTGCGTCTCATCACCTATGTACCCTGCGTACTGATGTGGACACTGTACCACCTATTTTTACAATTGGGTTGCTGACTGCAGCGCGTGGATGTCGCATACTGGTGTTGCATCCTGATTGATTGTATTAACTATCGCTCTTGAAATACTATCTTTCCACTTGCAACCCTCTGCTTCAGGTGTATCGTTGAACTACTGAACCACTCGTTGTACACAACTTACGATGTGTTAATATTTGCCTAGATTAATCTGGCTCACTTCACAAAAGCATTATTTTACCTGCAACGTATGGCCTAGCAGCCTGTGACCTTATTGGACTTAATTCAAGTTACCATGAATATACAGGAACAACGATGCAACACTACCGACGCAGTTCCGCAATATCGCACCAAGAGAGCTTGGTTTAATGTTTGTGAGACGGTACTCAAGGCGCTATGACACACACGATCATTCCGATGTATAAAAATAAAATGAACCTATTCAGCGTACAACATCCATTACTGTTTACGCTGAAGAAGTCCTTCTTCCGCAATTTACACACATTGGTAAAAGTGTGTTCACTAATACTCGGCAGATTCGAACACTCGTTGCAGGACTAATGCAACAGTATGAAAAGACTAGAAGAATCAGTAACCGTGATTTTATATTGACGCATGGCAATTATGAAACATAAGCACCATGTTATAATTAATCAAAGCCGTTCTGATCTTCATTTATAACATCCATGACGCCCAGGTGCAAGTGAATGTGTAGCATAATATTGTCCATTTAGGGATGCAACATATACTTAAACCCAGGTTGATGCTTTCCTGGCAATACTTATACACCTTAACTAACACCAAGGCTCAATTCGCAGCGACTTTTCTGAGAATGTCTTTCGTAAATAAATACTACGCTGTGGATAGTGTGCAACTGTCTTGGCTTCACAAAAAACTTAGCATAAGTACACACATACGTATAACCTGTGGTAACTGTGCATTCGAATATTATCGTTTGCCCACCTTTCCTCTTCCTTGGCGCACCCTACCAAACCAAATTAACTTGACAGTGCACCGAGATGTCCTGGGTCCTCAGTTATCGATTTATTTGTCCTGTGCATGTCTCAGCCCCATTGCTGGGAAACTGAAGAATATCGACCGGCAAGAGAGGGCGTGAGAAGAAGCAGACAGGGATATAGGGATGTGCAAGGGGAGCAGAACTGAAGCTTTGCTTGGGAACACTGTGGAGAGTTGAAGGCCTAGTATTACCTTGCGCCTGTGGACCCTCCGTTGGGCTGAACACAGGTGTAAGCCTGCAGGGTGTTAGTAGCACGATTACATCTGATGGAGATCAACTGTCAGCTATTTGATCATTAGGAAAAGCGAGCCTGCTCAGACAACCGTTGCTTGTCTATTTCGTGGACCTCATGGTAAGCCCATTTCTGTAATGGTCGATACTTCATTTCTTACTTGATGCGTGACCCACCGAATCCTGGTTCCTTTCGGATCAAGCTGGTATTATTGGTCATTCCTCTGATTTTCTGTTACGGGTGAGGGTGCTCGTAAGGATTCTTTGTCAGGCTGTGTTTAGCTGATTTTCTGGATATCTGGCGAACGCGGATTGTAATTTAGATTTCGAGTACTACTTGTGACGTAAAGTATTCTATGGCTTGGTTGGCTGTATACGCTAGCCCGCGATTATCGTTACATTCTTCTGTAAGTTGGTTGTCTGGTGTATTACCCATTCAGTAATTGCTAGCCTTGTTTAACTTATTGGTGTTTTGTATTCAATTACTACACTGTTTAATTCTGCTCATATACGTGTGTTACAGGGCAGATTAGCCATTATTTATTACTTTGCACATAGAATTCTAGAGGAAACCTGGAAACGAACCCTGCTGTATACTTTACTTGGACTTATGGCTTTAATCAGATCTTCATTACTAATGTAAATTTCTCGCGCATCTATGGAAAAGGTATCTGTTTTATCTAAGACAACTGGCCAGCCGATTCTAGTAAATCAACATTGCTTGCCATTAGCTGTTTGCCGATCTAGCAAGCTGTTTAATAATCTGCCCTTTGTACCTGCTGGGAATAGATAATTCTTACAGTATATTTGTTTAGCTACTGATATTGTTTTTTTACATGTGAGCCCTGGAATTAAGTATTTGCTTTACTGTGACATTCCATTTTTCGGTTGTATATGATAACGGTCAGTGGACCTTTACATTTATAACTAGTTTTGTCTAATGATTTACTACAATTGTCTCCTTCCAAATCCTCCTTAAGTATATCGAAGCATCACTGCTTGAAGGTGGGTTTTAGTAAATTTGGTTGGGCCTTTGGCGACATCCTGTATGTTCTAGGCAACTTCCGTGTAGGTGTCACAAACTTAACGCCTTGTACCGGATGTTTCGATCAGATATTGCGCCGAAAGGCTCAATGTGTCTGCATGTCTGATAGCCCATCTGCCCCGGAGGTGAGTTTGCACGTAAGCTCAAGGTTCCTTTTAATAATTAATAATAGACATATTGTATTCCTTATTAAATTTCGTAAGAATTCTAAAGCACCTAGGCATAATTTCTTTCCATCTCCGCCAGACGTTGATTTTGTTG
This sequence comes from Schistocerca cancellata, assembly GCF_023864275.1. Classification (NCBI taxonomy): domain Eukaryota; kingdom Metazoa; phylum Arthropoda; class Insecta; order Orthoptera; family Acrididae; genus Schistocerca; species Schistocerca cancellata. The sequence goes on along the minus strand of NC_064628.1, from coordinate 729,344,701 downwards.
TACTGTATCTGTCTCAGATTTTAGTAAAATATTTTTGGTGGTAAATATATGTTCACATAGACTGATCAGTGCTGGTGTAAGATGGTAATTAGGGATTTTGCCCTTAATAAAAATTCTGCGTGGGATTTAATTACTTGAAAGTGATTTGTCGTGATAGGCGTTTGACATTAGCCCTTAAGCAGTTTGTGTAGTTGCTAACTGTGGTTATTAGTTTGATCAGTAGACGTTCATGCCCTGTAATTGTCTGTTAACAAGCTACACCCTACGGCAATTAATAATTCTTGTCCCAAATGCATGCTACCTTATATAATTTTGTAAGACAACGAAGGATTTTTTATATTTGGTGCGGTGATATTGTTTTTAATTATCACTTAGACCGATGCATTTTAATTATTGTATTCAGTGATGTGGTGAGCCTTGCGTTTAACTACATTATGTATTGGTCATCAAAGCTTCCACTATTAAATTGTGTGTCTTACTGATTTTAAAGTGTTCACCTGTTTCTTGATAAAAAAAAAACTACTCTTCAAGTGTATACTTGCGCTGCCCTACCAGCTGCCTACCACCTCAATGAATTCCTGGCTGTTAGAAAATATTGTCAAAAGCATTTAATTGTGTCGACACCTCCAGCGCTGCACTCGGACTAAAAATTACCACTTTTCTGATATGGCTTTGTAGTCCGAAACTAAAGGCCACAACATAGCTCTCTTGTTAGTCTAAACGTCTGCACAATCTTGCCCAGAGTTGTGGCCACAGTACGGGATCCTCTGTTGAACACTGTTGGTAGTAGTCGATTGAAAACCTTACCCACAACTGTGACAGCTACCATAATGTAATACGATCGTGCTCCCGTTACGCAATTCTGCTGTGTTACACTGAACAGTAGAGCTCTAATTTTCAGTGGTTGTCACTTGAATTTCACCATGCCAACAACTAAACTGTCCTCCCAGTTTTAATATACTTTTAACGTGAGCTTGAACCCACTACTACATTATGTCCCAGACTTAGGTACTGAACCGCATCACCAAGTTAATTAGAATGCGCCACACAGTATCACTGATAACCGGCTGCTGCAACCAGTGGAAGGGCTCAAAATCCATGAGAAGGGAGAAGCAGTTTGGATCACACTTATTCGCACATCAATGACTGTTACCTACAGAACAATACGATGACTGTAGTACTACCGAACTCTAGATTCACTCTTGTAGCTCGGCTTGTAACTGGACTGCCTGTATAGTTCTTGTACGAAAGGGACTATTGTAAGTGATGCTGTAACTTGTCTAGGGAAGTCGTTCCTGAGCCATAACCGTAAGACGATGGTGACAGATAAGAACGATATGAAAAACAAGGCAAGTACACCCCAAACACTCTACTTATTTTATTTTCTGAAAAATACATTGATTTGTGATCGAGACACATGTTTGACCGTAAAGGAGATGACACACCATAGGCACGCAATTCTTTCAGAAGTCACTTGTGAGGAATGGTGTCAAAAACCATCTGAAAATCAAGAAATATGGAATCAATTTGAGGTCCCATGTCGATAGCACTGATCACTTCGTGTGAATAAAGACCAGGCCGTGTTACACAAGAACGTTTTTGTTTTTTTATTTTATTTTTGGTTAACCAGTGCTATGCCTCAGTGAACCGCTTCCTTCGAGGTAGTTCATAATGTTTGCACACTATATATGATGCAAAATCCTTCTGCAAACCGACATCAGTGACATGGGTCTGTAATTTAGTGTATTGCTCGTATTTCCTTCCCTAACGGTATAGATGTGAAATACTGAAGAAATATTATTTTATGAATGGCAACCACAACTTTCATTTTACGAACTGTCGTTGAATGTGATCTCAGAACAGTCTGCTGTCAGCATTCAAACAAATACAACACTCTCAGCTATTTGGAACTACTTGTATTTGGTTTACTTGAGACATTTTTAAGCCATGAACTTTTCAAGAAATCACGTCATTACCGTATAACGGACACCCACAGCACAATCTAATGCCCGCCGGTGCGTTCCAACTCACCTCCTGGCCGCCACGCCTCCCCCCCCCCTCACCATCACACCTGGTCTTCGAGGTCTGATCGGCGCAGACAGTACCCAAGTCTTCGATCCCATTGTTACTATTCACACCCCTAAAACTGAGGAATGGCTTACAACTGCCTATTTATACCCCTCAAAAGAAAGGTGTTTTAAGTTGCTTCAAACTCTACCTTCTCTAGCCTGAAAGGCGCCAAACAGCGAAAAATAGCATGTCCAAGGTACAGTCTAACGGTATTTTCTAAGATCTACGAGTCTCATCTCATGCCTAAAAAGGAATGGTTACGCAGGCGGCCAACTGTTTGAAAGATTTCAGAATGTTTTACTGCAACCTTTGGATTGAAATATAATTTTTGCCTCTCGCCCAGAGCCGTCTGCCCACAGGACCGTTCCCACAGCTCACGCTTCAGAACCAGCCAGTGCTGCAGGCCTAGCACTGTACACACGGTTGGGGCTGCCGACGACAGGCACCTCTTGAACGTCGCCTGTTGCCCTCGGCCAATACGAAACGTGGGAGAATGATCACGTGGGGCTGTCCACCTGACAACCTGCGCTTTCTCAAATGGTTCAAATTGCTCTTAGCACTATGGGACTTACTATCTGAGGTCATCAGTCCCGTAGACGTAGAACTACTTAAACTTAACTAACCTAAGGACATCACACACGTCAATGCCCGAGGCAGGATTCGAACTTGCGACCGTAGCAGCAGCGCGGTTCCGGACTGTAGCGCCTAGAATGCGATTTGTCGACCAGATCCTGACTGTAATGCTCACTTTAAGCATTTTCCCCCTTACGTAGGTGTCCCCTCGGTACAAAAAAATCATGAAATACATATGCATCTCTATGGCATCTCTATGTAAGAGAATGCTTTGCTTTTGAACTAAAATACTGGTGAGCCGAGCGCGGCTCTTCTTCATGCCGTTTTTCGCTTGACAGCTGTTCATTGCGGAACTGTCGCCTCGTTTCTTATGCGATTTACTGGCATCACTAAGTTTCTGGCTTGCCTGCTCGTGAGTGGCAGCAGCAGCGCATATCTTTAAGAGCACTGTTTTATTATCCTTGGAGCGATTGCTGATATTTCGGCGACGTCGTGCGTCAGGACTTGAGATGGGATGGAACTCCAGTGAGGTCTGCACAGCCAGTACTCGCCCGACCGATGGGGATACGCAAGCACTGTCCGACAGAAGGAGACTTAAGCAGGGACGACCGTTGTTTGGTCGTAAGGTCCTTCGTCTTATCAGGCGACGTGTATTTGGTCTTCCGACCGCTTCTGGGCCCTGTCAATTGGTCATCTGGCGTACGTGGGTCAGTTCCATCCTTGTGCAGGGATGTTGGGTGGCCAATGGGCAAGTGTTCGCTCTGCATGGTTGGGTCCGAGCCAGTGTCTCCGGGTCATCGTGTCTCCGAGTTCCCAACGGACATGGAGTTGAGTCGTGATGGAGCTGCAGTGAGGTCCCGACAGCCAAGACTCGCCCGACTGTTGCTGTCACACATGACGTGAGTGGGGACGACCTTGGTTGGTCGTTCGGTCGGTCGTCTCATGGACGACGTATTTCTAGTCGGCGACCGCTTCGGGTTCTGTGTGTGTGTGTGTGTGTGCGTGTGTCGACTTGTGATTCGTCCTGGTTGTTCCACAGGGATTGCTTTTACGATTGTTTGAGTTCTTGTGGAAGTGTTTTCGTAGAACTGAGTGTAGCTTTAGTAATTGCGACTCAGCAGTTGTGTTAATGCTGTCTGCGTACTGGAGAAGGCAGTCGGTCGTTTGGGAAAGTGCACCAAGGAAGTCTCCGCGGCGAGGGCATTAGAATAGTGTTCCGCAGTGCGATTTTCTTCGCCATGTTGAAGCTGTCGGTAGCGTGTGTAGTTTGGCAGCCTCTGGCGTTGTTCATATTTTTCAGTGGTTATTGTGCCTTGGCTGTTTTTAGACGCCAATTTTGAAGTCACAGTGCTCCGGAAACTTCGTCCTCGGCTGACATTTTCCGTTGTCGTGCCGTTGGTCGGCGCAGCACAATTGATAGGGTTGTTGGTCGGTCCTTCAGCCGTCCCTGGGTCGGGTTGTCAGCTGATTAATTGACGTTATTCTTGGCTGCCTATCTCAAAAAAAAGGTGTAAAAGGTCTAAGCACTATAGGATGTTGTCATCTGAGGTCATCAGTCCACTAGACTTAGAACTACTTGAACGTAACTAACCTAAGGATGCCCAAAATAGGATTCGAACCTGCGACCGTATCATCCGTGTGGTTCCGGACTGAAGCGCCTAGAACCGCTCGGCCACAGCGGCCGGCGCCTATCTCACTTAACCCTGTGGTGCGAGGCGTTGAGCCGCCTATTAATTTAGTTTTAATTTTAAAACAAAGCCCGTCACCCGTCTTAAGTTAAAACTTTGGAGATTCTTACATAAACTAAATTTTAAAAAAGGGGGGGATTTTGCCCATTGGAATTCCTTATTATTATCCAGTCCTTAATCCTTGAGTTGTTCTGTGTTCAGTATGTGGCCTTCAGACGAACTTTACGTGAAATATTTTAAGATAAGGCCTTCAGCTGTCTTAAATTAAAAATTGAAAGGTCACTTGTTTAAAACCATTTGAAATTTTCTTCTCTGTCTGACATTCTTGTTATCTAGGCCATAATCCCTGAGTTCTTCTATCTCTAGTATGTAGTCTTCAGCCGATTTTTTTTTTAAATTTTGTAACTAAGGTCTTCAGCCGTGTGCATTCCTTACGGCAATTTTAATAACTAGTGTCGGGCTTCAGGTCGTATTGTTTTGGAATGCTTTTAAGGGCATGTGAGATGAAGTGTTTTATGTTTTGTGCAACTGACAGTAATTAATTTTTGCCCCTTTCCACAACTATAACCTGATCCGCTCTGTCCTGCGAAACCAGATTTCACTCTTGGCAGATCTGCTGCATATGAAATGTTGTTGTGATACTGAATTTGGGCTCTACCACTGTGGATTTTCCGTCTCCACTATATATGCTAAAAGTGCATTACATAGTATGGTATACATGAATGTTAGTGATTCGTAGTAACTACGTAATAATGTATTAAAATACGAGGTGTTTCTTATGTGTTTCTTTGTCGCATGTGCCACGCAGAAATCTGGACACAGCTCATGCCTGTTCATCTTGCGGCCCGGAAATTTCATGTCACTGGTTTAAATCTTAGGTGGATGTGTCGCTGTCTACCACAGGAAGAAGCCCAGCAATGTGCCAGATCTCTTTCAGCTATTGTTAGTAATAATAACAGAAAGTAAAAGTTGTAAGGAAGTGGTGATTTCAATGTCAGCAGTTTAAAAAGTTTATATTTTACAACAACGAAGCCAATATATACACGAGTTGGACAAAAATATGGAAACTTTGCAGGAAATGTATACTTCAGCATAAATGCAGATATAAGCCGAAGTTGCAGATTGTGCTTTATTGTTTCATCGTGTCCTCAGAAAGTTACTAGTATCAGTCGTGGTCAAATCAGTATTCCAAGTAGTTGTGAGTCATTACGACAGAGCTAAGAGAATTCTAACGTCGGCACATCGTCCGTACTTGTATGGTGAGTGGTTCGGTATTGAAGGTAGCAAAAGTATTTGGCCTTTCAACATGCTCCTTGACGAATATTCGTACCGCACGTATGGAAAGACAATAAACGTCATTAGTTAAGTCGCAACGCAGATGAAAGTGTGTGCTGTGTGTTCGTGACTTGTGATCAGAAGTGGACTGTAACGGAAACTAACAGGACAACTGCTGCAAATGTGACTGCAGAGCTTAATGTCGCAGTCACGAACCCTGTCAGTAGCTAACCAACAGGAAGGAACATTCATATGCAGAGAATTCGAAAACCACTCATCGGTGTAGCGAATGCACATAACGGAAAATCGTAGAGCCAAAGCAGTGAAACCTGAACTATGCAGCCATGGGAGAATGCATTCCGTTGGATTCGTCTTCTTTTACACAGTTTCAAATTTCTAGCCGACTTTACATTGGAAACGTTGCGGTATTTGGGGAGCCCTATCGTGGTATTTCATGGTCCCATAGCTATTCTGCTAAGTCGCTTTACCCCGAAGGATTACGTGATTATATTCGCTCGTCAGCGCCATCCCATTGTAGAACGTCTGATCGCAAAAGGTGACGCTTTATTCCGTGACAGCCGGGCTTCACTTCACAGCTTACTCTGTGTAAGCCTGGTTTTATAAGCACGTGGGTAAGCTATCACATCGCCGCGGGCCACAACAGTTTTCCGTATTATTGAGCCCTTGTACACTTAGAAACCCATAATTCGCATGTAATCTCTGATATGCTATGACTCTTACGTCTTTCCCGTGTTACCACGCCGCGTGAGAACTCTTTTAGCCCAAGAGGTGCTCCCATCTTAACCCCACACTTGACGGACTGCTCTCATATCATGGCTACACTTGTGCCATACTTCGCATACAGCCGAAGTATTTCGCCCACATACGCAAAATATTTTCAAATACGGTAACCTACTTAGCCAACCCGTTATACGAAGCGTAAATTATGTTTTGCGACGAACACATAAATCAAGATCTAAAATCGTGTATCACCGCTCCCCGCTACCTGAGTGGTCAGTTCGACAGAATATCTATCCTAAGGGCCCGCGTTCGTTTCCCGGCTGGGTCGGAGATTTTCTCCGTTCAGTGACTCGGTGTTGTGTGTCCTAATCGTCATCAATTCATCCCCATGGACCCGCAAGTCGCCGACGTGGCGTCAAATCGAAAGACTTGGACCCGGCGAACGGTATACCAGACGGTAGGCCCTTGTCACACCTTATTGTATGTGCTTTTCGCCGCTGTAGGTATGTGCTGTGCGTGTCTGACGACCATGCTGAGCACTCCGGGTTCTGTTAGTACTAGAGATTTTGCCTTTTTTGGATGATTGGAATAGGGAGTACTCAGCCTCCGTGACGCCAGTGAAAAGCTACTTCAGTCAGCAGTATCGGCTCCAAGGCCTGAGACATTGATTTATATGTCGACGAACAGAGTGGTCGTTACTTACCCTCGCCGATGTGATTCATACTGACAGGATGTGTATGGACTGCCATGATTTCAAAATATGTAAGCAGCAAGACGAAACACCCAACCGTTTTAGAAAAAGTTGATTTTCAACGTATTAGGAATGCAGGTATAATACTGTGGGGTCGCTCGTATGCAAGGAGTCCGTAGCAGAGTGAGTAAGAGCTTCGTCCCATAAGCTCGAGATATGTGGATCGAAACTCAGTGCTGGTGCTTTTTCTTCTTCTTTCCCATGTAATTATAACAACAGATTTATTATGATTGTCCAATTATCGATAGCAAATAATTCATTTATTATTTTCGTAATATTTATCCGGAAAAATTGGAAATCAATTATTTTCCTAAGGATATTGGAAATAAAAAAATAAGGTAGACAACAACTTACAATCAGATATATTGCTTATAGTCTTTCTGTTTATGTTATTGTATGTACATTTATGATAAGTATGAGGTACTGCACGAATCAGGCTGACACTACTCAAAGAGTTTCTTTCACTCTTTGGTGATTTTTCTCTTCTATAAAGAGCGGCCAAACTCCAACCTGGACTTTCTCTCTATAAACTGACGGTACTAATCCAACAATCCAGCAAAACTAACACAGTCCATTTTCACCTGCTTTCGTTTCCCTCATAACCATTTGATGAAGATGAAGCGACGTCTTCACTTCCTTTAATAACACCTTTTTCATTGATGTCTTGGTGGGCATATAGTTCGTCTTGTAGTAAGAGTCATTTCTCCGGCAACATTTCGAATATCTGGTGAAATGGTTCTTCGGTGTGTTCTTGTGTTATTTCTGCAGAAGGTTCAGAAGGAATGAGACTGCTTTTGCAGTGAATGGTTCACTGTACACTAGTGTCGTTTGTAATCACACTTTCGAAACTTCACTGTGAAGCGATTCGGCTTCACAATCAGGTTCATTTTCTCTTCCTGTCGAAGTAGCTAGCACATCACTACATTTACTCATAACATGAGACATCTTGAAGAGTAAGCATGTAACTAATTGGGATGTTAATATGCGAATGAAGTATTCTCCGGGTTTGTGAACGCTGTTCCCTTCCTCCCTCAACCAATCGAAAGTTGTTTGTGCATATGCAGCTGTTTCTGGTTTTGACATTGGAACGTGTCGTAAGAAACATTCTATAAATGTCCTAGAACTTGAGAGCACTGTGGTCAGAAACACCGCCGAACAGTGCTCTCGGGCTATTCTGTGTCAGAATGTCAACATTTGCCTGTTTAGTTGTCTCCACTCCAGGCCGTTCAACATTCATTGCATGCAGACATGTACACCAATGAGGAGAAGCTGTATATACTACTTTTATGTTGTAAATGTGAAAGAAATACCGTAAAAGCGATACGATGGTATGGGGCAACCTAACCAAATTTTCAGTGTCTGACACGCCAGGCAATAGTACGAATTATTTAGGCAGTAGCGCGGTCAGGGTGCTTGAACGTCAAGAAGAGGGGCAGAAAGAAGATTGCAACTGACAGAGAAAACGAAGAATCTCTTCTGGCTACGATGCTAATGAATCTGCATAGTGGTACGATACATATTGCCAAAGAATGTGGAATCAGCCAGACGAGTGTCATTCGCATCCTGCATAGACAGAAATTCCCTCCCTATCGTGTGTCACTACATCATGCATTCGACGTCCGTTATTTCGAACGTCGTACACATTTTTGTCTGTTTGAACTTCAGCAACTGAGAGACGACCCTACGTATCTCAAAGCCATGTACGTTGTGGGAACGTACTTCATCTTAGGTGTTGCTGACAAACAATTTGCTCGTTCTTCTAGAAGAGGTATCACCGGATTCTCGCCTGTGTATAAAACTGCAACACGGCGGTGGTCCAGGTCACTCATCCGTGTTGCAGCGCAAATACTAAATGAGAACTTTGCTGGACTTTGGACAGGACGAAATTTTTCCGTAAAATGGCGTGTGAGTTCCCCCGATATGACTCCACTTGATTTCTTTCTTTGGGGAGCACTCAAAGATGCAGTCTGTGACCAATCCCCAAATACACCAGGCGATATTTGTCGTCAAATCACCTGTTCATGGTCTGCCAAGTTATCCACTGTAATTACATTTGTTCATCGTTTCTTCGAAAGGTGATTGCAAATGCTCCCTTCAGTTTATGGCCACCAGTGCGAACACGTGTTTAAATAAAGTATAAAATTATCTTTTGGGAAGACAATATGCGTATTATATGGTTCGTGTGGTTACCAAATCATATTTAGTAAATTGTTTATTTCATTTGCGTGTGTAACAAACTGCTATGCAATGTCAGATAAGACGACAGCGTGTACTGCACGTAGCTGGTAACACTGTCATTACGCGTTTAGGTTAAACAAGCAAACAACGTTTCGTTAAGAAGAAAATTTATTTTGCGGTGCACAGATGGTCAACAAAGTATTTTAAGTAAAACTTTTAGTTCAACGAATGTATGCTATATGACATAATTTAGAGCAGTCTACGTAGAGACGGCAGTCCAGTACCTCTGAGAAGCACAAAACCATTTGCGGTGAAACAGAGGTCAAATCCTTCTTCTAAGCTTTAGATATTTCATACAGTGGTTGCGTTTTGCAGCATGTAAGACCTCTTTAGATTTTAGTAATAAACAGTTGTTTTCTCTGTTTCAGCTTAAGAAAACGTGGGAGGATACACAAATGTGAAGTACTTTTCGTAAGCCCTCTGTGGTATGCTAGATTCAAGCCTAAGTCGTATTTCCATGTGAACCTGCATCTAGGTCGTAAGTTGGTTCAAGGGGAAATGAAGCTTTAGTCTCGTAGCGCAGACCTACCTTACAACCACGTGGTCTGGTCCAAGACGGCTGATTGATAGTGTTTGTACCGCAGAAGCCGTTTCCGGTCGCTGTGCTCTCAAATTGAAGGACATTTCTCGATTTTTTTAGCAATAATTTCAACATCAACATTAACAAGCACTATATCACTATAATTGTCTTCTAAAGAGCTACCTAATGCAGATACGAAACGTATAGGGTTACATTTAAAGAAACGTACTTACTTCAATACCTCAGTTTATTCCAGCACTAAACACATTAACCAAACAAAAACGTACGTGCCCCTCGACGCTTAGCAATTTCCGAAAACCGTGTTTCGATACGTGTAACCGTTTACGAAATAAAAGGAGTATTACGTCTTGCGTGACTTACCATGGATTAGCATTCCTAAAAGTTCCAGATTAGATTGTCCCGAAAACGACTGGGAGTTCAGCCTTTGATTGTACTTTATTTCACAAGTCTGTCTTGATCACACAAACTTTTACACTTCACTATTACCCCAGATACTGCCATCTTGAGATCTGTTAAAAACAAGAACCGGATGTAACTAACTAAGTTCAGTTTGCTGACGCTAGGTGTATAAAAGCCTGGAGCTACATAAGAAAGATAAAAAGTGTTTATATGCTTAACAGCCATCTATACCACCCATACATACCATGAAATATTCTGCTGTAGTATCTACGTCAAACTAAACATGTAGTGGTATTGTAAGTGCTGGTGATGATCAGAATGCGACTTGTATTTATACATGGAAACTGAGGACAGCAGAGGGCACTATAGCTAGGGCACATGATTAACCAGTATAGCAAATGTAATGGTTAAAATGCGGTATGCGTAGTCATTGACTAAAATTACTTCAAATGGCAAAACGAGCGACTGACAAGTAAATATGTACTGATGTACTACACGTGGAATTAGATCCATACTTAAACTCCAGAAAAAGTGCAATTACTAAAAATGTGAGATTCCTAGCCTGGCAAAGTAAAAAATACAATTGTGTAAAAGTCAGTATAAAAAGTTTAAGAATAGAATCACATCCATAAAACAAAATCTTCCAGTGCGACGAAAGAATTACTGTAATCGTAAGTATGAATTAATTAACGAAACACTGACTAGTAACAAAAACTTTAAAAAATCGATAGCTGATAATACATCCGGAATGGGATCTCAATGGCGGTGCGTCGTTGCTTCTCTGTATGACGTGCTGGTTTTCCTGCGGCGGAACTTGCGGAGGAAGGCCCAGTCTCCTCGTCGCCGACAACCGGCACACACGACCGCAAGCCGAGCTGGTGGAGCGCACGACGTTGTTCCTCTGTCCGGGGATTGGGAGTTTGCGTTGTTCTCATCATCATTCGTGACAGTGGCTCGACTGGACTGTTAAAAAACTTGACTGTGTAAAAACTGGGTCTTTGTACGGGCGCTGATGACTGCGTAGTTGAGCACCCCACAAAGAAAACATCAACAAACCAAATGACGCTACTCAGACTAGTAGGTTTCTGAGTACATCAACATACTCATTCTGTTAATTCATCAGCTATCCCTGTTGCCGTTTTCTGTGTACATAAATCTCCATTTCGTCGAGTAGCTTCAGTTACTGCCCCTTTGGCGCCCTAAGGAACACTTCCAGATTATTTTCTATGTTTCCTGCCGAATGTTTTTCTCTGTCACAATGTGTACCGTAAGCGCTCTTATTTTGGTTATATGTATGCACTCTAAAACTAGTCTTGAAATTCCTTCATGTCTGACCGACATAAATTTTGTCACAGTCCTGCCAGTTGATTCTAGACACCAGATTCCAGATATATATTGCTGTTGTTGCCAGCTTTATGGGGTAACCTGCAACCAATTGTAATTTTCGTTTGAAATCCCATTTTTTATTTCTTTTTTCTGAAAGCCTGTGCAGTTCTATCGGGAAATGCACAATTGCACGACATAGCAACAAACTTCTTGCCCTCTAGTTCTGTTGTCCCCTTTTTGTCACATATTCTCGATTTTAGTTTATTATAAAGGTTCATAACATCACTGTCCATATATCCATTTGCCTCGGCTACTTGTCAAATCAAAACTAATTCTTCCACCTCTTCATTAGAGGTGAGTGGCAGTATAGCATCCTGTTGAATATGGCTTTGTAGTATGCCCATTTATGTTTCTTAGAGTGACAGGATTGCCCATTTATAATCGCGTCAGTAGCCTTATCTATGTTGAAGTCCTAGCCATGTCCTAAACACCTTTCAGTATGAATGAAGTAGGCGAAGAGAAGAGCCTACGGTTGCCTTGTAGGCCTTCATCGCAAGCGAATATGATTAACAGCGGCCAGAGAGGGGACAGGGCGCCTTGACAGGCAGAACCGTCTTCGAGGTAGGTGGAGATATAAAGGGATGACGTGCAATTATGATGCAATCACAATGGTTATAGATATATGACGACGTACGTTAGATTTTGATTCCCATTTGGCTACGAGCTGAGAGCAGCTGATGTAGACCACCAGCTGGTCGAATAAATCGATTAGTGGAGACAGAAAATAAAACACAGACTCACATAAAGCCGAAATGAAGAAGAAAAACGACCAAATTTAGTCCTGTGACACAAAGAGTGAGTATTTGTGTAAATACGATGATGCCAAATTTTTTATAAATTGATGCTTCACAGCTGTCAATTAATTGTGAAAATGAACTGTAGTGTCAGAGGTTGGAAATACCACTACAGTTGTAAGGTTCTTTTATTAACACACCACCGGTCTCGGCCTCTTATACGCCCATCCTCAGGTGTCGTAACTTGGTGGACGTGTACCAGACGCGGTGTCCTACCTCCGAGCGCAGAGCGCGGAGTACACCTCCACTGCGGCTCTCGGGGTCACAGCACCTGAAGATGGGCGTATAAGAGCCCGAAACCGTCGTGTGCTAATAAAAGAACCTTACAACTGTAGCGGTATTTCCAACCTCTGGTATAATGCTCAGTTGCGGATGTTCCTCTGACATGATTGCTTGTTCATTGTAGTGACTGAGCTGTTTATTTCATGTTCAATGATATTCGTTTCGGTCAGTAACAGAAGCTATGTTTTTCTATCTACAGTTGAAACTGCTCATTTCAAATATTGTATCGACAGCCTAGTGACGCTTTTCTGAGGCTTGATAACGGTCTGCTGATCGAAACCGGTAGCATTAGGCATAAAAATGAACAGCTGAGCGTCATATACAATGGCGTTTCAAATGCTGGAATTGCGTGAGAACGGAGGACTGTCCAGGAACAACAAATATCTAGGTTTCAACATGGGGACACCTTACAAGGGAACCTCCCCATCGCACCCCCCTCAGATTTAGTTATAAGTTGGCACAGTGGATAGGCCTTGAAAAACTGAGCACAGATCAATCGAGAAAACAGGAAGAAGTTGTGTGGAACCACGAAAAAAATTAGTAAAATATTCAAACTGAGTAGTCCATCCGCAGGATATGCAACATCAAGGAACATGTGAGCTCAGAAGTGCTGTGGTCCCGTGGTTAGCGTGAGTGGCTGCGGAACGAGAGGTCCTTGGTTCAAGTCTTCCCTCGACTGGAAATTTTACTTTCTTTATTTTCGCAAAGTTATGATCCGTCCGTTCGTTCATTGACGTCTCTGTTTACTGAAATAAGTTTAGTGTCTGTGTTTTGCGACCGCACCGCAAAACCGTGCGATTAGTAGGCGAAAGGACGTGCCTCTCCAATTGGAACCGAAAACATTTGATCGCAAGGTCATAGGTCAACCGATTCTTCCACGGGAAAACACGTCTGATATATTCTATACGACACTCGTGACGGCATGTGCGTTATATGGCAGGAATATGTTGTCGACCCACCTAACTTGTGCACTTAGCGAATGGGTAAAAAGATTCTTCTACCTTGCCCGATTTACGTTTTCTTTTGGATGTGATAATCACTCCCAAAAAAGTGATTAAAACATAAGAGTTTGTCACATAAACTAAAAATAAAGAAATCACTCGAGGGAAGACTTGAACCTAGCACCTCTTTTTTTTTTTTGTAATCTCATTTTGTTCGTTTCATTCGTTTCAATTGTTCGTGGCCGACGTCACCTGACGCCCGTTGAAGTTAGTTATTGATCCAGTCACTTAGTTTTTCTATTATAGAGAGCAGTTAACCCTCTGACCGAACACGCTGAGCTACCGTGCCGGCTAATTCATTAAAGTAAAAGGCAAACATCATGTAAGGCAGCGGAGGAGCAAACGGTTATAGAAATTTGACACAAGCAGAATACACCCGAGAGGTGCCGCGGAGAGGGTGCCATGCAAGACGAACGTATGGACAGAAGTAATGCTCAACATATACATGGGACACAAACACCCAAAGAACACATGATCCCCTCATATACAACATAGTAGGGTGTCGTGGTATAAGGCCAGATATTTCTATTGACGACTGAGAAGTGCGTACTGAACAACACTGCATCACTATTTACTTCATTTGCAGACCAATGATAATAACTATTATGATCAGTATGTTTTAGTTTGGTTAATACTTTCGAATATGCACGCCGCAAGCACGACATTAATGTTTATATTCCCCTGGACCGAACGTCAGGTACTCTAATGTGAACATACGGACACAAAGCAGAATATGTACACTGACAGGCGTAGTCCACTTCGGAGCACAGTTAACTTAAGGTGGTAAATCATGCGAAGCTTTTGCTAGAGCACTGTTAGACGCGGGGATTAAACAACTAACATACGCAAGTTGATACAAGTTAAAGTACCAATTTCACCAATACTAGTATTCAAAGAACTGTGACCGACTCCTGAAGAACAGGGAAGTGACATGCATTGAGACTAGAAAATTGTGCACAGATAATGGCTAGGCACTAGCTGAAATCTGGATTTGCCAAATAAATCCAGCAAAAAAGAAGGACGACTGACTGCTGAGCTCTATAATTTATGTACCATATCACAGTAGCTGAGTGCACCCACGTTCCTAGTGGAAGGTAACCTGATGGAGTTAGATTGTTCCTAATTTTTGGTGTACATATTGAAGAAATTTTGAGCCAAAAGAAGCCTATTACTGAATGTTTTAAACACGTTCAGCTACTTTTGCTGTTCGCATAACTGCTAGTCTTGAATAGAAATGAACCAATTCCCTGACACATTCTCCAGATTTGTAGTAATTTGTTAATGAATAATTTTCTACGGTAACTCATCGCTTAGAAAGGAAGTAATGGTTGAAGAAAAGCGAGCAGCAATAATAATCCGTATATGGTGTTCATAAAGAGTCGTCATGCAGGCACCTTTTCATGAAGTTAGGCGCTTAATATGCACCATCACACTACATTCATCATAGATAATTCACCACAATTGGAGAAGAGCGGTATTGTCCTTATCAACAACATCAGAAATAAAAATTTTGTTCATTACTCACTATTAATCTTGTCAGTCCTTAGGTATTCAATGTCTAGCACCTAGAAATTTTTAGTCATTTGCCAAAAGTCATAAAATATCTGACAGGTAGAAAAGAAAGCTTTAAAAATTAAATAAAATGAAATTAGTGTTAACACAAGGCACTTCTAAATTTTCGTACATGTAACTAACTACTGATTTCGGCCGGTAGCTCTTAAACTGTGAAGGTGCTTCGTGAGACATGCTAGAATAGCTCACTCGATATAGCACTATTCCCTAAAATCGAAGTACTCACTTTCTAGTTTCTGGTCCAGTACACAGTTTCAATAGGCCGGGGTATTTCACTTAAGCTCAGCTACTGACTAAAGATCCACTGTGGAATTCATTTTGGATTGTACAGCAAAAGTAATAACATTTTATTAGGGACTGTCACATCAGTAATCGTCCAAAAAAGTACATAGGCGCTAAATTAGATCTTCTTTTATTTTAAGTTTGGAGCACTTGACCCCGTTCAAGGTGTCATTTAGGTGATGAGTGCCAATGAGATAATCCTATGACATGGTGTTATTACACTACTTGTACAATATCAAATGATTAAAACGAATTGTTTGCATATAACAGTATAAAAAAGAACACATCGAAGATTCGTGGTTACATTATTTCCTTTCCAAAGCGCACATTACTAGACATGCGAAGTTCTATATTACTTGTGCAGTCACCTAATGATCAATGCCATAAAATCTTAAGCGCCTGCCTATGTAAGGAAGGGAACTGACAGACGTTCTTTGGCACATGCGTAAACGAAACAGGAGGTGTCAGACAGTGAGCGGAACATCGTGTATACTTCAACCTAGTCCGCGGCTTGTTGAGGCGCAGATGCAGAAGCAGAACGCAGACAGTCTGAAACCGCAACGCTGGTGGTGAAGACAAACTTGTGGGTGTGCGAGGCCCTCCGAGGCTTCGTGACCGCACTGCGACAGCCTCTGATGGATGCTATAGCCACGCCTCGCCACACCACATCTGTCGACGCCCTCTGTGCGTGACTGCCGCCATAAATCCCGATTACCTTCCGACACTCTCGTGTTCGTCTGCCCGGAAGCTTCTCTTCCAGGATAAGTTCACAGCACGCTATGCGTATACGATAACTTCGCTACACGATTTGATCTGGAAATTTAGTGGGAAGTCCCTTTGACCGTGACAGAGTGAAACTGAGACATGAAAAGTCAATGAAACAGACACAAACAAAACATTTGTCTGTGGTAAGTGTGATTGTCATTCCCAAAATAAAATCGAATCGCTTGAGGTAGCCTACACTGTACCCACACTTAACCAAAATAATAATAATAATAATAATAATAATAATAATAATAATTTCATCGATTTTTGCACATTAAATTCTTCAGTACTCCTGGAAAATCATTGCTGTTAGACACGTTTCCTGTGATTTATTCAGGCATGTGTCAATACCCACTTGTCTGCCTCACAGAACTATAGTAAGTTATCTGTCAAAGTAGCTGATCCTTGGACGGGATCTGCAAGACATCTCATAAGCATATCACCTAAACCCCGAGGCGCGGAAGCAAGTTGGTATTTTTGGTGGGCAGAAACGGTTAAGTAGGGCCGCATGATACGTAAAGATATCAACACATTTTGTGGTTCCGCTTGGTGCTCCGACGTCGTGCCGATCCGTCGATGAACGACTGGGTCGGAGATTTTTTCCGCTAAGGGACTGAGTGCTGAGTTGTCCTTATCATCATCATTTCATCCCCATCGACACGCAAGTTGCCGAGTTGTCGACAACTTGAAAACTAGCACCAGGTGAACGGTCTACCCGACGGGAGGACCTCACCACTCGGCATTTCCATTTCATATGATATCGAAATGGGCATCGAAAGGACATCAGTCCAGACCAGTGAGTTGTTTGTTCGCTTGGGATTAATTTGCGTATTTGTACTTAGTACAACTTCGGATTGATTTACGAGAGACACTTTGCAGTTGTTCATTCAATGCTTTTTTCCTCGTGGAACGGATATGGGCATTGAAAGGAGACGATTGTAGGCCTGGATCGTATTTGTGTAATTGTGCTTATGGGAACATCAAATTTGTTTACTGGTGGTGCTCTGTAAGCATATTTAACTTAGGAAATTTCATTCTTTGTTTGAGTCCTAAGTTTCGTTATAACACTAAGTTATCAATATCCTGTTTCTACACGGTCATTCACGCTTACAAGGCGATTTTTTCATTGCTTTCTGACTTATTAAATAATGTTACAAACTTATTCAACAATAAACGTTAGTAATAAGAGTGGAAATTTTCTTATTATTTTCTTTATGTATAGTCATGTAAGATAATGCGATCCGTTTATTGGCCCACCTATATGAAATATGAGATCCTTTACTTATTATTTGAATAATACTTATTCAATAATGAAATATTTTTTTTATTCTTCCAAATTCGTTTTTTACTTCTCTGATCCCTCTAAAATTTTTGCGTCTGTTCGCCTAAGAATTACGTTCTCGAATGAACTTCTTTTCGTTTTCACTGTATTTGGAACAGATGGAGAATTAACTGCCTTCTGCAGACATAGCATTTTATTGTTTTCAAATGAAATTACCATTTAGCTAGATAAGATCGTGCAATGGAATACCGGTTCACATGGCATCAATGACACCCACTCCGAGATTTTATTATTACATTACCAAAAAACTTATCGATTTATGAGATGATGTAAGATACAGAGTGCAAGCACATTTGCAGTAAACAACAACACACTTATAAGGTCTGATTCTTAGTCACATATAGCGAGTAGCTATATGAGATCTCATCTGAGGATTATGGTTTCAGTGTTCTCTTGGCTTAGTGTATCTCAAATACCTTAAGTTATTTCACTGCACCGTGAGAAATTTTCTTTCACTACGAAATCTAGGACAAAGTTAGTCACAGTCCGTTTGTTTACTTGTGGGCCAGAGTTTGCTAGCTCACTGGTCAGATTTCACATAAATGAGAATGTTTCACGGGATACGTCAGTGGAAACCATGGTTAAAGTCGATTCAAAAGCCACTGTTTATATTATAAAGTAATAACATGTTTTCAAATTGCTTCCGTACTTCCTCCACGGAAGGAGATAATTATCATCTTGGATAATTTTACGAAGTTTCATGGGAATAAATGTGTATTTAGCACAATCGGTGAAGCGATCCATTCTTGGTCCATCTTTATATGCCTGATAAATTACTGCAGAGAGTAACAACTAGAGCCCGGGTTTCCAAGAAAATTAATGTTGCCGGCCAGAGTGGCCGAGCGGTTCTAGATGATTACTATTATTATTATTATTATTATTATTATTATTAATGTTTTAGGGCGCACAACAACGAGGTTATCAGCGCCCGTTCCCAAAATAAATGATGACGAGTGCAGCAGAGATCTGTTAAACAAGGATCAATTCAGAGCCAATCTGTGCGAGAATTGTAAATGTTCAAACTTCAAGATTAAACACAGCACATCAAAACAGGTAAGTAAAACTAAAAATAAAATAGCAGTAAAAAACTGGTAAAAATAATTAATGGTGGCTGAGTGACCACTTACAAATAATGGGTGACCAAACCACTGTACAGCACATTAAGATCTCAATCCCAATATTTTGGGAAGAAGTCCAAACATCACACAAAAACGTAAAACTCTAGCCACACTCGCCTCATTATTAGTTAAAATATAGGGCAAGTCTGGTGGGAAACTGAAATCTTCCCTCAAACCCGCATATAAAACACACTCAGTTAAAATCTGTCGTATCGACAGCTGTGTCCCACATGTCTGACACGTTGATGGCTCCTCACGACGTAACAGAAAACAATGTGTCAACGGACAATGTCCTACACTAAGTCGTGTAAGGGCTACTTCCTCAGCTCGTCGTTGTCGGAAGGGGGTACGCCACGGTCGGACAGAATCCTTCACTGCTCGCAACTTATTAACCCTCATTTCCAGGCACTGAGCCTCCAACCAACGCATGACCTTCCGAGTAACGAATGATGTTATTGCCTGCAGAGGGACGGAACAGCTAGCAGGAGGTGGGATGGATCAAGCCTCCTTGCCAGCCACGTCTGCAAGTTCACTTCCAGGAATCCCTATGTGCCCTGGAACTCAGCAGGAAATTACATCCTTACCCTGCTTTTGCAAGAGCAGGAGGGCGTCCTGCACTTCTTGCCCCATCCGATCTGCTGGGTACATCTGTTCAAGAGCGTGTAGAGCACTTAGGGAATCAGAGCAGATGATGAATTTCGTGCCATGATGTCGTCGCATATGCTCTAATGCATGCAGAATGGCAAACAGTTCTGCATAGTAAACTGAGAACTGCTCTGGGAGCCCTATCCTACGGACAGTATTGGGAAACACAGCAGAGCAGTTCACAAAATTCCCCTGTTTACACCCATCCGTGTAAACAGTAATAAAATCTGAATGACGGTCTAAAATCTCAGTAAATTTAATTTTGAAAAGGTGGTCCGGGGTACAATACTTCTTGTATGCAGCCAGATCAAGAAGTAATCTTGGCCTTTGTAGTAGCCAGGGAGATCCCTTAGTCCTTCCCTGGAGGAAGACCTGAATGTCCTCCACGTGTACTGACTCGAGACTCTCCTTTGCACGGATTCCAAACGGCTTTGTTGCCTTCGGACGGTGACGGAAGAGACGTTCCAGTGCCGGCTGTGGAAAGGTGTAGGACGCCAACGAAAGAGGAGTGGACTTGGTGCTGTATGCTTGCCGTACCACGAGGAGAAGACCCCAAATGGACAGCGGAGGCTCCCCAGCCTCGACACATAGACTAGCAACTGGACTCGTGCGATAAGCCCCCGTTGAAAGCCTAATACCCTCATGGTGAATCACATCCAACATTTCGAGGCACCAAGGTCTTGCAGATCCATAAGCTTGGCATCCATATTCCAGTCGAGATCGCACAAATGCCTTATAAAGTTGGAGCAGACGCGCCCTGTCAGCGCCTCAGGACCTATGCCTGACGCATTTAAGTTCGTTTAAAGCCTTGAAACATCGGTCTTTTAGATCATTTAGGTGCGGCAACCATGTGAACTTCTCATTAAAAATAAGCCCAAGATATTTCACTTTTTCCATAAAGGTGAGAACAGTGTCTCCAGATTTTACAACAGGGAGATTAAAAAGAGAACGGGAACGGTTAAAATCTACACAAACAGTCATCTCCAAGGAGAATTTAAATCCTGTGGTCTTAGACCATTCCTCCAATCGCAGGATCGTCAGTTGTAATTGGCCTGTAGCAGTTGTAAGGGAGAAAGACGCACAGAAAATGGAGAAATCGTCCACAAACAAGGAGCACTGTACGGGCCGTCGTACTGTGGACGCAATACTATTGATTGCAATTGCGAAAGCTGTCACACTGAGGACACTTTCTTGAGGGACACCGTTCTCCTCTTTAAAACGGTCAGACAGGACATTCCCAACGTTATACCTAAAATATCTGTCCGACAGAAAGGATCGGATGACTGTGGCTAAACGCCCACGGAAACCCAACTCACAAAGCTGCTGCAAAATGTTATGCCTCCAGGTAGTATCGTACGCCTTCTCCAGGTCGAAGAAAACCCCGATAAGGTATTGCTTACGTCGGAAAGCATCTTGTATCGCTGTTTTGAGTAGGATCAGGTTATCTAGGGTGGAAAGATACCTCCTGAACCCACACTGGCACCGGGGAAGTAAGGATCTGCATTCGAGAACCCACACCAAGCGCCTATTGACCATACGCTCAAATGTCTTCCCTACGCAGCTCGTGAGACTAACGCTACGATAACTACTGGGATCGGTCCGATCCTTCCCTGGTTTTAAAAGTGGAAATCGATTCTTTCCACAAACTTGGAAAGTCACCTGTCTTCCAAATTACATTAAAAAGTTGAAGGAGGACTTCCTTTGACCGCAGATCCCACTGCTGCAGCATGCTGATTCAGATCTGGACCAGGTACAATATCCCGAGATACTGACAGTGCAGAGTCAAACTCCCACAAAGAGAAAGGCTTGTTGTATTCCTCAGTGTTGTTTGAACGGAAATCAAAACCAGCCCTCTCCTGTGTACCCCGATAGCGATGAAATTCTGGGTCCTGGCTAGAATCGGCCGTAATAGTTTGAAATGATTCTGCCATCGCCCGGGCGATGTCTCTATGAGATAGTAGGAGACACCCCCACTCACGTATAGCTGCTATTGGCGGTCGAGAGTATCGCCTTGAGATCCTCCTAATGGCTTCCCATACTTTTCTTGAAAGTGTGGACCTATTGATGGAGTTCAGGAACTTTCGCCAAGACCTTCGTTTACTCTTTGTAACGAGTCTTCTCGCCGGCTCACGTGCTATTCAGAAAGTTGCCAGATTCGCTTCAGTAGGGCACTGATGGTATCTTCTCAAAGCTGCCCTTCTGTCTCTGATTGCGGTACGACAGTCGTCATTCCACCTAGGGACAGGCTGCCTCACAGGTGTTCCCTTTGACTTTGGTATGGATACATCAGCGGCATGGTGCATCACTGCCGTAATGTGATTCACCCAATCCTGGACGCCTTCACACTGTTCAAAAACAGCCAACTGCCTGTAGAGCGTCCAGTTTCCCTTCCGGAACAACCATTTCGGCGGCTTTTCGACACGACCCATTTCAACTGGCAGATGGAGCCAGATATGATAATGGTCGCTGCCATGAAGGTCGTCGTCTACGACCCACTAAGTAATGTCCGCAAGCACAGGCGAACAGAGACGTCTATGGCAGTGGACGAACCTGAAGCGGTGCTAAAATGAATGGCCTGACCTGTGTTCAGCAGTATGATGCCGGAAGTCCTGATCAACTGCTCAATCATCTGGCCTCTGGGGCAGGGTTTGTTTGAGCCCCATAATGCATTTTTTTTTTTTTTTGTCATCAGTCTGCTGACTGGTTTGATGCGGCCCGCCACGAATTCCTTTCCTGTGCTAACCTCTTCATCTGAGAGTAGCACTTGCAACCTACGTCCTCAATTATTTGCTTGACGTATTCCAATTTCTGTCTTCCTCTACAGTTTTTGCTCTCTACAGCTCCCTCTAGTACCATGGAAGTCATTCCCTCATGTCTTAGCAGATGTCCTATCATCCTGTCCCTTCTCCTTATCAGTGTTTTCCACATATTCCTTTGCTCTCCGATTCTGCGTAGAACCTCCTCATTCCCTACCTTATCAGTCCACCTAATTTTCTACACTCGTCTATAGAACCACATCTCAAATGCTTCGATTCTCTTCTGTTCCGGTTTTCCCACATTCCATGTTTCACTACCATACAATGCTGTACTCCAGACGTACATCCTCAGAAATTTCTTCCTCAAATTAAGGCCGGTATTTGATATTAGTAGACTTCTCTCGGCCAGAAATGCCTTTTTTGCCACAGCGAGTCTGCTTTTGATGTCCTCCTTCCTCCGTCCGTCATTGGTTATTTTACTGCCTAGGTAGCAGAATTCCTTAACTTCATTGACTTCGTGACCATCAATCCTGATGATAAGTTTCTCGCTGTTATCATTTCTACTACTTCTCATTACCTTTCTCCTATTTACTCTCAAACCATACTGTGTACTCATTATACTGCTCATTCCGTTCAGCAGATCATTTAATTCTTCTTCACTTTCACTCAGGATAGCAATGTCATAAGCGAATCGTATCATTGACATCCTTTCACCTTGTATTTTAATTCCACTCCTGAACGTTTCTTTTATTTCCATCATTGCTTCCTCGATGTACAGATTGAAGAGTAGGGGCGAAAGGCTACAGCCTTGTCTTACACCCTTCTTAATACGAGCACTTCGTTCTCGATCGTCCACTCTTATTATACCCTCTTGGTTGTTGTACATATTGTATATGACCCGTCTCTCCATATAGCTTACCCCTACTTTTTTCAGAATCTCGAACAGCTAGCACCATTTTATATTTTTTTCCAGGTCGACAAATCCTGTGAAAGTGTCTTGATTTTTCTTTAGCCTTGCTTCCATTATTAGCCGTAACGTCAGAATTGCCTCTCTCGTCCCTTTACTTTTACTAAAGCCAAACTGATCGCCACCTAGCGCATTCTCAATTTTCTTTTCCATTCTTCTGTATATTATTCATGTAAGCAGCTTCGATGCATGAGCTGTTAAGCTGATTGTGCGATAATTCTCGCTCTTGTCAGCTCTTGTCGTCTTCGGAATTGTGTGGATGATGCTTTTCCGAAAGTCAGATGGTATATCGCCAGACTCATATATTCTACACACCAACGTGAATAGTCGTTTTGTTGCCACTTCCCCCAATGATTTTAGAAATTCTGATGGAATGTTATCTATCCCTTTTGCCTTATTTGGCCGTAAGTCCTCCAAAGCTCTTTTAAATTCCGATTCTAATACTGGATCCCCTATCTCTTCTAAATCGACTCCTGTTTCGTATGTCACATCAGACAAATCTTCACCCTCATAGAGGCTTTCAATGTATTCTTTCCACCTATCTGCTCCCTCCTCTGCATTTAACAGTGGAATTCCCGTTGCACTCTTAATGTTACCACCGTTGCTTTTAATGTCACCAAAGGTTCTTTTGACTTTTCTGTATGCTGAGTCTGTGCTTCTGACAATCATATCTTTTTCGATATCTTCACATTTTTCCTGCAGCCATTTCGTCTTAGCTTCCCTGCACTTCCTATTTATTTCATTCCTCAGCGACTTGTATTTCTGTATTCCTGATTTTCCCGGAACATGTTCGTACTTCCTCCTTTCATCAATCAACTGAAGTATTTCTTCTGTTACCCATGGTGTCTTCGCAACTACCTTCTTTGTACCTATGTTTTCCTTCCCAACTTCTGTGATGGCCCTTTTTAGAGATGTCCATTCCTCTTCAACTGTACTGCCTACTGCGCTGTACCTTATTGCTGTATCTACAGCGTTAGAGAACTTCAAACGTATCTCGTTATTCCTTAGTACTTCCATATCCCAGTTATTTGCATATTGATTCTTCCTGACTAATGTCTTGAACTTCAGCCTACTCTTCATCACTACTATATTGTGATCTGAGTCTATATCTGCTCCTGGGTACGCCTTACAATCCAGTATCTGATTTCGGAATCTCTGTCTGACCATGATGTAATCTAATTGAAATCTTCCCGTATCTCCTTTTCCAAGTATACCTCCTCCTCTTGTGATTCTTGAACAGGGTATTCGCTATTACTAGCTGAAACTTGTTACAGAACTCAATTAGTCTTTCTCCTCTTTCATTCCTTGTCCCAAGCCCATATTCTCCTGTTACCTTTTCTTCTCCTCCTTCCCTTTACAACTGCATTCCAGTCGCCCAAGACTATTAGATTTTCGTCCCCCTTTACATACTGCATTACCCTTTTAATATCCTCATACACTTTCTCTATCTGTTCATCTTCAGCTTGCGACGTCGGCATGTATACCTGAACTATCGTTGTCGGTGTTGGTCTGCTGTCGATTCTGGTTAGAACAACCCGGTCACTGAACTGTTCACAGTAACACACCCTCTGCCCTACCTTCCTATTCACAACGAATCCTACACATGTTATTCCATTTTCTGCTGCTGTTGATATTACCGGATACTCATCTGACCAGAAATCCTTGTCTTCCTTCCACTTCACTTCACTGACCCCTACTATGTCTAGATTGAGCATTTGCACTTCCCTTTTCAGATATTCTAGTTTCCCTACCACGTTCAAGCTTCTGACATTCCACGCCCCGACTCGTAGAACGTTATCCTTTCGTTGATTATTCAATGTTTTTCTCATGGTAACCTCCCCCTTGGCAGTCCCCTCCCGGATATCCGAATTGGGGACTATTCTGGAATATTTTGCCAGTGGAGAGATCATCATGACACTTCTTCAATTACAGGCCACATGTCCTGTGGATACACGTTACGTGTCTTTAATGCATTGGTTTCTATTGCCTTCTGTATCCTCATGTCGTTGATCATTGCTGATTCTTCCGCCTTTGGGGGCAATTTCCCACCCCTAGGACAAGAGAGTGCCCTGAACCTCTATCCGCTCCTCCGCCCTCTTTGACAAGGCCGTTGGCAGAATGAGGCTGACTTCTTATGGCGGAAGTCTTCGGCCGCCAATGCCGATTATTTATCAAAATAAACGATCAAAGACGTTTTGATTATGAATCAAAGACGCTACCCCTAGACCATGGGTACCTCCCATAATGCATTATGAGCTTTAAAATCTCCTAATATGAGAAAGGGACGGGGTAGCTGATCAATGAGCTGAGCGAGGGGTTCACTGTCAATGAGCTCAGCGGGTGGTAAATACAAGGAGCAAACTGTGACATTAACATGGGCCAGGATCCGAGCTGCAACCGCCTGAAGCGTTGTGGTTATGGGCACAGGTGAGGAGTGGAGTGTGTCCTTAATGAACACTGCCACCCCACCCTGCGCTCTATTACCAGTCAGGCCGTCTTTCCTGTACAAGAGATAAACTTTAAATACAGGCATGTCATTCACTTTAAAATGTGTCTCTTGCAAGGAGATGCAAAAGGGGTTTTCCTGTACTAACAGCCGCAATTCTTCAAAGCGAGTTCTGACTCCATTCAGATTCCACTGAAGTATGGGAGCCATATCAGCGTTTCGGTTTAGATTTCCCCCTGTCTTTGCGCCGCGCTGGTGAGGCACTTGTGGAGCGAGTTGCAGCAGATGGGCTGCCAGGTTCTGGGGAAGAGGTATCAAACGCCATGACGATTTCCTCCTCATCAATCAGGGATGCCATGACGACATCCGATGGTGCCTTTGGCAGGTTTGACGCCAAACGTCGTGCCCCTTTCACAGGTCCCTTTTTCTTGGTGGAAGTCAGGGATGGGGGAAGTGGAGAGGCACTCGGTTTCTGGAGGGCCTTCGATGTCTTCACTGTAGCTTTCACTGCAATAGCGTTTCGTTCAGTTGGAGCAGCCTGAATAGCTATATATTTATTGGTTGTGCTCTGGCAGGTACAAACGCAGGTACAGGTATTGGTGCAGGATACTGCAACGCTCGACATGGTCTGCGTCGAGGCGTCTACTTTTGACGCACTTTTTTGCAACAAGAAGGCATAGGATGTGGCAAAGACAGGGGGTTTTGTCGCATTATACTCGTTTTTGGCTTCCTCATAAGGTATCCTCTTTGTCACATTTATCTCCTGAATTTTTCTTTCCTCCGCAAAGATGGGGCAGTCTCTGCTCCACACGGGATGGCTCCCAGAGCAGTTGATACACAGTGCTGGAGATGTGCAGTTGGTCCCAGCTTCATGAGCTGCGTTGCCACATATACCACAACTCATCGTCGTATGGCCAAATCGTTGACATTTCAAACATCGCATAGGGTTAGGTATATAAATCCAAACCCTCACTCGGAGGAAACCAGCCAGAAATTATTCAGGCAAGACAGGCGAACTGAAAGTCACAATGAAGTTGGCAGATTTCTCAGCAACTCCATTATTCCTACGTGTCCGTTGCTCCACGTCTACAATCCCCTGTGTTGCCCATTCTTGCTTCAGCTCTTCTACTTCGATATCCATTAAATTACGGTAGGTGACAACGCCTTTACTAGATTTGAGGGAATTGTGCAACTCGACAGTAATATCATACTCGCCTAACTTGGTTGACTTTCGAAGCAGCTCACTTGCTTTGCCCTAGTAGTCTCAACTAACAGGGTACCATTCCTCCGGCGTTTGATAGATTTCAGTGTACCTGCGAGTCCTTCTAAACCTTTATGTATATAGAAGGGAGACTCTTTTTCAAATGAGCCCTCCTTTCTCTTAATCACGATGAAAACATTGCCATTTATGACTCCATGAGCCCTGTTACTCAGTTCTATCTGCTTATCTGGAGTACTAGCCTCCCTCATGCGCTTTACTGATTGCGAAGTTGCTGAAGGGAAATACGTGGTTGCCATGTGCGTCCCACGAGCAGCTAGGGAACTAAACGTCCGCCCAGACAGAGACCCGCATGCGTAAGTAAGCCTTATACAACTGAGGTGCGCCAGGTTCCTCAGAGGTCGCCCACTAGTGACTGTTCCACCTTAACATCCATGCATCTTATTGGCGCGCAGCACACCTTAAGGTTGAAGGGTTTTTATAGTGATATGTACCATCCTCGCGGTCCATGCAATCAAGCCAAGATCCCCGGTCCCTGCGGCACACAACGTCCCACCATTGCGCCACACGGTGGTCGCTGAAGCATGCCCAGAGCTTACGGTGTCAGAGGACTGGCAGCGCACACCAGTCCACAGCTCGGGGATCCCCTGTTTTTCTGTAATAATTACAATGAAATTAAGTTATTAAACAAACTAAAATATCACAAAGTTATTTTGTGATCTCTCAAAGGCTTTTGATTGTGTAAATCATGAAATTCTGCTAGACAAGCTCAAGTATTGTGGCATGAGTGGGACAGTGCACAAATGGTTTAATTCGTACCTAACTGGAAGAGAGCAGAAAGTTGAAATAAGCAGTTCTCATAATATCGAAAGATCAGCACATTCCTCAAACTGGGGAACTGTCAAGAATGGGGTTCCACAAGGGTCGGTCTTGGGTCCTTTGTTGTAAATATATATAGCGAATTGCCATTCTATATTCATGAAGAGGCTAAGTTAGTACTCTTTGCTGATGATACAAGTATAGTAATCACACCTGACAAACAAGAATTAACTGATGAAATTGTCAATAATGTCTTTCAGAAAATTTCGGGAGGACGACGGTTCAATCCCGGGTCCGGCCATCCTGATTTAGGTTTTCCGTGATTTCCCTAAATCACTCCAGGCAAATGCCGGGATGGTTCCTCTGAAAGGGCACGGCCGACTTCCTTCCCAATCCTTCCCTAATCCGATAAGACCGATGACCACGCTGTCTGGTCTCCTTCCCCAAACCAACCAACCAACCAACCAACAATCTTTCAGAAAATTACTAAGTGGTTCCTTGTAAACAGACTCTCACTGAATATTGATAAGACACAGTACATACAGCTCTGTACAGTAAATGGTATGACGCCATTAATAAATATAGACCTTAATCAGAAGCATATAGCTAAGGTAGAATAGTCAAAATTTTTAG
Source organism: Schistocerca cancellata (assembly GCF_023864275.1). Classification (NCBI taxonomy): domain Eukaryota; kingdom Metazoa; phylum Arthropoda; class Insecta; order Orthoptera; family Acrididae; genus Schistocerca; species Schistocerca cancellata. Next base: position 729,316,398 of record NC_064628.1, on the reverse strand, counting down.
GTGTGTCCACTGATGAGAGATTAAATTGGAAGAAACACATTGATGATCTGCTGAAACGTATGAGTTCAGCTACTTATGCAATAAGGGTCACTGCAAATTTTGGTGATAAACATCATAGTAAATTAGCTTACTACGCTTATTTTCACTCATTGCTTGCATATGGCATCATATTTTGGGGTAATTCATCACTGAGGAATAAAGTATTTATTGCACAGAAGCGTGTAATCAGAATAATAGTTGGAGTCCACCCAAGATCATCCTGCAGACATTTATTTAGGGGTCTAGGGATATTTACAAAAGCTTCTCAGTATATATATTCTCTTATGAAATTTGTTATTAACAACCAAACCCAATTCAAAAGTAATAGCAGTGTGCATAACTACAATACTAGGAGATAGGATGATCTTCACTAGTCAAGATTAAATCTAACTTTGGCACAGAATGGGGTGAATTATACTGCCACTAAAGTCTTTGGTCACTTACCAAATAGTATCAAAAGTCTGACAAAATACCAACAACTATTTAAGAAGAAATTAAAAGAATTTCTGAATGACAACTTCTTCTACTCCATAAAGGAATTTTTAGATATAAATTAAGAAAAAAAGAAAAAAACAAAAAAATTGTAAAAAAATTAAAAAAAACAAAAACTAAAATAGTTGTTATAGTAACTTAATTATGTTGTTAAAGTAACTTAATTATGTCATGTATTGGAAAATTTGACTCGTTCCACATCATTACGAAATATCGTACTCATGATCCATGGAGCTAGTATTAATGTAATCTAATCTAATCTATTGATATTACCATCTCCGTGCTTCATTGTATTGAAAGGTCTTAAGTTATTGCCCCTAAATATTTTTCCAGCTTTGACACGTACACATTTTCTAAGTTGCAAATGGAGCATGCATTAGAGATGGGAAGTGGAATTCAAGACAACCAAATTTCAAGCAGAATGTGATTTACGAGTACATCAGATCAAATTTATTGCAACAATAACGACGATGGAAACCACATGTAATTGGTGGCATATCTGACAGTTATGAATGAGGGTGAAAAGTAGAGAATTTTGTATTGCAGCAAAAGGAAAAGTTGAAAAATATTAGAGGATCAAGTCCTGAGTGTGAGTTTATGAAGTTCATAAAAAATATTTTGTGGTGAAAACAACCAACTTGATCTGATTTCGTCAGTAATTTCTGGACATAACCATGCACTTCTTCCTTCTTATAGTGTGAAAAAGTTATTTTCTATGTACAAAAATTACCGCTTTAGCCAAAGTGATGAAATTTTGGAGAAACTGGCTGTTCTGTAGTGTTCTAGAGAAAATACAAATAGATATAGAACTGAATTTTAACACCGCATATGATTATTATTTTTCTGCCTCACAACACATGTTTAACGATATGGTTTCATATGCATTCATGATTTTTTAAAGATGTGATAGTGCAAGAAACTACGGACTCTAGTAATAACTCTAAAATACCCAGCAGAGGAGGACCGGAGAGACATAAAAGTAAAACCACTTGTAGTAAAAACATGTGTCAGGCTGTAACTCAGCGTAAAAACCTTAAAGAAGTGTAAATTTTCGTTAAACGTGATTCCTCCCAAAACTACCGGTTACCGAATCTTACGTATTGTTCATTAATCTGAGACCCGTATCTTCTACAATGAATACAAAATTAAAGATCACGTATAGTGCGAGAGCGTAATGGCATCGTTCGTAAGACTCCTTTGGCAGATGCCATGCGGTGTGTGTCAAGCAAGTGTTTGCTGTCGAAATTTGGTGACCAAATGTTCAAGGAGGAACCTGGCAGCGTATTACTTACTGTCACGAACGTCAAGCGGAATCACAACGTCGAGAAAGCAAGGTAATTTTCACGTATGAAAGATTACAGGCAATAATTTTTCCACGCACAAATTGGAGAATGTAACATGATGTGTGTATGGAGGGGGGGAGGAGGGGGATAGGTAGGTGAATGGGTGAGTGGGAGGGGTTGAAGGCGAGGGGGGACAATGTGCAGACTGCTTATCTCGGGGATAGGCTGCCGCCGTGTCTCGCTTTCTGCTCAAGTACTGATTCCTTCTCATGTCCTTGGAATCATATCTTTAATCGGGTTTCTGTACAAGCTGTAGACAACAGTTTGCTTACTGTAATTCATCCCTTTTACATTCAGAATTACACAGAGTGAATGCCAGCACTATTGTAAAAGCTGCCTCAAAATTTACAACTGTTGGGAATTTAAGTTTCCCTTTCTTCTGCCCATCTTCAATGTAGATCGCAGTGTCCATGTTGTCTCACTTGTTCTTAAATTTGGTAGGACGTCAAACCGGTCATCCTCGACATTGGGCGGCATAATTTCTCCATATTCTTGTAAATAATTCGTATCAGTATTTCGCAGTTATGACTGATCAAACTGTGTGCCTTGTAATATTGACACATGTAATTGTGTGTGAATTCCTAAGGGACCAAACTGCTGAGGACGTCGGTCCCTAGACTTACACACTACTTAAACCTACTTATGTTAAGAATTACACACACATCCATGCCCGAGAGAGGATTCGAACCGCCGGTGGGAGGGACCGCGCAGTCCGTGACATGGCGCCTCAAACTGCACGGCCACTCCGCGCGGCGTCACACCTGTAATTACTTCCCGTCGTTGAGAAAATTCGTCTTGCAGTTTGTTGATACGTCGCTTGTGTCATAAATCTTGCATAACGTTGGAATAGTTATGTCACTGGTGTCCCTCCAAAGGATCTCAGTGGAAATGCCGAGTCGCTAGCGCCTCCCGTCGGGTAGACTGGCTGCCTGGTGCAAGTCTTTCGAGTTGACGCCATTTGTGCGACTTGGGTGTCGTTGGGGACGAAATGTTGATGGTAAGGACATCACAACACCCAGTCCCCGAGCGGAGAAAATCTCCGACCCAGCTGGCAATCGAACCCGGGCCGTTAGTTATGATATTCCGTTGTGCTGACCGCTCAGCTACCAGGGACGGACAGGAATCTCAGTAATTCTGGACTGATATCTCCTGTAGGGGCCCTGCTTTGACTTTGGTTTTTCAGTACTTATTCAAAAGCATCTTGTAGTGTTATATAAGGCACATCATCTTCATCTAGTTCCTCTTCTCTTACTGCATTGCCTTCAAGTATGTTAACCATATCTAGACTCTTTACGTATTCCTTGAAATATGCAGCTTTTCCTTTTTGACATGGTATGGTCTCGCCATCCAGTGTTATAATATATTTATATGCAGAAGTCAACGAATATAATATGCAAACGTATTATAGAGGATGGAGGGTTATGTAGGGATAAGAAGATTAGCAAAACACAGGAAGAGATGGAGGGCAACAACCAAAACAGTGCAAAGATAAAACATTACAAAAGAATGGCAACTGAACCTAGTGAGATCATCCTATGGAATAGACCATAGACACTGCACAGTCACTGATTACTGGTCAGAATAAGCGAGAAACTGATCCCATTAGAGGTGTAATGCAAGAAGGCGGACGTCTTCATGTACACATTTCACTTTTAAAGGCTTCCTCTGGTCACAGAGGCCAAGACAACGATTCTCATTTAGAAATGCTGAAGGGTTTTACTTCCAAGATAAAGTCACCTCAAGAAAAAGCCGACTAGGGAATAGTGATACTCCAATAAAGGTAATCATTGAGGTTATGGAGCATTACAAACGTAATTTGGTAAGTGTGGCTAAAAAAGCATGAAAAAATGTTAGATTCGTAAACAACTCACCTTACTTCTCGACCTACTCTCCTTCGAGGTTTATTCCTTTGGTTCAGCTATCCTTCAGCTCCTTCATTCTTTCAGGAAAATGGAAAAATGTATTCTATTAAACTCTGCATGATTTTCGTTGACTGCAGCTTCCAGTTCCTCATCTGATGAAAATATCTTAGCAGCAAGTCACTGTTGGATGATAGAAAATGCCTGCCGATTAATGTGGATGAGAAACTAATTCAAAGCCTATCTCATGCACTTCTTCAAATGTTATCGTCGATGTGTGGGATGGTGCAGTATCCCGGTAAAAGAGCACATTTTTGCATGCTTCGCCTTCATCTGTGCATTTTTATCAGCCTTTCTCCATGCCGTTTCAATGGTGTGCAATGGTCAAACCAGGTTTCTTCAACAGTCACAAAATGCTGCAAGAATTCTAGAGGATTCCTCCTAAACATCAGCAGAAATTGTGTTGAAATGTTGTGCAGGATGCCCTTTTGTTTGACAATTAGCAGTCGCAGTATCCACCATGCACAGAGGTTATTCACAGGCAATTCTACATGTTGGATATTAAGCATCCGCTTAGTTGACATGCCTAAGGTCTTATTAATCTCAAGAATTTTAATTCGGCCGTCTGTAATACCATACCATATATTTGTCCCTGGTTTCCTTCGTTGGATGGCCAGAGTGCACATCATATTTGGTGCTTGTCTGACCACACATAAAATCAGTAATTCAAAAGTAAATAGCCTTGAATGATGCTGCATAGTCAAGTTCAACCTCATGCAAATCTGTTTTGCTTTTAGCAGTGTTACCGCCGCCACAGCCGCTGCAGAAGCCGCCGCCGCTGCCGCCGCCACCGACGGCGCAGCCATGCAACCGTGAGCGGGAGGTTCGCCATACCTATGGAGCTGCCGCCACCACCGCTTTCCCCACCCACACTGCTGTCTTGCCCCGCAAGCGAGAGAATTAGCATACCAAACTGGCCGCTGCCGCCACTGACACCACTGTCTTGCCATTGTGAGCAAGAGGCTAATAATGCCAAACGGGCCGCTGCTGCAGCTGTCACATCCGAAACATCTGTCTTGCCAACGTAAGATAGGGACTTACCATACCAAAGGTGCTGTTGCTGCCGCTGTCACCGGCTGGCCGCTGCCGCCACTGACGCCACTGTCTTGCCATTGTGAGCAAGAGGCTAATAATGCCAAACGGGCCGCTGCTGCAGCTGTCACATCCGACACATCTGTCTTGCCAACGTAAGATAGGGACTTACCATACCAAAGGTGCTGTTGCTGCCGCTGTCACCACCGACGCCGCTGTCTTGCCATCGTGAGCAAGAGACTTACCATACCAAAGGGGCCGCTGCCGCCGCTGACACCACTGTCTTGCCAACTTGAACAAGAGGCTTACTATACCAAAGGGCCGCCGCCACTGTCGTCAGCGCCACCTCCAACACCGCTGCCACCTCCGACACTGCTGCAGTCAACGCTGCAGTCACAGTCAACGCCGACGCTGTAATTCGGGAGGCGATACCAGGAGAACGATGGTGACAGTAACGGAAGATTAGTGAACATGAGTACAGCTAAAGAGGTAGCGAGTGACTTCCAGACTGTAGTGAACGAGAATTTTAAATTTTAGTGAAGTAACAAAATTAGTGCCACGAAATTTAGGTTGTGTTCGCTAACAATGGTCCGAATTCTTAAAAAACTGCCATAACGCATATGAGTTAGCGGATCCTAGTTGTAAGAAACTAAAAAAATTCGAAATTTGTGGTAAGGTCTTATCGGACCAAACTGGAGAGGTCATCGGTCCCTAAGCTTACACACTACTTAATATAACTTAAACGAATTTACGCTAAGAACGAAACACACACCCATGCCCGAGGGAGGTCTCGGACCCCGACGGTGTAAGAAAGTACTTTTAAAATTTATTATAGGACAAATCACTGTGTCAGCTCGTAGTAAATTATTGGTACGTGATCTTACAGAAACCTGGTCTAATTGAAAACTATGAAAATAAACGAACTTTAGACTATTGCACGTGCAAATTATTTGGCAGTAGGCAAGAACGAGATGAGAGTGTAGCTCAATAGCGATCAAGAATAGATGAGATGCAATTTCATTTCATGGAGACCATGAAAAGAGTAATGAACGCAGAAGAACGCGTGGCTTGGAAAACTAAGACGTGCATTTTATATTCTGGAACCCTAGGAGGATAGGATAAAAACGATTGTTAGATTTCAGGATGAGCATCTAAGAACATTGGAAGCCATCGATTTAGCGGCGATCGAAGAGACCGCCATGACCTCGTATCGAGAAAAATTAAAGGGGAAAGCCGCTCTAAAGCAAAGCCGTGGAACGAGTACCAAGTGTTTTACATGTGGTCGGGAAGGTCACTTGGCACGTGATTGTAGGTGCAAGCAAGGCAGATCAGTCAGGTGCCTCTACCATGACAAGGTCAGAACAGAGTACCTATTAAAGAGATCGATGTTCTTCTCTTCAGAGGAACCGGGTCCAGATCACAGTTTTCCCCTCCAGTATGGTGCAGTCAGTGCATACTGATGAGACACACTCCCCCATGTACACAAGGAAAACGAGGGAACCGTTTTACCTGTCACAAACCGTGAATTATACCAGGGACTGCGCAGAGAGCCGATGGCTGAATATGCGCAAGTAGACTGGGCAGGGAGACGAACGCAAAGCCTAATGGAGCAGTCACGTTACGCTGCAACCAGCAGTATACGTGCTGGGGACTGCAACATCAATGACGATTTTATTTAACTGAACTGCGCAGATTCCTGTAACCTTTGGGTTAAGTTATTAATAGATAGTGGGGTGCATGTTACTTTAACAAAAGAAGGATAAGTGACACCTGGGAAAAAACTGGGTAAAGGAAAGCTGTTACTATTTGAAGTATTGCAAATGAGGACACCCGAACTGAAGGGAGAGTGAGATTGGTCTTGTTCACACCGCAGATGACAGAATGTGTACAAAATTTCCAGGTCATTGGGGCAAGCATTGATTTACCATTTGATGGGCTACTGGGAAGGGACTTCCTAGACCAGCACAACGTAATTGTTGACTACTCCACGATTGGGTCATGTTGCAAGAGGGAGACGAATATGCCACAATAGCTAAATTGGGAAGGTCGCCAAACAGAAGCACCGCCACAATAGTTACTAAGAACCAGAGGTACACAAACAGTGAAGTGATGGTGCAGAAGCAGCCACGCAGTCAACGAGGGGATGTTTACTGAAGCAAGTAAACACAAGCGGAACTAGAGATATGGGCTCCCGGCAGAGGCAGCCAAACAGACCATTAGCACATGTTGCGTTTGGCCGAACTAAGGGTATCAGGATCACGGAAAGAAAAGAATCACAACCGCGAATTTCGCCAGAAGGACGCGTTGCCAGGCAGCACAGGAACAACAGTAGTCAGACGAGAAGAAGCCAGCAGCAACGGCAACTAGCGGTTAACACAGAAGTGCAGATAGAACTACGAGAAGAGGGGATCGAGGTTATTAATCCGAGACAAGCAATACGACCGGATGTGTTCACTCCAGACGCAATAGTGACCTTGAAGGATAGAATGTGTATTACGATTGTGATAAACACTCGGGAAGAACAAGTGCGAATGCTAATACCTGAGTTAATTGCGGAGCCTTTGCCTCCACCAACCGACTGCAAAATCAGACACGTACGAAGAGACCCAACCGCTGTTGCTAAGACTAGGAAAAGCCATCTGCTAGAGAACATTCATGTAGGTAATATGAATAGTGAAGAGAAACAGTCGCTTTCAACGAAGTGTTCCATTTACGGGGCGATCAACCAACGCATACAACAGTACTGAAGCACCAGATACCGTTACTACCAGAAGGCAGGATTATAAATCAGCGGTCATACAGAATTCCGCACGCCCATCAAGAAGGCCGGCCGGAGTGGCCGTGCGGTTCTGGACGCTACAGTCTGGAACCGCGCGACCACTACGGTCGCAGGTTCGAATCCTGCCTCGGGAATGGATGTGTGTGATGTCCTTAGGTTAGTTAGGTATAATTAGTTCTAAGTTCTAGGCGACTGATGACCTCAGAAGTTAAGTCGCATAGTGCTCAGAGCCATTTGAGCCATCAAGAGGAGTTGAAGAACGAAGTTGACAGTATGTTCCTTAACAATGTTGCCAAAGAAATTAAACGCGAGCGGACAACAAAAGTGGAGAATGATAGTCGACTACAGAAAGTTAAATGAGATATCGCTCAACATGGTGTACCCTCTTCCCCCTATTGACGAAAAATTAGACAAATTAGGAAAAGCAAAATGTTTGTACTTTTCCACGTTGGACCCGGCCAAAGGATCCTGCAAGTGCTTATCGACGAAATAGTTCCCAAGAAAACCACGTGTAGAACGCCCACAGATCACTTTGAATATAATACAATGGCCATGGGATTCAAGACTGAACCATCCACTTTCGAAAAGATTGATAAACACAGTGTTGATAGGGATATTGAGCAACCAATTTTTCATATATTTAGACGATATAGTCATAGTGGGAACTTGGTTCGAGAAGTATAACGCTCGATTGGAGGCAGTGTTCGAGAGACTGAAATAAAAAACTTTAAAGCTACGGATAGATAAATGCACATTTCTGAGAAAAGGTCATTTTCTTGGGGCATATGTTGACGGCCAACGGACTTCAGCCAAATTCATCCAAAGTGGGAGCCATCAGGAAATGCGCACAACCACAAACGACAACACAGCTGAATGCGTATTTAGGCCTGGTGGGGTACTACTGGCGTTTTTTAAGCTACTTCAGTAAGATAGCCAAGCCACGTACGAATTGTTAAAGAACGGAGATCCGTATAGTTGGGGCAAACGTCAGCACGGCTGAAAGCGTATTTAGGCCTGGTGGGGTACTAACGGAGTTTTTTAAGCAACTTCAGTAAGATAGCCTTACCGTTGTACGAATTGTTGAAGAAGGGAGATCTGTGTGGTTGGGGGATACAACAAAAAGAAGCTTTCCAATAGTTAATGGAGAAAATAATTAGTCCACCTATATTATGGTACCCAGATTTTGAACAAGAATTAATAGTGACTACGGACACAGGCATTTACGCTATTGGTTCCGTACTCAGTCAAGGACCAATTGGCAGGGATCTACCACTAGCTTTTATATTCCGCACACTCAAAAAAGCTGAACAAAATTACAGCACAGTGGAGAGAGACAACTACTTGCGATAGTGTGGGCCGTGAAGTACTTCAGATCTTATCTGTTAGGAAGACATTTCAAGATAGAGACATATCACAAGCCACTCGGTAGCATCTCTGATCCGTCTTTCTGTCCGATAAAGTTTAGACTGAACTTAGTAGAATATGAATTCTAGAGGCGGCCGCTGTGGCCGAGCGGTTCTAGGCACTTCAGTCCGGAACCGCGCTGCTACTATGGTCGCAGGTTCGAATCCTGCCTCGGGCTTGGATGTATGTGCTGTCCTTAGCTTAGGAGGAGACTGATGCTCTCAGTTGTTGTCCGATAGTGCTTAGAGCCATTTGAACAATTTGAAGTCCAGATTTTGTACAAGGAGGGCAAACAAAATAGGGTTGCAGACGAATTGTCTCGTATTCGGACTTCACGTGAAGTACAGTATAAAGTGACACAGTGACCTGAAAAACGGGAAGCACCGCGAGTGGAGAAGATAACAGGTATTGTGACAGATGCAACAACCCAGGCCACCAGAGATAACTCACAGATAAGGCGAGGAGACAACAGTACCATCCGATTGTCAGAAACACCTCCAGGGGAGGAGTAAACGAGGCCGACGTAAGTAACGAGAAGAAGCTGTTAATAAATGAAACAAATGCACATGTCTCCAATTAGAGAACACCTGGGTATGGCTAGAACACATCAAAGAGTAAAGCGATTTAGTAGCTGGCCGGTCAGACATAGAGAAGTTTATTCGTGAGTGCGAAAGTTGCCATAAAAATAAAACTCCACAGGCTAAGACAAAACAACCATTAGAGATAACGCCCACCTTAAAATTTATATTCGAGAGATGTGATGTGGACATGGTGAGTCCGTTGCAATAGTCGCAGGCTGGTAACTAGCACCTTTTGACATTTCAAGATTCCCTAAGGAAATTCATTGTGGCGGAGCCACTGGACAAACAGGATGCAGACGTAGTCGCTAGGAAGATGGTAGACAACATTGTACTAAAATTCGGTATACCAATGGCACTGCTGAGCGATATGGGCAGTAATTTTATGGGCGACAGGATGAAACGTGTATGCAAACTGTTAAGGACTGAGGACGACCAGTTTCCATCCGCAAACAAATGCAGTACTGGAGCGAACACAGGGAACTAGAACGGAAATGGTAATCATTACGTAAACAGAGATCAAATCGACTGGATAAGTGGGTGCCATTCGAAACGTTCGTATTCAATACAGCCCCCATGGTGCTACAGGGCATACGCTGTCTGAAGTATTCTTTGGCAGAAAATGCAGCCTACCAGGACTTTTACAAAGGAAGTCAACGATTGTTATCTACAACGTCAGAGATATGCCAGAGGATGCAATTGCTACACCAAGAGGCCAGGGCAGCCTCATAAGAAAGTAAAGAAAGGAATAAATTCAGTAAGATAGAACGCAAAATCCCAAGACATTTAATGTTAACGACTGAGTGTTATTGTATGATGAGAGCGTACAAAGGGTTAGATGGAGGAAATTAGACATCAAGTGGAGAGGAACATACCAAGTGGTAGCTGCGGACGGACCAAGTCTGTTAATTAGGCTAAAGAATTGTACGAAGTAGGCTGAAGGAAATCTAATTGCAGATGGCAGGAGTGGGGACGGCTAATCGTTGGCAGTGTGGCAACCAGCATAGCGGGGCAAACAGAGACGGTGGGGGATATACTGTTACCACGATTTCAGTCTGCACCCGGGATTTATTATGACAACCAAGGAACCGTTAGTTTATACAGTACTACACAGCGCATAGTAATGTATTTTAATTTGAAGGATTTGCATGATAAGTTTGACATGACTCGCCAAGCCGCGAACCTAGCGGTGCCAACCTGCATAACAAGATTACATAGAGTGAAGTTGGCCATAGTCTAGTTTGAACATGCACAGTAAGCCGTAAGCAGTAAGTAGAACGAAAGAATTGCTAGGGTAGTTAGTGAGACATGAAACCGTCAGACGGAAAAGAGAAATTGTGAATTGTTGAGGGGAAGCATGTAAGATTTTGTTTGGCACGGAGGAGGACGCGTCGTTTTTCAAGGCTAAGATAGATGTTCTGCAAGAACACCAACGGGAATTACTAAGGATGTCCGAGGACCAAGTGACAGTAGTGAAGGCCTCCCTAAAGGGTTTCAATCAGACGGTCAATGTGGTCACGATGAATGAGAAAATAATCGCTGAAGGAATTCAGAAGTTACGTAAACATGTGGCAGATTACGAAAACAGTACGTCTAAAAAGTTACAGCAATTCTGATAACGATGACCGAACAATTGGTACAGTTAACAGAAATGTTTAACGAATTGGAAAGGCACTATGATTTACTAATTACAGTCGTAGTGAATGTGAAGAAAAGGTTATTAGAGCACCACTTAAAAAACCCGGTAAAGGTAGTGATATATTTAGAGTTAATTAAAGATGATATGAAAGACAAGAGGTTCCTGATCACGCAAACTGAGGACCAGGGTTACCAACTGGTGTGTACTGTAGATTTAGATGTATGTTTATCTGGCAGTAGTTTAAGCTATGTTGTAAGTGTACCACTAGCGATGAGTATACTGTATATAAGGCATGGTCATTACCTGCAGAAGTTTTCACCACCAAGAGATTGTTTGCATCTATTACTCCCTCAACAGAATTCTTAATAATCGATGAAGCCAAAAGGCAGTATGCACAGATGTCTCTTAAACAACTGAAATGTAAAAATATTAATAATAAGCACCAGATATGTAAGCACAATTTTGTACTTTTGTCTACCTATGATCATGAGAGGTGGGGAGCATGAATGCTGCTACCGGTTCAAGGGGAATCAAAGAATTGCAATGAAAAATACATAATTCTGAACTAAAGTATCTGGACGAAGTAATTGCTCAATGAATGATTATTCTTGACTCCCAAGGACGAATAATTATCAGTTCTGTGTACGAGTTAAGCCGATCGATGTCACAGTATGTGGTACGGGCAAGTTAATATTTCTAGGAAAATGTAATGGCTATGGAACTCAAATGATGCCTACAATCAAAGTGTATGCTACGTAATATAGATGTAGTACATGCCTTAAACGAAGAAGTAGACTGTTGTATTATAGAAGATGAGAAACCGAAAATAACAGAAATACTTTTAATGTTACCTTTAGAGCATGTAGTTTGTCAGGTGGACAATTTGAAAGCTACAGGGCATAAGATTGATGAGTTAGAAGATGAAATTAATTATCAACAAGGGTTGACCTTCAACGGATGTGTGATGAGTGAGTATTGCACAAAAGGATACTCTGGATCCGCTGTATTAATTATAATTGTAATTTCCCTGTGTTTTTATTGTAGATGCCGGTCTTGTGGTAAGAAATTGTGTCAAATAGCCAATACAGATTGATGTGCTGCAATTGGTGAAACAATACCATTGTAATCGAACGTGCCCGTGGTACATGTATCAGATATAGCCAAGCTAGGCAAGGTGATGCGAGCTGTAAGGAGAATGAGCATGACTCTTACGACGCTAAGTCAATCCAGTATCCTGCTTCAGCTGGGAGGGGCCACCAGTCCTCTGCCAGGGAGGATTAGGGAGAATAACTCATCCCGCCTATGTAAGAGATTTCCCACAATTACCCACCAATAAACGATAAATTCCCAGAACACACTGGATAATGATGCTTTCCGAATTAGGATGTTGAATTATTTTATAAATTGTAACTACACTCATTCACAAAAATTAAGGAAATTGCAGAATGTGGTGCCACACACCGTGGCACTACACAAAACGGACGCTAACAGCATAGGCACATATAGAACACACACGACACTGATCTGTAAGTCCACAGTATTGGTGATAAGTTGAGAAAACCGTCGTGAAACACATGTGCTACAATACGCCACTGTTTACTGCTCATGTACCCTGATATCAGAATGGGATATGATCACCACGCACACGTACACAGGCCGCACAACGGGTTGAAATACTCTGGATCAGGTGATCGAGCAGCTGCTGGGGTATAGACTCCCATTCCTGCACCAGTGCCTGTTTGAGCACCTGAAGTGTCCTAGGGGTGCGAAGACGTGAAAAGATACGTTTACCAAGAGAATCCCAGACGTGCTCGATGGGTTTTAGGTCTGGAGAGCAGGCAGGCCAGTCCATTCGCCAGATATCTTCTGTTTCAAGGTACTCCTCCACGACGGCATCTCTGTGGGGCCGTGTGTTATCATCCATCAGGAGGAAGCCGGGACCCACTGCACCCCTGAAAAGGCGGACATACTGGTGCAAACTGACGTCCCGATACACCTGACCTGTTGCAGTTCCTCTGTCAAAATACATGCAGGGATGTACGTGGATCAATCACAATCCAACCCCACACCATCAAACCACGACCTCCATACAGGTCCCTTTCAAGGGCATTAATGACTTGGTATCTGTTATACGGTTCCTGGTTCACGCCAGATGAAAACCCGGCGAGAATCACTGTTCAGACTACACCTGGACTCGTCCGTGAACATAACCTGGGACCACTGTTCCAGTGGCGATGTACTGTGTTCTTAACACCATGATTTACGGGCTCTCCAGTGACCCGGGGTCAGTCGAATGCACCTTGCAGGTTTCTGGGCGAATAAACCATGTCTGTTCAGTTGTCGGTAGACTGTATGTCTGGAGACAACTGTTCCAGAGGCTGCGGTAAGGTCCTGAGCAAGGCTAACTACAGTACTCTGTGGCCGTCGGTGGACGTAGCGTACTGTAGTGCCTGGACACACTTCCTGTCTGCTGGAATCGTTGCCATAATCTTGAAATCACACTTTATGGCATAAGGAGGGCCTGTGCTACGACCTGCTGTGTTTACCCACCCTCCATTCGCCCTAGGATTCTACCCCTCATGACATCAATATGTGTTCTTTGAGCCAATACACAGTCACCATTAGCATGTCTGAAAACTTCTGCACACTTACTCGCTGCACCGTACTCTCACATGCACCAACATGCCTCTGCGTATGTGGACTGCTGCCAGCGCAACCGTGCGACGACCTCAGGTCAAATGCGCCGCATGGTCATACCTCGAGGTGGTTTAAACCCACAAATCGCCCACCAGTACGTTTTTTCATTATGATCAGCATTATCCTTAATTTATGAGCATTAGTGTATATTGTAAATGAAAAATAAGACCAGCTATACTTCCAATGATGTAAAAATATATGTAATGTTGCCTAATCCGGTTGACAATGAGAAAAACGAATGGTTACATGTTGCGATGTATGTCATGTTGCACAGTTCTGCTGATAGTACGGAACGAATATAGTAAAATAAACCTGTGATCCTATGGCACTACTGATGATGCAAACTGAAAATTTTACACTCCTGATGACGGGTTCTATAAAATACTGTATTTCCTTGTGGCTGGAAGGTGCCCTGAAATCAAAAATTAAACGGAGGAGTAAGGCATTATATTCAAAATCGTAAACGACGCGCTGCTTGGAAAGATGATGGAGAAGTTAGCGCAATCGGGTATTCAAACAGCGACGACCAGCGAAGGTCGGCACTCAGGCTAGGTAGGAAATAGCCTCTGGTCAGCCACCACGTGACTGTATAGCAGCTCATAGAGTGACACGAGAGCCTTGTGAGTTTCCCATATATGGTAATGTACACTCCTCGTAGGAGATGCGCGTCAGAGCGACTGTACTAGAAACTCGACGAGAAAGGGGACCCGCCCCAACTCGAGGGAGAGCACAGTTGGTGGTCGTCTAGGACGCTACGCCTGTACCGGGCGTCGCCAGGCTGAGGACTACGAGCAGATAAGAGTCACGTAGGGATCGAGGTAGTACTGAAAAGGTAGTCTCAGGACCGCGGGATAGAAAGCAGCTGACAGAGTTCCGTGAAGCCGTATATCGTAACATTGTGTGCCGGAAGTGAACTTCCGATGAACTTTATTAGTCTGAGTTTGATCAGTACCTTAGTTTCCATGCTCTGTACACAGAGTTCTGTGTCCCTGAATACCCTCTTTAGTTTGTAGATTCTTTACAGGATGGAGTTCTGCTAGCTCCGTATCCGAAATTCGCCCATCGATTACATAGTAAGTCCTTGTATTTACAACGTGTCCTTCTCACTCCTTCTTGGGACATAACAGCAGCGGTTGAACCCTTCAAACGAAAATGTTGAATATAAGCACGAAACTCTGTTTTCTCCATTTTTCATTGCAGTCGGCAAACTGGACAATTCTTATGGCTGTCAACAATGAACTGTACGCTCTACATCGTTGAAATTCCTTATACCAGGGTGTCAAACCCGCGCCCCGGGTCTATGTAGAGATGTGATAAATTGAATATTTTCAATTTGAAACTCCCACCAAATAAATCTATACACTCACTGGCCCATTTCTGTTCTTCTTCAAAGCTAACACTCTGGACACTCCTGCTTAATATGATCCATGGAATAATCTAGCTTACCTAAAACGAAGGGCAACCGAAACTCCTACCAAATAAATCTATACACTCATTGGCCCATTTCTGTTCTTCTTCAAAGCTAACACTCTGAACAGTCCTGCTTTACATGATCCATGGAATAATGAAGCTTACCTAAAAAGAAGGGCAACAGAAATTTTCCGTCCTCCCTTGGGTATGGGTGTTGTGTTGTCCTTACCCCTTAGCAATTCACACACATTTGAACATAACGAAATGTTCCAGATTTTCATGGAAATTTACCAGACTTACCAAACCGCCATCGTAGTTACACCACAGATGAAGACGAGATTGATTTCCAAATTATCGGTCTCAAATGATACTCATGCAGTATTAACACTGTGTAGTGAAACGAAAATTCTTATCTCAGATGACAATGCATCTAAGAAACCATTCTCGGTGCACTGCTGAGAGATGTCATAATTCTCGTGTTGGTTCAAAAATGGTTCAAATGGCTCTGAGCACTATGGGACTTAACATCTGAGGTCATCAGTCCCCTAGAACTTAGAACTACTTAAACCTAACTAACCTAAGGACATCACACACAGCCATGCCCGAGGCAGGATTCGAACCTGCCGCCGTAGCAGTCGCGCGGTTCGGGACTGCAGCGCCTAAACCGCGTGGCCACCGCGGTCGGCAATTCTCGTGTTTTGAACGTACGACATGGGACTTAAAAACTCTTCCCCCACTGTTCCGACATCAGCCAAAGGCAGGCCGTCGCCAAGAGGTACGTAATCTTGCTACCTACTTTGTTCTGCAGCTGTACGCTAAAATAAAGCTGGGGTAGCGTTCGTCAAGACAGCAGACTACCATAGCAGTGGGCAGGATCACTAAACGTTGTAGCACAACACTGCGTCTCTGAAGCCGGCTACATAAAATGGGATGCGGTCTTCTGTCATAGCACACTAGGGCAGGACAAGGATGAATGCTGCCCACTCAGTCATTAACAACATTACACTTCGACTAGCTTAGTAACAACATCTGAGGCAGTCATTATCAACTATGTGGTCTAGCAGCTGTAGCCTCCTTAATTATCATCATGTTCTGGGCAAGGCTGCAGGTTTAAATGTCGTCATCTATAACAGTTTGTTCTGAGCTTTAGACTGGTACCAATGGTGTCAGGCAATGCATTGCGTACCATCGCCTGACGCGCTCATCGATCTTAGAGACTGCTGGGTTTAACGTGGGAATTCTGCACGCCCGAACCAGCCACCTCCTGTGTTCACCAATCTGCAGTCTCACCAGGCCTGCCACAAAATGGACATCCGTTTGCATCAGCATTTCGCGTCCTCGATAGCCGGTTATACGCTGCCACACCACTTCGCTGTCTCGGCCTACACACTTGCCGCCTGCTACCCGAATCTAGCTCCTGGCCATAGTCGGCGAACTACCGTAGGGAAGTAGTGATTAATAAAGAATGTTGTTGTTTTCGAAGCATTTTTGGCTTCGCACTTGATGCAGTTAATGGAAGATCCCATACCACATCTCTCGCAATCATACCACATCTCTCGCAATCACCGCTAGGGTCGTGGCTGGTGGGTGGATGGGGAGGGGGTACACCATCCTGCAGCTTTGGTGTCAGCGCAACGATCACCCTGCACTCAACCTCATTAAATTTCACACCGCTACGCTACGAATAATTTGTGAGAGATCATTTAATTTTTATCTTATTGGCTGTTTAACCAATTCAGTCCCAATAACACGAAAACATTAATTCTAAAAGTACATAAACAATTAAACTTTGTTATGAAAGTAAGGAAAGAATACCAAAAGAAAGTGGTAAAAAGTAAACAGAATTTTTTAAAAGTATGTCTTTAATCCTGGAACCACTGGGACATACTATTTTCAGTCACCATTTTTTGTGATCTATTCGAATGTCATTTCGCATATACGTTAGACACAGTCCCACATACCGAAACGTTCATGACATCATATGTCCTAAAACAAATTATAATCCTAAATGACAAGCCAAACTGAGTCAAAAATTTAACTAATTTTTATTACAAACACACAGTGGCTCAAAGCTTTCGTTTCGAAACCGTTCATAAAACGATAGAACTAACTTAAATTTGCATTACATTACTTTAGATGTACTTACTTTCACTGTCAGTGGTCTCGCCAGTATAATTACTACAAGAAAAACTAAACGTCACTATCTGTTACAGTCACGTAGTACTATCTCAGCGGCAGCTGTTGCTTTGAACGCTGTAGATGACTGCTACGATTCACTACACTCTTAGACGTACTTCAGTGCACAACTACATATCTGTCTCTTGGTGGTTTTATGCGAAATACAGTAAAAATTCCAATCAAAGGTAATAAAGGGCCGCTTCGAGCCAGAAACCACTGGTGCTGAAGCGTTAATGGAAGAAACCGCAGTATACTCCAGCATGTGAGCCTGGTTTTTATATTATGTGGGTGTTAATACCGATGAGGTACCCGTCTCAAACGATAAGTTTGTGGAAATTAAATGACTAAGGGCTGTTCACTAACTGGCAGTGACAGTGTGGTGGGCCATAGCCTTGACTGGACTGGTTTGTTAATCAGAAAATATTTGAACGCCAAGAAATATTTATTTCTAACTTCAAGGGTTTGTTAGCACACGGTTACCTCCAGATCTGGTATTGCTAACCTAAGAGATTCTGAGAGGTTTTGAAGTGCTCAGACTGCCTGAGGCTTTATGGGCATGTCTCTGCGGCTATTTGCAGCGATTGTTCAGATGTCATGTCAAATTGTAACTCTTGCAGTCTAGAGTTACATGGGTAAGACTCTAGTAGCTACTGATAACACGAACAAGTTCCAGGGCTGTTGATATTCTGACCTGTGTCAAAGGATATTGCAATTAGTGAACTGTGCAAGTTACATCACTGACTTTAGATGTCATCTCTAGACCTACTATTTTTGCACGTCAACATTTTGAGTGCTTAAATTATGGCTTAAACTAATGAAAGAGAATACTGCTACGACTTTTTATTTAAAGGATAATGAATTCTTAATATTAGGATATGACGATATGTCAGTGACTTTAGAAGCAAAGTTCGCTGACGTTAGATACAATACAGTACAGTTTTCAGAGACGCAGTGGGAAACGAATTCCAGTTAGTTGTATTACAGAGTACAGAAATAGTAGTTTTTTCTTTGAAGACTTCGTTGTAAGCTACAATATTAAAATATTCAAGAGATCCTAGAATAACAAGAACATATAGAGTGGGAAAAATGAAAGTGGCGCAGGGAACAGAGCTCCATGCTACAAAGAAACACGGCAGAGGAAACGAAAAACAGAACCAACCTGCCTATTACAGATATTGAAACTGACCATCATTCACCTCTTGGCACTTCTTGGCCCTGGTCAGCAAGTTGCTGAAGGCAGATCGAAACTGGACTTCTGGAATTCCTGCAGTCTCATCCGATATTCTTCTGCAGTTCTTGAAACATATGAGAGTTGTTGCGATACACCTTAGACTTGAGGGTTCCCCACAAAAAGTCATCGCACACTGACAGATCAGTTGACCTGGCTGGTCAGCTAGGGCCACGACCAGGTTAATCTCTACTAAAAACTTTGTCAATCATGAAGACAATGTAAATGGGCCCCAGGTTTCGGCCGGCTGTATGGGCAGCTGCTCCATCCTGTTAGGAGTGACTCTATTTTCTTCCTCCGTTAATGTTGCCATATACGGTTTCAAGATGTTGACACATGGAACCATTTGCGGCACCATCAACGCACCGAAGTCAACGTCTGATGAAAGAAGACGTGACCAATAATGTTGCGTACAGACAATGTACACAAAACCCCAGCCATCTGATCATGCAACCGTGTTTCGTGGAAGGTGTGCGGTTTCTTCGCCGCCCAGAACGTGTGACCCTGTGAACTGACATAACCACTCTGGTTGAACCACGTTTCTTTAGACGTAGATAACATATCCATGTTCAAACAGTTTATTGCTGTGATCAGTCACTCACAAAATAGGATCCGCTGGTAAGCATCTGCTGGTTTTAATGAGTGAAAATCAGAACTTGGTAGGAATGCACGTGCACGTTCAGGGTGAGTGTTCATATGCATGATCAACATGATATATCGGTCTCTTGCGACATGTTTCGGAATGATTTAGCAATATTCTGAAGCATTTTCTAGTGCACTGATACTACATTTTCTTGTATGTGGGCATGTTTCGGAATGTTTTCTGACTTCGTCAAAGCAGCTCCCGACTGACGCCACTTTGGGACTAAGCGCTGAACGGCACTCTTTACTGGAGCTTTGACACCATTAAACTTCTCAGCAAACAACTGAGCAGACCATTTCCACGACCTTCTTGCCATGTAACTTCCCATAATGAACACCCGCTGCTCCACTCTTAGAACTATCAAACCCTTTCCAGTTCTCCACTCAAGCTTACAAAGCCCGTACCGCGTTCCAATCTGTTATAGATCAAATGGCTGGCGTACGTGTGGTGTGCATGTCACAGGGTGTGGTTATATGCGTACATTCACGTCCAATCGTATCCAGTAGTCTGAACCAGTTTTGTTTACCTCATCCTGGATTTAAAAAAGAAATAAGTATAATCCATTAATAACACTTACGTTTTTGTACCTACGTGTGCACATGCTCATAAAGAGACAGAAGATATTTATGGCAAATGATAGACACCAATAAGTGAGCGCAATGAATCACAGAATGGTGATGGAAGATTTTAGTTTAAGACACACTGATCAGTCAGAACATCATGACCACCGTCCTACTATCGATATAAACCTGTCCAGGCGTAACCTGGCGAGGAATGCCTGCTGGTCAGGCACATGCACGATGCATGTAATATCAGTGAGGATGTTGTTCATTTGTCTGACAGATTGTAATAGATCTGAGTCTCGGGGCAAGCATTTCGGAAAATGCACGACTTGTCGAGTGTTCAAAGAGTATTGTGTCTTCCACTCTCGGCGAAACAAATATGAAATCAGATACAGACGTCGTGGTGTTGGGCAGCCACCTCCCATTACAGATCTCTGACGTCGCAGGCTGGCCAGACTGGTAAAACAGGACAGGTGACGAACTATGGCGGAACTAGCTTCAGACTTTAATTCTGGGCAGAGTACAAGTGTGTCTGAAAACAGAGTACATTTAACACTCCTAACGACGGGCCTCCGACCCATGCATGTGTCAATGATAACGCCACGACGTGGGCAACTACTACTGAAATAGGCATGTGACCGTCGCAATTAGACGCTGTGCAGTGGCAGAGCGCTGCATAGTCTGAGGAATTCCGATGCCTTGGGACTGCAAGAATCCGTCGTCTTTCAGGAGAACGGCGCCGTGGCATCTGTACAGCGGGACGGAGACAAGCTGGCGGCGGTTCCATTACGCTCTGTGGAACATTCACGTGGGAATCCATGGCTCCAGTGGAGCTCGTTGAAACCGCCATGACGGCCAGGAAGCATCCTACACTGGCTGCAGACCACATGTACCCCTTCACGACCATCAGTGTTCCCCGAAGGCAGTGACATTTTTCAACAAGACAGTGAGCGATGTCACGAGGCCAGTAGTGTGATGGAGTGGTTTGAGGAGCACAGTGGCGAGTTCCAAATGATATGGTGGCCCGACTAACTCCCCAGTTCTGAACCATTTCGAACAAATCTGGTGTGTGATTCAACATAGCGTCAGGGGTCATCGCCCTCGTCCCCGAAATTAACCGGAATTTGGTGAACTGTGTGCGCAGATGTGGTACCAACTATCTGAAGGTGACCTACCAAGGCCTCATTGTTTCCACGCCCAGAGGCGTCACCGATGTTATCAAGACCAATGCTGGACTTATCGGCTAATTGGTAGGTGGTCATAATGTTGTGGCTGATTAGTGTATGGCTCCGAGGGAATACACTGATAATTGTATCAAACAGGAATCGTTTTCGAGAGTTGTGTTGAATTTCAAATTTCTTTGTATACCTGTCACTTTTCGGAGTAGCGTTGTTGGCTTTTTGCTTGCACATGACGCACCGTGTATCACACCATTCTGTATTTTACTTACCCCATATTTCTTTAGTTTCACGCTTTCTAGCCTTCTTTATCGCGTCTTGTATTTTATTAAACTTGTGTCGATGGACTTACTGTTGAGGTCAACTGTAAACTACAATCCTGACTTATTACATTACTTCTTCTCTTTTGAGAAAGTAGCGTTTATTCGGGTGTCGGCTGCCTTTAATTCAGTAATGGCTCTGATGTTTCATTTGAAGAGCGTTCATTGCTCTGTTGAAGTAATTCACTTTATTAGAACATTGTTTAGCGCTTTCATTTCCTGTAGAAGTTATTTCATCCACTATCTGCACATTTAACTAGAACAGCTTTTAATTCTGTGTCTTTGTGAGTGTCACGGGACAGACTAGCCATTACTTAATGCATTCTTTATCAGGGATATCACTCCATGGCCTGGTCGATGTGGTGACGTTCGCCAACGATTTTGTAATAGACTTGCGCTGAAACCATCTGTTTTTGTACGACAGCTGTCCAGATGATTACATTAAGTCTGTAAACGATATACACATATACAGACGGCGTTGGTATCGCATACATAAGCTCTAAAAGGGAAGTGCATTGGCGGTACTGTCATTTGTACTCAGCGGACTGATGCGAAAAGGTTTCCGGCGTGATTACGGCCGCATGACTTTAATCAGAAGACTTTGAAAGTGAAATGGCAGTTCGAGATAGACACATGGGACATTCCCTTTCACATGGAAAATAGACATGTGCGTATGGCGTCAGTGGCCGGGAGTTCTCAGCTTGGAACTTGGGCCGCCAAGTGCAGGTCTTATAGAGTGCGACGCCACATTGGACGACCTGCGCGTCGACAATCGGGATGAACTGATGATGAGGACAGCACAACACCCAGTCCCTGAGAGGAGAAAATCTCTCGCTCCAGCCGGGAATCGAACCCCCTCGCTTGGCAATCCCACGAGCTGACCATTCAGCTAATGGGGAAGGGGGGGGGACTCCCTTTCAGAATTAAATATGCCGAGTTCCAAAGGGTCAAGAGTGTGAAGTGTTGTGGGTTGGCAGGAGAGCCAACACCGGTTTACTAGAAGAAGCCGAAAGGCACGCGTTTTAGCTCACGCAGGCTGGTGTGAGGTCTGGAACAGGACAAGGAAATTAGACTTGAGAAAAAAGGACGTAGCTGGTGGAATACATAACTTTAATCCATTAATGATGAGTGTCGCTCTTGACGGTACATGATTACAGTATCAATAGTAACTGGAAATGGCGCCTTGCTAGGTCGTAGCAAATGACGTAGCTGAAGGCTATGCTAACTATCGTCTCGGCAAGTGAGAGCGTATTTTGTCAGTGAACCATCGCTAGCAAAGTCGGTTGTACAACTGGGCCGAGTGCTAGGAAGTCTCTCTAGACCTGCCGTGTGGCGGCGCTCGGTCTGCAATCACTGATAGTGGCGACACGCGGGTCCGACGTATACTAACGGACCGCGGCCGATTTAAAGGCTACCACCTAGCAAGTGTGATGTCTGGCGGTGACACCACATGAAGTATCTAGAGTGTGCCACGAATAATGAATTTCAGGCAACGCAATGGCCGACGGCCTTAATTTAACCGGGAGCAGCTGCTTCTGCGTTGCTAATAGACAAACAATACTGCGTGAACCAACCGCAGAAGTCATTGTGGGTCATACGACGAACGTATCCTTTAGGACAGTGCAGCGAAATTTGGCGTTAGTGGGCTGAGGCAACAGACGACCTACGCGAGTGTCTTTGCCAACAGCACCCCATCGCCTACAGCGGCTTTGTTGGGCACGTGACGATGTCGGTTGTATCCTTGACAACTGGAAAACCGTGGCGTGGTCGTACGAATTCCAGTTTCACTTAATAAGAGCTTATGGTAGAGTTCGAGTTTGCAAGCTGCTGTGAGAAAGTTACTATGCAAGGGCCTTATTTACATGGAACGGACAGGGTCGTCTAGTCGAACTAAACCTATAATTGACTGGAAGTGGTTATGTTCTGCTATTTGTTCCCAAACAATGATGGGAATGAGCCATTTCATCGGCCCACAGTTGTTCCCGACTGGTTTGAAGAACATTCTGGACAATTCGTGTAAATTATTTGGCTACTCATCTCGCCAGGCATGGATCCCATCGAACAGTTATGGGACCTCATCGAGAGCTCAGTTCGCACACAAAATTCTACACCAGCAACATTTTCGCAGTTAAAGGCGGCTATAGATGCGGGAAGGATCAATATTTCTGCAGGGTATTTCCAACGAATTGTTGAGTCCAGGCCACATCGATTTGCTACACTAACTCGGGCAAAAAGAGGTTAGACAGGATATTAGGACGTATACCAATACTTTTGTCATCTAAGTGTAACTGTAATGTGCTGTTCTTCCTAACTGTGTGCTAGTTATCTTGTGGTTTTTTATTTACAGTTTTTGCCCCCGTTCTTAGTTGAGACTGTTCAATATACTTTTCATCTATTGCCACTGTATGGTGTCTAAACTCTCAAGTTAAGCCCTTTACTAGCTTTGCAGTCAGTTATAGATGATTTAATGCAACTGGTTTTAGTAAACCCCGTTTCAGTTTTCTAAGCAACGCCATCTGGAGGCTGCCTGTAGTATACGCTTAGTCCGCTGTTTGATCGACCGTTGCTGTGTAAAGCTCTTTGTTTAAGCTGAAGATCCTCGAAACAGTACTGATACCTGTCAATCCTGAGGCACCTTCATCAATTCTAATGTTTTTACATGGTCGTCGGCCGTTTATTCTCTTATCCTGAATTTGTCGTAAATGCTGTTAAGGCTTACGACAATATGGATGCTGAAGAAACTGGTGCTATGGCCAGGACTTGAACGTAGTTCACCTTGCCTACTGGGCACGTATCGTGTGATCCTGCGCACTCGTGTAACATAGGGTGCCTAGGAAGCTGTTTCCTCGTATAGCTAGACAACATTCAAGCAACTCTTATTAATGGATGTTATTATTACAGTAACTGAATTGATAATACTTAACTTGATTTTCTACAATGACGTGTCGCAAGCAGTGGGCGACATGTCAGTAATCAATGTCATTTGCTATATACAACTTCCATGCAAGCAATAAATGTAAGGCCCAAGTCGCAGGTAAACAGTTAGGATGACGGCGCGTCTTCTTGTGCGGCTCTTTCAGTGGCGGCCGAGGCTAGCTGGAGCGGCACTTATATTCTCTTCGGACAGAGGCCGCTGCTGTCGTGGTGCGGTCCTTGTCAACGTACAATCGGCTGACTTCGTCTCACAGCCTTCTCTGCTCTTACGTTGCATGTAGACGCACCGGCGCCTGATGTTACATCTGAACAGGTATGCTAGCCATTACATCACCCCAGCTCTATAGCTAAAATTGCTGCACACACTACGCCAGTCCCGTGCCCTCCCTAAAGCAAACTTCAATTCACATCTTCAGCTTATTTTTCCCTCCTTATTGACAGAATTGCTGAGGCTCTCTGGCAGTGGATCAGCACCCTAGAATTGTACGTAAAGGGTAATTCCTGCCTTTACCTCAGGTGTAGGTGATCTATAGATCTGGTATAATTAAATTTTCCTCGAGACATTAGGGTCTCATTTTTTAATTCATTTCTTCAGCTTCCATCATTATCGTAGATAAGGATTAGACTCAAATCTCTCGAGGAAAATTTAATTATATCAGATCTATTAAGGTTCCTTACGCTGCAACTCCATCCATCTAAGTTTGGTTGGTGTTACTAATTTACTCGTCTTTATACCTGTGGTATGTCTGTTAATGAAGGTAGCATGTCAGATTGTATTTCTTGAAATTTAGTATTGCGCCTTAAGCCATTTGCTCAGTTCCTAAGAACTGATCCTTTGTCAACCACTCTTACTGCTGTTACTTAAAACTTTATTATATTTTCGCTTCAGCGTGATAGATACTAATATGACCTTGAGCCGTTTTTACAGGGTGACACCTATTGAACTATATGCGAAAACGCAAAATAGTTACAAACTACGGCATGCACACACTTTGTTCAATATTTAAAAGTCACTACATATATTCGGCTCTAGGTTACATCATGTTCGATGTGCCTGCCATCATTGGCGATGATATGGTACAAACAAGTAGCGAAATTCTACATGACCCGCTGGTGTCGGAACATCGATGCTGTCGGTGAACTCCTGAATGGCTGCTTTCAGCTCAGCAATGGTTTCGATGTTACTGCTGTACACCTTGTCTGTAACATAGCCCCACAAAAAGAAGGCGCATTTGTTCAGATCCGGGGAATATGGCGGCCAATCGAGGGCTATACGTGGCACACCAGTGACAGAACGCGGTCCCCAAAGTACTCCTCCTGGATATCAAACACTCTACTGCTTCTATGGGTTCGAGCTCCGTCTTCTATGAACACCGCCTTGACAGAATCACGTTCATTTTGGAAAATGGGGAAGAAATCATCTTCCAAAAGCTTCACGTACCGTTCGGTAGTCACCATGCCATCAATGAATACCGCATTGATTATTCCGTGACTGAACATTGCACACCACACAGTCAGCCGTTGACGGTGAGGAGACTTCTCGATCGCAAAATGCGGATTTTCAGTCAAGTAAATACGCCAGGTTTGCTTATTGACGAACCCATCCAAATGAAAGTGGGCTTCGTCGCTAAACCAAAGGATATTCACATCAAAATTGACATCATGCCCCGCTGCCAAAACAGCAGTTTGAACGTCCTTACGCAATTGTCAGACGTTACAAGAGAGGAGTTGTGCATCACGGAGAGATTTACTATTGAAATTTCGGTACAGCACTTTTCACAGGGAGTTAGACAACATATTACTTCCCCCAACGTACATCTCGCGTATTGACCACTAGGAGAAAATCGGAGAAATTAGAGCCAATACAGAGGCTTACCGGCAATCATTCTTTCGACATACTATTCGCAAATGGACACGATTGAGTGTCTAGCGGAGTATGATGTAGATGTAGAAACCGTTCAGAAGTTATGACGATTTTATTTCATGTAGTTTAATAATTGTCACCTTATACATTTGAAAAATAAGGCATCGAGCGAGGCGCCAAGGCATGGTTGGTGCCTCGTGACGGAGCCACACGTAAGTATAGTAGATTCCAGAAGTAACGACGAATGAGAGATAGTGACGTCAGACGCCCACAAGCTTTTCCACGCACCAAAACATCAGCTCGCTTAGTAACGTCTCACCGTGGTGTGGCTCAGTCCAGCCAGAAATCATGGCCGAAGACGACAGAACCTTCACTCAATCGAGTCAGAAGTGTGACGATTGTATTAGAATGAACTCCGTATAAATTTTTATCGTCTGTTATATTCTATAACGAGTGACTAGTTGGTTGATTTGTTGGAAGAGATTAAACAGCGAGGTTATCGGTCTCATCGGATTAGGGAAGGATGAGGAAGGAAGTCGGCAGTGACCTTCCAAAGGAAGTGTCCCGGTATTTGCCTGAACCGATTTAGAGATATCACGGATAACCTAAATCAGAATCAGGATGGCAGGACGCGGGACTGAACCGTTGTCCTCCCGAATGCGAGTCTCGTGTGCTAACCACTGCACCACCTCACTCGGTAAGAGACTTCTCTATTGCTCCACATCAAGTGGTACGTTAATGTTCAGTGACAGTCATTAACACTAACGACAATGCTCTGGGAATGTATTGTAAGAAAGTTGAGTATTTCTTCTTGTTCATCTTATAATAAAGTGGTATAACATTTCAGGTTTTGTTGCATCAATTCGGCTCCTCCAGGAGTAAAGTTAAAACTCTACAACTACAGTGACGAGTGTTGTTTCTTTCGGTACAACATTAAGTATATTCAATTGGCAACCGGTTACTACTGGCATTATTTGATTATTTCATTTCAACTCGCTAACCTGGGACGACTCTTATTGATTACATAATTATTATCTTACTCTCAGCTATTTCAGGCCATGTATATAACTATGTATCACTGTAATAAGTCTACTTTTTTGTCAGTAATGCTCCATACCACGTCATTTTTCATTAAGAGGAAACTAAATGAATATAGAGTTTTTTGAGGATCAAACGGATATAACAATGAGGATGACTGTACGTCATTAGCCAGTTGCTTGAAAAAAGTACGCCGGTTATATTTCCGTTCCGTGAAACATTACTAAAGACCAGCGTTTCAGCCAGTGGTGCAATTCGATTTTAGGACGATGTTTTTACCACTTATCGATTATCACTTTCACCTCTGATACAATGATTCTTACTGTTTTTACTATCAGTTGTCATTGTACTCCATGTTGGAAGGCCTGTTTGTCGTCCATTATCGACACTAATTTTCATTTAAATCAATTGGTTCGTATTATTGGATACGGTATCCAATAGACAAGAACTCAGAGTGTGAACGAGGCGGTTGAGCAGAGGCCTTCCGAAGTATAAACTTCACCTTACTGGCAGCTAGTCGCGTATTAGTGACTTCGTGCAATCGTTTTGTGCGGGTCGTGATGTGTTTTTAAAGTTCACTTCTCGTTTCAACGTTAGTTCTTAGCACTGAATCATTTATGTTGATAGCCTAGAGTTCATTAGAGGAGGTGCAGCTGCAACAAGAGAAGAGTATAATGCTTCTTGTGGAACCACATGGTAAAAGAAAATGGCAGGAACAGAGGGCGGAAGCTTGTATGGTTGGTTTGAATACTGTGCAGAGAACGTCCTGTGAAGCCAACGTGTCGTTTAAAGCGTGGTCAAGAGAAAAATTACATATTAAAACGATACATGATGCAAATTTTAACTAACAGAATAAGATGGGGAAAACGAAAGGTTTGGGTTTCAGTTACCAGAAAAGGATGATAATGATGATGATGATGATGATGTTTGGTTTGTGGGGCGCTCAACTGCGTGGTTATCAGCGCCCGTACAAATTCCCAACCTTTGCTCAGTCCAAACTCGCTGCTTTCATCAATGATGATGAAATGATGAGGACAACACAAACACCGAGCCATTTCGAGGCAGGTGAAAATCCCTGACTCCGCCGGGAACCAGAAAAGGAGCAATGGGACTAAATATATTACGAAATGTAGTAATACAGTTGTTGTAAGAATTGTAATGTTAGAGCAACGTATTAACTAAAACAGACTGCTACCTCTTTGAAAGTATTATAGCTGTGAAACGTACGTTAATACAAGTTTTGAAATCCAGAATACCCTAAAAATAAATTATTGTTGTCTAAAGGTTCCAGTTTTCAGAGCTAATCGACCTATGGTGCTTCAAGTCGTATCATCAAAAGCTGTGAGCAGTTAATCAGCTCATGGGTCGATTATGGATACTGGTTCCCCTTTATTGTTTGTTTAAATTTTGCAGCCTAGCAACAACTGATACAGCGCCCCACTAGCGTGGGCGGCAAGCTTCACTTGAATGATTTAATAGTGCTGTCCGCCCTCAGTGACGCAAATCATTTTTATGTATTTGTCTTAAACATAACAGCAAATAACATGTGCCAGTTGCTTTTACTGGTAACTTCTACTCCCTGCTCCACACTCACTACCCATCTATTGGCAGTGTTAAAGGTACCTTTATCACCAACTATCGAGTTAGGAGACGTTCTGGAGCCATTCTGTCTCAAATAAAGACAAGTCCTCAAAGAACTGAAGATCCACAAACAACCAGCATAAGACAGTGTCACCGAGATTGCTTTCGCCTCCATGGAGCGCTGCACTGCCCGCTAGAAGGCATTAAGGACAATGAGGGTGAAGCAGGTATCACTGTGTACGTTTATTCCGTCTTACTCGCCAGTGTACAGGAGGAAACACAGAGTCCTTAGAGTGCAGTAGCAGTTCTTCGGATCAAACTTACGGGATTCAAGATCAGATTAACAACCTGAACAATAGTGTGGAGGAACCAAATTGAGATAACGGACGACCACAACAAATTCTGGTAATTGATTAATTAAAGCTGCAGGTCAGTTGCAAATCAGCCTTAATGTTTCAAAGTAGAGACCATCTCATTACGAAGTAATGGTTAATTTTCGCCGAAAGGGCTCGTAAGCTAAGTGTCGGCTGACAGGTTGTTAGCTGGTAATGGTATGGAGATTTCTAAACAATTTAAAAGCTTACTAACCGTATTATAGCCAGAGCAGGCGCTGCCTGCCGGAGAATGAGGTAATGTAGAAATAAAATCTTTAAGGATTGTAACAAGTCACACACACAATACCTTTTGAAATTGACACGGTTCACTCGCTTTAGCAAGAGCATTGTCAGAAACTGTGAAATTCAAATCTTGGAATATAAAAAGTGTTACAACGTTAAGTCTTGCATTGACAAAAAGGAACACGTTCAAATTACAGTAAGACAACTTACGCTGAAACAAGTTGACCAATTGGGTTGCCAAAGTCAGAGATTAAGTTGATTGTATAACAGTGTTTGTAACGGCTGTTGTCACATGCTCCCAAGTGGTTTCAGTGTATCTCACGAAAAACCAATGTAAATCAATTATTGCATTATTGTTAACACGAAAATTAATTTCAGTTAAAAACCCTACGCCAAGTTCTAATTTACGTTTAATCACCGCTTGTGTGGGAGTAAATATAGAAATGTAACTCTTGCGCAAGAATAATTTTATTTTTCTGTGGTATCTGTTAATATATATCTTAAATTATACATCTTTCAAATATCTGTACAAGTATACCGTTAAAGTTACACTTGTACAAAGAACACTTTTGAAAGTATTTATGTAAGGATAAAACGGAAGGTTGCTGAGATTATGTCTTGACTGCTCTTATGTAGCACTTCGTCGGATGACTGGGAGAATTCCTGTGAATTCGTTTCATTCATTTAATAAATCTTTTTTTCTTCGTTTTTACGAAAATTTCTAACTCTTCAAAAGCGTTTAGCAATAGGTCACTGTGACTAATTTCTACATTATTTTGAATCTCACCAAAATAGGGTTAATTGTTTTCAAATGCGCACCGAATGCATTACGGCTGGAATTTAAATTGAAATGGTGTCCATGATGTTAGAAATTTATTGTATATATTTATGAATTACTGAATCTGTTATTATGGATATTCACATTTTAATACATGTCCCGAGGAAATATTTGTCTGATACCTTTCGTCCATGAAAAACCTTCCAGAATTGTCTCTTGTAAGACCATCATATGTGAGTGTGATTGTATTGTCGCCCTTCGTCCATGTAACACTTTTCTGTGGTACACTTCTGTCACACGACTCCATGAAAACTGTTCCCTATTGCTAGCTTATCGAATATCTTTAATTGTGTAGCTCTTTTTTCGTCACTGAGTGGTAGCTGCAACATTGTGTGCGACACTGCATAAAAATATTCTTTTCCGTGTTGGGCTGGATGTTTTGAATTATTCCTAGTAATGATTCCTGAGTATGTTGGTTTGCCGATCTTAAAAATGTGTTTCCGGTTTGATCCACTAATAGGAAATTCGAGGAACTGATTGCTGCCATCAACTCCAACTGTTAATATATTGCATTTGATTAAGTTTATCAGTTTGCTTGACACTAGAATAGCAGAAGTGGTCAGAATGACAGCTGTCGTACTTTTCTATGTGAAATTCAATTGTTTTACTCAGCTCAAGAAATCACATACCTTTTCGTAAATTTTCCCCTCCTTACAATGTTTAACTGGATTTATGAAAGACTTTTATTTCTTTTTCACATTTCATTCGATATACATACAACAGCAGCAGCTGTCAATGTGACACCGCAGTAGTTTTTCTTCTGAATATATGAAAATAAACCAACAACGAAGAAGCAAATTATTAAGTCTTAGTACGTGCAAATCCAATCTACAACAGTTTTTTTGTATTATTCTTTGTCCATGAGAAAAGTTCTTGAACATATCTCGTTAGCATGGCTTCTCCGACGAAGAAATAGTACATCTCTTAGAGAAGCCCGATGCTGAAACGGAAACTTACTTCACTGATGAAGATGAAGATGCCGTACCAGAGACAACGGAAGGTGAGTACTTTGTGAAAGGGCAAGGATTATCATAAGTTGATTCAGATGCTCATGTACGACAGTCCTCATCTCATTCTTAATTGCAGACCTAGTGGGACACTTGAACTTAGATGAAAACGAGTGGGAGATTGCCAAAATTTCAACTTCTGGAAGAAGATCGACTGTTCGTTTGTGTTAAAAGGGCTACAGAAGAATCCAATAATTACGAGTGCCAACTTGGCAACAATGTCAGCAGTTCTTTCCATCTCGTTTTTGACGAAGCATTGCTACCTCTCGCGAGGAAGTATATAGAATAAAATGCTTGAAAGATGCTAAAACCTATGTTAGTATCGTGTCACGTGAGACCTGGAAAAGTTGATAGCAGTCATATACACTCCTGGAAATTGAAATAAGAACACCGTGAATTCATTGTCCCAGGAAGGGGAAACTTTATTGACACATTCCTGGGGTCAGATACATCACATGATCACACTGACAGAACCACAGGCACATAGACACAGGCAACAGAGCATGCACAATGTCGGCACTAGTACAGTGTATATCCACCTTTTGCAGCAATGCAGGCTGCTATTCTCCCATGGAGACGATCGTAGAGATGCTGGATGTAGTCCTGTGGAACGGCTTGCCATGCCATTTCCACCTGGCGCCTCAGTTGGACCAGCGTTCGTGCTGGACGTGCAGACCGCGTGAGACGACGCTTCATCCAGTCCCAAACATGCTCAATGGGGGACAGATCCGGAGATCTTGCTGGCCAGGGTAGTTGACTTACACCTTCTAGAGCACGTTGGGTGGCACGGGATACATGCGGACGTGCATTGTCCTGTTGGAACAGCAAGTTCCCTTGCCGGTCTAGGAATGGTAGAACGATGGGTTCGATAACGGTTTGGATGTACCGTGCACTATTCAGTGTCCCCTCGACGATCACCAGTGGTGTACGGCCATTGTAGGAGATCGCTCCCCACACCATGATGCCGGGTGTTGGCCCTGTATGCCTCGGTCGTATGCAGTCCTGATTGTGGCGCTCACCTGCACGGCGCCAAACACGCATACGACCATCATTGGCACCAAGGCAGAAGCGACTCTCATCGCTGAAGACGACACGTCTCCATTCGTCCCTCCATTCACGCCTGTCGCGACACCACTGGAGGCGGGCTGCACGATGTTGGGGCGTGAGCGGAAGACGGCCTAACGGTGTGCGGGACCGTAGCCCAGCTTCATGGAGACGGTTGCGAATGGTCCTCGCCGATACCCCAGGAGCAACAGTGTCCCTAATTTGCTGGGAAGTGGCGGTGCGGTCCCCTACGGCACTGCGTAGGATCCTACGGTCTTGGCGTGCATCCGTGCGTTGCTGCGGTCCGGTCCCAGGTCGACGGGCACGTGCACCTTCCGCCGACCACTGGCGACAACATCGATGTACTGTGGAGACCTCACGCCCCACGTGTTGAGCAATTCGGCGGTACGTCCACCCGGCCTCCCGCATGCCCACTATACGCCCTCGCTCAAAGTCCGTCAACTGCACATACGGTTCACGTCCACGCTGTCGCGCCATGCTACCAGTGTTAAAGACTGCGATGGAGCTCCTTATGCCACGGCAAACTGGCTGACACTGACGGCGGCGGTGCACAAATGCTGCGCAGCTAGCGCCATTCGACGGCCAACATCGCGGTTCCTGGTGTGTCCGCTGTGCCGTGCGTGTGATCATTGCTTGTACAGCCCTCTCGCAGTGTCCGGAGCAAGTATGGTGGGCCTGACACACCGGTGTCAATGTGTTCTTTTTTCCATTTCCAGGAGTGTATGTCCGCAGTGTTACTTATACAAAAGATATGTCTGCAAATGAACTTTAGTCGCATTCTTTGAAGCCCATTTCCATCGTCGACGTTATGCCAAGGTACAGATTTCAGGAGAGTCTCAGGTTTCTCTGTTTCGTATAAAAATTACCCAAGCTGAACGCACGCCAGCCAAGAAAATTCGCACTTATATCTGAAATTTGGGGAATGTTAATGGACAATAATATTCGTTTGTACTGGCCTGGAGAATACATAACAACAGGCTAACAACTATATCCAAGAAAAACAAGACACAGGTCTCGTGTCCGACAAACTCCTAAACTATAGTGTCAAATTCTTGATTGCTGCCAATATACCGACAAAGAATATATGTCACCTTCCCCTAACCTGGAAGAAGCGGACACGGAAAGTCAGAAGCACTCAATTGGAGGATACGTCTTTCTGAGTCTGATAGAGGCATTTGTAAGTCATGGAAGAGACGACAGCCAGCATCTTCACGTCTGTTCAACTTGTTAAGAAGCTCAAAGAAAGGACACTGTCATTAGTTGGTGTAAAGAACAATATACGACGTAAAATCGCTGATGTGATAAAGAAGTCAAATACTAAGGTACATAACACCACCATCACACAGAAAAATGGCTACGCAAACTGCATCACAACGAATATCAAGAAATATCAATAAAAGTGTCATTCATCTGGGTGCACTGCAAGTTGAAGTAGCAATAAGCAACGGAGGAAAGAAGAAATCTGGAACTGTAACATTTTACAGTTCAACGAAGTATGCGGTGGACGAAGCTCAACAAATTATCGGTAATTATAGTACGAAGGTTATATATAGGAGTACGCCGTTGCATATGATCTACCTATATCTCGACACGCCAATAATAAATGCATGAGTCATCTACAAATAACAACAAACAAGATAATGGAAAGGAAGACGTTCTTACTTCAGATGGCAAGTGAACTCAAGGGATTAAAAGAACAGGAAGAAGAGCAGAGAGAAGTGCCAAATTATTCTATGCAGAGGCAACAACACCAGCGTGAACTGTGTAAACTATTGCAAACACATGAGCAGCTATCGTGTGTGTAAAATAAAAATCACGTGTTCCGTGATCATTTGTGTACCAGATTCCAACATATTCACTAAAATGTACAACAAAGCCTTGTGTAGAACAGATGTATGAAGGATCATACATATTAAATATATCTAGGTCCTACAATTAGTTAGTATATGAAACTTGTTAGCATGAGCCACGATAAATCGTTAATATATTTTTTCTTGTAGAAATAAGTAATGTTACTACTACCACGTTCAATAACTGTCGTCGTAACTCGTAGAAAGGTAGGGATAAACATACACTACAATAAATTGCTTGCTTACGTCAAATACGAAAATATTTTATACGTTGTGAAAACGAACCCTTTCCTACATTTTAGGAATGTCAGAAACTCCGCCGTACTACCCATGGTTCCTCTCAATAGATCAATTCTGACATCAAAGCGCCGATGATGATACATCATTTTATATTTTATTTCGAATAGTTTATGAAAACTTGGAATTTCCAGGTGATAACGGAAAATTTCTGGAAAGATGCTTGATAAGCTATTACCCATTGCTATGCCCTTTCTCCTACGATAAGGTTTCCCATTGAAGGTAAAATACTTGAAGTGGTAGCTGAACTACAAAAAGTTCTAAAACTCAGCAGCCACACTAACTGACATACTTTCATCCTCTAGTAAATTACGTTTATTTCTGAAGTTTCATCAACAGCTGTATTCTTAGAACGATATGTAACGTCCCAAGTGGCGAAATTTTGGATCCTCTGAGATATTCGTATTGACTACGCCGTTAGTAAACTAGATGCTATAATGCAGGAAGTCTTCTTAAACTAGTACACACTTATACGTTTCTATGGCTTATCTAATGCACTTCACCACTAGGAGCACGTCAGTTTCCCTAATGAGTGTAACTCAGTTGTCAGATCCGTAGAATTTGATCTGACTCTTGCAGTGGAAAGCTTTGGATTCCTTAATTTTAATCTACGCCTGTCTAACAGGTCAAACTGGAACTGGGAAGAATAAATTTTTCTTTTTCTATCGATTTGGAATTGGAATTGTGTTCGTCTTTGCTAACTAAAACGATCTTCACGAATTTTATGAGATGAAAAATAAGGACTTAGTGGATACTTTCAGTTAGTCAACGAAGTACTGCACATAAGCAATCAAGACATTTCAAATGGGTCAAATGGCTCTGAGCACTAGAGGACCTAACATCTGAGGTCATCAGTCCCCTAGAACTTAGAACTACTTAAACCTAACTGACCTAAGGACATCACACACATCCATGCCCGAGGCAGGAATCGACCCTGCGACCGTAGCGGTCACGCGGTTCCAGACTGAAGAGCCTAGAATCGCTCGGCCACACCGGCCGGCAGCAGTCGAGACCTAACACCAAATACCGACATATTTCATTTTTCTATGTTTTCCAAAGTGGGCTTTTTAAAAGTGTGTATTGAACGTCATATTTGTAAGCTTATAGTTATAGTTGTACTTTTTGAGAGGTAGTACGAAAGGTGTTGTAGGAAAATGAAATTTTACTAGTGTGAGAGTGAGATTTCTAAACGCACGTCCGTAACAGCGGCAATGTAAATGTAAATTTGTATTTCGTGTAGACATCTGCATGTATTGAGTGACCAATGTCAATAATTTCCCACAATTTAATATAAATGATATAACTGAAGTCAAATGATTGATAAATGAACTTATCTGGGTTAACATAAATGCTACATTATCTTCATATGCACGTGACTGCTGACGTTAGGGCTGTTATGCAGCCTACTTCATTTCTAATATCAGCAATGTGATCAGTTTCTTCCAACATATATTGTCTTACGATAAACTGAATAAGTTGTTTCATGGCAATTCAACATTAATTATCGTAATTCATTGTGTAGTCTGCCGTGTAAAATCCATAGTTTCTGCAGATACTCCTGTTAAATAGTTTTATGAGGTAATAACAGAATTACAACGGTTTTCCTTGAGGTAAATTAAAACCTATATATAATTTATCTTAGTCAAAGTACATACTGTTTTATCTTTGGGTGCTCATCACTACAGATCTTGCAGACACTGTTATACAACCAACAATCTCTGAAATCGGCAGTGTAATCAGGAGAATCCTCGGAACGTAGGTTTTCAAATGTTCAAATGTGGGTGGCATCTCATGGCACTTAACTGCTAAGGTCATCAGTCCCTAAGCTTACACACTACTTAACCTAAATTATTCTAAGAACAGACATACACACACACACACCCATGCCCGAGGGAGTACTCGAACCTCCGCCGGGACCAGCCGCACAGACCATGAATGCAGTGCTTTAGACCACGCGGCGTCGATTTTAGTATAGGATTCAATCTCTTCTTTTACGTCATTTTAAAATTGTATATTGTAACGCTTTGTATATTTCACAGTGCCAATGCTATAGTTTCTGACGATGCTCGTTAAACTGAGCAAAAGTGGTCAATAAAAATATTTATTTCTGCAACAGAGTGACTGCCCCACAGCACACTATGTGTTCACTGCAAAATAGTATGCCACGTCAGGCATTGGGACATGTTTATGCCTTGTTGTCCTTAAAGACAAAAATAGCTAAATATTCATTACATATAGCTTTTAATAAGAAATGTTTATCGTGTAAGATAATTCCTAAGCATGCCCAGATTGGAATTAAGAATATGTCTAAAGTAGCGCAAATAGCAAAGCCGAAATCTGAAATATTATGGATTAAGACGCAAATACGAGATTTTTACAAACAAATGCGTATAATGTTCAAGGCTGAGAAATGGGAGTGTGACCTTGCCTTGACACTAGCTAGCGCACAGCTGCAGGTAATCAGGGCTTTTATTCAAGATAAGGTAAACAATATTAAGTTGCGTGTGCAAGCTATCCACGACAAGAAATTTATTTACAAAAAATCTTTATATCATCGAAAACAGTTCCAATACCTAATACAAAATTTGCAGAACGAGTATTGAATTTAACAGACAAAGTTTATAGTCAACAAGAAGAGGAGTTGCTTGGCAAAGGTTTGCAATACATTATTCCGCAAAATTGTGGCTCTAAGCAAGTTAGCGAAGTCTTTGCTGAAACGAAAATAGCGTTACACGTAGCATGTTTAAAAAAGAATGAAGTAATGGCCACAGCTACCAAGGTAACTTAGATATTGGAAGATAGTACGAGATTCTGCACTCAAATAAGTAAAGAAAGTAATACATTAAATAGTATAAATCAAAAAATGCTAGAAAATCGCGCGATTGCGATCCCAGCAGATACGTCTAAGGCCACAGTCATCATTTGGGAAGCTGACTATGTTTCCAAAACAAAGCAATTTTTTCACGAAAACAACATCACGCAAATGACTAAGAATCCAATAAATAAGTTTAATACGGAAGTAAGGAAAGCAATAGCTAGATCGCATTTTTTGCTGGATGATAAAACTAGTTGTTGTTGTTGTGGCCTTTAGTCCTGAAACTGGTTTGATGCAGCTCTCCTTGCTACTCTATCCTGTGCAAGCTTCTTCATTTCCCAGTACCTACTGCAGCCTACATTCTTCTTAATCTGCTTAGTGTATTCATCTCTTGGTCTCCTTCTACGATTATTACCCTCCACGCTGCCCTCCAGTACTATATTGGTGACTCCTTGATGCCTCAGAACATGTCCTACCAACCGATCCCTTCTTCTAGTCAAGTTGTGCCACATACTTCTCTTCTCCCCAGTTCTATTCAATACCTCCTCATTAGTTATGTGATCTACCCATCTAATCTTCAGCATTCTTCCGTAGCACCACATTTAGAAAGCTTCTATTCTCTCCTTGTCTAAACTATTTATTGTCCAGGCGTGATTTAAAAATGATGGCGGTCGAATTACCTAAGTTTAGGGCACAGGTTAAGACACACAAAGTAGAAAAAAGCATTACGCCGATTGTTGATGGAAGGCAAGCTCCTAATGCTAAGTTGAATAAATATTTTAATAGTAAGCTGAAAGAACTATGTGTGTTTGAAACCTCTTACAGTTTAAAGAATAGTTATGAGTTGGCAAGTTTCCTTAAGCATGTAGCTGTAACAGCGGGAGCAAGTCTCGTATCTTTTGCTGTAAAAAATTTGTATACTAATATTCCAATTACAGAGAGTCTTGAAGTGGTTAAGAATAATTTGATAAAGATTGTAAGCTGAGCCATGCCGAACTTGTGGAATTTGTCGATCTGCTAGAAACGACACTATCATTTAACTGCTTTCAGTTTAATAACAAGTATTACAGTCAGCGTGACGGCTTAGCAAATGGCAATTGCCTATCTAGTACGCTGGACGATATATTTATAAACAGCCTGGAAAGTAAGTTATTAAGGGATAATATAGTGCTAACCCCCCCCCCCCAAATGAACCATGGACCTTGCCGTTGGTGGGGAGGCTTGCGTGCCTCAGCGATACAGATAGCAGTACCATAGGTACAACCACAACGGAGGGGTATCTGTTGAGAGGCCAGACAAACGTGTGGTTCCTGAAGAGGGGCAGCAGCCTTTTCAGTAGTTGCAAGGGCAACAGTCTGGATGATTGACTGATCTGGCCTTGTAACAATAACCAAAACGGCCTTGCTGTGCTGGTACTGCGAACGGCTGAAAGCAAGGGGAAACTACGGCCTTAATTTTTTCCGAGGGCATGCAGCTTTACTGTATGATTAAATGATGATGGCGTCCTCTTGGGTAAAATATTCCGGAGGTAAAATAGTCCCCCATTCGGATCTCCGGGCGGGGACTACTCAAGAGGATGTCGTTATCAGGAGAAAGAAAACTGGCATTCTACGGATCGGAGCGTGGAATGTCAGATCCCTTAATCGGGCAGGTAGGTTAGAAAATTTAAAAAGGGAAATGGATAGGTTAAAGTTAGATATAGTGGGAATTAGTGAAGTTCAGTAGCAGGAGGAACAAGACTTCTGGTCAGGTGGCTACAGGGGTATAAACACAAAGTCAAGTAGGGGTAATGCAGGAGTAGGTTTAATAATGAATAGGAAAATAGGAATGCGGGTAAGCTACTACAAACAGCATAGTGAACGCATTATTGTGGCCAAGATAGATACGAAGCCCACACCTACTACAGTAGTACAAGTTTATATGCCAACTAGCTCTGCAGATGACGAAGAAATAAAAGAAATGTATGATGAAATAATAGAAATTATTCAGATAGTGAAGGGAGACGAAAATTTAATAGTCATGGGTGACTGGAATTCGAGTGTAGGAAAAGGGAGAGAAGGAAACGTAGTACGTGAATATGGATTGGGGCTAAGAAATGAAAGAGGAAGCCGCCTGGTAGAATTTTGCACAGAGCACAACTTAATCATGGGTAACACTTGGTTTAAGAATCATGAAAGAAGGTTGTATACATGGAAGAACCCTGGAGATACTAAAAGGTATCAGATAGATTATATAATGGTAAGACTGAGATTTAAGAACCAGGTTTTAAATTGTAAGACATTTCCAGGGGCAGATGTGGGCTCTGACCACAATCTATTGGTTATGACCTGTAGATTAAAACTGAAGAAACTGCAAAAAGGTGGGAATTTAAGGAGATGGGACCTGGATAAACTGAAAGAACCAGAGGTTGTACAGAGTTTCAGGGAGAGCATAAGGGAACAATTGACAGGAATGGGGGAAAGAAATACAGTAGAAGAAGAATGGGTAGCTTTGAGGGATGAAGTAGTGAAGGCAGCAGAGGATCAAGTAGGTAAAAAGACGAGGGCTAGTAGAAATCCTTGGGTAACAGAAGAAATATTGAATTTAATTGATGAAAGGAGAAAATATAAAAATGCAGTAAATGAAGCAGGCAAAAAGGAATACAAACGTCTCAAAAATGAGATCGACAGGAAGTGCAGAATGGCTAAGCAGGGATGGCTAGAGAACAAATGTAAGGATGTAGAGGCTTATCTCACTAGGGGTAAGATAGATACTGCCTACAGGAGAATTAAAGAGGCCTTTGGAGATAAGAGAGCCACTTGTATGAACATCAAGAGCTCAGATGGAATCCCAGTTCTAAGCAAAGAAGGGAAAGCAGAAAGGTGGAAGGAGTATATAGAGGGTCTATACAAGGGCGATGTACTTGAGGACACTATTATGGAAATGGAAGAGGATGTAGAGGAAGATGAAATGGGAGATGCGATACTGCGTGAAGAGTTTGACAGAGCACTGAAAGACCTGAGTCGAAACAAGGCCCCCGGAGTAGACAACATTCCTTTGGAACTACTGACGGCCTTGGGAGAGCCAGTCCTGACAAAATTCTACCATCTGGTGAGCAAGATGTATGAAACAGGCGAAATACCCTCAGACTTCAAGAAGAATATAATAATTCCAATCCCAAAGAAAGCAGGTGTTGACAGATGTGAAAAGTACCGAACAATCAGTTTAATAAGCCACAGCTGCAAAATACTAACACGAATTTTTTATAGACGAATAGAAAAACTAGTAGAAGCCGACCTCGGGGAAGATCAGTTTGGATTCCGTAGAAATACTGGAACACGTGAGGCAATACTGACCTTACGACTTATCTTAGAACAAAGATTAAGGAAAGGCAAACCTACGTTTCTAGCATCTGTAGACTTAGAGAAAGCTTTTGACAATGTTGATTGGAATACTCTCTTTCAAATTCTAAGGGTGGCAGGGGTAAAATACAGGGAGCGAAAGGCTATTTACAATTTGTATAGAAACCAGATGGCAGTTATAAGAGTGGAGGGACATGAAAGGGAAGCAGTGGTTGGGAAGGGAGTAAGACAGGGTTGTAGCCTCTCCCCCATGTTATTCAATCTGTATATTGAGCAAGCAGTAAAGGAAACAAAAGAAAAATTCGGAGTAGGTATTAAAATCCATGAAGAAGAAATAAAAACTTTGAGGTTCGCCGATGACATTGTAATTCTGTCAGAGACAGCAAAGGACTTGGAAGAGCAGTTGAACGGAATGGATGGTGTCTTGAAGGGAGGATATAGGATGAACATCAACAAAAGCAAAACGAGGATAATGGAATGTAGTCAAATTAAGTCGGGTGATGCTGAGGGTATTAGATTAGGAAATGAGACACTTAAAGTAGTAAAGGAGTTTTGCTATTTGGGGAGCAAAATAACTCATGATGGTCGAAGTAGAGAGGATATAAAATGTAGACTGGCAATGACAAGGAAAGCGTTTCTGAAGAAGAGAAATTTGTTAACATGGAGCATAGATTTAAGTGTCAGGAAGTCATTTCTGAAAGTACTTGTATGGAGTGTAGCCGTGTATGGAAGTGAAACATGGACGATAAATAGTTTGGACAAGAAGTGAATAGAAGCTTTCGAAATGTGGTGCTACAGAAGAATGCTGAAGATTAGATGGGTGGATCGCATAACTAGTGAGGAGGTATTGAATAGGATTGGGGAGAAGAGAAGTTTGTGGCACAACTGGACCAGAAGAAGGGATCGGTTGGTAGGACATGTTCTGAGACATCGAGGGATCACCAATTTAGTATTGGAGGGCAGCGTGGAGGGTAAAAATCATAGGGGGAGACCAAGAGATGAATACACTAAGCAGATTCAGAAGGATGTAGGTTGCAGTAGGTACTGGGAGATGAAGAAGCTTGCACAGGATAGAGTAGCATGGAGAGCTGCATCAAATCAGTCTCAGGACTGAAGACCACAACAACAACAACAACATAGCGCTAAGAGAGAAAACGGTTTATCATAAGAGATACGTAGATGACATTATAACCCTCGTGATAGGTGACAGAAAAGACGTCAATGATTATTTAAACGTGCTGAATGCTATGCATAAGCAGATCTCATTTACAGTAGAAGTAGAAAGTAATAAAAGTATTAACTACCTAGACCTCACTATTACTAAAGCAGCGGGCCGTCATTCGTTTAGCATTTACAGGAAACCAGTAGCTACAGACCTTGTTATTCATGCGCAATCCAATCATCCATCTAAGTATAAAAAGTCCTATTTTTGCTTAATGATAGATAGCCGTTCCATCCGAGCAGCGTTAGGCTAGAAATAGATGTTCTCAAGCATATAGCTTGTAGCAATGGTTATGGTGCGGCCATGGTGGACAGGTAGTATACAAAAATTTTAAAAAAAGCATTGATAAGAAGGAAATGCCATCTAATAATAGTAGGGGTAAAAGTATGTTCCAGTGCCATATGAAGGCGCGTTTTCTGACAAAATAGACCGACACTTTCGTAAGTCCGGCGTGGTCCTGGCATTTGGTACGAAAAATAGTTGGCGGTCGAAACTTAGTCATACGACTGAAGACAGTACCGATAAATTCAGAAACACAGTAGTATACAGATTACATTGTGGCGGGTGTGAAGGCTTTTATGTGGGGCAAACGGGGTTACCGTTTTTTACGCGCTTTCGTCAGCACATCAGTGCCCACAATAAGTCGGCTTTGGGTGAGCATCTGGAGGACTCGAACTATAAAATTACTGATATGTACAAAGGTACCAAAATCTTGCTTAAAACACCCAAAGGAAGCAAACTCAACGTTTTGTAAAACATCGAAATTTATAAAAACAGGAAGAGGTTTCCAAACAAATTGTTGAATGACCAATTAGAATCGGCGGACCATCATTTCTTGGACATATTTTATGTGGTGCTCTAGAGATTCTGTACGGCCTATTCACGAACTATTATGTGTGTTGTGTATCTGTTATGTTCGGAAAACCACCAATAGAGTTCTGCTAATGCAATTTATTGGTGCTCTTTTTTTTTTTTTTTTTTTTTTTTTTTTTTTTAGTGGCCTGCCATGTTATGGTACATGCTTGTTATGAGGTCTAATGTGTAGTTAGTCAGAATCGCCAGTATATCTTTGCTTGATGATTACCATTGGCCGCCGAATGTGTCTTCGTCACATTTCTATATTCTACAGATATATTTGTGTATGGGCGGCCAGAATGGGGTTTTCTTGTTATCGTAGTAATATCTTTATTCCCCATTCGGTGAGTTGAATGGACGGAACGAGTTCCGATGGGAACGCACGTGGAGTGGCTCTGCATCTTAGTGTGCATGTTTGTGTCCCCCCCCCCCCTCCCCCCTGATTCTGTGCCCCCTCGGTTAGTTTCTGACCTGCCCTTCGTTAGTTCCATGTGCCTAGGCAGGTTTTCGTAGTCGGTCTGTACTACGTTCATAATGAGTGTATAGATGTGAGAGCCTTTTATAGCGTTGACAATACCTAAGAGCATGGTGCCCAGAAAGGTAAAGCTCAGCATATAGGTTTTAATCACTGGTCACGTTGTATCTACGTCGTGTTATGAAGAGCTTACTATGTGTAAATTCCTGACTTCCATATATGAATAAGGGTAAATTAATATGAAGTTTTGTATGGCGCTAATATGGATAATGCCTTTGCTTCAGATGCTTTTACTCTGTAATTGACGTACTTTATAGTATGTATAGTGTTCATATCATGTATAGTATGTACAGTAAGTGTATGCGTAAGTGTTCTCTGCATGGGTAGTTGATTAACAATAATAGTAAAGTTATAATGTATTAGTAATCAGTGGTTATGCCGTGAGACTGTGTGTGCACTGCTGGTACAGCGCTATCTAGTGGCCGGTTGTGGACCTCTAGAATCTGAGCAGGTAAACTGTCGCGGAATAGGGCAGTGTGATGCGGACCGTTGTTAGCCGGGCAGTGGTCATGTACCAAATAGTTTTATCTTGTTTTCGGTTTTACATATCTGATGGAATGTATCGTTATATCCAAATGGTTTATAAATGTTCAGCTACGTTCAGATATGTGGTACTGTATCAATAGTAATGTATATAGTGTAAATGATGTAAGCTCTCCCTCAAACCTGTCATGTTACATCTTCATAGATCCGATGATGACACCTAGACTGTGTTGAAACCGGTTATCCGGTAAACAGTATTTAAGCGATCTTGGCTTTTGAATTATTTCTTCACCACAAAGTGTCCTTAGTGGAAGAATTCAATCCTCTGACAGCGTTCTGAACCCACTGAAAGTTGAGTTCAGTCGGGTTCCGTCTGGTTTATCAACAGGTGAAACGGTCCTTTCACGTTCAGTGACCTCAGTTTTGGGCGACCTTAAGTT
Organism: Schistocerca cancellata; assembly: GCF_023864275.1. Lineage (NCBI taxonomy): Eukaryota > Metazoa > Arthropoda > Insecta > Orthoptera > Acrididae > Schistocerca > Schistocerca cancellata. The sequence goes on along the minus strand of NC_064628.1, from coordinate 729,272,174 downwards.
TAAATGTGTTTATAATTACGTGTGTAATGTAGTAATGTAGAGTGAAATCTTACACGAACGTTTAGAACAATAAGCCAATTTTTATTTCGTTTGGGGTAAGTTGGTTTAACTGTTGAACTTCTTCTTCCTCTTCTTTTGCTGACGCCACCGTCCCACAGATTTCGCAGGATCAGATTTGGCAAGTTTAGTTTGAAGGGGTGGCCGGATGCCCTTCTTGCCGCCACCCCGAACCCCCGGGGTGGAATCAGTGTACCGAAGCCGTCTGCGGCTAGCGTAAATCATGAAATAGTGAAAACGTCTTGCAAATGTCTGCGAATCGTCTGTGGTGTGACTTGGGGATCAGCCCGGTATTCACCTAGGAGGATGTGGAAAACCGCCTTAAAACCGCATCCTGGCTGGCTGGCACACCAGCCCTCGAGTGGATTAGATCCGGGGCAGGTGCTCCTACCCGAGTCTAGTAAGCAGCGCGTTAGCGCTCTTTTTTTTTCCTACTAATTCCCAGTCCAAGAGCGGATAAAATCTCCAACCCAGCCGGGAGTCGAACCCGGGCCTGCTGCATAGTAAGCAAACACGTTACCACTTTCATTTTTATTTTTTCGTCACTCAAACTCGTGGTTATCGACACCAGCAGGAACTTCCCATCTTTACGTTGTCTAGTTCCGCCACGTAGGCGAATGATGATCAGACGGTGAGAACAACACAAACACACAGTCGCCAGGTAGACACAAACCCACGACCCAGTCGGGAATCGAACCCAGGACGACATTATCCAGAGGCAGGAAGTCTACTTTTTTTAGGGCAGAGAGAACCCGCAAACCGACCGGCAATCTAACCCGGGACCCCACGTACTGAGTTAGCAACTCTAGACACTTTTTTTTATACTCTCCAAGCGGAAAAAAGTTTCTTGACTCAAGTGGGAATCGAACGTGGGTCCTTCCACTCTACAAACCACCACTTTTTTATATTTTTTCCCTCCAACTCCATTATGTAAGGAATCAATTAAAATAAAACAAAAGAAGACATTCCGACAAAACAAAAGGGTTAAATCAGAAACACGTATACGAAGGAATATGGCGTTAGTTTTAACGTGCCCACACCTTCTTTCCTAGATTACTTCTACTTTAAATCCAAACAGTGTCTACAAAACAGGGGGATTTCCACTAATCCAACTCCTTGTCGGTGAATAACAAGATACAGCATATTAGAAAAAAGCTCACAATCACGTCTCATTCTGAGCCACGTAGAATGGGCTGTGGCCATATATTGGGAAAAGGCACACGGATCTGCGTCATATCCACTCACCATCATATAGTGAGCATAATGTCCAACAAGCAACATGATGTCAATGTTCCTCGTTCGGGGAAAAGCAGGTTGTATAGGGACGCCGGAGAATCTCCCGGGGATGGTCGCCTCCGACGTCCTGAGGAGATACGCCAGTTGTCGGCGAAGCCATCTCCAATGGCCATGACCGAAAGAGATCAACCGATGAGATAATGTATCGGTTTCATGGCAACGATTGCAGCGATCCGTCACATTGAGGCCAATACGAAAAAGTCGCATGTTGGTAAGTACAATATCATGAACAACTTGGTACCATGAGGACGTCACTTTCATCGGGAAAATCGAGAGGCTAACGTAAGACCAAACAATCTTCCAATTCGTTTCTGGCGACAGGGCTTCCACAGAAGGAAGACTGTGAGGAATTGGCGAGCGGCTTAACAGCATTTTTAGGGAGAGATTCGCTTGGGAAAGGATTTTTACTCCTAAATAACTGACTTCAAGAAAAAGTTCCTTAACGTGCCTCTACTGGAGTTGTTTAACTCGCAGGTCGGATACAGACATGAAGGCGAGCTGTAAGTGACTGGGAGGGCGCGTAGACATATTAAAACGGTGCGACGGATAATTAGGGTGGAAGCCTAACCGGAATGTCAGTAAGGCCCAAACTTCCCAGCAGACCGGGGCGTGCCATGACACCATAACGCACGTAAAATATAGAGTTGCGCCAAATAAACCTGCCATTTAAACTTTGCTACTTGCGGTACATCATCGCAAACATACGTTTACATGGCCGGGACCTTATGAAGAAGTGAGAGGGAGCGATGCTTGTGTTCAATGATTGCACCCTGAATCTTATCCGTGAGAGACTTCCAGTTTATCGTACCCATCTTTAGCGGACAAATGTCAATTATAACACCTAACGATCGACATCGGGTGACCTTCAAAGCCCATGGAATTTCAACAGCGTCAAATCCTCGCAAACTGAGTAAACGACATTTCTGGTCATTAACCCGCGCTCCCGTAAGACGGCAAAAAGCATCCAAAACTTCCTTCAGCAATGGTGTATCATCATGGGTACGGAGAAGAACTATAACGTCATCAGCATATGCACGAATGCAAACCTTTTTCCCAACAGCGAACAGCCACCCAAACGAGAAGCTATAGATCGCAACAAGGATTCCTGAAACAGCGCGTAGAGTGACGTAGATAATGGACTCCCTTGAAAGACGCCCTAACACAGCGCGATGGGGGAAGTAAGACCGCCATTTGCGTCTATGGACGCCCGAATACCAGTAATCAGAGAGTTAAACAGCCGTCGGGCAGCAACGTTAAAACCAACAGTCGTCAATACTGGCGTAAGGAATCCATGATTAACGCGGTCGAACGCTTGGTGAAAATCAATGAAAAGCAAAGCCCTTGGCACGGAAATGGTGGAAGCAATCGAAATTAAATCACGACATTCAGCAACGGGAGGCAGGAGAGTACGACGCGGAAGACAACTTTGATGGCTCGCGATGATGGTAGCCAACAACACCGCTCGCGCCACTTTTTTATAATCATAGTTGAAGAGGGTTATCGAGCGGACCTGATCCACACGCAAGCGTCTCGGCTTTTTTCGGGATCAGGACAATTTTAGCTGCCTTAAAGCTGGGCGGGGAAGGCCTCCCTTGAATACTTCATTCACCATAGATGTTAACTTATCTCCTATCAGGGTCCAAAATCGAATATAAAATTCTTTGCGAAGGCCATCGAAGCCAGGCAATTTGTGGGAGGGAGAACGAGGCACAATATTAAGTATATCATCGCAATGGAATACAGAGAAAGACTCTTCCTGGAGAGCTGGCGTAACAACACTAACAAGGGGGGAATGAAAATCAACAGACGGTGGACCATCTGAATCCACTTCAGTATAATGTTCGGAAAAGTACTAGTAAAGTTCAACCATGATATCAAATTGGGAGGACCACTCACGTCCATCTAGAGAAAGATTGATAGTAAGACAAGTCGTCTGAGATCGTTAGTGAAGCGGAAGAAGATGATAGAGGTCAACTCATCCTGTACGATTGAACGAGGCTGGGAACGCAATCGGACAACATCCATTTGCCTACGTTTAAGATGTGTAAGTTTTGCCTTCACACGGTGGACATCGACGACCCTCAAGGGGGCATCACGAGCATTATCGTAAAGCTCGCGAATGACAGCATAATAAAATTCCGTAGTTCGTCTTATTTCAGCCGCTTTTTCAGCGCTAAAATGCTTGGGTGTATTTCGAATCCGGGATTTAGCAAGGATAACCCACCATTCTAGAAGTGAGTGACAACGCCCCTGTACTAGGTTATCCGTCTCCATATATCTGCGACGATGCTTTCCAGAGAGGGGTCCGTGAGATGTAGAGTGTTTAGCTTCCATAAAGAGCGCGAAAGGTGGACCCGCTGCGGGACGTGGTTAATAGTCATTCAGACAGCACAGCGATCAGTGAGACGAAGTAATTACATTAATCCATAGAAGCTGATTACATATTGGAGCAGATAAATAAAAGCGGTCCAATCGGCTACTTGAAGTAGCTGTAAAAAACGTAAACCGCACCAATGTAGGGCATCTGCAAACCCAAGCATCTTGGTGATGCAAAGACGTCAGCATAGCATTAAGTTCACGACAATATGTGTAATCGGAGGTCTAATCTACAAGACGTAAGACGCAGTTAAAATGGCCCCTCCAGCAAAACCTTGCGCGGGTTCCGACGGAGTAAATAAACAACTTTTTCCTCATAAAACCGCGCGCGATCGGATGAACGACCAGACGGAGCGTAAAGAAAAATTCTAACTACAGCCTGTATTGCGACCATCATCTAGCGTCTCGAAGTCCGTCAACGTAATTCCATCTCTAAAAAGCAAAGCCACATCGGTAGAATTTTCAGGCGCGACATTGAAAAACATAGAGTACCCAGAAAGACAAAACATATCAAATAATACCACTTGTAAAGGCACGATATCAGCTTGGGAATCGTAAATAAACTGCCGCAACGCAGCAGGTAGTATTTGGGAACATATCCTAGTAACAGTGAGGGTTAAAAATGTGTACGCCTGCACCCTTAGCACATGCAAGGTCAATGAAACAACACTAAGCAGAGTGCACTCAGCACGTCCTTCTCACCTCAACGTCGGGGGACGGTAGAAAGAAGGTATAATTCTAATCCTACCCGCCGGAAGCCGAGGAATGCTCGTTTTCCTTTCTACGACGCGCCGCTGCACGTGCACGTTTCACACCACTCCGTGAAAATATACAATCTCTATGTGGAAGGGTTGGGGGCCGTCCAGCTCCGATTTGATAGAGGAGCCATCGCCACTGCACTCATCGGAAATCAGGGAGCACAACTCAGAACGACTAACAGCATCAGGTACAGAAGATACAGGGAAGGCAGTTCCGGTGTCTGTTGGCATCACCTGATCATTAGGAAGAGAACCCGTAGACTCCTGTTGCTCCACAGTCTCAGCGTGGAGGAAGGGTGGTATTTCACAAGAACACTGTAAAAACTGGCCAGCAGGCAACGTCTCTGAGTGAACAATTGAACTAACGGGAACCGTCGCCTCTACGAGTGAAGTGGGGGACGCCGAAGTAAAGCACATTTAAACATCAACACAAGCAGCTCAAACATCTCTGGTAACTAGGACGCGCCGGTAACGGTGGAAATTCACGAGGAGTAGTGGGTAATGTAGCCCCTACATCGCTTAAAGCTGTAAATTGACTGAGAGCAGACTACGATGACACTATGTCTGCTAACGTTTAAGGAAGAGGTTTCTAAGACGACGTCAGAACAATAGTACGTCGCCAGCAATCGAATCTGAGATGAGCGCTTTCATTACCGACAAAACAAGTTCCTCCTTGCCCAGAATACGCAACATGGATCCGGTAACCACAAACAGATAAGTGGGAAGGAATAATCTTTTTAACGCACATGTCCACAGTCCGGATACCATTATAACACTGGAAGAGATGTTGTGCTGACCGGCAATCCCATCGGATATGCCGTATTACTCCAAACGGAAGTAACTCTGTGTAAGGTGTCAGGCAAATCCAACACCTTCCATGAAAACCCTGACATGATAAGCAAATCCAGTAGTGTGTCACATAGCTCCGAATAAATCGTGACATTAAATTAACCAAATTAATACGAGTACCGAGTGAGCAAATGGAATACCACAGACTAACACAAGAATGCCTAAATGCATGTCATACCTTCCCACCGTGAGACAGACGCAGTTCCGAGGGGAGAAACGAGAACAGAAGCCGAGAGCAGAACCGTGGTAAGCTGGAAGGCTCTACGATAAGGGACGGATGGACACCCACGTCGCCAGCTAACCGCTAGGGCTACACCACCCGCAAGTTTTAGCGTGAGACCTTTTTCGCCTCTCTGTTACGTTAGGACCACCGCCAGCCCATGTTAAAAGATAAAGCCCTCCGGAAGAACAGTATAGATCTTACGATAACGCTAAAAGGACCACACCAGCTGCAAGTTTTAGCGTGAGACTTTTTCGCTTCTCTGTTACGTTGCAAACTTTAAAAACATTGGCCCACCACGAAAAGTATAACGTTTCTCATTGGATGGACAGAATTTTTGTAGGCGGAGCTTAAGGTTAACATTGAGACCCTGATTGGTCAGATGAAAACACAGCCAGATAGTTTTTTTTTAAACCAACTTCGGTAAATTATAGTAAGGAGAAGTTAGGAGAGAGTTGCTAAGGAGTTGCTTCGGAGACGGCGAGGTGAGCGGAGCTGTGCTGCCAGCCGCCCCCTGACGAACACCGACAAGGTAATGAACGCACGCGATGCCGCATTTTTGAACGCATAAGGCTTCACTCAGAACTGCAGAAGTCTCATCTGTTACAACCCCTTTTTGCGTAATACCAGTGTCGATCGTCAATTAAAGCTCTTGGTGTTCACATTTGCCACTTGAAGTAAAAATCTGAAACGCGATGATTTTTCTGTTATATAGTTATTGAGAAGCCACATCAGCCACTGTAATTTACGACAAGTTAGATAAGTAATTAAAGATAATTGAGGGTCACTGTAGACCATTTTGATAGTTTTCTCTTTTGTGAAACTTAATTTAAACCTAGATTATAGATGTGATATGGCATAGGCCATCCTTCGATCCATTGAAGAACTTGGAAACCCATTCAGGGAATATTTGTTCACATTTTTGTTGAACGCAGTTGGTTTTTACCATCCTGTATTAAAACATTTCCTTTTCTAAATAGTGCAATTTATAAACGATGTTTTGTGAGTAGAATAAAATTTCCAATGGTAAACTTAACTGCTTTTTCGACGTTACCAGGGAGTGTCCTCGTGTAGGCTCTGGGTATTTGCGCCGTCACTCTCCAGTGCACACGAACGAACGCCGAACCGCTGCCGTACGGCAAGCTGTCCAGACCAGCACCGCTGGAGAATATCCACTCGGTGCGTTGCCTCTAAAGGCGAGCCGTAGTCTGAAGGGTTGGGCTAGTGGCAGATCAATGGCAGCTTCAGGTACAACAAGTGCAATTGTCGTCTTGTTTCACTGTTGGTTTGAACTGGTTTGAAAGTAGTAACCAAGCAATCGAGGTTTTGGACCTGGAAACCTGTCCAAATAAGATGACGATAGTCCCTCGGAAGCAGATCCAGAGTCTCAAGGTAATCCTTGCCGCTGATTAATCTTGAAAGGTCACATTAAAACTCTTATTGCAAATGATAATTAATTGAAACCCACAGCCGCCGACAGATATTGCTGACGTACCTTGACAGGGACAGCTGAAAATGTGTGCCCCAACCGTGGCTCGAACTCGGGATCCCCTGCTTACATGGCAGACGCTCTATCCAACTGACCCACCGAGGACACAGAGGAATAGCTCGACTGCTGGGACTTATCCCTTGCTCGCCTCCCGTGATACCCACGTTATCAACTGTCTACAATCTACATACGTAATTTTCCTAATAGATACTTTGCCCATCCACTCATTACTCGCACCCACTAAGGGGACGATCCCCGTAAGAGATCGGACAACCTGTGCGCATTCGCACAGGCGAAGGTCAATAGTCGGGTAGCCATTTAACTATATATGAAGATAATAACTGTTCGCCAAAGAACTAATGACCATGGTCATATAAGCAGGAGATCCCGTGTTCGAATCCCGGTCGGGGCACATAGCTTCAGCTGTCCCTATCAAGGTATGTCAACAACACCTGACTATCATTTATTCTAGAGAAGCTACATGGTAATCAATGGTATCTGTTCTTTCAAGAACAGTGACTATCTTGATATATCTTATTGCAAAGACTCGCCAGAATTTGAGACAGTTGCTGTTTTATAATGATTTGGACTGGTTTGCTAAACTTCACCATAAATGTAAATGTTCTGTTGAACTATTAACGCGAAGAAAGATCACAATGTGTCGTTCTCTCCTATAAACGCTGGCTGGATCAGGTTCTCATAAATTTAATGGCTTTTGTCTTTCCGCGCTTACAAGGGAACCTCCCCATCGCACCCCCCTCAGATTTAGTTATAAGTTGGCACAGTGGATAGGACTTGAAAAATTGAACACAGATCAATCGAGAAAACAGGAAGAAGTTGTGTGGAATTATGAAAAAAATAAGCAAAAATATACATACTGAGTAGTCCATGGGCACGATAGGCAACATCAAGGAGAGTGTAAGCTCGGGAGTGCCCTGGTCCCGTGGTTAGCGTGAACAGCTGTAGAACGACAGGTTATTGGTTTAAGTCTTCCCTCGAGTGATTTATGATTATCACATTCACAAGAAAACCTAAATCGGGCTAGGTAGAAGAATCTTTTTATCCATTCGCCAAGTGTACAAGTTAGGTGGGTCGACAACACACTCCTGTCATGTGACGCACATGCCGTCACCAGTGTCGTATACAGTATATCAGACGTGTTTTCCTGTGGATGAATCGGTTGACCTATGTATGACCTTGCGATCAAATGTTTTCGGTTCCCATTGGAGAGGTACGTCCTTTCGTCTACTAATCGCACGGTTTTGCGGTGCGGTCGCAAAACACAGACACTAAACTTATTACAGTGAACAGAGACGTCAATGAACGAACGGACAGATCATAACTTTGCGAAAAACCTCGAGGGAAGACTTGAACCAATAACCTCTCGTTCCGCAGCTGCTCACACTAACCACGGCACCGCGGCGCTCCTCAGCTTGCGCTCTCCTTGATGTTGCCTATGTTGCGAATGGACTACTCAGTTTGTATGTTTTGCTTATTTTTTTCATAGTTCCACACAACTTCTTCCTGTTTTCTCGATTGATCTGTGTTCAGTTTTTCAAGGTCGATCCACTGTGCCAACTTATAATTAAATCTGAGGGGGGTGCGATGGGGAGGTTCCCTTGTTAGTAACATGTGATAGTCCGTGGCACGAATTATGAAATGCTGCTACCCTGTGACAGTTACTTGTAATAATTTAATATGTAATCATCGAAAAGAGCAATTGACAATACACAGACACAGGAAATTTTTGTTTTTGGTTAATTCTTTAACTCTTATACAGACTGAGGTAACCAAACAATTAATAATTTATTTCTCTCAGAAGTAACGGTGTACTGTTTTTAACGGCACCGGAAAGCGCTCGAGAAGTTGAGAACACTTAAATTTGTTTTCTTTTTCACCCATTCGTGTTGCGCTGAAGCCACAGCGTTATCAGTGATTTTTTTGTGCTTTTTTCCATTGTTAACCCTTAGTTTGGGCTTCCACACTTTGCGGTGATGCTGTTGTTTATGTTTCGTTTGTCATTTTTTCTTCGAACTTTCATTGTCTCAGTGTTTAGAAGATACTAATGTTCTCGAAACTTCTACACAGTGAGGCAGTGCAAGTTTCGAGTAAAGTTTCACAAGGAAAATAATTTGGAAACCGGTAAAAATAACAGACATAAAAGTATAACAGCTGTAACGCAATGTACGATAAGTCACAGCGTATTTCAACAAGAAAATATACGAAAGACCCACTTCTGCGAAACATATCTGGATAGAAAATAAGGAAGAAATTATTATTTCTCTAGGTGGAACTCTCCAAAGCCAATTTATTTTTAAGGAAACAGGAACACAAGAGTAAACTTCTGCCTCAAGATGGGTATAACTCTTTCTAATGTTGGCTTCAAAACTTATTGCTAAGGTACTGAGAAATGTTAATACCGAGAATCGACGAGGCTGGAATTCGATGTTGCTTGGCAACAAATAGCGACCGTTCCTGGTATGATAACAATACTTGTCAGTGTTTACTAAGAACAGCAAATACCTGCCACTTAACCTCTCAGCACATTTCAAGGAAATATTGGCGAAATATTTCAGAGCAAAATGTATCACTCTGAGGCTCTATAACGTGAACCTATCCGGTTCTTAGAAAGACGGCAATTTCAATGTTTTCGTCAATAATGTTTATTAAGAACATCAGCTAAATCTTTATCTGTGATCCTAAACTTATATGAAAGCCTAAAACTTATTCTTGTGGATTATATATTTCCCTCCTCTTTAAATATCGAGCATCATTTCCCTGTATGAATGTTGAGTAGTCCATGACCTACCTTTAATAATTGGAGACTTACAACCTAAAACCATAATTATAAATTGTTACACCTTTCTTTCATACTATATAATTCTCTTCTTTGTGTGATATACCTGGAAACAAAACTCTCTGTACTTGGCTGTTTGTACTGGTATGTAGTGTCTTTTCTTGTAACATTTCCTGTTTGCCCGCAACAAACAAAAAATATTCCATGTTTCAGAAACATAAACAAACGTCAGAAAACAGTGCACTATTTCAGTGAACCTTTTAAAAAATATAAATGATAAATACATTAAATTAAACGTAAATCTTCTTGCGCAAAGCCAGCATCATTATGCGAACCACCGATATCGTCATAATCACTGTTATTTTCAACAAAAATATTGCCCCACTTCAAGCAAAATTTCGTCATCCATATGAAAATATGCAGCCACTCTTTTCGTTTCTTTACGTTCTGTATGAACATCTTCCGCCCTGCAGCAGCTTATTTCATACAAAAAAAACGCTGTTTTAAGAACTACACCACCCTCGAAACACAATGATGATCGACAGAGGTCTTCAATGTACGTCATTCCCTGTTCAAAAGCGGGAAAAATCGTACCCGTCAGATGACGAGATGGGCAGTTCAGCAAGATTTTCGCGGTCCGACATTCAGTGCGTTAACGAAGTTTATTGCACTGTACTACTCTTTCCTAGACCTATAGAATTCCATTAAAAATATACGCTCTTCATACCCCACTGTAGATACGAAAGTTCTGTGAATGTGTATGTTATATACGCGTGTGCGTGCATGCGTGGTTGTGTGTGTGTGTGTGTGTGTGTGTGTGTGTGTGTGTGTGTGTGTGTGAGTGGGCAGGAGTGTGCGCTCGCGGTAGCGCTCTTGTGCACATGTGTATGTAAATGTATGTGTTTATTTATTTTCAACACGTATGGTCAAACTAGTATCATTAAACTTTTCGCCTTTCTGTACGACTCTTTTATGTGTGATTGGAGGGGAGAGAGTTCTAGTCTGCGAGTCCGAAAAGCTGCCACATGTCATGGTTGCCTTTTGCCTCATGCATTCTATCCGAGTGGTGTGGTTTAATAAAACTCGTCGCGAGCTCAGTTCGGTATGCATAGATGACGCGCAACGGGCCGTGGCGGTGATCCTGAGGAAGGCGAAGGAGCGGCACAAGTCTCGCTGACTCTCTCGATAAATAAGATTGCGTTTCCATTAAAAGTTAGGAGGCAACCGACGGGCATTAACATTTCAAAAGAGGTCGCATTCTACATTCCGTCTGCGTGAGCGCCAGCGGCGGCGAGATGAAAGACAGCACGGCAGCTGCCTCCGAAGGGAGGAACACGTGGGTGAGAGGAGAAGCGACAGCAGTCGTCCCCCTGCGCCCCTCCCCAACCCCACTCCAACCTCCCACCATACCCAAGACTCCCTCGAAGCGCAACACACACCAGCTAATGTTCTTGTCTTCGGAGGGCTTCATTATAGCTGATGAACTCGACCGAAACCTCATAAATTCGATTCATTTGAAACAGAGTCAAGCTTCTGTCACCTGAAGTAGTCGATTCCAGTGAAGTCGCTTGTGGGTTTATCATACAACACACGGTGAAGTACAGAGATCTCTTGGGTTTTGTGGTTCTTGTTAACTCGACAGTAAAAACAAAAAAAAATGCAAAAAAATGTTTCAAATGGCTCTGAGCACTATGGGACTTAACTATGGTCATCAGTCCCCTAGAACTTAGAACTACTTAAACCTAACTAACCTAAGGACAGCACACAACACCCAGTCATCACGAGGCAGAGAAAATCCCTGGCCCCGCTGGGAATCGAACCCGGGAATCCGGGCGCGGGAAGCGAGAACGCTACCGCACCAAAAGATGCAGCGAAGCAACTTAAGTCACTTAATAAAAGAAAAACTTCGTCTTCGACTTTATACCTGTTAGCTTGCATTGAAAAATATGTTACGAAATCGTTCGAGTTTTAGCAATCATATACAACTACTCACTCTGTGAAAATCCTAACGTAATTACTGGAAACATGAACAGACAACACCAATATATTTGAAACAATAGAAACTTATTACACTGAATTATTCACATACCACTGACAACGATTTGTGGAAGCATTTTACAACATGTATTTTATTCCAACAGAATAAAATACGTCTAAGAAATCCGCCTACTTACAGTTAACCAATACAGATTCAACAATATTGTGCTTTCTAAATACAACTGATTATCTATTGCCGGACAGTGTGGCTGAACGCTTCTAGGCGCTTGAGTCTGGAACCGCGTGACCGCTACGGTTGCAGGTTCGAATCCTGTTACTGGAAACATGAACAGACAACACCAATATATTTGAAACAATAGAAACTTATTACACTGAATTATTCACATACCACTGACAACGATTTGTGGAAGCATTTTACAACATGTATTGTATTCCAACAGAATAAAATACGTCTAAGAAATCCGCCTACTTACAGTTAACCAATACGGATTCAACAATATTGTGCTTTCTAAATACAACAGATTATCTATTGCCGGACAGTGTGGCCGAACGCTTCTAGGCGCTTGAGTCTGGAACCGCGCGACCGCTACGGTTGCAGGTTCGAATCCTGCCTCGGGCATGGATGTGTGTGATGTCCTCATGTTAGTTAGGTTTAAGTAGTTCTAAGTTCTAGGCGACTGATGACCTCAGATGTTAAGTCCCGTAGTGCATAGAGCCATTTTTTTGATTATTTCTTCACACAAAGTGAAATTGCTGCAGACAGTTGACCTCAAGTTGATTTCATATTTGTAGATTTCCAGAAAGCTTTTGACAACGTTTCTAACAATCGACTTCTGGTCAAATTTGTGTCTATACAGGGTGAACATACGCAAAACCGACAAACTGCAGAGACGGATTGCTGACTGGAAATGGAGGGGGAAAAAAGTTTTATGAAAGTGTGTCCGCAAATGGACAGTTTGTGTGCAACAACTAATCGTCCTGCTGGAACACAGTACAGATTTGCATCGCATCCACAAGAGACGTTGAAAGTCGCCCCCATTGGATGTAAGCGTTCACAAGTCGCATCATAGACTGCCGCGCTCATTCGGAACTTCCGGCCTCTCTCTGAATACTGTCTCAGGTGTCGTGAACACGCTGTTGATGGGTGTGCACATCAGGAACTGGTTCACTATAGACATCTCCTTACAGAGGCCCCCAGAGGTAAAAACCCAGGGGGCTTAAGCCAAGTGATCTAGAAGGCCATGCTACATGGCCTAGCGCCGGAGAAGACGTTCTTGAACTGTCGGTGAACTGTAAACCGTAAGTTGGGTGTTGCTCCGTAATGCAGAAACGAAGTAACCGGTCTTATTGCCAAAGGTACATTCTGTTGCAACCGACCCAGAGAATTCCGCAGGAAGTCCACGTACGTTCCTCCGTCGAGGCTTTTCGGAAGAATTATCGATGCAGATTCGTGTTTGCCACGAATCCCTGTCCGTACATTGATGATGATGAGGCGCCTCTACCATTCTTCGAGGATTGTCTGTAGCCCAAACATGAAAATTATGCGCATTGATGATGCCAGTTCTCGTAAAGGTTACTTCGTCGGTAAAGAGGACTGATGACAGAAATCCCATAAGGTGTGATGGTCTGTTGCAAAGACCATCGACAAAATCCTTCCCGTAAAGGCAAATACGCTGCTGATAACCCTCGCACTCATTACAGGTGGGATAGTAGCGGTAGGCTTGCAGGATATACATAATCGTACGTTGGGTTACACCATGTTCGCAGTTCGCTTGCTTGGAGCTTGTACTAGGGTTCGTCTCAATATCCTATAGAACCCGGTCCTCCAAACCTGTTGTACGCACAATCCAACGCCTGCCCACACCTTCGTCTGTCTGAAAGGACCGGTGATCACATAAACACTCAAAGATGGCTTGAAATTTTTGTGGTTTGGCAGGAGAGCCAACACCGGTATGAGAGGAAGCCGAAAGGCTCGCGTTTTAGCTCACGCAGGCTGGCGTGAGGTCTGGAACAGGACAAGGAAATTAGACTATAGCAAAAAACGTACGTAGCAGCTGGAATACTTAACTTTAATCCATAAATGGTGAACATCGCTATTGACGGTACGTTATTCATAATCTGAGTAGTAACTGGTAACGGCGCCTTGCTAGGTCGTAGCAAATGACGTAGCTGAAGGCTATGCTAACTATCGTCTCGGCAAATGAGAGCGTATTTTGTCAGTGAACCATCGCTAGCAAAGTCGGTTTGTAACACTTCCGCCCTGTCGGACGTGCGTTAGCTCAATAAAGCCTGTACTGTAATAAGTTCACGGGCTTCACCTTGTAAACAAGGATTTAGTACATAAGTTGACCGCGTGTACCTAACGGAAGCAATTCGGACTTATTCAGTCAGTAACTACAGTGATGCGTCGAGCAAATGTAAAGTACAATTATGCGTTCGCATGGACAAGAAGTATACACAGTAGATACTACCAATGATTAATAATACGGTCGCCAGCCTAATTAGGCATTGAGAGAGTTTTTCCTTGTACAAGTATGTGCAAGTACAAGCATAACAACACGTAGTAATGTTGCGTTTTATAGCAAAATTTAGAACCAGAAAGGATCTACTGAACTAAGGTTTTCTTCTTTTGTATTAGTTTGGATGAGTTACTTTTACACAACACCACACAGCAATGATTACTACGAGCTGCACTTTGTATATTGATCAGACTGAAATCGGGCATAGATTACCCTAGCATCAGCAATTTTGAAAATACACATACAATGTCACTATTAAAATTGAAAAAAAAACACTAATACGCTTAGGTTTAATATAGAAATTAATTTTACTGTTCAATTCTGATCAATACACTTCAAAATGTGCAAGAATAGGCAAGAGAATGGGGGGGGGGGGGGGCCTGAAACTGTTATGGTCGTTATACTGCAACTAGTAAGTCCTGAAGGTACATTAACACTCAAAATTATCAATCTATGGATTACTATTCTTTTGTCACGCTTCTGGAGTAATTGACTAACATTCTTTCAGTCTCAAATGAATTAAATAACATTGCTAGCTCAATTCAAAATTTATCTTTCAATTTAATCACACTGTTGTTCTTTACTAACATCTGCGCTAACAAACATGAATTTAAACGTCTTTATAGCATAGATTAGTCTGCAGATGATTTATTACTAACTGTAAACTTTCAATTCAGGATACTCGGGTTGCACAATATGTGGTAAGGACCCTGTCTAGGTCAATGATAAGGATAAGTGACGGCTAAAGCAATTCTGGTAAAATTCACGTTATTATTGAACAGTCAAAACAGTTTCGACACTGGTCCACACAAATACACTTCTAAAGATGAAATAAATGTTTGACCTGTGCACGTCGTTGCGGCGGGTGGCGGGCAGCGAGATAGCGGGCAGCACAGCACACATACAAGCACGGCTAAGGCTCTCCCAGTCTCGGCACTTTCATTCTTCTTAGCGTCGTAATCTTTCCAATTTTGTGCCTGAGAATATAGCCATGCCAAGTAGTCGTCGGAATCGGCCCATTCGAGGCTCAATGGAATCCACTTTTCCTAGATAGCCTCCTCGGTACAGTACATGTTCCTCTGACCGATGCCCAACTCCGACTGTTTCACTGAGCCCGTTGTGCCGAACCGCGCCAGTGTGCGTTTTCCCGCGCTCGCCTGCATCCACCTTTTCCCGCGCCCCTACAGGTAGGGTATTCACCACAGGTTTTCTACTACACATATTCTAATGCATTACCTACGTATGGACCAAGTGTTTAAATTACAATTTTCACATTTTACAATAGTTTTAACATTAAATACATTTCCTTTTGGTTATCAAATTGCTTGAAACCTAACATAAGTAATAACATTCATTTCAAAAGTTGTTTACAGTTTCTTTAACATGACACGAAAAGGAAAAAAATTCACAACATTATTTACCTTATTTTACATAAATTCAGAAAGAAACATTTATCTAAATTCATAAAGAAAAAATTATTATAGGTACATTATTGTTACAGGTTGTACAACTGGGGCGAGTGCTAGGAAGTCTCTCTAGACCTGCCGTATGGTGGCGCTCGGTCTGCAATCACTGATAGTGGCGACACGCGGGTCGGACTTATACTAACGGACCGCGGCCGATTTAAAGGCTACCACCTAGCAAGTGTGGCGTCTGGCGGTGACACCACAGAAATGTTGTGTTATGTGGTTAGGGTCTGTGAGGATAGTTCGTTTGGGGTACATTGTTCGGTATAGCCATGCTGCTTGTCGACAGTTTCCACCTGCCTGGCAGTACAGGCACCCCATCTCGGCTTTTTCTCCACATGAATACAGGACGATTCTGCTGCTTAAAGTGGGTTGGGTTGTTTGGGGGAGGAGACCAGACAGCGAGTTCATCGGTCTCATCGGATTAGGGAAGGACGGTGAAGGAAGTCAGCCATGCCCTTTCAAAGGAACCATCCGGCATTTGCCTGGAGCTATTTATGGAAGTCACGGAAAATCTAAATCAGGAAGGCCGAACGCGGGTTTGAACCGTCGTCCTCCCGATTGCGAGTCCAGTGTGCTAGCCACTGCGCCAGCTCGCTCGGTGCTTACAGTGGGCTGATTCAATCACGCTGGGAGCAACACACAAGAATCAAAGAGTACGTTGTCAGAAGAACTATCATTCGTCAGCGCCATCTACCGTGGAAACGACGTATTTCGGGGCACATGTTCATAGAAAACTTTTTCCCCAATTTCCAGTCAAGAACCCGTACCTGTCGTTTGTCGGTTTTACTAATGTTCACCATGTAGAGAATCACCTCCGCTGTACAACTATTGTCTTTATACACGAATAGCACATGACGGGAATTCGTCTTTTGAAACCAAAGTTTCATCTGGCTGTGCCCTAGGAAGCGTTAAAGGATCTCTTCTATTGTTGGTTTGCACAAACTATTTAAGGAGAGTATATGAACAGTTCTTATTCTTAGAAGATGACGCAGTTCTTTATCATTTAAATGAAAAGTAATTACAAAATGGATTATACAAATATTTACAAGCAGGAAACTACTAACAGTATGAATTATGAGGTGCTCCACAAGATATTAAAATAAAATAGCTTTTAATTTCACTTTCCTAATGAATGACACAATTGTCCATTAAAAATCTGTTGAAAACAGTTACGTAAATCCAAAACTGGAACCGTCACACAGATATTTTGTGAGAGGTAAACTGTACCTTAATGCAATATACGTAGAATGTGCTACATGTCCCGCTAAAGAAACTACCTACACACATTATGCTTGTTTGTCAGTTTCTGGAGAACTGCTGCGCTCTGTGGTGTCCTTACCAGAAAGGATTGACGCTGGACATTGAAAACCTTCACACAAGTGCAGTTCATTTTTGTACTGTAGAGAAATAGACAATTTCACGGACATGATAAGCGAGTTAGGGTGGATATCATTATAGCAAAGGTGTTTCCCTTTGAGGCGGTATCTGCTCACAAATTATCAACTACTTTCTCCTTCTAATGTCAAAATATATTGTTGACTCCTACCTACATAGGGAGAAATGACCATCGAAATAAAATAAGACATAGTGCTCCCACAGAAAGATTTAGGTGATCAGTTTTTTTAATTGACATTCGAGATCGAAGAAAAATCAGGACACATTCATACTGTTTGTTCACATGGGCAAAGCGTTCGACAATGTAACATGGTGCAAGATGTTAGAAATCCTGAGAAAATTAGGGCTAAGTTATTGGGAAAGACGGGTAATATACAACAAGTACTGGAACGAAGAGGTAGCAATAGGAGTGTGAGAGCAAGAATGAAGTGAACTGATTGAAATGGATTGAATGGGAAGTAGGCTTTCACCCCTGCCATTCAATCTTTGCATCGCAGAAGCAATGACGAAAGTGAAAGAAAGGTTCAAAAGTGAGATAAAAATTCAAGGTGAAATTGTATCAATGTTACGTCTCAGTGATGACATTGCTATCCTCAGTAAAAGTGAGGAAGAATTACAGCGTATATTAAATGGAATGAATAGTACAATGAACAAAGAATACTGATTGAGGATAAAGCGGAGAAAGACGGAAGTAATGAGAAGTAGCTGAAATGAGAACAGCGAAAAACCTGGCATCACAATTAGTGTTCACAAAGTGGATTAAGGTTTGCTTAGTAGGCAGCAAAATAACTTATGACAGACGGTGCAAATAGGACATGAAAAGCTGGCTAGCACTAATAAAAATGGCATTCCTGACCTAGAGAAGTTTAATAGTACCAAAAATGGGTCCTAATTTGAGAAACAAATTTCTGAAAGTGTACGTTTGTAGTAGCCTACATTATTGTGTGGCAGTGAGATATGAAATTAGGGTAAATCAAAACTGAAGAGAATAGAAGCAAATCACATGTGCTGCTACAAAAGAATTTTGAAACCTGGGTGGACTGATAGGGTAAAGGATGAGGAAGTTCTTCGCAAAATCGGCGTGGAAAGGGATATATGGAAGTCCCTGACGAGAAGAGGACAGAGGGTGCTAAGACATCAGTTAACACGTCAGGGAATAACGTCTATGGCACTAGAGAGAGCTGTGGAGGGCAAAATATTGTAGAGGGAAACAGAGACTGGATTGCTGCCAGCAAATATCTGAGGACGTACGTTGCAAGTGCTGCTTCAAGCACTTAGGTGGGAACTGCAGAATAATCATATTGAGGTGGATGTAAATCCATATTTATATGTAGATATAGTCGTGGATGTCCATACTTTCTCTTCCTGGTTAATAAGTATTTTTGCTGTCTTGCTGCCGATGAAAACATTAAATGAAAATCTGCGTTTATTTGTTTCATACTTCAGATCTACAGTTTTCTGATATAGTAAATGGATGGAAAAGTCTTACCTATATTAAAGTGTCGCGCTGACGTGACAAGTGTGCTTGCATTACGTGTACCAGCCTTTGACAACTATTTTCAGAGCAAGTAGCTTATTCTAAGATAGCGGCTTGTGACGAAACGGGTCGAGACATAGATAATAAAGGGGACGTTCACTAATAATTGACATACGCTCAATATGTTGTTAATTTTGCTGGAAGCGAATTTGCTGTATTGTTGTATCCACCGATGTAAAACTGGTATTAACGGTTGCACACGGATCATGCGTATAGCATACCTAAGGGACAAGAAGAAATAGGCGTGGAAAACATAAAAATAGCAATAAATCAATCAAAAAATATGATTGAAGTGTCGTTGTTATAGGTATAAGATAGTAATATTTGACCCATGGGAAGTAGTTCAGGAATAAGATATTGTGAAACCCACGTCTCGTGAAAGTGATTGACGTTTGGTTACTGATGATTCATTTTACTCGTGTTACTGAGAGTACTGTCTTTGTGAGGAAGACACCTGAATAGAAGTATTTTTGCTTACTTCTAGAGATAGTTCTTTCGTTTCATAAGGCAGTTCTGAATTGTGTATAAAATGAAATAATGCAGAGTTGGTAGGATGAAGGTATGGAAAGTGGTGCCCACCAAACCGTGAATGAAAGGTGGTCACAAGTTTCCAGTAAACGTCAGCAACATATTGCGTGATGGGAACTGAAAGCGAAAACACGAAACATTTCACAATATCTCGTTGTGTAAATGTATGAAAACGGCGACTTTTTATTGTTGTAATTACGTTATTTCTGAACCACATTTCAATATGTGAACTTTATGGTATTTCAGTCATAAGTAATAGATGAGCTATCCATCTATTGATTACTACCGATCTTAGTATCCACAGAACAGTAGGTTTCAGAAATGAAGCAGCAATCCATACAACACAGCAAAAATGTGAGCATGGGGGAAACCAAAGTAAAAGTCTTACACGTTTCTACAAAAACATAAAGATTGTAACCTCTCCACAAAAATGGAAGACAATTATTAAATATAAATGGAGCGAAGTGTTACGTCCCCGTGAAAGTTTCTAATAACAATACTAATGAAAACGTGTGCCAAATGTTGACTTCCAACAAAATTAACGCTAAAATGAACCTGATAAATTTTATAAGGGCAGCTGCGCTGTCCCTCGGCCCTGTGCGATTATAAAATGTGAACAAAAAAACCAAAATTCTTACATCAGTAAACTCCCTCAATATCTGCTCTTGTTTTGCGGCACAGCTCCGTGGACTGCTGGCGTATATTTAATTTAGATTCTTGGAGGAAATGCATAGGAAAAATTCTTTAAATGGGAATGATTGCCTTTCTTTAGAAGATTTACTTTATAAAAAAAAAATATTATTTGGGCAATTCTTCAACAAATTAATTAATGATTGCCTTTCTTTAGAAGATTTACTTTATAAAAAAAATTATTATTTGGGCAATTCTTCAACAAATTAATTACAATACAATATTAGCTGAGCGCAATGCTGCTTCATTACCTTATTTAACAATATACCTCGTCCTGAATCGTGACCAGAGACCCA
Organism: Schistocerca cancellata; assembly: GCF_023864275.1. NCBI lineage: Eukaryota > Metazoa > Arthropoda > Insecta > Orthoptera > Acrididae > Schistocerca > Schistocerca cancellata. Next base: position 729,251,900 of record NC_064628.1, on the reverse strand, counting down.
TGTCGACCCCCGCCGACTCCTCACACACTACAGTACTGACTGACTACTGCAGACAGAGTGCCACTTGCAACTGAACTACATGCTCTCGCGACTCGCTACGTACCACAACTGCTACTGTCGGCTCGCTACACGCAACTGAACTCTCGCGCGGTCAAGCGCAGACTAGCAACGATAAATAACTCTCTGGTCAGAGATTCTCTCATGGCTCGTCATCGCTGGTACTGAATACATACGTGTTTCAAGATCTATAGGTATATGTGTTGGGACAGATAAGCAAGGTAGCTTAAAATTTCCTTCAGGCCCAAATGCAACCAAACATCAGAGGACGGTGATACGTGGTAGGAGAAAAGCAGTGAAAAGAAAATCAAATTTGGGGGCAAAACATTGAAAAAATTAAAATTTCCTGTAAACTATTGCTACCCATACCGTTAAAACAAGAAAGAGAACAAATGCTGAGTGAGAAGTGTTTTCTCCTGAATATGAGGTATACTTCTAACACGCATAGGCACACAAATGAAGAGTATGGTTCTTAAGCTAAAATGATAACATGATATATTCATAATATAGAAGGCTTCATCGACTTTTTGTTTCCAATGATAGTTTCTAGGTGTTCTTAAATTAAGGAATAAATTCGAAAGGTCACGAATATATTAACCCTGTTTTAAGTATCGTTCTATCTCGAAAATACTCATGTATGAAACTTATATTGAAGGATGTAATTGCCGAGGGAGAAGGACTACTACTAAGTATCTGGAAAGTGGTGGGGATACGCCGTTCTTGCTGTTGACAACTGTCGCGGATTTGTACACAGAGTATGGTCGTAGTGGTATTTCACGGCCCGCTGGCGACAGCGTTTGTGTCACCTCAGATGACGTCAGCAAACACAGATGGAAACACCAATTCAGAACGCATGGCTGATTCTGTTTGAAAAGTAGCTGTTACGTTAAATTTAGCTCATCGGTTCATTGGGAATAGAGCAGCATATCGTGGCTCTTTGTCGCAAACGATAATTGAGAAAGAATGCTTCGCGGTTGAGTAGTCAACAATCAGCGAATCGGGAGTTCGTGTGTTACTATCACGTTACTTTTGTATCCCGAGGCAAGGCGCGTCATTGTTGGCGTCAGGTAATTTTCAGAGTTTGAGCGGAGTGAAGTACATTCCGAATGACTACATCAGAAGATTAATAAAAGTAAATGTAAAGAGTTTTTACAGCCCTTGCTTACCATCGTAAGTGGATTCTGTTTCATTAGATTGCTGTAAAGAAACACTGGATAAAGCTTTCTTCACGTTCGCACTTTTCTATACATTTTATAGGCCATTACTGAAATTGGAAATCAAAAGAGACTCACTTTTCAAGAACGTCTGGCAGTGCTTTTCAGGCAAACCTTGAAACATGGAATATCGGTTACTTAGTTTTACTTTCCAATTAGATAATAGGATAAAGGACAATTTAGGCGCACCGTCTCATTTACGAGGGTTGTCCAGAAAGTAATTTCCGATCGGTCGCTAAATGGAAACCACAGTGAAAATCAGATACATTTTGTTTGCAAGAGTTAGCTACCCTTTCCAGATAGTTCTCTACATAGTCGACGCTTCGACTTAGCCTCGTTTCGGAGCGTTACACCAAATTTCCAACACCATCGTCATTGAAGGCAGCCACCTCTGCTTTCCGATAATTCTCTACGCTGGTCTATAGCGCGTATTCTGCTCCCAATTGTTCTTTTAGTATGGCTCTGAGCACTACGGGACTTGGATGGTCATCAGTCCCCTAGAACTTAGAACTACTTAAACCTAACTAACCTAAGGACAGCACACAACATCCAGTCATCACGAGGCAGACAAAATCCGTAACCCCGCCGGGAATCGAACCCGGGAACCCGGGCGTGGGAAGCGAGAACGCTACCGCACGACCACGAGCTGCGGACGTTCTTTTAGTATCCAGCGTTTCATGTGAACAGAGATGATACTCTGGACGAGGCAATTAGGGCTGTGCTGTGAGTGATCGAACACTTTCCGTCGAAAAGGCTGCAGGATCGTCTTCATTGCCCCTGCAGAGTACGGCTAAAAATTGCCATGAAGAAGGAAGTGCGTGGCCTTTAAACGGGCACCCCTACTTGGAGGGAGACATCGTTGTTCTAGGCACCTTTACTCACTCACAGTGCACTCAGAACTGAAATAGTGTCTTGATGCGATCGACGTTCATACTAGAGGCGCTAGCCAACACAAATCTTTGCCGGGTTTTCACTGTGGTGTCCATTTCGCGACCGATCGAAACTTCCTTTCTGGACAACTCTCGTATGTCGTCATGGAGAAAGAGTGTAACCCTAAATTAAACAAATGTGCAGAAATCCGATATGTTTAAACCACCAAACAACCATTAAACTGTGGAACTTAGTGGGAAACTATCGAGAACTTAAAACAAAGTGACGATACTCTTCTTGAACACACTCCATCTCCACCGCATTTCATTTATTGATCTTTAATCCTATTTTTCAGTTCATCCCCGTACAACGCACAAAAAATATTCCATTTCTCAAGACAGGCATATTTTTTCAGTAAGAGCACTATCTGTTCAAATGGTTCAAATGGCTCTGAGCACTATGGGACTTAACATCTGTGGTCATCAGTCCCCTAGAACTTAGAACTACTTAAACCTAACTAACCTAAGGACATCACACACACACCCATGCCCGAGGCAGGATTCGAACCTGCGACCGTGGCAGCAGCGCGGCTCCGGACTGGAGCGCCTAGAACCGCATGGCCACCACGGCCGGCCACTATCTGTTGTTTCATTAATAAATGTGTAGATGGAGTTACTGCTGTTAGCGACTGTGACATGTGTAGCATTCAGACAACAAGAGTCAACGATAAATCTTCCTATTTTACAGGCCTCATTGGAGATAACGCATGAAAGAATCACGTATTATTCACCAGTGAAGATAATTTAGAAGAAAAAGGAAGGAAAATTAGGGTTTAACGTAACGTCGACGGCAATAGAGGTGAAGCACCCGTTCGGATTGCGGAACGATGTGTCCTAGTGAAAGAAGTTCTGCCGGTATGTGGCTTACGCTATTTTGTGAAACCGCCAAAGGCTCTGCCGCAGTGTTAACACGGGTTCCAGTGAGGTCGCCGAAGTTAAGCGCCGTCGGGCTCGGCTGATCGTCCGCGCGGGACGAGCGTTGTTGCAAGCGGCCTGCACTCAACCCTAGAGCGACCAACTGAGAGCTACCTGACTCAGAAGTAGCGGCTGCGGTCACGGACACCGGACAACGGCCGGAAGAACAGTGTGCTGAGCACGCATTCTCCATAGTCGCATCCTGTGACGCTTATTGGCTAAGATTGACACATCGGTCGATCTGAATGGTTGGGCCTCCCGAGACCTGTTCGGAGAGCGAGAGAGATTTTGTGAGACCATTGAAACCTTAGATCTGGATGATTAAATAGTTTGAATCAGCCTTCTGTCCAATTTAATTCCAGCACTGTACTACTTTAGCACCTATCATGATTAAGATAATAGTGGAGTGATCACTGTGGAGAGTAAGGCATGAGAAAAACTATTCTGTGACAGACTACGGAGGTACCTTCATTAAAATGGTAGACCAGGAGAATGCTCGATTTTGGAAATAATGTTCATGGGTCTCTCGAATGGCTCTGAGCACTATGGGACTTAACATCTTAGGTCATCAGTCCCCTAGAACTTAGAACTACTTAAACCTAAAGGACATCACACACATCCATGCCCGGGGCAGGATTCGAACCTGCGACCGTAGCAGTCCCGCGGTTCCGGACAGCAGTGCCTAGAACCGCAAGACCACCGCGGCTGGCTGATAATGTTCATGATTTTGTTTCAATAAAATAAAGAACTAAGTACAAAACTGTCTTTACACTTTTATTGTACACCCGTAAAACACTATCATGCAGTTTCTTTTAAGTAAAAATCGAGCACACGTAGGACAAGAAAACGACATCGACGAAAAGCCTTAGAGGAATGTGAGAGTGGTTGGTAAAAGCACTGAGTCCGACAATGTTCAACGTGGAACAAAATTTAAAAACCGCTTTGAAACTGATGATACTATCTAACGTAGTACGTAGGTAATTAAAAAAATGTTTTTGAAAAGGCGGCGGCATTCTGAGATACAAGGAAATATTTTCGACAAAGAAGTCATTATGAAAACGTGCACCACATATCGAAATTGAGGTACATGCAAACATCCTAGTCCGCAGCTCGTGGTCGAGTGGTAGCGTTCTCGCTTCCCGTGCCCGGGTTCCCGGGTTCGATTCCTAGCGGAGTCAGGGATTTTCTCTGCCTCGTGATGACTGGGTGTTGTGTGATGTCCTTAGGTTAGTTAGTTTTAAGTAGTTCTAAGTTCTAGGGGACTGATGACCGTAGCTGTTAAGTCCCATAGTGCTCAGAGCCATTTGAACCAAACATCCTAAGGACTAAGTAGAAAAAACGACGACTCACAAGTCAAAGGTTTATGGCTTCCACAAACTCGAAAAAGATTACAATTAGTTTCAACTCGTCTTTTTAACACTCAAACTGAAGACACCTTTCATATCTTTTAGAACTTCTTCAGTTGCCATTGGAAGCAAAAATCACTTGCTCTTAGCAACCATTGTTTACAACACTAAGTGTTCTGTGACGTTTGCCGCAATTTTGGGTCTTTTTTGTTTGTTAGTAATCCTGATATACAACTTTCATTACATTTCCTTATGATGTTGGTGGTTCCGCCACATGACACTGTGGTAGCCCACCGTGCCCCCTATATGCAACGGCGCGCGTTACCTGCCACTTTGGCTTTGGGGTATTTTGTTTCTGTCCGTGTGAGTGAAAGGCTATTGCACAAGTCTTATAATTCGCATTTCTTGGCTATGGCATTTATAGCTGCCTCTTGAGCTGGTGTAACAGCGTATGGTATCTTTCTTTTTGTCTGATTTGCCATTGTCGACCAATTCATTCTTTTTGCACGGTTTTGAACCTTGCAATTCCATTTCTATTATGTGAAGAGTTTGTAGTACCAGACTGAAATTACTGAGAGCGCACCAGACGACGGGCTGGTACGGAAACAAGTTGTGTATGACAAAATAAAGAAAATCTCCCAAAACACGTACGAGATTAGCATCACAACGGTTGTATTCGAGTGCTCGGTTGCATCAGATCGCCATACTGTAGCTCGCGGTTTTTACATGTTTTAATATTTATGGGACATTTTACATTGACTCTCTGGGGAACAATCTAAGCCAATAAAATTCAGGTAAAAGAATTCTATCCTTGTCTAATCTCTTAATACGAATCTGACATCACAGTTATCAACTATACTGTGTATCAAGGAAGAAGAATTTTTTATGGATATTAACAGTCACGATTGTAATCGATTAAAGTCGATCTAATCCACTGAAAGTGCTTGCGTCGTGATCAGAGACATTTGGAAGACTGGCTCTAAAGCTAAAAATAAGGGTGAAGGTGTAAAATTTACTGGACTTTAAAAGAAGCTATAGACTATTTCCAACAGAAAGGTCAACTGGTTTTTCGAATTCCTTATAACATTATACGTTAATAGAAAACTTTGAAAATTACTAGCGGGGTTTTAAGGCTTTGTAGCATTTATTGCATTCAACTTACAGTAATATATAACACATCAAATAAAATCGCAACTCTAACATTTTTTCTCGTAAGTGTTCAATGTGAGCATCTTTCATCACACGGCACACATCAAGTCGATGGGTGAGTTGTTTTCACTCCTTGAACAGCTTGTGTGGAGTAAATGTTGCAACTACTGCTTCAATCCTGTCCCTTATGTCCACAGATCAGCTGGTTATGATACTTTAGGGGTAAAATTCGCACGGCCTCACATGGAGTGAACACGGAGGCCAAGCGAAATAAGTTCTGTCTTCCCTCACCTTGCGGCACGACCAGAGGTCGGGTACAACGTCGTTTAACCCACCACGTACCGTGTTATGCCAGTTACGTAACACATCATCTTGCTGCCAGATAAAGTTATATAGTTCAGCTTCTTCCAACTGAAAACACTGCACCAGCTCTAGCGCATGAAGATATGAAACATTATTTTCAGTTGCTTCACTGAAACAGAACGATCTATAAACTTTCCGTTGGGATATGGCGCAAAAAATTTTCAATTTAGGGGAAGCTCGTTGCAGCTGTACCACCTCGTGGGGATTTGCTAGCCCCAAAATACATTATATGTGTTCACAGTTCTACTTAAGTGAAAAACCGTTTGATCAATAGGACGGCACGATACCGAAAATCTTGACCTCCATGCAGCAAATCCTCGTTTGCAAAGTTGGCACGTAAATCGTAGTTTGTATGTTCTAGAGCTTGTATCAGTTATACAAACAAAACTGAATTGCTGTCTCATTTGACGTATTATTTTTAATTGTAAATTGAATGTAATTAATGCTGCAAAGCTTTCAAAGCCACATATTAATTTTTAAACACCCGCTATTAAATACTGAGTTTATTCGTTCCCCACCTCCACCAACTCATTTTCCTTTCCACACTCCTATCAAATTAAATTTCGATATATTTTGTTTCCTACCTGAAGTGTAATAACTCTTTGAAGCGTTTCACTATAATGCATTTTCTTTCTTGTTGTATAAAGCTCCTTATTACACAGAAGTAGCCGTTTGTAGAGAACATCCTTCCTATATCTTCTCTCAACTATCCAGTCATGATTATTTATGACTAGTCACAAATAGAATCATTAATTCGTTGTAGGAAGCAGTAATTCATTCAGCCTAAGTTAAAGGGAATAATGGGAGTGGGTCACCAAGAGCGACATGCTGGAATTAAAAAGGCTGTAAAATAGGGGTGTAGTCTTTCGCCCCCACTGTTAAGCATTGATGGAAATAAAGGAACGGTTCAGGAGTGGAATTAAACTTCAAGATGAAAGGATATCCATGATTCCATTCACTGATGACATTGCTATGCAGGGTGAAAGTGAAGAAGAATTACATGATCTGCTGCAGGAATGAACAGTCTAACCAGTACAGAACATGGTTTGAGAGTAATTCGAATAAAGATGAAAGTAATGAGAAGTAGCAGAGATGAAGACAGCGAGAAACTTAACATCAGGATTGATGGTCATGAATTACACTCCTGGAAATTGAAATAAGAACACCGTGAATTCATTGTCCCAGGAAGGGGAAACTTTATTGACACATTCCTGGGGTCAGATACATCACATGATCACACTGACAGAACCACAGGCACATAGACACAGGCAACAGAGCATGCACAATGTCGGCACTAGTACAGTGTATATCCACCTTTCGCAGCAATGCAGGCTGCTATTCTCCCATGGAGACGATCGTAGAGATGCTGGATGTAGTCCTGTGGAACGGCTTGCCATGCCATTTCCACCTGGCGCCTCAGTTGGACCAGCGTTCGTGCTGGACGTGCAGACCGTGTGAGACGACGCTTCATCCAGTCCCAAACATGCTCAATGGGGGACAGATCCGGAGATCTTGCTGGCCAGGGTAGTTGACTTACACCTTCTAGAGCACGTTGGGTGGCACGGGATACATGCGGACGTGCATTGTCCTGTTGGAACAGCAAGTTCCCTTGCCGGTCTAGGAATGGTAGAACGATGGGTTCGATGACGGTTTGGATGTACCGTGCACTATTCAGTGTCCCCTCGACGATCACCAGTGGTGTACGGCCAGTGTAGGAGATCGCTCCCCACACCATGATGCCGGGTGTTGGCCCTGTGTGCCTCGGTCGTATGCAGTCCTGATTGTGGCGCTCACCTGCACGGCGCCTAACACGCATACGACCATCATTGGCACCAAGGCAGAAGCGACTCTCATCGCTGAAGACGACACGTCTCCATTCGTCCCTCCATTCACGCCTGTCGCGACACCACTGGAGGCGGGCTGCACGATGTTGGGGCGTGAGCGGAAGACGGCCTAACGGTGTGCGGGACCGTAGCCCAGCTTCATGGAGACGGTTGCGAATGGTCCTCGCCGATACCCCAGGAGCAACAGTGTCCCTAATTTGCTGGGAAGTGGCGGTGCGGTCCCCTACGGCACTGCGTAGGATCCTACGGTCTTGGCGTGCATCCGTGCGTCGCTGCGGTCCGGTCCCAGGTCGACGGGCACGTGCACCTTCCGCCGACCACTGGCGACAACATCGATGTACTGTGGAGACCTCACGCCCCACGTGTTGAGCAATTCGGCGGTACGTCCACCCGGCCTCCCGCATGCCCACTATACGCCCTCGCTCAAAGTCCGTCAACTGCACATACGGTTCACGTCCACGCTGTCGCGGCATGCTACCAGTGTTAAAGACTGCGATGGAGCTCCGTATGCCACGGCAAACTGGCTGACACTGACGGCGGCGGTGCACAAATGCTGCGCAGCTAGCGCCATTCGACGGCCAACACCGCGGTTCCTGGTGTGTCCGCTGTGCCGTGCGTGTGATCATTGCTTGTACAGCCCTCTCGCAGTGTCCGGAGCAAGTATGGTGGGTCTGACACACCGGTGTCAATGTGTTCTTTTTTCCATTTCCAGGAGTGTATATGAAGTTAAGGAATTCTGCTACCTAGGCAGCAAAATAACCAACCACGAACGGAGCAATGAGGACATAAAAAGCAGACTAGCACTGGCAGTAATGACATTCCTGTCCAAGAAAAGTCTACTAGTATCAAACAAAGGCCTTAATTTGAGGAAGAAATTTCTATGAATGTACGTTTGGAGCACAGCATTGTACGGTTGTGAAACAAGGACTGTAGGAACTTAGGAACAGAAGAGAATCGACGAATTTGACAAGTGGTGCTACAAACAAATGTTAAAAATTAGGTGGACTGATAGGGTAAGGAATGAGGAGGTTCGACGCAAAATCGGAGGGGGAAGGAATATACGGAAAACAGTGACAAGGAGAATGGGCAGGGTAATAGGACATCTGTTAAGACATCAGGGAAAGACTTCCATGGTACTAGAGGGTGCTGTAGAGAGCAAAAACTGTAGAGTAAGGCAGAGATTGGAATACATCCAACGAATAATTGAGGAAGTACGTTGCTAGTGCTACTATGAGATGAAGAGGTTGTCACAGGAGAGTAATTCGTTGCGGTCCACATCAACCCAGTCAGATAATTGATGACTCAATAAGAAAATGTATTCCATCGTGGGAAAATTATTGGTGCTTCCCTGACCAGTGTAGCCGCAGTGTTATCTGTTATCTCAGCAGGCCAGGTGTCGAAGATCTATACCAGATACCGCGGAAGGAGGAAAGTCACAACGCGGACGACAATGTGTGTTGAATCCTCATGACAGACGGACGAGGACTGTGGTGTACAATAAGAGGAAGGTGGAGAAGTCCCTTCAGAACTGAGTGTCGCACTCGCGAAGCCTGCCAGCACCAACAAACCTGAGGAGATCTCCTTAAGTCGAGAATTTCAGGGCGAGCTGAAATTCCAGAACCACTTATCAGTGATGCAAATGACCGCAACAGAAAAACATGGTGCCGAAGTCATAATTTATGGTCTCTTGAGCAATGGAAGAAAGTCTTGTTTCACACTGTTTCCAACTTTAGAGTTCTCGTCCCAAAACTGAAACATGGCGTGGGTTCGCTGATGATTAGAGCAGACATATCGTGGTACTGCGTGGGTCCCATCCTTACTTTGCATTGACGCATCAACGCCAAGGATTATGTGGTCCATCCAATGGTACAATGTTTGTTTCCTAATGGTGATGCTGTTTTAGAAAACGACAGCAATCCTGTCACACAACTCTGATCGTCCAGTACTGGATGTGTGAGCATGAGCTTGCACTGTCCGATCTCCATCAGGTCTCAGTATTATTAACCTTTGTTGCGTGATCGCTGCCCACCTTTATTATCGTCACCTGAACTTCCCATTTTTTTTGCAGGAAAAGAGGTATATAAGTTTACCTTGAAAACCACACAGGTCCTGTATTTATCTATTGAGAAGCGAGTAGAATCTGTTTTGAATGCTAACGCTCTCCAGGAATGGTACTGTGCTTTCGGTGTTATCATACTAATGTCCATACCGTGTAAATGTGATGCTGAATGGAGGGTCATTCTGCATACGGTACGAACCGTAAATGGAGTCCGTCTTGGCAGCTGCGCAGTAAGCGCGGCGGACTGCTAACGGAAAGAGCCGGGGTTCGACTGCCGGTCAGAGATTATCTTTGCTCAGAGACTAGTTGTTGTGTTACGTTCGTACTGACATATTCGATATTACGCTGTTAAGATGATTGTATAAGCTATTACCGAAATGCAATAAATTAGAGAAAAACACCCGCAAATGTGAAATTCTGAAACTGGCCACTGGCCACTGGCCACTGTTTTGGTCCGGCGCCTGGAAACTCGTAAACGGTGAAGTAGGTCAGCTGTTCGCGTGATAGTGCCGTGAGCGTATATAGATAGTGCTTCAAGAACGGAGAAAAAAGGAGTAGGCTAAAGCTGTTGGAACTCAACGCCCCATTACTGATCGTGTAGGTTATAAATTTACTGGAACTGTAAAGTAGAATATGCGGCAATCTGTGACAGGTCTGACGACACACTACAATGTCGTTTCTGTCGCTAGTGTTTAGAATCACACCGTTGTAACGTAAAGTGATAGGTAATGTTACTAGTATATACTGTGCGAACCTGACGGTAACAATTTTCGGCAGCCCCGAGCGCAAAACACTCGGGAAGTGTTTTTCTCCGAACATCCGTTGCTGGACGGGCAGGAAGTTTCTCCTGACCGTTAATCCACGAGAGCATGTAAGTTTTTGGACAGATATCGTAACCTTGGTACCTGACTACGGTGCAAAAACCTTTGTCTTGAAGTAGGCAAGTAATTAGCTCTGCCAGCGATCTGGTTTAATAACAGAGTGGAAACAGAAAAGGAAATGCAAGTAATCCTAAAATGAAGAAACATTTATTTTCAGTTATAAGTGGTACAATTTTTTGTTTTACAACGAGGGGAAGAGGTCTGAATTATGGTGGATTTGTTGATCGCCTATAGGTTCAGATCAAAATCGAGCAGTTGGGTGCAATACTACTAAAAACAACAGGACCCCACCACATTGGGCTAGTAAATGATAGAGGTCGGATGAACATTCTTATTGTTAACTAATGTTCTTGAACACACCTAATAAATAGCACGTTTCACACTGTCCAGCAACCAGCCAAATCCGTCGTAAGTAATGAATTGTGTAACATATTAACGACAGGGACACAACACATCTTCTTTTCCATGTGTCATTGTTCTTCATCGGCGTAGGGTCGGCATGGTTATTAACGGATTTGGCGTAGTTACTTTAAGAGATAAGCGGAGATTAACATGGGTTCATATCCTACTTCCTAGTATTGCATACCTTATCTTGTTAACGCATAACTACCTTTTCTTCTTGCAACATCCTTATATATGGTTATTTATAAAGGAATAATTTGCTAATAGCTCACAGGACAATGTAAAATCCAACTTCCCTGTAGCATAGAGTTCGTAAATTGAAGCATTGTGGCCGTGCTTGCAAGTTACAACATAGGCTGGTTTCCCACACCTAATAATATGTTCAACCCTAATATGCAACACATTAACTAAAACGTGGAGTAAACGCTGTTGCATCCTAGTTTGTGGATACTGTACAGAATTTAACAATCATTTTCTGAGTATGCTGGTGAATTAAATAAAAATTTAATTTATACACGTAACCATATAACTCTCTTGCCAATGCCTTTCCTAGATGGATGTCTGGAATACTCCTCTATGATACAGACAAGGGGGAGAATGAGTCAATAATTAAATCACCGAAGACTAAGTGCTCTCATGGTTATGATGGAGTGCCTAGCGTAGTATTAAAGTATCGTGCTGCACATGTTATCCCTGTATTTACCCAAAATTGTAATTTTTCCTTTAGGAATTGTCAGTTTCCTGAACGATTAAAGTACTCAGTAGTAAAACTGCCTTGTACGAAGGGAGAAAGGGATAATGTAAACAATTGTAGACATATTTCTATGCCATCAGTGTTGGCTAAAGTTAGTGAAAAGTTTGTGTATGTAAGGATAATTGATCATTTTGTATCTCACGATTTGCTACCAAATGTACAGTTCGCTAATAGAAGTCATTTAGCAATGAAAATACTATATCCTCTTTCTCTGTGAGGTACTGGATGGGTTGAACAAAAGGTTTCGAAAGCTAGGCATATTTTTTTTTTTTTTGATTTAACTAAGGCGTTGGATTGTGTTGGTCACAAAATATTGCTCTGGAAGCTGGACCATTGCGGAATACGGGGAGTAGTTCACGGATGGTTCACCTCTTACTTTAGCAATAGGCAGCAAAAGGTCATTGTTCAGAATGTTGAGAATGACTGTGATGTGGGGTCTGAGTGGGGTACAGTCAAGTGGGGCGTGCCCCAGGGCTCAGTGTTGTGGCCACTCCTGTTTCTTATTTATACACTCCTGGAAATGGAAAAAAGAACACATTGACACCGGTGTGTCAGACCCACCATACTTGCTCCGGACACTGCGAGAGGGCTGTACAAGCAATGATCACACGCACGGCACAGCGGACACACCAGGAACCACGGTGTTGGCCGTCGAATGGCGCTAGCTGCGCAGCATTTGTGCACCGCCGCCGTCAGTGTCAGCCAGTTTGCCGTGGCATACGGAGCTCCATCGCAGTCTTTAACACTGGTAGCATGCCGCGACAGCGTGGACGTGAACCGTATGTGCAGTTGACGGACTTTGAGCGAGGGCGTATAGTGGGCATGCGGGAGGCCGGGTGGACGTACCGCCGAATTGCTCAACACGTGGGGCGTGAGGTCTCCACAGTACATCGATGTTGTCGCTAGTGGTCGGCGGAAGGTGCACGTGCCCGTCGACCTGGGACCGGACCGCAGCGACGCACGGATGCACGCCAAGACCGTAGGATCCTACGCAGTGCCATAGGGGACCGCACCGCCACTTCCCAGCAAATTAGGGACACTGTTGCTCCTGGGGTATCGGCGAGGACCATTCGCAACCGTCTCCATGAAGCTGGGCTACGGTCCCGCACACCGTTAGGCCGTCTTCCGCTCACGCCCCAACATCGTGCAGCCCGCCTCCAGTGGTGTCGCGACAGGCGTGAATGGAGGGACGAATGGAGACGTGTCGTCTTCAGCGATGAGAGTCGCTTCTGCCTTGGTGCCAATGATGGTCGTATGCGTGTTTGGCGCCGTGCAGGTGAGCGCCACAATCAGGACTGCATACGACCGAGGCACACAGGGCCAACAACTGGCATCATGGTGTGGGGAGCGATCTCCTACACTGGCCGTACACCACTGGTGATCGTCGAGGGGACACTGAATAGTGCACGGTACATCCAAACCGTCATCGAACCCATCGTTCTACCATTCCTAGACCGGCAAGGGAACTTGCTGTTCCAACAGGACAATGCACGTCCGCATGTATCCCGTGCCACCCAACGTGCTCTAGAAGGTGTAAGTCAACTACCCTGGCCAGCAAGATCTCCGGATCTGTCCCCCTTTGAGCATGTTTGGGACTGGATGAAGCGTCGTCTCACGCGGTCTGCATGTCCAGCACGAACGCTGGTCCAACTGAGGCGCCAGGTGGAAATGGCTTGGCAAGCCGTTCCACAGGACTACATCCAGCATCTCTACGATCGTCTCCATGGGAGAATAGCAGCCTGCATTGCTGCGAAAGGTGGATATACACTGTACTAGTGCCGACATTGTGCATGCTCTGTTGCCTGTGTCTATGTGCGTGTGGTTCTGTCAGTGTGATCATGTGATGTATCTGACCCCAGGAATGTGTCAATAAAGTTTCCCCTTCCTGGGACAATGAATTCACGGTGTTCTTATTTCAATTTCCAGGAGTGTATAAATGATTTGCCCTCTAGTATTACGGACAACTCAAAATATTTCTGTTTGCTGATGACATTAGCTTGGTAGTTAAGGATGTTGTGTACACCATTGGCTCGGTTTCAAGTAGTGCAGTTCATAACCTAAGTTGATGGCTTCTAGAAAATAAACTAACGTTCAATCACAGTAAGATTCACTTTTACAGTTTCTAACACACAATTCTACAAAACTTGACGTTTTAATTTCACAAAATGGGCATATTATTAGTGCAACTGAACAGTTCAAATTGATAAGTGTTCAGATAGATAGTAAAATGTCGTGGAAAGCCCACGTTCAAGATCTTGTTCAAAGACTTAATGCTGTCATTTCTACTGTTCAAAAGGTATCTGAGGTGAGTGATCGTCCGACACGAAAACTAATTTCCGTTGCTTATTTTCATTTGCTCATGTCGTATGGTATTATATTTTGGGGTAGCTCTTCCCATTCTAAAAGGATATGTTTGGCTCAGAAACGGTCGATTCGGGGAATAAATAGCGTAAGTTCACGAACCTCTTGTCGACTCCTGTTGATGAGTCTAGGTATTTAGATATTGGCCTATCAATATATATATATTCCTTACTGTCATTTCCTGCTAACACTGTTAGCTTATTCCCAAGAATAAGCAGCTTTCACTCAGTTAATACTCGGTAGAAATCAAACCTGCATTTGGATCGGATTTCCTTGACGCTTGTGCAGAAACGTGTCCAGTATACTGCTGCATCCATTTTCGATAAGCTACTACTCGAATTAAAAACCTTAGCAGTAACCCACGCGCTTTCAAATGGAAGCTGAAGAGTTTCCTCATGTGTCACCACTTCTGTCGAGGAGTTCCTTGTAAAAGTAATCTGATACTTGTTGTATTGTTGATTGCGTTTACTTAAACTTTTAGACTCACTTTTTCGTGTTCATAAAGAGTTTATTTTTATCTGTTTTTACTTTTTATGTTGTAATTTCACACGTCAAGTTCCGTAGGACCATACTGAGGAGCAAATCTCCGAGGTCATGGAACGTGTCAGTACACGTTCCATGACCTCGGACATTTGCTCCTCAGTATGGTCCTACGGAACTTGACGTGTAAATAAAAAATGAAAGAAGAAAGAAATATCATCACCCCGTACGAAAACTGGAATTTATTGTTAAAGTAATTATTATTGATCACTATGTACGAACCTCAAAACAAGAAGTAATGCAAGGAAGGAGATACTGAGGAAGGAATGGGTAAGTTTTTTTCTTGACTCCTACATCGATTCACGCTTGTCACTTGCTTATGTACATGTTGCTCCTACTAAATCTTCGTTCTGTAATGAACACATCTAACCTACTTAGGTCGACGTCTATGAAATTTACAGTAGTCTTGCATAATTTTGGTTTTATCACGGAAATCATAGATACATGAGCAGAGAGCATTTATTGTGTATAGTAGCAGCGTAATGATATCTGGAAATACACTAAACTAAAAATAATATCTGACTGAACATATGAGACACTAATAAAGTACGAGTGCAATCTTAAGGATTAACTAGTATTCGACTGGCAAAGCATCACATCCCTGTTCCTAATATTTCTACTCTTATTCCTTTTATTGTCATTAGACATAAGAGTAGTTTTCCGTCCATCAAGTACCCATACAGTTAGTTCATTAGTCCAGTGCCTTTCGTCATACATCATTCTTTTGCTGCCGTAGACCCTCTGAGTCGTCGTCATTTTAAGCACATTTGTCTAACGTCTTCCTGCAACCACTGTCAATTGCTTCCTATTGAGTTTTGCTCTGAGTAACATTTTTATGCAATGTCTTACATGAATTATGATGTTTTGAATATTCTTCAAATCGACTGCTTGCGTAATGTCAGTAGACTCCAATTCGAAGAGTGAATTCTCGTTGATATTCAACTTCTAATATCTGCTTTGTCTGGCACAATTTCGCTTTGTAAGTAGCTGTATCTTTTTACTACACTGACTCAGTGTTCGAGATTTTTGTTTAATAGTTCATGGGCCCCTACACAACACACAGTCATTTATATCTTGGGATCTTTTGATGTTTCCGCTTAAGCGTTGTATTACGCTGTCTCTTCATTTCATTAGCAATTCTTCCAAAACCTTTTCCAATATCTGTGGGTTGTTTATGTCACTGCAGAGGTTAGCACTACCATTGCAGATTTATCTTTAATGGGAAACTTGTATCTCCTTTTAAATTGACAATGAAAGTAGAAATTATACAATCGTTTAGAAATACGGTGGTGTTTCGGTGTAAGTGCTTGTCTAGTGGATGCCAGGGTGTCTTAATATTTTATTATTATTCATCAATACTGACCTTAGTGTTCATACGAACTGATAAAATTATTTTCAGAACTGTTAATTCCTTGAGCACTTGGTGTGTTGTGATCCGTTTCAGACAAGTCAAAGAGAAGTTGTATCTTATAAGAGTTCACGTTATGTGTAAGCAGCTACAGATCATAGTGAGAAATAATTGCTTCTTTGATTTTGAGTGTATAATACATATACTGTTCGGTATAAAAGGGTACATTTGTGTAGTATACACATTCCTCTCCAAAACCTTAAAAACGAGCTAGATAAACTAACGTAATATAGTAGCTAATAGAAGGAAATGAATTAAAATGCTGTAGCGTGTAGCCACAGATCTTCCAGTCGCGCACAGAAAGTTTGACGTCTCATGGCGTGAACCTAGTGTGACTATAGTGCAAAACTAGACAGCCCTCGCAACACGAGATAGCTGAAGGAACGTGGAAAGGTAGCATGTGTCAAATGGTTCAAATGGCTCGGAGCACTATGGGACTTAACAGCTGAGGTCATGAGCCCGCTAGAACTTAGAACTACTTAAACCTGAGTAACCTAAGGACATCACACACATCCATGTCCAAGGCAGGATTCGAACCTGCGACCGTAGTTGTCGCGCGGTTCCAGACTGTAGCGTCTAGAACCGCTCGGTCACCCCGGCCGGCACATGTGTCAATCAATGGGCAGCTGCGGTACACCGTGGATGAATTCATCATCACAAAATCGCCCAGGGAAACAAATTTGATGACTTCGTGGAACTGGAAGAACTGTGACGAGTGTAACCAATGATTTTGGTACAGCACACAACACTCTTGCACGTATATGGGGCACGTTCCAGACCAAAAGTACTGCTGCTGGAAGGAGAACAGATGGTCGACTATTACATTTTGCAACAAGCAGGAAAGGAACCCACATCAAACAGTGGATGCAATTGCAGCGACATTTAACAGGACTGAAAGGCACGCATTCTTACGCTCTAGAATGGCACGGCATCCATGCGCATGATCTGATTGCACGACGACCAATATGTTGTCTTCCGTAGGCAGCAGCACATCGCTGGCACCGTTTAGGATAGTGTGAAGAGTTCGGAAGCAGGTACAACGAGGGTTGGGGTCACGTGAGGGCAAATTCCGCCTGATTAGTGACTTTTGACCTAATTTGGGAAACATAACGTTCCCAGAAACATTGTGAAATACGTTTGTTTTGGTGGTCCAGATGTTATACTGTGTGAAGACATAATGCTACATGGGCGTACTGACTCCAGATCCGTGAAAACAGTACTGTTACCCGTCGACGTTAATGTATACTCCTTCCCGATGTCTGTCCTTTAATTTTTGTGGATGACAATGTGCGACCGCTTCGAACAGCGCACGCGGAAGATCTCTTGGAATGGGGGATATCGGCCAAGGAAACGGTTGCCCTTTCCCCGACAAATTCGATTGGTCTTTTGTGGGATGCAATGGGGAGTCGTACTGCTCCACCAACGCACCACCTGCCATTCTGCAGTTGTCAGTCTCCCTGGTGGTGAAGTCGAACGCCCTACCACGGGAATTCGTTACCAATCAAGCGACCAGCAAGGAATCACGTTCCAGGGCATTCACGTGTGTCCTTAGTGATCCTACACACTATTAGGTGAAATTCGTGGGCTACAGTACAGAGCGGGTGCGGCTATATTTGCGGAAATGGGACAAAGTAAGTTACTGTCAGTTGCACTCAAAATACAACTTTATTTCTTAAAACACACAATAAGAAAATCAAGATTTAAAACTCTCACGGTTTTAATGAAAGACATCCTTTGATTTAATTTAGATCGGCTGAAGGCCACATCGAAAATCCAAGGCACAAGGCCTAAGCAAGGAATTGAGGTACAGGAGTTCATCTGGAGGTTTCACTTCTTTAGAAATTTTTTTATGTTCAATGTAAATAAGCTGAAGGCCTTTTCCAATGAAACTCGGATGAAGGCATCACATTAATCAAGAAAAGTGTTACAGCTTAAGGCTGAGACAAAGATTTTCAAAGTTTAATCTACATAGAATGAAAACTCAGATGAAGGCCGCATATCAACAAACAATTTAACGGCTTAAGGCCTAAGAAGAAAACTTTCAATTTGAAAAGGCTAAACGCCTTATATTAAGATATTTCGTGTAGAACTCGGCTGAAGGCCTCATACTAAAGAATAACTAACTGATGACTTAAGAGAGATTAAAACTCCGCTAAAGGTCACACACAGTGCAGGAAACAATTTTACAGTTTAAGGCCTAAAAAGAAAGCCTTGCAATTCTAGTAAGCTAAAACTCGGCTGAAGTCCACACACAGTTCTTAAGACTACAAGAAAATCACTATGTGAAACACAAAGAGAGGCTCTGTGAAGGTTCCAAGGATCGGCCTGGGAATGTAACACTCACGCACGTTTAGGTGAGACAGGCAGCCAGACCGACAACCTCTTCATCGGAGCCGGCCGAAGTGGCCGTGCTGTTAAAGGCGCCAGACCGCTACGGTCGCAGGTTCGAATCCTGCCTCGGACATGGATGTTTGTGATGTCCTTAGGTTAGTTAGGTTTAACTAGTTCTAAGTTCTAGGGGACTAATGACCTCAGCAGTTGAGTCCCATAGTGCTCAGAGCCATTTGAGCCATTTCTTCATCGGAAGGCAACCCAACCAAAAGCCTGCCGACCAACCAACAGATGAGTTCTGCTCCACCCAACCAGCAAAACGACAACAAGATGTCAACAGCACTTGTGCCCATTTCAACCATGCCAGAGTAAACGCCCAAATATACCAACAACACCTCAGCTGTCGAACTACACGCCGTGATGGACAGCATCTACACGACGAGGAAAATACACTGCCGAAAACTACGTGAACGACCAGGGCAGGTCACCGGAACGTCAACGACCACAAGGCAGAAGATGCCGCTGGTACAGTTCATTAATGAAGGAATGAATTAAATCAAGCTAAACACCGTTCAGACAGATGGCTGCAATTCCAGACAACTTCAATGCACACCCGTTGTTGCTCACTGGGCTCACTGGAGTCTCACACAAAGCGACAACCAGAATCAAACGAAGATATGTGACAGCAGTTGAGGCTTGCTAGTAGATTAAGTGAACACTCAACTTTTGTGCCCAGGATCGGTGGGACTACGAACTTCGTAATCTTCGCAAGAAGCGCCTCACAACTCCAACCGAGCGTGCACGCCATCAGCGGCTCCGGCCTGACTACGCGCCACGGAGACTTCCTCGCTGCTCTGCCCCAACCGACCGACTGCCCAAGCCCGGAAACAGTCAAAGGACCAAATACCTGTCGGCGGATGAAACGACGGATCGAACGACCAAACAAGGGTCGTTCCCGTTCCAGTCTCCTGCTGTTGGACAGTTCAAGTGTGTCGCCAGCAGTCGGCGAGCACTGGCTGTCCGTGCCTCACCGGTGTTCTGTCCACGACTTCACTGCTGCTGCGTCCCGACTGCACTTCAGACACACGACGACCCGGAAATACTATCGGTCGCTCCAGAGATGGTACGACAGTTCACTTATCGATAAGCGCTTCTGCTGCCACTCACTGCAGGTAAGGCAGGAAGTCAGGGACTTTTTTTTTTTGTGGTTTTAGGGCGCACAACTTCAATGGTCATTAGCGCCCTGACTACTTTAAGAATGCACCGCGAGGCACAAGTTGACAACAACAACTAAAAGGGAAAACACGATAAAAGACAGACTGACAGGCATAGGATTAAAAAACAACATCATCAAATGTCCTTAGCGAGGTTTGTCAAATTGATAAAACAAAGAACACGAGCAGCTGCTCGTGGGTCATCCGCTAAAATGGCATCGAAAGTATTAGGCAGGTTAAGATCGAGGCGCAGTGTGTTAAGATCTGGACAGGACATTAAAATGTGTCTAACCGTCAGCAAGTGCCCACATAGGCAGAACGGCGCCGGCGCAGCCGTCAGCAGATGGCGATGGCTAAACCGGCAGTGTCCAATTCTTAACCGGGCTAAAACGACCTCCTCCCGCCGAGAAGGGCGTGAGGAGGACGTCCAAGCCACGGGAAGAGGTTTTAAGGCCCGAAGCTTGTTGTCGGTAAGTGCAGCCCAATCGGCATGCCACAGCGATAAGATGCGCCGACAAATGACCCTGCTAAAATCGGACGAAGGGACACAACAAGAAGCTGGCCGAGGCTGGAGGACCGCAGCCTTGGCCGCGGCATCTGCAGCTTCGTTCCCAGGGATACCGACATGGCCAGGAACCCACATAAAGCTAATCGGAGAACCGACGTCCACCAGCTGCTGAAGAGAGCGTTGGATCCGGTGTACAAAAGGGTGAACCGGGTACGGATCACTGAGGCTCTGGATGGCGCTCAGGGAATCTGAGCAGATGACATAAGCAGAATGTCGGTGGCGGCAGATGTAAAGAACAGCCTGGTAGAGGGCAAAGAGCTCAGCTGTGAAGACCGAACAATGGCCATGGAGCCGGTATGTGAAACTTTGTGCCCCGACAATAAAGGAACAGCCGACCCCGTCATTGGTCTTAGCGCCATCTGTATAAATGAAAGTCATGTTGATGAACTTCGAACGAAGTTCCAAAAAACTGGAGTGGTAGACCGAACCGGGGGTGACCTCTTTTGTGAGCGAGCTGAGGTCAAGGTGAACGCGGACCTGAGCCTGGAGCCAAGGTGGCGTGCGGCTCTCGCCCACTCGAAAGGTTGCAGGGAGTGAAAAATTAAGGTGTTGAAGGAGGCGACGAAAGCGAACTCCAGGGGGTAGCAGGGCAGAGACATACAACCCGTATTGACGGTCAAGAGAGTCGTCAAAAAAGGAACGATAAGACGGATGGTCGGGCATTGACAGTAGCCGACAGGCATACCGACAAAGCAGTATATCGCGCCGGTAGGTGAGTGGCAATTCGCCAGCGTCAGCATGAAGACTCTCTACGGGACTGGTATAAAATGCTCCGATCGCAAGTCGTAAACCCCGATATTGTATGGAGTTGAGGCGGCGTAAGATGGATGGCCGTCATTATTCATAATGAAGGTCGACAAGGTAACCAGATGGTCAACAGCAGAGCGGCGCCTACGAAATCCACATTGTACATTGGTAAGTAGGCGTCGAGACTTGAGCAGCCAAACCAATCGAGAGTTAACCATTCGCTCCATCACTTTACAGACACAGCTGGTAAGCGAGATAGGTCGATAACTGGAAGGCAAGTGCTTGTCCTTCCCCGGCTTAGGAATCGGGACAACAATAGACTCGCGCCAGCATGCGGGAACATGTCCCTCAATCCAGATGCGATTGTATGTACGAAGAAGAAAACCTTTACCCGCAGGAGAAAGGTTCTTCAGCATCTGAATATGAATAGAATCAGGCCCTGGAGCGGAGGACCGTGATCGGCCAAGTGCGGTTTCGAGTTCCCGCATGGTGAATGGGGCATTATAACTTTCACAATTCGAGGAGCGGAGGTCAGGTGGCCTAGCCGCCTCTGCCTGTTTGCGGGGGAGGAAGGTAGGGTGGTAATGAGCGGAGCTCGAAACCTCTGCAAAAAAGCGGCCGAAGGCATTGGAGACAGCCTCAGGGGCCACAAGGACTTCATTCGCGACCTTCAAGCCAGAAACTGGGGAGTGGACCTTAGTGCCAGATAGCCGGCGCAGGCTACCCCAGACAACAGAAGAAGGAGTAAAACTGTTGAAGGTGCTTGTGAAAGCAGCCCAGCTGGCTTTCTTGCTTTCTTTAATAATACGACGACACTGAGCACGTAATCGTTTATAATTGATACAATTCGCCACTGTAGGGTGGCGTTTAAAGGTGCGTAAAGCACGTCGACGAGCACGTAAAGCGTCTCTACATGCTGCGGTCCACCAGGGGACCGGTACGCGACGTGGAGAAGAAGTAGGGTGAGGGATGGAATATTCAGCAGCAGCGAGAATGACTTCCGTGAGGTGTGCGACCTGACGATCGCAGCTTGTGAAGGTTTGATCCTGAAAGGTCGCCCTGGAAGAGAAGAGCCCCCAGTCTGCCTTGGAGATGGTCCAACTAGAGGAGCACGGAGAGGGAGTATGCTGCAGGAGATGGATAACACACAGGAAGTGGTCGCTCGAATACGTATCAGCAAGTGCATACCATTCAAACAGGCGTGCAAGTTGGGGAGTACATATAGAGAGGTCTAAATGGGAATAGGTGTGAGATGTGTCCGAAAGAAAAGTAGGGGCGCCAGTATTGAGGCAGACAAGATTGAGCTGGTTGAAAAGGTCTGCTAACAAGGAGCCCCTCGGGCAGGATGCGGGAGAGCCCCAAAGGGGATGGTGGGCATTGAAGTCTCCAGTTAACAAAAATGGTGCAGGTAGCTGAGCAATAAGTTGCATCATGTCTGCCCTGGTAACGGCAGACGCCGATGGAGTGTAAACGGTACAAAAGGAAAACGTAAAAGTGGGGAGAGTAATGCGGATGGCAACTGCCTGCAGGCCGGTGTGCAACGTGATGGGATCGTAGTAAACATCATCCCGGACCAGCAACATAACCCCTCCATGAGCTGGGATACCTACCACAGGGGGTAGGTCAAAACGCACAGAGGTGTAGTGTGCGAAGGCAATTTGATCACATGGGCGTAGCTTCGTTTCCTGGAGGGCTACAACGAGCGGACGGTGCAAGCGGAGCAGCAACTTCAAGTCCTCTCGGTTGGAGCGAATGCTGCGAATATTCCAGTGAATAAGTGCCATCGTAAGAAAAGGAAGATGAGAGAAGGGGTCACCTCGAATGCCGCTTAGGGCCTGGCTTCGAGCGAGCACTGCCGCCGCTATCAGTAGGCGGACAGTCATCGTCCATGGGGTCTATAGGGTCATCGGCCATCTCGGGAGGATGGCCGGGAGGGGGAGCTTCCTCCGCCGGTGAACGGCCAGATGTACGGCTACCAGCGGTGCGGCCAGGCGAAACGGATGACGGCCTGGGGCGGCAACTACTGGGTGGCGCAGGAGAAGAAATGCGCCGTGGCGGAGAAGGAGAACTGTGCTTCCTATGCGCCTTTTTGGAAGGACGTTTGGTGGAAGTACCGGTCGAAGGCTGGGAGGTCGAGGGACGGAGGAAGTCTGCACGGGATGGTTCCTTCTTGAAGGCCCGTGCATCTGACTTCGGGGTCTTCGACTTAGCAGAAGCTGAGGAAGGGGCTGGTGTCTGTGGGGTGATGGGAGGAAGAGGAGACGTCGACCGCGCGATCTTAGCACTGGCCGAACGGACGACCGTGGTGCTGAAGGTCAGATCGCATGTCTGGGTTGCTACCTCCCGGGTAGTCCGAGGAGAGGCGAGGACAGTACTGTATTTCCCCGCTGGGAGCAGCGTGGGCTTCCTACTAGCCAATAGCTTGCGAGCAGCCGAGGTGGACACTTTCTCTTTGACCCGAATTTCTTGGATACAGCGTTCTTCCTTATAGACAGGACAGTCGCGGGAGGATGCGGCATGGTCACCCTGACAGTTCACACAACGAGGAGACGGAGGTGGACAGTCACCCTCATGGGCATCCCTGCCACAAGTGACACATTTAGCCGCATTGGAACAAGACTGTCGAGTGTGATTGAAACGCTGACACTGGTAGCAGCGCGTAGGTGTCGGGACATAGGGGCGAACAGAAATAACCTCGTAGCCCGCCTTGATGCGCGATGGCAGCTTAACAGTATCGAAGGTCAAGAAAAGTGTCCGGGTCGGTACAAGGTCATCGTTGACCTTTTTCATGACCCTATGGACAGCCGTCACGCCCTGCTGAGCGAGGAAAGATTGAAGCTCCTCGTCAGTCAATCCGTCGAGGGAGCTAGTATAGACTACACCACGAGACGAATTCAAAGTTCGGTGGGCCTCCACCCGGACAGGGAACGTGTACAGGAGGGTGGCCCGAAGCAGTTTTTGTGCCTGAAAGGCACTCTCAGTTTCTAGTAATAAGGTGCCGTTACGCAACCTGGTACAAGATTTGACAGATCCGGCTATGGCATCTACGCCCTTCTGAATAACGAAAGGGTTGACAGAGGAAAAATCCTTTCCGTCCTCAGATCGAGAAACTACGAGGAACTGTGGGGCAGGCGGTAGTACTTTTGTCACTGTTGGCTGGTCACGTTTCCGTTTTTGGGTCGAAGTCGAGAGAGATGGAGTAGAATCCATTGCGGAGGAATCCCCCATGATTGCCAGCGTCTCCGATGGCGCGCTCCTTCCTTGTGGGGACCCTCTCAGAGGGCACTCCCGCCTTAGGTGAATGTTTACACCTCAGGTCACACCTCCCGAGAAACAGACGGAGGGACCAATCGGCATGGTCAGAAGGTATCAGCTCAGGCAATCACCCCTCCCCGGGCCTGGCCTTTACCAGGGGGTACGCGCGTGCTTTACATGTCTACCCAGGGCGGGGACTTACGCGTTACCCCGTCACCGGCTACGCGTGCGAACGCGTGGGTCGGCCTTCAGGCATGCACAGGGAGGAAGGAAGAAGAGGAAAAAGAAGAGAGAGAGGGAGAAAGAGGACAGACTGTCTCAAACGCCAAGGCGGAGACCAGAGAAGGCAAGGAGAAGAAGGCAATGAGAAGGCAAGGAGAAGAAGGCAATGAGAAGGCAAGGAGAAGAAGGCAATGAGAAGGCAAGGAGAAAAAGGCAATGAGAAGGCAAGGAGAAAAAGGCAATGAGAAGGCAAGGAGAAAAAGGCAATGAGAAGGCAAGGAGAATAAGGCAATGAGAAGGCAAGGAGAAGTCAAGGGAAAGAGTAAGGAAGACAGTGAGGTGGAGAAGAGCAAAGAAAGGAACCAACAAAAGGAAGGAAGAAACGATAAGTGAAAAACCAAAAAGACCACGATTATAGGTCGTGGAACCGTCCGTCTCCGGACGCAGGCCCTAACTACCCCCGTGAGGGGGATGGACTCCTTTTAGTCGCCTCTTACGACAGGAAGTCAGGGACGCTAGTATATGGAATAAGAAAACGAGGCTGCAGTACCGTAAGAGAAGAAGACAAGCTATAAACGGCATGAACACGAACCGCGCACCGCTCATTAGCAACCATGGCCCTTCCTTTGTAATGCCCAGGGGACATAAATCGTGGTGCCTTAGGAGTTATTGTTGTCTTGGATTAAAAGTGTCGTTTATGTCCGTCTCATTGCGTGTTTCATTTATTTACCTTCCGTATTATACTTTAGCTGTTTTTTCTATATAATTGTGGTCCTAGTTACATCGAGCGTTCTTTACTTCGAGTTGTCTACCACGTGTAGATAAATTACTTGTGTTCGTGCTATATTTAGAAGGAAGACCTATGTTCTTCTGGTTGCGACATTCTAATAGGTTGTAGTAGTTAGCACAAGAGCCCTGTAAAGTTATTCTAGCCATGGAAAGGGGGCCCTACGGGGTAGGTGGCTACCCATCCGCTTTGATGGCAGTCCTGCCTCATTCGACGGCCGACCAGTAACCACTACTCTCGGCGGTCGCGTAGGCCATGGAAGTTCTGAATGATTGTCCCTGCTACGACACCATCACCTCATCTGGCACCCTTGCTTCGGATACTGCACAGGAGCGGACAATGGAGCATGTTTAAGAGCGGAAGAGCGACAAACGAGCAGCAGTCGCCGTGGAGCAGTACGACAACGAAACAAGGGTGTGGCCAGCTTATCGCAGCGGTGCTTAGATATTAGAGCTATGATATTAGAGAGCCCCGCAGCTGTAGACCCATCAGTGCATCTGCTCATTCCAAGATCTTCTAGTTTTGCACCAACTCATCATACAAACAATGCTGTACCTTCCAGTCTGTCGGTTTATGCAACGACTAAATATAACCCTTATTGAGACATTGGCCCTTGCTGTATATATACGTGTAGCGTTGGTAGGCTGCATACGATGGCAACTAAAAAGCCTGTGTACACAACGAATTCACAGTGCAGGCAGGACATTACAATTATCTTGTCAGTAGCACGGAATAGAGTGACAGGTGATCTTAAATTTCCAGGCGCAGCTTACTTACTGATTTTCAGATCACCAACTGGAGGCCTTTGGACCAAGCCACGTGATCAAACGGCAAGGTGTAATAAAAAAGGTTGACACCAGCTTAAATTAGGAAGAACTATCGAACTCTTGCATGTGACAGTTTTACCCTATACGGTCATGCATGTTAGAAGCATGTCAAAAAGTTGATGAAGGACGGAATCACCACTAACGCACCATTTATTGGTTTAGTTTGGTACGCAAGTACTGCCAAATTGTGTTTCAATTTACGGGATTCATTGTCCAGCGGATATTTATGTTCCTTCTGTGCGCCACTGTTTTAACTGTCTCACATTGAGTCATGTAAGCACCCAGTGCCACTCTGCCATAAGATGCCCCAAATGTGGTGGCGATCATGCGCGAGTCGACTGCTTCTCCACTCAGCCGTGGTGTGTATAGTGCAACCAGGCGGATGAGGCAGTAAACCGGGGTGTGCCCAGAACACGAGTGCCAGAGGTACGTTAAGTAAGTCGCTTGTAGGCAAGGCGTTACTTTCGTGGAAGCCGAGACGGCTGTCTCACCTAGGCTGTATGTCGAAGCAGTGCGGTCTCCTTCACCCCATCGTGATGAATGCGTCTTCCCATCTCTACCAGTTAAGCGGCACAGATAAACATCACAAAAACAACAACGCCAGCCCGCATACCCGACGCCCATATCCCGACGTCCTCCACCACCAACTCTGCACCCGAACATTCTGCCACTGGGACCATTCGGAAGCATCCCGTATCCACCGCAACACCAAGCCTTAATGTCGCTGAATAATTTCCGCTCCGGAGACACAAACAGGCAGAACGTCAGTTCCGCAGTCACATTCCAAGAAACTCTTTAATCTTATTATGCACTCCATTCACGAAATCAAGACGCCACAACAAGGACCAGTCAATTCCACAGCAATACACCATATGTAACTGGGGACTGTAACTCATCAAAATGAGGATTACAATTCTGTAATGAGAACCCACGTCGCTGATTTACAATAGAGAAATTACTTTCACAAGACAGACATTATAGCTCACTCACAAACTTGGTTGAAACTACGTATATAGACTATAAAATTACGCAAGAAATGCTTTTCTCAAAAAACTGTAACATATCTGAGAAATACTCAGAAGCACAACTAAATATTTCTTTATTTGGGCTACTGGTAACAGACTCTTGTGCAAATATTTGACGAGATGCTACCATCGGTGTTTGGGCGATATTTTTGTGATCAACGCGATTTTCGGGCGGCACCTGCAACTCCAAATTAATTTTTATGCTCTGATTTTCATTTAAAGTTATTTTTAATTATGTTTTCAACTCTGCTGCCTTGTGAAATACTGAAAAATAATAACTCCATTGTTCGACCTCTCTCCAAATAAGAACTGCAGCCCTAACACTTAACCGCCATAGATAGGTAATTAGGCTGTTATGGTACTGAGTACGAATTTTTTCCTTACCATAATGGTAGTATGAATCAAAATCGGATTTCCTCTTCGTTCTTGTCACAATTACAAACTATCACAACAGTGCACGCCGAAATAACGAAAAATGGCAGCATATACACTCCTGGAAATGGAAAAAAGAACACATTGACACCGGTGTGTCAGACCCACCATACTTGCTCCGGACACTGCGAGAGGGCTGTACAAGTAATGATCACACGCACGGCACAGCGGACACACCAGGAACCGCGGTGTTGGCCGTCGAATGGCGCTAGCTGCGCAGCATTTGTGCACCGCCGCCGTCAGTGTCAGCCAGTTTGCCGTGGCATACGGAGCTCCATCGCAGTCTTTAACACTGGTAGCATGCCGCGACAGCGTGGACGTGAACCGTATGTGCAGTTGACGGACTTTGAGCGAGGGCGTATAGTGGGCATGCGGGAGGCCGGGTGGACGTACCGCCGAATTGCTCAACACGTGGGGCGTGAGGTCTCCACAGAACATCGATGTTGTCGCCAGTGGTCGGCGGAAGGTGCACGTGCCAGTCGACCTGGGACCGGACCGAGCGACGCACGGATGCACGCCAAGACCGTAGGATCCTACGCAGTGCCGTAGGGGACCGCACCGCCACTTCCCAGCAAATTAGGGACACTGTTGCTCCTGGGGTATCGGCGAGGACCATTCGCAACCGTCTCCATGAAGCTGGGCTACGGTCCCGCACACCATTAGGCCGTCTTCCGCTCACGCCCCAACATCGTGCAGCCCACCTCCAGTGGTGTCGCGACAGGCGTGAATGGAGGGACGAATGGAGACGTGTCGTCTTCAGCGATGAGAGTCGCTTCTGCCTTGGTGCCAATGATGGTCGTATGCGTGTTTGGCGCCGTGCAGGTGAGCGCCACAATCAGGACTGCATACGACCGAGGCACACAGGGCCAACACTCGGCATCATGGTGTGGGGAGCGATCTCCTACACTGGCCGTACACCACTGGTGATCGTCGAGGGGACACTGAATAGTGCACGGTACATCCAAACCGTCATCGAACCCATCGTTCTACCATTCCTAGACCGGCAAGGGAACTTGCTGTTCCAACAGGACAATGCACGTCCGCATGTATCCCGTGCCACCCAACGTGCTCTAGAAGGTGTAAGTCAACTACCCTGGCCAGCAAGATCTCCGGATCTGTCCCCCATTGAGCATGTTTGGGACTGGATGAAGCGTCGTCTCACGCGGTCTGCACGTCCAGCACGAACGCTGGTCCAACTGAGGCGCCAGGTGGAAATGGCATGGCAAGCCGTTCCACAGGACTACATCCAGCATCTCTACGATCGTCTCCATGGGAGAATAGCAGCCTGCATTGCTGCGAAAGGTGGATATACACTGTACTAGTGCCGACATTGTGCATGCTCTGTTGCCTGTGTCTATGTGCCTGTGGTTCTGCCAGTGTGATCATGTGATGTATCGACCCCAGGAATGTGTCAATTAAGTTTCCCCTTCCTGGGACAATGAATTCACGGTGTTCTTATTTCAATTTCCAGGAGTGTACATTGAATTAAGCTGCAAGTAAGAACTGAAGTAACTGATTAAACAGCTACTGAGTTCAAGTACGGTCAACAATATACAGTAGTTTGCCTTGGCTAAAGTAGAGGTGGGTGATACCTCATGGTGCTACAAATATGTCGGGAGTTTAAATCTATAGACGGCCTTGTTTCCTATCGATAGTGCGTGTTTCATTTATGGCGTATGATTGAATATCAAAATATCTTTAAATTTCACTACACAACAACTTCGTCGTGCGTAATTTCAATTAGGTGAATGGGGGTTAGGACCCATGACCCTCGGCCCCACTGTCTACGTCTCTCACATATGAAATGAATTAAGTAAAGGAAGTGCAATAAATAGTATCCTATACGACAAATGTTATCCTTGCCGTGAATTTATATGCTCGTTGCAGAAAAATTATTACTATTATCAATATATGAAGTCATTAAGTAAAACGAAGCAAGTTATTACGTAGATCAGTAACAGTGGCAATCCACAACACAGACAGATGAATCAATACTTTAATGAAAGAAATGGTATATTTACTTAGATGAAGTTCATTTGGATATTAAGCTGGATTATTACGTCGCTGTGAAGTCGACAAATAATACCAATGGTAACGAAATTATATGAGGAAGTCAAGACTAAATTTTGATCGTGTGTAAGAAAGAGGATTAATTGAACTTGATAAGTCTTATGTATTTCAGTGTATGGTCAGTGTGAAATGAGGGTTAGGTCTAGAATGCAGGCTGGTAGAACAGCCTAATAGCAGTCACCCATTAAAAGGATACTGCAGTCCTGGGTGTTTTAACATAAAATTTATATTACAGCCTTGTAACTACAGTTGGAAAAACGGTTATTGTAGTTACCAGGGGCAGCTATTAGACTACTGCCGACTCTTGAGTGAAGTTGTTAGGTATGAAATGCGGTCACTAGTGGATCTGGGTAGGGATCGATGTATTTGTTTATTGTGCTAGAAGTAGAATCAAAGAGGATCAGTAGTGATCCAGTGTTTGCAGGAGGAAGAAGATATTGTAGTAGGTAATCCGACTTTATTACTAAGGTTGATATTATTCGTATTGCACTGAGGAGCGTAACAAAATAGTAAGGTAAAGACTGGTTAAGAAAATCTGATCCCACATACATACATGATAAAGTAGACTTAGAAGGAATACTGTTAACAAGAAGAAGATTGAAAGTACTCATGTTATGCTGTGTCCCATAGAAATCTGACATTTATCGAGGAAGCTAAGTTCTTATACCTGTTTAAGAACAGCCGTGATTAAGAAGTCAGTTTACAATTGACCCAGCCTGTGGTTTGTTTGGATACACTCTAGAATCTAGATGGCAATTCCTCGTCTTAGGGGGGAAGGATGTAACAATTCATCTATGTCGACCATTAGTAAATAAATTTGATACTCGTGCACATCACTGAGAAAAGGGACTGAATTAAACAATATTACTGAGGGACCAGGTAAAAACCCCAGGTAATATACTACTCATGTGCAAATGTTTATTAAAATTAGTTATAGAAAGTAGATCTTAAAGTTGCCATTCAGCATGCATAAATGTTGGAGAAATATAGTGCCTAGCCACGTATGGGGTGCAGTGACATCAGGGCGACAAAACCAGCACCTGTGGAGCATCGGGTGACTACTGCTGCGGAACATGAAACTGAAATGAATATCGTTAATCTTCAGTCTTTGAGCTGGTATATTCGAACGTCTAACGAAACATTTCTATTTTTCGACAAAATACCATTCTTATTAAAATTAATACTTAATGTTAATTTGGAGTAAATTATTCCAAGCTAATGTGGGAATTCACTGCACGTTGAGAATAACGTGACCGGCCGCTGTGACCGAGCGGTTCTAGGCCCTTCAGTCTGGAACCTCGTGACCGCTATGGTCGCAGGTTCGAATCTTGCCTCGGGCATGGGACGTGTGTGATGTCCTTAGGTTATTTAGGTTTAAGTAGTTCTACGTTCTAGGTGACTGACTACCTCAGGTGTCCCATAGTGCTCAGAGCCATTTGAACCATTTTGAGGAACGTTGATTTGCATAGTGCAAGTTAAACAACGTTAAAGCATTTCAAATAGTTATGATTTTTAATATGAATGTGTTCCATTGACACAACTGAATTGCGATAAGCGAACTGCAGTTAATTATTCTGAGCAGTTTCATTTGAATGTGGTGTAGTGTAACGACTTAAGTTTTGTATAAATGATTTTCTTTTGACATATGACCATGTGCAGACTTCGTCACCTGCGACAGTTAGAAAACACTTCAAAATAATTTAAATTCTTTTTAAAGTTGTCTCTGAATGGGTCTTGAACGAAACTGTAATTAAAACATCATCATTTGAGTCGTATGCGCAAAATTACGTCACTAAGTCCATTTGGTTTGCGCATACTTATTTCAATTTTGATGTCGTTTGCTTCTTCTCAGAAATTATATTAATGCAAGTTATATGCTTTAATAAATCTTAAAACAACATTGAATAAACTTTTAAGACTCAAACTTGCGATGACCGTAGTCAATAATTAATAATCTTGTCAAATAAATCAGTAATAATTCTTCCTGACTATAATTCTTCATAAATAAATTCTCGGAACACGTATTTAACTTTTGTCGCATACACTAGTTTATTATCTTCATATATACTGCATATAGACGGGAACATGAGTCTTGACAAGGTAGGACTGAACATTTACAACATGATTAAACTTTCTATGACGTCATTGTTGTAGAAACAATACAAATTCTTATTTTTTCAGTTTTTAGAAGCACGACGCAACAACTCGGTTTCAGGATCTTCTGTTGCTCTTTGGCTGTCGACCCGCGACGTATAGTGGCCAGCAATTTTCTCTCTCGTCCCGGCAGTGAAGATGCTGTCTCCGTTCGTTGCGCCGCCCTTTCCGTACATGAAACATAGGAATAAATACAAAACCTTAGATAATTCACAACCATTACAAATATTACAAAATACATAAGCAAAACACGAAATTAAACTTATATACACCTGCAAACTGGGCTGACACTGGTGGATGGGTCACGCTTCAATTTCGCGTCCCACTACAGTGGGAAAGTAGTTGCGAACAATGAGCGAATAGCTTCATCACCTCCAGGAAGCGCTCAGGATCGGAACTGTACAATCATAACTTCGTATTCCAGTCACGACCCGACAAGTGGAAAGCCATACAAGGTAACAACAGCCATGCTAACAGCCTTTATCGAGTTCTCGGGGACCCTACTGTCCCCGGACTGGTCCGCTAAGTCGCAGGATATTACTCCCGCCGAAAATTTCGGGGGCTATATGGAACATCATGTGAAACATAGTGCTCAACATTCCCACGATGTAGTGGCTTTACAGGATGTCGGCCTCAGTGCGTTACTTCAGCTGGAATTATCACACTTGTGGAGATGTTCGTAGCAGATTTTAGAGATAGACGCGGTGTTAAAGGTTAACAGTGTCATGTCTCCTTGGTACAGCTGATTCATTGAAGCATACAAGTTGTGCAGCAGAAACATTCAAATATTACTTTCAGTTTAAAGTACAAGTATTCTACATATCAATGGCAGTAACATATGAGGGTAAATGCGCAACGTTAGTGGTGTTTTCGACAATATGAATTGCAATACAGAGCGTCTCTGGTAGGAGGTACAGCTGCGTGTCTTTTATTACATTGGTGATCATAACTGGATTTAATAACACAGTGCCCATACTGAGGACAGAGCACATTAAAACGAAATTACCTTTAACATTAGTTTATTATCAGTTTGTTAGGACCATTTAGGATGTCTATTGTATGAGTGCGGATTTTGTTCCTGTATGAAATTTAGATTAACTGTCTTTCAATTACGGATAGTGCACCACATTTCAAAATGCATATTGAAATGACTACGACTAACTGAAATACTTCAGTGTCGCATTCGTGAGATAATTAATAAAGGGATTACTTTTAGCAAGTTGCAGAAATGTGAACAAGGTATTCTGCTGTTGCCTTTATTTCGCCATTTACAGGGTGAGTCACCTAACGTTACCGCTGGATATATTTCGTAAACCACATCAAATACTGAGGAAACCGATTCCACAGTCCGAACGTGAGGAGAGGAGCTAGCGTAATTGTTTAATACAAACCATACAAAAATGCACGGAAGTATGTTTTTTAACACAAACCTACGTTTTTTTAAATGGAACCACGTTAGTTTTGTTAGCACATCTGAACATATACACAAATACGTAATCAATGCTGTTTGTTGCATTGTAAAATGTTAATTACATCCGGAGATATTGTAGCCTAAAGCTGACGCTTGAAACATTGTCCTCACTTCATTGCAGGGGCCCAGACAGCTGCAACATACATCGCGTTTCTACAGAATGATCTGCCAACATTGCTCTAAAATGTCCCACTGGAAACGCGTCGACGTATGTGGTATCAGCGTGATGGTGCACCTGCACATTCCGCAATTAACACTAGGCTGACTCTTGACAGGATGGTCGACGGGCGTTTCATAGGACGTGGAGGACGCATAAAGTGGCCAGCCCGTTCTCCTGATCTTACACCTCTGGACGTCTTTCTGTGGGGTACGTTAAAGGAGAATGAGTACCGTGATGTGCCTACAACCCCAGAGGATTTGAAACAACGTATTGTGGCAGCCTGCGGCGACATTACACCAGATGTACTGCGGCGTGTACGACATTCATTACGCCAGAGATTGCAATTGTGTGCAGCAAATGATGGCCACCACACTGAACATCTATTGGCCTGACATGTCGGGACACACTCTATTCCACTCCGTAATTGAAAACGCAAACCACGTGTGTACGTGTGTACATGGTAATGTACATGTACGTCAGTGAAAAAGACCAATAAAAAGGTATTAGCATGTGGACGTAATGTGCTGTTCCAGTCTCTTCTGTACCTAAGGACCATCACCGTTCCCTTTGGATCCCTACGTAATTGGGTGCTCTCCGATACACACGATCGAACAGCGGAGGAGTGGTACTCAAGTGTCAACTTTAGGGTACAACATCTCCGGATGTAATTAACATTTTACAATGCAACAAACGGCACTGATTACGTATTTGTTTATATGTTCAGATGTACTAAAAAAACTAACGGGGTTCCATTTAAAAAAACGTAGGTTTGTGTTAAACATACTTCGGTGCGTTTTTTTATGGTTTGTATTAAACAATTACACTAGGCCCTCTCCTCACGTTCGGACTGTGGATTCGATTCGTCAGTATTTGATGTGGTTTACGAAATATATCCACTGGTAATGTTAGGTGACTCACCCTGTTTTCTGAGAAGTCACCCTAATTTTAACTACAGTTCTGCTAAGCATTTGTGACTAATCATCTTAATGGCTTGACACACGAGCGCATATCTGTGTCTCTCACTTGTGTACCCACTACAATACGAATTCGTCCCATATTAAGCCAACGTTACAGTCTGTCACTTGACTTGGTCCATGATTTTCAAATGCACTAGTTTCGCATGGTGTGGATAATGAGTAAGTCATTAGAGATTCGAAACTGATTACTGAAGATCCGCAAATACCGCTTTTGGGATGGAATTCCAAAATAAAAGGAATAAATAGTTATTCCACACAACGAAAGTACATCAGACAAAGTACACATCTCAACTTCAAAATGAAACGTGCAGGAGTGTGCTGATGGTCATTGGAGTTTTACGCTACAAGAAATAGCGTTGTTACATTATCAGCAAATTAGCTTCATCTATGTGTCTTCTGAGGCTTTCCCGGTGAATGTGCTGTATTCTAGGTTCTCGGGTGTCCAGCCGGATCCGATCGTCGAAGTTCCACGATATTTCGGCGAACCACCTGATGATGGCTGAACGGTTATTCGCAGCAATATCGTGGAACTTCGAAGATCGGATCCGGCTGGACACCCGAGAACCTTGGGTCTAGCTTCATCTACTTTTTGGTTGGTAACTCTTTTGCTAGTCTCAAATTATTGTTTGATATAAATCGCATTAACTACTAATACTAGCACACCCATCAGTTATATGTTTCGTACAAGGGAGATACATCAGATTGCACAATTTTTGTATCCACACTTGGTTTTTAAAACTAAGTCCTGTATGAAGATTTTATTTGTGAATAAAATTCATTAACTCCTCTGTAAAATCTCAACGCAACGTAATTACTTACGCAGCAGGAGAATACTGATATAATTCGTTCTCTCTAAAAGAACTAATTAGCTAATGAAAGTAACAGCTTAGTAAACAGAAACCACAAGAGTCAGTTTAAACATTACAATTAAAATATTAGTTTTCGTACTAAACGCCGCAGTTTTCCGCTTAAGATACGTTGTTATGTTGCCGGACTTGAAAATAACTAAATATCTAGCAAAACTTTGAACTGCAAATTATTAAATACGTATACACGTATATAATGAGCAGTTTTAATTACTCAGTACTAGTGGAGGGTTTCCATTTCAGCTTGTCATTTTTTGCTGTGGTTGGTGGTATGAAGAATGTGTATTTTGCAATGCAATAACCTAATTAATGTACTGACGTAGCATACCAGAATCTCGAAGGTATTAATTTTCCCTAGTGTAGCTGCAGTATATTACAGGTCACCTAAGAGTCTCCACACAACCTGCTGTTCCCAATTTTTGTTTACTTTCTAGGAAATGCCTTTCCTGATAAGTAACAAAGTTTTCTAATCACGAGACAGCAAAAAGAAAAAAATCCTATTCTATTAATTTTCACGCCGGCAATTATTCCTTATACTGTATTAACTCAGGTCAAGATACGCCGTGTTTCCAACTTTTCAATGGACAGAAAGGACTGTTTTATATTGACATTGTATACATTCAATAGCACCTTCTGGTGCCAAAATTAAAGAATTTGTTAGTTGGTTTTGAATCCTGTTCTAACAAATCTTCGTAATTGAATAAGTGAATGATTTTTACGCTCTGAACCTGATGAACACTAGAAGAACCTGATAAGTCACCCAGAGGTACAACAGCGAGTTGTGAGTACACAAAAGCTGAATTTTGTGTTGTTTTCATGACTATGTGTGCCAAAGTAGCGCGGCCTTGTACGAACATTAGCCGCTGACCCTCAATGAATTACTTCATTCACAAATAGTCTAACGTACGCAGTTATCATGCCCTTTCCCTTTATTGCCAATGTATGCTAGACCAACATTTCTGGCTCGTATACTCGTCAGGACACGTTAGCAATGGCTCTCAGTGACTCATTAACCACTCAGCCGTCGTTTCAAATACTTTCACTGTCGTATTCAACAGAATGCATTATGTAATGAAACGTCAGCCTGGAAACTACGAAATATTCACTTAACTTCTCTTGGAAACTAGGAAATATTCACTTCACATCTCTGGTATTACAGTCTGTTGTAAACAATGTCCTAGTAATTGTAAGTACTTTACGTTACATTTGCTCCACAATTTGTCAAGAAGCGACAAGAAACAGCTGTTCAGCATTCGCAAAAAGTCATTAACATCTCGCAGGTGACTTACACCTCTCGTTCCACGGTATCTGCTGAACAGATGAAGAAAACATGTGCTTATATCTAAATAGAATTGCGTTGTTGCCGTTAGTAATTCTGTTTCAGAATTTACAATGTATAGATGTAAATGTATTTCGTGTGAACGTTGTAGGTGGATCACTGATCACGCGAATTGTTGATTCCAGATACTTTCAACTAATATTTTAGAAGCTCCTTTGTTGAACAACAAGTGTAGTGTACTAATGAAGAATATGTGAAGGTAATATGCCAGTTCAAGAGATTATCTGAAAGCAAATCTCTCATTATCGGTGTTTCTTGAATTTTCTGAGTGAATACTTAAAATAAATAATTCCATTCTTTACCAATGAAGCACAAGTAACAAATGTATGGGACTGTTTGCTACCATGCGTGGAAACCACTAGTTCTACAAAGGAGTAATACACCAGTTCCGACCGAATGCTGTATGCATATCCATATCTCAGCACACACCTTAATACCTATGAGTACTTTCTCAGTAGAAAAGATGTGTTTTCATTAGCGATGATGAACAACTACTGACAGCTCTCACATTACCCATTTTAGAGCATATGTTTACTCCATCTTTTTTTCCTTGTTTTGGTCCATACTAGTGCCTTTCAAAATAAGGAAGAGCCTGGAGAAGAAGTGACTTGTTTAATATTACCGAGGATGATGTAGTGCTCGTATGTATTAAGATTTACATTTTAGTTCCTTTATTTAGTACAGTTTTTGCTTAGAACGGTCGTTTCTGACATACCCCTGAATACTGACAACTCCGCCCGGCACATCCCGAGTATTATGGAAGAACAAAGGAGCGAGGTATGAATCTGAGATGTTGTCCATATTGTGATCTTCCGTCCAAGGATTGGATTGATGTCTGCTTACTGTACTCATTTCTTTATCTCCCTCTACCATTTTTATCTCCCACGCTTCCGTTCAGCACTAAATTGGTGATCGCTTGATGTCTCAGAATTTTTCCACCCATCGGTCCTTTCATCTGGTCAGATTAAGCCACAAATTTCTTTTCGCCACAGTTCTATTCATCATTAGTTACGTGATCTACGCACTCAATCTTCAGCTTTCTTCTGTAGCGCTACATTTTAAAACTTTGTCTTCTTCTCTAAACTGTTTATCGTCCTTGTTTCACCTCTTTCATGACTATACAGCTACATACCATACAAATACTTCCTGACTTACTTCTATACGTGATGTTAACAACTTACTCTTCTTCAGAAAGCCGGCTGGTGTGGCCGAGCGGTTCTAGGCGCTTCAGCATGGAACCGCACGCCCGCTACGGTCGCAGATTCGAATCCTGCCTTGGGCATGGACGTGTGTGATATTCTTAGGTTAGGTTCAAGTAGTTCTAAGGCGTAGGTGACTGATGTCCTCAGATGTTAAGTCCCATAGTGCTCAGAGCGATTTGAAGCACTTTCTCCTTGAGAAACACTTTCCTTGAAATTGCCGTTACACATTTTATATCCCCTCTACTTTGCCCTCTTCAGTTATGTTGCTTTTGTTGACGATCGTCTTACACCCCCCCAGCCCCCTCCATTTAAAGACACTATCCATTCTGTTGAATTGCTCTTCCATGGTCTTTGCAGTCTCTGACACAATAACAATCTTATCGGAAACCTCAAAGTTTTAATTTCTTCTTCCTGAACTTTAATTCCTACTCCGAATTTTTCTTTCGTTTCCTTTACTATTTGCTCAGAGTATAGACTGAATAATATCGCAACCACTGCTTCCCTTTCATGCTCCACGAATGTTGTAACGGCCGTCTGGTTTCTGTAGAGTTTGGAAATATCCTTTCACTCCCTGCATTTTACCCACGGTACCTTCAGAATTTCAACATTGTCAGAATCTTTCTACTATTCTACCTGACCAGATAAAACATATGTTCCGATTTCAGGGAACAACATGCACGATACTAGAACCACTTTCGAGCAAAACCTTAATTGGATAACGTAATTAGAGTTACGAGAGGCGTACAATAATTAATTAAACAATTTTTTCTGAGCAAATGTTGGTTGTATTCAGGATTTCAATACACCATACCATTCACCACGCTTTTGGCCATGACCTCTCTTTTTTGTGACGTCCTTACAGCTCCTTTCTGCTGGTGCACGTCGGAACCGACATCGTACTGCATCAATAACCCTCTTCCCACCCCCACTTCCTCCTCCCCCGGTGTCCATGTACATTCTTCATTGAACCAAACATATTGACGTCTGAAGATGTGCAATCCGGGTTTGTAGGAGTGATGAAGAAGAGTCAAATGAAGTTTTGTTAGCTCCTCTCAGGTGTTCAGAGTTGAGTGAGGCCTTGCGTTGTCATAGTGGAAGAAAAGCTGGTTTGCATTTTTCCAGCGATGAACATAATGCAGGAGTTATAAGTATACGCACCCGGCCGGCACAGGGGAGGTGGGACAGGTTTCCGCTATCTTGTTACGATGATGACAGTTACATCGCACAATGACTCACGGTGCTTTTGTTCACCGCCAAGGCCCCGCAGATATTCTCTAGTGAAAATCTTCAGTCTAATGGTTTTCCGTCAAAAGAATCCCAATGACACGTCTCTAATTAGAAAGCACCTCCATTACAGACGCTATTTTGAAGGCCCCGCATACAGACGCTACCTACTGGAATTTTACGATAGTTTAGGGCTGAAAAGGGAATATTCCACATTGTTCCACAGCAAATTCCGCATTTTCTCAACGAAAATCTGCCAAGAAGGACATGTTGCATTACTTATTGAACGCCCTTCGTATATTCAAAAAATTACTGAGGATGCTGCTCCGACACGAAGTTGTTAGCACAGGAGGGAATGAGGGCCACGGATGTATCAAACCAGCCTGAAGACTCATGATCCAAATAACAACTATACCTACTTAATATGGTTATTCCACTGCTCTCACTAGGTGTCCGACTTCGTTCAACCTTATGGTATATGCAGGGCTCAACTAGAAGTGACAGTAGTGGGGACTCCAGATGGCCGAGCGTTTGGAGAAAACAGCATTTCTGGTGTAGGTCTGGTGACAAATGAGCCATTTATATTAGCGTAGTTTCCAGGTAGCGGCCTGCGCACTGGAAAGAGTACAGAAACGTAATCCAGGTTCGGGGGGGATGGAGCCCCTACGTGAAACCCTTTCCTTAGTTTCGTCGCAAATAATCCGAAAAATGTGTAGAAAGTAAACGCGCATGCAACGCAGTGTGGTAAAATCCTTTACGGATAGTTATTGCTGGCTTTCTACGTTCATGCTGAAAAGAGCACTGGCTCTGTTCGACCGAGTATACTAGAAACGGTGGACGAATTGGCGGCAAAATGCAGCAATATCGCCATTACATCTTCAAAATCTGGGAAAATTACAACTGCCTTAAACTTTTGACTAACTCGATGAAACCCTACGTGCAGGAGAACAAATTGCTTCGGTTACCTGACCCGCGGGGAAGACAAACAAATACACAATTAAACGACGAGAATTTTCCAGATGAAAAAGGATTAACATCTTGCAGAATTACAACAATTCCCACTAAATGAACTCCGCTGCTGAAACCCTGCAATATCTGTTTTTATCATTAGCTTAAGACTTTAATCAAATAGCTTCAGAGCTACCCTAATCTGATCCAGAGGGAAAACGATATCACTTCCCAAGAAGACTCCATAAGATTACATTCCGTTGTACATCACCAGTCATCCTCACCAGTATTCGGTGAAATGATGCATTACACGTGGTTTGCTGTCAAACTGTGCCGTGAGCAAGAATCTTTTATGATTGTAAACCAAGTTTTTTCTATAGAAACTTGAAAATTATCATGCAATTTAAAAATTGTGGCGTTTGTAGCGTCTGCAAGATACCGAGAAAATTACTAATTCCCGTGTTTTTACGATTAATATCACCCTACACGTGTAACTGTAAAATAATGAAAGTAATTATACATACGAAGTTCTTGTATACGCCTTTTGATAGCTTCCTGGAAATTCATATCCTATCCCGGATTTTCCTTTGCTTTAGCTTTTAATGCATTTTCTGAAGACCACAACAATGAAAATATTAATAAATCCAATATATTGAACATTATTTCAGTTTACTTATTTTAAAAGTAACGTAAAAGACGAAAATGATAAACTTCCCGCCTAGAGGCTCGACCCCACGGCACTTGAACTTCCGCTCTGTACTCTTTCCGCTGCACCAGCCCGTGCCTGGAAACTACGCTTGCGTACTTGCAAATGGTTGATGCCACACGCACCCCGTAGGGAAAACGCTGTTTTCTCCAAACGGTTGGCCGTATGGACCTCCCACTTCTTTCACTTTCATTCTTGGCCAAGCCCATCACGGACCGTTAGTCTGAACTAAATCGGTTATGAGGAGTAGACGCGGTCCCTTAGGCAGTATATTCTCTCCATGATAGTAACAGCTACTTAGTTCGGGAACTCTGTCGAAGCTGACTGGACCACCGAAGTTATTCGGAAACACCGAAGACCGAAGTGAGTATCAGATTCGCTCTGCAAGTCACTCCGTGTTCATTGAAGGAGATGCACGATTTGCCATTTATCACTTTACTTCTAGATATTGGGATAGCAATTAAATCACCCAATTTAGTCAAAGGCCCTCACTCTTCAAAACAGCTTGAATTGGCTTTCCTTCAACTCTCTGGACAAAGAAATAGCACATGCCTTCCAAGTTTGCAGATAATTGAATACTCAGTAGAATTTCCTAAAATGAATATTTATCCTATGAAATTAATATTTAATCAGCCATGGTGGTTAAGGAGTTCTTGCATTTCGACGATATATACATATTTCCGTTTCGATACGAATGTACACTGCGTTGCTTTGACGCCACTTAAAATCC
This sequence comes from Schistocerca cancellata, assembly GCF_023864275.1. NCBI lineage: Eukaryota > Metazoa > Arthropoda > Insecta > Orthoptera > Acrididae > Schistocerca > Schistocerca cancellata. Next base: position 729,210,423 of record NC_064628.1, on the reverse strand, counting down.
CATGTACTGGACATGGAACAGTTAGTCTGTGTGAAGCATGTCTTAATAGAGTACAACTGTATATGCAGTCACAATGCGGTCTATGAGGGTCATCCTGCTTACCCGGAATTCCATTTGAAAGAGGGCGCTCAACTATGAGACATTCATACCTATTGAACTACGACACAGTCAGTAACACGTAGCGGGGACAAAAATCGAAACTTAAGACACGTAGAGGGACACGTATCACGTTGGAAAAAGTGGCGGAACATGGGACTATATAACTTTTAATCCGTCTTGATTTCAAAATGTTTATTCATGTAACCGGTTTCGGTTCCCTTAGAACCATCTTCAGATCTGTAATGGTAACGATACTAATTTACTATTTCATGAATGCAAGCACTTTTTCATCGTGTCTAATCAACATCAAATGAACCAGAACGTAACTGATATATCGGTTACAGGAGTAACCCGTCCAAATACAGCAACTTTCACATGTCGCGTCACGTAAAATTGGTTGGCAGAATGCACGTAATTTTATTAATTGTAACACTATTACCGACAGGTGGTGTCTGGTTCATTTGTTACATTACATATGCACTCAGTAGATTTTTGCAATTAACTTTTATATCTGAAAATACTTAATTAAAATCTGTAGATGTCAAGGTTAAAAATCTGTACTATTCACAATTAAGGAACACAGTAAAATTATCATTTTTATACGATAAAAAAAACAAAGGTTGATTTCTATATCCATGGCGCTGGTGTAGACTTCTTTTCCTCACTTCTTTTTCTCCATGGTCTGCTTCCGTGGTTCCCGCCATTTCGGTGTTGTGCCGCGATCCGCTCAGTCGTCTGACGTCCATCGCTGTGGGCAAGAGGGCCGCGCAGTAGGGCCCCGTAAACGACGCCAGGCGCTGTACGCATCTTCCTGCTTCTCCATTACCCACCATCTCTCATCCCTCGGCCTCTACCTCCGCACACAGCAGATATCATCTTAGGAAGTCGTCATAAATACTAAAATAGGCGTTATGATTCAACTCGCTACGCTCGTTGAGGATTAAATGTAGATCTTTCTTTTTGTGGGTGTATATTTCAATATCTTCCAAAATGTTAGAAAACGTCCCTGATGAGCTCTATGCAGGATGTCTAAATTTTGTTCAGTGTTCGTGAGTGAGTGCTTTGACGCAGCCATATGCGCCCCAAACGCAGTTTTGTTTTGAGAGTAGGTGTGCTCCCTGACTCTGGTCTCAAAGTTCCTACCAGTCTACCCTATATATTCCTTGCAGCAGTCATCACATTTGATCTTATATAAAACTGAATCCTGAAATTTATTCCTACTATCACATATTTCGTGCCGGAGCATCAATTTCAGTGTGTTATTTGTTCGGAACCCTATTATAACGTCGGATTTACGAAAGCGTCTTTCAGTCGTATCTGTAATTCTTCCATTGTAAGTGAGAGCCACATACTTTTTCTTGTTGTTCCTCTTAACTGCTGCTTGACCTCCTTCTATTTGTTTCATTTGCCTCTTTTTTATCTTCTTATAAATTTTGATCACCTGCTTACACGTATATTCGTTCTCTACGGACAGTTGTTTTAAAATTCTTATCTCCTTCTTTTTCTACTTCCTGTTGGCTTAGTGGCAATCTTAGTAGCCTCTATACCATCGGAGTAAAATATGCCCATTTGTATCGCGGTGGGTGACAAGAGCACTCATTGATAACTTAATCTGTACACCTAGGTTTTCTGAATATGCTAAATTCATGCTTCCCATCTTTCTTTATTAGTGTTAAATTTAAGTAATCTATATGGTTATCTTCTTCAAATTCCAAAGTGAATCTAATTTTCAGGTGTTGAGTGCTCATTTTTTACGCTACGTTTTCGATATCATTTTGTTTCTGCCCGTCCGAAATGTAATCGATTACTGCAATTTGATTTCCATCCTTACGTCTGTAATTGGGTGATACAGAATTTCACGACGGGCGTTGTTGCTGTTTCCTTTGTGATTGTGAAGATTGTTTGTTGGTTGCTTGCTTGCAACGTTCGACAAACTGATCAGCCTGGGTCGGTAAGCGAATAGTTTGAAATGTCAGGTATAATTTTTCCACGCAGTTGACTGTAACGGCTTACGCTTAGAGGTGGGGAAATTGGAATAGTTCCAGTATTGTAATCATGTTGACGGGCAGGATGTCGCGCCACGTCGAAGTTGTAACGTCAATGGGAGATTATTTTTATTTGCACCTCGGTCGTACCGAGGCACATGTATTTATACACTAGTAGAAGCCAATACATTATACCATAGGACGAAAGAAACGGGTTACTTCCTTATAAAGGGCACTGCTGATTTCCCGCTCCATCCTGGAAATAATGTGAGCTTATTTTCCAATGACCTCATCAACGACAAAGTGATAAACAATAATCTCCCATTTCGTTATAACAGGATCGAACGATACGTTGAGTATGGCCAAAGGAGATTCAGAAGAAACACAAACATTGCCTTTTACACATTATCCGACAGTGTCTGTAGCAATCTGAGTATCACTGACGATACTGTTGTGTATAGGAAATTATCATTTTTGAATGATCATCTGGAAATTCGGAGTAATTTGCAGATAAATGCCACAATGTGGACTGAACTATAAATCTGTTTACATGCCGATAAAGGCAAATGCCCACACTCGAATGAGAAAGAGAGAAATCCTGATCATTTTCGAATAAATTATTGTAAGTATATGGAACAGTTAAATGGCGGACTCTTCCACCGCGAATTGAACTTTGTACAGCCGAAACGCTCTGAGCACGATAAAACTCCTCCATTGCCTCGATAGGCACCTGCACTGCCGAACATTCCATCCTAAACAATATGGCATACTATGTGATTCCGATTAGAACCGATAGATAGCGCGAGTACATCTAAGACTTCGGAGGGATTGCCAATTGAAAATATAGTATTTCCTGTGGCTCATTCTGCATTTTTTGGTAGTGGTGTTAACGTGAACGACTTACGCTTTTTGGAAATTTTCTGATATTGTGCATCGAATCTCTAAACAAAACGGCTTACGACACTTTGGTGAAACCAATTCTTCGCCATTTGATGATCTTGTCAAACACGCGTGACAGTATTGATCGAACTAACAGAGATACGCTGACAGAACTGTAGCATGTTAGTTTAGCCGACACGAAGGTGTAACAGCTGTGGTCATAGTATTTAACTGGGTAATCTTGGAAGAAAGACTACTTCGTAATAATTCCACAGTGGGAGTAAATGTGGGTAAGTGATATTCGAGGAAGACTATGTGAGTATTCTCTTACTTCCACACTATGTCTCGCATATAAATCGTAAGAATAGTGCATGTCACGTGTACACAGTGGAATAGCGCAGAAAATAGCCCACACTGTCACGCAATATACTTGGCTATGAGTAGAAGGTAGGTAGTTACGGGTGCGACGACAAACAGCTGAACAGAGAGTTAAATTAGTAACGATTCGTTATCCCAAGCACAAAAACACTGTAATCTGTTCCCGATATTCAGTGTTATTTTTCTTTTTGTATTATATCGGTTGTCACTTTCCGGAAGCCAATCAGAGGCAAATTTATTTACATACGGGCAACTCACTGTCACAGGAACTGAAACATATTTTAAATTGAATCAACTGATAATTGCGTTCCAACTGACAAAGCAGTGTGGCCATATTCCGACAAAATGTCAAACGAAGCGTAGGTAATTTGCATTCTACAAACAAATCCATGTTGTTTGACGTCAATTTTATTTTTCCAATTACTCGTCGAACAGAGTGTTCTGCAGTGGCGGTGTGTCACAGTTACTTTTAGTATTAGTCTAAAGTATCATTTGTAGATAAATGTTTCCCTTTGACATCTTTTCTATTACATTACACGTGTCGCTAACAGAATTATATCATAGCGTTAATCTACGGAAAAATAGTAGGCCAATATTGAATACGCTTAATACACTCTTCGAAATGGAAAAAAGAACACATTGACACCGGTGTGTCAGACCCACCATACTTGCTCCGGACACTGCGAGAGGGCTGTACAAGCAATGATCACACGCACGGCACAGCGGACACACCAGGAACCGCGGTGTTGGCCGTCGAATGGCGCTAGCTGCGCAGCATTTGTGCACCGCCGCCGTCAGTGTCAGCCAGTTTGCCGTGGCATACGGAGCTCCATCGCAGTCTTTAACACTGGTAGCGTGCCGCGACAGCGTGGACTTGAACCGTATGTGTAGTTGACGGACTTTGAGCGAGGGCGTATAGTGGGCATGCGGGAGGCCGGGTGGACGTACCGCCGAATTGCTCAACACGTGGGGCGTGAGGTCTCCACAGTACATCGATGTTGTCGCCAGTGGTCGGCGGAAGGTGCACGTGCCCGTCGACCTGGGACCGGACCGCAGCGACGCACGGATGCACGCCAAGACCGTAGGATCCTACGCAGTGCCGTAGGGGACCGCACCGCCACTTCCCAGCAAATTAGGGACACTGTTGCTCCTGGGGTATCGGCGAGGACCATTCGCAACCGTCTCCATGAAGCTGGGCTACGGTCCCGCACACCGTTAGGCCGTCTTCCGCTCACGCCCCAACATCGTGCAGCCCGCCTCCAGTGGTGTCGCGACAGGCGTGAATGGAGGGACGAATGGAGACGTGTCGTCTTCAGCGATGAGAGTCGCTTCTGCCTTGGTGCCAATGATGGTCGTATGCGTGTTTGGCTCCGTGCAGGTGAGTGCCACAATCAGGACTGCATACGACCGAGGCACACAGGGCCAACACCCGGCATCATGGTGTGGGGAGCGATCTCCTACACTGGCCGTACACCACTGGTGATCGTCGAGGGGACACTGAATAGTGCACGGCACATCCAAACCGTCATCGAAGCCATCGTTCTACCATTCCTAGACCGGCAAGGGAACTTGCTGTTCCAACAGGACAATGCACGTCCGCATGTATCCCGTGCCACCCAACGTGCTCTAGAAGGTGTAAGTCAACTACCCTGGCCAGCAAGATCTCCGGATCTGTCCCCCATTGAGCATGTTTGGGACTGGATGAAGCGTCGTCTCACGCGGTCTGCACGTCCAGCACGAACGCTGGTTCAGCTGAGGCTCCAGGTGGAAATGGCATGGCAAGCCGTTCCACAGGACTACATCCAGCATCTCTACGATCGTCTCCATGGGAGAATAGCAGCCTGCATTGCTGCGAAAGGTGTATATACACTGTACTAGTGCCGACATTGTGCATGCTCTGTTGCCTGTGTCTATGTGCCTGTGGTTCTGTCAGTGTGATCATGTGATGTATCTGACCCCAAGGAATGTGTCAATAAAGTTTCCCCTTCCTGGGACAATGAATTCACGGTGTTCTTATTTCAATTTCCAGGAGTGTAGTTAGCAAAATACTGAATAACTGTACTTCCATTAACGAGGTGTTTACGTTGCAAATAAACTACTGACAACCGATTTATAACTGATGTTACTCTCACACAGATAAATTATTACTACAGTATACCGGTAGAAACATTTTGTTATGCATTTCTTCTACAACATGAAGTTTATATGCTTCAAACGTCCGTCGTTGTCAATATTAATGTACCCAAACATGGACGATTCATCTCCCGACCAGTAACTTCAAATTTTTCTTAGTGCTTCCGGTGAATTAAATTAAGATTCATGAAGTTCCAGTTGCTGTTAGACAGTTCTGCTACAAAACATTCCACAACCTTTACACACATTTATTCTCTATTTAACGGCATTGGATAAATGTTTTACATTCAGCGAAATAGTGTTGAAGGCAATTGAAAGTTTTATACCAAGCATATTAATCAGAAGTGAAACAGGCCAGGACACTGTTGTAGAAGCAAAGCAAATAACATGTTACGACCGAGGAATTTGTTTTTTAAGTGCAACAATTACAACTTAGTTTCTTGGCAGATGCCCCATGGGTGTATTCGGCAGACATCACAAGAGAGAGGCAAACCCATTTGTAGACGATAACGCCTTCGGAACCAGTTGACACCTATTCCTCACTTGATTGCCTTTCATGGTTACAGCATGTGGGTAACACTTGAAAACCCGCCAGATCAGTCGAGGATGGAGGTAAAACTCGTGACAGGAAAAGCAAGTTCTGAATTTTGACTATTAGATGGGAATTAAGATAACAACATGTAGGTTGAAGAAGGTGACGTGCAACCACATCCGAGTGGTTAAAAAAATGGTTCAAATGACTGAGCACTATGGGACATACTTTCTGAGGTCATCAGTCCCCTAGAACTTAGAACTACTTAAACCTAACTAACCTAATGACATCACACACATCCAAGGCAAGATTCGAACCTGCGACCATAGCGCTTAGAGCCGCTCGGCTACTGCGGCCGGGGATCCGAGTGGAAACAGACATGTAACAAATGTATAAAAGGGTCAATCATGGGCAGTTGAGAACAGAGTCAGTGAGTAGTTAGTAGTAATGGAATGAGAAGAGTATCGACGAAGGAGTAAGAAACTTGTACGACAGCAGCTACTAACGGAGCAGTAGACTTCAATTATGAAAAGACAGTAGTTCATCTGGCGATGCAACAAGTGATACATGAGTGCCAACTTTACAAGTCTCATATATATTATACTGCATAGGACTGAACAGAGTTAGCAATGTTGTGGATTAGCTAGGAGGAACAAGTAGCTGAATATCACTTGTCTCCTGTGTGTCAGACCACTGAGCCAGTGATATAATTATATGCCATGAAGTAACTGAGTTAGTAATTAGGTAAAGTGGCCATTGATTTACTAGACAACAGAACAAGTGTAAATAATTGCAGTTGTCTCTGAGCTAAACACACCAGGAAGCGCATTTTATATTGATTAGAACAAGGAGCCAAGTAGCTCTTGTTTCTTGACAATGGAAAAACTATGCGTGGTACGACGGAATCTTAGTGAGAGGAATTTCGACAGTAAAAAGTTGAAACCATGGGTAAATCATATACACGAGGAACTGTTAGTTGGTCAGACACCTCGTATGCAAATATATCTATCGATAAAAAAAACTTATATAACGAGCCGAAATCATCATGTTACTTTGAGACATCAGCATAAATGTTAAAAAATCCTTCTCTGTTCCCTAGCACCAACTCTAAAACAACAAAGAAGGTTCTAGAATGAGATTTTCACTCTGCAGCGGAGTGTGCGCTGATATGAAACTTCCTGGCAGATTAAAACTGTGTGCCCGACCGAGACTCGAACTCGGGACCTTTGCCTTTCGCGGGCAAGTGCTCTACCACCTGAGCTACCGAAGCACGACTCACGCCCGGTACTCACAGCTTTACTTCTGCCAGTAAGGTTCTACTCCCTCTTCACTCCGTTACAAGATTTCATTGGCATACAAGCAAAATGAACAAGGCTGTCGTCAGTGCCGTGACTGTGACACACAGACCACACCAAATCTTAAACCTTAAAAGGAAACAAAAATTTTCAGATGTTCAAAACTTACCCGACTCATCAAAACAAGATGATTTTCACAGTTTCCACAACGAACGTCTGTCTCGAAATCTAGCAGAAAATCCAAAGAGGTTATGGTCGTAAATGAAGTGTACCTGCACTACGATACAATCAGTACCTTCTCTGCACGATAGTAATGTTGCCCACCGTTATTAAACACGGTTTCTCGAAGTACCTTCACCAATAAAAAGTGAGAGGTCCTCCACATTAGTACCAAAAATATCCGTTAAATATCGATTTTACGCAATAAATAACATAAAACGGAAGGTTGTAGATTCGCTTAAATAGATAGGACTTACAGTTACAACCAAAGAAGAATAAACAGTAAAAAAAAAAAAAAAACTATGGAGAAGGCTAATCAAAGAAGGTGTTATGCTGGCAGAATACTTAGAAGATGCAACGTATCAACTAAAGAAACTGCGTACCCATTGCTTGTCCGTTCTCATCGTTTGTCTGTTCTCTCCTGGAACATGGCTGCGCGGTTTGTTGTTCTTAAGAAATAGGATAGAAGCATATCAACATAAAAGTTAATAGTAGAGCAGCTCGTTTTGTATTATCGCCAACTAAGGGAGAGATGGTTGCGCGGTTTGGTATTTTTAAGAAATGGGATAAAAGCACATAGACATAAAAGTTCATAGTAGAGGAGCTCGTTTTGTATTATCCCCAAATAAGGCAGAGAGTGTAGGGAATATGTCAAGCAAATAGGGTTGGCTATTTTTAAAAGAAGATTTCTCGTTGAGATGAGATTTTATCGCTGTATTTCAGTCACCAGCTTCCTCCTCTAAAAGAAAATTAACTCATCAAGATACAGAGAAATGCCTTCCGAAACGAAAGAAAAGCAGAGTTCGCAAGTAAATATACAGTTGTTGATTTCAACTACTGTAGCTGTCGAATGTTAGTCTGAATCTGGTTCCAAGAAACCTGTGTCAAGTACGAACTGCGGAAAGGTTGTGCAAATGTAGACCACGATGCTTGTTAAGTCCCTAAAGATAATGTTTTAGTATTTTACCTTCAATGGAGCATACCATATCTGTTAAGATGTAGCTTCTGCAACGTTATCTGCAGCATGAATTCTCGACGTCTGAAAATTGTTCCCCTAAATACATCATTTTGCTTACACAGAAAATCACCACTGCAAATAAATTATGACAGATAAAGTAAGGTTTACACACTTAAATTATCGACGCAAAAATATATGAAAACATTTAAATTATAATATAGTAATGTCTGCTAATTAAGAGATACGAAAAACCAATAAATGAACATGACACTCGACAATAATGGAAGCGTGACCAATGAATAGAGAAGGAAAAATTTGCTCATACAATCCGCTGGTCCTATTGTAAAGGGTGTCAAAGGCGAGAAGTTCAATATTTTGGGTAGCTTATGTTATTGAGAGATGTTCTGTTCTTCCAACTTGAGTGTGGTATACTGACTGATCTGTCATTGTATTATCAATAAACACCGTCTTGCTGTACTGGTACTGGGAAAGATTGAAACCAAGGGAAACTGCAGCTGTGATTTTTCACGAGGGCTTACAGCCTTACCACATTGTTAAATGCTGATGGCATCTTCTTGGGTAAAATATACTGCACGTAAAACAGTTCCACATTAGGATCTCCGGGCATGGATCACTCAGGAGTGTGTCGTTAGCAGGAGCAAAAGACTAGAAATCCGAGCTGGACCTCACTTTGCCACGTTATGTAGAAACCATAATTTACAGTCCATAAGGTTTATCATGTTATCTACTTTAATCCTCTTACAAAAAACAGAACTATTGCGTTCGTCTTCTGTTCTACGGGAAATAAATTTGCCTTAGAAGCTTTCTGTTTCCTTACTTGACAATTCGGCTGCTATAATTGTTACTTATAAGGGCTGCTAGTGAGTGCAGTGGCATTCTGAGCTTTTCCTCTACCTCGAATAGCAGGCATCGTGTATGATTCTGGGAGGAGTGACAACCTGTTCACAATACTCTTGAATTTCATTGTGGATGTCTTAGGCCTACACTCGTCATCATTTGAAATGTCTTGTGAAGAAGATTCCTCTATAACTTTCGTAGAAATGGGTTTCTCTAGAAAAATTATCATCAATGTTGAAGCAACCAGCTGACGAAAAATTATGATATGAAAACACATTCCTATTCACAGGCCAAATTCCTGCTGAATGTAAGGAACAGTCTACTAATCCACCTGTTCCAGCTCGGCCAAAGGCTTTATTCAATAGACCAGATACCTGAAACTGTGTTATAGTTTTATCTATGTTTGCATGATACCACTTGTACTCGGCATCAATCAAGTAGGTTTGAAAGGTGCAAAAAAGTAACATCAAGTGTTTGCAACATGCGGGTAGTGCGCCTAGGTGATTGCAACACGATAATACCATTACCACGAGAGTAGTCTACTGTCCTCTAGATTTCTACGGCTTGTTGTGTGACCATCAAGTAGCAGTAGCTCAGACAAATCCTTGCTAGAGTTCACTTGGGGTTGTAAGTGTTTGACCCTCAAACAGTGTTGTTAACTCGTCGCTACCCGCTTCTGATAGACCCCACTTGGTGCATGCCTTTTTGCGCGATGACTTTTTGTTGCTTTTTTGGAACTGTTGTAACTCCAGATTCGTCGACGCTAAACATGCTGTTAACTGTAATTCTATTCTCATCGACTGTTTTCTCAAGAAGGTCGCAGAACTGAGTCACATTCTCTCTATTAAACCCATTTGCTCTGACGTCCTCGCTTCCCGAGCATGGGTTCCGGGTTCAATTCACGGCGGGTTCAGGGATTTTTATCTGTTACGAGATGACTGACTGTTTGTGTTGTCCTCATTATTTTATCACCATTCATGGAAGTCGCGCGACTGGACTGAGCAAAGGTTGGGAACTTTTTCGGGTGCTGATAACAGAACAGTTGAGCGCCCCACAAACCAGACATCATCATCATTATCAAGAGCCCACAGGAATTTACTATTTTCATATTCTAACAGAAAAATAACTTTCACTTGAACAATCTTAGACTTTACGTAAATGAAATAATTTTTGTAGCTAGTGCGTAAGATAAATTTTTTTCAAACTGGCCATTAAAATTGCTACACAAGGAAGAAATGCAGATGATAAACGGGTATCATTGGACAAATGTTATATACTAGAACTGACATGTGGTTACATTGTCATGCAATTTGGGTGCATAGGTAATGAGAAATCAGTACCCAGAGCAACCCCTTCTGGCCGTAATAACGGCCTTGATACGCCGGGGCATTGAGTCAAACAGAGCTTGGATGGCGTGTAAAGGTACAGCGACCCTTGCAGCTTTAACACAATACCGCAGTTTATCAAGAGTGGTGATTGGCGTATTGTGACGAGCCAGTTGCTCGGCTACCATTGGCCAGACGTTTTCAGTTCGTAAGAAATCTGGAGAATGTGCTGGCCAAGGCAGCAGCCGAAAATATGTATCCAGAAAGGCCCATATGGGACGTGTAACTTGAGGTCGTGCATTATCATGCTGAAATGTTGGGTTTCGCAGGGATCGAATGAAGGGTAGAGCCACGGGTCTTAACCAATCTGAAATGTAACGTCCACTGTTCAAAGTACCGTCATTGCGAACAAGAGGTGACCGAGACGTGTAGCCAATGGCATCCCACACCATCATGCCAGGTGATACGCAGTATGGCGATGACGAATACACACTTGCAATGTGCGTTCAACGCGATGTCGCCAAACACGAATGCGACCATCATGATACTGTAAACAGAACCGGGATTCATCCGAAAAAATTACGTTTTGTCATTCGTGCATCCAGGTTCGTCATCGAGTACACCAACGCAGGCGCCCCTAACTGTGATGCAGCGTCGTGGGTAACCGCAGCCATGGTCTCCGAGCTGGTAGTCCATGCTGCAGAAAACGTCGTCGAACTGTACGTCCAGATGGTTGTTGTCTTGAATACATCCCCATCTGTTGACTCAGCGATCGAGCAGTGGCTGCACGATCCGTTACAGCCATGTGGATAAGACGCCTGTCATCTCGACTGCTAGTGTTACGAGGCCGTTGAAATCAAGCACTGCATTCCCTATTACCCTCCTGAACCAACCGATTCAATATTCTGCTAATAGTCATTGGATCTCGACAAACGCGAGCAACAATGACGCGATACGATAAACCGCAATCGCGATAGGCTACAATCCGACCGTTATCAAAGTCAGAAACGTGATGGTACGCATTTCTCCTCCTTACACGAGCCAACACAACAACGTTTCACCAGGCATTGCCGGTCAACTTATATTTGTGTATGAAAAATCGGTTGGAAACGTTCCTCATGTCAACAAGTTTTGGTGTCGCCACATGCACCAACCTTGTGTGAATGCTCTGCAAAGCTATCTTATTTCTGTCGGTTAAATTTCGCGTCTGTAGCACGTCATCTTTATGGTGTAGAAATATTAGTGGCCAGTAAGGTGATTTATCAGTGACTTAAAAAAAATTTACGAGGACACTGTTATTTGTTGCATAAATATTAATGGCACTTTTGAATTAATGAAACAGCAATTCAATGTTTATTGTTAGTGATAAAGTATGACAAAATAATTCATTAGAGTCGGGCATAGCAGCACATAAATAAGAATTATCAGAGATTATTTATTTCTTTGAAATACTGTTATTCTTGCTGCTACATTTTTCATACGTTTTAGAATAACACGTACACACCACCACAAAAACTTCAAACAATACTCATCAAAACCACTGCACGTGCGTCTGGGTACTTCAACAGGTGACGTCACATTTTTAACAAATGTCACATTTGGGGTATTTCTCGACATTTGCGACCCTGTAATTATTCCAATCCCAAAGAAAGCAGGTGTTGACAGATGTGAAAATTAGCCAACTATCAGTTTAATAAGTCACAGCTACAAGATACTAACGCGAATTCTTTACAGACGAATGGAAAGACGGGTAGAAGCCGACCTCGGCGAAGATCAGTTTGGATTCGTAGAAATATTGCATCACGTGAGGCAACATTGACTTATCTTAGAAGAAAGATTAGGGAAAGGCAAAGTTACGTTTCTAGCACTTGTAGACTGAGAAAAAGCTTTTCACACAGTTGACTGGAATACTCTCTTTCAAATTCTAAAGGTGGCAGGGGTAAAACACTAGGAGCGAAAGGCTATTTACAATTTGTACAGAAACCAGATGGCTGTTATACAGTCGAAGGGCATGAAAAGGAGGCAGTGAATGGGAAGGGAGTGAGACAGGGTTGTACCCTCTCCCCGATGTTATTCAATCTGTATACTGAGCAATCAATAAAGGAAACAAAAGAAACATCCGGAGTAGGTATTAAAATCCATGGAGAAGAAATAAAAACTTTGAGGTTCGCCGATGACATTGTAATTCTGTTACAGACAGCAAAGGACTTGGAAGAGCAGTTGAACGGAATGGACAGTGTCTTGAAAGGAGGATATAAGATGAAAATCAACAAAAGCAAAACGAGGATAATGAAATTTAGTCGCTTTAAGTTGGCTGATGCTGAGGGAATTAGATTGGGAAATGAGACAATCAAAGTAGTAATGCAGTTTTGGTATTTGGGAAGCAAAATAACTCATAATGACCGAAGTAGAGAGGATGTAAAATGTAGACTGGCATTGCCAAAGAAAGCATTTGTGAAGAAGAGAATTTTGTTAACATTGAGTATAGATGTGTCAGGAAGTCGTTTCTGAAAGTATTTGTATGGAGTGAAGCCATGTATGGAAGTGGAAGATGGACGATAAATAGTATGGACAAGAAGAGAATACAAGCTTTCGAAATATGGTGCTACAGAAGAATGCTGAAGATTAGATGGGTAATCGCATAACTAGTGAGGAGGTATTGAACAGAATTGAGGAGAAGAGGAGCTTGTGGTACAACTTGACATAAAGAAGGGATCGGTTGGTAGGAAATGTTCTGAGGCATCAAGGCATCACAAATTTAGCATTGGAGGGCAGCGTGGAGTTAAAAATCGTAGAGGGAGACCAAGAGATAAATGCAATAAATGCACAAAGCAGATTCAGAAGAATGTAGGCTGCAGTAGGTACTGGGAGATGAAGCAGCCTGCACAGAATAGAGCAGCATGGAGAGTTGCTTCAAACCAGTCTCAGGACTGATGACCACAACAACAACAATCATATTGTCGGACAATGGTACCAGAATGACCATTTTTGTGAAAAATTCTCCAAGGATGAACTGTGTTACTTCATTTATACACTGCCACACTAAATCTTTAGCTATTCAATTAGGGTTTGCAGCTTTACCGATTATGTAGCTAACGAGGTAAGACTCTTCAAGCACATTCTTATTGTCAATGTTTGCAGACGATACAAAAGTACTTCAATCATTTTCCCCTCATTAGCTTTTTGAGTGAAGGAAAATGCAAATATGTTTACGTGGGTATGGTGTTAATTTCTAGATAGCGTTTTAGTAGAGAAGGTTTCAGCCTACCGTACCCCACTTTTTTCGGTTTGTACTTTTCAGCCGGTTATCCATTCTAATGTGAACGGAAACGATTCTGATGTACATCTGACAACCTACCGCACTTGCCACAAGAAAAGAAGAAGTCGGCTTCTGTTGAAAATCAAAAGGCCTGTCCACCGTGTAACCGTTCCTTAGTTAGATTGCATAACATGGGGAGAGCATATGGTATCACCAAAGAGCTCTATAATAAAAAATGTCAATCCAAAGCAACAAAAACATGACCTTACAACACAGTAGCGAAGCCAGAATGCCTATATGCAAGCGAATGCCTGGCAATGAACTGTAATTTTGGTAAATTAGAAGAACTAGAAAGGTGAAATATAAGGTAAGTATTACAACCACTACAAAATGGCTCTGAGCACTATGACACTTAGCATCTGAGCTCATCAGTCCCCTAGAACTTAGAACTACTTAAACCTAACTAAGCTAAGGACATCACACACATCCATGGCCGAGATAGGATTGGAACCTGAGACCGTAGCGGTTCTCGGTTCCACACTGTAGCGCCTAGAACCGCACGGCAACTCCGGCCGGCCCACTGCAGACACCAGGAGGTTGTAAATCACGAAACAATGAAGAAATATACTGAAATATGGAATGTATTTGAAGCGTAATGAAATGAGGAGACTCATGATTTTTGGACATTGATTTCGAATGCAAGGCAGCAGTTTAACTAAGCAGACTGTCAAACATTTAAACAATTAAAGAGCAAGCAAGAAAGGATTTAGACAAACAATATCAAAAGAGATAAACAGCAGAGAAGCCTGTTGGGAAGAAGCATTGAAAGTGAAAGTATTCCAAGGCAGGGTAGCTAAAAAGACTGGTTCAAAATGCTCTGAAGACAGAAAGAAGTAACCCAGTGAACAGATGAAAGCATACTGGGAAAAAAGAAAAGAACCAAGAACGAAGAACTGAAATCGGAACGTCGCCTTCAGGCGGCGTATTAGCAGCTTTTTTTAAAATTATTATTATTTAAAAAGCAGAGGTTGGGAAACTATGCATTAGACAAATGTGTTTACATTGAGGTAAGAGTAATTATTCTATTTACCAGTCTCGCGGCTCCACTCGTTTATTCCAAAATACAGTACCGCACTGCGTCACAAATAAATGAGTACAAGCTTCCGAAATGAGTCACTTCCCGAAATGAATCACGGTTTTTTCTTTTTTCTTTTCTTTCTTTTTTTGTAAATAAAGTGTGATTTGCGAAGACAGCATATCTGACTACATTTTTTGTTTAATGAATGTAAACGTGGTCCGTAGTAGTCTGCAATGCACCATGTTTATGTTTATAAACCTATCTTTAGGCTGTGGATCTGCACAAACAGAAAATTTTAAGTTTCTTGTCTTCAGTGTTTACTTATGCGCAGTGTCTATGTTTGAAGCATTCGACGATCCGCAACAGCAAACGATACGTTAAAAGGTCAAATAGGCTGTGACAAATATTCTGCGTAAATATGTCTTGCTGTTAGCGCATTGCAGTCAGCGGCACAATATCAGAGATAAATGTCTAAATGCCTTTAAATGTAAACCGATTCAGTGTTGTATTACCACAACCAAGTGCGCGTCTCGTGGTCTTGCGGTAGTGTTCTCGCTTCCCGCGCACGAATCCTGGGTTCGATTCCCTGCGGGGTCAGGGATTTTCTGTGCCTCGAAATGACGGTGTTTTGTGTCTTTCCTCATCATTTCGTCCTCATTTACTCGCAAGTCGCCGTAGTAGCGCTGAAGATCTTGTGGAGCTGTGGTCGAACCACACCGCGAGGGGTCTCCCGGTCACCAATGCCATACGCTCATTATTATTATTATTATTATTATTATTACCACAGTATAAGCACTTCGGTATCACATAGAGAGAACGAAAACAAAGGAGAATAGCGGAGTGATGCATAGCGCTGCCCCCTAATGGCGAAGATGGACTAGATAGGCCCACCCATGTAATGTCCCTCTCCTACCGCTGCCCACACGCTACGCCAAGGGCCACAGTGCTCGAGATTTATATTTTTCCAGATATGACTTTTAAACCTATATGTCAAAACTGAGAAAGAAAAGACTTCTGATTATATTATAAAATGTAAATAATTTCTAACAAGAATAGGTATTATTTTTTTATAAAGTTTTCTACAAAGAAAAATCACACAACAAAAGATAACGCCACTAAAACAATGTATTTCCGCTGTATTATCTTTGAAATGTTTTCCTTCTAATGTTCTCTGCGATGTATAAAGCGGCTGAGATCAAATATTAAGATGAGGTCTGTTCTTTTAAATATTGTAAAAAAAGAAAACGCGTTGTGTGAAGTACAAGTAATCTAAACTACAACGTATAATTTACTAAATGGAATTCTAGTTTACGGACTTTATTTGTAACCAAATTACCCAAGTGCCAGTTAGCGCCTGGTGTGTCGATAGTTAATTATTGGTAACTGGTCAATAAAACTGATATTGTGAACATACAGAACGGTGTAGGATTCTGACATTTAATCCAGCATAAAGGGAAAGGTTGATGTTATTGATTTTCTACGAAAAATTACATTCGTAAGAATACCCAGTCGAGACTATGTTTTGTCTGCCACCATTACATGACCGTATTTAGCGGCAATAACCAGATACTAATTCTTTCGATCACTATTACAATATTTGAACTCCGTGGACAGGAATTTATTATTTTTCTATTCTAACAGTGAAAATAGCACTGAGTAGAACAATCTTAAACTTTACGTAAATGAAATGATTTTTGTGGCTGGTGCGTAAGATTAATTTTTTTCAGAGAAATTTATCAGTAACTTTGTCTTTTAAAAATTATACGACACCAGAGTTGTTATGGGAAGAGTTTGTCGTGTGATATATCAATTATTTGGAGTATACATTTTAATGTCATTTACTGAATTAATGAAACAAATTTCAATATTTATTTGTAGTGGTAAGATATGACAAAATAATTCATTTAAGTCCGGCTCAGAAGCACATAAATAGGATTTATCATAGATTATTATTTCTTTTAAGTAATACTGAAACTATGGCTGCTACATTTTCATACGTTTTACAATAACGCGTACACACCACCACGACAACTTTAAACAAAACCCATCACAACTACTGCGTGTGCGGCTGGATACTTTATCAGGTGACGTCACACGTTTAACAACTGTCACCCACATTTGAGGTATTTCTCGATATTTGCGGCCCTGCATGTTATACATTAAATTATTAGTCTCAGCGTTATTTACGTCGCTTTGGGGTTTTTGAATGTTAAAACAAACGCCCTGTATTGCTTCCCGAAATCTCGAGAAAAAGACATTGAAGGTAAAATTAAATTCGAGCCCACACAGTGGCTGACCAACAACAGCTTTGGCGGCGCCTCATTCACAAATGGAATGGGACATCGTGATAGGCACAGTGGTACGAAAAGTGTCCTCCGTTACGCATTATTAGGTGTCTTGCTGAGTATAGAAAAATCGCAGGGACGGGAGTCTAAGTGATGGTGCGGCAGACGCCCGAAGTATGACGTCGGAGGAGACGGGAGCCCGTGGCTCTGCGGCTGGCGCCTGTGGTGTCGCGCGGGTAGGCGGGCGAGACCGGCAGCAAGGAGTCTGCGGCGACCGGCGCGGCTCGCTACTTATTCATGAGCCCCGCCGGCGCAAAAAGGACGCGCAGCCGTGTCGCGGGCCCTGCTCTGCGTCAACGTCTCTGCATAACCAGATCACTCTTTTCAAAGCTTCCCCTCTTCCTAGCGTAGCATCCTTCAAGACCGGCCCGAGGCTCCGAGCTAACGAGAGGCATGTCCTCGTCTTACCTTCACACGACGTGAAATTTTCTGTCATGCTTCGTTCCGCTCTGTGTGAGTAGCAAAGCTCCGTCCTTTCGTGCTACGGCCAGCTTACCGACAGCGCCAGTTCCATAACACCTCGTGACGCTCGTACAGTGTATTTGGCCATTTCCATTATACGTAGAAGCGAGTTCAGTCACCTCATGTATAGGCGAGGTACAGTAGTAGTTTTACACTGAAAGACTCGAATAAATACAACAACAAAAATTTCAAGCAAAATGTGTTGGAAAATGTCATTTGCCACTATTATAAAGTCTAGTGACACACATAGTGGTTACGGTTACTAAAAGCCACACCACAAGTTGGGAAACCGGGCCAAATTTCAAGTAGTTTACTGCCGAGTTGAGATTTTCACTCACAAATGTTTTATTCATAGCTTACAGAAACCAGCAGTACGGCAATAAACAGCATTTTAAACACGCCGCTAACGGCAATCAAGTAATTTATAGCAATACAACAATTTCTTAAAAAATCCTTTTTTTTTAAAAAATAGAAGTAACAGTACGGAAATCAACAACCTGTCAAAACACGCCGCTAACGGCAATCAAGTAATTTACAGCAATGCAACAGTTAAATTTCTTTTTTTTAAAAACGACAATCAAGTCATTTATAGCAATAGAACTGTTTAAATTAAAAAAAAAAGGAAACACCGAAGCAAACAGTACAGCAATAACAGCATTTCAAAACACGTCGCTAACGGCAATCAAGTAATTTATAGCAATACCACAATTAAAAATTTATTTAAAACAAAAAAACACAGCAATAACAACCTTTCAAAACATGCCGCTAACGGTAATCAAGTAATTTATAGCAATACAACAGTTTAAAAAATTTAAAGAACATTGGTAAACAGGCTACTAAAGTAAATACAGAACTTCGTTAATAAAGTACGGTGAGGTAGTGGAGCTACCAACACTGCCATTTAAAAAAAAAAAAACAAAGGTCTCAGCAAACTCATGTGTAATGGCAATAAAGGAATGGAGCAATTTAAAAAGTTTTTAAACAGAACTGTCCTGAAGTATCATTAGAACATAACAGATATGACAGACCCGTGTAAGGTGGCCACAAATAACCTACTCAGGGATGCTTAGGCTAGGCAGAATACCGACTAATTTAAATACGCCCGTAAACACAATTGCCACTCTCAGGCTGGTCACTGCACCGACTTTTAGCCAACGAAAACTTGTAATAAGATGGCTTAACTTGCTGACAGAATTAGAGCTAACCTCGTGCAAAGAAACATTACACCACACAGTCCTCAATGAGCGACCACACGATCAACCAACAAGAAGCATGAATTTACTCATAACACACGACAGAATATCGAAACATTTATACTGCCAAAACTACACCTCCCATCGGGCAGTAAAGAGAGGAGGAGGAAAGATTACTGTCTTCAATTACACCGGTGCCAGGGACAGGAAACCCGATCGCCGGAGGCCACAAGGCAGAAGAGACACTGGTTACGCAAAGTTATTACTTAATGATTAAACCTTCCACTAACGTAATTGGAATTATGCTCGAACAGGCAGTACACGACCTCCGATGGCCAGGATCCACACATCCGACCGCGCACGCTTCCCCAGTGTACCCAACACGCCACTGTCACGCGACCACACGCTCTGCCACCGGAGTTCACGTCTTCTCTGCAACGTTGACGGGTAGTGACCGCTCCTTCATGTTATATGTCTTCTTTTTAAACTCCAGTATTGAAACGGAGGACTTAAAGAAGCTTGTTAACGTCCCACCAAGGTGAAATGAACACCAACTACTCGTTGGGCGATTCTGTATACAACCAAACCGCGGGGAGCTCTTCCGTCAACTCGACCCGCTCGTTACACACAACCGACATACATCACGTGGCGACTCGGTACAACCGACCACGCCTGGTCCGCGCTGGCGAGCCACACTGCCCTCCCGTGTCCACCAGACTCTCTGAGCCCCCTACCCCTACTTCCGCGCCACCACACGAAGTTACCACCGGTCAAACATCTCACTTCCTCCTTAGCAATTTCCCGGAAGCAAAAACGCAGATATCGATAGCAGGGAAAAGACAACCAAGCAGCCACTTAATGACAGACAACATATTAAACAAACATGTCAGGGGAAGAAAAGGAAAACCAATGCAATCTAAATACAAGATGTAGCACTAGTCGATACGTGGCTCATCTAGTTTTCGTGCAGATGGCGTTGAGAGGTATAAACGTATTAAATTAATTAAAAATTAGGTATGGGAATTCAGTGAGGACGCAATAGTCAATTAAACAAACGCCAACGTCGGGCGTGAAACCCGATACCAATGCAACTAAAATAAAAGTAAACCATAAAATTCTGCGACATTGCAAACAGAAACAGAATTTCTGAGAAATTAACGTTAACTAAATTCAGATGAAACTAGACAACATTAACTATACTTCTCAGGCAGCTATATTTATTTTTCTCCTTCTAGGATTTTCTCCCAATATTCTTTTTGTTTTTAGCATTGAATTATTTTTACTCACTGATTTTCATGAAATTTTCGAAATGTCAAACAAAAGATTGCTAAGTGTATTTTGGGATCGTAAGTGACTCTGTGCACGTTTGAGGTGCCACAAAATGAAATACCTTTTTCCTCATGATCCACTTCTTTCATAGAGGGCCCTTCAGTTATCATAATACAAGTGTCATCACTGCAGGTGAGCTCAATTAGTGGTTTGAATTGAGGCACAGAATGTAGCTGTCTTACTGATTTAGACTAGAAGTTTTTTTGCAACGGCTTCCACTGAATCTCTTTTCTACAGCGTGCAACTTACCTTGATACAAAAAAAAGCTATAGAACGTTATGCGGAAGTGCACCTGTTTGCTTTGTTTCTGAATGGATAGTCGCTTTATAAATGTAAGCTCTTGAATACTAAATATTTCTCAGAGACTGAGAAGCAAATAGGACTGCGTAAAAGCAAATGATGAAATGTGACCTGTCTGAAACAACACTGCCGGAAAAAAAAAAAATTCAGCAGAATAATTAAATTCAACACTATTAATTGACTTTGTTAAATTGCAAAGTCGTATCTCCTGTGTTTATTTGACATGTTTCCCAATGGAAAACACCGAGCAACTGACCTCGTCGAGAAGAATAGAAACAATGCGTCTCAGTTGCTGAGCTGCTACTAACTACAGCGGATTGCTGTAATGCATTGTGATCTCTTAAACACATGTAATGGAATCTTAGTTCTCATAGAACTTATTTGCCATAAAAAATAATGCTCATCAGGTGATGGGAGCTAGATAATGACGTGGGATAATTACATTTACTCTAGAGACCAACATTATTTTAAAGGAACTGTAGTAAAAAAAGGTCATGTCATAAACGTATCTAGACATTATTCGATTTACAAATTTTTTCAGTTAAAGGCTTAGTAAACAGTAAGAAAATATTTAGTTACAAGTTACAATTACGTTAGGATCAACGCTAGAGAAATGCAAAAATATGACTCAACATGAAACATGACAAATCTTCACACTAATGATTAAAACCTTTTAAGTCTTTTCAAATCCATTACCATTGACTGTGACAAAATCTTATAGAAACAGCGAGAATTTCCTGATTTCGATTGTGTTAAACTAATAATGCCTAACTAAATGCTACCGCAATAAAGTAAATTATGTATGTAAATTCGTTGCCTTAAATGCCTGTCCTCTTAAAATAGTATCTACCTTAGTAAATCCATCTTATTCAGTGCATAATGATAATACTCCTTTTGTAATAGTACTGTCTGCCATCAGATTAATAAAATAATTACCAAGAACACCATCCTCTGCTTTCGAGCTGTACAAACTCACTGCCACAACAACCTACTACAACTCCCAGTGTCCGGTCCTCGTGATCAACGCTTAACATCCGCTCGTCTTCGCAGAGCAAAGATGATCTCACTAATATCCAATCAGTGCAGCGTCTCTGACAAGGCTACGCGAGCATAACTAAATGATACTAATGTTACATGCGAGTCCTCAGAGAACCAAAAGAAGATTATTACCTATGAAATAACACTAGTGTCCAAAATTAAAGTAGCGCCGCCCGGAGTGGCCGAGTGGTTCTAAGCGCTACAGTGTGGAACCGCGCGATCGCTACGGTCGCAGGTTCGAATCCTGCCTCGGGCATGTATGTGCGTGATGTCCTTAGGTTAGTTAGGTTCAAGTAGTTCTAAGTTCTAGGGGACTCATGTCCTCAGAAGTTAAGTCCCATAGTGCTCAGAGCCATTAAAGCAGCAAACCACTGTTTCCCCATCCTCCGCCTAATTCACTGTCAACAGATGTCCGTACGATCGTGTCCTGCACTCAAGCTGGCATTCCGGTCAACATACAACATGCCAACCACGCCAACTATGACGTCAGGGCACCCATGCAACGTGATAAGGTTTACAGGGTAGTGCAACATCCACAATCACTGTGTACTTAGTCGCAGACGATGCAGTAAGGTACGGGGAAGACTTCTACCAGGCTCTGTGTGGTCGAGGGCCATGGGAGGAATGGAACCAGGACAGTTTCAGACTAATATTGTCCGATGGCTTATTGTGAATCCTTCAGTTGTTTTTCAGATGTGGCGACAGTTTACTGTGTCCCGTAGACCAGGGCGGGGCCTACCACGTGTAATATCAGAGAGGAGCGTTATTTGCCTGTAAGGGCATGACGGCACCGCCGCAGTAGGCCTACTGCACGGCAACTGGCATCTGACCCCGCCGCATCCACTGGACGCGCTGCGTCGAGGCAAACGACGTATAGAAGGCTTCGGAGAGTTGCCTTTACTGTCTGAGACCTGCAGTATGTGTACCGCCTTCACAGAATGGAACGTATAGGGTGCAGCCGTCAACATGACACGTGGACGGTCGAACTGTGGGGCAATTTCATTTCACAGATAAGCCCCGCTTATGTTTGGACAATTATTCTTGACGTACCGGCATCTGGAGGGAATGTGAAACACGATTTCGGGACCCAAAGGTTGTGGAAAAGCTACCGATATCGAGGAGGTTCACTAATGCTGGGTGCAGGGATTATTTTGACCACTCGAACACATCAAGAAATTGTACGGGTGAATCAGCAACGTTTAACTGCTGTCAGGTATTGAGGTATTGTGACTAGATCTGTGGCCCCAAACTTCGTATTGCTGGACAATAGTGATCGATCACACAGAGCATGCGTGGTTGATGTTTTATTGGAAACGGAAGATGTCACACGAATGACGTTATGTGCTCACCCTCCCGATTTGAATCCCACAGAGCACGTCTGAGATATGCTAGGGACACGGCTTGCATCACGTCAGCATCCACCAGCCGCTCTCCAAGACTTGCGAGCGGCAGTGCAGGAAGAATGGGCATTATTGCCTCACGACGTCATTCACAGCATGCCCAGTCGTTTGTCAGGCTTGTACTGCTGCCAGAGATGGTCATACGCCGTACTGAGTGAATTAACGAGTTGTCAGAATGTGTGTGTAAATTCGTTAAGTTGGAAAATATTAATAACAATTTTGTCTGCCATTATCCATGTTGCAGCTGTTTAAATTCCGTATTCTTTGTACAGTTTCTACTTTACTGCCACCTGTTTATACTGTTTTGTGGCAAAATAAACGCTACCTTGCAAAATTTCCTTTTCTTGCTTTAATTTTGGACGCCAGTGTATATACAGACACCTTGGAAGTGGCGGGTTCATCATGTTGTAAGTTACTTAGTCATTTGTTTATGTAGGTAGAGGAAAATCACTAGCTTAATAGTAAGAAAACACGGTAATCACAAGGTAATTGACGCAAGAACTTTGGATGTTTGGTCCAAAACTGTTCTGTGATTGAAGTCGTGTGAAAAATCCTAGCATTTTACGATTTATTTAGTCGTACAAGCACGAAAAAAGTTACAGAAACACGTAAACAAAAACTATTGAGATAATGTATTCGAACAAAGAGAATGAATCCCGTATGATAATAAATGTTCCACACGGAAGACAATTGCAGTGCTACATATTAGCTTAAGTGAAGGTCATAGCAACTCGTATTTCGAGGCAGGGACGCTTGTGACCAAACAGAATGCAGTGGGAACAAATTTGTCATGATGTGGCGTATCAAAAGAAATCAACTCGAACTGAAATCAGTTCACGGTAAAAATGTCCCTATCTTTCGACCCCAAAAGCATTGTCTTCATCTGCCGGTGCGGTAGTGTCTGCAATAGATGCATGCAGATTATCTGCATGAAGCACTATTTGAAGCTAACCAAAGCATCAGTCTGGCGTCCGGGCTAAACAGAAACGCCATAGCAGCTAGCGTATTCAACTCTCTTTGTTTCACAGGGTGAAATACCCTAATGTCATCACCGCGTGCAAAACATTTGATCATACACATAAATTAAGAGCTATACGAAGACATGAATCCAGGCCAGGACGGTCGATCTCAGCAAGCAGAGAGATGAAAACGGCATCTTTGTTAGTGCAGCAAACAATTGTTTGCTCAATCACAAACGAGATGACGAAGGTTGTGGAGTACATGTACCTCGTGCGTTCTACAACGGTTTCAATCCTGATGTTGATCTCATCCACTCCTGCATGAGGAATTGGATTAGGTCTGATGCAGTAAAACCATTAGATAATATTCGGATGGAAACACAACGAAACATCCATTTATCACTTAATCACATTAGTTCGTATTTACACTTAAACATTATACCACATACGTACAGCATTCTGGGTTCTTTTCTGTTTTGGAGTAATATAAACCCCATAGTGTTTAAGTGTTAATAGATATGAATCTGCTTAAATGATGAATGGATATTTTGTTGTGTTTCCTTTCGAATTGTTACGTAACATTTGTAATACGTCACGCCTTATATAACTCATCTATCCGTAGTGGCTGAGTTAAACGTTTGAACTGCAACTGTGGAAGAACGGGAACGGTACGTTCTTCTTGAAAGTATTATGTATTCACTCCAGTTTACAGGTCCTAGAAGTTTGTCACGAGAATTTCCGAACACCCTGTCTCAGGGTCTGTTTCGTTTAACAAATCTATGTGCATGAAGCTAGATTTGTGAGGTCGCTCTGTACAGGGACAGCAGAAAAACAATAAGAGCAGCTTTTAAGTTGTCATGTAGTACCGAATCAGTATCACATTAGAATACGTATATTGCACTTTCGTCACAAAAGTTTCCCTCACTATAATATTGTGCATAGTGTAAAATCCTTAGGAATAACAGACATGCAATAAACAGTATCCTCTCTAGAGATATAACACCCATTCCGGAAACATTTACAATACGGCTGTTGATAGGTAATAGCCCGTACATGCACATTTCAACTAAACGCTAATTAGTACTCAAGTTATGAACGGGTAGCTGTATTTTGGCAATAAACCTTAAGGACCGACATTGTTCCTGGTATTTGCGTATTAAATTGCATTGATTTGCATAGAAATAGCTGTAACCTAACGAAGATTAAAAATATCTGTTGCAATGTTTCTATTACATTTGTATTCTTTCATTACATTTGTTTATTTCTGCGTTTCTGTATCGATACGCTAAGTGCAAAAATAGAAAAAGAATAGAGCGCGTTATTCTTCAGGAGTTTAACTACGAAAGGAAATGAAGCTATAATCATTTGTGTTCTCTCAGCACTACTGCATTTTTCTGCATTTTTCCTTAGCGTTTCAGATATCTGCAGACAAGTAAATAGCACCAAGTAACCGCGATTCTAACCTCACCTCATTATGTAGTCAAACTCTGCAGCATTTCGTCGCACTATATACTCGCCAATGATACCTAAGTGTTGACATAATTTGTGATAGCGCATTAAATTGCCCCTGCTGCATCTTTCCGTTTAGCATAAATACCACACAATATCCCTCCCTTCTGGCATAGAAAAATACTGCAAGAAGCACAACACTGTAGCATACATCAGTCTAACATTCCACAAACAAATTGTATGTCCTCTGCGGTATACGCAACAGGTGTCTCAATACTTCTACAAGTGTGATGTGACACTACGTTAGCCAATTAGGAAGTGCACATAGCGGCAAGCGGAGGGGAATGTGATGGCAGTGCTTTCCTCATATAGAGCTGTAGTCAGAATGGGTGCCAGTGAAGAATACGACGCTTGCAGGAGTTGGACATATGTCTTGTACGTATGTAGATAGTGGTTTTTAAGTTTTTCTTCGACTCAAAAACGGGACTAAAACTGTCGCTGTTCTGGACTTTCTTCTTATAGTGGTACTTTACTTAGTAACTATACGACCTCGTATGGATACATGGCTCACACACATATATAAATAACAAAAATTCTCTATCAGTAGTTCACTGTCATTAGAACTTGTTGTATAGATGCTGAACATTAATGTGTTTACCATGTCCATGGCACTCGTCTCCGTTACTCAGGTGCAATGTATGTTTTTTTAATACACATAGAGTGACATGTCTGCATGAATAGTTCAGGTGTACGGATCGCAGTGTCCGTGGCATTCGGCAAGCGACATTGCTAAATGGCCAGCGCCTCAGATAGCTCAGCATTCATTTGCAGGATAGAAGTTTGGTGAACCAGCGTTTATTGAGCTGGTGACTGGTGATGCCATCAGTCCTCTGTAACCGTAGGCTCTGGGTATGCTCCAGCGATTACCGTGCAGCGCCACGGTGGAACGTAGTGTGTCGCAGGACAGGGGGCGCTGGCTTAGCCACTCGGACGGGGAAGATGGTAAAAACCTCTATAACAAGGACATTCAATCTCAAGATGTGCTTCTTCTCGATGAGATGCATGACTGTTGAGGTGAAACTTAATATCGGGTAACCTCTAGGCAATCTGCCGCACTTCCATTTTACAAGGCTTGCCCAGGCAAGTGGGGATGTGTCTAGATGGAACCTTATCTCCACTGCTGCTCGTGGGACCAAGGTGGAAACCGCGAACTTAAACTCATCAATTCCCAACCGCATAGTGTACCCCGCTGGTGGGGTATCAACATCCAGTCTAACGAGAGGGCTCTTGTAGCCAGTCCTCTTGACTCAGTAATTTTCAGGTTTTGTTATGTTTATAGCAAACAGCATGCATGTTGCTACCTTGAAGATGTTTGTAATAGTCAACAGGGAAAGAGTAAAGCTTTTGGAAAGTTTCCCGTTTATAGATTCAAAATCATTTAGAGGGCAATGTTGGCACTTTAAAAGCCGTCGAGAGATTGTGAAATGGAACGCTTTCGGTTAAAAGTTCTAGCTCCCACAAGCAACGAATCTCTGGAAAGATACATGCCTCTTATGGTGTGACATCGACACAGAATTCCACAACACTTCGAGCAACAGCGAAAGAATTGTGTCCTGTAGAGATTTTGTCGATATTTCGAAAGAACATCTAACACAACAGTTCAAGGAGATATCGCTGATGTGCAAAATTTCATGAACAGTGTGAATGGCGGTCTGGTAAAATCCGAATACCTTATCCTTACATTCAATAGCTCGAAACTCCCAGATCATGTAAAGACAGGTTTCCTTCGCTTAAAAATTCGCCCCTGTGTCCCCAGCCGAATGTTTTGTTTTAAATGCCAACGTTTTGCTCAAACTACTCTACGAAAAACATCTGTAAGACCATGTAGCCTGCTACACTCACTACATCTTTCGCTTCAGCTCTTCAGAAGCCTATTTGAACAACTGATGGCACTACATCAACAGAGATTGCTACAGTCAGCACTCTATCTGCATTTACTAGTGGACTTGCAAAACTGCAGTTACTTCAGAGACCATAGCCGCCCCCCCCCCCCTCCCCCAGAGAACCTCATAATAATCTACAGCTGCCAGTATTGCAGGGCTAGACACGTTCGTCATTTGACCACACGGACGGGAGAAACTAGACGAGTTTTTGGAACACCGAAATGGCATCAACAGTAATATCCAGTTCACCATTGAGGTGGAAAAAATAATGCATTGCACTTCCTCGGCGTCCTTGTCCACCGTAAATGAAATGGATGCCTTGGCCACAGCGTCTACAGAAACCCACCCACACGCCACCAGCCACCATCATCCAGCACAGAAGTGCACAGTAATACGAACATTGGTGCATCGTGCAAGAGTAATATCAGACGATGATAACCTGCCCCATGAACTGTGACACCTACGGAAGGCTTTCAGGAATAATGGCTACAGCGCACCTCAAGTGAAAGACGTGATTTTTTGGAAATATCAGAATAAAAAAAGACGAAGACCAGGAAAAGAAACTTGCTTTGTGGCCATTCTGTGGCTCTGTGTCAGGCAAGATAAGCCGCCTGTTGAAAAGACACAAGATCAAATCAATCTTCAGGCCTCCAATGAAAATCCGTTTATTACTGAGATCAGTTAAAGACGCAGTAGGTCTCAGAACACCTGGAGTCTACGAAATGCCTTGTGAGTGTGGCCACAAGTACATCGGACAAACAATGCGCACTGTGGAAGAACGCAGGAAAGAACTTCAGAGGTATTATCGGCTACGCTATCCAGAGAAATCTGCGTTAGCTGAGCATGTGTTAGAAAAAGGTCACCACATAAAATTTGACGATACCTCTGTCGTGGCTCGCACTAACGGCTTCTGGGACAGTTTAATAAAGGAAGCTATTGAAATAAAAATTACCGCAAACACCCTGAATAGGTCAGCGCTGCGTGGGATCCAGCGATCGCGCGGTTGAAGAGGGTACATCGAAACCCGACTCAAAACATTCCCAAATATGGCAATGTCACGGGAACCAGTGACGTCACAGCCGGCATCTAGCGTATATAATGGCGCACCAACAGCCCACTGGCAATCATACCACTTGCCAATGGCCAAGGAGTGCTTGGCCGAAAGCTAGTGTAGTTTTAAGTAATTGACGCTGTTAGAAACCCGAGAACATTTAATTCAATAGAACGTGATATCAGCAAGAGGCAACCATCTCGCCCCTAGGCTGAGGCTTCAACTGTTGCAGACTTCCCATCCAGGACGATAGACAAGGTGAACCTGCAATCCTAGTGATAAATGGCTCACATACTACAGTAAAACATGAATGGGTTCAGGACTTACGTGGAGGAAAAACTTCTATAACAGGAAAACCCCATGTGATCGTGTTTACAAGAAACACATTTTGACGCTCTGACACCCCTGGGCTCTGGGGCTATACCCTGCACCACAAACATGACGTGATTGGGAAAGAGCTAAGGTCAGGTATGACGTGTTTATCAACAATGCACACAAGTCTTCTGCTCTCTCCTTGGTTACAAGTGACAACCCCTAAATCCATGTGAGTCAGCTGATCACTAACTGTTTTACTTACTTCCAGAGGAAGCATTAGTCTCTACAGCTCTGACAGGCATTATAAAACCACTCGCCCCTACATTTCTCCTACTGGGTGACTTAAATTCCCGCATGTATTATGGGGTTCTTAATCCACTTGCCCTAAGAGACAAGTTTTTGAAGCGCCTCATGATGTCACAGGAGCTGTGAATGGTCAACAAAGGCAATACCGCTCATCTCTCACTGCTACTCGGTTGTCCTCTGCAATCGACCTCTGCTGTCGACGAGGCAACCTGTTTTAGAAACATGTACATACTACAATCATCTTGTTAACAGTGGTACTCTTCATGACAAACTGCTATATAATATGATTCTAGGGTTTCTCCCGGCGTATTTGATAATCAAAATATCCACTGGTGTACTGCCGGTCTACAGTGTCCAACGGGCACAATATTCCGGCGATCATACATGTCGCCATCATCAGGTGAACTGACGGACTGAGCTCCTGTGAACGTGCCGGCACGGAGATCCGTACGCTATGGCTGCTCAGAGGGAACTGGGTTTGGTCGCGGCGGCGGCCGATTTAAATACCCTCCGCCCGCGGCGCGCTCCCTCCACTGTCCGCTCCCCGCTCCACGGTCGCGTGGTGGAACAGATTGCGACGGCGTCTGAGATGACGTCGGAGTGATGGCTCTATCCGCCGTGGTCGTCACAACTATACGTTTGCTCGATTTACTCTTGATTAACCCAATCGCCGGTTCCCAAGCTTTGCTAAGATTATAGCCACAGTCACAGTTTATGAGGTCGTCATTTGTGCGTATTTCGATGGCCTCTCTAACAACGCTGTCCCAGTATCTCAACGTCTGTACCAGAATACTAGTGCGTTCATTCTCCATAGCGTGATTTTCCGACAAACAATGTTCAGCGACCGCCGACTTGATTGGATACATCAGTCGGGTGTTCCTCTGGTGTTCACGGCATCGATCCACGACGGTACGCATCGTCTGACCAATATAAGATTTGCCACATTGACACGGAATCTGGTATACGCAGGCCTTCCTCAAACCGAGGTCATCTTTGTCGCTCCCCACCAGTGCAGTAGTTTTATTAGGGTAGCCAACAATTATTGGTGTCGTGAGCTCGTTAGATTTCGCTACTGTAGGCGTACCCATATTTTTCAACCACGATATGTAATAAAAGGAGGAATACAATCGGTAATGTCGGTAGTCGACTTAGCTGTCATTACAGTAACAAAATGCAATAAATTAAAAACACCAACAAAGTTAAATTGTTAAGAAGGACATAGTTAAGTGACATTAACTGTAATATCTCTTGCGGTGAAATTTAGATAAAAATGTATATACATACATAAGATTAATCTTACGATGTTTACATAACAGTATAGAAACCATAATATAAACAGGAAAAGAAGTCAAATGAATGAACACTGACTTTAGCAAGTAATCGACGCCCCGTGTTCGCGTGACCGACAGAATTCCCCCTAAGCGAGAAGGACACAGCCGCCAAAGAGCATATCATACTCTATGACAAGTCGTTCCTAGAAAAGAAAGATAAATCAACAGGATTATGTAGTTAATGAAATATGTTGTGTAAAACAGAACGAACAAAAAACACGACAGTAATGCGCTCAAGGTAAAGAAAACTAACTACGTAAGGTACTCTACACTAGGACCCCCGCATGCGCGCAGAAGTGCCGTAACACGACACGGCATGGACTCGACTAATAAGTAGTGCTGGGGGGGATTTGATACCATGAATGCTGCAGGCCTGTCCACAAATCCGTAAGTGTACGACAGGCTGGAGATCTTTTCAGAACACCACGTTGCAAGGCATCCCAGATACATACAATAACGTTCGTGTCTGGGGAGTTTGATGGCCAGAATAAATGTTTAAAATCAGAATAGTGTTCCTGGAGCCACTCCGTATCAGTTCTGGACGTGTGGTGTGTCGCTTTGTCCTCCTGGAATTGCCAAAGTCCGTCGGAATGCATAATGGACATGTATGGATACAGGTGACCAGACAGAATGCTTTCGTACGTGTCACCTGTCAGAGTCGTATCTAGATGTATATCGGGTCCCATATCACTTCAGCTACACATGCCCCACCATTACAGAGTGTCCACAAGATTGAAACGTCTCCTGCTGACATGCAGGGTCCATGGACTAATGAGGTTGTCTCCATAGTCTTACACGTTCACCAGTTCGATACAATTTGAAACGAGACCCGTCCGACCAGGCAACATGTTTACAGTCATCAACTGTCCAATGAGGTGAGGCGTAAGGCTTTCCATCATTCAGTCATTAATGGTACACGAGTGCGCTTTCGGCTCCAAAAGCCCATATCGATGACGTTCCGTTGAATGGTCCGCTCGCTGACCCTTGTTGATGACTCAGCACTGAAATCTGCAGCAATTTGCGGAAGGGTTGAACTTCTATCACGTGGAATGATTCTCCTCAGTCGTCGCTGGTTCCGTTCTTGCAGGATCTTTTTCCGAAATATGGTAAAATCTCCACTTCGTCGCTACCTCGGAGATGCTGTGTGCCACCACTCGTGCTCCGACTACAACATCACGTTCATACTCAAAGAGTCCTCTCCTCTATCGATCAACTTCTCACAGACGGAGTCTTCTTTTACAACTGCTGGCATAAAGTCAAAACCTCCAAATGACGTCACCTCTCTCCCGTCCTACTGTTGCCAGAATGCCTTGTATATAGTAACTACGTCACTCTGGATCGTAAAAAACCCCCACCGGTCCTCAGTGCAAAGACTCCCATTTCCTCAGACACTGTCCCAACCACGCCTCCCCATCCACCTGCAACACCCTGCCTAGTCTCCCATGTGCAAGACTGTACCGCAAACAACCTACCAGAAGTAGCAGTACCTGTCTATCTTATCGATCATCCTATCCATGCCAATAATTCACTCCGTCCAGCTTCCACTGTCTAAGACATCAGAGGATTCCTTACCAACGTCCTCCAAAATGTCCACCTTTATGAATAAGCTAACATAAATTTCTCTTGCTGCCGGCTCTGTTTTCAAGCATAACACTCACACCATCTTTTCCTGAAACCATGCACTTTCTTCTGACTCGTCTCATCACCCTCTTTTATACCTGTGCACCCCCTCGCCCCCACCTACTTCCTCAGCTCCCAAATGGTGTGACTGCAGTACAGCATCCTATTACACAATATCCACTCCCTACCCACGATCAAGCCCCTTCTCATGTATACCCTGTCCCTACACAATATTGATACCTTCATCTTTAACGAATCATTCCTCCAACACAATCTATATTTCCCCCTAAATCCTGCACTGTACAGATAATCCTCTTCCCCTGGCCAGAGGCGGAATTGCAATTAACCTCAACAGAAGCATCCCTTCTCGGCCATAACCCTTACACAATACTCCACCAAATACCTTATTTTTAGCCTCTTCTTCAAAACCATATTACCTACGGTCCTATGTAAATCTGACCTAATAATCCCATCCTCTAAGATGTCCTCAACCAAATCGACCATACCTTTTCCACCTATATTTATTATTGCTGACCGAAACTTCCATAGAACATCCCCAACAGAACTAGTGTTGTAGAGTCAGTTTACCGAATCCATCCTATAGGATACTGTCTCCATCCCACAGCACACCTGCTCTGAAAGCAACACCACTCCATATGTTGTCTACACGTCTCCTAACCTCACTACAGAAGTCCTCGAGCCAACTGGAACTGACCACCTACCTGTTCGTCTCATCATCTCCTGCACACAGTGTCCTCCACATACATCCCATACCATTGTCCATCTAAAAGCCATCATTGACTATTGCCATACCAGATGGAATGACTACCTGGCATCCATAGATGCCCAGATTTGAAGCAACCGCCTAAATTTCTAGCAAGTCTATATATATCACATACCACAGCCTTCCTGCAGCAAATTTTGTTGAAATATCATACCAGGGCCATATAACCTCAAACCCCACTCTCTCTCCACAAGCTCTGCTCCTTCTCAGAGTATACGATCGCCTAGATTGCTCCTTGCTATAGATTCATGCTCCCAATACACTCATCCAACACTTGCATATACAGAAACACATCAGCTAACTAAGACACTAAAATATCTTGGGGTAACAATCGACTGGCTACTATTATGGAAACCTCATTTCATCCAACAGAAAGCCCTCAATGAACTACCAAACTACTAAGTGCCTGAACTTGGGAATTGCACCCCTCTAATCCCCACACCTATAAACACTTGACCCTTGACCCATCACACCCTTTGTAATGTGAAAGTTGTATGGATCTCCATCCCACTCATGTTCTCAGTCCCTTTTGATCCTGGAATGTCATGCATTCCACCTTGCTTTCTGCATACAAGGATCCTTTACCAATTCATCGAATTCTTACCTTTCCTCACTCACATAGAACATTTCTGAACTACGTTCACTAACTGCTAATTCGGATCGAATAATCCTGTTGTCTCCAATCCACATATACTGCTGCTCCATTAACAATACATCCAACTAACCCCGCACCTACACAGTCTCCACAATCTCTCCTGAATAACCTACAACTTTCTCGTCCTCCCACATGATGAACTCCACCCTGACATTTATCCATCCTGCCACCTCTAGTTCCACCTCACTAAGTGCACCTTATCAGCGATTCCTGAGCCTTACCGTCCCATATTTTACTACCCAGTTTATCCCCATCTGCTTTTCTTTCCCCGCCGCCTCTTGGGAATTTTGGAAATTTGTGGTAGGTTCTATTGGAAGAAACTGCTGAGTTGATCGATCCCTAGGCTTACACAATACTTACTGTAACATAAACTAATTTACGTTAAGGGCAACACACACACCCATGCCCGAGGGAGGATTCGAACCGTCGACGAGGGATAGCCGAGCGAACCGTGGCATGACGCCTACACCGAGCGGCTACCCCGCGCGGCCCACCGTCTTTTCCCAGCTACTATTTGTGTCACCAATCCCTCTTGCTACTCAAACCCATATACTGTTCCAACACCCACTTCTACTCCATCACTGCTATGCATCAGTCCTCCAAACGTACACCACCACATTCCTACCCTCATCACTTCAAGTCCTTCCAGTTTATAGTGACAGAATGGTACTTGTTTTGAATGTTAGTGTTACAGCAACGTGCTCAAAGTGTTTTAAAGTGCGCTTGCTTTGTATTAATTTACCTTCTGTTATCACTGTTTTTGACTACTATTAAAAGACATCACCTGTTGTACATCAAAAGTTTTTAATTTTATTTTTCACTTTCAGAATATTTTAAATTCATTGTAAAGATCTCCACTAACTGCTTCTTGTTGTACAACACAGTTCTTTTTCCTTTCCTCAATTAGCTGATGAGCGGTTTACCTGTATCGCCAGCAGCCCACTCCTCTGCCTTCATGGGGCGCAGGGGGGTGAAATAACAAAAAGAAAAAATACACCTTACCGACTGTGTTCTTTCATTCCTTATTGTACAGTAATATGATTGAAGACCACGAGTACGCCAACAGTAGCGACAGCCAATAAGTTTATGACACAATCATTTTATGCCTGCTGTAGAGCCGTTTGTTATGAACAGTACCGCTGATAACAAGAAGATTCTATTATGTACCATGTTTTATATGCGTGCGGCGATGCTTAGCTGATTGTGTGTTCCACTATGGAGCCACTACATTAGGACTTGTTTCTAAGACATGTATGCCTCTTCATATTTAAAGTACGTAATTTTCACAAGTATGTCAGTAATACTTTTCATTATGTTCTGTTTAATTGTTTTTAGTTGATCGGCTGTGTAGATGAAAATGCTTCCTTAGTTTTTTATTAATTGAATTTAACTACGAAAAATAATTATACCAGCAAAACGAATACAAAATTCATAATTATCGTTCAATGCTATTTCTAACAGTGGCAGCCTCAAGGCTTCCACCATGCAACGACTTCTCATCGGTCGAAAAACATACTGACTCCCAAAACATGCGGAATCACCTACAGCGACAAATAGAAGCGGTTGCTCACAGGACTTGCACTGAGTAACCTAAACGGACGGAGGGAGATAGATGAAAAGTACTGCAAATATAAATATCGGGATTTACTAAAAGCAAAAAATAACTGGAAGAACTGAAACTGGCAAATGAACACTGCTAATTTCTGCGTGATCTAGCTTGTTTATTAAGGTTCAGCCCATTCCACTATCAGCTTCTGCCTTACACTTTTTATCTAGGAGACTGTGGAAAATGGATTCATACTGTGAAACCTGAAATTTAAACTAATAATGACTAAATTGATATGGAGGTGCATGCGTGGCTTTTTTCAATAACTGCTAATTTTAACCTCTTTAACAATGTCTTACTAAAGGAAGTGAAAATTGATTGCTACGGTTAGAGTGTGCGCATATGACAGACTGAAACAGTGATGCATTCTGCTCATGATTCAAAGAACACATTGCAGTGTCATCGACGTTTTCTCTCTCCAAGTTACAAAAATTCAAAACTGTTCTTCTTAGCACGGACCAACGCTCCTGCTACTAACGCTCAGTAGTGTGAGCCCAAAACGACAGGCAAATTCAATGTAAGTAGGAGCCAAAGTTATCAACAAGAATTCTAGTATATTATTTTGATACTCATCTCGGCTTTAGTGTGAGGTCATCAGTCTGATAAAATATTTCGACAGTTCAACTGGCTGTCAATATCAGTTGCGTCGCTGCTATTGCTGTATTTCGTCGAACTGATACTATGCTGGGACCAGTAATCCCTTGTAGTACAACAGATAGTATCACAAGCTGCGACATAGTCTCGATAAAACACAGTGATGTACATGTAATAAGTTTCCTTTAATTTACGTCTGTAGTCACAATCTTCTCTGGTTAACAGATTACCGGATTCGATATTTAATGACCTTCATCACATCTGTTTCATAAAAAAAAGACATTATGCACTGTAGCCATATTGGCATTGTCAAATGTTAAATGCGGAATCAGCATCAGCATCGTCAAATGCATATAAATCACATCACAAGCACGAGTCATGGTGTCAGTAAAACTGCTGTTTAAAACAACAGTAGTTGTTAGGTTAGTTAGATTTAAGTAGTTCTAAGTTCTAGGGGACTGATGACCACAGATGTTAAGTCCCATAGTGCTCAGAGCCATTTGAACCATTTTTTAAATTTGGTGTTGTACTAAGTCGGCCGAAACCAGTAACAACAATTAAAGAGGGAATATGTGATCTAGAGTGTGCAATTGATAAAATTAAAGGGAAGTTAATTGCAGTATTAAAAATTAGCGTTATAATTTTTATATGTTTCGGAGGTGACACAGGAACGGAAATTACATCACGTTCCTCATTAACTGCGGAACGATTTTTTGATCATAATTTTTTATGCAACTCCCTTATATCTTTAATTATTAATTTTCACAACTATAAGATCAACGTTTCTCTCAACGATTTCCTGAAATAAAGCATTATAGATTTTCTTGCCGTGTCAAATATGGAAAAAGCCTTGGGCATAGACCGATCACCTCCATCGTCTTCGTTAGGACAGTTGCTGAAGACCACGGAGTTTTTGCTATGATAGTTTCCTCTGTATGAAGGAGAACGTCGTCTATGCAGAATTACATCGGACTGAATGTAGTTTTTAGGACGAGCCAGATATTGGCTACCAAACAAATCTCTCGAGATTCCACATAATTGACAAACTGAACTAGTTTATGGTCAATATGAGATGACGGTAAAAAATAGTGTGAACCATGCACTAAGCTGTTATTTCTTCATGAGACCGAGTCTTTGTGCAGAGTGTTCCGTTACTGCAGGTAAATAGGAAAGTAGTTAGTAGGAGACTATTAAATACAAGTCGGAAAATTAGTGATTCTCTGTGATAACTACGCATTTGTAGGATCATGTCAATGTAGCATGAGTGTTACTCTCTAAAGCTAACTTTATTTAGAAAGACCGCAAATGAGATGAAAACTTCTGAGAAAGGAACTTCCCCAAGTGTAAATAAACGATCTTAGTGAAACTTCAGGGGGGGGGGGGAGTGGGGTGCAGAGGGGGCAAAATAAACCAATAGGTAATTTTTTGTTAGTGCCCAGTTGCAAAGGATTTTTAAAGTTTGAAACTTTGCATTTTACGGGCAGAAGAAATTTCTTCGAAAAGGTGACTCATAAAAAGTTACTTCATATTAAATTTGTTAATGTAACTAACGATCTTGAAAACAGAATAATCAACTTTGGTAATAATCTGAAGTTTTGCAAAATACCCAGTCGTCACTAATTAATTTTGAAAAAAGAAAACTCTTGTTACAACATACGTTGTGGAAGATACTTAGCCAAATACATCGGTGGGTAATGAAGCTGGTTTCTGAAATACAATTCTTGGAAAATGAGCTCTGTACAATTAGCTGTCGGAGCATTTTCGGTATACCTAACTGATATGTCTTATTCCAACTGCTTATAGTACATATATTTGTTTCATGTTTTGAAATTTAATTTTACGTTTTGCATTGCAGTTTTTTTTCAGTTTACCGTTTCATATAAGTGTTGTTTCTTAATTGAAATTAATAAGTAACTCATTATTATGATGCAAATTCATTAGAGCAATGATAACCTGCGAACGACTGCATGAAAACTAACTTTTTCGTACACCATGAAAATAAAGTGAACGAAATTTCATCATATATTATGGACTAGGGTGAGCACAATATGAAACATAATGCAGCAGAATCTCAAAATTGTTGCGGGTAATTTAAGTATCACGCATATTTCAGTCCACTGATGAGCATTGTCGAAGAGAATTGATTATGTACTAGTGATTGCCGCTTCATTATATTGTTTCTCAAGTGAAAATTGACGTCACAACCATTCAACGGAAATAGAACTGAAAATTCTTCTCACAAAGTCCCTCCAATATCGGAAGCAATATATGTTCTACGGCTATACTTGTGCCATCGTGCCCTTTGAGATCACCAGATTTCTTGTCCTTGAGTGCGACAATGAAAACGATTTTTTCACGTTAAGCACCCACGTTTTTCATAGTTTTAAAAGAAACTATATTTGGATGGAGAATTGTAGAATTTATTTTTCAAACATCTAATGTCCATGGGTCAGTATCGAAATCTAGTAAAGAAGTATCTGACCAGGTCAAAATATATTTGAATTTTTTTCCCTGTGAGCTAAAAAATCTGTGTTATTGTTAAATTATGGCGTTTGTCAGTGTGGATGAAACGTTCAGAGCATTGTGCCTGAAGACGAGGAAATTGTTCATCGAATGACACCAAAGACCTCGACGGCATAGTTACAGAAATGGGTTGTATACAGATTTCGAAGTTAGAAAAAATCTCTGAGAAAATTTTCTGATTTAGCTCCAGTGAATGATTATGATGCCAGTCACCGCTTGATAAATAATACAAACAAGCCGCAGTCACTAGTATATAATCAGTTCTCTTTACCAAGGCTTACCTGTGTTCTAAACTATGCCTGATACATATTAAGATGTTTACAGAATTACCTGTGGCAATTTGAAGTCTTGCGAAATTTTGTTTTACGTTGAGTTCTCCGTCATGTATATAATGGGTAGAACTTTCGTTCATTTTATGCTCACAGTGTACAAACATTATCTTTTAAGAATTTATTAACGTTATACTATTATTTTCCATAGTAATGATAGGTTACTTATGACGCTGAGTTGACAACATACATGCATATGATACAGTAATCTAAGAAACAAAACAAAAACTTGAACCTAAAACATAAAATAAGAATTAAAAACACAAAACAAATTTAAGTAAAATAAAGAATTTGAGTCGTCATGATTATTTAGGTATTTTGATTATGTATGTTGAAAATACACCAACAGCATATTGTGTACAGCTTACTTTAAAAATGCGATATTTGAGAAACCTACGCTGCTACACATGGGTATCTGTGGCTTGGAAGCTTCTGCAATTTATATTATAACAAAAGTTCTTCTTTCTAAATTGCTTAGTGGTGGTGGGGTAGTTTACACCACTTCGCATCATTATGGAAGTTGATTTTAGTGTTGATTATAGTATTATATAATTACGTATCAACTTTGATATGGAATACAGTTTTTGATTATTATCGTTTCTAAGATACTTTCTCTAAACCTAAGATTCAAAATTACCTTTCAGTTCATGTATTACCCCTTAAAAGCGCAATTAAGCACAAACAAAAAATGCGACTGCATTATTTTTCCCCCTCTACATACCCGCCAGATTTTGTTAAGATGGTCGTGGCCCACCAATACGATAGCCTAGGAAGTTCCACGACGTGAAGATGTTGTTTTCTGTTACGTGGTCTATTTAAATGTTTCGAGTAATCAACACTTGTTGATAATGCCGATAAACTTGGTGAACGCATTCTGAAAGGCTATGAACGCATCCGGAATTTGACTGGAATTTTTGAACGTGTACAGGCATTGATGAACAGACGAACTTAAGTCTGCCTTTGTATGAACGGCGGCCATGTTGAATACCTATAGTGTGTATGCCCTCAAGTATGTATCTACTTACACTCCTGGAAATTGAAATAAGAACACCGTGAATTCATTGTCCCAGGAAGGGGAAACTTTATTGACACATTCCTGGGGTCAGATACATCACATGATCACACTGACAGAACCACAGGCACATAGACACAGGCAACAGAGCATGCACAATGTCGGCACTAGTACAGTGTATATCCACCTTTCGCAGCAATGCAGGCTGCTATTCTCCCATGGAGACGATCGTAGAGATGCTGGATGTAGTCCTGTGGAACGGCTTGCCATGCCATTTCCACCTGGCGCCTCAGTTGGACCAGCGTTCGTGCTGGACGTGCAGACCGCGTGAGACGACGCTTCATCCAGTCCCAAACATGCTCAATGGGGGACAGATCCGGAGATCTTGCTGGCCAGGGTAGTTGACTTACACCTTCTAGAGCACGTTGGGTGGCACGGGATACATGCGGACGTGCATTGTCCTGTTGGAACAGCAAGTTCCCTTGCCGGTCTAGGAATGGTAGAACGATGGGTTCGATGACGGTTTGGATGTACCGTGCACTATTCAGTGTCCCCTCGACGATCACCAGTGGTGTACGGCCAGTGTAGGAGATCGCTCCCCACACCATGATGCCGGGTGTTGGCCCTGTGTGCCTCGGTCGTATGCAGTCCTGATTGTGGCGCTCACCTGCACGGCGCCAAACACGCATACGACCATCATTGGCACCAAGGCAGAAGCGACTCTCATCGCTGAAGACGACACGTCTCCATTCGTCCCTCCATTCACGCCTGTCGCGACACCACTGGAGGCGGGCTGCACGATGTTGGGGCGTGAGCGGAAGACGGCCTAACGGTGTGCGGGACCGTAGCCCAGCTTCATGGAGACGGTTGCGAATGGTCCTCGCCGATACCCCAGGAGCAACAGTGTCCCTAATTTGCTGGGAAGTGGCGGTGCGGTCCCCTACGGCACTGCGTAGGATCCTACGGTCTTGGCGTGCATCCGTGCGTCGCTGCGGTCCGGTCCCAGGTCGACGGGCACGTGCACCTTCCGCCGACCACTGGCGACAACATCGATGTACTGTGGAGACCTCACGCCCCACGTGTTGAGCAATTCGGCGGTACGTCCACCCGGCCTCCCGCATGCCCACTATACGCCCTCGCTCGAAGTCCGTCAACTGCACATACGGTTCACGTCCACGCTGTCACGGCATGCTACCAGTGTTAAAGACTGCGATGGAGCTCCGTATGCCCCGGCAAACTGGCTGATACTGACGGCGGCGGTGCACAAATGCTGCGCAGCTAGCGCCATTCGACGGCCAAAACCGCGGTTCCTGGTGTGTCCGCTGTGCCGTGCGTGTGATCATTGCTTGTACAGCCCTCTCGCAGTGTCCGGAGCAAGTATGGTTGGTCTGACACACCGGTGTCAATGTGTTCTTTTTTCCATTTCCAGGAGTGTATATTACTGATATTTAAGTCAAACAATCAGTTGAGTTATAACTCCAGTAGTAAATATTACCCAAATATGAGGCAGTGAATAGTGGTCAAAGGAAATAAAAATGAGAAAGGAACTGCTATTGCAGGACAGATCTGTGAGAAACAGTTTTGCTGTTGTGCGACTTTAAATAATGTGTAGGACATACTGTTGTGACGTACAGATATGGAACCAGTGAGAGCAACTTGTAA
The DNA here is from genome assembly GCF_023864275.1 of Schistocerca cancellata. NCBI lineage: Eukaryota > Metazoa > Arthropoda > Insecta > Orthoptera > Acrididae > Schistocerca > Schistocerca cancellata. The sequence goes on along the minus strand of NC_064628.1, from coordinate 729,169,219 downwards.
GGACTGGACCGCAGAGTCTTTACGTTGCTTATAAGAAGTAAATGCTCTTTTTACAAATGGTAACTAATACTAAAACGTCCAGGTACAAAGGAAATGTATCTTATAAGTATCCCTGTAATGAGCTAAGTAATACAATACCAAATACGATCTGGGTAATGGAGTAACTGATGGTAATTGCTAAAAATGCATAATATCCTCTCAGCATAATATACAGGAGGTACAGTACCAGAGATGGAGTAGCTATGAACCCGAAAAATCTTATCTGCAGTTGTGAGCAGCTTACAGTTGATCACTGCCATGTAGTGGGAGGCCACACACTGTGTTGAGTGGTACTTAAGTAAATAAATTAGTGAAATCAAAGTGAACTAGAAATTAGAATATAAATGGAAAACTTGGTTTAGTTTGGAGAGTTACATACTGGCTCACAGCGGGCCGAACAGCAGAGACAATGACCGTGAAGTCAGCAAGTTCCACATAAGCGGGCGCTGTCGATTCAGCCGTCAGGGCATCGCCCGACCGGCTCACGTGTTTCTCAGTGGTCGCATGTGAGCAAAAGGCCCTCACCTACATCCCAAGAGCCAATGACCGACGTTAAGAAGATTCTTCGAGAAGCTTTTCAACGTGACAGAAGAGGCAATGACCGGCTCACGTGTTTCTCAGTTGTCGTATGTGAGCAAAGGCCCTCGCCTACATTCCAAGAGCCAATGACCGACGTTAAGAAGAATCTTCGAGAATCTTTTCAACGTGACAGAAGAGGCAATGGCCGTGAAGTCGTTCACCTCCAGTAAACTGAAGTGAATAAATACGCGAGACGCAGTGGGCCCGAGGGATGTAGATGAAGACGAGAGGAAGACGAAGGCGAAGACGGAGACGAAGACGGAGACGAGCGACGAAGAAGACGAAGAAGAAGCGTAGCAGTTGTTTTAAGTTAGTTTCGGTGCTAAAGATCGTCACGCAAGAAGAGACTACATCATGCACAGACGCACCGAGTCCGCCGCTGTAATAGAATAGCAAGCAGCAGCCTCAGTACCAGAAGAAGAAGTTAAAAGGTATTTTGAAGTCTGATTTTACATACCCGGGTGACTCGTGAGGACGGGAAGGAGACGGCCTCACTTCAGCAGTCACCTGTGAGCTGGGATAAAGACCTGACAGCCGAAGACTGGCAAGCGGGAGTCCGTGGTTCGAGTCCGGGACACTGGCCTTCCCCCGCCGCGCCGCTCTGCTGGACGACGCACAACACACGCGGCCGCTTAGAGAAGAGAAACACTGGGACGCCACATTCAAGGTATCACCACCAGATGCACGACGTCGCTCGCAATAATTAAACAGGCCACCTCGCGCTGCGCGTCTCCGGTCAGCTGGGCGAGACGGCGACACGAGATACACACCGCTACGCGTAATCAGACGCCGCCGCCGCCGCCGCCGCCGCTGCCGCAGCAGAAGGCTACGCAAACGACACGGCTGCCGCTCTCCGAACCAGAACGTCCAGTAAGATAACAGTTGTACGAAACTTTCAATAAAAGTTATTTTATGTAAAAATGATGTTTCATTCGACCTCATACCCGAGCCAAGGAAGAACCCACCCTGCCCACATTTTGTAAGAGAGAAAAGTTTATTTATTTAATATTTTCACCCTGACAGAATGCTTGAGAATGCTCATCCTGACAATTGACAGCATCAAAAGAGAAAACCCAGTTACATTGAGTGACAGAAGTGTCACATTTAGTAACCACAACTGTTACATTTGATGTCAGAAGCCGTAGTAGTTGTTACATTTGGTGTCAGAGAAAACCCCTTGGCTCTATATGAGGTGTGAATGACAGTCACTAACGGTCCACAGTTAGTATTGTTTAATGTGTGAAAGGATAGAGGTTTGCATAGCAGTCGTAATATTTTCTTTATTTAGAAGTGTATTCTCTCTCATAATTTTAAGAGTTTGTCGAAAATATTTAAACTTCTTTTTCATTCAGTGTGGTAAGATTGTGTAACTAACAGTTTGTAAAATGATGACACGAAATCGTACAAAGTCAGAGTCAGCACCACAAGCGGTTTCTACTGAGGAAGCTATTCAGAGCTTAGTTAATCAAATAGCACAGCTTAAAAATGATAATAATGCATTATTTAAACAGTTGTGTGAGGTTAGGCAAACCAGTTCAGTCCCTCCTACCCTAGATTCCTCAGCAGCAGCCTTGGTAACTCCTTTTTCAGGTAAACCTGGCGAAGACATAACAGCCTTTTTTGATGATTTAGTAGCAGCTGCAAAGTTAGGATCATGGTCAGATGAACAGCTCTTACAAATGACAAAGTTAAGATTGCTAGGAGAGGCTAAAGCACACGTATTATACCATGAAGAATTACGGAATGCTCCAACATTTGAGGAATTGATGAAAGGATTACTTAAACGTTTTCAAAAACAGAACAGCTGTAGATTTTATAGGGAACAGTTAAACACTATCACTCAGAGGCAAAACGAGTCGTTAGAAAGCTTTGTAGATAGGATTAGAAAAGTTAATATTAACACCTATCAGTTGACAACTAGTGATGAAGCAAATAAAGTTATTTTACAAGAGGCAGAAAATAGAGCTCTGGATACATTTTTACGTGGGTTACCTCCTGAAACGTCCCGTCGTGTCAGGGCAGAGTTTCCTAAGAATTTAGTAGAAGCTGTATCTGTGGCGACAGCTTTTGAAGAAATTGACATTGCCACCAGATACAAGGAGAAGCGAAATGTATTTTCAGCAGGAGTACGATGTTTTAGGTGCGATCGACAAGGCCATATAGCAAAAAACTGCAGACAACCTCAATGCACTAATTGTCAAAGAATAGGTCACACATTCAAGGAATGCAGGTCTAAGAAAGTTTTTGGAAATAGAAATCAGTTAAACTCAAACGGGAATGTCGGAACCGCCGCCAGGCGTTCCCAATAAAATTTCATGCCATTAAGGCGAATGTGAAGGCGGAATGCTGGTTATCTGCTACCATACGGGATAAAGAGGTAAGGATACTGGTGGATACAGGCGCAAACGTATCAATAGTGAGTAATGAATGTATTGGAGAAAAGAAATATGACCCTCCAAGGTATAGATTGAGTGGAGTAGGAGGAGGTACAGTGAAGTCATTAGGATGTACATCATTGATTTTCTATATTCACGGTGTACAATTTCAAGAAGATGTAGAAGTGGTAACAAAGATAACTGACGGGTACGACGCGATCCTAGGGTTGGATTTCCTGAATAAACATCACGCTAAAATTGACCTCAGACAGCAAACTGTAGAACTTAGCGGAATAGTATTTCAGCTAGGTGACACCGCTGCAAAGGGCCCTCTGCCGCAAGATTTCCCTAACCGGAAGGCGAAATCAACTACACTGCGTGCAACGTCCTTGCAGGTTGATTCGCGGGATCAGATACCATCTGGCTCAGGAAAACTTCTCTGGATGACCGTTGACCCCGAGGTACCTATAGACACAATATGTCTAATAGAGCCACTAGAGGAAAATGAGGAATTAGATGTATCACATTGTTTTGTACGTAGAAGTGTTGTACGGGTTCAAGACGTTGAAGGAGAAAGAAAAGTACCGGTACATATTGACAATTTTGGAGTGGAGGACAAAGAGTTGCATAAGGGAATATTAGTAGCTACAGTCAGTACTTTTGAAGAAGAAGATTTCATTTGGTCAGATATTAATGATGGTCAGAAACCAGACGCCTATAAAACCGCATTACGCCAGAAGATTGAGCATTTGCAAGGAAAGGATAGAGACACGATAGAAGCAGTTTTAGTTGAGTTTCAAGATTTATTTAATGCAGAAGGTCCACTGCCAGCAACAGATATCACACAGCATAGGATCCCAACAGGAAATAGCCCCCCAGTTTATAGAAAGCCTTATAGAGTTGCGCATCACTTACAGCCAGTACTGGATGAATTTTTAGAACAGCATCTAAAAGATGGAATCATAGAATATTCTGATTCGCCTTATAATTCAAATATTGTAATTATTCCAAAGAAGTCTCCCGACGGTACGAAACGATATAGATTTTGTTGTGACTACAGACACCTTAACAAACAAACTATCTCAGATGTTTATCCTCTTCCAAACATTACAGATATCATTGACAGTTTAGGTAACAGTAAATACTTTTCAACAATCGATTTACGTAGCGGATATCATCAATTGGAAGTTGCACCTGAAGATAGGCATAAAACAGCATTTTCTACCCCTGCAGGCCACTGGCAATTTAAAAGAATGCCTTTCGGTTTGAAAAATGCACCAGCAACTTTTCAAAGACTACTCGATGGAGTATTGCGAGGACTAAAAACTCAGCAATGTTGTGTATATCTAGACGATATTATTGTATTCTCCAAAGACATTAATGAACATGCTGTGCGTCTGCGTAATGTTTTTCAGAGACTTAGAAAAGCTAAATTAACATTAAATATGGAAAAATGTAGTTTTGCATTGACAGAGGTTACATACCTAGGGCATGTCATTAGTGAAAAAGGAATTAGAACAGATCCTCGATTAATTTCGGCAGTTAAGGACTTCCCAACACCACAACGCGTTAAGGAAGTACAAAGTTTCATTGGTCTCGCATCGTATTACCGAAAATATGTTCAAAATTTTGCTGAAATTGCCCGACCCTTAACCCAATTATTGAAAAAGGGTGCAAAATTTCATTGGTCTGAAGATTGTGAATCAGCATTTCAAACCCTTAAAGATAAGTTAACACACAGTCCAGTATTAGCCTACCCAGATTATAACAAAGAATTTATTTTATCCTGTGACGCAAGTGGTCATTCAGTAGGAGTTGTTTTGAGTCAGAATATTAATGGCGCGGAACACCCCATAGCCTACGCTTCGAGACAACTAACAACAGCAGAAAGAAATTATTCCACAACAGAGAAAGAATTGTTAAGTGTTATTTATGGCATCAAATACTTTAAATGCTACTTGTATGGTAGGAAATTCAAGGTTATTACCGACCACGCAGCTTTAAAATGGTTGCTTGGGTTAAAGGATCCATCTAGTCGTCTCACGCGTTGGGCCCTATGTCTTTCCGAAATGGATTTCGAAGTTATCCACAAACCAGGCAAAAAACACACGAATGCAGATTGTCTAAGTCGGAAAATAGCACTTTTGGAAGCAACAGGCCGAGATACTGAGGACTGGAGAAAGGCACAAGATGAGGATACAGATTGCAAAAAATACGCATCTCAAAAACAATTTTGCTTTGAAGATGGTGTATTATGCCGTAAAACAAAACTTGGACCGCGAATTGTTGTTCCCCAACACCTTAGACAAGAAATAATGGCAGAGGCCCACGATCATATCCTTGCAGGACACGGTGGACAGCGGACAACCGAAAGACGTGTAGCAGAGCGATTTTGGTGGCAAACCAGAAAGCAGGATGTTGCGCAGTACGTTCGCAATTGCATTGCGTGCGCACAACGAGCTGAACTTTCTCGTTCAAAAATACCCTTACAGAGGCTCCCCGAGGCTTCATGTCCATTTCAAATCTGCGGAGTGGATCTCTACGGGCCATTTCATAAAACACCTGCTGGTAATAAGTATGTTCTTACAATTATAGATCACTTTTCACGCTATCTAGCTATGGTGAGTCTCCCAGATCAGCAAGCAAATACAGTTGCCCAAGCTTTAGTTAACAACTGGATACTTAAATTTGGCGTACCTGAAGCTATTATCACAGATCAGGGATCTAATTTTATGTCTGAACTAATGAAACAGCTATGCCACTTACTAAAAATACGCAAATTACGCACAACTCCGTTACACCCTCAGTGCAACGGACGCACAGAAAGAGTTCATCGGACAATTGGCAAGATGCTTAGTTATTATATTAACGAACAACATTCTAATTGGGATACGTATTTACCAATAATCGTGTCGGTATACAACGCCAAAACGCATGAAGCAACTGGCATGTCACCTTATGAAGTGGTTTATGGGAGAAAAATGCCGTCCCCTTTTGATGTAATCAGGCAGAAAAACGGAAAAGTCGGAGAAACAGTAAGAGATTTCAGTCGAATGATGAAAGATGTATGGAAAAAGGTTCAAAAATCTAATACAAAGGCTTTGGAACGACAGGAAAGATTAGGTAATGCCCAAGCTAAATATCCAAATTACAAAATCGGTCAGTGGGTTATGCTTTCAGCTCCATACGTTGCGAAAGGAAAAACAAAGAAATTTGTAACAAACTACAGAGGTCCTTATCAAATTATTGAGATCACGTCACCAGTCAACGTTAAATTGCAACTGCCCACCAGAACTACTGTTGTGCATGTAAGTCGTTTAAAACCTTTTAAGGGCGCTCCAGATGTAATTCCTTCAACAGTAGTGTCTGCTTTTCCGAAGGGTGGAGGAAGTTCACGAAGAGGAAAAAGAGTGGCCACGCCAGCACAACATACAGACATGCCACCATACGAGTACAATCTTCGACCAAGACTGCGAATGTCCTAGTGGAATCTCAGTAGACTGTGGATAGTATACATATGTAAATAATTAATAAATGATAATGGTTTATTTTTTAAGAAAAAAAAAAGTTGAACGTAGAAACATGTAGATCTTGTAGTTAACAATGTATTCCTTCTTTTCTTTATTTTTGTTTTTACTAGGTTGGTAGGTCCATAACCATGTTGTTTGCTTTTTCAGGTAACGCCTCTAGCATAATGGACAACTACATTGTGACTGTACTGCTCATCATAATTGCATTATTGACTAATACGAGCAACGGATTACAGATCAACCAGTTGATGAGTGGTGTAATTTTTGTAAAACAGGGTACTGTAATTTTGACCAATCACAAGTGGACTATTTCATTAGAGTATAATTTATGGGCCTTACGTAATGAACTTAAGAACCTTGAATTAGAATTTGATACGCTACATGAAAGGGCAAGTTCACCAGAGATTTTTGAAGAAATATCCAGTGAATTTAAAACATTACACTACTCATACGAACAGTTGAGAGAACAGTTGCGTCAGTTACAAGATATACTTCCGCAGACCGTTAAACGAGCTAAACGTGGATGGGTGGACGCAGGCGGTAAACTACTAAAGACCATTTTCGGTACAGCGGATAACGAAGATATTACTCAGCTAAATAATTCATTACAGAACATAGAGAGTACCGCGGAATTAAATAAAGGTACTATAGAATGGCACACGACAAGATTAAACGGATTGGAGCAAACAGTTTTTACTAATACCAAGGTCATCAGGAACCTCACCCAAGAATTAAACGATTATCTTCAAGCTACTACTGCTACACTGAATAAAGACCTAAAAGTCATACAAACAAGGCTCGATATTGTGGATAAGAAACTTGCAGTAGTAAGATCGCTTCGGCTACTCACTGATCAAGTGATAGATGCACGGCTAGCAGCGGAGGAATTAAAGGAAGCCATCCACTATGCAGTACAGGGACATTTGTCACCCACGTTACTATCGCCGGTTACATTCATCTCATTATTAGCTAAAATTGAAAAACAATTGCCAGATTCACTAAAGTTAATATTTCCTGCGGATAAGAAACATTTACCACAGTATTACCACTTAGCTACAGTACTAGTTGACACAGATAATGCAAGAATACGAGTTCGTATATCTTTCCCGGTTACAGATAAAATGGGTATGTATGACTGTTATAGAGTACACTCATTTCCGGTAAAATGGGGCAAAATAAATAAATTTGTACAGTTCAGAACACACCAAGTATTTTTAATCTCCCAAACAAGCAATACGAGCACGGTAATGACAACTTCTGAATTAAATAGTTGCACATCCGAACAAGTTATTATATGTCCATCTCGCGCAATCCAATTACATGCCACTAGTTGTGAATCTCAATTATTTTTCGAACAATCTGACGCCATCAATTGCCCACGCGATATATTAACTTCCACATCATGTTTTTTCGAGCAAGTCGAAAATCACTGGTTGTATGCGGTCAGTAAGCCAACTGATATTTTTGCACAATGTTACGAAAACGGTGTGGCTACAACATTACAACATTTTGAACTTCATGGAAGCGGGCTAATAATTAACGGCACGTTATGTTCCATCTCAGGAGCGAATTTTCATTTACCCGCAACAATCACTGGTACAACTAATGTTAATTCATCCTTCCCTCTAATTTATTGGCCAGAAAACGCCATGCAAGCATTTCCTGCACAAAACCTGTCCTACCTCAATGACTCCCTTGATAGTTCCCTTCTGAAGTCATTAGATACGTTCATAAACTCACAGCAAGACAAAATTGATGCCAATATTATAATGCAACATGTTTTAAAATTAAAAGGTGAACACAAAACTAAAATTATAATGCTAGGAACGGGTATATCTGGAACCTTTGTGTTGGTGTTTCTGCTTTGTACAGTTTTCTTTTATTTAAGACGAAAAAATAAGCCAAATAACAATATACCACTTCATCAAATCCCTGTTAATTGGATACCACACTCTTAACTGGTGTACTTCAGTAGTTACTTTTGAGCATTAGTGTATTAATTTTGTTTATTGTACTTCATTCTTCATTAAACAGTCTCTTGTTAAAATAAACAATACTGTAGAATAGATATTCTTGCATTAGTATAGCGTAGATTAAACAGCTGTTGCTATGTAATTTTCTAAGTGAAAAATCTATTTTTTGTTTATTCATTCTCATCAAGATTTGTTACTCTTATTATAACCATTTATGTGTAAACTATGTGATTCAAGAGCGCACAGGGCTTTTATAAAGTGATACAGTATTTTCAACATACTTAATGTGATGCATGTGTAAGTCGAGAGTTTTCAGTGCTTGTGTTTTTTCCGTGTGAAGAGTGGAGGAATGTTGAGTGGTAAATTCGAGGGCGAATTTCTCCGAAGGGTGGAGGAATGTTGAGTGGTACTTAAGTAAATAAATTAGTGAAATCAAAGTGAACTAGAAATTAGAATATAAATGGAAAACTTGGTTTAGTTTGGAGAGTTACATACTGGCTCACAGCGGGCCGAACAGCAGAGACAATGACCGTGAAGTCAGCAAGTTCCACATAAGCGGGCGCTGTCGATTCAGCCGTCAGGGCATCGCCCGACCGGCTCACGTGTTTCTCAGTGGTCGCATGTGAGCAAAAGGCCCTCACCTACATCCCAAGAGCCAATGACCGACGTTAAGAAGATTCTTCGAGAAGCTTTTCAACGTGACAGAAGAGGCAATGACCGGCTCACGTGTTTCTCAGTTGTCGTATGTGAGCAAAGGCCCTCGCCTACATTCCAAGAGCCAATGACCGACGTTAAGAAGAATCTTCGAGAATCTTTTCAACGTGACAGAAGAGGCAATGGCCGTGAAGTCGTTCACCTCCAGTAAACTGAAGTGAATAAATACGCGAGACGCAGTGGGCCCGAGGGATGTAGATGAAGACGAGAGGAAGACGAAGGCGAAGACGGAGACGAAGACGGAGACGAGCGACGAAGAAGACGAAGAAGAAGCGTAGCAGTTGTTTTAAGTTAGTTTCGGTGCTAAAGATCGTCACGCAAGAAGAGACTACATCATGCACAGACGCACCGAGTCCGCCGCTGTAATAGAATAGCAAGCAGCAGCCTCAGTACCAGAAGAAGAAGTTAAAAGGTATTTTGAAGTCTGATTTTACATACCCGGGTGACTCGTGAGGACGGGAAGGAGACGGCCTCACTTCAGCAGTCACCTGTGAGCTGGGATAAAGACCTGACAGCCGAAGACTGGCAAGCGGGAGTCCGTGGTTCGAGTCCGGGACACTGGCCTTCCCCCGCCGCGCCGCTCTGCTGGACGACGCACAACACACGCGGCCGCTTAGAGAAGAGAAACACTGGGACGCCACATTCAAGGTATCACCACCAGATGCACGACGTCGCTCGCAATAATTAAACAGGCCACCTCGCGCTGCGCGTCTCCGGTCAGCTGGGCGAGACGGCGACACGAGATACACACCGCTACGCGTAATCAGACGCCGCCGCCGCCGCCGCCGCCGCTGCCGCAGCAGAAGGCTACGCAAACGACACGGCTGCCGCTCTCCGAACCAGAACGTCCAGTAAGATAACAGTTGTACGAAACTTTCAATAAAAGTTATTTTATGTAAAAATGATGTTTCATTCGACCTCATACCCGAGCCAAGGAAGAACCCACCCTGCCCACATTTTGTAAGAGAGAAAAGTTTATTTATTTAATATTTTCACCCTGACAGAATGCTTGAGAATGCTCATCCTGACAATTGACAGCATCAAAAGAGAAAACCCAGTTACATTGAGTGACAGAAGTGTCACATTTAGTAACCACAACTGTTACATTTGATGTCAGAAGCCGTAGTAGTTGTTACAACTGTAATCACAATAACAATATGAAACAGTGAGTAACTGCTGGGAATTCGATTTATCTTCAACTTAATGGTGTAGCAGTTAGTAACATTTGAATATGCATGTTATACTAAGTCGTGATAGACAGTTGGAGTTAATATTCTGTTTGAGGTGTCTTATGGAACATGAAAAAATACACTTTTGTAGGAACAGGCAAAGCATTCCTCCAACAAGCGTCCGTCATCAAAACCTAACGTTCCAGTTTAAACATGAGCGTCAGGGCGGGTTTTATAAAATTGTGGATACCATCTGAAATACCTCTACCTAAATATTCAATGTATTTAGCAAGAGACCTGAAAAGGGGAACTGCATGTGAGGTAAGATTAAATAATTCGTACAGAACCGAATGAATACGAAACCGAATGAACAACGTAGCTATTGACCTATTGAAACCAGAAGAGCCACGTGTAAACCAATCAGTTATACCAGCATCACATGAGGTCAGTTTAATTCACGGCAAAAGAAAATCGCTGAATAAAGTAAACTGAAGGTAAGAGTGACTGAAGTGGCTACATAATGTTTCGGTTTAAATAATAGAATCTGATTCTGTAACCACATGATTGAAACTCCACGTGGAACACATATCCACTTCTGCTTATCATAAAAAGTTTAGCAACTCGAAATTTGTAAAAACAACTTACCGTGGAATGTGAACTGTTTACAGGTGATTTAATGGCAAGTATTTTCACATGAACCATTCCTTCGGATGACGGTAATAAACAACATCGTCTCATCGAGATTTCAATGGCACGAAAGCTGGAGAATACACCAAGTCGGCCACCTTCACGAAGCAACCACACGAGTTGCCGCAGTGGTTTTCTCACTGGACTCGCATTCTGAAGGACGTCGGGGCAGACTCGCGTCAGGTCGCCCGGACTTAGGGTTTTTCCTAAATCGCTCGAGGCAAGTGCCAGTAAGGTGCCTTTCAAAAGGCATGGCCGATTTCCTTCCCAATGCTTGACACAGTCCGAGCTCGTGCTTCGTCTCTAACTACCTCGATGTTGACGGGACGCTGAATTTAATCTTCCTACCTTTCTCCCTCCTGCTAAGCAAAAGTTTCTAAATGCCTTTTGAAAAGCATTTCGCCGTTGTGGATGCCGACCTCACAAATGATGATAGGCCAATACGCTGGAAACTTTTGAATAAAGCTTTTACCAAATATCGCAGAGGAAACGCGTCATAGATCGTGAAAGTATGTAGCCTATAGGGAATATAGAAATATTTTTGGGAAGTATATGCGATGCCTAGCTCACGAGATAAAATAAGAAAAACTTGAAAAATAGGAAGTTCCATGTAACAGACACCTTTCACTCGGAATGATACCAATCCTGTATTCATTGCCATTACATTGCGTTTGCTCAACAGTCAAGAGCTGCGAGAGAGTAGGGCCTGCTGAAAGAAGACTACTTCTTCGTGAGTCATATTTAAGGGATATACACACTCTATTTTCTCTCATTAGCTGTCAATTAAATTTTACACATTGCAAATGGTCGAGCTACATCGCACGGACATGTAAATACTGTGGTGTCGTTCAGAGATCGTGATTCTACATAAAAGGCGGCATCGCGAATCGAGATCACAGACATTAACGATGGCTCGATGCAATCTGCGACGTCGTATAGAAGGCGCTCCTGAAAACGGCACCTTCCCTCTAGCATAGCTGAGGTCAATGTACACTGCTGGTCGTTAAAATTGCTACACGAAGAAGAAATGCACTTGATAAACTGGTATTCATTGGACAAGTATATTATACTAGAGCTGACACGTGATTACACTTTCACTCAATTTGGCTGCATAGATCCTGAGAAATCAGTACCCAGAACAACCACCTCTGGTCGTAATAACAGCCTTGATACGACTGGGCATTGAGTCAGAGCTTGGGTGGCGTGTACAGGTACAGTTGCTCATGCAGCTTCAACACGATACCACAGTTCATCAAGAGTAGAGTGACTGGCGTATTGTGACGAGCCATTGGCTAGGCCACCATTGACCAGACGTTTTAAATTGTTGAGAGATATCTGGAGCATGTGCTGGCCAGGGCAGCAGTCGAACATTTTCTGTATCCAGAAAGGGCCGTACAGTACCTGCAACATGTGGTCTTGCATTATCCTGCTGAAATGTAGGGTTTCGCAGGGATGGAATGAAGGGTAGAAATGTAATGTACACTCTTCAAAGTGCCGTCAATGCGAACAATAGGTGACCGAGACGTGTAACCAATGGCACCCCATACCATCACGCCGGGTGATACCACAGTATGTCGATGTCGAATACACGCTCCCAATGTGCGTTGACCGCGATGTCGCCAAACACGGATGCGACTATCACGGTGCTGTAAACAGAACCTGGATTCATCCGAAAAAATGACGTTTTGCCGTTCGTCATCCGAAAAAATGACGTTTTGCCATTCGTGCACCCAGGTTTGTCATTGAGTACACCATCGCAGGCGCTCCTGGCTGTGAAGCAGATTCAAGGGTAACCGCAGCCATGATCTCTTAGCTGACAGTCCGTGCTGTTGCAAACGTAGTCGAACTGTTCGTGCAGATGGTTGTTGTCTTACAAACGTCCCCATCTACTGACTCAGGGATAGAGACGTGGCTGCACGATCCGTTACAGCCACGTGTATAAGATGCCTGTCATCTCGACTGCTAGTGATACGAGGCCGTTGGCATCCAGCACGGCGTTCCGTGTTACCCTCCGGAACCCACCGATTCCATATTCTCATTACATCGATCTCTACCAACGCGAGCAGCAATGTCGCGATACGATAAACCGCAATCGCGATTGGCTACAATCTGACCTTTATCAAAGTCCGAAACGTGATGGTACGCACTTTTCCACCTTACACGAGGCATCACCACAACGTTTCACCAGGTAACTCCGGTCAACTGCTGTTTGTGTAAGAGAAATCGGTTGGTAACTTTCCTCATGTCAGCACGTTGTAGATGTCGCCATTGGCGCCAAACTTGTGTGAGTGCTCTGAAAAGCTAATCATTTGCATATCAGAGCATCTTCTTCCTGCCGGTTAAATTTCGCATCTGTAGCGCGTCATCTTCGTGGTGCAGCAATTTCAATCGCCAGTAATGTAGTTTCGAGCGAGCAAGAGCTAAGCTCATTTCTAGACCTCAGCTATAGCAATTAACATCATAGACTAGGACCAACGAGTCGTTAAAGTGTTAGATGAATGTGCAATGTGTTCGTGTTGAAAATTGTACCTCAAGAAAACAATTTGTTAATCAGTGTTCAAGTGAGGCTTTGCTAGTCTATGGCAGTTATAAAATATCCAGTGCTCCTCTGGAAAAGAACTGTGTCAAAGTTAAGTAAATGTCTTATGCATTAATGTAAAATAGTGAACTATTATTTCACGTATTCTAGTGTTGTGAGTCTCCTCCCACATCAGTCAAGGAATTACCGTTTGTGGCCAGACGAAAGTAGTTTGACCTTGTCACAACATGTACAGCATGTCATTATCCACATATCATAATAGAAAGTGTAACGCAAACGGCGTCATTAATAAGAATCGAGCAGATCAATATCAATTATGAACACAATTACCATAGACGTAAAAGTGTCTATGAGCATGGTCAACGATAGAAGTGTGTAAGTATACTACTTACAGAATGTGAAAGCTGTGACTGTTGTACCGATATCTACCACATACATCTATTTACCATAAACACATTCACATTTTTGAGTAGATAATAATCGCTAGCGGTTTCTGCCATACTTTAGTCGTATTCATCCCAAACATAAGACAAGAGAAAATGCATGTAACATATTTTAAAACTTTAAATATTCCGCCAGTTCTGTTTGTATTTAATGTAAACCAAAAACCAAACTATTGACTGTTCTTTCATATAATTCACTAGTGGCACTTGATTAACAAAGTGTTTACGTAGTACAGCTAGAAACAGCACGCGAGAAAGAAGTTAAAAAAAGTACGATAAATTACAATAAATATTGTTTTAAGATTTGATTTCACTATGCATGTCACCATACATGATTAATAGATTCACAAAGAAATTGTATTTCAGCGTTTGCACTGCAGCTCTGTTGTCAGTGACTGTTAGTGCGAATAATGGTTATGAATTATTTAATTGTACATGGGTTCGAACAGTAGATAAGAGAAAGGAAAATGTATTTGGACTTCCGTAGATGTATTGAGACAGGTGCGCAATCTGCTTTTACATTTCGTAATTACGTTACTATTATATTCACATTGACATTATAGTAAAACACTTGTCTGTTCATTAAATATGCATTATGTTGTAGATGTTCTCCAGGGTATTTTAACGGTAGATGGTTTGCGTACAGAATTCAAACATAGTATTGCGAATAATATCCACTGAATGAGGTGGTTCACTGTTTCATCATAATGTTCTCGTCATTCATCTCGTAGAATAATTGGAAAGTCTCTGGATTTAGAGCCACTTTTTGGTGTGAAACCCACCCAGAAGATTCCGTGGTGGGATAAAATTACACGTTTCAGCTATATTCTTGCGGTTCTTATCTCACCGACTCAACATTGTAACTGCAAAAACCGTCACTGCATGGGTGCTTGAATTAGGTTGTACGTACACTTGACAGCACAAAAACCGATGACCGTAGCAGTCTGGTCCCTTTAATCCCACAAACCAACCAACCAACGAACAATAACTGGCTGGTGGATACCACAGCGGACAAAATGTTACTTAAAAATTGCAGGTATTTGAGCTTGTCAGTACTGCAGCTATGTTTCGAGAAGACACAAAACCTTTCCTACAAAAAGAATATGCTTGTGCTATCTGTAAGCTTAGTCGATGTTAACTGAACTGATATACACTGACGGAAAAAAATCGCAACACTAAGAAACTAATAACGTGGAGTAATGAGATACCGGAAATACGTTTGTTTAGGTAACATATTCAAGGGATTAACGTTGCAGGATCACGGGTTGTTGTAAGCTCGAGAATAGCCGTTGCAAATGTGAAATACTGGTATGTTGATAACCGATATAACTGCCAAAAATTTGAATGCAAGCCTACAAATGTGCATTCATTGCGTTGCACAGGGGCCGGATGTCAGTTTATGGGCGGAGTTACCTGAAAGTTAGACCTGGTCTGTCAATACAGCGAGGCGTAATGCTAGTTGGGAATGACGCTGGAGCTGTCATCCTATTACGTCCCATATCTGCTCGACTGGAGACAGATGTGGTGATCGAGCAGGCCAAAGCAACATAACGCCACTCAAAAGAGCATATTGCATTTCAATAGAGGTAGTTGGGCGAGCTTTATTCTGTTTCAAAATATCCCTGGAATGCTGTTCATGAATGGCAGGGAAAGAGGTCGTATAACCAGACTGACGTACAAATTTGCAATCAGGGTGCGTTGGCCGTGTGTTGGTTAGAAGGAGGTCACGCAAACACAGTTCATTCTGTTACTGTGGCGCAAACTGCTGCCCGAATTGCTGTTGTAGACGCAATACAATACACCACAGCCACACGAGTATCACGACTGTCTTGAATCTCGGTAGTCGCTTCCCGTGTCCACGCTGCCAGCAGTCATTTACAGTAGCAACGTTCCTGCAAAGTCTTTCTGCTGTATCACAGAAGGAACATCCAGCTTCCCGTAGCACTGTAAAACGAGCTCGTTCCAACTCAGTGAGTTGTTGATAATGGTGTCGTCGTTTCCTTGAAGGCATTCTTCACTTACATCAACTGACCATGGCCCAGTTCAAAAGTAACTAACGCTCCCGACCGTTACAGCGATTGATTTGCACTTTCATAGTGGTGACACTAGTGACACTCTTATCTGACTGGCGCCAAATTGCAGAATACGTCATCTTTCGGAAATAAAATCACGCCTACAATGTTGTCTGTCATACAACTACCTGTTAGCGTTTATTGTTTGTTTTGCTCTGCCTTAGGGCGCAAAACCAGATGGGGTCATACGCGCCCAAGTCAAAACTATAGAACACGAAGAGAGAGAGAGAGAGAGAGAGAGAGGAGTTAAAAAACAGCTATACGTCAGTCCCAATTGACGTAGGAGACAGCTAAAAACATGGACGTGGAGAAAGGGCTAAAAAAAGACACCATACAGAAACAGAGGTCGAAAACGAAAAATTAAATTGCTTTCATCATATTGCTTTGACGGATAAAAAGTAAAACGCGGTCGACAGCCTGCTCGTCATTTGCTAAAACGGCCGATAACTCTGACTACAAAGCCAAGCGGGAACGGAAACTGACAAAAAATGGGTATTCCGTCAGGAAGCGGCGGACAGTTAAAACTCGAGCGCAATGTGCACAAAGTGATGGGGTATGGCTAAAATGGCAGTGCCCATTACGCAGCCTAGTTAAAATGACCTCCATCCGGCGGGAGGACCGAGAGGAGTCCGTCCAAGCAGCTGGGCGAGGCTTAATAAACCGGAGCTTATTCCCGTGAATTGAGGACCATTGGCGATGCCAAAGGTACAACACCTCCTGACAGACGGCAATTAAGAGATCATCGGAGGGAATATAAGAACTATTGGGCTGAGTTACGAGGTCTGCAGCCTTGGCAGCAGCATCAGCAGCCTCGTTTCCTGGCAGACCGACATTACCAGGAACCCACATTAACATCACAGAGGCTGCACCAAGAGTGTGCCAGTGACAGTTTTCCTGGAACCGTTCCATTAAGGGATGGGCGGTGTACAGCGCACATAGACTTTGAAAGGCGCTAAGTGGACATGAGCAGAGGACACAATTGAAAAGTCGGTGTCGCCAGATGTACTCCGTGGCCTGTTACAACGCGAAGAGCTCGGCTGTAAATACTGAGCAGTGTGCCGGAAGCCGATATCGAAAGACACCGGCGCCAATGAAGAAGGCACACCCGACCCCACGGTCAGTCCGAGAGCAACCATTTTACACAGAGGTACTATGGCGAAGTTGCATGGAAAGGTCGTGATACTGAAGGTGATAGATCGAGGTTGTAGTTGTGTCCTTAGGAAGCCAATGAAGGCCTATGTCAACATGAGCCGCTTCACGAAGCCAAGGTTTTGAAGGGTTCCCACCCATTGGGGACGTTGCAGGTGGTGTGAAGTTAAGCCGCCGTAGCAAGTGCCGAAAGCGGGCACCAGGAAGTAACAGGGAATAGGGACGCGCCCCGTACAGGCGATCAATGGAATCGTCGAAGAAGGAGGCATAGGATGGGTGGCTACGCATGGCAGACAAACGGCATGTATGCCTGCTGAGGAGAAAGTCACCGCCGGTACTTTGAGATATCAGGAGCAAGTACTGAATCAGCCACGAGTAGTACGTATTAATTATCACCTCGAAAACAGTAATGTGCCACCGTGAAGTATGATAATGCCTCTCGACGTATTCACACTTCAGTGTGACAAATACCCCCATGGTGAATAACTAGGTAGAGATTTTCATTTTAGATGTCTGCATTTCACCTTTTCAGGAAATGTTTCACCAAACAACTGACTTCATCGTCATCTGGAAATGCCGGCCTCGCAATAGTTTCTTCGTCTGAGGAAAGAAGGAAAAGAGGAAGTCAAAATTTTGTAGCCCGAGGAAACGACAGTTGTGACTGTCAAGTGCAAAATGAGTTCGGATCTCTTAGCGGTACCGAAATTCACTTTTAGATAACTTTCCGCGTCCCTTCATCTTGGCAACCTTTCGTAAGCTCAACTGGTGACATCGGTAGTGTGTACCTGAGACGATTTGCACCTCACAAGCGTAACTGGTTAGCACCACACGGTATCATGTTGTACATTAGTACACAGAGAATTATCTCATAACTAACTGTAGCACTCGAAAAGACCTAGAAGATCAACATTAACTCGTCTTGAGGCGTCTCCTCGTCCGTATTCTTGTTTGATTTTGAATTATTTTAAGTATTTGTTAATGACACTTCATTTTCATACTTTTATTGTCAACATTGCTTGCCGTTGAACGTCTTGATTAGAGTTGTCTGAGAAGTGAATTTCAGTCTGATGTGAAAAATTCATTTGGGGCGTGTCTTTTGCTACGACACGAGATTTGAGGTAGGCAAATACTTAATTTTCCATAAGAGTTAGTTGGCGATATTTGGGCCTTTGTGTTATACTTTCGGACTTAGAGTAAAACTGTTTTTAGTTTGCACTAATTTTTGGTTCGGTTGGATAAAAGGAAGTGGGACTTCGCAGTTTCGTATTGTTGTCTGATGTAGAGAAGTGGTCCATAAGCTGAGGTTTTACAACTCTCTATTGGTTCTTTACTGATAAAGTGTGGAAACATTTCAGTTTCTTCTTACTGGTAGTTTGCATGGAAGTCTGCCTCTGGTGTCCTTTAAATGTAACTTTGTGATGTTCTTGCGGTTGCTACAATCACATCTAGCAATGTTTACATGGTTGTTAACACTAATGGCAGATTCTTCACCTGTAATACTTGAACGCCCATGTGCAAGTGCTTGTGCAGGTCCCTGATCGTTGACAGATTGTGGTGTTGGGTTCACATGTAGCTGGTGAAGTGACAGTGGTAGTGTCGGTGGATATTGTGTCAAAAGTATAGCTATACATATCATGCATGATGATGCTACAGGAGCTGAAAAAGAAGATTCACTCGAGAGTAATGGTTACTCTGCTGAGTGAGAAACAGAAGAGATAATCCCAGTGGGCGGGGATACTGAATGGAACTATAGGTATAAGATTTTGTGGAACTGGATAACGTGTACATCAATGTTAATCTGATCCCGGTGGTAAATGATTGCGGGAAATTATCGAATGGTTTTGTGGAAAATTAAGGTAAAGATAGAGAGTGGTGACAGGTACTGTCAGCCTTTAAATGTTATGAGATGACTATTTGCTGCTAGTGGTGTTCGAAATGTATTAGCGACGACACCCAAGTTAGAGAGAAAGAAAGAAGAAACTGAAGGCTTTTATAATGAAGACAGCCGATGAATTTGATGTAGATTCAGATGGAGATGCAGGTGACGGTTCGTGTAGTGAGATCAATATAGTATGAGTGTCTTAAGTTAAAGAAAGGCGATCCAAAGAGTGCCTCACGTTAGTCAGTACCACGTGTCAAGCGTTCAAAATATTGTGATCATATAAGTAAAGATGTGCACGTTGTGCACACTGCATTCCCCTCACGCACTGACTTGGCATGTACAGTAGAAGCGTGGCTGACAATGTTTTGAAGGTATCTGAACTGTTAATGACCACAATTCCTACTTTGTCTGCAAAATAACGCCTCGGCACGATTTAGCCAAGCTCGTCCACTCCGGTGTGTACTCACACATTTTCTTTTCTCTTATGAAACCTTTTAGGCACAGATGGCGCAACTTCTTCACATGTGACAGTCTGGGCGACACAATTGTGGCTGTGTCACATTTAGCACCTACACCAGTTGTTTCACAATCCCATAGCTGCAGTTTTTTTTAAAAAATGTATGTTGGCAAAGAACTAAAAACCGTTTTTAAAACCTTAACGCCTAGGAACGCGTTGAAAAGCAGTAGATGTATTACATAAAAGTCATTTACACAGTGGTGAAACACATCCTGATAATGAATGACGATGCGAGACAATCACGACCTCTGTCATAGCTGTCGCTATCGAAAAAGCCTTTGGCATCATTCACTTTCCATTCCCTGTGCTCGTAATATACTGCAGTGATAATCCAATGAAATGTGAGAGGAACGTAACATATATGATGTAAATTGTTGATGTAGAAGAAGTCTAAAAATTTATATTCATGCAATGGGTTGGTAGATAATGCCTGTTTCCCTCTAGTTTCGTTAGCAGTTGGGATAGTCTGACAGAGAGTTGATACACTGACGAAATTAATAGCTACTTTAAAAGTGCATCGTAAATATAAGAAAATGACAAATTGGACATATAAAAGGGCTGAAGAACTTTACGCCTCATAATATAGTCGTTAAGATATTGGAATCAAAAGAACCACTTGAAACTTCGATACATGTATTTAAGAATCCCACCGGAAAAATAATCTAATGACGACACTTGTGCAGTGAGACTTTCAAGTTATCATACAGTATTACAGAGACAAAAATGTTCCTAAATAGATATTCGGAGTGATTACTTACGCTGCCATCAAGTGAATCTAATACAGCCTACATTGCTTAATAATTACACTCAACAGTGCAATTTCCGAAAAATTGCACATTCTCGCTTCATAAACGAAGGGATGTACCATTTCTCATTGCGATCATATTTAAGCGCTAAAGTAACATAATAACCGCTAAGAAATTAATCCAGAGCGCCAATGACAGTCGTTTCTTTGGTCGTCAAACTCAGTCAGTGAATGAGATATTTGTTAACTAGGAGATCCGAGTAGATATTATTTTGCGTTTTTGTGGGAGGAATTAGTAATTACTAATTATTTACTGTTTCGAATTCTTAATACAATGGATGCAACGTTACTAGGAGAGACAGAAGTGCTACCCCGCTTCATTGCACTACTCTCACGTTCTCTCAGCCCATGGATGAGTAGGGTTTAGGTTATATAAGTGACATTTCTTCTCGGTACTGAACTAATGTTTGTGAATGTTTTTGATTATATATACTTACTTATAGCGTTCAAATGGTTCAAATGGCTCTGACCACTATGGGACTTAACATCTGTGGTCATCAGTCCCCTAGAACTTAGAACTACTTAAACCTAACTAACCTAAGGACATCACACACATCCATGCCCGAGGCAGGATTCGAACCTGCGACCGCAGCAGTCACGCGGTTCCGGACTGAGCGCCTAGGACCGCGAGACCACCGCGGCCGGCTTACTTACAGCGTAATAAGTACTTTTGTAGTAGACTGGAATCCATGTGATCCCGCTGCTCGCCTCTATATTTGATTGTAAACAATGAGGAACGAGTAGCAATCGATTGCGGAATGTTCTATTACTGCAGATCTGCGTTTCAGCATAGTCATCTTTAGTGCATATAACAACAGGTGACGTTAGTTCAAAGTGTCGTTTAGTAAACAATATTGTTTGATGTAGGTTATAGAGGTGCCTAACTTGAATTTAACTTTGTATTAATGTCATCTGATGTTATAAGCACTCAAGATGACTAGTAGAAAACTAGATCTGCGGTAATAAAACGACGGATTTTGCGATCGATTGTTGCTATTTTCTCCATTATCTACTGATGATGCTGCGATTTTAGCGTACTTGTGCTACCACGCAAATATAACACATTTAGAGAATTAGACGTCCTGACATAATCTCAGCGATAGAATGATATTGTAATGTCCATTCAGTTATTATACTCACGTGTCTCCTATCTCAAGTGCGTATCGGTAGGGGCACGCCTTATGACAATCTCTACACCCATGTCCTTAGCACAATGACACCCTAAGAGGTAGAAAATAAACGGTGAAGCCCAAACATAGAAGAAACATATACTTCAAATTTAAGTCGTTCAGAGTTTTCCTCCGAAATGACCGAGGAAAAGAGTGATTCTGAGCATAAGTTTGTTGCTTACATTTACTAATCGAAAGTGACAACTTACAGAAAACTGTTGGAACCGTAATTTTAAACAGCCTTGATGTAATATCCAAGAATTGTGTTTCCTTTTAGGTCATCAGTCTTCAGACTTGTTTGACACGTCTCACCATGAATTCGTGAATAAACTGCAGTCAATTTTATTTTTTTTTTATTTTTGCTCATGATTCTTCTTTCTGGTTTGATGCGGCCCGCCATGAATTCCTCTCCTGTGCGAAACTCTTCATCTCAGAGTAGCACTTGCAACCTACATCCCCAATTATTTGCTGGGTGTTTTCCTATCCCTGTCTTCAGCTCTAGTTTTTACCTCTACAGCTCCCTCCAGTTCACTGGATGTGGTTCCGCGATGTCCTGACAGAAGTCGTACCAACATGTCCCTTCATCTTGTCAGCGTTTTCCATGTATTCTTTGCCTCGTCAATTATCCGGAAAACTTCCTCGTTGCTTACGCTATCAGTCCAGGTAATTCTCAATCTTATTCTGTAGCACCACATCCCAAACGCTTCGTTTCTCTTGCGATCAGGTTTTTCCACAGCCCATGTTTCATTACCATACAATGCCATGCCCCGAATGTAGTCTCAGAAATTCCTTCCTTGAAGCAAGTCCAGTGTTTGATATTAGTAAACTTCTTTTCGCCAGTGGTAGTTTGCTTTTTATGTGCTCCTTTTGGTAGCAGAATTCCTTAACGTCATATACTTCCTGATTACCAATTATGACTTAGTTTTCTCGTTCTCATCTCTGCTACTTATCATTACTTTCGTCTTTCTTCGATGAACTCTCAATATATATTCCGTACTCTTTAGACTGTTCATTCCGTTCACCAGATCATGTAATTCTTCTGCATTTTCCCTGAGGTTAGCAATGCCATCATCGGATCTTATCATTAATATCCTTTTACCTTGAATTTCAATTTCACTCTAGAACCGTCCTTTAATATTGGTCACTGCTACTTCCACTTACAGACTGAACAGGAGGCGCTAATGGCTAAATCCCTGTCTTACACCTTTTTACTTCTAGCACTTCTTTCTTGCTAGCCCACCCTTCTTTTTGCCTATTGGTTCCTTTACATACTGTATACTGCGCATCTTTCCCTATACCTTATCTGAAGTTCTCTCAGAATTTCGAACATCTCACGCCATTTGACACCGTTGAACGCTTTTTGCAGATCGACAAATTCTATGAATGTGCTTTGATGTTTCTCCAGTGTTGCTTCTATTATCAACCGCAACTTCAGAACTGGTGCTCTTGTGCCTTTATCTTTAGTAAAGGCTGATCGTCATTCTCCATTTTCTTTTCCATCTTCTGTATATTATTCTTGTCAGGAACTTAGATACATGATTGTCCTATAATTCTCGCACTTGTCAGCTCTTCCAGTCTTTGGAATTGTGTTGATGCCGTTTCTCCAAAACTCAAATGGCATATTCTACCCACGAAAGTGGATAGTCGTTTTGTTGCCACTTCCCCAATGACTTTAGACGCTCAGATGGAGTGTTACCTATACCTGCCGCATCATTTAATCGTACGTCTTCCAAAGATCTCTTGAATTCTGATTCTAATACTGGATCTCCTATTTCTTCTATATCATCTCCTGCGTCATCTTCTATCATGTCATCAGCACAGTCTCCCCCATCCCCGCCCCCCCCCCCCCCCATATAAAGGGCTTCAGTATAGTCTTTCCAGCTATCTTTTCTCTCATCAGCATTTAACAGTCGACTTACCATTTCACTCTTAGTGTTACCAGCATTGCTTTTAATTTCAGCGAATGTTGTTTCGATTTTTCTGTATGCTGAGTCACTCCTTCCGACAATAATTTCGTTCTCGAATTTATTAAATTTTTCGTTTAGCCATTTCGACATAGCTTAGCTGCATTTCCAGTTTATTTCATTCCTAAGTGACTTCAATTTCTGTATACCTGAAATACCCTGAACATTTTTGTACTTTCTTATTTCATCGATCAACTACAGTATTTCTTATGTTACTCATGGTTTCTTTGCAGTTACCTTTCTTGTACCTATATTTTTCTTTCCAAATTCTGAGATTGCCCTTTTAGAGATGTCCATTCCGCTTCGAGTGAACTGCCTACCAAACTATTCATTGTCGCATTATTTGTAGAATGAGGGAACGTCAAACTTGTGTCTTCATTCATTAGTACTTCCGTATCTCACTTCTTTGCTTATTGCTTCTTCCTGGCTAATCTCTTAAAAATCCACTACCCTTCTTCACTACTAAATTGGGACCTGAGTCTATATCTGCTTCAGGATACGCCATACAGTCCAGTATCTGATTTATGAACCTATGCCTGACCATGATGTAGGCTAACTCGAATATCGCCGTATCTCCCAGCCTTTCCCAGATATACCTCTTCATCTGGTGAGTACTGAACACAATGATCGCTACTCCTAGCTGTACTTTAATACATAATTTAATTATCTTTCCTCCTCTATCATTCCTACCTTGCATTCTTTCTTCAACTTCTTCCCCTACAACCGCATCCTAGTCGCCCATGACTATTAGATTTTCTTATTCTCTTACGTACTGAATTATCCGTTCAATATCCTCTGACACTTTCTCTATCTCTTCACCTTCGGCTTGGGACGTCGGCATCTATACCTGAATTATCTTTGTCGGTGCTGATTTGCTGTCGATTCAGATGAGAACAACCCTTTCACTGAACTACTCACAGTAATTCACGGTCTGCCTATCTCCCTATTGACAGTGAGTCCTACCCCCCGTCATACTATTTTCTGCTGTTGTAGTTATTAACCTATGATCATCTGACCAGTCCGTGTCTTGTTTTCATTTCACTTCAGTGATCCTCACTATATTCCCTGTTTAGGTTTTCTAGCTTCCCTAACAAGTTCGAACTTCGGACATTGCACATACCAAGTCTTAAAACGTTATCATTTCATTGGTTTCTGAATCTTTTTCTCATGGCCACTTCCTCTTTAGCAGTCCTCTATAAGAGACCTGAGCGGGGGATCACTCCAAAACCTTTCCCAGTAGCGAAATAATCGTGGCTCTGAGCACTATTGGACTCAACATCTGAGGTCATAAATCCCATAGAACTTGTTGATGTTGTTGTGGTCTTCAGTCCTGAGACTGGTTTCATGCAGCTCTCCATGCTACTCTATCCTGTACAAGCTTCTTCATCTCCCAGTACGTACAGCAACCTTCATCCTTCTGTATCTGTTTAGTGTATTCATCTCTTGGTCTCCCTCTACGATTTTTACGCTCCACGCTGCCCTCCAATGCTAAATTCGTCATCCCTTGATGCCTCAGAACATGCCCTACCAACCGATCCATACTTCTAATCAAGTTGTGCCACAAGCTCCTCTTCTCTCCAATTCTATTCAATACCTCCTCATTAGTTATGTGATCTACCCATCTAATCTTCAGCATTTTTCAGTAGCACCACATTTCGAAAGCTTCTATTCTCTTCTTGTCTAAACTATTTATCGTCCACGTTTCGCTTCCATACATGGCTACACCCCATACAAATACTTTAAGAAACAATTTCGTGGCATTTAAATCTACACTCGATGTTAACAAAATTTTCTTCTTCAGAAACGCTTTCCTTGCCATTGCCAGTCTACATTTTATATCCTTTCTACTTCGACCTTCATCAGTTATTTTGCTCCCCAAATAGCAAAACTCCTTTACTACTTTAAGTGTCTCATTTCATAATCTAATTCCCGCAGCATCACCCGACTTAATTCGACTACATTCCATTATCCTCGTTTTGCTTTTGTTGATGTTCGTCTTATATCCTCCTTTCAAGACACTGTGCATGCCGTTCAACTGCCCTTCCAAGTCCCTTGCTGTCTCTGACAGAATTACAATGTCATCAGCGAACCTCAAAGATATTACTTCTTCTCCATTGATTTTAATACCTACTCCTAACTTTTGTTTCCTTTATTGCTTGCTCAATATACAGATTGAATAACATCGGAGATTGGCTACAACCCTGTCTCACTCCCTTCCCAACCACTGCTTCCCTTTCATACCCCTCGACTCTTATAACTGCCATCTGGTTTCTCTACAAATTGTAAATAGCTTTTCGCTCCCTGCCACCTTCAGAATTTGAAAGAGAGCATTCCAATCAACATTGTCAAAAGCTTTCTCAATGTCTACAAATCCTAGAAACGTAGGTTTTCCTTTCCTTAATCTTTCTTCCAAGATAAGTCGTAGAGTCAGTGTTGCCTCACGTGTTCCAACATTTCTTTGGATTCCAAACTGATCTTCCCCGAGGTCGGCTTCTACCAGTTTTTCCATTCGTCTGTAAAGAATTCGAGTTAGTTTTTCGCAGCCGTGACTTATTAAACTGATAGTTCGGTAATTTTCACATCTGTCAACACCTGCTCTCATTGTGATTGGGATTATTACATTCTTCTTGAAGTCTGAGGGTATTTCGCCTGTCTCATACATCTTGCTCACCAGATGGTAGAGTTTTATGAGGACTGGCTCTCCCAAGGCCGTCAGTAGTTCTAATGGAATGTTGTCTACTCCCGGGGCCTTGTTTCGTCTTAGGTCTTTCAGTGCTCTGTCAAACTCTTCACGCAGTATCGTATCTCCCATTTCATCTTCTTCTACATACTCTTCCGTTTCCATAACATTGTCCTCAAGTACATCGCCCTTGTATAGATCCTCTGTATACTCCTTCCACCTTTCTGCTTTCCCTTCTTTGCTTAGAACTGGGTTTCCATCTGAGCTCTTGATATTCATACAAGTGGTTCTCTTTTATCCAAAGGTCTCTATAATTTTATTGTAGGCAGTATCTATCTTACCCCTAGTGAGATAAGCCTCTACATCCTTACATTTGTCCTCTAGCCATCGCTGCTTAGCCATTTTGCACTTCCTGTCGATCTCATTTTTGAGACGTTTGTATTCCTTTTTGCCTGCTTCATTTACTGCATTTTTATATGTTCTCCTTTCATCAATTAAATTCAATATTTCTTCTGTTACCCAAGGGTTTCTACTAGCCCTCGTTTTTTCACCTATTTGATCCTCTGCTGCCTTCACTATTTCATCCCTCAAAGCTACCCATTCCTCTTCTACTGTATTTCTTTCCCCATTCCTGTCAATTGCTCCCTTATGCTCTCCCTGAAACTCTGTACAACCTCTGGATCTTTCAGTTGATCCAGGTCCCATCTCCTTAGATTCCCACCTTTTTGCTGTTTCTTAAGTTTTAATCTACAATTCACAACCAATAGATTCTGGTCAGAATCCACATCTGCACCTGGAAATGTCTTACAATTTAAAATCAGGTTCCTAAATCTCTGTCTTTCCATTATATAATATATTTGATACCTTTTAGTATCTCCAGGGTTCTTCCATGTATACAACCTTCTTTCATGATTCTTGAACCAAGTGTTAGCTATGATTAAGTTATGCTCTGCACAAAACTCTACCAGGCGGCTTCCTCTTTCATTTCTTAGCCCCAGTCCATATTCACCTACTATGTTTCCTCCTCTCCCTTTTCCTACTCTCGAATTCCAATCACCCATGACTATTAAATTTTCGTCTCCCTTCACTATCTGAATAATTTCTTTTATTTCATCATACATTTCTTCAGTTTCTTCGTCATCTGTAGAGCTAGTTGGCATATAAACTTGTACTACTGTGGTAGGCGTGGGCTTCGTGTCTATCTTGGCCACAATAATGCGTTTACTATGCTGTTTGTGGTATCTCACCCGAACTCCTATCTTTTATTCATTATTAAACCTACTCCTGCATTCCCCAGTTTTGATTTTGTATTTATAACCCAGTATTCGCCTGACCAAAGTCTTGTTGCTTCTGCCACCGAGCTTCACTAATTCCCACTATATCTAACTTTAACCTATCCATTTCCCTTTTTAAACTTTCTAACCTACCTGGCCGATTAAGGGATCTGACATTCTACGCTCCGATCCATAGAACGCCAGTTTTCTTCCTCCTGATAACGACGTCCTCATGAGTAGTCCCCGCCTGGAGATCCGAATGGGGGACTATTTTACCTCCGTAACTCATAACTACTTAAACATAATAACCTAAGGACATAACACACATGCATGCCCAAGGCAGGATTCGAACCTGTGACCGTAGCGGTCGCGCGGTTCCTGACTGTAGCGCGTAGAACCACTCGGCCACTCCGACTGGCAGGTAATCATGAAATTTTTTCATTCACATGCCACCTGTGCTGTTGACACACATTACACATATGTAATTCTGTGGTTTCCATTCTCTTCTGCATCATGATGCAGTTGATCATTGCTGATGCCTCCGCCTTTACGGGTAGTTTCCCATCCTTAGAGCAAGAGAGTACCCTGAACCTCAGCCCTGTCTTCCGCCCTGTCCTCTGCCCTTTTTGACAATGCCGTTGGCTAAATAAGGATAACTTCTTATGTCGGAAGTCTTCGGTCGCCATTACTGACCATTTTTATTCAAAATATTAACGTTGGAGATCTCGGGGTTTGAACGCTGTTCCAAGGACGTTTTCATTACTAATCGAAGGCGCTGACCCTAGACCACGGGTGTCTTTCTCAAAGGTGCTAGCCCTTGACTACGGTCTAGAAATAGCAAATACCTTGTTAGAAATTCACAAGAGAAGGAAATAAATGATGAAAACCTGGAGTTATGGAAAGACACCATTTGTATTACATGATGGTCAGACAGAGATTCCGAAAATTGATAGTAGATTGTAAGGTCTACCCAGGAGCAGAATGCGCATTCAGAAAAAAATCTGGTAATGATGAAGAGTAGAAAGACGTTTCAGATAATCGTACAGAAAAGTCCATGCTGAAGCAAGTGGGACACTAAAATACTGTGCATTGATCAAGTTCGTTAAATACGTGAATACTGCAACACGTAAAACAGTAGGTAGTTCAGTTGATATCTTGAGACAGAGGAATCACATACATTGGAGAGAAAAATATTGATGCCACCGAGATCGAAGGAACCTGAGTAACAGATGAAGTGCTTCTTTCCCCTGACAAAAGAAGGAAATATAGGAATGTTAATGGAAAGAAAGGTATACTGCAATATGAATTGCTCAGGAATAAAACAGATGTGAAACGCAGAGAATCTAAAGCGAAATGACTGCTGTAAATTTGTGAAGAAATCGAAATAAAAGTTGTCGTCGATCGAAATGACTCACCACACAGGAAAGTGAAAGCTACCTTCTGTGAAATTAAAAACTAAGTCAGCAACAATAGGAGTGCAATGGGAATTCATAGATAAACGCAGAGGGAAGAGGGGATACATTGCAGAAGAAGAAACTGGAGTCGATATGGAAGACATAGGAGATCCAGTACTAGAGGCAGAATCAGAAGGGACAAATAGCACTCCAGAGAAATTTCTAAAACAGTTAGACGAAATGGCATCCAAACGACTACTGAAGCTATGGGACTGGCGATGTACCTACGGGCTTTCGGAAAAACGTCTTCCATTCACTTCTGAAGACAGAAACGGCAGAAAAGTCCTCGAGATATTGCACACTCAGCTTTAGAGCGCACTGATCCTCCTTGGTGACAAGAACAATATACAGAAGACTGGAAAAGAAAATTAAAGAGCTGTTATATGACGATCTGTTTGGTTTCAGGCAAAATTGCAAACCTGACTTTGAACTTGACACTGGAAGCAAAGCATAGAATATTCAAGACACTTATTGTAGGTGTGTGTTGTGCCTTCGACTCGGAGGTAACTGTCGGCATGAAAAAGGCCTTGAACAACGTGAAATGGTGCAAGATGTTTCACCAGGAGAGACTGCTGTGTCCACAGAGCACAGCGGCCTCACGCGATACAGCACAGAAACGGAGGTTGCTCGCTCACCATATGTTAAGTGACGAGACGACACGACACCGTAGTTCTGGTCAGGCTTGCAGAGCGCGTCACCTCTGGCGGGCAATATTGCAGGGACTGTCACGTGGGCGTTATTAGAGCGCTGCTCAGTACACTGCTGCAAGTCAGGGATTTAGGGGCTACAAGGCCAGACAACAGCTGCCTAAACTGGCGAGTTGTCTACGTACCAGGCCGACGTCCCACCAGCTAGTACGACGACTACCAGTGGAACGCAGGATACCATCAATATAAAATGGCCACCGCTAGACAACCATCGCTCTGCGAATCTACTTAGAAAATCTTTGATGTGTAAAAGAATCTGATTAAGATATTGAGACAAAGAAACTGCCAGTCAAATACTGTGCATAATGTATGCACTTTTCGAAGGCCTTTAAATATTGTATATACATTATTCAGAATCGTAACTTACTGAATGCGCTAACCACCTTAGTAGAAATGATATAATACCTTTCAGTGTGCTCAGTACAGGGGTAACCAGGACGGAAAATGCCAGGGATGTGTTGCAACACAAAACATTTGAAAGCACGCTATAATTTTGTGTTGATAAAACTTCAGTTGGGATACAGTATGTTGTATAACCGTCACTACGTATTCGCTGCCTCTATTGGTACTGCGTAAGACGCCACGACTCTAATAAACACTTTCATTAAAGGCTGCGAGATCACAGCACCGTAACAAAGTTGTATCCAATGTCTCTCTTGTTTCCTGTGGCTTAGCACCGGTCTCTCCAACTAGGAAACGTTTCCACTGTCTGCAGATGCAGAAAATTCAACAAAATGAAGTAAAAAATATAGCTGATGTCTCCAACGCCTTCCTGTAGGTTTGTGTTCGGCGTTCGATTCGGAGGTAACTGGTCCTATTCCTGTGGGAATGGTTTCAAGATTTATTTGGTGCACAAACGAAAGCGAGGTGGTAATGTTCCTGACCACGAGACCAAACATCAGTCACCAGTGTTCTTCATTAAGTTCCTGAAGTGCTCGTAATGCCTCATAGAACGATAGTACACGGTGCGCAGAATAAAACTGTTCCGGATGATGTACCTTACTGTTGGCAGACCATCTTACATCATCCTCCCGGGGCGGATAACATAAGTCGGGCAGCCTAGCTGAAAGTGCATGAAGTATTTTGTCTACCAGTTCCCTTTTGCACACAGAATATATATATATATATATATATATATATATATATATATATATATATGACAGTTTTGAAATAATTCTGTCGCCTGAGAACATTAAGCTTGGCGACCCTCTCGACATGTGCCGGCAGCCATTCTCTTGTCATTTTACAAACAATGTACCACCCTACAGAAACGTCCATTACAGCCACCCACACTCAACAGCAACCCTTTATTCGTAATTACTTTCTGCAAGCAGTATGTACGACGAAATAATCGGTTTTTTATGTGGGCCAACAGTTTAAAGTTTCACAGTTTTATTCGTAATTAAAGTGGGTTATTTCTTATTTGTACTCGTGTACAGAAATTTCGTTTCTTGCTCGCGCATTTCATTTAGATCCCCATCTTCGTTATCTCCATTACACACTTTAATTAAAATTCCTTAGCTGTCTGATTAATAAGAACGTGTCATGTATGAAGTGAAAGTAAAATATTTCTAAACATGTACGAATATGTAATACAGAGGTATAACAGGAAATGTACAGATGTTGTACCTTTCGGTTTGCGCTTGCCAGCTGCCTTAATTGAAACATAAATGGTGGACCATATTTCAGCAGCAACGCCAAGCCCACCCTTAACTGTTCTGCTGTTGAATGTGCGTCGGTGCTATAAATCATCTTTTTATTTTCCAATTTACCGCGACGCAAATCTTGCAGACCGGACGAAAAGTTAAATAAGGGATACATTTGTGAGTTATTTGCAAGGCCCGCCTAACTTTCAGTAAAATATCGACTAGCGAAAGCTACGACGTCTTTTATGGATACGTCCTAATATTCGAGATACACATTCCACACCATTCGCCAAGGGCGTTCAGTGTAACATGAATGGCCCGTGATCACGTGTGCTCAAGCGTCATGAGTATTCCGCAATAATCTTATGAACATGGTGTTTCTAAACTCATAATTCTTCTACAATCTTAGCAACAATCTTGGGAGAGCCGCTGTAACACTGTTAGCAAGCGCTCTAGATCCCCAAAGCTGCTTAGAAACATGGCTATCAATCTTCCCAGTTTCTAACAATGGGAAGTCGAAGATGGAATGCGAAATTAGTTGGTACTCACCATAGAGCGGAGACGGTGAGTCGCAGATAGGCACAACAAAAAGAATGTCAGAAAATAAGCTTTCGGCTAAAACCGCCATCATCAGATATAAACAACACACACACACACACACACACACACACACACACACACATGACCATAGTCTCTGGCTGCTGAGGCCAGGCCAATCAGCTACAATTATAATTTCATATTTCTGCAACTGCTGACAGAACTAGTTTTGCAGCCTCTGAAAATTTATATAACTATCGGAGAAACGTAGAGTAGTTAGTGAGAGTGATTATAAGACAGAGAAAGCAAGTGAGGCGTTGGTTATAACTCTGTAACACTAACCGTACGGTGATTTGCAACGTTTAATGAAATTTTTTATTAAAGTCGAATTGCGAGGAGGCGCATGCGGCAACACGAAAGGCAGCCAATGTATTGCAACTGTTGTACCATTTCCTGTATCCCAACTGATGTCTTTTCTACACGGAATTGCAGTTTGCTTTCAAATGATCTTTGCCAAATACGTTAACTGTGGTATTTTCCGTCCAGGCTAGCGGTGTATCGAGAACGCATAGAACGTTTTTGGACTGAGGAGCCAGAGACTGTGGTCATGTGTATGAGAATTGCACTTGTATGAGTGACCGTGTGTATGTTGTCTATTTCTGATGAAGGCCTTGTTGCCCGAAAAAGCTTTCTTTCTGACAGCCTTTTTGTTGTCCTATCTGCGACTCAGCATCTGCACTATATTGGTGTTAAAAACTAACCTTCTCATTTAACTGTCACAGTCTTCCAAGTTTCTAACTTTATTCCCACAACATGGCACTAACTTAACCGCAACAGGTGCGCGCCACGAAAATCTTTGTAACTGTTACACGGGGCTGGGAATGTCGCACGCAGACAGCATCAGGAAGGTTCTTCTGAAATCAACTGACTGCACAATCAAGTTATTGGTTTTTAACTTTTCCTTTCGTTAGTTATACTGATGGTAGATAATAGTATTGTATTAACTAGTAATACACATGTGATGTTCATTGCCGACAAACGGAAAACGAACGTAGGTGAACTATAAATTAACTACAATAAGATATCCGATCCCTTGTAGTTTACGACATAGTGCGGTCAGCTTGAATTAGGTGCTTCTTGGAGCCGTTTGGCCAGCAATGAGTTCTGCGCGTTGAGGAACACATCGTATGTACACAGCATTCATTTTATTGCAGTTTGCATATATCCTTCCTTGTATGTGGCGAAAATAATTACTGTTGTAAGGTTAGCGCTGACATAATGTTTCACTTACGGGTGAATGTAAATTAAATAATCTTACCCTTCAGACACTCATGTATTTTTATTCGTTATGATTTATTTCTAGGATTGTGACAAAGAGATAATGGTGAAGTCTTCTCTGGGTTACCACTGTAAGTTCCCTATAATGTACCGATGCAGTTCAGGAAATTTGCTTGTGTAGTGCCATTTAAAACATGTTTTTAACCATTATTAATACAACACAATGTGTAGAAACGGTGTGATGAACTTTCGAATGCGTCCTTTATCTTACGGTATGAATTAAGAATGGGAACAGAAAAGCGTTATTTAAGTGGATATCAAGGATTAAATAGATGAACACACATGTAAAATGTTCCTAAACCAACAATTAAGAGGCATGCTGGAAATAAAATTGAAATGCAGATGGAGGTATAAAACATTTTGTATTAGTTAAGATGAAAACGAACTGGAAGAGCCTATCCCTCACATTTGAAAGAGGAGATTCGGAATACACATTTTGGATGTAAGAAAACTTGCTTTCGACATTGTAGAAGAAAACAGATTGCCCCATAACTTCACGCAGAAGTAGCCATGGCGGGCTAAAGGAGTTAGTTCAAGAATTACAGCTTAATCGAAAGGAAACGACGAAAGTTTCAAGTGAAATTGCCAGCTCCAGCCAACGAGTCTATGGCTTATTCGCAACTCGTGTGAAAAAAAAAAAGAAAAAATCAACAGAAGGAAAGGAAAAGAAATCTCTGGAAAGAACATGTTTTGGATTTTCTGTGAGGAAGCCAGTAACTCACTCTTGAAACTGAACTGCAAGTTGTACGAGGAAGATCGAATGCAAAAAAACAATCAGATGTATGAAATGTAGAACATGGATTAATGGGAACTGTGCAGGGGAGGGATATGGACCGAAGAATGTAAATTGTATTTCCTGCAAATACTGCTGTAATAACTAAAATATGGAAAATATTCCTACACTTCGGCTGGCACGTATCTTTAAGCTAAAAGACATGGTTTATAAGCGTTATACAGTTTATGTTCCCACCGGTATAAATTAGGAAACCAGATTCGTAATTGGTACAACTTAATGATCTACATCTACATGATTTCTCTGTATTTCTCAATTAAGTGCCAGTCATTGTGTACATCGAACCAGCTTCAAGCTATTGCTCTACCGTTTCGCTATCCAACAGCGCTTTGGTAAAGTGAAAACTTAAACCTTACTTTGAGAGCATTGATTTCTATTAATTAATGATGATTATTGTTCCCTATGTAAGTGAGCGCCAACAGAATGTTTCCATACTTCGAGGAGAAGATGGGTGATTGAAATTTCATGAGAAGATCCTGCCACAACGAAGAACGCCTTTGTTGTAATAATTGCCTCCCAGTTTCATGTTTCTTATCTGCGAGGCTCTCTCTCTTACTTCGCGACAGGAAAAAGAAAAAAGCTGCTTGTCTTTGGTTTCGGTGTCCTCCGTCGATCGTATTTAATGCGGATCAAACATCGCTCACCAACACTCGAGAACTGGACGTATAAGTTTAGTGTAGACAGTCTCTTTAGTAGACCTGTAACATTTTCTTAGTGTTCTGGCAATAAATCGTAGTCTTTAGTTTGTTTTACCCACGGCGTTATCTATGTGATCGTTCGAGTTTAAGTTATTCTTAATTGTAATTCCTACGTATTTAACTGAATTTACAGGCTATAGTTATGTTTCATTTAGCGTGGAACTGAAATTTAGCAGTTTGCTTTTGGTAATCAAGTGGATGACTTCACGTTTTGCATTATTTAGTGTCAACCGGCACTATTCTTTCCATGCAGATATCTTGCGTACATCGTTTTCCAATTTGTTTTCATTATGTGATGACTTTATTAGACGGTAAATATCAGCATCATCTGCAAACAATCTAATAGTGCCACTCAGATTGTCTCCCAGGTCATTTATGCAGATCAGGGGCAGCAGAAGGCCAATACAATTTCCTTGAAGTGCGTCGTCGAATATTACTTCTGTTCTGCTTAATTACTTTCCGTCAGTTACCTTCGGACAGGAAATCACGAATCCAGTTGCACAACTTTGATGGTGATCCTTAGGCACGCACTTTGATCAGAAGTCGCTTCTGAGGTACGGTGTCAGTGGTCTTCCGGAAATTTAAATATGGAATCAATTTGCCATCCCCTATCAACAGCACTCTTTATTTGACGAAAATAGGTACTTGTGTTTCACATGAACTTCAATATTTTAAACATAGCTACACAACAGCAACGGTTTCACGCAATAAAATTATAAACAGCCAACCAGTTGCAATGGATAATGAAATTCTTTACCTATTTAGCCCTAGAATTAGAGTTTGTCAGGTTAATACAAAATTTTATATTAACGTGACAAACCCTAATTATAGGGCTATATTTTACTTTTCACACATGGATCTATGCCGACAATTGTAAAAACGGCGATGGTACATTGGCCCTTAATAATGTAAATTTGTTACCTTGTGAAGAAGACAAATTTTTATCTGTCGAAACCTAGATAAAGAATTTCTTTATCCTTTGCAACTAGTCGGCTGTTTATAATTTTATTTCACAAGAACGATATTGTCTGATTCCGTGTTGGATGTCTGTCAGTAGATGATTTCATTCGACATAACTCATAACGTTCGAACGCCGAACGCTGTATCGGTACCAAAATCCCACTGCAAATCGACGTTAGTAGTATGGGTCCGTAAGGTAGCGGATTACCCCAGTTACCGTTCTTCGATATTAGTATGACACTTGCCAGCTTTCCAGCACTTTTGTACGGATCTTTCAACGAGCAACCGGTTCTGTATGAGCTATATATGATTGCTAAATATGCAGCTATTGTATCAATATAATCCGGGAGAAATAATCAGGACCGGAGGCCTTGTCCTTATTGAGTAATTTAGGCTGTTTTGCTGTGCCGAGGATATTTAGTAAGTTACTTTGTTGCCTGTTGTTCTGGGTTAGAATTCTGGAATATACACCTAGTCTCCTTTAGTGAATGAATTTCGGGAAACCGTATTCAGTAACACCGCTTTAGTTGCACTATAATCAGCATAGAAAATTCAGTATACAGTTTATTTTTGTCTCATAATATGCGATTCCTTAAATCGAATATCAACATCAACATCCTGCAGCTGAAGATTGTACTGTTTAAATAAATTCAGAAGCTACAGTTTAGGCTGTAACAATTAATTTCTCAAACCTGTATAGTTTACGCAATTCTCCCCTAAGTGAAATAATCACAACAAAGCAAAACCTAAGTCAAATATATTCGATGCGCAGTAACCAAAGTTAGACTTTGAACGTACAGGAAACACTGTTCTTAGTACCCCGAGAAAACGTGAAGGACTAGTTATGAACTGCAATTATATTAAACTTAAGTGAAGATGCCAGTTTATCCAAAATTCAAATAGTGATGGCACCTCCATTACAACAAACAATTTATACCATCACGAAATAGGGCATTGAAATTGGTAGAAGCTTGAATGGTACAGTCCACAAAGAAATACTCAACACTACACTACAAAACAGAGGAAATACAAAGTAACAATGATGGTCAATTACAAAATCAAGTTCAGAAACTATCCAGACTTTACGTGTTGTGTAAAATGACAGAAGGTAGAGAGAAAAATCGTTTTTGAAAATTTTGTCAGGTCCATTTAAAAACTTCAGCACACGGTTCATGAGCATCCGTAACAGTGGAACGGAACTGTGAGCGAACTTTCAGTTCTCACAGTTTCCTGGCAGTGTTATGTAGATTTGTGTTTTGAGTGCCATATTATGATTTATAAATGGAAAGAAATAGCGACTCACTAAGTGGAACCTCACCTAGGAACAAGCAGTCATGTTTTTAAATTGAAAGTCTACGGGGAATAACACTACATGAAATTTACAATGCTTTATTTGTAGTTTGTGAGGATAGTGTAACGCATCGAACCAGTGTAGCGGTGGGCTGGACAAATCTGTGAACTGGGCGGAGAGTAACTGCAACAGACAACACTCCCTCTGTCATTATTGACAACATTTGGCACGAATATAGATATAAAACCTGTGAAGAAGTTGTAAATGAAGTAGACACAGTAAAAACCTCTTACTTTCAGTGTTCAGAATTATGGACGAAAAACTACATAAAAGTCGTTGCAAAATATGTTCCTCATCGTTTTAGTGAAGAACAAAAAGCAAGTTGCTGGGGAATCGCACAACAATTGCTTCAGTGCAACGAGACAAATGCGGAGCAGTATTTAAACAGGACTGTTGCCACAAATGAAACAAAAATTAGAGAGTTTGAGCCAGAATTTAATTACCATTCCTCCCAGTGGAAATATCCTCACAATTCTCAGCCAGAAAACATCGTCACCAACTGTCCACTGTCTAGCGTATACCGATTATGGCCTATGATAAGATCGTAACAACAAAAATAGTGCCCCAGGATAAGACTCTAAGCGATTCATACTACACGGACTTCCTGCGAATTATTTTGTGAATAAAGATTCACCAAAGTACGTCAGACGCTTCTTCAGCTGGAGAGGTCATTCCACAGAATAAAGCATGACCGCAATTTGACGATATAATACACTGAAATGTGGAGGATTACGAATGTGAAATCCTTCCCCACCTACACTATAATCCTCACATGAGCATACCAGGCTTAGATACTGTATGTTTCGAAACCCAAGAAAGGAACTCCGAAGGAAATGATTTCATGCTTTTGAGGAAACTACTGATGTAGTGATACGAGTAATCAAACAGATCAACATTTTGTAACACTGAACCGCAGTTGTTACGATTAATGGAGATAACGTTAAACCCCTATTAAACATTTTCACCATTGAAAAAAATTTTACGAAAGTTTTAAGATAATTTTTACTCAAAACTGGTGCGGGCCTAAAATTTACGTACTCGACTGAAATGTCAGTGAGCTGCGATGTGCACAGACACTTGCAAACTGATTTAGTTTCCTGTTATTCTGATGTAAATCTATTCAACGTTTGCAGTACAAAGTTTTGAAGAGAATCACATCACCAAGAGAAGTAATGAGACAATCTAGAAAATAAATATAACAGTTAATAGGACAAGTAGCACAGCCAAATTTTCGGACGCTGAGTAGAAACTGCTGCTTCTGTTGTAAATATTTTATCAGAGGAACGACCGGTTACGTAATTTGATATCTTCATTACTACATTTATTTATGTACGAACGGTTATCAACCATTTCCTCCAAATTTATTGGCTTCAGCTAACGTACAATCTATACTCCGCCCTTCCCACACCTCTTCACCTCCTAGGCATCACATCGCCGTGGTTTTTTTAGTCTGTTCTATGGTCCGATTTGTTCATGGATTCCAGATTCGTTGCCCAATTTTAATGCGTGACTAAAGCTTTTAGCGAAATTTCCCTTAATTTAAGGAAAGGGCTCCTGTCGGACTGTAAAAGTCCTCTACAATGATTCCATCTTGCGGACGCTTTTTATCACTGTGACACGGGCCTTTCATAATATTGTTCAAGGCCTCTTTTTATCTTTTTAATCAGATTTGCACCTGACGATATAATTAAATTATGAAACCAATTGTACCTTTAATAAAGCTGTAAATGTTTCTATTCATCAAATGAGAAAATGCTTTGTTAGGAATGCTGTAGATGTCTTATCAGAAAAGTGTTTTTGTGTGCGAATAAGAATGTATTTATAAGATGATTCTTGCAAAAATGGAAACGGCAACCAACCACAGTTAATAATGCAAAGTTTGTTTGCACAAATAGCGCCGCTACCGGTATCAAACCGACATCTTTATCTTCAGACTGTATTTGACGTTTATATTACATCTGTTGTTGTTAACATTAATAGTTGGTATTTTCTTTGGCAGGTAACTTTAGCTGCATCAGCAGCCGTCTTAACATAAACCTGTCCGCAACGGCGCCATTGATGTAAATAAATAGTATTATTAACTGTGGCTGGTTGTTGTTTTCGTAATGGTAAGAATCCACTTGTATTACTTACATATCCGCGGTATAGAAAGTGTCTGTTTTCTGCGAAACAGTGAAGCGAAAGTTGTCGTTACCGGGGTCACTAATCCTGCGGCACCAAGTTTTATTTGTATTTGTCGTAGTAGTAGTGCTGAAGTACAGCATTAGGCTTTTAAGTATCAGAATTCATGTCCACTAAATCAACTTCACATATCATTCAAATCAGAAAACTCCAGAAGGAAGCAGAGAATGGCAGAAGATCATGTTCCATCTGCTAATGCACGTTTGAAAGCTTCCATGGTTTTGCATCTTGGTTAAGTCAAGGGACGTGCAGTAGAGTACCGAAAACACAATAGCACTGAAATCTCCTTTCGTATAAAAGTGGCACTTAAACCATTTTCCGTTTCCACTCCTCGGTTGATGGATAGCATCAACCTAGTCAATTTGCTATAGACTGGAAAAAGAAGAGGCAAACTTATTTGATATGTTCAGTAAATGGTAAAAAATTGGAATGGGAATATAATGCCAGAAATAAGGAGAACAGGACAGTAAAGAACACAGATTACAAATAAATTTATATTCCCAAACTTGTAAGATCGAGAATTTGAGACTTCTGAGGGAAAGTTGTTACTTGCGATTTAGATATTTATTACATATATGCAACATTAAAATCTTTTACCAAAGTTTCGTATTTCTTAGGATTTTCTTTCGCTCTCATTAAAACTTTCCTCTCTTTATGTTGTAAATCCATTTTACTTTAAACTGATTCGTGCCATTCATATTAGCATATCATATTGTCTTAAACGTACTCGATTCATTGACACTGATATGGAGCAGCAAAACATACAGTGGTTTAATTCTCTTTTCAATTCTTCTAGATTGAAAGTTAATTATATAAAGACCAGTATTTTTTCGGAACAGTCAACGGGGAAGTGGAACTTTTTTATTAATATCTCAAATATGCTATTGAGTTTTAAATGTTGTGGCTTCGTACATACGTATACAACCGACGCTCGTATGTATGACATCACCAGGAATAAATACAATCATTTACGCTACTCCAAGGAACAATTACTATTGGGTTAATCTGTATCTTGTAGATGATCACTTGATACAACTAGGTATACGGACACAAATATTCTTTAGTATAGCTTTAATGAACCCTGTTTTGAAGAAACCCAGGTTCTTTTTTTGATCATGCAGTATGCATTTATGGCCCCTCCAATGACTGCCGATCAATAGCATCAATAGCATATTAACAACACCATCGTCGTTTTAGCCTCCTACTACACCTGTTAAAAATACGTTCCAAAACAAGGTAATTAGTAACATTCAACTTCGTTAAATAATGTTTAAACCAAATTCAATTAGTCTAAGTAGCACAACGGTATTACCTGCTATTCGTGCATACTCACCAAGTGGCAAGTGATAGAAGAAGAAGTAATTCGAGAGTTTCAAACATT
Source organism: Schistocerca cancellata (assembly GCF_023864275.1). Taxonomy (NCBI): domain Eukaryota; kingdom Metazoa; phylum Arthropoda; class Insecta; order Orthoptera; family Acrididae; genus Schistocerca; species Schistocerca cancellata. Next base: position 729,128,613 of record NC_064628.1, on the reverse strand, counting down.
TTTAGACAAACATTTAGCAAAAACGTCACAGAGAGTAAATTGTGTTAATGTCGATAGTATCTCATGCTTTGGGATGCTGTGGATTTATTGTTCTCAGTTTTAATGTCCTATTATGTAGTTTTTGAATGGCGTTGGTACAGTTTGTTGTAGTTCATATGATGACTTTATTCTACCAATCACAAAAATTGTCATTAGGCCGAGGCCAGCTGTGGCTCTGCACATGTAGGCGCTTCAGCGGCGGTGCGTTTATGTGGCCGTTACTGCTGCCATTATTGATTCTCACATCCTCTTGTATCAGGTCTGTTGAGTCTAGCATTGACATAATACTAAGTCTTTATACGGTATGTGTACAAATTTGTCATTGATAGATAAAGTCATCTCCGGCTTCAAAGTCCTTTATACATCTCTGTGAGAAATAGGCTCATCCCATTAACGAATTTTTCGCAGAGTATCTATGGAGATTATCCTCCTTAGCACAGAGTCGCTCCGTATTCGGAAGCTATTTTCTTTTCTGCTTGCATGTAGACCAGTATTTACACTACGGCCATTAAAATTGCTACACCACGGAGATGACGTGCTACAGAAGCGAAATTTTACCGACAGGAAGACGATGCTGAGATATGCAAATGATTAGCTTTTCAGAGCATTCACACAAGGTTGGCGCCGATGGCGGCACCTACAACGTGCTTTAGCAGATTATGGAATCGGTGGGTTCACGAGGGTAATACGGAACGCTGTGCTGGATTCCAACGGCCTCGTATCACTAGCGATCGAGATGACAGGCATCTTGTCCTCAAGGCTGTAACGGATCGTGCAGCCACGTCTCGATCCCTAAGTCAACAGATGGGAACGTTTGCAAGACAACAACCATCCGCAAGAACAGTTCGACGACGTTTTCAGCAGCATGGACTATCAGCCTGAAGACCATGGCTGCGGTTACTCATGACGCTGCATCACAGACAGGAGTGCCTGCGGCAGTGTACTCAACGACGAACCTGGGTGCACTAAATGCAAAACGTCATATTTTCGGCTGAATACAGGTTCTGTTTACAGCATTATGATGGTCGCAACTGTGTTTGGCGACATCGCGGTGAAAACACATTGGAAATGTGCTTTCGTCTTCGCCATAGTGGCGTATGAACCGGCGTGATGGTATGGGGTGCCATTGTTTACACGTCTCGGTCACCTCATGTTCTCACTGACGGCACTTTGAACATTACATTTCTGATGTGTTATGACCCGTGGCTCTACCCTTCATTCGATCCCTGCGAAACACTAAATTTCAGCTGGATAATGCACGATCGCATGTTGCACGTGCTGTATGGGCCTTTCTGGATGCAGAAAATGTTCGACTGCTGCCCTGGAAAGCACATTCTCCAGATCTCTCACCAATTGAAAACGTCTGTCCAATGGTGGCCGAGCAACTGGCTCGTCACAATACCCCAGTCACTACACCTCATCAACTGTGGTATCGTGTTGAGACTGTATGGGCAGCTGTACCTGTACACGCTAATAAAGCTCTGTTTGACTCAATGCCCAGACGTATCAAGACCGTTATTAAGGCCAGATGTGGTTCTTCTTAATACTGATTTCTCAGGCTCTTTGCACCTAAATTGCGTGAAAATGTAATCTCATGTCTCTTCTAGTATAATATATTTGTCCCGTGAATACCCGTTTTTCATCTGCATTTCGTCTTGGTGTTGCAATTTTAATGGCCAGTAGTGTATATAGAACCATTCGCAAGTTTTACAACATTCTGCCATGTACTCGTACGTTAGCTAGTGGTCTCCATCACCTTGAATATATCTCGCGGTGTAACGGATTTTTTCTTACTCAGTCCAGGGCTGGCGTAGCACACTCCTGAAAACGCTTATGAACACAGCAGGACGTGGTTTAAGTTTATCTGATAAAAAGAAAAACTTCTTTCTAGCAGTAGCGGGGATATTGTGGGCAGTACCCCAACTATGCACAGCATACGGTTTGCCAATAAATCATTGGAACTCATTCTGTTAATTTATATCCCATGGTATGCAGCAGGGCTCCCGTGTCAATCTCATACCTTATTAGCAGTTGACAGGGTATCCTGGACAATACCCCTAACCATAGGCAATTCCTGTTGTACTGTAGGAATTTGTCTAATTACTTGGGCACGCCATTCCGGCAAATCTCTGCTTAAAGAGTCTTTCATTGTTGCCAATTCTAACTTAACCGATTAGCTACAATTACCTCTCTCTGCCACAGCGGCTGTGACCGTTTCAGTTCCTGCTCGTTCCAACCATGAATTTAATTTATCATTAATTTCTTCCTCTTTATGCGAAATCCATTCCGAAAAGTCATTCACAGTGTGTTCATATTTATCATTAAATTGCCTTTGTACTTTACCGCTCTGTTCTTCCACAGAAGTAGAAGCTTTAATTCCCCATAGCTTCTTTTATTTGTTTGTAATCTCGAGACAGAGTCCGTTCGGCGTCCAGGAGACAACGATAAACCTTCTTTAATTGTCAAACATCGTCTACTAAAATATTATACTATACTGACAAATTATAAAAATAAGTGTTCAATTTTTTTCGACCATAAGATTGTTTTTGTAATTCATTGCAATATTTTGTAATTATTTGGATTGCTCTTATAATTCTTCCCACATTTTCTGTTTTTGCAGTGATAGCAACTGCAATTGGGCTTTAAATTTTTGTAATGATATTATAATTGGCCAGTTGATTAATAACTTATTTGTACGTTCTTTTCAAGTGAAGTAACATCCATTTGAAAGTTCACGTTTAGTGAAGCGTCTTCATGCTGAACAGTTACATTACTTACAGGATTATCTAGGTCAGTATCAACTTCACATAAATGATGACCAATCGAAACATTCACATTACTTTCAGATGGGGATTATTCATCCTAATCTGATCTGCGTAAATTGTCTACTTCCGTAGGAGCGAATTAACCATTTTTGTGTGAAGCTCGGCGTTTCTCCATAGTAGCTTTTGTGTTTTTTTTCCTATTTTGACGGTAAAACGAAATTTAAGCAGCAAACATTTAAAAGAATTTTAAATTAAACATGATTTGAGGAAGTATCGGTCGAGTAACAGTACTCAATAATTACTCCTTTCATCTAGTTCAGAATGAAAAACTGTGTACATAGCAGTGTGGCCTGAGTTCTTCACTACATTATACTTGTTATACGAACGACCAGGTTGTGACCAGAAAATATTTGCGCAACGGAATTTATCTTTATCTTGCATAAACTCAATCTTTTTTTTTTTTTCTTACAATGAACGAACATCTGAATGCCACGAGCTGTATGAGCTTTAAGGTACTTCTGCTCTCCACATTTTAAGTGTTGGCATGCTGTATTTATTAGTACGTTTCCTGTTAAATTTTTCTCTTTCCTTCGAGGTGTAGTTCTTTACAATTATATTGCACTAAATTTCATTAATCCATTCGCATGTTCTACATGGAACATAATGACACAATGGAAGACATTTACAAGTCCCGTCATTGTATCTACATTATAATTCAGCTCTCTCTTGGGTAACTGATTAAGTGTTATTTGATTCACACGATTATCAAAAAAGTGGAGACGTAGGAATTATCTTAATGACGAGAAGTAACGTCCTTTGTATTTAATCTTTTTCTGCTACTAATGAAGTGATGCATTATTGTGGAGAATAATGTAAGTATTCCAACACCAATATTATAACAGAGGAGTGGGACTACTTTAAATAGATCAGACACAGAAAAGCAAATCCTTAAAAAAAGGTAGATTCTTTTATCGATCAGCAGAAATATGCATTTAAGGCTGCACCAACAGCTGCCGATCAGAAGCATCACTCCATTAGTAACACCAATGTCGTTTTCACCCCCGATTACACTTCTCAAAAATATATCCCAGAAAAAGGTTAAGTCAAGTAATATTAATATTATTACCCTTCGTTAAATCACCTTTAAATGAAAGTTAATTAGTCTAGGTAGTGCAACAACATCACCTGTTACAAACGGTGCAGACCAATAAGTCACCAAGATACAAGTGATGCAAGAAGAAGTAAGTCAGGAGTATCAAGTGTTTTCAGACATAACCCGAGTGAAAAAAGGTGCGAGATTATAGTGTCTTAAGTGTCCATTGCATCTGATACTTCGGGGGAAAGTGCATTTTCTCGCTTTTTCGTGTCCTATTGTAACAGAACGATATGAATTGTCTCAGTTCATTCTGGGTCTACAACACGGCGAATATGACAATCTTTGTTGTTTGTGGTATGGTGTCTGCAGTAAACGACAAATGAAAAAAGAAAACCGGATCCCCTCTTCACATTGTAAGTAACAAGCATCTTCGGTCATGCATATACAAATTTCATGTTGAACGAGAACTGTGTACATAAGTAGTAATCGGCGTACTCTGACACGCATTCATGCAGAAGGCACATAAAGAAGAAAAATCTTTTGAATAAAAGTAACAAGCTTTATCCAGGCTGTAAACCCTATCGTTAAGAGACACAAGTGAACAAATCGGTTTTATCAGTAAAAATCACGTCAATCATTAACTAGGAACTGTATGAACGGCAAGTTCTGCGTAAAAGGTCTTTTATGTAACGACACAAAAACTGAGTTACAAAATACAAAATGGTCGTCGCCAACGAAATAAACTGATGGTATGTCTATCAAGACTGACTTGATTATGCCCATTCAAATAGATAAATGACCACCAACAAATAAAGTATTGGCCACACGACAAACTCAGTTAAATGCGCAATGGTAAAAGAATAATCATAGCTGTGTACTTGAGCATTAGTTACTCTCCATTCACTCCTCAAATCATTCTCAGACACTACACAATGTCTACGGTCTTGTAATTGAGGATATTTTTTCGTATCTATAATTCTTTCATTCGTCTAGAAAAGAATTAATATCGAACAGCTTCATCAGAGCAAAAATATCACGACGGAATTAAAAACCCAACCTTGCACGTACTACTGAAAATGGGGAATGCCAAGCTATATTCCACGAAATATATCTGCATTACACAAAGACACACAGTTTATAGCCTTACACAGTCACCTGCATTCCGGAACAGCATCCCGTACCTTTCTGAGTCTATAAATCAGTCTCGCCCAGAGCGTGTTAATTACTATTAATTGGCTGATTTAGCTGTAGCACAATTAGTTATCACAGAGGAAACAGACACTCTAACAAGAAGTATCTACAAGGTGACGGCATGCCAGCACGTAACTATTTTATGTTCAGTGATAACCAAATGACTTGTACAGAGTAGAAGTTAAATAGGAAAAGGAATAATGTTCATATATATTGTTCTCAAAATTGTGTAGATAGACCATGGAAGCCACGTCGTTTCTGAATGCAGGTCACATGAATTTAAGTTCCAGTAAAAGTCTTGAAATGACGACTTCTCATGGTAAGTTTAAAAACATTTTATTACAAATTCTTATGCAGAAAACATTTCTGCCCTTTTTATGCACTAGAATTGCCTTAGCCTATAGTCTGTGCCTTCTTCTGTGTCGCAACAGCCCAGTGCTTGCCACCACCTTTTTTTTTTTTTTTTTGCATCTTTTGTCATTTGCTGAGCAGTTAACTCTGTTTCACGTACACGAAGCTCATCCAGTTCACGTAGTCCTTTAGCTGTGTTCCGTCCAAATCTTACCCCTAACTTTTCCATAAACTTAAGACTTTCATAGTTCCCACGATTAAAAGCTATTACAGCATCAGACACTGCTAACCTTAGAGTCATAAGGCCAACAAATACATTTTCAAGCACGTCGCACCACACAACATTATTGAAGGACTCATTCACATTTTGCTTCTTCCCATGTAAAAACTTCTGTAGTAGTTCAGGATTTGCCAAGTCTCTGTAAATAGGTTTGAATGGCTCCATTACTGCCACAGGAAGAGAATGTTCATGTGTAAATTCATTCAGGGTGGCAGAAAATTCTGCTTTCCAATATTTACACCAAGTGTTTAGTGTAGGTGGACACCAACTGTTTGGCGGAGGGGGACACAAAGCATGACAAGGCTCTTCATCAACTGACATTCGATGAAACAAAGTGCTCCACACAGCTCTTTTCATCTTCTCTAAATTGTCACAGTTATCTCTAATGGCCTTCCCATAGTAATAACCAATTTAGACACAATACCTATTATAACCATAATATCCTCATGAAATTTAACTTCAATACAACAAAGATTGCAAGAGACAGTTGCAGAAAGAACTGGTGCAAGGATCTGCAGATCAATACTGACGTCGTCCGTAATATCATTACTTTTACCACTTTTTCCCATTTCTAATGTTACATACCATCCTCTTCGATGCACTAGGGGGCGTGATCACTTCAGAAACACTGTCGTGGTTCCCTTCACTCTAGCACACGTGTTTTCAAGTGCTTCAGAAGAAAATGCAGGCCTCACATATCGGTTACCCACAAACTGGCGTTTCTTGGAGTTACTTTTACGCTTAGTCATTTTATTTACGTATAGAAAAGAAATAGAAGTTCTCTTACTACTAAAATAGCCGATAATCACACTACTATGAACGAAAACTAGTATCCGAAACAAAGGACTGATTTGTTTATTCGTAATGCCAACTTCTGAGACGTAGCGGTGAGCACCAAACAAAGGAGTTCACAGCGTTCTAGACAGTGTAGTTCCCAAGATATGACTGCTCAACTGTGGCAGTATTTGCGTGAACGCAAAATTTGACACTAACACTTCAACATTCAAACTATTATTTGAAGTTCTCAGAATTGTCTGATTTGAATGTATTACATACCTAAATGTTCAGGAAAGTCCAAAGTACACTAAGAAGTAAAAAACTGAAAATGTCAAATTTCGACCAGCTTCACGATGGCAAAGAAACTGAAAAATCTCGTTCAACACACCACTGATGTCCATAGCGCCTTACACAGACTCCAAAACATAAAGCACAATATAATGCAATGCCTTTTCGAAACTCTACAGCTGCATGCATAAAGCACAATATAATGCAATGCCTTTTCGAAACTCTACAGCTGCATGACCTGTTAGGAACGTGTGTGCCTCTCATTGGATTATGTAAGGGGAAGCCTGCCAAACATACAACAAGCATTGGTGCTGTCACGGACGGACAGACCAAACTGCAAGGTCATTGGTCTCATTAGATTAGGGAAGGATGGGGAAGGAATTTGGCCATGCCCTTTCAAAGGGATCATCGTGGTATTTGGCTGAAGTGATTTATGGAAATCACAGAGAACCTAAATCAGTATATCTAGACACGGAATTGAATCGTCGTCCCCCCAGAAGCAAGTCCAGTGTGCTAATTACTGCGTCACCTCGCTTGGTAATCGTAGGATGACTTTGCTGAATTATGAAAAGACAAATTTACGTTTTGGAAAGTAAAAATGTGTATTTTAAATCAGACGGAATCAGACTAGAAGTCCTTATATAGGCATACAACCATTATAAGTGTAATTATAGGAAGGAATTAAAAATATTCTCATGGTTGCTTAAGACGAGTCGTTGTTTTTTTCTGAATTTCTTTCGTTAACTGTCATTACGCATCTACGGTTTGACTCATCATCTGATCACCTATTATGAACAGATAAAGTAAGAGACAGAGTATATCAAATTGTTGCAGTAATGCAGATGACTTATGAAAGTCAGTTCAAAAAGAAAACTACACAAGAACTGTACTATCCCCGCCACTCCTCCAATATACGGTACCTATGAAGCTGCTTTCTTGGATCACAAGACAATAATTTAAGCAGAACATATTATTGGACTTTGTTACACTAAATTAAATTGATTATACTTCACTTCGCCTATTTACAAATATGGGTCGCAAGCAAGTGGTGACACGCAAATAATCAATGTCCTTTGGCATATACAATTTCAATGCAAGCAAATAATCAGTTCATAAGTCACTGCTGGTGCGTTTGTATGACGGCTTGTCTTCCACTTTGCCACTTTCTTTTCTTTGTTTTTAGTGGGAGGTTGAAATACAGCTTCATCAGTGGTCCATGGTCTGAGTGTTTTGGTGGATAGTAAAACTATTTCATTTCACAATGATATTATTCCAAAGACATTACTGGAGCGCACATTGAAGGTGTGGCAGGTGGACTTGAAGTACCATCCTCCGACAGTGGAAGTTCAGGTCACAGGTAAATATTAATTAACTGTGAACTACAGTACAGATCAACAGTGGTAGCTGATGATGGTCGAAACCCATCGAGTACTCAAGTCAACACCAACGTTTCATAAGTGGCTGTAACAGTGCTATCGTTAGCCATGGTCTTAATCAGATTCCTCATGGATGGTGAGCGAAACAGGGTGGCGTTGGCAGTTCTGGGGAGGTGTTGTGCCAATGTTTTATAGGCCAGTGACTGTGTCGCATAGAGCTTCTACTTTGGCATAGAGACGCCTTCTCTCCCATGGACATATTGAGAGCGGCCATGTCCTTTTCGTCATGGGGGTAACTACCCTCCAGATGGGACTGGCATGCAGGCTCCACTGAAGCACCTTATTCTGCTGGTGCTGGAGAGTCTGCATCTGGAAGGCACTAATCATAGCCCACACAGTGGAGCCATAGGTGAGGGAAGGGTGGACAACATTCCGATACAACTGGAGCTTGGTGTCAAGGCTCAGTTCCTTGCTGGTGAACATTTGTTTTTATCACCTAGAATCCTTTTTAGGTTACATAATCTGCATGGCAATTGGTGGCGAGTTTCTTAATTGTCCAGACACCTAGTTATTTGGTATCAGGAAACCATGGGACCTGGACACCTGCAATAGTGATTTTGTGGCGGAGGATGGGGCGCTGTTTAGTGAAGTAGACTGCTGTAGTTTTGGCAACACTGAGTGCAATCTTGTTGGAATGACACAAGGTCACTCTTGCAATCACCTGCCTCTGTAGGCAAGCAATGAGCTGCTCTGTTTGTGGCTCGTGGCACAGAGCACCGTATCATCGGCGTATTGCGCCAGATGCCAGTGTGGGAGGACTCGTATATCGTTAGGATAAATTTTACAAATGATGGGAGACAACACAGATCCCTGAGGGGTACCAATCGACATGTGACATAAGCTGGAGCGATAACCTTGCTGAGTAACCAAGAAAGTCCTATCGTGGAGGAAATTATCCACGATCTTCACATAGATGTCGGGGATGGTCGTCTGTGTCAGCACTTTGTACACATGGTTGTCCTGCCAGATTTTGTCATACGCATTTTGCAGGCGCAGGGAAACCACTGGCGTTGACATGGTGTAGTTAAAGCCCTTTCTGACATGTTCTGTGATCCTAATGAGATGGAGTTCGGCTGGCAGGTAGAAAGCAAATCCAAATTGTTCTGGACAGATTGTCCCAGCTGTCACAGTGGAGGATCAAACATTCTAGAACCTTGGCCATGGTATTCCTAAAGCAAATGGGCCTGTTATTAGCAGGCACCATAGGATCCTTCAAGGGTTTGGGGATGGTGATCACTTTGGCCTACATCCACAGCAGGGGAGAAACAGTGATCAGAAAGCAGTTCAGGATGCTGGTAAATAAGACCAGAGGCTTGCGTTAAAGCCACTGGAGGTGTTTGTTTAAGATTCCTTCCAAATTGGGGCCATCTTCCCACGTTTCTGCTGGAGGATCCGTTGGATTCCCGCTTGGGACGTAAGGTGAGGGTCAGTGAGAGGTGGTCTTTGGCAGTAGGTGGCAACTACCACTAGAATGTAGTGTTCATCTTGGAGTTCATCAGACATGGGGTCCTGCATGATGAGCGACTAGTTTTAGCCCTCAGACGCATGGGCTAGAGTTTCTACCACACAGAGGGCATCATAAGTTAAGCAATCCACTGTCCACCTGGGATGGTTGATCTTCGCTGAAGAACGCCACAGGGCTAAGACAGAAGCCTATTTAGGATTTATGCTGGAGGAGCAAGGTGGACATCTTGTACTCCCATTGTTTGTGGTGTCACCGCCAGAGACCACACTTGCTAGGTTGTAGCCTTTAAATCGGCCGCAGTCAGTTAGTATACATCGGACTTGCGTGCCATCACTATCAGTGATTGCAGACCGAGCGCCGCCACACGGCAGGTCTAGTTTAGAGAGACTCCCTAGCACTCGCCCCAGTTGTACAGCCGACTTTGCTAGCGATGATTCACTGTCTACTTACGCTCTCATTTGCAGAGTCGACAGTTTTGCATAGCCTTCAGCTACGTCATTTTCTACGACCTAGCAAGGCCCATAATCCGTTACTATGATTGTATTCTGAACATATAATATTGTGAATCATATACCGTCAAGAACGACGTTCATTATTAATGGATTAAAGTTAAGTATCAAACTAATTACGTCCTTGCCATGTTCCAGACCTCACGTCAGTATAGTTACTCCCTCCTAATGCCAGCCTGCGTGAGCTAAAACGCGTGCATTTCCGCCTCCACTAGTAACACGGTGTTGGCTCTTCTGCCAACACTACATTGTTTCCTTTTCCAATCGGCGAGCTGGTGACAGAATTCATACTGGAGAGGCTTCATGCAGTGCTTATCCTAATGATCACGAAACTGCTTCCACTCCCTGCAGTAGAGGTTCTTCTGGATTTTGATTTCACGCAACAGCAGAGGCAAGTTATCAAGTAAGGTTAAGGCCCTTGTTGCAATGGAAGTGGAGGCCTTAATCCCCATTTGGATTTTTGTTGGCCAGACGTTGTGGCCGAGCGGTTCTAGGCGTTTCAGTCCGGAACCACGCGACCGCTACGGTCACAGGTTTGAATCCTGCCTCGGGCATAGATGTGTGTGATGTCCTTAGGTCAGTTAGGTTTAAGAAAATCTAAGTTTAAGGGACTGATGACCTCAGATTTTAAGTCCCACAGTGTTTATAGCCATTTGAGCCTTTTTATGATTTCTGTGGTTAGGTTATCAACAGCACTAACCAGATTGCCAGGCGTTGTCAGGCAGAGATGTCGAGTTTTGTTATTAAGGATCCTGGAAAATTTGTCCCAGTCCATAGTGGTCAAGGTAGAATGGACGCTGAAAGAGAGCGATGTCAGTAAGGTGCAGGAGGATGGGTCCGTGGTCAGAGGCCAGTTCGTGGAGTGTTTCCTACGGAAACCGCACCACAATGTTCTTAAAATTGGCCAAATCCAGCACATCAGGCTGGCAGTCAGAGCCAACCGGTGTATGGTGAGGACCATAGATCGACAGCAACAGAGGATACTCTAAGTCAAAGAGGAGTCTGCCCATGAGATTAGCAATATGCAAATGCCAAGGCAGATGCTTGGAGTTGAGAACTGCCCCATCAATGAGTTTGTCAAAAGATGCCAAGGTACCGAGATAAGCTTCAAGAAGTGGTACATTAGTGCTCAAATACGGTGCAGCAAAAGTTGTAGCAACAAGGCGGGCAGAAACAGTGACTGCTATAGCCTTTGTATGTTCGAATGGTTGAAGATCCTCATGATTATGGACGAATGACTTACACAGAAACACTGCCGTGCCCCCACCTCGGTCAGTGCGATAGCTAATTGAAATCGTCGCTGGGTTTCAGGCAGGTTTCTGAGACAAGTAAAATGTCCACGTGGTTGTCATATAGGTAAGTGTTCAGTTCTCTCTTCATTCCTTTAAGGCCATTAGCATTAAAAATACAGGCAACTAGATACAGAGGGGCTGATGGTTGCGTGGTTGGCGATTAGCTATTATAACAAAATCTGGCTGAGCAACCAGGGCGATGAACCTAGAGAGCCCGTCCACCGACCGATTGTTCTTTTGAGCTGTTTCACGAATGATGGGGGGGTGCTTGAACAGAGAGATGACCTGGAGGATCTCCTGCATGTCATCCTGGAAAGAAGCATCTGTCTCCACCACTGGAAGAGCTTCTCAAGCTGTGATGGTCAGAGGTGGGCGTGGTGACTGGTGGAAAAGGCGCCGCCGTGGAGGGTTGTGGCACTTCAGCAGGTGGGTGGGAGGAGGCGACATACAGTTTATCAGCCTGGTTGGCGTTGGTATGAGTCACAGAAATTGGATGAGCGAGAGGAGACTGAGCTGCAGCAGCGAAAGTGGTCATGGGAGATGGAGCTGGAGGGTATCCTCATGGGATATAGGACAACCTTTCCAGGAAGCCAGATGGTGGGGATCGTAAGAAGTGCCCAAACAACCAGCACACATCTGTTTTTCTGAGGCCAGGAATTTGCCGTCATTTGATGGATGTGGGCCAGCACATTGACACAGGCTGTGAACAGTAACTGACAATGTGGCGTAAACGTTGACACCTACGGCAGATGGAGGGCCGTTGCGGCCTTCATATGATTCAGTATGCGTCTTCGTGCACAGGAGATACCTGATTTGGTAAATGCCTTCGACGTTCTCTCTCCAAAGAAGGGAGACAACATGGTTGGGCGTAGGGATTAATCATCGGATCTCAGGGTCCCTCTTGTTGTATTGGTGGACCAAAGGGCCCAGAAACGTGAGACATAGTAATTCGTCCCTGACGTCTGTTTCTGTAACTTTGCAAGGAAGGTCTTTGATCACGAATTTTGTTCTTCTTACGACAGGAACCTGATGAGTGTAGAAGTCCATAGCCTTGGAATCCACAAATTTTAGGACTTGAAGATAATCCACCATGGTGTCAATCAGATATGGCCCGCAGATGTTCACGTTAATGTAGTTCGTGGGATTGTAAACAATGATAGGAGGGATCTTCGCCTTCTTAGATGATGGTGGCAGTGGATTCTGGGAAGTGGGGTCGGAAGGGGAACCCAAGTCCTGTTCCACGGCAGCAATAGGTGCTGCTGCGCAATGTGCAGAGGCGTCGTAATCCGAATCACGACCGCTGCGACGGGGACGAGCGGTAGACCGGTGGGAGGGTTTGGGGGTATTTACAGGGTCTGAATCCCCAGAAAGCCCATTGGGCTGATGTAGACGAAGCAGCATCTAACGGGGCGTCCGCGTGGCGGTCGGTTGTATTAATGGTGGGGGATAATGTGGCTTGACTGTCACTAGGTGGGCGGTCTATCACCAGGCGGCCATGGGAATCGTCGGAGGTTGAAGAGGAAGATCGTTCTCTCACGCTACGCTGTGCACAGGGTTCACGTGAATCGGTATCACTCTCAAAGGTTATCGCTGCCTTGTGGCGGGAGGCACGATGTGCACGGTCCTTAGCGCACTGGTTGGTGCCAGTATCAGCGCCGCCGGAAGCTTGCCGGGACAACAGTCGAGCGGCAGGTGTGACATTGTCGCACGAAGGGGCGGCGGAAGAGTCGCCTAGAAACGGATTCCTGTCCTTGGCCCTATCCGTGCTTAGCCCCAGCTCTACTGACGTGGTCCGGGCGCTGGCAGGCTACAGGCACGAATGCCTAAATGCATCCGATACTACGGGACCCATACGAAATAACAACGCTGCCTTAGTAGGCGGACGACAAATCAACGTCGACTCAGATACTACGACAGCACACCGCTGAGCAACAATCGTGTCCGTAACGAACAACGCCATAGTACTCCCAAATAAACACTGTCAGGGATCCAACCTAACTGACACCACGGCTAGGAGGAGTTGTTGTTGTTGTGGTCTTCAGTCCTGAGACTGGTTTGATGCAGCTCTCCATGCTACTCTATCCTGTGCAAGCTTCTTCGTCTCCCAGTACCTACTGCAACCTACATCCTTCAGAATCTGCTTAGTGTATTCATCTCTTGGTCTCCCCCTACGATTTTTACCCTCCACGCTGCCCTCCAATACTAAATTGGTGATCCCTTGATCCCTCAGAACATGTCCTACCAACCGATCCCTTCTTCTGGTCAAGTTGTGCCACAAACTTCTCTTCTCCCCAATCCTATTCAATACTTCCTCATTAGTTATGTGATCTACCCATCTAATCTTCAGCATTCTTCTGTAGCACCACATTTCAAAAGCTTCTATTCTCTTCTTGTCCAAACTATTTACCGTCCATGTTGCACTTCCATACATGGCTACACTCCATACAAATACTTTCAGAAATGACTTCCTGACACTTAAATCTATAGTCGATGTTAACAAATTTCTCTTCTTCAGAAACGCTTTCCTTGCCATTGCCAGTCTACATTTTATATCCTCTCTACTTCGACCATCATCAGTTTTTTTGCTCCCCAAATAGCAAAACTCCTTTACTACTTTAAGTGTCTCGTTTCCTAATCTAATTCCCTCAGCATCACCCGACTTAATTCGACTACATTCCACTATCCTCGTTTTGCTTTTGTTGATGTTCATCTTATATCATCCCTTCAAGATACCATCCATTCCGTTCAACTGCTCTTCCAAGTCCTTTGCTGTCTCTGACAGAATTACAATGTCATCGGCGAACCTCAAAGTTTTTATTTCTTCTCCATGGATTTTAATACCTACTCCAAATTTTTCTTTTGTTTCCTTTACTGCTTGCTCAATATACAGATTGAATAACATCGGGGAGAGGCTACAACCCTGTCTTACTCCCTTCCCAACCGCTGCTTCCCTTTCATGTCCCTCGACTCTTATAACTGCCATCTGGTTTCTGTACAAATTGTAAATAGCCTTTCGCTCCCTGTATTTTACCCCTGCCACCTTTAGAATTTGAAAGAGAGTATTCCAGTCAACATTGTCAAAAGCTTTCTCTAAGTCTACAAATGCTAGAAACGTAGGTTTGCCTTTCCTTAATCTTTCTTCTAAGATAAGTCATAAGGTCAGTATTGCCTCACGTGTTCCCATTTTTCTACGGAATCCAAACTGATCTTCCCCGAGGTCGGCTTCTACTAGTTTTTCCATTCGTCTGTAAAGAATTCGTGTTCGTATTTTGCAGCTGTGGCTTATTAAACTGATTGTTCGGTAATTTTCACATCTGTCAGCACCTGCTTTCTTTGGGATTTGAATTATTATATTCTTCTTGAAGTCTGAGAGTATTTCACCTGTTTCATACATCTTGCTCACCAGATGGTAGAGTTTTGTCAGGACTGGCTCTCCCAAGGCCGTCAGTAGTTCCAATGGAATGTTGTCTACTCCGGAGGCCTTGTTTCGACTCAGGTCTTTCAGTGCTCTGTCAAACTCTTCACGCAGTATCGTATCTTCCATTTCATCTTCATCTACATCCTCTTCCATTTCCATAATACTGTCCTCAAGCACATCACGGCTGAGACCACGGCTAGGAGGAGCGGCGCTCATATTCCCTAAGGCTAGATGCCGCTGCTGTCTTGGTGTCGTGCTAGTCAGCGTACTATTGGGTGACGTCGTCTCACTGCCTTCTCTGCTCTTTCGTTCTTCATCTTCGTGCCGGCGCTTGTTACGCAGGAACAAGAGCAAAACAATTCTTGATAACCGAATAAATACAGTATTAGATTTATATATATGAATTTTTGATGAAGATGTGAAAGACTGTCTTTAGCAAATGTAGAAACATAGGTAACATCATTAATTGTACAATTTTACCCTAACTGTCGAACATCCATACAACCAATGACCAACGCAGCAGTGTACTCTGGGAAGAAGGCTCCGTCACCCTAGGTGGTCTAACGGTGTCGATGCACGTTTAAAGAGCGCAACATGGATTCGTGGCCAACGTCAGTACTATATTAAATCCCTTCAGAAACAACTGCAGAAATTGAATATCAATATATAAAAAATTTAATAATTGCTTGTCCACATACGACTAAATTCTATCTTTGTAATAAAAATTGAAGTAACGTGTAGCCGCAAACCAGCGTATAGAAAGCTTCATAATTTTTCCTTTATATTCACATATAAAAGTGTCAAGATGTAACTAAGGGAAGTAAAGATCTCTTACCCATGTAACTCAACAAAGGAAAACTATTTCAGTTTTACTACTAAATACAGGCTCATGGATAGTCGCTCAGTCACCAAGTACAAAATACGTAAACCATTAAATTAAGATTTTACAAATGATAGGTTATTAGCAGTAACGTTATGTAATAAGCAGAACGGGAAACAATATTGTGTTATTTTATTTCGTTGGAAGAAGAATTCGTGAGAAACATAAAAAAACTAGTTACGGTGGCTCTCTATCTGCTAGATGTTCAAGACCGTTGGGTTCAAGTGGCTATTAACGTAAACTTATAGTTCTTCGAGTATATCCAAAATGTTACCATTGTTTTCAGTGTACAGTATTGATAAATTATTGTTAGTAGAGATTAAATTATGATACTGTTACATTAAGTGGTATCCCTGGGCAATACTGCTACTAGCATACGCATGCTTCCTGAAAAGTACTGTGAATTAATTTCCCGTTTCGTCAATGCAGTAACGTTAATAGGACCCACATCTGATTGCGTACAACCCGGCATTACATAACTTATTATTTGGAGCTTCCAAACGGATTCACAGGATTCGCTGAAGTTTGGTACTGGTTTGGAAATAGACACATGTATTAAATGTTTTAAATTTATTTGCAATTTTATCTGGTAATGTACCGTGGCAATGGGCCCACTTGTTTGCCTTATTTGTTATTTGGTTCCTTCCTAATTTCATGAAGATCCCTTTTATTACTCGTATAACTAATAATAGTGAAGGGAGACAAACATTTAATAGTTGTGGGCGACTGGAACTCGACGGTGGGAAAAGAAGAAAACGTAGTAGGGGAATATGGAATGGGAGTAAGGAATGAAAGAGGAAGCGGCCTGGTAGAATTTTGCACAGAGCATAACTTAATCATAGCTAACACTTGGTCCAAGAAGCATGAAAGAAGGTTGTATATACGGAAGAAGCCTCGAGATACTGGAAGGTATCAGATTATATAATGGTAAGACGAAGATTCTGGAACCAGGTTTTAAGCTGTAAGACATTTCCAGGGGCAGATGTGGACTCTGACCACAATCTATTGCTTATGAACTGTAGATTAAAACTGAAGAAACTGCAAAAAGATGGTAAATTGAGGAGATGGGACCTGGATAAACTGAAAGAACCAGAGGTTGTAGAGAGTTTCAGGGAGAGCTCTAGGGAACGATTGACAAGAATGGGGCAAAGAAATACAGTAGAAGAAGAATGGGTAGCTTAGAGAGACGAAATAGTGAAGGTAGCAGAGGATCAAGTAGGTAAAAAGACGAGGGCTAATCGAAATCTTTGGGTAACAGAAGAGATTTTGAAATTAATTGATTAAAGGAGAAAATACAAAAATGCAGTAAATGAAGTACGCAAAAAAGAATACAAAGTCTCAAAGATCAGATCGACAAGAAGTGCAAAATGCCTAAGCAGGATAGCTGGAGGACAAATGTAAGGATGTAGAGCTTCATATCACTAGGGGTAAGATGGATACTGCCTACAGGAAAATTAAAGAGAGCTTTGGAGAAAAGAGAGACACTTGTATGAATATCAAGAGCTCAGATGGAAATCCAGTAATAAGCAAAGAAGGGAAAGCGGAAAGATGGAAGTAGTATATAGACGGTCTATACAAGGGCGATGTTCTTGGCTGGTTCAAATGGCTCTGAGCACTATAGGACTTAAGACCTGAGGTCATCAGTCCCCAAGAACTTAGAACTACGTAGACCTAACTAACCTAAGGACATCACACACATCCATGCCCAAAGCAGGATTCGAACCTGCGACCGTAGCGGTCGCGCGGTTCCAGACTGCAGTGCCTAGAACCCCTCGGCCACCTCGGCCGGCGATGTTGTTGAAGACAATATTTCAGAAATGGAAGAGAATGTAGATGAAGATGAAATTGGAGATATGATACTGCGTTTAGTGTTTGACAGAGCACTGGAAGACCTAAGTCGAAACAAGGCCCTGGGAGTAGACAATATCCCATTAGAACTAATCACAGCCTTGGGGGGAGCCAGGCCTAATAAAACACTACTAGCTAGTGAGCAGGATGTATGAGACAAGCGAAATACTCTCAGACTTCTAGAAGAATATAATAATTCCAATACCAAAGAAAGCAGGTGTTGACAGACGTGAAAATTACCGAACTATCAGTTTAATAAGCCACGGTTGCAAAATCCTAACACGAATTCTATACAGACGAATGGAAAAACTGGTAGAAGCCGACCACGGAGAAGATCAGTTTGTATTCCGTAGAAATGTTAGTTCAGATTCTAAAGGTGGCAGGGGTAAAATACAGGGAGCGAAAGGCTATTTACAATTTGTACAGAAACCAGATGGCAGTTATAAGAGTCGAGGGACATGAAAGGGAAGAAGCGGTTGGGAAGGGAGTAAGACAGGGTTGTAGCCTCTCCCCGATGTTATTCAATCTGTATATTGAGCAAGCAGTAAAGAAAACAAAAGAAAAATTCGGAGTACGAATTAAGTTCCATGGTGAATAAATAAATACTTAGAGGTTCGCCGATGACATTGCAATTGTGTCAGAGACATCAAAGGACCTGGAAGAGCAGCTGAACGGAATGGACAGTGTCTTAAAGGAGGATATAAGATGAACATCAACAAAAGCAAAACGAGAATAATGGAATGTAGTCGAATTAAGTCGGGTGATTCTGAGGGAATTAGGTTAGGAAATGAGACACTTGCAGTAGTAAAGGCGTTTTGCTATTTGGGGAGCAAAACAACTGAGGATGGTCTAAGTAGAGAGGATGTAAAATGTAGACTGGCAATGGCAAGGAAAGCGTTTCTGAAGAAGGGAAATTTCTTAACATCGAGTATAGATTTAAGTGTCAGGACGTCGTTTCTAAAACTACTTGTATGGAGTGTGGCCATGTACGGAAGCGATACATGGACTATAGGTAGTTTGGACAAGAATAGAATAGAAGCTTTCGAAATGTGGTGCTACAGAAGAATGGTGAAGATTAGATGGGTAGATAACATGACTAATGTGGAGGTACTGAATAGAATTGGGGAGGAGTTTTTGGCACGAATACAAGAAGGGATCGGTTGGTAGGTCATGTTCTGAGGCATCAAGGGATCACCAATTTAGTATTGAAGGGCAGCGTGGAGGGTAAAAATCGTAGAGGGACACCAAGAGATGAATACCCTTATCAGATTCTGAAGGATATGGGTTGCAGTAGGTACTGGGATATGAAGAAGCTTTCACAGGATAGAGTAACATAGAGAGCTGTATCAAACCAGTCTCTGGACTGAAGACCACAACAACAACCAATAACTTTCTCATCGAGATCATTTGCCAAACCTTACTGAACAGGGACGGGAGCAGAATCATCACCTAGTCTCTTTTGAAGGATGTTTTGTCAAATTGTATCCAATTCCATTTTCTAAAGCATGGTAAGCTAAAGCGGATGTCTCGAGGTAGCGTAGGCGATAAAGCCTCTCATGCTCCTTCACCCGTTGATCCAAAGTGCGTACTGGTTGTCCGATGTGTTACTAGCCCCTAAGACGACTAGGATGAGGAAAAGCGCCTGCGAGTACTACACAATGATAAAAGAACTCTGTTCTTTCCTACTGACAAGAGGAATGTGGTCATAATTGTGGAATACGTGATAATGGACGAAATACTTGTAGGAAACCAACACATAACGTCGAGTATAATAAGAAAGACATCTGGACTTCTCAACTGCTCTTCGGTCTTCTCCCACAGGTACCGTCACCACCCGTTGCTTAGTTTTACCAAAGATTCACAAAGATGGGATGCCATTCAGCCTATTCACGTACACCTTCGGTTCACCAGCATACAATCTGGCAAACTATTTGACTAATCTCTTCACATCGCATGTGCGACGCTGCGAACATTATATTAAAAACTAAGCAGATTTTATGAACCGAATTAACCTTCGTCGACTAAAGGAGAGTGTCATTACGGTATAGTTTTGATGTGGTGACGCTGTTTACGAATGTGCCTGTCAAGTACTGTTTGGACTTGATACCCCAGTTTTTTTTTTTTTAAGTGAAGTTGTCGGGGTGTTTCGGCACACTCTTAAGTTGACTTACTGTCTATATAATGGACACTATTACGATCAGGCTGACGGAGTTGCAATGGACAACCCGTTGTTCCAGCAATTGCAAACCTCATCACGGTGAATTTGGAAGATATTGACTTACACATGGTACCATGGTACCATTAGAATCTAGCTGTTTCTTTCGATACGTTTGCAACGTTACTTTCGCGTTCTCGTCTATACGGTACCAGAACGCTAAAGTACTACCACTGTAAAGACGGAAGATCCGCGATTCGGAATGTCAGAACTGTGCAGTAAGTAGCGGCAGGAACACCACCAAAAAATCGCGCAGCACTAACACTCTAACCATCGACTCTCGGAGAGAGGTTTTAACCGTGTTCAACCCAATGGTAAAGTGTCGAACTATTTTTCTCCGAATCGTACAGTTTGGGGGAAAAGCAGTGAGAACAATTACTTTTGGAAACCTTTTAACAGACAAAGCCTGTTATAACAATAAACTGTTTCGCTTAATATAGCGGCCGCCAGCCCAAATCGGCTACAGTGTCTACACAAAAAATGGAGTCAATTCTCGACACTGAATAAATAACTACTTTCACTTACTACGGTCACTTGGCTGTAAGTACTATTAATCCCACTTTCTGTTACTTATGGAATATATCACTATACTTCAGTAATATGTTTCAACAAGGATACAAAAAATTATTAAACTTATAGCTATCATTTGTATGACCAAAATAATTATTTAACAGGACTAAATTTCATTTCTTTAGGACTGTTATTTGTATATGTTTTACTAACAACAATATTTGTCTAGCTTTCTTTGACATGGAGAAGCAACACGAACAATTACTGTTAAGACTGTTGCAGTCAAACAATTATGTTACTTTACTTTCAGAAATACTATTGAAAACTTATCCTCATGGTCACGCAAAGTGGTGGCCCTTAAACTGATACGTGTAAACTTTAGTATTTAATAATGATTTTCTGAGTTTACTACCAAAACAGTACTCTTGCCAGTAATTTACTATTATTCGAGCTTCAATAAACATCAGGATACTCGGAATAAATTCGTTTAGATAAGGACCCTACTGAGGTAAATGACATAGGAAAATCACGGTTAAACACAAAGGTACATTTTCCACCGATTGAAGATGGATGGTTCATACTGTGATACACTTCTATATACAGTATTTTGCCTGTTACTGATGTCGAAGGTGGCGTGAGGCGGTGCTGCGTAGTAACATTGCGCAGGTACGGCTCTTGATGTACATAGTTCTGTCTTCCTCTTGGTGGCGACGATAAAATTACAAAATTCTGAGCTATTAATTTATTGCCGTACAGCGCCAATCATGTAGAACACGTCCGAGGCAAAAATCCAGTATTGCAGGTAAATTCGGGGCCTCTAGTCCTTGACCAAGGTAATACGTGTTCACTACTTGTAGGGCACCTACTGACTGTATGAGCCACTTGCGCGCCAAATCTCACTCGCGCCACCCACCACCTTCTCCATTCCACCAAATGATGGAGTTCCGTTTTACATATGATCCCTACACCTTTTCAATTTACACTTCTCCTTACAAATACCCTAAGTATGAACCATCTACAATTGCATGACATCATATACATACAAAATTGACATAATTAATTACAGTTGTATTTGAAATATTACATAATTATTTACAAAATATGTTTTAATACATTTATTCCACCTACGTCAAAGAGGTTATTTCAAAACGCATAAACTACACTTAACAAAAGCTTACCCCCGTAATAGTATTTGCATAAATTTCCAAAATTTTTATGAAACAAAAAATTTAAAATTATGCAGATTAATGGCAGTATTATATTTACAATACCATTACACGTTGACGACACGTTCGGCATTTGGCCCCACGTCCGAGAGGGACTAGACGAGTTACTTGGTCTAGAAAAAAAAAAACAATGCATTGCCCTTCCTCGACGTTCTCGTTCGCCACAGACAAAATGGATGCCTTGGCCACAGCGTCAATAGGAAATTCACTCACACTGCTCAGTACTTGCACGCCATCATCTGGGAGAGAAGTGTACTGTTTTCCGATCATTGGTGCCTCGTGGAAGAATAATATCAGACGCTGATAACCTGCTCCACGAGCTGAGCCACCTACGCAAGGTCTTTAGGAACAACGACTACGACTTACGACAAATGAATGAAGTGATTACAGGAAACACTGACTACAAGGCCACCTACGAGGAGTAGGAAAAGAAACTTGCTTTCTTGGCGTTCTGTGACTCTGTGTCGGACAAAGTATGCTCTCTACTGAAACGATGTAGGATGAGATCGATGTTTGGCTTCCGACAAAAATCCGTCAGTTACTAAAACCTGTTAAAGACGTAGAGATACGTAAACGGGCAGAATACGGCGCTGCAGTCGGCAACGCCTATATAAGACAGCAAGTGTCTGGCACAGTTGTCAGATCAGTTACGGCTGCTGCAATGGCAGGTTATCAAGGTGTAAGTGAGTTTAAACGTGGTGTTATAGTCGGCGCACGAGCGATGGGATACAACATCTCCGAGGTAGCGAAGACGTGAGGATGTTCCCGTACAACCATTTATTTCACGAGTGTGCCGTGAATATCAGGAATCTAGGAATCTGGTAAAACATCAAATCTCTGACATCGCTGTGGCCGGAAAAAGATCCTGCAAGAAAGGGACCAACGAAACTGAAGAGAATCGTTCAGCGTGACAGAAGTGCAACCCTTTCGCAAATTGATGCAGATATCAATGCTGGGCCATCAGCAAATGTCAGCGATACGGGCTTTCGGAACCGGTGGCCCATTCTTTTATGCTTGATGGCTGGAAACATATTGCTGGTAGGACGAGTCTCATTCCAAATTTTTCCAGCAGATGGACGTGTACAGGTATGGAGACAACATCGTGAATCCATGGACCCTGCATATCAGTAGGGGACTGTTCAAGCTGGTGGAGGATCTGTAAGTGTGAGGTGCATGTGCAGTACGAGTGGTATGGGACGCCTGATATTTCTACATACGACTCTGGATACAACAGGTGACACGTGCGTAAGCATCCTGTCTGATCACCTGCATCCATTCATGGCCATTGTGCATTCCGACGGACTTGGGCAATTCCAGCAGGCCAATGCGACACCCCACAGAGTGGCTCCGGGAACACTTTTGTGAGTTTAAACACTTCCGCCTGCCAAAGAACTCATCAGACCTGAACATTATTGAGCATATCTGGGATGGACAGCAGTGAACTGTTCGGAAGAGGTCTCCTACCCCCTTATATTATTAAGGATTTATAGACAGTCCTACAGGATTCATGGTGTCAGTTCCTTCCAGCACTACTTCAGAAATTAGTCGAGTCCATGCTACGTCATGTTGCGGCACTACTGCGTGCTCGCGGGGGCCCTACACGATATTAGATAGGTGTACGAGTTTCTTTGGCTCTTCAGTGTGTAATACACTGAAGAGCCAAAACTTTATGGCTACTGCTCACCATGACGGTGGATGCTACCTGGAGCGTTGCAGGCACGTGACGCGGAAGGGAAAGCATGTAAGTGGAACGTGGACGGATGGGGGATCATCTTAATGAATATATGGGCTGCAAATTAGGGAATCCATATAGATAAGTGACTCTGACTAAGGGCAGATTATTAATACGCAGAGCCTGTTAACAAGTACCTCGAAACGGCGTAGATTGTCGAATTTTCACGTCCTAGTGTCGTGAACATCTCAGGAATGTCACAGAAGAGTTGCGAAACTATCACTAGGCGTTAAGTGATTTCAGGACTCTTCACCGAACGTGGGTCTTATGTGTGGTCTGTAAAGGACAGATGGTGTTCTCCGTGCTACAGTCGTTTGGAGAGAATTTCAGTTAAATCACATTGATCCCCTGATCACCGAACTCGCCTCATGTGAATCCATGAGGACCCTTCCTGTTCCCTATCTGACGCTATAACCATGTACGCTAATCAGAGGCCCGTTATTTACGGGAGGTACGTTAACTGTGTGTAGACGTCTGATGCCACATATTTGCTGTATTGCCTTCGAAAGGTGGACCAAGAAGCTATTAGGAAGTTGGTCTTAATGGTTTCGTTCGTCAGTGTATATTTGTTTAATCGTCCCAAAAAGAGATTATAGAATAAAAGTCACTTTGTGGTTTTGAATAATGTGTTAATGATGAGACACGTAACAAAATGACGTAACAGAACACAGTAATATTCAAACGACCAGCTAATTTGGCTGGGGAACGATTTAGTGATATGTTTTCAGAAACCAAGGTAAGCTTACACAGCCACATATAGCTTATGAACAAACAACAACAACAACAGCAACATAACGGAAACAAATGTGAACATAACAAGTGAAAGCCACAAGAGTTGCTTTCTCGGGAATGACTTAATCTTTCGTTTCAAGAAACAAGGTAGTCTTAAAGAGCCACGTATGGTTATGAACAAACAACAAAAACCATATCAAAGAAAAGTAATACTACACTTCGATAGCTGTATTCAGTCATTCAGAAAAGGGCAAAGGGCGATCATCATAATGGGGCGCCCTATACACTTTAACAGCACTGTTGTACCGCACACTGTCTCATTTTCCTTCCACTATTGTACAGTCTCTGTCACAGACTGTATATATTCTTCAACAGTTTGACGCAAGTACTTCGCTGCTCGGTCTCTGTCGTAAGCTTTCACCGTTCGCTGCACGGTTAACGCAGAATCTCGCTGCATACAACTGCAGTACTTTGAAGAATCAAGTATTCGTTGAGGTCCGCTTTACTGCTTTTCAAGGTCTACGCGAATCAAACACAGAGGTTATCAGAAGAGAGTCAAGTATTAACAACCATCATATACACTGCTACACTGAAATCAGAGGTATAGTGTGTTGAGATTACAACTTGGCTGTGATACGTCGCTAAAATGATCTGAACCCTTTGCCTTCTTAGGTCACATCGACGATGTGTAAGCAGAGAGAGTAAGCAGAAGTTTATTTTATTTATTGATGGTTCGGTTAATCAGTGTTTAATAACGTGCGACATAATGCAGAAGAGAGCCAAACGTAATTGAGAAACACCACTGCGATCACAGTGATCCAACACTTTAATATGTGGTGTTGTCCATCCAGAAATACGATGGTACCATTACTAAGCGAATACACGGGGAATTCCAGAAATGTGGACCGAAATTTCATCCTGCATGAAGTATTTTCCATCAGGAACCAATGGTCACAAATGAATATTTCATCAGGAAATTACGTCTGCGAAGCGTGTGTTATAAAACTGCTGATATTTCACACATACCAGCATACTGATTCAATTTATTTTTATGATAAAGGGCTGTCACATGAAACAGAAGAAGTATTGGTAAGCGATATGGTAGCAGTTTATGTAATAATGGAGAATTGCAAGTACATTCCAGAACAACGATCCGTAGGTTTCTGCTGGCACATTCTGGTTGACAACATCTTTTCAAATGAAAAGAAAGCAGTATATGCACCATAAAGTTCACTATCGAAACAGCTGCTTCAGTCCATTATCAAACAGCTAGTAGATTGCAGTCGTGCTGAAAAGTATCCGAACGACCTGACTTGCATTCCGCCTAATTCGCATACAACCCTCATAACGCAGCTGTCTAGCAGGTCCTCTAATCGCTCCTCCGTACAGTCGTTTGATTATTGAAAATGGTTAAAATAATTCACCACTAGAAAACACTGCTCTGTATCGCAATAACTCAAGATGTAAAACAATACCACGATACTACAAATATCAGGGAACATCTTATCACAGATAAGACTGTCCTTAAGGCTTGTAAGCTCACATATTTTACAATAAATGACATACCTGAAATGTTACCACTCTCATTATTGCGTCAGATAGGTAATGCACGTATTAAGTTTGTCGTATTCATGATTTCCTCTTAAAAGTAACATTACGTACTTATTATTTAACACAAAATGACATCAAAATTTTAAGTTTTTCACGAGCTGCTAGTTGAGAATATGTATGAACTTCAAATGGCACGACGAACCGTCTCGTTCTGCATATGGATTCAAACGCAGGTCATGCAAACCAAGCAAAGATTTAGTGTCATTCCTGACTAGGCATACAGAGAGTGATATACCTCGATTTTAGACAGTATCAGTTAGGAAACATCATCTTTAAAATAAATAACGTAAACATTTTTAACGGATGCCAACTCCTACCCAGCACCAATTTTTCCATGTTAACCAACTACGAGAGTTGTTCTTCACAAGTAACTTACATGAAATGTCGTGAGGTACAGCTTTGTGCGGGACTGGGATTCGAACCCAGAACCTAATCGGATTGTTATCAAAGCACAATCAACTGTGACAATTCGGATATTCTCGGCAGTAGCAATTCAGTTTTAACTGAAAGGATGAGACGAAACATTAACTTTTTCCTTTCCGAGACTCCAACCAGGCACCTATCGCTGTTACATTCTAGAGAAAACGAACGTTAAATATGGGTTTGTTACACCAGAAGCGACATGTGAGCATGTTTGAACTAGAAATAATATGACGAAGGGTTCAGTGCTTACTGGTAATCGAACCCCACACATATCGTTTCAGACTACACACAAAGAGACGTCAGCTACCGAATTTTTATCCACCAGCAGCTCGGAATAACATCCTTGAACTTACAGTGATCTCGTTAATAGTTCTGTGTCTCACTGGGAGTCGAAAACGTCAGATATCGTTAGTGTTGACAACAAGTGAAACCACATTTAAAATCAAAATTATTATCCCCCAGCAGATAGGTGTTCTCATGCTAGAGCTTCATAATACATAATGAAAACTTTAGTGCCCGGCCAGGATTCGAACCCATTCAAGCGCAATATGTGGAGATGTTGAGGAATCTGCAGTTTTGAACAAACAACAAATTGTAGTCGAGCTGTATTGCCACGAAGGGATCAAATTCAGCGTTAAGGGCGGTCTGAGTTGCATTCTCAGTTAAGAACTAATTTGAAGCTCAAATAACAGATTAAATAAGGGTCCTGTGACCCTACATAGCGTTTGTTTCGTCACTAGAAATAAATAACTAGTATAAGAAAAGTTACTGATGATAGAGTTTCTACACCTCACCACTCCTGACTTTATCGTGTCCAACCTGTCTACTTGGTAGAGAAGGAATATCATGTTTAATTTGAATTTCAGACCACAATGCCATTATACACTCCTGGAAATGGAAAAAAGAACACATTGACACCGGTGTGTCAGACCCACCATACTTGCTCCGGACACTGCGAGAGGGCTGTACAAGCAATGATCACACGCACGGCACAGCGGACACATCAGGAACCGTGGTGTTGGCCGTCGAATGGCGCTAGCTGCGCAGCGTTTGTGCACCGCCGCCGTCAGTGTCAGCCAGTTTGCCGTGGCATACGGAGCTCCATCGCAGTCTTTAACGCTGGTAGCATGCCGCGACAGCGTGGACGTGAACCGTATGTGCAGTTGACGGACTTTGAGCGAGGGCGTATAGTGGGCATGCGGGAGGCCGGGTGGACGTACCGCCGAATTGCTCAACCCGTGGGGCGTGAGGTCTCCACAGTACATCGATGTTGTCGCCAGTGGTCGGCGGAAGTGCACGTGCCCGTCGACCTGGGCCCGGACCGCAGCGACGCACGGATGCACGCCAAGACCGTAGGATCCTACGCAGTGCCGTAGGGGACCGCACCGCCACTTCCCAGCAAATTAGGGACACTGTTGCTCCTGGGGTATCGGCGAGGACCATTCGCAACCGTCTCCATGAAGCTGGGCTACGGTCCCGCACACCGTTAGGCCGTCTTCCGCTCACGCCCCAACATCGTGCAGCCCGCCTCCAGTGGTGTCGCGACAGGCGTGGATGGAGGGACGAATGGAGACGTGTCGTCTTCAGCGATGAGAGTCGCTTCTGCCTTGGTGCCAATGATGGTCGTATGCGTGTTTGGCGCCGTGCAGGTGAGCGCCACAATCAGGACTGCATACGACCGAGGCACACAGGGCCAACACCCGGCATCAGGATGTGGGGAACGATCTCCTACACTGGCCGTACACCACTGGTGATCGTCGAGGGGACACTGAATAGTGCACGGTACATCCAAACCGTCATCGAACCCATCGTTCTACCATTCCTAGACCGGCAAGGGAACTTGCTGTTCCAACAGGACAATGCACGTCCGCATGTATCCCGTGCCACCCAACGTGCTCTAGAAGGTGTAAGTCAACTACCCTGGCCAGCAAGATCTCCGGATCTGTCCCCCATTGAGCATGTTTGGGACTGGATGAAGCGTCGTCTCACGCGGTCTGCACGTCCAGCAAGAACGCTGGTCCAACTGAGGCGCCAGGTGGAAATGGCATGGCAAGCCGTTCCACAGGACTACATCCAGCATCTCTACGATCGTCTCCATGGGAGAATAGCAGCCTGCATTGCTGCGAAAGGTGGATATACACTGTACTAGTGCCGACATTGTGCATGCTCTGTTGCCTGTGTCTATGTGCCTGTGGTTCTGTCAGTGTGATCATGTGATGTATCTGACCCCAGGAATGTGTCAATAAAGTTTCCCCTTCCTGGGACAATGAATTTACGGTGTTCTTATTTCAATTTCCAGGAGTGTACCTTTTTCACTTGGTGTAGCCTGAAGAGAATTGAATCTGCCTCTCCCTATAACAAATCATTGACAGAACTTGGAATCGAACCAACACCATGATTATATGAATCTATCAGCAATCCAACAGACCACCAAATCATCTTCTCTGGGGCTCTTTTTTCTATTGTAACGCCGTTGCGCCACACTGGATGAGAATTCTCACACGCAGGCTCCCTGTAGTGGTTTGCAGCATGTTCAGCACATTCATTTACTTGGTTGACCGACTCGCCATGAACTAGCTGCCTCAGTTACCCAGTGCATACATTCGATTCTATTTTGTAATCACCGAAATAAAATAACGTAACTGCCACCTACACAGAACTGCCAACAGTGTAGGATGCAGAAATTTAAATAGGAAGTGTTCCTTTCCACTTGAGCCACTTCATTGCGCTATCTGTTTGTTTAAAACGTCGTGCAGTGCAAAAGAAAAGCTGTGACTGTCTGTCTCTCAGAAGTCTACATCCAGCCATATCCATTATCTCACAACACTGTTGAATGCGGAAATTCTAGAAGAATTTTTATTGATTTCTGAAGGGGCTGTAATTATGATTATATGTTGGCTGGTAGCTTTGGTTCAGCTAGCAGTGTAGCGGTAAGTGTAGTGCCCCGTAGACAAAACATCTCGAGTGCTAATACATTCACTGCTACATTTCTAAAACGCAATTCTGCTGTCTGCTTAAGTTATCAATCTAATAGAACTTTGAACATAATTCCCTTCACTTCTCAACCCAAAATAGTCGCATGTGGAAAAAGGGCCAACTGCTGCGACATTTTGTTCTTTTCAGGTTTAATAGACAGCCAGGCAGCAGATGCAGTTCGAAACTTTTGTATTATGTATGGGAGAGCGCCTCGTAATATGCTTTTACTGACAACCTGACTGTTCGTTTGATTTTGTGATCATTCAATTAAATCAACATGACCTTCCACTGGGAGACATTTCTTCCTTATTTTCCATGTGTGAAATTTGTCAGTAAGCCTTCGGCCTTCCAACCAGCGAAATGCGGCAGAGTACGGCTGGTAAACTATTCAAAAATCACAATTTAATGCCGTTAAGACGATTTCCTTAATTATTATCTTTGCTGAAAGAGTTTAGTTTCTTCTTAAATCTTCTTATGCAGTAACGTTCACAGATATCTCAAGTAGGAAAAACTCTTTATCTAGGTACAAAGTTTGTTAAAACAGCAGTTTGTCTCAGGTTTATCCTTTCGTCTGATAGCACTGCGTAAGTATTTTGTCAGAGGTATCACAAGTAGTTTTCCTGTAGCTGTTGGAATAATTAGTTGAAAATGAGTTTATCACCAATGGGAATAGTATGCTAAATATTCAGTATGATTACCAATCTAAGACTGAGTTCATGAGTGGGCGTTGGAAGGAATTTAGACACGCGTATTGTTGTGTACCTAGTTCCACGTAGTCAGCGCGTACACGACTTTCCCAATAGAGCGCGCCCCGCTATGCTCAACAGCGCAGGCGCAGCGCTCGTCTGTCTGACTCTGCACTACGAAATGGCGCTAAGTTAGAGACGGGAAAAATTCTACTTCTGCCGACCCGCATATTAATATGTCACGCAGCCAATGAGATTGCCCCTAACGTAGAACCTTTTCTCCTCGCGGATCACACTCGCGCAGTGATACCTGAACGCTAGAGTTATTATAACGAGAGTACAGACCTCCGATTAGTCAGTCTGCATCAGTCTGCATTAGTCTGCAATAGTCTGCATTTTTCTGTACCAGTCTATAGCCAAGTATCAGTCTGTGCCTGATAAAATTATCATATTCCTGTTGTAAGTAGGCTGTTTATGTTTTCTTATTGGCAACGTTTCGTAGCGCTCTGTATGAAAATCACTGGCTGTGCTGTGTGCAGCCTGTGGCTAGTTTGCATTGTTGTCTGCCATTGTAGTGTTGGGCAACGGCAGCTGGATGTGAACAGCGCGTAGCGTTGCGCAGTTGGAGGTGAGCCGCCAGCAGTGGTGGATGTGAGGAGAGAGATGGCGGAGTTTTGAAATTTGTAACACTGGATGTCAATTATGACTATTAAGGTAAATGCATTGTTTGTTCTCTATCAAAATCTTTCATTTGCTAACTATGCCTATCAGTAGTTAGTGCCTTCAGTAGTTTGAATCTTATATTTAGCTAGCAGTAGTGGCTCTCGCTGTATTGGGATTTTTGAAAGTCAGATTGCGTTGCGCTAAAAATATTGTGTGTCAGTTTAAGCACAGTCACGTATAACTGTTCTAAGGGGACGTTACATATGGCGACCCTGCCAGGATACCTCACTGGAATCTTCTGATTTTTTTCTTGTAGTTTGTGCAATTAGTGCAGCCTTTGTTTATTGCTAGCACATGTAATTGTAGAGAGAATTTCCATTGTAGTTTTTCATTCTTGTACAGTAAAACAGTTGTGACATGCATGTAGATTTGCACTAAGTATTTCGCAGCTGCGCTTGCAATTAACTACATATTATTTTCAGTGCTATTTTAATGTGTTCTCTTATTTTTGCTCTTCAAATTGTGTATTTCTGTGTTGTCGTGTGAAATATTGTGACAATAATGGCGTGTGAAAAATGTAATACTAGGCTCCAAAGTAAACTGAGAAATGACAGTGCAGACGAAAGCAGTGTGTTAGCGCCACCATGTAATGAATTAACTAATGTTCAAAGTAGTAATTTGGCAGTTGTGCATAGGGAAATGGAGCGGGCTGCAAATAATGGTGTAGGCAGTGAAACAATTAGTGAACAGGGAAGCATAATCAATCGATCGGTCAGCAACAGCCCGCCTCAGGGATCGGGAATGACAGGACACAATCTTGCAAACACTGCAGATTCGGGTTTTGGGTCCTCACCATTTTCTCAAATAAGTCAAGACACATTTTCTGTTTGTCAAAATGTGAATGTTGCCGGTGCAACTTCACTGCCGTAAAGCACTGAGGAACATGTTTCAGACAGCAGTGCATTGTTATTACAGTTAATGCAACAAATGGGACAAAGGCTACAAAAGTTAGACACAACGCTTGAACAAAATCAGAAACATATGAGCCAAAATCTTCGAAAGTTAGACACAATGGAACAAAATCTTCAAAAGTTAGACACAATGGAACTAAATCTTCAAAAGTTAGACATCACACTTGAACAAAAACGTGAAGATTTAACTACTGAGTTACATAAAATCGAATCGAAATGTCAAAAAGTCTGTAATGACGTAAAAACACAAATTTGTGAGCGTTTCCAACCTATTTTTTCGCGTCATGAAAATGCATTACAGAATGACGAAGCAGCCATAAAAGAACTGCAAACTACTGTTCATGAAAATCATGAGACCTTGCAAGCTAAAATTGACTAAGTTGCATCTACCGATTCCGTTATGCAACTTGCAAAAACTCAGGAAAACTTAAAGGACACAGTAGATACGATTTCAACACAAATGGACACTCTGAAACTTGGTTCAGAAAAACACACTGAGGAAATAAGTACACTTTCGGATCAGTTCACTAACGTATCTGCAAAGGTGGATGATGATCTGAATGAAACAAGACCTGTAGCCATCACTGCCACAGAAGAGTATGAACAAATTAAGAAACTCAAACAAAATCAGAATCAAATTAATACGCAACACCAAAGAGAAATCCGGGAAGTACAAGATCAGTTGGCACAAGTAATACAAAAATTTCATATTTCAGAGGACACTCGCACTCCAACACGGGATGAGGAACTTGGAAATACGGAAAAGCCACAAAATAATAACACAGGGCATTTCGGAAGTTATGAAAGAAATTGGCAAGGTGCACCGAATTTTGAGATGGAACCGCCGACACGACGTAACAATGACCGATATGCTACTCGCCGACACGATGATTTTGACTATAAGCTGTTCATTATTACACATAAATTCAAAACGTTTAAGAATTCTGCGAACGACATTCATCCACAAGCGTGGCTCCATCAATTCTCTCATTGTTTTCCTCCCAACTGGTCATTGAAGCACAGGTTAGAATTTATGTGTGGCTACTTGGAGAATGAACCAGCTGTAAGAATGCTATCGGTCATTCACGATTGTCACATCGAAGGAGAATTTTATCATGGATTCCTCTCAGCATATAGGTCTCAAGCTACACAAGACCCAGTAAAACATAGCATCATAATGATGAAACACTTTGAACAATCTGAATTTTCCAGTCTTGTCAAATATTATGAAGACATGTTGCACAAGAATCAGTACCTGTCGAACCCATACAGTCCCTCAGAACTCATCTGCATTTGCTTAATCAAATTACCTGAACATTTACGACATATTATTTTGGCAGGACGTTGCAAAGACGACATTGAAGCTTTTCAGGGACTCTTACAAGAATTAGAAATCGACATTGACAATAATGGGATGCGAAAACAGGAGCACAACAATTACAGGTCACATCCGTCACACATCCGACAGAAATAATAACTGGACACGACAAGGCTATTCTTACAACATAAATCGTGACCAAAACAGACACCACCCGTATGACAACCGTCTGCAGAGTAAAAATAATAACAGAGAAAGATCGCATTTCCACAGTAATGACTATCACAGAGACCACCAGAGAAACAGACAATATGGGAACCAAAATAATTATTATCAGGGCAGACAGAATAACTTCAGATGCAACGGTCCAGCGCGCAGTTACGATTCAGGGAGAAATTCTCCACCACGTGACCGACAAGAACGAAACTATGGAATCTACCGACATGACGACAGACGATGTAATCGTACCGACAGACCTGAATTTCATCAGAACTGGAGGGGTTCAAAGAGCGCAGGGCCCTCTAGGCAAGGTGAATTTGTAGAAGTTAGGTCTCCTAATCCCAATAACGACGCGTGCCAACAAAGAGACAGACAATGACTCGCACCGCAGGCAGCCACGTGCGCCGGATTGCTCAGCGAAAAATAACATAGACGCTAACCTTGAAAAAAATTTTAGCATTCCGCAACGACGTATACAACATGATAATTACTTGGAAGTTGAAACTCTGCGCACTATAAAGGGTAGATGATTGCACCACATTTCACATGTAAAACCGTTTCTTGAGAGATGATCTGCTTTTTAACTTTGTCTTTCCCATAAAACTTTTCACTTCACATTTTTAGTATACATTGTCAGACTTCGAAACAGACGTCACAGTATTATTGTGTGTGTACATTCTTGCTTGTTAGTTGCACGATTACGTAATGATTATAAGGCTCACATACTTAGAACATTTGCCAGTACTGCTAATGAGATTTTAATGCAACATTTTGGTTTACTTGAAAATACATTCTGGATTTAAAGTACTTTCTGTGAGATACCAGATGGCACAGTGGTTAGTTTATGTGACAGCTACACGATTTTATCACGACGCTACTAATGAGTGACCATTTACAATGTTGCTTTTGTGGTGTTTCTGTTTTATATCTGCACAGTTTTTCTGAATTATTCTGGAAAGTAAAACATGTTTTAGTAGTAATTTTTGTGGTATAGCTATAATGAGACAGCCTCTTTCGTAGCACAACAATACGTTACAATATAGTACTTTCTTGATCTCGGTAATGTACGTAATAACTACGATATCTATACGCAAAGCATTTCACTTTCGTTTATGATGAGGTAAGTACATTTTGCCGCTGGTGGGGAGGCTTGCGTGCCTCAGCGATACAGATAGCCGTACGGTAGGTACAACCACCATGGTGGGGTATCTGTTGAGAGGCCAGACAAACGTGTGGTTCCTGAAGAGGGGCAGCAGCCTTTTCAGTAGTTGCAAGGGCAACAGTCTGGATGATTGACTGATCTGGCCTTGTAACAATAACCAAAACGGCCTTGCTGTGCTGGTACTGCGAACGGCTGAAAGCAAGGGGAAACTACGGCCGTAATTTTTCCCGAGGGCATGCAGCCTTACTGTATGATTAAATTATGATGGCGTCCTCTTGGATAAAATATTCCGGAGGTAAAATAGTCCCCCATTCGGATCTCCGGGCGGGGACTACTCAAGAGGATGTCATTACCAGGAGAAAGAAAACTGGCGTTCTATGGATTGGAGCGTGGAAAGTCAGATCCCTTAATCGGGCAGGTAGGTTAGAAAATTTAAAAAGGAAATGGATAGGTTAAAGTTAGATATAGTGGGAATTAGTGAAGTTCGGTGGCAGGAGGAACAAGACTTCTAATCAGGTACTACAGGGTTATAAACACAAAGTGAAATAGGGGTAATGCAGGAGTAGGTTTAATAATGAATAGGGAAATAGGAATGCATGTAAGCTACTACAAACAGCATAGTGAACGCATCATTGTGGCCAAGATAGATACGAAGCCCACACCTACTACAGTAGTACAAGTTTATATGCCAACTAGCTCTGCAGATGACGAGAAATTGAAGAAATGTATGAAGAAATGTAAGAAATTATTCAGATAGTGAAGGGAGACGAAAATTTAATAGTCATGGGTGACTGGAATTCGAGTGTAGGAAAAGGGAGAGAAGGAAACTTAGTAGGTGAATATGGATTGGGGCTAAGAAATGAAAGAGGAAGCCGCCTGATAGAATTTTGCACAGAGCACAACTTAATCATAGCTAACACTTGGTTTAAGAATCATGATAGAAGGTTGTATACATGGGAGAACCCTGGAGATACTAAAAGGTATCAGATAGATTATATAATGGTAAGACAGAGATTTAGGAACCAGGTTTTAAATTGTAAGCCATTTCCAGGGGCATATGTGGACTCTGACCACAATCTATTGGTTATGACCTGTAGATTAAAACTGAAGAAACTGCAAAAAGGTGGGAATTTAAGGAGATGGGACCTGGATAAACTGAAAGAACCAGAGGTTGTACAGAGTTTCAGGGAGATCATAAGGGAACAATTGGCAGGAATGGGGGAAAGAAATACAGTAGAAGAAGAATGGGTAGCTTTGAGGGATGAAGTAGTGAAGGCAGCAGAGGATCAAGTAGGTAAAAAGACGAGGGCTAGTAGAAATCCTTGGGTAACAGAAGAAATATAGAATTTAACTGATGAAAGGAGAAAATATAAAAATGCAGTAAATGAAGCAGGCAAAAAGGAATACAAACGTCTCAAAAATGAGATCGAAAGGAAGTGCAAAATGGCTAAGCAGGGATGGCTAGAGGACAAATGTAATGATGTAGAGGCTTATCTCACTAGAGGTAAGATAGATACTGCCTACAGTATTAAATTAAGGAGACCTTTGGAGATAAGAGAACCACTTGTATGAACATGAAGAGCTCAGATGGAAACCCAGTTCTAAGCAAAGAAGGGAAAGCAGACAGGTGGAAGGAGTATATAGAGGGTCTATACAAGGGCGATGCACTTGAGGACAATATTATGGAAATGGAAATGGAAGAGGATGTAGATGAGGATGAAATGGGAGATACGATACTGCATGAAGGGTTTGACAGAGCACTGAAAGACCTGAGTCGAAACAAGGCCCCCGGAGTAGACAACATTCCATTAGAACTACTGACGGCCTTGGGAGAGCCAGTCCTCATAAAACTCTACCATCTGGTGAGCAAGATGTATGAGACAGGCGAAATACCCTCAGACTTCAAGAAGAATGTAATAATCCCAATCACAATGAGAGCAGGTGTTGACAGATGTGAAAATTACCGAACTATCAGTTTAATAAGTCACGGCTGCGAAAAACTAACTCGAATTCTTTACAGACGAATGGAAAAACTGGTAGAAGCCGACCTCGGGGAAGATCAGTTTGGAATCCAAAGAAATGTTGGAACACGTGAGGCAACACTGACTCTACGACTTATCTTGGAAGAAAGATTAAGGAAAGGAAAACCTACGTTTCTAGCATTTGTAGACTTAGAGAAAGCTTTTAAAATGTTGACTGGAATACTCTCCTTCAAATTCTAAAGGTGGCGGGGTAAAATACAGGGAGCGAATGCCTATTTATGATTTGAACAGAAACCAGATGGCAGTTATAAGAGTCGACGGACAACAAAGGGTAGCAGTATTTGCGAAGGGAGTAAGACAGGGTTGTAGCCTCTCCCCGATGTTATTCAATCTGTATATTGAGCAAGCAGTAAAGGAAACAAAACAAAAATTAGGAGTAGGTATTAAAATCCATGGAGAAGAAATAAAAACTTTGAGGTTCAACGATGACATTGTAATTCTGTCAGAGACAGCAAAGGACTTGGAAGAGCAGTTGATCGGAATGGATGGTGTCATGAAGGGAGGATATAAGATGAACATCAACAGAAGCAAAACGCGGATAATGGAATGTAGTCGAATTATGTCGGGTGATGCTGAGTGAATTAGATTAGGAAATTAGACACTTAAAGTAGTACAGGAATTTTGCTATTCGGGGAGCAAAATAACTAATGATGGTCGAAGTAGAGAGGATATAAAATGTAGACCGGCAATGGCAAGGAAAGCGTTTCTGATGAAGAGAAATTTGTTAACATCGAGTATAGATTTAAGTGTCAGGAAGTCATTTCTGAAAGTATTTGTATGGAGTGTAGCCATGTATGGAAGTGAAACATGGACGGTAAATAGTTTGGACAAGAAGAGAATAGAAGCTTTCGAAATGTGGTGCTACAGAAGAATGCTGAAGATTAGATGGGTAGATCACATAACTAATGAGGAAGTATTGAACAGGATTGGGGAGAAGAGAAGTTTGTGGCACAACTTGACCAGAAGAAGGGATCGGTTGGTAGGACATGTTCTGAGGCATCAAGGGATCACCAATTTAGTATTGGAGGGCAGCGTGGAGGGTAAAAATCATAGGGGGAGAACAAGAGATGA
Organism: Schistocerca cancellata; assembly: GCF_023864275.1. Lineage (NCBI taxonomy): Eukaryota > Metazoa > Arthropoda > Insecta > Orthoptera > Acrididae > Schistocerca > Schistocerca cancellata. Next base: position 729,091,421 of record NC_064628.1, on the reverse strand, counting down.
ATACACTAAGCAGATTCAGAAGGATGTAGGTTGCAGTAGGTACTGGGAGATGAAGAAGCTTGCACAGGATAGAGTAGCATGGAGAGCTGCATCAAACCAGTCTCAGGACTGAAGACCACAACAACAACAAGTACATTGACTTCAGCAGAACGTTGGTTACAGAGGACGATAACTACGACAATTCCACAGAATTATCCTACAGCAAGATGCACATTTAGCGCTACAGGACATGCATTTGAGTGCTTAATTTTGTACTTAAACCGTTTATTTTTCAAGATTTTTGAATTACAAAGAATGTTTTCCGTGATACATTTCATTCCACTGCTGTAATCTGTAACACCTGAGGGTATAATTACATTAATGCTCAGGGGGTACACGCTTACTTTGTGTACCATGTGTGTGGCAAGCACAAGGAGCCCTAGCTAATATGGTATTTGCTTTTACAACTTTACACATCGGTACCATATTTCTCCAACACAGAATTACACAGCTACCTCACTATTTAACAGAGAAACAAACTTTTTTTTACTACATCAGTGGCACATGTTTACCCAATTACACAGTTGGATAACTTCACACTTACGAAATTGTATTGTGTCTGTACTTTGTGAACTCTTCATATTTTTTCATAACCATTATGATACTATGAGAGCTTTGAATGATGTATTTGGTATTAGATCATGATTTTTAAAGTACGTTTGCGGGAGATGACACTACTGATATGAGCAGAGAATTTCTTTAGGTTTTGAAATTATTGCGGAAAGCTACGACGATTTTGAGATTTGACTGAGGTGTTATGATGTTATTTTTACGACGACGATGTGTATTATGCTGCTAAGGTATGTTTATGAACAATAAGCTGATGCTATATGAGAAATTTGATTATGCTACGTATTTATAATGATGAAATATTGAAGAAGTGTCGACGAATATGTATATGTGTAATAAGGTAAGGATTAATGAGCAGTGGTTAGGGACTCTGACTTGTGAAAAAGGATATTGGAAACCAAGAATCGTACTCTAAGAGTTATGAAATGTGTGTATATGCGTGATGTATCACAATGCCGGCAAAATAGGTTTTGGGCGCTGTTATATTTATAGGATTTTGTTTCTACACATTCGTAACGCAAATTCTCGTACTTTTCTCGTATAACCTCTCAGTGCATTTCTTCAAATTCATCGCAACTCATTCTCTTATAGGCTACCCCCTCTTAAGCTAACTTAAATCTACTGATCTCAGATGCATAAACTATGGGACGAGGCAATGCAGCAGCACAAAACAATTAACACAAACAGTAATGACAAAAAAATGGAAATTTCCAAAGCAAGCTACAATAAATCTAAATTACCAAGCAATGCAACATTACAACTAATATGAGCCAATGTGCAGCAACAAGAAAAATAAATCAGTAGTAAAACTAGCTTAACAGAGTAATACAAAGTGAAATTTGGTAGCACTATGCCTGGCAAACAGCCGCAGCAAATGCAATAACTTATATCTAAACACGAGAAAGCTCAAGCAGAAAAAATATTACAGTAAAAATGGCCATGTTTAATATCTATGTCACATCTTAACACTAGAGTGATGCATCACTGTAACTTGCTCTAGCAGACAAGTTACCAAGTCACTGACAAAAATTATGTATGCAATTAGTGTGAACTGGAAATGTCTTTTTGTGCTCCCTCATTTTTTTGGAGTACATCCATCATAAAGTTATTTCAGCAGTGGTGGATGTGGGGAGAGAGATGGCGGAGTTTTGAAATTTATAAGACTGGATGTCATGAACTGCTATATATATTATGACTATTAAGGTAAATACATTGTTTGTTCTCTATTAAAATCTTTCATTTGCTAACTATCCCTATCAGTAGTTAGTGCCTTCCGTAGTTTGAATCTTTTATTTAGCTGGCAGTAGTGGCGCTCGCTGTATTGCAGTAGTTCGAGTAATGAAGATTTTTGTGAGGTAAGTGAGGTAAGGTATAGGTTAATGTTAGTCAGGGCCATTCTTTTGTAGGGATTTTTGAAAGTCAGATTGCGTTGCGCTAAAAATATTGTGTGTCACATTAGTGAATGTTTGAGTACGTTCAGTTTTGCTCAGCTGTTTGAAAAGCAAATAATGTAAGAGGTTTATCAGCACAGTAATCCAGAAAATGTTCTAAGCGGACGCTTCATAATTTGTGAAAGGTATAGGTTAATGTTAGTCAGGGCCATTCTTTTGTAGGGATTATTGAAAGTCAGATTGCGTTGCGCTAAAAATATTGTGTGTCAGTTTAAGCACAGTCATGTATAATTGTTCTAAGGGGACGTTACACTGTATATAGCCATGAGGATAAATGAATAGACACTTTTTCAAGTATCAGAGGTATGTGAGAATAAGGTTAACGTACCAAGACCAAAGGAACTTCAGATTGTCCATTGTAAATAGCATCCAGAACCAAGTTAAGTTATTTTTATGCTTTTTATTATTTTAATAAATGTGTGTGAAAATTCTGTTTAATGTTGGTGACCGTCAATCTGCTACTCTAAGCGTGCAAGTGATATTTCTATCGTCTGACCTAACGGTAGAAGATAAACATGCCACAATAAGACCACGAAACATATTGCTGACACTCGCCTACTTCGTTAGAGCGACAAGTCAAATAATCTGATGGTGTGTGTACCAAAGGTCTTACAGTACGCACCCCAAACGTATACAACACTATGTATACTTCGAACGCTATACTTAACGTTGCTCTAATAAACTAATTTGGTTTTTTTAAAAATTCTTCTGGGTCTTCAGCGTACAATATGTGTTGTAGATATAGTCTTAGACAAAGAACTTGACAGCCGAGTCGTTCATGCAAGATGGGCAATACAGTCGTGCTCCCCTCAGAACTCTATGTCCAGCAATATGGTCGATCTGGCAACATTGTAGACTACGGCACTTCCTGGAGGAAGTCCTGACTGTACACTGAGTACATCAGTCTTGACTGTGACCATGGTCTTTATGTAAAACACGAGACTAGGTAATACGACATCTGGCAACAGAAAGCATATGTCGTCAAAACTTTTATAGCCCCTTTCCTCTCGGTGCTGAAGCTATAAGTGTAATTCAAGCGAATCGACAATATATTTCGCTTTTTGTCACATTGGTATTATCAGTTTGGTTCAATACTATTTTAGCGAGAGATTTCTTGGTCGACCAACTGCCTCTGAATACCGCATCCATCTGAGTTCTCTGGGACTCGTTTGCTGCCTACCGGCAGGAGCTGAGGCACTGCGCTGCCTCGCCTTCTGCCGGCAACGTCTGCTCCACTCCTCACTATCGACGGTGTAACATGCTTTAAGGTTGTTGAGTGGTGACCCATAAAATCTGTCTATGATTTGTGTTTCACACTCGATAGCAATGTAGGTACAAAACCGGTCGGGGGAACGGGGCTACAGACATACTAGTGCCAGCACACAACTCTCATCATGCTATTTGTCGCTCAGCCTTATAACGCATCGTGAACGATAATAGAAGTGGTCGCTTACTTGAAGAATAACATTTCTTTAGCCAAGAAATTGAATTTTCTGTCTCAGTGTCTAGGGGTTAGGAAGCACGAGTCATTCAAAACGAAAGGGAATATCAAGTGAATTTAGCGAGTCAGTTCAGTACCATGCATGGAAGTGATTGCACTGTCATAGTGTTGCCAAACTTTTGTGACGATGTTGCCAATTCTAATTTGTGCTAGGGACACTTCTGTAGTGGTGTGCAAGGGGAATCCCGTGCTCGTGTCATAGGATGATACGGAAAGGAGGCGCAGGGTATGGTTAATCTGCAGCGCTTTCTCCTACCAGTTGTGTCAAACGTTCAGGTGTATATACTTCTATCACGATTACAAAAAAAAAAAAAAATTGTTCTGAGCACTATGTGACTTAACTTCCGAGGTCATCAGTCCCCTAGAACTTAGAACTACACAACTATACAAATAATGTATACTAACCGGTGTATTCATTTCTTTCGTAATGTTTCCCTCTTGTTTAGCCTTCTAATGATGACCCGGATCCACACCCATGAGTCTGATTGTTTCTTTGTATCCTTCCATCTACTATCTTTGTGTATTATTGCTCAGTGTTCAAAAAGCAAAACTTTATGCCTGCTCCCACCAGGTATTAGAACGAAGTCGCAAGAAGGTTAACGAAGTATAATCAAAATACATTGAGACGCCAATTTATCTGCCGTCATGGTGTTAAGTCGACAGAAATTGTTGGGTATTATTGGCTGCATCACCAGCATCCCATTGTTGTCTTCTCTTACTGAGATTTTCATATTACCCTAACCACAAGATGCCGAGATAAATGTGTATTTTCTCCGTGACGAAACAACCCACATTCCATTCATCCTGATCCATTCGTTATGTGCATCGGCAACAATGAGTTGTTGTGAGATTACGAATAACAATAGCAAAGGTAGTAGTAGCAAATCAGTAATCAAGGATATTTAATGAATTAAGACAGTTGTTAACGATTAGCAAAATAACCAAGAAAGGCTGAGAGTTTAATTGTTGCACTGCATAGGTGTTCTTACCACTTTGTTACTTAATTCTGTTCTGGTTGTTTGCACAGGGAAAAGAAAGAACCCTGTAGCCATACATATCGCTAGTACAACGAGAAATTGCCTGTCAACTATCCTTGCTTTACGTCACACTGATGAACATAACTGATAGCTGAAATTCATTTCTGTTTTTTCTCTCTGTCTCTCTTTCTTTTTCTTTTTCTTTTAATGTATTGAGGAAGACATCAAGAAGCGGGAGTAATCAATAAATAAGCATATAATCTATATACAGTTATTTTTTATTGGGTTATATAATGCAAAATACACCTTTTAAGTGTATTATAGTGCAATTCCAAATATTGATAGTCTATTCGTGAGCTTGCGCGCATTCAGTGGGGTGAAACCTACACAAACATTTCTTGCACCATGCGCAACACACAAACGAAATCTGACTGAACTGACGTATTGTCTGATATATTTTGCTTGGAAAACATATCTGATTCATGTTGCTAAATACAGCTATATCAGATATCAATGTGGATGCGTACCAAGTGTATAAAAGTATATCTTGAAATACACAAAGGGGTATTCTACTGAAACATAGCCACGAACAAGAATGCAACTGGGGTCTTCAGCATCGTCAAACACCATCTTGACAACTGAAACGGTGAGAGTGCTCTGCCGGTTACTTACGTTTACTGGTATCAAAGCTACAGCATGAAAACACAAAAATGTTAATAACCTGAAGATCATTAACTTAGGAACCCATAGCAAGGTAAAGCAGTCATCAGTTAGAAGATTGGTTTGAACACCACTTTGCTTTAATAGGCACGGTCCTTTTGGAAGTGGTATGACGTTGCTTTCCTCCCACCTTTGAGTTGACTTACTAGACAGTTAATAGGGAACCTACAGTTTAACGTGGCTTTCGGACCACAGCGCAACTCGGCATTTTTCACATCTACAAACACTGCCCGAGGGGAAATAAGTGCAAAATGGGAGATAAAATTCGTGGGACTGATCAGGGATCGAACCCGAGACCTTCGTACTCGTAGTCTTGCTATTTATCACTTTGCCGCCATGTAGCCACCAGTGTGGTTTCTGCTTGGCATTAAAATTAAGGATCTCTTGTTTGTCCCTGCGTTGGCACTTGCGCGTCCCTGCACCAAACTAAAGAGTACTGAATTCAATGTAGTGCCTTCAAGTTTTCATAACAGAAAAGGAGGAAAATTAAACAACATCAATGGTCTCTCTTTGATGCCTCAATCTTAATTGCCATTATGCGTCAAATGAGAAAAAAGTACACTGGAAGGTCATGTTGTTTTATTTAATTAATTACAAAATCAGGTACAACGAATAGTGAGGTTGTCAGTAATATCACATAACTGTTGTCAGTATGACGTTGCACTGCCCAGGGCCTGTACTGATAAAAGGCCCGTTTAGATCAGGCATATTGTATACAGAAGTGGAAAGGAGAGCGCCACTAAATTCTTCAATCCGTTTGCATTGCATACACACAGAAATTACTGTTACACTGTACTTATGGAGCCCAATGGGTTACTTGCGTATTTTCCGATGAGAAAGGGCACTGGCAAACAGTCTTCGCTACATTAGGTTACTTATACTGGTGTCACTCTGAGCTAAAATTTATGGTCAGCGACTAAGTGTAAGGTCAACGGGTCGGATGCGGGTTTGGCAACTGTGAAATACTCTCCCACATTACAGAAGCGAATATTAAATTTGAACTCATATTGCGAAAATTTTGAACTTGGATAGCTTAGAATTAAAATCTTTCTGTTTGTTGCAAAGGAAAACAACTGATTTGCTAAAACATTCTCTGTCATACAAAACTTGAAACAGGTCTTGTCGACCAAATCATATGAGAGAACTGACAGCAACGTATATCGGTAGGCAGGAGGGTTCCTTGGATTTTGATTTGTCAGTATTCGACAGCCATTTCTAAATGAAAGTAAATGAAGAAAGACAACACGTCTCTGTTATCAAGTCACAACTTCATAAATTACTTCAGTTTTAATGTAATCTGCGATTAATTGCTGATGTTTGATATTAACATGAAAATAATTCCGTGGACTAGGAAAGTACCTGTTTTTGGGCAACTACTTCTATAATGACCAAAATGCATTAAATGATGTTCAAGCATATGTGTTCCAACAGCGGTATGAAGAAAATCATAGTAATAATGACGGTAATAATCGAATTATCCGGTAACTTGACACTTCACAGTGGATTTTATCGAACTAAGCAATTTACTGAATTAGTGAAAATTTCAAAATGGCTTCACTTCGAGGCTATGATGCCTAGAAGAGTCTTTACATCCTTCTGACATGAGAATAGCATAATCTCCGTGTCAGAAGCTTGCTTCTACTTAACCATTAAATTTTTTCCACCGTGACTAATTTTTAACCTGAACATATGATCCGTTACAGCACACTCCTGGGCTGGGAAATGTGGCCACATTCATCTGGTGCAACGAAGTCATGGTAAACAGTAATACTGTCGCCAGTAAACTTACTTACATTAGAAAATTTTAGTTTATTTGATGAACCGATAGCCATTTAAAGTAACAGGGCTCTTATTTTACTTGTACTTGACTGAACTGCAGATATTGAAAAATTTGGTGCTGGACTGTGATGTAAATTCGTATCTCCTCTCTTGAGGATCTGAATCTCTCTGAACTGTAAACTTCAGTCATTTCGTTCCTTCTCCCAAGACTGAAATCTTCTCTAGGTCTCCTCCAAAGTTAAGTACGTGGGTCCGAATACTGATCCAGTACAGAAATATTCATAATTTCATTTGAAGCCCTATCACGTGCACACCGGCCAGCTAGTGAAAATTAACACGCATTTTTAATGTCTGTTCATGTGGTGCCAACATTCGCAATTGGTGTCGTTATTTCTGGTGGAACACACAATCTTCTTACTGTTGGTGAGTAACCAATTGATACTTAAGCTATACTCGTGGATGATAAAGAAGGACGGTAGGTGTGCGGTTCGATTGTCGCTCAGGTACAAAAATTTCTATCCTTATTTTAGATTCAAACACCTAGCAGCTGGTAAGAAAAACCAATACATAACATTTGATTTTATTTAGTTAACAATCCGATTACATGTGTGTTTCGTATCTCCGTCACAGAACTTCACATCACGCGCTTCATCTTTAAATGCATGCACACTTTGTTACTTCTGAATGGAGGTATATCATACACCTTTCGTAGTTTGGTAACAGAGACGAAAGGGTCTTGATAGGAGACCCGCTTTATTACAGAAAACGTGGTCTCTTACTTTCAAGTTTAGATTTGGTTACTGATATTGACGAACATTTCGGAAAGCATGAATCTTCATGGCTAGTCAGCAGTATGATTACATTCCCATTCATATCAGCGCACACTCCGCTGCAGAGTGAAAATCTCATTCTGGAAACATCCCCCAGGCTGTGGCTAAGCCATGTCTCCGCAATATCCTTTCTTTCAGGAGTGCTAGTTCTGCAAGGTTCGCAGGAGAGCTTCTGTAAAGTTTGGAAGGTAGGAGACGAGGTACTGCCAGAAGTAAAGCTGTGAGTACCGGCCGTGAGTCGTGCTTCGGTAGCTCAGATGGTAGAGCGCTTGCCCGCGAAAGGCAAAGATCCCGAGTTCGAGTCTCGGTCGGGCACACAGTTTTAAACTGCCAGGAAGTTTCATGATTACATTAGATTACATTCGAATAATATTTGTCCCATAGATCATGAATACGACATTTCGTAATGATGGGAAACGTGTCATTTTAATGAAAAATACCTTTACATACCATGATGCAATTTCTTTACAACTATTATTTACTCTCTCTCTCATTCTCATATATATACAGGGTGTTACAAAAAGGTACAGCCAAACTTTCAGGAAACATTCCTCACCCACAAAGAAAGAAAATATGTTATGTGGACATGTGTCCGGAAACGCTCACTTTCCATATCACAGCCCATTTTGTTACTTCTCTACAAATCACATCAATCATGGAATGGAAACACACAGCAACAGAACGTACCAGCGTGACTTCAAACACTTTGTTACAGGAAATGTTCAAAATGTCCTCCATTAGCGAGGATGCATGCATCCACCCACCGTCGCATGGAATCCCTGATGCGCTGATGCAGCCCTGAAGAATGGCGTATTGTATCACAGCCGTCCACAATACGAGCACGAAGAGTCTCTACATTTGGTACCGGGGTTTCGTAGACAAGAGCTTTCAAATGCCCCCATAAATGAAAGTCAAGAGGATTGAGGTCAGGAGAGCGTGGAGGCCATGGAATTTGCCCGCCTCTACCAATCCATCGGTCACCGAATCTGTTGTTGAGAAGCGTACGGACACTTCGACTGAAATGTGCAGGAGCTCCATCGTGCATGAACCACATGTTGTGTCGTACTTGTAAAGGCCCATTTTCTAGCAGCTCAGGTAGAGTATCCCGTATGAAATCATGATAACGTGCTCCATTGAGCGTAGGTGGAAGAAACTAAAATGAGCTCTAACATGGAAATTAAGCGTTTAGGGACACATGTCCACATAACATCTTTTCTATATTTGTGTGTGAGGTATGTTTCCTGAAAGTTTGGCCGTACCTTTTTGTAACACCCTGTATTTATATATATATCACAGACGTTGGTTTTTATTTTTATTTGCTTGTTGTGCTCGCCTATAGGATAATCACGAAAACGTCCATGAACGAGTTCCTTAGTTTTGAGTACACTTTCGAAAGAAATATAAAAACAACAATGAGAGTTACTGATTTATGATGCTTAGTTTACAGTCTGTGTGTTTTTAGTAACTACGCTCCAGTCCCTAAACCTATTTACAGAATTGAGAATCAGACGCCTTACGTATTCCAGGCCGTGCTAGCCACATCTTTGAGATGCCATCTAAGGTCTAACCCCAGCCCTCTGTAGGAACACATCGCTTCGTCTTCGTCCTGTTGGTACTGCTAGTGAGATTTGGCAACAAGACAATCTATGTTTGGCAACTCTGATCGACGAGTTACTTCGTGGTGTGCACGGAATTAAGCCTCAAAGTTCACTTGATTGTTCCTGTCATTTCCATTGAATATTCTGAGTTATTATCGCTTGAGGTATAACAAAAGATTGTAAATTTACGGTTTTCAGCCCAGGAAAGTCGTTGCACATGTAAATCGCAACTAATCTTGACCTTTAAATAGCGATTTACGAGTTCTAGTCACTATTGGCCTCATAATACGAACCCCAGACAGATTCCTCTTCGCCAGCTCTGTGGTAACATGCTGATCTGTAGAAAAGTGTCTGTTCTGGTTCGCGGTTCCAGTCTCGCTGACAGAGACGTTTTTATCCCATCTGTGAAAGAGCTACAAGCAGTCAGATCAAACATCGATAAGGAAAACGCAAGAAAATACTTTCGGCTCATAGTGCAATGGTGAAAAACTTACAATGCTGCACAACACGTAAAGCCTCTTTCCGATGCTGCCATGCAAATTTTGGGTTTCTAGGAATACATAACTTTATTTATCAATGATAGATTTGCATACCTATTGAGTATGACGCAGCATATCAATTAAACACAGACCCAATGGAAATCTAAGTGAGTAGTATTTTCTTAATTAGGTTCGATATAGGCACGCTGGTATACAGACACTCAGCTTTTTTAAAACAGACTTTCGTTGTAAGGTTATCGTGGGTAGTTTTATTCCATTTCTTGTAATACAGTGTACAGTTTTCGTAGGGCTTCTTTTAGTGTTAATTATACAATAGTAAACATGAGTGAGAAATTAATTACCAACCATATATGCAAATTCTCTGATGTTATCTATAACTGTCTGACAATGCACGTGCAGTCTATTGATTACAAGCGTATAGAGAACTTGTTCTGAGTTAAAGCTGGCAAATAACGTTTGAGGAAGGAAAAAATGCCACTACCACACGACAGCTAATGTACAAAAGTATTTTGGCACGAGGCGCTCTCCCATACATAATAAAAAAGTTTCGAGAGGCATCAGCTGCCTGGCATTCTATTAGATCTGAAAAGAACAAAATGTCACAGTAGTTGGCCCTTTTTCCACATGCGACTATTTTGGGTTGAGAAGTGAAGGGAAATATGTTCAAAGTTCTATTAGATTGATAACTTCAGCAGACAGCAGAATTGCGTTTTAGAAATGTAGCAGTGAATGTATTTGCACTCGAGATGTTTTGTCTACGGGGCACTACACTTACCGCTACACTACTAGCTGAACCAAAGCTACCAGCTAACACATAAATACAGCCCCTCCAGAAATCAATAACAATTCTTCTAGAATTTCCGCATTCAACAGTGTTGTGAGATAATGCATATGGCTGGATGTAGACTTCTGAGAGACAGACAGTTACAGGTATTCTTTTACACTGCACCACGTTTTCAACAAACAGATAGCGCAATGGAGTAGCTCAAGTGGAAAGGAACACTTTCTATTTAAATTTTGCATCCTACACTGTTGGCATTTCTGTGTAGGTGGCAGTTACGTGATTTTATTTCGGTGATTACAAAATAGAGTCGAATGTATGCACTGGGTAGCTGAGGCAGCTAGTTCATGGCGAGTCGGTCAACCAAGTAAATGAATGTGCTGAACATGCTGCAAACTACTACAGGGAGCCTGTGGGTGAGAATTCTCATCCAGTGTGGCGCAACGGCGTTACAATAGAAAAATGAGCCCCAGAGGAGATGATTTGGTGGTCTGTTGGATTGGTGATAGATTCATATAGTCATGGTGTGAGTTCGATTCCAAGTTCTGTCAATGATTTGTTATAGGGAGAGGCAGGTTGTATTCTCTTCAGGCTACACCAAGTGAAAAAGGTATAATGGCATTGTGGTCTGAAAGCGCCTTTAAACATGATATTCCTTCTCTACGAAGTAGACAGGTTGAACCACAATAAAGTCAGCAGTGGCGACATGTAGAAACTCCATCATTAGTAACTTTTCTTATACTAGTTATTTATTTCTAGTGACGAAGCAAACGATATGTAGGGTCACAGGACACTTATTTCATCTGTTATTTGAGCTTCAAATTGGTTCTTAACTGGGAATGCAACTCAGACCGCCCTTAACGCAGAATTGGATCCCTTCGTGACAATACAGCTCGACTACAATTGGTTGTTTGTTCAAAACTGCAGATTCCTACATATCTCCACATATTGCGGTTGAATGGGTTCGAATCCTGGCCTGGCATGAGAACACCTATCTGCTGGGGGATAATAATTTTGATTTTAAATGTGGTTTCACTTGTTGTCAACACTAACGATATCTGACGTTTTCGACTCACAGTGAGACACAGAACTATTTACGAGATCACTGTAAATTCAAGGACGTTATTCCGAGCTGCTGGTGGAGGAAAATTCGGTAGCTGACGTCACTTTGTGTGTAGTCAGCAGCAATACGTGTGGGGTTCGATTACCAGTCAGCACCGAACTCTTCGTCATATTATTTCTAGTTCAAACATGCTCACATGTCGCTTCTGGTGTAACAAACCCGTATTTAACGTTCGTTTTCTCTAGAATGTAACAGCGATTGGTGTCGGGTTGGAGTCATGGGAAGGAAAAAATTAATGTTTCGTCTCGTCATTTCAGTTAAAACTGAATTGCTACTGCCTAGAAAATCCGATATGTCACAGTTGATTGTGCTTCGATAACAATCCGATTAGGTTCTGGGTTCGAATCCCAGTCTCGCACAAAGCTGTACCTCACGACATTTCATGTAAGTTACTTGTGAAGAAGCAAAATTCAACCACTCTCGTAGATCGTTAACAGGGATAATAGATGCTGGGTAGGAATTCGCATCCGCTGAAAATGTTTACGTTATGTATTTTAAAGTTGATGTTTCCTAACTGATACTGTCTAAAATCGAGGTATATCACTCTCTGTATATCTAGTCAGGAATGACTGTTAGTTTCTGTCAGTCACTAAATCTTTGCTTGGTCTGTATGACCTGCGCTTGAATCCATATGCAGATCAAGATGTATAGTCGTGTCATTTGTAGTTCATACATATTCTCAACTAGCAGCTCGTGAAAAACTTAAATTTTTAATGTCATTTTGTGTTAAATAATAAGTACGGTATGTTACTTTGAAGAGGAAATCATGAATACGACGAACTTACTACGTGCATTACCTATCTGACGTTATAATGTGAGTGGTAACATTTCAGGTATGTCATTTATTGTAATAAATGTGAGCTAACAAGGCTTAAGGACAGTCTTATCTGTGATAAGGTGTTCCCTGATGTTTGTAGTATCGTGGTATTACTTTACAGCTTGAATTATTGCGATACAGAACAGTGTTTTCTAGTGGTGATTTGTTGAAACCATTTTCAATAGTCAAACGACTGTATGGAGGAGCGATTAGGGGACCTGCTAGACAGCTGCGTTATGTAGGTTGTGTGCAAATCAGGCGAAATGCAAGTCAGGTCATTCGGATACTTTTGAGCACGACTGTACATAGCATGGGGAAAGGGGTTGTGAAGTACAGACGGTAGCAGAGCCAGGATGGGGAAGGTTTAGACACATTTATTTGGTCAAAGCCTTGTTGACACAAATTTATTATTTAACAATAATTAGTTATACATCCACGTTAATACAATTGGCAGTTTAAAAGTAAATTTTAGCAATAAAATTTTTTTAAGACATTCTCTTGAAGAACAAATAGCCCCACTTTCAAATATTACATAAAGGTACTGTTAGTGAAACATATATTATATCGTACAACAGTGCAACATGTACAAATATGAACAATTACACCAGAAAAATTTTGAACTTGCGATCTGTACTACGTGTAAACCAAACCTTAAAATAGTCCAATTAAACAAGAGTGCAACAAATTCCCTACTGCCGGCAAAAAAAAAAAAAAAAAAAAAAAAAAAAAAGCGGATGGCAATGATAATTTTTTTTTTTGCCTCCTGATTTCACTTCGTGACAAATACACAAAATCAGTTAAGTAAGCTAGTAAGCTACAAGACAGAAAAAACATTAAGAACTGGTGACATGAGTAAACACTATCAAGTTGTAAATCTCATCACGGTTGTGGTTCAAATCAAATGGCTCTGAGCACCATGGGACTTAACATCTATGGTCATCAGTCCCCTAGAACTTAGAACTACTTAAACCTAACTAACCTAAGGACAGCACACAACACCCAGCCATCACGAGGCAGAGAAAATCCCTGACCCCGCCGGGAATCGAACCCGGGAACCCGGGCGTGGGAAGCGAGAACGCTACCGCACGACCACGAGATGCGGGCCATGACGGTTGTGTTATCTAGCAAATTTCTCATTTAAATATTCACGCTACGTGTTCCAAAATCAATTCAGTCAGTCTCGAGAAGAAACACAACTTAATGCACAAATATGGCAAAAACAAGGAATAGATCTGTTTATCCCAAACAATATTAGTAGAATTAGGAAATTTGCAATTTAAACGCACCATTTTTTACGTAGTCCAATGTAATAATAATTTGGACAGAACTTTCATAAAATGATCGATGATAGTGGATACCGTGCCATACACTATGAAACAAATTAAGAATTACTCACAGTAGGCACTTGGCACATGATGATATTCTCTATAGTATTTCAAATCACAAAATTTAGGCTACAAGTACCAACCCCATAATAAGGTAATGATCATGAAATATAATAAAAGTATATGAAAATTTCGGTCTTAGCCAGGTGACGAGAACCACACCAATACAGTTTCCTGTTACACTCCAGTGCTAGGCCAAATAAACAAAAGCTGGTCACGGAGAACCATGCTAAGCAAGCGACCATTCCGTCCTCCCCACATGTTTGCAAACAGCCACACTCATCGCAGTCTTTAATCGACAGGCACCAGTTAACACGCCGCCGCTTCCGTCCTGTCGCCATATACCGACCGAGCCATCCTCCCAAAACTGTGGCCTCGCGCACCAGCGCCAACAGCGCTCAGCGATCACGACCCCTATCGCTGCGGCGAAAACAAGTGAAATAATCTCGTGGGTAAATCAAAAATGCTGAGCCGAGACACGGCTCAGGGTCATCTGATGATTACAGGGAGACCTCAAGAGGAAACACTAATAAAAACGGGTAACTGCTGTTTTGAAAGATTAGTGAAAAGGTTACTCGAGGCAAAGAGCCCACCACACTTTCAACGAACCTTGTTATAAGCCACATAAATATACTGAGTTTTCTTCCCGTTTAGAATTATAGTTCTATTTCCTTTCAAGAATATTACTTTTAACAGAGAGAGTGTAAAACACAACATTCAGTACGACATTGAATGTGATACATGCAGGATGCTGTACTTACATTTTATATCACAAAAAACATAAAATGTTGTACGTGAATCATTTTCTAAAGGTATACAAGGTGCACCTCCCCATGAACCATGGACCTTGCCGTTGGTGGGAAGGCTTGCGTGCCTCAGTGATACAGATGGCCGTACCGTAGGTGCACCCATAACGGAGGGGTATCTGTTGAGAGGCCAGACAAACATGTGGTTCCTGAAGAGGGGCAGCAGCCTTTTCAGTAGTTGCAGGGGCAACAGTCTGGATGATTGACTGATCTGGTCTTGTAACATTAAGCAAAACGGCCTTGCTGTGCTGGTACTGCGAACGGCTGGAAGCAAGGGGAAACTACAGCCGTAATTTTTCCCGAGGACATGCAGCTCTACTGTATGATTAAATGATGATGGCGTCCTCTTGGGTAAAATATTCCGGAGGTAAAATAGTCCCCCATTCGGATCTCCGGGCGGGGACTACTCAAGAGGACGTCGTTATCAGGAGAAAGAAAACTGGCGTTCTACGGATCGGAGCGTGGAATGTCAGATACTTAATCGGGCAGGTAGGTTAGAAAATTTAAAAAGGGAGATGGATAGGTTAAAGTTAGATATAGTGGGAAGTAGTGAAGTTCGGTGGCAGGAGGAACAAGACTTTTGGTCAGGTGATTACAGGGTTATAAATACAAAATCAAATAGGGGTAATGCAGGAGTAGGTTTAATAACGAATAAAAAAATAGGAATGCGGGTTAGCTACTACAAACAGCATAGTAAACGCATTATTGTGGCCAAGATAGACACAAAGCCCATGCCTACTACAGTAGTACAAGTTTATATGCCAACTAGCTCTGCAGATGATGAAGAAATAGAAGAAATGTATGACGAGATAAAAGAAATTATTCAGGTAGTGAAGGGAGACGAAAATTGAATAGTCATGGGTGACTGGAATTCGTCAGTAGGAAAAGGGAGAGAAGGAAACATAGTAGGTGAATATGGATTGGGGGGAAGGAATGAAAGAGGAAACCGCCTTGTGGAATTTTGCACAGAGCATAACTTAATCATAGCTAACACTTGGTTCAAGAATCATGAAAGGAGGCTGTATACATGGAAGAAGCCTGGAGATACTGACAGGTTTCAGATAGATTATATAATGGTAAGACAGAGATTTAGGCACCAGGTTTTAAATTGTAAGACATTTCCTGGGGCAGATGTAGATTCTGACCACAATCTATTGGTTATGAACTGCAGATTGAAACTGAAGAAACTGCAAAAAGGTGGGAATTCAAAGAGATGGGACCTGGATAAACTGAAAGAACCAGAGGTTGTAGAGAGTTTCAGGGAGAGCATTAGGGAACAATTGACAGGAATGGGGGAAAGAAATACAGTAGAAGAAGAATGGGTAGCTCTGAGGGATGAAGTGGTGAAGGCAGCAGACGAGCAGGTAAGTAAAAAGACGCGGGCTAATAGAAATCCTTGGGTAACAGAAGAAATATTGAATTTAATTGATGAAAGGAGAAAATATAAAAATGCAGTAAATGAAGCAGGCAAAAAGGAATACAAACGTCTCAAAAATGAAATCGACAGGAAGTGCAAAATGGCTAAGCAGGGATGGCTAGAGGAGAAATGTAAGGATGTAGAGGCTTGTCTCACTAGGGGTAAGATAGATACTGCCTACACGAAAATTAAAGTAACATTTGGAGAGAAGAGAACCACTTGTATGAATATCAAGAGCTCAGATGGCAACCCAGTTCTAAGCAAAGAAGGGAAAGCAGAAAGGTGGAAGGAGTATATAGAGGGTTTATACAAGGGCGATGTACTTGAGGACAATATTATGGAAATGGAAGAGGATGTAGATGAAGATGAAATGGGAGATAAGATACTGCGTGAAGAGTTTGACAGAGCACTGAAAGACCTGAGACGAAACAAGGCCCCGGGAGTAGACAACATTCCATTAGAACTACTGATGGCCTTGGGAGAGCCAGTCATGACAAAACTCTACCATCTAGTGAGCACGATGTATGAGACAGGCGAAATACCCTCAGTCTTCAAGAAGAATATAATAATTCCAATCCCAAAGAAAGCAGGTGTTGACAGATGTGAAAGTTACCGAACTATCAGTTTAATAAGTCACAGCTGCAAAATACTAACGCGAATTCTTTACAGACGAATGGAAAAACTGGTAGAAGCCGACCTCGGGGAAGATCAGTTTGGATTCCGTAGAAATGTTGGAACACGTGAGGCAATACTGACCTTACGACTTATCTTGGAAGAAAGATTAAGAAAAGGCAAACCTACGTTTCTAGCATTTGTAGACTTAGAGAAAGCTTTTGACAATGTTGACTGGAATACTCTCTTTCAAATTCTGAAGGTGGCAGGAGTAAAATACAGGGAGCGAAAGGCTATTTACAATTTGTACAGAAACCAGATGGCAGTTATAAGAGTCGAGGGACATGAAAGGGAAGCAGTGGTTGGGAAGGGAGTGAGACAGGGTTGTAGCCTCTCCCCGATGTTATTCAATCTGTATATTGAGCAAGCAGTAAAGGAAACAAAAGAAAAATTCGGAGTAGGTATTAAAATTCATGGAGAAGAAGTAAAAACTTTGAGGTTCGCCGATGACATTGTAATTCTGTCAGAGACAGCAAAGGATTTGGAAGAGCAGTTGAACGGAATGGACAGTGTCTTGATAGGAGGATATAAGATGAACATCAACAAAAGCAAAACGAGGATAATGGAATGTAGTCGAATTAAGTCAGGTGATGCTGAGGGAATTAGATTTGGAAATGAGACACTTAAAGTAGTAAAGGAGTTTTGCTATTTAGGGAGTAAAATAACCGATGATGGTCGAAGTAGAGACGATATAAAATGTAGACTGGCAATGGCAAGGAAAGCGTTTCTCAAGAAAAGAAATTTGTTAACATCGAATATAGATTTAGGTGTCAGGAAGTCATTTCTAAAAGTATTTGTATGGAGTGTAGCCATGTATGGAAGTGAGACATGGACGATAACTAGTTTGGACAAAAAGAGAATAGAAGCTTTCGATATGTGGTGCTACAGAAGAATGCTGAAGATAAGGTGGGTAGATCACGTAACTAATGAGGAGGTATTGAATAGGATTGGGGAGAAGAGAAGTTTGTGGCACAACTTGACTAGAAGAAGGGATCGGTTGGTAGGACATGTTCTGAGGCATCGAGGGATCACAAATTTAGCACTGTAGGGCAGCGTGGAGGGTAAAAATCGTAGAGGGAGACCAAGAGATGAATATACTAAGTAGATTCAGAAGGATGTAGGTTGCAGTAGGTACTGGGAGATGAAGAAGCTTGCACAGGATAGAGTAGCATGGAGAGCTGCATCAAACCAGTCTCAGGACTGAAGACCACAACAACAACACAAGGTGCATTCAAGTTCTAAGGCCTCCGATTTCTTTTCAAATTAACTATTGACCCGAAATCGATGCAACTGGCGTTACTTCTCGACGTAATCTCCCTGCAGACGGAAACATTTTTCACAATGCTGACGCCATGATTCCATGGCAGCGACGAAGGCTTCTTTACGAGTCTGTTTTGACCACTGGAAAATCGCTGAGGCAATAGCAGCATGGCTGGTGAATTTGCGGCCACGGAGAGTGTCTTTCATTACTGGAAAACGCTAGAAGTCACTAGGAGCCAGGTCAGGTGAGTAGGGAGCATGAGGAATCACTTCAAAGTTGTTATCACGAAGAAACTGTTGCGTAACGTTAGCTCGATGTGCGGGTGCGTTGTCTTTGCGAAACAGCACACGCGCAGCCCTTCCTGGACGTTTTTGTTGCAGTGCAGGAAGGAATTTGTTCTTCAAAACATTTTAGTAGGATGCACCTGTTACTGTAGTGCCCTTTGGAACGCAATGGGTAAGGATTACGCCCTCATTGTCCCAGAACATGGACACCATCATTTTTTCAGCACTGGCGGTTACCTGAAATTTTTTTGTTGGCGGTGAATTTGTATGCTTTCATTGAGCTGACTGTCGCTTTGTTTCTGGATTGAAAAATGGCATCCACGTCTCATCCATTGTCACAACCGACGAAAAGAAAGTCCCATTCATGCTGTCGTTGCGTGTCGTTGCGTGTCAACATTGCTTGGCAACATGCCACACGGGCAGCCATGTGGTCGTCCGTCAGCATTCGTGGCACCCACCTGGATGACACTTTTCGCATTTTCAGGTCGTCATGCAGGATTGTGTGCACAGAACCCACAGAAATGCCAACTCTGGAGGCGATCTGTTCAACAGGCATTCGGTGATCCCCCAAAACAATTCTCTCCACTTTCTCGATCATGTCGTCCGACCTACTTGTGCGAGCCCGAGGTTGTTTCGGTTTGTTGTCACATGATGTTCTGCCTTCATTAAACTGTCGCACCCACGAACGCACTTTTGACACATCCATAACTCCATCACCGCATGTCTCCATCAACTGTCGATGAATTTCAATTGGTTTCACACCACGCAAATTCAGAAAAACGAATGATTGCACGCTGTTCAAGTAAGGAAAACGTCGCCATTTTAAGTATTTAAAACAGTTCTCATTCTCGCCGCTGGCGGTAAAATTCCATCTGTCATGCGGTGCTGCCATCTCTGGGACGTATTGACAATGAACGGGGCCGCATTTTAAAACAATGCACATGTTTCAATCTCTTTCCAGTCCGGAGAAAAAATATCGGAGGCCTTAGAACTTGAATGCATCTCGTATTTTCCACAAAGAGCTCAACTCGTTACCAGTTTCATCATCACAGTTTGAGACAGCTCGATAGTCACAAAACCACATACAAAAACCTGAGAAAATCTAAATGATGTCTGTCCATAGAGATAGACAGGTTTCTCCGAAATAGCAAAGCTGTTAGCCTGGTTTATTAGGAATAGCAAAGCTGATTTGTTGCGCTACATATAGCTAGCGGTGAATTACCCACATATAAATTGTCTGTCGATTCACTTACTTCTTTATGCCTTTAATATAGCCCAGAATGACGATTAACGTATATTGCAATTTTTACCAGAGGCTTCTTCTATCTCTCTAACTCAGCCACAGGAAGGGACACACTGTATCGATTAATCGGCTCCCTAACCACTCGTTCAGCTGAGACATGTGGTTACTTATAAGATGGTATCACTTTCATACTGAAATTCATCACACAGCAAATCAGGTGTCCACCTCCTGGCTAGAATGAACACCCGGCGTGTTTCGTAATGAAGACAAGTAATCCCGCCTGTTACAATTGAAAACTTCTTTTCCTTACGTTAGCATCGAGATACCATTTCTCGTTACCAGTACCTTTACAGGACTCGAATGGTCGGTGTTGATCACAAGTTAGTTGATGACGAGCCAGCAGAAATGAACATATTGCCAATCGTTGATTTTTGCGGTTTTGGCTTAAAGCATGCAGTATCCATACATTGAAGTTTTGGACCTTCGCCATTACATGCAAATGTTGAAATATAGTGAAATGGTGACAGTTCATCACATTTGCCAGTTCTCGAGTACACTGATGTTCATCATTGTCAATTAATGCGTATACACGATCTTCATCAAACCCCGAAGATATTCCTGAACGTGTACATTCACAAACGTCAAAACGATCCTACTTGAAACGATTCAGCCATTTTCCTTCCGTGCTCTATCCAGTAACATTATCCCAATACACGGCGAAATTATTTCTGGCTCACTCCGCTGCTCCACCCCTGTATTGAACTAAAACGGAAGAATATGTCGGAATGGTTGCCATTTCTCCACCTCATCTTCTATCGTGCAGAGCTCCACTCACTATCTCCAAACGATAGAATGACAATATGTAAATCCAAATAGCAACAGTGAACTACAAATTAAAAAATTACAGTCGTTAAGGAAACCCAAAGCAACCAGAATATCATCATGCAAAAACAAAAAGAAAAAACGAAAAAAAGAACGGTACAATCATAATTAAATTACCTAGTTTCCAACAGTGAAATCTCGTAAAATAGCTGCGGCAATGTACAGTGATATAAGTAAGAAGCATTACTGGCGCATAGCAATCAACATCAAATTTCACAGTTTGTGACGTGGATACATTACAAATTTATAGCATCCTAACACAAGGAATGTGAACACTATTTTTGTTTTTATTTGTTTTTGTCCCACTCCCTCTACGTCCATATTGCTTCATTTCACCTTTATTCGCATCATATTTTGATATCGTTGCTTTAGAACGGGAGTACCAATAATGGATGGTTATACAAACAGACCCACTACAATGGTAAGATTCTGAAATCATTTCCGGGAGTACGGCTGATCAAATACGCCTGAGGCCTCGATTATTTTGCCGTCCCTACATCGCTTAAGGCAAATGTGCGAAGATTACTTTGAAAAGAACACAATGCATATCCTTCGTATTACTCCCCAAAATGGCTAATGCTCCGTGTAAAACCCACTTCTCTTCCGTGGGACATTCACTCTCAAATTTCTGTCTCCAGTTACCTCACGCTTTCAACGGCTATGTGGAAGTTACGTGACGGTTCAGTACTGGCTCTAATAGTAAGGGACTCATCGTATACTTCCCTTTGTATCTTTCATTTCTGTTAATGACCCTCCTTAGTTATAATACCTTTTAAGAATGTCTGATTGGTCTGTAAGAATGATGCTTCTTACTCTACCACTACCACAAGATAATCTGACATTGAACCCCTTACCAAACGTATTTGAGCTTTATACCACAAAATTCAGATGTATTCCACCAAGCAATAGTTCGATAGAGTAACAGTTCATATGTCACGAAATTTGGCGAAATAAACCGAAGAAGTATTATTGAGGGAGCCATTTGTGTACCTCCCCGAAAGACGTAGAGACGCGCAGGAAAGTGGTTACCTGATTACAGAATTCATATTTGGAAAACTTTATTCCTGAATGCAGTTACTATTTGAATTCGTTACTTTCATGCTACTCCCGTATTGGACAACGTTCGGAATTTTAATTCGGATTTGTTTCCGACACGTGAAGTGTTGTTCTTGAAGTCACCACATAACAACTGCTTCTAAATCGTGCGAAGTTCAGACAAATAACATGGCAGGTCATAAAAGGATTTAACTATTACCTTCAGTATAAATATTTTAATCTTTTTCTGAGACCATTACCGGAGTGTAGCTTTACCAAAATCAAGACAAAAGGTTTCAAATGAGTATAATTTACTCAGATCTGAAATGAGAATGATAGCAATGGGTGGTTTTACAAACTGACTCGGTACAATAGTGAGACACTGAACTCATAATCGGGAGAACGTCTGTTCATATATGCGCCCAACCATAACAGTTTATGTGTGCCTGTTGTACTTAAGGTAACTGCTGTAAAGTTTCCTTTCAAGAGAACATTGCGGATATTTTACGCCATCATTCCCCAACATAGCTAGCGTTTCGTCTACTGTAACCTTCTCATCCATGGAACGTAAAGTCTGAAATTTCTTTCTCGAGTTAGCTGATGCTTTCAACTGGTATACGAAGGCCCATCACATTTGTGTTTTAGCTGCAGTC
Organism: Schistocerca cancellata; assembly: GCF_023864275.1. Classification (NCBI taxonomy): domain Eukaryota; kingdom Metazoa; phylum Arthropoda; class Insecta; order Orthoptera; family Acrididae; genus Schistocerca; species Schistocerca cancellata. The sequence goes on along the minus strand of NC_064628.1, from coordinate 729,069,097 downwards.
CTATCCCTACGGGTCGATATGAGTAATAAGAGGCTCATTGGTTGTCAGATCATAAGGTCATATTTTCCTTTCTTTCCGTGATTGACCCTCCACCGTAGTGATACCTCTTAAGAATGTGTAAATGATCTGTAACTAAGCTAGATTGTATTCTGCCTCTAAAACAGCATAACCTGCCTTTCTATGTTCTAACACACAAGTGTGAGCTTCATAACGCAAAATTCAGAAAATGTCATTAAAGCTACAATTCGATTGAGTAACAGCCCAGGTATCCTGAAATATGCCGACTAAACTCTCGAAGTTTTGGTGAGAGACCTATTTGTGAAACTTCCCCCTAAGAGGCAGTGACCCACTGAAGAGTGATCAGTCGATTGCCAAATTTGTATTTGAGCCCCGATATTCCTGAATACAGTTGCTGTTCCAATTAGGTAATTTCATGCTTGACACATGGGACAAAGTCTCTGACGGGAGGCGTGCTAGGCTAGGTTCTGCAGTTGCACCGAGCGAGGTGCGCAGTGGTTAACATACTGGACTCACATTCAGGGGGCCGACGGTTCAACCACCCGTCCGGCCATCCTGACTTAGGTTTTCGGTGGTTTCCCTACATCGCTTTAGGCAAATGCCAGGATGGTACCTTTGAAACGGCATGACCGACTTCCTTCCCTAATCCGATGAGACCGATGACCTCGCAGTTTGGTCTCCTCAGCAAATCAACCCAACCCAACGCTTCTCTAGTTGCGATGACCAGTGCGTCCGAATGGTGCAGTGGTCAGCGCACCTGCCTGGTAAGCAAGATACCTCGCTTCGAATTCTGGCCTAGCACAAATTTTCGATGTTCCCCATCGATTTAAATCATTGCCTAATGACATCTAATTTGAAATGCTTTGTGTCTTTATTCATAGCGACTGCAGGATCAAAAATGGTGAGTGTTCTTTCGTACATTTTAACAAGAACAGGCACCACATATTTAAGTATGGCTTTGACGGCCAATGGTCACTTATAGTTCAATAGAATTAGCATTCAAATCGGAAATAATTACTACAAAAGGTTTTATTGTTTTAATGGCTTCGTTTGTGTCCCAGTATGACTATCCTAGGTTTTCCCCCTCGGCGGAGTTGTGGAAAAGTGGTGGGGGACAAAAATATACCCGAAAAAGGAGTATCTTTTAGGTTTTGTGATTATATCTCGTAAATGACTCATAATATCGTAAACATGATGTAATTAAAAGTAGCAGGGCATGAAATTCTGCATTGAATGAGATCATCCGCATATTTTTTGGACCACCAATTCCCATACTAGTGCTCTTCGAAACTGGACCAATTTTACAAGTTCATGAAAAATTGCGTTTTAACCTCTGTTTTTTGGTAATATCTTTGAACCTAACCCGTCTATCAATAAAGTGGTTCATACAAACGATATAGAGGAATAAGTTCTGCTTTCGATGAGACCAAAAGCGAAATGGGCCACCAGTTTCTGTACAGCTAAGTTTGTACTTTCATTGCTATGCATGTAAGGTACTTCACATTTACAAATCTAGGTCTCTAGATCAGTTTTAAGCAGAAAACTAAAAAAAAAAAAACATTATCATGAGTAAAGATTGAAAAATAAATTAAAAAACTGTTCAAACTTAGAGGTAAATTCTGACTTGACTCAGACAATGTATCAGGATGAAAAGGAGGGTATTGCTATTTTTACCCATTCCAAACAAACAAAAAAATAAAAGCTCATGGTCTCCAATGTCGCATCTATGGGAATAAAGACCTAGATAGATTTTAAAATTGTCTTGCAGTCTCAGTGGTTGACTTTCTCGACTTTCCTACTGATGGTTGTATGACAGAAGCTGTGATAGGTTGGTCAATTTCTAGGCCACTGTTACATTCCATTTTTTTTCCAATCTTCTGACTGACTTGAAGCGGCCCGGCACGAATTCCTCTCCTGTGCCAACCTCTTCACCACGCAATTGTTTGCTGGTTGTATTCCAGTCTCTGTCTTCCACTACAGTTTTACCCTGTACGACTTCCTCTGGTCCTTGATGTCTGAACAAATGATCTATCGTCCTGCCCCTTCTAATTGTCTTTGTTTTCGTGTATTTATTTACTTTCCGACTGTGCGCCAAACCTCCTCATTCCATATCTTACCGGCGCACTGAATTATAAACATTCGTCTGTAGCATCACATCTGAGATGCCTCGATTCTCTTCTGTTCCGGTTTTCCCACACTCCATGTTTCACAACAATTAAATGCTACAAACGCACAGTCTCAGAAATTTCTTCCTTCTCTTGGACACGAAGCCATTTTTTCCAATGCTAATCTGTTTTTGCTGTCCTCCTTACTCCGTCCGCCCTGGGTTATTTTGCTGCTTGTGTAGCAGAATTCGTTAACTTCATCTACTTCGTAACCATCAATCCTGATGTTAAGTTTCTCGCTGTTCTCATTTCTGTTACTTCTCATTGAGTTTGTCTTTCTTCGATTCACTTTAAGTTCATATTTTGTGCTCGTTAGACTGTTCATTCGATTCAACATATTCGGTAGTTCTTCTTAAATTTCATTGAGAGTGGCAATGACATCAGCGAATATTATCATTGATATCATTTCACCTAGAATTTTAATTCTACTCGTGAATCTTTCTTTTATTTCCCCAATTGCTTCTTCTGTTACTTAGTGTTGCTATTTTTTTCCTGTATAAATTAGTAAAAGAATACGGAAGCACTAAACTGATAAAGCAGTCGTTATGACCACTAACCTAATAACTGGTACGTCTATATTCTTCACTGATAACAGTGACGACGAGTCATGGCGTGGAATCAATGAGGTCTCGGTACGTCTCTAGAGGGAGTTGGCACAGCTGCACTCACAAGTAACTCAATTCCGTAAATTCGGGGGAAGAGGGCAATTAGCTGTGACGCCACTTTCAGTCACATCACTGGTTTGTTCAATTGGCTTTAGATCTAGCGATTTGGGAGTAAACACACCAAATCGTCTTTGTGTTCCTCGAACATGTCATGGTCTACACGAGTATGCACGACGGAGCCGCAGCCGCCACCAACTTAACTCTGTCCCGCAGTATGATTGTCAAGGAGCTGTCCCCCTGGAAGACGACGGATTGGCACCCACCCATCAGCGTGATGAAGAAGGTATCGTGATTCATCAGACTATGCAACGGTCTGCTACTGCGCCAACGTACAGTGCTGATGGTTATGTGCCCATATCAGTTATAGCTGCCGATGTCGTGGTGTTAATATTGGCACATGAATGGGTCTTCGGCTGCTGAGATCCATCGTTAGAAGTTTTCGGTGTACTGTGTGTTCAGACACACTTGCACTCTGCCGGAAGTCTGATGATAGTTCCACCACAGTTCACAGCCTGCCCTGTATTACCAGTCTGCCAGTCTACTATGTTCGACATCCATAGTGCAGGGTGGCCACCCAACTCCGCGACGGCTGGACTTGGGTTAACCTCGATTTGGCCCCTGTTGAACACGCTCACCACAGCACTCGACGAACACCTGACAAGTCGCGCTGTTTTCGAAATGCTCGCGCTGATCCTCCGGGCCATCATAATCTGCCCTAGGTCAAATTCAGATCGCGCGCCTTCCACATCTTACATACAGACAGCACGCTCACTGATACTCCAAGCACAGTGCGTGTGTCTGATTACCAATCATTCCTCACCAGGTGATGCTTCTATCGCTGTGATTTACATCGATAGTAGGTCGGTGGTCATAATGTTCGGTTTGATCAGTGTAAGTCGCGCAGGAAACCAGCAAATTTTCAACTGTCAATATTCTATATCTTTTAAAGTTACTTTCATTGAAAACCAGTTCACTAATAATCTATGGAACTCTGACTAAAGAATATTGGGATACTATTTTGTGGAAATAACAGCCTCATACCTCAATTCTATTACTGTTTTATTACTTTATTTACTTATATTTCATTCTTCGCCAACAATTCCGGGGCACAGTTTCAGTTTAAAGTGCTCATGCTAATAAGGACGAAGGGTGTTAGGCAGGAATTTGCCACAGTAAATAACCAAAGATAATAGCAGACTAAGCTTGACAACATTGTTTATTACAGGACTGAGTGCTAGAGAATCCTGAAACTAGATGCAAAGTATGAAATAAATATCATAAAAACAAGAAACAGTTTACCTGTACCACTCCGTTAATAAATTATTTCATTCATTTGCTAAATAGTTCAGGTTGTGAGCAAGTGGATCCGTTATTTGTTTAATAATGATGTTCAGTAATAATAAATTTCATTAAGCTTTTCAAGAGGCTCTTGTATTACGAGTACTGTAATTAGGGTATTAAGTTTACCTGTTTCGCGCTAGAGTTCAGTGTAAGTTCGCAGTGGTTCCGTATTGCCGAGCCCATTGGGTACACTACCACGAGAACTAGCTACACTCATTCTCATAAATTAAGGATAATGCTGATACATGGTGAAACAATGCTCTGGTGGGCGGTTTGCGGGATTAAATCACCTCGGGGTATGACCATGTGGTGCATCTGACCTGCGATCGTCGCATGATGGCGCTAGCAGCAGTCCACATACGAATAAGGGTGTTGGTGCATGTCAGAGTACGATGCAGCGAATAAGTGTACAGACGTTTTCAGACGTTCTAATGGTGCCTGTGTGTTGGACATGGCTCAAAGAAAACATATTGATGACGTTATGAGGGGTAGAATACTAGGGTGACTGGAGGCTCGTCAAACACAGCAGGTCGTAGGAGGGGCCCTCCGTGTGCCACAAAGTGTGATCTCAACATTATGGCAATGATTCCAGCAACAGCAAACGTGTCCAGGTGCTACAGTAGCGGACATCCACAGTGTATAACACCACAATAAGAACGATATCTCACCATCAGTACCCGGAGATGCCAGGTAGCAGCCGCTGGAACAGTTGCCTCCAGACACACAGTCTACAGACGACTGAAGAAAATGTTCAAATGTGTGTGAAACCTTATGGGACTTAACTTCTAAGGTCATCAGTCCCTAAGCTTACACACTACTTAACCTAAATCATCCTAAGGGCAAACACCCTTGCCTGAGCGAGGACTCGAACCTCTGCAGGGACAAGCTGCACAGTCCATGACTGCAGCGCCCAAGACCGCTCGGCTAATCCCGCGCGGCTACAGATGACTGAACAGACATGGTTTATTCGCCTGGAGACCTACAAGGTGTACTCGACGGACCGCTGGTCACAGTAGAGTGCGTAAAGCCTGGTGTCAAGATCACAGTACATGGTCAATGGAACAGTGGTCCCAGGTTATGTTCACGGACGAGTGCGAGTATAGTCTGAACAGTGATTCGCGCCGTGTTTTCATCTGGGGTGAACCAGGAACTAGATACCAACCCCCTAATGTCCTTAAAAGTTACCTGTATGGAGGTAGTGGTTTGATGGTGTGGAATAGGATTATGATTGGTGCACGTACACCCCAGCGTGTCTTTGACAGAGGAACTGTAATACGTCAGGTGTATCGGGATGTCATTTTGCACCAGTATGTCCTCCTTTTCAGGGGTGCAGTGGGTCCCATTGTTATACCTTTGCATAAAAAAGGGGATAGATCTGATGTCATCAGTTACTGTCCAATCTCCTTCTAACAGCTTTATCCTAAATTTCTCAGAAAGTAATGTATTCAACAGTAGCTTCACAAATCTGTAAAAATGAAGTACTAACAAAATGTCAGTTTGGTTTCCAGAAAGGTTTTTCAACAGAAAATGCCATATATGCTTTCACCAATCAAATTTTGAATGATCTGAATAACTGAACACCACCCATTGGAATTTTTTGAGATCTCTCAAAGGCTTTTGATTGAGTAAATCATGAAATTCTGCTAGACAAGCTCAAGTATTGTGGCATGAGTGGGAAAGTGCACAAATGGTTTAATTTGTACGTAACTGGAAGAGTGCAGAAAGTTGAAATAAGCAGTTCTCATAATATCCAAAGATCAGCACTTTCCTCAAACTGGGGAACTATCAAGAATGGGGTTCCACAAGGGTCAGTCTTGGGCCCTTTGTTGTTCTTAATATATATTAATGACTTGCCATTCTATATTCATGAAGAGGCAAAGTTAGTTCTCTTTGCTGATGATACAAGTATACTAATCACACCTGACAACCAAGATTAAACTGAAGAAATTGTCAATAATGTCTTTCAGAAAATTACTAAGTGGTTCCTTGTAAACAGACTCTCACTGAATTTTGATAAGACACAGTACATACAGTTCTGTACAGTAAATGATATGACGCCATTAATAAATATTGACCTTATTCAGAAGCATATATCTAAAGTAGAATATTCAAAATTTTTAGGTGGGTCCATTGATGAGAGATTAAATTGGAAGAAACAAATTGATGATTTGCTGAAAAGTTTGCGTTCATCTACTTATGCAATAAGGCTCATTGCAAATTTTGGTGAGAAACATTTTAGTAAATTAGCTTACTACGCCTATTTTCACTCATTGCTTGCATATGGCATCATATTTTGGGGTAATTCATCACTGAGGAATAAAGTATTTATTGCACAAAAGCGTGTAATCTGAATAATAACTGGAGTCCACCCAAGATCATCCTGCAGACATTTATTTAAGCATCTAGGGATATTCACAGTAGCTTCTGAGTATATATACTCTCTTATGAAATTTGTTATTAACAACCAAACTCAATTCAAAAGTGATAGCAGTGTGCATAACTACAATACTAGGAGAAAGGATGATCTTCACTATTCAAGATTAAACCTTACTTTGGCACAGAAAGGGGTGAATTATACTGCCACTGTAAGTCTTTGGTCACTTACCAAATAGTATCAAAAATCTGACAGATTACCAACAAGTATTTAAGAAGAAATTAAAAGAATTTCTGAATGACAACTCCTTCTACTCCATAGAGGAATTTTTAGATATAAATTAGGAAAAAAAGGAAAAACCAAACAACAAATTATAAAAAAATTAAAAAACAAAAAATAAAAAAGTCGTTATATTAACTTAATCATGTTCTTAAATTAACTTAATTATGTCAAATATTGGTAAATTTGACTCGTTCCACATCATTACGAAATATCATATTCATGATCCATGCAACTAGTATTAATCTAATCTAATCCCACCTTTCTCCTGATGGATTATAACGCACGGCCTCACCGACTTGCCTAGAAACAGAAGATATCAGGCGAATGGAGCGGGCTGCCTGTTCTCCAGACCTAACCCCCATCGAGCACGTCTGGGATGCACGTATCGCTGCACGTCTTCAAACCCCTACGACACTTCAGGAGATCCGACAGGCTCTCGTGCAGGAATGGGAAGCCATTTCCCAGCAGCCGCTCGACCACCTGATCCAGAGTATGCGAACCGCTTGTGCAGCCTGTGTACGTATGCATGGTGACCACATCCCATATTGACGTCGGCGTACAAGCGCAGGAAACAGTGGCGTTTCGTAGCACATGTGTTTCGGAACGGTTTTCTCAAATTATCACCAATACCGTGGACTTACAGATCTGTGTTATGTGCCTATGCTATTAGCACCAGTTTCGTGTAAAGCCACGTTGTGTGGCACCACATTCTGCAATTATCCTTCATTTATGAGCATGAGTGTGTTTACCAGTAAAATAATGACTGCGTTACAAATCTTGTCATTGTATTCTGTGAGGTTAACTATGCAGGCTGATAATCGGTTTCACATTTTCAGTGGTTGTTTCACAGCTTTTACCAACAATTCATAAACCTCAGGAGCGTAAAGGCTGACATCTTATGACAGATTGTAGGTGCTGTCTTTTATACAGCATCCGAGTTTCAATCGTTGGTGACTGTTCCCTCTGTGTGTTGTGGTTTTGATAAACTGCTATAATATCCCAAGTATTGAATATCAACCGATGCAGTAATATCAGTACAACATTGCTTCAAAGATACTCAAGCACTGAGTTTTTTGTAGAATTTTGTGGCTGTTATTGCAGCTTAATTCAATTTGGAAAAGCACTAAGTAGCTCAGTGGAGTTGCGTTGGTTAATTTTAGACAAGAGGATACATTAAATACGGTACACAGGATAGCAGACTTGATATTACCGCAGCACATACACAGCCATTACATTGAGCGCTGTAATTACACTAGAAGTGCTCCTCAGAATTATCCGTTACTAAAGAGAACATTCATAACACATTCCTATCTCTTACACGGGAACAATCTGTAGGACGCATTATATGCATACCTATGAAACTCAGTTGTGGAAGCTTGCTGCGTATTTGTATTTCTCCCGCTGTTCACCTCACAATGCTGAGGATACTTCATCCCGAAATATATTCGAGAAATACTCGGGCAGTTCATACGCACACTTTATCGCAACAGTGGCTTGTTCTCGGCACAAGACAACAACGCGATCCTTCGTTAACTGCACGTGTTCTCAGTTACTGCCGTGCCTTTAACTTTTGCGTGAAGCATTTTATGATTGCAAAGTGTTGTTAGGTCCACAACCCTACTCAACACTTATAGTTCATCACAGAGGGTTTGAAATCATCCAAGAATTTATCCACATCGCCTCCACTCCTGCGACGATTATTTACTGAGGACAGAAACTAATGAATTTTGTTACTTTTATGTCCTTAGTTTATGGTCACCCTTATATCTAAATGAACGACATTTTTGTATAGATGCTAAGGAACACTCACAGGCAAAGATCTCAACAGAGAAGAAGCTCTCTTTCGGTAAAATACATAGAATGTTGTTTTCATTGACACACACACACACACACACTCACTCACAAACACACACACCTACGCTCGCAGTCGTGCAACTATGCAAATATCATCGCAGTCACACAAAGCCACATGACGATGAACCATATAATTAAATACAATAAATCTAGATTAAAAGTTACTTCTTGTTGTTCGCAACTATGCATCACATATTACGATAGTCAGTTACGGCTTGCATTTTATTCACGTACCAGAATTACACAATAAATTACCGCAGATGCTAGTGCTCCAGCAATTATCGAAGCATGCCATCAGGTTGGTGTTAATATATTTCATCAAAAATTTTGGATGTAAGGCGCATTGTGCCACGCAATACGGTAGTAAAATTGAAGCTGCGTATCATCAGATCCCTGCGTGTCACATTACGTGCATTATTGGAGAACTTTAAACTGCAGTAACAACGCAGAAATGTATGCGATTCTGTCAAGAGAGAGAACCACTGCCTTTCCCACGCTTGCTGGGGCAATACCTCACACGTTTGATGATCGGTGGTCTACAGAATGCTGCAGCGCGGCCTCCATAATCCGTTGACCTTCAGTCTTGAGTTTCCTGGCTACGTGTACAATGGTGTATTCTACACCCATCGGATGATGCTCATTTTACAGTACTGTGCAATCCATATATCAGATCGAATCCGAGATGAGCAGTATGTGTACATACGAGGCCGTTAGTCCTTCAGAAGTGGCAGCAAATTCTGCAGTGACGACGGAGACGTCGCTATCATTAGACAGAATGACTAATATCTCAATAAGCAATATAAATACGTAAGCTTTCGCAGCCGGAGTTAATCTCGTTAAATTCGTTATGGGTGTACATCCACGATATGGTGTAATATAGTATGTAAAATACTGAAATGCTAAATCAACTTACGTTTAGGCTGTGGTGCTACCACCGGCTGGACGTACACCCCATGCAGAAAGCGCTACTTTCTCCGCAAGAACCGACAAGTTTATCACCGATTCGGTGGACTACCCCGCAAGCCTTGTTACCCACGAATAGTCTCCCGTGTATTCCCGCGTCTCTCCTAAAGCCAGTGAGAATTATTTTGTGGCTGCTAAAAACTAATATACACTCCTGGAAATGGAAAAAAGAACACATTGACACCGGTGTGTCAGACCCACCATACTTGCTCCGGACACTGCGAGAGGGCTGTACAAGCAATGATCACACGCACGGCACAGCGGACACACCAGGAACCGCGGTGTTGGCCGTCGAATGGCGCTAGCTGCGCAGCATTTGTGCACCGCCGCCGTCAGTGTCAGCCAGTTTGCCGTGGCATACGAAGCTCCATCGCAGTCTTTAACACTGGTAGCATGCCGCGACAGCGTGGACGTGAACCGTATGTGCAGTTGACGGCCTTTGAGCGAGGGCGTATAGTGGGCATGCGGGAGGCCGGGTGGACGTACCGCCGAATTGCTCAACACGTGGGGCGTGAGGTCTCCACAGTACATCGATGTTGTCGCCAGTGGTCGGCGGAAGGTGCACGTGCCCGTCGACCTGGGACCGGACCGCAGCGACGCACGGATGCACGCCAAGACCGTAGGATCCTACGCAGTGCCGTAGGGGACCGCACCGCCACTTCCCAGCAAATTAGGGACACTGTTGCTCCTGGGGTATCGGCGAGGACCATTCGCAACCGTCTCCATGAGGCTGGGCTACGGTCCCGCACACCGTTAGGCCGTCTTCCGCTCACGCCCCAACATCGTGCAGCCCGCCTCCAGTGGTGTCGCGACAGGCGTGAATGGAGGGACGAATGGAGACGTGTCGTCTTCAGCGATGAGAGTCGCTTCTGCCTTGGTGCCAATGATGGTCGTATGCGTGTTTGGCGCCGTGCAGGTGAGCGCCACAATCAGGACTGCATACGACCGAGGCACACAGGGCCAACACCCGGCCTCATGGTGTGGGGAGCGATCTCTTACACTGGCCGTACACCACTGGTGATCGTCGAGGGGACACTGAATAGTGCACGGTACATCCAAACCGTCATCGAACCCATCGTTCTACCATTCCTAGACCGGCAAGGGAACTTGCTGTTCCAACAGGACAATGCACGTCCGCATGTATCCCGTGCCACCCAACGTGCTCTAGAAGGTGCAAGTCAACTACCCTGGCCAGCAAGATCTCCGGATCTGTCCCCCATTGAGCATGTTTGGGACTGGATGAAGCGTCGTCTCACGCGGTCTGCACGTCCAGCACGAACGCTGGTCATACTGAGGCGCCAGGTGGAAATGGCATGGCAAGCCGTTCCACAGGACTACATCCAGCATCTCTACGATCGTCTCCATGGGAGAATAGCAGCCTGCATTGCTGCGAAAGGTGGATATACACTGTACTAGTGCCGACATTGTGCATGCTCTGTTGCCTGTGTCTATGTGCCTGTGGTTCTGTCAGTGTGATCATGTGATGCATCTGACCCCAGGAATGTGTCAATAAAGTTTCCCCTTCCTGGGACAATGAATTCACGGTGTTCTTATTTCAATTTCCAGGAGTGTATAATGTCGGTGGTCACCTGACACCAACAGTAACGCTATGTATGGTAGCGCTCAGTCAACACCTAAATTGTTCAAATAAAGTACGGAAATGCAGCCGGGTGACGTCTTTAAAACCACAGATATTTCGACCGGTGCCCACGCTGTGTTTTCAAGGCCAAAATGCAAAAAGGAAATACTGTGCAAGGGAATTCAAAGCCTCTGTGTACGCAGCATTACTGGAAAGGGTAACACGCAAGCTCACCCTCACACAGCCAAACAATATGCAGTGTAAAAACTAGAGCAACAACACAATCTAAGTTGAGGGATGTTAGATGTCATTGATACCGTATATTAATAACCAATCATGCACTCTCTCCGTTTATTTTTGAAAACGGAGAGGGCAGGATTCCACGTAGAAATTGAGCGAAACCCTCTGCGTCTGGTTACACGTTCACTCCAGAATTTAATTTCACCTGATGCCTCATTAACACTATACCGACATCTGGAATAGTATGCCAGAAACAGAGTATTGTTGAATTTCATAGCATGACGAGTGTCAAGGGAAACTCTACAATTTTATTTTTGCTCGTCTATTGCAAGCGTGTGCAACGCTAATGGTCAGAGCACTGGACCTCGACAGTCATGACCGTCAGACCAGTATCAAACTTTACGTACGCTTAAATGGATCCTAAACGTTTTTAGTGGTCGAAAAACTGATTTCAATCATATTTCCACAAAACGCGAACAATCCTGTTAAAAATGCTTTCTGCGTAAGGCAAAACGGCAGTAGACGTTTATGGCTCCTAGTTATTATAATCACTCACTTGTTAAAGACGCTTGCTGCGTAAGGCAAAACGAAAATGCTTGCTGCGTAAGGCAAAACGGCAGTAGACGTTCATGGCACCTAGGTATCATCATCGCTCACTAGGTGCACGGTTGGTCGGTAGTGTAAAGTTTGTTTCCCCTGCCTCTCACTACAGCCATTCTGCCGAAAGGTGACCTCAAGATGGGCTAACTCGGACGACAGACGCTATGGGACTGAGATGATGTTGGCCTGTGAACCAAGGTATGAAGTACCACTTCACGCTCAGTCGGATAGAGAACTATCAGCTTGTAGATACAAGTCAGCTTGAGGAGTCTTTTGAGGAGTATTCCTGTATACGGCATGTTACAACTGCAAATTTTTCATATGTTTTCTGCTTTTACTGCACTGGGACAAAGACGAATGAGCGCATTGTGGTAGTAGTGAATAAGATCGTTGACTCTCTGTTTAGCTTTATCTATGTCTGACTTGTTAATCAGTCAGTTATGCAGCGATGAGACAGTCGTATTTGAGGCATAGTACTTCGCAGTTGAGGTTTTCAAACAATGAGCCTATTTTCTGAGAGAAGCTGTGTAGAATACTTTACTATGAAGATGGAAACAAAGCTATGAGCTTTCTTGTTCATGATATTAGAGAAGATATTGAAAGTATTTTAAACGTATGTTTATAGTTTCTTTGTAATGAGAGAATTTTTTAATTGTTAGAGTCTTATTATGTTATGCAGACTTGTGGTCAATAAAAAGAGTTTGATTTCTCAAAAATGATTTTTTTTAAATGAAGCATATCTCCATGATTCATAGTAAAGTTTTGGATCTTTATCTTGTGTGCATTGCATCCTACGCAACACGAAGCAACAGATTGTTTCTGACAAAATAAAGTCGGAGTAAATTATTCATCTTTAGCTGCTGCACCTGATGAGCTCTGTTTCCTTTCGAGAAGATCAGAACTCCAGACACAAAAACAACATGCTGAACAAGAGTTAAATCACTTTTATTTCAGGGCAGATCTCATCTCGCCTTGTTGTGCCAACAATGTTTAATCAGGATTGTCAGGTATCAGGCTAGAAAGTACTTTAATTTTCAGTGAACGGAGTTGACAATTTCACAGTTATTTTCTTGCGAGTAGAGCAGTAATTTATTTTTGCGTGTATTCTTAGTCTAACATTGCACTTGATACTACACTTCACACATTATGAGTTTCGGTACTGATTTTCAGTTATATAGTTTTAATTAAGCACAATTACTTTGTTTTTGCATTTAATTACATTCATTTTCCTTATTTCAGATTTTGCATTTTCTGAAGTTTAAGCTTTTATTTCACGACACACTTCCCATTTCGAAATCATTGTATTCTGTTTCCTCTTAGACAATTTATAGAATGGTTACACATCTTATCATCAACCTGCGCCCTGGCCAACACATCAAAGAAGGGAATAAAGCCACCCTTTTCTGTCTGCTTCGTGAACCAAGTAATCGGATGGATTGTATTTAGATGATCTTAAAAGCCATTCTGATTCCACTATTGAGGTCAAACAACATTAGTATCGTCTACAGATCTGAGGAAACCAAGTGGGTTTCAATGCCGCCGTCTCCAGGGCACATTCCTCGAGGGCCGTCGTAAACATATTGGCAGTAATAGGTAAAGACGCATTTCCCACCGCAGCTGCATCTGTCTAAACATAGTGATCGTCACTGAATAAAATCTAAGTGGAAGTCAACACATGTTGAAATAGAATCAACGGTTCAGCACCAAACCTAACCTCATACACAGAGGAACCAGAGTGAAGACAGAGACCACCTCAAAACTTACTGAAATGCAGTCCGCCTATCCAGAGTATTCCTTTTCCCGCAGTAAGAAATGCTTCGAGTTCTTAATATGAGGCTCACATCTACTAATAGACGCAACAAGTACGTCGGTGTCTTTTCACACGATATATCTGAGTGTCAACAGTGCTCACAATCCTCTCAGATGAACCTCCTCCTTGTGGATCTTCAGCACGACATGTAATCTAGGGGGACAGCACAACAAGAATTCGGATAGTCTCCTGAGGTATAGAAATTTTACTCAGGAGACTGTTACACTTTCTCTCAACGCTTTTCGAAGGGTCAGCACTGATATTGTGATAGGCTGAATTAGATAGTAAACATTGCACATTTTGAACGTGATCGTACTTGTTCAACAGAACTGTAGCAACACCCGTGTCCACGTGTAAAATATAAACACCCCAACCTTCTCTATGATGTTGTAAAGCAGCCCTCTTAGTTGCTATTACATTAATCCTGGTTGGACATGCGCTAGTCAGCACACGATATGCTTTCTACCTAACTTCTTCTGCAGCACAAGAACGTAGTTTGAAAACAACTTGTTCAACAGAAATAATAAAATCAATAACTGGTAAACACCAGGGCGTCGGTGCTAAACTGAAACCTTTCTCTAGCCCGAATAAAGCTGCGTCGTCGAAAGCTTTCTCCGGGAGACTGATCACAAAACGTCGAGATATACGAAGTGCGACAATAAAGTAATGGCACTGATGACAAAAAAATGTTGTTTACCGTTTTAGTCAAGTTTTGTGTTGTCTCCTTCAAAGTAGTTCCCTTCTGATTGCACACACGTTTTCCAGCCTTTCTGCCCTTGATGGTAACATTTCTGGGACTCATCTTCCGTAATATGCTCCATGACCCTCGTCACAGCTTTTTGGAGATGTTGTGTTGTTTGGAACTGGTGACCCTTGACCGCCGTTTTGTCTCTTGGAAATAGAAAAACGTCGCACGGATGATATCTGGTGAGTAAGGTGGCTGTGGTAGTGCTAAAATTTTTTCCAAGTTTAAAAATTGTTGTACTGACTGAGCAGTATGGGATGGCGCATTATCGTGATGCAGAATCCAATTATAAGCAATGTTGGTACGGACACGAGGAACTCTTTTACGGTGTCTGAATAAATTTATTTGTAGTAATATTGGTTAACTGTTTGTCTAGGAAGCACCCACCCGTTATGAACAATTCCTTGGGAATTAAAGAAGCACACAGGTATGCATTTCCCATTTGACTTTGACATGCGAGCTATATTTGGTCTGGGTGATCCCTTTGAGCAGCACTGCGAAATTTTGCATTTTGTCTCAGGATCGTACGGAAAAAAACCAACTTTGATCACCAGTGATAACACGGCTCAACAATTCTGGACTGATTTCCGTTTGCTCTAACAGGTCGGCTGCCACATTTTTCCGTGTTGCTCGCTGTTGTGGTGTGAGATTTTTGGGGACAATTTTTGCACAAATCTTTCTCATACCAAGATCTTCAGTTATTATTAGACGAACAGTTCTCGATCGATGTTCGGTTCTTTTGCAATCATTTTCACGGATAATCCTCGATCAGAATGTACGGGTTCACGCACTCTGGCCAAGTTGACATCCGTCCGTGACGTTGATGGTCGTCCAATGCGGTATTCATCTTCAACATTCGTTCTGCCTTCACTAAACATTTTATGCGAAGAAAAACTTGAGCTCTTGACATAATCTCCTCTCCAAAAGACATCTGAGGCTTACCGTAAGCTGTTGTAGCGTTTTCACCTAATTTAACGTAAAAAGAAATGGCTTACCGTTGTGCAAAATTATGCGTTTCCATTTCCGTTACGAGAGACACAAACACGTGTTAACTTATTATAGCACAACTCACGACTGAGCAGTTGCATAGATGTGCCGAATGGACTAGAAGCAGCTTATAGACCAAGGTCAAAGAAATTGTGCCTACGCAAGCCTGCAGGGTTGCCACACATTGCAAAGAAACTCAGTCTCATTACTTTATTGTCGCACCTCGTAGTATTCGGCTCTGAGCCATGGATATGTTGAAACTTCACCAAATGCCGGGTAATTACGGAATGAAGTTCACAATCGGACTGAGACCATGAATCCCAATGAACAATCCCAAGAAAATGCCAACATTTTTGAAGCACTTCGTAAATGAAGTCTGATCAATACATTGGAAACATATGCTCTGCTCCGAATGTTTCCGTTATAGAACTCTTTTAGTGTCCATTTGTTTTGGGACTAATGGCTCGCACGTCTGTGTCTTAGACGCCCAACGACTTCGACGTTTCATCTAGCCCATCCTACCTCACTGCTTTCAACCTATTTTCTTCGGATATCTTTGTACCATTAAACTACATCGTTGAAGGCACAGTTATCATTGGCGTGTCGTGAGTGAGAGTGTATCAGACAAAAGTATCGGTTAACTGTGTATCAATATGCACTGGCTAAAACGCCATACGGTTACAATAATAAACAATAAGTAATTATGCTGTATGTTTACAGCTTCTGTGACGGTAGTGCTCCTGCTGATTTCTGACAATGCCAGCGGTGTTTTGCGATTCGTCGAATTCTTTATCGTAGTGTGTCTAGAGGCAGAGTTTTCATCACACTGAGTGAATCAGTATTTTTCCAAATTCGCATTTTTATTCTGAACGTGTAGTTCAGCAACCTTTGCAGAAGCAGCAGGGCATTATTGAAATGATGCAGCGAAGCCCTAGAACCAATACGCGGCCACTTCTTGTACATAGCAGAGTCCCACGAACATGTGCGTGACGAACATTGCATGCTGACAACTTGCACCCATTTTACGTCAAGCGTGTCTACAACCTTCACATTGGCGATAAAGACATACGACTTTAATTTTTTGGCTTTTTAAATGACAATCGCTGTTTGCATTTATTAATACTAATCACTGATGGATGGAATCATCAACGTATGTAATAACAACCGGCTGTGGCAAGGAAATCCACGCACTACAGTGGAAAACAACTTCCAAGTTCCAAATAATTATGAAAAGTCCTTCCCGATTGCACAAACTACCTGGTGTTTACCTAGGTTTCAGCATGGGTAACCACGTCTTCTGCAGAACAAATATAAAACAGCTTGCCTAAATAGGCATAGTCAAAGGTTAAAATCAACACCTATAGCGGCAAGACCCCAAAAATTTTTTACTAATACACGGTTCATATGTACCAAGTCAATAATATTACAATAATATTGATGATTATGATCTCGTTGACGAAATTATATGAATACGTATGTACTCTTTTGTTCAGAAAATCATAGGACCCAGTTATATCCATGGCAGAAATGTACCTTAGTACAGTACATAAATAATTATATCACAATCTTAAACTTCTAACTAGAAACATTACGAAATATAACTCCGTTTTTAACAAATTAGTTTTATGACATTTAAAAAAGAAAAAAAATTGTGTAATATCATACCACTCTGCAGCTGATCATTCCATTATTACATATATCTCCAGTGCCAAATAATGTTAATATACGACAGAAAGACTGAATCTAGCATAGATGTATACTTGCAATAAGGTCACAACTCACATATCGATATGATGCC
The DNA here is from genome assembly GCF_023864275.1 of Schistocerca cancellata. NCBI lineage: Eukaryota > Metazoa > Arthropoda > Insecta > Orthoptera > Acrididae > Schistocerca > Schistocerca cancellata. Next base: position 729,051,676 of record NC_064628.1, on the reverse strand, counting down.
ACAATGCCAAAGACCTTTACAACATCGTTGACTTTGAAACCATTGTGGTAGTACCACCTTAGTTCATAGATGGCACACTGTGTATACATCATCTGTATAGTTATTTTAAAAGTTTTTAATTGATATTTTATACAACATTTAGGTAGTTCCATGGTTGTAAAGAGATATTTTATACGTAACTATGTTTGTGTTATTATTGTAATTTTTTACGTTTTGACGATTATGTGAACCTGTTTTACACTGACTGGTTGACGTGAGGTAGAGGGAGAAGAGGTAGGCGGAGCATCTTCGTATTTAACCGTATGGCCGTCACTTGCTGGCACCAGTTGACTTCACAGCAGCTGAGAAGTGTGCTCCACCTACCATCTTCGAAGATTGCCGTGAGTATAACAAGTTTTATTGTATTTTATCCTTGTAAGCATTTAGTCACATTTGATTGTTAATCTAGTAAGGTTTCTACTACTTTCTAAATTACAGGTCTAATGATGGTCATGTGATATGACCGAAACCGGTCACCTGTATTTTTGAAGCATACGTGGTGTGATCAAGACTGAATTTTAGAAAGAAAAATTTTTAAAAATATTTTATCACTGTTCCAAAAATGTTTAATCTGAAGTATTACGTACGATTAGATATGAGTGTTTGAAAATCAGAATTTTTCCGTTGATACTTTGTAAAATACATGTAATATTTACTGACTTACACACACACATGCGCGCGCACGCAGAGACAAAGAGAGAGACAGAGAGAGAGAGCGAGAGAGAGAGAGAATTGAAATAATCACAGAGTAAAACCAGACTCGCACAGCCCATTATACGCATATTTCCGTTTTAATGAAACGCTTTTCAAAATTATTGTCATTCCTTACGAGACCAAGAGTGGAACACAAAACTGAAATATAAAAAATACTAAAAGCGGTTTGGTAGCTACTTACCTCAGCTCTGAACACAAGGATATATCCTATACTGTCTCATGTACTGTTCATAATAATGCTGAAATTGGATATCACATGATAAATTAATACAGAGAAACTCTTAACATAAAATGAGCAAGTGAAGACGTTCACCAGCGTCAGACAGAATGCATGTAACTACATATTCAAATATATTATTGAACTAGAATTCAGCGTCATCTTGAAAAGAAGTTTCGTTCTGTAATATTACTTTAGAATGAGAGTACACGTCACATAAGCAATGAAAGTACCAGCTAACAGTGATTTATAAGAAGAATATCCCATGTGCAAAACGTTATGTGTCGCATCAGACGACTGCATGAAGTACTACAGGATTTTCATTTTTTCCGGGTTAATCATTATGAATCATATGCGGTCTATGTCAGTTTACTGCTAGGTAGACATGACACTGTAGAAAAAAAAAAAAACGAAAATTGAAGAAAATATCGGCGCTAGATGGAACACAGATTTTTGCAATTTTGATTCCACGAGGAACATTCAAGGAGTAGTGCCATAATATTTTTCTTGTTCATTTTGGTCGAATAAATGCGGTTATTGCTGTGGTACATCTTAGAATATTCCCGATTAAGCCCCTATGGTTTCATGGAGATCCCATAGGTGGCGGCACTACACGTTGCTTTCCGTTCGGCGTCTATTACGGACCAGAAAACTGTAATTTATTTCTTTTGGTGGAAAACCAAAAAATCGAAGATATTTATAGGCGCTTGCGAAATTTCTACGGACATTCGGCAGTGAACAAAAGCACTGTGACTCGTTGGGCGAGGCCTCTGTAGTCATCGCGCCGGCCGCTGTGGCCGATACGTTGAAGGGGCTGAACACAGATGTTACATCCCATAGTGCTTAGACCCGTCAGAACCTTTTTTTTTTTTTTTTTTTTTTTGCAATCATCGGAACAAGGTCACTCAGACCTGCCCAGTGTCCCGCGTGCCAGTCCGCTGCATACGGCTGTGACTCCTTGAACGTCGGAAAGTTTGGACTCACTTATTGGAGGTGATCGACGCATCACAATCAAGCACATCTCTGCACACCTGAACCTTTCTGTTTGTACTATTGCTACACTCGTCCACTAGTTGTTATACTCAAATGTGTGTGGCCGCTGGGTTCCTCACGGCCTAATGGAAGATTATAAAGAGAACGAAGGACAATCTGTGAGGGACTGGTTGCTCGTTACGAGCCTGGTCGTGACAGTCTTTCCTCGAGCATCGTCACAGATGATGAAACATGTGTTCATTACTTCTAGCCGGAAAAAACCGGCAATCCACGGAGTAGCACCACACCACCTATACTCCGAAGAAAAAGTTAAAATTTGCACCCTCAGCTGATAAATTCATGGCGACGATTTCCAGTGAGAGTCAAGGGGTTATTCTGTTTGTTTCCCCCCCTCCCCCCCTAAGCACCCACCCCCCACCGTTGGGGCGATGATCTCCTCTAAAGTGTATTTTGCCATCCTCAGAAAACTGAAAAAATGATTTCAATGCGTCTGTCGCCACTAAACGAAGCAAGGCGTCAAAGATGTTTTACGCATCTGGGAGGAGCTCACAAAAGTTCATTGGACTGTTCTTCGTCATGCACCGTACAGCCCGGATTTCGCACCTTCTGACTTCTATGAGTTTGACCCAAGTCAGTATGCACTGCGTTGCTATCAGTAGTTGGATGATGGAAAGGTTACTGACGCACGAACACGCTGACTCTGACGTCGGACACTAGAGTGGTACCATGCGGGCATACAGCGGTAACAAGCGAACAAGCGCAAGAAGTCACCTTAGTATTTCCACCACCGTTGAGTCCATGGCAAAGGCCTCAGAGCATACCATCAGGCTACACCTTATCTATCTATTAGAGTCGAGATTGTTCCTTACTCTAATAATTATTAAAGTCATATTGTAACGACTGCGATCTTCTTAAGCTGATAAGTAAACTATGTCCGTCCAGATCGCAGGTAATTTACTGTCGTTACCGGTGTCAATCAAACATGACCGTCTTCAGAATACTAACTCCTCTGTCACCTGTGGAGCCAGTACGCGCGGTGGTACTTATTGACGTTACCAGTCAATAACTGCTCCAGATGTAAGCAGTTTCATATGTATTCGAATACGCGCATTTGTGTGTGTGTATGTGTGTGTGTGTGTGTGTGTGTGTGTGTGTGTGTGTGTCTGTGTGTGTTTGTGCATTATACTTGCCACGTTACTCATCTCAACGACATTCTTCTCAGTAGACCTCGATGTTATACACAAGACCAACTGTTTCATCGTCAGCAACAACTACTATTGCGTTAATGACTACATGAAGTTCGCAGTGGAGGTTGAAACGGAGGATGCCATCTTTGAATTCCTCAATCACCGAGATCCCAATGGGGGGTCCCATATACTGTATACACAGGAAACTAGCGTTCAATGAACCGACATAAAAAAGCATTCAGCCAACGCCACGTGGCACTGTCTGCGCTATTGTTTCTACCACTTGTCTCTGATACAGGTGTAACTATTACTCCGCCAGTGCCCTCCACGATGTACTAGTATTCTTCATAAGGTGCATTTCACGGGCAAGTCGACTGGCATATTTTCAACAACCTTCTCCTTAATGGATTGATACCATGCATTGATTCTCTGCTGGGTTGTGTGTCGTACTGGCCACATTAGAGTAATTTTTATGGCTACTCGTGAGTTCTTTTCACATTCCACAATTTACTTCAAATTAGGATAACCCCATTTAAAAAAATTTCTTTTTCTTTATATGTAATTTAGTAATATGTAAACCCTATAATCTGTTAATATATATCGATAAAATGAATACCACCCTTGACTAGTTTCGGATCGCTCTATAAAATGGTCACGTGAAACTCGACTTTAAAAATAATTTTGTTTGTAATGGGCAAAAAACCAACGCTTTACGTCGTTGCTGGGCGTCGTGTGAAAGACGTGATGAGGCGGATTTGTTTGAACTGACTCCAGTTACACGTTGCAAAAACGAAATTTCAAATATCAAGCGAAAAAACCAAAGAAAATGCGGCTGATGACCAATCGGAGTGACATCCAGTATATAAAGGCTGATATTTTATCTCGAGGTAAAATATTTTAGAAACTGCGCATAGGATTAGAAAACGGAAACAATATCTGTAAAATATTTAAAAAAATACTATACGGCGATACCAGTGTTGAACCCCTACGCCTATGCTTGAGTTTCGTGCGGGAAATACCTTTGAAATTTTAAATAGGAACACCCCACTTTAATTGCAGGTTCGGAACCTTCTAGAAGAAATACGTAACTTTTGTAAGACTTTTCACGTTGTACGATATATAGCGCTGTAATCGACCAGTAAGAACTGTGACAGGGCTACATTCAAAACTGGCTGTGTACAGGTAGTGCAGCTTTGAGATAAATTACTTTATATGTTTACGCGTTGTTGCTACACGATTTTACTCCATTTATGTGTGAAACAATTAAAAGAAGGTGAAAGTAAGTTAAAAGTAGTAATAGTGGAAAATTAATGTAATTTATGATGAACACATGGAGCAATACTCCCTGGACAAATCAACTTTCGTTACTGACCTGCTGCACATAGCTGTTCCGTTTCTTATACTGTCGGACAGTTTTGTCAAAGATTTTAATTGAACAGCAAATAAAAACCTCGCTACTTTATTTTAGGAAGCCTATTACCTAGCAAAAACTGAATTCCTTCCAGTGGATTACAATTTAAAAACAGAACATGTTTAAGAACTTCATCCAAGACTAGCAATTAATGGATTTTGGATACTAAACTGAAGTTTACAAATTTGATTTGATGTATTTTCTACCTATGCTTCATTTAGTTCACACCACTTTTCGCATTAATTTAAATCCCTTCCAAATGTACCTTTGCTCCCAAGACCATTTATATCTGTATCGTGAACCAAACTGCCTTCCTGTTGCCAGTCTTCTCCGAAATGTTTGGTAAGTAAATTATCTATACCTTCCGGTTTCTCTTTCTTCATTGAAACTTGAGGAACTGCTGATGTTTTCCTCAAATCGGACCATCTTCCCCCTTTTGCACACTCCTTTATACTGGTCATAGTTGGTTCTGCAGTTCGGTTCACCTGTCACTGATATAATTCCAGTTTTTAAATTTTTTTGAGAAAAAGCGTCAAGAATTATTGAAACGGAGGTGAAAAGCTCCTGGAGATTTAATTGTTTCTTCTTTAACATACTTCCAGTCCTAAGGTATTATATCTTCGCCATGATATCTTTCTGTTATACGGGTCCAAAACACAGTCACATGTTTTTCTGTGATTGCTACTGTGTCTCTCTTTGACAAAACTCTCTCAGTTCACCTAAAACCATGATCCGATGGGACGTATGAGAGTCCAACCATAGTTGAGCTTATTTTGTATTATGTGTGCATCATGGGTAGGCCAGTGAGGAATCGCGGTGACCATCGAAGAATTCTTATTCTGGCCACCACAGCCGTTGGATACGAGGTTAACTTCTTTGTAACCTTCATCATGTTTACTACGGCACTGGTGAACATATACTACCGATGTAGTTCCATTTTCTCATTTTGAGGCACCACTTTTTTTCATTGCATAAAGAAACACATTTTCCTTAGTTTGATTTTGTTTTGAATATGCTGCGCAGACAGTGAAACTATGATAGGACGACTGTCCTGAATAATAAGCAACTTGGTGAGGAACGTTGGACGCAACTAAATTTTTTTCGCAGTCGTATGAAAGCTGCACTCCACCTTTTTCTGGTATCTATACAATATCGTACAATGCCTTAGCTATTGGTTTATGTATTCTTAGCTCAGTAATAATTTGCGTCCTCTAATTGACATTATTAGTTATCATAAGTTTCTCGTTTAACATAACACGCTTAGAACATGCATCTGTTGCCAACGTTCCGAAACAAGTACTAAAATTCTAGTTTAAATAGATACAGATATAAGACATCTTAATCCTTAGATCAGCCGCCGGCCGCGGTGGCCGTGCGGTTCTAGGCGCTGCAGTCCGGAACCGCGGGACTGCTACGGTCGCAGGTTCGAATCCTGCCTCGGGCATGGATGTGTGTGATGTCCTTAGGTTAGTTAGGTTTACGTAGTTCTAAGTTCCAGGGGACTGATGACCTAAGATGTTAAGTCCCATAGTGCTCAGAGCCTTAGATCAGCAGCTACAGAGTCTCCATAATTTTGTAATACTTAAATAAGAAGAAATATAATGTCTGGATGTAGCATCTCCACGGGCAATAGTATATATCAGCAGCACGCAAATTTCCTAAGAGCCGTGTCACACCGACGCAGTTCGTGGATGACCTACTGGATGTCAGTGTACAACGGGCACAATATTTCGGCAAACGATTATGTTACCACCGTCAGGTGTGCTGATGAACTGATTGATTGGGATCCTTCGCTGTGCTGTTATCTCCTCCCGCTATCATGGTTTCCCTAACTGAAATCTCAGTAGATGCCTTAATGACGCAGTCCAAGTAGTTGAACGTCTGTCAGTACTTCGAAGTCGTCATAATCTACTCCGTGTAGTTCCCGCTGGAAATTTTTTGCGACTGTCTACTTGTTAGGCTGTTGCAATCTGATGTGCCGTTTTTAGCAACCTAACAAGTCGGCAGCCGCAGAATATTTCCTGACGGAATTACATGTAATTGTAGAAGGCCACACCAAGATTCTGACACATATGTTCACTTCTCAGACTGTCATTAAGGTGTCTTACTTTATCCATCTGGATTAGAGAAAACCACAGCTTTTTTCCAACAGTGTATGTACGGAATCTGTTGATACTCGTGCAAGGGAACAGCCGGCAAATCGTGATAAAGGGTGCATCCATAGTAAGGCCTCGGGCGCGCTATTTGAATGCCCAAGAAGAGAAATGAGATAATACACTACTGGCCATTACAATTGCTACACCAAGAAGACATACAGATGATAAACGGGTATTCATTGGACACATGTATTATACTAGAATTGATATGTGATTACATTTTCATGCAATTTGGGTGCATAGATCTTATGAAATCAGTACCCAGAACAACCACCTCTGGCACTATTACTGACTTGATACGCCTGGGCATTGAGTCAAAAAGAGCTTGGATGGCGTGTAAAGGTACAGGTGCCCATGCAGCTTCAATACAATACCACAGTTCATCAAGTGTAGTGACTGGCGTATTGTGATGAGTCAGTTGCTCGGCCACCATTGACCAGACGTTCTCAATTGGTGAGAGATCTTGACAATGTGCTGGCCAGGCCAGCAGTGGAGAATTTTCTGTATCCAGAAAGACCCGTACATGACCTGAAACGTGCGTTCACGCCTTATCCTGCTTAAATGTAGGGTTTCGCTGGGTTCGAATGAAGGGTAGAGCCACGGGTCGTAAGACATCTGAAATGTAACGTTCACTGTTCAAAGTGCTGTCAATGTAAACAAGAGGTGACCGAGACGTGTAACTGATGGCACCCCATACCATCACGCCGGGTGATACGGCAGTATGGAGATGACGAATACACGGGTCCAATGTCGCCAAACATGAATGCGACCATCATGATGCTGTAAAGAGAACCTGGATTCATCCGAAAAAATGACGTTTTCCCATTAGTGCACCCAGCTTCGTCGTCGAGTACACCATGACAGGCGCTCCTGTCTGTTACGCAGCGTCAAGAGTAACCGGAGCCACAGTCTCCGAGCTGTTAGTCTATGCTGCTGGAAACGACGTCGAACTGTTCGTGCAGACGGTTGTTGTTTTGCGAACGTCCCCATCTGTTGACTCAGGGATCGAGACGTGGCAGCACGATCCGTTACAGTCACGTGGATAAGATTCCTGTCATCTAGACTACTAGAGGCCGTTGGGATCCATCACGGCGTTCCGTATTACCTTCCTGAACCCACCGATTCCATATTCTGCTAACAGTCATTGGATCTCGACGAACGCGAGCAGCACTGTCGCGATACGATAAACCACAATCGCGATAGGCTACAATCTGACCTTTATCAAAGTCGGAAACGTGATGGTACGCATTTCTCCTCCTTACATGAGACTTCACAACAATGTTCCACCAGGCAACGCCGGTCAACTGCTGTTTGTGTATGAGAAATCGGTTGGAAACCTTGCTCATGTCAGCACGTTGTAGGTGTCGCCACCGGTGCCAACCTCCTGTGAATGGTCTAAAAAGCTAATCATTTGCATATCACAGCATCTTCTTCCTGTCGGTTTAATTTCGCGTCTGTAGCACGTCATCTTCGTGGTGTAGCAATTTTAATGGCCAGTAGTAATGATAAGGAATTGAATTAGGGAGCAGGTGGAGGTACTGCAGAGGTGGTGCCAGCATGAGTACCTGGGTGCATGGTATCGGTGGCAGAGTGAGGGTAGGAATTATGGGCGCGGACGGCCAATGGGGTGACCGATCAGAGGGTAAGGGGGGGGGGGGAGGGAAGATGACGGTGTGGTGCTGGCACCCAATTAGTCAGTTTATCAACCCACCTGTTGAACACACCGCGATCACTTGTCATGGTATTGTGCCCGTAGGACACTGACATCTTGCAGTGTTTATCTTCTGCCGTTAGGTCAGACGATAGATATGCCACTTGCACACTTAGAGTAGCAGATTGGCAGTGACCAACTTTAAACAGTACTTGATTAATTTTCACACACATTTATTAAAAATAATAACAAGCATAAAAATTACTTAATTTGATTCTGGATGTTATTTACAACTGACAATCTGAAGTTTCTTTGGTACTGGTGTGTTAATCTTACTCTCACATATATCTCTGATACTTGACAAAAGTGTCTATACATTTATCTTCATGGCTATCTACATGAATATGGTAATCTTATTAGGAGCAGACTGAACTTGACCATAGACTGGTACAGACAAGTGCAGTCTGGTACAGACTGGTGCAGACAAATGCAGACTGACTAATCGGACATCTGTACACTCGTTATAATACCTCTTGCGTTCCTGTATCACAGCGCGAGTGTGATCGGCGAGCAGAAAAGTTTCTACGTTAGCAGCAATCTCATTGGCTGCGTTACATATTAATACGCAGATTGGCGGAAGCAGAATTTGGTCCGTCTCTATGGCAGCTCCATCTCGTAGTGCGGAGACGGACGAGCGCTGCGCCTATATTGTTGTGCTTAGTGGGGCGCGCTCTATTAGGAAGGTTGTGTACGCGCTGACTACACGGAACTATGTACACAACATAAAGGTAACTTTGGAACACACTGTTCCTTCCATTGAGAAGCCATCATCGATAGTTGGCGATCGTGTGCAGACAATGGAATATTCTAAATGTCACTTGTCTTCTACCCATTGAGCTGTATTACAACTGTTTTGATTTACGTTCATATTCGTTACTGAATATGAACATCTCTAATTTCTCTCATGTGTAATTTATATCTGCTAATTGGTAATACTCGCGTGCCCACTGTCGATGTCGGTACTGAAACGCAAACGAGGAAACAGTCCCCTTTCCGTTTTCCTGGTCCCCGTGGTACATCTTGGCCATCGGCCAACTTATCATTCACAGACTGTGTGTGTGTGTCCGGGAAAACAATTCGGTTCGACACCAATGTCTTGGGTTTTTGAGGTTTTTGGCCGGAGTTGACAATTTAAACGATGGCAGCTCCACCGCAGCGATACGTCTGCTTCATTAGTTACAAGGTAATGGCATCTGGAACAACTTAATCCACAGAAATATATAAATGTTTTAAATGATGAGAAGAAAAATTACTAAATTCATACATCATGAAATGAACATTTATGCTCGTTTTACACTTTGACGTACCACCCGAGATATGTGCTCACTTACCCCTGGGAGTGGTGCTACATTCTGGCGGTACAGTGTGACACTGCCTTAGCTCAACTAATGAAAGCACTGTAGGCTGGTTACACTCAGAAGAATGAATGGACAGCTCTGTCAGCTAAAACAGTAAAGAGTGTTTTTGGTTGAAAGAATGAATACATGAATCAACCGAGATAAACAGTACTGACTGTTTTCACTTGAAAAGATAGAATGAATAGTTCAGTCAATATGCAAAGGTACAACTTCACTCGAAAGAAATTAATGATTAATAATTCAATCGACACGTAAAACTACGATAGACTGACTCGACTCGTTTCATTCGGTTGCTACAGCGGACTTGTTTCATTCCAAAGAATGAATGAGTAGTACAACAAATTGAATCTATTGTTTTCATTCGGTGACCACCACACACTAGAGTCGCACAGAAGAATGAATAAATAATCAAACTGATACGTAAATCTGCAATCGAATGGGTCGATTGTTTTGCAACAGCTGAATGAATCGATTGTGCTCATTCGGTTCTTCCTATCACTATCCCAAAAAATAGGAGGTCTCGATGGCTTGGAGCCTGAGTGCCTAAAACAAAAGGTAATTAATAATGTTCCAGCCCGCCTGATGTTTATACAGCCTAAAGACCTAAAAAAGTTACATGGTTATTCATACCTTTCCTGCTTTCCAATTCGCTTCGTCTATCACTCCACTACATCCTATTCCAGGATACATTTCACGCTGCAGCATTATGCAAACGGTGTTGATTATTCGAAAAGTTTACGATCTGATATTACATGTCTATATGCACGGCAATGCATGAAGCCAATACTTAGTAAAAGTTTGGCAACACTCACTAACACGATGCCGCTTCCGGAAGTTTTCAAAATGAACCTCAAACTAACAGACTTTCACAACTAAATTTCAGTGGCTTTAAACTGTCTTGTACAAACATTGTAGTATTAAAATTAAAAAAAAAAACATGATATTCTAATAAGGCTTTCAGCTTACTTATATTTTATACGAGGCTTGGCCAATTATCTTTCTTACATGCATGTAGACAAGGACAGTATGGCTAATAATTCCAATTTTAAAGATGTTTTTGTTGTGGGTTGGCAGGAGAGCCAACCCGGTATACTAGAGGAAGCCGAAAGGCACGCGTTTTAGCTCACGCAGACTGGCGTGAGGTCTGGAACAGGTCAAGGAAATTAGACTTTAGCAAAAAAACGTACGTTGCTGCTGGAATACTTAACTTTAATCCATAAATGGTGAACATCGCTCTTGATGGTACATTATTCATAATCTCAATAGTAACTGGCAATGGCGCCTTGCTAGGTCGTAGCACATGACGTAGCTGAAGGCTATGCTAACTATCGTCTCGGCAAATGCGAGCGTATTTTGTCAGTGAACCATCGCTAGCAAAGTCAGTTCTCCTACTGGGGCGAGTGCTAGGAAGTGTCTCTGCGGCACTCGGTCTGCAATCACTGGTAGTGGCGACACGCGGGTCCGACGTATACGAACGGACCGCGGCCGATTTAAAGGCTACCACCTAGCAAGTGTGGTGTCTGGCGGTGACGCCACAGTTTTTAAGGCAATTTTTCTGCACTTGGGGTATTAGGAATAACGATGCAATATTCCGTCGGACGTACATGCATGTCCGAAGAAATCTGCACATTTCTTCTTATGCCAGAGGCACTGCAATATTGTATTTTCTTCGCCAGTACCAGTCAGCGACTTTCAATTAAAATGTCCTTCCCTGTACGGGAATTACATACAGGTAATGTTTGTACGAGTACATGTTGTGACGCAGGAGCGAAGACATGTAGAAGTTTGGGTCTAGCTGTGAATCTTGCAACGGATAGCCAAAGCGGTTAAGGAGACCACTCGCATAAAGCAAGAAATCCAAGGTCAAGTTCCGATCCGCCACTAATTTTCGTAGCCGCCACATCTACATCTACATCCATACTCCGCAATCCACTTGACGGTGTGTGGCGGAGGGTACCTTGAGTACCTCTATATGTTCTCCCTTTATTCCAGTCTCGTATTGTTCGTGGAAAGAAAGATTGTCGGTATGCATCTGTGTGGGCTCTAATCTCTCTGATTTTATCCTCATGGACTCTTCGCGAGATATACGTAGGAGGGAGCAATATAATGCATGACTCCTTGGTGAAGGTATGTTCTCGAAACTTCAACAAAAGCCCGTATCGAGCTACTGAGCGTCTCTCCTGCAGAGTCTTCCACTGTAGTTTATCTATCATCTCCGTAAAGCTTTCGCCATTACTAAATGATCCTGTAACGAAGAGCGCTGCTCTCCGTTGGACCTTCTCTATCTCTTCCATCAACTCTGTCTGGTGCCGATCCCACACTGCTCAGCAGTATTCAAGCAGTGGGCGAACGAGCGTACTGTAACCTACTTCCTTTGTTTTCGGATTGCATTTCCTTAGGATTCTTCCAATGAATCCCAGTCTGGCATCTGCTTTACCGACGATCAACTTTATATGATCATTCCATTTTAAATCACTCCTAATGCGTTCTCTCAGATAATTTATGGACTAAACTGCTTCCAGCTGCTGACCTGATATTATTGTAGCTAAATGATAAGGGATCTTTCTTTCTATGTATTCGCAGCACATTACACACGTCTACATGAGATTCAATTGCCATTACCTGCCCCATGCGTCAATTCGCTGCAGATCCTCCTGCAATTCAGTACATTTTTGCATTGTTACATCCTCTCGATATACCACAGGGGACATAGCCTGTTCTGATTCTAGCGCTTCCAGCTCAGTTCGAAAATGGTACTATCTCGACAGATAAAGCAGTGGATAATGGGAAAAAGAAGAATAAGGAAATGACATGTGTGGGAAACGACTGTGTTTTGCTGTTTTTTTCCATTTAGCTGTCTCGAACGATTCATTCCTCATTTTTTAAATATATTCCCTCATAACATGGCTACTTTGTTAGTTAGAATGCGGGCTATTACGATAAAAATGAAGTGGTTTACATTCATGAAGAAAGTTGTAGCAATGACGATATGATGTTTTCCAAGCTGGGTGCGATTACACGCTTCTTTCTATTGGGTTATTCGACAGTTCTTCGACGAGGAAACTGTGCACCACGAAACAGGAACCATCGAATAAGAGACGCTGGAGCAAATAACGAAACTGCGATATTAACTATAGTGAATCATAGTCCCCACATTCATACTCGATTCCTAAGACGCGAATTGTGAATGAGTCAGATAAATACCTGTTGAATTTTGAAACGTAGAAAATGTCATCCGTTTTATACATCCCAGCATCAAGAACATTATGAGAATGATTTCGAAATCAAAGTTACATTTTGCCAGTGGTCGCGACAGAAAATACGGACTAATTCCAGTTTCTTTGCTCCAGTATTGTTCTCTAACGAATCGATATCATGAACCACAGTACGATTAATTGGCATCACATGCGTTATTGGAATGTGGAAAATCCACATTGGTTAAGCCATGTGGAACATCAACTTCTGTTGAATGCGACTGCTGTGGCATAATTGGCGACAAACTCATTGGTCAATTCCTTACTGATGGCACTCTGAGCATTGGTAAATAACAAACATTCTTGCAGGAAGATCTTCCAGTATTGTTAGCAGATCTTCCCTTACACTTGCGACAAACAATGTGGTTTTCGCATGAAGTCTGTTCGGAACATTATTCTGTAGAAGCAATGGAATTATTTGACTTCGTGTAGAATAGACGGTGGCAAGATTGCCAGATCTTATTTGGAGTGACTCTTTTTGCGGGGTTACTTGCATAATGAAGTTCGTAATAAAGTGCCAATGCGCGATAACAGCATGCCACTAATGCGTGTCAGCAGATTAGATCTGTAACACTTCTCAGTTACATCGAATGATTCCATGTGTGGATAAATAGATAGGTGCATTGGAATCAGCGGCCACTGTTTTGAGCACATACTGTCAAATAATTTTTACAAACAAGCTCCCCAGTAGTGAGAGGTGAGAATATACACTCAAACGAGCCGACTATCCATGAGAGGCTAGGGAACACTTCTGAAACAAGTTTTATTTTTTTCAAAATTACTGAACACGGTTGACGAAGTAATGCATTTGTCACGACATAACATCGTTTTGGGACGCAATTATGTTATTTGTCGTTTATAGTGGCATCTAAGCACGCCACGAGACAGATGTTTCATGCAAAAGCTACATATTTTTTCCCATAGAACGCGAATCTATAATGGTCCCCTGAATGGTGGGGTAAGGGGTATACGTCGGTACCGCCGGACAGGGTTTTTTTTTTAATATTTGCTGTAAAAACAGTCTAGATCACGATTTATTTATTAAGGTGACGGTTTCGACCACTACTGTGGTCATCTTCAGACCATTGGGTAGGAACCTCTTTCTGCTGGAGAATCACTAGAATCAGTAGTAAACTTGGTCTTACGAATCACTTTTCGTGCTACACCTCGTCGAGGGTCGAGCCCGGGTTCGCCGTCACCTAGGCACACAGCTAACCGAAACCTTCACCGCACCGTGGATGCAGGCCACAGGTGCAATTTTTTGCTGTTGGGGGACATTCATCTGAACCTGCATGGGGCTTGTGTGAGCAATCGAAGGCGTCCTCAAGCCACCGGTTCAAAATTTACGGGATTTGCATGATCTATGCTTATATATCCCGTTCTTCAAACGTGTGCAAATCTACGAAGAAATTGTGGAATCCATTCCAAACAGATCAGCTGTGATTTTATGTTCGAGATGTCGACCAACACGTTATTAATCAGATGGTCTCAATGTTTGGATCATCGGCGTCTATCTGAAATAGTCCGACAAGAACCATAGGATAGGAATGTCCATAATAGTGAACTTAAAGTACTGCACATGTCGCCTACACCATACGAAACTGTTTCCTTGCTCATTCTTTTTTTTCATTACTTTAATATTAAATACACTTCCCTGGTTCCATCATGTTAAGCGAGAGCTCGTTGGAGGACGGGCTGGAGTTGTGCTATGTTTCTTGGTGAAAACTGGTTGTGTCGCGGTGCCAGTGATAACGGTGTGTTGCTAGGAAGTAAGCCAGTTGAGGGCCCGGAACACATCTTTTTGCGTACTAGACACACTGAACTTATAGCTCGAGTTGTCGTCTGGAGTGCGAATTTTTATAGTTGCAGGAGAGCTCTCGTGGTTATGTCACCCACTGTAACTGTGAATTTGTAATTCAGACGAGTGATTCGACCTGCTGCGCTGTTATTAATGAACAACACTTCAGAGCTTGTTCTCCAGTGGGACAATGATCATCCGCATAACACTGTTGTAACGCAAATTTCTCTGCAAAGTGTCGACATCTCGGGTTGCTCTGTTCGACCACCAGATCTGTCCCCAATCGAGTATATGAGGAACATCATTGGAAGACGTCTTCAGCGTCATCCTCAACCAGTATTAACCGCTCCTGCATTGGCCTCTCAAGTCCAAAAGGTATGGAACTCTATCCCATAAACTGACATTAGTACCTGTACAACAGAATGAATTCCTACCTTCAACGTTCTGGAGGAAACACATTTGCACTGGCTTATCTCGGGCATGCATTAACATCTCATCTTGAAACATTATTGCAAAGATAATAACTTAAATATGTTACCTAGACAATCATATTTCTGAAATTACATTACTCTCTTATAAATATTATTTTACTGTTGTGATTTTTTTCCGTCTGGTGGATCACCTGAACTTACACTTCAGTTGTATCTGACGTGGAAGCACTACCGATACACGGTTTTCACATAATGAATTTGGTGGCAATCGCCCATATTTGCAACCAATATACAGATCTTTGAGACACTGACGGAAAGATGTTGTTTAGAAGAGTCACAAACTTCTAATTGGAACAATAACTATTGACAGTAAAATCCTTAAAGTAGAAAGAGGATGTCAGTAGCTATTGTTGCAGTAAGTTAGACCATATAAAACTTCCTGGCGGATTAAAACTGCGTGCCGGACCGAGACTCGAAATCGGGACCTTTGCCTTTCGCGGGCAAGTGCTCCATCAACTGAGCTACCCAAGCACGACTCACGACCCGTCCTCACAGCTTTACTTCTGCCAGTACCTCGTCTCCTACCTTCAAAACTTTAGAGCATATAGTTTACGGGTTATCGTATTGTGAACATTTTAAACACTGAGAGCTGTTAGTTCTATTCCCTTTGCTTAGATGCTAGGCAACGATATTGTATTTGTTTGCATTGTATTGTGTGTACACTATTATTTCACTGCGGCGATCCTGTCAGTTATTGTGAGATAATGGACATAGCAGGACGTACTTGGAAGATGGTTATTCCCAATGCGGAAAAAGCGGACATGGTCACGCGAAATGACGAAAGTAGGAATTATGCCTTTCGTTTGTGTTCCATGTATGCCGAAGATATCCTGATAGACGTCGCCCGCTTTAACCTCTTCATATAATTGCAGGTAACATCGAACGGCGTATTACTGCTCTCTGAGCTGCAGCTTCCACTTGAATGCTAGAACGTGTGCAGCAATGGTTGCTTGGCAGACTCGAGCTTATATTGACACTGGCAGCGGCCATGTTGAGCACTGGCTTTGAGAATGTCACGCCCTACAGAGAAACTACATTCACCTACGTCTGTCTGTTTTTCTAGGCATTTTTCCATTAAACAACACGACACCTCCAAAGACTTACTAACCTCTGTGTACTGCTGCACGTATACACCTTTCCATTTGTTTCAGCTATCACAACATACAAAGAACTGTCCGCGTTTAGAATTTTCAAACCACGACACCTCTTAAATTACTCGCACTAGGTATTTGCAACAAACAACACTGACGTTCTAACATAGACTACTTTGATTGTGGTACTGCCAGTAGGCATTGTTCCAATTAAATATTTGTATCTTTTAAAAAAATAAATAGTCTTTTGAAAGTCGCAGCTCTGTGTATAGGTTGCTTAGGTGGGCCCATTCCAACCATTCCAGCATGTGAAATCCACATATCAATGGCTCCCTCCATTATCGAAATATTGGCTGTCCAACCTTTGGGTGATACAGCTGAGTACTATGAGTTGCATGGGTATGTATTCCATCTACTCTTCTATTAATCCTTCATCTCCTTTCCCCTCTCTCCTTCCATCTCCTCGTTCACCCACCTCTCTGACCATATCCTCTAGCACTTTCTCTGACCACTTTCTCCATCCCTCCCACATTCTATGTCCTTCTCTTTTTGTGTCTCTCTTCCTTTCCTCCCCAACTTCTTTGTCCATCACCTCCTGCCCCCTCAATTTATCCGTCTCCTTCTCTCTCTTCCTCTTAATCTTCTCTTTCCTTTGTCTTTCCATCCGCTCCTCACTCTATCTCTGTCCACTTTCCCCTCCCACTTTCTCCTCCACCACATCCTTCTCCTGTCTGTGCCCATCTCCTCCTTGCCCTTCGCTGTCTGTCCACCTCTTTCTCTTACGTTATCATGCACACCCCAGTAGGAGGGTAATGGTTCTAACTCCCAACAGTATTTCTTTCCAGACAGTAACTAATATGTGCACCAGATTTGGTGGAAATCTTTTCAGGATTTTATGATGAGCTTTTTACCCGTGGCTTTCTCCACCTACGCACATGTCAAATGTATTTCACATATATGTGACATATTGCCGAAATTTTGTACACATGGCACTTGTATCTTTTGCACTTAATCTTTATGATGTCATATCTTCTGAGGTGCTGTACAGTAATGTAATTTAGCAGGTACATCCACTGGTACTTGCGGCTTCCGTCTGAAATATGTTCTACATCAACATATATACTCCGCTAGCCACCAAGCGGTGTGTGGCGGAGGGCAGAATTCGCGCCGAGTCTGTTCCACTCGGGGATCACGGGAGGGAAAAACGACTGCCTGAACGCCTCAGCAAGAACTCTAATTTCCCTTGTCTTTGAATGGTGATCATTGCGCGATCTGAAAGTTGGCGATATTAATATATACTCTACATCCTCGGCGAAGATCGGATTTCGGAATTTAGTGCGCCGTCTATCTGCAAGCGTGTCCCACTTCAAACTTTCTTTGAGATTTGTAACGCTCTCGCGATGGCTAAATGTACCAGTCACGAATCTTGCCGCTTTTCTTTGGACCTTCTCAATCTTTTCAATCAGACCCAACTAGTAAGGGTCCTATACAGACGGACAGTACTCTGGCACTGGACGAACTAACGCATTGTAAGCTATTTCCTTTGTTGAAGGACTGCATCGCTTCAGGATTCTACCAATTAACCACAATCTAGAATTCCCCTTGTCCGTTACTTGTGTAAGCTGAACATTCAATTTGAGATCTACATCTACATCTACATCCATACTCCGCAATCCACCTGACGGTGTGTGGCGGAGGGTACCCTGAGTACCTCTATCGGTTCTCCCTTCTATTCCAGTCTCGTATTGTTCGTGGAAAGAAGGATTGTCGGTATGCTTCTGTGTGGGCTCTAATCTCTCTGATTTTATCCTCATGGTCTCTTCGCGAGATATACGTAGGAGGGAGCAATGTACTGCTTGACTCTTCGGTGAAGGTATGTTCTCGAAACTTTAACAAAAGCCTGTACCGAGCTACTGAGCGTCTCTCCTGTAGAGTCTTCCACTGGAGTTTATCTATCATCCCAGTAACGCTTTCGCGATTACTAAATGATCCTGCAACGAAGCGCGCTGCTCTCCGTTGGATCTTTTCTATATCTTCTATCAATTCGAATAGTCACACCCCGATAGTTGACGGCTGTTACCGCTTCCAAAGACTGGGCATTTATTTTGTACTCGTACATTAATGGGGATTTTCGCCTTGTTATTTGCAGTAGGTTAAACCACCCATTTATTTTCTACAAATCCTCACTGTTTTGTTCACAATCTTCGTGTGATACTCCTTTCCTGTAGACTACAGCATCATCAGCAAACAATCTAATGCCACTGTCAATTCAGTCAACCAGATCGTTTATGTAAATCGTAAAAAGCATCGGGCCTATGACACTGCCCTGGGGCAGTTACGCTTGTTTCCGTTGAAGTCACCCCGTTCAGGACCACACACTTCTCCCTGTCTGTTAGAAAACTATCTGCTAAACCGCATGTGTCGTCAGATAGGCCGTAAGCGTACACTTTTTGGAGCAAGCGACAGTGCGGAACTGAGTCGAACGCCTTTCGAAAGTCGAGTAATACGGCATCAACCTGGGAGCCGGTATCTAGAGACTGTTGTATATCATGCACAAAGAGGGCCAGCTGTGTCTCGCATGACCGCTGTTTCCTAAAACTGTGCTGTTTTCTAGAAAGGTCATTATGTCTGAACACAATGATTCTACAACAAATAGATGACAGGGAAATTGGCTGATAAGTATGTTCATCCAATTTCCTACGCTTTCTATAGCTTGTATGACCTGGGCCTTCTTGCAGTCCCGTGTATCTTTCCACTTTTCCAATGATCTATGATAGATAATGGATAAGAATGGTGCTATATTTGTAGGATAGTCAACAAAAAATCTTACGGGGATACCGTCTGGGCCAGATGTCTTCCAGGAGTCTAAGGATCTTGACTGTTTTACAATCTCAGATACACTAAAAAGTAAATCATCACTCTTGACGTTTCTTTGATGATTGAAAGGGGGAACGACGCTGCAGAACTCTACCGTAAACGAGTTTTTGAAAGCTAGGTTTAGAATCTCAACCTTCTGTTTATCATCATGAGTTACATTACCCGTACTGTCAGCAAGAGAAGGAAATTGAATTACTTGTAGCGTTCATAGAGTTTACGTACGACCAAACTTTTTTGGGGTTATTTCTAGAATCTGCAGATAAAATATTGCTTTCAAATTCGTTAAAATAATCTCTCATTGCCCGGGTTCCCGGGTTCGATTCCCAGCGGTGTCAGGGGTTTTCTCTGCCTTGTGATGACTGGGTGTTGTGTGATGTCCTTAGGTTAGTTAGATTTAAGTAGTTCTAAGTTCTAGGGGACTGATGACCATAGATGTTAAGTCCCATAGTGCTCAGAGCCATTTGAACCATTTGAGCCAATCTCTCATTAACCTTGTGAGAGCTGCTTTCATTTCGAATAATTTCTGTTTGTCAGCGGGGCAGTGACTATGTTTAAAAC
Source organism: Schistocerca cancellata (assembly GCF_023864275.1). Classification (NCBI taxonomy): domain Eukaryota; kingdom Metazoa; phylum Arthropoda; class Insecta; order Orthoptera; family Acrididae; genus Schistocerca; species Schistocerca cancellata. The sequence continues at coordinate 729,031,821 of NC_064628.1, read as the reverse complement.
GACTATGCAAAATTCTCTGCTTTCTCAGCATTTTCCTAATATGTTTGTTGTACCAAGGTGAATCCTATACCTCCCCTATAATTTTGCTATGCACATACTTTTCTAGCACATGATGGACAATACCATTAAATTACGACCAAAGACGTTCAATATCTTTGTGCCCCGCGGTGAATGCTTCGAGCTGTCTGTGAAGATATTCATTAATGACACTTTTATTTGCTTTCCCAAACAAGAAAACTCCACTGTGTTTCTTTGATTTTTTTGCAACTTCCAAAGACATAGAAGCCACAACGACATTATGGTCGCTAATACCTTCTTCTGGATTAACTTCCTCCAAAGGATCAGGTCTTTGTCGCCAAGATATCTAATTTTTACCCATCTCGAGTAGGTTTTCTAACAAATTGCTCAAGGTTGTATGTTGACAGCGCTCCTAGAATAACATAGGGATAGTAGAAAAGAAATGGGAAACCAAAACACCATGCTGGGTGCTGCAGTTTTTAACTCATCTCCTGAGGTATACACCGGTGAGGCCAAACGTTGTGACCACCTACTTAAAAGCGTGTTGGTCCACTTTAGGAACGCAGTTCTGCATTGATGTGTGCTATGGATTCGAAAAGTTCTTGATATGTTTTCAGAGGTTTGTAGCACCAGGTGCCTGCGCACAGGTGAGACACTTCCCCGTAAGTTACGGGCGGTTGGTTTGTGGGCTCGTATATGGCGTCCGATTGCATACCAGTTGGTTTTCGTGGGATTGAGATCAGTTGTATTTGATGCCAATGTGGGCTCACTATCATGCTCCTCAAAACAATGCGCCGCGTGGAATGGCCGCGCGGTTTAAGGCGTCCTGCACGGGCTGCACGGCAACTCCCGCCGGAGGCTCGATTCCCCCCTCGGTCATCGGTGTGTGTGTTGTTCTTACCATAAGTTTGTTTAACTTAGTTTAAGTAGTGTGTAAGTCTGTGCACCGATGAACTATGCAGTTTGGTCCCTTAGGAATTGACACACATTTGAACATTTGAACAAAACATTGGAGCATAATTCTGGCCTTCTGATACGGTTATCCTGCTGGAAGATGCCATCACTGTTGAGGAAGCCATCAAACATATTGCGTTACAGCTGGTCCCTAATAATGTTCACGTATTATTATCGGAGGTTCCCTGCAAGCCGAGGTGAATGCCCCCATAAGCTACTGCACCCACCAGACTGCGTCAATGGGCACAGCGTATTCGTAGCAGCCGTTCGCCTGGATGACATTTTTTCGGGACATGGGCATCGATCTAGTTCAACAATAAACGGGGCCAGGCGACTAGGCCACAAGTGGTCCAATCTGCACGGTTCCGTGCCTACTGTAATTGTAACTGATGATACTGTTGAGTAAGCTGCTCCGGAACACCATGTTGAGTACTGTTCCTTGCACGGTGCACGCCAAAACACTTCTGCCAGCGCCAGCACTGTGTGGTCAGATCTGCAACACATCTCCACCTACCCCACTTCAGGAAGAGGGCAATCCCCTGATCTATACGTTCTGTGATGAGATATGGACGTCCAAGTTCTTTTCTCCTACTCCAGGTTTCAGCGATCTTCAACCACTTGCCACAGATGCTCACGACAATAGCCCACGAAAAGTTACCAGCTTCGCCCTTTCCGAGATGCTCGCTTCCAGGCACTGGGCCACAACAATCTGGCTTTTGTCACAGTCACTTACATCGGTGGATTTCCGCATTACCGCTACTTATTGTCAGTAGAATGATTCACCTTTCGCGTCCGCTCCGCTCACATACTTCCTTCTCTTACCACGTCACGTGCCCTCGGAGCCACTAGGCAATGTATAACCTCGCAGTGGGTAGTGGTCATAATGTTTTGGCTCATCAGTGTACGTCAGACAGTGATAAGTTTTTAGGTACATTCAGCGGCATATGTGGATACTGTGTGCGAAATGTGTTAAAGTATGGAGTTAGTAAAGTAATAATAACAAAACGTCGTGCATGATTCGGCAGTTATTAACGCATCTCACTATTGGCGTCATCTTTTCTCAACCATGTGTCGTACAATGATATATTTTTGTTGATGTATGTGGAATTTTGTAGGTGCATATGAATAATATCCGTAAAAAGTGCTCTGAGTAGTGTTAGTTGCAACGATGTAATAAATATGAACATCTTACATGATGTGATTGTTTATGATGTCATATCTCCTGCATTTTGTGTCAGACAGTGATATAATTTTGCTCGTAATCCAGTGACATATGTCAGTAGTGGCTGCAAATATGTGTCACCAACAGAGTTAGCCGTAAAGAAGTTGTAAATTAAAAACCTCATGCTTCGTACCACAGTTTTGCTGTATGAAGAGCGGATATGTAATAAGTGATAAACTTCACTTCTTTCATCATTTCGTGGCGGTCGCCAGCGAGTGTGTGTGTATGTGTGTGTGTGTGTGTGTGTGTGTGTGTGTGTGTGTGTGTGTGTGTACGTGCGAGTGTGGGTGTATGTGTAAATGTGTGAATGATGCGTTCATTACACATGTGTATGGATAAGACTTAACGGAAAGAAATATATTTCACGTTGTAGCACTTCATACATACACATGATGAATAAAACGAATTATTGAATTGTGTGGAAATTAATAAATGGAAGAAGATGAGTGAGGGAGCGATGTACAGACAAGATGATTTCTGCTGTGACTTGCCATCGAATTGCTGAATCATGCTACCGTTTATAACACACGAAGTACGAGCGATGGTTTCCTATCCGATAAGAAACTTTATTCACCTCTGCCACAGTAAAATATCTCATTTATTCCAAAAACATTAAGGAATTTTACTTGACCATTCTCTTCCATAATAAAACATCTCATATATTCCTGAATTTTCGGCAGAAATAAATTTCTCTTGTTACGAACACTAGTTTGCATTTAAAATGGCTACTAGTGCTGGAGGTTAAATACGCAATTAGCCCGTTATCGACTCCAGCAACTTTGTTCATCATCCGACTGGGAATTTGAGGACCAAACGGGTTGTTACTATGCATTAGATTCATTTACGGCTGAACGAAGTAGGGACGGACACGGTAGAATTAATTGCTGCCGATGTGACGTCTCTGCTACAAAATGGAAAAGCTCTATCGAGTAATGACCTCCCTAAATAACAAAAGTTATTTAGGTCGACAGTGTTCTGAATAGTGATAATTAAGGGGTGGCATATGAGTTTTTCGGCTACTAATTGCCTCAGCAAGCGCTGTTTGCTCTCTGATCGTAGATTTTTTGTTTGTGTTACCGATTTTGTCCTCTGACAGCCACCCAAAATGGAGTGTGTACTGAATACACTTTCCTCAAAATAAAGACGCTTCTTAACTGCCAGTGAGGACTGTGCACACAATGTAATAGAATTGGAAAGAATTTTTCGAGATTCGTCCTTTTAGTTTAGGAAGCTCCACGTAAGGAGAAAATCTTATAATTGCGCTTGCCATTTTGCACGACATATTTGAAAGTACCGCTCTGTGGCTACACACTGTTATGTTGGCATGGGAGACGCAGCGGCTGAGACTAGCACTTGCATTGGAGGAAGTCCTTATTTTTCAGCTGCATTCTGCTTTCCCTCTCGTAATACGTGGTTTTAATAATTATCAATGCTTCCCATGGTATTGTGAGCAAATCTGCCTTTGCTGTAAGCAATTTTTTTGTCTTCGTGTGCGTATGGGTGGGCTATAAATGACGTAGCAGAAAGGATATGAAAGGCTGTGACTATTCTTTTTCTCATAGTCCGTGGATAAACAGTATTAAGCGTTCGTTGAAATTCAGAGTAGAGATAATGGCTACCACAGTCACTATGAAGGTGACAGAGATCCACTTTCATGAAATTTTGTAAAGGCCACAACAGTCTCTGATCAGAAATACTTGTTTATTCAATTACGGGTTTCGGTCATTATGGCCATCTTCAGATGGATTTAAAAACAAATAAAATGTGCACATACGGGGTGAGTCGCGTAAGACGTAACATCCCTTTTATTTGCGTTACGTACATCGAAATTCGGTTTTCCGCAAATGTTAGAGCGTCGAGGGGCACGTACTTTTTGTATAGTTAATGCTTTTAGGGTTGGCAACAACGTAGGTTTTGAAGCCAGTACATTTTTTAAATGGAAACGTGTTCTTTTTATAGCGGCATTCGATAGCTCTTGATAAGACAGTTACAATGATACAGCGATTTTAAACGTTGACGTTGAAGCTTGTCGGAAAAAAAATCGAAAAATGTCCTAAAATTAGAGAGCACGGTGGCTGGAATCAGCATTAGTGATCAGACACGCCAAGCAGAGCTCTCCTGCTATTCTGTGTCAGCATGTCAACACGTTTGCCGCTTACCGTGCAGAAATGTGCACCAATGAGGAGGAGTTGGATATACTACTTTTATATGGGTAATGCAAATTAAATGCCGTAAAAACAGTACAGCGGTATAGGGCTATCCATCCGGATCGCAAATGCCCGACGCAGGCCGGCCGCAGTGGCCGAGCGGTTCTAGGCGCTTCAGTCTGGAACCACGCGCCCGCTACGGTCGCAGGTTCGAATCCTGCCTCGGTCACGGTTGTGTGTGATGTCCTTAGGTTAGTTAGATTTAAGTACTTCTAAGTCTAGGGGACTAATGACCTCTGATGTTAAGTCCCGTAGTGCACAGAGCCATTTGAAACTTTTTTGTTTTGCCCGACACGAAGGGCAATTACATGAATTATTAAGGCACTACTGCGGACAGGCTGCTTGAACGTCAAAAAATGGATAAGAAAGTGCAACAGACGGAGAACACGAAGAAGCTGTCCTGGCTACAACGCCAACCAATGTTTGCTCTTTACCGATGAATTAATATTTGCTAACGTGAATAATATCAATTTGCCTACCCTGCATTACTGGGGAGCCGAAGATCCATACTAGTTTCGTCAGGTACAACATCAACAGCCGTGGAGCGTGATCGTATGGTGCGTCATCGTCATTACAGAAAATTGGATTGTAGGACCTTACTTCATCTCAGGCGATCTAAAAAGATATTCGTACGCTCACATTCTGACGAACATTCTGCCATTCCTTCTAGAATAGATACACTGGGTATTCTACAGTGTGTGTGGCTGTAACACGGCTGTTGTCCAGCTCACTCGTAGCGGGTTGCTACTCAAAATGAATGATACCTTCCGTGGACGCTGGATAGGACGAAATTCTGTTGTCGAATGGCCTGCATGGTGCCCCGATTTGAGTCCTCTTGATTCCTTTCTATAGTGAGCTCTGAAAGAGGCAGTCTATTACGGAATCCCATTTACAGCAGGCGATATGTGTCGTTGAGTCACCAGTGCATGCTCTAAGACATCATCTACTGTAATTACATACGTTCATCGTTCTTTCGAACGGCGATGGGAAATATACGTTTCAGTCCATGGTAAACAGTTTGAACACATGCTTAAATATAGGATAAACCTATTTTTGGAACGCAAAATTTTTGTAATGTGATTGAGATGATTAGCACCTCATTGTTAGTAGATTATTTATTTCATTTAAATGTGCACGAAATGGCATTGCAATGTCAAGTAAGTCGAGAACATGTATTGCACTTCGCTAGTAACACTGTCAAGACGCTCTTACGTGCTGCATGAAACGACTTTTCGTTAAGAATATAATCTATTTTGCGCTGTACAGGTGGTCACCAAAGTATTTTTAATAAAATGTTTACTTCAACGAATGTTTCCCATATGGTGTAATTTAGTTCAGTGTCGATAGAGACAGTTGTCCGAGACGATATATTTTACCTCAATGAAGCACACAGTCACGTACAAGAAAAGATATGTCAAAAGTTCCTTCCAATATTTACATATTTAATACAATAGTTGCTTCTCCCCGCGTATGAGAACTCTGAACAGTTCATATCTCGGTTTCATCTCAAATAAATCTGGGAGGATACCCAAATGTAAAATAGTTTTCCTAAGACCTTTGCGATACTCTATATTCTAGCCTATGCCGTATTTCCATACGCATCATTCCTAGGCTATCTTGCATCTAGGTCACAAGTTGGTTCAAGCGGAAATAAGGCTTTGTTCTCGTATCGCAGGCCTATTTTATGGTACACAACAACGCAGCCTAGAGCGAGACGCCTACTTGGCAGTGTTTACACCACCAATGCAGTTTCTGGACATCGTGCTCTCACATTTACGACTTTTGTCAATTTTTTACGTCAGTTTTCAATTTCGCCATTAACAAAGGCTGTATCACAGCAGTTCTCTGCTTAAGATATATCGAATGCAATTATAGAAAACAAAATTGGAAGATGAGCTTACCTATATCGTTCCTAAAAAATTCATTCACAGTTTCTCCCCACCGAAGTACATCACATCACACATACACAAGATGAACACAAACAGAAATCATCACCACTTGGAAAACCCTACGACACACGTAAATGCGAACAGTACATCAAACCAGTCAAATTTGTGTCTGGAGGCACTCGTCACCCCGGGAAAAAGACCAAGGAATAGATAGATACGAAGAGCCTGAATCAATACACATGGAAACAATGGGGCCAGAAACCAAAACAAAACTCAGAACTGTCGGGCCCAGACTTATAAAAGTAGACAAAAGAAATGAGGACAAAACTGCGTGAAACACATGTGACATTTGCAACAATGTCAACGTGCGTCGAGAAACAACCACCCCACTAAACATCAACACCGACAACATAACACATACCGCCAGTTATACACAAATCAGCACGATCGCTGATACTAAACCAGCAAGCACCACCAACATCAGTGAAAAGCGTGTGAAGGCAAAAAACATTGAAGAAGCGTGTGACAAAATGAAGTGTAGCCATGTGGCATCCAAAAGAGATCTTAAAATATCTCCCAATCAGCGGCCAACACCAACCCACAATCCATCTAGTACCACGGCAGAAACCGCAACAGAAACGAACATCAACAGCAAGCTATTGACAATTTAGAATTTAGCTTACTTTTAAACAGGCTAGAGAAAAAAAGAGATAGTGCAGACTGTGCAGCGGATGCTTCTTAGATTTTGCCATCGAAAGGGAGATTTTCTATGTTTTCCAGTAATTGAGCAGACAGACAGAATCATCCTAAGTTTTATGGCGGTGGTGCCGCGACAAACACTTCGCTGTAGAAGCGGCTTACGAAGTCACCGCCACACTTTTAATAGCGGGCCGACCTGTCCGCTGGAACAGTGAACAGAAAGATGAAACTCAAACACTCTGATTAAATGACAGTCGGTACTTATCTTTATTTACGAAGATACAGAAACACAGTAGTGAACTCCGTGTCTACAGAAATCTGTCTAGATCGAGTCGGAGCGGCTAGGTCAGCGTCGGCTGACGACAAACATCAACTCTGCTGCGATGAACACACAACGGACTCGCAAGTACACAAATCGGTGGTGAGCATACCACTGCGCGGCGAATCCAGAACTGTCCTGGCGCTCGCGACTCCAGCGCTTAAGAAGCCAGAAGCCAGCGGTGGCGCGCGCAGACTTGCGGCGATTTCCTGTATCGCTGGCGCGGCTTATGCGGACGGCGTCCGGACTTTGATGCTGCCAACCTTTTGGCAGCGGGCTCGGCTGGCACCACTGGCTAGGATATAACACTAAGGACAGAAAATGTTCCTACTTCAGCATAGCCGCTGCTCGACCTCATGCTACAGGTCTGCCTGCGCAGCTCAGAATCTTTCGATTTGGACAAAAATATACAGATCATGTAAGAACACACGGACGAAAATATTTTGATTACTCACAGACACGCATTAAATTTTTTGTACACTTAAAACGTCCGAAATACATAGACAAAAAATGAATATCTTACAACATAACAGAAACAACTGTACGACAGTTAGCGCGGAAATCCGTAAAATAGCACAAGATTTGCAGGCAGACATCATGTGTCTATGTGAATTTTAAAATTTTCCCTGCGAATTGACTGTTCAAACAAATTTCGGGCTTGCAGCCGGTCGTCATTCAATACCTCGCACGATATTTCAACTGGGCACCTACCAGTCAACTTCAGGTAAGCCGTCGCGGACTGGCGACAACGTTTTTTTTCCTTTATTATTATTTTGAAACCTTTGCAATAAAGGTAGGCCGGCAGGGGACTATCTAAGTCACTCTTCGGCCATAACGAATACAAACAGTAAACAGAAAGACAGAAAAACAATCAAATATGAAGGATAAAAATGGGAGGCAGACATAGCGAAATAAATGAAGCTGTTCACAGGCGCACTGTTTGGATAAAAACGTTCATCACTGCACACAACGGAGAAGACAGAGTTTAGACACTTAAATGGAGGAGCACTAACGGAGAGACAGTGAAGCACCGATGCGAAGAGAAACACGAGCACTGGTGACGATCTCCCACACGAAGTTGCACAGTTCACACGAAAAATCTGGGGGCCTGCCACAGGGAAGTAGTGAGGGTTGGAGGGGGAGGGGGAGGGGTTTGATGCCAGTGGGAGAGACTGAGGGAGGGGGAGGGGAAATGGTAGGGTGTGTGTGTAAGCCCAGGTTGGGGAGGGGGGAAGGGAGGGAGGGAGGGAAAGTGGAGGGAGAGAAGGGAAAGAGGGTGCCCTGGAGGAAAAACAGGGGGAGGAAGGGGTAGATGGAGGGGATGAGGGCATCATCATGGAGGCGGAATTGGCGGAAGCCACCTTGGGCAAGGCTATGAGTGTGGAGAGATGGAGACTGGGTGGGATGTGGGAGTACAGGTGTGGCAGCGAACGGGGTGGTAAAAGATGGGACAGACATGCGGGAGAGGGAGATCAAGTCTGCAGGAGGTGTAAAGGATCCGTATCTGTTCAAGGAAAAGGAAGAGTTGTGGGAAAGGAGTTAAGTCGTAGAGGATCCACATGGGGGAGGGGAGGCGGATGCAAAAGGTGAGGCAGAGCACAACCATCTTTCTTTATTTCCATGGTAAACTGGATGTTACTATGAATGGAGTTGAGGTGATGTAGAAACTCCATCAACTTGTTTTCTCCATGAGGCCACAGTATGAAAGTATCATCTGCATACCTCCAAACAACTGTTGATATCAGGGCGGCTGATTCAAGCACTCTCTCTTCAAAATCCTCCATAAAACGGTTGGCCACCAAGGGAGACAATTGGCTACCCATGGCGACACCGTCAGTCTGTCGAAAATATTCTTGATTATAGGTTATATTCTTGAAAATAGGTTGCGGACAGAACGTGGCTAAACAAAGCAGTGATATGAACAGGAAACTTGTTACCACGGTTTTTTGGACCTATGTGGTTGATACTTTCGTAGTGTGGCCTCACGGAGAAAACATATTAATCGAGTTTCTACGTCACATCAACTCCATTCATAGTAACATCCGGTTTACCATGGATATAGAGAAAGATTGTTGTTTGCCTTTCTTGGATTCCCTGGTTTGAGGGAAGAATGTTGGTTCTGTAGGTCATTCAGTTTATCGGAAGCCCACTCATACTGATTTGTACCTGCAAACATCGAGTTGCCATCACCCATGGCGAACCATAAGTGTGTTTAAAACACTTGTTCATAGAACTCGTACTGTCTCAGATATAGATAGCTTACCTCAAGAACTCGCCCATCCAAAGACAGTATTCAGCGTATATTGTCATTCTATCCGGCAGTTTAACAGTGCACTAATAGTTAAAACTTAGAAGCAGGAAGTGGGTAAAGATTAGAACATGCCGGAACAATCCTTAGCTTTTCTTCCTATCGTTGGCAACACTTGGTTTAAAATAGCAAGAATCCTCAGGAAATTTCAGGTAAAAGTGGTTTCCACGATAAAAGATTGCGGAACTTGTAGAATCAGTAATGGATAGTCTGTTACTACGAAAGGCCAGAATTTACAAGATACCATGCCAATGTGGTACGGCTTATACAGGTAAAACCAAACGTACCGTGAATGAACGTTGCACTGAACATCAACGTTACACCCGCCTTTTGCAGAACATTGGATTTCTAGTGGGCATTCAATGGAGTATGAGAGAACAGTGCTTTTGTCCACAGCAACATCTTTCTGGGACTCCATTGTAAGAGAATCCGTAGAAATACGTCTGGCGATAAATCTGTTGAACTGTGACAGAGGCTACCAGTTGCGTAGTTTCCTCAAATCGAAGACGACAGAGTGCGCTAATGGTCGCCGCAAACAGCAGTGCAGAGGGCGACAGAGTTCCCCTATTCCACCAGGGAGGACGCTGCTGGTGGGCAGTGTGGTCCATCTATCAAGTTTTCGACGCATGTAAAGAATAGTTACAGCGCACTATATATTGCGGAATGGAAGACGTTTCGCCCTACCAGGGTACCCTCACCACCTGGCTCGATAGCCACCATCTCGCCTACCACCACCCTGATGACATTATCCATGCCGCCTCCTTTCTCCAGCAGACCTTGTCTGAGGCCATGGAGGCCCACATCCCTACCGTCGCCATCCACCCGCACCATCCCACTTTACCTCCACTGGCCGTCCTCCGCCTCTGTGAATCCCGCTGTCTATACCCTGCCTTCCTTCACACATGTGACCGGGCATACTACGACACCACCGGCAACTCCAATGACACGTCCAAAACTTGCTCGTGACCAAGAAACTTCGGGACTGGCGACAGACATGCACCCATCTTAATGCTACCCTACCTATCAACTCATCTAAGTACTGGTCAGACTTCTGCCGCCTTACCGGATCAGAAACCGCCTCCCTACTAGCCTCTCCTTCATAATGACCATATCTCTCCCGATAACCTCAGTAAGGCCAAACATTTTGTTTCTCACCTCTCTGATATCATTACCCACCCTGACGATCCCCAGTTCGATTACTCCCTCTTCCTTCATATCCGCAATCTGACACCTCTGCCACTCCACTCGCTCCTGGCTTCAAGTAATAGTACAACATTACACACACCGAACTCAATAGCCTGATCTCTACTCAAGATATCATTTTTACTGTCCGCACAAAATGCAACACCACTCCCTGTCACCTCCATGAAGCTCCTGCCTCCTTCCTCTCCACCCTGGCCAGACTATATAATATGGACTTGTCCAGTGGATTCTAACCGAACCTGTGGAAAACCTCCTGGCTCCTGATGTTCCTCAAACCTGATAAACTGCCATCTGCTGTCTCCTCCTACCATCCCATCAGCCTTACCTCAGTCTTCAGCAAGGTCCTGGAATCCATCCTCACCCAACGCATCCACCTGCATCTCCACCAGCACCGCCTACTTCCCACTACCCAATGTGGTTTTCGGCCATCCTTCTCTGCCGATGAGCTTCTCCATCACCTCACTCACCTCCTCTTTAAACAACTCAAGTACCATTGCTGTGCCATCTTCCTCTCCCTTCACCTTGAATGTGCCTAAGACTGTGTATGGCATTCTGGTGTCCTCCCTAAGATCCAAACCATCACCCTTCCTGTTAACTATGTTCATCTGATCGCCTTCTTTTCTTTCCCAGCGTCCTTCCTATGTCACCATCCACAACACGGATTCCTTTACCTTCTACACCTCTGATGGTGTGCCCCAAGGTTCCATCCTCTCCCCCCTTCTGTACCCTCTTTATGTAGCGGACATGTCGCCTCCTTCACCTCCCTCACACCTTCTCCAGTACGCCGATGACACCGGCTTCCTTGCCCTCGCCTCCACCCTGCAAAGCTCCCAGCAAATTCCCCAATCCCATCTTGACCGGTTCACCACTTGGTGTAACCAGTGGCTGCTCGAAATTAATCCTTCCAAGACCCAGGCGATTATTGTAGGAAACCACGCCCCTTCTTTCCGTCTCCTCGATTTCTATCTCACTATGTACTGCCATCAAATCAACCTCATCCCCACCCTCAAATATCTTGGCGTCACCCTTGACTGTCACCTCTCCTGGACCCCCCATCTCCAGATGATCCAAGCCAAGGCACGCTCCTTGCTGGCTGCACATGGGGTCTGGACACCTCCACCGCCTTCCACACCTGTTTGTGCTCCCTATACTGTGTTACACCCATCCCACCTGGATCGCTGCCACTCCTTCCTTCTAGAAATACCTTCAAATCCTGGAACACCATTTGCTCCACCTCGCCTATCACATCTGCCTGTCCTTCCCCACATGGAGCCTCTATGGCTTAATTCCATATCCACACCTCCTCCTTTTCCCCGAATGGACACAGATCGTGTACACCTCCCACGAGATTGATCCCCCTCACCCACTTGTCTCTCCCATACTTTCCCTCCCCCGTCCACAGCCGTGCCTGTAGTAACACATCCCACCCACTCTCCATCTCTCCACACCATACGGTTGCCAATGGTGGCTTCTGCGAAATCCTCCTCCCTGATGATACCCTCATCCCCTCCATCTACCCCTCCTAACAATTTTGATCCTCCTCTTCCTCCCCCTGTATTTTTCCTCCAGAGCACCCTCTTTCGCTTCTCTCCCTCCTCTATTCCTCCCTCCTTCACCTCCCCCCAGGCTTCCACAGCCCCCCACCACCTTCCCTCCCACTCACTTCTCCTCTCCCACTGGCATCACCACCTCTCTCCCTCCTACCCACACCTCTTCCCTTTGGCAGGTCCCCATCTTTGTGCGTGATCAGTGCATCTTTGTGTGCTAAAGGTTGTCGCCAGTGCTCGAGTGTGTCTTCGTGTCAGTGCTTCAGTGTCTCTCTGTTTGTGCTCCTGCATTCACGTGTGTAAACACGTTCTTCCCCATTGTGTTTAGTGAAGAACGTTTTTTATTCAAACAGTGTGACTGTGAACAGCTTCATTTATTATACTATGTCTGTCTCCTGTTTTGTCCACCATGTTTGTTTGTTTTTCTGTCTTTCTATTTCTTGTATTTGTTAACTGTGACCAAAGAGCGGCATACACAAGCCGCCGCTGACCTACCTTTATTGTAAAGGTATAAGAATAACAATAAACAAAAGAAAAAGAAACATTTTCGCCAGTCTGCGACGGCTCACCTGAAGATGAATGGCAGGTGCCCAGTTGAAATATCATGCGAGGTATTGATTGACGACCCGTTGCATGCCCGAAATTTGTTTGAACAATCATGAGCTTTCAAGGACCTTGTAATAGAAATGGGTAACTAATATGTCTACCAAAACATGCTACCTCAATAACAGGCAGCAACGACTGTAAGGCTGCAATAATGGTCTTAAATAGAACTTATTACATAATTAAGGTAACACAGTTTTTCAATCAACAATTAGTTACCATAGAGATAACTAATAGGAACGTTACATAGGAGATTGCACCAATGTACGCCCAATACAGCCATCAAATACTTCCCTATGCAGACTAAATTAGAGACATATTAACGTATGCCAGAGGCAAAAAATTAGTGATAAGTGCTGACATTAATTCCAGATCGACGCTCTGGAACTCAGATAGAACAGATGACAGAGGATGCACAGTCATCAACAAGAAATACAATAAAATGTAATGAACACTGAAGAACTTATACCAGCACATGTAGGGTTCGATTGTTCGAGTAGTAATATGGACTTAACGCTAGTAAATAATGCACCAATGGCATATGAAACAAACTGGACTGTACAAAACATAAGCAGTAAGGATCATAATGACATAACGCACACACACTCACACCACAACGTTCAAATCACACACCAGTCACTTACTGTTCCACAAGGCATACTGGAACGAATGAACGGAAATTTTACAACAGCAAAATGGTAGAAAACATCAATAGAGCTATCGATTATAGAGCACACAAGCTAACACAGGCAATACAACATACACAAAACACATCAATACCGACCGCAAGGAACACAAAACGTTCACTAGTACCATGAACCAACGAACTCACGAGCCTCAAACAGGATGCCAGACACAAACGAAAATTATATCAAAGGGCGATAACAGATAGGGACACAGGCATAAGACTTGAAGCATACAGGCATGCTCAAGACGTATACAGACATACCCTATATAACGCGTGTGACAACAATGGTAGCTGACATCTTGGATATTCGGGAATCCAACCGGATGTACGCGTCGTTCTCGCACGATATTTCAACAGCGTGCCTCGCTGTCTTCTTCAGGTACTACCTGACACTGGTCCTCTGGTCGATCGAGTCCAGTATTTATGCCTGGGAGGAATTGGGCGTTCCCTAATCGGCCAGCGCCGAGTCGAGTGTTCCATCTGTGGTCCGCGCCCACCAGACTCGACTTCGACGGACCCCTTCAGTCTCGGATGTTCCGACTGCCAAGGCGCCCATTTTGGTCGTCCTCAACGGTTGTGGTTGTCATCTGAGGTGTGTCAGACCCGATCTGAGATGTTGGGTACTCTCTCTCATGACTGTTACTATGATTTCCACTTCTGTTTCGTGATGGGCGCTCCCTCATCGGTCCGCGCCGCGTCGTGTGTTCCGTCTGAGGTCCGCGCCCACCAGACGCGGCTACATTGTCCCTCTCTGGTCGCCAGTGTTCCCTCCGCCGTCCGCGCCCGGCCTGGCCATCTTCTGAAGTCGAGTTCATGATCTGGGGTGTGTCATATCTGTTCTCTAATGTCCGACACCTTGTCTCACGGCTTTTCTCTCGGTCTGCACTTCTATTTCTTGTAGAATTCCGGAGTGACCCGCGTTGAGTTTTCACAAGCTCAAGCGCTGGATTCCAGGCAGTGCTGATGTGGTATCCCGAGTCACAGTTGGATTGATTGTCTGTGACTTAATCTCAATGGCTTCTTTAATGACACTGACCCAAAATCTTGAGGTCTGTGTCACAATCTTGGTGTCATTGTAATCCATTGAGTGACCAAGTTCCAGACAATGTTCTGCTATGGCTGATTCAGTTGCCTGCGTGAGTCTGGTATGTCTCTGGTGTTCTTTACACCTGATGTCCATAGTTCTGGTGGTTGGCCAATGTATGGCATCCCACACCGGGATGATAGGTTGTAAATACCTGGGTTGCGTAGCCCCAGGTAATCTTTTACAATCCCCAGCATAGCCTTAATATTGGTGGGTGGGCAAAATATGCTTTTGATGTCATACTTCTGGAGAATCCTGCTTATCTTGGCCGAAATAGGTCCGGCATATGGCAGGAGTGCCATCTTCTTTGCCTACTCTGGTTCTTCTTCTGGATCCTTTGGGCGGTTGGCAGGCTGAAGTGCCTTCTGGATATCTCTAGAGGAGTACCCATTCCTTCTGAACACTGATTGTAAGTGTTCTATTTCTGTGGCCAGACTATCAGGATCTGATAGGAGTACCCATTCCTGCTGAACACTGATTGTAAGTGTTCTATTTCTGTGGCCAGACTATCTGGATCTGACAGAGTTTGTGGACCAGTGTTTTGAGCACTGCATTCTTCTGTGCCGGATGGTGGCAACTGCTGGCTTGTAGGTATAAGTCTGTGTGCGTAGGTTTGCGGTACACACTGAGTCCAAATGTGCCATCTGGCTTTCTCTTCACCTGAACATCCAAGAACGGAAGTAGTCCATTCTTCTTCATTTCCATTATGAACTGAATGTTCGGATGGCAAGGGTTCAGATGTATCAGGAACTCATCTAACTTCTCTCTAACATGGGGCCAGATGACACAGGTATCATCCACTTACCTAAAAAAGCACTTGGGTTGATATGTGGCTGAAGAGAGTGCCTCCTCTTCAAACCTTTCCATAAATAGGTTGGCCACCACCGGTGATAGAGGGCTGCCCTTCGCCACCCCTTCTGTTTGTTCGTAAAATTGACCCCCATATAGGAAGTACGTCGAGGTCAGTACATGTCTGAATAGGTCAAGGAGAGCCCCATCGAACTTCTCTCCAATGAGCTCAAGTGACTCCTTCAGTGGTACCCTTGTGAAGAGAGACACAACATCAAAACTAACCATGATGTCTGTGTCTGTGACGTGTTGCTGGCCCAGTCATTGCACGAAATCCTCTGAGTTCCGGATGTGATGGGCACACTTACCCACATGTGGTGTCAACATCATCTTCAGGTATTTCGCACTAGGGTAAGTTGCTGCGCCAATGTTGCTGACAATAGGTCGCAGTGGAACCCCATCCTTGTGAACCTTGTGGAGTCCATAAAGTCTAGGTAGTGCTGGCGCTTTGGGACACAGCTTCTTGATGACTTGTTCAGGCAGGCGTGTCTACTTCTACAGAGCCCTAGTATTTTTGTCCACTTTCTCTGTAGGGTCGCTTGCTATTGACCTGCATGCAGGCTCCTCCAGAACTTGTTGCACCTTTCTGTCATATTCTGTGTTCTTTAGGATGACTGTGGAGTTCCCCTAGGCTGCGGGCAACGCCACAATGCTGTCATACTCCCGGAGTCACCTCAGCGCACCCTTTCATCATCTGAAATGCGGGATTTGTGTGGCTTGGTCTTGGTGAGCGCCCTGCAGGTCTCTCTTTGGGTCTCTTCGGCCACACTAGAAGGTAGCGTGTTGGCCACTTGTTCAACTGCGCTGATGAGGGCTGTGACAGGCACGTTTCTAGGGATGACAGCGAAATTGAGGTTGCTAAGTACTTTTAAGGTGGTCTCATCGAGCTGCTTGTCAGTTAGATTGACCGCCGTGCATGTGTCCCCTGTCTGTTGCACCTTGTTGTTGAGGCGCTCAAACTTGGCTAGTTGGCTGCCATTGACTTCTTGCTGGTGCATTCTGCTAGAGACCAGGAGGCACAGTCAACCTGGCCCAACTCTTGAGTGGTCAAGGAAACTGCTATAGTTAGGTGAAGATACAGCAACTCCCTGGACGTCACATTCAGTCAATGGCGCAGGTCGCGCACTCTCTCCGTAACCAGGGCGAGACTAGCTCGGTGTTTGACCCTGTTTGCCTCTCTCGAGTTAACGTGATGCTTGATCCTTGAGAATACCTGAAGAAGACAGTGAGGCACGCTGTCGAAATATCGTGCGAGAACGACGCGAACATCCGGCTGGATTCCCGAATATCCAAGATGTCAACAGATCGCCAGGAAAGCATGAAGAATTACAACAGAAGATTCTATGGGGAGGAGATGTACCGTAACATCAAGAGGCTGGACAAGCTTTGACAAAGGAAAGGGGGGATGCTGTGTTCTCTCAGTTTCCTGCTGAGATTCCGAGAGGGGGAGGTAGTTCCAGTTTTCGCCAGGATCAAGCATCACGTTAACTCGAGAGCGGCAAACAGGATCAAACATTGAGCTAGTCTCGCTCTGGTTAGAGAGAGAGTGTGCGACCAGCGCCACCGACAGGATGTGACGTCCGTGGAGTTCCTGTATCTTCACCTAACTATAGCAGCTTCCTTGACCCCTCATGACTGGGACCGGGTTGACAGTGCCTCCTGGTCTCTAGCAGAATGCACCAGCAGGAAGTCAATGGCACGTCAACTAGCCAAGTTTGAGCGCGTCAGCAACAAGGTGCAACAGACAGGGGCACACGCACGGCGGTCAATCTAATTGACAAGCAGCTCGATGAGACCACCTTAAAAGTACTTTGCAAGGGCCTCAATTTCGCAGTGACCCCTAGAAACGTGCCGGTCACAGCCTTCATCAGTGTAGTAGAGCAAGTGGCCAACACGCTACCTTCTAGTGTGGCCGAAGAGATCCAAAGAGAGACCTGCAGTGCAATCACCAAGACCGAGCCACCCAAATCCAACATTTCAGGTGATGAAAGGGTGGTACTGAGACGACTCCGGGTGGATGACAGCATTGTGGTGTTGCCTGCAGACAAGGGAAATCCACAGTCATCCTAAAGAAAACAGAATGTGACAGAAAGGTGTAACAACTTCAGGAGAGGAAAAGGAGATGGCATACCTGCCATATGCCGGACCTATTTCTGCCAAGATCAGCAGGATTCTCCAGAGATATGACATCAAGAGCATATTTTGCCCACCCACCAAAATTGGGGCTATGCTGGGAAATGTGAAAGATTATCTGGGGCTACGCAAGCCAGGTATTTACAACATACCATGCCAGTGTGGGATGTCATACATTGGCCAGACCACCAGAACTATGGACATCAGGTGTAAAAACACCAGGTGTAAAAAATACCAGACTCATGCAGGCAACAAAATCATCCATAGCAGAGCATTGTCTAGATCTTGGTCACTCAATGGTTTACAATGACACCAAGATTGTAACACAGGCCTCAAGATTTTGGGACAGTATCATTAAAGAAGCCATTGAGATGAAGTCACAGACAGTCAAACCAACTGTGACTCGGGATACCAAATCAACACTGCCTGGAATCCAGCGCTTGAGCTTGTGAAAACTCAACGCGGGACACTTCGGGATTCTACAAGAAATAGAAGTGCAGACCGAGAGAACAGCCGTGAGACAAGGTGTCGGACATTAGAGACCAGATATGACACACCCCAGATCATGAACTCGACTTCAGAAGATGGCCAGGCCGAACGCGGACGGCGTAGCGTACACCGGCGACCAGCGAGGGACAATGTAGTCGCATTTGGTGGGCGCGGACCTCAGACGGAACACACGACGCGTCGCGGACTGATTAGGGAGCGCCCATCACAAAACAGAAGTGTAAAGCATAGTAACACTCATGAGACAGAGTACCCAACATCTCAGATCGGGTCTGACACACCTCAGATGACAACCACAACCGTTGAGGACGACCAAAACGGGCGCCGACGGCAGTCGGAACATCCGAGACTGAAGGCGTCCGTTGAAGAAGAGTCTGGCGGGCGCGGACCACAGATGGAACACTCGACCGATTAGGGAACGCCCAGCTCCTCCCAGTCATAAATACTGGACTCGATCGACCCAATGACAACCAAAAAGCTATTGCTTTAATGTCAAATTTTATTATTGAAGGCGTAGCCGCATGGCTTGAGCTTCTATTCTCAGACCGGGCAATCCTTGCTGCCCCAAATTATTCTGCAGAGCGACCCAAGGACCAGTCTCAGGTAGCACCTGAAGAAGACAGCGAGGCACGCTGTTGAAATATCGTGCGAGAACGGCTCGAACATCTGGTCGGATTCCCGAATATCCAAGATGTCAACAGATCGCCGGGTAAGCCCACTACTTCTGGGAACGTTAGGGCAGGATGACGTCACAGTGACGGTGGGACGAAGGAATACAGCGGAGTTTCTGCTGTATAAACTGCTCCCAGTCATCGATACAGACACACAATACTAAGACAAAACCTACACATACCATACAAAACTGCAACTGTCACCAGTCCTTTTGCGTAAGAAGAGGATTCTCTAGCAGTCTCAGAGCTCAAAATCAAGCAACCACCTGGATCATATGGTATCCACTCGGAAACACTGAAAAAATTAGCACCCCAGATCAGCCCGTTCCTGACAACGTTACTGAACGATGCCTTACGGCTGGGCAGGGTACCCACGGTATCGATAATTTACAAAGTAGACATTAAAAGAAATCAGCGGACAGTGATCCTTCACATCCAAAGACTTACAGGCCAATATGCCTAATCAACACACTAGCAAAGTTTCAGGAGATGCTAATGTGTAAGCACTTGCAAACACACAGAGCTCTCAGGGGTATGAGCAACACCAGTTCGGCTTCAGAACTGCCAGATCAATAGATGATGCCATCAACCGGGCCCTCCACATAGTTAACACTTTTTTTTTTTGGGGTTGTAAGTCTTCTGACTGGTTTGATGCGGCCCGCCACGGATTCCTCTCCTGTGCTAACCTCTTCATCTGAGAGTAGCACTTGCAACCTACGTCCTGTATTATTTGATGGATGTATTCTTAACTCAGTCTTCCTCTACAGTTTTTGCCTTCTGCAGCTTCCTCTAATACCACGGAAGTCAGTCCCTTATGTCTTAACAGATGTCCTATCATCCTGTCCCTTCTCCTTATCAGTGTTTTCCTCATATCTATTTCCTCTTCATTTGTTCACAGTACCTCGTTATTCCTCCCCTTATCAGTCCGCCTATTTTTCAACATTCGTCTGTAGCGCCACATCTCAACCGCTTAGATTCTCTTCTGTTCCGATTTTCCCACAGTCCATGTTTCATTTCTATACAATGCCGTTCAGCAGACGTACATTTTCAGAAATTTCTTCCTCAATTAGCCTCCATCGCTATCGTCGAGAGCTATTCACTGTCTTCACTGCTGTTGTGGTGGGCTTATATAGCCTGTGGATGGCTTCTGATTGGCTTGCTTGTGATTGGTCAGCGATTACGTGCTGCTGTAGCAGACGGTGTCAATGTCTGCGCTGGTGGCGCGACCGCTTCCGTGGGAGCGTAAACCCAGCAAGGAATATCTCTGCTGCTCCTCTGCATCGAGCGCCCGTTTCCATGCATCGCTTAGATAATATCCGCTATCATGGTTTAAACTTTTCTCACCCGTTCTTATTTCAACAGCCTCCCTGGAATTTATAATGTCCCCTGTGAGTGTGGATGCAGTTACATAGGTCAGACCATTCGTACCGTTGCCGGCCGCTGTGCAGGACACCGACGACATATCTAAAATTGGGAACTAGAGAAATCAGCAACTGAGGAGCAACACCTGACTACCAGACACAATATACGGTTTGATAAAACCCATGCCTCCACATACTGGGAGCCTGTTACTAAGGAGTCTCTTGAAATAAGAATGAGCGAAAAGAACTTTAACTTTTCCTTCGGCAAATAATTTAGGGATGCTAATATGGGCCATCAGTCAGTCTAACTGATGGGACTACTGTAATCCGTAAGAAGTTGTTAACATTACTTAAGTCACTACAGGAATATAAAATAAAAATATTTCCTCTAGAGCTTAAAAAGAAGTTTGTAGAGTTTATAATACTCCCCATTCTTCGTTATGGTGGTCGTGTTCTCCAAAGACTTTCGTATGGGGACTCATGTCGTCTGGAATTGCCGATGAATGCTCGTGTACGACAGAACTGTGATGTACGCTATTTCGACCGTATCATTCCTACCTATGAACAATTATCATTTTCTCTAAATCATTTTCTGTCCCAGGAACAGTACTTGGGAAAAATCTTCCTGAAAATATTAGAGAAAGTAAAATACTTTCAAACCTTGAAAGACAGGTAATGGCAGACCCTCTGTCACAACAACTATCTCTTCTCCCATTCACCTACGACAACTATCCCTCCATAACCTCTTTTTCTTCCCTGCTTCTACAGAACTCTCAACTGAAATTCTTTCATAGCAGGCATTGTCACTTTCATTTCAAAAACAGACATAATGTCTTACGGGATAACCGCAATCAGTGATTTTATAATGTTACTTAAAATCCGTCTTGATTGCAAAATTTTTTATTATTCATATGACCGGTTTCGGTTCATTCAGAACCATCTTCAGATCTGATATTTCAGTTACAGGAGTAACCCGTCCAAATCCAGCACCTTTTACATGCTACGTCACATAGCATGTGAAAGGTGCTGGATTTGGACGGGTTACTCCTGTAACTGAAATATCAGATCTGAAGATGGTTCTGAATGAACCGAAACCGGTCATATGAATAATAAAAAATTTTGCAATCAAGACGGATTTTAAGTAACATTATACTTTCATTTCAGTCTTGTCCCTTGTCCTTTTTCTCTATCCCTTACACTTCTTCCAATACCAAACAAGATTTGAAAAATGCTAAACTAATCGTTATTACTATTATTACTATTATTACTATTATTACTATTATTACTATTATTACTATTATTACTATTATTATTATTGCCAATTATTATCTTCATTAATAAAGCAAATTTCTACTGTAGTGACCGTTACATAATGGGTTTTTTGTATTTGTCCTTCCTGACCAGATACAAAAAAGGGCGTTAAGGTCCTAACCTTGTAAGTATGTATGTTTGTATGTATGTTCCTCATCTCCTCCTAAGCTACTGGACCGATTTCAACAAAACTTAGTTCACATCTCCTTTACTGTCAGACAACAATCTCCGCCATGACTATAGTCACCAACCTATGAAGTTATCAACACTGAGATACGAGAAAATCTACCGCATCACATATTACATTTAAATTTATGACCTCTGTCCACTAGCTCTATTCGCAATAAATTTCGCACAGTATTCAAATACGCCACTAAGTGCATCTACAAAAGTGTGTCATAGTTCAGGAGATATGACGTTATAAACACTGAGATGGGTAAAAAAATGCCGCGTCACGCATGAAGTTTAAATTTATTACTTATTTGCTACGTTTACTCTTTACTACTGAGGCACTCTCACAGTTGAATTAACTTAAGCAAATCCCTGACACCTTTACAGCTTTCAACTGCCAAGAGCAAACGGCTTAAGGCAGGAACAGTAACCATGTATAGATCTAAAAAGGGTAGTTACAATGAAAACGTTTAGAAAATCGCGTGGTAGATAGGCATAGCAGATGTACTTATACATTCGTACATTACGCATATTTCTGTGTACGACTGTTTCATAGTTTCAAGAGTGTTTTCACGGATGCTAGGTAATGATATTTTTTCGATATTACATTACAAACACAGTTAACATTTTGGTTCCGTTTCTAACAGGAAACAGGCAAAATGAGAACACGAACATTGCTGGGTTTGTCATATAGTTAATAAGGAAAATAACACATGATGGTGACCTAACTGTTGTCATAATACCGCTGGCTAGAGTTGGTATATATTGTCCCAGCGTGGGCGTTAGCAGAAATCCATCGGTGTTGTGTATTCGACACACGTAGTTTCAGCGACAGTAATAGGTCGAAAGTTTGGCCTTGCAGCTACAAGCTCATCGTGCAGTGTCATGAAGTAGACAAAGCCGCTGGCCAATGATCTGTCAGCGAGCCCTAACGCTTCCAGGCTTCTAACTAGATCCGTCTGGGATAGTCCACTAATACCCGTCACCACTATCCACTGTCGTGTAGCAACAGTGTTCCTTAGCCCACTAGCCACTGCCCTCTCCTCAGCTGCAGTGATAGACCTGCTGTACGGAAGCATCGGTATGTAAAGACCGCTGTTGTTCAATAAGCATTCTTCACTCTCTGCGCTCCGTAATTATGGAGGTGCTGTCTCACAGCTCGTCCCACTCCTGTTTGGAGACGAAGTAACCATCCTGAAACCTTAGTTGCAAGGTAGCGGTCAACACACACACACACACACACACACACACACACACACACACAACACCAGTTCACCAATACTTGATGTCCTTTTTGTGAAAGAAATGGTAAGGTGGCCGCATGTACATTCTTATGGATAGCAGATCTCATTGATTCCTTGCAGCAATGCCCATTACTTCAGCAAGTTCGGTAATCACTGTACTAAAGTGAAAGGAAACAGTGTTCGATGCTTTTTTCTTCTATGAGGTATCTTTTTGTTTGATTTCACTTTTTCCCTGCAGCCAGCACAGGTGTGGAGTACCTTGGTAAAATAATGAAATTGCTGTATTTCTATGGTCTCATCTCAATACAGTTTTCATTATTATTACATTTAAAATGGGGTGTCAGTGGAAGCGTACTGCGTCCAAGACCGAGAAATTGTCTTTACTTATTTTTGAGCTCATGCTCTTAGTTGTCTTCGAGCCTTCCTTCTCCAAAGTAGCTCATAATCAGGATCTCATTGCAGAAGTCTGTCTCTATACTGTACACTCTGGCGACATACATATGAAGAGAGTTCTGCGTTGCATACTTAACAGGTAAGATCTTACACCCAAAGCAGACTGATATAAAAGTCTGCTTCATTCGCTAGTTTTATAAAGAACGATGTTGTTTAGAATATGCTGCAAATAGTCATCACATTCCTCATTGTGTGTTCACTATCTGAATGTTCTCAGTGCAATGTGAGTTGTAACATCTTAAGCCAAATCTAGCAGTAATGGGCATCTCTCCGTTTTCTGTAACATTCCTCTCATAACTTGATTTTGAGGTATTTAGCACAGATACTATCACACTCGTAATAACAGGATCTCTCCCCACTGCGTACCACCATGTAATGTAAAACGTGTTTTAATGAACTAACAAAAAACAAACATTATAGATATTCCGTCCAACAGTAGGGCGTATTTTTAACACACATTACATTCATGAAACAAAAACAATAGATTGGGAGTCATACTGACCACAGTACAAAAGAACATGAAGAAATTTTGATATTTTTTAGTTATGAAATTGCATGAAACAATATTTGAAACAGCTGACTCAGAGAGAGGTACTTTTATATTTAAAAATTTAAGTTGGCAACAAGGGAGACATGATTAACCAACGTGCTTATTCGGTCATACTGACCCCAGGGGAGGGGTGGGGGTTAGTAGGGGTACAAGAACACCAGACGCAAGAGAGCCTAACAATGGGAGCAAATGAAAGGGCAAAATAATATGCTTTTGTTACGTGTGTTGTATGTAACAGCTCTTAGACAAAAAAAATATGATGCTATTTTCATTAATGTTTGATTCATGAAACGAACAGTTCAAGTTGTGGTAGTTTAGACCACAGTGGTATCAAGAGGGTTAAATGAAATGTTGGGGTCTACATTAGTAACAATGTAATGTACATATTGTTACACAACGTTTACAGTTCCCTCTTTACACTGTTTTTCATATTATCTACTCTTTCAGGCTATAAAATTTGCTACATATCTTTGTAGTATTGTTATACTGAGAATAATGGTTGCTATATTTTTATAAGTTTTATGTTGTGGATGATAGATTACAATACACATGCAGTTGCACTTCTTACGCTATATATATTGACATGCTGCCATCTCCGATGCAAGAAATGGTATCCAAGGGTTACTCATTTCTCAGTACTTGATTCACAGTCATCATCTCTCTCACATTCACGCAGTATTTTGTACGACCTTGAAGTAATTAGAATTCTGCTTACTCTTTGCAATTGACACCAGTATTATTGTGAAAGTCGTTGAATGTAAGTCAAATACGTCGCTAATGGAGTAGTTCTGATAATAGCACGTGGCTTTCAGAGAACTGATTGAGGCAACAAAATGCCGTACATAGAGTACCGGACACTTAACTGTTCTAAAAGCACCATTTACTGGTTCTAAGCTGTCCAGTAAGTAAAGCCAACGATTAAGAAGTCTTAGAACTGAAAGCTGTTTTGAAAGTATCACGTTTTAGATCTTTCGCAGAAAGTGCGTCCTGATGTCTTCACTTTACGAATAATCTCTACTGCCAGTGACGCCTACGCATCAAAGCCTCTTTAGATTTTTTATTTTCACTTCATTAGGTCGTATAGTACATTTAATTACCTCCATTTTAGCCAGTATTAATATGCATCTACATAAGCATTCGAACACTTTCTCACATAATATTGTTACTGCTTGATAATTTTTTACCGTTACTTATTCATTGTTACTGTGATTAATAATAATGTATACTTTGATTACTATGCGAAAACGCAGCTCTGTAATGAATTTAAGCATGTAACAAAACGAAAAACTTGTAAATGCAAGACATATTGCATAACACGGGTACACCTAAAGGAAGAATGTATAAGTTCCTCGCAGTAGCTAACAACTGTTACTTATAAGACTTTACTTATCCCCATAATACCACATATCTACTTTTTTATTTGCTTAAATTCTTTTGTTTATATATTTTATAACCAGCACTGTAAACTCTTTGCTGAGTCTTCCACCACCAAGTAGCTCTGATCCCAGGGAACCTGATGAATATGTATCACTAAATTTATTCGTTGAATCTAGATCTTTTGCGTCATAATAAGTTGAAAGTCGTGAAAAACATTTTGGAAACAGTAAAATAAAACTAGGTCACTGGGATGAGAAGACAGCATTCTCATCACATGGAAGAAGGCTTAATCATTTCTGTGCCTTTAAAAAGTTGCATAACATATTTCATTGATATGCGTAATGTTAACTTGGGCAATCATTTGTTGTGTCAAGCCATCACTATTGTGATGCGTTAGAATTATAAATATCTGTGCACATTATATCTGCGATATTTATTTATTACAGTTTATCAATGCAGCATACACACGGTTAGGTTACTTTATTTCATTCACCTTTTCCTCACTGGACATGAATCTCAGTACCTCTCATCAGAGACTAATAGCTGCAGCTTCATCATAATGTCTCACTTATTTAGTACCCTGCTGTTCATATAAATAAAACAAAAGTATGCTCAAACTCCTTCTCTTTTTGCTGTCCGCTTCTAGAACGAAGTATCCTGCCTTCTTTACACTGTTAAAATGCCTTGTTGCTTTCAAGTACAATTTGAAGCTCATCTTTCCGTCACCCTCAAAATGTTTTCCCAAGAATTATCGCTGTGAGACTGTAAAGCCAAACTTCCCCCTGCATTTACACTTCTCTTTAAAGTACGAGTATATACACCAAGAGCACAAAAAAACAAAGATCCAGGTATACAATGAACACCAACTTTATCTGAATTTTTGGTTGGGAATCATGTGTAGGAACAGACATAAACGAAATAAAGTTTTCGTGTTTGAACGCAAAACCGAACTTCAGGACAAAGGTCTGGTATTGGAGAAAAGAATAGTTATTAAGATCATGATGCACTTTGTGTGGAACCAAAGTCGGGAAGGGCCTAGTTTCAGTTATCGTAATGATGAGAAAATTCCAAGTCCAGTGAAGCTGAATTAAAACAGAGACTGAAATATTACAGATCTGCTGGTCGGTCACCATATCAGGGCCACATCATCTTCTGGATGTCCATGTTGCAGGAACCAGGACAACAAGGCTGGCTGGGACGGAGAGGTTTCCCAGGGCAAATACACTCGTCTAATTGCATTTCTCGACGCCAGTGTTGTGTCATGTGGCCGGTAGAGGGTAGGGGCCCATGGTGGTAGTGACCTCTGCTAATGCTCCGGTCGCTGTCTGCTGGCCTTGTGTTGTGTGGCAGCAGATGCAATGTGGATTGTTGGCAGAGTAGGAGTGAGCCCACAATACAGCGCATTTTATTTCCATTTTTCGCGTCAGCTTCCAATCCTGTGTTCTCATTAATTGTGTATTGTCACTTTTCCCTGTTGCTACCTATTCGACACCTTCTCTCATATTCACTGTTGCTAGTTTAAATATCTTTTAACTTCTCTCTATTGCTATAATTCTCTCGAATAAATACAACCTTGAGTTCGCTATTTTCTCCCCCTGTACCATGGCACTTACTGACTGTTTTATTATGTTGTGTACTAGAAATAAAATATTATGGCAGTGAATATAGTGCAACATATGTAGAATACGGATATAGATCTAAGAGTGGGCATAATTGCACTAATATTGTCAGATTATACATACGGTGTATTTCGAAACTATGCACCAGATTAACACAGGAGATAGAGAACATCATAAAATGGACCTGCCAGGTTAGTCGAGAGCGCTAATGCGCTGTTTCCTGGACTCGGGTAGGCGCGCCGGCCCCGGATCGAATCCGCCTGGCGGCTTAACGATGGAGGCCGGTGTACTGGCCAGCCTGGATGTGGTTTTTGGGCGGTTTTCTACATCCCCCTAGGTGAATACCGGGCTGGTCCCTACGTTCCGCCTCAGTTACACGACTCGCAGACGTCTGAACATATTTGAACTATTCCATGGATTACTCTAGACACAGAGTGTCGGGGTTGCGGTGCGGGGTGGCGGTGCCGGGTGGCGACGGGAAGGGCATCCAGCCACCCCTTAAATTAACATTGCCAATTCCCATTAACCATGCTGCCCCTGCGTCAGTGTGGGACAACGGCACAAGCAAATGAAAGAAAGAAAGAGAACATCAAAAAATAAATGTTCTCTAATGGGAATTTGTGATCCTAGAAACAACTTACACGCAACGTGTTTTAGCATACTCTTTACAGGCAAGTACAAGAATGCACGATCATTGGCATGCATGCACACAGTCCATCATCGACCACTGGCTGTTGTATCTCTTCAGAGATTCCTGGCACGATTGCAATGGTACCAGTAGCGATGGCAGTTCTAAAGAGGTCTGTTTTCACAATGATTTGAAACACTAACTGTTTCATAGGCGCGCATAGGAAGAAATCCAGGCACATGTGCTGAAGTGACCTGTGTGACTACGCCAGAGGGTCACCCGAGCCGATCCATCGATTCCTCACAGTTAGGCTGAAATGCGCTGGCGCCTCGTCGTGCTAGAATTAGATGCTTTGTATAACATTCAGAGGTATATCCTCCAACACTTCTGGCAACACATGTTCCATGCAGATGCAATATCTCTGTCCGCTGAGGCGGAATGGAAGAGTTTGTGGTCCAATCAACCTCTCGCCGAGACTGCTGGCCAATGAATCTCTATTGTTGTGCACGAGATGAGAACCTCTTGATTTCATATGTACCAAGACTTCCGAATTGTGGATATCTGAGTGTCACTACACACTCACAGTTAGCGACACCAACACAGCAGCTTGCGTCAACACCAATAATGAAATGGTGCCCAACATTGCAAACTGACTTGAGACCCCATAAGTTCTATCGAATTTTATTTCTTTTGGTCTTCTCTACCTACCGTATTAATGTCAACGGTTTCGAAACACGCTGTATACAGCGTGGTCCATTCATCGTGAATGGGCCAAATATCTCACGAAATAAGCGTCAAACGAAAAAACTATAAAGAAAGAAACTTGTCTAGCTTGAAGGGGGAAACCAGATGGAGCTATAGTTGGTTGGTGGGTTGGTTGGTTTGGGGAAGGAGACCAAACAGCGTGGTCATCGTTCTCATCAGATTAGGGAAGGGTTTGGAAGGAAGTCGGCCGTGCCCTTTCAGAGGAACCATCCCGGCATTTCCCTGGAGTGATTTAGGGAAATCACGGAAAACCTAAATCAGGATGGCCGGACGCGGGATTGAACCGTCGTCCTCCCGAATGCGAGTCCAGTGTAGCTATGGTTGGCCCGCTAGATGGCGCTACCAAAGGTCAAACGGATATTAACTGCGTTTTTTTTTAAATAGGAACCCCATTTTTATTGCATATTCGTGTAGTACGTAAGGAAACATGAATGATTAAGTTGGACCACTTTTTTCGCTTTGTGATAGATGGCGCTGTAATAGTCACAAACGTATGGTTCACAATTTTAGACGAACAGTGCGTAACAGGTAGGTTTTTTAAATTAAAATACAGAGCTTAGGTACGTTTGAACACTTTATTTCGGTTGTTCCAATGTGATACATGTTGCTTTGTGAACTTATCATTTCTGAGAACGCATGCTGTTACAGCGTGATTACCTGTATATACCACATTAATGCAATAAATGCTCAAAATGATGTCCGTCAGCCTCAATGCATTTGGCAATATGTGTAACGACATTCCTCTCAACAGCGAGTAGTTCGCCATCCGTAATGTTCGCACATGATTGACAAAGCGCTGACGCATGTTGTCAGGCGTTGTTGGAAGACCACAATAGCAAATATCCTTCAACTTTCCCCACAGACAGAAATCCAGGAACGTCAGATCCGGTGAACGTGCGGGCCATAGTATGGTGCTTCGACGTCCATTCCACCTGTAACAAAATATGCTATTCAGTACCGCTTCAACCGCTCTCAAGCTATGCGCTGGACATCCATCATGTTGGAAGTACATGGCCACCCTGTTATGCAGTGCAACAACCTCTAGTAACATCGGTAGAACATTACGTATGAAATCAGCATACATTGCACCATTTAGATTGCCATCGATAAAATGGGGGCCAATTATCCTAATGCCGCACCATACATTAACCCGCGAAGGTCGCTGATGTTCCGCTTGTCGCAGCCATCGTAGATTTTCCGTTGCCCAATAGGGCATATTATGCTGGTTTACGTTACCGCTGTTGGTGAAGGACGCTTTGCCGCTAAATAGAACGCGTGCAAAAACTCTGTCATCGTCCCGTAATTTCTCTTGTGCCCAGTGGCAGAACTGTAAACGACGTTCAAAGTCGTCGCCATGCAATTCCTCGTGCATAGAAATATGGTACGGGTGCAATCGATGTTGACATAGCATTTTCAACACCGACGTGCTTGAGATTCCCGATTCTCGCGCAATTTGTCTGCTACTGATGAGCGGATTATCCGCAACAACAGCTACAACACCTACTTGTGCATCATCATTTGTTGCAGGCCTTAGTTGACGTTTCACATGTGGTTGACCACTTCCTGTTTCCTTGAATAGCGCAACTATCCGGCGAACGGTCCGGACACTAGGATGATGTCGTCCAGGATACCGAACAGCATACATAGCACATGACCGTTGGGCATTTTGATCACAATACCCATACATCAACACAATATCCATCTTTTCCGCAATTGGCAAATGGTCCATTTTAACGCGGGTAATGTATCACGAAGCAAATATCGGCCCCACTGGTGGAATGTTACGTGATACCACGTACTTATACGTTTGTGACTATAACTGCGCCATCTATCACAAAGCGAAAAAAGTGGTCCAACTAAAATATTCATATTTCTTTAGGACCTACACGAATATGTAATAAGAAATGGGGATTCCTACTTTAAAAACCGGATTTGATATCCGTTTGACCTATGGCAGCGCCACTAGCGAGCCAACCATAGCGCCATCTGGTTTTCCCCTTCAAGCTAGACGAGTTTCGTTCTTTGTAGTTTTCTTGTTTGATGCTTATTTCGTGAGATATTTGGCAAGGGCACTATCAATGGACCACCCTACATACACTGGCAACTGTAAGAAGGATGCAGGGATAATGAATTAATTAACCTCAACTCACTCTGTATGTCCATGAATTTGATCATCGCATATAAACAGATATTTTTCCGAGGGCGATAGTAGTCCTCGAACAGTGGTATTCGATCGTGTGTTGAGTGCATGGTTTATACTTTCAACGTGAGAGCGAACAGCTGTGACTTCGCAGCATATGTGTCCCCCTGCCCTGAGCAGAGTCGCAGCTACAGCAGAGGCACGCTTTTGTGGGAAGCGCATTTGCGGCGATAAAGGAGCGCTTGGAGCCTGGGGGCTGGCCCACACCACTTTGTCCTGCCAGGCGGACGGATGGACGCGTGGATGTAGCACGCGCGGCCGCCTCGACGCAAGCTCTGGCGTTTTCACGCCGGCTTGCCTGCGGAGCCGTTAAAAGGATTGGCAAGTGGCCAGCCGCACGCACACCGCATCGAATCACAAGCGTTGCTCCTCCCCGTGCCAAGCACCCACTTCTCCGGGGATTCCCATGATATCTCCGAGTGCATAGTGTGATAAACCTTTTGCATTTCTTTTATGTTTTCGTCTTCTTTAAAGGCAAAGAGAGAAGATGAAGCGGTAGCCCATCATTGATCCTATGCCTATCGTCATGTATTTTTGATTTTCAGTTGCTAGAAAAGAGAGGAGATTGTCTTGTACCAGTAGGAGGAAGGAAGGATTCGCGTTCAGCTAGTGAACGAGTGAGAAGCACGCCATTTTTAGCGAGTAATTGTAGACCGCCATTTTGGGGTCGCTATGAACAAGTGAGGAGTATGTATTTCATATGTGCATCGTTTAGAAAAATACAGTATTGTTTTATTAGCAGAAAGGTCGTGTGAGTTGTTATTTCAAATTGTATGATAATTACAAAAACTGAAGCCCACCTGTGTACTTTGGAAAATTACGAAGATCCGATAAGCTTAATGGGAACACGGTCAAGACTTCAAAGGTGAACACGGTGACCAAACGTAGCATTATAATGAATGGTAAGCACAAATCTACAACGTAGAAAGAAACTACTGCGCCCTGCAAAATAATATGAACTAATACGAACTTATTTCCAGGCATAGCTCAGCTTATTGTGCTTGTCATTCATGCCGAAAAATTTATCTCATCACTTCAATACATTTTAAAAAGCCACTCATTTCAACATTTTATTATCATCTAATCCATTATTATATTATATTATAAAGTGGCGACCGTGACTGGACTACTTGTTCTGTTGGGGCATAGTACGTAAACCAAATTTGGTATTTCATAGCACAAGCTACGTAAATGCTGTTGCAGTGTTATACGTGGCGCCGTGGTCTCTTTATTTAGGGAGGCAGTATAATACAACCAAGCACAAGTCACTCATTTGAAACAGCAAAAATTCAGCTCTCTTGTTGTTATACTTTGGTAGGAATACTTAAAGGTATTTCGTTTTAGACACCATTGTTTGTATGTGGCACTAGACATGGGCCCGGTGCTGATGCTGTCATATCGTTGGATCGAATCCCGGACAGACCCATAAATTTTCCATCTGCCTTTTATGCAGCCTTCAGCTCGCAGTGATGTGAAGAATCACCAGGAACGACCAGTGGTTCAGATTTAACATTAAGGTGTGAGTCAGTTCGCCCAACTGGATAACTGGAGTGCGTTAGGCACACATACAAGTAGCCAAAATGGCTTCTAATTAAAAGACATGCACTTGGCCAGTAAATAAGGCGAAACAGTTATTGTGTACGCAACACTCCATACGTTAAGATTCTTTTGCATCGTACCTGTCTCTCTCATTGACCACGTCAAAGCATCGCCGTCATTTGATTATACATCTTTTCAACCTAATGCGTTTGGCTTAGTTCACATAGCGAAGAACTTCTCAGACACATTCCGGGTTTTTATTAAATGGTGATGGATGCGATATTCTGTCCAGCTTGAGATATCAATCTACGTTTCTCAGATTTATTAAGTATAAGGGAGTAATGCACCTTTTGTGACGTAACATTCTAACTATTTTAATTCCACTAATTACAGCTCTATTTTACCATTGTTAGATATAGTACAACTACCTCTTTTAAGCCTTGCCTTAATCAATTTAAGTCCTTCATAAAGTCTACTTGAAAAAGACAATGTAACAGGACCACAATAACGATGCCAGATAAGAAACTTGTAATCCCCTTGTTTACAATGAGCATGTCCGATTGCTGCCTTGATAATGTCCCTGTTCGTAGAGGGAGCGTGTCCACAGTTTTCCTCAGTTACGTCATGTCGAGGTGTATGCCATTAACTCATAATGAGATCCCACGGAACTACCACTTTGCTGGGATATGTATTGGTACGTTTCAATCTACATTCCCTAATATTCTATATATTTTCTATGCTTTTGAGGTTGGGTGATTAAGCATGGCAGCTCCGGTGTGATGGTGTTCCTGAGTGTTCATCAAACGAAGAACATATATACGCGTGGGGCCCTAGGAATAAGACTGTTGTCATCCTAGAAGATGTCTCTACAGATTGCTCTGAAAGCTGATAAAGACGATACAAAACAAAGGCCAATACATGGTCAGAGCAAGTACTGAAATAACCGTTTATGTAAGAGAAACTCATTGTGTGGGATCAGGTACTGGTGTGAAATGCACCTCCAAAGCAAAAGAAACACCACCTACGTCCTTTAGCATACATCCCCCCCCCCCCACACACACACACACACACTACGGATCGGGCGACAGTCACCGGTGCATTAAGACGCCTTGTATCGTTTGAAAAGCAACAGGAATGTGACTCCTCAGATCATAATACACGCTTCCGGTGATTTAGTATGCAGTTTGTGTGTTATTTGAAGATGTTCAGCTTTCTGTGCAGCTGTGGTAAAGGTTTTATGTGAGGCACCTACTCCAAACAGCTATTCCAAGAAGTTCCTTTCGAAATAGTAGGAAAGCGGTTGAGAGGAATATGCATTCACTGACATCACCAAGCCCTGTCTGGCTTCAAACCTGTCATTCAGATGGCGAAATGCTTGGTGCTTGTGGCTTATAATCTTTCTACTACCCACGATTTTTACCACACCTTCCTGTTGACACACCAAGAAATCGGGCAGCATCATTCACTGCGTTATCGTGGGCACATCGAGGCACGATAGAGTTAAAAAACATTTTTTTCCAAATCATCAGTCTTCTGACTAGATTGATGCGGTCCGCCACGAGTTCCTCTTCTGTGCCGAACTCTTAGAGTGGCAACTTATAATTTTAAAATGATGCTTACATTATGATTTACACCTAAGTCTAGCGTTAACTTCAACATCGACGTGTAAAATTTCAATATCCTACGGCTGGTCAAAGTAAGACACCTTATAAAACTAGGACGCTCGAAACCAGGATGTATGAGTATATACGTTTGGAGCAGAGAAGTGTACGTAATTCAGAAAACCGGAAAAGAACAGAATCGAATAGTTTCGAATTATAGTCGTACTGCTTTTGTACACTAATATTCATGCTTTGCTCAGCGTTCAGATTTATGGCTTAGGGACAATGTTGTTGTGTTTAATGCAACACTTAAATACACATTGTAGGGTAATCATGATGTAATGATGTTTGCTATTCAACCAATTTCGGTTATCATCTACTCTTTTTCAGGTTACCTTCCATTAGGAACGCGGATGCACTCAGCGGCTGTGATATGATTTACAAATTATAGAGCGTCAGTCGTCCTTCTCTTGCAAGTTTTATTTCACAAATCCAGATTTCGGCTAGTGTCTATCCATTATCAATGCACTATTTTCTAGTCTCAATGCATGTCAGTTCCCTGTTTTCTGGCGTCAGTATTCAAAGAACTGTGGAGATGCCCGAACAACAGAGAACTGGCATGCATTGAGACTAGAAAATAGTGCATTGATAATGGATAGACACTAACCGAGATCTGGATTTGCCAAATAAAACCTAAAGAAAAAAGGACGACTGATTGCTGTGCTCTATAATTCATGTATACCTCTGGTTTTTGTTATGATTTATATTGATTAAGAACGTTACATTCTATAATAACGTCATTTCTGCCTCCTCTTACTTCTTTCATGTGTCTTCGGCTTAGTTTCAATCCACAGTGTGTGCCCATTAGTTGCATTCAGTACCTCCTACAGTTGTTCTTTGCTTTCGATGAGAATAGATGTCGTCAACGATTCTAATCTTTTTATCCGTTTATCCCGAAGTTTAATCCCTCTGGTGATCACTTTCTCCGTCATTACTTCTTCGATGAATAGATTGAACGGTAGGGGCAAAAGAGAGCTACCCAGTCTACTTAATCAGATTACTTTTATCTCCATATTTTTCCCTCTTGGTTTTCGTGTACGTCCCACATTACCAGTCTTTCCCCATGGCTTTTAAATATTTGCCTGAGTATTTCGACAGTATTGAACCATTAAATTGTGAAACACTATTTTCGAGGTCGATAATTCCCACAAAAGTGTCTTGTGTTTAAGGTGTCTATATAAAAATAAGGCAATAAATAGTCTTACAACATAAAGGAATACCGGGAAAATGTTACATTGCTACTAAACCTTCATAAAGTTTACTATTCCACATTTTATTCGATGGAAGTCACAATTTATAGGTTATACATTAGTTAATTACCATTAATAGTCCTCCAACGGCGCGGAGTGTACCAAATTAAGTACAAACTGTTACGTTTTATACCTTACTGAAGTCGTATATTTTACGAGGGTTCAAACACAAGAATAATTTAGTGCATATTTATCTCATAAACCACTGAATACACAATGGTCCATGCTCGTGGCGAAGAACCATAAAATTCTATTTCATTTCCTTAACCAAGACTGAGGCGCTTACTGAAACAGTAATGCCTGTTGTTTTTCCATAAAACACACTGGATCACGCCTAGCGTGTCATAGATAAAAACAAGCTGCTGTTCAGCCCCAGTACACTTCCTTTCAGGAAGTTGTTTTACCAGTGCCTAGACTCAAGGGACGTTCACACACAACACAGTGCACCGCTTCAATAACAAAGTCAACAGCCTATCACCGTCAGATGGAAAGCAATTAGGTAGTGCTCCTTGTGAGCCCCAGAAGCCGTTTCTTCAGCTTCTGGAATTGCTCTGCGTCCGAGCAGGTAAAGAGAGCAAACGTTCCACAAAGATAACTACACGACAGACTCGTTGCTCTGCCCATGGTCTCTCTCGGCAACTGTCCCGCACACATAATTTTTTCAAGCCCCTCTGCTGCTTTTCTGCTTTGTGTCATTCCTGATAATGACCCTTCCACCATCCACCATCCACAGTACGCACGGGTCACGCCGCACTGTAAGCTCTCACGTGTCTACCGCTGCCGTCCTCTGTTGGCGCAAAAGCCACACACCAATGACCACGATATCTGGCGCCGTGAGAATAGCCGTGCATTTCGACACGGCTCATTGTTAATCACCCAAACCAGAAAATGGAAATGATTAATACACTTGTAATGCGCGTAAGACTTATATGCCAGCCAGAGAATATTGCGCGCAAGATGCAAAACCTGGAATGGCTTCTGTGGAGACAGAAGCATTACCGTAAGACGTAATACGAAACCTAACAGTGGGTTAAGTGACACGTCGAAAGAAGAAATGCCGAGTATGACCTTTCTGCCATACACTGATAAGCCAAAACATAATGACCACCGACCACCGCGACGCTGGATGACGCCTGGTGGCGTTGCGGGTACGTGACTTGGTACCTAATGAACGTAAGCGGAGCAGACACAGGTGGGTATCACCCTAACAATGACTTGGGCTGCAAATGAGGAAATACATTGGGATAAGCGACTCTGGCGAAGGGCAGATAATTATTACGCAGAGCATGTGAACGAGTGTTTCGAAAACGGCGAAACAGGTCGAATGTTCACGTGCTACTGTCGTGAGCATATACGGAAAGGAGTGGAAGGACAGTGAAACTACCACTAGGTGCCAAATGTTTGGGCGTCCACGACTCTTCACATTAAGTGGAGTTCGGAAGATTGTCTGCTCTGTTCAGTAGGATAGACGATGATCTGCGGCATCTCTTCCGGAACACCACAATGTTGGTGCATGCACAAGCATTTCCGAGTGCACCGTTAGTTTAACGTTGTTGAGCATGGAGCACTGCCGCAGACCGTCCGTACGTATTCAAACGTTGATCCAACGACATCATCAGTTATGATTGCAGAGGACGCGGGACTATAGGGAATCGACCGTCGATCAATGGAAACGTGTAGGCTCTTTGGGTGAATCACATTTTTTCTAATCTACAGCGATTATCGTCTCCACAAACGCCGTCATTGAGGTTAAAGCAGGCTTTAATCGTACAGCGAGAAACCGACGGAGGCTGGTGGGAGCAGTATAATCCTATGGGAGACATTCTCCTGCTCTTGTAAAGGACGTGTGGTAGGAATCAAAGACGCGCTGACAGCTGCGACCGTCTGCATTCCTTCACGCTTGACTGATCTCATGACGGCGTTGTCATCTTTCAGCTGTATAATTGTCCGAGTCTCGGAGCCAGAACGGTGATAAAGGGGTTTGAGGAGCATTTAGTGAACTCAGGGTCTGAATGACCAAATCCGGCTGATGTAAATCCTATTGAACCCATCTGGGTCACTATGGGGCGCCATCACCGCCTACGCAAATCAGCTGCCCATAATTTATGCGAATAACGTGACCTGTCCACATACCTACACAAACCTACTAACTAACTGTAGGATCTCTGAATCTGTGAAGTATTTCGATCCGAAGACGAACAAACAAGCAATGAAGCAGGTGGTCATAACGTTTTGGCTCATCGGTGTGGAAATTGGTAACTTCTTATGGGAAAAAATTGCTGAGGTCATCGGTCCGTACACTTACACACTACTTAATCTAACTTGAGCTAAGGACAAAAAACATACACACACAAAGACGCATGCCGGTGGGGGGGGGGGGGGGAAACGCGCGAACAGTGGAAACTGAAGAGATGCCTAAGACAGCTCGGCAACGCCACGCCACGCGGCCGGCTCATCAGTGTGTATCCACAGGGTGACGGTGACGGACAGAATCTACATCTACGTGCAGCATTCTTAAACCATCGAAAGGTGCTTGCCATATGGTACCATATACTGGCGATTGGCATTTCGTTTCCTGTTCTGCTTACGAGATGCATTCAAGATCTAAGGCCTCCAATTTTTTTCTAATTAACTACTCACCCGAAATCGATTAAACTGGCGTTACTTCTCGACGTAATCGCCCTGCAGACGTACACATTTTTCACAACGCTGACGCCATGATTCCATGGCAGAGGCGAAGGCTTCTTTAGGAGTCTGTTTTGACCACTGGAAAATCGCTGAGGCAATAGCAGCACGGCTGGTGAATGTGCGGCCACGGAGAGTGTCTTTCATTGTTGGAAAAATCCAAAAGTCACTAGGAGCCAGGTCAGGTGAGTAGGGAGCATGAGGAATCACTTCAAAGTTGTTATCACGAATAAACTGTTGCGTAACGTTAGCTCAATGTGCGGGTGCGTCGCCATTTTAAATATTTAAAAGAGGTCTCATTCTCGCCGCTGGCGGTAAAATTCCTTCTGCCGTACAGTGCTGCCATCTCTGGGACGTATTGACAATGAACGCGGCCTCATTTTGAAACAATGCGCATGTTTCTATCTCTTTCCAGTCCGGAGAAAAAAAATCGGGGGCCTTAGAACTTGAATGCACCTCGTACAAATTACAGCTGGGGAAAAACGGCTGTTATAAAGCCTCCGCAAGAGCTACAATTTGTCGCATCTACAGCGTCCTTACGCCAAATGTACGTTGAAGACAGTAGCAATCTTCCCGCAGTGGGCCTCCAATGCCCGTTCTCTAAATTTCAGCAGTTGTGCCTTGTGAAACGAGAGTCATTTTCCCCCATAACATTTGCGTGCTGAACATCTTCCGGTCACGCGTCTAGCAGCACACCTCTGAATTGCTACGATGTTTTCTTTCCAACCGATCTTCCCAAACACTCTAACAGTGATAGAATGAAAGCTGCTGGCAGACCTTTAGAGGGTCATGGCTCACGAATCTCTTCGCTCGTACGTTTTCGTTCACAACTGCGCTGAACATCTTCAGTTGACAAGACTCAATGGAGGAGCGACGCCTCTGAAGATTTGCAGCGCAGGTCTGGACGATAAGTTAGGAACAGACGAGTTTCGTGGACAAGGACCTTATACCACGAGATCTTTACCAGAAGCACTCGAACAGTACTCAACAGTCAGCCACACTAGCATTTTATACGCCATCCCCTTTACGGGTAAGCTACGCTTTACAAAAATTTTCCAATAAAACGAAGTAGAAAATACGCCATATCTACTACCAACCTTACATGCACGCTCCATTTCATATTGTTCTGGAATGTTACGCCTGGATGTTTAACCGACGTGACTACGTCAAGCTCCATCCTACTAATGCTGTATTCTTACAACGCAGGATTGTTTCTCATTCTTACCCTTATTAACTTACATTTTTCTACATTTAAAGAAGCTGCCACTCATAGCACTAACCAAAAATTTTGCCTCTCTTGTATACTCCTACAAAGATGTAATTTACGAGGGGGATTGTAGGCTCATACCGTCGTTTGAATTCCTTACGAACTCTCGCGTGGAGGACGTAGAAATCGACCTCCATGGTGTAGAGAAGCATGGAATCGGAATTCGATTTTTCAGAGTGTTCTTTGCGGTATTGGTCCCTTACTTAGCTTGCATTTATCGCGAATCTCGCACCCAACACAAAGACCCAAGCCACTGAAGAAAAGCGCAACTGACTACTGTATGCAACAGAATCCTTCTATACATTCCGAATTCAATTACAATAAATTTACTTCGGGCCGAAACGCTTTTGTGTGCAAACCAACACTGATTTAGAAAGCATCCCTCGTGCGAAATTCACCGTGCCCTTTTGTCTCATGATATCGTGCAAACTGTGGATGAAGGGCAACACGCAGACTTCTAGACTTCTGGAAACACTTGTCACGGTGGACTACTTTTTGTTACAAGATACGTGACTACCTCGAAGACTTTTTACATGATAGAACCCAATCCTTTATGGTGAGTGTTAGTCAAATACAATGATATCATCAGGAGTGCCAGAGGGAAATGTGATAAGTCCAGTCTTGATCTCTGTATACACTACTGGCCATTAATATTGCTACACCACGAAGATGACGTTGTAAGTAGGCTGTTTAGATTTTTATACTGGTAATGCCACGTAGCGCTCTGTATCACTGGCTGTGCTGTGTGCAGTATGTGGCTAGTTTGCATTGTTGTCTGCCATTGTAGTGTTGGGCAGCAGCAGCTGGATGTGAACAGCGCATAGCATTGCGCAGTTAGAGGTGAGCCGCCAGCAGTGGTGGATGTGAGGAGAGAGATGGCGGAGTTTTGAAATTACATATATTATGACTTGTGATGATATTAAGGTAAATACATAGTTCGTTCTCTATTAATATCTTTCATTTGCTAACTATCCCTATCAGTAGTTAGTGCCTTCCGTAGTTTGAATCTTTTATTTAGCTGGCAATAGTGGCGCTCGCTGTATTGCAGTAGTTCGAGTAATGAAGATTTTTGTGAGGTAAGTGATTTGTGAAAGGTATAGATTAATGTTAGTCAGGGCCATTCTTTTGTAGGTATTTTTGAAAGTCAGATTGCGTTGCGCTAAATAATATTATGTGTCAGGTTAAGCACAATCGTGTAAAATTGTTTTAAGGGGACGTTTCATATGGCGACCCTGCCAGGATACCTCACTGGTATCTTCTGATTTTTTCTTGTAGTTTGTGTAATTAGTGTAGATTTTGTTTATTGCTAGCACGTAATTGTACAGAGAATCTCCTTTGTAGTTGCAGCCTTTCATTGTTGTACAGTAAAACAGTTGTGGCATGCATGTAGATTTGCACCAAGTATTTCGCAGCTGCAATTAACTGGATATTATGTTCATTGCTATGTTAATGTGTTCTCTTATTTTTGCTCTTCAAATTGTGCTTTTCTTTGTTATCGTGTGAAATATTGTGACAATAATGACGTGTGAAAAACGTAACACTCGGCTCCAAAGTAAACTGAGAAATAATAGTGACGACGAGCGTAGCTTAGCAGCACCACTGGGTAGTGAATTAACAGACATTCGAAGTAGTAATTTGGTAATTGTGCATAGGGAGATGGAGCGGGCGGCCAATAATGGTGTAAACAGTCAAACAGGTAGTGAACAGGGAAGCATTATCGATCGATCGGTCGGCAATAGCTCGCCTCAGGAAACCGAAATGATAGGACACAATTTTGCAAATACTGTAGATTCAGGTTTTGCGTCCTCACCGTTTTCTCAAATGAGTCAAGACACATTTCCAGCTTGTCAAAATGTGAATGTTGCCGGTGAAAATGCACTGCCAAAAAGCATAGAGAAACAGATTCCAAACACTAATACATTATTATTGCAATTAATGCAACAAATGGAACAAAATCAGAGACAAACACAGCAAAAGCTTCAAAAGTTAGACACAATGGAACAACACCAGAAACAAACACAGCAACAGTTACACACAATGGAACAAAATCAAAGACAAACACAGCAAAAGCTTCAAAAGTTAGACTAATTGGAACAAACTCTCGAACAAACACGTGAAGATTTAACTGCTGAGTTACATAACATTGAATCGAAATGTCAGAAAGTGTGTAATGACGTAAAAACACAAATTTGTGAGCATTTCCAACCTATTTTTTCGCGGCATGAAAATGCATTACAGAATCACGAAGCAGCCATAAAAGAAATGCAAACCATTGTTCATGAAAATCATGAGACCATGTGGGCTAAAATTGACTCAGTTGCATCTACCAATTTGGTTACGCAACTTGCAAAAACTCAGGAAAACTTAAAGGACACAGTAGATTCGATTACAACACAAATGGACACTCTGAAACTTGGTTCAGAAAAACACACTGAGGAAATGTGTTCACTATCGGAGAAAGTAGCCGAACTTTCGGATCAGGTCACTAACTTATCTACAAAGGTAGATGATGATCTGAATGACACAAGACCTGTAGCCTTCACTGACACAGAAGAGTATGAACAAATTAGGAAACTGAAACAAAATCTGAATCAAATTAATACGCAATACCAAAGAGAAATCCGGGAAGTACAAGATCAGCTGACACAGGTAATACAAGAATTACGTATTTCAGAGGACACTCGCGCTCCAATACGGGAAGAGGGACATAGAAATACGGAACAGCCACAAAATAATAACACAGGGCATTTCGGAAGTTATGAAAGAAATTGGCAATGTGCACCGAATTTTGAGATGGAACCGCCGAAACGACGTAACAATGACCGACATGCGACTCGCCGACATGATGATTTTGATAATAAGGTGTTCATTACTACACGTAAATTCAAAACGTTTAAGAACTCTGCCAACGACATTCATCCACAAGCATGGCTCCATCAATTCTTTCATTGTTTTCCTCCCAACTGGTCATTGGAGCACAGGTTAGAATTTATGTGTGGCTACTTGGAGAATGAACCAGCTGTAAGAATGCGATCGGTCATACACGATTGTCACAGTGAAGAAGAATTTTATCATGCCTTCCTCTCAGCGTATTGGTCTCAAGCTACACAAGACCGAGTAAAACATAGCAGCATAATGATGAAACGTTTCGAACAATCTAAATTTTCCAGTCTTGTCAAATATTTTGAAGACATGTTGCACAAGAATCAGTACCTGTCAAACTCATACAGCCCCTCAGAACTCATCCGCATTTGCTTAATCAAATTACCTGAAAATTTACGGCATATTATTTTGGCAGGACGTTGCAAAGACGACATTGAAGCTTTTCAGGGACTCTTAGAAGAATTAGAAATTGACACAGACAGTCGTGGGATGCGAAAACAGGAAAACAATCACTACAGATCACATCCGTCACAATTCCGCGATGACAGAAATTATACACGACAAGGCTCTTCTTATGACGTAAATCGTGACCAAAACAGACACCACCCGTATGACAACCGTTGGCAGAGTAGTAATAATTACATGGAAAGATCACCTCTCCGTGGTAATGACTATCACAGAGACAATCAGAGAAACAGACAATATGGGAACCAAAATAATTACTATCAAGGGAGACAGAATAACTTTAGACGCAATGGTCCAGCGCGCAGTTACGACTCAGGAAGAAATTCTCCACTACGCGACCGACAAGAAAGAAACTACAGGAATTACCGACAAAAAATTACCGACAAAACGACAGACGTGAATTTCATCAGAACTGGCGGGTTTCTAACAGAGCTGGGCCCTCTCGGCAAGGCAAATATGTAGAAGTTAGGCCTCCTAATCCCAGTAATGACGCGCGCCAACAAAGAAACAGACAATGACTCACACCGCAGGCAGTCACTTGCGCCCGCTGGCTCAAGGAAAAATAACATTGACGCTAACCGTGAGCAATATTCCAGTATTCTTTACCGACGTATACCACATGATAATTGGGTTAAAGTTGAAATTCTGCGTGCTAGGAAGAGTAAAGGTTTACACCACATTTCACATGCAAAACCGTTTATTGAAAGATAATCTGCTTTTTAACTTTGTCTTTGCCATAAAACGTTTCACTTTACGTTACTAGTATGCTTTAGAAACTGTTACCATGCAACAATGTTTAAACTTAAATATCCAGTCAAGAACCAAGAGAACTTATTCAAACAGAAATTACGAATGCATTGTTATTGCGAACAGACGACACAGTGTTATTGTGTGTGTACATTCTTGCTTGTTACTTGCACGATTACGTAACGACTATGAGGCTTACATACTTAGGACATATACTGGTACTGCTAATGAGATTTTAATGCAACATTTTGGTTTACTTGAAAATACATTCTGAATTAAAGTACTTTCTGAGAGATACCAGATGACACAGTGGTTAGTTTATGTGACAGCTACATGATTATATCACGACGTTACTAATGAGTGACAATTTACAATGTTGCTTTTGCGGTGTATCTGTTTTGTATCTGCACGGTTTTTCTGAATTCTTCTGGAAAGCAAAACATGTTTTAGTAGTAACTTTT
The DNA here is from genome assembly GCF_023864275.1 of Schistocerca cancellata. Taxonomy (NCBI): domain Eukaryota; kingdom Metazoa; phylum Arthropoda; class Insecta; order Orthoptera; family Acrididae; genus Schistocerca; species Schistocerca cancellata. The sequence goes on along the minus strand of NC_064628.1, from coordinate 728,988,283 downwards.
GTGGTATAGCTAAAAGGAGACAGCCTTTTCTGTAGCACAACAATACGTTACAGCACAGTACTTTCTTCATCACGGCAATAAGCGTAATAAGTAAGATATCTATACGCAAAGCATTTCACTTTTGTTTATCATGAGGTAAGTACATTGACTTCTGCAGAACTTAGCTTTTGGAGGACGATAACTACGACACTTCCACAGAGATTATCTTACAGCAAGACGCACATCTAGCGCTACAGTACATGTATCTGAGTGATTAATTTTGTACTTAAAACATTTATTTTTGAAGATATTTGAAGTACAATGATACAAAGGTTTTCCGTGATACATTTCAATCCATTGCTGTAATCTGTAACACCTGAGGGTATAATTACAATAATCCTCAGGGGGGTACATGCTTACTTTGTGTACCATGTGTTTGGCAAGCACAAGGAGCCCTACCTAATATGGTATTTGCTTATACAACTTTACACATCTGTACCATATTTCTCTAACACATAATTACACAGCTATCTGATCATTTAACTGAGAGAGACAAACATTTCTTTTTACTACATCAGTGACAGATGTTTACGTAATTACACCATTGGATAACTTCACACTTATGAAATTGTATTTTGTCTGTACTTTGTGAACTGTTCATATTTTTTCAGAACCATTGTGATACTATGAGAGCTTTGAATGATGTATTTGGTATGAGATCATGATTTTTAAAGTACGTTTGTGGCAGATGACACTATTGAAATGAGCAGAGAATATTTTTTATGGTTTGAAATTATTGCAGAAAGCTACGACTTTTTTGAGGTTTGACTGAGGTGTTATGATGTTATTTTTAAGACGACGATGTGTATTATGCTGTTGAGGTATGTTTATGTCAATACGATGATGCTACCATATATGAGGAATGTGATTACGTGTTTATATGTATATGAATAATGAATAGAAGTTAGGGACTCTTGACTTGTGAAAAAGGATGTTGGAAACCAAGAATCGTACTTTAAGAGTTATGAAATGTGTGTAAATGCGTGAATGTATCACAATGCCGGCGAAAATTTTTTTTGGACACTGTTATATTCATAGGATTTTGTTTCTACACATTTGCACCGTAAATTCTCGACCTGTGAAATTTTTATATTAGACTGTCACTGTTGCGGAAACTGCTGTTGTAAATATTTCGGTAAGAAAGCCAAGTACCTTGACGTAATGCGTCTTGAGCGGCCAGCTGTGCGTCGCTGGGAAAAAGCCATTAGTGCCTCTCAGAGGCACAGCTAGAAAAAAAGAAAGGGGAGGCCATTGTCCTCGCTATTGACGTTTCCTTGTTGAAAGCATACTGTGGAGCTCGTAATTTATGATATTTACTAAAATGCCTAATGAAATGACGAGAAATATTTTTACATCTGCACACCTGATTATGACAAGTGTCTTTTTACGAGAGTTGAGAGAATTTCTACTAGCTTATGAAATGTCACATGACTATTGAATGATATTTTTATGCTTTGCGTTTCATAGTTGCTTATTTCATTTGATACCTGTTTTCCAGCTGTGTTGCAGCTTTGGTTTTATAAAATAAACTTAGATGCATTTGCTAATGTGAACACTTTCTGTCAACAGATCTATTAAATAATAATTTTGTAATCCACTTTCTTTAAAAAAGGAGCACTTGGAAAGGAAAGAACAATAAGAAGGGACTAGTAACAGTAACTGGACACATTATTTTCTTTTCAAGTACATGGTAATATTTTTTTTTACAATAAGTTGTTGTGGTGCACCACTTTAATTACATAGACATTAAGATGTGAATATACATTTCCCTTATCTGCATTGTTGTTTTTACTGTAATAATTTTTCTGCTTGAGCTATGTCATGTTTAGGTATAAGTTGCTGCTTTTTGCCAGGCATATTGTTATTGAATTTGACTTTGTCTTACGCTGTTAAGCCAGTTTTACTACGGATTTAGTTTTCTTGTTGCTGCACATTGGCTCATATTAGTTTTAATGTTGCATTGCTTGGTAATTTAGATTTACTGTAGCTTGCTTTGCAATTTTCCATTTTTTTGCATTGCTGTTTGTGTTAATTTGTTATGTGCTGCTGCATTGCCTCGTCCCTTAGTTTAGCATCTGAGCTCAGTAGATTTAAGTTAGCTTAAGAGGGGTAGACTATATAAGAAACTGACTATGGAGAATAGGTAAAGAATGCATTGCGAAATTATATGAAAAAGATTTGGGCCAAAATGAGTATTGTACAATGAGAAACAATTATTTTGAAAGAAATATGAATAGAATACAGGAAGGAGGTATAGATAGGACTTTTGGGAATAATGATAAACGAAGGGACATCTCCATGCAAAATACTGCAGTAAAACAAACCCTGTCCTTTCCTTTTGTGTTATCCCACTATGTGTTTGTGTACCCTTGTGTATTTGTTTTCTTCCTGTCTCTGTGTAGTTTCATAGAATTTTTTCTTCTTTTAATATTAAGCTACATTCAATATGATGAGGAATACTGTTATCCTCGAATATAATTGGCATTAATAATATGTTATTTACCTTGTAAATATACTTAGACATTATTTATTCTGTTTTGTTTTACTGCTCATGTGTAAAGTTGATGTTTCGAAAGTTATTCTGATCTTTTATGTAGGTACTTATAATTCCTGTAACACTGATGTATATGTTATTTCGATTCTTTTGTAAAGCCTGTACTACAAATGTTATCTGTATTGTTATGTTCTTTAATGATGTATTTTATACCTATTCTCATGTTATAATATTGTAATTGACACCAGTTAATCAAATTAAGTAACTTGTAAGTTCCATTTCACTGCACACGTTTCTGTTGGTCATAGTATATGCACAATATGCGAGAAGTTGGGACTGTTAGTGTCTGCACGTGTGTTACTAATTCAGCAAGGGACTGGATAACAGCATTGCTGGTTCTAAGGACAATTCCAGAAACTTTGTGAGTGCACAAGTGGTGGTTCATGGACTTGCTATATTAACTGCAAGACTCTTCAATGGTGATTGTGCACCCGCACAGTCACAACAGATGGCTGCTGGCCATCCCTACAAGGACTTCAGTGGGTCTGCATCTTTGATGACTCACCAATACCATTATTTCTACGAGGACTACAGTGGGTCTACACCTTTGATGACTCACCAATACCATTATTTCTACAAGGACTGCAGTGGGTCTGCACCTCTGGTGGCCCACCAATACCATACTCTCTACCAGGACTCCAGTGGGTCTGCTCTGTGATGACCTACCTACCAACCTTCTTCAAAACGTCGAATGACTCTGCTGTGGGTTTGCTCTCTTGTGGCCCATTACCTGTCTGCATGTCAAGAGTCAGCACTGTCTTTCCGTTGGAAGGACAACACTACTTCTTCAAAACTGCATGGAAATCCACTACTTCCGTGTGCATTATCTTTTACTGCACAGACTTTGAAAAAAAAACCACTGAAATTTTACTGTGATGAATGATCAGGACTGTCTTTATGGACTGTGAGAAAATTTTAGCTTTTGACAAACATTGTATCAATAAGTGTGTGCATTGGATACCTTTGTTAGTGTAATTATGAAAAATTTTATAAATCATTATTGGCCACTGGCCAAAAAAATTTGTAAAATTTTTTGTGGGGAGCATGGGGGCTATGTAAGTAGGCTGTTTAGATCTTTATATTGGTAATGCCACGTAGCGCTCTGTATCACTGGCTGTGCTGTGTGCAGTATGTGGCTAGTTTGCATTGTTGTCTGCCATTGTAGTGTTGGGCAGCGGCAGCTGGATGTGAACAGCGCTTAGCATTGCGCAGTTAGAGGTGAGCCGCCAGCAGTGGTGGATGTGAGGAGAGAGATGGCGGAGTTTTGAAATTACATATATTATGACTTGTGATGATATTAAGGTAAATACATAGTTTGTTCTCTGTTAATATCTTTCATTTGCTAACTATCCCTATCAGTAGTTAGTGCCTTCAATAGTTTGAATCTTTTATTTAGCTGGCAATAGTGGCGCTCGCTGTATTGCAGTAGTTAGAGTAATGAAGATTTTTGTGAGGTAAGTGATTTGTGAAAGGTATAGGTTAATGTTAGTCAGGGCCATTCTTTTGTAGGGATTTTTGAAAGTCAATTTTCGTTGCGCTAAATAATATTGTGTGTCAGGTTAAGCACAATCGTGTAAAATTGTTTTAAGGGGACGTTTCAACGTGCTACGGACACGATATTTAACCGACAAGAAGAAGATGCTGTGATATGCTAATGATTAGCTATTCAGAGTATTCACACAAGGTTGGCGCCAGTGGCGACACCTACAACGTGCTCACATGAGGAAAGTTTCCAAACGATTTCTCATACACAAACAGCAGTTGACCGGCGTTGACTGGTGAAACGTTGTAGTGATGCCTCGTGTAAAGAGGAGAAATGCGTACCATCACGTTTCCGACTTTGATAAATGTCGGATTGTAGCCTATCGCGATTGCGGTATATCGTATTCCAACACTGCAGCTCGCATTGGTCGAGATCCAGTGACTGTTAGAAGAATATGGAATCGGTGGGTTCGGGAGGGTAGTACGCAACGCCGTGCTGGTTCCCAACGGCCTCGTATCACTGGCAGTCGAGATGACAGGCATCTTATCCGCAAGGCTGTAACGGATCGTGCAGCCACGTCTCGATCCATGAGTCAACATATGGGGACGTTTGCAAGATAACAACCATCTGCACGAACCGTTCAAGGACGTTTGCAGCAGCATGGACTATCAGCTCGGAGACCGTGGCTGCGGTTACCCTTGTCGCTGCATCACAAACAAGAGCGCCTGTGATAGTGCACGCAACAACGTACCTGGATGCACCAATGGCAAAACGTCATTTTTTCAGATGAATCCGGGTTCTATTTACAGCATCATGATGGTCGCATCAGTGTTTGGCGACATCACGCTGAACGCACATTGGAAGCTTGTATTCGTCATCGCCATAGTGGCGTATCACCAGGCGTGATGGTATGAGGTGCCATTGTTCACGTCTCGGTCACCTCTTCTTCGCACTGACGGCACTTTGAACACTGGACGTTATGTATCAGATGTGTTACGACCCGTCGCTCTACCCTTAATTCAAATGGTTCAAATGGCTCTGAGCACTATGGGACTTAACATCAATGGTCATCAGTCCCCTAGAACTTAGAACTACTTAAACCTAACTAACCTAAGGACAGCACACAACACCCAGCCATCACGAGGCAGAGAAAATCCCTGTCCCCGCCGGGAATCGAACCCGGGAACCCGGGCGTGGGAAGCGAGAACGCTACCGCACGACCACGAGATGCGGGCCCTTCATTCGATCCCTGTGAAACCCTACATTTCAGAAGCATAATGCACGACCGCAAGTTGCAGGTCCTGTATCGGTCTTTCAGCACACTGAAAATGTTCGACTGCTGCCCTGGCCACCACATTCTCCAGATCTCACACCAATTCGAAACGTCTGGTCAATGGTAGCCGAGCAACTGACTCGTCACAATACGCCAGTCACTACTCTTGATGAACTGTGGAATCGTGTTCAATCTCCATGGGCAGCTGTACCTGTACCCGCCATCAAGGCCGTTATTACGGCCAGAGGTGGTTGTTCTGGGTACTGATTTTTCATGATCTATGCACCCAATATGCGTGAAAATGTAATCACATGTCCGTTCTAGTATAATATATTTGTCCAATGAATGCCCATTTTTCATCTGCATTTCTTCTTTGTGTAGCAATTGTAATGGACAGTAGTGTATTAAACTTTGCGTAGATGGAGGTTCTTGGTGTGTGGAAGGGATACCAAATTTCTAGTTAGAGAAGTCTTATAAATGTGCAAAGCAGACAACAGTTTCTACAGGAAAGAGGATGACCTAAGTATACGGGTATCCGAAACGTACAACCTTTGCCGGTAGTAGCCACAGCATGAATGACTAGGAAAACCGTCAGAGGCTGGTGTGACAGGTACACACAGTTTCCGTACCCCAAACTTGTCTGCAGTCCCCCAGGACACATGGAGCATGAACCTTTGACTGTACCAGCCACTCGTATAGGTGACACTTTGGGAAAATTGTTAAACAAACGTTCGCAGAAGAACCAGAAACAGAGGCCAACAGGCGACAATCACTACATAAATATCTGAAAGAATGCGGGTTTATCACCACAGCGGTTACTAGCTGTCAGGAGAAACAGTGTACAATGAAGCTATGAAAAATCACTTAGCAATACATGGTTTGAAGCGCCTTCCTGGCGCGGTAGTGACGACTCAGTCCGCCCCCATAGCTGAATGGTAGCGTGACGGACTGCCGTCCTAAGGGGCCTGGGTTAGATTCCCGGCTATGTCGGGGATTTTCTCCGCTCAGAGATTGGTTGTAGTGTTGTCATCATCATCATATCATCCCCATCCGGCTCGCAGGACACCCAATGTGGCGTAGAATGTAATAAAACCTGCACCAAGGCGGCCGGACCTGCCCCGTGAGGGGCCTCCCGGCCAGTGACGCGAAATGCTAATTTCCAAACAGCGACGACACAAAACACAAGTGAGGAAGAACGAAAGGGTAAGAAAATATGATGAAGAGAGCACAGCAACCGCCATAACACAATTCCCCAGATACGTCGCTGAAGAGGAGAACACAGCAAGCGCTGTCGTGAGGAGTGTCCGCCCGGTTAGAAGCGCTATGTCATGGATTGCGTGGTCCCTCCCGCCGGGCATTGGTGTGTGTGCGTGTGTGTGTGTGTGTGTGTGTGTGTGTGTGTGTGTGTGTGTGTGTAGTTTAAGTAGTGCGTATGTCTAGGTACCGATGACCTCAGCAGTTTGGTCCCTTAAGAATTCACAGACATTTGAACATTTTGAACAGCAAGTGTCGTCACTCATTTCCCAGGCACCTCCATAAATGAAAGAGGAGTCAAAATAAGTGAAACGTGTCTCAGCTTATCCGCAGTTATACGACCGTTTCTGATGAAAGAACGGTCAAAGTTTTAGAGGTATTTTCGAGATACTTAATGTGTCTTTTAGCGCTCACTATTCTCATACTTAATTGTGGCTCAGCGGTTAGCATCTCGGTTTATTACTTTCCCCCTCATCTAGAAATCCCAATTATTAATTTTGTTTATCATTTTCTTTTAAATACCCATATCTATAGGAGATTATTACGGGAATGTTTCACAGTGTACCGGGTGATCAAAAGATCAGTATAAATTTGAAAACTTAATAAACCACGGAATAATGTAGATAGAGAGATAAAAATGACACACATGCTTGGAATGACATGGGGTTTAATTAGAAAAAAAAAACGAAGTTCACAAAATGTCCTACTGATGACGCTGGACAGCAAAACGTTAGTGACTGTGCATGACAATCATCTATAAAAGGAGCTGTAATGAGAGAGAGAATTGGATGCACCAACAGTCGCAGCATGCGGACGTTACCTGAAAAGGCGCTTTTAGTGAAGCTGTATTACCAGAATGGGGAATGTGCTAGTTCAGCGTTACGATCCTATCGCCATAGGAAGGGATTAGAAGGGGTAAAGGTCCATTGGCAAATGCAGCTGTGACGAGAATGATTTCGAAGTTCGAAGCCACGGGTTGTTTAGACAATAAACCCTGTAGTGGCCTACCGAGCACAAGGCGTAACGCTGCTGAGACAGTTCAGGAAGGAATGGTGACTGCAGCGAGTTCGTCTATGCACGGGGAAGTCAGCACTCGTGCAGTCACACGGCGCACCGCCATTCCATACACTACTGTTTGGTTGGCACTGAGGCGTACCCTCCGATGCTATCCGTACAAAATCCATCGGCATCATGAACTGTTACCTGGCGATTTTGTGAAGTGGAGGGCATTTGCGGTGTGGGCGTTTCAAAAGATGGCGGAAGATGACGATTCGTTGAGGAACGTGTTGTTGACCGATGAAACTCATTTCACGCTCCGAAGGTCTGTCAACGCCCACAACTGCAGAATTTGGGCTACCGAAAATCCTAGAACTATCGTGGAAACTCCATTGCACGACGAGAAAGCCATGGTATGGGTTGGATTTACCTCATCTACCGTTATCGGGCCTTTTTTCTTCGAGGAAATGCGTGATTCTGGTTTTGTAACAGCTACCGTGGCGGGTGAGAGGTACGCCGATATGTTACAGAATCGCATCATCCCCAGCCTTTCTGATAAACACCTGCTGGAACGTACAATGTTTATGCAGGATGGCGCTCCACCCCATATTGCTAGACACCTGAAAGATCTCTTGCGCGCGTCGTTTGGTGATGATCGTATGCTCAGCCGCCACTTTCGTCATGCTTGGCCTCCCAGGGTCCCAATCCTCAGTCCGTGCAATTATTGGCTTTAAGGTTACCTGAAGTCGCAAGTGTATAGTGATCGACCAACATCTCTATGGATGCTGAAAGACAACATCCAACGGCAATGCCTCACCATAACTCCGGACATGCTTTACAGATCTGTTCACAACATTATTCCTCGACTACAGCTATTGTTGAGGTATGATGGAGGACTGTTAACCATATCCTGTAAGGAACATCATCTTTGCTTTGACTTACTTTGTTATGCTAATTATTGCTGTTCTGATCAGATGAAGCACCATCTGTCGGACATTTTTTGAACTTTTGTATCTTTTCGGTTGTAATAAAACCCTATGTCATTCCAAGCATGTGTGTCAATTTGTACTTCTCTATCTACATTATTCCGTGATTTATTCAGTTTTCAAATTTATACTAAATTTTTGATCACCCGGTATATTGACATGACGTTGTCCTTTTCCGTCTAATAATTATAGGTCAGATGAATGAATTAAAAAAATAATGAAAACATTATTTGAAATTGATTCTGGGTGAAATTCCTGTAGTGTATCTTGATTCGTAATCAACTGCAAGTATCAGTTTTCCAAAATTGGTCCGTTATGCGTGGTCTGAGCCACATTATTGGCAACGCATGATATCTTCATCAATGTTAAAGACGTTTCCTTTCCGAGTGAGATTCACACGAAAGAATGTCACTATGGCAAACCTGCCTTAGCTTCGCACAATACTCGAAGTGTTCGGAATACATGTTTCGAAAGTTTCCGTGTTCAATGTCATTTAAAGGCATGCATGAAATCTTCCTGAGGAGTGAAGTATAAAAAAAATGGTTCAAATGCCTCTGAGCACTATGGGACTTAACATCTGTGGTCATCAGTCCAATAGAACTTAGAACTACATAAACCTAACTAACCTAAGGACATCACACACATACATGCCCGAGGCAGGATTCGAACCTGCGACCGTAGTGGTCACGCGGTTCCAGACTGAAGCGCCTAGAACTGCACATAAAATACAAGAATTAATGTAGGAACTGATATGAGAATGGAAGATCAGAATATGAAAATTTAAAAAGTTTGAAAATCCATAACATACCATACAGAAACGTATAATACAATAAAAGTGTAATGCTTATTGTAAGATCCAGTCGTATCTTTTGACCTCCTGACAACCGTAATTTGATAAACATTCGTGTAGTGACCATGCACTAACATGGACAGATAAATGAAAATAAATAAGTAAATAAAATAAATAAGAACACGAAGTGCAAAATTACAAATCCGCGATGTCACAGTCAAGAGTTTATAGGTGTATACGGCATTCGAACGTAGTATTATTAATTGGTAAGCATAAATGTACAGCAAGAGAAAGACTATTTCGTCCATGCATAACTAATATGAAGTAATATGAACCCATTTACAGGCATAGCCCAGCTAAATGTGTTTGTCGAGCGTCGAAAACTTAATCTCATTATTTCTATACCTTAACATTTATTATTATATTTTTAATTAAATTGTACTACGTACACCAAAAAATCAGATGGCGCAGAATGTGCGCGGTCGTTGCGGCGATGAAGTTTCATTTCTTCTGCTGACAGAGTTTAAGTCGTATGGCACGTTATACAAACGCGGAGCTCGCTGAGATGCTTCTGGCATATGGGGCCACTGATTACAGTGTCGGACCTGCACAGCCAGAGGATGTAAGCCAAAAGTTACCCCATGAGGCAAACACCCTGCCACACTTTCTTCTCATGCTTGCACAGGAGGTTGGCCAAAAGGGAATCCTTCAGGAAGGAGGCACAGCATGAGCGAACTGTAATACCGGTAGTCAAAGAGAAGACTGCGCTGTAGCTAGCACAGTAATGTCCCAGTCCCAGTACGTCGGCTGGCGCCTGTCACGTCAGGATTTTTCACAGCATCGTATGGCGGGTCCTGCATGACAACCGCATGCACCCGTATTACACACTCAGCGTCTGCAGTTATTGGACGGATAATTTTGCTCCACGAGTAACCTTTGCACGATGGTGTTTACGGATGCGCACCACAGTTCACCGATTACCAGCCACCAATATGTTCATCGATGAGGCGACTCCATGCATATGGGAATGTTCGTCCCATGTAGCACCCAAGCGTAGTCGGAGGAGAACCAACAAGTCTGTGTAGCCAATAAACGGTTGCCAGTTAATGTATGGGCCGGTGAACAGTGAATTTACATTCAAATCATTTTTTTTAAGAATTTACTTTATTAACTAGCGGTTCATCAAGAACATTAACACATTGAATCATACTATGTGAGCGTGGAAATAATTGCCAGTGGGTAACTGATGAAAACAAATCAAATTTCTTTCAACACATGGAAATTTTATTCCTAAAACCAGTTTTTTTTAACAGTTTTAAAATTATAATGAAAAAGCAACCTCTAAATGTCAATTTATTCACAGGCAGAAAGAACAATTTTTTGACAGTATCAGCTTTCGGCCTGAGAACCTTGCCGCTCCCTTTTGCCACGGCCGTAGTCACGACCGTTCACAACAACCTCTGAAAGACTACAGTGGAGCAAATCTGCAACACACCACATTACTTTAAACTAAAAGTTTTAACAACTCACACAAGCACGTAAACTATGCATCCCGTAGGAGGGACGGAAATGGTACAAAACACTAACATTAAAAGATTAACTTGCCACCGAAGGTGCAGCTTGATTTTAACTTCTAAGAAAAGTCTTACGGTGGAAGGGTGGCAATTTTATATATTAAAATGATTTAAATAAATCACCATGAAATGCAATCTTATATAAAATTCTACAAGGTTGACCAAACAAGTTAAGATGCTCTACCGTACACAGATAAACGCCTCTCAAGATGATAGGTAAGATCAAAACATATTTCAGGAATTAGGCCGTTACACTCCAAGCAATAAATTCGTTAACACACGAAATCCGACAAACATGGCAGATGCAGCTACTTGATAGGGAGATTACCGAACAACCCGAGTCTCTGGTGGTTTTAACCCGCCCCTGGTGCACAGTGGAAAAACGGACCATCAAATTTATAAACAACCACCTTCCTGCGGGTGGACAAAAGGAGAAGAATGGTGGGACGACCCCAAAGCAAAATGGCTGGTGACCTCACCAAGAAAACTAGTGGAATTTAAGAAGAGTAAATCAAACAAGATATTACCAATCACTTAACTTCTAATAAACTGCGACTTCTAGAGAGGACCTGGCGCAGCACTCCCAAATCGCTCTCCCGAACCGTCCGCTGCCAGCCGCTTCAGCGGACGCAGGAAGGCACGCTGATCTCCCGTCTCACGGCGTTGCAGCTCGCACCGGCCAGACTGATGTCCTCGTGTGACTACCCCTCGCTATACACCGCGGCCCACTGAACTCACATGGCGACCTCACATGCGCCGACGCTCAAGCCGGAGGAGTCATCTTGTGTCTCAGTGCGCGACCAACCAACCGATCGATCCAACGGCCAATGACCGTGGCCTGAGCAACTCGAGCAGACTGGCGGCCTAACACTTACTAGCACTCCGGACGACAGACAGACACGGACTGCCCCACACTGACCCAGCTGACCAACTGACCAAACTCGCCGTCTAACGAGTTCATCTCTCGCCTTAAATGCACGTGAACAGGCTACCTTTCCACTTTCCCACCATAGGGAGACATCAAAGCTGCGATTGCCACAGCGGCGCCACCGCCAGAAACGGAGGGCGACTGCTTCACACTACGCGCTGAGGCGCGCTCTTCAAAACAGCAGTTTTTACCACGGCTCAGCCGGCATCCACAACGACCGCCTCATCGGACCGTATTTGCTGCCCCAACGTCTGACGAGCGCAAGCTATCACATATTTCTTCAGCAGCCATTGGACGACGCACACATACCCACTTTGATGGATACTTACATATGGTTTCAGCACGATGGGGTCCCTCAGATACAGTCTCGTTGTGCGTCGCCACCTAAATTCAACGTTAACTTTGGGTCGGCAACGGTGATCTTGGGCCTTGACTAGTGAGGTCACCAAACGTCATTTTCCTTGACTACTTCTCCTGAGGATATGTCAAGACACAAGCGAACTAAACCCCCGTTAACAGTGCTGAGAAATTTATTGCAAGCATTGGGCCAGCTGCTGGAGATGTCAGGGGCACGCCTGGTATTTTCCAGAACACCAGATATCGGTTCGAACACCTTCTTAGACGACAATTGTTGTCTGTTTCACTTCTTGTTTCTTGGTTTCTGCTGTACGCACCACAATAATGTTTTCTCACCGAGCCCTTCCTATCGCGTGTTCTGTGTCGTCACTACCGTGTCACGGTTACAGACCACGCATTGCTACGTGACTTTCCATCATCCAGATGTTTTCCATTTCCCCTGAAAGTTCGTAACCGGTGTGCTCAAACACCCTGTATATGTCTACAAAATGCCTCAAATTTGTTGTATGTGTGATTTCCTTATCAGTCCTGATTTAGAATAAATATTACCGTAAACTTATTGTTAATGTTTTTCATAGTAAAGATTCTAGGAAGATAAATTTTTTATCTTGAGCATTGCTCTCAGCACTATCGTTCGGTCTCTGTGTGTCTACTTAAAATGTTTTGCGCTGCATTCCACTAAGCTGCTTTTTAAGAATATATGTTAAACCCATATTCTGCCCTTGTGGTCTGTAATATGTGTTAAAATGTGGGCGACTGCGTATGCTCATTGAACCTGCAGAGTTCTGTGATTATACATAATAGTGCGTGCAATAAATATTTATTATTTTCCTAATTGTATGCAACCATTCTAGCGTCCTACGATAAGACAGATATGTGGAAGAACGTCGTAAACTTTTTGTTTCGACAGCCTCTTTTGACGTCGTCACCATATTTAGGTAGTATATTCGTGTTTGCCGTCATGGTGATGGGTCTCCCCTTTCTCAACTGTGGTTAATCCACATGATTGCACTGTTGGGATTGCTACTTTGTTTCTGAGTCAAAGTGCGACATCCATCGCTCATCCCTGGTGATTGGTTTGTTAAACAACTGGATTCGCCTGACACAGGTGTAATATTTCCTATGGAGTCTACGTTCGGCGCGTTTTGTATGTCAGCTTGAGCAGTGAAGAACTCAGCGGGCGGTGACATTGGTCAAGTTCAGAATATCGTGCATGACGTGGAAAACTAATTCAGAACTAAGTTGGAAGCCACTAGATGACGGTGTCAGCAGAGACCGTTGAGTATTTAAATTTTAAGGAGGACAGCAGTCAGTTACAAATGTCCGCCGCTCGTGGTCTCGCGGTAGCGTTCTCGCTTCCCGAGCACGGGGTCCCGGGTTCGATTCCCGGCGGGGTCAGGGATTTTCACCTGCCTCGAGATGACTGGGTGTTTGTGTTGTTCTCATCATTTCACCATCATCCAGGAAAGTGGCGCAATTGGACTGAGCAAAGATTGGGTAATTGTATGGGCGCTGATAACCACGCTGTTGAGCGCCCCACAAACCAAACATCATCATCATCATCAGTCAGTTACAAAAAGACGTAATTTTCTGAAGCAGATCTAGATTTCGACTGTGACATTGTTTTGATCAGTGTTACCAAAGAGTGATACAAGTCCCACTGTCTCATAGCGGAAACGTATGACAAAATGACACTAGTCTTTACATGCCAAACACGAAACTGGAGTGAAAGCAGTGACTGTGTTCCAGTCGAAATATTCAGTATTTTACAGTCTGTAAGACGCTCTTTTTTTCTTCAAAACTCAGGTCGAGTCTCATATTCGAAATTCATGCAAGAAAGTCCTGTGTTTGATTTAAAATTTCCGCAGTCTTAAAATGGCCATATATTCGACCCCATGGGAACCCGATCTCTCTCCGGTAACATTGGATTCAATTGGCGGCAGCAATGCACCGATGCGACGGGCATGCGTTCCGGGAATCCACAAGTTTGTTAACACTGTCTTCCCTCCGGCCCATCATCTCGAATTCAGGAGACTGTGTAGCCTATTATGTCTTATTGGAGTCTACGGTAGCAAGGAAATTGAACTGAAAGAGATTTGTGTTATCGGTAACAGTACACTATTTTTGTTAGTAGGTAGTCTGGTATTGGAAAAAATTAAAAGGTATTCGTATGAAAGTAATACCATATCCATAAGAACGTGGAAGCAGAGCAGCTGATCTGCATTTCGGTCCTGCACCAACAGAAAAAAAAATCCGTGAATCGCGGGCTAGTAAAGAAGAACAGAAAAAAAAGTGAGTGACACTACGTGGCTACAGCTTTATGAAGCGTTATGGAATTAGCATGTGAACCAAAACCAAAATATCTCAGAAAATTCCAAAAGAGTATGAAGAGTTAATAATATCTTTCTGCCGCTTTTTTATTCAACTTCGAAAGAAAACCAGTGTGAAACTGAGCCAAATAGGGAATGTGAAAGGAACTCCTTTGACGATAATGTGCCGAGTAACAGGACGATGAAAAGTATTAAAATTATAACTACAAAAATAAATGGACATTAAAAAATGCACCTCAACATTGTCCTTTCATTTTGTGCTAACGGTACAAAACATAAGTCAATAATTGTTTTCGAGCAAAAATGAATGCCAAAACCTTCTGAAGTACCACCAGGTGTTCACGTACATGACAAGGACTGGATGGACGAGGCAGGTATGAAATTAAGGATTAAAAGATTGTGGGAGAGAAGGAAATATGTTTTACTGAAAAAGAGTTCTCTTCTTGTGCTACATCACGACTCACTTCAGAATTGCAGCGTCCTGATGTATCGATTAATCAACCATTGAAAAGGTCTATGAGAGGAGAACGGAACAAATGGGTGAGGGGTGAAACTCAAATGAATTCACAACGAAGGGAGCTTCTAAACGGACTACCATCGAACAAGTGTGCCAGTGGATCAAACAGTCCTCGTCTAGTGTGAGAGAAACTATTGTTAAATTTTTTAAGAAGTGCGAAGTACGTTACACTGTCGACGACGGTGAAGACCATTCTTATATATGAAGTGGACAACGATGGCGAAGAAGAGGAAGAAGTAGGAAGTTCAGATGATCTTCAGGGATTTTAATGGGGTCAGTTTGGTTTAGTCTTGCTTTACAGTCTAATAATAAAAATGGTGAAGTATTTTATTTTTAAATGGATTGAAAGTTGACGTGCTTCTTATAGTCCGTAGCGCCGTATAGTACGTAAAATACGGTAAATCTGCTGCAATAAATTAGAGATTTTTGCGACTGACTGCTATCTTTTGAACTTAATGCATAACTGATTTCCGGTTTTTGCTCTATTGCCACAACTCTAATACATGAGTCTTCGAATACAGATGCCTGTCCTTTTCTTGAGATTCGCAGTTCTCTAAAGTGAGACGGATTTCCACTTCTTTCTCCGACATTCAGACATGTTACTTAAAACTGGAAACTTCTTCGCTTCCTAACCTCAGCGTCATATTACGGTGCGCTGTTGCCGTAACCTGCAAGCAAGTCATCGCGGACTGTCCGCAGGGTTGTTGACCTACAAATGCAGAAATCGGATTACCGCACGGTACTTCATCCTGCTTTGGCTGCTCTATCGGTGTGCTACGGTCCTCGGTCAAAGGGATTTCACTGTATACCACTGCTGCGGAAATGGATCTGCAAACTGATGAAAAAAGTAATTATTTAACTGAATTTCTGATGAAATATGTAAAGGATGTCTACCTCTCGTGTTGATTGGATTAATTGAAAGAGACAGATAAAGTGAATTGCGTGACGGTAAGCCAAAAACTGGCTCTGAGCACTATGGGCCTTAACATCTGAGGTCATCAGTCCCCTAGAACTTAGAACTACTTAAACCTAACTTAACTAAGGACATCACACACATCTATACCCGTGGCAGGATTCGAACCTGCGACCGTAGCGGTCACGCGGTTCCTGACTAACTTTACAAGTTCACAACGTAACTAGCGAATTGGAAATTATACGCTGTCTGTAGTATAAACTCATAAAATTGTTTGCTGCTGTTAATGAAAAATGAAAATTCATAATTTAAAAGAACTCCGTAAAGTTGTGTGTTCTGCTTTTATGAACATTGATCTCGAGAGTCATGTGCTGTTACTGTCTTATTGAGCATTACGCTATGAGGCTGAATTGAGTTTGTCTTCCAGCTTCAGATTTTTCGTGGACGTCGGAAAGGATGCAATAATTGTGTAAAAAAAATGGTTCAAATGGCTCTGAGCACTATGGGACTTAACTGCTGTGGTCATCAGTCGCCTAGAACTTAGAACTACTTAAACCTAACTAACCTAAGGACATCACACACATCCATGCCCGAGGTAGGATTCGAATCTGCTACCGTAGCGGTCGCGCGGTTCCGAACTGTAGCGCTTAGAACCGCTCGGCCACCATGGCCGGCAATAATTGTGTGCAATACTTTCTTACTGGTTCAGCTCTTTGAGGATAAACGTCACTCTTACGTTGTGTGAGATGGAAGGTTCTTAAGAGAATTCCATCTATTGAAAGAAAAATTCATTTTCCGCCTTGGCTGTATTATGTTCACGTTTATTTCACATGATTTAGACACTATCCAGTTTGCTATGCACATTGTCAAATCAACTAAAGTATTTCTACGCTCTGTGAAATTTATCATAAGTTTTTAAGGTTCATTTACGTAATACGTACAGCAGAAAGATCAGTGTCAGTTGAAGCTACAGACAGCAATGTCCTCTGCAATATACAGTGTTTTTTTTCACATTTTACCGCGTGCAATAGACTGTACAGTGTCAAATCATCTAGTTTTCTGTATTGGGTCACGATGTTTCATATACACATACAGAGGATGATGGAAGTACTCAGGTCCATGGATATGTTGCTTTAAATGTAGAAGGCGGAATTATTCCGTATTTCGTGATTCCATTGATGCGTTACCATGTGTTTGAAACACATAAAGTCACCACAGGTGACGAGAAAGCGTGTGTGTTATTGAATGTATTATTTTCCGTATCAACTTTATTACACAACCACAATATTATTGCACTTGGCGTCACGTGTCCGTTATCGACAACGCTTGATGACGTAGCAGTAGACAAGTACAGTGGTGATTAACGAAAACTAATCGCACAGTGAATGATCATATTCTTTCAAGAGGTTTAGCGTAATCTCGTGAAATATCGCGATAAAGAATCACAATAGACCAGCCGAAGAGACCTCACACCCAGGTGTAACAGTTTTGTAGTCGACTAATAGGCTGACTTATGAAACAAGTATTCAAATGTGCCCTATGGTATAGAGATAAACACAGTAAACGGTGGAAATATAGCCGTTCTTTACTATCAGAACTCCTCATTCGTGTCTGCTGTCTTGCAGTATTCAAGCCTGTTCACCACCGAGTGGCTGCAGCCCATATGGGACGATAAGGAAAAGAGACTATCCTAGTGGGCAGGACAATCACCCGTAAAGAGAAATCCATCCAGTGTGGTGTGTTATCCAGCCCTAAACAGGGAGGAATACCGGCACTGGGCCAAAACACACTCTTAGAGATGAAGGAAAACTGCTTAAGATCGTGAAGGAACATCCAATCGTAACGGCAACAGAAATTAGAATACTTCTGAAGGAAAATCATGGGAAGGTGATTTTACGAAAGAACAGTTCGTACGGTTCTGATCACTACGGGGTAAAATTCCAGAAGATCAAGAAGAAAACCGTATTTAACTAAATATATAAGACCAAGCGTTTAGTATTTGCCAATGAATACGTAACGAAGGTAAATAAGTTCTGGAATTCTGTGTTAAGGTCTGGTGACAATAAATTGATTGTAGCGCGAAGTAATGGCCACTTAAATTTGTGGAGGCAGAAAAATACTGAACGGGATCCTAAAAGTATGGGATCTCCAGGCAAACAATTGGACGGCAGCATAATTTTTAGGGATGTATGACGTCAAATGGTGTGGGTGAGATAGTTTTTACTGATGCCAACATGAACAAGTATGTTTATAAGAGTATAATACAAGTGCGTTTGCACAGAAGCGCTCAGAAACTTTTGGCAATAATTTGTGTTTAGAAACACTTACTTCTGAAGTTGTTCGGTTATTCATCAGCTACTACAAATTAGAAACACTAAAAACATCACGTACGTCACCCAGCTTGAAACCGATCACGAACATTTGGCAATAACTGGACGACGGGAACAGGAAACACCGAATCGCAAGTAAAACTAGATTGAAGACGTTACTTAGCAGGAATGAAATAATATTGGTTCGGACGTAACCAGCAAGCATGTACCTTCAGTTGCATGGTGCTGGCAACAGTTATTCATACGAAAGGCTTGATAGCCAAGTACTAGAGGGCTGTGTGTTGTTTATTAGAATGTTTGTGTTAATTTTTCGAAAGAATATTTCTCAATTTTCATTATGAAAATGTGTTTTTGTTTAATTTAAGTAAATACGGAAGACGTTAGAAATCCAGTAAGGGTTAGATGAAAAGATAGAAGAGATTTATTTATTGTACTGTGTATGTTTTTGCAGGTAAACGTTCTCTTCACTAGCACACAGCTGACATTTGAACTCTTCTGTCAAATCTGTAGGTACGCAACTGCGGCAGCAGTGCTATTTAAATAGTTGACGAGATGGAACTTTTGTTTTCGTACGACTCTACTACGCTAACAGTACACTGTAAACACCCACGCTGGTGACTGTATCAAATTGCAACGATACGAGAAAACACTTGGAAATAGCAATTTTCTGAAATTAGCTGACAGTGTTAAATAAATGCCTAGATCTAATAAAACCAAGGTAAAAAATGGAATTGTCATTTTATAAAGTCGGTGTGTGCCATTAGATCACGTTGTAAACTGAACGCACAGATCTATGGCAATACTGCTGTTTAAAATGCGAGACTCAGATTCGGATACTCGGCATCGTTTTGTTTGGAATCTCACTTAAGCTAATACTTGGAGGTTTCCTTCGCAAAGGACACTAAAGAATATCCCCGTCCCATCCTACATCACCCTCCATTCCGAGTCTGATGTGTGTCTCTAATACCAACGTATGGCAAATCAGACCTCACCCTGCTTCCTTTACATTGCAGGCAAGCTAGGCAAGCTGATTCGTTGTAGGAGGAACGTGTCTTAGCAGAAAGTACCGCATAGTTGTCATAAGCATCCGGCGAAGGAACAAAATCGTTAATGGCTTTTGCAGCCGTTGGCATGCAATGCAATTGGCAACCATGTGTGATCAAAAAGAGCGACTGACAAGTTTTTTTTTTTCGGTGTTTTTGCCGCTTGCGGTTAGCAGACGAACGCAGCCCAATAGCGCCGTGCTGGGGTGCGGAGGACCAGAATTTAAAGCCGCCCCAAAGCGCTGATGGCTCTGCGGTCGGCGTTATTGGGGAATTCCCACCGCGCTCCACGGAATTCACTCCTGCCAAGCCCCCCAACCCTCCCCCTTCTTCCCTACCTACCTGCCTCTCACTGCTACCACCACAGCGTGAAGAAATTGCAGGCGAAAGCGTCTTTTCCGAGAAGGATCCTGCAACAACTGGATACGCGACTGCATTCAGTTGCATTTCTGTTACGTGTCTTCTTAACGGCTGTCTACTAATACAAGCGCACACAGAAAATTCTGAGTGTGACTCAGAGCTGACTATATTATCTCAATAATTTATTTAGTAATGCTGCGCAATAACGTGAACCAAGCAACCACTCGTTCCTCAGAAGAGTTATGTTTATCCTGTAATTTCGGATTTTTTTTCCGCCATAGATTCTTACGCATCAACAGGAATACCGTTCCTACATTAAAATTCTTAGCTTATGATGGTGTTTCGCAATGGGAAATTCTTTCAACATTGATGGGAATTTATATGGAAATTGTTAACTGATTCCATTTGTGACTACATCTTGAAGACAATCGGGTTGGTAGAATGTGTGTTCAATCATGATGAAATAAATCCCATGGTACTAAAGGCAGAAGTTATAAACGGCCGAGGAGGGCAGAAATTGGAATCTTTTCAACCACTAATTTGGAATTTTGAATGTCAGTAATACCCTGAGACAAGAAGAGGAAGATGTGGCGTGCCATATCAAACCAGTCATAAAAATTAAAAGAAAAACTAATATTTGTATCACACAAATAGTTCGCACACACTTTTATTGTAGAGTGATAATTACTTGTAAAAAGTACTCCAGTACCAGTCTTGTTGCAACCCTTGTTCACAGTACGAGCAGGCCTTAGCGGCTCGCCGTCTCACAAGTGCTCAGCACGTCGTCTTTCCGGCTTAGATCTTTTTTAATATGTGACTTGTAAGTATTGCATCTTTTTGAGTCGTACAAACTTTAATTTTTTTAATGTACTATATACCTAATGTTTTAGTACAGTTAGTCTAATTCTGAAGACGACGCTCATAGTAGCGTCGAAACCAGGTCAATTTTGACTTAATATTTGTGACCGAGGGCTTATTTGTTACAATATAACAACATTTTCAATCTTCTCCATGTAATGTTTCTAGGAGGGCACATATTCAGCATATTGTTACCTTTCCTATAACTACCGGAAATATTTTTGTTTTCTTTTTTGTACTGTCATGATATTTTCGTTACTTTATCTTTGGCGCAACAATTAGTGAGAATCGTTCACCAAAAACTATTTTTTGAATGTAACTTTGGGTATGCTTGTGATAAGGAGCTTGTGACTGATAGTTTGATTGAGGACCAAAGAGTCTATATGGCAATATTTATACTATCTGTATAAATAAACGAGGGCGCGCCATTAGTTTCTTCGAAGACGGTTATGAGACGCATGGCTGCTCGCTTTTGCCTTTTACCATTCCGATATTTTCGTGTGGGCTCTGTGTAATTTCTTATACAGTGAGCTAAATTCCATTTAAAATGTGTTCGAATACATTATTACAGTATTACATATTTATGTTAATAATCATTGAACTGCTAGTTTCATTTTTCAGCTATTTCGTGAGAGAGATGCAGCATCGATCCACTGTTGCAGTGAGTTCAAAATGGCTCTGAGCACTATGGGACTTAACTGCTGAGGTCATCAGTCCCCTAGAACTTAGAACTACTTAAACCTAACTAACCTAAAGACATCACACACATCCATGCCCGAGGCAGGATTTGAAGCTGCGACAGTAGCGGTCGCGTGGTTCTAGACTGTAGCGCCTAGAACCGCTCGGTCATTTCGGTCGGACGTTGCAGTGACTTTCTCGCTAATTTTCTGTATCTTCTTTCTCGTATCGTACAACCTGAACCTGCAGTCATTCGAAGAAGACCGAGAATTTTGACTAATTACACACCATAGAACGATTATCACATAACGATATCCAATATGTATTTTAAAAAAATTCCATCGGTCGACATTTTTAGGTGCTCGCTCCCAACGCCAAACTGGAATAATTATTCACTTCACTGCTTCGGTACCTATTTAGTGAGCAGAGGTGGAAGCAACAACACACATTTTCATTGCCACTCCCTTATTTTAAAAACTGTTGAAGAGAGCTGGCTAGTTATAGGGAAATGTGTCCCTCCACGTCTAAGAAAATAAATTTTTCAACAGATAAGGAACGTAAGTCATACCGCATATTCAAGGGGAGTTTGTCAATATTTTTCATAAATCCGTTGTTGCATCTAACAAGAATGACGAATAATTTCACTTCACCTCACTTCGTTTCGCATATTTCCCCTCATAATGGTGATAGTCTCTTCATTCCCATTTCTTTAAACACTTACGTTTTAGTATAACAAATTGTCGAATTCGACGAGTAGATCTAGAAGTGGTAACTCCCATTTAACGCACAGTCAAACGTTTCATGTATTCTACATGAATTGAGACCACAATTTGCCAAAAAATAATTTCTCCCATAAGCACATGAACTTTTCGCTTTGTCTCCATTGATAAATACCAGATCTATGCTACCAATGTGCATGCTGACAGCTGAACATATTTCTCCTGTGTAGCATTTTTTGTTTATATTTGTTCCAGCCGTTTCAAACTTATTCGGTAAATGTAGGTGGGTAATTTAGATCCATAAGTTTGTAAAGGACTTAAAATCGGCCCCCTGTACTTTGTGAGTTGTGGAGCCAAATCCTTTCCTGTGTAAAACTGGTGTGTCTGTAATTATCATATATTTTTGTTCAATTTTTGTAGTATATCTTGAAATTAGTGAATTCGTAGGTAACGTTCTAACGACACATGTCAGTCTTCTGCAATCCAGTACTGTTTCATATAATTTTGTAAGACATTCTCCCATGACTTCTTATGGAAATGGAATGGACATCTCCGGCATTGCTGCACGCGATTAACATTTCGTTGAAATTTTAAAACTCTAGAATATTAATTTTGTTGTGCACGAAAACTTCGTCAATTTTACATAGCCGCGCCACGATACTCTACATCCTGTTTTCCCTTCCTTCACGGCAAGCCTTCTTGACCTTACCTTTGCCTAAGTTAATAGCCATACGCACAAAGCGAGAGTTTCTGCTGCTCATCTTCGTGCTTGTCAAACCCTACATTGGCCAGCAAGGTCACGAGATCATTCAGCAATTTAAAACGTTTGAAGCATTATCGTCAGCGCCCTCCAACCATCTAGAGATCTTGACGATCTAACACGCCAGTTGCACAAAATTTGGCATTATATTCCTCAGGAGGATATCTAACAACTCAGTCAATCAATGCAAGCCAAGTAACTCCCTAAATATCGACTGAAGGTTGACCAACGCGTTATTGACTTGCTTAGTATTAGAAGCTTTTGCTGCTGAATAAATAATCTAATTTTTCTGAAATGGTAATCATTTGCTTACCTGTACATGTAAGTCACTTAAATCAATTTCCCTCCCATTTGGATAATTCCTTCGTCCTGTTTTGTTTTTTATTTGTCTAAGAAAATTTTTCAAAATAAAGTCTCCTATACTCAATTCATCGATAGCAATTTTAGATGGATAAAATGATAGAAGGTACGCATAGTTGTTTACCATTCTTATTCATTTTAACTGGGACAAAAATTACCTAAAAATGTTCAAATGTGTGTGAAATCTTATGTGACTTATCTGCTAAGGTCATCAGTCCCTAAGCTTACACACTACTTAACCTAAATTATCTTAAGGACAAATACACACACCCACGTCCAAAGGAGGACTCAAAACTCCGCCGCGATCAGCCGCACAGTCTATGACTGCAGCGCCTGAGACCGCTCGGCTAATCCCGCGCAGCAAAATTTACTACCTTAGGAAGTTTGGACTTGAATATATCTTTTACCCTAACGTTTCGCCGTTGTTTACTGCTAGACCTGTCTCATGGATAATCTCATAGATTTTTCTCTGGTGTTGTCATTTATGTTACAGAAAAATTTAGGTTTTACTCCTCTAGCTGATGTACCAATTGAGAACGGGAGCAAGACAGTGTCACTGAACGCACAGTCTGCTGTGTAAAAGGGGTCTTATACGATGGTGAAGACTACTTCATTTTCAGGCACCAAAATGTTTTCTGCAGCAAATGTAAATGTGTCGGGGGAAAATGACTTCCCACACGAAAATATAAAATAATAAAGTTCTGGCTTTAAGTCACGTAGGAAGCTAGGTGCCATTCTATTAAATGTGTAAAACTAGTTTGTCACCTCATGTTACGTACTCAACTGGTAACGATCTTGTCCTTATGCTACCTTCGTACTTGAATTTCTGAAGAGGGAAACAACTCCTAAACGCATCATGCATACTTTGTAATTAATAAAGTCATTCTTCAAAGCTGTACGACTTTTTATGCTATCTAACCAGATTAACTACATATCTCCGCACATTCTTATAAAATAAAAATGTTGTGTGCGTATAAAACGGAAATATCTTACACTAATGTCTTGGCCGTCACTTTCGCACCTTCTTTACCGAGGTCATCGAAAGAGATCGCAATTTGTCCTAACATCGGTAGTTTTTTTTTGGTAATGACAAGCACGTTGAAGGGTTTTAGGTGTTTTGGAAATGGTACTAAGTGGACATACGACTCTCCACGGCATGTTATATGTAATCCTTCGGTGCCACTCGGCTGTATGGAATTAGCGTGTTAAGACGGGTCGATTTGGAGACGTGGCTGAAAAGGCGTTTAACAAGAGCCTGCACATGAGTCACCTTGTACGAAAATTTTTGCTTTTTTATGTATCAACACATACTTTCCTACATGTCTAAATGGAAGGTCGCACAACTATTAGCCAAGTACCACAGCGTTAGAAGAATGTTCATAAGAATATGGACGGCGTCCCACTAGGATAGACGAATAATCAGGAATACCGCAGGATCATTCCAAGATAAAAGTCTAGTAAACATGGGCTGTAAAATGCGTATCTTAAGGGCTTTGAGTGCTTCTTCAACTTTGATACTGTGAAACAAATCTTTTATACAGCGGGATTTTTGCTTCCCGTTCTATCTACACGCCTCCCTGTTCTCTTATCGTATCGTCAGGGTCCTTACGCGAATCGTTCGTTGGTGCCTGTAGAATCGTTCTGCAGGCAGGTGGTACTATGGACCAAAACCATTATTATTTCAACTTCCTGTGTGACATACTGTCGCACTTGCTTCTGCATCTTCATGATAAGTGTGTTGAGGACATTTCAGTTCTTCACGACAGTTCCAACCGTCTTCGCAGTGGTGCACACATCCTGCTTACCCACACTGTCACACCTCACCCACTAAATTACACGATCTTAATCGCTTAGAAGTTGTCTTGGACTGTTGGAAAATGCACGTGAAACATAGCAGTCAATATCTGTCTCTATATGTTCACAAATACTTCGCAAACCACAATAGAGTGCTAGATAGATTCTTTTATCAGTACTTTTTGTTCCCCATCTTGATCTTGTTTCACTCACAAATGTACGGGGGGGGGGGGGGGGCAGATCGAAGATCGACTATCTACACGCCTCCCTGTTTTCTTATCGTATCCTCAGGGACCTGACGCGAATCGTTTGTTGGTGACTGTAGAATCGTTCTGATCCAGCAGCAAAAGCCGCTTCTCAAAATTTCCTGAATAGTGTCTCGGGTAAATAACTTCGTTTTCCCACCAGAGATTCCTATTTTTGTTCACAATGAATCTCCTTAATACTAGCCTATTGATAGAACCACCAGCAACAAAAAAATGGCTCTGAGCACTATGCGACTTAACTTCTGAGGTCATCAGTCGCCTAGAACTTAGAACTAATTAAACATAACTAATCTAAGGTCAACACACACATCCATTCCCGAGGCAGGATTCGAACCTGCGACCGGAGCGGTCGCTCGGCTCCAGACTGTAGCGCCTAGAACCGCACGGCCACTCCGGCCGGCCCACCAGCAACAAATCTAGCAGAAGTCTCTCAACTACGTCGGATGTCTTCCTATGCTCTGACCTGGCGTCGATCCGAAATGGTCGAGGGGCACTAAAGAATTGGTTGTGCATGTGTACTGTATGCGGTCCCCTTTATGGATGAGCCAAATGACAACCCTTTCCCATACACTATAGCGTCAGCCAGATGCATTCGCAGAGGCTGCTCACCCTATCCGTTAGACATCTATGTGTATAGGGACGTCCCTGGAACACTCCTGACGATACCCTAGTCTCTGGTGAACATTCTCCATGGTGGACAAGACGCTGGGTTCTAGAACTTTTTCACCGCGTGGGGTCGCCGCGTGGTCTCAGGTGTCTTGTCACGGTCCGGGCAGCATCCCCGGTCGGAGGTTCGAGTCCACCCTCGGACATGGGTGTGTGTGTTGTCCTTAGCGTAATTTAGTCTAAGTTATATTAAGTAGTGCGTAAGCTTAGGGACCGATAACTTTAGTTGTTTGGTCCCATAAGACCTTACCACATATTTCCAAAATATTTCTGTAACTTTTTGAAATTCATTGTGTCATGATACACCAACCAGTAATAAATGTTTTGAATACATAAACAGTCTTGGCCGCTTTATTACTTCATATTTTGCCAATAATGCGTTTCGTCTTGTGAAAGGCACCTTCAGATTGTCAGGCACAAAAGGTGTTAAACACATACGCTAGTGTCCATGAAGATGTCGTAGCAGGCAAACACCTTTGTCAAATTTTAAGAACTTTGCGCGGTGCCCTGATACTGGCTTCTGTTAAGAGGTCTTCGAGCCACTTACATATCTGCACTCCTGTTCCCAATGCTAGAACCTAACAGTCTGCAGTTGTGGACTGTTTCAAATTCTTTCCGATAAATTAGGAATGTGGAACCTGCCTGTTTACTTTCATCCGCGATTCGCAGGATATCGTGCAAGTAACGGACAGGCAGGGTTTCACAAGAGCAATGCGTTCTAAGACTGTTCTGACTTGCGGTCTGAAGCTTTTCTATTTCAAGGAAATTTATTGTAGTCGAACTTAACACATTCTCATGAATTCTGCAAAAGTCGCAGAATTTGGTGGCCATACAGGATCTAATGATCAATGCGTAGCTTCCGCTTGATATGGAATACATGAACACACTTGTACTCATTGCCACACCAACAGCGTTATTGGGGCTATCGGTGGAGATGTCTCCTGCCGTTTAATAATTGTCTTGAAAGATGTGCTTCTTGGAATACGCATACAGGTGTGAGAAAGTAGTATTTGTAGTGGGACGAGAATGGTTGGTATTCGATAAAGACACAAAGAAGTGAGAGAACGAAAAAAGAATTTAGAACTTCAAAGAAGTGTGTAAGTAACGAAGTTCATTTAAGCTATCATCGTATGTGGGGAAATAATAACTGTTTAGTTTTTGAAGTTGCCGAACTTCCGTACGGAGAGAATATGTAGTCTCCCTAGGTGGAGGATCCTCTATATGTGTATGAGGTTCGCTAACATTTTTCACTTCAACTTTTTCTTTGTGTTACCCCTTAGTTTCATTGCATTGGCGAGAAAAGGATTTGTTTATAATTTGGACTTCATAGTAGATGAGAAAGCTGTGCACCTATCCTCTTTGTTTGGATACAGGTTTCATTTACCTCTTATCTAAGAAAACAGTAAACTGAAGTACTGGTTTTAACTTAATTACTAAATTTTGTTTTATTACTTCTACAGTTCCAACAGTAATACGTACAAAGTATGTGAGGCAAATACGATAAGAAAATCAAATTATTTATAGTGACCTTTGTTCTTTGACGAAGTCTCTTTATTATGCTCTGAAAATGTACATCGCATTCAGTTCCTTTTACTCGATTTTTATAACTAAGTCATTGTAACTATCTATGAGTTGGATGCCTCTGTCTGCTAGATCTGTCTGATACTGTCAGAGTGTCTCAAACCAAATCAAAGACTGAAGCGATGGGCATGTTCCTTGGCTTCTTCGTAAAGAATTTGCTAATATCAGTTATCGACCAAGCGTTTCCAATTCACTAACGATTGTTTCAATCGTGCTTGTGCTTCTAAAGTTCATCTTTTCCACGAAAACTGTTTTGACAGTAATTTTTTATGTGATGGCTGGAACTCAAAAAAATAGGTCGTTCTCTGAAATATGTTGAATCAAACCACATCCCCTACATATTCCTGGAATTTATGCTGCTGTATAAAATAGTAGAACCGAACCCTCTGATTTTATCCGTCCTCAATTTACCATTTTTGACACAATAAAATGCATGTACCCGAACCTAATACAGCGTATGTTACACGTAATGATATTAGCGTGACCTAGTATAAATTTTTTCCTTCCACTTAATTAGGTGCTAAACTGCTGATTTTATCCGAACTTAAAGAATGCGGGATACACATTTCAGGATTGCTAGCCGTTACACTCAAAAACTGTCGGTGTTCGAACTAGTGCGTGACCGTGGCTGCGCAGCGTAAAGTAGAATCCTGCCCCTACTACAAACAGTTTACAAAATTTTACAGCCCTGTCGCAACCAGTTGGGTGAAGGCTTTTATTTTACATTGTACAGACGCATTATTTATCTCACTTTTGAATAACTTTTAACATATATGACTCAAACTGAACTTTGGTGCTTTTAACCCTCTGGCCACGATTGTGTACATGAATTTTTATGGCGTCTTAGCTGCAACAGAAATACTTTTCCCCAAAGGAAATCTCATGTACACATTTGTGAATGTTCTTTCTTTTGATCTTCAACATGCATAAGTCCTGGCAAATGTTGGACATCACTGTAAAGATATCAACAAGTCAATGTAGCAACGCACAGGAGCTTGTGACCAGTAGAATACACTGAACTGGGTTTTTAGTTATAGTCAACTGTATAACTGAATACTGTTGTAGTTATTTTACATTATTGTGAATGATCCGGTTATTTATTACAAGAGTGAATGTATCAAAATTAGTTGTTTGGTTCATAAAAGGAAGCCAAGGGTAAAATGTATATTTTTGCAAACGGGTGCATATTTTTCCATAAATCCTGCGTCTAGAATCATAAAAAAAGTCACTGAAGAACATCATGAAAAAAATTTTTTCTTCGTACAGAAAAAATTCAGGTCAGCATGAGTTAAGACGATGAAGTATTACTTTTCGAAAGGGTGAGTGGATATTAGGTTCTGTCGTAATCTACAACACACGTCAGTATTTCTCTTCACTGCTTATCTTCATTGAATTCTATATTATTCACCAAAAATATATGGGCTGTATTGGAAGGCTGGTTGAGAATATCTCTTAAATACATATTAAACTAAAAGAAATCGAAGGAGTAAAATTCAAATAACACTTCAGAAATTTACGTTAAGGCTGTGAAGCCATATATATATATTAGCGAAATGAAATTACTTGAGAACAAGACGGATGCTAGCTCCATAGTTCTTACGTAGTCCTGTGACCTCAGTGTTCTGCAATTTCTGAGAGTGACAAGTAACTACTTGAGTGTCAGGTCAGTCTTCAGTAAGGCTCATCTGAAAGTTTTGTGTCAACAAGTGTCACAGAAAAAGTATTAGCTTCTAATGACGCACCATGTGCATGATGAGGGCAGCGGAAAGTGAATGTCCGGAAGTTATTTGTTACACTTAACAACCGGACGTCGTCGACATTCAAGAAATTTGAATATCGAGGGTGTCCTTTTGTTAACTGTAATACATACGTGTGTGATAATCCACTACTGGCCATTAAAATTGCTACACCACGAAGATGACGTGCTACAAACGCGAAATTTAACCGACAGGAAGAAGATGCTGTGATATGCAAATGATTAGCTTTTGCCGGCCGGAGTGGCCGTGCGTTTTTAGGCGCTACAGTCTGGAGCCGCGTGACCGCTACAACCGCAGGTTCGAATCCTGCCTCGGGCATGGATGTGTGTGATGTCCTTAGGTTAGTTAGGTTTAAGTAGTTCTAAGTTCTAGGGGACTGATGAACACAGCAGTTAAGTCCCATAGTGCTCAGAGCCATTTGAACCATTAGCTTTTCAGAGTATTCCCACAAGGTTGGCGCCGGCGGCGACACCTACAACGTGCTTACATGATGAAAGTTTCCAACCGATTTCTCATACACAAACAGCAGTTGACCGACGTTGACTGGTGAAACGTTGTTGTGATGCCTTGTGTAAGGAGGAGAACTGCGTACCATCACGTTTCCGACTTTGATAAAGGTCGGATTGTAGCTTATCGCGATTACGGTATGTCGTATTGCAACATTGCTGCTTGCGTTGGTCGAAATCCATTGACTGTTAGCAGAATATGGAATCGGTAGCTTCAGGAGGGTAATAGCAACGCCGTGCTGGATCCCAACGGCCTCGTATCACTAGCAGTTGACATGACAGGCACCTTATCCACATGGCTGTAACGGATCGTGAACCCACGCCTCGATCCCTGAGTCAACAGATGGGGACGTTTGCAAGACAACAAACATCTGCACGAACAGTTCGACGGCGTTTGCAGCACCATGGACTATCAGCTCGGAGACCATGGCTGCGGTTACTCTTCACAATGCGACACAGACAGACTGGTGTACTCAGCGACGAACTGGGTGCACGAATGGCAAAACGTCATTTTTTCGGATGAACCATGTTCTGTTTACAGCATCATGATGGTCGCATTCGTGTTTGGCGACATTGCGGTGAACGCACTTTGGAAGCGTGTATTCATCATCGCAATACTGGCGTATCACCCGGCGTGATGGTATGGGGTGCCACTGGTTACACGTCTCTGTCACCTCTTGTTCGCATTGAAAGCACTTTGAACAATGGACGTTACATTTCAGATGTGTTACGACCCGTGGCTCACCCTTCATTCGATCCCTGCGAAACCCTACATTTCAGCAGGATAATGCACGACCGGATGTTGCAGGTCCTGTACGGGCGTTTCTGTATACAGAAAATGTTCGACTGCTGCCCTGGCCAGCAAATTCTCCAGATCTCTCCCCAAATGAAAACGTATTGTCAATGGTGGCCGAGCAACTGGCTCGTCACAATACGCCAGTCACTACTCTTGATGAACTGTGGTATCGTGATGAAGCTGCATGGGCAGCTGTACCTGTACACGCCATCCAAGCTCTGTTTGCCTCAATGCCCAGGCGTATCAAGACGGTTATTACGGTGGTTGTTCTGGGTACTGATTTCTCAGGATCTACGCACCCAAATTGCGTGAAAATGCAATTACATGTCAGTTCCAGTATAATATATTTCTCCAATGAATACCCGTTTATCATTGCATTTCTTCTTGGTGTAGCAATTTTAATGGACAGTAGTGTAATTCGGTTATCAACACTGATTTTTTTTTCGCAAACTTCGATCATGAGCTTATCTTCTTTCTTCCACTGTGTTTTATAGTTACAAGAAAAACGAACTTCTATAGGTTGAATATGTCCTGTGTTTCCAGTTGGCATGAGCTGCAATGTCAAACAGTTTTCAGGAGGGACAGTTTGCTTTTAGTGGGGTTGTGTTGGGTTGGGTTGTTTGGGGAAGGAGACCAGACAGCGAGGTTATGGGTTTCATCAGACTAGGGAAGGGCGGGGAAGGTAGTTGGCCGTGCCCAATTTGCCTGTAGCGATTTAGGGAAATCACGGAAAACCTAAATCAGGATGGCCAGACGCGGGATTGAACCGACGTCCTCCCAAATGGTTTACAGTGGTATGAGTTTTATACACAGATCAGAAATCAACAAAAACCAAATTATTTTGACCAGCTACTGGCCAAAAATAGTGCTAATCCATAGATGCAATTTTCCTACTCCCATTTTCCCACTCTTGCATCAAATGAAATAAATATTCCGTTCTGTTATTTCAAGATCGCACATACGCGAAAGAATCGTAAGGGGCAGAGCAATTCCGGATTCTCCCACAACAATATATAACTTTGTAGACAGTTTACCAACCAGGTTAAGGGTCTATGTAATTGTATACGAATGATTTATGGCATTGTCGTTATTTGATATAACTCTTTTGTTACCTCTAATTTCCGGGACTCGCTTCATATGTATTTCCTCTTCAGAATCGGATTGGTGAGATTTGAAAACAAATTCTTTACTGTACGACAGGATAAATAATTTTCATTTGAACTACTAATTTTCGCCTCGATTCTACAGTTTGCTGTGCACCGTCAAGTTGATGCTTTGTTTGAAATTATTTTGTCTTATGTCTTCCCATTCTGTAGCACTGTTTCGCGTTATGTAACCATCTACTACTTTCTTTGATATCACTGTAATCTCATCACGCCCCGTTTGATATCACTATCAAGCGCATCCTGTAAATTCTGTCGAGCACATTTGAAACGAGCGAAAAGTTTTGTATCAAGTGCGCGTTATCGCTTGAATATCTGAAGTTTTTCTTGTACAATACACGGTCATATTGCTACGGATATATTCGAAACGTCAAAAATGTTCAAATGTGTGAAATCTTATGGGACTTAACTGCTAAGGTCACCAGTCCATAAGCTTACACACTACTTAACCTAAATTATCCTAAGAACAAACACACAGGTATGCCCGAGGGAGGACTCGAAACTCCGCCGGGACCAGCCGCATAGTCCATGACTGCAGCCCCCGAGACCGCTCGGCTAATCCCGTGCGGCTAGCAATAGCCAACCACAGACAATATTATATGTGTAATAACAAATTCTCGGAGCAGTGAAAACTTTATGAATTTTCCGATCATCAGCCTGCGTCTTAAGATTCTGATACGACATTTTAAATAGTATGTCAGACACAACACATGAACCAGACAATAACAAGGAAGTCTGAAATAAGAAATGTCTTCCGATAAATGAACTGCAGGAGCTACTGAGAATGTCACACAGTATATTCATCAAATCCGAGGAAAGATAAACACGTTGTTTTATACGGTTCTACTTTCACTGTACACCTATAAGAAAATTTGTTACAGTGGAGTCCTTGCCTTGAAAGTTGTTATGCCTTCGGATGCTATGGTGGAAAATAAATTTATAACGATTCTCTATGTCTTCGACCAAGCGGGGGATAAGGCTCACTAAAATATTTGTAGAAGCCCTTTTTCGCACTGCAGTATGACTCAAAAACTACAAAAACTACACTCCTGGAAATGGAAAAAAGAACACATTGACACCGGTGTGTCAGACCCACCATACTTGCTCCGGACACTGCGAGAGGGCTGTACAAGCAATGATCACACGCACGGCACAGCGGACACACCAGGAACCGCGGTGTTGGCCGTCGAATGGCGCTAGCTGCGCAGCATTTGTGCACCGCCGCCGTCAGTGTTAGCCAGTTTGCCGTGGCATACGGAGCTCCATCGCAGTCTTTAACACTGGTAGCATGCCGCGACAGCGTGGACGTGAACCGTATGTGCAGTTGACGGACTTTGAGCGAGGGCGTATAGTGGGCATGCGGGAGGCCGGGTGGACGTACCGCCGAATTGCTCAACACGTGGGGCGTGAGGTCTCCACAGTACATCGATGTTGTCGCCAGTGGTCGGCGGAAGGTGCACGTGCCCGTCGACCTGGGACCGGACCGCAGTGACGCACGGATGCACGCCAAGACCGTAGGATCCTACGCAGTGCCGTAGGGGACCGCACCGCCACTTCCCAGCAAATTAGGGACACTGTTGCTCCTGGGGTATCGGCGAGGACCATTCGCAACCGTCTCCATGAAGCTGGGCTACGGTCCCGCACACCGTTAGGCCGTCTTCCGCTCACGCCCCAACATCGTGCAGCCCGCCTCCAGTGGTGTCGCGACAGGCGTGAATGGAGGGACGAACGGAGACGTGTCGTCTTCAGCGATGAGAGTCGCTTCTGCCTTGGTGCCAATGATGGTCGTATGCGTGTTTGGCGCCGTGCAGGTGAGCGCCACAATCAGGACTGCATACGACCGAGGCACACAGGGCCAACACCCGGCATCATGGTGTGGGGAGCGATCTCCTACACTGGCCGTACACCACTGGTGATCGTCGAGGGGACACTGAATAGTGCACGGTACATCCAAACCGTCATCGAACCCATCGTTCTACCATTCCTAGACCGGCAAGGGAACTTGCTGTTCCAACAGGACAATGCACGTCCGCATGTATCCCGTGCCACCCAACGTGCTCTAGAAGGTGTAAGTCAACTACCCTGGCCAGCAAGATCTCCGGATCTGTCCCCCATTGAGCATGTTTGGGACTGGATGAAGCGTCGTCTCACGCGGTCTGCACGTCCAGCACGAACGCTGGTCCAACTGAGGCGCCAGGTGGAAATGGCATGGCAAGCCGTTCCACAGGACTACATCCAGCATCTCTACGATCGTCTCCATGGGAGAATAGCAGCCTGCATTGCTGCGAAACGTGGATATACAGTGTACTAGTGCCGACATCGTGCATGCTCTGTTGCCTGTGTCTATGTGCCTGTGGTTCTGTCAGTGTGATCATGTGATGTATCTGACCCCAGGAATGTGTCAATAAAGTTTCCCCTTCCTGGGACAATGAATTCACGGTGTTCTTATTTCAATTTCCAGGAGTGTATTATGAGCGGTAAATCTTGCTATTCACGATCCGCATTGTCTCTTACTCGAAGCACTTTTGGGAACTTAACAGAAAAGTAAAATAACGGACCCACAAAATTACAGGCCAATACCCTTAACCTCGGTTTTGCTGCAGAATTCTTGAAAATATTCAGGTTTTGAATATAATACATTTCCTTCGGGTCAAGAACCTTATTTGTCGTGACATACCGTCCACAGGTTCATTAAGGCACTGTTGGTCCAGATTGTCCCACTCCTCAACGGCGATTCGGCGTAGATCCCTCAGAGCGGTTGGTTAGAAACGTCGTCCATAAACAGACAGTTTCAGTCTATCTCAGGCATGTTCCATAGGTTTCATGTCTGGAGAACATGCTCGCCACTCCAGTCGAGCGATGTCGTTATCCTGAAGTAAGTCATTCATAAGAAGTGCACGATGGGGGTGCGAATTGTCGTCCATGAAGACGAATGCCTCGCCCATAAGCTGCCGATATGTTTGCACTGCCGGAAAACCTCCGTGCACGCTCGAATCTCTCTAATTTTACATTCGTGATCTCCTCGGGAGGTATAAGTAGGGTGGAGCAATATATTCGATACCTCATCCAAACGCGACTGGAACAGGAAAGGGAGCTAATGACAGTGCACACCGTTGGGTGGCTTGCGGAGTATAAATGTAGATGTAGATGTAGAACAACGTGGATGCGATCTAACCGTGGTACTGACCGCATAGGCATGGTTGAATTACAGACAACATGAGCAGTGTGCCTCCTTCCTGGTGGAATGGCTAGAACTGATCGGCTGTCGGACCCCCTCCGTCTAATAGTTGCTGCTCATTCATGGTTGGTTACATCTTTGGGCGGGTTTAGTGACATCTTTGAACAGTCAAAGTGGCTGTGTCTGTGATAAAATATCCACAGTCAACTTCTATCTTCAGAAGTTCTGGCGACTGTGGTGATGGTAACTTTTTCTGATGTGTAATTGGAGCCAGAAGACACTGCCATGTCACAGCATGTAACTGCTGGCGACTAGACAGCCATGCCAACGAACGACATAACAAGAGATGTTCATGTACCATTTAATACACCTGGGGAATCACCGAAGAAATTCTACGACGACTTTGCCAATCTCCTTCAAGAAGCGAAACCTGACGCAGAGAGTGTCCAGATCAGCCATGTTTCAATCCAGGTTGTTTGGTCAAATACGAGAACTGAAAGAGAAGATCGAATGATTACGTCCCGAAATCTCCAAACCAGAAGCGGTGACACCGAAATGCCGTGTTGAGCTCCTGGAGTAGGAGAACTCCAAGCTGACAGGGAAAACGACTACCTCTATTCCATTATATGCCGCTGTTGCAGCTTTTCAAAGACCAAAGATAAACACAACAGCGAACATCAGAAATCGGCAAACAAAAAAGCCAACATGCTCTTTCTTAGATCCACAGAGAACAAGTACGTCTAAGATTTAAAGAAGATATTTACTGATACAACGAATCTGAGGATAGACGATATTATCATCATATCGATCCAGATAGCCAGTAGCGTTGTCATAGTAGAAGCAGAGAATGTTGAGGTCTGCAGATGGCTTCAAGAGAAAGCTCATTATATACACAGTATTAATTGTGAACCACACTAAAGGAAGAGAACTCTGTTAAATGTGTACAATGTTCTCAAGGAAGTGGATGGCAACGAACTTGGAGAAGGTATCTATGAGTATCACTTGCCTGAACGCATAGAAAAGAAGGAACATGGTGGAGAGATACCACTGATATTCCGAACCGGCCCCAAAGAGAAACCTATGTTAATCAAGTTGTAGGAGTCACTAATGCCGTTGGCAATCTCCTGCAGCAAATAGATAAGTCGGTTTCCGTGCTTTAGGAATGAACCAATACGTGGATGCGCCAGTATGTTACAAAAGTTATGACTTAGGTCACACAAAGAAGATCTGTAAGCATAAGGAGCAAGTGTGCTCTCACTGTGAAGCACAGAATGGTGTATGTAGAAAAAGCAAAAAGAAACCTGTCTGCACCCCTCGCCGCAACAAGAACAAAACACGTGACTCACCTAGGAAAGACGGTGCATCTTCAACATTGGTGTCAGAACATGAAATGGGTAGAAGAGACCTTGCATTCATCTAAAATACAAGCAAACGTAGAGTGGTAGCTCCATAGCAGATCTATGTAAAGTAAGTAATAGAAGTCACGCTGCATAGGAAATGGAAGCACAAATCCCCGTCGGTAGTAGCCAGGAATTGGCGTCGTGTCATAGCCTGGTGTCAGCAACTTACCATTATACTGCAAGGCAGAAAACGTTTTATACGACAAAATTCCAGCACTAATGACAACAGAGTTTACTGAGAAGCAGCATCTTGACTTCATGGATTTCACTGATGATAAGATACTACCACATAGAGATAGCTGTGGGAAAGGAACTTAGAAGACAGTCTCTTGAGTGGGTAATAATGCAGAGAAAGGTACGTTGCATAATAAACGAACTTGAGCTGCACCAGATTTGTGTCATTGAAGCTGAAGACATAGGAAGCCTAAACATCGTTCCGGCGTAACGACAAGCGAAAGGCCGACGATGACGACGAAAAAGGAGACTATGAGACAAAGTCAGACAATAGTTCGCTGACTAGGACGACAGGAAGACAGGAGCGGCTTGTAGGCCAAGAGAAAATAAGCGCCACTCCGCCTAGCCACGGGTGTGGATGAAGAGCCGTCATACAAACGCTATAGCAGTGACTTACGAACTGGATTGTTTTGCTTGTATTCAAACTTCAAATGTTTGAAATGGCTCTAAGACTATGGGACTTTAACATCTGAGGTCATTAGTCCCATAGATTTAGAACTACTTAAACCTAACTAAACTAAGGACAACACACACATCCATGCCCGAGGCAGGATTCGAACCTGTGACCGTAGCAGTTGCGCGGTTCCGGACTGAAGCACCTAGAACCGCTCGATCACAATGGTCGGCTGCATCGAAACTGTGTATACCAAAGTACATTGGTTATTTATTGCGACACACTTTTGTGAATACGCAAAGTTCAGTATTGTGAAAAAAAAATACTCCATTAACAATATTTGCTTGAACTGTTGTCTAGCAATCCGAGAAAACATCTTCCTAGGCACCCTACATTAGACTAGTGGGCAGGATACTACAAGTACAACTTATAACGACCAGTCCACAAAATAAAAAAGCACTTCCTCAACACGTGAAAAATCGCAACAGATGAAGTTAGTGGCAATTCCCCAGCACATGCAAAATCACAACAGAAAAGTTCCCGAACCTAGTTCAAAAAGAGGCTATGGGTGGAACACCTGTATCAAACCAAATTGTGGTGGCTGCTGACGCAAGAGATATACCTGGTCCGTCAAGGCCTTCACCGGAAGACTTCCCAATTTGTAAGCTGCCCAGCTGTATACTACATCTACATGGAGCTTCTTCCAAAGGGTATGATGAAAGCGGTGGTGACCGTGATGGCATCGACACTGCACCTGCAGACACCAACGCAGTTTCGACATCGTCTCAATCATCTCCCCTTTTTCCGCGTGAAGTGGAGTGTGGTGATTGAGGCCATATTGCTGAGCAGGCCTAAAACGATCGCACAAGCGTGAAATGCTGTGAAAATAAATCTTTTCTATCAGATAAAAAAAAAATATTTCTAACATTCCGACCTCTATTAAACACCTTACACAATCATATACCGACATAATTTATAGTAATTAAGACAACGTCAAGTTAATTCGTTTGCAGAATCCCAGTGCAGTGCAGGTTATTCTTAGACTTATAACACTATGTAACAAAAAAAAAAATTTTTTTGATACAGAGATAAAACATGGTGGACCTAACTAATTGGGACTTTCGTAACCTGAAAATGCAGTTAGATTTTCGCCACCACCCTCCATTTCTTTTTACGGAGGTTTCTAAATGCCTATATCTACAACAGAGACTAGAGTGATCTCCTCGCAGGAGAGCTGTAAAGTAGGAGACAAAATGCTGGCAGAATCTGTGAGGACGGGGCGTGAGTCGTGCTTGGATAGCTCAGTTGATAGAGCACTTGCCCGCGAAAGGCAAAGGTTCCGAGTTCGAGTCTCGGTCCGGCAAACAGTTTTAATCTGCCAGGAACCGCCATATCAGCGCACACTCCGCTGCAGAGTGAAAATCTCATTCTGGAAATATATAACATACTTCATGCCATAAAACCACCTTACTCTGGTTTCCTGGGCCTAAAGTACATTTTTACAGGAAAACTGCAACGTTCACTTACTCGATGATGATGTTGATGGTGGAGGGTTGAGTCTTTTTGATGACAACTTCCTTCTGTGGTATATACATCCTTTGCGCTTCCAAAACCAACAGTAGTCACTTAACACAGTAGGGTTCCATCTACATTTATAGCGTCTTTCCATTCGCAAAATTTTCCGATGGAACCTTTCTCCATGTTCGTCATTAACCACACCCAAATAGGTAGGGAAAAATGTGAATGAGAATGAAGGAAGTACATTTTCAGTGACATTCTGAATCCGAGATTTTTATAGTTCTCTAAAAGAGTTCCCACTAATATGTCACTGTTTTCTGCTCTTGTATGGCCTAGGAAACCTTCAACGACATTCTCAGAAGAACGCCAGTTCTAACAGACATAATATTTCTTCGGAAGTTCTTATCATGCATCAACTTCCTAATCATGCATCAACATCCTGCCCAATAAAAATCCCCTCTTTCAATTTGGCTTCACTTAATTCAGGGAACACTTCACGTAGATACATGAAACCATTAGCATTTTTGGCCATACCCATGACAAAACTCTCCCGAAGGCCGAGCTCCATACTCAGTGGGGGAAAGAAAACGTTTTGAGAATCCACCAAAGGTACATATTTCACATTTTCTCTCTCTGGAGCCAATGTCAATCTTGGTGGCCACTGTTTAACTGTATAATGTTTATCTCTTGTACGGCTGTCCGAGAGAGAGGAAACAGCAATACTTGGGAGACCAGTTAGTAAACTAATCACCTTAAGATCACCTCATATTTTCCAATTTTTTTCCGTGTACTTAATTGCTTCAAGTATCTCTGACAAATTTACGTAGTTCTATTTCAAAGTCACAGAGTACTCTACAGGTAGAGATGGAAAGGTATTACCATTATACAATCGTACAGCATTCAGACTTTTCTTGGAAGCGTCAATAAACAAGCGCCACGTAACAGCATTGTATGGTATATTTAACTATTTCATTAATCCTACTACATCACTACAAGAACAAATGTTGCCCACCGTACGGTAATACATCATATCTTTATTACGTCACCTAATGTAAGTAATTCTTGTTTCTTCATGAAGTAAATTCCATTTGTTATGACGTGAAGGTAAAATTTTTTGCATTACCCTTGGATAAGAATAAAGCACGAACTAGGTCATTTAAGTCTGTTTCTGTAATTAAATGTGTTCTTTGTTCTGGAATGTGCTCCTCCGCACTTGATTCACACTGTACTTCCTCAGAGTTTGTAGATTCATGATCAGAATTAGGAACCTCTTCCCGCACTAGTGGAGGAGTTAGAACTGGCAGTTCTTCACCATGGGGAACCGGTCTAATTGCTGAGGGCAGGTTAGGCTACTTAATTTTCTTCTTATTCTCCGATGAAAAGCCAGTTACAATAGTCAAACAGAATTAGCAATGATCAACACGATTTTGAGTCACTCGGAAGATCATTGGTATGAGAAATGGTGAGTGCTCTTGTTTTCCTTTCAGCCATTGTGTTAGTTTAAAATTGCATCTAGTGCACGTTATTTCAGGCGCCCAATCTGTATCCTGATCTCCCAGTTGGCTTTTGAAGTGTAAATGATACAACGTATTCAGTAAGTTAGAAATTGGTCGTCTTTGTTTCCTTGTCGTGAATTCAACACATATATAACAAAAAGAATCCGGTTAGTTTGTACATCCAAGATTCGATTTCTTCATGTTCTACTTTCAATGACTATAAAACACTTTTCTGAGGAATGGTCTTAGCCAGATCAATTCCTGAAAAGGAAAAGGAAAATTCAAAGACATGAGATAATATTGAAAGAAGAGCAAGCAAATGTATGTGACTGGAGGGTTTAAATACACAATGTAACTTACACTAATGTTACATATTACGTTTAAAAAAAAATTCACATTAAAATTAAGAATTAAAAAGGTCACTGCACTAACTTTTATCACACACCTTTCAAACACAAAGCACTTAAAAATTATAAAGTAAATCCTAGTATGTTATATAGCTTGCAGGTCATAACTTTTAATCCTGACGTGATGGACACTTTCTGACTTCACCTTTTATGTCCCGTTACAATAAAGAAGTTGTGTTATCAGAGTTAGGCATCCCAAAGGGTAATAAATTACGCATGTTACTGCTAGGGCATTAGAAAGGAGTCTTTTGAGGGGTGAATAATTTGCCAACAGAGTTTAAATCGTTATGTGACCTACTTAGGCATACGTTCACGAGGAGCATTGAACCACTCGACAATGAAATTTTCACTTGGATTTTTTGAAAGCATATGGACACGTTTTCTTTGACACAGCCATCCATTCTCCAAAGCGCTTTGTTTGCACTCGAAACACAACGGCATGAATATAGCAATGATCAATGCTGCGCCAAGTAAAGTGGCTATGAGTGACATACGAACATTATTTGATGATCTGAGTGTTGATGTTAAGTCTTTGCAAGAGCCATAATGTAGAAACTACAGGCTCCCACACCTCTGTGCCGATTTGTTAACAGTTACTGGCCAATTGCGATTGCAAGTAGGAAATTCACTTCGACTAAGATGACACAGCTGTGTGACAAGCTCGTGGTCACAGTTTAAGTGAAGGACACGCAGACAAAGTAGATTGTAGATAAACTCAGGGCGGATACTCTATATGGACGAAGTGCGAGTCTCTTTGTGGCAACAGGTGCGAATGAAATATCCTCTCCGTAGCACAGTAGTCAAAGTGACGCACAAGGTGAGATACTAGATGACACAATACAGGCTTTGGGCTTTATTGTTTTAAATCTGGAAGGCCAGCAGAGCACATTGGAGAGACTAACAGGTAAAGCCACTTACATAGAGGTCACATTAGCAAACGGCATGGCAGCCGATAAGATTAATAGTGGACAAGTACTCCAATACCTAACTTCCGGTGAGTATAATGCAATTGTCATCGAAGGGGAAAATGGCAGCAATAGAGGGACACAATCAAAAGAAAACATAATCGGATTAGACATCTGGAAAACGGATTGGGATGGCTTAGTTCATTAAAATGCAGCATATCCAATGGAATCGCATTCGATACATGTAGACCTGTGTGGATAGCTACTAACAGAATTCTCGAAATGAACTCAGGACAATTATATCCCTTACAATATCGTAAAACGTCAGGTTACAATCCCTTGGAGCCCAGAACATTCCATGCTGAGGTGAAGCAGAAGGTCAAGAAGAAGAGCATATCAGCGTGCTGTAGGGCAATAAGAGCACACTGCTAGGCTCCCTGTATGCTGGACAATTAATACTCCTCAAAAAATCGTCTCAAGAAAATAATAGAATACATCAAGAGAAGTTTCTACGAAGTCGACTGACAGTAGACGAATGGGAAAGACCATATAAGCTGCTAACTGAAAAGCTTAAGGAAATTACTGTCATGTCCGCAGCTCGTGAAGAGGATGGCTCATTGACAGTTGGATGGAAGATGTCGGCAGAATATCTCATAACCACCACACTACCTGATGATTAGAGTGACGCAAACACTGAAATACACGCACTACTTTGAACTGAACTAGGTGATGAATATGACAGTCAGATGCTGGTGGTATCTACGCTTAAGAAGAAATCGCTGTACCATTTCCAAGCTCAAGACTGGAGGTACCAGGTTCGGATAGCCTTTGCTCTGAGGTTATGCTGATAGTAGCTCCACTAATAGTGCCACATTTGACGACATTACTGAACGAGGCGTGGCAAATAGGTGGGATTCCGGCGATATGAAAAACTATTAGAGCAGTAGTGATTAAAAGCGGAAAGGATAAAGACTCGGTGTCACCGAGAGGCTGTGGAACTAGTTGCCTATTACACATCTTGGCCAGAATACAGGAACGTCTGCTCTGTGATCGGTTTCAGGCGCACGGGGTGCTCACGGGTCTTAATCAGTGTCATTACACATTCGGAAAAGGGAAGTGCATAGACCAAGCAGTGAACTGGGCTGTTTTTATTGCGAGAAATTCGGTACGAAATGTGCAGTCACGCTCATGATTGACATCGCAGGCGCATTCGATAACGTTTGGTGGCCTGCGATGGTTACATGATTCTGAGATCTCGGTGTGCCAAAATATCAAAGAACTTTGCAGATTATTGTAGAGGGCGTAGAGTTTAGTGGACTGCAGATCAGAGAAAGGCAGTGGAAAAGGTTACGTAGGGCTGTGCTCGAAGCTCCTTAACTGGTCCATCGTTCTGGGATGTTGGTACTGATCCCTTATTTCATCTGTTGGCCGGGGCACACACTACCGAAGATGTTGCTGAGTACGCAGTAGTCACGTCTCTAGACGTCAGGGCGAGACTTGAGGAAAAGAAGAATGCTGTGCTTACTCAGATGCAACGTTGATGCAAGGTTAACAAATCGACAACAAACGTTCAAAAAACAACATACATACTTTTGAAGCGAAGACTTTCTCTTGCCAGAAATCGCTCCATAAGACTTGGTACACGTATAAAACGCAGCACTGCCTATAGATAATTAATCATTCTTGTTAACGGGAAAAGAATCTTTCTAAAATATGTAAAATCTGCTACTGTTACATCGTGGCTATAAATTACCGTTGCATGTGGTACGGTCATATGACGAGTCTGTCTTAAACGCCATTTTGGGCTTCGCTGCCAGCGTGTGGGAGCATCGCCTTCGACTAGCACTCGGACGCCTAGATTTTGCCTGACCCATCGAACGCCCAGAGGGGTCCTTCTGTCCCCTACCATATAAAAAATTTTCTGAAGTATTATTTCAAAATTTTAAGCATTAATTATATTGTAATGTTTACAAGATTTATACGCATTTC
This sequence comes from Schistocerca cancellata, assembly GCF_023864275.1. Lineage (NCBI taxonomy): Eukaryota > Metazoa > Arthropoda > Insecta > Orthoptera > Acrididae > Schistocerca > Schistocerca cancellata. The sequence continues at coordinate 728,945,131 of NC_064628.1, read as the reverse complement.
ATATACAGAGTTGTGATTAGAAAGAACAAACACAAATTATGTTATTTATTGAAATACAAACAAATTTAAGAGCCCGAAAATACGGGAATCACATGGGGAGGGATGGGGACACTATAGATGGCGGGAATACTTGTTGCTGAGTTTGTTCCACCTACGTTAAAATCTCTTTTAAAAGAAAATTGTGATAAAATCCTCCGCCTGAGGCTACTAAACTTTATTTATTGTGGCATTAAGATACAACCAATTTTGCGAAAATCAATGGCATCTTCAGGTTAATTTGGTTGAATTACATTAAGCCATTAAGCCAATACGATATCCGTACGTTCTATAAGGAACACATACTGGCAAAACAATATACAATGGATATTGAAAGATACATGAATATGACTGGACATTTATAGGCCATGAGTCAAGGCCATAAAAATTCGGACTGGTGTTGAATTCCTGAAATTAATTCAAAAACAGCTATTGCCGCTGCTATGTGGAAATGATGACATTGCGAGCAGACGCAACAGAGCGGGAAGGACTGTTTCCCATGAGTAGCAGCTGCATCTGCAAGTAGTGTCATTATTTCGTAATCGCAGCCGAAATGTCTCGATATCTCTCTTTTTTCTAAAGTACTATCAGGAATTGAATATCATTTCATATCTGTGTGGCGCTCAGTGATGATCTCTAACTACCTAAGATTTTTCATGGATCTTTCGACAACCATTGTATTTGATGTTGCCACGATAGATGCCTTACAAATCGTTGGAAGGTGACATTAGTTCAATAGCTTAAAGTTATCCGGACAAATTAACTTGAGGACACGATTCACTATCGCGATACCGGTTGTATCTTGTTCCCGCAATAAACGAGAATCTGCAGATGCAATAGGACTCTATAACTTTTTAGAGGACTTCACCTTAGCATTTTTAAAGAGCTTTTAATGTAATCGCAATAACCTTGGCCACATGTGTGCCCGCCCTCCGCACAGACACTGTCCCTCCCCATCGATTTTCATATTTTCATGGGGCTAAAGAGAGACGATTTCTTCGGACAAAAGAGGGGCACGCTTGGTTGCAGTAATGGTACATTATGCAACCGCCAACGTTTGTCCGTGAATGCACTAACCGTCTTGTCGCACAGTGGAAAAAATGTGTATATTAATATTTAGGGGTTTTGCTTCTAAAATATTAAACAGCTTGCTTACTTTCTTCAATCTTTCTCGCTTTTATTTGACTATCACTTTTACGTTAATATTGATATTTTCGTTATTGTAAATTTATGATAAATATCTATTTAATATCAATCAGTTTTTGGATTTCAGTTACATTTCATATCGTTTAAAGCAAATCAGTAGACTTCTGCAGCTGATTTAATATACGTGCTTCAATATACTCTAAACCTAAGGGCAAGCGAACATATAAGATCCAACTGTAAAAGCAAACAAAGATATATGGCGAGATTCAAAACTTATACTCTAAACTGTGATATGTTATTTAAATCAAGTCATGTACTTTCAACAAATATGGGCGTTATCTGCTAATACTAGGTAATGAATGAATAGCAATATTTTTGTTGCGATTATCAATGTTGTCCCTTTGTCCTCGTTACCATATCATTTTTGTCATACGAATTTACTACGTTAAAGCAGAGGTAAAATATATGCTCTTCGTTTCAGAAATATGTTTTATAGAAATTTTTGATCTAATTTTTTAACACTTGCTTACATTTTCTAGCGTATAATTAACTATTAAACGTGTGCACCCAGGAGTGCTCCTAACAGTCGCCGGGGATTTCGTTACATTACCGTCGCGGGCTGTTCGCATCTTACTGAGTAGCTCAATTGCCTTCACCGTAAGATAAGTGGCCTTAACGTTTGGGGTGAGGTGAATTAATATAGTTTTAGTTACTTCTTCCAGAACTAACAGTAAAACATATCGTTGGTACTAAACACCTGAAGAACGATGCTGGAATTATGATGGCGGAATTCGGAACTCCAGTTGCAATACCTCCTGCCAAACACCAGCGTAAGTGTAAAATCAATCTCATGAACCCTAACAATGTGTGCAGTGTTAGGACTTCCTGAACATATCGTTTCAAGGTCCGTTTGTAATGTCTTTAATTGCAAGAAATGCTACTAATTTAGACATAACTGGCCCAAACATAAATATAAATAAATATTTGAATGATGTGCTTTCAGTATGAATTTCTCTCAAAACTTATTTTCCTTTGCTACACACGTACGTCCTCCAACTGTGCCTGTTTGGATGCAATGATGAAAATTTAAGAAATATAAGGATGCACAGTTTCACCGGGATATGCACTGATAAAATTCTCTCATGCTTCAAGCGTAGTCACGTAGCTCTCAACAGAAAACTCCTCTACCATTGTCGTGTGGTGACCGCTTGACAATGGCCAAAGAGAACTCGGTCGAAAGCTAGAGGTTTTTATTCCACCTGACGAGGCCGGAAGCCCGACATACTTTTATCAATGTAAATAACTTTACAAAATACACAACGGATATGGTCACTTAATATACAGACAATAAGAACTCTTAGTAACAGCACAGGATTAACTGAATGGGTCTTGATCAAACCAAAAAATAAGAAGTAATACTTTTTCTATCTTTTATTACCGTAACAGGGACTCTGCACTTTGGATGTGTTTCAAAATTTAAGTACTGAGTCCACAATCAGAGACATGATATTCTTCGATATAATAGAATGGAACTTTCAGGAGTAGCAAACAACATTCTCCAAGCTGTCTCTCAATCATCCAAGTGGAAACTCACAGTAATAATCAATTAATGAGGCGTGCAAGCACGTCCCTGCCGGATTCAATTCCCGGCTGGGTCGGAGATTTTCTCCGCTAGGAGACTTGGTGTCGTGTTTCCCTCATGTTCGTACCATGAGAACTAACATGAAAATCACCTCCATGGCGTCACATAAGTAGTTTTAGCTTAAATAATCTCATTATGGGATACCACTTGGCCATAATGAATGTTCTGGATAGTCAAAACACACAGTCGCATATTCCGTTGTTGAGATGGCTGTATGAGCATGTCACAGAAAAGAGTATTCAAAAATTAAAGAAAATATGAAGGTCAGTCAGCATTTGCTTGTACTCGTTTCAGTCACGAGTCTTCCTACGAACGGGGAAAAAACACATGGTACGCTGCAGTGCCTTGGGTAGTGGTAGCCCTATGCATTGGAACTACAGAATACTGAAAATGGAGGATAGCAGTAAGGTATGCGCACCGAGTGCTGGCTGTTTGTTTGTCAGTCACTTCCCATTGACATGCCCGAAGGATGGGGTCCACATGGATGACGATGAGCAACAGGCGGCAGGAACACACTGTCAGCCTGTTTTACCTCCATATCAATCAGCGGACGGCCGCCCCTAGGTGGACGCTGTACGTTCACCAGCAACCGGTGTAAGCTGTTGGCTTGCCATTTTCTGACTGCCGTATATCTGGAGTTCGGCGGCCCAGGTACTTAAGCATACTGATCAGCTGAATTTGCTATAAGTCGATTATGTATGAGAATGATATTGTTTTGTCGTTGATTATGATTCGCCATGCATGTCGTTGTCCAAGGATGTTTGTGAATATGTAAGGGAACATTTATTTTGAATATAATTTCGCTTTCGTCCTTTTTTTGTATCATCAGGAGACCTCCATTCTTGTTCAACAATTTGTTCCTGATCATGTAACAATGTTTAGATGCTTTGAGGTATTCGAGATATATCATCTAATGGATAACCTTCTGCTCAGTTTGTCTGCTGCTGCTGTTGTTGTTGTTGTTGTGTTCTTCACTCCTGAGACTGGTTTGATGCAGCTCTCCATGCTACTCTATGCTGTGCAAGCTTCTTCATCTCACAGTACCTATTCAACCTACATCCTTCTGAATCTTCATCTCTTGGTCACCCTCTATGATTTTTACCCTCCACGCTGCCCTCTAATACTAAATTGGTGATCCCTTGATGCATCAGAACATGTCCTACCAACCGATCCCTTCTTCTAGTCAAGTTCTGCCACATATTTCTCTTCTCCCAATCCGATTCAATACCTCCTGATTAGTTATGTGATCTACCCATCTAATCTTCGGCATTCTTCTGTAACACCACATTTCGAAAGCTTCTATTCTCTTCTTGTCCAAACTATTTATCGTCCATATTTGACTTCCATACATCGCTACACTCCATACAAACACTTAGAGGAACGACTTCCTGACACTTAAATCTATACTCAATGTTAAAAAAATTATCTTCTTCAGAAACACAGTTCTAGCTATTGCCAGTATCCCATTCTAGAATCAGTGTGAAATCTTCTAGTGTCTCCAGATCTTTTCTACGTACACAACCATCTTTTATGATTCTTAAACCAAGTGTCTGTGCAAAATTCTACCAGGCGGCTTCCTGCTTCAAAAAAATGGTTCAAATGGCTCTGAGCACAATGGGACTTAACTTCTGAAGTCATCTGTCCCCTAGATCTTAGAACTACTTAAACCTATTAACCTAAGGACATCACACACATCCATGCCCGAGGCAGGATTCGAACCTGCGACCGTAGTGGTCGCGCGGTTCCAGACTGTGGTGCCTAGAACCACTCGACCACTTCCTATTTCATTCCTTTCCCTCAGTCCTTATGCAACTACTACTGATGCGAGGGGTAGCTGTTCTGTCTCAGCTGCCTTGTCACGGTTCACGTAGCTCCCCCGGTCAGAGGTTCGAGTCCTCCCTCAGCCATTGTTTTGTGTGTTGTCCTTAGCGTAAGTTGGTTTACGTTAGATGAAGTAGGGTGTAAGCCTAGGGACCGATGACTTCAGCAGTTTGGTCCCATAGGAACACATAAAAAAACACCTACTTTTTCTCAGTCTTTTCCTACCATCGAATTCATACTATCGAAATTATTAGTATGTAAATCGTTTATATATGAGTGCCATTATCCCACACGTTAAAGCCATCAGTCGAGATGAAATGAGATAGCCGTCAGTGAAAGCCGTTATTTGTGCTTTAGGTGAAAATGTTAAATGAGAATGCTGTTGTCGCTTTTGCTTATTTGATAAATTAGTAATTTTCATTTTAGTTAAACTTTATCGGGAACTTGTAATCACTCATTGTCAGAGGTATTTCGTCAATTTTTGTTTCTCGTTTTACAGTAATAGAAACGAACTAGTTCCTTGTTCAGGCCATGAAGGCTGTAGTGGTGTCGGCAACCAACGTGTCATCCTACGCCTTGTGGTGTGTTGCGGATGCGAAATTGTGGGTCATCCAGGCATCACTCCACTCTATTAGTTATTTTGCCAGCTTTTCAGACCTCTGAGACTCTACTAATCACTCAAGTATTTCTTCACTTGCTATCATCAGGCTGAGTGGGACCCATGCCATTATTCCCACCAAGGAAAAATGGTTGCCAGTCTCGGAAATCGAACCAGGGTCGTCCGCGTAATTACATTAATAGAGCTGAATACAGATTAAAATAAGCATTAGAAAGAAGATATTCAAAATACTGAATGATTTTTGTGACTTGTTCTAGTTCTAACAGCCGTCTTGGAGCCGACTGCACCATTTGGAGGTGCACTCTTCAGCTCTTGATCGGAAGAGGATTCCTTTCAAGACGTGCGCCTCTTCAGACGGAGAGCGTTCTTTACGTTCTTTATGATATCAGAATGTATTACCCGATACAGTTTTAAATTTGTCTCAAAACCATGTAAATATGATTGCAAACATTTATAAATTTCTCAGTGATGTAAAACGTCCTACCTAACTACTCTTGTAGTAATAAAGCCAATTCCAAAACGGCAAATTAATTATTGTTCCTTTTCTCGATGCACCTGAAACAAATAAGAAAAATAGTAATTTACGGCCGGTGGACTACAATCGATGCAAGCTGTATCCCGATATGGGGTTCGTTATTCTGAGTAGCAGCGTAGAAAAATATAATTGACCGTTTAACTTGGGCGAGTCCGCTGAACATACGTCTCCGTATCACATCTAGCCCGCGAGGTGGGGCAGTTGTTAGCAGAATGTATTAGCATTCGGCAAGGCGATGGTGGAACCCCGCCACAAATTATCCAGGTTTAGCTTTTCCGTGATTTCCCAGATACTTCCAGCCACATGTCGGGATGATTCCTTTCAAATGGCGCGGCCGACTTATTTCTCAATCATTGACGCCATCCGAGCTTTCGCAACGTTTCTAGTGAGCTGGATGTCGACAGGATGTCAGACAAAATCTTCCATCTTCATTCCTTATCACACCTGTGTCATTTATCTGGAACCGCTATTACTAATTAACAGGAACGAGCAAGCGTAGAATTGGCATTTATTCTCAACAGCAATTGAGTGTAGAATTTTAATGGTCTTTGTACCTTGCATTCAAATAATTCCATAGACAACAGAGACGTAGTTCTTCATTAGCCTTCTTACAAATCCGTCCAACACTCTAGCAGATAACTCAGTACAGAAAATGGCGTGTGACGAGGGCCTTCCGTCGGGTAGACACCTCGCCTGGTTCAAGTCTTCCGATTTGACGCCACTTCGGCAACTTGCGCGTCGATGAGGATGAAATCACGATGATTAGGACAACACAACACCCAGTCCCTGAGCGGAGAAAATCTTCGACCCAGCCGGGAATCGAACCGGGCCCGTAGGATTGACCGTACGTCGCGCTGACAACTCAGCTACCGGGGGCGGACAGTGCAGAAATCGATAGCAGCTACATACAAAACTAAACTCAAACTTACGTTTGCCTGTCTGATACCCATATACGGAGAGTTAAATCCAGAATAAATGCAAAGGATATTTCGCTTGGAGCATGTATGCTAGGACAGTTCTAATGTTCATTATACCTATGCACAGCTAATTGAATTACACTTGTACTTAATTATTATGAATGTTCGATAGTAGAGCTTGGTCCACAAGAGATAAAGAGGAATATATAATTGCCCTCACTAGCAGCCAGAGGTAACCGGGAAACTATTAGTAGAGTACCTTTATATACTAATCTCACAATCAGGTAGAATCTCGTGTAATATCACAGCTGAATTCAGGAGTGATAACGCACCTGCAGTCTACTATAGAAATGTACAATCTTAAAGGCTTCACCTCGTATGCTTTTTTTTACTTATCTTGGAAAAGAATTCAATACTAAGGCAATTGTGTATCGGGGCTTTTATTACTGACAGAGAAACGAGACACCAATTTGCATAATCTAGCTTCAGAACTGACTTAATAGTGACAAATTTGCAAAAAGCCTTTCACATATCTAATTTCCTTAGGAGCAGAATTACGAACAACCTCTTCCTCTAAGGACGTACTGTATAAGGTCGACACCCTCTACAACTTTCAAGTTTGTATCCACAGTGGTATAGACTGGGCAGTATGAGGCAGCGATTCAGACTGACCCTATTTCAACTCTTAGGGATTGAATTTCCAAAACCAGTTACATGCGTATGTTTTATTTCTAGCAGAAGAAATTTCATTAGCCATTTTAATCCCATAGCGGATGAATTTTCTAAAACAGTGTAAACGTTTTATTTCTCAGAAGTCAAATACCAATTTTCGTAGATCTAGCTTTAAAAATAGTTAAGTAGTTCTATACTAATGTTATATTTTCAAAACAAGTTTTCACCCACTATTTCACCCAATAGGGTTAAATTTCCAAAAATGCGGAAACACGTTTCTCTTTATGTCTGAACAATAAACAAAATACTAATTTCTCTAGATCTAGCTTCAAAATTGCCTTAATAGCGACATTTACCAAGAAAAAGCCTTCATCCCCTATTTCACACCCTTGGGGTTGGAATTAAAAAAAAATGCTTTCTTAAGCGATATTTACAGTAGAAGATCCAAACGTCCTTAAAATTTCAAATTTCTATCCTCAGGATTTTGGGCTTGGCGTTGACGGGTCTGCCAGTTAGTCAGGGCATTGCCTTTTATGTGTACATTGTTAATGATCAATTTCGAATGGTTTTCGATAAACAAACAAAATTTTCTTTTCCATACAGTTAAATTGAGATTCATAATTTTATATAACGTTGTTGGAGAACAGCGATCTTATTGTAATAAAATTATTTAAAAGCGATCTTGATCGCAGCCAGTGTTAACTTCTGACCTGTTTCGGCTTTTTAATTACGGGCCATCATCAGAATTGTCAGCCCTGGATGACTCCATCGCCGTCTATCAGATGGTAAAACTCTGATGATGGTCGAACCCGGGCGGTAGTTATCATCGGCTTTGATCTGGACTGCTTTAAATAAATGGAGATTCTATAATGAATAAGTTATAAAACTAGGTGAAAACAGTGGAAACGAGTGCAAATTTTTTATTTACTTATTTATTTCTTTTTTCAAATGCTGGATGGGTAGAAAGTAACGAACGTTATATACTGTGCGTATACAGTATACTAGGATGAATGTATGATTGAATTTGTAAGGTGGCAATGGAGGGTGCAAAGTTTAGCGCACAGGTCTGCTACTTATGGCTGGGGTATCCAATCCAACAGAGACACGGGTAAGTCAACCGATAGGGTCTCAGCTCTATATCAGAATTCATGAGCAAGAGCTAGCGACTGATGCCGTTCCAGTCGTATAGCAAAGAATGACAGATGTTTTGAGTGAGCGAAAGTGATGGTTAGGTCAAGAGTCGAAGTGGGTGAGGATAGCATGGGCAACGTGCGGTCTTGTGTTACTTTGCTGAATGATGACGTCATGGAGACTTCCAAGACAGTAAACGGCCCCCAGAAATAGAATATTAAAATGGCTGTAGTAAAAAATATCGCTTATGCAGAAGAGAGGGAGTCGTCTGTGTATCCAATGGCTGTTCACACCGCCACTCTAGATGCTGACTCGATATAAAGATGACTACTGCAATCTGGAAATGTGTATTCTCCCCAGAGCCACCACACAAGGCAATGCCCATTGTGATGCTGTGCACTTGTTGTTATTGGACGCACCTCACCTATCTATGTGGCTCCATTATAGGAAGCCGCAGCAGTGGTCGCCTAGCAGGAAGCCCGTGGTCCTAGAGACGCCGTCGCACAGTCCATATGAATACGTACCTTGCTGCAAACACGTTCATCCCGCACAGCAGAGCGCACAATATACGTTTCCTGTCGGGGCTTCTCACCCGCAACTGTTTGATGTCCTGCATGGCGATGAGTCTGGTTGTCCTAAGGTATTGGTGTCATACTGGAATGACCGTCATGGGAACCCGAGCAATATCGCAGAACGAAAATTCGCACCCTAAATAGAACTCCATCCGCCCACTATGGAATTCCGACACTTGCTGGTAGACATACCTTCCCCTTACACGAGAAACAACACGGGCACATTACAAACAACCAGTACTGAAGTGGGATCTCTGATTGAGAAACATATTGAATTCATCTTCGCTTATACACAAGATGTAGGCGGCAATACATATACCTACTTTTAGCGACTTCGATAAACGAGTTGGTAAGAGGACGTAACTGTCATTCGCATCAAGAATTTAGAAAAAAATAATATCGTTTGGTTCAACAGCCAGGTGCAGATCTTTTTGAAGATTTTCATATCCCTATCCTACTTGGGAAAAGGGATTTACAGTTTAACATGGAATCTGAACTAAGTATTGTACCTAGGGTCTTCGCATATTTGACAGGTGTAGCTTAGGTTAAAGGCAGATTGAAAATTTACTCATTTCGACCTGGATCTTATCCCGCAGCCTGCCAACTTCCAGGCGCTATATTTAACGCTTGGCAACGAACATGACTATATAAAATGAACTGATTGGTAAGCGGAGCAGACAGAACTGTCTTACGGAATTGAATACTTTACTTATTTTAAAGGCAACGGCCTTGCCGCAGTGGATCCACCGGTTCCCGTGCGATAACCGAAGTTAAGCGCTGTCGGGCGTGGTAGGCACTTGGATGGGTGAGCATCCAGGCTGCCATGCGCTGTTGCCATTTTTCGGGGTGCACTCAGCCTCTTGATACCAATTGAGGAGCTACTCGACCGAATAATAGCGGCTTCGGTCAAGAATACCATCTTACGACCGGGAGAACGGTGGGCTGACCCCGCGCCCATCTTATCCGCATCGCCCACCGAGGATGACACGGCGGTCGGATGGTGCCGGTAGGCCACTCGTAGCCTGAAGATGGAGAACTATTTATTTTAGTTCCTAAAAATTTCATTTTCACTTGTACGAAAATTTTTTATTTATTTTACTTTATACTTTCTTTTACTTGGTCATTTATTTATTTTTACCTCCATGAGACATGTTCAATCTGCTCCTCTTAACTGTCATTTCTATCCAGTGTTATGTCCCAGGTACAATCTACCAAAACGGAACGTCGGAATTCATTAGAACCTAGAAGATTTACTCTGAAAACGAGGCGAAACATAACTCAGGGTAATCGCTGGTGTCCGGGTCCTTAGCCAAAGTTCACCTCCCGTAAACACTATCGCAATAATAGAGTCGCAACTGAGAGGAGAGCTTCTCATCAGTCCAGGAGGCCCACGAGACGACTCCCCTTCCGGGGCGCGGCTGCGCAACTTAATCACGTGGGGCTGCATCCTGATTGGCTCCGTCGACCCCAGCGGTATCACGGTTACGTCTCTTATGGCACCCCCACTGTGATCACTTTGAAGTATGCCGCGTTGCTGCCACTGGAGCATTGTCATATGGTGCTTGACAAGACGGTGGCCGCATTTTATGTGCGGCGACTACTGCGCTGTATGAACACATAGTACAACACCCAGAATATAATTAATGATATTTGCTTTTAAATTGATTGTAGTTTTTCCACGGAGGTATGCGATATCTGCTTCTGTGCGTTTTAGTGTTTACTTATTTAGTCACCAACATATGTATTTTTATAACAATAATGTAGTACTCATACCTCTACGTAAAGTTAATACTCATTCCCTCCATATTTTAATTACCTGCACTTATATTTCAGTTTATGTTATTATACCTTTCTTCACTAGCGTCTGTGCTGTTTTGCTACCGATTTTGTCTTTGTAAAGGTTTTTTGTTTCTTTATTGACGCAATCACATTCTTATGACACAGTCATAAACGGTTTCGGCCATGCAATGACCGTCTTCAGATTCTAAAGAATATTTATACTAAAACCTAAAAATAACTGCAATATTTAACGAGGCTTATTAGTAATCTAACTGAATTTATGCAAAAATACCTATAGTTCATACCTAAAGGCGGCATACACTCAACACAGGTTCATGCGTTGTGAAACTACCTATAAAATGTAAAACCCCGGCCTTATATAGGTATAAAAAATAGTTAGATTGAGTCCCTCCCTCTCTTCTATTTTCGCTTTGTGGTTTTAACAACTGACTTGTATTTTTTATTAGTATATATGTGTCCTATTGCTTCACCTTTAGTCGATTTCTCGTACCACATCTTAGAAACTTTGAGCACTAAATGCAAGAAGCTGCATTAACTTCATCCTTGTATGGTTTGTTTCTGCAACACACATCGACGTTCAGTTCGTTTCTGATTTAGCTACAGTTAGCTGATGATTAGTCGCAGCTGTGCCTTCAAAGCTATCCCTCACACATTGACTGAGGATCTCTGTTTGTTCCTTTCACGTTCAGCGGTTTCGATGGTACCATGATAATAAAATTGTCCTATTGATATCATACGGCACGATACACGAATAATATAAGAAACTTTTAAGTAATGGTTTCTAGCATATCACGTATATTGAGCATAATTATCCATTTCCGGTTGTTTCATGCTTTTCTCGCTGGATACATATATTTTTGTGATGGTTTTCAACCGAAACTTGTAGAGATAGTAGACGTCATATGGATACAAACATGTCAAAGGTTTCAAAAACTAAGGTTCAGCTTCGTAGAAACTTTATATCAGTGTCGCAGATATCTGATTGTCGGTAAGTCGTGCGACATTTCATCTGTAGAAGGGACATTCCGTTGTCACCTGATGATGAGCTAAGTAGAACGAAACCATTTGTTTAGAAAATAAATAATAGTTCCTGGAAATCAAGGGAGTCTTTCCTTCTTAGCTTAAACTAAGACGTGGACCCCCGTTCCCTGCAGCAGGCAGCAGCTGGTCGTGAGGAATGAGGGGCACCGCAATAAAGTCGAAATGCCGACCTCGCAGAAGCGGCTGGAGTCGTGTGCGTGGCTCGCGACCACTACTCACCGACTGGTGATGAATCGCGCTCCCGATTCGCCGCTATCACGCTCTGCAATCGAGAGAATTACCACCCGGCCGCTCATTGATCTCGTTAAACGAGATGACCTCACTATTTAATTAGTGTGTCTTAAAGGGCGGCGGGGAGCGCCGCGCGACCATTACGGGCGGAGGCAGCCGCGAATAAATTACCGCCGCGGCTGGGATGCGCCCGCCGCTGTTACCACTTCCTTTCCTCGGCAGGCGCTTTACTTCCGACACCCGGCAATTACGCCTTTTTTTAGCCAGTCCGAGGTCCGGATTTGTACCGAGGTAGGTGGCTTCGCTGTTGCTGAAAACTGTGTAGGAACCTGAAGATAATATGAGTCGAAGCAAATGATGTGGTATGCTGGTGACATTACTAAATGAGGTGCCGCGTATTAATCTGAAAACTATCGGAAAATTTGTCTGTAAAATCACGATTATAAACTACTAGCCATATTGGAATACCGAAGAGTAAAAAGCAGAATTTAATTTATACTGTACTCAGTAGGCGGGTAACAAGATCACTATCTTTAAATCATCGAACACAGACCGTGCACTCGAACTTTGAGCTTTGACCATGGCGAGTTTCTGACATCATAGAGCAGAAAAAGAATGTCAGTCAGTCTTTCAGAAGGTGCGAAGTGATATCTAGCATGACAGATGTTCTGAACGTGTGGTTGAACATTAACCATTGACAATGAAGAACACCATCTACTTCACATGAGGCCACCTCTCTTCAGGACAGAGTCGCTACACGCCATATTGACTTTCAATTGAAGCATATATATATATATATATATATATATATATATATATATATATATTTCTTTGTAAGCAACACAAAAGTGAGGATCTCATGAAAACCCAGCCCTAATTGAATGATTTGTTGTAATAAAATGACAGGAAATGTCATATTGATTCTTAAGGAATTACTGTATCTTTCTTATTTTGAAAGTATGCCGATTCGGGGCAACAGCACATTGAGGAGCCATAATAATGGTTCAAATGGATCTGAACACTATGGGACTTAACTGCTGTGGTCATCAGTCCCCTAGAACTTAGAACTACTTAAACCTACCTAACCTAAGGACATCACACACATCCATGCCCGAGGCAGGATTCGAACCGGCGACCGTAGCGGTCGTGCGGTTCCAGGCTGTAGCGCCTAGAGCCGATCGGCCATCCCGGCCGGCTGAGCCATTACAAATGTAATGACCTTCGCACAATTTGTTATAGTTGAATGATGTCAGTTAATAAAGTATCTACAGTTAAAGTTTTCAGAGGCGATGAGATGCACTTTACATATACAACAAATAACAAATAGTTGTGGGCGGTATTGTGGAATGAGCAGTCACAGAATTGTAAAGAATTTGGCAACATGTTACAGGCTCACGTCTAGCTCAAAATAATGATTTTTGACTGGCATTATCGCAGGTTCTGGTACTTTCTTCTTACTTGAAAGATAGTATATTCATAATATTGGATTTTAGGTATATTCATGTGCGCTCTTTCTGAGCAGAAAGTTTGTTCCATTGGCATTACCTACAACAGAGATCACATTATTTGAAGTAAAATATTTAGCACATATTCGTTTTAAGTTTTGTATTTCACTTGTTGTAAAGATTCTGTTGCTGAACCGGGAGAATGATGAAGTAACAATGGTCTTAGGATTTTACTAAACGGTAAATCATAAAACAAAATTTGTCTTATATATAGTACTATTGTTAATCTGAATCGAACTAATTGTTATGGAACTTCTATAAGCCGTTGCGCTTACTGACTGGGCATGATTCCAGCGATCCGAGTTCGAGTGTCGGTGGAACCTTGCTATACGTTCTGCGATTGTTTCTGAAAATGTAGCCGCACTGGTTGTGGGCAGGACCATATAATGCCAACTATCCATAATTTTTAAAATTCAATGGAGTTTAGCTGATGGAATTGATATACTAGGTGGCCTTAATGAGGATATGACTGTTTATAAGACTTTTATCACATATGTGCTGGCAGTATGAAGCATACACACAATCGTTGGACTGTCGTGGACCTTAAAAAGAAAAACGTTTGCAAGGGAGGTATATGTGACAATGTTTGCAGACACTGCAGCTCTTTTGGTAACATGTGAGCTACGCTTACAGCAGTTGACCACATGGACAGCATCGTAAGCACAGCTATGGCTTAACAACTTACAACGCGAAGGCGAAGGTGAACAAGAGTAGTAGAAGTGAGAGTCATGTTTTCTTTCCAGAATGCAAAAGTATTTTCATTAACATATGAAGAGCTTCAGTGCCTCATGCACCATCATCAGATATTATTATATGCTTGTCTACAGGTAAAACGTGAATGCAACTTGCTGTTATACACTATCTGACAACGGTTATTCGTTAATGTAAACATTTAGCAACGGAGACGGAATATTTTCATATTAATGACACTATAATGGGCACTACATCGCAGTAATATCACCATTTCAGTCGGTTGATAAACTGTTGATTTATTGCAATTTTTTTTGGCCGTTTGTTGTCGCATTTGCAATATAAACACTAGTGGTTACATACAAACACTGATCAGATCCACTGCAGTTGGAGATCAACCCGTCAGTACTATTGTGCCGTCTGCAGTCTCCATAACTTTCTGATGGAGGGTGCACTCAGTTCATAAAACCGTCGGGTAGCTCAGCAACTACAGATACACAGTATTTGAACGAAACTGGTAATAATGAGGACAACTGTGGTAATTGTTTGCAGTAAATCTTAGAGATACAATTCAGCTGTTGCGGATATACCTCACGTCAAACTTTCATACAGTAATGTTTTATTTGACTTAAAAATCAGAAACGTCACAGCAGTGGAACAAGTGAAACAATTATTCTATTTTGGGGGAAAGATCATGCATGATGACTACGTTAAGGAACATATCATATGGACATTACCATAGACTAAGAAAGCAGTTCGCTCTGAACACTATGGGACTTAACTGCTGAGGTCATCAGTCCCCTAGAACTTAGAACTACTTAAACCTAACTAAGCTAAGGACATCCCACACATTCATGCCTGAGGCAGGATTCGAACCTGCGACCGTAGTGGTCGCGCGGTTCCAGACTGTAGCGCCTATAACCGCTATGCCACTCCGGCCGGCTAAGAAAGCAGTATCCAATTAACAATCTCAACCGACAGTATAGATTTAATGGATCGGTGTTGAGGAGTGCAGAAGAAACTTCAAAACGCTGCTTATTAAAAAATATTGTATAATCATGAAATACTGAAGTGAAAAAGTGGGGAAAGAACTTTTAGGTTCGATCCGTACAAAAGAAACGTCTGGTTAGATTACAACTACTATTGCATCAAAAAACAGGAAACTTCGTGCAGAACAGTAGAATAAGACTAGAATATGGAAGATAGTTTATAGAGGGTGTTTCGTGCGGTAGTTAAGTACAAATTAATGGATTTTTTCCTTATCTGTAAAAGGAGGAAATGATTACAATATTTCCCTATTTAATTTATACAGTGTGTTCTCTGGTCTTACACATAACCTACTAGAGGACAACAAAACTTCATTCTCCATACTCACTTTTTAATTGATAGAGCAATGTGCTGAAATGCTTCCACCTCATGGAAATTTTCTTCTGTATGTACTGCTATATTCTGCGTCGTTAAAACGGTCAGTTAACATATCCAATTACTTGATTCTGCTCTGGGTCGGTTCGGTATCTGGTACACTTCCCAGGCAGACACTTTTCATCGGCTGACTTATTTATGTCAGGTCTAGGTAAATAAAATTCTTCTTTTTTTTAATACGTGTATTATATTATTCGTATTATACGTGTAAATGACTCATCGTAATTGTCACTGTAGAACCACCTGATCCCTCAGAGAAAGGAAATTTAATGTTGTTGTGTTTCACAAGACAAGAACGCATTGTGACAGGGAAATTTCTTTCGCGGACGTCGGCGCTCTTGTAGGTCGGCATTCTCGTTCATGAACGTAATGTAACCGCGCCCGAGTAGACATTTTCATATGTGTTGAAGAGGCTTGTCGTCCCAAATAGGGTGAATAAAAACATAGAAACACAACCACTGTCTGCCGGCCGCTGTGGGGGAGCGGTTCTAGGCCCTTCAGTCCGGAACCGCACTGCTGCTACGCTCACATGTTCGAATCCTGCCTTGGGCCTGGATGTGTGTGATGTCCTTAGGTTAGTTTAGGTTTAAGTAGTTCTAAGGCTAGGGGACTGGTGACCTCAGATGTTAAGCCCCATAATGCTTAGAGCCATTTTTTGAACAACCTTTGTCATGCCTGTTACGGTGTGTGAAACCTGTCGTCATTAACAGCTTCCAATCGTCTCAGATTGGATAAATAAAGATTGAATATGGTTTTCAAGGGAATCTTGCACCATTGTTCTAGCGAAATAGAGCCAAGGGATTGCGCAGCCAATTCTCAGAATGTAGAAAGATTAAACAATAACGACAACAGGTGAGGGAGGCGCCCAGGGGAGTTGAGCTAAATCGTCCCCAAGCTTGCCTAACCATTCCAGACGATGCGAGCTGTGTGAACAGGGTCTGTGTTATCTTGGAACACAGCATCACTATTGGAAACGCAGGCAATCTCATGCTATGGAGCTGTTCATCCTACATGGTCACATAGTGCTTGGTACTAACGTGGCCATGCAGAGTAACAATGGGCACATGGAATACAATGATTTGGCTTTCCAAATCATTACCCAACCCTCGCCATGTCTTCAATCATTAGAGGTAATTCTCGCCAGAAACTGGATACAATGTAAATGATCCGACAAAATTACCTTTTTCCGTTGCTGGGCGCCACATTTTCTTATTAGAGCCATTTTCGTCACAGAAAAGTGGTTTTTCGAAATACGGCTAGCCCTGAAATTCCCTGCTTGTGGGTCTCCCTTCGCGCTGTTTTGATGCTGACAGTGTTCGTGAGAACGACATTCAGTTCTGCAGTGACTTGGCAGCCGTTGTCCCCATGTTTTTTTCTCATCGTCCTTTTCAATAGCCGCCTGTCACAATCATTCAGTACATTACTTTCGCCCTCCCTGTGACATAGAAGATGATACTTTCCCCTCTCCCTTTGTGTGGTACAGACCTTCGTTACGATGTCTCATAAAACAGCAAACACAATTTCCAACTTGGTTACCGAGGCACCGACCATACGAGCACCAACAATTTTCCCAAGGTTAGAATTCACTTAGCTCTGACGTAACGCACTCATAACTAAACACAATACTGTTCTGACCACTACTGACACTTGCAAGGGACTCAGGACATACGTATCAAAGGAGCCATACGTGGTCAAATACAACAGCTCCAACTTCAGGCTTCGGGGGCATCCGCATTTAAGTTCAAGCATGGATTTGTCACGGTATTTTTCGAATAACTGTCACTCTGATAGTAAAGATGTGCAAATGCTCCACCTCACCCACACTGGAATATGGGAGACGCCGAGTGATTTTCAAGTATACAGCGTATTTCACGGATGACGTAAGCGGTGTCAATGACACTGCACAGGGCAGAAGCTCCAATATTCCGACTGCGACAAGCATATAATTCTATGGTCGCTTGATTGGATATATTGGCGAACAAGCATATATGAGTGGTTGGTCATTAGAATCTACGCATAGAACTATTGACACATTCAAACTAGATCTTTACAAGTGGTGTGTAGTGCAGCCATTGACCAGATACTGTCGCTAAACAGTGCCTGGATATTGAGGACTGAGTGGAGTGGAGACGGTGATTCTAAATTTTATGTGTCTTAATGCAGTTTTGTCATATTTGAAAACAAATTTTCATGGTGTTGCACAGACAAGAATGTGGTGAATATGTTTTCTGTGACAAATATAATGTGCCCAATGATAGAAATTCATGTGTACAACGATAAGAATGTGATGAAAACTACGGGCATCATTTGTTGGACGAAAACTATGAAAACAAATACTCCAGACAGACATTTCATTTAAGTCACATCCCAATGCAAATCATCTGCGTGGCTTGCTTATAATTATGTGTTATTTATTTTTTAAGACAAATAATCAATAAAAAACGCACCACACGTTCTACTGAAAGCCGTCTGACGATGAATTGTAATGATTTAAAACCGGTAATGGTACCTTTTGTATAAAGGAACTTGAAAGAAATTTGTGGCTGGTTGCTGTCTCAACACCATCAACAATTACGATACGTCTTCTGATGACTAATATCTGTATTAAGTAGCATAAGTAAACACGCTGAATCACCGACGATTGGATGTGCAGTTGTCAACATTGTCGCATGAAGTGAAAACACGGGTGAGGTGTATAAGTTGTGCAGCAGAAATTTCTGGAAATTTTTTTTTTCCACCAAACCACAAGGTATATGATCCATATAGTGCAACCATTCTGTACAGTTACCATCTACTGGAAATATGTACGTTCATTTATGTGTCTATGCCGGGACTTCATAAAGTAAGCAACACTTGTCGTCCCAAGCTAAGAGCACTGTGCAACCAGATTGGCGCATTGCCAGAAGAGAATACATTGTCTGCGTTTCCCGCAGACTGTTCTGCTACGGTGCGAATAACAGGTGCACCACATTGTGAGAGTGAAATGGCGTACCAGCTGGAAACGTACTCCGAAGATGTATGCCGGACGGTGCCCTTCTTGTACCAAAAACCAACGAGTGGATACCTGTCGTCGAGGAATTCATCACTAGGTACAACGTTCCTGTGCCAGACCTCCTGTGGTACTCATGCCTTCGCGGAGCTTTCTCTTTCTGAGCGATATGCTTTGCTCCGTGGTGATCGACGAGTGTCCCTTTGATATGCGGGACTCGGCGCTCCGTAGGAGGACGGGGTACGGAGCGAGTCTGCAGTAGGAATCGCAAGGGATCAGTTGGTGCGTGATGCACTGCTGTGCCACACTGGTGTTGTCACTGCGGCGCCGTTGGCTGTCTGAGGGTGGAAGTGGGGTGTGGCTACAGAGACTGGTAAACATATGCTAGTTCGCCCGGGTAGCCGCACGATCTAGCGCACTGCTTTCCGGGCGGGAACACGTGCCGGTCCCCGACACGAGCCGGCCTGGCGGGAGTACTGTCCACTCTGTGGATAGTTTTTAAGGCGGTTTCCCATCTACCTCAGCGAATGCGGGCTGGTTCCCCTTATTCCGCCTCAGATACACTATGTCGGCGATTGCTGCTCTAACATAGTTTTCACGTACGCGTACACCACAATTACTCTACCATGCTAACATTTGGGGTTACACTCGTCTGGTATGAGACGTAAAAAGAAAAATTCATAGAGAGAGAGAGAGAGAGATAGAGAGCGAGAGAGAGAGAGAGCGAACCAAATGTAATCACCATTTATTTGGCATTTTGATGATCCAGTACTTAACCTTTTTATTGATTTGTTTAGATTAATTCTGTATTAATGTTGGTTTGGAGTGTACTATAGAATCCGTTGTTACTGTACAACGCTTGCTAGTTGTTATTTCTGGTCGGCTGTCGCGCAGGGATTTCAGACACTCGGCCCATGTTGAATGCCAACCGTCAATAGTGTGCTAATTTGTGTTTACTCTTTTCAACCTACTACATTATGTAATGATCACCCTATATTTTTTGTTGTGCTTTTCTCTGTAAGCTTAAGGTCCTTTTGTTGTTAATCAGGTTGCTCAGCTATGGTAGACGTTTGCTGTTAAGACAATTTACATTTGAATACTTTGAAACCTCGCTTGCTATCTCCAGTGTTACCGTATCGACTTTCGTAAGTGACTATCAGTTGCCTGGGTCAAAATTCGTTCATTCAGCTTACATCAGATGTAAAACTTTTTAAATTATGACTTGAATCACATGTAACAGCAATACTATCTTTATAAAATATTTGGGCTGTAAGTCGGTTTATTTTGCACGCTCCACTAATTTGTTTGCCTAAATAAGTGGTAAATAAAAAAAATGTTTTGATTAATTCTGGAACCAAGAGTATATCACAGGCTGCTTACGATAATGCTATTTTGTAACAGTTTTGTCACCAATATTTTTTACTCGGTTTTTTCAAATAAATTTTTTTTGTCTACTGTATCCTCAAATTTTCGCTCAGCTTTCCACTGCAGCAGCCTTGTGCCCTGTTACGCACTTTATTAGTTCCCCCAGTTGTTTACAGATACTTAGTGACTATGTGGAAAAATATTGTCACGTTTCCTTGACATTTTCGTGTATGGTGCAGCATTAACCTAATGTTACTTGACCTGTCGTAATAATGTGCATCTTACGTTCTGAAGTCCCCTTTTATGACAGTAATATGACACTTTTTTCATGACACCTGCAAAAATATGGTAAGACGATCTTTCTACTTGTTTCGAATGTGGAGTGGTGATATGCAGTATGTTATTTCACATGCGGTGGACATGATGCCTTGTAGGTTAGTCACGACAGCAAGACGCAGCAAGGAACCTGTTACGAACGTATCCAGCATCAAATGACGTTATAGCTATTGACTGTGCCTATGACTGATACGGTATATTATTTAGTAAACTCTTATCCAGCTGTAGTTGAACGACAGTACCGGAGTAATTTTTCCATGTCTAGTTCTGGTCTCGTCATTTGATCATAAGGTCTCATTATTGAAACTATGTAGGCTTCTGGGGTTCGGGAGTGGTAATCGACTGAGTCAAGACTTTCCAGTATATACACACTGGTAACGTGGGCATCTCTATGAAAGTAATACATGGTAAAAAAAAAATTCCAATGGTCAAAATCACAGAAATTCATCTTAGTTTATCACGACCGGTTGCGACAGATATAACTGTCATCTCCTGGCCTCCAAAATATTTTTTTAATAAACGTGTCCATGGTGACTTAAAACTTCATGCTATACTGTCACTATGGAGGATAAAATCGAACACTTCTTACCAAGGAGCCAAATAAATAAAACATTTACTATTAGAAAGCACCTTGTGCACATGGACATGTCCGTGTACCTACACTCACAAATGATTGTTAGTTCTTAAATAAATCTGCAGTTGCACCATTTACCCTGTTTAAGGTGGACCCTAAGTGTGTGGAACACGACTCGCAAACGTAAAAAGATGTGCGGATGAGGATTTTACTGTATATTGTGGTTTATAAGAATTAACAATCGTCTGTGAGCTCTACGTTTACAATTACGGCCTTAACTGTACATATTTAATTTCTGACAAGCCCTTGATGAAGTGCTATATTTCATCCAACTTAATGACAACGTGTTTCAAAACGAACAGGTTTAGTAACAAGAAGTTTTTGAGGGCCAGAAGACAGCACCTGTTGACACTGGTAGTCAAAAATATAGACGCGTTTCTGCGGTTTTGGTTATAGAAAGATTTTTATCGTGTGAAACAGATCGCTCCTTCTTTTCTCCCATGATGAGAAAGTTTAATGAAGTAAAACAATTTTTGCAGTGTAATTGACACAAAATCAAAATATTACAAGGGCGCCAATAAGGAGACGCCTACAAGGAATCGCCAACAAGGAACAGTATCAAGGAATTACTTATATCCGCTCAATAGCAGATTATACATCTGTCAAAAATTGTTTTAAAAACACCAGTTATAGAAAATAGCTCAAATATTATTTAAATCTGCACAAATGCAGCTTAGACCACTTACCAGGACTTACATTAAAACTATTAGTACTGTAATATAGTTCAGAAGCTTCAATGAAGTATTATTTCAAGAGTTATTCAAATGCAACCGAAAGCAGATTAGGCCACTTACAGAATTTATTTTAAAAGCACCAATACTGGAAAAAAACTCCATAGAGGCGCTAGTGAGGAACAGTATCAAACAATTATTTAAAGAGCACAAAAGTAACTTAGACCACTTATCAAAATTTATTGCAGAAACACTAGTAATACAAAATACAGTAGTTTAAAAACTTTGTTCAGAAGTTGGTATTCCAATTTGGCATCGGAAGCGAGAGGCACACTGACTGATTTAGCAAGGGTTGAAGGAAAATGAATTTTAGGTGTCTAAGACAGGAAAGCAACAAGATTAACTTACATACATTAGTATCCAAAAATAAATGGATATATTTTAAGAGAAAGTAATGGTTCTGCCCCGTTGTCCTGTTACCACGAACACAAATAAATTTCCTACTAAACAGATCGCCAGCTCAGACCATTAAGCACCAATATAGACAAATGTGAGATTGCCGCGCAGACAACTTATAGCTACAGTTAATAGACACAGCCATACAAGATAACACTGAAACTCCCTTTGGAAATCTTAAACGAAAATAACATTTAAATGCTGGGCAGCCGAACTCCCGCTAACGCTGTCAACAGCGAATAACACCAAAAGTAAGTTTATTCACTTCGCGCGCCACTAAAATGTAATACAGCAGACGGGAACTCATCATTAACCTCCGTTGATGATAACTGCCACAAGTACATCTAGTGAAGTGGTATTAGTAGCACATAGCCCAATGGAAATGCGTTAGACCAGCAAGGAAAATGCCACTGAGAAGCCGACGAGTTCACGTGAGGCTGCCCATCACACAGCTACCTCCAAACAAAGAAAATGCCCCCGCGCCATCCAGTGTTACACTCGCCACAGTCTCGGACAATGCCCAAGTACTCGTGAGCGCTAGAAAATTGCCTTGAATGCAGTGAGCTAAAGAAGCTCTGTCAAAGATAGTCTACCTTAAGTCTATAGATTCGAACCTGTCAATTACTTCAGTAAATAAAAAAAAAATATTCCGTAATACATATCTCAGTTGGTCGGCGTGGTAGGATGCTTACAATTAACTTGTCTCCTATCTGCACAAACGCTGCGTTTGGGGATCGGACTAAGGCGGCGATCGAGATTGGGTTGTCAATAACCACTGCTTGGTAGGGTACATCTGGAGCCCAGACAGAAATATGAATCGTGAATAACTTGTAAGATACAATTATTGAGTCTTGAAACGATTATATTTACAGGTTACGTAGCTACGACCAATAAATCGACAAATATAGTGAAGCCAATAGTTTCCACCAGAGTAGCTAAAACGGTATAATCACTCAAACAAAATGTCAGTCAAAGCTAAACAAATCTGACTACACACAAGCATTTGGAAATGTCATTATACGAAATATGGGAGAATATGTACCATAATGTGGTAAGTCGATTATTATGGTACCAAGAAAGTAATGTGAGTTTACCTGCATTTTCCTTGTGTTATATGATCCTTGAGTTTACCTGCTGTTTCCTTGTGTTATATGATCATGTGTACCTTGGTGCATGACGCTTTAGTACCAGTGATTACCGTGCACGAAAAGGAGTAGAGGGAACCCATCGAACAGGCCCTGAGGACCACACGACGGTCGATCGACCACCGTATCATCCTCAGGCAATCACTATCGAAATTGTATGAAGGGGCGTGTGATCGACACACTGAACTCCTGGCCGTTGTCGACATCTCAACTTTGGAACCAATAGGTCTCAATTAGGTAGCTACTCAGTTGGAATCACGAGGCTGAGTACACCCCAGTCCAGTCTCCCCACCAAGGAAAAATCTCTGGAAGTACCGGGTATCTAATCCATGTGTTTCAGATGAAGGTGAGGCCCACTGACCACTCTGTTATGGAGGTGGACGATTAACATACGTCCACTCCTTACTAAGTTTGAACGAGGTCGTGTAATAGAGCTACGAGAGCTGGTTGTTTCTTCTGCGATATTGCAGAAAAACGCGGCAGGAATGCAGCCACTGTACATAATTGGTAGTAGCAGTGATCTCGAAAATGTACGGTGTAGCTCTAGCGAACAGTACTCCATCTGCAGCAGCATTTTTAGCACCAGTTGACAGCACAGTGACACAATGAAATATTACAAATTGGTTACTTCAAGGACAGCTCTGGAACAGACACCTTCTACCGTAATTCCACTGCCTTCTATCGACCACCACTTGCGACTTAAAAGGTGTCAAGTGAGGTCCCATTGAAGAGCAGTGTGGCGGTTTCTGGCGTTCCCTGATGGAAGATGGTTAGAACTAGCCGGTGTCAGTCTGTGTGGTGGTTAGAAGGAGACCTGTTTAGGGACTCCAGCCAGTCTGTCCGTGTGCTAGACCACACTGGACCTACTCCTGGAGTTACAGTCTGCGCTGGGATTTCATATGATAGCAAGAGCACCGTCGTGATTACCCAACGCAAATCGATTGTACCTTAGTCTGCTGATTCGACCTGTAGCGCTATTATTGGTGAACTGCATTCCATGGGGTGTCTTACAACATGATAACGCCCACCATTGTTGTAGCCCAACGTGCTCTACAGAGCATTAACACGTTGCCTTCACCTGCCCGATCACTACATCTGCCTCCAGGCGAGGACATATTGGAAATCGTTCGACGACAACTTCAGCGTCATCCACAGACAGAATTAACCGTCACTGTTTTGATCGACCACGTGCAACAGGCATGGAACTATAACCAACAAACTGACCTCCGGCACCTGTACAACGCAATGCATGCACGTTAGCATGCTTCCTTTGGACAGCCTGGGTGTTACATCGGTCATTAATGTACCAGCATCTCATACTTGGAAGAGCTTATCCACGGCTTACATTGCCCTGTTATGTTGCAACGTTTATCACTTACATATGTAACCTAGACAAACGTATTCGCGAAATTTCATAACTCTACATTCCTTAGTTTCTGGTGTTGCGATTTTAGCCAAACTTGGTACAAGTATCACTTACTGTTTAAAGGTTTCATTGTTCGGGTGAAACCACCCACCTACCAAAGGTGTGGCATTCTGGGTGGAAAAGTAGTGTAGCGTTTTCTGAGACACTATTCATCCAGTATTTGTAAACGAGAGCACTTGCTGACTGCTAACAAACATTACGTGTAATTTTAGAGCTTTACGAAATTTCTGTTCGCTGACAACCTCCAGTAAATAATGAAAGGAAAATATTTTATTACTTACTACATTGCTGTTCATGCAGTGAAGCTGTCACTTTACGCACAACGCTTTCAAAATATGTTCAAATGTGTGGGAAATCTTATGGGACTTAACTGCTAAGGTCATCAGTCCCTAAGCTTACACACTACTTAACCTAAATTATTCTAAGGACAACCACACACACCCATGCCCGAGGGAGGACTCGAACCTCCACCGCGACCAGCCGCACAGTCCATGACTGCAGCGCCCTAGACCGCTCGTCTAATCCCGCGCGGCTACGACGTTTTAATTTATTACTTCTGTACTAGTAACTGTATTCGCCAGAGGTTTTGCAGACAATACTCATACACACCCTTGAATGTACAAGCAGTATTATGTCATAATAAGAGAAACAGTTCTTAGGACATGGCGTCATAGCTACTAAATTGCGTGAAAGACTGCTACTTCTTGTATGGCATTTCACTTTACCACTTATTTGCTACCAACTCTATTCGCAACACATTTCGTACACGGTACTGACATTGCCAATGAATGAACCTACAGTACTGTATCATTGTACGACTAAGAGTTTAAGAGATGAGACGTCATAAAATTGAGCCGCGTGAAACGAAGCTAGTGGGTGAAATTCGCTAGAGATACAGGTGAGCTATGTGTGTACATTGAACCGTGTGTGTTCCCGCCATCATGTATTTTACACCCTGTTTTTAACGTACCTCCTTCTCACTACGTTAATTTAAATTACTACTGCCACTGAGTTACTGCTTTGCCTGACCGTGACTTGCGCAAGCAGTGCTTATCGATATATCCCCTCTCGCAGTATCTTCGCTTGACTGCTATTACATCCCGGTCGTTGTCTGTCGTAAGACAAATGGTCACAGTTCGGGTTGCGAGTTCGGGTCTGCCAGTCAGTTGGAACGCGTCTGGAGCGGAGTCAGGACCTGCCAGTAGAGGAGTTGCAATGCGGCACTAGTGCTGTCGGGTAGGAGCAGCAGTGAGGTCTGCGTCGACATGGCCCGCCAGATCATTGCCGCCACGCATCACTTGAGACGGGCCACGGTCTTGGTGGATCGTCGATCGGTCGTCCTACCGGACCACGCATTTTGGCTTGCCGATCGTTCATGAGTCGTCTGTGTGTGTGTGTGTGTGTGTGTGTGTGTTTGCATGGAATGCCGAGTTCTCTTCGTCCGTGCTAAGTTACTGTTGGGTATCGTTTAGGTCTTCGAGCAGTTGTTTCTCAGGTTGTGTCTGTATTTGGCGTTATTTCCAGTGACGATTATTTTAGATGTTGTCGGCATTCTGAGGATAGTCGGTCGGTTATTGCGGACCAAGGAGGATATCTCCGTGCGGCGCAGTCGGCTGGGTCCACTGTCGGTCCCTGCGCAGTGTCCGAGCGTTTGTGCAGCTGTCCGATCGCTACGAGCTTCGTGACTCACCGACCCAGGACGTCAAAGTTGAGTGGTGTCTTAAGTACCCAAGCCACGTCCGTTCATGTTGGTGGTTCGTTTCGGTTGTTCGCTGTTGTGGAGGTTTTCCTTTGAGCGACACCGAGAGTATGTATTTATGAAATGTAGCCAACATGCGGTGGAGTTAACTAGATTGGTTGACTACAATTCAAGTGCACCAGCGGAATTTTCTGCCTTGTGGCCGTTAGTGCACCGGTTACCTGCCCTGGCCACTAACTTAATTTCAGGCAGTGTCCTTGCCTCACCTGTTAACGATGCCTAACATGGTGTGTAGTTTTGGCAACTTAATTCATATACGTATTTGAATGTGGATAATTACGTCCGTTATATTTTGGTGTTTCAGTTCTCATGTACCTATTGATGGCAAGCAAGTTGTTTTGTCGGTCAGTCATTGGCTGTCTCTTGGTTAGGTTACGACGGATCAAGTGTAGTTAGGCTCACTACCTGTCTTACCTAAGTAAACGAGTGCAGACCGACCCCCTGGAGGCTTCTGAGTGCCGTTACCTTTACTGTCTTCCTCACGGGTGTTTAATTGTCTGTTATAATCTATGATAGCCAGTGTTAAAAAGTTCTTGGTTTTACTGTGTTTTATGTAAATCAAAGGCCATTAGCCGCGAATAAGTAAATTTGAATTCCAGTAAGTGAATATTTCCTGAAAGGTTATTGTCATTGTGTTGTCTTTTCTTTTAGTGCGTTTTTAGCCACTTGAAACTTAATGCTTAAGCTTACATTTTTTTAAATTTTGTAAAATTAATTGGGGGCCTTCAGCCGCTTTGAACCTTATTCTTAAAATTACCGTTCAAGCTTAAACATTGCTGCTTTCTGCTCTTAAATGTTAACGGTATTTTTTTGAATTTTGGATAATCAATTGAGGGACTTCAGCCGCTTAAATCCTTATTCTTAAAATTACCCTTTAAGAAAAAACATTGCAGCCTTCTGCCTTTGAAAGGTTATGGGAATTTATTTTAAAGTCATAAAAATTTGTTGTGGGCCTTCAAGCGTTCATATTGCATCTTGTTTATGTTTGTCTATCCACTTTTGCCTTGAGCCTTTCAGCCTAGCTGTGATTATATATATATATATATATATATATATATATATATATATATATATATATATATATAGAGAGAGAGAGAGAGAGAGAGAGAGAGAGAGAGAGAGAGAGAGTGGTGCTTTGATAGCAACGAGGCCAAATATCTCACGAAATAAGCGTCAAACGAAAAAACTACAAGGAAAGAAACACGCCAAGCTTGAAGGGGGAAACCAGATGGCGCTAAGGTTGGCCCGCTAGATGGCGCTGCCATAGGTCAACCGGATGTCAACAGCGTTTTTTTAAACTGGAACCCCCATTTTTTATTACATACTCGTGTGGCACGTACAGAAATATGAATGTTTTAATTGGACCACTTTTTCTCACTTTGTGATAGATGGCGCTGTAATAAACATATGTCTCACAATTTTAGACGAACAGTTGGTAACAGGTAGGTTTCTTAAATTAAAATATAGTATGTGGGTACGTTTGAACACTTTTTTTTGGTTGTTCGAATGTGATACATGTACCTTTGTGAACTTATCATTTCTGAGAACGCATGCTGTTACAACCTGATTACCTTTAAATACCACATTAATGCAATAAATGTACAAAACGATGTCCGTCAACCTCAAAGCATTTGGCAACACATGTAACAACGGCGATTAGTTCGCCTTCCGTAATGTTCGCACATGCATTGACAATGCGCTGACACATGTTGTCAGGCGTTGTCGGTAGATCATGATAGCAAATATCCTTCAACTTTCCCCACAGAAAGAAATCCGGGGACGTCAGATCAGGTGATCGTGCTTCGACGACCAATCCACCTGTCATGAAATATGCTATTCAGTACAGCTTCAACCGCACGCGAGCTATGTGCCGGACATCCACCATGTTGGAAGTACATCGCCATTCTGTCATGCAGTGAAACATCTTGTAGTAACATCGGTAGAACATTACGAAGGAAATCAGTATGTATTGCAACATTTAAATTGCCATCGATAAAATGGGGGCCAATTATCCTTCCTCCCATAATGCCGCACCATACATTAACCCGCCAAGGTCGCTGATGTTGCACTTGTAGCAGCCATCGTGGATTTTCCGTTGCCCAACAGTACATATTACGCTGGTTTACGTTAGCGCCGTTGGTGAATGACGCTTCGTCGCTAAATAGAACGCGTGCAAAAAATCTGTCAACGTCCCGTAATTTCTCTTGTGCCCAGTGGCAGACCTGTACACGACGTTCAAAGTCGTCGCCATGCAATTCCTGGTGCATAGAAATATCGTACGTGTGCAATCGATGTTGATGTAGCATTCTCAACATCGACGTTTTTGAGATTCCCGATTCTCGCGCAATTTGTCTGCTACTGATGTGCGGATTAGCCACGATAGCACCTAAAACACATAACTGGGCATCACCATTTGTTCCAAGTCGTGGTTGACGTTTCCCATGTGGCTGAACACTTCATGTTTCCTTAAATAACGTAACTATCCGACGAACAGTCCGGACACTTGAATGAATATGTCTAGTATACCGAGCAGCATACGTAGCACATGCCCGTTGGGCATTTTGATCACAACAGCCATACATCAACACGATATCGACCTTCTCAGCAATTGGTAAACGGTACATTTTAAAATGGGTAATGTATCACGAGGCAAATACCATCCGCACTGGCGGAATGTTACGTGATACCACGTAGTTATATGTTTGTGAGTAATACAGCACCATCTATCACAAAGCGATAAAGGTGGTCCCACTAAAACATTCATACTTCCTTATGTAATACACAAATATGTAATAAAAATGGGGGTTCCTGTTTTAAAAAAGCGCCGTTTTTATCCGTTTGACCTATGGCAGGGCCATCTAGCGAGCCAACCATAGCGTCGTCTGCTTTCCCTGTTCAAGCTAGACCAGTTTCGTTCTTTGTAGTTTTTTCGTTTGATAATCAAAATATCCACGGGTATGCTGCCGGTCTATAGTGTCCAACGGGCACAATATTTCGGCGATCAAACATGTCGCCATCATCAGGTGAACTGACGGACTGAGCTCCTGTGAACGTGCCGGCACGGAGATCCGTACGCTATGGCTGCTCAGAGGGAACTGGGTTTGGTCGCGGCGGCGGCCGATTTAAATACCCTCCGCCCGCGGCGCGCTCCCTCCGCCGTCCGCGCCCAGCGCCACGGTCGCGCGGTGGAACAGATTGCGACGGCGTCTGAGATGACGTCGGTGTGATGGCTCTGTCCGCCGTGGTCGTCACAACTATACGTCTGCTCGATTTACTCTTGATTAACCCGATCGCTGGTTCCCAAGCCTTGCTAAGATTATAGCCACAGTCCCGGTTTATGAGGTCGTCATTGGTGCGAATTTCGATGGCCTCTCTAACAACGCTGTCCCAGTATCTCGACGTCTGTACCAGAATCCTCGTGCGGTCATACTCCATGGCGTGATTTTCCGACAAACAATGTTCAGCGACCGCCGACTTGCTCGGATACATCAGTCGAGTGTGCCTCTGGTGTTCACGGCATCGATCCTCGACGGTACGCATCGTCTGACCAATATACGACTTGCCACATTGACACGGAATCTGGTACACGCCGGCCTTCCTCAAACCGAGGTCATCTTTGGCGCTCCCCACCAGTGCACGAGTTTTATTTGGAGGACAAAACACAGTTCCGACCCGGTGTTTCTTCAGAATGCGGGCGATTTTCCCCGAGAGTGCGCCTGTGTATGGAATAAATGCAATGCCTACCTCCTCCCTCGTGACTTCATCCATCTCAACAGGTTGTGCTGCAGTGGGTGGGCGGAGAGCACGTTGAATCTGCCACTCTGAGTACCCATTTTTTCGAAATACAGTTCTCAGATGTTCCAATTCCTGGGGTAGACTCTCTGCGTCAGAGATAGTGCGCGCCCTATGTACTAGAGTTTTAAGTACCCCATTCCTCTGTGAAGGGTGGTGGCAGCTGTCTGCATGCAAATACAGATCAGTGTGCGTAGCCTTCCGATACACCCCATGACCTAGGGTGCCGTCCGCCCTTCTCTTGACCAAGACGTCAAGGAAAGGTAATTTACCCTCCGTTTCAGTCTCCATAGTGAATTTGATGTTGGGGTGTATGGAGTTTAGATGTGTAAGGAAGTCAAGGAGTTTATCCATACCATGTGGCCAGATGACGAACGTGTCGTCCACGTAACGGAAAAAGCAAGTAGGTTTCCATACGGATGACGACAGGGCTTCCTCCTCGAAGTTCTCCATATACAAATTCGCTACCACCGGTGAGAGTGGGCTACCCATGGCGACTCCCTCCGTTTGTTCGTAGTATTCTCCATTAAAAAGAAAATACGTGGAAGTCAAGACATGCCTAAAAAGTTCAGTGGTCTTCTCATCAAACTTCTGACTAATCAATTCTAGTGACTCTCGCAGGGGTACCCTCGTAAACAAGGAAACGACATCAAAACTCACCATGATATCTGACTCATCCAACCTGAAGCTATCAAGGCGTTTAACAAAATCCACGGAATTACGGATGTGATGAGGGCATTTACCCACATAAGGACTTAATATTCCCGTCAGGTATTTGGCCAACAAATATGTAGGTGCCCTGATGTTGCTGACAATGGGGCGTAATGGTACCCCCTCTTTGTGAACCTTCGGGAGTCCATATAGTCTAGGCGGTACCGGACCTTGGGGTAACAATTTCTTAGCGTCACCCTCCGGTAAATCTGCGTCTTTGAGAAGCGCCCTCGTCTTGTTCTCCACCTTCTTTGTAGGGTCAACGCTGATCTTCCGGTAGGAATCGTCATTTAGCAGGCTCTGCATCTTATCAGTGTAGTCCTTATGGGAGACAACAACTGTAGCATTGCCTTTGTCAGCTGGTAAGACAACAATTTCAGAGCGCTCCCTCAGATCACGAATGGCCGCCCTCTCTTTACTGCTGATATTTGACTTCATCGGCTTCGATTTCGTCAACGCACGACAAGTTTCACGACGTATTTCCTCGGCTGATTCTGGCGGAAGTCGAGCTGCAACCTGTTCAACAGCACTAACAATTTCAGCGACCGGAGTGAACTTGGGGGTGGGAGCGAAGTTGAGACCTCTCTGCAAAACCGAGACCGCATCATCACTCAACACCATGCCACTCAAATTGATGACAGTCTTGCACGGAACTTGCAGGGATGGTTTGTCAAGGAGACGTGAGATCTTAGCTGTTTGACGTCCTGTAGCCTTCTTATGGGCGGAATCAGCAGACACCCAGGTGACACCATCAATCCAATCCCAGGAACAAGAAGTGAACTTACTAGCTAGTTGCAAATGTAGTTTGAGTAATTCCTGTGAGATAAACTCAAGGCTCCGGCGGGTGAATTGCACTCTCTCACGTACCAATGCGAGGCTGGCTCGTTTCTTGATTCTTTTAGCTGCTGCAGAATCGATGTGATGCATAACCTTAGCAAAATTTGGAACAACATTCTCGGAACGACATCTCTTTAGAAAGGCAAGAGTACTTAGCAAACGACATCTACGGTGGCGCAACTTTTCAAATTTCTTCATGCTGCGATACATCTCCTCCCCGTAAAGGTGTATGATGTGATTCTTGAGTTTCTCCCGGCGTATTTGATAATCAAAATATCCACGGGTATGCTGCCGGTCTATAGTGTCCAACGGGCACAATATTTCGGCGATCAAACATGTCGCCATCATCAGGTGAACTGACGGACTGAGCTCCTGTGAACGTGCCGGCACGGAGATCCGTACGCTATGGCTGCTCAGAGGGAACTGGGTTTGGTCGCGGCGGCGGCCGATTTAAATACCCTCCGCCCGCGGCGCGCTCCCTCCGCCGTCCGCGCCCAGCGCCACGGTCGCGCGGTGGAACAGATTGCGACGGCGTCTGAGATGACGTCGGTGTGATGGCTCTGTCCGCCGTGGTCGTCACAACTATACGTCTGCTCGATTTACTCTTGATTAACCCGATCGCTGGTTCCCAAGCCTTGCTAAGATTATAGCCACAGTCCCGGTTTATGAGGTCGTCATTGGTGCGAATTTCGATGGCCTCTCTAACAACGCTGTCCCAGTATCTCGACGTCTGTACCAGAATCCTCGTGCGGTCATACTCCATGGCGTGATTTTCCGACAAACAATGTTCAGCGACCGCCGACTTGCTCGGATACATCAGTCGAGTGTGCCTCTGGTGTTCACGGCATCGATCCTCGACGGTACGCATCGTCTGACCAATATACGACTTGCCACATTGACACGGAATCTGGTACACGCCGGCCTTCCTCAAACCGAGGTCATCTTTGGCGCTCCCCACCAGTGCACGAGTTTTATTTGGAGGACAAAACACAGTTCCGACCCGGTGTT
This sequence comes from Schistocerca cancellata, assembly GCF_023864275.1. Taxonomy (NCBI): domain Eukaryota; kingdom Metazoa; phylum Arthropoda; class Insecta; order Orthoptera; family Acrididae; genus Schistocerca; species Schistocerca cancellata. Next base: position 728,912,222 of record NC_064628.1, on the reverse strand, counting down.
TCTTCAGAATGCGGGCGATTTTCCCCGAGAGTGCGCCTGTGTATGGAATAAATGCAATGCCTACCTCCTCCCTCGTGACTTCATCCATCTCAACAGGTTGTGCTGCAGTGGGTGGGCGGAGAGCACGTTGAATCTGCCACTCTGAGTACCCATTTTTTCGAAATACAGTTCTCAGATGTTCCAATTCCTGGGGTAGACTCTCTGCGTCAGAGATAGTGCGCGCCCTATGTACTAGAGTTTTAAGTACCCCATTCCTCTGTGAAGGGTGGTGGCAGCTGTCTGCATGCAAATACAGATCAGTGTGCGTAGCCTTCCGATACACCCCATGACCTAGGGTGCCGTCCGCCCTTCTCTTGACCAAGACGTCAAGGAAAGGTAATTTACCCTCCGTTTCAGTCTCCATAGTGAATTTGATGTTGGGGTGTATGGAGTTTAGATGTGTAAGGAAGTCAAGGAGTTTATCCATACCATGTGGCCAGATGACGAACGTGTCGTCCACGTAACGGAAAAAGCAAGTAGGTTTCCATACGGATGACGACAGGGCTTCCTCCTCGAAGTTCTCCATATACAAATTCGCTACCACCGGTGAGAGTGGGCTACCCATGGCGACTCCCTCCGTTTGTTCGTAGTATTCTCCATTAAAAAGAAAATACGTGGAAGTCAAGACATGCCTAAAAAGTTCAGTGGTCTTCTCATCAAACTTCTGACTAATCAATTCTAGTGACTCTCGCAGGGGTACCCTCGTAAACAAGGAAACGACATCAAAACTCACCATGATATCTGACTCATCCAACCTGAAGCTATCAAGGCGTTTAACAAAATCCACGGAATTACGGATGTGATGAGGGCATTTACCCACATAAGGACTTAATATTCCCGTCAGGTATTTGGCCAACAAATATGTAGGTGCCCTGATGTTGCTGACAATGGGGCGTAATGGTACCCCCTCTTTGTGAACCTTCGGGAGTCCATATAGTCTAGGCGGTACCGGACCTTGGGGTAACAATTTCTTAGCGTCACCCTCCGGTAAATCTGCGTCTTTGAGAAGCGCCCTCGTCTTGTTCTCCACCTTCTTTGTAGGGTCAACGCTGATCTTCCGGTAGGAATCGTCATTTAGCAGGCTCTGCATCTTATCAGTGTAGTCCTTATGGGAGACAACAACTGTAGCATTGCCTTTGTCAGCTGGTAAGACAACAATTTCAGAGCGCTCCCTCAGATCACGAATGGCCGCCCTCTCTTTACTGCTGATATTTGACTTCATCGGCTTCGATTTCGTCAACGCACGACAAGTTTCACGACGTATTTCCTCGGCTGATTCTGGCGGAAGTCGAGCTGCAACCTGTTCAACAGCACTAACAATTTCAGCGACCGGAGTGAACTTGGGGGTGGGAGCGAAGTTGAGACCTCTCTGCAAAACCGAGACCGCATCATCACTCAACACCATGCCACTCAAATTGATGACAGTCTTGCACGGAACTTGCAGGGATGGTTTGTCAAGGAGACGTGAGAACTTAGCTGTTTGACGTCCTGTAGCCTTCTTATGGGCGGAATCAGCAGACACCCAGGTGACACCATCAATCCAATCCCAGGAACAAGAAGTGAACTTACTAGCTAGTTGCAAATGTAGTTTGAGTAATTCCTGTGAGATAAACTCAAGGCTCCGGCGGGTGAATTGCACTCTCTCACGTACCAATGCGAGGCTGGCTCGTTTCTTGATTCTTTTAGCTGCTGCAGAATCGATGTGATGCATAACCTTAGCAAAATTTGGAACAACATTCTCGGAACGACATCTCTTTAGAAAGGCAAGAGTACTTAGCAAACGACATCTACGGTGGCGCAACTTTTCAAATTTCTTCATGCTGCGATACATCTCCTCCCCGTAAAGGTGTATGATGTGATTCTTGAGTTTCTCCCGGCGTATTTGATAATCAAAATATCCACGGGTATGCTGCCGGTCTATAGTGTCCAACGGGCACAATATTTCGGCGATCAAACATGTCGCCATCATCAGGTGAACTGACGGACTGAGCTCCTGTGAACGTGCCGGCACGGAGATCCGTACGCTATGGCTGCTCAGAGGGAACTGGGTTTGGTCGCGGCGGCGGCCGATTTAAATACCCTCCGCCCGCGGCGCGCTCCCTCCGCCGTCCGCGCCCAGCGCCACGGTCGCGCGGTGGAACAGATTGCGACGGCGTCTGAGATGACGTCGGTGTGATGGCTCTGTCCGCCGTGGTCGTCACAACTATACGTCTGCTCGATTTACTCTTGATTAACCCGATCGCTGGTTCCCAAGCCTTGCTAAGATTATAGTCACAGTCCCGGTTTATGAGGTCGTCATTGGTGCGAATTTCGATGGCCTCTCTAACAACGCTGTCCCAGTATCTCGACGTCTGTACCAGAATCCTCGTGCGGTCATACTCCATGGCGTGATTTTCCGACAAACAATGTTCAGCGACCGCCGACTTGCTCGGATACATCAGTCGAGTGTGCCTCTGGTGTTCACGGCATCGATCCTCGACGGTACGCATCGTCTGACCAATATACGACTTGCCACATTGACACGGAATCTGGTACACGCCGGCCTTCCTCAAACCGAGGTCATCTTTGGCGCTCCCCACCAGTGCACGAGTTTTATTTGGAGGACAAAACACAGTTCCGACCCGGTGTTTCTTCAGAATGCGGGCGATTTTCCCCGAGAGTGCGCCTGTGTATGGAATAAATGCAATGCCTACCTCCTCCCTCGTGACTTCATCCATCTCAACAGGTTGTGCTGCAGTGGGTGGGCGGAGAGCACGTTGAATCTGCCACTCTGAGTACCCATTTTTTCGAAATACAGTTCTCAGATGTTCCAATTCCTGGGGTAGACTCTCTGCGTCAGAGATAGTGCGCGCCCTATGTAGTAGAGTTTTAAGTACCCCATTCCTCTGTGAAGGGTGGTGGCAGCTGTCTGCATGCAAATACAGATCAGTGTGCGTAGCCTTCCGATACACCCCATGACCTAGGGTGCCGTCCGCCCTTCTCTTGACCAAGACGTCAAGGAAAGGTAATTTACCCTCCGTTTCAGTCTCCATAATGAATTTGATGTTGGGGTGTATGGAGTTTAGATGTGTAAGGAAGTCAAGGAGTTTATCCATACCATGTGGCCAGATGACGAACGTGTCGTCCACGTAACGGAAAAAGCAAGTAGGTTTCCATACGGATGACGACAGGGCTTCCTCCTCGAAGTTCTCCATATACAAATTCGCTACCACCGGTGAGAGTGGGCTACCCACAGGAGCTCAGTCCGTCAGTTCACCTGATGATGGCGACATGTTTGATCGCCGAAATATTGTGCCCGTTGGACACTATAGACCGGCAGCATACCCGTGGATATTTTGATTATCAAATACGCCGGGAGAAACTCAAGAATTTTCGTTTGATGTTTATTTCGTGGGATATTTGGAGCTGTCACTATTAATCGACCACCCTGTATGTATATTTTAATTATTTCTCTTTTGTAATTTTAACTGCGTGTTCTCAGTCACTTGAAATTTAGCTTGTTGATTTTTAAAATGTCTTGTTTGGAGGCATCCAGTCGTGAAGAATTGGAGTTTGAAACTTGTAGTTGTAAAGGTTCGGCTATGTGCCGCTTTGGTTGTAAATGTGTTATTTAATTACAATAAATTACAATTTTGAAGTGAAACTGACCGTCACTCTATTGGCCCTTTCCACGCTCCTAACCACGTGTTCTGCCCAGCGGGTTTAGCGGAGTTATGGCACATAGGAGTGAAATATTCTAAATATATGTGCACTACATGAAATATGTGCGTACGTGGGCAAAGCTACAAGTAAACAGATTCTCCTAAGCCCTCATTCGATTTCAAACAAATTTGGTACACATACCACTTACCTCCTGAAAGAAATACTGTGGACGCAAGAACCATTAACCTACTATTGGGGTGGTGCTGATAATGAGGAGATAGAAGGGGGAGGAGGAGGTAGAATGGGGAAGGAGAAGACAGACCAGGAAAGGTAGGATGAGATCGTCGGAGAGAGAGGAGGAAGGAAAATGTACAGGCAGGGGAGTGCAGGAGATGGATGGGAGAATGGTGAGGAGGAGGTGGACAGAGAAAAGAAAGTGAAGGAGAATGATAGGGGGTGGAAGAAGAGATGAACAGAGAGAGAAAGAAACTGGCCGAGAAAGGGAAGAGAGGGAAATGGACAGACAGAGGGAGGACGTGGACTAATTGAAGGTTGGAAAAATGCATACCAGGGCAACGCCGGGTACACAGATGCAGCAAGAGTGTATTAATGCCTTTGGCGGGTTAACGATGCACATCATTCTCGTATGTGATGAAAGTGGAATGTCGTTCGTTACAATGTCAACCTTCAAATAATTCATTGTTACGCTAATTCTGAATCTCCAAGCATCTTGCAAAGATTTACTGTATCAGGTGAAGGGTTACTTAAGGTGTTGAGTAGTCGAGTAAAGGCTTGTCTGTTATGGTATACATTCCAGGTAGCAGGTACGAACCAGCCACAAGACTGTGCTGGCAGCGTTGTATGTTTGTCAGCCTCATTGAACAAGGAATAAAGCCTTCTGTTCCCTCTACTGTTGGTGGTCGGCTTTCCGGGTTTGATGGTGTTCTTTACCATTGCTACCACGTGTTTGTTACAGACGACATGAGCAGTTTGCTTTAACGTTACTTTCTGATTCCCGTTCTCACGCAACTCGCTACAAAAGTGGTGTTGAGGCTGTGGTATGTCTTTTGCGATTTGACGTATTATTTATCTGCAGTCTTTTCAGGTCTATAAATGTGCCTTGTGGCTTTCAGACTTAACTTCCGTTGCTCAGTGAGACACTTAGCTCCCGATTTAGCATTAGTTCATCCTTAAGATACGCGTATTGATTACATTACATTCTCATTCATTTAGGAATGTGTTTAGGAGAGTCTGATGTATGTGGGGGTTTTCTTTCATCAGCTCTATCTTGTGTGGAGGACTTATACGCCACATGGTCCACGTAGAGACAGTCGTAATGTTTCATCTACTAATGGTTATGGATTAAGTCCTAATAATCATAAATATAAAAATAAGCTTTTACGAGTTATTTGCATTTACGCGTCACTTATGAAAGTTCTGTGCAAGAATATGAGTGCCGACGTTCCTTGTATTAATTTTCCATTCTGTACGTCATTTAAATATCGACCAATAATCTGAGTACCTTCTTCATTCGGAGCTTTGATCAATACGAGCAAAAAACGCAAACAGAATAAGGTTCTTCCAGAACTGCTGCCAGTAGAAATCTTTTCTCTTCTTTGCATGGTTTACAATTTATAAGGTAAGTAGTGGTACAATTACTTCGAGAATATTTTCTGCTTACCAGATTATGTTCTCCTTGGTAGCCCTCTGCTTTTTTATTTCAAGTTTCGCGTGGAAACGTGACATACATTCTAACTGCAAGAAGTACAAGTACGATGAATTATGAAACTTCAAGACGTAAGAGTGATCTTAAATGCCGCTCATGTATTCATTTATGCCACCATTTCTTCACATTACGCTGAGTAAGCACTCTCTACTCGCGAATATATGTAAGAAGTGTGAATTGCTTTATAAATTGTGTCCTTGATCAAGAGGACATTTTTCGGAAGACAACGTTTTATGCACACAAGTAATTGCAAGAAAAGAGTAACTGGTTTTGAAGTATGATAATAAATTGCCATTATCATAACGAACATTTGCACAAATTACGATAAATGTGGGACTGGTATGTCCTGGCGTAGTCATCTTTGTCAGTGTAAGCTGTAGATTCTAGTCTGAGTGTGCAGAGGTTAGAACACCACATGTATTTAACTAATCAGTCTCTCGTACTTGAGACCTAATGAGACATAGAAAGGCTTTCCACCGTGCTGCATCTTTCATGAACGGAAGCTGTCTCCCACAAATCAAGCCATAATAAAACAATGTCATTGTTGGATGAAAGAAAAAAAGCAAAAGCTCGTCGTGCTCAACTGGTCAACTCCAACTAAGATTAAAAAATTTCTGCATAGTGTTTACTTCAAAGAAGCCACATATGCATATAAATGAAAATATGCACGCGCGGCAGCGCTGCGGGATGCGATAGGGGGGGGGGGGGGATGTTCCTTCTCCCGCTACGTATTGCTTGAAGCGCAAATGACGTCAGTGGAATATGCAGCCGCCAGCGCTGCGGGATGCGATAGGGGGGTATGCCTTCTCCCGCTACGTATTCCTTGAAGCGCAAATGACGTCAGTGGAATCTGCAGCGCTAGTCGGCTACCTAACGCGCCGGACGGGCTGAAATGAAGGCGTGTACTGCGGTGGAGTATAGTCGCCAGGGGTGCTGCTTATAGCAGCAGGGGAGCCGTGACTCGGCCGCAGACCGGGCAGGACGGCGTTCCGCGGCTGCCTTGCGCTCTGTCCTTCCTTTATTGCTGTTCACGCTATCCGTCCCCTTCTCCTGTTTTCTCCTTCCTATATTAAATCGTTTCCGCACTCCCGCAGCTCTCGATGCCGTTGCACCTATCGTCGTTCTTTATTACTGAATTCTTGTGGCTTGGGAAATAAGGTGTGCTTAGCGGAGGAATCCGCAGCTCGATTACCCGATAAGATTCTTGGGTTGCACGACAGCCACACGTACAGACGGTGGTGATCACACCAAGCCTGAAACCAGGAGTCTTGAGGAATCTTGTCACAAAGGGGAGACCACATGTTGTTGCTCTGTAATGCTTCGCAGCTTGTTGCCCTATCCCCAGTATACTAAATAAGACGATGCTGTGGACGCTCTACGTGTTACCACCCCTCGCCAAATGACGGTGCGTGACGCACTCAGCACCGGTGACGTACATTTGGCCTATAAGCTTTCCTAGGTGTGGCTGATTAATAGTGCGTCCAGGTGTTCATCCGTGTTGTCGTTTCTAATTTCTACACAACGTTTTGGCGACGGACCCATCCCTTTTCTTCAGATGCTGGGAGTTTAACTAATAAGGGTACTCGCTGCTCGGAGTGCAAAAAAGACTGCGAGATATAGCTGGTCTCACACCGCTGATTATAGCAGAGTTCGATTCCGATGTACTGCGATGTTTGATGCTCTTTTGTTTTACGGAGTACAGTCTGGTACCCCATGAAACGCAAATTCCCTCACAATTTCTTAACTCTGGTCGGCTCGATGGTCGGAAAGGTTTTAACAAATTGAGTGCTGGACCTCATGTGTTATTTAAATTGACACCCCTATCCCTGTTTATTAGGTTTTCTGACATGAGCACTTCGGTAGATTACTTAATTAGGCTGTCCAACAAACTTGGCATTTGCATCACGATACTGGACTCATCGCTTTTCATTTCATGATTATATTCGAGGCAGTGCTCGACTATAATTTTCTGTGTTGTTTTAGTCAGGCGTGTCACGTTCCTTGAATATCTCCTCGACTGATATTCTGCCCAACGTAAAACATACCACATACGGATGAATGAGATACAGATCGGGCTTTCGGAGAGCCAGATCGCTTTGAACATTACAAAGAGTACTTTTCACATAAATTGGAGTGAGCGAAATACGCTGGATGCCATGTTTCCGTAGAATTATATCGACCTTTCCTCATATTATGCCAGTATAAGGCCCATATGTATGTTTTTGCTTCTATTCAGCAGTCTCAACCTCTTTCTCAGACGTTCTTGATTTTGAGTGCATCGCGCATTCACTTTCATTGTCCGAATGCCCATTCCCACGAAACAGCAGTGTTAGGAGCTGTAATTCTCCAGCGAGTCTTTCCTTGTTAGAAAACGTTCGAGCTCTATGGCTCTCAGTCTTTAGCACCGAATTTCTATGTGACAGGCGATGACGACTCTACACGCGTAGCTAGAGGTTAGTGTGCGTACGTTTTCTATGTAAACTGTGACAAAGAGAATGGTCCGGTCTTCTCATAACTAACATATAGAGTGGAGGTGTTTGGTCCTTTTTATCAAGTGACGTCGTGAGTTTTATTTTATGATGAATAGAGTTTAAATGCTGCAGAATTTTTGATGCTATTCCGCTCATCGTGGCCACAGCACAAACGAGTCATCCATATACTGCTAGAAACACGTGGTTTTAAACTTCGCGGATTCTCATCCTTTTGCTTGAAAGTGTTCTTGTGTAGGATCACTACAACAGGTGAAAACGACTACCCATCACTATACCATCATTTCGTTCATGGTATTTTCTGTCGAACATCGCTTTTACCTGACATGACTCAACGTCCTCCATGCTTCAGCAAACATTTCATTGGTTGCAGTATTTACTAGAAAGACAAATGCCTGGAATACTGGCCTATCTACATCATTTCTGGCTGCTGCCTGGATTTGTATCCCCAGTTTCATGAATGCGACTCCGCTTCAACAGATTTTTCCTGGGTTTTAATATCTACTAAGGTGATCAACAACAGGGCTTTTAATTGTGACTGAAGCGGCCTCCACTGCCTATTCAAGATAATCTGATAATTAAATGCGTCATTAATCAACGAACTTTCACAGAGACGGACCTTTATTTGTAACATAAAACAAATATCTTATGTTATGGTATCGCGGTCCTTCCTGGATATCACTTTGTTAATATCAACTGATAATTGGCTTCATTTCCGCACTCATTTTAAGAGTAAAAAGTGCATGATTTCGATGAAGAATTGGCTACAAAACAGCGCGTATTTGCCTTACAATGTGGTCTTCGTTTTGTCGCAATTACGAAGAAGTAAGGTGATCTTCCGCTCTATCAACGACAGCCATCGCCCAGTTGGAATAGTCCGCGTGCTCAAAACGATACAGATAACTGTATCGCATGGGCAACCTCAAAGGATAAGTATTTCTGCAGAGACCAGAAAAAACATGTGGTTCTTGAAGAAGTGCAGCTGGATTTTCAGTAGTTGCAGGGGCAACAGTCTGGATGATTTACTGATCAGACATGCAACATCAGCCAACAAGGTCTTGTTGTAATGGTTCTGCGAACTGCTGGAAACAAGGTAAACTATAGCCGTTACTGACATTCTACCGATCGGAGTGTGGAAAGTTAGGTTCCTCGTTGGGGTCATAGGTCAGAAAATTTAAAAAGGGAAAGGGTAAGTTGAAAGGTGAGTATGGGGTCAGAAACACAAAATCAAAAAGAGTTAACGCAGGAGTAGATCTAATTATGAATAAGAAAATAGGGATGTGGTTAAGTCACCATGAACAACATAATGAACGCTTTATTGCAGCCAAGACAGACACAAAACGAACAACCACAACAGTAGTACAGGTTTATACGCCAAGAGAAGATGAAGAGATTGAGAGTGTATAAGGAGACAAAAGAAATTATTCAAGGCAGCAGAAAAATGTTACGATTGAAGAGGGAAAAAATGCGATTATATTCCTCTTTATTTAAAGGACTGAATGAAAAATATGGTACCAGCTTCATCTTTCTATCATCCGTAGCACCTTTAAAAACATTCCCAAAAAATAAGCATGTGAATATATTCGCAATTTTTTGTGTTCTGGCAGGATCATTTAACCTCGGGTTCCGTTCTTTTTCCTGCTGCCACAAGGTGTATTATATGAAATGAGATGTATCAGTTAGTTAAATTTTGATGGTTTACTTATGTGAAATAGAAATAACGCAAAACCAAATTTGGAACTCAGAGTGGATTTTACGTGCAGAAATAAATTTCTTGTGGTTCATTACTACATCACTGGTTTTCCAAGCGCTTATGATGATAACAGAGATACGTAACAGTATATTTCTCTTGTGAAAAGTCACTTTATAAACTACGTTTTCGCCCCTAACTGGATTTTACGTGCGTGTTTTACGTGTACAGGTAAGGTACACTGGAGCCTCTGTAACTCGGAGACGGGTAAAGATGTAACGAAAATTTTCAAGGCTGTTCGAGATCGGAGTCTTAGGAATATATCGCAAACATTTTAGCCATTTACTGTGAATAGTCGTCCTCGAAACGACGGCTCAGTTTTGGTACCAAAAAACAGGGAAAACACTTTTCCGGTTTTATAAAGAATTGTCCATCAAAAAATGTTGCCTCCTAAAGCCCCTCAAGGTAAACAATAGACAATATGAAATGCAAAAAGAACCAGCCGCCTACCTCGATTTTCCTAAGCTGGAGATCCCAGTAGTGTAGGATCGTGACACTAAGACAATCCTCCTGTTGGGTACACGAAAGGTCCCTAGCAAAATGTTTATTGAAAATCGTTTGACCCTCCTTTCTGTCACCAACAGAAGCCGCGGTATAAACACTGGAAAAATCCCGTTTTTATACGTGGTATTTTGGAGTACAATGGTTTGCACATTGTGCATGCGTACCGATAGTTAACACAGAGGAAAATTTAATTGTTCATGACTAGAATTCGGTAATAGGAAGAAGAAGAGAAGGAAAATTAGTAAGAGGTTATGAACTGCGAGAAACGAATGAAACAGGAAAATTACGTTCAAGACATATTTTAATCATTGTTAACACTGGGTCTGAGAACGATGACAGAAGCTAGTATATTGATAAGAGTCCCTGAAAAATTTTAGATTGATTAGGTAACGGTAATAGATTTCCGTGCCAGATTCCAAACTCTAGGGCAGTTCCAGGTCCGTATATTCTCTCAAACCCTAATTTATTGTTTATGAACTGTAGATTGAAGAATTTGTAAACATCAGTAAACTGGGGAGATGGGACCTGGGTAAGTTTTAAGATCTTGAAATTGAGAATTTAAAAGGGAGCACATATTGGCTGAAAAGGGTAAAGGAATAGAGTAAAAGACGAATGGGTAGGTTTGGTTTATGAAATAGTGATGTAGCAGAGGACCAAACAGGTAAAAAGTCAAGGCCTATTAGAAATATGTGAATGTCACAGGGAGATATTCAATTTAACTGACGGAATAAGAGAATATAAAAATGCAGCAAATAAAGCAGGCGGAACATAAACGTCTAAATATGAGATTGATAGGAAGTGAAAAATGGCTAATTACGAATGGCTGGAAGACTAATGTAAGCGTACACGAACATGTATGACCAGGGGAAGGAATTCTAAGGAAAGAAAGGAAAGCTGAAAGGTGGAAGGAATATATAGAATTATCGAGACGGTAGTTACAGGTGTCGAATGGAACGAAAGAGAAGCAGTTTTGAGAAGGGTGTGAGACAGGGTTGTAGCCTATCTCTCTGTTATACAATCTTTAAACTGAGCAAGCAGTAAAGGATGCCAAAGAAAAATCTAGAGTCGGAACTAAGTTCATGTACAAAAAATGAAAACGGTTGTGGTTTCCTAATGTCACCGTAATTCTTTCAGAGACAGTAATGGGCATTGTCTTGAAGGGAAGATGAACATTAACAAAGGCAGATAGAAGGTAATAAATTATAGACGAGTCAAATCCGGTTATTCCGAGGGAGTTATATTAGGAAATGAGGCATCAAAAGTATTAGATGAATTTTGCGCTTTGTGCAGTAAAATGATTGCCCATGTCTGAAGTAAGATATTAAATGTAGACTGACAGTGGTAAGAAAAGTTTTTGGAGAAGAGAGATTTGTTATAACCGAAAATGAATTTAAGTTCAAGAAATCTTTCCTAAAGCGATTCGTCGGAAATGTAGGCTAGTATGGAAGTGAAACATGGTCCATAAGCAGTTCATCCAAGCAAGAAAGGAATAAAAACTTTTAAAATCGGTTGCTACAGAAGCATCCTGAAGGTTGATGGGTTGATGAGTAAACATATACGGAGGTACTGAAAAAAATTGGGAAGAAAACATGTTTTAGAGGTATAATTTGCTCAAAAGAGAAAATTCGTTGATATGGAATAGTCTGAGACATCAAGTAATCGTTTACTTAATATTGGTGCGAGGAGCCCCTGGGTGACAATGGCGGCGATGTCTTCGGACTAAAGACGAACACAGCGACGAGACGATTTTTCGTTGAAAAGTTCTTGCATACACAGCCGCAGCAAGCTACGTACACTCCTGGAAATGGAAAAAAGAACACATTGACACCGGTGTGTCAGACCCACCATACTTGCTCCGGACACTGCGAGAGGGCTGTACAAGCAATGATCACACGCACGGCACAGCGGACACACCAGGAACCGCGGTGTTGGCCGTCGGATGGCGCTAGCTGCGCAGCATTTGTGCACCGCCGCCGTCAGTGTCAGCCAGTTTGCCGTGGCATACGGAGCTCCATCGCAGTCTTTAACACTGGTAGCATGCCGCGACAGCGTGGACGTGAACCGTATGTGCAGTTGACGGACTTTGAGCGAGGGCGTATAGTGGGCATGCGGGAGGCCGGGTGGACGTACCGCCGAATTGCTCAACACGTGGGGCGTGAGGTCTCCACAGTACATCGATGTTGTCGCCAGTGGTCGGCGGAAGGTGCACGTGCCCGTCGACCTGGGACCGGACCGCAGCGACGCACGGATGCACGCCAAGACCGTAGGATCCCACGCAGCGCCGTAGGGGACCGCACCGCCACCTCCCAGCAAATTAGGGACACTGTTGCTCCTGGGGTATCGGCGAGGACCATTCGCAACCGTCTCCATGAAGCTGGGCTACGGTCCCGCACACCGTTAGGCCGTCTTCCGCTCACGCCCCAACATCGTGCAGCCCGCCTCCAGTGGTGTCGCGACAGGCGTGAATGGAGGGACGAATGGAGACGTGTCGTCTTCAGCGATGAGAGTCGCTTCTGCCTTGGTGCCAATGATGGTCGTATGCGTGTTTGGCGCCGTGCAGGTGAGCGCCACAATCAGGACTGCATACGACCGAGGCACACAGGGCCAACACCCGGCATCATGGTGTGGGGAGCGATCTCCTACACTGGCCGTACGCCACTGGTGATCGTCGAGGGGACACTGAATAGTGCACGGTACATCCAAACCGTCATCGAACCCATCGTTCTACCATTCCTAGACCGGCAAGGGAACTTGCTGTTCCAACAGGACAATGCACGTCAGCATGTATCCCGTGCCACACCCAACGTGCTCTAGAAGGTGTTAGTCAACTACCCTGGCCAGCAAGATCTCCGGATCTGTCCCCCATTGAGCATGTTTGGGACTGGATGAAGCGTCGTCTCACGCGGTCTGCACGTCCAGCACGAACGCTGGTCCAACTGAGGCGCCAGGTGGAAATGGCATGGCAAGCCGTTCCACAGGACTACATCCAGCATCTCTACGATCGTCTCCATGGGAGAATAGCAGCCTGCATTGCTGCGAAAGGTGGATATACACTGTACTAGTGCCGACATTGTGCATGCTCTGTTGCCTGTGTCTATGTGCCTGTGGTTCTGTCAGTGTGATCATGTGATGTATCTGACCCCAGGAATGTGTCAATAAAGTTTCCCCTTCCTGGGACAATGAATTCACGGTGTTCTTATTTCAATTTCCAGGAGTGTACATATGAAATCGAAAGTTCTCGGTTACATGGTTTCCAGGTGACCTTCTACGCAGTGGCTGCCAAAAATTAGTAACTACAGAAGAGAATCTTCATCTTGTTGCACATCACCCAAGATATCGACAAGATCAGCTTCTAAGGAGCTACAAATTTCGGATAGAACGAGAATGTTGAAAAACATTACATCTGAAGTATTATAACCCATATTACTACACGACTTATGATCCTGATTGACGTCGTACATTATGAGAGAGGTTTGTGATTCCCAATGAATGTAGTCCTAACTTTTACAAAACAATCAAATGATCTGAAGAAGCAAGTTTTAAGTTAAATAGAGGAGTTAAGAACAGTTGTGTTTGATTGTTTTCTGAAAGTGAGTAACTTGATTTTCAGGATGAGGTAAATTTTCGTGAAGTTACGGTTTGGACTGGTCTATTCAGAGAATGAGTGATATGCTCTGAGTTTTTGATGGGACTGTGAAGGAAGATAGATCTTGAAATAGTAATAGAAATAGTTTTTGAATTAGATAATACCCCCACAGTTATAGCTGTACGAAACAACCTGAATTGGCAGCAAGACGGTACTCCGACGCGCTGAGGACAGTTTTCTAGAGTGGATAGGACGGTGGTGTAAAATCTGTTGATCTCAAAATCACTGGACCTTACATATTACCATTTTTCAGCATGGTGTATAATGAAAGAATGTTTTCGCTACATAAGGATTAAAAATACAGTTTGTATTGAATTCAACTGAATAAAGGTTTGGAAACATTAATGGTAATAATAGTGAGTTCTTTGACAAGATATACACATTAGTATTTGATCAATATGTTATACATCTCGTTAAAATGGGAACACTACGAAGAATGTCAGTAGCATAAATTACTTTGTATAAGCTATTAAAGCTGCCAAACACTGTACTGCGTTTTATGTTAACAGACTTGTGCCACAGTTGGAAATTAGAGCGTATAGCATGTACTTTGAAACTTGTAAGTCGATTGTGTCCTAAAACTCTTGACATAAGCGTATTGGTGAATGTTATTTACAGTACACTCCCAATCGCAGGCAATGGGTTTCAACATATTTCGCTCTGGTATGATCTAGTGTACATAATTATTTTGTAGGCAAAACATTCAACGTCCTTCTGTGTCTGCTTCTGGTTATTCATGGGTCTTCACTCCAAGTATGTTGCAACTTATGTTCACGCTTTCCACTTATCACGTTTCATGAGCCAATTACTTTTCTACATCGTACCTCCACCATAAGAATCTCCAGCCACACCGCAAGTCTATCTACAACTTTTTTGCCATTGGCAGCTCACCTTCATTGGGAATTAGTTAGTCCGTCACTTCTTCACACAACTTCTTCAGTATTGCAACAGCCAGAAGCAGATACAGCATTGTCAGTGTTGCCACCACTTTCACGAGCTCTATCGCCAGAGCCATCCTTAGCTCCATGACCACCACAATCGCGAGTCCCATTCTCCAGACTATCAGTAGAATTTGACCATCACCAGTAGCTTTAGACAAAAATGCCATTACTTTATTACTCCAAAACCACTCATTCCCTAATTACTACATTATATACAAGTACATGACACATCCACATCCTGTCAACTATCTAATATACCTCCATTCACTTTCGAACTTACTTCCCAAATCTACGTACTCTGCCGGCATCACCTTTTCAGAACCCGAAAATACTATGACAGGTAATACAAAAGTAGTCCCCAAAGTTTCAAACCTTTGAAATCATACCAAAGAATGGCACTGTGCTTAATCCAGTCATCACCAATTCTGCATCCAACTATTTCACCGACTTTTTGCATTTCACATCTACGGCATCCTGACCATGATGAACTCGTTTTACAGAAAATAATTGTATCCTCCATGACCGACACCGATATTTACAGTCTGGGTTGTCAAACATACGATCGTGAAATGACGAAGTTAATGCTAGGAATGAGCTCAAATCCCAGCTTAGAGATCTGAACGGCCAGCAGCACCTTTAACAAACTTAGTCACACGTTCAATAGATTCGCCTGCTAAATGTGAGTATCTAATCAAAAATGGAGCTTTCATTTACTTGTGACGTCATTGAGGCAAACCACCTAAATACCAACTATCATCCTACCATTCCTTCCGCTACCTGAAGTAAAATGATCATCATGCAAATAAATATTGTAATCCACCAACATCTTCCACCAACTTCACAAAAATTTTCCTAACCCAAAAATTCTACCAGCCTGTAACAAATGGAACTAGCCCATCCTATATACACATCTAACTTCAAGGCCTAGCCGCTCCAAGTAATTTGAGCTCCCCATCTGCCTAATTGTGCCCATAATCTATTCTACTTCCACAATCAAAGAGATAATTTTGTTTCCATAGCCAGTGAAAATATTCATCCTTTCGAATGCCCTCACACCCTGTACCAGGTCTGCCACCCTTCTCATATCCAACCCCAATCTGACCCCAATCTACTCTGACTACCATGAAAACTTTTGCCGTTTATCAACCATAGTTTAGTCTACCAACTTCTCTAACTTACTTCACTAAATCCAAATGACACATTAATGGAATACATGCTACCTACAGGATCTCCATGTTCCAATGTAACTATAACCGCCAACTTATCGTAAACCATGAACTGGTCCCTGAAATATACCCCAGAATTCAACTGATCACATCCAACTTGGAGGCTCTTACACACTACTTCATTGCCCAATTTGCTTCCAGTGTTAGACCTGTTAGTCGCTGCCATATAGATGTCTCATCCCTTTTGTTAACTTCTCCATTATTACCACATCGCAATCCTACCCACACTTACCTCTAGTCCCCTTCATATCGTCTTCAATGTAAGGAGAATGTACATCACAATACCATAATGGAGCTCTTGTCATAATCATCACATATTGCAAATTTTTTAAGTTACTTTTTGTTAGAATTAGTGTGGGTGGAGAGTAGTATTCCCATATGGGGGATGTAAATAAAAACTCTCAGAACTGCATTTACGACTCGTCAAAGGCTTCATCCGCAGCCCTGTTCTTATCGTCACTGTCTTCGGCGTCATCGCGTTCGGCCACTTCAGTTCTTCTGCCCCCACCGCACTTGCAGTGATATCCGTCGCTCTTTCGCCATCGCAACGTTTAAATTTCATATTAAACTGTACATCTATGCGTGAAAAGTGAGAACAGCCCTTGCCCTCTCCCTCCCATAACGGAAAATGCAAACAAAAATTAAAAAAACACTTATTTTAGACTTGGTTACCGTCGTAATCCTGACGCACATTTAGTGTGAGGATATTGGAACCTATGTAACTAACTGCATATGGTCTTTCACTGTCTGAATGTTATGACACTACAATCACTTTAGTTGTATAGATACAGTACTGGTAGAAATGTGAGTAGTTTAATGTCGTTTTTACGCTGTAGATGCTTTTATAATAATACAAATACTGAAATAGATCGGTAGCTTTGAATTTTTAAAAAAATGCTCCCTTTGTACAGTCACTGAGTAAATATCCTTCCTGACTCAGTTTCATTTGGTTATTTCCACTGGAAACCGTTATATCAAACCATGACAAGTAGTAAATGATACGAACTTTGCAGTACTTGATTGTAGCATCATCCAGTAGCTTTGATTTTTGTGGTGATATTCCTGTCTCTGTAGCAGTTAGCACAGCAATATAATTGCGTTTTATTGGCTTTCATTGTGAGTGACGCTTGTCAATTATATGTGCCATGTGTAACAGATGGAATGAGCTACATTCATATGAACAAACCTTACGTGTTAGAATTGGGTGGGTCGTTTAATTCGTTTTACGTCAGATATTATGAATTAAGTACTTCCATTCGACGTTCCCTAACGCTGGTGTATTGCCATGGAAGAGGGGAATATGTGTTGCCTATGGGCCTAAAACAGAGTTTCAACCCAGTAAGATTTCTGTTATCGTCGGCGCTACTGGGCCGTGGTAATAAGGTGCCATTCTCTGTTTTCCGAAATAGTCGTTGTTAATGCAGACCTCATACAGCATCCGAAATTATAAACAAAGTAAACGATACACACTAGCTGCAGATAGTACACGTGTCTCACGAATCAAACAAAAATGTCACAGGACTGTGAAAACTATGCTTCATCTCGCTATTAAAGGCTGTTTTTTGCTCTTGTTCGCTTTGAAATACATAGTTATTGTAACATGGTTCTGATTTCAGAAAACACAAATCCTTTAACATTCATTAATGTGTCGGTTATGGCCCAAGACCATCATTGAGTTAATTTTATTTTCTTAATGTTGTAACATACCTGTGTACTCATACTAACGTAAGTTGACATATGTTCTCATTGTTTAGCCACTTACATGATGTATGATGCTTTATGAATTGTTGGATCGCCACTAACTCAAGACCTCCTTTGCATGAAAAATCAGATCGAATTGGAACATTCCATATGACACGATAACTGGAATTTATCGGGTGTAATTTAACACACTCAAATTATGCGATACCAATATATGTAATTACTCAATGAAATATGTATTAAATTAAAGAAATGTGGGCTATGCAGTTTAGTGATTATAGCTCTTTCTTAAATTAAGTTTCGTTTATATAACGGTCCCCTTTATGCAGGTTGCAGAAACAACGCCAAAATATCTTGAAGAAACCAATTCGTTACTCCCATTGTACTTTGCAATGAATTTGACTACTTGGTAAGTTAGAAAGAACACTTCAGGACACAAAGTATTAATTTTCACTGAAAATTCATATTCTCTAACTAACTTAATATAAATAAAAACGGAACATCCTAATCCAAAAGACGGTTGGTGCATGAGCATTAAACAGTTCACCAGAATACACAAAAATAATACAACCTCGACCTTTGTGATCAATTTTATTGGGAGTGAAGCGAGATGAAAGAGAACTTAAACACTCATATACTTAGACTGGACTCACACACAATTTCGGAGAGAGATTAATCATCACCATAAGCATATAATCACGGCAAAGAGATTTATACTGACTGAACAACTGAAACAAGTATAAGAAAGAGAAATTCAAGTCCACAATAGAGATCATAAGAAGGGAAATAACAGGTGGATGAATAAATTGCTCATTGAGTAACACCGTCTTTAACCAGTAATTTGCTGCTACGTGCTTTGCAGACCCAAAATGACGTTCACTGATTCATTCTTTCCCACAAAAGGCTACGTAAAGGACGAAACATAACTACGTAGTATCTCATTAAATAAATATTTGTGTGAATTACGCAGGATGACTGATATAAATACACATTGTATAAAACTTGTGATGTAGAGCGCTAATTACTTGCATCTAAACGTTAGAAATTAATGAATGTATATCAGTCCTTCTTATTCCTTCTGGGCGAGTTAGAAGAGGTACAACGCAGGTAAGCGGTGCAGAAAATGAGCCGGGAACAAGATGAAATTTGTCAACTGTCTAACGATACAACTGTATAGAGACGTGTCAATGTCGCATATTGAGGCTTGTGTGGATGTCTGCCATTTGCAGTACACCTGATATTTTGCTGCTGTTTGTCAGTTCTTGTAACAAAGCTACCTCATAAACAGCCACACACGGTGTGTTGGAGAGTGCATGGAAACTTGATAACAACAGGAGCATAATATTGATTGTAGTGCAAATGACATACAGTTACAAAGTCGTGTATATGTGGTGTCAAGAAAACAATAATAAAAGTACTGACGATGGTGAAACTTCATCCAAAAGTTATTGGGTGTAAAAGAACCAGAATTAGTGCTTTCTCAAAGGAGAAACACATTTCCATAAACATACAGGGTGGTCAGTAATAGTGTGGAAGCTCGTAAGTGTATTGCAGGGTATGTTGCGCTGAGAAATGATTTTAAAAAGGAAATCGATAAATTTTCTCGTTTCCCAGTTAATTAGCATTGAAGTTAGCTGATTACGTGCTCATGCATGAAAATTCAAGCAGCTTGCAAGAGACAATATTACCAAATTTGTTCTTTGTTTGGTTTCCTCAAACAAAAGAAAAGTAGCTTTTTCTCAGGTAGCTAGAATATGTCATTTCCAAAAAAGACCACGTTTTAAGTGATAATTAGCATTTGCACAGGTGGTAACTCAGGGAACCACAGATCTCTGTGCATCACAGCACTTTTCCATTTTACGTCGTGATAGTACTTTAACTTACACGACATGATTTGTTAACTTTTAAGCTAAATAGCTCGAAAAATGTGCAACCTATTGAATTATTTTCTTAACAATTAGCCTTCAGCACAATCACCTACATGCAACATACTTACAAGCTTTGCAGACTGTTTATGAACACCTTGAATATTTAGACATTGGGTAATATTTTGTATTTAGTCCTCAAATAAATCTGTGATTACTTGCCATGTGATACTGGGCAAAAAGTGAAAGAAATTCTTAAGGAGCCGTACTGACCTCCATGAATCAAATGAGAACAACACACGAAAACCTGAGCAGTACAAATTTCATGACTTTCATTCTTAATACGATTTAATTTGCAGCAAAATGTGGCTATTCTTACCACTAGTTTATTTTCATAATTTTATTTCCATCTGATGCTTTTTGGTGAAAAGAACTGCAGTATAGCTCCATGAATCCATAAATCTTACAACTACACAGAAATATTGCCTACAGTAAAGGAACATTGAATGGCACATCACTTTTCGCTGGCATTGGTTGCTTGCATAAAACAAGAACGATTGCAACCACTGACATGGTGAGAATCAAGTTCTTAGGTGACGTCTCGCGGGACGTCGTGTGCAAAGCTTCTTCGTCGGAGCGCTTTTAGGCACCACTCGCCGCCCTCACGTCAAGGAAGCCTTCATCTTTCCGCTGCGTCTTTTTTGCACCCGGGCGCATTTTCTCCGTCCTTTTCTTTCCGGAGCGAGAGCGTGTATGGCTGCTATAAGCGGCATCAGGGCGCAAGAAGGCTCCCCAGGATGTGAGTGGCGGGGGATGTTGCCGTGATGGTCGCAGCGGCAAGATTAACTACCTGGTAGGGTGGGCGGCGGGGAGGGTTGTGCGCGCACAGTGGCGCCGGCGGAGGGGAGGGGCGGAACCTGTCCGCTTGATTAAGGCGCTGGCGGCCCAGCACCAGACACGGTCGTCTGGAGACCACTCCGCCGCCAGCGGGTGCCCTCAGCTGTCGATGTGCCGAGGTCGTCTCTGCGGAACTCCACAGTCATGAATACTAATGGACAGGAAGGCATACTCGTTAGTGACACAAGACGATGTGCGGCTCTGTAGCCACGTGGGAAACTCTAACACTATCACAAAGTGTATTATACACATTTACCAGCGGCCACTGGTACTTTTGTACGTACACGATGATAGAAGCAGGAATGTTGTTATAAATACGGATCCGCAAATGAGCCTTATGGGGCTCATGAATACTAATTTACGGGTAGGTGCACTAGTTAATAATACAAGTCGGAGACAACAGCTGTGTATCGACGATGTGTGACTCAGTGCCCATGTGGCAATGCGTCACACTAGCACATGGAGTAACATACACATTTAATGGCGAACACTCACACTAGTAAATCCGCGGTCTTTGATAATGTAGTTGGCAGAGCGAGAGTGACTTCAAATACTGAAAGTCTTTCACTGACATTTCTATTGATATTTACTGAAAATTCAGAAGTGGCTCGAACCTAGCCCAGGACGCAGAACGTTTTGTTCACCGTTCCGAGTTAAGCATTTCGGATGGTGTGTGATTTCGCGTCAAAAAGTGGAGGTGACAGGTGGTACAACTCATTAAAGGAGTGTGAAAACTACCCCTAAAACACAGTAAAGCCAGCAGAAGGATGAGAAAGCAGAAGGATATGGAAGCCTATGCATTCAGAACACCTAATATGTGTCCACAGGAAATGTGTGTTGTATAATATTTGGTGAACTGTCATGATGATGTCTCCTTTGCCAAATTATTCCCCTTTTTTTCAACAGTTCTTCCTACAGGAGCGCACTGCCAAGGGTCAAGAATGACAGAATTCTGAATGTGATAGGTGAGGTACAACTCTCAACAGGGAAATTCAGTGGCTCATTGTAGATAATATAGTGGGACTCCGTAAGGTGAAAAGGTATGAAGGATGGATGGTCAGATAACTATAGGATAACATCAGCAGCACAGAAAATGGTGTAAAGGGACTAGACGTTTTTAAACTAGGAAGATAGTGCAAAGACTGAACAGTACACTGAAAGGGCTGTTGTTATCATCAGAAGAATATGAATACATGGAGACGGTTTTGGAGAATAACGAACGGGTAATTTAATATGTAAAGGGAGATGATAATTTGATAAACACAGGGGACTGGAATGCAGTAGAAGAGGACGGAATAGAAGATAGAGTTCTGCAACAAAATGGACCTGTTAGTGAGAGAGGAGAAAAATGATTTCTGCAATAAATTTCTGTTAGTTGTGGTGAATATATTGTTCAAAAATTGCAAAGGGGGGAAATATATCGGGTGATCAAGAAGTCAGTATAAATCTGAAAACAATAAATCACGGAATAATGTAGATAGAGAGGTACAAATTGACACACATGCTTGGAATGACATGCGGTTTTATTAGAACCACAAAATACAAAAGTTCAATAAATGTCCGATAGATGGCACTTCATCTGATCAGAATAGCAATAATTAGCATAACAAAGTAAGACAAAGCAAAGATGATGTTCTTTACAGGAAATGCTCAAAATGTCCACCATCATTCCTCAACAATAGCTGTAGTCGGGAAATACTGCTGTGAACAGCACTGTAAAGCATGTCCGGAGTTATGGTGAGGCATTGGCGTCGGATGTTGTCTTTCAGCATCCCTAGAGATGTCGGTCGTTCACGATACACTTGCGACTTCATTTAACCCCAAAGCCAATAATCGCAGGGGTTGAGGTCTGGGTATCTGGGAGGCCAAGCATGACGAAAGTGGCAGCTGAGCACATGATCATCGCCAAACGACGCGCCCAAGAGATCGTTCATGCGTGTAGTAATACTTAGTTTTTTTCGTTCTAATAAAACCCCATGCCATTCCAAGCATGTGTGTCAATTTTTACCTCTATATCTACATTATTCCGTGGTTTATTAAGTTTTCAAATTTATACGGACTTTTTGATCACCCTGTACTTGGAAAAGGACAGAAGACATGGAATGTTACGAATGGATTACAGCGTGGTCCGACAAAATCGCACCAGAATTCCGTAGTGAAGAAGAAGATCACATTGAAGCTTTAGTGAGTCATCAGGAAGAAGCACCGAGGCATGAAGCGGTATACTGATTGCTGAAGAATGACAACACGCGCTTGAAATTGTGTAAGGCTGCAGATCCAGCGGTACGGAATACCACAATATGCAATGAAGGAAAAAAAAATAATAATTTCAAGCGACTGACGAAACAAGAAATGTCATTAATATCCAATGAATGAAAGGAATACAGCAATGTAAGTCACCCTGGAAAAGTGAAACGAATGCAGCGAAAATGTGAAGAAATTGTAGATAAAAATTGACGTCGGAAAAGTTGCTCCAGCATTTTCGAGGTAAAATAAATTTCAGTAAAATTGTAAGACGCTACAGTAATTTTAAGTGTGCGATGGGAATCCCACTGTTAAAAGCAAATGAGAGAGCATGTGGGTGAAATTAGTACATTGGTGGTGCCAAAGATGTGAATGACGTGTGTGATCACGTGATGGAAGAAAAATTAGGCAGTATGGAAGGTTTGAGGAATTCAGTTTCAGAATATTAGTTTAACAGAGCTTAAAATGAGATCAATTCAGGCTAAAGACAGAGACAACAATTCTTTCTGAAATTTAAAATCACTTGGAGACATGGAAAACAAACGACTGTTGACGTCGGTGTGCATTATTTGTGACTTGGTAGATATCTATCAGCCTTTCAGAATAGTGTCATCCCCACAATCCCGAAGGCAGCAAAGACAAACATGTGAGAGGTCTATCGACAATACCTTTTACGGTTCATGCATCGAAGTTACTGACAAAACTAATATGTAGAAGAAGACCAAATAAGTTATTGGTAAATTAATTTACAATCAGTTCCCCGTTCATATAATTAAAGGTGTGACAGTGGCTATTTCGACGTTGTGACTGATAATAGAAGCAAAAGCTAAAAAAAGTTACGGCACGTTCGTGGGATTTGTCGACTAAGGAAAGATGTTTGACAAGGAATTCATTATGCTACATGTGCGACATTCAGAAAAAAATAGGAAAAAGCTATAGGGAAAAACAAGTTAAACTCCAGTATGTAGGCTCACGAGGCTAAAATAAGGATGAAAGATCAACATCGAAGTGCCCAGATATAACTGTATAAGACCAATAGATTCAGTCTACACGCTAGAAGAAGCAATGAGGGAAATAAACGAAAGATTCAGATGTTGGATTAAATTGAATAGAGGCAGGATATCAGTGATCAAATACAATGATGATATTGCTATACTCAGTGAGGATGAAGGAAAAGTACAGGTTGAGTTCGAAGGATCGAATGACTTAATGAATGAAGACTATAAATTGAGAGTAAAGCGACCGAGGATAAGAGTAGCGAGAAGTATCATAAATGAATCTGACGGTAAAAATGTGAAAACCGGTGACCACGACTTAGCAGAAATGTAGGCATTCTTCTAACTTGGAATTCGAATAAGAGATATCTGACGAAGCGCACAGAACATCGAAAACAACAGAGGGAATTCATGGCCAAAAGAAGTTCATTACTATTAAAAATAGGCCTCAGCTTCAGAACGTGCGTTTAGATCATAGCATTGAATTAGTTGTCTGCCGTAAAACTGGAAAAGAAAATAACAAAAAATTTTAAGATGTGGTGTTATAGAAGGATGTAAGGACGAGGAAGACCTCTGTTGAATTGGTGACTAAAGGAACATATGGGAAGCAGTGACATGAGGTAAGGAAAGGATGATACGACATTTATTAAGAAATGAGGAACGATTTCCGAGGTACATTAGAGAGCAGTAGATGATGAAAACGACAGAGAAAGACGAGGACAGTAGTACACCCAAAAAGTAATTGAGGAAGTAGAATGCCCGTCCTGTTGTGAAATGATGAGGTTAGCACAAGACAGGTCTTCCTGGAAGGCCGATGGAACGCATTCAGAGTTTTGGTGACTTAAAAAGAGCTACTGGGTTGTCATAAGTTACAAAAATTATCGTAGGAAGTCCGTCATCATATAGCGCACTTATGAAATTCGCTTTTAAAAATTTAAAGGAAGTCGTGCTGTGAACTCTCGACCATTTGTCTACACGGTGAGCCGTTTACCACATTTATCTCTTTTTGTCAGTGGTACCATTCCTTCCGCATTTCTGTACTAACCTTCCCTGTACCATTTCTTCCTATAATAGAAATAGCTACACATTAATTTATTGCCTTCTATGTAGCCTTACAAACAAAACGCTCTCTATTTTATGGCTTGCCTTCTTGATAGATGAACATAAATAAATTTAAACTAAGTGTGTTAGAGGGAATGCAAAAGAATGTCCGGGAATAAATTTAGGAAAGTGCGGAAATCCAGGAGGAAAATTGTATAAGAAATTGCTTTGTTGGTATTCATGTCAGATCTCGATGGCCGCCTTCACATACAGTTCCTTCACAGTTTAAAAGTGCTTAAGGCAACTGCACTATTTAGGAAATTAGAATCACTTTCCTTGTGGCAATTTATTTGAATTAGTTCGTCGGACCGCGATGTCATGCAAAATCAAATATCTATTCCTCTTTGTTGAGACGCAGTATATTTCGTGAAACATTATCCAATTCACAGCGTCTCCTTTCGCGCTGGGTTAGAATTACGTGTCCGGTGCTAAGATTTTCTCTGGCGAAATGATGTGGCTGTTCATGTTAGCTGATATTTTACCATCGGCATCGTATACTGCCTTCTCATATTTGTGGACGTAGCTTTGTGCCGCACTTATACCACAGAGAAGATTTTTCGCTTTGGGTCCAGTGTTATCTTATTCTTGTATGTACCGACAATTCTCAGAGTAGACCAATGTTCATACAGTTTACTGTTTTGGAAAGATTTGCAGTATATTTCATAATCGTTGTTAAAACATTCCTTAAAATCTGTTATTTACAGACAGCACATGATGTAGGATGATTGCAAGGCTAATTTAGGAATAGTGCTTTCAACAGCCCCTTCCCCTTAGACACGTACTATCAACGTCTTAAATCGTTTCCCCCACTCCCACTTCTATTTTCGGTTACAATTTTGCCCTTTACTTCTACCTCTGGTTCCACACATTCTATTATGCTATCGCTTTTACTTTTGCTGTGTTCCATATATTCAAGTCCTTCCCGATACTGTCAGCGAGCTAGTCATCCAAGTATAGTTTTGAGCTTCCTTCTTTAACATCAGAAACTCATACTCTTCACTTTTCTTTTACATCAATAGTTGTTGCTTCTGTTCAACTCAGTAATATACCTAATATACTTCTTTCTCATAGTACGATCTAGAGGACTTGTTTAGGGATACATATACCACCTGTGGACAATTAAAGAGACGCTTGGAGGAAAGAAAAAAACTGCATAAATATCGAGAACCCTGATGGTAAACCAGTGCGAGGCGAAGAAAGGATATCCGAGTATAACGAGTTTGACGAGTATAACAAGGGCTATACACGGTAAATGTACTTGAAGGTAATATTAAAGATTGAGAGTAGGACACAGATGAGAACGAGACAGGAGATATGATAGGGTGAGAGGCATTTTGAGGACTTAAGTGTTAATAAAGCCCATGCAATAGACGGCATTCTGTCAAAACTACTGATATCCTAAGGATAGCCAGCCATAACAAAACTGTTCCACCTGGTGTACTAGGTGTGTGAGAATGGTGAAATAACCTCAAACTTTAACAAGAACATATAATTCCAATTCTAAAGAAAGCAGGTACAGATAAGCGCGAACATTACCGAACTATCGGTTTACTAAATTTCGTTTGCAAAATAATAACACTAGTAATTTACGAAAGAATGGAGAAACGCAAAAGGTAACGTCAGGGAAGATCAATTTGGTTCCGGAGAAATGTAGGGACATGCGAGTTATTAGTGAGCCTAGCACTTACCTCAGTAGATAGATTACGGAAAGGCAAACCTACGTTTAGAGCTTTCCTAGATTTGTATGTCGACTGGCATACGCTCTCTCACATTTTGGAGGTAGCAGGGCTGAAACACAAAGAGCTAAAGATTATATACAGCTTGTACAGATACCAGACGGAACACAGCAGCCCAGGGGCATGAAAGGAATAAACGAACGCAGTGATTAAGAAGTGCTTGAGAAACCTTTGTAGCATATCCTTGATGTTATTTAACTTGCAAACTGTTCAAACAGTAAAGGAAAACAAAGAAAAATTTGGAGAAGAAATTAAAGTTGAGAAAGAAGAAATAAAAATTTTGCGGTTTGACAGTGACTTTCTGATTCCGTCAGGAACAGCAGAGGACTTAAAGAGCGGGGTCATGGGATGGAAAGTGTTCCGAAAGGAGGGTATAAGATGAAGACCGTAAAACACAAAAGGTTGATGTATTGTAGTTGAATTAGATCAAGCTGTGCAGAGGGAGTTAGATTTGGAAACGACACGATAAAAGTAATAAATGAATATTGCCAATTGGGCAGTGAAATAAACTGTGATGACCGAAGGGAACAGGCTGTTGACAAGAAATGCATTACTGAAAAGAGAAATTTGTTAAGGTCGAGTATAGATTTTACTGTTACGAAGTCTGATCTGATGATATTTGTCTGGAGTGTAGCCGTGTATCGAAGTGGACCGTAAACAATCCAGACAACAAGAGAACAATAACTTTTGAAATGTGGTGCTACAGAACAACGCTGAAGATTACATGGCTAAATTAAGTAATCAATGAAGAGATAATGAGGAAAGTTGGGGCGAACTGAAATTAGTTATATAACTTGAAGGAAGGAAGGGATTGGTTGGTAGGACGGTTAAAGAGACATCAAGGATCAGCATGTCAGTGTTGGAAGGAAAAGTGAGCGGTAAAAATAGAAGAGGGAGACCAAAAGTGAGTACAGTAAGCGGTTTCAAGAGAGTATAGGTTGCAGTAGTTATTCGGAGGTAGAAAAGTTTGCATGGGACAGTGTGGCGTGAAGAGCTACAACTAACCGTCCTTTGGACTGAAGATGAAAGCAGCAAAAGCTGTTGCAATCTTCCTAAATTCGTTAGGTACTGAATAGAGACGCCGCCCATGACTTACTCCAGCGTTTCCTCGTAGCTGACTCTGAAGAAATCGGCTGGTGACATCTAGTGCTGGTCTCTCACTGAAAGGGAAGCTCAATGGAATAATTGGAAATTAGCAATCAACTTCAGTCTCTCTAGGCATATTTTACGGCGAAATTAATCTCGGGTGAACAGCCTGGTATGAGTGTGCATTGGACACATTATTTCGGCAATCGACCACGTTGCCATCATCAGGTGCGCTGATTGCCGAAATTTTGTGTCCTATGCACCATACCAGGCTGTTCACCCGAGATTAATTTCATCAGTAATCACCTCACAAGTTAGTTCTGTGGGTAGAAGTGTCATGTGCTGTCTGGCCGGTAGAATGTTTTTACTTGCAGTGCGCTGCCGGAAGGAAGTACAAGGGAATCCAGTGGACTGTTCTTCGCCATCAGTCATCATATATCATAAAAATAAAGAAGTCGAAGATTTGTTACATGCATAGTTTGGACATATCAGCTTCTAAAAGGCAGTCACGATTCATGAATCGGATAATTTACAATAATATGGTTTTGCAACTAAAATTATGTTATAGTAGTTAGTGTCCCTCATTAACACGTAGGACAAAACCATTTACCTATTACCAATAAAGCCAAATCTCATCTGGTTGGTGAAATATAAAACCCATGTATAGTAAAATTAAGGAGCCAAATTTGATTGCAATAGTGATTTTAGACTAATTTTCTTTCTCATCAAACTAGCTCTATTACTAAAGTATTTACTATAAGCCTTGAATCTTAAATTACAAAGCAATCAGTAACTTTAAAATAACTTGAATTAAATAGGTATACCAAAAGTTATTATGCACATTGCCTTTTATACTTTCTTTTCACGAATTTGATGTAAGATATCTGTGATGTTATAGGAACAAAGTTGCTGCCGCTTAGCATCCGGTTTTCCAGCTTGGATTCATAATTCTGCACATAATATTCTAATACGTGTCATTCATAGAAGTAACTCAGTTTTATTAAATTAAGGAAACCAGTCCTGTTACAGTAAGCGTTACTTTGTCGCGAAGCGTTACATTGTCTTGTGAATGTCATTTGAATCATAGAATTTATAATATAGTTCACCTTGATAGTCATTTCCGATAATTTGTAAGGAATTATGTATCTTTAAATAGAGATAGGCTATTTATCCAGTCGCTTCGAGTAAGACGTCCGTGTTGTCGTGGTACCACGTATAAGTCTAAACCACGAGAACCACTTCTAAGATGTATAACTACTAATGGAATGAAATTTCCCGTAGTGGTCTGGCTGACGTACTGTTTTGTAGCAACTGTACTTGTTTCCATTTAAATTTTCTTTAATGTAACATGAAAATTTGCACATATTCTTTTAATTCGAGTTGAAGACGAGAGGACATCAATATCTAATCGACATGGATACTCTGCAAATCAGAGCCTGGCAGAGGGTTCACCGAATCACCCTCACAATTCTCTATTACTCCATTCTCGCTCAGCGTGCGGAGAAAACGAACACCTACATCTTCCGATGCGAGCTCTGGTTTCCCTCATTTTATTATGAAGGTCGTTTCTCCCTAAGTTGGTCACCGTCAACAAAATGTTTTAGCATTATCAGTAGAAAGTTTGGTGATCATAATGTCTTGAGAAGATTCCACCTCAACGAGAAACGGCTTTCTTTTAGTGATGTTCACCCAAACTCCTGTATCATGCCGGGACACTATCTCCACTATTTCTCGATAATGCAAAACGCGCTACTCTTCTTTAAAGATTTTCGATGTAGTGCGTTAGTCCTTGTCAGGTATGGGTCCCACACGCGTAAAAGCACTCCAAAAGAGAACGGATAAGCATAGTGTAGGTAGTCTCTTTAGTAGATCTGATACATCTTATAAGTGTTCGGTCAGTAAATCGCAATCTTTGGTTCGCCTTCCCCACAACGTTCCCTATGAGTTCTTTCCAATTTAAGTTGTCCGTAATATTAGTTCGTAGATATTTCGTTGAATTTACGGCCTTCAGAGTTGATTGATTGGTCGTGTAACCGAATTTTAACGGATTACTTTTAGCACTCATGTGGATGACATCACACATTTCATTATTTAGGGTCAGTTGTCGATTTTAGCACCATACAGATATCTTTTCTAACCCGTTTGCAATTTGTTTCATCTTCTGATGCCTTTACTAGGTGATAAACGACAGCATCAGCTGTAAACAACCTATGACGGCTACTCAGATTGGCTCCCAAATAGTTTATATAGAGAAGTAACAGAAGAGCGCCTGTAACACTACTTTAGGGAACGCTAGAAGTCACCTGTGCGTTACTCAACGACTTTCCGTCAGTTACTACGAACTGTGACCTCTGTGACAGGAAATTACGAATCCAGTCACATAACTGAGACGACATTTCATAATCCATCTTATTACAAGCTGCATGTGAGATAGAGTGTCAAAAGTTTCATGTATATCTAGAAAGACGGAATCAATTTGAAATACCTTCTCAATAGCCCTTATCACTTAGTGTGAGTAAAGAGTTCATTGTATTTCACAAGAATGATGTTTTCGAAATCCGAGTTGACTGTGTTTCATTTGACCGTTCTCTTCGAGGTAATTCATAATGTTCGAATACAATATATGTTCAAAATCTTTCTGCAGATCGACGTTAACGATATGGCCATGTAATTTAGTAAATTACTCCTATTGTCTGTAATTTAGTGGATTACTCCTATTGCCTTTCTTGAATATTCGTGTAACCTGTCCAACTTTCCAGTCTTTGG
Organism: Schistocerca cancellata; assembly: GCF_023864275.1. Taxonomy (NCBI): domain Eukaryota; kingdom Metazoa; phylum Arthropoda; class Insecta; order Orthoptera; family Acrididae; genus Schistocerca; species Schistocerca cancellata. Next base: position 728,881,868 of record NC_064628.1, on the reverse strand, counting down.
ATACAGATCTTCCTCCGAGCGAGCGGTTGTACTTGATTGTTAAGTATGGGGCTATTACATCAGCATACTCTGAAAGAAACCTGTCGGCCGATGTGGCCGAGCTGTTCTAGGCGCTTCAGTCTGGCACCGCGCGACCGCTACGGTCGGAGGTGCGAGTTGTTAAGTCCCACAGTGCTCAGATCCATTTCAAAGAAACCTACCAGGAATACAGTGTAGACCGGAAGACTTTCTTTTATGAAGGGATTTAAGTTGTTTCACTTGTACGAGGTTATCTACGTCTAAGGCACTCACGTTAACAGCTGTTCTTGATTCGAATTATGAAATATTTCCTTCGTCCTTTTTTGTGAAGGCATTTCGGAACGCTGTTTTTAGTAACTCTGCTTAAGCAGCACTGCCATCGGCAGTATTTCCATTGCTATCGCGCAGAAAAAGTATTGATTGTGTCTCACCGCTGGCATACTTTACGTACGACCAGACCCTCTTGGGATTTTCTGCCAGGTTTCGGTACCAAGCCTTGTTTTATGAACCATTATAAGCATCTAGAATTTAAACCCGCACTTGAGCTTCTGTAGAAGATCACCAATGCTGAAGCTTTTATGTCCGTTTAAATTTGGCATGGTTTTTTCGTTGTTTCTGCCACAGTGTGTTGACCCGTTTTGTGTACCGAGGGGAATCAACTCCGTCGTTCGTTTATTTACTTGGCATAAAGCTCTCAGTTGCAGACGACACTAATTTAAGCCACATCTTGTCTACACTAGCATTGTTAATTTCAAAGGAGTGGAGACTACCTCATAGGAAGGTGTCAAATGTATTTGCATCCGCTTCTTTGAATTGGTATATTTTTAGTTTGATTTTGAAGGCAGCAGCAGTTTCGTTATTCAGCCTCTATAGGATAATCCTGTATTGACAAATCACTGTATCCTTTTTGAAGCTGATTACTAGCTCACTTTTTTTTCTACTGAGAGCTCAGCTGTGCCTTCACAAACGTTTACCATTCGAGTGGGCTCATGACCTACCTGCTTGAAACTATTTTCAGGATGCACGTTTAGCACAACATCGGATGACGTTTCAAGCGTACTTCGCGGTTTAAACATGCATTTTCACAAACATGTAGTGGTTAGATTGAAGTCATCACCAATTATAATTGTATGAGTCGGATTCGCTTTTCAAATTAGACTAAAGTTTTGTTTGAAGCTTGTAGTAATTGTGTCAACTGAGTTGGGAGTTCGGTAAAAGAATCCAATTCTAATTTTATTCCAGTTGCAAGAATACCCCTGCCCATACTAACTGAAAGGGACAATCTACTTCAATTTCTACCGCAACAAACACGCCACTGCCAATTATCTTTAGCCTATCCATACTGAACACCTTTAGGTCCTTCGCAAGAATTTCGGCTGAACTTATATCCGGCTTTTGCCAGCTTTCTGTGCCTATAACGATTTGAGCAACAGTGTCTTGTATTATCCCTTGGAGCTCTGGTACATTCCCAGCACAGCCACGACAATTTACAACTGTTATACCGATGGCTCCTAGAAATACGTTCTTCTGTGTTCGACCTGCTCACTTTGACAAAGCTTTTCTGTGTTTCCCGAGATCCTCTAACCTAAAAAGCCGCCCAGTCCACGCCACACAGCCCCTGCTACCCGTTTGACCACGACCTTCATGTAATGGACTCCTGACTTATTTAGCGTAACCCGAAACCCCACCATCCTACTGCGCAAAACTACCTTTTAAATCTATTAGATCTCTCGTGGAAAAGTGCATGTCAAAGTGCACTAAAACACTTGGGTGATGGGAACACCATTTAAAAACTATAAATTGTCAGTGACTACTGCTGTGTTTTTATCATAGAAGACAACAACTGCTATCATGTTTGAGAGGTTGAAAGAAACAGAGCAATGAGAAGTAAGATCACAGGTGAATTTACCTGAACTCTGGTGCATTATCTAAAACGATTGACGTATTTTATTTATTTGGTTTCATTCGATTGTATACCTTTGCACAACGTTACTGTACAAACAAAAATTAATAAATGCTCTATCTCACGTCGCTGTTCCTAGTGAGAGAGGTGAACAGTACACTTCTGCACAAACCGAATATTACTTCCATCATAACGTTAAATATCTACGTTTTCATGATTTCAGCTTCAAGTGGCTCTGAGTACTATGGGAATTAACATCTGAAGTCATCAGTTCCCTAGAACTTAGAACTACTTAAACCTAACTAACCTAAGGACATCACACTCATCCATGCTCGATGCAAGATTCGAACCTGCGACCGTAGCAGTCGCGCGGTTCCGGACTGTAGCGCCTAGAACCGGTCGGCCACCGCGGCCGGCATGATTTAAACTACTCGATACGTTATGCTAATTATATGAAGGTAAAGCTTTCCCCAGCATGGAGGTCTGTTTCAGCAATGCACTGATTTACTAAACATGGTTCTTTTCCAATTCTTTAATTTTTGTTCTTATGCAGCCACTAATGGTAGCAGCGACAGAGATTTACTGGTGTTCCACGTACATGTATCTATTTAAACTCGTACAAGGGTTCTACAGGTCACTGTACTTGTACTATGTTAGGTTACAGCTCACGACAACGCGTGAGAGAGAGTCGCAGGTCTCATATCTTTCGTGTAAGGAACTGTTTCTAATACAACTCTAATTACGAGAAGCAGTTGTGCAAGATACGTTTCTTTAACTACTTCATACTGAAATTATAATCAGGCAACTTTCAAGGAAAATTGCTCTAGTGAGTATTATTCCATGTCTGTTGAGTATAAAAATAAGATAAGAATCTTATTAAAAATGTCAAAAATGAAAGAAAACAAACGAATGTACGTTCAACTACAGCAAGTTTTCATTTCTTTTCCCATAATATCCTCAAACAAAGAAGAGGTATATCATACTGTAGCTGTTTTCAGTGCACACTAAGGGAGCCAAATCAAATTATTTGAAACTTGCTGAAATAATTGAAATTAATCATACTACTAAATTTGGGTCAATTATGACAGTCGTATTACCGTGTTAGAAACACAAAGTTTTGACTACTAAGGTGGTTTTGTGATAGTTCTTCCTTGTAGGGAATAAACTCAGTGATTCTATGAAGTGGAACACGACACACCATAAACGGTGAAGTAAACCGTAGAAGAATATAAATAATAAACATTTCGCCTGGAACGTGAAACACACTCACACAGACGAGTCTGGGAAATTTTAGTCTGAAGTCCCTATTCGTTTCACAAAACAAAGATGGTCTGAAAATCGGAATGTCATGATAAACTCAATCTAAAAGTTTATCTTTTGCTAGATGATCATTCCGCTTAAGCAATAAAGACAGAAAAGGAGAATTTCAATGCACAAGACGTAGTATTGTCACATATCTCGAAAGACAAACAAAAGCGTGGCCAATTTTAAAAGTTGAGTAGTATTTATTTTCTCATTAACAAGGAAATATTTATTGCGTGTGATGACGTTGTTATATATTTCATTAATAGATTACGAGCAACACAAAAATAGTTTCGAATAATTTTGTTGTGTGCTTCTTGCCATCGACTGTATTAGGTAGATATATACTACCCATTATTCTTGTTTCTCAAACCAATGAGTATGAGGGTATGACGATTCGTGACCAATGATGTATTCACCTTTCGGCCACCTTGGCAGGTAATACCTACCTACATGTCTGAAAGAACGGACACTTGGAATGATCGACAGCAGTACTAATTTGTATAGTCACGAATATAGAGTTCTGTGGTACACGGATGTAAACAGTGTAACATACAAAATGTTTTGCTCGGTACGGGAAGGGTGCAAGCAAAGATGAAGTAGTTAAGGGGACCGCTAGAGATAGTTGGGAACTCCGGGCTCGAATCCTGGTCTTGTACAAATTTTCATACGTCACTAATCGGTAATATGTCCTTACATAAAACATCCGATTCAGAGATTTACTAAATTTGTACGGCAGTCGATTGCGAGTAAAGTCTGCTCTTTCAGACAAGCAAGGAGACCATGTTGTCATTTGGGGGATCATATTATCTTTGTAGTATTTTTCATATATGCATCTCACTGACAGAAGAGAATGTGTGATTGAGCTTTCGATATACCGGAGGTATCAAAACCCATAGCAAACCCAGAGAGTTCAAAATATACAATGCCAACCATTGCAGTAAACATAGCTCCACAAACTAGCTCTTTGCAAAATGATTGCAACAACATGATTTCTAGCCCCTAATGAGTACAATGAAATACATTGTCTAAATTTTTAAATTTTTATGCAGCGACAGCAACTGATATTGTTTATATAAGAATATACAGCCTACAGTTGCAGGTTAACTTAATCGTTTACCTACGTTACAACGTTGATAATAACATTTCTTCAGAAATAGTTTTCTTTTTTTTCTTATTGTGTTTCAATTCCCCATCGGGGGAGGCTGGCAGCAGCATATGCGCTGCTCTTCAGCCGAAAGACATAGAACAAACAATAGAAGACATTTAAAAATATACAAAGGCGAGAATGTGGTGAACATATATATAAAAAAAGGGGGAACATCATGGAAGGCAATAGACAAAAAAAGGGGCGACTGTAAAATGGAGATAAAAGCCGTAAAAAAGTAGCACACACAATAAACCACACACTCCGACAATTGAAAGAACACAAGGCATAGTATGATCGGAGCATATAAGTATTGACGAATGGCGTAGCACATAACAAACACTGACAGCGAACCTCAAGGCAGCACACAATTAAAATCACACCTCTTGATACACAGGAAAAACAGCACTAAACACAACACTGACGTGGCACACTGACGATGATCAAAAGCGGAGGATCTGCCAGGCGCAGGGAGATGGTGGAGACCGGAAGAAGGGAGGAAGGGGAAGAGAGGGGGGAGATGGGCGGGGGGCATGGACCAGGGGAGGGAGGGATGTGGGAAGGAAAGAGGCAAGGATGGGGTGCAGGGTCTCAGGGGGGGAGGAATAAATCCGCCCTGGGAGCAGTAGAGGAGAGGTAAAAGGGGGCCCTGTGGATGGGTGGGGGGGAGAACAAAGCCAGGTTATAGTTGGAAGGAAGGGTAGATGTCATGGCGAAGTTCATCATCCGGGAGGGGGAGGCGCTGGAAATTGCCCTGATGAAGGAGATGGAGGGTGTGGAGGTGGAGAGAGGGAGGTATACAGTGATAGAGGCACGGCAATGGGTGGGCGGTGGAGAGGAAGGACGAAACCAGAGGGTGGGGGGGATCAAGCCTGCGGAGGATGTAAGGGATGTGGAGATGTTGGAGGAACAGGAGGAGGTGGGGGAAGGGGATCAGGTCATACAGGAGCCTTGTGGAGGAAGGAAGGCAGATACGGAAGGCAAGGTGGAGCGCATGGCGATCAAGGATTCGGTGGGCCTTGTAAAAGCAGGTAGGTGTGGAGATCCAGGCAACGCTGGCATAACAGAGGATAGGACAGATGAGGGATTTGTAGGTGTCGAGGATGGTAGAAGGATGCAATCCTCATGTCCGGCCAGACAAGAGTTTCAGAAGGCTGAGGTGGGAATGGGCTTTCTGCTGGATGGTCTGGAGATGAGGGGTCCAGGTGAGGTGTCGATCGAGGGTGAGGCGAAGGTATCTCAGGGTTGGGGTGAGCTGGATGAAACTGCCATAAAGGGTGAAGTAGAAATCATGGAGACGAAAGGAGCGGGTGGTGCGGCCAATGATGATTGCCTGGGTTTTGGATGGGTTGAGACAGAGGAACCACTGGTTACACGAAGTGGTGAACTGGTTAAGGAGGGTTTGGAGGTTACGTTGGGACCGTTGAAGGGTAGGATAGAGAGCCAGGAAGGCTGTGTCATCAACATACTGCAGAAGGTAACAGGGGGGAATGGCTTGGGCATATCAGCCATATACAAGAGATAAAGGAGAGGGGAGAGGGCAGAGTCCAGGGGGACTACAGAAGTGGGATAAAAGAGACGGGAGTTGGTGTTGTGGAGGACGGTGCGAGAGGAAGGAGGCGACCAGACAGACAAAACTGATAGGCAGGGCGTAGGTTTGGAGTTTAGAGAGGAGACCGGGATGCAATACACGGTCATAGGCATTTTGGAGGCCAAGGGAAACAAGAATGGAGGAGCGTCGGGAGTTCAGCTGGAGGGACAGGAGATGAATGAGGTTAAGGAGTTGGTCTTCAGCGGAGAAGGAGGGTCAGAAGCCATATTGGGTAAGGGGGAGGAGGTGGTGTTGAGTAAGGTACTGATGGATAAGGTGGGAGAGGATGGATTCGAAGACCTTACTGAAGACGGAAGTGAGGCAGATGGGACGATAGGAAGAGGCGACAGAAGGGGGTTTGTTGGGTTTGAGGAATAAGAGGATTCGGGAGGTCTTCCACAGGTCATGATAGAAGCCAGTAGAGAGGATGATGTTATAGAGATGGGCGAGGATAGTCAGGAAGGAATAGGGGCTTTCTCGAAGGTGGTGGTAGATGATCAGAACCTGCAGCAAGTTAATATTATAATGCGCTAGAAAATTATATTACATATGGTCATCCTACAGGATGCAACGTGTAGTACTTACATAAAATATTATTTAAATGTTTGCCTAAAACAGGCCATGTCCTAAGTCAACTTCATAAAACTTGATGCATAACCATAAGGTTTTGTCACTTCTATTAAACCAGCTGTAGAATTTCACTTTAAGCCTGTTGTATGGGCCTCTTCGTGTGACTAGAGACTACGGACCACGAGGGCTACATGGTCTGCCTCACAGAGGGCGGCGCGCATGCACGAGACATAGAGTCAAACTCCTATTACGCACGCGTCAGATAACCTTTTTGCTATGAATTAATTTTATATTTTACTACTGTAAGTTAATTACAGTATCCAGCATGACTACGTTTTACATTCTACTACAGAGCTTTCTAAACTGACCAACAAATCTCGTATGAACATCTGTAGGAAATGATCTATTATTACAGAAACTGTGAGGTCACATGCATTATGAATTATTGTAAACCTAGTATAGGCTGGAAGCCTTCGAAGTATGCCCTATTTTTTAGTTACAGTTGATCGTTCAGTAAATTGCCTCTATCCGTAATTAGATGTGCCTACATTTGTAGTTCCTCAAACGTGTCGAGTCTATATCCCTTAACTTCATGATGTAGAAGCTCCATGTCACGTAAAGGCATAAGTGTATGAGTCATTTGCACCAGATGTTCCGCAAGGGCTGACCCCAGTGTTCCTACGCCCTTTATTGGAAGATGTTCTTTAAACCTTACTGCTATAGCTCTGCCTGTTTGACCTATGTAACTATTACTCGTCGAGTAGGACATTTTAAAACCTGAATAAGATTGGGTCTGTTGAAAAATTCAGGTTTTAAAATTTCCTAATTTCCTGTTGAAAAATTCAGGTTTTAAAATTTCCTACTTTATCTTGGCCTGGACGATCACCTAAACACAATTCTTGGAATTTTTACGACTCAAAAAGCACTCCTGAAGGCCTGGGACAGTCATTTGCATAGGCTTGTGAAGTTATACTACATGACTGGCGGTTGTTTGATAGTATTATTAACTGGCTTCCAGACACCTCGGCAGTTCTCTTTTTGAGTAGTCACTTTTATGACTGACTAACGTGCCCCGCCACGGATTCTCTTCACCCCACAGTACGCGATATCATAACACTTGTACTATATTCCGGTCCCTTGCCCTTCTCATTGGGTTCCACATGTTCTTTTCTTCGTCGATACTGCTGAAAAACTCCTTATTACTTACCTTATCAGTTAATGAAATTTTTACAGCCTTCTACAGAGCACCATTTCAAATATTTCCATTCTATTCTGTTCGGTTTTCCCCCAGTCCATATACACTATGTACCCGGACACCTGGCTGAAAATGACATACAAGTTCGTAGCGCCCTCCATCGGTAATGCTGTAATTCAATATGGTGTTGGCCCATCCTTAGCTTTGATGACAGCTTCCACTCTCACAGACATACGTTGAATAAAGTGCTAGAAGGTTTCTTGGGGAATGGCAGCCCATTCTTCACGGAGTGCTGCAACGAAGAGAGGTATCTATGAAGGTCTGTGAGGCCTGGCTCGAAGTCGGTGTTTCAAAATATCCCAAAGGTGTTCTATAGGATTCATGTCAGGACTCTGTTCAGGCCAGTCTATTACAGGGATGTTACTGTCGCGTAACCACTGCGCCACAGGCCGTGCATTATGAACAGGTACTCAATCGTGTTGAAAGATGCAATTGCTCCTCAACAGTAGAATCGAAATGACGTGTGGCTAGGGCCTTCCGTATGGTAGACAGCTCGCCTGGTGCAAACCTCTCGAGTTGACGGCACGTCGGCAACTTGCGTGTCGATGGGGATGAAATGGTGAGGATACGGACAACATGATAAAGACAACATAACATCAGTCCCTGAGCGCTGAAATTCTCCGACAGCCGGGAATCGAACTCGGGCCGTTACGTATGACATTCCATCGCACTGACCACTCAGCTACCAGGGTCATACTCTTCACCAGTGAGAAGCTAGAAGGTGTAGGCCTGCGCTGTGATAGTACCACGCGAAACAACAAGGGGTGCCAGCTCCCTCCGTGAAAGACACGTCACACTAACCCCACCGCCTCCGAATTTTACTGTTGGCACTAGAAACGCTGGCAGATGACTTTCAGTGGGCATTTGCCATACCCACATCCTACCATTGGATCGCATAATTTGTACCGTGATTCGTCACTCCACACAACGTTTCTCCACTGTTCAACCATCCAATGTTTACGTTTCTTACACCACGTGAGGCGTCGTTTTTCATTTACCGGAGTGATGTGTGGCTTAAGAGCAGCCGCTGGACCATGAAATCCAAGTTTTCACACATACGGCCTAATTTTCATAGTACTTGTAGTGGATCCTGAAGCAGTTTGGAATTTCTGTGTGATGGTCTGGATAGATGTCTGCCTATTACACGTTATGGCCCTCTTCAACTGGCGGCGGCCTCTGTCAGTGAACAGACGAGGTCTGCCTCTACCCTTTTGTGTTGTACGTGTCCCTTCACGTTTCCAGTTCACTATCACATCGGAAACAGTGGACGCAGGTGTGCTTAGGAATGTGAAAATCTTGCGCACAGAAATATGACACGAGTGACTCCCAATCACCTGACCACGTTCGAAGTTCGACGGAGCACCCCATTCTATTCCGTCACGATGTCAAATGACTACTGACGTCGCTGATATGGAGTACATGGCAGTAGGTGGCAGCACAATGCACCTAATATGGAAACCTTAGGTTTTTGGTTGCGACCGGATGCTTTTGATCACATAGTGTATCCTCTTTTACAATATGTATCTTTTGTTATAGCTTTACTGTGTGCTGAAGCTTTACTTCCGACGAAAATTTCTGTTTAGAATTTTCCACGTTAAACCGGCAACCATTTCGTTTTAGCTTCCTTGTACTTTCTATCGATATATAATTATGTGAATTCTTTTGCAGTATTTCTTTCTTATTTTCAACAGTCCTGTTATGTACTTCTTTCTGTGATTCTGTGTATTATCCAGCAGCTTTTTTGCAGGTTTCTGGAACTATGTGGCATTAGATGTCTACGCACAGGTCATGTAATTCGCGTAAATAACGAGCCAAAGATTTGCGTACGCGGTCATGGTGCCCAGTAGTGACTCAGATGGATTTCATAGGCTTTACATCAGGCGAATTTTGCAACCGAGACATCAACATGAGTTCATTATAATGTTCTTCAAACCACTGTAGCAAGACTCTGGTTCTGAGACATGGACAATTATACTGCGAAAGACATAATCGCCTCCGGGGAAGACATCAAGCATGAAGGGATGCAGAAGGTTCGCAGCTGTCAGCGTGTCTTCGGTTACTACCACAGGCTCCATGGAGGCACAAGAGATTGTTTCCCACAGCATAACACTGCACCCACCAACCTGCGTCCGTGGTGCACCGCCGTTTGCCTCGATGATAGCGTCTCTGGAGACGACCATCAACCTAGTGCAGCAAAAATGTGATTCACCCGAAGAGCCGAGAGGTTAGACGATCGAATCCTATTGGTTCTGTGCTCACTGCAGTTGTAATGGACAATGTCGTTGGGTCAACATGTGAACACGTAGGAGTGATCTGATGCGGAGCTCCATGTTGAACATTATACGATGAACAATGTGCTCCAAAACACCTGTACGTACACCAGCATTGTGCTCCTTCATCCATTCTACTTTTTCGAAGCATCGTGGAGTCAAACCATTTAGCTTCTAGTGGTCGTTTCACTTTCCTTCTATCTCTTTGCGCAGATGTTCACGATAGTAGCAAGTGAACGTTAGATTAGTTTCGTCGTTTTTGAGATACTCATTCATAGGTCTGAGTACTAGGAATCAATAATCTGCCCTTCTTCAAAGGCACTTACTTCAATCGATCTCGCAATTTGCAGCCCATTTTTTCGCTAGGGTGTTCCCCCGTTCATGTCTGCTCCGTGTTCGTTACCACGTCTCATGCTCGCTGCGCCACCAGGCGGCTTCCAACGTCGCAGTGGGCAATGGTAACATTGTTTTGACTGTTCACTGTGTTATAGACTGCATTTACCTGTTCAGATTATATGACGACGCTGTGTATAATGTATGTCTTTCTTCACCGATTTTGCGGAAAATCTCTTCTTTCCTTACCACATCGGTCCATCTAATTGTGAATATTATTCTGTAGCACCACATCTAAAACGCTTCGATTGTCTTCTATTCCGGTATTATTAATGTCCATGATTCTCTACCGTACAATGCTGTTCTCCCAACGTACATTCTCACTTTTATTCTTCAACTTAACGCCTATGTTTGACACCAATAGGCTCCTCTTTGTCAGGAATGCCCACAACGCCGTTGATAGTCAGCCATTTGTTTCCTTCTTGCTCCGTCCGTCACCATTCATTTTTCTTCCACCTTACTTAATTTCCTAATTTGGTATGCTTTCAGATCAACAATTTTGACAGTAAGTTTCTCGATATTCTCATCTCTCCTACCTCACATAATTTTTTTTTTCCTTTTTACCCTCAAACCATATCTTGTACTCATTAGGTTATTGTTTTCATTCAACAAATTCTGTAATTCCCTTCACTTTCTCTGAGAATAGGAATGTCATTAGCGAATCTTGCAACTGATATCCTTTCACCCTGAATTTTAATCCTTCACTAGCACCTTTCTTTCATTTCCACAATTATTTCATCCGTGTTTAGATTGAACAATAGCGGTGCCACAATGCATCTCTCTTACATAGTTCTTAATCGGAGCACATCGTTCTTGTTTGTCGTACATATTGCGTATCACCCGTCTTTCCCTGTAGCTTTCTCCGATTTTCTCAGAATTTCGAACATCTCGGACCATTTAACACTGACAAAAGCTTTTTCCAGATCGACTAAGGTGACGAGAGTACGTTTTATATTTTCCGTCTTGTCAGAACTGCCTCCCTGGTGGCTTAAACTTTCCTTCTCGACATCTAACACATCCCCAATTTTCTTTCCCAGTCTTCCGTACATTATTCTTGTCATCAGCTTAGAAGTCTGAGATAATAAGCTGATTGTGCTATAGTTTATGCACTTACCTGTCCTTGTACCTTCGGAAATATGTGGGTGATAATTTTGCGAAGTCTCATGGTACGTCGCCTGTCTCGTAGAATATACTCACCTAGTATAATCCTTTGGTTGCCATTTTCCCCAACGATTTTACAATTCAGATAGTGTGTTTTCTACACCTATCAATACAGTATCCTATTCTGGAGTCTCTATCTCACCATGAGGTATTCCAGCTGGTATCTTCCTATGGCTCACGGTATTTTTCAAATAAACCTAGTCGCCTAGCGATTTTCTAATAATTTACTTGTATTTCCCTTTTATATCTAAATTTATTCCTGAACTCAAAGAATTTTCCCATCTTATAAAGTAACTATAGAGATGTCCTGTGCTACCTACAAAATTGCTTTTATTTGTGTGATTTTATCTGGTTCTAAGTATGGAGGCATCTTTTTTTTACGTTTCTAGGATGGTTAATAGTGTACACTGAGGACTGTTCACGTCATGTTAAAGCAAGACATAATGTATCACGCGAAACGATGGTTCCATTGAAATAAGGAAGAGTTTCACGTAACAGGCCTATTCGTCCTTACATTCCTTTCTTTCTTTTTGATTCAGTGTTTCATCATTTCATTTACCTCTTACTACAGATTAGGCTTCAACGTTGACGTTGTTGATATACTTCGTAACGTTACAGCATTTGGCTACCGTAAACATAATTCTACGTTTTGCTACACGCGGTGTCATAGCGATGTCACGCTTGCGTTAAAAGGAATCACAAATTGTGTGAATTGTGCACTACATGCACTGTTGAAAACACAAGAAACTTTACAATTTAGTGAGGTTATTAGTTGTGTATATTACGGTGAATCTGCATTAATAACTTGAGCTTGTCGAAGGCGGAAACTTCTCGACTTCAAAAATAAGAAAGAAATAGATGTTGAGCAACGTCTGATGAAAAGGATCAAAGTAGTTTTAGCTACAATCTCTGGAGGTTTATCCCATTGGACACAAGGTACGAAAAACATCTTAACACAAAAACCGTTAGATTTAAAATTCCATGTATTGAAAGGAAGTATAGGTTTACAAATAGTTATCGAGAGAACATCACTGGGAAAATTAAAGAACAATTTCTATTCTGGACGCATGGAATTGGAAGATACAGAAAGTTCCATATATCAGTAATCAGATGAAGCTTTTAGAAACAGCTTTAAAGATTCCGTTAATCTATGAATGAGGGTAATCTCTAAATATAGAAAAATGTAGGTTACTGCAGACGGGTAAGTAACCAATTCCGAAACTTCGAATACGGCAATAGAGGAGTACTTCTTAACACAGTCAGGGAAATTAAATATCTGAAAAGCCGAAATTCAACGACGACATGACAGAGTACATTAGAGCAGGAGGGAAAGCGAGTGGTCGAATATTTTTCGTAAGGGGAATTTTTGGGAAGTGTAGTTCATTTGCAAACGAGACCACGTATGGAACACTACTGTGACCCGTTCATGAGTGAATTCTGGTTACGCATTACAGAGCGCAGGTTGTGCAAAGGGGGCCAAGATGAATTACTGTTAGTTATACCAAAACACACAACTTAACTCCACGAAATAAATGAACAGTTTTCTCTTTAAAACAACAAACATCAATTCACGGCTGAGGGCCCAAGTAACTTCTCCAAACAAGTTCAAATAATTGCTTCTATAACACCAGGATTTAGAGAAACGGCTGAAAGCCTTTCTTAATTAAAATTGCAATATCTTTTCGGCTGAAGGCCGAAGTAATACTTTAGATCAGCCAAGGAAATTCTTTGAAAGCCAAGCATTTACAAATTTCGGCTAAAAGCCATATTAAGGAAAATTCAAATTAACTATTGGACTGAAAGCCCAATAAAATTTTTTCAACGTAATAAAAGAGAGGCTTTAAGGATAAACCTTTACCCAGTACAGAAGGAAACATGTTAAGAAAACGTGAAGTATCTTGTCAGCTGAAGGCCCATACAATAAAAATTTACAGAAAGCGGCTGAAGGACGTTTCTAGAATTCAAGATAATTAAATAGAAGTCTTACAGACAAGGATTTACATATTAAAGCCACAGACTCTGAAACAAACTTGGCTGAAGGTCTAAATACAGAGCAACAAGAATTTTAAATAAAACACGGATGAAGGTCTAATCTTAAAATAGTTGACATGAAGTTTGGCTGAAGGCCATATACTGAAAATAAAACAGACAACATTAATACACGGCGGAAGGCCTGGCATAGCACCAGCGACCAAATAAAATGACAGTCACAAACAACAAACAGTGGTGCACAGGAATATTCCAAGGGTCGGCCTGGGGAGGAAATTCTAAACACAATTTAATCGAGTAAGGCTGCCAAGCGTAACGCTAAACAATTGGGTGGCAACACTACTTACAGACGGTTGAAGAATAAACCAACAGCCTAATCAGTTCCCTTCCACCCGGCACACTCGCTGCTCTGTTTCAACCGACCGACTGACTACTCCAGTACGCAGAAGTATTCGTCTGCTCAGTGGAAATCACAGAAGATACAGACGGTTCCATGTAAACACATTTTCACAAGAACTCGAATAATCGTAAAAGCAATCACTGTGGAACAACAAGGATGAATCAATTCGGCACACAGAGAGTTTCCATAAGCGGTCGCCGATCAAATACACGACGTCCGATTAGACGTACGACCGAACGACCAATCCAGGTCGATGCCCGTTCGTAATTCGGAGACACGGTGACCCTGGCACACTGGCTCTGACCCATCCATGAAGAGGTTACTATTACCCACTGGCTACGATATCGCTGCACAAGGAAGGAACCGACCCACGTCCGCCATGATGCCCAAGTGACGAGGCCCAGAAACGGTCAAAAAAAACCAATACACGTCACTCGATGAGACGGCCTACGGAACAACCATCCAACGGCCGTCCTTCTCCAGTCTCCTTCCGTCGAACAGTTCATGTTTTTCGCCAGTGGTCGGCGAGCACTGGCTGTCCGCACCTCAGTGGCGCTCCGTGCCCTACTGCTGCGTTCCGACCCAACTCCAGACACACGACGACCCGTAAATATTAGCGGTCGCTCCAGAGATTGTACGACAGTGCACTTACCGATAAACGCCGCTGCTGCTGCTGCTGCTACTCACGGGCAAGCAAAACGGGAACCTAGTGACGCCAGTAAATCGAATTAAAAAAGAAAGCAAGGTGACAGAACAACAAAAACAAGATGGCGAGCAGTAAACGGCATGACCTCGAGCCATTCAAGGCTCAATGAGTACTGCCGAGGATCCTCACAGGTCAGATTAAAGGAAGTTATCGAAACAGCTGAGCGGCATGCTATTGTTACGTTCACGTCCGATCAGAAGAGAATTTGTATGAGCTCAAGGGTAAAACCCTGGAGCGAATACGAAATTTTTGGTGGAACACTATACAGAAAATTTAGAGAACTGGACTTTGAAGCCGACTGCAAAACGACACTACCGCCGCCATCGTACCTTTCACGCAAGGACTGCAAGGGGAAGATACGAGAAATTAGGGCTTGTATCCAGGAACAAGGCAGTCATGTCTTCCCCGCTCTATTTGCAATTGGAAATGGAAAGAAAATGACTAGTTGTGATAAGAAGTACTCTCCGCAAAGAACTATATAATGGCTTGTGGACCACATATGTAGATGTAGTTGTGTTATGTTTCTGGTCTAGTTTGACCTCAGAGGTTGCATACATGCAAGGGCTGATGCTTGCCTCCATGCAGAGCCAATGACATCAGAAGTATGCGGGGACATTGAAAATATGTAAGACAGCGCTGGTAGCAAATATGAAAGTGCAAGTTGGTGGGAAATTTAAAATAAATTTTAAAAATTCCAAGATGGCAGTATCAGACCAGTTGCATTTTGTCCGCCTTTCTCTTGGGGATAAATTTGAGAAGAAAATGCACCCACACTGAAAGAATCGGAACACCGAAGAGTAATGTAGAGTACAGTAATTTCAGAAATACATTTGTCTAGGTAACGAATTTAAGTGATTAACACGACAAGATCACAGGTTAATGTAACCGCGAGACAAACCATTGCAAATGTGAAATGCTGGTACATTAATTAGCCGCGTAACCACCAGATTGTTGAATGAAAGCATGCAAACGGGCCTGCATTGTGTTATACAGATGTCGGATTTCAGTTTGTGGGATTGAGTTGCATGCCTGTTGCACTTGCTGGGTCAACACAGGGACGGCTAATGCTGTTTGTAGATGACATGGGAGTTCTTGGCCGATGACGTCCCATATGTGCTTGAATGGAGACGGATCTGGTGATCTAACTGGCCAACACAACGTACTGCCGCTCTGTACAGGATATTGGTTCACAGCTGTGGGGTTATCCTGTTGGAAAATACCCTTTGGCATGCTTTTCATATGTTACAGCACAAGAAGTCAAATCACCAATCGACATACCTATTTGTAGTCGGGGTGATTGAGGCAACCACTGGAGTACTCCTGCTTTCATACGAAAATATACCGCGGACCATAATTCCAGGTATGGATCCAGTGTGTCCAGCAGACAGGTTGGTTGTAAACCCTCATTGACAACTAGGCAGAATCAACTTTTCTTCAGAAAGCACAACAGACTGCCACCCTGCCCTCTAATGAGCTTTCGCTTGACAGCACTGAAGTCGGAATTGGAGGTGGTTTGGGGTCTACGGAATGCACGCTACGGGGTACCTGGCTCGAAGTTATCCCTGAAGTACCCTATTTGTAATAGTTTGTTGTGTCAGTGTGGTGCCAACTGCTGCTGACATTGCTGCTCCAGAGCCATACGCCCAACACGATGGCCCTCTCTCTCGGTAGGGTGGCCGTGTGGAGCCCAGTCTTGTTGTGAGCGTACGTTCTCCTGACCACTGTTGCCAGCAATGATGTACGGTGCCTACATTCGTGCCAAGGCTTTCTGCAGCATCGCAGAGGTAACACCCAGCTTCTTGTAGCACTGTCTCATGGTGTCATTCAGACTCTGTGAGGTGTCGATAACGGCGTCCTTATCGCGTTAAAGGCATACGTGACTTGTTCATTTAAATTTTGAATAGTGCATTGCAAGAGAACAGTTTGATAACTTGAGCATCAGTTAGCCCTGTGAGCAAAGAACTTCAGTTAACGGAGCAATAAAGTATTTTCTGTTATGGGTGGACGGAAGTACTTTCACCTGGTCTCAACAAATGGTGAAGATGATATGCGTTCAAAGGGCTTGTATAGAGGCTTGTATACTGCACCTGCTGACTGCCTATTGCACACGTCCTTTGTTTAAATTTTGTTGCTCTGCTTCTAGTCAGTTGTATTAGGGTGTGTACTATGTTTCAATAGGTGTGAACCGCTGGAGGAAATGTCTCTAACCGAAGTTGCACAGATTAAGGTGCACGTGAAAGAACATATGCTGTTCAATTACAGGCAATTGACGTCTTTACTGAAGAAGCAAGCATCACCGCTGCCGGTAGCTGCTCCAAAATTTCTTCTATACCACAGCCATGACGAAAAATGGTCGCACTACAGGGCGCAATTAGTGGCACAGCTTCTCCCCTAGAAACTAATAGTTGCGGATTGCGGTGCTTATTTTTCGTCCACCGTTGGCCCCGAAGTGTATCGCCGCTCTGTTAAAGTCTGTGGAGAAATTGTTACCAAGAAATTCTAGTACGACGACATTGTGAAACTACTAGACAAATACTTTAACAGACAAATCCATGTAGAAACTGCATGGTTTAATTACTTTTTGTCTCAAGCAGCATCCTGCGCAAACAGTGAAACAGTGGATAGGGGAAATCAGAGTTCTCACCAGAGACTCCAAGTTAAGTGTGTAACGCCGGAAATGCATATCCTCCTATTTCCATTTATTGTACTATAAATTTGTTTTCCATATTTTTGTTACCTGAATATATAACATTTCTGTGTCTTCGTATATTGTATATATATATATATATATATATATATATATATATATATATTTATGCATTTATGGTGATGTATAATTGGTTTGTTTCGTAAATATTATTTGTATTTTTACGCTGGGTCTTGCCTAGGGAAAACTGCTATCGAACGATTACATCGATAGGTCGTGTGAAGGATCAAAGTGTGTAGGATCTTTGGTAGTGTTAACTCTGTCGCGTGGAGCGCGGGCTGAGCAGAGGGAGTCTGGCTGGGGTAGTGCAGTGGAGCAGGTGTGTTGTGTGACGCTCCCGCGAGTTGCAGCGCTTTCGGGGTTTGGCAGCATGTAATTGCGCTCGACTCGCGATGATAGTTTCTGACATGGTGTCGCGGACGGGAAGCATTAGCTGGCGCACATCAAGAGCCCGTTTCGCCTGGTGACCGTGTCGAGAAGAAGGCGCGCCAACATCCAGCTTCTGCAACAGCGACGGCCGACAATGAGTGACTGTCGCCACCTCCTCGATCGACGGCTTCAAACCTTCAATCAACCAACAAGGAAGACTGGAAGCACGTAAAGTTTTAGAACTGTATGGCAGACCTCAGCTTTTCAAACTGTACAATTTTGGTAACTATAATTACAGCAACTTAGCGTCAACATTTATTGCTCATTGTCCCAATTGCATTACCAAGCAGGGTCCCTTCCTTTTCCGGAATGAACCCGAGTGTCGTTGAAATTCAAACGCCAGCATTAAAGTACTATAATTCGATTTCAATGCTTTAATTTCAAAGTTCAGTTAAGGTATTCATAGCTGGCTACCGTATTTAGATTGCACAAGCACAAATTAAGAGTGCGAGTTTTGTTACCGTATTTTAGCTTACCTGTGACTGCAGCTCAGCTTGGTATGTACCAAATTTTACTATTGTTAATTGTTCAGAATCATTTAATTCAAGTTCAAAGTTAAATCTCTTATTTCTAAATTGCGTAGATTCAAGTAGCTTTTGAAATGATTGTTGAGGTAGTCCAAGACTAACCGTATTTTACTGAGTTTCGATGTTCTTCAGAAAGAAAGCTCACTATTAACTTCAGTCACTAAATTAACTTTCGATTTTTCGGTTTTATTAATTCTTTTGCTAAGTTAAGTCAGAGTGTAGCGAAATTTATTACTTCTGACAAACTTTCAGTTGTCACACTGCACGTGTCAACCTTCAGTTGCCACGCTTCTAGTGCTATTATATGTGTAATAACCTTTCTTTTTCAGTTACTATAGTAATTGTCCTTAGGACTGGCGACCGTAATTTCCCCCAAATCTCAAATATCTAATTACCGCTAGTTGATTGTTAACGTAACGGTCGCACATTTACTTTCTTTATTAACTCTACCCCTATTTCAAAATTAATTTCCACCAGTTTCATTAGCATTTTTTCTTTTATTTAGATGTAACCCTTTCCTCCCTCTTTACCGACAAATTAACCTCGGTGACGATTGCTTTTCCCAAATTTCCATTAGGTACACGCAGTTTAATTTTTCATTGTCATTAAGGTCGATAAGTGAAGGGGAGGTTACAAGTGTTCATGTTTAATTAAATACATTGAGGGTAATATTACGTGATCCCAGTACACAGAATGTATCCGACTCACAAACTGGTGCATCGTTTTCTCTGCTAAATAAGGAAACATACGCCAGACTCGGCAGCCTACCGCTACAGCAGCCTTATTTTGTCGGCATACAATGGACTACAAAATCCCAGTAGCTGGCGGGTATAGTGTGCGAGAAACTTTTGAGTGAGTGACAAAGTGTGTATCTTTACATGTACTCAATTCTAAATTCAGTAAATTCGTGTCTGTGCTAGATCTATTTGATTTGATCAGACTGTGAATTCAGAACGATGTAATACTAATCAGTGTTTCTGTGCCTCACGCAAGGGCTTCATACGTGTGCAGTAAGAACAGTGAACTATTTGAACCATGTGTGGGAAGGACAAAATACGTTGAAAGCTCACATCAATGTGAAAGACAATGCACAGCCGCGAACGTTCCCCCATGCAGTATGTGAGGAAGTTGCTTAGCAATTACAAAGATAGTGAGACAATGCCGTTATCCAACCCTTCTCTGCAATTGGTATCACCTTCGTTCATTCTCAAGAACCGTTCAGGGGTTTTACGTTAGAGTGAGTACTTTAACGCAAAAGGAAACCCACAAAGTGGTGAATTTCTTTCTTCTTCCACATCCGAAGGAACTGGAACACGTACCGTAATAGGGCAGATGCGTTTCAAAGATAGATTTGGGAAAGGCATATGTACTGTTATCGCTGGACGAACGGTCCCAGCAATACTTTGTGATAAACCTCACTTAGGATTTTTCCAGTTTTAAAGACTACCGCTTGCAAGTGCTTTATTCCTTGTAATTCTTCAACAGTTCCTGGAAGAGTTAATAGCAAATGTCCCTTATTCTACAAACTATTTTGACGATATTGTCGTCGTGAGTCGTACACTTATGGAAAATTTTGCAAATGTAGATTGTTTAAATCATCTTCGTTCTGCATCTAGTTTAAAGTGCAACGAGGAGAAATACTCGTCCTTCCAACAATAACTGAAGTAATTAGGTCACGTAATTAATGCAGAGGGTATACTCCCAACTAAGTCCCAATTAGCTGCAATTAGCAGTCTATGTTTGCCATGTAACATCAAGGAGCTCCAGTTAGTGATGGCGAAGCTCACCTAGCCCCAAGAAGAAGCTCACCTGTTATATTAATACTGCGCAAATTGCTGCAGCGCTTCATAACGAGGTAAAGAAAAATGTTCCTTTCGTGTGGTCCAAAGAATGACAGAATGAATTTCAGCAACTGAAAGAGACGTTCATAAGTTGTAGAAATTTAATTCACCTTGACCCAGATAAGCCTGTCGTGTTAGCTGTGTGGACAACACGTTATGGGACAGGACCAGCGTTCTCCCATAAGACTGTTTCTTCTTACAGACCTTCTGCTTTTGCCACGACAACTCTTGATAAAGCGCAGTGTGTATACAGTCAACTTGAAATTTCTATTTGCTGATAAATCATCATCCTTTGGGGCCTTGTACAATCCTGACGAGCGTATCGTACCACAGACAGCGTGGAAATTGCGACGTTGAGCTTTGATATTGTCTGACTATCAGTATGAGTTGCTGTACAGGCCCACCGACGAATATTCCAATGCAGAAATGATGAGTCGGTAACTGACCGGTAACGACACAGCGTTTGATTCGTCTGATGAATCATATTTCCAAGTTGACTTTCAGGATTATGGATGTCTGCAAAGTGTCGCTTGCTTTAATCATAAATGTGTCTCCGAGTGATGTTAAATGTTATTGTCTTTACATACAGAAAAGTATTATCTCTTCAACAACCTTCAAACCCCGAGCTACACCCTTAATTTATTGTTTATGAAGTTAGTGAATTTACTCAAGGCACATTTGTTGCCTATGACTACGGTCAGTTTCAAAATTCAAATTAATAATCAAATTAACTAATTTAATAAGTTTTAACATTGAATTGCTGGTTCACCCATGTAATACCACAAAAATATTACTCGGTCAACAGTTGAGGGAGTAACCTCTTAGCTGCCAAGAATTCTTCCGGGTTGTATGGCCTTGGTCCATGGAATTCTTCTATCCCTGACGTTTCGTCCAAAGCATCGTTGGACATCTTCGAAGGTGCTCCTTTTTGGGCTGAGTCTTGCCAGTCGGCACAACCAGGAGCACCTCCGAAGATGTCTGAAATGCCCTTCCTAAGTCGCAGGACAGGACAGATAGAATAAATTGTGGGAAGGGGCAGAAATAAGGGGCTGTTTAGTTGCACTCGAACATACAACTTTATTATTTGATCAAACACTAAAAGAGCCCAAAAAAATCTGTAAACACACAGCTTTAATCTTTGGGACATAATTGCCGGCTGAAAGCCACTTTATTTTAAAAACGGCTGAAGGCCAATATCTTAGAAGGCGAGCAATTTGAAAGGCAAGCCTTATCTTAAAACAGTTCTTTAGTTAAATTGAAGTAAACAAGTTAAATTCAAATCGGCTTAAGTCCGAACACTTAAAAATCCAAAACATTAATTTTTTTAATACCAAAGTCCTTACGTGAAAAAGTTCTTTAATTAAGGCTGAAGGCCGAAGACTTAAAATTCAAAAACTTTTTAAAATGGCAGAGGGCTTACGTGAAACAGGACTTTAAACTGGGCTGAAGGCATTAAGAATAAAGCAACTCTAATTTAAAACACAAAACATGTTAGAAGCCATAAATAAATTTAAAAATTAGGCAATACACCAAAGGGCGCCAGATGTTCGAAGGTCGGCCTGGAATTCAAACACTAACGCTCGCTTAGGTGAGACAGGCAGTCGGCCCAACAGATTTCAATCCGCTGGGAACCCAACAGACAGACAGTCAACAGGCCAATGATGAAGATCTGTTCCGCTCCACACTTGCACCGGAACTCAAACGATAATAACATCATCACAGACAACCCATAAGCGGTGGACGACCCAAATACACGTCGTCTAATCAGACGACCGACCAAACGGCCAAGCAGAGTTCAAATGGTTCAAATGGCTCTGAGCTCTATAGGACTTAGCATCTAAGGTCATCAGTCCCCTAGAACTTAGAACTACTTAAACCTAACTAACCTAAGGACATCACACACATCCATGCCCGAGGCAGGGTTCGAACCTGCGACCGTAGCAGTCCCGCGGTCCCGGACTGAAGTGTCTAGAACCGCTCGGCCACCGCGGCTGGCCAAGCAAGGTCGTTGCCACTCAAACGTGTTTGTCGGCAAGCGTTGGGCAAGTGATGGCTATCCTGTCCTTCCTCTCGTCTCCACGGCAACCGACCAATTCAGAGCCAGTACGCCGATAACGTTTAAATAACTTGCCAGTTAAACCACGTAAACTACACACAGTTTCACGAACACTAGCACGGAGAACTAGACAGTTCTAACGGCAGTGACTGAGCAAAACAAGAACGATTCACGAGGTGGCACACACAGCCAACACATAAGCGATCGCCGAACATATACACGTCTTCGAGTAAGATGACCAATCGACGATCAACCACACCGTCCCCAGCCATGTGTGCCGGCAACCGTCGGGCGAGTCATGGCTATACGAACCTCAGTGCCGCTCCAACCCGACAGACTTCTGCCGCGTCCCAACTGCACGACTGCCAGGTCCGAACTCCACTACTGGCGCATTCCAACCGACTTCATTGCCGGGTCCGAACTGCACTGCTGGCCCGTCTCCAACTCACTGTCAGGTCCGAACTAACTCACGACGACCGGGAAGTAATAGTAGTCCAGCAAAGATAATACGGCAGGGGGGTTATCGATAACCGCTGCTGCTGCCGCTCACGGGCAGGCAAGGCAGCAACTCAGAGAACCACTAATTGAAAATTAAGATAACGAAGTGCCAGTACGGCAAAATAAGGTGTAAAATAAGAAATGGCACGAACACTAGCCACGTGCGGCTCAATGTCCGACGTAGCTTTGGATAAATCGTCAGCGTTAGAATAGTTCCCTGGACCACTGTCACACAACCCGGAAAAATTCTCGATAGCTGAAACGTCCGGTCGTGAAAGCCTTCATTGTATGAGTAACCTTTTCGAACTACAACGAGCTAACAAATCTTACAAAAAAAAAAAATGACGACAAAGATCAGAAAGGGGATGGTGCCTGATTGGCAAAGCATTCATTGCGGTGGAAAAACTATACAAATCCTCCCCTGAATTAATGGCTCTGAGCACTATGGGACTTAACATCTATGGTCATCAGTCCCCTAGAACTATTGAAACCTAACCAACCTAAGGACATCACACAACACCCAGTCATCACGAGGCAGAGATAATCCCTGACCCCGCCGGGCCCTGAATTAATTGTAACGCAATCTGATTTTGCTTACATGAATCCACTGTGACGCCCAATACTATTCAGATGGAATCAGCTACGGCCTAGTACACCGCAAACTTCGGTTCACCAGAGAACTGGCAACTGTGAATATCGTTTAACAATCCTATGCAGTAACGCTGTACCCTTTCACCTAGATTCAGGTGGCAACATAAAGGGGCAAGCTATGGCTGAGGAACGGCGCGCTGCGGTAGCTATAACGTTCTGTCGCTTCCACGAAAATTTGCGAATTAGGTGGACTGGCGTTCTGATTATTAGAAGGCAGGAAACTTCTCTTTCAGATCCCTGGAATCCCGGCAGATTTCAGTGTGAGGTACATCCGTTCGTTCGTCTGGTCGAACCCATTTGACTCGCTGTCCCTCTTAAATGGCTTCATCCTTCCACCTCCCACCAACTGTCCACCTTCGCGACGATCTGTCACCTGGCCCATGCGAAGTGTTTTGCGAACCGCCGACCTTCTGCTCCGACCCAAAGTTGGAAGAACGTAGTGCCACGGCCTGAAGTCCCTCTTTAGGTACAGACAACAGAGGGCTTCGTCCCAGAATCACTCGCGCAGCCAGGTCGCTGGACACCGCGTTTATGGCCTGCAATCCATCTTTCTCCCTGTTCTCCGTCGCCTGCACTACGCACCTGTGGTGCAAGTTCTCTACAGGCTACACATGCAATTTTATGAATTTCCTTAGGTAAAATGTCATAAACCAAACATATCAAATATGGTACTGGGGAACACCGAGATCGTGATCAGAAATACCAATATTAATTTGACTAACAGAGTTATTAATGTGAGAGAGTGGCGTGCCACCTCTCAAAGCCTTTCCCCTCAAATTTCGGCGTGCTTTCGCATCAGCAGCTTCTGACGCAGCTCTTGAGGCTTTTTGTAATACGTGCGACATTGGTGGCCACACCGTTCGAGAGAAATTCCCGACCTGATGGTGCGACGCTATTTTTCGCGACTTCCGCGCCGTCACATGTTTTGCTGTTGCCCATAGCGAATGACGATGCATTGGTTGTGATTTGTCAATCCCTACAGCGGGTAATTCAGTCTTTATTTCACCAAAGTCACTGGAGCATAATTTGCACAAAACAAGTCATCATTCGTTATCATACTTGGCAGGGAACAGACACTCTAATTAAGCAAATAACCGCTCGATGCAGAGTTTGTGCTGTCGGCTCGGCCGCCACGCTTTCTTTGGCACCACATCCCTTCGGACATTGGTAGTGTATTCATATCGATGTCGCTAGTCCATTCTGGAACATGTGAATTTTGATTTCTTTTTTTTGGTGGTTGAAATCACATGGAGAACTTACGTTCCTCCCACACACGGGACCTGTCAGTGATAGTTTTTCTGTCAATTAACAGCTCCTTATCTCGTAATGGGATGTCGACAGCAGAGTGTGTGTGTGTGAGAAATCTTATGGGACTTAACTGCTAAGGTCATCAGTCCCTAAGCTTACACACTACTGAACCTATATTATCCTAAGGACAAACACACACAACCATGTCCGAGGGAGGACTCAAACCTCGGCCGGGACCAATTGCACAATCCATGACTGCAGCGCCCTAGACCGCTTGGCTAATCCCGCGCGGCAACAGCACAAGTTTATACGGTCATAGAACGTCTACCATGTTACATCTCCTGTAACCGCCAAGGAAACAAGTCATTCTGTCAGGTCAGACAATGTTTCAGCCGCAGGATGAAGTCTTTTACGAAGTCTTTGCCATGCAACAGCACTGGGAGCATCGGCGTCTCTGGATTCTGGCATACAACCTGCGCAATTCTGGTTTTTCGTCTGGCATTCCTGGATGCCCACACGGCGGATATCGGGGTGCTGGCAGGGAGGTACCATCAACCACAGTTGCCCACACTCTCTTCTCCTTTTCCTTGGCATTTAGTTCTCCACTCCTCCCTTCTCCCACCCCCCTCCTCCCGAAACACACACACACACACACACACCGTCGTCACATTTAACCGCTCTATATGACGGCAGTAGGTGACATCGGGCAGAGATCGAGTTGCCAAACCACAGATAGCTACCCGAATCAATACGAGAGACATTAGCTCCTGAGGAAGATAACTCTTCATTACCAATGCAGCTCGGCCATGCTGATGTCAATATAGTGTCGAGCTAGCATGAGCTCATGCAGTTCACGATCTCATCTGAAGGACGAACGTGATAGCTATCGCCTCTGATGAACTTGTTCATCTAAATGTGGAACATTGTGCTGCAAGAGAACAATTTGGTAATGTGACGATCAAGTGATGATTTGCTCGTTCATGAGAGTCGTAAATTATCGGGTAGTGCTGTGGCAAAGATTTTGATTTAACACATCATCGGGTAATCAAAGAAACCACAGTTGTGGTCAGACGAAAGATTAAGCTGCTTGTATACTACGACCGTTGACAGCCTGTTGCACGCGTCTTATTTTCTAAACTCTGTTCTTCTGCTCCTATTCAAATGTATTAGCTTGGATCTGATGTATTTCAACATCTCTAAGCCACCACAGGGATTGTTTTCAACCGGACATACAAGCAAGCAGCACCGCTGCCAGTAGCTGCTCCAAAATTTCTTACATACAACTCATAGGCCAAAGAATGGTCGTAGTACAGGACCCAACTATAGGAACACGTAGCCACCTAGTGGAAAAAGAGTTTGCAGACGTAAAGAAATTTTGGGAGTACAGTATATTTAACTCTACGTTATTTAACATCAATTAACGTTCGACCATAAAATATGAGTATCAATCTATAAAACGTCATCTGGTTTCGACATGAACTTAATATCCAGCATTACTGAACATCTTGCTGTGAACTAAGGTTTTTCAGAAATTTCCCTGATACACCGATTTTTCATTCATTTACAGCAATTTCTAATGTCAAAGGCGCAGTGTGTTATACTAAAAGGCAGTGTGTGTTATACTAAAAGGCACATTATTGGATACAGTGAGACGGTGCAAAAGCAACGAAACCATACATAACAGCATCCCTCGCCACCCTATGACGTCTTGGGGTAGAAGAAGCTTCTTTTAATACGTCTTAGGTTTCCGAAAAGTACTGAATTTAATGATTATAACCTTGACACACTTTGACGCCAAGAGTGGACAAAAATTAAATGGTCATTAGAATTGTAACCTTCTTTTCGTTTAACTGTAGCACACCAAATAGGCTCTACATCGGTCCCGTTTAAAATTTATTCTCAGATCTCCGACCGTGTAGTCCCACTTTAAATATCCTACACAAACATATTATAAATATTTAGTGCCTTCTATTGAAACTTTATGAAACTTACGTACAACACATTACCAACCAGTTTTGAATACGCCATCACTCCTCTTTCGGTTCCATTAACTTCAATAAATCTCAACATTCTTGATCTCGTAATTCTTACATCGATCTCACTTAACTGGTCGTTGTTCCTAAACTAAATGACATACAAATACATAATATATACATGCATGTAAAATTTTCATATACTCGAGGCTATAAGTGATATTAATTACGGACAAAGCATAAAAGTAATTAATATGTGAAATTTCGTTACACAACGCCACATAGGGTACGTTTTTCTGATTACATAAACATTACATGGTCGCTGCTATATATGCGTATCCTACTCTTTTATCTGCTGTCTTTCGTATTACATTATCATAGTTCAAAATTATTAAATATATTATTATGGAGAAGAACTTGAATGTGTTTAATGAATTGTACGACCCTTTTTTGGGCACGTACACTGCTGAACCAAACCATTATGAGCACAATCAACAGAGAGATTGAATACTGCGTGTTGGCGGTGTATGCACTTTGTTCGTGAAGAAGGAATGTAAGCAGAGCAGAGACGAATGGGGAATAATTCCAGTGTTGCTGAGGGGCGCAAATGAGGTATTCCAAGCTTATAAGTGACTTTGACAAAACGCAGATTGTTATAGTCGAACACTTTGAAAGGAAGTAGTAGGTCGGCTGTCCGAAGGCTACTAGCGTGACCATATGTGAAACAATGATTAGAGGATATGTTGTAGGACGTCCTTATGTAATCACAGAATAAAGAAGCCGGCTGGAAGCCTGCCCGCCCAGTAAAGTAGTATAAGTAGCGATCTGTGGCAGATCTGAAGGCAGAGTACAGTACTCGTGCAGGCAAAACTGCTTCAAGGCACACATTGTAGGGCATTTTGTAGAACGTGTGCTCCACAGCAGATGGTCCCTATATGTTCCCATGCTGACTCAAGTACATGGAAACTGGACTTTGTGTCAGTGGAAATGTGTCACCTGTTCGAATGAATTATGTTGCTTGTTACACCAGGTCGATGGTTGTGTCCGGTTGTGACGTCATCTAGGCGAATCACTGCTCGAAATACCCACCGCACTATGGATGTGGACCAAAGGAGCTTTTTCACTTGGGCTTCCATGGAGCCTAAGCTAGTAATCGAAAGCAAAATTAGAACTGTGGAATATGTGTACAACGTAGTGGACCTACATCGCTTCATGCTTGACGTCTTCTCCGATGCGTATGGCTACCTTCAGCAGGATAACAGTGTTACAAGGCCACATTCATGCTGCAGTGACTTAGTGGGAACAGTAGTGGATTCACATTGATGTCTTGTTCACAAGATTGCTCAGATATGAAATCCAAAGAAAATCTGGGATACTATCACATACCAGATTCACACCAAATATCTTCCAGCGTCTATTTTATGGAATTAGCGTCACCTGCGTGTAGGAACGTATACTTATGGATACCATTGCCAGCCGATGGCTCCAATGTTTTGGCCTTTCAGTGCATAAGCGCTGGTCGTGTGAGAGTCATAAGTATAAATGAAAGTAAAGGAATTCTGCAGGTCTATTCTGGGGCGTGCGAATTCGTTCTGATGCAGCCGTACGTTGACGGCACACACAGTACGCAATCGCTAGAGACCCATCCATTTGCTGGCAAGCGAGGTCGCAACCGCAATAAGAAGCGACGGAGGCCGCGGCAGCAGAGCGGGACAGCCTCCTGCAGATCAATGGCGCCGCTCCCCGCGCTCCTCCCCGCATTGCTCACAAAGCTCTGCCTCGCCCAGCAACGGCCACGCAGTGCACTGGTCGGTCGGGCCCTGGCGCCGGGGCGCCTTGGAAGGCGGCCAGCCCGCGACACAGACGCAGACAGCCGCTGCCGGAACTGGCGTCGCCAGATACTCGTCCTGCGGCGGCGTCGCAGGGATTGCCTGGTCTCGTGGCACTGGGCACTCTACAGCTCCTCTCGTATAAGGCGGTACAAAGATTTTCGCTTAGTTATACGTGAATTGTTGCACAATCGGCTTCACAGTTCATACTTACTTACTGCAAAAAACAATAATATAAACAAGTGTTTAAAAGAAAGTTAGGGCAGTGATAGGTGCATTTCGGTGATAGAATGTCAAGAAGGAAAACAAATTGCTTTACCAAAGTAAATTACTTTTGAGCAGTTTGTAAAATCTTCTGTTATTGAAAGGAAGCTCGAGATGGCATATTCTCAAAAAATTAGTAATTATCACGAAGCTTAACTTATAATATTAAAAAGGTAGGAGAATAAATGGTGTGTAAGGAAAGAAAAATATACACTTCAGTACAAAGCAATCAGATGTCGTCAACGGTGAAATGTTTCAGTATCTATTTCATTATTTGTATTCGAAATGAAAGTTAAACGGTCTTTAATTCCTGACACGGAATAATGTGGTTTCTCGCGGAAGAAGATGCTTTATATTTGAACACAGAAAAACTGCAGAATTAGTTTTTTCTTCGGCTTCGTCACTGCATCATGAGATACATTCTACTTTCACAATCAGTATTACAGCAGATACCTGACACTGCTTCATGTAAAATGCACAATTTAATACGAAGACACAGAATAGTAGTACAGAGCGAAACTATGGATCCAGATGTCGTCAGTTAAATTCCTATTTAGACCTTTCTATTTTATCTGTCCTAGCCCCATGAACCATGGACCTTGCCGATTGGGGGGGGGGGGGGGGGGGCGTGAGGCTTGCGTGGCTCAGCGATACAGATAGCCGTACCGTAGGTGCAACCACAACGGAGGGGTATCTGTTGAGAGGCCAAAGAAACGTGTGGTTCCTGAAGAGGGGCAGCAGCCTTTTCAGTAGTTGCAGGGGCAAAAGTCTGGATGATTTACTGATCTGGCCTTGTAACACTAACCAAAGCGGCCTTGCTGTGCTGGTACTGCGAAGGGGAAACTACGGCCGTAATTTTTCCCGAGGGCATGCTGCTTTACTGTATGGTTAAATGATGATGGCGTCCTCTTGGGTTAAACATTCTGAGGTTAAATAGTCCCCTATTCGGATCTCCGGGCGGGAACTACTCGAGAGGATGTCACTATAAGGAGAAACAAAACTGGCGTTCTACGGATCGGAGCGTGGAATGTCAGATACCTTAATCGGGCAGGTAGGTTAGAAAATTTAATAAGGGGAATGGATAGGCTAAAGTTAGATATAGTGAGATTTAGTGAAGTTCGGTGGCAGGAGAAACAAGACATCTGGTCAGGTGACTACAGGGTTATAAATACAAATAGGGGTAATGAAGGTGTAGCTTTAATAATGAATAGGAAAATAGGAAAGCGGGTAAGCTATTACAAACAGCATAGTGAACGCATTATTCTGGCCAAGATAGATACGAAACCCACGCCTACCACAGCAGTACAAGTTTATATGCCAATTAGCACTGCAGATGACGAAGATATTGAAGAAATGTAAGATGAAATAAAAGAAAGCTTTTGACAATGTTGACTGGAATACTGTCTTTCAATTTCTGAAGGTGGCAGGGCTAAAGGCGAAGAACAGTTAGGATTCCGTAGAAATATTGGAACACGTTAGGCAATACTGACCCTATGACTTATCTTAGAAGCTAGATTAAGGGAAGGCAAACCTACGTTCCTAGCATTTGTAGACTTAGAGAAAGCTTTTGACAATGTTGACTGGAATACTGTCTTTCAATTTCTGAAGGTGGCAGGGCTAAAGTACTGGGAGCGAAAAGCTATTTACAATTTGTATAGAAACCAGATGGCAGTTATAAGAGTCGAGGGACATGAAAGGGAAGCAGTGGTTGGGAAGGGAGTGAGACAGGTTTGTAGCCTCTCCCCGATGTTGTTCAATCTATATATTGAGCAAGCAGTAAACCAAACAACAGAAAAATTCGGAGTAGGTATTAAAATCCATGGAGAAGAAATAAAAACTTTAAGGTTCGCCGATGACATTGTAGAGACAGCAAAGGACTTGGAAGAGCAGTTGAACGGAATGGACAGTGTCTTGAAAAGAGGATATAGGATGAACATCAACAAAAGCAAAACATGTATAATGGAATGTAGTCGAATTAAGTCGGGTGATCCTGAGGGAATTAGTATAGGAAATGAGACACTTAAAGAAGTAAAGGGGTTCTGCTATTTGGGGAGCAGAATAACTGATGATGGTCGAAGTAGAGAGGATAAAAAAAAAGAAAACTGGCAATGGCAAGGAAAGCATTTCTGACGAAGAGAAATTCGTTAACATCGAGTATAGGTTTAAGTGTCAGGAAGCCGTTTCTGAAAGTATTTGTATGGAGTGTAGCCATGTATGAAAGTGAAACATGGACGATAAATAGTTTGGACAAGAAGAGAATAGAAGCTTGCGAAGTGTGGTGCTACAGAAGAATGCTGAAGATTAGATGGGTAGATCGCATAACTAATGAGGAAGTATTGAACAGGATTGTGGAGAAGAGATGTTTCTATCACAACTTGACTAGAGGAAGGGATCGGTTGGTAGGACATGTTCTGAGGCATCAAGGGATCACCGGTTTATTATAGGAGGGCAGCGTTGAGGGTAAAAATCGTAGAGGGAGTCCAAGATATGAATACACTAAGAAGATTCAGAAGAATGTAGGTTGCAGTAGGTACTGGGAGATGAAGAAGCTTGCACAGGATAGAGTAGCATGGAGAGCTGCATCAAACCAGTCTCAGGACTGAAGACCACAACAACAACAACAACAACAATTTTATCTGTCACATATCACTTCTTTTCCATCTGGAAATGTTTTTTTTTTTATATATATGAAAAATGCCAAGTTGCTCTGTTGTTCAGGATACACCCTTAGCAGCCTCGCTAAGTCAATTAAAATTTCGGATGAAGTCGATGTTATAACACTTCATACAGGTCAAAATTTAGTAAATTACTGCTGTGTTGAAACCAATCCTCAGACTGATGACACTTTTACTTTTGTTAACAAAGTGACAATAATGGCTTTAATGAAAGAGTTCTGCTGCTAATTTTCTAGACAAGACTTAAAATAAATCAGTATTTCTTCATTATAGAAAAGTGTAAAAGTTATAAAACACTCAAATTACCGCAAATTTTCAGAGAGATACGTATAACCTCCAGCAAAACGAACGAGACTGTGTATGGAAAAATAACATAAGACGCCTACAGAGAGCCCAAGAAACCTGCATCCCACCCAAAGATGTGGTTTTCTTGCTCTTAACTCTTTACATCGAAGAAACAATGGCAACAAAAAACAAAGGTTGTGCGATGGGACTAAATTTGTGAGTGTGAGGTTGTAGGATATATTATTCGCTGATGATGTTGCTGCCCTCACACTGTGACAAGATGAGAAACCTGTTAAATGTAAATGGCAAAAATAGATGAAAATAATGAGAATTAAGAGAAATGAAATCATCATCTCGTGGTGATATGAAAGTAGATTAAATGACGGAATTCTGCTACTTTCGAAGCAAACAAACTAACGATAGAGAACCAAGGATCAGGTAAATAGCACGCTAACACAGAAAAATAAGACTTACATTACTAAACGTTGTCCACGACTATCAAATACACGCATTAATTCCAGAAAGAACGAATTATAATACGTATGTATGGAGCGCAGTATCGTGTGGAAGTGAATTATGGACTAACCGAAAAGAAGAGAGTCGAACCCTTTGGTAGGTGGTGTTACAAAATCATGCAAATATTAAGTTGACTGATAAGATGAGGAAAGAGAAGTTTCACCAAACGAAACAAATTTGAGAAAACACTGACAGTGAGAAGTAAAAGGGATGGAAGGACATGACACAAGAACTATAGTATTCATAGCGCCAGAGAAATCCAGAGACTGGTATCAAAGTGACCAGACTGACACAACAGTCTTTTTTCTTGGTCATCAGTCTTCTGACAGGTTTGATGCGGGCCGCAACGCATTCCTCTCATGTGCTAACCTCCACATCTCAGAGTAGCACTTACAACCTACGTCCTCACTTATTTGCTGGATGTATTCCAATCTCTGTCATTCTCTACAGTTTTTGCCCATGTCATTCCCTCATGTCTTAACAGATGTCCTATCATCCTGTCCTTTCTCCTTAACAGTGTTTTCCCCATACCCGTTTCCTCTCCGATTCTGCATTGAACTTCGTCATTGCTTACCTTTTCAGTCCACCTGTTTTTCGACATTCGTCTGTAGCACCACATCTCAAACGCTTCGATTCTCTTCTGTTCCGGTTTTCCCAAAGTCTATGTTTCATTACCACACAATGATGCATTCCAGACGTACATTCTCAGAAATTGCTTCCTCAAAATAAGGCTGGTATTTGACATTAGTTGACTTCTCTGGGCCAGGAATGCCCTTTTCTCTATTGCTGGTGTGCTTTTAATGTCCTTGCTCTGTCCGTCATTGGTTATTTTACTGCCTAGGTAGCAGAATTCCTTAACTTCATCTACTTTGTGGCCATTCATTCTGATGTTAAGATTCTCGCTGTACTCATTACTTTCGTCTTTCTGCGATTTACTGTCAATCCATACTGTGTACTCACTAGACTGTTCATTCCGTTCAGCAGATCATATAATTATTCTTCACTTTCACTCAGGATAGCAATGTCATAAGCGAATCGGATCACTGATATCCTTTTACCTTGAATTTTAATTCCGCTCCTGAATCTTTCTTTTATTTCCATCATTTCGTCCTCGATGTACAGATTGAACAGTAGGGGCGAAAGGCTACATCTTTGTCTTACACCCAACAGTTATCCAAGGAATTATCGGGAATGTTTGGTGTAAGTGCTACTCTGCGATAAAGAGTTAGTCAGTGGAGAGGAAGCTGTATAAAGTAGCAACATGCCAGTCAGTAAGCTGATGTTAAACTAAGATCGTTGTAAATATTTTTCACTTGTATGCCGTTGCATGTTAATGTATAATTTACTACGTACTTCGCTTTACAGCTATATGCCGTATCTCATAACGGAATGAGTATCCTATACTTTTAAAAGGAGTAACCGAATTGAGGTCAGAATAGGATTTGAATTCTGTTACAGTTTTTCTGTAACAGGAGATCATCCTATACAGTGTTATAATAATTTACTCCAGGGTCTCAGACTTTACCGACAAGTACTTGAGCATAACACAAAATGGTAGACACTCTTCAATGGTTCTCAGAAGGAGAGGGGAGCCGGATAATCGGTACAAGGCCACCCCAGC
This sequence comes from Schistocerca cancellata, assembly GCF_023864275.1. Taxonomy (NCBI): domain Eukaryota; kingdom Metazoa; phylum Arthropoda; class Insecta; order Orthoptera; family Acrididae; genus Schistocerca; species Schistocerca cancellata. The sequence continues at coordinate 728,848,043 of NC_064628.1, read as the reverse complement.
ATGTTTCTGAACAGATAAAATTTTAGGTAGTCTAGATCCAAAAAAAAATGAAATGAAAGCTAGTGAAGTTTTAAACACTGATGGGTAGCATGAATCAGGGTAGCAGAAAGCATATTGATTGTTACTGAATCCATCTAATTTAAATTTTCGTTTTAATGTTAAATGTATGATACGTGATTATTCTAGTTGTATATGTGACTTTTCCATATACTATCGGAAGGGTACGTTATCATATTATTTTTACAAGGGAATGTGGTGTGGATGCGTATCCTGTACTGATGCAATGAGGCATTAGAAATGTAATATTAATCGAAATGTTTTCTGTTGGATCGCGAGTCGTGATGACCTTAATGAATACACCTCTGTGATACAGACAAGAGCTAGATTGAGACAATAATCAAATCACTGAAGACTAAGGACTCTCATGGTTATGATGGAGTGTCTAGAAGAATATTACAGTACTGTGCTGCACATATTAGCCCTGTATTTAGCCATATTTGTAATTTTTCCTTTAGGAATGGTCAGTGTCCTGAGCAATTAAAGTACTCAATAGTAAATCCGCTTTATAAAAAGGGGGAAAGGGATAATGTAGATAATTTTAGACCTATTTCTATGCCATCAGTGTATGCAAAAGTTATCGAAAAGGCTGTGTATGTAAGGTTAATTGATCATTTTATACCACACGATTTGCTATCAAATGTACAGTTCGGCTTTAGAAGTCGTTTGACAACTGAAAATGCTATATTCTCTTTTCTCTGTGAGTTACTGGATGGGCTAAACAAAAAGTTTCCAACGCTTGGCGTATTTTTTTTTATTTAACAAAGGCATTTGACTGTGTTGATCACACAATATTGCTCCAGAAGTTGGACCATTACGGAATAAGGGGAATAGCTCACAATTGGTTCACCTCTTACTTTAGTAACAGGCAGCAAAAGGTCATTATTCACAATGTTGATAACGGCTGTCATGTGGGATCCGAGTGGGGTACTGTCAAGTAGGGGGTGCCCCAGGGATCAGTGTTGGGGCCGCATCCTGTTCCTCATTTATATAAATGATATGCCCTCTAGTATTATGGGTAACTCTAAAATATTTCTGTTTGCTGATGACACTAGCTTGGTAGTCAAGGATGTTGTGTGCAACATTGACTCGGTTTCAAGTAGAGCAGTACATGACCTCAGTTCATAGCTTGTAGAAAATAAACTAACGTTTAAATCACAGTAAGTCTCTGTTTTTACAGTTCCTAACACGCAATTCAACGAAACCTGACGGGCATATGATTACTGAAACTGAACAGTTCAAATTCCTAGGTGTTCAGATAGATAGTAAGCTGTCGTGGAAAGCCCACATTCAGGATCTTGTTGAAAGACTTAATACTGCCATTCTCCCTATGCGAACGGTATCGAAAGTGAGTGATATTTCGACACGTAAATTAGTCTACTTTGCTTATTTTGATTCACTTATGTCGTATGGTTTGACCAGAAGAAGGGATCGGTTGGTAGGACATGTTCTGAGGCATCAAGGGATCACCAATTTAGTATTGGAAGGCAGCGTGGAGGGTAAAAATCGCAGGGGGAGACCAAGAGATGAATACACTAAGCAGATTCAGAAGGATGTAGGTTGCAGTAGGTACTGGGAGATGAAGAAGCTTGCACAGAATAGAGCAGCATGGAGAGCTGCATCAAACCAGTCTCAGGACTGAAGACGACAACAACAACAACAACATGTCGTATGGTGTTATGTTTTGGGGTAACTCTTCCCATTCTAGAAGGATATTTGTGGTTCAGAAACGGGTGGTTCGGGCAATAAGTGGTGTGAGTGGACGAACCTCTTGTCGACCTCTTTTCACGAGTCTGGGTATTTTGACATAGGCCTCTCAATATGTATATTCCTTATTGTCGTTTCTTGTTACCAATATTAGTTTATTTCCAACAATAAGCAGCTTTCACTCGGTTAATACTCGGCAGAAATCAAACCTCCATTTGGATCGGACTTCCTTAACTCTTGTGCAAAAAGGTGTGCAGTATACTGCTGCATCCATTTTCAATAACCTGCAACTAGAATTAAAAAATCTTAGCAGTAATCCACGCGCTTTCAAATCGAAACTGAAGAGTTTCCTCATGGGTCACTCCTTCTATTCTGTCGAGGAGTTCCTTGAAAAATTAAGATGATTCTCATTGTATTGCTGATAGCGTTTGGTTAAACTTATGGACTGATTTTCTTTCAGGTTCATGAACATTTATTTTTATCTGTTATTACTTTTATGTTGTAAGTTCATGTACTGACACGTTCCATGACCTTGGAGATTTGCTCCTCAATTTGGTCCTACGGAACTTGACATTTAAATAAATAAATAAATAAAATACTGCCAAGAGTTGTGGTACATTCAGTAGGGCCACTTGACAGTGGTTATGATGTGACAGTATTTTCTTCCTCGTAATGCACAGCAGGTTTATTCTTACGGTCGGTATATGTCATAATTTGACCACCATCTATCGATAAAATACGTATTTAACTGCACATATCACATTTGCAGTGATTAATCAAAGTTTTTAAACTTTCATTTTGTTATAGCTTGTGATACCATTATTCTTGTGTTCTGTGAACAAGGTACTCTTCGAGTAACGGTAGTGCCTTGTCTACTGCTGCAAATGCCCCAAATAACTAGTTCTCGTAAAATTATCAAATTCTGGTAGTGCTGACTGTAATGTTCTCCCATTTTGACTGGGTCCACGGTTACTAGGACAAAATGCCTACATATTCGTGAAGTCATACACGTATTCATGTGGCACTATGAACACAGTTATTGTTAACTAGGTTGATGGAAATGTCCACAGCATACTCATAATCAATATGTAGAAGGAAAGGCAACACCTAGTCATTAGTTATGTTGAATTAAACGTCCCTGATAACTGATTTGATGAAATTACATTTTCCTGGATACATATTGAATCTGAACTGTATCTTTGATACGGATCTGAGCCGAAGAAATGAATTAAAATTTGTGCCAAGGCCAGGACTTGAACACAGGTCTTCTATCTATGAAGCAGATGTGTCATTAAATACACGACTCCAGTGGCTAACACACTTGCCCTAACCAGTATAGTCCGATGCCCCCAGTAACACAAACATCAGTACACACCTCTGCCCATCTTCAGTCTCCCTTTCTTAAACCGTCAGCGCTGCCAAGGCTCTCAATTATTGGAACAGCAGTCCAGCATTGTACGTAATAGGGCATTGTACATAGAAGCTGAGGTGAGAAATGAATTTAGTGTTAGGTAAGGTGTGGGACTAGGGCAGTCCATGCAGCGTCGTTAGCCAAACTGCCAGTGTGGTATGGTGGATAACGTGTCAGCTTAACAAGCAGGAGACCTTGGAACAAATTTTAATCCATTGCTTCAGATTCTATACTTAATCCAGTTAATGTTCACAGTTGCCTGAATCACTGGTTGCATGATATGCGAAACACTTCGACGAAATTACAGAACCACCTCTGACCTGAACTACACACTCCACACACTGTCGATAAAATTTCTCTTGGCTGTCGGTGTACTCAGCTCATTCTGTCATTCTAAAAAGACAAATCGTGACTCGTCGGACAACACTACACTCGTCCTTGAAGATACAGCCCAGTTCCTATTTTCACTGACGTATTGTAGGCGTGCAGTTCCTGAGCCCAGTGAGGAACCCTTTTTTCATGTATCTGTTTCCCAATTTCCTATGGATGCGTTTTCCTTCTTAATGTTTTCTCGGAAACTGATTTGGAAGGATCTGCATATATTGTAATGTTGTTGCTTTAATTTGCTATGAAAGCGGTGCTGATAGACAATAAAAGCGGGTTAAATGCTGTGAGCTGTCTGGGGAAGTAAACCTTGCATTACTGCGCAACTGTTTCACCAGGTATCCAGTCTAGCTTACCAAATTCCCAACCAGACTAACATTAATTATAATCTTTTAATAGTCATACGACAACTGGTGATATATATATATATATATATATATATAAAAGAGAATTTAAATAAAAAGAAATATATCAGTTTATATTTGGAAATTTATTTTAACAGTGATCATTGAAATTTCAGCATATTAAACTTGATTCATAACTAAACTGGTGCCTTATTTAGGATTGTGAAAATATGAGTTTGTAATCTTACAGAACACATCAAATATGGAGCCAAGATTGGGAGATTGCATACAACACTGGATTCATAAAATAACACACAAAGAACGTTGAAACATATGCAAGAGGAAATTAACCACAACCAACTGATTCAATTTTCACCCAAAGAAGTTACGTTCGTAGCACAATCCCGTCCGTCATGTAATTACCACACACTGGTATACTAAATTCACACTACCTCCCTGTGAAATCTTCCCGAAAAGAGTAGCTGAGGGCTACTTTGATGATTACACTACATGCTTCACGTGGTCAGCTTGGTTTGCACAAAGAGTGTAACTCCACAATAATTTTGATAATTAAAATAAATTAAATCGAAAAGCAATTTACAAAAGAAAACCTCAAACTGGTTACTATCGTCTTACTATTAACCTGATGGGTCAAACCATTGTATGAGCACGTGGTATTGGTCTCACAAAGTACACCCCACGTGGGCTGAACATAAAGAAAAGTTGTTATATTGAAAAACATTGTCAAGACGAGACGTTATAATCTCACGCACATTCGCATTTAAGATTGATGATCTTAGTTTGAGTTACTGATCAACATGTGGTTCCACCTTACTCACAAAGTAGTGACAAAGCAACTACTGGAAGATATTCTGAACTTCACACTCGAATTACACTGCGCTGCAATTTAAGATAACATTAGATATTTTAGAGCTAAACCTGAAATAAAGGTGATTAAATTTTCAGTTAGGCTGAACTTAAGGGGCTCCGGAACGCCCTATACTTGCAATGTTAAAATAACGCTTATAAATTACATCTTTCCTCACAAAGTATTTGAGGTAGGAAATTGAGAACTTTTTACAGATTATTGATTGGAATATGGGCTACAACTTAACACAGGGATTTTACAAAATTTTAGTTCTGTTATTAAAGATGATTTTTTTTCAATTGTAATGAGAATTCACAACATCTTTTTGCAATTTTTTATTTATATATTCAAAAATATACAGTTTTTTGGAAAAAGGCTGTGTTAAATTATGCAGAAGATACTGTGTAACATTTACGGAAAGTTTGAAACAAATATGTTTGGAAGATCCTTAGAAAACATGTAATTAGTATGAGAAAATAAAAGTTTTGGGAATCGAGCGACAAAGATTGGATTAACTTTTTAGTGCATTCCAGGTCCATAGGATGGATTATCTTCATCCTCTGCAAACTCCTCCTCCAGCTTCCTTTTGTTCCTCCTCCTGTTTACTCTTGCTTGTGTTTCTAGACTCTTTACAGCCCTGTCTGCAACCCGAAGGCGTTCCTTGTCTAAAGCAAGCATCGCTCGTACCATGTTAGAACCTATCTTCATTCCCATATTTCTAAATACCTTGCACCTTACAATGTTGCCATCATTGCAAGTCGCAACAGCAACTTTACTTTTACTCATTATTATACTTCAACAAAACAGAGACTCAAGAAACAGAATTAATTACGAATATTTTCTAGATAACGACAGAGTAAATAAACATGAAACAATCGACAATCACACCAGCGATATATAAATTGAACCATCACAGGTTAGCCGCAACACAAACTTTATCTCACATCACTAAAATGTATCTGATGAATACGGACGTTAATAATAACACCATTTGACAGCAGTTTAACAGCGCCACAGTGGGTCACGCCCATGTAGAACACATTTAAAAAAAAATTTAAAAATAGTTGTAGTCTTCGGAATTGAATAAATTATATATCTATTAAAAGGTTATAGTCTGCAGATTCAGAAAACGCAAAAAAGTAAAAATTGAACTTTTCATGATTTTGAGCCTTTCCGGAGCCCCTTAAGAAATCCATTGTCCTACGGACTTAGCAGACACGCGCTTAGCCGGAGATCTTACCACTTCAGGCGCTCGCCACGGACAGACTGCCGTGGTCCCTTCCTGAGGGTGGCTCACAAATACAAAAGGAAGTGGCCACAGGGGCAGCTTCCTATACCAACATGACGGACAGGACCATACTAAGGATAGAAACCTCTTTGCTTTTAGAAAGCGTAGCTACCTGTTCCGACGTTGGTCCTACTGTTCTCTAGCAGACAGGCTTGTCTGCTACCATCCAGCATGCAACTAGAAATACATTTGCTCATTCATCCTCTCACACGGAAGGGAAGGGGGATGAAAGTATCTTATCATATACAGTATATAAAACAAAGCGGATGTAGTTTCTGTATGAGACTGTGTGACATGAATTACATATAAACTGTGTTTTATAGTGTAGTAGTGCGACAGATCGTTCTTGTTTATGTGTAAAAGTAACACGTTTCACTGCTCAGTCTCCTCGCAGATAGTCAGAAACACCACAGTAAATTTAGAAGAGGAATTTATGCCGTAAATGACAACAGATTTATGAAATTAACATGAAAGGAATCCAACAGAGACCTTTCAATATTGACTGTTACGAATTCCCGTCAAATTTGAAACCAGTTGTAAGTGACAAGGCGTAATACTCTTCTCCGATCCCCATAGGTTAAGATGATTTTACGATTACTGTTCTTACGCCGTATTACATGGCTGCGAATGATACGCCTTTTCTTTTAAGCGGGCAGTCTACTGGCACTTACTCTTTAACTTACTCCTATAATGTATGTCAGTACTGAGGAGACACAAACACCTGGTACAAGTCCTACACTGGCTTCAGCGCTATCATGCTCCAGTTGTTTTCCTGAGTGAATGACTATCACGTACAGTAATATTATTTGTACAGAGCTTAAAGTAGCAACCGAAGATGTTATTAACATCTCGCCACTGGGACAAGGACTGAGGAAAAACAGATGATTTAGCAGGTCTCATACGGTCCATGGCATCGGAGGTCCAGCAGATAGGGAATGCAGTAACGGGGAATGCTAGCGCTCAGTCGTAACAGATCAAGCATCTTTCCACCAAACCACGGAGGCCACCAAAGGTCAGTAAAATGAGATCGGTTCCAGTGCCGGAAATGTGGGAAGGACATACCTGTAATACAGTAGCCAACCAAATTCCGAATGTTTTCTGGGCTTGGTTAGTCACGTATGCTGATTAACTGATAGCACAACTAGACTTGGTTGACAACGGCCGATACACGAGAGACAGCGCTGAAGTCTTGTGTGAAACAGACGACGAACTGATACGTGCAGCAGCGAGTACGAATTTCGAAAGGGGAGTAGCAAGAAGTAAAAGCTGCAGTAGACGTGAATGAACAGTAGTACTGCATAGCACTATTGTGACCCGAATGCTAGGTTTTCAGACGCACAGCTCCCATTGAGTCTCTGTTGAACGTTATGTCGTCCAGTACCCCTCTCCAACCTTCCCTAACTTCGTGGACAGTCTTCTGCATACCGGAAAATGGTTCAAATGGCTCTGAGCACTAGGGGTTCTTAACATCTGAGGTCATCTGTCCTCTAGAACTTCCAACAGCTTAAACCCAACATTACACACATCCATGCCGGAGGCAGGATTCGAACCTGCGACCGTAGCGGTCGCGCGTTTCCACACTGAAGCGCCTAGAACCGCTAGGCCACACCGGCCTGCCCTCTGCATACCTTGTTGGACTAACGTTACTGGAGAAAACGACGTTACTAACAAAGGTCTTAGTCACAACCTAATGATTCGTTTCCTCTGCAGTAGAGTTGGGGCTGATTCCAAGCTTCTTAACACATTAAAACCGTTTGCGGGATGTGATCTCAAACCAGAAATCATCAGTTTCGCACCTGGATACCTCAGGCAGTAGAAGGATTGTCCATAAAGGAAATGGTTTCGGATTCGAATTCTGGTACAATAAATAATTTAATCTCTTGAGGAATTTCAAATGAGCTTCCACTGCATTGCAGAGTCAAAGAATTATTCAGGAAATTCCTTCCATATTTATTTATTGTTGGTGTCCTTGTAGATCCGTTATCAAGAAACTAAGTCAGTTATTCAGGCTAGTTATTCAGGCAGGCTAGTTATTCAGGCTAGTTATTCAGGCATGTGATGCTGGTGATGCATGGAAGTAATAGTGGTTATGATAGATGTGAAAACATGAGTATTACTACGAGGCTCTGTGGAACCACAGGTTGCGAATAAAGGTCACAAAGGTCGAGGAAGAGGGATGGATGTAAGGATGGTATTAATTGCAGTGTTATGACTAGGGTTGGGAAGAGGGTTATACCTCTCGACAGATTTTATCGTTGGAAAGACTGAGTTGGTTGAAATTCCACTGGAACAGGATAGTTTGGGAGTGGAGGTGCATAGAATGTGGAATAGGGATTTATTGGTGCAGCAGGGTACCTGTCTTGGTGAATAGTTGCTTTGATATTGAGTGCGAGGACTGGGGTTCACGACTGACGTATTCGATCAGACGGTGTAGTGATAAGAAAATTTTCAAATGTGGGTGAATTATATCTTTACGCTTCCACGAATTCCAGAGCATCTAATCATCCAACACATTATGATGCATAGATCGATGTTCCTACCTTAACAGCGAGCATGTTGCTAATGTTAGCGTTAGTTGCTTGATTTTTCGAACACTTGAGCTGATTCTCAGTTAACTGGACGGCTGACATATAATCGAACATTACGACTATCGTTTCATCCGTGATCGCCGGCCAAATATAAATCTTTAGATGAGATGGTAGTAGAGTCTGGGCTCTGCTTTTGTAAGACGTATTGTTTGGTTTATGAATCCCAGTAGGCACTACCAATTCCGAAAGCGGACTTGCAATAGACATCTTCAACTTTTGTAGTCCTGTCTTCCTCAGTTGCGTGTAATATCACAGTATATTAATAATTTTTACTTATTGACCACCTGACAGCAACTGAATAAAACACAATTTTAGTGCCATACGTGCTTCGCCTTTATTTTCTGGAAGGCATCATCAATTGCAGGTTGCGTATACAATTTCTTACATATTACGCTCCTGTTATATATTTGGTGTTGTTCTTCTTCTTGTGGTTGCTAATTTGCGGTTTTATCCCACATTCCACAGCACTATGCATTGAAACAAGCATTGAAACAAGCGTTCAGTTCATAGTGTTATGGAATGTGGAAAAAACAGCAAATTAGCAATCATAAGAAGAAGAACAACACCAAAAATGCAACAGGAGCGTAATATGGAAGAAATTGTATACGCAACCTGCCATTGATGATGCCTTGCAGAAAATAGAGGCGAAACGCGTAAGGCACTAAAATTGTGCTTCATTTAGTTTCTGTCAGACGGTCCATAAGTAAAAATTATCAATATACCGTGAGACTGGCTCTTATCTGTGTATATTACGCACGCCTCTTTCGTCGGAGCAAGAAATTCTAATGAAGATCTGACGTCACGGCCAGTATTTGCAGCCTTGGTGATTTACTTTAGGTGGCCATAAGGCACCAGATCGAAGCTTGTTTCCGGGTGTAATTCGTCTCCTAATGCCAGAGACATAATCAGGGATCGTAAAGACTCTGAGAATAGATTCAGAAACAACCTAGCAGTGGATACACGCAAACAGTTTGTTGATTGAGCTTAATTTGAACACTAGTATCAGAGTCTCCAGAGCCTCTAATCACGTCTTCTGTCCTAGGGGACGGCAGGTAGAGAAACAAATCTCGGATGAAAGCCTAATACCCACATATTAAAAATCAACAAGTATTTCAGTACTCTAGTGTTGCGAATATCATGGCTCTGAAGCCTCTAGCTTCTACTACCATCCATCTGCCGAGTCGATGCTTCTTATGAGACGACATAGTTCCACATGAATGAGCCACTTAATATGCTGCTATTTAAATGATGCTTTTTTACTAGTATTCTCCAGACAGTTATTGCTGTTTTTACATTCAACAGACTGCAGCGAAAGAGTGACTTCATTGCTCGAGAGCGTTGTTTGTGTATTTAACATCAGCTCGTTAGCTGCAGCCTGTTGGTGCCTTCATTAGAACACACAGTATTTGGAACTATCATCCGTGCGACTATACAGAATTTTTTAGTTGTGAGGGCAGATTACGACGAGAGCGCTGTGGGTGTAGCTTTATTCACGCTAGTTCGAATACAACGCAGAGCTCTATAGTCGTGTAATACATTGGCGGAACGACAAGAGCGTTCTGGAGTGGGACACGAAATTGACGCCCCGTCCTCGGGCACTGATGAATGGAGCGGCGCTAATTACTGGGGTGGTTGGAAGCTAGTGGCATTTTTCCGCCCCATCCGGCTCGTCAGTGGCCGGGGGCAGCTGCAGTTTGTTAGGGGTGCGTGCAACTGCCTCAATAGAGCCAGCGCCGCCCCCGCGCCCTCCTAAACCCCTGACACGAATGGCACGGTTTTGTGGGCACCGCATCCGCCACAAAACAGGAAAAAAAGAACAGGAATCTGTTGTCCAACACATTTCCCGCTTCAGAATAACCAGAAGACAAAACAGCACCGCTTCGTGCCTCGAATACGGACGACGCTGATCCCCAAAATGACACTGTTTGTACGCAAACATCGTGACCCGTTTCTATTACCCATGCTACGTTGTTAATGCACTGGAGAGACTGCGGCAGACCGTGTGCGTGGAGTGTTTCGCCGTGAGCACTGTTCGCCGATGCTGTTGTCATTATACGGGGGAACTCATCGAACTCGTTCATTCCTTGACAACGACGGGTGTTTCCAAAACATACATCCCATTTTATAACAATATATATTCAATTAGACAAAGCGTTTTTACTGGCGTATCTTTTACCCTTAACCTACAAAGAGACTTTTCTGTAACTTGTGCTACAAGATGGGGGGTCTGGGACCCCTATTTTTACACCTAGATTTAAGGTGCAAAATAATTTGAAATTTTTAACTAAAATCATATAACATTTATTTTATAAATATTTCGTTGTTGTTTAAAGTTTCTTGTTGATTTCATCGCCCTACATCAAGCTTGCAGTATTTTACTTTCTATGACACAAAATCACATATTTTTGAGTGGTTTTTCAGTAGTAAACATAAACTACTTCTCAGAATCAGCATTTCATGTTCTGATAAATTATAGTATCTCTGTAGGAAGTAATTTTCCACATAAAACCAAATTCGAAGGATTTAACTCACACATACAATTGGCCGTCGATGGATAAAAAAAGAGTTTCTTCAAAGGTGACTTCCAATGCTGGGATCTGCATTTTTCTTTATCACCATGCAGAACACGTTTGATTTTCTGAAACACTTTACATATGATCACTAGCTATTGTAAAATCGTTTCCTTTGTCATAGTATCTTGATTTGTATCACTGGCACCTTCTTCCACCAACCGACTAACAATTTCATGAAATTATTATTGCTGTAACTGATACCTTCTCGCGTTTCCATTGTGTATTATTTTGAAGGAAACGACTACCTAGTGTACGAGGCGCGGTCTATGAGGCCCTGGTAAGTGTCAATACCACGTGTCAACAACAACGAAAGAAGACTGTAATGGTACTTGAATTACGTAACCATTACCTCTCGATACCAATAATATTCTACTGTATTTCTGTTAACTACTTAACATATTTCTGAGACAACATTCAGATTTGATTTCATTTGTGATACATCGATATGTTTATATTGCAATGATATTATTCTTTTGTGTATTCTTTCTTTTGTCACTATGATCTTTGACGTACTTGTAACTCTGATTTTTGGGCGCGTAAGCGATTGTTAGTGAGTTAGGTGTTGAGTTGTTAGAGAGTCAGACCTTGAGACGGTCAAGTCTTCGACGTAATGTAGGAAAGACGCATAACGTAGTCCGCTTATAAAATGTGAACTTTAACAGTGACTGTGAGGAAGATGTTTTCAACTATGTTTTGTATTGTGAAGTGATGTTTGGTGTTTGCATGATATTGCAATAAAAGCAATTAAAAGGAAGTGTAACTTAAATTCGGAGTGCAGATTATTTTTCTACATCACCATTGACCAGCAAAAGTGTAATCTCCAAGAATGGTTTGAGAAGCGCATCTACAAAACTTTTGAATATAGCAGAATAAAACCTAGGCCTCTTTGCATCCGAGCTTGGAATCATAACCACCTAGATTTTCAACGATTGAGCCATGATAATACGAGAGCAGCGTGGGAAACACAAGAAGATGAGTGCCTAGTTTTTTTTATTATTACATGAAATGACTTTATTAACTGTGCTCTAACGACACCTGCCACATAATATGACTGTTGTTGCCCGAAAATGCAGTATATAGCAGCGTGAGCAACACTACAATCGTTAATGAATGCTGACCTTTGTTGTGGTTGGGTTGTTAGAAGACGATAATGTAACCGACAGCAAAACGTTATACGGTTGGCAATTTGAGAAGGATAGAGTGTTATAGAAGCATTCCGTCAGTATTGACCTTCGACTTCGAAAATTTAGGCGCAGTCCGAGAGGCCACACCTCGTGAGCTAAGGGTTTACTGACATGATGCAACCGTGGCGAACTCTTTACAGTTACGTCTAGAGTCACAGTTTTCGTCTATCTTTCGTATTACGAGTGGATATCATGTGAATAGGAGAGTTCGGGGCGCTTACACAGGCATACAGGCAGTGGTTTTCCCGTCGTTCTAAACGTGAATGGCGTAGGAAGGAAAATATATGATAATATTACTATGTACACTCCACAATTCCCTGTAAAGTGTTTTGGATAGCATATGTTTAAATACAGACAGTTGTTCAAGGACGTGCTACCCCAAAGGACACGATAAACATCTATAGAAGAGTCACACTTGTCCTACACTTTTAGTACCATGTTTGTAGGTACTCCAGTCACTCCAGTTAGTAAACGCCAACGCAGTTCGACCTAACTTAATGGAAGAGTTACACACGAAGTGTTTCACAAACACACAAATAGCTCATATCGCCAACTGTGCAACACGAAAGTTCACGCCCTTTGCAGCCTGCTTTTGAGACAGTTCATTGCGGAGAAAACTTTACGTGCAGGGTCCAGTGCTATGATTTTCCGTAGTATTGGAAAACTAAAGTTTTCGCATGATTTCGAAAACTTGCCAACTCATACTGTGGAGCAAATCCTGAAATTCTACGTGCATCATCCCTGGAATTGTGCTTTGCTCCAGCTGAATAGGCATGCCCCGTATGGAGAAGATCGACACATGACCAGAAGATAGATGCAGCACTGAATGACTCATGTCGATTAATTACGGGATGCCTGAAGCCTACAAACCTAGAACCTCTTTTGGTTCAAAATGGCTCTGAGCACTATGCGACTTAACTTCTGAGGTCATCAGTCGCCTAGAACTTAGAACTAATTAAACCTAACTAACCTAAGGACATCACACACATCCATGCCCGAGGCAGGATTCGAACCTGCGACAGTAGTGGTTGCTCGGCTCCCGATTGTAGCGGCTAGAACCGTACGGCCACTCCGGCCGGCGAACCTCTTTTATATGTATTCTGGAATAGAACCTCCCCCCCCCCCTCGCACCACCACACACACACAGATCAGACGGCAAACGTTAGCGATGTCCGAACGAAGCAGGCAGTACGAAGATAGAAGACATCCCCTGTACGCACATCACCCAAAGGTGGCAAGACTTAAATCGAGGATAAATTTCATAAGAGTTGAAAGTCCACTAAAAGAAAGTCATTCTTCAACTAGAGAATCAATCTGGAACAGTAATTGGATGAAGGTTGTCTGAAAAGTGGGAACGTTAAATAAAATCTTCCTGCTGAATCACAATTGGAATATAGAGTCTGGGAGTCTAAATAGATTTAGGTGTCAAATTAAAGTAGAACCTGTTCAAGTGGGGATACGCCGAAGAATAGCCCTGCCGATGTGGAGGAAAACAAACGATGACACACCTGTTGACTTGTCCTCTTTGCTGGCCCCATGCACTTTCCTAGACCTTTATTTCATCAACGACGCTGCAGTGAAATGCACAGATATATGCATTGATTTAGACAGTAATGAGGAATACGATATGTGAAGGTCATGAATGTGTGTATGAATCTATAACTATCACTTAGTGGTATTCGTGACCTAGTATATATAGCCTATTCATTAATTATAGATGTACCTCAGACGCGATTAAATTTAATTAAATTTATTAATTCTGGAATTATATTAACAAATTGTGCTAATAAGCAAAACCAATTATTTACATGTTTAAATTTCATTATTCAATACTGTTTGAGTTAGCTTCATCGAAGTTGAACATCAGTAAGTGCTATTGTTTTGCGATCCTTTGCGCTCAGGCATCATTTAAGTTTCACAATTATAATATCTGAAGAAAGGTAATTACTATTGAACTTGAATAATAGATACTCAATTCAGATACTTCACTTCAAACCGCAGGAAATTCCTAAATTTGTTCCAGGATCTTAAATTCCCTTCGAAATTCGAAGCAGATAGTTCACTAATAAATATTTTCCCGGCAAACCGACTAGGAAACATACTATTACAACATGGTACCTTTAGAGCAACAGTGATTCCGTGTTGACAAGAACAGAGCGTCTTCGGCTTTATCCTCACTCTGAATCAGATGAGACTGCAGTATATTTTAGGTGTTCATAAGAAGATAGTAAGTTAAATTAAAGCGCCGAGGTTGAGAATATCGCTTCAGTTGTAAATTACTTTATTTTAAAACGGCTGGTTTCGGACTGTTATAAGCCCATCCTCAGGTGTCTTAGCTGTGCTGTAGTCCCCGAGCGCCGCGTGTACCAGGCGCAATGTGCTGACTATGAACGCAGAACAGCGAGTCTTAGGTATTAAATCTGAATGAGATATGTATGTTGTGAGTGAAAAAGGAATGAATAGTGCAGCATTTTATAATGAGTTAGCTCATGTCTACATCTACATCATACTCCGCAAGTCACCTAATGACGTGTGGCTGAACTTTCGGCGCCGCTATCTGATCCCTCCAACCCTGATCCACTCGCGATTAGTGTGTGGGAAGAATGATGATCGGTATGTGTGCTGGCTCTAATTGCTTCAATTTTCTCCTCGTATACGCGAGATGCAAGTGGGGGGAAGTAATATGTTGTCCGACTCCTCCTCAAAAGTGCTTTCCGAAGTTTCAATAGTAAATCTCTCCGTAACGCACAACCCCTCTCCTGTAAAGTCTGCCAGTGGAGTTTGTTTAGCATCTCCGTAAGGCTCTCTAGCTAGCTACACAATTACGTGACGAACCTCGCAGCTCTTTGTTGGGTCTCTACCTCCTCTGTCAGTCCTACCCGATAAGGATCTTAGATAGATGAACAATACTCAATAACTGGGCGAACGAGCACCTTATAAGCCACTTCTTTCGTGGATGAGTTACAACTCCTTAAGTTTCATGATGAATCTGAGGCTGGTAACTACTTTTCCCACTATCTGTTTTATGTGGTCATTACACTTAAGGTCGCTCTGCATAGTTACGCCTAGATATTTTACGGCTGAGGCTATCTCCTTCTGTTTGTCATCAGCAGTGTAGGTATACAGTACTGGATTTCTTTTCCTATGTGTGCGCAATATGTTACATTCATTTACGTTGAGGCTCAAGTGGCAGAGCCTGAACCATTCACCAATTCTCTGCAGGTCGTTCTGAAAATTTTTACTATCTTATGGCTTTGCTACTTCGGCATATAAGACGGCATCATTTGCGAATAGGCTTAGAGAGCATTCGACGCTTTCTACTAGATCATTTACATACACTCCTGGAAATGGAAAAAAGAACACATTGACACCGGTGTGTCAGACCCACCATACTTGCTCCGGACACTGCGAGAGGGCTGTACAAGCAATGATCACACGCACGGCACAGCGGACACACCAGGAACCGTGGTGTTGGCCGTCGAATGGCGCTAGCTGCGCAGCATTTGTGCACCGCCGCCGTCAGTGTCAGCCAGTTTGCCGTGGCATACGGAGCTCCATCGCAGTCTTTAACACTGGTAGCATGCCGCGACAGCGTGGACGTGAACCGTATGTGCAGTTGACGGACTTTGAGCGAGGGCGTATAGTGGGCATGCGGGAGGCCGGGTGGACGTACCGCCGAATTGCTCAACACGTGGGGCGTGAGGTCTCCGCAGTACATCGATGTTGTCGCCAGTGGTCGGCGGAAGGTGCACGTGCCCGTCGACCTGGGACCGGACCGCAGCGCCGCACGGATGCACTCCAAGACCACAGGATCCTACGCAGTGCCGTAGGGGACCGCACCGCCACTTCCCAGCAAATTAGGGACACTGTTGCTCCTGGGGTATCGGCGAGGACCATTCGCAACCGTCTCCATGAAGCTGGGCTACGGTCCCGCACTCCGTTAGGCCGTCTTCCGCTCACGCCCCAACATCGTGCAGCACGCCTCCAGTGGTGTCGCGACAGGCGTGAATGGAGGGACGAATGGAGACGTGTCGTCTTCAGCGATGAGAGTCCCTTCTGCCTTGGTGCCAATGATGGTCGTATGCGTGTTTGGCGCCGTGCAGGTGAGCGCCACAATCAGGACTGCATACGACCGAGGCACACAGGGCCAACACCCGGCATCATGGTGTGGGGAGCGATCTCCTACACTGGCCGTACACCACTGGTGATCGTCGAGGGGACACTGAATAGTGCACGGTACATCCAAACCGTCATCGAACCCATCGTTCTACCATTCCTAGACCGGCAAGGGAACTTGCTGTTCGAACTGGACAATGCACGTCCGCATGTATCCCGTGCCACCCAACGTGCTCTAGAAGGTGTAAGTCAACTACCCTGGCCAGCAAGTTCTCCGGATCTGTCCCCCATTGAGCATGTTTGGGACTGGATGAAGCGTCGTCTCACGCGGTCTGCACGTCCAGCACGAACGCTGGTCCAACTGAGGCGCCAGGTGGAAATGGCATGGCAAGCCGTTCCACAGGACTACATCCAGCATCTCTACGATCGTCTCCATGGGAGAATAGCAGCCTGCATTGCTGCGAAAGGTGGATATACACTGTACTAGTGCCGACATTGTGCGTGCTCTGTTGCCTGTGTCTATGTGCCTGTGGTTCTGTCAGTGTGATCATGTGATGTATCTGACCCCAGGAATGTGTCAATTAAGTTTCCCCTTCCTGGGACAATGAATTCACAGTGTTCTTATTTCAATTTCCAGGAGTGTATATTGTTAACAGCAACGGTCCTATCACCTTTTCCTTTGGTACTCCGGATATTACCTTTACATCACTCGATTGTGTTCCGTTACGAGCGACGTTTTGGATTCTATCTACAAGAAAGTCCTGAACCTGGTTCGCCTGCGTAGCACAGCAGTAGCGTTACCACATAAGGAAGCAAGAGGGCCAGGGTGTTGTGTGTCCATCATCATAATTTTCATCATCACTGACACGCAAGTCGCCGATGTGGCTTCAACTAAAAAGACTTGCAACACGGCGGCCGAACCCCAAAGGGGATATCCTGGCCTATAATTGCCATACGATCATTTCATTTCATTTCTTGAATCTAATGACTCCGATACTCCGTAGACTGGTATTTTTTTCATTAAACGGCAATGAAGAACGGTGTCAAATGCCTTACTGAAGTCAAGGAACCCGGTATCAGCCTGAGCGCCGTTGTCCACTGCGGTGGAGATCTCATGGAGGAACAGAGCGAGCTGAGGTTCGCAGCATCTCTGTTTGCAAAATCCATGTTGATTTTTATAGAGGAGATGTTCATTTTCCAAATACGTCATACTTCTTGAGCATAAAACATGTTCAGTAAATCGACAACAGATTGACGTCAACGATATAGGTCTATAGCTGTGAGGATCTAACTTGCAGCCTTTCTTAAAAACAGGATTGACATGCACTTTTTTCCAGTAGTTAGGTACCTTCCGTTGCTAAAGCGATCTAAAACAAATCACTGCTAGAAGGGGCGCAAGTTTTTCGCATAATATTTATAAAATCTTATAGGTATCTCATCTGGTCTGCGCCTCTCCACTAATAAGCTATTGTAGCTGCTGTTCAGTTCAACGATCGGTTATCACAATATACGCCATTTCCCATTTCGACATGAGGTCGCTGAGAAGATGAATAGGTGATTTTGACCCATTTTTGCATAATCTCTTACGGTTTTTCCACAGGTCGGTTGACAACGTCTTACTTTCAAAATAATTGAAGGTTTCTCTGACTTCTCTCCTAACGCTCATTTTTCCTTCCTTCAACTGCGTGTCAGTGGTGTTTTTACTTCTCTTGAATCTGAGATAAAGTGCTCTTTTGTTTACGTAGCGCTCCCCTAAGACGGTCCATTACTTAAAAACTTACTCGGAACATACTTGTCTATGGCACGCTGAACGATGCCTTTTAATTTTTTTCCATTTCTTCTCCTCATCTTCATTCTCATCACCGAATTGTTGATGCTGACTGCTGAGATATTCTGGAATTGGTAACCAGTCAGCCTTGCTGAACAGATATATCTTCCTACCTTTCTTAACATTCTTTGTAGTACCCGTAATCATAGATGCTGTCGCAGCATTGTGATCACTGATACCTTCCTCTTTGTTCAATGATTCGATAACTTCAGGTCTGTTTTTTGCTAGGAGGCCTATGACGTTACTCTCACGAGTTGGCTCTATAACTATCTGCTCAAGATAATTTTCAGACAAGACAGCCAGAACAATGCTACACGAATCCCTTGTGCCTTGGTTTAATAATGGTATCGTATCATTGGTGTAGGAATGTAGTAAAATTCCATTTTGGATTTAGTTTGATGAATTATGCTACAATAGTCATACGAGAAATGTAATCGTCTCCGTGTATATCGTGGTCTATGCTTTCTTTAGCAGCATTGATTAGACACTGTGGCTCTCTCTAAACAGCAGTCAACCAGACCTCAAAAATTTCAAAATGTACGCACCCACGAAGGCCGTTTGCAGGGTCCAGGTTACTTAAGCTGTACTTTTCGCATGCTCTCTCTGTCGATGAATCTTTTAAATTATGACACACTTATGCAGAAGAGTCCCAAACTGGATATGCGTAAGATACTGCTGGACAATTTCCTCTTCAAACTTCATGAAAACTATCGAGTTTGAAAGTATCACTATGACCTCCCTAGATTTCAATCAACAATGCGGCATGGGCAGAAGGAGTGATAGGATCTATTGCAATGTTTAGCTAAGGGACCATAGTCCTTGGTATGTAATGTAAATTTAAAATTGGTAGATATGCGATCCTAGACGTACAGGCAGACAAAGGGATAACAAAACAGTACATTATTTTCGTATGATATAATTACAGATTAACTACTTTCGGACTTTCTCCCTTTACTTCTACTGTGAAAACTTGGTTCGTGGCCAATATTATGATTTCAGGTCAATGGGAAGTACACTATACGTTTGTTGATGTGTGTGTTCAAATGCTTCAAATGGCACTGAGCGCTATGGGACTTAACATATGAGGTCATCAGTCCCCCATAACTTAGAACTACTTATACCTAACTAACCTAAGTACATCATACACATCTAAGCCCGAGGCAGGATTCGAACCTGCGACCGTAGCAGTCGGTTCCAGACTGAAGCCACATGGAGCTTCTGGTAGTCCTGTTCGCTACTAACTTATAGTACGAAGTTGGATTGTTCCCTATATATTTATGTTGTAACGATTGACAGTTACCTGTAGCTTCATCGTTGAATATTAGACGCAAAAGACATTATCCTCCATTCCCACACCGAGAATGAATTCTAAAAACGAAACTTTGTCTTAAACCCACTGTAGCGAAACTGGTCTTGGGAGGGTGGTGGTGGAGCCAGGTTGAGTGAAGTGTGCACATTTTAAGAATATCTTTAGACATAATTATTCCCTCTTGAAGAGAGTGCGAACTGAATTCCTATTATACACACAATTGTTCCACTCTGTAACCACCACCTTAATCTAAAATTTGGAAGTAACATTATTAAAAAAAAGTCAGGACTCACCAATCATTTATAAGATACCACAAGGCACAGTTCCCACATTTACAATGCTCATAAATCAGTACAATGAGTAGGCGACTGGGCCAAATGCTTGTCACGATTCAGATTCACTTATTACATGAACAGCACTTTTGTGCATGCTACACTTCTCAAGTAAATGTTCAGTTCACATTAATCAACCCAAGATTTAATTCAACTGCGCTAATCTGGTCAAGATCCAGTTTCAGTTATTATTTGGATGAAATTAATTGAAATACCAAAATTCTAGATATAAAATGTAGACTGCCAATGGCAAGGAAAGCGTTTCTGAAGAATAGAAATTTGTTAACATCGAGTATAGATTAAAGTGTCAGGAAGTCGTTTCTGAAAGTATTTGTATGGAGTGTAGCCATTTATGGAAGTGAAACATGGACGATAAACAGTATGCACAGGAATAGAATAGAAGCTTTCGAAATGTGGTGCTACAGAAGAATGCTGAAGATTTGATGGGTAGATCACATAACTAATGAGGAGGTAATGAATAGAATTGGGGAGAAGAGGAGTTTGGGGCACAACTTGACTAGAAGAAGGGATCGGTTGGTTGGACATGTTCTGAGGCATCAAGGGATCACCAATTTAGTATTGGAGGGCAGCGTGGAGGGTAAGAATCGTAGAGGGAGACCAAGAGATGAATACACTAAGCAGATTCAGAAGGATGTAGGTTGCAGTAGGTACTGGGAGATGAAGAAACTTGCACAGGATACGGTAGCTGCATCAAACCAGTCTCAGGACTGAAGACCACAACAGCAACAACCAAAATTCTCAAGCAAAGTTCAGTCAATAGAAACGATTACGATCCTTAATTTAACAGTGCAAGTTCTGGTCAAATTCCAGCTTCGGTTATTACTTAATGGCACTTAAGAGGTGTACCAGAATTCTCGTGCAAAACTTCAATGGGCTAGAAGTGGATGCAAGAGTAACCAAATAGCACAAATTGTTGTCGAACAAAAGCTTCAATTCCTGCTTCAGTGTCACTTAAGGTGCGCAAAGAAATTCAACAGTTATGTGAATTTAACCACAACAACTCCAAATCTTCGAATCGTAACTTCATGCCTCTAACAGTTACTCCCTAGTGTAGAGGATAAACGGCATACGATCAAGCGCATATGAAGAGCACAGTGACATGATGCACACTAAATCGCAAATTTGGTCAATTAATATCAAGGAACGAGGAGCAATGTTGGGCAAGTTATGTCGTACATAAAATAGGTGTGTTCGGCTTTTAAATGCACTGCGTTTAAAAGTATTGTCGATCCTTTGGGAGGTTTCAAATTCACTCAAGATTTATTCTTGCAACAGTGCATATGGAGTACATGAAGTGATTACATTTACAGATCAGTGCCACGAGCTGTTCTGAGGTACCAGGTATCGACCCATGCTGAAACATCCAAGTGATGTAGCCTACTGGGAGGGGGGTCAATCCAAGAGCTGACTGGCATTCATTCCATCTTACAGATGGCGTATACTGGGCGTATCTGAGATACGTTATGCCACGCTTGCTCGACTTCTTCCCGTAGTTCTGTAAGAGTTGTTGGTTGACAAGTCACAAGAGTCACTTCTAGTTCCGTCATATCCAACACGTGCTCGATTGGAGATAAGCCAGATCATGCAAGCCAGGGAAGTTGCCGCACGTTTTGCACAGCACATTGCGTTTTACAGGCGCTGTGTGGACGAGGATTGTCCTGTTGGAACTTCACCTTCCCGTTGAAAGAATGGCAAAAAGGACGGGTCTAACAATATTCTGCACTACCGAGCGCTGGTCAGCATTCCGTGCAGGAGCAACAAAGGTGAACGACTGTTGAAGCTTATTGCACCATAGATCATAAGGCCTGCATTGGGGACAGTGTGTCTTTGACGAACACTCTATGAGACGAGACAACGCTCACCAGGTCCACGTCGTACAAGCTAACTTCCGTTACTCCCTTGCAGGCAGAACCTGTGTACATCGCTGAAAAGCACAGCACGACACTTAAACCGTTGTCAGCACATTCAACATCCACCAGGTGGCATATGCAGTCTTTGGGTCTTTCCAGATGCATTTCGTTTTTCAGTGAACAAGAGCAAATATTCACAGGTGTTATTCTATCTCGAGCTCAAAACGACAGCAGCCACCCACATAGACTTGATCCCATCTGTGGCTGCTTGTCTGGCACACAAGCCGTAACGAGTCTAACAAGCCACGAGTACAACACTTACTCCTCACTTGCTTTTGGCTGCAGAAGTAGGAGTACTACGTTAGATTTCTCTGTTCAGGGTCTATGGCGAGAACACAGATGCTCCATTGGGTTCAAGTCCGGGTTATTTCGTGGCGAGAGAACTACGGTAGACGTAGCCTGGTGCTCATAGAACAAAGCAAGTACACAGAAAGCTGTATGACAGGTTATATTGTTTTGTTGCCAGATCTACGTACCGAGGTGAGACGAACTGCCTGAAGAACTGGACATGGTCCCCAAGGATAGATACATGCTCTGTTGATCCATCATGCCATCCAGAACGACGGAACCACCCAGGAATTGCAGAGAAAATATTCCAGAGACGATAACGCTCCTTTTTGGCCTGGACACTTTCGACAAATTTTTCAAGGTTCACGCAAATCACGTTGTACAAGAAAACAGCCATGTGTGAGTTGGAGCATAAAACATTACTCTTTTACAAAGACCACTTCTCACCACTCAGTGGAATTCCAGTTGCGAGATTGACATGCAAATTTGAGCCTTCATTGCCGACGAGCAGCAGCTAGTATGGATGCCTGTTGTTGAGGGTCATACTCCATAACCTGAATAACCAACGCCATTTGTCACACTATGCTTTCATGAGATACTGTTCGACAAAATATAACGAGGAAGAAGGCTTCATTAAAACTTGATAATGACTACATAACAAAATGCGTACAATACCACTGTACAATCCGAACATCACTAAACAAAAATTCTGCAGCGTGCTAGTAAAGCAGGATGGAGTATTTTTCTTTCTCAACGCTCACACTGTGCCTACACAAACTGCCCGCCAAACGGGCACACAAAAACCAGTTCACAATTACAGGACACAAAATGAATAATAACTGTTATTGGGTATGCTCAGCGCTTTTGTCACATATACCATCATCTCAAAGGAGCTATAGAAAAACATTGAATTGTAATGAATATGAATTTATTATGAATATAATGCTATGTCGTTATATAATGTAACTGGCTATTGAAAACAAGAGGATAGCAGCTAATAACATGGAAACAAACTTTTGTAGCACAGGCGTTGTGCCTGCACATTCCATCCGGCAATCGGGAGCACACAAACCGGCTCATATTAATACTGTATATTCCGACATGGAAGAACCTACTGTCAATGGACACGGTCAGTGCTGGTCTCCCGTGTATCATCTGTTCGTATGAGCTACAGACGAAACTCCAATACTGTAGGTTCCAAATTCAAATGGCTCTGAGCACTACGGGACTTAACATCTGTGGTCATCAGTCCCCTAGAACTTAGAACTACTTAAACCTAACAAACCTTAGGACATCACACACATCCATGCCCGAGGCAGGATTCGAACCTGCGACCGTAGCGGTCACGCGGTTCCAGACTGAAGCGCCTAGAACCGCACGGACACACCAGCCGGCTACTGTAGGTTCCAGCTCCGAAAAATATATGTCATATGACAGCACAAAATTTTCCTTGTTAAGAATGAGTGAATCTTCATCGTGTGTACGCATCGGAACAACTGTGTAAATGGAGTCAAAACACACACGACTAACGCACAGAAACAACGGTCCGAACCTAGTAGAATATATTACTTAAAACAGTTATTACACAAGGCGTAGCGAAATGAAGTATCTACCAAACAACAAAAACAAAACCAATAGTGAAAAGTATTCAGCGAACACTGAGGTATTTGAGGTGTTTGTAACATATAAGTGTCGCACCACACAAGAGTAAGTAAAATAAGAAAATTTCAGTGGGCAAGAGTCAGTCTAAAAGCATACTCTAGGTATGTCATGTGGCCGCTAGTGAGGGTAGGAAGAACAACTAGTAAGCAATAAGTAATGCTCTCCAACATTTCATACAGTGCATTACCAAATGTTTCAATGTATGGATTACAAAGACAGGGGGGAAAAATGAAATAAAATCTAAGAACTTTAGATACCGGGCCGCCCACCACAACGACTTGTAAAGTCTAATTTTCAGATTGCATTAAAAAAATTGGAATTAGTATATTTTTTTGCAGAAGATTGTCAAACCAAAATATTCAGGAGGTGCAAAATAAACCGGTTTGTTAAGCTTTCCGTAGAGCTGATGTTTCTTACATCCATATATGTTCATTGCCTGCAGGAAGCGAAGAGTAAACTTCTGGACCAAATGCTGTCTAACTCATGTCAGTCCTCAGACAAATATACAACGTGCTGACTCACCCTCTGATCGTAAGTGCTCTCTAAACCTCACATCTAAGCAGCTAGCAGTCTAACTCTGAAAACTCATTTTTCTTTCCTATGTTGTGTCTAATTATTGGTCTAACTGATAATTTATGTGGAAGCTACTTCTGATGTTGGACCTTCTAAAACACTCCTCGATTTATTGTGATATTTTACCATGAAATGTCGAAGCTACAGCTATAACCTTAGCAACATTTTTGCTGATGGTAACAAAATTCTCCTGTTCTATTTCCTTAATTTTCCTATAAAGACGCATCACGTCTTTTTATGTGTACTAGTCAGCTGTAGTTATCTGCATCAAGTTATTAAATTCGATCCGTGTTACCTCACCTGACAAGAGCACCGTAATGCTCAATAAAAAATTGAAATAAAAAAAGGCATTCGAATGATAGCAAGAACTTATATTAATGATCACATCAGTACATACCGGCTTGCAATTTGTTGAAACCGGAATTCTGTTCCAGAATTTTATGATACTGAGATCCAAGTAACTAACAGAACTTCACCTTCCGGTTCTGTGCAAAACCTGTTTTCAAATGAGATGTGAAAATTCATTATCATCAGCGTTATTAAACTATAAACTCCGTCTGAGGCATCGATAAGTACAACAAGATCGACAGCCCGCCGAGTCATCGTCAGCGGTAGGCTTCAGTGGAGGTGTGTGAGTGTGTGTGGAGGGGCATGTGCTCGGCACACCGTTCTTCCGGCCATTGTCAGCTTTTGTGACAGCCGTAGCTACTTCTCAGTCAAGCGGCTCTTCAGTTGCCTTCATAAGGGCTGAGTGAACCCAGCACGTCAACAGCGCTCGGAAGAACGGCAACCCATTCAACTGCTAGCCAAACTCGACAGCGATTAACTTCGGTGATATGATGAGACCTGGTGTTATCACTGCGGCAAGGCCGTTGGCATTGCCGTTACTACTATCAAAGCTAGGGTATCGTCCACATACCGTTTGTAATTGGTGACTTAATCTTTCAGTTGTGGAAATTTTTCAAAGAAGCTACATTCCAAGTGGTTTACAAAAACATCTGTCTACTCTCCAGTTAGACAGTACTCCATACCAAGTTTACATTTTTGTCAGTATACTTTATACGGAATGGACAGTGTCTTGAAAGGAGGATATAAGATGAACATCAACAAAAGCAAAACGAGGGTAATGGACTGTACTCAATTAAGTCGGGTGATGCTGAGGGAATTAGATCAGGAAAAGAGACACTGACCGAGCGGGGTGGCGCAGTGGTTAGACATTGGACTCGCATTCGGGAGGACGACGGTTCAATCCCGCGTCCGGCCATCCTGATTTAGGTTTTCCGTGATTTCCCTAAATCACTCCAGGGAAATGCCGGGATGGTTCCTCTGAAAGGGCACGGCCGACTTCCTTCCCCATCCTTCCCTAAACCGATGAGACCGATGACCACGCTGTCTGGTCTCGTTCCCCAAACCAACCAACCAACCAAAAGAGACACTTAATGTATTAAATGAGTTTTGCAATTTGGGGGGGGGGGCAAAATAACTTATGATGGTCGAAGTAGGGAGGATATAAAATGTAGACTGGCAATGGCAAGGAAAGTGTTTCTGGTGAAGAGAAATTTGTTAACATCGAGTATAGATTAAAGTGTCAGGAAGTCGTTTCTGAAAGTATTTGTTTGGAGTGTA
Organism: Schistocerca cancellata; assembly: GCF_023864275.1. Lineage (NCBI taxonomy): Eukaryota > Metazoa > Arthropoda > Insecta > Orthoptera > Acrididae > Schistocerca > Schistocerca cancellata. Next base: position 728,821,974 of record NC_064628.1, on the reverse strand, counting down.
GCCATGTATGGAAGTGAAACATGGACGATAAATAGTTTGGACAAGATGAGAATAGAAGCTTTCGAAATGTGGTGCTACAGAAGAATGCTGAAGATTAGATAGGTAGATCACATAACTAATGAGAAGGTATTGAATAGAATTGGGAAGAAGAGGAGTTTGTGGCACAATTTGACAAGAAGAAGGGACCGGTTGGTAGGACATGTTCTAAGGCATCAAGTGATCACAGATATAGTATTGGAGGGCAGCGTGGAGGGTAAAAATCGTAGAGGGAGCCCTAGAAATGAATACACCAAGCAGATTCAGAAGGATGTAGGTTGAAGTAGGTAGTGGGAGATGAAGAAGTTTACGCAGGATAGAGTAGCGTGGAGAGCTGCATCAAACCACTCCCAGGACTGAAGACCACAACAACAACAACAACAACTTTGTTGTTAAAATAAGAAACTCTCCAAGAAACCGTGTATTCCAATAGCTCTGTCAGCTTAATGTCTTTAGTGGTTGCTAACGTTACTACACTTCAGTAAATTACGTGTTTTATTAGTTTCTAAAACAGAAACGTTCGTGTATAATATTTGTATATCCACGAATGCTAGAGACGCTACATCATGAATGCGTACATCCTTAATTCCGTTCACCAGATCTATGCTACATTTTACTGCACAGTATTCTTTGAAAGTGTACACTCCTTTCAACTTTAGATATTTGAGTCCTGTTCATTTTATGTGTGGATCACGTCACATTGTTCGCAGTTGGCCGTAACTATATTGAATATATAACTAAAGGACTTGGCAGTTAAACATTTTTGCTGCATCCGTTCACGTATTGAAGAGAAAGTGAGAACAATTTTTTTTTTCTTCCATAATTTGCTGAAATACCTTAGTCGGAACGTTTTGTATTGTTTTTCGCCTTCCTCCTCAAAAAATTCCTGGGTCCACATAAGTAATCTGCATCGTATATTAGCACAGCTGTCTTACCCTTGTGAACCTTAATGATTATAGCTTCCCATTTTTCTAACAACTTATTTAACTTATTTAAAACCCACATCTCAGGATCTGTTTTGCTGTCTTAGAATTTCCCAGGCAGTGCTGCACAAATTTTAACCAATATCTCTGAGGCACCCTGCTAGAACTGTAGGACAGGTAAAACGTCCCCTTACAAATATTATACATGACTGTGCTTAAACTGACACATAATATTTTTTAGCGCAACGCAATCTGACTTTCAATAATCCCTGCAAGAGAATGGCCCTGACTAAATTAACCTATACGTTTCACAAATCACGTACCTCACAAAAATCTTCGTTACTCGAACTACTGCAATACAGCGAGCGCCACTACTGCCAGCTAAGTAAAAGATTCAAACTACTGAAGACACTAACAACTGATAGGCATATTAAGTAAAAGAAGGATTTTTATACAGAACAAACAATGTATTTACCTTGATAGTGTTCAAAGTCATAACATACATATCAGTCCATGATATGCAATATTACAAATTTACTCTTTCTGATGGACACACGTCCAGATCGTCCGCTCTCAGAATTCCGCCATCTCTCTCCCCACATCCACCACTGCTGGCGGCTCACCTCCAACTGCGCAACGCTACGCGCTCTTAACAGCCAACTGCCCAACACTACAATAGCAAATTCCAACAATGCTACCCAGCCACAGACTGCACACAGCACAGCCAGTGAGTTTCATACAGAGCGCTACGTGGCGGTGGCGTTACCAATATAAGAATCTAAACAGCCTACTTACACAGGGCAGGAGTTTGAATTGTGGAAAGGGATCAAAATAAGAGGCTGTCAGATTCAATCGAACATACAACTTTATTATTTGAACAAACATTACAAGAGCCCAAAAAAATATATTTTTCAAACACACGGCCTTAATCTTTGGGAGTTAATTACCGGCTGAAAGCCACTTGAATTTAAAAACGGCTGAAGGCCAATATCTTAAAACGCAAGCATAATCAGAAATTGAAAAGTCAATCCATATCCTACAACTGTTCTTTATTTAGGCTGAAGACCCAAAGATTCTGAGATTTTCAGAGCAAAGAATTTGATTTCAAAATCGATTGAAAGGCCAAGACTTAAAGCTAAATTATATTAAAAAAATATTTAGTTTCTAAAACACGCAAGCCCTTAGGTAAAACAGTTCTTAATTAAGCAAAACTCAAGCAAAACAGAAATTTAAAGAGGCAAAGCTTTATCTTAAAACAGTTCCTTAGTTAGGTTGCAGGCCCAAAGATTTAGACACTTCAAGAGCAAAGTTAAAGTCAAATCGGCTGAAGCCCTAACACCTAAAATTCAACCACAATGAAACCTTTATAATGCCAAAGGTCGTGCTTGAAACAGTTCTTTAAATTAGGCTGAAGGCCTACAAAATCTTACGCCTTAAGGGCAAAACAGCCTTAATTTAAAAAAAAAATCGGCTTGAATCCATACAAGTACAAACAACAAGAACATTTTTCTTAAAAAAGCCACTATACCCAAGGGCGCTCAGATGTCCGAGGGTCGGCCTGGAATTCAAACGCTAACGTTCGCCTAGGTGAGACAGGCAGCCGGGCCAACCATTCTCAATCCGACGGCAAACCAACCGACCAGCAGTCAACAGACCAATGATCAAGATCAGTTCCGCTCCACACTTGCGCCAAAATTCAAACGATGCTAACAGCGGAGACTGGAACAACAACAAGAACGGACCACAGACAAACCATAAGCGGTGGACGACCCATTACACGTCGTCTAATCAGACGACCGACCAAACCGCCAAGCAAGGTCTTTGCAACTCAAATGTATCGGCAATCTCCCGGTGAGTGATGGGTATCCTGTCCTTCGTCGCTGCTCCAAGCCAACCAACCCATTCAGAGTCAGTACGCCGACAACATTTGAATAACTACACACAGTCTCACGAACACTTGCAAGAAGAACTAGACGATGCTGGTGGCAGTGACTGTGCAATAACGAGGACGAATCACAAGTCGGCACACACAGCCAACCCATAAGCAATCGCCGGCGAAATACATGTCATCCGACAAGACGACAGACCGACGATCAACCAAAGTCGTCCCCCACTCAAATCACGTGTGTCGGCAATCATCGGCATGTGATGGCTATACGCGCCTCCCTGACGCTGCAGGCCCTACTGGCGCTACAACGCAACTGCACCAACCGACCAACTGCTACACATCAGCACGGAGACAGCACTAAAATGACTGGGCAGTAGACATAACAGGCTACACACAATTTCACAAATCGACGAAGATCGCGACCAATGCTAAAGCAGGGACTGTGCAATAACAAGGACAGACCACGAGTTGTGATCCACACCGCCGACCAATGAGCTATCGGCGAGCAATTACATGTCGTCCGGTAAGACGACCAACCGACGATCAACCAAGACGGTTTCCACTCAAGCCATATGTGCCGGCAACGGTCGGGCGAGTCATGGCTATGCGAACCTCACTGCCGCTCCAACCCGACCGAACTTCTGCCGCGTCCCAACTGTCCGACAATCAGGTCCGAACTGCACTGCTGACGCTTTCCATCCTGTTGGACGACACACGATCCCAGGAAGTAATAGCAGTCCAGCAAAGATAATATGGCGGGGCCTATATCGATAAGCGCTGCTGCTACCGTTCACGGGCCGGTAAGGTACTATACTCAGTGACACCAGTAATTGAAAATTAACATAACGAGGACGCAGTACGGTAAAAACAGGGCGTTAAATAAGATGTGGCCCGAACACGAGCCACGCGCGGCTCAATCTCATCTACTACTACTTTACTGGTTTTGGCTGTTCCATAGATAACCTAAGAAGCGACAGTTAACTCAGCAATAATTTTCTCTAACAACTGTGAGGTAAAGTAATAAAATAGTACTTTTCCCACTAAGTCCAATAACAGTCACATCAACCAGTATATAATAGAGTGCGTGGTTTATTGTATTTCCTACAGGGTGAAAAGTATTTAAACCGACAAACTCTGCCCGCATCTCGTGGTCGTGCGGTAGCGTTTTCGCTTCCCACGCCCAGGTTCCCGGGTTCGATTCCCGGCGGGGTCATGGATTTTCTCTGCCTCGTGATGGCTGGGTGTTGTGTGCTGTCCTTAGGTTAGTTAGGTTTAAGTAGTTCTAAGTTCTAGGGGACTGATGACCATAGATGTTAAGTCCCATAGAGCTCAGAGCCATTTGAACCATTTGACAAACTCTGGGAGGTTGTAGGGGACATCAAAACAAATATGTTCCCCTAATGTCAATTTTTCCTACGAGGAGTATTTAAACCGGTAGAAGAAGTTATCTCTGGCGGAAAATTATTTAACCAACAAGCATTTTTCCATTTTTTATGACCAAGAGACCACACATTGACACAACCCAATTTCAATTACAGTAGATTTTCAAAAAATGTGGGTTATCGTCACTCCAAACATGCGAATTGTGCATGTTGAAGACTCCATCACGCCCGAACGTTGCTTCATCGGTAAACAAAACAATGGAAATGTAGAATGCATTTCACACTGTTCCAGGTACCACTGTGAAAACTGTGCTCTGGGTGGATAATCAACTGGTTCTAGGTTGTGGACACGCTGTAAGTGAATTGGACGTAACAATTGCTCTCGAAGGACTGTTCTTACATTCGTCTGATTCGTCCTCATGTTACGTGCAATTGTACGAGTGCTGATTGAAGGATCCCGTTCTACATGCTGCAAAACAGCTTCCTCAAATTGCAGCGTTCTTACCTTAGGACGGCGTCCCTGTCCAGGTAATCTGCTGAATGACCCGGTCTAACGCAGACGTTGGTACACAGCAGCGAAGGTCGTATTATGTGGGATACAGCGATTAGGATATTGTTGTTGAAAAAACCCGCTGTGCAGCACGTTCGTTGTGGTGCGCTACGTAGTACGCACCACCATATCAGTGTAAACAGTCCAGGTGTATCCCTCCATTAGTATATGCATTACTACACTAGTGGACAGTAGTTGCCTACAACTGAAGAGCGTAATACGCCCTGTAACAGCTGAAGATCGTAATACGGCCTCTAACTGAAGATCGTATTACGGCCTCCATCAGTTTAAATATTCCTCATAGCAAAAAATGACATTAGGGAAAAGTATTTGTTTTGATGTCCCCGAAAACCTCCCAGAATTTGTTGGTTTAAATACTTTTCACCCTGTACGAGGTGCATTCAAGTTCTAAGGCCTCCAATTTATTTTTTTCCAGACTGAAAAGAGATAGAAACATGGGCATTGGTTTAAAATGAGGCCGCGTTCATTGTCAATACGTTCCAGAGATGGCAGCACCGTACGGCAGATGGAATTTTTCCGCCAGGGGCGAGAATGAGAACTGCTTCAAATACTTAAAATGACGACGTTTTCATTACTTGAACAGCGTGCAATCATTCGTTTCCTGAATTTGTGTGGTGTGAAACCAATTGAAATTCATCGACAGTTGAAGGTGACATGTGGTGATGGAGCTATGGATGTGTCGCAGGTGCGTTCGTGGGTGCGACAGTTTATTGAAGGCAGAACATCGTGTGACAACAAACCGAAACAACCTCGGGCTTGCACAAGCTGGTCTGACGACATGATCGAGAAAGTGGAGAGAATTGTTTAGGGGGATCGCCGAATGACTGTTGAACAGATCGCCTCCAGAGTTGGCATTTCTGTGGGTTCTGTGCACACAATCCTGCATGACCACCTGAAAATGTGAAAAGTGTCATCCAGGTGGGTGCCACGAATGCTGACGGACGACCACATGGCTGCCCGTGTGGCATGTTGCCAAGCAATGTTGATGCGCAACGACAGCATGAATGGGACTTTCTTTTCGTCGGTTGTGACAATGGATGAGACGTGGATGCCATTTTTCAATCCAGAAACAAAGCGCCAGTCAGCTCAATGGAAGCACACAGATTCACCGCCACCAAAAAAATTTCGGGTAACCGCTAGTGCTGAAAAATTGATGGTGTCCATGTTCTGGGACAGCGAGGGCGTAATCCTTACCCATTGCGTTCCAAAGGGCAATACGGTAACAGGTGCATCCTACGAAAATGTTTTGAAGAACAAATTCCTTCCTGCACTGCAACAAAAACGTCCGGGAAGGGCTGCGCGTGTGCTGTTTCACCAAGACAACACACCCACACATCGAGCTAACGTTACTCTACAGTTTCTTCATGATAACGACTTTGAAGTGATTCCTCATGCTCCCTGCTCACCTGACCTGGCTCCTATTGACTTTTGGCTTTTTCCAACAATGAAAGACACTCTCTGTGGCCGCACATTCACCAGCCGTGCTGCTATTGCCTCAGAGATTTTCCAGTGGTCAAAACAGACTCCTAAAGAAGCCTTCGCCGCTGCCATGGAATCATGTCGTCAGCGTTGTGAAAAATGTGTACGTCTGCAGGGCGATTACGCCGAGAAGTAGCGCCAGTTTCATCGATTTCGGGTGTGTAGTTAATTAGAAAAAAAAATCGGACGCCTTAGAACTTGAATGCACCTCGTATTACCTCCACCACCCACTTCTGTTTCTTAGCTGGCTTATTAAGCTTCGATTTGTGCCTGCTTTCTGTTTTCACTGGATTCTCTCTTACTCTAACGGAAAACTTTTGCCAAATGAAATGAATTAGCATGGATGACGATTCGTTACTAAGTTGGAAGAGGCACACAACTATCAGTCGCAATACTGTTAGTTTACATTACTCTTGCATATCTAGAATTCCGCTGTACATAGCCGCCTTCAGTTCATTTCAGATACAATCCAACAAACTCGTTGCAGTACAGGCCACCATGCGATCTTATTGGTGTATTGGTAGAAGGCAGATTGTTATGGAATCAGAATTGGTTAATCCATTACGAAGCTAGAAATGGAGATCATGAGCCTCCCCACTCAGTATGCCCTTAAGTTTACAAGATTACGGAATTGCAGTCTAACCCTTTTAACTCAACCATATTTTTAAATACGAGGACAACAACCTTAATTTAAAATAAAAAGAAAATCGGCTAGGAGACATACAAGTACAAACAACAAGAACAAATTTAATAACAATGGCAGTACACCTAAGGGCTCTCAGATGTTCGAGCGTCGGCCTGGAATTCAAACGCGAACCCTCGGTTAGGTGTGTCAGGCAGCCGGGCCAACCATTCTCAATCCGACGGCAACCCAACCGACAAACAGTCAACAGACCACTGATGAAGATCAGTTTCGCTCCACACTTGCTCCAAAACTCAAACGATGCTAACATAATAGCATAATGTGGTGTTGGGTTAGGTAGACCACACTGTTGTTAAATGTAATGTACTCATATTTTGTCATAAATTACTAAGTTGTTCGAGTCTCTTGTATGCCTACTTGGCACCAGATTCACAAGATTCGACTTGTGACAATTTGACATTCCAGTGATCCGAAAAATATTTATCGTAATACAGATCCAATCACGGGCTAATGATGATAATCTGTCAGGTTGTTAGTAACAGTCAACATCGAACTTATTCAGAACTAAGAATAAGTATGCGAAGGTAGCAAAGATTTCCATTTTACATAAATAGAAAATTAGATATAAATTAAGCAAAGAGGACAACATTTCCGTATCTGCGTGGATGCAGTATCATTATATATACAGATGAGATAATCATACAAGCTCCGTCATGAAGTTACAAATTTTGAGTACCATGAACACCACATAGACATATGTGTCGACACGTTAAGGAAAAGACTTATACTGTCACACAGCGACGAGGGTCGTGCCTGCACTCTGGAGCTGCACACGTCGGTGATGCACCTCAGTTCACATGACTTCTGTTGAAATATTATTTTTAATTAACCGTACAAAGTCCTTCCAACGCAGTATACTACAAATGGATATCAAAGCGCAGTTGATTGAGCTTAAATATTATGTAACAGAATTTTTATCGAGGAAAGAGGCTTCTTTGAACATATATCTATGTGACAAAAATTATACAGTACCATTGTATGATGCGATCTACCATTAAAATAAATACAGCCGAACAATAGACGCCGGCCGTGGTGGTCAAGCGGTTAAGGGCGCTATAGTCTGGAACCGCGCGGCCGCTACGGTTGCAGGTTCGAATCCTGCCTCGGGCATGGATGTGTGTGATGTCCTTAAGTTAGTTAGGTTTAAGTAGTTCTAAGTTCTAGGGGACTGATGACCTTAGAAGTTAAGTCCCATAGTGCTCAAAGCCATTTGAACCATTTGAACAATAGACCTTTTTATAAATGTTCTCATCCCACTCATAGAAACCTACAGCGAAATTGTGAGTGCATTATTTCATGCTACAGAATTACTTGGGATGTAAACAGCGCTATTTGGCACATTGTCAATTCGCGGGCTGCAGTTCAGTGTAATGCAACGACGAAGGAGGTTTTAATAAGTATATGACACTAATTAGATAACGAAAAGTATACAGTATAACTGTATAGCTCAAACGACCATTAACGAGTATGCTGCTGGCTGCTAAAGCAGAACGAAAAGATTTTCTTTCTCAACGCACACACTGTGTTTATAAACAATTCCTGCCAGAAAATGTTCAAATGTGTGTGAAATCTTATGCGACTTAACTGCTAAGGTCATCAGTCCCTAAGCTTACACACTAGTTAATCTAAACTATCCTAAGGACAAACACGCACACCCATGCCCGAGGGAGGTCTCGAACCTCTGCCGCGACCAGCCGCACAGTCCATGACTGCAGCCCCTTAGACTGCTCGGCTAATCCCGCGCGGCATTTCCTGCCAGACGGGTACGCACAGACCAGTTAACAATTACATGACACTAAATAGGAATTGTCACCGGACATAATCACCGCTGTTGTCACACATCCTACCTATTTACATGAAACACACCAGAAAGACTAAGTTGTAACGATGAAAGAGGTGTGTTATAAATGTAGCGCTAACTACGTTACAGAAATTAGCGGTACCATTATATAATACTATTGGTAATTAAAAAAAATGCGTGCACCTCAGTAACAAAATCGAAACAATTGATTTTAGTGGACGAGCTTTGCCTACACTATCCGTCCACCATTCAGGAGCATTTTTAATTGCTCATGGTAGAATACGCCGAAATGAAAAAAGAAAACAAGAAGAAAAAAAACCGCGCACCACCTGCTTATAAAAGCAAGAGGTGAAACAGATCCGAAAAATATAACCGATATGAGCGAGAAAACAGTTTTTTCTTGGACGCAAAATGATATGAAGTTGTCATAATTTTTATTCCCTCACTTATAAAGCACACCGTTAGGATGACCTCACCGATTACATTTTCTAAAGCTAAAACTCCTCTGTATATTTTTCTTGTCATAAGCGTCGATGCCGGCCGCGGTGGCCGAGCGGTTCTAGGCGCTTCAGTCCGGAACCGCGTGACTGCTACGGTCGCATGTTCGAATTCTGCCTCGGGCATAGATGTGTGTGATGTCCTTAGGTTAGTTAGTAGTTAGTCGTTAGCTGTTAGTTAGTAGTTCTAATTTCTAGGTGACTGATGACCTCAGATGTTAAGTCCCACAGTGGTCAGTGCCATTCGACGTATAAGCTGACAATCTTTGTAGGCGATCGTTATCTCACTTACGCCTACAGCCTCGGTTTATCGCAAGCCTCTAAGCACTCTTATGTAACACACAATACGAAAAGTGATCGAAAAGAAATTTAAACAATAGGAACTGGAGACGACTGTCTACTGTCAGTGACAATCGGGGACAGTAGGAATAGCTGCTATCAGAGATTGCACGACCACCTCAACCATTTGCTGTGTAAACGTTGGACTTCTTAGAGTTGACGACAACGCGGTGGGCCGTTGTTCATAGTGATGTACAAAACTGTATGTGTTCAACGCAGAATACTTACAGTACGTGGCAGGGGACGGGTAGGTCGTCCAACGAATCTCCATTAGGCCTCTTTCCAAATGATAATGATAATGATACCATAATGATATTTTTACTCTGCAGCGGAGTGTGCGCTGATGCGAAACTTCCTGGCAGATTAAAACTGTGTGCCGGACCGAGACTCGAAATCGGGTCTTTGCCTTTCGTGGGAAAGTGCTCTACCCAAGCACGACTCAACGCGTCGTCCTCACAGCTTTACTTCCGCCAGTACCTCGTCTCCAGCATTCCAAACTTAACAGAAGCTCTCCTCCGGACCTTGCAGAACTAGCACTCGTGGAAGAAAGGAAACTGCGGACACGTGTTTTAGCCACAGTCTGGAGGGGGGGGGGGGGGGTTGGCGGTGCTCATGGTGAAAATCTCATTCTGGGATCATCCCCCAGGCTGTTGCTAAGCCATGTCTCCGCAATTTCATTTCTTCCAGGAGTGCTAGTTCTGCAAGGTTCGCAGGAGAGCTTCTGTAAAGTTTGGAATGCAGGAGACTATGTACTGGCAGAAGTAAAGCTGTGAGGACGGGGCGTGAGTCGTGCTTGGGTAGAAGACTTGCCAGCGATACGCAAAGTTCCTGAGTTCGAGTCTCGGCCCGGCACAAAGTTTTAATCTGCAATGATGATGATGTTCGTCTGTGTGGCGCTCAACATCGTGGGCATCAGCCCCCGTACAAGTTCCAAATCTTTCCATTTTCTGTATTGACACTTTCCAAAAGATGATGAGGACAGCACAGATACCCAGTCCCCGGGCGGAGAAAATTCCCGATCACGCCGGGAATCCAACCAGGGACCCCATGTTTCCAAATGATGCATGATGTCTAATGACCGACGACTCATTTTGCGTTAAACTGGCAGGGCGGATGCTGTAGCTTATGTCGGAGACGCTTCTGTGATGTTTAAGTAGTATTTGTTGTACCAAGTAATAGACCCGTTCTTTCAATCAACATCAACCAGGATGCACGATGTTTATTTCAGTACCGTCGATGATCAGGTATTCTCTCTCTCTTTTTTTTATGATGAATGTCCTACGGACGCTTCCCTTTTTCTCCATATGACCAAAACCGAGCTCAAAAAGCTACACGTATGTGTTCGTGGTCTTACGTATACACAGACACCATCTCGCCTCGACTGGTTCGCGAAATCACTCTAACGTAAACACATACGGGCGCTTCCGGAATACTTGAAACAGTAGGTGAAACATAGGATAAACATAATTATCAATGTGTGGCTTCAACACCATATGAACATTTTAAATAAACTTATGGACTCTCTTTCTTGCCGAATGTAGACCACTGTCACCACTAGCGACGATGTCACGTGGTACTACTGTGAAATTTCCTAGTGTGGCTAATGTGCTGTGATGTCCGTCCGATAACTCAGAGAACTGTCAATAAACCAATAGTTGTGTCAGCATGAATTTTCCGCCAAAGAGTATCTCCATTCCCAATACTTCGATATATCATTGACACCTCAATACGTCACCGTGCAAAATTTTTAATCTGATTAGATTGATAACCACTGTCCCGTGATTTAATCCCTTGTGTTGCTGACAGGTGTCACCTTCGGACTACCTAAGTTGTAAGGTAAAAAGCGCCACGATGTAACCTCAGGGCAGAGGAGGGGAAATAAAAGGATACATATAGTGCTATAGTCTTCTTTATGAAAACGTTTCATTTGTAGAGGTCGGTAGGAAGGATAAAAGGAGTACTAGGTTCGAACTGTTAAATGACCATCTTCCGATCACATTATAGAAAGCAGTGACTACACTGACTACTGAATCGTAAGGCTTGGTCACAGTCATGTTTACAGTTACAAATTAGAAACGTGTGATTGCAATATACACGTACTAGGTACCAGTAGTCCATTACACACGTTTTAATACGAAATTTACGGCCAAAACTATCCAGGTCACCAATATCGTTGAGTTTCGATTTACAAACACGATTGTGACAAAGCGTTTGGCTTCAGTAGTCGATGAAGACACTGGTTTCAATTATGTCACCTGAAGATGAGTATTTAACTAATCGAAGCTCGTAATCGCTCAATACTTCGCTGCGCCCGCAGCTCGGGTCGTGCAGTAGCGTTCTCGCTTCCTACGCCCGGGTTCCCGGGTTCGATTCCCGGCGGGGTCAGGGATTTTCTCTGCCTCGTGATGGCTGGGTGTTGTGTGATGTCCTTAGATTAGTTAGGTTTAAGTAGTCCTAAGTTCTAGGGGGCTGATGACCATAGATGTTAAGTCCCATAGTGCTCAGAGCCATTTGAACCATTTTTGAATACTTCGCTGCAAAGTATTCAAATAAAAAGTTTTCCTAAAGAAGACTCTAACACTATATTTAAAGATCGCCTCCTACAACACTGACAATGTCAGGTAATTATAAACATGATAATTGTGTGGTACATACTGGACAGACGGTTCATGCTGAACTCAGACGCAGGTATAAACGTGATAAATTGAAACAATGTTACTGAATTCTCGAATATGACTTGTGAGTCGTATGTGGAACTGAATTCTTAACTTTAAAACTGGATTTTCAGAAACGGGGAAGCTTCCTAGTTAATGTCAAAAATCTATTCTTTCATTTTACTTTTAGAGAACCGATAATCAATGGTTCAATTTTGTAAGGAATCGACGAATTTATGCTATTCGTTTATCTTTGTCTTTGTCTTTTAAAAAAGTACGAAAAATCGTATGTAATAGATTAATTGTTGAAGTGTGAGATGCATAGTTGTCGCACAGACAACGTGTGACACAATACATCTTATCTCTGCCTGGCCCTCACTTCGCATTTTCCCCTTTCACAGAAACAGAGCTGATATTTCCACTTGAAATGAAACTTCATGAGTACCACTTGGCAGAAAATCTCTTTCGTATCGAATGGAGGGAAACAAGAACCAATGATCAACAGTCCCATGCAGGACCATACGATTGACACAGGGGTGAATCGTGCGTTGCAGGACACGGTCGTCGGAATGGCTGCAGGAAGACATCCATTGCATTTTGCAAGCATGAAAACTAGTAGACCGAATCGATTATTCGTGATGTGCACCAGTTGTATAAACTGCTCAAAGGAATTTTGCACAATTTACGTATCTGTTTCGTTGTATGTTGATATACATTCATGAAAACATTAAATGAAAGATCAACTCATTAGAAATAATAAGGAAATAATAAGTAAACTGTGAAATATATGGAGCGATCGAAAGGTTTCCTTTCGAGCGCCATACAGTCCGGAATCGGTACTCCAATATGCAAAACCGCTGTGAGCACTGGGGCACAACAGACCGATGATACCACTGTGCTACAAACACCGTATCCTACTGCGTAAATAATTCCGTAACTGCCAACTGCAGATCCTTGTCAGACAGGAATCGTCGACTGATTTGATAATCACATGGGGAGATAGGAGGACTATAGCGCGGGTGCTTCAACGTCTCCCACTAGAATTGGCTAAGTTCTGCGTCGCGATGTTCGCGATATGGAGGCGTGAGTTATCAGGAAGCAGCAGTGCCCCTTGCCGCAATTTCCCGCACGTGGTTTTCGATTGACATGCTCTGCATAGTCGTTCTTCATTGTACGATGGATGTCCACTGATGTTTCCTCATTGGTCTTGGCTCAAAAATGGCTCTTAGCACTATGGGACTTAACTGCTGTAGTCAACAGTCCCCTAGAACTTAGAAATACTTAAACGTAATTAACCTAAGGACATCACACACATCCATGCCCGAGACAGGATTCGAACCGGCGACCGTAGCGGTCGCGCGGTTCTAGACTCTAGCTCCCAGAACCGCTCGACCACCCCGTCTGGCGCTCATTGGTCTTGTTTGAACGCATTTGGTGATAACGCTGCCACAGTTCAAGCTCCTACATTTACCGCAAGGACACCGGAAAAACATGAAAGCCATTCTAACATCTCGCCTACATGTGGGAATCGCACTACATTGCATTTATTTATGAGATACATCATATTTACGCCAGTGACTATAACACTTTCTTTATTTCACGATTGCAATTACGGCCTTAGGCCATTAACAAGTGAAGACGTTATGGCTACTAGGCCATGGCAACTTAAAATGAGCTGACCCCTTTATGTGTTGGTGTTATTACTATTAAATACATTAGTGACACTGTTACATAGTATGAGTACACATATCCATATGTCATACAATAACATAGTCTGTAGACACTCACGTTCGTTGGTCCATCACTAGTCATATATGCACAGAGTGATATATGCAGCCGGCAGGAGTGGCCGAGCGGTTCTAGGCGCTACAGTCTGGAACCGCGCGACCGCTACGTTCGCAGGTTCGAATCCTGCCTCAGGAATGGATGTGTGAGATGTCCTTAGGTTAGTTAGGTGTAAGTAGCTCTAAGTTCTAGGGGACTGATAAGCACTGCAGTTAAGTCCCATAGTGCACAGAGCCATTTGAACCATTTTTTTGATATACGCAAACTTTAGTGCGTAAGGCCGAAACTGCAATCGTGAAACAAAGAAAGTGTTACAGTCACTGGCGTATATATTATGTCTTTTATAATGTTCTACATTACTGTGGGCCCTAGGAATAAAAAGTTAAATACACTCCTGGAAATGGAAAAAAGAACACATTGACACCAGTGTGTCAGACCCACCATACTTGCTCCGGACACTGCGAGAGGGCTGTACAAGCAATGATCACACGCACGGCACAGCGGACACACCAGGAACCGCGGTGTTGGCCGTCGAATGGCGCTAGCTGCGCAGCATTTGTGCACCGCCGCCGTCAGTGTCAGCCAGTTTGCCGTGGCATACGGAGCTCCATCGCAGTCTTTAACACTGGTAGCATGCCGCGACAGCGTGGACGTGAACCGTATGTGCAGCTGACGGACTTCGAGCGAGGGCGTATAGTGGGCATGCGGGAGGCCGGGTGGACGTACCGCCGAATTGCTCAACACGTGGGGCGTGAGGTCTCCACAGTACATCGATGTTGTCGCCAGTGGTCGGCGGAAGGTGCACGTGCCCGTCGACCTGGGACCGGACCGCAGCGACGCACGGATGCACGCCAAGACCGTAGGATCCTACGCAGTGCCGTAGGGGACCGCACCGCCACTTCCCAGCAAATTAGGGACACTGTTGCTCCTGGGGTATCGGCGAGGACCATTCGCAACCGTCTCCGTGAAGCTGGGCTACGGTCCGGCACACCGTTAGGCCGTCTTCCGCTCACGCCCCAACATCGTGCAGCCCGCCTCCAGTGGTGTCGCGACAGGCGTGAATGGAGGGACGAATGGAGACGTGTCGTCTTCAGCGATGAGAGTCGCTTCTGCCTTGGTGCCAATGATGGTCGTATGCGTGTTTGGCGCCGTGCAGGTGAGCGCCACAATCAGGACTGCATACGACCGAGGCACACAGGGCCAACACCCGGCATCATGGTGTGGGGAGCGATCTCCTACACTGGCCGTACACCACTGGTGATCGTCGAGGGGACACTGAATAGTGCACGGTACATCCAAACCGTCATCGAACCCATCGTTCTACCATTCCTAGACCGGCAAGGGAACTTGCTGTTCCAACCGGACAATGCACGTCCGCATGTATCCCGTGCCACCCAACGTGCTCTAGAAGGTGTAAGTCAACTACCCTGGCCAGCAAGATCTCCGGATCTGTCCCCCATTGAGCATGTTTGGGACTGGATGAAGCGTCGTCTCACGCGGTCTGCACGTCCAGCACGAACGCTGGTCCAACTGAGGCGCCAGGTGGAAATGGCATGGCAAGCCGTTCCACAGGACTGCATCCAGCATCTCTACGATCGTCTCCATGGGAGAATAGCAGCCTGCATTGCTGCGAAAGGTGGATATACACTGTACTAGTGCCGACATTGTGCATGCTCTGTTGCCTGTGTCTATGTGCCTGTGGTTCTGTCAGTGTGATCATGTGATGTATCTGACCCCAGGAATGTGTCAATAAAGTTTCCCCTTCCTGGGACAATGAATTCACGGTGTTCTTATTTCAATTTCCAGGAGTGTACATTGCATGTACTTTGCAACAGTGCTCTCAAAAGGGTACTTCTTAATCATAGCTTATAAAGTTAAAACGTAAAAGAAAGTATTTCGAAATCGCGTGTTTCTGCACATCCATCAGATCAACTTCTGTGTTATCAACACCATTGTAAAGATGGTAGCAACTGCAGTAGAACCATAATTGTCAATTTTTTCCCTTGAATATTAATACATTGCATTTAGTTGTTAATCTTGAGACATTGAAGCTGTTACAATCTTTTTATCGCATCGGTAACTGAATTTCGTTCACTATTTGTCCATCAAGAAGAAGTTGACTACTTGCATGCAACGTTACACCTCATGACACCATAACATCTCGACAACAAAACTAACGTGTTCGTTCTGGTTGTTCAGATTTGGTAGGGTGACGAGCCAAAATGTTGCATGCGCGTAATTAACATCTTTGAACATCACGTTTTGCTGTTCAACTTTATTGTCACAATTTACTACACTCCTGGAAATTGAAATAAGAACACCGTGAATTCATTGTCCCAGGAAGAGGAAACTTTATTGACACATTCCTGGCGTCAGATACATCACATGATCACACTGACAGAACCACAGGCACATAGACACAGGCAACAGAGCACGCACAATGTCGGCACTAGTACAGTGTATATCCACCTTTCGCAGCAATGCCGGCTGCTATTCTCCCATGGAGACGATCGTAGAGATGCTGGATGTAGTCCTGTGGAACGGCTTGCCATGCCATTTCCACCTGGCGCCTCAGTTCGACCAGCGTTCGTGCTGGACGTGCAGACCGCGTGAGACGACGCTTCATCCAGTCCCAAACATGCTCAATGGGGGACAGATCCGGAGATCTTGCTGGCCAGGGTAGTTGACTTACACCTCCTAGAGCACGTTGGGTGGCACGGGATACATGCGGACGTGCATTGTCCTGTTGGAACAGCAAGTTCCCTTGCCGGTCTAGGAATGGTAGAACGATGGGTTCGATGACGGTTTGGATGTACCGTACACTATTCAGTGTCCTCTCGACGATCACCAGTGGTGTACGGCCAGTGTAGGAGATCGCTCCCCACACCATGATGCCGGGTGTTGGCCCTGTGTGCCTCGGTCTTATGCAGTCCTGATGGTGGCGCTCACCTGCACGGCGCCAAACACGCATACGACCATCATTGGCACCAAGGCACAAGCGACTCTCATCGCTGAAGACGACACGTCTCCATTCGTCCCTCCATTCACCCCTGTCGCGACACCACTGGAGGCGGGCTGCACGATGTTGGGGCGTGAGCGGAAGACGGCCTAACGGTGTGCGGGACCGTAGCCCAGCTTCATGGAGACGGTTGCGAATGGTCCTCGCCGATACCCCAGGAGCAACAGTGTCCCTAATTTGCTGGGAAGTGGCGGTGCGGTCCCCTACGGCACTGCGTACGATCCTACGGTCTTGGCGTGCATCCGTGCGTCGCTGCGGTCCGGTCCCAGGTCGACGGGCACGTGCACCTTCCGCCGACCACTGGCGACAACATCGATGTACTGTGGAGACCTCACGCCCCACGTGTTGAGCAATTCGGCGGTACGTCCACCCGGCCTCCCGCTTGCCCACTATACGCCCTCGCTCAAAGTCCGTCAACTGCACATACGGTTCACGTCCACGCTGTCGCGGCATGCTACCAGTGTTAAAGACTGCGATGGAGCTCCGTATGCCACGGCAAACTGGCTGACACTGACGGCGGCGGTGCACAAATGCTGCGCAGCTAGCGCCATTCGACGGCCAACACCGCGGTTCCTGGTGTGTCCGCTGTGCCGTGCGTGTGATCATTGCTTGTACAGCCCTCTCGCAGTGTCCGGAGCAAGTATGGTGGGTCTGACACACCGGTGTCAATGTGTTCTTTTTTCCATTTCCAGGAGTGTATTTCCGCATGTGCGTCTTTTCAGGGTTCATTCGGCCACGACTTCATTATTATGGGTGACAATGAGCAACAGCTTCGAATAGTATAGTGGGCGGAGCTCTTGTGACGAGAGGACATTTGTCGACTAGACTAGACTCCTAGGTGCTCCGACTTAAATCCCGTCGAGTACTACGTGATGCGTTGCGGGACATGTATCTGAGCACGTTCACATGCACCAACGACCATCCAGCAGCTGTCAGCCGCTCTGGTGGGGGAATGGCACTCCCTACCTCAAAAACCCTACTTAATTCAAAAACCCGGCTGCACAACTGAACGTCTCTATTGGAAGTAAAAAAAAAAAAAAATGCGTGTGCCAGCTAAGTAACTTGCCACCTAATAAGAGACAATAAAGAGCAAACAAGGACCATCTATGCGGAATCGCTTGCGCTTTATGAGGCACATGATGACAACATCTGTCCAACATCTTTACAGTCAGTGAAATATAGCTCCATTAAATCGAACCAAAATGAGGGGCACTTCATCACTTCCCCACCAAAGAAAATGTTTAGACACACCCTCAGCTGATAAAAGCATGGAAATGATTTTATGTGACTCTGAAGGGGTTATTGTGTTTTATGCCCTCTCTGAGGTGTATTGCACTACCCTCAGGAAACTGAGTAAACGGCATCACCTCGCAGAACGCCGCAGAGATTCTCCAAGACAAAGCATTGTCTTACACAAGTCTGCCTACTCCACAGCCCAGATCTCGCATCTTCGACTTCATACTGTTAGAACCACTGACAGATGTACTCCACGAAGCAGTACGTGGATGGTGGGTAGGCAGCTTCCGAACCACCAGTTGAGTGGCACCAGGAGGCATACGGGCCCTCTGAGTAAAGTGCGAAGTCCGTTGCAGTGAACGAAATTTATGTGGCAAAACAGAGTATTTTAGGCTAAATGGTGGGGAATAATGTAATTTATTGGAACCCTGAATACAAGTAACGTGCTTTCAGAAAAAAAGAAATGGGGACTTGTGTTTGCAATACTTTTCTCTGCTAACAACCGTGGTTTTGTTGCGCCTATAGTTGCACGAGGTAGCGCAGAACACTAGAAACATTAATAAGTGAATAGAACACGACTCTTATTTACACTATTTACTGGACGAAGAATTAAATGCATACTTTTTAGTCACCTGATCCTCAGATTCACCAACATCTTTGATTCTGGTACTTACCAACTGTTAAAATATACAATCAACTGTTAGATGTTATAGTAGAAGTGTCGTCATTTTGTGACCTATTCTCATCGTGAGTCTTCTGACTTCTGGAGCGGAACTCGGCGTGTGGGAGTTTAAAAAGGCGGACGGCCGGTTACATTTGTCTACTGTGAATCCTAGCGTAAGAGGCGGCCTCTTTGGCGTACATAGCTCCACGCACAACAACACGGCGATCCCGGGAGAGAGTCGTGGTGGGCCGCTGGTGGACTTTTCGAGTAAGTCTTTTTTATCTGTGCACATCTGAGCGTCGCGCGGCGGGTGGTCCACAGGAACTCCGTCATTACCGCACTTTTCACAGTGTCAAAATGTAGTTGTGAGTTGCAAAAGAGCCTGTTTTAAGTTACAGTACAGACCTCTATTATTTTAACAGTTTCTCTAAATCAATTCGTTAGGGCGAGGTCACTCACGGCTACCGTCGCCAGCGTTATATAAACTAGTACCGAAATCCAAGTAAGTATAATATCTAAGATGCGTTACATGGAAACTTGTTACCGTCAATTATTTTAGCCTTCAGCTTGTATTAATTTTTTAGTTATGCTTACATTGTCTTCTACTGACGTACTAATAAGTAACTTTCGACTTGAACTTTTATTCATTGTTACGTTTTGCGTTCCTGTCTAACTTTGGTAATCCACCGTCTCATCATTCACCATTTCGTCAATAAAAATTGAGCTCAGATGGCAGGTGAACCTAATATTCGATGTGTCAAACACAAAATCTGATAAGCATTCGCCGTCTGATTTGTGTTGATGTGTCTGAGTTATCGACATGCAATAACGTCTGTTGCCGGTTCATTTGGCCCCGCTCCGGTTACATGTCATTTGAGGTGTAAGTCGTGTTTTCTATAAGCAACCAACTCGTTATTTAGCTCCCAGGCTTCACCTGAATTTTGCGGAAAGTTCTCTAGGGCATCAGCTGCATTCATAAACGTTTTGACTGCTTGCGCTTTTTCCCCTGTGGTCCATCTGAATGTTCCTGCATGTTTATTTTTAAAGCTATAAGCAGAATTTGCTGTTGCACAGCTGTTGAAAATTACTGACACATTTGTGAAGTTATTAGGAAATATTTACTCGTTGCGCGTTTGATTAAATTCCTCCTATTGTGTTAGTACCTTTTGTAAATTTCTTGCGAACACGGATTCAAGTGCTGCTCTTGTATTGTCTTTCACAAATTATTTATTCAAGCTTGAAGTGAAGTACTGAGTAATTTATTACTGTGGATGTTAATGGAAAAGCTCCAATGGGATATCACTTATCGTCTATTGTAAAGGTTTTAAATTTTTTCTCCCGTTTCTGGTTAATTTGATAGAATCTTCTATTATTTTGCTACAGACTGATTTGTTATTTAATGGTGACCTAGTTCTTGTTCTGTCAAGTGTAACTGTCTTAACATTTTCTCAAATCTTCTATTTCAATTTTCCAATAAATATTTAAAGATTGCTCACTTAAAAATTGTTTTTGCAAGAGGCAGAAACCATTCACGTATCAGTTCAGCCTATGACTACCTCTAGCGGCTCAGCAACACAAATTTTATTTTCAGAATTTCACGTAATTGTTGAGCGAATTAACAGATCTAAAAAGCTGTCATAATCTCCTAATTAACAGGTATTATGTTGTGTTTAAACTTTAACGTAATAAGAAAAATGTTAGTAAGTTTGCGTTTGTCATGAGGCAGGATAATTGATGGCGCGCAAGTACCCAGACTTTATTCGTCAAGTATTGGAGACAGAGCTATCAGCGACTTCAATCGAACTTAACACATAATCTTTACGAAACTTTTTCTCACTGATACGTCCTTCTTCTCCCTTTCACAAAATGACGAAAGGAGAAAAGTTTATCGTTTATTGCGTTTTCGTTGTTCACATGGTAATCCTATAGCATTAGACATGACGTTTTAATTTCTTACTTATTTACTACCTATTATATTTGCAACGCAGTTTGTACACAGTATCCACAGATACAATTTAGTTTACCTACAAAATCATATCACTGTATGCCACTTAGTTCAGCAGATAGGACGTGGCTGGAAAACTATCTTCACCATAAATGCGAGCACCTAAACTTCAAAATCTGAAGTCACGCTTTAATTTATTACTTCTTAACTACTAAATTTGTTGGCAGCAAACTTTGTAGATAGTGTCTACATATATCTCAGAATTTTCCAGCAAAACTTATCATTGTACGACACGTGGTACAGGAGATGTGCCATCATAAACATAGAGGTCCGTGAAAAACTTGTTTTTCTTAAAATGAAGCGTAAATTAACCATACTATATTCATCCAGTGTTTCATAATGCGAATACTAACTGACTTCCAACAAACTTCACTTATAGTGAAACCTTGCCTGAATTTTTTCTCTCTTACAAAATTAACATCAAGTAGTTCACATTGACCCGTTCGTAAAGTAAACTAACGTTTGAAGCTGTTATAAACATGGGAATTCAATTCTTTAAACATCTGGTATGTTTACTGTGGAATATAGTGTCAAAAATCAAATTATGGCTCTATGCTGATGGTTCCTAAAAACTAGCAGCTTTCCCATCCTACTGACTTACTGAACGTGTAGTATATCCTGTACTTTCGTCTCAGAATTTCGTCAGCGTGTGAATAACAAGACTAAGTTTTAATATTTTGTAACAACAAAATTCGCCCTTCTTCCAAGCAAGAGTTTTCGAAGTAATGACAGTGCTATTTCCAGCAAGTGCTTTGTGTTTCATATTTCTTCCGAGCAGAACGTTGAATACACCTAGACTAGCACTAAGCTCTCTACATTTACTGCTACACACACGCGACTGACGCCACGGTACATTGCACAGTGGAGAGTATTTTATAGAACTTTTAGCCTTATTTCGATACATTCCATTAAGAAAACAGAGGTAAAGAATGACGACTGTTCACTTTTACATTTCCTCTACGTAACAGAACTTTGTATTCTATTCATGTTCAGGAAGCGAGATAGCCATTAAACAAATATGCACAACAGTTCAGCCGGCCGCTGTGGCCGAGCGGTTCTAGGCACTTCAGTCCGGAACCGCGCCGCTGCTGCGGTCGCAGGTTCGAATCCTGCCTCGGCATGGTTGTGTGTGATGTCCATAGGTTAGTTACGTTTAAGTAGTTCTAAGTCTATGGGACTGATGACCTCAGATGTTAAGTCCCATAAGACAACCGTCCTCGAATACCAGTTCAGTGAATTTACCAGCCATAGTTTCACAAGCATGACATCAGCTTTCTCCCATGCATTTAGGTTCCTTGTAATATCTTTGTTTAATCCTTGGATGAGATGATCCGAATCTATTACAATACTTCGAAGCCAGCTCAGTGTGGCATGATACATCAGCACTAAAACAACATTAGTGTGATCTCGATTATGTCTTACTTGCCTTTCTTATCCGAATTCGTGAACAATTGCGCTGCAGTCTCCCAGAATCAACGCTTCAATACTGAGTCTTCCATTGACCTTCATGAGATTTGCAGCGCTTCCCATAGATATATAGGGTGATTACGTGATTATTTTACAACCTTTCAACGATGATGGAGAAGGTTAAAGCTATCAGTATGAAGCAAGGGACTTTGGTACCGAAACGACCAAGTCGAAAGTTATAAGCTAAGATACTTCTCATAGTGAACCTCTTCTTCTGCAAGCTCTTTGCTTTCCATATTTTGGGAGGAGGTAGTCTGAATGAAACTAAGAAAAATTATCTAAATATCAATAGAATGCATACCTTTAGAGATAAGAGCACTTGTTCACGAGAAGAGAATTGTAGCAAAGATGAACAACCGGTCATAACTCTTATGATATGCACTTCAGGGGCCAATTATACTTGACATTTTTTCTAGTTGTGGTCGTACTACCAGTCTCAGTATATGGAAATCAAAGAGCTTAAGTTAGAAGAGGTTCACTATCAGGGAAGGCAGAAATGTTTTCGTTTATAATTTTTAAATCCGTCTTTTCCAGAACAGGGTCCCTTGCCTAAAATTAACACATTTAGACATCGACCCTGAAATACTGTAGAGTTATCACCGAATCACTATGTATAAACCATGTAACAAGTTACACATGTTCACCAATGTCATCATATGCCATCAACACATTTTTGTTTGTAATCGGCAGTGTCTTGCAGTCAAATGTATTTATAGTGATCCGTCATTCGATACATGGCAAACCGCAAGCGGAATAAGTATATTATGGAAAGGAAAGAAGTGTAGATACCATGTGGGTTACACAGAATGAATACAGAAGTTTAAGGAGTACCGAGAAATAGACGTAGACTGATATCACGTTTTACCTGATATGAAGTATATGCTCCCATGTAAGTCCAAAAGTGAGAGCGCTTTTTGAAAAGTAATGCCTCCAAATTTGTTGTGACAAAATTCTTGAAGCATTTTTGACAAAACAAACGTTATTGATATTTTACGTCTTTGTTCTTCATGTATACATACTTCCAGTCCCCTGCTGCTAGAGGACTCCTAATTTTAGCTTGTGACACGGTGATGTGTAACGTAACTATCTCGATGCGTTAGAAACCGCATGCCGCAATCTAGTTTCGAATTGGAAAAGTTTGTCCATACGTGAAGCACCCACTCACTGATAATGACAGTGCCAGATCACACATGAGCACTGTGATATCTGCAACAGTCCTAGGCATTGTGTTCACTGTCATCGGTCGCTGTCCACACAGCCCCAACTCATCCCGTCCGATTTTCATATCTTTCCCAACTTAATGAACTCCTTCGAAGACTACAGTTTCTTAGCGATGATGCGGTGCATGCAGACGCTATGTTTTGGTTGCATCAAATAAGTCAAACACTGTACAATTATGGTGCCAAGAAACTGATCTCCTGTTTGGGCAAATGTTTTCGACAGGGAAGTTACGTTCAGTAATAAGTATGTAATCATGAAGGAAAAATATGTAGAATGTTAATAACGTTTGTTTTATTTAAGAACCCTTACGAGTTTCCACAAAAAAAAAAAAATTCGGAGACCTTCGTATCAGAACGCCCACATAGCTTCGTACACATCTGCAAGTATTTTCGTAGCTAATAATCCGTTACTTTTTGTATCTTCAGATAATCAAAAACATGTCAATATCATACAGCAGAGGACCCACTTGAAATTAGAAAATCGGTATTCGTTTAGAGTAGCTCCTATGGAGCATAAACACATCCAATGTGATGTTCGGAAGTGTAATAAGTGTCAGTCAGTTACCAGTTATGAAATTCATTTCCGGGGAAAAAGGCACAAAATATGGACACTGTTTCAAAACTGCAGAAGACAGCCATAAGGCTATTAACAAAAACATAGTAGGAAGGCTCTATATTAATATATTCATCAGTGAGTTGTACACATCAAAAATAACAGCAGAAATTACAACTCACACAGGTCTGTCGGTCATCGTGGAACAAGAACCAGACTGAAGTTACATTCATCTTGAAGGAATAAACGTAAAACTCAAACCAGCATTCTCTATGAAGGAACAGGACTGTACAATAAATTGACCAAAGAGATGAAAGAGATCACTAGAACGAACTTATTTAAAAAGGCATTTAGAGAGATCCTGGTAATTAAGATGACTTCCACAATGAAAGATTACTTAAGTAATATAGTAATTTGGTACAAAATGCAACACTAGTAAATTATTATGATAATAGTGACACTGAAAATCCATTTATCTTTTGATACTTCGATACAAAGTTGTTCCCTCCTTTTTTCCTTTGCTTTATTTCATTGTCTGGAAAATCCTACTCCCAAATGTATGGAACCTATATTTCTAACATTTTACCCTCTTTCTGATCTCAACGTCTCACACGTTCCAGGAGTATGCTGACTCGTTCTGAGGCTAGCAAATGGAATGTCACTGTACACAAAATGGAAACCAAGCGAATTCACTGTTGTTTTCATGTTAGCTGATAGTGTCTGAAATGTAACACTGTGAAATAATATGTGTATAGTCCGTGTACAGTGAGCAGTGACTGGGAGTGAGAAATGAGCGTACAGTGGAGCTATAGCCTTTTTACAATTATAAATAACTTCTTTGCAGTATTGAATAATAGGGTAAGCACTTTTTAAACAGACATATAATTGGAAACGTGGAGCTTCAATTCTCATGCAGCCATCCTCATTTAAAATTTGTGCAGTTAGCCTACATTACTTCAGAAAATGGTGGGATAGTTTCTGCTATAAGGTCACGGCTGACTGCTACCCCTCCTTGTCAAACCTTAACTATAGGTATGTAAACTTATGTATACGTGAATTATGTTTTGTCCGTTGTTCTTAAATTTTAATGCCAAAACATGTCCAATACCGATGCAAGAATGATTATAAAGCAAACACACACTACCCGAACAGCCCTTGAAGGCCCAATGGTACCCACCGGCCAACGTTCATCCTTAGCCCTTAGGTGTCATAGGATGCAGGTATGGAGAGGCATATGGTCAGCTCACCTCTCTCCCGGTCGTTTCCAGTTTTCGAGATCAGTGCTGCTACTTCTCAGTCAAGTAGGTCTACAATAGTCATCACAAAAGCTGAGTGCACCCCGCCTGCCAACAGCATTCGGCAGACCCGGACAGTGACCGATCCAAGCGTTAGCCAAGCCCAACAGTGCTTAACTTCGGTGATCTGATGGAAACCGGTGTTACCACTGCAGCAAGGCCACTGACGTAATATCGATCTACGGATGACTACTACTACCAGTACTACTAAGACTCCTGCATCGTCTGAAACTGCAAACCGAGGCAGGTGGCGCAATAATTAATTCCTAGACTCACATTCGGTGGGGATGAAGGTTGAAATCCTCGTCTGACCACCGACATTTAGATTTTCCGTGATTTCCATAAGTCGCTTAAAACAAATTCAGGGGGAGCTACATGGTAAGGTGATGTCCGATTTCCTTCCACATTTCTCCATAATCAGAGGTTGTACTCAACAGTTAATTATTCAAATGGCTCTAAGCACTATGGGACTTAACATCTGTGGTCATCAGTCCGCTAGACTTAGAACTACTTAAACCTAACTAACCAAAGGGCATCACACACATCCATGCCCAAGGCTAGAATCGAACCTGCGACCATAGCAGCAGCGCAGTTCCGGACTGAAGCACCTAGAACCACTCGGACACCACGGCTGGCCACCGTTAAAGACTGCTGTAACCGAATCGTTAAAGATTAACCTTCCTTGCGAAACTGTCAACAACGGTTGGTCTGATTGATACTGTATACTTCCTACCGACACTTAAATTAAAAAAATTCATTTACTACCTCTGTAGGGAAAAAGTAAGTGTGTGAAGGTAGTGAACCCGTATTTTGAAAGTAAGTTTAACTACTACATATGACATAACCTCCCCATGAACCACGGACCTTGCCGTTGGTGGGGAGGCTTGCGTGCTTCAGCGATACAGATGGCCGTACCGTAGGTGCAACCACAACGGAGGGGTATCTGTTGAGAGGCCAGACAAACGCGTGGATCCTGGAGAGGGGCAGTAGCCTTTTCAGTAGTTGCAGGGTTAACGGTCTGGATGATTGACTGATCTGGCCTTGTAACACTAACCAAAACGGCCCTGCTGTGCTGGTACTGCGAATGGTTGAAAGCAAGTGGAAACTACAGCCGTTATTTTTCCCGAGGGCATGCAGCTTAATGCATGGTTAATGATGATGGCGTCCTCTTGTGTAAAATATTCCGCAGGTAAAATAGTCCCCCATTCGGATCTCCGGACGGGGACTACTCAAGACGGCGTCGTAATCATGAGAAAGAAAACTGGCGTTCTACGGATCGGAGCGTGGAATGTCAGATCCCTTAATCGGGCAGGGAGGTTAGAAAGTTTAAAGAGGGAAATGGATGGGTTAAAGTTAGATATAGTGGGAATTAGTGAAGTTCAGTGGCAGGAGAAACAATACTTTTGGTCAGGCGAATACATGGTTATAAACACAAAGTCAATGAAGGATAATGCAGGAGAAGGTTTAATAATGAATAAAAAAATAGGAAAGCAGGTAAGCTACTAAACAGCGTAGTGAACGCATTATTGTGGCCAGGATAGACACGAAGCCCACGCCTACTACAGTAGTAGAAGTTTATATGCCAACTAGTTGTGCATATGATGAAGAAATTGAAGAAATGTATGATGAAATAAAATAAATTATTGAAATAGTGAAGGGAGACGAAAATTTAGTAGTCGTGGGTGACTGGAATTCGGTAGTAGGAAAAGGGACAGAAGGAAACGTAGTAGGTGAATATGGACTGGGGCTAAGGAATGAAAGAGGAAGCCGCCTGGTAGAATTTTGCACAGAGCACAACTTAATCATAGGTAACACTTGGTTCAAGAATCATAAAAGAAGGTTGTATACATGGAAGAAGCCTGGAGAAACTGACAGATTTAAGGTAGATTATATAATGGAAAGACTGAGATTTAAGAACCAGGTTTTAAATTGTAAGGCATTTCCAGGGGCAGATGTGGTTCTCTGACCACAATCTATTGGTTATTAACTGTAGATTAAAACTGAAGAAACTGCTAATAGGTGAGAATTTAAGGAGATGGGACCTGGATAAGCTGACTAAACCAGAGATTGTACAGCGTTTTAGGGAGAGTATATGGCAGGCAGGAATGGGGGAAAGAAATACAGTAGATGAAGAATGGGTAGCTTTGAGGGCAAGTAGAAATCCTTGGGTAACAGAAGAAATGTTGAATTTAATTGATGAAAGGGGAAAATATAAAAATGCAGTAAATGAAGCAAGCAAAAAGGAATACAAACGTCTCAAAAATGAGATCGACTGGGAGTGCAAAATGGCTAAACAGGGATGGCTAGAGGATAAATGTAAGGATGTAGAGACTTATCTCACTAGGGGTAAGATAGATACTGCCTACAGGAAAATTAAAGAGACCTTTGGAGAAAAGAGAAACACTTGCATGAGTATCAAGAGCTCTGATGGAAACCCAGTTCAAGCAAAGAAGGGAAAGCAGAAAGGTGGAACGAGAATATAGAGGGCCTATACAAGGGCGATGTACTTGAAGACAATATTATGGAAATGGAAGAGGATGTAGATGAAGATGAAATGGGAGATATGATACTGCGTGAAGAGTTTCACAGAGCACTGAAAGACCTGAGTCGAAACAAGGCCCTGGGAGTAGACAACATTTCATTAGAACTACTGACGTCCTTTTGAGAGCCAGTCCAGACAAAACCCTACCTTCTGGTGAGCAAGATGTATGAGGCAGGCATAATACCCTCAGTCTTCAAGAAGAATATAATAATTCCAATCCCAAAAAAAGGTGTTGACAGATGTGAAAATTACCGAACTATCAGTTTAATAAGTCACGGCTGCAAAATACTAACGCGAATTCTTTACAGACGATTGGAAAACTAGTAGAAGCCGACCTTGAGGAAGATCAGTTTGGATTCCGTAGAAATATTGCAACACGTGAGGGAATACTGACCCTACGGCTTATCTTAGAAGCTAGATTAAGGAAACGCAAGCCTACGTTTCTAGCATTTGTAGACTTCGAGAAAGCTTTTGACAATGTTGATTGGAAAACTCTCTTTCAAATTCTGAAGGTGGCAGGGGTAAAATGCAGGGAGTGAAAGGCTATTTACAATTTGTATTGAAACCAAATGGCAGTTATAAAAGTTGAAGGGCATGAAAGGAAGCAGTCGTTGGGAAGGGAGTGAGACAGGTTTGCAGCCTCTCAACGTTGTTATTCAATCTGTATATTGAGCAAGCAGTGAAGGAAACAAAAGAAAAATTCGGAGTAGGTATTAAAATCCATGGAGAAGAAATAAAAACTTTGAGGTTCGCCGATGACATTGTAATTCTGTCAGAGACAGCAAAGGACTTGGAAGAGCAGTTGAACGGAATGGATAGTGTCTTGAAGGGAGGATATAAGATGAACATCAACAAAAGCAAAACGAGGATAATGGAATGTAGTCGAATTAAGTCGGGTGATGTTGAGGGTATTAGATTAGGAAATGAGACACTTAAAGTAGTAAAGGAGCTTTGCTACTTGGGGAGCAAAATAACTGATGATGGTCGAAGTAGAGAGGATCTGAAATGTAGACTGGCAATGGGAAGGAAAGCGTTTCTGAAGAAGAGATATTTGTTAACATCGAGTATTGATTTAAGTGTCAGGAAGTCGTTTCTGAAATTATTTGTATGAAGTGTAGCCATGTATGGAAGTGAAACACGGACGATAAATAGTTTAAACAAGAAGAGAATAGAAGCTTTTGAAATGTGGTGCTACAGAAGAATGCTGAAGATTAGATGGGTAGATCACATAACTAATGAGGAGGTGCTGAATAGGATTGGGGAGATGAGAAGTTTGTGGCACAACTTGACTAGAAGAAGGGATCGGTTGGTAGGACATGTTCTGAGGCATCAAGGGATCACCAATTTAGTATTGGAGGGCAGCGTGGAGGGTAAAAATCGTAAAGAGAGACCTAGAGATGAATACACCAAGCAGATTCAGAAGGATGTAGGTTGCAGTAGGTACTGGGGGATGAAGAAGCTTGCGCAGGATAGAGTAGAGTGGAGAGCTGCATCAAACCAGTCTCAGGAGTGACGACCACACCCAACAACAACATATGACATAAATTACATTTTTCGAAGGAAATTAACTATAATATTATTCTTCAGAGCAAGGAAAATTAAAAACAAGACAGATTTAAATTCCATCAGGTTTATCAAAGGTCAGCTCATAGAATCCATCTTATATACATATAACATTAATAACCATTACGTTTGACGTCGTCCTCTTTCCACCCCTACTTCTTCCCTAGTGGCGTAGAAGTAGCTCACCTTCACAATGTTTTTGATTTAGTCGGAAAGCCAAAAGTGTATTATGTTTCGTTGATATGACACACAAACGCACACACACACACACACAAATAGACAGAGGGATGGGGGATAAGTACATCCTTTCTGTATAAATCACCATCGGTAAAATCATCTCAGCGTGCCAGGTTAGTAATCTCACAATTTGGATAGACGATCAGTTGCCTAGTGGCAGCGTATTTCATTAATGATCAAGACGTCTTGAGTGCCGGGTTCGAATCGAGCAACTACTCAAACTTTGAAAAAAAATTATCGGTAATAGCGGGCGAAGATACCCTGCGTGACAGGTCACCCTCGTTCTGACGGCAGCCTTGCCAATGATAGCGCATGAACGGAAAGAAGATAAGGCACTCCTTTGGCCTTGGGATGCGAAACTTGCCCTAAGCGGTGAAAAAATTAGTAATGTCCAATGGAATAAGGATGCAGATGGCAATGAAAACCATTTCATTAAAGACATCTGGTTTTTATCCATGTGACATGCAGCATGTTACCGATAAAGTGTCCAGATGATCTCCCCTCTGGCAAAAGATTCCGTGTTAATCCCATTTCTGACCTCTGGGACGGGACAATTGAGAGGGAGAGGGGGGGAGGGGGGAAGTGCCAATGAGAAGAAGATAGAATGTCCAACAAGTCGCAGCATGGAACGTTGGCTGTTTGAATTAAGAAGGAAAGATAGAGAATCTGAAAAGAGAAATGCAAAGCCCAAGAGCACCTAAACGATAGCTTGTAAGGGGAATCTAGACCTGTCGGCATGCAGTGTGTTTCAATATTTTGGAAGTAGCCTTAGAAACTTCCCGTTGTCACTTTGTTGAAAACCTGTGTAATACCGACTTAACGATCATTTTCTTCAAAGGAAAGTTTCTGACTACGCTGCATGTGCCTCTTCCCTCAGATCTGCATGAAGACCGCCTCTTTCCCTTGCCCTAGAGTGTGGGTACCCTTGACGAACTCTCAAACTGGATGTAGCGGGGCTAGTGAAGTGGAACAGAAACAAGATATGGGTTTCTGGTTAGACTTATATATGGGCAATATCGAATGCAGCAGAAAATAGTATAACTGTAATAGCACTCGTTACGACTACGAAAGTAGAGCAGAAAGAGAGTTACTCTGAACAATTCGGTGGCAGTGTATTCTCATTATATTCGAGAGCAAACCAATGTCAACAGCAAGAGTTCAGGTATACATGTCAACGACGCTAGCAGAAGATGAACGGATATATGGCATGGGTAATTCGGTATATAAAGGGTTGTGGAAATCTAGTAAAGATTATGGACCTGAATGTGGTTGTAGCGGGTGGAGTAAAAGAAAGAGTTGCTGGAGAAATGGGCTTGGCAGTAGCAATGCGAGGGGTGGAAGACTGAACTCTGGGAAAAGTTTCTGCTGATATTAGCAAATACTCCGTTCAAGAGTCTCAAGAGGAAGAAGTACGCTTTAGAAAGGCCCAGGGACACTCGGAAATTACTGATGGACCCGTTGAAGAGGCATAGATTGCTCTAAGATGGGCAGTTCCCGATGTTTAATACAGAAACGTACTTCAAGGAAGGTACCTCCAACGAGATCTCGGATGCCAGATGAGACGCTTCCGATGATCCACGATAGAAGCACGAAAAAGTTCAGGGGAAGTCGTGAATTCATAGGAATGCATAGGAATGTAATCAATAGGAAACACAGGGATGCCAAAGCCACATGACTATAGGAAAGATTTGAAGAAACCGATGCAGAAATGATCAACAGGAGGAGTGACTCGTCATACAGAAAAGGCAAAATAAATTTCAGTTAAATTGAAAGAAAATGTTGTAACATAAGGAGTACCACGAGAAATGTGCTTTTAAAAGTAGAGCAGAGACCGGGTACTAAGAAATAGTGCAGTGAAAGACTTTATGACGAGGAGGAGTTATCTAATGCTTTTGTTGTTGTTGTGGTCTTCAATCCAGATATTGGTTTGATGCAGCTCTCCATGCTACTCTGTACTGTGCAGGCTTCTTCATCTCCCAGTATCTACTGCTACCTACATCCTTCTGAATGTGCTTAATGTATTCATCTCTTGGTCTCCCTCTGCGATTTTTACCCTCTGCGCTGCCCTCAATAGCTAAATTGGTGGTCTCTTGATGCCTCAGAACATGTCCTACCAACCGATCCTTTCTTCTAGTCAAGTTGCGCCACAAATTTCTCTTCTCCCTGGTTCTGGTCAATACCTCCTCATCAGTTATGTGATGTACTCATCCTGTCTTCAGCATTCTTCTGGAGCACCACATTTCGAAAGTTTCAATTCTCTTCTTGTCCAAACTATTATCGTCCACGTTTCACTTCCATCCAAGACTACACTCCATAAAAATACTTCCAGAAACGACTTCCTAACAATTAAATCTATACTCGATGTTAACAAATTTCTCTTCTTCAGAAACGCTTTCCTTGCCATTGAAAGTCTACATTTTATAACCTCTCTACTTCGACCAAGATCTGTTATTTAGCTCCCCAAATAGCAAAACTCCTTTACTACTTTAAGTGTGTCATTTCCTAATCTAATTCCCTCAACATCGCCCGACTTAATTCGTATACATTCCATTATCCTCGTTTAGCTTTCGTTGATGTTATTGTTATATTATCTTTTCAAGACACTGTCCATTCTGTTCGACAGAATTACAATGTCATGGGCGAATCTCAAAGTTTTTATTTCTTCTCCATGGATTCTGATACCTACTCCGAATTTTCCTTTTGTTTCCTTTACTGTTTGCTCAATATACAGATTGAATAACATCGAGGATATGCTACAATCCAGTTTCACTCCATTACCAATCACTGCCTTCCTTTCATGTCCCTCGACTCTTATAACTGCCTTCTGGTGTCTGTACAAATTGTAAATAGCCTTTCGCTCCCTGTATTTTACCCCTGTCACCTTCAGAATTTGAAAGCGAGTATTCCAGTGAACATTGTCTTAAGCTTTGTCTAAGTCTACAAATGCTAGAAACATAGGTTGGCATTTCCTTAATCTATCTTCTGAGATGACTCGTAGGGTCAGTATTGCCTCACGTATTCCAACATTTCCATGGAATCCAAACTGATCTTCCTCGATGTCGACTTTGATCAGTTTTTCCATTCGTCTGTAAGGAATTCGCGTTAGTATTTTGCAGCCGTGACTTATTAAACTGATAGTTCGGTAATTTTCACATCGGTCGACACCTTCTTTCTTTGGGATTGGAATTGTTATATTCTTCTTGAAGTCTGAGAGTATTTCGTCTGTCTCATACATCTTGCTCACCAGATGGTAGAGTTTTGTCAGGACTGGCTATCCCAAGGCTGTCACTATTTCTGATAGAACGTTATCTATTCCCTGGGCTTTGTTTTGACTTAGGTCTTTCAGTGCTCTGTCAAACTCTTCACGCAGTATCATATCTCCCATTTCATTTTCATCTAAATCCTCTTCCATTTCCATTATACTGCCCTTGTATAGACCCTCTATATATACTTTCCACCTTTCCGCTTTCCCCTCTTGGCTTAGAACTGGGTTTCCATCTGAGCTTTTGATATTGATACAGGTGGTTCTCTTTTCACCGAAGGTCTCTTTAATTTCTTGTAGGTAGTAACTATCTGCAGTACCTATCTTTCCGCTAGTGTGATATGCCTCTACATCGTTAGATTTGTCCTCTAGCCAACCCTGCTTAGCCAATTTGCACTTCATTTTTGAGAGGTTTGTATACCTTTTCGCCTGCTTCATTTACTGCATATTTTTATTCTCTCCTTTCGTCAATTAAATTCAATATATCTTCTGTTACCCAAAGCTCACTACTAGCCCTGGATGTTTTACCTACTTGATCCTATGCTGCCCTCAATATTTCACTGTCAAAGCTACCTATTCTTCTAGTGTATTTCTTTCCACCATTCCTGTCAAATGTTACCTTATGCTCTCCCTGAAATACCCTAAACCTCTGGTTTAGTCAGTTTATCCAGGTTCCATCTCCCTAAATTCCCACCTTTTTGCAGTTTCTTCAGTTTTAATCTACAGTTCATAACCAATAGATTGCGGTCTGAGTCCACATCTTCCCCTAGAAATGTCTTACAATTTATAACCTGGTTCCAAAATCCCTGTTATATCATTATATAATATTTCTGAAACCTTCCATTACCTCCAGGGTCCTTCCATGTATACAACCTTCTTTTATGATTCTTGAACCAAGTTATGCTCCGTGCAAAATTCTATAAGGCGATTTCCTCTTTCATTTCTTACTCCATGTCCATAAACACCTACTACGTTTACTTCTCTTCCTTTTCCTGCTGTCGAATTTCAGTCACCCTTGACTATTAAATTTTCGTCCCCCTTCACTATCTGAATAATTTCTTTAAGTCATCATATATTTCTTCAATCTCTTCGTCATCTGCAGAGCTAGTTGGCATATAATTTTATACTGCTGTAGTAGGCGTGGGTTCGTGTCTCTCTTGGCCAGAATAATGCGTTCACTATGCTGTTTGTAGTAGCGTACCCGCACTTCTATTTTTCTATTCATTAATAAACCTACTCCAGCATTTCCTCTATTTGATTTTGTATTTATAACTCTTTTTCACCTGACCAGAAGTCTTGTTCTTCCTGCCAACGAACCTCACTAATTCCTACTATATCTATCACCTACCCATTTCCC
This sequence comes from Schistocerca cancellata, assembly GCF_023864275.1. NCBI lineage: Eukaryota > Metazoa > Arthropoda > Insecta > Orthoptera > Acrididae > Schistocerca > Schistocerca cancellata. The sequence continues at coordinate 728,787,496 of NC_064628.1, read as the reverse complement.
TTTTTAAATCTTCTAATCTACCTGCCCGATTAAGGGATCTGACATGCCAAGCTGCGATCCGTAGAACGACAGTTGTCTTTCTCCAGATAACGATGTCCTCTTGAGTCGTCCCCGCCTGGAGTTCCGAGTGGGGGACTATTTTACTTCCGGACTATTTTACCAATGAGGACGCCATCATCATTCAACGATACAATGCAGCTGGATGCCCTCGGGAAAAATTACGACTATAGTTTCCCTTGCTTTCAGCTGTTCGCAGTACCAGCAAAGTAAGGCCGTTTTTGTTAGTGTTACAAGGCCAGATCAGTCAATCATTTAGACTGTTGCCCCTGCAACTACTGAAAAGGCTGCTGCCCCTCATCAGGATCCATACGTTTGTCTGTCCTCTCAACAGATACTCGTCCGTTGTGGTTGTACCTACGGTACGGCTATCTGTTTCGAAGAGGAACGCAAGCCTCCCCACCTACGTAGTGTCCATTGTTCATGAGTGGGGGGGGGGGGAGACTATTAAACAAGAAGAAATCTGAATCCACATGGAAGGCATAGGTGATCTAGTCTTCAATCAGAATTAAAGTAGTTCTATAAGGCTTGAGATAGAAATAGGGCAAAAGGCATAAATATTATTCCATCTTTTCTGAAATCATTGGGGAGGAGTGGCAACCAAACGATTCTTAAAGTTGTTGTACAGAATTCATGAGAATGGAAAAATATCATCGTCCCAATTCTTATAAGAGTGAGGGCAGATAGTGCAGATAGTGCAAGTATTGTCGCCCAATCAGTTTAACAGCCCATGAATGGAAGCTCACGACAAGATCAATGTATGGAAGAATGGAAAAGAAAATTTAGGACTGGTGTGATGATGATTAGTTTGGCTTTAGAAAAGGAAAAGGTACCAGAGAGGCAGTTCTGATGTGGTTGACAACAGAAAAATGAAGCTTCGGTTTAGGGCTTGTTGACCTAGATAAATGGATTAACGACATATAATTATGAAAGACGTTCGAAATTATGAGAAAATAAGGAGTAAGCTGCATGAAAGAAGGCTAATACACAAGACATACAAGAATCAAGAAGGAACTACAAGATTAGAACACCTCGAATGAAGTGTTCGAAATTAAAAGATTGTAAGATAGTGATGCCATCTTTCGCCCCTGCTGTTGAATCTATACATCAAAGACGCAATTTGGCAATAAACGAAAGGTTGAAGAGTGGGACTAATATTCAGAGTGGAAGGATATTAATGATATGATTTTCTAGTGAAGTTTCATCCTTAGTTTAATGGAAGAAACAGTATGATTTGTGGAACAGAACAATAGTTCAGAATATAGGTTGAGAGTAAAACCAAATGTTTTGTTTGTGGTTTAGGGCTGTGCTCTCATCGAAGACGAGTGAGAACGACCTCATCCCATCTGAATGGCTGGAAGGAGATGCCTCATGGCCGAGTCGTGCACTTTACCAGATGTAATTTGTTATCTGTCACTGCCACTCGCTCGCCTTCTCGTCGGCCCATGATTCTGTACCCCACCAATGAGCAGACAGAATGCAAGAGGAAAGCGCAGTAAACGATCGCGACACCGCTCCTTGACTGTGAAATCCGCAATTCAGTTTCCCTTTGTACCCTTGTGCTCTGGTACCCGTAGAAAGACACCCCAGGTATCTGTTCGAGTGCCCACAGTACAGCGAATAACTTGTTAGCAAAGGCAAAGAAGTACGGAGGAAACAGAGTATAGAAGGCTCTGTGAGGGTAGGCAACAGAACACCTAACAGAATATCCCTGTTAAGTCTGATCCGTAAATACAATCACATATATTTGGTCCTCATTTGAAACTGTAAAAGTTATCACAGAGGAAACATAAAAAGGAATGCAACATCTTTGGTTTTTGCACTAAATCTGGGCCTCTGCAGTAATCAGGGTGTCAGTCGGTAAAACTTTGGATTTGGTCATGTACTTGCCCCACGCCCAGTGAATCGAGCCCATGCTTGACACAGATTCCAGAAAGGACGACTGAGGGAAAGGCGTTTCCGTTGCTTGACAAGCAACAGCATGACACCTGGTGAATTTTGAGCAGCGAGGACCTTACATGCTTCATGCGCCCTTACATGCTTCATGCGCCCAGTGGTAAGTAGCAGTTTTCAAGCCTCAGCGCTGACTCCGGATATGGGGCTGTTGTGTAAGCACATGTGGGCAGCCCATCGCCTCATAGTTAGTAGCGTCAATGATCTTCAGGGAAAAAGGTCTCTCTAATATTTGCATCATAATCCTACAGATCGACCGAGATCTCACTAAAACTCTCTACAATTGGGGCAAACATGCTCTCTCTGGTCTCTACAGCTACGGATCTTTCAGATATTCGGTGCCTCCTCCGCTCTTGCCTATGGGTCAGTTAACCACGTCAGCATAGAATGAAAAATGAGGCCCAAATACCTCACAGAAGCTTTAAAAGCGAGAATGACGTCCTTCATTCGCACCTCAGGTAAATTAAAACTACGACGAGAAAGATTAAAATAAACAGACACATTTATCTGCAGGAAGAGTAAAACCCGCCTTTTCAGCCCACTCTTCCAACACCATCGCGGTATACTGCAGATTACGAAGAATACGAGCAAACCGTAAAATCTTCCACAAGAACGTTGTTACAATTTCTATCCGGCTTAACTTAAAAAAACGGCTTAGATAAGAAGGAGAGGTGGCCACGGAAGCCTCATTGGTGGAGCTACTGTAGAATACTGTGTCTCCACGTGCTGTCGCGTGCCTTACTGCTGTCATACTATATACTCATGCAATGATGTTAATTATGTTAATGTGGGAAAGTCTGATAGATTGCCGCCTCTAGCTGGTTTAACTTTTCAGCCTGATCGACATTTACTGAATCCAGACTGGGAGCGATTATGGAGCTGCGTGCACTCTAAGATACAGACAAGATGACGACCGTTCGTTCCGAGGTCTTATACACACTGATCGTTAGTTGACGCTTCGGTAACTTTTGGAACACTGTTGGTATTTTCCGGTCGTGAGGAGAGTTATCAAAATTGAGCCTCTCCACGAGGGGGGAAATTGGTTTGTGTGCTATATCGAATCAAAAACTGAAGAGAACACTATGTTGAACGCCGTTTTGAAATTCCGCAAGATGATGTATCGGATCGTGACTGGGCTTAGTCTCACAGGCCTTGGACAGTACTGAATCCATCTCCAACATAGAGAATGCACAGTTCTGGGATTCCAAATTGTAGGACCTGAAGTCCTAATGGTTAAAATGGCTCTGAGCATTATGGGATTTAACTTCTGAGGTCATCAGTCCCCTAGAACTTAGAACTACTTAAACATAAGTAGCCTAAAGACATCACACACATTCATGCCCAAGGCAGGATTCGAACCTAAAGTCCAGTTCACCCCTCTCCATGGCTGCACGATAAAGACGGAATACTAAATCACGACTGCCACTGGCAGTAGTCATCGCAAAATATTCCGCCATAGCCAGGAAGTTATTTGTAGAGGCATCTGTTTCATCATCGGTAACCGACTGCATTTATTGGAATTCTTCCTACTGGCTTACCATGCATTTGTGAAACAAGTTGAGTGGCTTAGAAAAAATCAGGAAATCTTGCAATTATCTTTTCTTGCTCTCCTTGATTATCCATTGGGCTTAGGCTGTTGCCAATCGAAAGACCACTGGGCGGCAGTTAAACATATGCATATAAACACGCTTGACAGATTGCTGAGCAGCACTTATCGGGTCACCATGATACAGGTTGCCTACGAAGATGACCTGAGGACTCCTTGTTGAGTATGTCAATGGCATGGTAGGTAGCCTGTGTTATGTCATCCTCTATTCCTCGATGCTGGCTCGCTTTATGGACACAGCCAATTGGATGAACAGCGTCCAGTTTGTTCTGTTCATCGTGTATGCTGTCTATGCTGTGACGTGATCCATCAGTTTAGACACAACCTGTTGGCTGAATAGCGTATAGTTAGTTCTACTGATGGTATATTTCAGCGGCTTCAGCTCAAGTAATGCTCCGTCCAGTGGGTGGACAGGTCTGTGGTTTGAAGGTCATCAGTTGCATCCCACTGAATGGATTCTATGACGGTTGGTGATCAGAGAGAGGGGTCGATTTCTCAGAACGATCCAGGTGTACTGGGGAAATGAGTCTTGTTGTCCGTGTTGAGGATGCAGAGTTCCGGAGACACCATGATGCTTTCCAAAACTCGACACTTAGGGCCAATAGAATTCGAGCTCCATAATACATTTTGGTCAGAGCCCGTAGAAGAGGTGTATGGTGGATTTCATCTATTAGACCTGTGAGAACGTTAGTCTACCGCATCCTTCAGAGTTAAATACGTTGAACAGATGTTATGTTATGTTACCCGGGCAACTATAAACGAAAGAAAGGCTCCGTCCCCGCCGCAGCCGCACTCGTCCACAACGCCACGACGACTACCGCAGTCCACTTCACCCCTCCGCCGCCCCACACCGAAACCAGGGTTATTGTGCGGTTCGGCCCTCGGTTGACCCCCCAGGGAACGTCTCACACCAGACGAGTGTAATCCCTGCGTTTGCGTGGTAGAGTAATGGTGGTGTACGCGTACGGTGAGAAATTGTTTGCGCAGCAATTGCCGACATATTGTAACTGAGGCGGAATAAGGGGATCCAGACCGCATTTGCCGAGACAGATGGAAAACCGCTTAAAAACCATCCACAGACCGGCCGGCTCACCGGACCTCGACACAAATCCGTCGGGCTTGACAAGCTATGGAATGTTCGCGCTATGATATGACAAAGGAGTCTGATTGTACTAAATCACCTCTACCTGTTTGTTTGTATTTTTAATTACAAGCATAACTTCTGTTGACCACACAGCTTTCAGTTCCTATTTCGGAGTTTCTACCAGATTTATGCATGGCAAAACGCCTTTGCTGCAGTTAAAGGCGTTGTGTGGCTAAGTTTAGATTCCCTCTTTCCCGAGGAATTCAGCTTTCTGGAGGTTCGTTGCTTGTTGGGAGCTGTAAGTTTCAACCAACAGTGTTGTAATCAGTCACTGCAGCTAAACGGGATTTATTATTTTATACTTTGTCAATATCCCATTTCGGCGAAGTACTTTGAATAACCCATAACCAGGAGTAATGGCTACATGAGCGCTTTTGTTAGATTGGCAGCTGATACCCTCCACTGGTACACCTCTTCCGCTGTGAGATCAGGTCGAGTGTTATCTCTGTCCCATAAGCAGCGAGTGAAATAAGGACCCTGACATATATAATCCCATTGACTGGTGTAGACCTGATTCAACTGAAGTGCGGCAGTTTCCTCAGATGTTCTCCGCTAACGATTGGTCCACCCCAGCAAAAATGCATCTCACCAGCGAGCATCTCACTTTGAGATAGAGGATTTCGTAGTTTTTATTCTATATGTTTGTACCATCTTCGCGATCTGGTGGACGATATTTCCGATCCTTGTGAGACACATCATGACACCACAGTAACGTATGATGGTCGCTGGAGCATATGCAGAACTAGAATTTGCGGAGTACAGGTGGCGCTTACCAGTCTCCTGCTGAGGATACGCGTAGACCCCAAGCCCGTACCCAGGAAACAAATGCTGAACTGCCTGAGGAGCTCGACATTTAGTATAACCTGGGTCTAAGATGTGACTTACCAAACGTCACGGCTGCGGCGAGTAGTATCCGCGACAATTAATCAGAAAAGGAAGTGATAAGAAGTAGCAAAAATTAATATCATGTTGAACTTAACACAAATATTGGAGATTACATAGCAGACGAAGTAATTATTCTGGCTTGGAAGCAAAATAAGCCACTACGGATGAAACACGGAGCATATAAAAAGCCGACTAGCACAGAAAAATAGGGATTTCCTTGGCAAGAGAAGTCTACTGTTATCAAGCATAGGCCTTAATTGGAGGACGATAGTTCTGATAATGTACGTTTGTGGCGCAACAGTGTGTGTTAGAGACCCATGGACAGTGAGAAAGCCGGAACTGAAGAGAATCCAAATGTTTGAGATGTGATGCTACAGAAGATACGTGACGAGTATATATTGGGCAGAATCAACGAAGAATGGAACATATGGAAAACTCTGACAAGAAGAGGGAGTAGTACGACAGGCCATGCGTTAAAAATCGTGGAATGACCTAAGTGGCCCTAGAGTCACCTGTAGATGGTGAAAACTGTAGGGGAAGACATACCTTGGAACACATTCAACACATAATTTAGTACGTAGCGTGCGACTGATACTCTGAGAAGTAATCATTAATGCTGGATAGGATATCGTGTCGGACCACACCAAACCAGTGAGAATCTGGTCAGAGCATTGATTATGATTGGCTTTCTTTGAGGACAGAAAATAACGGAGATGTCTGAATTCCAATAGTTTTAAGGAGGACTAATATAGCTAGTTCTGAAGCATGTTGGATCTCATCGAAATTTTTATCTTTTACTTTGTTTCTTATTTTTGCCACAAGATGGAGAAGTCACTGAGCACAGTTAATCGATGTAAGAAATTTCATTCTGTTCTTTAATTCTACGTGTTTGAACCTGGGTAAATGATAATGGGCAAAGTAGATATCGCCGTAAGATAATGTGAAGAAACCGTGGAACACCGCCGCCCTTACTCAAGTATGCCATACCCACTGGTAGATCTTAATGACATTTAGTCCATTGGAGCTATATTTCTTCTGTTGTTATAAGTAGCTCCTGACACTTTCTAGGTTATTAAGATGTTTTACCTGTGCAATCATTCCTGGTGCGATACTAAGCCAGATTTTTCGTTAAACCAGGAACATATACGCGCAGCGCTACCATAATCGAAAATGGAAACGTCTACAGCATATTCGTCATGTAGAAGAATAGAAAAAAGGGCAAAACTTGTACACCGAGAGTACTGGAAAATAACATCGTGATGGTTTTTCAGACATGCCTAAACGGGTATTTGTACTTCGTGGGGCGACAAACACTCCAACGTTTACAGAATATCTCTTTCCAGAGCTATGTTTCCCATACACTCTGGTTTAATCGTTTGGTTGAGTTGTCAGTGCCTCATTTGAAAGGAGTCAAATTTGCGACTTGTCAGATGACACTACAAATCCCCAGTCATTATTGTTCGGCTTCTATGTTGCTCAACGTACTGAATTTTGTGGAAGAGTGCAAATTAACTTTCGCAACATGAGAGCCTTCAAATGTCCACTGCATGAATTATCCTTCAAACTGTGGACTAGGAAACTGGTTGAGAACCATCTCCTGTTATTGAGAAGAGAAATTCCTGTTGGGTATGAAACTCATCATCACTGAATATGTTTGACTCACCTGACCTTGTAGGTGAGAACACTGAAATGGATTTCGCCAAGACAGAGTATTATGAAAATTATTTATGTTCCTTGATCAATGATTTCATTAATTCATAGTGATCAAGTGTGGACTTTTAAGTAAATCTATTTATCAGAATTCAGGAATTTATATATTTTGCTTTGACTGAAACGTATAATTTGTTTGAATTGTCGTTTTCTAATGTTATTAATATGATTAGGATTGTTCTTATATCAGACTGTAGCATTAGTTGAACAGTTTTCTTCCACAAGGCCTAGTATATCTGTGTGAATAAATGGTGGTTCAGACTGCCAATAGGTAGTAAAGCTGGAAGACAACCACCATGTATTCATACTGATATAATATGCTTTGTTGAAGACAACTTTTGAACTAATCCTAGAGTCTGACACAAAAACAATGCTCATCCTACGAATGCTGTGCTTACACCTTGTAACATGATTGCAAGTAGTACACCAGTCATTATAAGCAATTCGGAAGTCCGAGTTGATACTTGAAAAACTCGGACAGCTTGGGAGTGGTAAAGGACAAGTGCAAATACGTTAGCTACACCTTGTTATCCTTCATGTCTCATGTCAATGTGTCTTAAAGCACTGGTTCTATAGACCGGACTCATACATACGTACAACTACACTCCCGTGATTTAAGTCAGTGGAGAAGTGTGAATGAGCGCATGAAACCAGTTTTACACTACCCCACGGAGAGCAGTATATTATTATAACCCACGAATTAATATTTTGTTCCATAAGCTCAGAAATCCTGTTTTTTTAATGAAAAATTGTATTGAACAATAGTGGCGGTGTGGCACAAGACAGACGCTCGGCGCTTACACAGGGCGTGGAGTTTGAGAAGCACCTACACTGGCTCTCCACAACGATGCACCTGAGTGTTGGCTTAACTTCCTCTACCTGCCGACTGCTAACTATAGGCATGCTGCACTCTATCTGTTAATGGTTAACAATCAAGAACTCTGAAAACACGTGGCAGCCTCCATCGCACACACCTCAACCCACATCCAGCAAAGAACTTCAAACACACTGAATTCTCCCTGACACCATGACAACGCAAAATGATAAATTTATTATATTTTTCCAAAAGTTGTTACTTAATTTTATTATCTTCAACGTTCGTTACATTGTTCGAAGATCGCTTGTGGCCACTAAATCTGTTTCAAATTAACTGCTTCTCTTGAATACAGCATTGTTCTACATAGTAACGGTGGATTCTCGTGTAACATAACAGATATTTCCACCACTACATAAAAGAGCTTTCAAAATATCGGTTTCCATATTGATCTTCTTCCTTCATCAAAATTTTTCCTGCAGTTAAGCTTCCCATTGTTGGTTTCTATTTCAGAAATTATCCCCAGCTTTAATGTATTGGTCGTCAGAACCAGCACTTATTCGCACTGATATAATAGACTTTGTGGCAGACAACTTTGCAACTAATCCTACAGTCTGATATAAGATCAATGCTCATCTTATTATTCACATTAGAAAAAGACCTTTCAAGCAATTTATATATTTATGTCAGAGCGAGAAGGAAAATTAGTAAATTCTGATAACAAGATTTACTTAAAAGTCAACCTTTAATTACTATGAATTAATGAAATTATTGATCAAGATACATAAAAAATTTTCGTAATACTTTGTCTTGACAATAGCCATTTCTGAGCCCTATGATATACATAGCAACAACATTCCTTTGGTTTTCGTTTTGGCATTTTAAGTGGTTTGTGTGAAACACGAGTATAATTCGGATGGATTCACTTATCTGTATAAGTAGTCATCAGCATACGTTGACTGGTGAGACGTGTCGTAATAGGTTGTCTGCTTCCATGGCAGTAAAGACACAATCCGCTGAAATGAAGATGAACGGTGGCAGGAACTGCGGCGATGAAAAGAACCTTTCCACGCCATCGGAAAATATACCAGATTGGTTTTTATTGATATTTCAAGATGCAGTGTACCCTCTTGCATGGTGCGGAGCTGCCAAAAGTGATGCATCAACAAACGACCGCAAGATAAATATATCAACAGTAATTGTGAATTAGGAATTCTACGTTATTAGTGGGGCCTCGGATGCATGTTATGTGAAGTAGAAGGTAGATGGTATTCAAAGAGAGCGAATTAGTCCTTCGACATTACACGAAAGTTCTGATTGCGTGAGGTGTCGTAAGACTTTTTGGGAGATGCGGCCAGTGGCAGCCGAAGCATCCCGCCGCCCTGCCCTGCCCGTGCGCCGGCGCCGTGCTGTGGAGGCGTGGCACGTGGGGTCCTCGCAGCCGGTGAGCGCTCAGTCCGCCGCCGGTGCCCCTGTCGGTCGGTTGGGTAGGCAGTCCCGCGTGCCACGCGCACATCGCCTTGCGCTGTTCACCGTGGTCGCGTCGCACATTTGCCGCGCCGACGTATTCTGAGACTGGTGTTCGTGGAGAACAAGTAAACTGTCATTCGTTTTTACATCACCTCGACCTATATTCACTGTTGTTGTGTGTTGACTTACGTTACCCTCAACATGAACAAATGGGATTTTGCAGCTGATTTGCAACATTTCTAAATCCTAAGTGTTGAAATGTGCGGTGGAGGGATCACTCTTGTTGGAATTTAGCACCCTCACTGTTCATATTTAAACTGCCGTTTTCTTCGATAAGATCTAATCTGAAAATGTACACACCAGTAATGACAGTCAGTGTTTTTTGAACTGAATTGCGGGTGACAAGGAAACACTTGGTGCAGCATTTAAGGTAAATAGGTAAACATAATTTCCTAACTTCAGTATTTCATTTACTGGTATCATAACATTAGACTAAATGCCCTTATGAGTAAGATTTATTTATGACTCTCATCCAGTGAACACTATACTTTTGGTATTTCCGAAGCAATAATTATTATTTCAATGTGAGCTAACTAAGCCATCCTCGCTAGGCTGAATATTTGTAAAGAAAAGTGATCATCAGTTACTGCCATTACTCATGTGAAACAAATAGTAGTACATCAAAGACTGTTTCAGTATATTACTGACGATGTGGGACTTTGATAAAGCTATTGCGTTTCTTAGAAAATATATTTGAAGAACGTATCTATCCACGCATGTGGAAATTATTTAGTCATGTCTACCTTCTGCCTGCAGCAATTTTGAGTTCCTAACAAGCAAATAAACCTATCACAACATTCTTATGTCGTTTTAATTCAACAGCGGAGTTTCGTGCAGATCCAAAGCTTCCATACATAGAATAAATGATTCTACAGATACAAATATCAGTATAAACACATACAACTTAGACTGACAAATTCAGAGTTTGTGGAATAGTTACTTCGATAATTAAAACTATTTCACTTGAGAAAAATGACACATTATGTGCTGTATTACAAGTATGTTACTATTTTTTGTAAAATCAAGCATAGTTTCTTGTAATAATCAAATGTGAATGTCTGTTTCCTTATTACCACTCCTCTGTAATATTCAGCATGACCGTATGTATTATGTTTCTCCGTCCAAATTTTAATTTCTTTCAGGAGGAAGGGTATAATTGAACAGTCAAATATTCTCTATAAATAATGCAATTAATGAACAGTCAAATTACGAGAACGTTCTCATTTAGAGGCTCCTACATGACAGTGAGTCCTGAGTGTAGGAATACTGTCCAAAAATTATTAGAAGTTAAGGAAAGAACATAATGTCTAATACATCTCTACGATCAGATTCTGTTTCAATATTCTCAGAATTACCGATAATTCAATTCACAAAACTGCATTATGATTTCACTTCGGCTGCATTTGCCTCCAAGTAGAGCATGAGATATTGTTATGTTACCTGTCGAGTATTCATACCTGGTAATGAGAATTTCCCAAACGATTTTCTAGTGACTAATGGATTGGTGATCACTAATCACAACTAATAGTGTAGGTGGTTATATATCTAAATGACGTATATTTCCTGAATGTCTTCAGCGACTCACTTTGTGTTTGAAAGCTCCACAACACTTCAGCACTTCTTCACTGTTAATTATAATACAGTGAATTATTTATACATCAAATTGTATTACCATTAGTTGCCATTTGTTTCAGTTATATGTCAGTAACGTTAATCATTGATATAAATGCAACAGAAGAAAGCCAAATTTAAAAATTTCACTTATATACGTGATACTAGCTTCAGTTGGAAACCCCTTTCTTGTCATCCAGATAGTCAAAATCGCATTTCCCAAAGCATAACAACTATATCAAGAAAACAAACACATACACTTTAAACCACAAATGAGGAGTTACAAATCATAGAATTGTTGTATGCTTTGTAACTACGAAATTCCACTTTTGTATGTATATGTTTGTTATCTTGAGATGTTTCCTATATTTTGGAATAGCATTTTGATTACAAGGGTGACTTGAAAACGGATGCCGACCCAAAACTAATCATTATGCAAATAAAAGTGAACTTTGACACTTTCAGTATTTTTCCAATGTATTAATTAACAGATGTTACTTCCTGTAATTACTCTAGCATGTTGGATGTTTGAATTATTATGAAATTATAGACTGTGAAATTTTATCTTCATTTTAGATGCAGAATAAATGTGTGGTTAACGAATATATTAAACAAAGAATAGGTCTCTTGACTACTATTATTTTAGCTTCTGATGGCCTTTGGGTTCATATTTAGAAACATTATATTTGGTACATAATATTTTCTTCTTTATGGATTCAGATGAACATATTACTGGATATATGAGCTGTCTGCAGAAATTAGCATTAACAAGAAAATCTTTCCTTTATTTACTAAACTGTTTGCGCATTTCTGATGCATTGGTGTCTAAACGCCATGGACACTTTTTCGAATTCAAATTTTTCCCTAAATAGAAATCAATAGCAAACATACAACGTCTTTAGATGGATTATAAGTCTGCACACTAGTTTCCAGTTTAATTTATTTGGTACCTATTGCTATTTTAAACAACTGAATCCTTTGTGCTAATATATACTCATTAATGGAAGAACCTCTTTTAAAATGCTAATGCCAGTGTTACTCAATATGACTGACCAAGTGTTCATTCTTGTTACCTTCGTATTTCGAACATACACGTAACTCATTTCTGTTAATAAAATGACATGTGTGCCAGAAATTAACTTAGCCTGTAATATGTGCAGGAGAATCTATCAATTATTATGACTACATAGCTGTATGTGTTCTTTGAGAACCCAGCATGTTAAGCATTTACCTATCACGATCACTTCGTCTATAGGGTATGAATTATTCCACAAAACGTCGACAAATTTTGCTGGTAGGACATGAACTATGGAAGGTACTTCAAGTGAACGAATGTGCAGGCCAAATAAGCAATGGTACCCATCAATGATCAAAAAGGTTAGCTCACATTCTGTCACATATGACAAGTGATTATTCGTATATGATATTCGTGAATAAGGCTTCTTGTATGAAATTGTGAACCGTCCCTGATGGTTTTCATTAGATTCTCCTGAGCATTCGGGCATCGGATCATACTTCAAAAATTGCACTAAATCGTTTGTATGTCATTTATACAATTTATCTCATTTTTACTACTGTACTGCTGTCCTATTTTTCCCTACATTACGTAACTACTACACCCACACTACCCAAATTCTAATTTTTGTATTTTAGTCGTTATCTGCCTCTACAATGTGCCCTATCTGCTACATCTTTTGGGGCCTACATCCCTATGCTTCGATTAAACACAGTTTCTTATACTTAGATTTCATTTGTTGCGGTGAGGGCCGTCCATAGCACTCTACACCGACATGCTCATCGCAGTATATCTCCATTTAATACTTTATACTTACTCTATTGGACAATGCTTAAAATGATTTTAGGTTTAACACTTCGTCCGTAGCATTAGTTGTTTTTACATGTGTGTGTGTATCTAAGACCCACGTCGAAATAGATCACAGGGAGAGCAAAACGTTATGCCACACAGTGTGTAAGTAGCACATTCATCATTACCTTCATACTACATAGCGTTTTTGGTTCTGGACAATAAGTAGTGTGTCACTGGTGAACAAGCTATTGTAACCAGTCAAAACATTGACAGAATTGTATGGACCTGATGATCTAATGTAGTGGTTGCAGCTGGCTAGTGTGTTAAATCAGTAGGATTTCGTGAAGTAACGTTACATGGCTAAAAATCTAGTCTTATTTGCGTATGAGTAACTTGTATTGTATAATCCCACACAGCTAATACACTGGGGCACGCTACTATTTATCTGTCAATATCTATCGATGCAGAGGGCCGTTTTTCGAACTCTTTTTACTAAAATCCATTGACAGTTACATGTGCTGTGATTACATGTGACCAGTCTGACCTGCGCACCAAAGTCGGATTCTATAACTGTCGCTTTAACATCCTAGAACCGATAGTGGACAACAATAAACCTCACTTTGTCCTCGGCTGCTGTCACTTCCCTTTATTGTTTGTAGAGGCTCTTGCATTGTGAAAGGAGAGAGTGGTCGGCAGTGACAGATACAGCCTGTGAGTTTCTGCGGAACGGGAGTTCATATGACTCTGGGTTCGAAGCCCAGGCGCGACACTTAATTTTAACCTTTCACCTACAATCAGCACAGTAAGATAACAAATATTTAAAGCTTAATTACATGTTGATATGTTTATACTGAACTTCCAAAATGAATTCCAAAATGGTTCAAATCGCTGTGATCACTATGGACTTAACATTTGAGGTCATCAGTCCCCTAGAACTTAGAACTACTTATACCTAACTAACCTAAGGACATCACACACATCCAGGCCTGAGGCAGGATTCGAAACTGCCACAATAGCAGTCGCGCGGTTCCAGACTGAAGTGCCTACAACCGCTCGGCCCTCACAGCCGGCAATATTACACACACACACACACACACACACACATATATATATATATATATATATATATATATATATATATATATATATATATTGTCACAGAAATACAGACAAACAAGTCAAATTGTTTAATTCATTCTCAAGGAGATACCTGAAGTTCACCTCCTGATAACATCTGGAAGCATCCTTCATTCATAGGCTTCGTTATAGTTCGGTAGTGAGTGGCTGGCGACCATTTGTTCTATAAGTATGCAGCTAATCTGTTCGTGACGCTGTAATGAAACGATTATTATGAAGGAAGCACCTATGCCACATGCAAAACTCAAAAACCGACTTGCAAATTTGCATTATTCAACAGTTACCTGACGTATCTATTATAACAAAGAAATTTGTACGAGTAAAGGTTTTGTAGTACCACAAACAGCTCACTTTCTAATGATCGTGTTAGCACGTTCCTTGAGTAAGGAAATAAAAATAACACTGATTGCGAGGTAGGGCGCTTGTGTTAACAAATGATCGTTTGAAATCATGAAATTTAGCATTTCTGAAACGTGTAGTATAATATACCAATAGTTAATGCGTAACATTACCTGTATTGGCATCAGCCCACAGTTACTACTCGCCTCGTAATAAGCACTAACACCTACCAAAGTAATCTATGTCTAAAGTCTGTTAGGCTTACTTCAGCAATGCTCATTATGGCACCAGTTGAAGTACCTCACCACTCAAAAATTCGTCTGTTGTATCCATAAACTCTATTACACACACTAGTAAACATTATTAAGAATATTTATCCTGTATGTATCGAGAAATTACTTTCTAGCATTTTACGGCTGAGTCAATAGTATGTTAGACTATAAGATATTATTTCTTCACCACATCGTGTGAAAATTCTGTTGGAGTAGTATACTGAAGAATCAGGCGAGATAAACTTTCGGTTATGTCACATACGACAATACACCCCTGTTAGTAAATGAAACAGTCAAGAAATGAAAACGATGTTTCCGACAAATGACGTACGAAGCAGTCTTTGTCGGCATTCCAAAACCCTTGGTCAGATGAGTGCAATGATAAATTACATGCTAAAGCATATGTTGAAAGTTTATAAAATATATGAGAAATGTTGCATAGCTAAGAAGCAGGTTGATAGGAATCTGCCATTGCGTTTGTTACAGTTTGTTGACAGAGGAAAGTTGGACAGACTCACGTCAGCAGCTCCTTCTGGTACATGGAAGTAATTCCCTGGTGTCTTAACAGATGTTTTACGATCTCGTCTTTTCTTCTTATTAGTGTTTTCCATACCTTTCCATACCTTTTGAGGAGAATCTCCTCAATTCTTACATACTGTACCATTCGAACAAATTTTCGTCATTGTTCTGTAGCACCACAGCTCAGATTCTTCTGTTCTCTTCTATTCCGGTCATCCAACAGTCCACGTTTCGCTACCGTAGAATACTGTGATCCAAAAGTACATTCTCATTAATTTCTTCTTCAAATTAATATTAGCAGATGCCCGTTTTGCATTTCCTACCCTCCTTTTATGTCCTCGTTACTGTGTCCGTAATGGGTTACTTTGCATAGGAAACATAATTCCTAAGCTTCGTCTTCATTCTGATGTTAAGTTTCTCACTGATCTCATTTCTGCTACTTCTCATGGCTTTCATCTTTCTTCGATGTACTCTCAATCCATATTATGTTCTCATTAGACTGTACGTTCCATTCAACAAATGCTGTAAGTCTTCTTCACTTTCACTCAAGACAGCAATATCACCAGCTAATCTTATCATTGATATCATTTCACCTTGAAATTTAATCCCACTCTTAAATACTTTCTTATATCGGTCATGGCTTCTTTGATGTATAGATTCAGCAGTAGGCTCAAGCAGTTACATTCCTGTATTGAATTTTTTTATTACGTTATATGCCTATGCTATAAGATTACAGTACGATTGCATTTTCAAGAGCGATATTGACCATGTAAATGTACGTGTGTACTGTATTACACATTAACGAAATTAGTTCCCCCCGGTGTGCTGCGACGAAATCTCTATTTCGATATCTTTGATTAATCATGAAATTAAATTTCACGATGTTACCGTAATGTTCAGTTATATGCTTTACGTTAGTGGTAAGACGTTTCACCGTAGTCATGTACGATTGAATCGTGAACTAATAGCGGTAATTTGCAGGTAACTAAAGAGAATGGTATTGTGTCTCAAGAGGTTACCACTTGGCACGAAACTCTGTAGAAATGATTCACTTTATTCTATTGGAAAAACAATACGTCTTCGGCTATAACACAAAGATCTTAGAAATATCTGATACTTATCACAGGACGTCCTTAGGTGTTCCATGGTTCTTTACGTTTATAGTGACTAATTTGCTATCTTCGTCGCAGGCGACGACATAAAGTTTCACATTGTCAGTGAAGCAAACTGAAACTTTGCATAAGTCATTTTTTTTTCAGTTTATGTTTTGCAGCAACACGTTTTGTCGTCTAATTAGAGTGTTCTCTCTATGCTGATTGGCAGTATGTGTCACAGAACTTTTGGAGTCTTCTAGTATATCTAAAATGGCTTGAGAATGCGCATTATTATATGTAAGGAACAAAAGAACAATTAGGTGAAATCTGTTACTTCTTATTAAAAAATCATGGACAGGTGGCTCTACCTACTCAATCCATTAACAATTGTATATGCGTTAGTATTATTGTAACCTTAACAACAATAAAAATTCATAGACGTTTCTCTCGTACATCACTAATGACTGCCTTTATCATGAATTACTGAGAGACTTCCCAGTCATTAGCTTTAAAGAAGAATGTAATCAGAGAATCTTCGTCGATTCCTTTGAAATGCATTAACAATCACAGTTTGCAAACCGACATGTTATTGAGTTAAATGATAATTAATTTACAGGTGACCGAAAATAAGTGAAATTCGTAACGGTTTTATCACCAATGAATTAGCACCATACCTTAACGACGGAGTTAGCGCGAATTGCTCATCATCCTCTGCTCTATTAACGCGACGTCCTACGTCAGAGGCTTTAATTGACGAACGGCGGCGGCGAACAACGGACTAGAGTAACAGTGCTGCCATCTGTGACCTGCCACGCACACCATGCATTGGCTGCGAACTAACTCTAACAGCAGGTACAGGGGTAGATATTACAGACACTGCCGTTCAGAGAAATAAACTGTGAACGTGCAGGATGACGTTCGAATATTTTGCATCATACATTTTGCTTCAGTAAAGTTCCCTTAGTAATTCAGCAACCTTAACGGTTCTTAACTCACCGCATTGGTAATATTGTTTTAATAACTAATGGTGCCGTGAGAAGACTGACATTCATAAACGGACAATATCTGATTTATCTAGCATTAGTGAGAAGGCTGATAGGCATTAACAGACAACAGTAGATTTATATATCATTAATATCCATAGATACCAGGAATACTTCGGATATTATCGTTTAGGAAGACATGAGAAACATTAATTACTAAACAGTACTATATTCGTAATTCTTTAGAAATCGACTGAATAAACATTTGGTTTTCACAGGCACTATAGCGCTCTACTTAGTTTGCAGAACAAAACTGGTATTAACTGATATATAATTCCGAAACAACGGCCCTTTTGCAGTAAAAGTGTAGAGATAGTTGAAAGGGCATACGTGATAATGCCGTATTCAAAAGTTAATAACCCTTTAATTTAAAGTAATAAGTCTCGAAATCGCTGTATTCCGTTAGCCACTTGTACGGCCACTAAATTTACTAATGATTTTTGAGTAGATACTGTTATCAGTCATCTACTGGCTACACAATGGCGGCAGCGCCTATTTTGTCGTCTGTCTTTGTACTATGAGACTTTGGCAACAGTGGTCCTTACACCATAGACCGAAAAACGCCACGTGCTTTCTATGGTAATATTCATTCCGATTGAAGAGAGACTTTAGTGTGTGCTTTGTCAGCCCAACTATATTAAATACATACACTTTAAAAAGAATTTTAAATGGAAATAAGGTGAAATAGTATGTATTGTAAGGGTTTAATTGACCACATGCTACATCAGATTTTCCGGAGTACCCCAAGCAATTGTGACAGGTGGGTTACTGTTTATGATCCATAGAAAGCGTCGGATGTTCTCTAAGGTTGTTCGCAGATGATGTGGTAGTCTCTAAAACAAGCAGAAATGCCAGAAGATAGTAAAGATTTACAGAATGACCTCCACGAACTGATGAATGCTGCAGGCTGTGGCAGGTAACCCTGGATGTAAATAAAAGTTCTACGCTGTTAATGACAAACTGCTGGAAATAGTGTGTGTCGTAAAATATCTAGGAGTAACTATCCATAGCGACCTAAAGTGGAATTAACACATAAACCAAACAGTTGGAAAAACCGTGGTCAGACACATCTAGGAGTAACTATCCATAGCGACCTAAAGTGGAATTAACACATAAACCAAATAGTAGGAAAAGCAGTTGTCAGACACATATTTCTAGCAAGAATTGGCTTCTTAGCTCATGTTCGACCCATTCTTGAGTATCGTTCATTTATGTGGCATCCCATCCAGAGATAGAGAAGAACTAGCGAAGACTAGCGCGTTTCGTCACGGGATCGTTTAGTCAGCATGAGAGCGTTAGGGAGATGCTCGACGATCTCAACAGGAAGACGTTGCTAGAGAGGAATTATGCGTCACGGAGAGACGTACTACTGAAATTTGGAGAGCGCACTTTACGCGAAGAGTCGTACAACCTATTACTTCCTGCCATATACGTCTCGCGTAATGACCATGAGGAAAAAATTCGAGAAATTAGAGCCAGTCCAGAGGCTGACCAACAATCATACTTCCGACGCACTATTCCCGAGGGGAACAGCGTTTGAGAACTCAGTTATGGTACAAAAGGTACTCTCCGCCACACACCTTTAGCTGGCTTGTGTAATATAATGTAAATGTCAATGTAATTGTTTATTTTCATGTTTATACTTATTTTCACCATCTCAGTCTCACCTTTATTTTTTTGTGACAAGTTTTCTTTAACATTAGATCACCTTAATATGTAGAGGTACGATAAGTAGGATACTGAATACCTAGTTTCCAATATTTACTAATTACTAATCACTAATAATTGTTGCAATAATCTATAAAGTTCCGTCGTCATATACATACGAAAATACTCATTAGGATACTACAACTGAAATGGCCCAGTAGCGTTAGAGTGTTGTATTCACATTACTGTGGTTTCTGAGTGTAGTCTGCACTGTAACTACATAATACGTGAACGTAAGTTGTAGAAAAACCAGAATTGTGTACTCAGTCGTGAAGTAAGGACAAGAAACAATACTATCGGTAATAAAATTTATTATATTCTATTTTATTGGAGTTTAGAGTCGAGGTAGAAACAGAAATCACAGGCTTTCCTGTTCATCTCTTACGGTAATTAAGCTACCATCTGTACCAGGGCGAATAAACTCTTTCAGCTCTTGGTGTTTGTAAGATGCCAAAAGTCGGACCCACTACCCGGCGTCTCAGTTGCACAATTGTTTTTATTGTGACTAGTTTCGTTCAACATTTGATCTCTTTTATACCTAAAACTATGATAAAGTAAAATAGTAAATACACAGTTTCCACATATTGGCGACAGGCACAAAGCCGTATCTGTTATCAGAGTAGTCTCCTTTATCACAGATGTTCAGTACCATGCCGGCTTCAGACATTAAAATTCCTCTGCAAGAGACTGATCTAGAACTACATATATATTCTGCAAGCCTCTGTACAGTGAATATCAGAAGTTGTATTGTACCAGTAACCTTAGTTCATTTTTGAAAATTCTTTTCGAGAACTGGGAGAGGGAAATTTTACTTTCTATTTACTATATGCCTCTGTACACCGCTCTACCCTTCTTACCATTTTCTAATAAAGCCTTCTCCAGATATATGTTGCTGATGTGATAATCGCCACACCGTTACCTTCGAATAAAGGTTCACTGAATGTACGGGACACATTTCGTTTGAACTATGTCGTTCTTTTTCTAAAGATTCCCATTTAAGTTGTCCGATCAATGCTGTTACAATTCAGTACGTGCCCTACTGACCTATTACGATTCTATCAGAGCGCCTCTGAATTTGTTGAATGTCTGCTGTCATGCATATTTCATAACGATTTTGGAAAATTATGCTGCAATTGTTCGCACTAGCATCTTGCGTGGGATTTAATTCACATATACACTACATTTCCCGCAAATGTCAGTCTTCAATTCACCTTCGTCAATAGTCATTTTACGCGATCGCCCTACTTCATACAACGAGTTAGTATCTCCCCTAAGCATTTATAGCCCTAGTCGTGTTGAAACGTACTTCATCAGTCTTGTGTTCAGACACAATACAGATTTTTCTTCTGGCCATTCCCAGTATCCCATATCCATACTATATGGGCTACGAATATGAGATCTGTGATTAAATCTGTGACACTGAGGTACTAAGTCTCGAATTGTGTGCCGGCTCCTCTCTTCACAGTGCACCTCAACTTCTGACCATGAAGATTCCATCCATTTTCGGAATCCGAGAGTCGGAAGCTACACCACCAGGAGGTGTTACGAAGCTTGAAAGTAGATGTGATTAACTCAGTGTCAATCTGCTACATTTCCTCTGCGATATAATGCGACCTTCCTGTACTCGCCAAAGGATCTAACTTCATTATCTACAAACTGATTCGTATTTTAAACGCTGGGTGAGATAGTGCAACGGCGGGCTCATAGTCAGGAAGTCAGTGCCTGATGTTTTCATCAGGTCTATCATATTTAGATTTTCCGATATTTCATTAATTACCTTAAAGCAAATACCCGGGTGGTTCCTTTGAAATCCACACTTCCGATTACGTTCCCCGTCTTTCCCCAATACGAACTTGCAATTGGTGTAAATTGATCTCGTTGCTGATGAGATGCAAAAACTTGACCTTTCGAATCGAAAACACATGGCTCCGGATGTTTGAATAGATTGCAGTACTTTTCAGGGAAAAGTTCAATATTGAACCTCGGCAGGCACGGAAGTGATACTTCGTACGAAGGGAGGAAGTGTAACAGAGCCCTTATTATTCGTTGTATACTTAGCGAACAATATCAACTACCATCTCAGACTTCTAATAATTGATAAAATCCTGTGTGAGGAAAATTTATTCAACATGAAGTAACATATTTTATTATTTTTGTTATAATAGAGGAGACTATATGCCGTTACCTCTACGGTCCTTCTTTCTAATCGCAGCACGTAAGTTTCCGAAATCAGTGCACAGTGAACAGGAAGTTTTGTTCAGAAGTTTATATACTGCTCTACGTCATAAGGTATATGCATTTAGAAATGTAATCGCCATGAAACGGGACGCTGGCATGTACAGAGATAGAAAGTCAGCAAGATCCCCAATATCCTCCCGATAATTTGGAGTAGTAGCTACTTAAACGTTAGAAATTACGTCGAGATATTAACATGAAAGAGATGCTCATGGATTGAAAGTTTGAGTGCCACCCACGATTCTTCCTTACTGTGTTCATTGCTGAGTTATGCTTTCGATTGAAAGGTCAACGTTCAAGGTTTCTATATCCACATAGAGGCACTCTCGTGGGGTAGACGAGGTAGCACGTATATTTTTCAGTGTTTAATTTTTTCGGGATACTATTGATATACTTGGGGACTTTTTCAATTGAGTCCCGTTTAACAGAGAATCACCGCGCTAAGCAATATCAATCCACCTCATGTAAGATTACTTAATGCTGTCATTCGGTAGTGTACAAGAGCATAAAAGAACCAATCGCTTCGTATTCACAGCAGAATCCAGCAACGTTCTACAACTGGACTTACACTTTATCAACCCCTCCTAACGGTTCGCCAGCGCTTACACTGTTTCGGTTCTCCCAAAAACAGAGTGGTCATCTCCACCGCAGCAAGGCTTCTTGCGAGTCGAAATCACAATTTCGAAACTCTCGGCTCCACCTTTCCTCGCATCACCTCCCCCAATCTCAGATTCAGTAGAAGTGTGACAGGAAGAAAAGAACTCCTGTAATGGTTTGTCGTGCGGTGTAAACACTGCTTTCCGGGTGGGAAGGTGTGCCGGTCCCCAACACGAATCCGCCCGGCGGATTACTGTCGAGGTCCGGTGTGCCGGCTAGTCTGTGGATGGTTTTCCATCCGCCTCGGTGAATGTGGGCTGGTTCCCCTTATTCCGCCTCAGTTACGTTATGTTGGTGATTGCTGAGCAAATGCTGTCTCCATGTACTCGTACACGTAATTATTCTACCACGCAAACATTTGGGGGTTACATTCTTCTGGTGTGAGAAATTCCTAGGGGGTTCAGTGGGGGCCGAACCACACAATAACTAAGAGCTCGGTGTGGGGCGGTGGTGGGGTCAGTAGACTTCTGTAGCCTGCTGTGGGGTTGTGAACCACTGATGGCTACGGTGGGGACGAAGCCTCTCCGTCGTTTCTAGGTCCACAGTTCAAGACAAGTGATAGTAAGACCCTCAAACGTGTGACGGCTTAAGCATGCTTTCACCACATAACTTAATCATCTGCATTGTGCCGGATCCGTTGCAATAAAAAAAAAGTGAAACCTGGATATTGTTCATTACTTTTTTTCGTTTGTTTCTTTGTTTTACATGATATCCCTATTTCTTTGTAATTACCTGTAAACCAAAAATCTCTGCCGGCAGGTTTGACCGAGCGGTTCTAGGCGCTTCAGTCTGGAATCGCGTGACCGCTACGGTTGCAGGTTCGATTCCTGCCTCTGGAATGGATGTGTGTGGTGTCCTTAGGCTAGTTAGGTTTAAGTAGTTCTAAGTTGAAGGGGACTGATGACCTCAGATGTTAAGTCCCATAGTGCTCATAGCCATTTGAACCAAAACTCTCTAGTTCTGAATGTAAAGTACATTCCTAAGTAAACTGGGAATCCTACCAGATAATGGGAAAAGAACAGGTCTCAACGTCATATACGAGTTGGCTGCATTTTTACAAATTATCTACCCTATTTAGAACAAATTTGAAGAACCTTTTCTGAATTCATGCTCACACAATTTTCATAAAGTGACCTCTTCCATGGAACCTAGTGTGAATTCCGCAAACTTCGAACGTGTTAATCCCAGATCGCACTGGCCATACGTAACATCTTTAATTCTACGCATATAGTTAAGCAGATGCATTCGATGTTTCTACATTTTTGAAAAATACTTGAGTCAAGACAGCCCCGGGTGTACTAAAGCGAATACGTTGTTACTGGATATCGAACCAGGATAATAGTTGTGACATTTCTGAACATTTCCTGGCAGGTAGAACGTATAGCATTATGTCAGCAGGAAATTCATCAACAGCCAGGAAGTAATGCTCCGTGGAAAGAAATGAGGTGTAACAGGACCATGATTATTCGAGTTATCTATGGCGAACAAAATCAACTACCATATCAAACTTCTCATAGTTGATAAAATTATCTGTGAGAAAAATTTATTCGATATGAAATAACACTTACTTCAAGTTATATCTCCAAAAAATACCTACCTGGGGTACTGACTATCTCGCAAAGAGGATCTATGTAAGATTGTGCACTGCACAAACAAAAAGCAAAAGTGCTTCTAACTGGCCGACAAAAAGAATGTAAATAGAAGAATGGGACAATTTACTATGTAACAGAGGCAGTCATTGTAGCCACCGAGTAATGGAGAAAGACATGCATAAGGAATGAAGTCCGATACGACGTTATAATAGAAAACATCCCATTATTCAGGGTACCATAGAAATTTTCTATCTGTAGGGCCGAACAAGTTGGGTCTCCGCTGCTTATACAAAAGGTTTGTATTCTGTTAAACATTACACCATAGCCCTCCGTGAAAATCTGTAGGGCCGAACAAGTTGGGTCTCCGCTGCTTATACAAAAGGTTAGTATTCTGTTAAACATTACGCCATAGCTCTCCGTGAATCAAAAATGGGACATCATTTGAGGTCGTCAGTCCCACAGACGTAGAACTACGTAAACCTAACTAACATAAGGATATCATACACATCCATGCCTGAGGCAGGATTAGAACCTGCTACTACCGTAGCAGCCGCATGGTTCCGGACCGAAGCGCCTAGAACCGTCCCAGTCGCCGGCCGGTGTGGCCGTGCGGTTCTAAGCGAGTTAATTTGGAACCGCGTGACCGCTACGGTCGCAGATTCGAATCCTGCCTCGGGCATGGATGTGTGTGATGTCCTTAGGTTAGTTAAGTAGTTCTAAGTTCTAGGGGACTGATGACCTCAGTAGTTAAGTCCCGTAGTGCTCAGAGCCATTTGAACCATTTGAACCGTTCCAGTCACTTTCACGAAACCTCGTAATTGCTTCGCATCGATAAGTGCGGTCGTGCTGTACTCGAGGAGGTTCGACCACCTCCATTGATGTTGCAGACCCACAATGTCGTTAGAGCATAACTGAAACGTCCGAGGTTGTCAGCAGTGTAAAAGTTTATCAAGTTTATCGATTCTGAGTGGCGGTTGTTGAAATGTTTTTCTCGACCACTCATAACAAAATCGCACGATTTCAATGCTGGGCGCCGTTGTTCTGACCTTCATCGCTGAGACATCTAAAGAAGGGTTGACGTGTGGGTAATGGGAGGGGGTGTACACCTTTCCACCGAGTGACACAGCCACACGGTGGTGTTGGACTGAACTGAGGTGAAATTTGATTGCGTTTTGGCACCATTAACATCTCACGAAGTTCTGAGCTGTGGCCTTTTTCAGCATGTGTCGATACCTTTCTCTTGGAAGAGTGCCAAGACGTTGGATGACCTCTCAGGACGCCGTTTGAATCGTTACAGTGGAAGGTGGTAGACACCTGTGAGTGTAATTTCAAACTTCTGCCTCAAAATAGGTGACTATTATGGGACTTCGAAAATTTGACCAAATGCATTGCGCAGTGTACAATCGCTCCTTAAATGCAATCTGCGAGTAACAATGTGTAGGGTACATTTTGGAACGATGTCATAATATCAGCTAAAGTCGTTGAAAATGTTCGATTTATTGATCGGAAAGTGGGAAACTATTTCATCGTATTTGTGCTTGAATCCCGAGTATCAACAAGTTTGGATGTTTCCGATCCAAGACTGTTTTAATCTAGAAACTTTGTATAAGCAGGAAAACCTTTAAGAACAGAAAATGTATGAGAACATAGTTTCATGTGGTGACCTAACCTTTATTATCATAGCAAGCAATTAATATAAGAAGAAATTGGAAAAACGTGAACAACGAATTTTTTGAAAGGGATGCTTCCAATTTCAACCACAGTGACATACAGATTCATTCACCCATCATTTCATGTGATGTGCTTGAAAGTGGTTTCGCATTTATCCCAGCCAAAATCCCACATCTCGAAACTTCCATCAACTCATAACGCACAAAAAACTTATAATCTTAAAAAAAGAGGAGGAGGAGAATAATGTTTAATGTCCCGTCGACAATGTGGTCATTAGAGACGGAACACAAGCTCGGATCACGGAAAGATGTGGAGGGAAATCGGCCATGTCCTTTCATAGAAGCCATCCTGGTATGTGCCTGAAGTGATTTAGGGAGTCACAGGAAACCTAAATCCGGATGGTTGACCGCGGGTTTGAACTGTCGTCCTCCCGAATGATAGGCCAGTGTGCTAACCACTGCCCCTCCACGCTCGGTAATCCTAAACAACAAACAGAAGTAGGCCTACACTTTTTTACATTTGTATAAAAAAAATTACTTTCGCAGTGGTGTCATTTCGAAATCACTGATGAAATAATTAGTGCCAACTGAAATGTGCTTTACAATAGCTTTAGACATATTAACATGCACTATCATGATGGCTCTAAAAGAAACTACATATCTAAATCTTCTACAATCATGTAGCACGATCTCCGCGAAGACTGTTACTTTGAATGCTGGATGCAACTGGTACAACGCAGTATATTCGTGTACCACTTGATGTCTGTGTTGCAATAGCATGTGTGATTTCATGCGAAAGGCACTGATACTTCAAAGCAGAACTAATAAGTATGTTAGTCTGCGTGGCCCTCTTCCGCAGCAGCTGTTAAAATCAGTTGTTATTGGTTTTCCACCTTAAGCGTACTAAATCTAATTAAAAGAGAATTTTATACCGGATACGTTTCACTTTCATTTATAAAGCGTCTTCCGTGGTTACTGAGTGTTTCTTTGCATTATCTCCAAACTACTGCTTCTTCCCTTCTTGTATTACACGCTGATGTCGAACTGTAACGTTGTGGAGAGCGAGAAATACAAATAACTTCAGTTCGATTTAACAAAAGCGAGGTGAAGTTTTAATAACCCAAATTCAGCGCAAGAAGTACTGCGG
Organism: Schistocerca cancellata; assembly: GCF_023864275.1. Lineage (NCBI taxonomy): Eukaryota > Metazoa > Arthropoda > Insecta > Orthoptera > Acrididae > Schistocerca > Schistocerca cancellata. Next base: position 728,760,967 of record NC_064628.1, on the reverse strand, counting down.
AATGGCAAAAACTACCAAATGTATATGTGAAATGAAGTCTTCCGACAACAACCGTAACAAGGAAGCATTAAGCGGTGATTTGGAAAACATGTATTGAAACACCAGTGACCACGGAAGATGCTTTATAAATAAAAGCGAAGCGTGTCTGCTATAAAATTCTTTTTAACTAAACTGCAGTAGGCTTAAGACGGAAAAACCAATAATAACCGAGAATTACTAAAATTCTGGTGTCAGGCAGGAACCACTGGCGCTCAAAGGATAGTGAGGTACACCGTCGGGAAACAAACGCCGGTGGTGTTGTTAAGCCAGTTATTTGGGTTATCAATTCTTCCGGATATATTATCTCAGCAACGTAAGCAAAGAGGTCTTACCAAATTTGGAAAATAGGCGAGAGGTAGTGGTAGACATGAAGCTGTGAGGGTGGGTTATGAGACTCACCGAGACTACCCTGTTGCTGGGAGCAATGCCAGCAGAAAAGAATGTTTCATGATTCTGTTTCCAGTCCAGTACATAGTTTTAATCTGCTACGAAGTTTCAAAACAGTGCACAGTCCACACGGGAGTTACGTCTTTCTTTCGTCACAGCCCTTGTTCCGCAGTCTCCCGTACATATGATATTTTCTAGTATATTTATAGTTAAATCTTATGTTCATTCACCACAAAATGCTACCACGTATTTCTGTTCATGGCCCAACACATTTTTTACTCATACGCATGAGAGGTTCACTTTACGTTCTTTCTTTATTCGATATTATATTGATTGTGAAGGACAGTTTGAATGACTGTTTCACTATTAGTGAGATCGTTTTATTTCATATCAAGGTAATATTGTTGCCATTGCGTCTACGTGTAAAATCGACGTTACATGATTGATCGAATAGAATTATATATGCTCGACGTCACTCAAAGGGGGGATGGAGGAATCTAGAGTTATGTCAAATATAGAAGTAAAACCTTCAACAACCAACACCACAAATTATAATGTTATTTTCAGTGATCGGTTTCAGCAAATATAAGCTGCCAACATCGGATCTGTAGTGTATATAAATCACAGATTACAATCGTAATGAAGTAAGATACAATAAGGTTCGGTACATATTTCCGCAAAATGTATATACACAACATAACTATGCAAATGTACTGTCTCAAGTCGTGACACATCATTCCTGGAACACGTTGCAAGTGATGCATAGGCATGTCAGGCTCATGTTCACACAACAAATGAATAGAGAGTGTGGATGACAAGTAATAGCAAAGAAGTTATGAACTACTAGCACTGTAATAGCAAATGAAGAGAACTAGGATCATAAACTATAAAGCATAAGAAAAGAGTTGCATTCAAGGGGTTGTCAAAAGTGTGCAGTATGTACATTCAAGTATTGAGTAATCCAAAACTAGAACATCGGGGAATAACAAAACACCATTAAAAATTAAAAGGTTTTTAAAATCAAATATTTTGTAAAATTATAAATGAACATTTTGTGTATCAATTTTGCTACCCACTACCTATATAGTCCGATAGTGAAAAGACAAGTACAATATGGACTGTATATAGCCATTCAATAAGCTTACAGAAAATGACGCGGCGTGTAGGTGATCAGAATGGCGTCACAATGCACGAAGTACATGTAATAATGTATGGAGGTAACAAGGGGGACAACTCAAATAATGCATTCTTAAATAATCAGATGCGAGTCACAGCATTATAGAGAGCAGAAGTAGAAGGAATGTTTAGGTGCCAACGTAACATGGTGCTGAATGTGTTGGTGTTTTGGGTATCTATTTAACACTGAAATTATTAAGTACTGAATAAGTGTACACCAATAACTTGCGTGATAGTGTAATAAGTACAATATCAAACTGGTTGTGTACAGAACCATTAGCTGAAGCAAGGATGTCAGTATAACGATAACATGTGTAGCGGTATATTGTTCTATTGAGATAAAATTTGTTCTGTTGCACAACATATTATATTTATCTTATTTTGTTAATACCATGCTGATGAGTCACTTGCTGCATGTTCTTGGGATGACGTGTCACAACTTGACACGATACACTGTACATACGATGCAGGTGTACTGAGACTTATTTGCATGACGTGTATTGTATAGATACATTTTGTGAAAATATCTACCCCACCGGATTCTATCAGCTCATATTATGACTTTAATGTGAGATCCATATACTTTACAGAAAAGAAGATAGAAACTTAGATTTGCCGAAACAAGTCATCAAAAATCGAATTATAATCAGCGGTCCAGGCTGTTGAAGTTTTTAGCTCTGTATTTAACAATAAGATTGTACTCTATAGGTGTGTGTAGCATGTTATGATATAAAATAAAACCCTCTCAGCAATGGAAAAAGCAGCATCAGCAGAAATCGATCTGGAGTGTTAGAAAACAATGAAATTCTATTATTGTAGTATGGTAATAGCACTAGGCCAACGTTGAAGGGATGTTTTGGTGCCTATCAGATGATGTAAGCAGTATTAGGAGACGAATTATGCACAAAAATATGCCTTCAGCACGATTTAATGCACCTAAAACATAATTCCGAAAGGACGGAAGCACCAGCCGCGATGGCTTGCGGTATATTATCTAGTACGTAAGATTTTTCTCTACCTTTGAGTCGAAGCTATATCACCAAGGTCCAGTGACCCAATGCGCTTGTAGTGTATGGGACTGTCGCTGTGATAATGTCGTTACCCTCCTCTTTGTTAGGAGACAAATAAGAGCTACGTGTTTGGCACGCTCTCAGCATACCCTCTAGAGAGTTACATCGGTAACTCCAACTCAGGACTCCTTTCTTTAAAGGCAATGGGGCTTAAAAAAGTTTAAAACTCGCCTTTGTTCTTTATTTCCACTTCCGAGGGATGAAAATCAGGTTGTTTCACACTCCAAGAACTTCGCGCAGCAATTGGAAGGAACTCCGAAAAAAGTTGCGTTCCGCTCATCTGGTTCAGTGGCCTCTCGTGCCTTTTGTTTGACGGTCGAGGGAGTCGGCGGCGCTGCAGTCGCCTCGTTGTGCTCCAGCGTGCATACCCGGTGGCGGCGGTAGGGGTGGGCGGTGGTGGGTGGGCGTAACGATCACAAACGGCCTGAACCACACCCCGCTCTAAAAGAGCACTCATTTTCCGGCAAGGCCGACATCTGCAAGGAAGTTTTCTTAGAATATATTCGTAACATGTGAATTGTTATATCAACAGCAATTTCTGTCGAAAGTGTGTTATGTGTAGCTGAAATTGAAGGATGCGCAAATACTTTAGATATCGTAGGCACAGTTTGCTGAATATTACACGAGAAGTTAAATTATAGATGATTGTAACTCTTCGAGTTTGATGTTTATTATGTGAATATAAATACGTCAGAGTATATAATCTGCAACCTACCTTAAGGCATGAGCTGGAGTGTACAACGTGAAATGCTGTCGCTTCTCCCCCACTCTATTTCAAATGTTGCATGGAATGGAAGAGTGCTGGTTAGCCACCGTAAGAGCTACGATATTCTTGTTTACCTTTTTTACTCTACACGAGGTAGACCTAGGAAGATGCCACATCTTGGCTGACTCTTCTAGGGGCGTCAGGTGTCTGGATGTTAGTAGTAAAGCATACGCCGTTTCACATCTAATGTAGTGTCTGATACTGGACTACAATTACTGTCTCCCTGTCGCATACACGCTTTGGTTCCTCCCTATTTCATGTATCAATCCTGCATAGTAACGAGAGACCTGTAAGCTACTTTCTGTTTGGGTGAACCATACTTCATGATGATTCTTCCTGTTAAACTCAGTCTTCAGTAAGTATTTAGTAAGTACTGTGGTCATTCAGCTTCATATCGCCCCTATGCCCACTGTGAGACATTCAACGTGTTTGACTGCTTCAGTGGTTGATCGACTGTAGCATGATAAATAAAATGGATCTTTACGGCTATTTGTCCACACATTTGCTTGTGTGCAGAGTGAACTGGCAATCCCTGCACGATGTATCGACCGTCTGCAGGTATTACGCAACGCTACAATCGCTGGTTGATTGGGTAGTTGAGTGCGGGTAAAGGGACTAAATATCAAGGTCATCAGTCCGAAAGCCCAACGGTAGTTAACTCCGAATTAGAGATATCTGCGAAAGACTTTTTCTGACGCTCAAAGCATGCAGTTCGCTACAGTGCTCTGACGTTTCGACTTTTCTGTATACAAATTCATTATCTAAGAACAGTTTCACACAGCATCCAACAAGATCTAATATGTAGTTTCCGTGTATTGTGAATAGTAATAGTTCAGTAACACTCGCCTGTGGTATACACGAAGTTAGTATTTTGCCTAAAGGTTTCTGTCCATTAACGACATGCTGTATTCTAATCAGTAACTATTGCGCTATGAAGTTGGCCCGATATTTCGTACACTTGTATTTTATTCATTAGTTTCCAGTGCGGAGCTGTTGCGACGCCTATCGGAAGTCAACGAACAGGGCCTAAACCTTGCCGCCGATATGGGGGACCATAATGAAGAGCCTATTACTTCTTTCAGAACACAGAGTGACGAAATTTCCCTTTCGTCTCATAACTTTTTCGAAAAATTACAGATATGATAAGATTCACTTTTATTAGCAGCAAATCAAATAACGAATCAGACATTGTCGATAAATTTGGGTCATACACATTATGCAGAATTAGCGTCCATTTTTCGGCGAATATCATCAGGAGAACACTTTAGTCTGAAGCTTTCTATATTATTCATAATCTCCTAGCACAGGAATCTCATATAAGCACTCTCCGTGCTCACGACAGCCGAGCAATGCTTCATGAACAAACAAAATTTTGTAGAATAACGCCAGGAGTTCTACGACACCAATAGAAACACAATGCCCAGAGCTGTATAACTCATAGGCAAAGTAGTTCATCTCATGGGTAGGGTTAAGGTAGTGTGGCCAAACCGTTGACTATATTAGATTGGAATATTTAATACTTCACAGTAGCAGAAAAATCATAAAACTACAATCTTAATAGTTTCAGGTCAGATGAAATTAGTTGTATATATCACTAAGTCTGTTTTCATAAATTGCAAGTTTTCAGCCCCAAGTTTGAGACCTTCTTTTACATGTTAGGTCTGCTGTCATTACGATATATCAACTGCTTCGATTTACCCATCTACAACAGTTATTTAACTCAAAACTCTACTTGTAACATTACGTTAAAACCAACTACAGTCACCATTCTATTATCAAGGAAGATTACTACACCTCGCACCATATGTACTTACCTTCTTAGCTGGAACCATACTTCAAAAGTTATTTCAAAGTTTTCATTAAAATGATACCGAATATGTCAGTTCAGAAAAAAATGTCTCTACTGTAGGATACAGACGGTCTGTGGATCACAAGGACGTACTGCGTTATAATATTTGATGGGAATAAACGTATGAATGTCTGCCATTTCGCCTACTAATAGCGGAAGATAAAATATAATGACGAAATAAATATATATTCTTCCGGAATACCAATGTCACTATTTTTTAATATTGCAGGAAGTCTCCAGAAGAAACAATTTCAAATTTTATTCAAAATACACGTCTCATAGTTTACTTCTTAATGATTCTTGTGGCTGCGTACTAAACACGTTCCTGATAAGTACTAGCGTAATGGCTTTTGGATGTTTCTTATTTCCTATCAGTAACGAAGCACTTTTCTTCCACGGCATAGAATAATAGTGCACTGTTCTGGAAGTTTCTACGTTGCTCTTTAGGGTCTTTTGTTGGGCGGCAAGAATACAGCAAGCACACGTCTTTGAATACCCCAGTTGGTGGACGGGTGTGTCAGTACTACCAACAACAAAGACTCCATTCATGCAATGATGTGTTTGATTGTGGTCCATCGATCCTCTCGAATCAGAGGGGCCATAGGCTCCAACATTTCAGGAGTCATAGCAGTGTGCCATAACCTGGCACCCGAGAGATTGAACAGGTTCGCACGATCTTGCAGGGATCATGGCAGACGCCTCGCCCAACGACTCGACATGCTTTTGTCCGCTGCCCTCTCTCCGTAGGCACTCTGCAGACTCCAGTGAATATCTGCGATTCTCTGGTTTTACACCAAGGGAAACTCAATCACATCACTCTGCTTGGAACGCACCACTGTTGCAGATGCCACTTTGAAAGCTACATATAGCGTCACCAAATGTCTGAAGTTCATGAAATTAAAGGGGTCGAAGAGGGATTAATCGACGTCGTCTCAGAACCAACAAAGCACTTTTTCAACTAAAAATTGCCGAGATATGGAAGTGTTGCATTCTTTGTTGGACGCCCCTATACATATATTGCGATCCACTCTCCGTATAACGACCTTAGAAAGATTTCCGATCACCAACATATCACTTCATGTAACGTGACAACCTTCTGTCCAAGTTAATGAAAGTCGTATTTAATTTAAGTATAAATATTGGTAACAAAGATCTGCTTACTTGAGTTCGTACATGAAAGAACCCCTAAATAAACTCTCATTAAGAAATTAAGTTAGGCCACAACGTATCATTTCGCTTATTCCGTGATTAAACTTCACATAAAGAATAATGCCCATTGATTGAAAGTCACTGGACGAGAATGAACAGTCCGCTCACCTCACACCAGCGTGCTGTGGCGAGAGCAAAGAAGCGACCTGAATATACTTTCTCTATATCATAAATTCTCCTGAGAAATCGTAAATGGCAGTCTGAAGATCAGCTCCAAAGCTATCAGTAATACCTGATGTTTTTTGTTACCACCGAACTTCCAGGCCATTACTTGGCCTGTACCGAATAGCCTTATTTCTGCTTCCACCGGCACGCAGCAACCATTACCAGTAAACACCTGATATGCCGCTAGGGTACGCAACCACCTCTCCCTCCCCCGCCTCCCACACCCACCGACCCCTTCTGGCGACTGGCTGGAGGTAAGGCTCCGAAGATATCGTTTTTCACATAAGGACAAACCTAAGAAACACGGATGTACTGACATCGATCATCATGGAGCGAGGAATAAGCACGCGCCTAAATTTAGAAACCGTCGTGGGAAGAGAGCTGAAACAATAGGCACCTTTCAGTAACACACGACAGATGAACCCAGAAAGGAGGTAATAATCAGAATGGTACAAGCAAATGGGGTATTACTCGTCAAATGAAGGCTATTAGTACCAATTACAGGCCCTAATTTGAGGAAGAAATTTATAAAAATGCTCTTTTGTAGCGCTACTCTATAACAGAGAATCATGGCCGGCCTGCGGCGTAACCGGAGAGACAGATAAGCGAAGCGTTTAAGATGTGATGATACAGTAGGAAGCTGTAAGTTGCGTGGACGTGTAAGATAAGGAGTGTGGTCGTTCTCGGGAAAATCGGTGGAGAACGAAAAATAAGGAAATTACTGACCAGGATAATGGGCAAGATGATACGACATCCGAGAACAATTTTAGTGGTATTATAGAGAGCTGTAAATGGTAAATACATTCTAAGACAAAAGAAAAGGCTCTCCAGCCAGAAATTACCCGAATGGGGCAGAAATCGGTAGATCTAATAGACATGAAGAGGCAAACAAATGATTACAATTTTTTAAAAATTTAATGATATATTCAAGGGAAGGAGCTGCACATACTGAGCAAGAGAAGAACGCTTTGTTCCACCTCAGGCTCTTATGCAAGCATTTATTTGGCTTGGGGTTGATTAACTAGACAGTATGATGTCCCATGAGTTTCTTTTTTTTAAGTCAGTCTGGTGTTATTTGCTGGATTATTCAAATCTCTGTCTTCCTCTACAGTTCTTGCCCTCTACGTCTTCCTCTAGTTCCAAAAACGTTGTTCCATGATGTAAGAGATGTAAAACTATCCCTGCCCCTTTTTCTTGTGAGAGTTTTCCACGTATTCTTTTCCTCTCCGATTCTCTGGAGAAACTCCTCATTCCTTAGCTTATAACTCCGCCTTATTCTCAAAATTCCTCTGTAACACCAAATTTGAAATGCCTCTCTTCTCTTCTTTCTGATTTTCCAACAATCCATGCTCCACGTACATTCTCAGAAATTTCTTCTTGAAGTTAAGTCCAACGTTTCATGCGAGTAGACTTCTCTTGGCCAGGAATCCCCTATCTACCATGGCTACCCAGCTTTTGATGTACTACCTTACATGTCCATCATGGGTTATTATGCTGCTTAAGAAGCATGGTTGCTTATCTTCATCTACGTCGTGATCATCAATAATGATGATAAGTTTCTCTCTGTTCACATTTCAGCTACGTCTCATAACTTCTGCCTTTCTGTGACTTACACTGTTAATTCCATTCAACACTTCCCGCATTTCCTCTTCACTTTCACTGAGGTTCGCAATTTCATCACCGAATCTAATCAGTGATATCCTTTCACCCTGAATTTTAATCCCACTCTTGATCCTTTGTTTTATATCCCTCGTATTTCTTCGATGTATAAATTTAACACTAGGAGCGAGAGGTTACATTAATGTCTTCCTCCCTTTTGAATCCGAGCACTTCATTCTTGGTTTTCTAGTTTTATTGTTCCTCTTGGTTCTTGGACATATTATCTATTACCCACCATTCCCTATTGCTTACCCCTTATCTTTCTCAGAACTTCGAACATTTTGCACTATTTGATATTGTATAAAGCTTTTCTAGAAACCCTATGAAAGTGTCTTAATTTTTCTTTACTCCTGGTTCCATTATCAAACGCGTCAGGCCTCCATCTCTGGTAACTGTACCTTTCCTGAAGTTGAACTGATCGTCACCCAACATATTATCAATTTTCTTTTCCATTCTTCTGTATATTATCCTTGTCAGCAACTTGGATGCATGAGCTTCTTAGCTGATTGTGCGGTCATTTCCTCACTTGTCGGCTCTTGCAATCTACTTAGTTGTATGTATAATGTTTCTTCGAAGGTCAAATGGTATGACTCCAGACTAATACATCTTACGTATCAAAACGAATCGTTTTGTTGGCATCTCTCCATTGAATTTAGAAATTTAGATGGACTTTTATGTACCCCTTCTGTCTTATTTCATCTTAATTCTTACAGAGATCTTTTAAATTTTGATTGTAGCACTGGGTCCCTTAAGTCTTCTCTCCTGTTCCCTTTTCTACAACGTCTTCACACAAGTTTTCACCCTTGTACAGACCTTCGACGTAATCTTTCCACCTAACCGCTGTCTGCAATGCATTTAACAGTGGAATTCCCATTGCACTCTAAATGTTTCTACATTTGCTTTTAATTTCACTGGATGTTCTTTGACTGTTCGGTATTCTGAATAAGTCCTTCCGACAATCATTTCTTTTTTGGTTTATTCATATTTTTCATGTAGCCTTTTCACCTCATCTTTCCTGCATTTCTTATTAATCTCATTCCTAACTCTCTGCGTTCCTGAATTTTTTCTACTTTCTTCTTCGATACAACAGTGGAAGTTACTAGTTTGTTACCCATAGTTTCTTCACAGTTACTCTCTCTGCACCAATGGTTTTCTTTCAAACTTCTGTGATTGATCTTTTGTGATATGTCCATTCCTCCTCAGCGGAAATGCCAAGTGAGGTATTGCTTGTCGCAATATTTCCAGCCTCAGAGATTTTCAAGAGTATGTCTACATTCCTTAATATTTCCGCATGCCAACTTTTTGCTCATCGATTCTTCCTCAGCTGCCTGTTGAATTTATGCCTACTCTTCGCCATTACTAAATTGTGAGCTGTGTCTATATTTGCTCCTGAGTATGGTACAATCTCTGTCTGACCATGAGGTGATCTAATTGATGTCCTCCATATATATCCCGTCCTTTTGCTAGTGATGCCGCTAGTGATTCTTGAACATTCACTACCATTACGTGAAAGTTATTGTGGAACTCAGTTAGTGTTTCTCTCTCGTTCCGAGTACAAAGCACATATTCTTCCGTAACCCTTTCCTCTACTCGTTCCCCTACAACTCATTCCACTCCCTCAGGACAATGAACAACAAAAATCAGATAGCCAAAAATTATAATTAATTATATGCCGATTGCATAGAGAGAACTAGGTATATTTCGTAAGAGATGGATGGATGGAAGGATGAAAGAGACCGAAACAAGTGATTACAATACTTAATCCTAGAAGGAAGGAGATGATATTGAGCAGGACTCATTGGTTGTCAAATACGGCACCCTAACAGCACAACCGTAGGTCGTGTTTATTTGGTGTCCACTTTTGTTGTCCTACATGACCTTGATGCACGTGATCTTACAGTATAAACAGGTTGGCACAAAGGAGGGATTCGTGGGCAGCCACAGGAAAGAGGAACCATGAGTCAAGAAAATCCCGAAAAAAGCTACAAGAGTAGCTAGAAGGTGCTCATAGGGACGTTGATGGCGGCGAGGGTGGTTGTGTGGGACGCGAGTGCAGACGTCTGGGACGTGGCGCGCTGACATGCTGTGGGCTGGGCAGGTACCGTACGTGCTGCTGCAAGGCGGTGCGGCGCAATTAGCCCTCTGCGTGACAGCGGGTGCTCTCTGCCTGCTGCTGGCTGCGTGCTGTGGCGATGTCTGTGGCCGGGCTGTACGGCTGCGATGCCTGTCCCAAGCAATTAGCTACAGCCGTAGGACTTCTGGTGGGGAGCAGCTGACAGCGGCGTATTACGTTTCACAAAATAAATTTCACTTCCCGGTCTCGAGGAGGCGGAGTTTGTGCCTGCCAGAGGCCATCAAGGCCTGTACTCCGGCGTATTTTATTTTGGCGCAGCAGAAAATTGAAGTTTAAGATGACCTTCTGGATGAGTCAGTTTCGAACGAAGTAGTATACTCAACTACTGAGGAAAGATAAAGTTCGCTGAGACTATAGACAGCTCTGTTCAAGAGATATAGACGTCTCCGAAAAGGTAAATAACAGAAGATAGACAGAGGAATAGACATACAAGGAACACAACTGCGATGGAATCTCGGCTACAGAAGAAATTGAACAACGAAAGAAGGAAGTACAGAAATGATCACGAAGAGACACGAATATAAGAACTGAAGTCAATTAGGAATTAATTAAATAGGAAGTGTATAGAGCACAAGTCGATGTAGCAATTGATAATGAAATATGTCATCGCAAGAACTGATTTATCATATAGAAAACTCGGAACGACATTCGTCTAGATTAAAAACGAATGCATCAGCATTAAGCATTGAAGAAGAATACACTGGAAACCTTAGAGCAAATAAATGGATAGCACACATCTGAGGCCACTGTGGTGGAGAGTAGGGAACTGACGAGTAGACAAAAGTAGATAAGTAAGTCGACGTGAAGGCCCTGGATCCTTAATTAGAAGCATGTGAATTAGGTATACTCTTAGGAAATATCATTGCTACCCCAAAGAACCACACGCTAAGTCCAAATGGAAAATGAAGAAACACTTACGTCTATTCGGAATTATACGCAGTGTGAACCAAATGCCCATTTACTTTTGAAAATTGACGGAATAATGTAGGTGGAGAGCTAAAAACAGACACACATTCCTTAATTTATATAGGGTTTTATTGAAAGCAAAAGATGTGCACAAATTGATCAACAGATACATACGCTACAAATTCAAAGACGACGTTCTTTATCACAAATATTCAGACTCTCGGCCGTCATTCATCAATAGTACCTGCAGGAGAGGGAAAATACTGTGAACAACACTGTACAGCATATCTACATCTACATCTACATCTACATCTACATCTACATTCATTCTCCGCAAGCCACCTGACGGTGTGTGGCGGAGGGTACCTTGAGTACCTCTATCGGTTCTCCCTTCTATTCCAGTCTCGTATTGTTAGTGGAAAGAAGGATTGTCGGTGTGCTTCTGTGTGGGCTCTAATCTCCCTGATTTTATCCTCATGGTCTCTTCGCGAGATATACGTACGAGGGAGCAATATACTGCTCGACTCTTCGGTGAAGGTATGTTCTCGAAACTTTAACAAAAGCCCATACCGAGCTACTGAGCGTCTCTCCTGCAGAGGCTTCCATTGGGGTTCATCTATCATCTCCGCAACGCTTTCGCGATTACTAAATGATCCTGTAACGAAGCGCGCTGCTCTCTGTTGGATCTTCTCTATCTCTTCTATCGATCCTATCTGGTACGGATCCCACACTGTTGAGCAGTATTCTAGCAGTGGGCGAACAAGCGTACTGTAACCTACTTCCTTTGTTTCGGGTTGCATTAGTAGGTCTGGTGCAGAATTGTTGTAGAATGTATGTTTTACCATCCCTAATGAAGTCGTATCATCGCGACAGGCTTGCGATTTCAGGTAACCTTACAGGCAATAGTCACACGGAATGAGGTGTGCGGAAATGGGAGGACAAGCATGACGGAAGTAGTGGCTCAGCACGCGGTCCCCACCAAAACATGGGCTGAAGAGATCTTCCACACGTGTAGCAATATGTGGCGGAGCATATGTGGTGGAGCACCGTCTCGCATACAAGCTGTAGTTTTCAGCAGGTGTTTATCATACAGGCTAGGATTGATCTGACTTCCTCTCTAACTACTCGTTTTAACACGTTTCTCAGGGGCATCATTGACGTGTTGCTGTCCAGTGCCATCTCGTTTGGTTTCAATAAAGATTGATTGTCATTGTACACATGTGTATCAATTTTAGTGCTTTTTCAAATGTTAAGTGCATGTAGGTCTCTCTTCACTGTAGGATTGACAGTTACGAAGGATCTAGTAGGGTGAAGCTCACTAAGGCGGCACACCAGGCCTTCAACCAATCCCATTAGTCAGCAGCAACCGCTCGCTGTGGACAAACCTTCACCCCCAACCACAACAACACTGTTCACTTGCACTATGCTTCAGCTTCAGAAACTTTGTTGTCCTTTGGGATCGCGCAATGCGCGCTGAGATTCTTTTTGTTTTCATTTCTTCATAGGATAAGTGTAATATTTTATCTGTCACTACTTCTGATTGTTGTGTGATACTGAACAATGTGAGTGACGGGCCTGTGATGGAGATCCTGACGTATACATCGGTCAACTTTGTATTTCACTATTTATCACGACACAGATATCATATTCACACTGATAACCTTTGCCAACACAACTGTCACCTTGCAACCAAGCACTTCGCGCTAAGCTAAATATCTGTTATCAGAACCTACACCACAAAAAAATGGCGGGAAGAAATTATAGCCAGTGCTCTGTTCTCGTTATCTTTGCGCACATGTAAAGTCGCATGCCACAGCACTAACACTAATACTAACCCCCCCACAAGCACCGAAATTGGCACCATGGGGTTTCGGTAGATGTGAAACAGCGACGTCACTCTCTTGGCTAGGGAACTTCTGTACAGTATCATCTAACAGAATTATTTTGGTCACTATGTGCTCATTTCAACGAAGTGATTACAAGACTTAATGGTAGTTCGCTTCTCAGCGTTAATAAACAACTGAAATAATTGTTGCACGTTTAAAAGCAAGCACGAACGTTATTGTAAAGTTTTATAAAAATATGTGATGAAGGAGTGGCAACGGAAAAGAGAGTGCAAGTATTGTACATATACCAAATATGTGAAGATCATGAGCAATTGTTCATATTTTTGTGTATACAGACAGAATCGGCGAGTGATACTTCGTACGAAACGGCTTCTCACCAATCTGTTGCTGTTGAAAAGACACCTATATTGGCGAAGCGAAGGAGAAGTCTACTGATTCGGTCCCGCACAAGAACGGCGAAACAAATGGCAGTCTTAAAATGGAGGTTGAGATGTTTTCTGAAGAACGTGATGCCAAAGCAAGATTAGCACCACACAAGTCACTGCAAGGCGCACTCACTAATGAGAATGATAGGCGCAGCCACGCTACCCAACATTTCTCCTCGCCACCACAACGGCTGGTCTACTTACGAGTGAGCAAGGGAACGCACGTCACAACTAACAGTCAATGATCAAAACGATAGCATCGTGTTAGATACGCTACCAGTGTATTATATGTCTGAGACAGAACTTAATGTGAACATTGTTAGTCGTCGAGTCAACAGTGTTGCATCAGGTAATACTTTAATATTCAGAGACAGTTGCAACATTTAAAGACAATAAAACGTACTGTTGTAGGTATGGATGACAATGCAAAAGTTTTACACCTCATAGGTAAAGGAGGTACAATTGACAGCATAGAAGATTTGAAAATGTATATCCTTTCCTAAAAAGAGCTACTTTGTTAGCTGAAAGAACAAATAGAGTTTAAGAATAAACTGTTCCGTGACTATTTTCGAAATTCCTTACGCACACAGACCATGGTTTGTTCGTTGAATTTTAGGAATTACACTGACGTTTTAACTGCCTTGACGGTAACGATAACTTCAGTGCGCATCCTCACTGTCTGAACTCTAGCAGAAGTTAGGTAAAGCAGTAAGCAATGAGGACAATAGCCAGTGGAAGCTACATCTGAAGCGTGTGACATGTTAAGCATTTCCGTTAGAACGGAAGTGTGTCCGGTCAGCTGAAGTACTTACGGCCACTGCTCTTATATGAGGTGTGGCTAGAAAAAAGCCGGACTAGTACTGGTGAAACAATAAAACGAATGCAATAAGGCTGAAAGTCGCGTGGCCTGTCACGTGACTCTCGCTCCGCCTACTGCTCGAGTTTCATCTGCCTCCTGCACTCAGTCTGCCTGTGGCGTCTGTTTTAAGTAGTTGACGTTTTGTCTGTGTGTCGGAAAATGTTGAGTGTACAGAAAGAACAGCGTGTTAACATCAAATTTTGTTTCAAACTAGGAAAATCTGCAAGTGAAACGTTTGTAATGTTACAACAAGCGTACGGCGATGATTGTTTATCGCGAACACAAGTGTCTGAGTGGTTTAAACGATTTAAAGATGGCCGCGAAGACACCAGTGATGACACTCGCACTGGCAGACCATTGTCAGCAAAAACTGATGCAAACATTGAAAAAATCGGTAAACTTGTTCGACAAGATCGCCGTTTAACAATCAGAACAGTGTCTGAGTTAACAGGAGTTCACAAGGAAAGTGTTAGGCAGATTCTTCATGAAAGTTTCAACATGAACAAAGTGTGTTCAAAAATGGTTCCAAAGTGTCTCACAATTGAACAGAAGGAACGCCAAAGAATGATTTGTTCTGACATCCTGGAAAACATTGAAAGTGATCCCACCTTCTTACAAAATGTTATTACTTGCGATGAATCGTGGTTTTTTACTTACGATCCCGAAACTAAACACCAATCGATGCATTGGAAAACTCCTGGTTCTCCACAACAAAAAAAAGCACGAATGTCAAAATCGAAATTCAAGGCAATGATGATTTTTTTTTTTTTTTTGACATCAAAGGGATTGTGCACATTGATTAGCGTCCTGGCTACCCTACGTGAGCGAGTACGGAGAAAACGGAACGATTTGTGGAGAAAAAAGTCATGGATCCTTCACCAAGACAATGCCCCAGCTCACAGTGCGTTGTCAGTGAAGACGTTTTTGGCAAAACACAACATTCCCATCTTAGATCATCCACCCTACTCACCTGATTTGGCCCCCTGTGACTTTTTTCTTTTCCCTAAAGTCAAGTCAGCTTTGAAAGGAACTAGATTTGAGACTGTTGAAGCAGTAAAAGAAAAAGCGACGGAAGTAATGTGTGGACTTACCGAAAATGATCTGCAGCATTGCTATGAACACTGGAAAATTCGTATGGAGCGGTGTAGAGACCGAGGAGGAGAGTACATTGAAGGAGATAACATGAAATTGTAAATAATTGTAAATAAATGTTTTTTCCAGCATCAGTTCGGTTTTTTTCTAACCGCACCTCGTAAAGCGGGAATTACGGGTTTGAGTCGCAGTCTAGCAAAAATTTTTCACTTGTCGCTAGTGAATTTAATTCTTTGCCCAGCTGAGGCCGAGATCTGTATTCTCTTAAATCGTGTGTGTATGAATGGTAGATCGGAGTCACCGCCAACTGTATGAGTGGGGTGTCTGTTTGATATCGGATTTAAGTTTTCTTTGAACTGTTCAGCAACGGTATCACCTGAGTCGTAGGTCGGCACTATTATTAATTTATTCCGGTTGTCAATCCCAATCTCTGTCTAAAACTAATTACATTTTGAATTCACAAGGTAAACTACTTCTAACAACACAAACACTCCACCACCAACTGTATTTCATACATCCTTTCTTAGCAGCTTAGGCCTTTGCAAAAATTTGTACTGAATGTCGTCATTTTTCATTGGAGTTACTAAGCATTCTATTACCGCATGGAACTATGGTTTCTTTCTTGTACAGTCAACAATTAACCACTGTAATACCGATTGTTGCTAGGTCTACCCTCACCCTGTGTTTCCCCTGCACACATTAAGACTGATACCGATTCTGTAATTTCCGAAGATCATCTAACCAGAAAAACCATCCAGTTCTCTCCGCCAAGTCCACAGGCCCAGATACTTCCTGCATGTAGAGAGAGGTGTTGCAGTGGATCGCACATTGTACTCCCATTCTAGAGAACGACGATCCAAAACGGCGTCCGGCCATCCTAATTTAGATTTTTCGTTATATCGCTAAATAGCTTCAGACAAATGCTGGGATGGTTCTTTTGAAAATGGCACGTCCTGTTTCCTTCCTCATTTTCACGTAATCCGAGGATGTGCTGCGCTTCTAATAACCTCATTGTCAATGGGACGTTAAACACTAATAGCTTCCACCGCCTCCTCCTATATGTACTGGACCCCTGTTCTGTTAAGTGGAACCCGAAAACCCACGATCCTATGGCACGAGCAGAGGAATCTGTTACTTACACGGACACAGTACGTCTCACGCTCTTATTGAGAGCCTCTATATCAAAGATCCGTAGTCGTTCCTGCTGACGATGGTACTGATGGTGAGCTCAGTCTCCAACTTGCAAGCAGGGCTTTCAATCTTTAACATTGGAGGTAGCCGGCTGAAGCCATAGAGATTCTCGTCTGATTCAAAACAAGATACGTCTTTAGTGCCGGCATGAGCCTCCATATGGAGCTGCATATACCCTGTGCTCTTCATGGCATCTGGAAACATCCATGAGTCCCCCTCAGTAGACAAACTGAACTTCTTCCCCTCCTTTGCAGCCATATCCATATGGAGCCCCATTAATCGCCTAACACTGACGGCTCCAGCTACCAGAAATCCCAGCCTCTGTGACCGTCCAGATACTCCAAGCTGAGAAGCTCGCTCTAGAGGACGAACGACTGCATGTGGCTCAGGATCTTTGTTAGGAACATATAGCACCGAAAATCCATTAATCTTACGAACTGGGCAGGCCACTCAATAAGTAACCCAAGAAAGCCTTTCGCAGCGGGACATACAATGAAACAATCTCTCATCCGACCATGGGTGAGGAATCATCTTGTGCGCAGTGTCTGGGGCGGCCACAGTACTGGAGCAACAGGATGACATGTAGGACGTTCTGGACGTCCCGTGGATCACAACTTCTGGTCCCACACAGTGATGGACGTTGGCAACAACTTGAGTCTGAATGACCAAAATCTACACCTCCTGGATCTCAAATCAAAACACACAGGGAAATCAAGTAAGTCTCTTTTTATTAGCGACCGTATCAACTCATAAACGGAACAACGAGCACCGATGCGCTGCTGCAGAGACGAAAGCAACCACCTAACTGAATGATCTAACAACATGACTGAATCTTCAAACAAAAACAAACGCTCTTCACGATGTAAACAGCAGTATTATGCACTACACAGAATTAAAACGCTGAACTGTATCTGATAAAAACACAGTACAAAACAAAGAACTTATACAGAAAAGGACACATGGTGGCATTTGTACTCAACGTCCTCAATTATTTCTAACATATATTCTAGTATCACTGTTCCCCTGCAGTTATTACTCTGTATAGCTCCCTCAAGTAACATTGAATTTATTTATTGTTATAACCTCTCCCTTCTTCTAGTCTACGTTTTCCACTTGTTCCACTCCTCAACGATTCTTTGGGACAAGTTTGTCATTTCCTATCAGTCGTTTCCTGTCAGTCAGCTTCTAACGGAACTTTTACCATTTTTCGAAACGATCTGTAAAAGAAAGAAGCTTTAAATCTACCACAACGTGGAGAATGAAACGGAATAATCGCGTCTGTAACTGCTGGCTTCCTATAAATTGCAAATCTGTGACTTAAATTTCCATTCATTAATGTAATACCCATGAAATTAACTATATTGTTTACTTCACTTTCATACATTAATTTAACTTGGGATGTAGAGTATTGAATACGTCAAAAATTCTCTTTAACCATTATTGTCTTCATTAAATTATTATGTTGTATTTACAAAATATCATAAATTGTACATAATGAAACCACTTAATTTCAGTTTTTCTGCAACTATTTTCTTCCAAATGGCTGATAAAAATACTAGCTAGCATTCCTGATAAACAATATCCCATTGCTAACCTATCATGCTGCTTTAAAGGCTCACCTTTAAAGGAGAAGTAATTATGTGACAGAATTACTTATAAGAATTTTAAAAAATCTTCAGTCTCAACTGTGCACATATGTCTATACTTAATAAAAGTCAAACTTACAAGAGAAATGTTCTCATTTGCCGGAACATTTGTGTACCAGTTTTCAACGTCTAGCGACATCCATCTGTGGTTTATCTGAACATCCTTAATTTTCTCAACCAAGTCTTCAGTATTCTTGAATGAGATTTATTGCTCAAACACACTGAACTTACTACAAAGTCTGTAAGCAGAACTGCCAATGTAATTAACAGTGGACGTCATTGGATCATTTGCTTTGTGTATGTTATTTTGTGCCCGTAATCAGAGAAAACTTGGATTTATTATTTCCAGGGCTCTACAGGTTTTGTCATCTAATAAGAAAGAAGTTTTTGTAAGTGCCTTTTTGACTTGTTAAACAAACTGTTTAGTGGAGACATGGTGTACGTTTTAGAAAAACCCTTTAACTTTATCACTGTGTTCATCGATATTTAATAACATTATTACTATACTCATCACTACTTAATATAGCCAGGATGTTCCCCTTATCAGCTCTCACAGTCAAGGCCTCATGCTCTTTCACTTTAGAATTACCACTACAATTTAATTCTACATCAGTATTTCTCCTACTCTTACTCATTCTCTTACTCATAGTAAAACATCTGATAACTGATCCTGAGATCAAGTCATGTTGCATCTTATGAATATTACAAAAGTTGAGTGCACTTTCAAATTCCACTAAGATTATTTTAATATGTGTATCCACACCACTCTATTTACAGCATGTTTATCACCATTCAAGAGCAAACTTAATTCATCAATAGTGAAAACAATGTCTGTCTATTAACTACTACGTCTTAGAAAATATAACTACTGATGAATACACCAAGCAGATCCAGAAGGATGTAGGTGGCAGTAGATACTGGGAGATGAAGAATCTTGCACAGAATAGAGTAGCATAGTGAGCTGCATCAAACTAGTCTCAGGACTGAAGACCACAATAACAGCATAGCTATATTCTATCGTACGTACCGTAGGTTGTCTACATTTTAAATTACAGATGACTGGTAACCACAGCATGCATTTTATTATCTACTTCATTACTGATGTAACGCATTGTTATATCAAATTGTTGAGGTTTAAATGTGTTACTGAGTTGCATGTGATCCAAGTAAACCTGTTTTGGAAGACAATCATGATCCTAACATGAGTTCTTAACCTTAAGTTTTACCTATAATCTTTCACTAATGTGCTTTATTGTCTATCCCCGAAGACACATATCACCTACGTCGATTTGCAGTAAGATTTTGGATCATGTACTGTGCTTTTTAACATAACGAATTTCCTCGAAGAAAACGATTAAACGATAAATAGCATGGATTCACATACATGTGAAAAATAAACAGCTCTTTATTTACATTAAGCAATGAATGCTATTGAAAGGAGTCTTGAGATTGCTTCCATACTTCTAGATTTCCAGAAGGCTTTTTGAGTCGTTCATGAGCGACTTCTGATCAAAATGCATGCTTACAGAATATCGTCGGATTCCTGATTTCCTGTCAGAAAGATCACAGTTCATACTAATTAACGGAAAGTTATCGAGTCAAACAGAAGCTATATGTGGCATACCCCAAGGAAGTGTTGTAGATTATTAACTGTTCTTAATCTGATAAAGAATTTCGTCTGAACAGCCATCTTAGATTATTGGCAGATGATAATGTCATTCACCGTATCGTAAGGCAACAGATTATTAAAACCTGTTGCAAAATTCTGTGGCAACTGACTCAAAATAAAGAAAACTGCTTTGTCATCCATATGAGTACGAAAAGGAGTCCGCTTCATTTCGGTTACACGGTAAATCACACAAATCTGAAGAACCTGGATTCCGGAAATATCACGCAGGTAATGTTGCGTGGAAAGCGAACCAAAGACAGCGATTGAACGACAGCATAAATACAAGGTTCAGCAGGTTTACTAAGGAATCTGCCTAATCTACGACTGTACGTCCTTTTATTAGAGTTCTACTGTGCTGTATGGGGTACTAATAGGATTGATAAAGAACACCGAAACATTTCATAGAAAGACTGATCGTTTTCTATTATCACAGAATAGGGAAGAGTGTCACGGATACGATAAGCGAGATTTTGTGGCTATCGTTAAAACAAATGCGTTTTTTGTTGAGGCAGAAATTTCTCACGAAATTTCGATCAAATTTTTCCTTCGAATGCGACATTGCGTTGTTGACGCCCACCTATATAGGGAATAATTATCATTGTAATAACACTGAAAGAGTCACAGCTCGCACATACGATTTAAATTTTGGAAATTTGTACTAAGTTCTTATGACACCAAACTCCTGAGGTCATCGGCCCTTAGGCTTACATGCTACTTAATGTAACTTAAACTAACTTGCGCTATGGACAACACACACACACACCCATGACCGAGGGGGGGGGGGCTCGAACCTTCGACGGGACGAGCCGCTCGAACTGTGGTAAAACGCCCTAGACAGCACGGCTATCACGCGCTGTTCGTTTTTTGTACACGCTGTTTGGTAGTGGCACAATAGGCAGATCACTTGAACGTGGTTCGGTAAACCCTCTTCCATGCACTTAATTGTTATTTGGAGTGTAGTAATGTAGATGCAGATGTAGATGTAGAGGTTGACTCGTGAGAAGAATACGTGGTGTGCCTCAACAAACCAGTCGGAGGACTGATGATTAAGAAATAGGAAAAAGGTTCATAAATTTAACTCTTGTAAAAAATGAGCTATAGCAGCTAATATGGATCCTTTACAGAAAAGTACACACTATTATCGGCGTTCGGGATCCTTCCGAAACATATGATTCTTGATTGATTACCGCTTAGGATGACAAAGAATAGATCGCTATGGCCCGGCACCTCGGAATAAGCGTCTCGGAAACGGAAGAAATGATCAGCTATTTGCATGGTACCGCCACGAGCATCTATAGTAAGTGGCTGAACAACAATGAAACTGTGGGAAGGTGACACACCTTATCATACAACATGAACGTCGAAGGTTTGCCACATCTCTAACGGAGGGCAGGCGTCAATCTGTTTCAGATTTGACGACAGAGTAGAGTGCTGGAGCAGGCAGAAGCGATTCGTAGTGCACCCCACGTTGCTGAACGTGGGGTTACAAATTAGACGCCCCCAACATGTATCTGAGATGATCTACTGTCTTCAGAAGTTACGACTGCAGTCTGTGTTGGATCCATGGGAATTTGTAGCCTTACGTGAAAACTCTGACGCTTTCTTGTTACAATGCGTCGATGGATGTGTCGGTATTAGGACTGTTGATATTTCTAAAAATATCGCCATTCCTATATATCGATATTTAAAAGGTATTATCGGCTCCCGACATATCGAGAGGAAGAATTGTTACATCCACATATCTACCGATACTGGAGGTTTTACAGCTGCATATTAAAATATTGATTTATTATTAGATACTCTGTACATCAAAAAACTAGCAGCCTGTCTATCCCCTAATATCATGAACTGGTAGGAAAAGTATGCACCTTCACGCTTGGCGCTAACCATTTTGCTAACAATGGCAACTGTATGTAAGTGGAACAGCAAAATGTGTACGATGGGTCCGTCGCCCGTTTCGTGACATATCGGATTTGTCTGGAAGACATTATGTCGACTTCACTGCTTTTTCATTTCTATCAGCGCCAGCGACCTAGCAGCTGTAGTGACAAAATTGCGTGATTAAGCTAAACGTTGCAATTTCTGTTAGTAGCACCAAGCGCCGATTACTTCAACATTTACCATCACATGTCACTGCCCACCGCAAAGACCAATCTTGACAGATCTTTCTTCACCATTTTCAGCAACTGTTTTTTAAGAATGCCGCTTGAATTTCTTCACATCGGAAAGCTAGTTATTGCACTCACAAGGCCACCCTACTCCCCTGCCGCCCCGCCGTGCAATTGGATTTCTTTTGTTGTTTGAAAGATATAACAGCCACTTGACTGTACAATACATTTTATTCCACAGTCTTTGTTTCATACTTAGGCCATTTTCTAGTGTTACAAGCCGAAGGTCGAACTCTAGATTGTGGAATAAAACTTGTTGCACTGTCAAATGGCGGTTATATCTTTCAATAAGTTTTATATGACTATGGCTCCACATCAAAGCTAAATCATTAAATCTTCTGTAGTGCCACATGTACTTGCTTCACACAGTCAAAGAGAAACACTGAACGTGACGAAAACTCAAACGGAGTCTGCACACAGTAAAAGCAAAATTATGTTCCACTAGAATTTCAAAAGAATGACCTCTAATATGTACCGAAAGTTCTGAAACGAATATAATATAAAATAAAAATATCGGCACTCAGCATAGCTAATTTGCTATCGATATTTTGATATATGGCGAAAATAATGTCGCCGATCAATGTAGATTTTTTTGTGTCTAGTGTAACTACATGTCGTTACATCGATAAACTGATACGTCAATATAGCGACGTCTCATAAACGGCTCTGCTCTATATATTCCGTCATCCGGACATACAGCTGCTCGAAACATGCACTACGCCAAGTTCGTAGGCCGAGGAAGACAGAATTGTGCGGATGGGGTCATCCACCTAGGCTTCCATGTGACCTGTGGTAGCAATCTGTGAACTAGGTCACCATTTTTGAGGACCAGTTACCTCTATTGTTGCTTGGTACCTTCCACGACGGTGATAGCACCTTCTAGAAAGATATCTGGCATCACAATGCCGCAGTGGTGCTAGGCTGGTTTGTGGATAACTGCAGTAAATTCAGTTTGATGTCTTGACTACCAAATTCATCACATGTGAAGCGGAAGAAACATACCGTATGGGTGGCATGGGAAAGGGGGGGGGGCAGGGGCGGCCGCTATCTGGCGCCAATTGTGCCCAAATATCACCAGCTCGTAATTTACGGGAATGACGAAACATGGCCTCTTGCCTCATTTCTCCAGAAAACTACGAAGACTTGTAGAATCTACGCTAAGGGGAATCGCTGCTGTATTTCGTGCCAGTGAGAGACCAACGTACTATTAATTAGGTGGCCACAACATTTAGGCTCATTATGATACATGGTGGTCAGAAAGAGCCTGAGGATCTAGTGAAAGTGTTCAAAAAATGTTCAAATGTGTGCGAATTCCTAAGGGACCAAACTGGTGCGGTCATCGGTCCCTAGCCTTACACACTACTTAAACTAACGTATGCTAAGAATAACACACACACCCATGTCCGAGGGAGGACTCGAACCTCCGCCGGGAGGAACCGCCTAATCCGTGACATGGCGCCCTAAACCGCGCAGCCACTCCTCGCAGCTTTAAGACTGCTGCAGTCTAGGTTGTGTTCTGAAATAGTTGTTAGGAAAATTATACGTTGCGCCGTTAATTAGCATTGAAGTTTGCCACTCAGACCGTTACGCACATAAATTCAAGCGTCCTGTAAGATATAAGTCAGTTTTACTCAGAGCGCAGATAATAACGCAAGAGAATGCTGAGACATTTGCTCGGCCTCGACCATTACTATCGTCCCATGTGCAGTTTTTGTATTGTTCTTTTGTTCGTTTTTAGGAAACCCGACGAACTACGCATTTGGTGACAACGTTTATGGCGGGCCACTTGAATTTGCGCTTGGAAATGCCTGATTGGCTAACTTCAGTGATAATTCATGGTAAAACTGCGCAACTTATAGAATTTTACTCAACAGTTGTTTCTCAGCACAACTTATTCTGCAACTTCCTTACAACCTTTTCAGACTTTTTCTGACCACCCTGTACACTACATATATGGACTGATACAGGGGGTGTTTAAATGTCACAAATTCTTAAGGTAGATACTCGTGGTTCTGGCTGAAACGAACGTTTCGCGGTCGTTTCTTTTTCTTATTACTTGTTTTGATCTCTGCATTTTATCCTCTAACTGTTCTTAGATACCGCAATTACAGTTATCGTCTAGATCAGCCGTCCTTACATACTGTTTGAACATTTTTCCGGAAGCGTGGAACGTAAGCAACGTAATGAGTAAAAAAGCGGACATGATATTGCACTATGCCTTATTCAACTTCGTTAATCGAAGGACTTGTATCATATTCGTGGATGGGCATTAGAACGACTCATATATTGTGTGCATCTTCGTCCATCTGATTCTATTCTTCGTCTTAATTTAATCGTTTAGATTTCTATTTGTTGGGATTCCTGTTAATTCTACTCCGTAGACAACATCCAGTTCTTAAAGTGGCGCGTGTCTTACGCATGTGAACAAATCCGATGGGTAAAGGGTGTGTTCACATGTGACTTTTTTTCAATTCTGTAAGAAATAGAAGTGCATGATGTGTAAAAATCACATGGAGCAACTACTGCGGTGTCAACAGCTAAATGGCTACCACAGGGCACATTTCTCCTCATTTTAACGTGTACTTTGCCTCCTGATCAAGGTTTATGTGATATGTTTCTTTAATTTTCATAGGTAGAATCTCCTGTAAGACTACAGATCACACTGTGTATATTTTTGGAACAGTCTTCCCAAACAAAATACGATCTTAATAACCTACCTGCCACTTCATTTAGCAAAAGAATAGTAGTATGCGGCACTAGACCGCTCTCGTTTAAGATGGGGCAAAGTAGAAAAATGCGTATCAAGCTGGCCACGACCCATCCTCTTATTTTAAAAAGTAAGGGGATGTAGGCTGAGTACCCTGTTTGCCCGTGGTTACACACTAGTGCCGAATTATATGTAATTTCCCTCTTCCTCTCAGGGTATTTATTAGATATTTCACTGAAAATTTTCAACTACGAATACGACATCTTTTCTACAGATAATGAATGTCGTCGAAACAAGTAAAACGTTACATTAAAAGAGTGAATATAAAATTGCCTTCCTACAGTATTCCGATCCACGCTGGATTTAATTGTATTTATTGTAACAATATTACGAGACAGTCTGCATACCGTTGGCGGCAGGAAACTTCGTTCCTCAGGAGACATCGAATACGACTATGTGTAGCAGAGAAACTGTGGATATCTGGTCACAACAAGAAACCAAACACATATTCCGAATAAAACTAAAAATTTTTGAGTACTTTCTAGATCTTCTGATGACGGTATATCTTCACAAACCTTGGATGACACACCATAAAGAAGTAGACCAGTGGGAGAAAATTCTCCGTTGCCTCTAATTTAGTGTTCTGTGTTGGATAATTTGCGCTCCAGATATAGAAATTTCAGTCCTCGTACTAATTCTTTAAGTCACATTCGACGGGAAGAAACTGTATCCATTATGTGGTTTTTTCCTTTCTTTGTAATTTTTCGTCCGTAGCAACTTCAAACATCGACAAGACATGTATTTTAAAACGCCAATAAATTCGGGAAAAAAGGTGTATACTGCCGGAGGAGTAAACCGAAATTATTCCCAGGAATTATCATTATCAGTTCACGTAAAGCTTTATCAGCTGTTGTAGCTAAGCACCTGAAGGATAATTTGGAAAATAATCCGAGTAGATTTCCCCACCATGTTATAGTTCTGGATGGAGATTTTAATTTGTCGGATATTGACTGGGAGACCCAAACGTATATAACGGGTGGCAGGGACCAAGAATCCAGTGAAATTTTTTTAAGTGCTTTATCTGAAAACTACCTTGAGCAGTTAAACAGAGAACCGACTCGTGGCGATAAGATATTAGGCCTTCTGGTGACAAACAGACCCGAACTATTTGAAACAGTTAACGCAGAACAGGGAATCAGCGATCATAAAGCGGTTACTGAATCGATGATTTCAGCCATAAATTGAAATATTAAAATGGGTAGGAAGATTTTTCTGTTTAGCAAAAGTGACAAAAAGCAGATTTCAGAGTACCTGATGGCTCAACACAAAAGTTTTGATTCAAGTACAGATAGTGTTGAGGATCAGTTGACAAAGCTCAAAACCATCGTAGAATATGTGTTCTTGAGTTTGTGCCAAGCAAGATCGTAAGAGATGGAAAAGATCCACCGTGGTACAACAACGGAGTTAGAAAACTGCTGCTGAAGCAAAGGAAACTTTACAGCAAACATAAACATAGCCAAAGCCTTGCAGACAAACAAACATTACGCGAAGCGAAATGTAGTGTGAGGAGGGCTATGCGAGAGGCGTTCAATGAATTCGAAAGTAAAGTTCTGTGTACTGACTTGGCAAAAAATCCTAAGAAATTTTTGTCTTATATCAATGCGGTATGTGGATCAAAACAAAATGACCAGTCACTCTGTGACCAAAATGGTACTGAAACAGAGGATGACAGATTAAACGCCGAAATACTAAATGTCTTTTTCCAAAGCTGTTTCACAGAGGAAGACTGCACTGTACTTCCCTCTCTAGATTGTCGCACAGATGACAAAACGGTAGATGTCGAAATACACGACATAGGGATAGAGAAACAAGTAAAATCGCTCAAAAGAGGAAAGGCCGCTGGACCTGATGGGATACCAGTTCGATTTTACACAGAGTACGTGGAGGAACTTGCCCCCATCTTGCAGCAATGTAGCGTAGGTCTCTAGAAGAGCGTAGCGTTCCAAAGGATTGGAAAAGGGAACAGGTCATCCCCGTTTTCAAGACGGGACGTCGAACAGATGTGCAGAACTATAGACCTATATCTCTAACGTCAATCAGTTGTAGAGTTTTGGAACACGTATTATGCTCGAGTATAATGACTTTTCTGGAGACTAGAAATCTGCTCTGTAGGAATCAGCATGGGTTTTGAAAAAGACGGTTGTGTGAAACCCAGCTCACGCTATTCGTCCAAGAGACTCAGACGGCCATAGACACGGGTTCACAGGTAGATGCCGTGTTTCTTGACTTCCGCAAGGCGTACGATACAGTTCCCCACAGTCGTTTAATGAACAATGTAAGACCATATGGACTATCAGACCAATTGTGTGGTTGGATTGAAGAGTTCCTAGAGAACAGAACGCAGCATGTAATTCTCAATGGAGAGAAGTCTTCCGAAGTAAGAGTGATTTCAGGTGTGCCGCATGGGAGTGTCGTAGGACCGTTGCTATTCACAATATACATAAATGACCTTGTGGATGAAATCGGAAGTTCACTGAGGCTTTTTGCGGATGATGCTGTGGTATATCTAGAGGTTGTAACAATGGAAAATTGTACTGAAATGCAGGAGGATCTGCAGCGAATTGACGCATGGTGCAGTGAATGGCAATTGAATCTCAATGTAGACAAGTATAATGTGCTGCGAATACATAGAAAGGAAGATCCCTTATCATTTAGCTACAATATAGCAGGTCAGCAACTGGAAGCTGTTAATTCTATAAATTATCTGGGAGTACGCATTAGGAGTGGTTTAAAATGGAATGATCATATAAAGTTGATCGTATGTAAGGCAGATGCCAAACTGAGATTCATTGCAAGAATCCTAAGGAAATGCAATCCGAAAACAGTACGCTAGTTCGCCCACCGCTTTAATACTGCTCAGCAGTGTGGGATCCGTACCAGATAGGGTCGATAGAAGAGATAGAGAAGATCTAATGGAGTGTAGCGCGCTTCGTTACAGGATCATTTAGTAATCACGAAAACGTTACGGAGATGATAGATAAACTCCAGTGGAAGCCTCTGCAGGAGAGACGCTCAGTAGCTCGGTACGGGCTTTTGTTGAAGTTTCGAGAACATACCCTCACCGACGAGTCAAGCAGTATATTGCTCCCTCCTGCGTATGTCTCGCGAAGAGACCATGAGGATAAAATGAGAGAGATTAGAGCCCACACAGAAGAATACCTACAATCGTTCTTTCCACGAACAATACGAGACTGGAATAGAAGGGGGAACCGATAGAGGTAGTCAAGCTCCACTACGCCACACACCGTCAGGTGGCTTGCGGAATATTGATGTAGATGTAGATGTAGATGTAGGCATCACATACAAACCAATGTTGGAAAAACAAATACCTAACACTAGAATTGTTATTGAGCTGGAATCTTTTGTGTCAAATAGTAGCTGTAGTATTATACGACTAATGTCCAGTCAGGAAAAGAGTGAGGAATCATCCCAGGGCACAAAATTCCCATATCTGATTACACGAGGAAGCTAAGATTTAAAAAAAAAAAAAAAACAGGATAAATTTTTATGATTTGACGACTAGGATAAAGCATTCGACAACGTATATTGGCGGAAAGTGAAAGCAACTACTAAACACAGATAAAAATAATGAGGACAAAGAGGGTTAATAGCAACTTCAAAATCAGAGACCAGCATAGAGCTAAAGTGAAAGATTTGTGCTAACGGTTCTCTGATAGAGAAATAATGCATGGGGGATGTAAGAGACAGTACAGCACAAGCAAGAAGGAGTTTCCTTGAAAAAATTAAATTATTTGTCTCAGGCATACGACTTTACTAGAGGAAAAAGTTTTTAAGAATGTACGTCTCGAACACAGAGCTGTATAGAAATGTATGGACTGACAAAACCTGAAAAGAAGGGAATGGAAGCATTTAACATCACTTACAGAAGAATGCTGGAAATTAAGTGCTATGATGAGGTAAGGATTGTGGAACTTCTGAAGAACATCGTCGAGGAAAGGATTACGTGGTAAACACTAACCTGAAGAAGAGATAGCAAAGCATGCTTTGTGTTAAGACATCAGGAATTAGCTTCCATGTTAGAAGAGGGAACTGTACAGGGCAAGTAACAACTATAAAGAGCGACAGCGGCATGCCCGGCAACAAGTAATCGGAGGTATTAGCTATAAATGCAAGTTTAAAATGAATAGGTTGGAACTGAAGAGAAAGTAGTGGAGGGCAGTTTCATATCTGTGTCTCATGACTCAAGAAAAGAATCGGATGGAGCATAAGAGACCGAATTCTAGAGCCCCTACCGAATCCGAGTCCATTATCATTGCGTCACTAAATGTTGAAAGTCAAGCTCTGTTTGATAAAATGAGACGTGAAACACCTCTGAATCTTATGAATGTAAATGTGATTTTTCACAATGCTCTTTACGTAATTTACAACCCAGCTCTACGTATCTGCAATTAGAGATGATGCAAGCATTGGTTTAAACGTTTGCTAATCAGACCACGATTTCAGTCCCATCTCTGCTCAGTTTTGTCACATCGCACCTCCTCACATCGCATTCATGAGGTATTCATGACCAATACCACACAATCAGCGCCTAACGATCAATACGTCCCTGATGACGAATGGGATTTGACGTTCCATACACTTAACGAGATAGCAACAGCATTTGGAAGGATGCTTATTCATAACCGATCAACACTCTCGTATGCAGTGGTAAATGGCAACGAATCTTAATGGTTTTTGAATTGTAGCTTACATGAGTGAGAAACTATCTGCGTGAATCAATTATCTTCATATGAATCTTCAGTAAGGGTTCCATATTGATACATTTGTGCGTGATAAGTTGAGCTACAACATTTTATTCAAGATCCCACAGTGTTTATCCAGCACTCTGAGGAAATTTCAGAGAGAGAATGATGAGTGTACTGCAAGAGATACCGTCTGGACGAGCGTAACAGGCACTGAATATGTATTTGTGGAAGATCTAACCCCATACTTAAATTGGAGCCCATTATCTAGTGTCACATGGTTCGGTACACAGCAATTATTAACCTGGATAAACATTTCAGGAATGTTCAGAAACTATATCGCATGTAATTTATTAATTGATGTTTCCGTGATATGCCATATTTTTCATAGTGACTAGTTTCGAATATCTCAATTCTATCTGAAACTTTTACCTGCATTTTTAACACCTGACTGCAAGTAATTTCGATGGAATACGTAGCATACTTGTTTTTACATCAGATCTAGTAGTCTATAACAAATAGCGTTTGAGTTATGATTGTTTCTGCGTTACAAACAAATAAAGCTACGTATCGATTTCTGAATGTGCAAAGGGGACCATAATAGGGATTAATAATATTTCTTACATAGACCTGTTGTAAGAAAAATCTGTTACATGCAGTCAAATATTACACAGTGAGTAATCATTTAAGAGTAAACTAAAATTTTCGTAACTAGTCACTAATATAAATATTGTATGCAGCTGTGAGGGAAACCTTAGTTAATAAATCACAGGGAAATGAGTTTCCCATCCTGATACCAACAAAATATTGGCATTGTACAAACAGTACAGTTTGTGGCGTATCGCAAAAGCCGCCAAGCGCCGACGAGACGCGGCAAAACACCGCCGTCGGGTTGTTAGCCGGCTCAGTCCCTCCGACTTCACGACTTCCGCCTGCATCATTTGCAGGGCGACCTGCAGAGGGCCTTCGCGTGCTCCGGACCACAGTACAGAGGGCGTGTAAGTCAGAGAGAGAGATCGCTCGTACCACGAACCTTATGGTGCACCCACCAATGTCAACGACAGTCGGTCAGGAAAAAGTGTACCCGCCATGCGGGTATTGAGGACTGGGTCCGCGATGATCACAATACTATGAAGATGATCCGACCACTCACACCGTTTTTTTACAAGCAGGAATCTAAACCCATCAACGAAATTAAAAGCTTATAGGGTAACGGCACAACGCTCCCTGCTGTACAGCTCGACGTCTTGGGGAAGAACATGTGACTCTAATATAGGAGCTTGAAGTGGGGCCTAGGACCTCGAAGATGGGACAAGACGTGAGGAATGTACCAGCTTACTGTAAAAAAATACGTCGCTGAGAAGATGAGAGACCAGGCAACTCGTCTCTTTCACAAATTAGTGAGTATCGGGGAAATGTTCACCAACGCGAGACCTAGGGCTAGGATCTTCCACGACAGTGACACAAATACACGGTGATCGAGCCATTATTGCACCCCTGCAGGACCATCGAAGTTGATGCCATGTTCAGTTATTCTGTATCTCAGACGTAAATAGTTAATGTCAATCACTCGTACGACTACCTAACTAACACCCTCACAAAACTCAAAGACCCATAGAGAGCCCAAGTCCCTTTGGAAGACAACACACAATAAAGCGAAACTATTTCTCATACCTTACCATCCCAGAAGAGAAAATCGCTAAAGGTATTCACTCATTGGACACAATATGCAAAATAAAAAAAAAATAAAAGAGAAAAGCGACGATCACGGCAGTTACGACGCAGCGAGCCAAGAGAGGAAGTCTACTCCGGACCCAGCATCGCCGGCCGTATGCCGCCGTCGCCGCCATGGGACCTCGGAACTCGCGGGCTGTTGGTACCTATCAGACTCACTTGGCATGACTGTAGAAACTGCGAACTCGTACGGACTGTAACTAAAGTGTTAATCTGTTCTAATGTGCTCCGCTCAAGGAAAGCCAGGAACTGTGAAAGCCTTTCTTTTGTGGTTCCAAATATTAAAGTTTAGTTGTGACCTTATTTCCCTCTTAAGAAAGAGTTACAAAGTTGGTGACTTGTTTCCTTTGGCCGGCTGTTGTGGCCGAGCGGTTCTAGGCGCTTCACTCCGGAACCGCGCTTGCTACGGTCGCAGGTTCGAATCCTGCCTCGGGCATGGATGTGTGTGATGTCCTTAGGTTAGCTAGGTTTAAGTAGTTTCTAAGTCTAGGGTACTGTTGACCTCAGATGTTAAGTGCCGTAGTGCTAAGAGCTATTTTTGAACTTGTTTCCTTTGACGACCAACGGAGACCGTTTATTTTCTTTGTGTTCTTAAATACACAGTACGATGTTCATGCTCATGTGTTTCTTGTAGAAGTGTTGAAAGTTCAGCATACTTCAGTTTGCTGTTGATACAAATACATTAATCAAGTGGCTGAACACAACCGTACTACAACATATCGTAGCCGAATATGTCTATTATTTGTACCCAGCAAAAAGACTAAATCCGTGCCTGGCACTATACAATTTCTTGGCACTTTTGACGTACTGGACCTGTATGAGATGTCCATCCTAAGATAGTAAGGACAACTGCTTTGGCACTGTGCTATTCGTCTCCCCAATATGCTGCACCTCTACCCTACAAATCTTCTCAAGCTAAAAAGGTCAGTACTGCCTTGAATGAAAACGCAGGGTAATCACAGACTGCCTGAAACCAACAACCAACCAGATGTTCACGTGCAGACACAGGCCCGCTCGAGATCAGAAGTGAACTGTATGCTAATATAGAAATGCAAATCTAGCAATACTTCAGCCCATCCCCGCCATGAACATCAATCACCATCATCTCGTCTGAAGTCCAGGAAGAACATCGTACCGTCTTCTCCTCCACTTCAATCAGAATAAAAAGAAAGCCAGAAAGTAACAAGAGGAACAGATGTTTCCTTATATCAGAATTGGAGAAGAGTTGACACGTGCGCATGAAGTGGGAAGCTGTACGTGGAAGTCCGTCAACAGACTACGCAGAGACTTTGCAAGATCCAAGAACAAATTTAGGAAATGGGGCATCGCGCAAGCTGGAGACTCACTGTTTCAATGTGAAGTGGAGCAAACTTCTAGTCATCTGGTAAAGTGCCGCCGTTGGCCAGATTCATGCCGAGGGTTGTAATTGTCCCTGGCTAGAAGCAGTGGCATCAGTGTGGACAGATGCTGAAAACAGCTTGTATAAATATTGTATAAAGTGGAAATATTTGATTATATCCTTACATGTTCTGTGTAGTTCTTATACCAATGTTTTACTTTCTTGGTAATGTATTGACAATTGATTAATTTTGTCCATATGTATTTCGTATTCTTTATGTTCGATAACCATTTTGTTTGATACTTCTGACAGGAATTGGAAACAAACGGGTATAATGAACTGCACTTCACACAAAAATGGTTACTTGTCAAACTAGACACTGAAGATTATGTGTAAAAATTCAGATGGGTGAAAAAAAGAAAAAAACTGAGCCTATACATAAAACTACAAATAAAGAAATAGTATCTGCAATAGTTTGCAGAGTATGTTTCATTTTGTTATTTTCTTCTTCTATTTTTTTTCTTGAACCTTTCTCCTGCATCCGCACAGAGTTAGCATGGCTATGAAAGATATGGTATGGGTAGCTTGAGGCAGAGCCTGATGCTCTTCGTGTCTGTACCCCAATAACACACTGGACAGAATACGTGCCTGCAAATGGTGTTATTCTCGAGAAAGTGATGAAAATCCGTTTAAATGAATTAAGGATCTTGCATACAGTGTTTCATAATTCCTTTGGACTGCTTCTGTAAAGTTATAAACTGTAATGCTATCTCGTGGCTAGTTGCGGCATTACAACTCTTGAAATTTCAACAACAACCGTATAGAAGCTCAGAGTGCTAGCTTCACGGCAGCAGGCGTTCTGATTGTGGAAGTAACAGTACATGTCTACAATTCGTCGAAAAATGGCGCTAGAGCAGTGTGGTGACATCAGGTTTTTTCAGTTCTCCATCGTTTGTGGATGACATTTCACAAAATTCGAGCAGACGGCGAGACAGGTTCCAGGTTGCTCCTCCACGACAATGATTCCCAAAAGTGAAAACTGGAAACAAGGTTTTGGCCAGAAAATGGATCACAGTCCGGAGTCACCCACCGTATTCGCCGGACTGGGCCTCAGTAGACTTTGTTCCCTTAATTAAAGCTTGCAATAAAAAGATATCGTTACGATGTAGTTGAGGACATCCAAGAGAACTGTACTGCTGTACTGAACTAATTCCAAGAACGGACTCTAGTTTCTGTTTCAAACCACTATTAAATCGATTTTAGATGTATATGATTTAGGGGAAGCTATTTTACATAAGAACACTATTTTTGTGAATGAGATCCGAGAGTTTTATTTCACTTAGCCCCCACTGTTTAAATGAGATGGATACCAGCCCGTTATTGACCTAATGTGATTTGGGAAGCAGCGTAAGAACAACACCCAGGCTGGCTAGCACACTGACTTCGTAGTTAATCCTCCGGACAGGTACTGTCCAGGACACGGCACTTTAACACGAACAGCTATCCGGACGGGTATGCTGCATTTCGTTATTTTAAACATTATCTTTCACATGTCTACTTATATAATCGAATGGAATTCTCGTCTTCATGAATAAAGTTTAAGTAGACGACTTCCTCAACAAAAGCGAGGAATAACGACACTAGGTAACGTAGTTAACAGTGTATCTTGGGGGTTCATTTTTACACCTCATGTTTTGCTACACTGTCTTACAAGTGTCTTTATCGTAAAATAGAATTTGTTGATAGAAATAAAAATCGGAACTACATCACAATATGAATCAGAAAGGTGAATTACACGCACACTTTGTCTTCCTGACTATATTTAAGAATGAGGTACAGTCCTATGGCACCAGTGTCTTCACAAGATGCTCATTAACTACAAACAAGCCACTTCCTTTACAAGTTACGTGATTGCTTACATTCAAGTATTGTACCGCAGCTCTAAAACACACGCCCGGCCATTTAAAACAGCAGCTCTGTGAGTGCTGCATGCAACAAACTCCAAGCTGGCAAGAAGTGTTCGGATGAATAAATGATCAGAATTTGTAGCAAGCGAACAAACTGTTGTTGTGGTCTTCAGTACTGAGACTGGTTTGATGCAGCTCTCCATGCTACTCTATCCTGTGCAAGCTTCTTCATCTCCCAGTACCTACTGCAACCTACATCCTTCTGAATCTGCTTAGTGTATTCATCTCTTGGTCTCCCCCTACGATTTTTACCCTCCACTCTGACCTCCAATACTAAATTGGTGATCTCTTGATGCCTCAGAACATGTCCTACCAACCGATCCCTTCTTCTGGTCAAGTTGTGCCACTAACTTCTCTTCTCCCCAATCCTATTCAATACTTCCTCATTAGTTATGTGATCTACCCATCTAATCTTCTGCATTCTTCTGTAGCACCACATTTCGAAAGCTTCTATTCTCTTCTTGTCCAAACTATATACCGTCCATGTTTCACTTCCATACATGGCTACACTCCATACAAATACTTTCAGAAATGACTTCCTGACACTTAATTCTATACGCAATGTTAACAAATTTCTCTTCTTCAGAAACGCTTTCCTTGACATTGCCAGTCTACGTTTTATATCCTCTCTCCTTCGACCATCATCAGTTATTTTGCTCCCCAAATAGCAAAACTCCTTTACTACTTTAAGTGTCTCATTTCCTAATCTAATACCCTGAACATTACCCGACTTAATTCGACTACATTCCTGCTTTTGGTGATGTTCATCTTATATCCTCCCTTCAAGACAGCATCCATTCCGTTCAACTGCTCTTCCAAGTCCTTTGGTGCCTCTGACAGAATTACAATGTCATCGGCGAACCTCAACGTTTTTATTTTTTCTCCTTGGATTTTAATACCTACTCCCAATTTTTCTTTTGTTTCCTTTACTGCTTGCTCAATATACAGATTGAATAACATCGGGGAGAGGCTACAACCCTGTCTTACTCCCTTCCCAACCACCGCTTCCCTTTCATGCCCCTCGACTCTTATAACTGCCATCTGGTTTCTGTACAAATTGTAAATAGCCTTTCGCACCCTGTATTTTACCCCTGCCACCTTTCGAATTTGAAAGAGAGTATTCCAGTCAACATTGTCAAAAGCTTTCTCTAAGTCTATAAATGATAGTAACGTAGGTTTGCCTTTCCTTAATCTTTGTTCTAAGATAAGTCGTAAGGTCAGTATTGCCTCATGT
This sequence comes from Schistocerca cancellata, assembly GCF_023864275.1. Classification (NCBI taxonomy): domain Eukaryota; kingdom Metazoa; phylum Arthropoda; class Insecta; order Orthoptera; family Acrididae; genus Schistocerca; species Schistocerca cancellata. The sequence goes on along the minus strand of NC_064628.1, from coordinate 728,724,966 downwards.
GTTCCAGTATTTCTACGGAATCCTAACTGATCTTCCCCGAGGTCGGCTTCTACTAGTTTTTCCATTCGTCTGTTAAGAATTCGTGTTAGTATTTTGCAGCTGTGGCTTATTAAACTGATTGTTCGGTAATTTTCACATCTGTCAACACCTGCTTTCTTTGGGATTGAATTTTTATATTCTTCTTGAAGTCTGAGGGTATTTCATACATCTTGCTCACCAGATGGTAGAGTTTTGTCAGGACTGGCTCTCCCAAGGCCGTCAGTAGTTCCAATGGAATGTTGTCTACTCCGGGGGCCTTGTTTCGACTGAGGTCTTTCAGTGCTCTGTCAAACTCTTCACGCAGTATCGTATCTCCCATTTCATCTTCATCTACATCCTCTTCCATTTCCATAATATTGTCCTTAAGTGCATCGTCCTTGTATAGACCCTCTATATACCCCTTCCACATTTCTGCTTTCCCTTCTGTGCTTAGAACTGGGTTTCCATCTGAGCTCTTGATGTTCATACAAGTGGTTCTCTTTTCTCCAATGGTCTCTCTAATTTTCCTGTAGGCACTATCTATTTTACCCCTAGTGAGATAAGCTTCTACATCCTTACATTTGTCCTCTAGCCATCCGTCCTAAGCCATTTTGCACTTCCTGTCGATCTCATTTTTGAGACGTTTGTTTTTCTTTTTGCCTGCTTCATTTACTGCATTTTTATATTTTCTCCTTTCATCATTTAGATTCAATATTTCTTCTGTTACCCAAGGATTTCTACTAGGCCTCGTCTTTTTACCTACTTGATCCTCTGCTGCCTTCACTACTTCATCCCTTAAAGCTACCCATTCTTCCTCTACTGTATTTCTTTTCCCCATTCCTGTCAATTGTTCCCTTATGCTCTCCCTGAAACACTGTACAACCTCTGGTTCTTTCAGTTTATCCAGGTCCCATCTCCTTAAATTCCCACCTTTTTGCAGTTTCTTCAGTTTTAATCTACAGGTCATCACCAATAGATTGTGGTCAGAGTCCACATCTGCCACTGGAAATGTCTTACAATTTAAAACCTGGTTCCTTAATCCCTGTCTTACCATTATACAATCTATCTGATACCTTTTAGTATCTCCAGGGTTCTTCCATGTATACAACCTTCTATCATGATTCTTAAACCAAGTGTTACCTATGATTAAGTTGTGCTCTGTGCAAAATTCTACCAGGCGGCTTCCTCTTTCATTTCTTAGCCCCAATCCATATTCACCTTCTACGTTTCCTTCTCTCCCTTTTCCTACACTTGAACAAACTAGGCAGCACCAATGTCATGTACAGTCTGTACATAAGGAAAGAGAGACGTGTCGATATTAGAGTGCCCAGGTTCACTGGACGCAGGACAGGTGCAACGTCATCTTTCCAGAGAAGTCTGTGTTTTAATATCACTATGGATGTATCGGAGTGTGTAGGCTCTGGGAAGGACAAAGACTATATTGCACTCGTAGCCTTCATGATTGATCAGCAACTGGCGTATAGGAAGGGGGCGCCATTAAACGCACAAGACGATCACGTCTGGTTCATATTGTAAGTCAGCTGGCCAGCAATAGTTACACCTTCTGATATGTTAATGCCTAGGGTGGTGCCTACCTTCTGGACCACCGTGATGTTATCTATCAATTCTAACTACAAGACCGCACGTTGCTCGTTCAGACCTGACATAATCTGAAGTCGAAGCTGAATTCACCAATGAAAAGACGTAATGTAGCCATATTCGTTTTTGGGTTCCAGGTTTTGTGGTGTGGTGACGCATAACGTTATATTGACGTTCTGAGCAACAAATCTTGGAACACGTGTCACTGTCTGGTTAACCTTATTATGACACTGTACTTCTTCCCCACTTCCTCTCAGGGGTGCACTCGGGTCGGCCCTGACATGGATGACAGAGAACGACCAAGTCGAAGGGCGCAGGTAGAGGGATGCTAGGAGAATGAGGTTATTCGGCGAATGGACAGTCCTGTCTGTTTCTTCGACTTAAATCTCATTGGGCACACGTGGGTAGCTTTGTGGAGACGTACAGTACCACGTCCACATGCACCATCGATTATCCAGCAGTTGTCATCAGGACTGATGGAGGAATAGAAATCCGTACCACAAAGAATGCTTTTTAAACTTGAGTACAAATGTGTGTGAAATATGATGGGACTTAACTGCTAAGGTCATCAGTCCCTAAGCTTACACACTACTTAACCTAAATTATCCTAAGGACAAACACACACATCCATGCCCGAGGGAGGACTCATACTTCCGCCGGGACCAGCCGCATAGTCCATGACTGCAGCGTCCTAGACCGCTCGGCTAATCCGGCGCGACCCAAATTAGTGTTCAGCATGGGAGTGGGTTGCAGAGTTTGCATTGCTGTCAATGGTGATCACACATCCTATTAAGAACCACGTCCCGCCTTTTGTAACGTACAGTGGACCATTATGACACGTGGTGACTTCACTATAATTGTAGTTTGAAACGCCATCTTTGTTAGTCTCATTGGGTATTAATCTCAGTTACCTCCTGAGGGACAGCACAATCTGCATACTTGGCTTGAATACGCATTTATATTCAGGCATACATTTTTCGCGGTGTTTCCACGCCTTTGGGCAGCATCTGCTTACATCATTTCACACTACGTAAGGACTTATGACCACAGCAGTTGAGTCCCATAGTGCTCAGAGCCATTTGAACACTACGTAAATTTATGTACATGAAGAATTAACAATATGTTCCAAATAGCTGTAATACGGTATACAGCACTTACATGTGAAAAACACTAAATATTTACAAACTCTTGGGCAAAACACAATTTCATGTCTCCCAACAATGAAAACTGTAGCAAATGGAGCAAACTACTTACGGCGGTCTGAAGTAGTCATTCGTTCCTGTGGTTATTTATCAGTAGACTGCAAGTATCGACCAATAAAAATAGTGTTTTCATAGGTACATTATCCTATGGGCATAACATTTTCCCCTACTGAAAGGAGCTTAGGGGACATAAATTGTTGCGCTGGATAACATATACTATGTGATATCCGGACACCTGGCTGAAAATGATTTGTAAGTTCGTGGCGCACTCCATCGTTAATTCAAGAATTCAGTATGACGTTGGCCAACCCTTACCCTTAATGACAGCTTCCACTCTCGTAAGCATACCTTCTATCACGTGCTGGAAGATTCCTCGGGGAATGGCAGCCAATTCTTCACAGTGTGCTGCACTGGAAAGACGATCGATGTCGGTACGTGGGGTCTTCAAACGGTTCAAAGGGCTCTGAGCACTATGTGACTTAACATCTATGGTCATCAGTCCCCTAGAACTTAGAACTACTGAAACCTAACTAACCTAAGGACATCACAGAACACCCAGTCATCACGAGGCAAAGAAAATCCCTGACCCCGCCGGGTATCTAACCCGGGAACTTGGGCGCGGGAAGCGAAAACGCTACCGCACGACCACGAGCTGCGGACGCGTGAGGTCTGTCACGAAGTTGGCGATCCAAAACATTCCAAAGGTGTTCTATGGGATTCAGGTCAGGATTCTGTGCAGGCCAGTCCATTACGGGTATGTTATTGTCGTGTAGCCACTCCGCCATAGGCCGTGCATTATTAACAGGTGCTCGATCCTGTTGAAAGAGGCAATCACCATCCCCGAATTGCTCTTCAAGTGGGAAACAAGAAGGTGCTTAGATCATCAATGTAGGCCTGTGCTGTGATAGTGCCACGCAAAATAACAACGGGTGCAATCCCCCTCCATGAAAAACACGATCAAACAATAACACCACCGCCTCCGAATTTTACTGTTGGCGCTACACATGCTGGCAGATAACGTTCACCGGGCATTCGCCATACCTACACCCTGCCTTCGGATCGCCACATTGTGTACCATGATTCGTCACACCACACAACGTTTTCAAACTGTTCAATCGTCCAATGTTTACGCTTCTTACACCAAGCGAGGCATCGTTTGGCATTTACCGGCGAGATGTGTGGCTTATGAGCAGCCGCTCGCCCATGAAATCCAAGTATTCTCACCTCCAACTTAACTGTCATATAACCTGCTGTGGATCCTGATGCAGTTTGAAATTCATGGGTAATGATCTATATGCCTATTACATATTATGACCCTCTTCAGCTGTCGGTAATCCCTGTCAGTCAAGAGGCGAGGTCGGCCTGTGCGCTTTTATGCTGTACGTGTCCCTTCACGTTTCCACTTCACTATCACATCGGAAGCAGAGGACCTAGGGATGTTTAGTAGTGTGGAAATCTCACGTAAGGACGTATGACACAAGTGACACCCAATCACCTGACCACGTTCGAAGTCCGTGAGTTCCGTGGAGCGCCCCATTCTGCTCTCTCACGATGTCTAATGACTACTGAGGTCGCTGATATGGAGTGCCTGGCAGTAGGTGGCAGCACAATGCACCTAAAATGAAAAACACATGTTTTTGGGGGTGTCCGATACTCTGGATCACATAATGTACAATATAATAGCGGACTCTGGGTGTGGATGCTTCTCTGGAATTAAGAGTTTCCAAAATAGAGTAAATCTTGGCTGTCCGCAAAAAAAAAAAAAAAAAATAAATAAATAAATAAATAAAATAAAAATAAATAAATAATTAAAATAAAAAATAGAAAATAAATAAATAAATAAAATGAGAAAACATTTGTATTTCGTAATGGTTTTAGCAAATATGTGAGCCCGTCTTACCTGCCTCACACAAACAAGTTTAAGCCGGCCACTATGGCCGAGCGGTTCTATGTGCTTGAGTCCGGAACCGCGCTGCTGCTACGGTCGCAGGTTCGAATCCTGCGTCGGGCATGGATGTGTGTGCTGTCCCTAGGTTAATTAGGTCTAAGTCTAGGGGACTGATGACCTCCGATGTTAAGTCCCATTGTGTTCAGAGCCATTTGAACCATTTGACGAAGGTTAAATTGAAATTGAAATTTTAAATTTCCAATCGAAGAGAATGTCTTTATATGCCGAACTCGACCTACGATTGGGGACAGAGTGGGAGAAAACTATTTGTTACACATGTATCCGCCTTAAGTGTTGTCGAAGACCAACAACAAATTGTCGAGGAAGTTGATATTTCTTTAACTCGTCCAGATCAACAATGTAATTAATAGCCATCTGCATATCCACTACTTCAAGTAATATTTAGTATTCAACTAATGCTTGTACCTTGGAAAAATTATTACATATTATTTGGTAATATAACGATGAGGCAACATACAAAAATTCATCATCAAATTTCTGTTTTTACTGCTAATTCACTTTACTTTGAGGAAAGTGAGTCATGCAGTACCAGGCTACTTTCACACAGAAATATGTGGTGTTTGTAAGGAATCTGTTGCACAGGTAGGACACACCATCATTTAGTGTGTTTCTGAACAAGAAAGCATCGGCTGCCTGTCCATGTGAAATACGGAATTCATGCTGTGTGCTCTGTAACTGCTTTTCCCGCGTAATAAACTGAGGTGTAACCAGATTTTCTCCTAAATTAATTTCTACCCATTACATTCCTTCGGAAAGTTTCTAATACCAGCTGCTTCATTTCAAAATGAAGTAACATTATACATGGTTTTTCTTATCCCTGTTTGCAGCAACAGCAAGAGGAATTAGCAAAACTGTTTCTTCTTCATTGCAGATTATTATATTCATAACATCCAAACAAATGGTAACTTATATTTTAATTAATGCGATTTGCAGACGCCAATATAATTAATTATAGCAAATATAATCTGTTCAGCACGACAGACAAGCGCAACTGTGATTTCCATCCACAGATTTATCATTACCACTCACTAATTCCCATGGACAATAATTATTAAATCAATCTGTAGTCATCATTATGCTGTAAAAGCCCATCCACATTTGTACGAAGAAACGGATGTGTCAAAGCCTGTAGTTTCTAGATGCAGTTTAATGCTCTCAACTCAAGAAAGACGCAAATATCGTGTGCTTTATCCACAAATCCTTTTCGGTTACGAATCACTTCTTGTAGATTTGTTGTAAAAATGTTTTAAACATTGTTTTCAAGACTCCAGGTTCTATTTTTTCGTATCAGGTTTTGGCAGACATTTCTATCCGCATATTTTTCTTACTGTAAGTGTGTCGTTCAAATTTTCGACAGTAAAGTTCATTTATAGCTTTCTTAAGAAATATCGCCTTTGTAAAGAAAAAAAACAATGGCCATTAACAATTAAGCATGAAGAATATTATTTTTCAGTTCAGTGAATGATTCCCATAACTTCCAACATTAGTGGGAATGAAATTCCTGTGTATTTATCTTTGTATTTATATCATTAATTTCAGGTAAATTGTTGGAAGGAACCACAGTTGATTACCCTCCATATCAACAACGGTCTCCCATTATCCTACTATGCCAGAAAATTTAAAGTTGAAGCTTCGTTATTCTGGTGATAACTGAAATATAATATCTTAGAAATCGTTAGTCTGCAAAATATGACCAAAGATGTGATGATGATGAAAGAGTCTTTAACGGAAGTACAAATTGTGTAATAATGTACGCAAATTATTTTGTCGTTACATCACTTGTTTGTGCACCCACAGTACGTCTAGATGTACTCGACAAGGAGTTTTGTCCAAACAGATGTGGGTCCTGTTTCGTATGGTTATTTACATCGTTATTCTTTCTTCATTAGGCGTTGAAGGACTTAATGGATAGTAAAAATGTTATTATATATTAGTTTCCGTATTAGGAGAAGGAGAGGCGGAGATGACAGTTTTCATAATTATCTGCAGATTTATGCCAAATTTAACTCCAGACTGACAACTACAACCTACATACTAGACGTATGTAACCAATTCTGATACCATAGAAAACAAATCAAGGAAACTATGAGAAGTAGACCATTCCTCTCCTAAAGATGTCAGCTCGTATTAAAGATAGGTCACAAGTCGAGAATAAATGCCTGAGATTGTACAGCTGCACCAGGGAATCGTATGATAAAGATTCCTGAACTGTGGGAGAACCAGAAATGAAGAAAACCGAAGCAGCTGATATGGGGTATCATTGAAGAATTCTGGGAGTGAAGCGGACGGGTAAAAGAAAAGAGGGAGTTTGTCGCAGTCACAGTAAGGAAAGGAATATATGGAAACTATTGAATAGAAGGGCGGACATAATGATTAGAGTCTCGTTAAGATATCAGCTTCAGTAATTGTGGAGGCGGGTACAGGCGCGCAAATATACAGGGTAGGATTGGGACACTAATTACTGAGGACTATGGCTTACTATTACTGAGGTCTATGACACATTACTACGACAAATTACTGAGGACTATGTGGGTAAGCGCTACTCTTTAATGAAGAGATTGGCGTACGACTTGAAACAGTAGCGGACAACATCAAACAGGCCGGTATTGAAAAAACGAACTGTTATGGTGCTACTATTTCATAATTATTTCCCCAATATGACGAAATGCGTCGTCACCACTCTTCTGGGCCGGCGTCTTTGAATAGTAATTAAAACTTGCTAGGTCCTGGTTTATAACCTCCTCACTGCTTACATTTTGAACTAAAAACCACTAGCAATGCGTTCGAAGTCACGCGTTTTGCCGACGACCTTGTCAAAGTGGGCGGAGAACAGCGGTTCAGGATATTCTCTTGGCCTTGGGGTGGGAAACTGTCCTTAAAAGATGGAAGAATCATCAGTGATCAACAGACGGAGGATGCAAAAGGCAATGTAAACCACTGCACTAAACACACATTACATGTATTCACAGGACATGTAGCTTGTAATTGAACAGTGTCAAGATGAGCTCTCCATTGGCCAAATTTCCTAACAAGTCCCCCATTCCAATACCCAGGAGTAGTCTACCAAGGCGGGAGGTGACCATATGAAGAAGATCGAAAAACCAACAAAAATGGTAACATTCTCAGAGTCTGGGTGTGGAATGTCAGAAGTTTTAACGTGGCACGAAAGCTAGAAAATCAGAAAAGGAAAGTGATAAGGAAATACAAATGCTCAATCTAGAAATAGAGGTGTCAGTGAAGTAAAATAAAACGACGACAGGGAAATCTCGTCTGATGACTATAGGTTAACATCAACATCAGCAGAAAGTTGAATAACGGGAGTAGCATTTCTTACGAATAGCAAGATAGGGCAGAAGGTGAATGAGTGTGAACAATTCAGTGATAGAATTGTTCAGATCAGAATCAACAGCAAACCAACACCGACAACGATATTTCAGATATATATATATATATATGCCGACGTCGCAAGCCGTAGATGAAGAGACAGAGAGAGTATATGAGGATAAAGAACACGTAATTCAATGCGTAAAGGGAGATGAAAGTCTAACAGTCATGGGGTACTGGAATGTGGTTGCAGGAGAACAAGCAGAAGAAAGGGTTAAGGCAGTCAATGGCGTTAGACGTAGGAATGATAGAGGAGAAAGACTGAATGCTGCAATATTAAACATCAGCAAGTAATAGCGATTACACTGTACAAGAATCCCAATTAGAGTATGTATGCTTGGAAAATGTCGGGAGGTACGGGAAGTTTGCAGATAAAATTCATCATTGACAGAAAGGGACTCTGAAATAAGATATTGGACTGTAATGTGTATCCAGGAGCAGATACAGACTCAGATCACAATTTAGTACTGATAAACAGAACGCCGTAGTGTAAGATACTAGTCAGGAGGAATCGCAGTGCAAAGAATTGGGATAAGGAATTACTAACAAGTGAAGAAACACGCTTCAAGTTCTTTACGGCTACAGACACTGCGATAATGAATAGCGAAGCTGTCAGTTGCGTTGCAGAGGTATGGACATGTGTAAAAGGAACAATTACAGAAGTTGGAAACAGCACAGGTACAAGGAAGGTAGATGCGAAGAAACCAAGGGTAACAGAAGAAAAAATACGAAACAGTTCAAAGAAATTCAGGGACAGAAAAATAAGAGTCACACAGGAACTAAATAAATATGAAGTGAATGGAAACTGGAGGAAAGTGCCTGTATGAAAAATGTAAACATATCTAAGAATAAATGATTGTCTGAGGGAGTCATTCAGCATACAGAAAAGTCAAGAGGTGTGGTGCCATTAAGTGGGCAAAGGAAATTCCACTGTTAAATGCAGACGAGCCAACAGATATGCAGAAAGAATAGATTGGAGACCTCCAGGAGGGTGACTACTTGTCTGATGTGGTGGAAGAGGGAACATGAGTTGCACAAGGAAGAATTATGGGATCAAGCATTAGAATTAGATTTTAAAGGAGTTCTACAAGACTTAAAATCAAATATGGCAGACGGAACAGATAATAGTGTTCTGCAATGTCTAAAGCCAATTTGACAAGCGACAAACAAAACGACCATTAACGTTAATATGCAGAAGGCTGGTAATACGGAATCAGATTTTTGGAAACACATCATCCACACAATTCCGAAGATTGCAAAAGCAGGCAGAGAGAGAATTATTGAACCATCAGCGTAACGGCTCTTTCATCCAAGTTGTTGAGAAGACTAAATTACAGAATATCAGAAAATAAAACTTAGTTTCAGTTTGGCTGTAGAACAGATATCGCTCCTAAACAGGCAGTTCTGACGTTACGGTTGATAATGGAATCTACACTGAAAAAAAAAATCAAGAGACTATCATGGGATTTGTCGATCTGTGAAAAGCATTCGACAGTGTCAAGTGGTGCAATATTCTAATTTCTGATAAAATTGAGAATAAGCTGTAGGAAAAGACGGGTCATATATAATATGTGCATGAGGCAAGAGAGAAGAATAAGACTGGAAGATTAAGAACGAAGTGCTCTGATTAAAAAGTTTGTATGACAGGGCTGCAGTCTTTCGCACCTACTGTTCAATGTACTCACCGAAGGAGAAATGACGGAGACAGATGAAACGTTAAAGGGTGGGATTAAACTTCAAGTTGAAATAATCTCTCCCCCTAGCTGACATGGTCAGCGTGTCAGACTGTAACGCAGCTGGACTGGGTAAAACCCGGGACGGAGGTTTTCTCTCCACGAGCCTGGGTTTTGTGTATTTCTCGTCATAAACAACACGCCATTAAAATTGCTACACCACGACGATGACGTGCTACTGATGCGAAATTTAACCGACTGGAAGAAGATGCTGTGGTATGCAAATGATTAGCTTTTCAGAGCATTCACACAAGGTTGGCGCCGGTGGCGACACCTACAACATGCTGACATGAGGAAAGATTCCAACCAATACACAAACGTACACAAACTGCAGTTGACCGGCGTTGCCTGGTGCATCATTGTTGTGATGCCTCGTGTAAGAACGAGAAATGCGTACATCACGATTCCGACTTTGATAAAGGTCGGATTGTAGCCTACCGCGATTACGGTTTATCGTATCGCGACATTGCTGCTGGCGTTGGTCGAGATCCAATGACTGTTAGTAGAATATGGAATCGATGGGTTCAGGAAGGTAATACGAAACGCCGGGCTGGATCCCAACGGCCTCGTATCACTAGTAGTTGAGATGACAACCATCTTAGTTTCATGGCTATAACGGATCGTGCATCCACGTCTCGATCCCTGTGTCAACAGATGGGGACGTTTGCAAGACAACAACCATCTGCACGAACAGTTCGACGACGTTGGCAGCAGACCATGGCTGCTGTTACCCTTGACTCTGCATCACAGACAGGAGCGCCTGCGACAGTGTACTCAACGACGAACCTGGGTGCACGAATGGCAGAACGTCATTTTTTCGGATGAATCCAGGTTCTGTTTACAGTATCATGGTGGTCGCATCCGTGTCTGGCGACATCGCGGTGAACGCACATTGGAACCGTGTATCCGTCATCGCCATACTGGCGTATCACCCGGCGTGACGGCATGGGGTGCCATTGGTTACACGTCTCGGTCACCTCTTGTTCGTATTGACGGACATTGAACAGTGGACGTTACATTTCAGATGTGTTACGACCTGTGGCTCTACCCTTCATTCGATCCCTGCGAAACCCTTCATTTTAGCAAGATAATGCACGACCGCATGTTGCAGGTGCTGTACGGGCCTTTCTGGATACAGAAAATGTTGGACTGCTGCCCTGGCCAGCACATACTCCAGATCTCTCACCAATTGAAAACGTCTGATCAGTGGTGGCCGAGCAACTGGCTCGTCACAATACGCCAGTCACAAACTCTTGATGAACTGTGGTATCGTGTGGAAACTGCAGAGGCAGCTGTACCTGTACACGTCATCCAAGCTGTTTTACTCAATGCCCAGACGTATCAAGGCCATTATTACGGCCAGAGGTGGTTGTTCCGGGTACTGATTTCGCAGAATCTATGCACCCAAATTGCATGAAAATGTGATCACATGTCAGTTCTAGTATAATATATTTGTCCAACGAATACCCATTTATAATTTGCATTTATTCTTGGTGTAGCAATTTTATTTGGTAGTAGTCTATTTCACCATCATTGACACACCCAAGTCACCCTATGTGGCGTGAAGTGAAAAGAATTGTAACTCGGAGGCCGTAATTCCCGAAGTTGGGACTCCTGACTATCAATGCCATGCGATTATTTCATTTCACAACATGAAATGACAATCATAAGAGCTGCGAATGACATTGCTATTCTCAGTGAAAATGAAGGCTAATTACAGGATGTGCTGAGTGGGATGAATTGTGTAGTGAATACAGAAGATGGATGAAATTAGATCTAAGAAAACCGAAGGTAATGCGAAGCAACAGCAATGATATCAGTGAGAAACTTAACAACAAAATTGCGGATCACAAAGCACAAGAAGTTAAGGGATTCTGCTACCCAGCCAGCAAACTAACTCAAGGAGGAATTGAAAAGCAGATTAGCACTGGGAAAAAGTTACACCTGGCCAGGCAAATTCACTAGCATCAATTCGAGCAAACAATTTTTGGGAATTTACGTTTAGAGAACATCACTGTATGGCAGTGAGAACTGAACTGTGGAAAAACAGGAACGGAAGAGAATGAAACGTTTCAGATTTGGTGCTACAGACAAAGTAAGAAATGAGGAGGTTTTCCGCAGAATCTACGAGGAAAGGAGCAAATGTGAAACAGTGAGAAGAAGAAGGGGCGGTATGATAAGACATCTACAAAGGCGGCAGGTATTAACTTTTATGGTAGTAGAGGGATCTGTAGAGCATAAAATATGTAGAGGAAGACAGAGATTACAATACATCCAGTAGATATTTTATGAAGTTGGCAGCAGTTGCTACTCTGAGATGAAAACATTGACACACAAAAGGAACCACCCCATCCCCTTTCCCATTTGTAGAAATCATCTGGTGACACGATTCCCTTTAAACTAAATGTGTACGCTTTCTTCTTTAATCTCTGATTGTTGTCCAACTCTAACGTTAAACTGATCGACGATACATTAAATCGTTATCTTTCTTCATTCCATGCTAGTATTAATTAATTCTAAGCAAGAACAAACTTTACAGCATTGCAGAAGATAACCAAATTGCTAGTCCGCTTAATGTCATTCACGAAAGCAGGTATTTAATAGAGTTTACACAAACACCTGGTCAAGCTAGTCTGTTTCACCGCTACAGGATTTCGAAACTGTAAAAATGGTCGAAGTTTCTTCCGAACATTTTTGAGGTTTCTGTAAACGATAAACGGACCAATGCTTTCGGTAGAAAATGCAGCACATGATACATTGGCCAGATACGACAGTGAATACAACATGACTCATAAAACTCTGCCACATAGTGACACGTACGCTGGTCTACTGTTATTTCCAGCAGTCTCCTTAATCATGAAATTACGCAAGCGTACCTCAGATGGTAATATTTCCTCATAGTCTGTGACAGATCCTCTCGCTTTATGGCTTGAATAATACAGGTGGAACCAACAGTGATTCTAGAAATTCGGAACAGGCCAGCTGGAATGCTCAGTGTGGGGCAAGAGCTCGTAAAAAGCTTAAAATTGGGGATCGAAATCCAGAAATGACTTATCTTTTTTTCACAGTATACTCTTTACATCACAGGTTTACCGTTTCATAACATTTTTCTCTGATATCATTCCGTGTAATACAACAGCAGTTTCTTTCAGACCGACTTAATTTCTTTTCACAATTCCCGTAAATTCCGGAGGTGAGGGTGATGAGCTCTGACGCCACGTTCAGTCACATCCCAAATACGTTCAATCTGGTTCAGATAAGGCGAGTTCGGGAACCAGCACCTCAACTGAAATTCACCAACGTGTTCCTATTACTACTCCATGACATGCCTGCCCAAGTGACATAGCGCATTGGCCGTCCGGTCACACGGTAGACCTGAAGTGGTGTACGCGGTCTGCCACCAGTGTACGAGACTCATTGGCCGTCATGATGCATCCCACGAGCTCCACTAGACCCACGGAGCGTAATGGAGCCGCTGCCACCAGGTCTCCATTCCGCTGTATAGAAGGCAGGAAGGTGTCCCCTAGAAGGGGATGGACTCGCGTCCTCTCATTGGCACAATGAACAAAACATCGGGAGTCAATAGACGAAGCAACGCTCTGTTACTGGATGAAATGTAAGCCGCCGATGGCTTGCTATGACTGGCAATAAAACGGGCGTAGAATATCGTCGACGTACAGATTTGATGTTAGGGTACCACTGGTTACAATCAAATGGTCCTCCTCTGACCCTAATGGCACCCCAAAGAATCATTTCTGGTTGCCGGGACGTAGGACGGGCGACAGCTACGTTCGTATCCCACCCCTTCTCTAAAAAAATGGCTCTGAGCACTATGGGACTTAACATCTACGGTCATCAGTCCCCTAGAACTTAGAACTACTTAAACCTAACCAACCTCAAGACATCACACAACACCCAGTCATCACGAGGCAGAGAAAATCCCTGACCCCGCCGGGAATCGAACCCGGGAACCAGGGCGTGGGAAGCGACCCCTTCTCTGGGGCGTCTCTGGATACGCCTTCGCTGGTCATACAGTTCGAAGCTAGACTCACCACTGAGGAAAATTCTATTTCAGTCGGTAATATTACAGGAAAAAGACGTGTTTGCATATGCCTGACGAGCGGTGGGATACGAATTTGACTGTAGCCCGCCACAGGGCATTGATTCACCTGTAAATCCCACCTGTCGCTACTTATTGGGCAGCCAGTGCGACATTGGCAAGCAAGTTCAAGGCTTCGTTGAGCGATCTTTGAGGAGACACTGTCAGTAGCCCTTTGGTACATCACGGTAGTCAATTGCTCAGGAGCTCCACGTCTATTGGCTCGTATACATCTCCGCAACAGTCGTTCACCCCTGTCATCTATGACCCCCTGTAGCATCACAATTGACTTGGCACCGTATCTGAATAGCGTCACTTGGTCAATCGCCTGTACTTTGAACACGGCAGCACGCGACCCGTTTACGGACATTGCTGTTTCGGAAATGCTCTTACCCTTGTCCTGAAAGCTCTTTTGGACATCAGATAAATCGCTCGCTTTCCGCATTGCGACAACGGTTGCTCTTTTTCCGCGTTTCCCTGACACCTTTGCTAGTGCTGCCACCTGCGTCTTTGAGTGGTTGTTGTACGTTGATGTCAAACATATGCGTCGATATCATTAAAGAGATTCGACGCTGTAATTCAAAATATCTCACTACAGCAGTGGAGCTTAAGTTGTATGACGTTACCTTGTATTGTGCTCTGGCTCGTGGCTAATCCTCTCGGATCGCTATATAATGCCACGTATGGGGTAACCTCATAACAATAAGATTTATCTGTCTTTATTGGCAATTTATTGACCGCATTATAATGGAAAGTCCCGAATATTTGTTGAACGCCGACCCCAAACCAAGTAAACTGAAGTTCACAAATGACATTTAAATCTGCCGCGAGCATGACCAGAGAGTGTAAACAATGTCTCAGAGAATATAAGTCTCCCTCGGAAAGCTATCAGGTCAATGACTGCTTGCACGTTAATAAAACGGTCCCCAATTTACCACTGACATCTATGTTTTACAGTACTACAGGTATCTGACGGGTAGCGACGCTAATTTTAAAAATTTTAATTCAAATATACGTAAAATCATTTCTCTTGGACAGCTCCTTTCCTCCCATTGACGAATTTCAACTAAAAAACTGGCAGCCAGCAAAAAAGAAAAAAAAGCATAGCAGCATGAGTAGGAATAAAATGATAAATCACTATTAATATCCTATAAATTGACTCGTTCCACATCATTTTGATAAAAGCATGGTTCAAATCATCTATGGAACACGTAACTGACTAACTAAAGCTTAACCCGGTCTTTCTAGAAGAAACGTTATCCGCTGCCAGGCACTTTAAGTTTGATTTGCAGATCATCCATGTAGATGTAAAATTAATTTTCCATTTAAATGTCTTCCTTATTTCAATCTCCCATTTCACGTGCAAACGTATGGCTAGTCAGCGTTATGGCACGAAAAACGAATTTTCATAAAAGAATAAACTGAAGAAAAAGAATCACAGAAACAAGAGCTACCAGAGACAATGAAGGCAAGAGATGAGAACGTCAAGAGAAACGATGAGGCAAGATCCTTCCACGTTATGGCTTATATACTGAAGCGGCAAAGAAACTGGCATAGACATCCGTATTCTAATACAGAGATATGTAAACAGGTAGAATACGACCCAGAGGTCGTCAAAGCCCATGTAAGACAAGAAGTGTCTGGCGCAGTTGCCAGATCGGTTACTGCCGTCACAATGGCAGGTTATCAAGAATTAAGTTAGTATGAACGTGTTGTTACAGTCGGAGCACGAGTGATGGGACGAGGTAGGGAAGAAGTGGGGAGTTTCCAGTGCGACCATTTCATGAGTGTACCGCGAATATCAAAAATCCGTTAAAACATCAAATTGTCCTCATCGCTGCGGCGGAAATAAGATCCTGAAAGAAAGGGACCACCGATGACTGAAGAGAATCGTTTAACGTGACAGAAGTGCAACCCTTCCGCAAATTGCTGCAGATTTCAGTGCTGGCCCATCAGAAACTGTCAGCGTGCAAACCATTCAATGAAACACCATGAATACTGGCTTTCGGAACCAAAGGTCTACTCGTGTATCCTTAATGACTGCATGGCACTAAGCTTTACGCCTCGCCTCGGCCCGTCAACAGCGACATTGAACTGTTGATGACTGGAAGCAATTTGCCTGGTCGGACGAGTCTCGTTTCAATCTATATCCTACGGATGGACGTGTACGGGCATGGAGACTACCTCATGAATCCTTGGATTCTGCTTGTCACAAGGGGAGATTTCAAGCTGTTGGAGGTTCTGTAATAGTGTGGGACGTATGCAGTTGGAGAGGTATGGGAGCCCTCATACGTCTAGATACTACTCTGACAGGTGACACGTACGTAAGCATCCTGTCTGGTCACCAGCATCCATTCACGTCCATTGTGCATTCCGTCTGACTTGGGCAATTCCAGCAGGACAATGCGACACTCCACACTTCCAAAATTACTACAGAGTGGCTCCAGGAGCACTCTTATGAGTTTAGGCACTTCCGCTGGCTACGAAACTCCCCAGACATGCACATTACTGAGCATATGTGGGATGCCTTGCAAGGCGCTGTTCAGAAGAGATCCCCAACCCCTCGTAATCTCACGGATTTATGGACAGCCGTGCAGGATTGGTGGTGTCAGTTCCCTCCAACACTACTTTCGAAATTAGTCGAGTCCGTGCTACTTTGTGCTGCTTCACTTTGGTTTGCTCGCGGTGGCCCTGCACGATATTACGCAGATGTACCAGTTCCTTCAGTGTATACTAATAGCACGGATTTTGCACAAAAGCATACAGTATCCTTCGTTTTTTAACTCCTGTTACTCTTATTACTCTTAATGTTAATTTTTTGCGCTTTATTATACAAATTCTTGAAGATTAATTTTTCTGTTGGAATAACATACGAAATACTTTTCTGTCTTACGTAGGTTTCAGTTACGAACTGCGTAATTCGTATTTTGTATTTTTCACAATGGTACCGGCGCTTATTAAATACCCTCTCCCTGACGTCAATTTACTGTGCCGTTACAAATACCAGTGCTTATTATTCTCACTCGTGCAGTACTGTTTATTCAATGGAACACTCACATACAATTTCTAATGCCTGATATAAAGGTCACACGAGCCATACAAGCAACCAACTCAGTTTCTTTCCTTTAAAATTTTATTATGGAAATCCTTAGCTGTCCGAGTTCTATTTACATACTTCATACAGAGAAAATTAAATTTTTATATCATCGATTATCAATTTATCGCATAGCTAACAAGACAGTCAAGTAGTATGACAACTTCTTCTGAATATTTCCTGTTATTCACCTTCTCTATGGATATTCCACCTAAATAGTAACTCTAGCTTATGTACCATTTGATAAACTGTGCACGTTCTCTTACTGACATAATAATTTGTCTTCTAATCCATCAAGCCTTCTTTGAAAAAAAAAATCAACACATCACCTGGCAACAAAACTCCATAACATCTCTCTTACAATTCTTTGAAATATTCGTTCCATTCTCCTCATTCAAACTATACAGACAAAGGTTATCTTTGGTGCAACACTCAAAATACATAAAATATGTCACAAAATTTAAAACATATGTAAAACACTAACAATAATCAAATCTAAATACGAAAAAAATTAACACAGCGTGAAAAGTTTCTTCTCACAATTTTTCACTTCCACTTAATGCTGTGCTACAAAGACACACTTTTAACAATTTCCCTATTTTTATCTCAATATCTATTACGAGAACAGTTCACTAATTGATGGAAACAGTTTTAGCCTATGCCACACAACTTCCGCGACACTACCTGCCAGAAATTCTGTAAAATCCTGTGATGTAACTATAGGGCGTAAGGTAAACTATGTTGCATTTTGGATAATTTATGTTTATTGAAGAACAATTATGTAAATCAGAAAGGTTGGCTACAGTCTATTCATCTCCATACTGTTTATTGTTCAGTGACTTACACTTTAGCATGTACTTGAAATGCCGATGTTCTTTACAAACTGCCGTCTTTGTGTTCTGGAACATCAAAGGGTATCTTCAACTAAATTAGACTATATTCACATTTTCTGTACCACGCTTGGTTTCAGTACCCATAAACTCGCCATTGTAGGAATCTTAAAAGCTGCTAATAAAATATACTACCCACTTCGTGACAACACAAAGATTCTCCAAGATTCACCAGTCATCTGGCAGTCCTGTGAGACCTTACGGAGAGCATTATCTCCCATCAAACAGTAAACTGTTGACGCGTTATGTTGTATTTGTGACGATTTTTTTAAATATGCATACTGGAGCACATTACTGGGAATCTGTTGAGCGGAAGAGATCGGCTTGGTTGATAATTACATACGACTCTGTCATTTATTTGCTTGAGTGCCGAGGTATATCGTGCCCTTAGTAACGACACACTGTTTCAGAATTCCGTTGACTCTCATTTTATGGTATCAATATTTCAATGACAGTTTGATAACGGAACTGCTGGAGGCGTAACGTAATTTTCCACATTGTATTGCAAATTTGCGATTTGGTGGAGGTCTATTAGCACTTACGTACAAAAATCATTACTTGGAAAACATCAAAATGTGAAACAGAGATGCAGATATAAGATCTTAGCTCTGAAGAACGCCGCCCACAGATCTTTTATTCTGTGTGTTGCTGACTGGTTTAACACGTATGGACGAGGAAGAACGTAGTTATATCATCACCCTTTACTTCCGTACCTCCGCTTTAACAGACTCGCATGTTTTCCAGTTATTGATCTCCTGTCGAGGTAAACGGTTCGACAGTATCGGATACCGTCTCTGCGCTCCCTTTTCTGAAAACCGACACGTGGAACCGTCAGCCACGTTATTAGACGTAACAAAAAGAAGCACTACATGTCACAAACGTGTGAGTACTGTGGTGTCACAGAAGGTACACATACATACACACACACACACACACATATATATATATATATATATATATATATATATATATATATATATATACTCCTGGAAATGGAAAAAAGAACACATTGACACCGGTGTGTCAGACCCACCATACTTGCTCCGGACACTGCGAGAGAGCTGTACAAGCAATGATCACACGCACGGCACAGCGGACACACCAGGAACCGCGGTGTTGGCCGTCGAATGGCGCTAGCTGCGCAGCATTTGTGCACCGCCGCCGTCAGTGTCAGCCAATTTGCCGTGGCATACGGAGCTCCATCGCAGTCTTTAACACTGGTAGCATGCCGCGACAGCGTGGACGTGAACCGTATGTGCAGTTGACGGACTTTGAGCGAGGGCGTATAGTGGGCATGCGGGAGGCCTGGTGGACGTACCGCCGAATTGCTCAACACGTGGGGCGTGAGGTCTCCACAGTACATCGATGTTGTCGCCAGTGGTCGGCGGAAGGTGCACGTGCCCGCCGACCTGGGACCGGACCGCAGCGACGCACGGATGCACGCCAAGACCGTAGGATCCTACGCAGTGCCGTAGGGGACCGCACCGCCACTTCCCAGCAAATTAGGGATACTGTTGCTCCTGGGGTATCGGCGAGGACTATTCGCAACCGTCTCCATGAAGCTGGGCTACGGTCCCGCACACCGTTAGGCCGTCTTCCGCTCACGCCCCAACATCGTGCAGCCCGCCTCCTGTGGTGTCGCGACAGGCGTGAATGGAGGGACGAATGGAGACGTGTCGTCTTCAGCGATGAGAGTCGCTTCTGCCTTGGTGCCAATGATGGTCGTATGCGTGTTTGGCGCCGTGCAGGTGAGCGCCACAATCAGGACTGCATACGACCGAGGCACACAGGGCCAACACCAGGCATCATGGTGTGGGGAGCGATCTCCTACAGTGGCCGTACACCACTGGTGATCGTCGAGGGGACACTGAATAGTGCACGGTACATCCAAACCGTCATCGAACCCATCGTTCTACCATTCCTAGACCGGCAAGGGAACTTGCTGTTCCAACAGGACAATGCACGTCCGCATGTATCCCGTGCCACCCAACGTGCTCTAGAAGGTGTAAGTCAACTACCCTGGCCAGCAAGATCTCCGGATCTGTCCCCCATTGAGCATGTTTGGGACTGGATGAAGCGTCGTCTCACGCGGTCTGCACGTCCAGCACGAACGCTGGTCCAACTGAGGCGCCAGGTGGAAATGGCATGGCAAGCCGTTCCACAGGACTACATCCAGCATCTCTACGATCGTCTCCATGGGAGAATAGCAGCCTGCATTGCTGCGAAAGGTGGATATACACTGTACTAGTGCCGACATTGTGCATGCTCTGTTGCCTGTGTCTATGTGCCTGTGGTTCTGTCAGTGTGATCATGTGATGTATCTGACCCCAGGAATGTGTCAATAAAGTTTCCCTTCCTGGGACAATGAATTCACGGTGTTCTTATTTCAATTTCCACGAGTGTATATATATATATATATATATATATATATATATATATATATATATATATATAATTCATGCACGTACAGATGTTTCGATACCTGTGTACATAGGTCAGAAAACCAAAATGTAATCATCATATCCGTCGGCATGCTATATGGCATCCGCGCCATGCAGAGCTTAACACTAGAGCAGCGAGAAGAGGTTATTTGACCCCTAGGACAATGGCGTTAACCGTCGGCATCATAGTTGAAGAAAGACAAAAATTTGCTTCGATCAATTTGTATGACATGTATAAATTTCAATAAAGGCTTCACTTGGAAACTGTGAAACTTGTAGATTACTGATGTTGAGCAACCTGGCAATGTCAGCTTTTTCGAAAGCTTCTGATATTTATTAATTTGTGCAGTTACAATATTAGCTTCGCACGAAGTAGCCGCATCTGTATTTAATTATTTCTTTAGTTTCGTGTCGCAGTTGCAGAGGTGACATATTCCATAACACTAAATAGTTTTGAACTGGTAGGTTTATTTTCGAACCACTTCTTATACGACAGACTGCATAGTTAGTACAAAACTTGAGATAAAATACTAAAACATACAAGAAGTTCTCAAAACTCTTTTATGTGCAATTCAGAGAAGTTCATTGCAGCCTGCGTATTTATCATACGATTTTGAAACGGTATCAATGTAATTTGCTACAGTTTTGTTCTTTTCTCACGCTACTCGATTAAATTCTACGCGCGAGGACAACTTAGGAAACATGTTTCAGTGTATTAGACAGCGGTCATCAGTGTGCAATATTGCAATCACAAACAGCGTGGTTATGCCTCATTAATGCTATGTCTCCGCATATTTCAAGTCGTACTGTTCAGGGTGTGTGTATTTGTCCCAATTTCAAAATTAAGTTCCCGTACAAACGTTACAGATTTTACAAATTTCCTTTTTCAACAAGTTTCAGAATTATTCCAAATTTCATGGAAAGTGGTTGTACCATTACAAATATGCTTAAAAGAGAATACTGTATCTCAAACACTATTGTATTGATAATAGGCAAATACGCTCCCGTATTTGAAAATTTTACAATTTTTGTTTTAAATGCCTTTACATTGATATAAATTTCGTAAAAAAGCCACTGTGTTTTTGTTAAAATATAAAACGGCAGGACTCAGGTGACGCAATCACTTTTCTTGATGTACTTTATGAAACTTCTATCAGATCGTAAAAGCTCAGCAAACTAGTATACACGATTGTCATAAGTGGAAGAAATAAGATAAACTCGTGATGAAAATTTTTGAAAAAAAGCAGTGTTAATAACCGAATTAGTTAACCCAGAAACAAAACTTGAGTGGAATGTTACGAGCCTTTCTACTGTGTTTTGTTGTGTACAAGTACCATTGAGTTCCATAAACAGATCAAATGAGATGTTTCATGAGCGTTATAATCGGAATATCAATGTTATTTTTTACTCAGGCAATGCAAATGGTAAAAACATTTAATCATTCTTCCTTGTAAAGGGTACTAGCTAATGTCACATGCCGTTACATGAATCACTACGTTCCACATGATTCATTAACAAGCCTGGTCAACGGTGGTACAGCTAGGGTATACAAAGGGTTCTCGAAATACTTGCTCAATTTGTCGATCGGTACGCTTGCAACAGCGTTCTTACCATTATGTCGAAAAACGCTGCGCATAGAAGCGGCATTCTTCTGGTGCTCTTATCTCCGGTAGAGTGAAGTGTTTAGAATAGTCCTAGGGACCATTTGTATACCAAACAGTAGTTTCGTCTTAGTGTCACTGCCATATAGCACAGAGTCGAAACGTGAATATTGCTCACTACCTCAGATTAAGTAAACAAAGAAAATGCTTTCGTTCCTTTTGCATTTGATGTGGTCTACGTTGGTCATTAGGGAGTTCATAGAGGCACCATTCGTTCAGGGGCGTCTTTCGTACCAAACCGATTTGCGGATTTCAATATGGCTATACACAGAAAATAGCTTAAATATTTACGATAAAATCCTAAGATTGTAAATTTTCTTGCTATCTTTTCTTGCTACAGATGTTCACAGTTACCCTACCTGTACCCGTAAGATACGCACGTAAACTCCGGTGTCAAGGCAAAATGACGTAGTAAGGAGAAATATGCCGCAAACTATCTCAGTTTTCACCATAACTTGTCTGGGAATCCAATGTTGTATCACTGATGTACATGGAACATTTTTGTGCATGTAATATCCTGTCTGAGCTGTAAAATTTGTTTTGCGTTAGTTCAGTTTTTCACGTAAATAAATTATCAAAATTTTGCTCACCCATAAAGATCTTTTCATATACAAAAACGGCAAATAAGCTGCGTTCATAACACTCTGACGGATATGTGGATACAAAGTGCTCATTCTGCCATCTTTGACGCCTTCAAAACATTTTCCCAAAACTTTTGGCATGTTTACTCATTCGCGTTCGGTATGCTGAGAGGAGACAGTCGCTATGGGAATGTACTGGAATATAGTAAACAGTGGTTATGGTACAGAGAGCGAAGGAGATATCACTGTGACACAAACACAGGGACACAGTGGCAGTGGAGGAGTGGACGGTGACAGAACAGTGGTAGGAAAATAGTGAGGGATATATTAACAGTGGGAGACGAATGAAGAGAAGAAAAAAGTGGCTGTGGTTGAGGAACATTGATAATGGGAGAGAATCTGTGAAAGTGACAATGAGGCACAGGCAGATGGTGACAGTGGAAAGACACAACAGCATTGGGAAGGAATTAATGAAATAGTAGCAGTAAAAGAGAGCAAAACGGAGACAGTGAGAGTGAGAGGAGATTGCAGTAGTAGGGGGGAACGGAGGGAAGTGTGGCTGAACACAGCAGCCGGTGACAATTAAATGGACGCCAAGAGATAACGACTATGAGTTGAATGAATGAGTGAGAATGGACAGATGGGTCTGGATGTTTATGAGCCACTTACAGCCATGGACTAGTAGATGTGAGCAAGCTACAAGGGGAGGACCTTGTGTAATTTAGAGGTCAGATGTATGTCATAAAGAGCATAAATTTAAAAAATACTAGGAATGCTTTTAAAAGTGATGAGGAAGGTATATTGAGGCAGCACACTTCAGTCTTCTGAACAGGAGCATATTCGTCTTTGTCGCTGTCCGATAGTACCACTTTTACGCTAGTAATGTCATGCCCTGGTAACAGCCCGCTGTGATCAATTAATTTTAACATCCAGTTCATATTAGATATCATATAGAAAAGTAAGGTACGTGCCTACAACCAACCTGACACCCAACACGGTTCTAGGCGCTACAGTCTGGAGCCGCGAGACCGCTGCGGTCGTAGGTTCTAATCCGGCTTTGGGTATGGATGTGTGTTGTCCTTGGGTTAGTTAGGTTTCGGTAGTTCTAAGTTCTAGGAGTTTCATGACCTCAGCAGTTAAGTCCCATAGTGCTCAGAGCCATTTTTGAACACCCAACATTCTAGTAGGATGATAAGGAAAAGTCGCACGACTTTCTCTGCTCAGATTTGTAGGTGAAACCATTTAGGAGTCTGACCTGCAGAAGACTGGTTACGAAATTCCAAAGGTTCAGATTTATACAAAAGTGTCTGTAAAGAAACTCCATCCCAAAATATGCCGTCATTACAAAATTGGAACTGAAAAACTCATCTTCAACTGAATGGGAGACAATGAAGAAAGCGAAAAAAAGAACAGAACGTAATTGGAAAAACTGATGGTCCCAATTATATTGACATGATTGGAATAGTAAACCAATTTAAGTGCATTTTAAATTCAGTAAGAGGAAAACAAAACGCAGTATAGTACTCAATTCACATATTAAAGAATGAAAGCAACAAGAGTAAATATAGTTATGCAAAATTGCCAGGAAAGTTATAATTGGAATAATAAGAAGGATCAGTGCGGTAAAAGAAGACCTGAACGAAGCAGAGGGAACGCATCTGTGTGTACTTAATTCCACCGGTCTGCCCACATAGAGGCCGGTGGGAACCGACCGGCCACCGTGTCACCCTAGGGCTTCCTTTGTATTCGGTATGGAGGGCATAGGGTTGACGCACCGTTCTCCCAGTTTTGCAGACCATGGAGTAGCCATCATGGGGCTCAGTGGACCCCAGTCCAGACCTGTTACCAAGGTAAACCCTCAGACAGTAGAGAACTAACACCAGGCCCTCTGCAAGGCAGCCATTTATGCTGACCACTAAGCTAAGGAATCGAAACATGACTGCGTCGCGTCGTTTCATGATTCGAGGGTCAGCAACTGATAAAAAGAAAGGGGCCCCGCGGGGTCCCAAGATCGCGATGGCGGCGGTCCATGTCCCGCTGAGATAATTTGTCCTTTTAGGACAATTATCTGGGCAAGCACCCACGCCAGCAGAAGGTTGGCGCGTGTAAAAGTTGTCTTTTTGGAGTGACAGACATGTGAGTATTGATAACTGAAATTGCTTAGCAATCAATCCAGTATGTCCTCTGAATCCACTGCGAGAACGTCTGACGAGCTGCCAGAAATAGTAAGTACATTTCTGTATAATGGAAACTTTGTACATACTTGCACGAATTGCCGTTTGTGGAAGACTCCAAAATGCCTTGGATGTTTATCAATTGGAGTTACCACAAACTATACGGGAAGATATTTTATTGGAATTTCGTTATTCAAAATTTAATTTCATGTTAAATTCGTATAGACTGCCAGAATGTTATATATTTGATAAAAGTGAAAATATTCCCATGATTAATGGAATAGTAAATGATGCAGTAGCAGCTTGTGCAAAAATAAGAGCGGGAATTCCAGTTCCGTGGGAAACACTCGGTTTGATTACAATGTCTTTTTTTTATATTACTACATTCTGGCAAAGTAGATTTAAAATTAAAGTATTTTTTTACGAAGTTACTTACAAACATTTCGTATATACTATTTGTGAGAATTGTTTATACAAATTATCGGATTCATGGCGATACCCGCTACTACAACCACTTCTAATTCATATGGTAACCAAGGCACCATCATTTTCATATGGTGTAACTTGTCCGCCACATATTAAACAATATAGCCATTGGTGCATGTTTTGTGCAAATAGTCCATTGTTCAGAAGTGTACGTTGTGGTGGCTCGTTAAGCAGTGTATCTGATTCAGAGGAAGACGATGCTGATTTGGCTGATATCTTTCTTGCAGAGGTATAATGGAGAATCTATTGGAAGCCGTGCAGACCATCTTCACTCTTTTGGAAGCAGAAATACCAACACCGTCCTTGAAGGCGATGATATACTTCATGACGAGATTTAATTGCATGCTGGCACAGGGAGATGGACTCTTAGACAAATACATCTTCACCATTTTGAACTATTTGACGCAATTCGAAAGTTCTTCATTAGTCTCGTCCTTTGGTTTCCAGAGCTTCTCCGAATATCTGAGATCTCTGAAAGATGGTATTACAGTGACGTTATTGTCCTCAGTGGAGAGAACGACGTTGATGAATTCTGAGACGAACTAATATCATTGCACAAACCTACCCTGGCCAGATTATCATGTGGAAACATGATGGGGACCACATCCACCTCATACACGACTGTATCTACTCATCACTACGATGCCG
The DNA here is from genome assembly GCF_023864275.1 of Schistocerca cancellata. Lineage (NCBI taxonomy): Eukaryota > Metazoa > Arthropoda > Insecta > Orthoptera > Acrididae > Schistocerca > Schistocerca cancellata. The sequence goes on along the minus strand of NC_064628.1, from coordinate 728,698,987 downwards.
CTGTAGGTTTCGAACTGACGGATTTATTGCCAGTCGAATTAAGAAAACAACAAGACGCACTAGAGCAATCGCAGCAATGCCAGACATCGACTGGCTCAATGTTCTTTTATATCTCTACTTGCAAAAACCGCCAAATAGGGGACAAGTTTGGCTTAGAGGAACCGATAAGCGATTGCCTGGTGAGCTTGAAATTGTACAATGGAGCAGTTTCGTCGAGCAATCCCTCACAGTATTCGAGGGGCAAGACACTGGAAATGTTAATCAATGTGGAAGCGAACTCGCCAGTGATGCAGCATGTAAATGGCCTCATAGCAAGCGCCAGCCAATCGTTACATGGAAAGTGTGCAATGCTGAAAAAACAGCGAAAAACGTACTATTCCTTTTATTAAGTTATAATTGTATCCCTCCGGAAAATATAATGGGGGTTTTTTTCCAAGGTAGAAGAATTCCTTAACTCTGTCTAGTTAAGGATCATCACATTTTTCCCGCAATGCTAGTTTATATTGCTTCTCATAACATTCGTCTTTCTTCTGTTTACGCTCACTGCATAATTCTGTACTCGTTAGACTTTTCATTAAATTCACAATATTCTGTAACAATTCACCTTCCCTGATGATAGCAACATTATCAGTCAATCTTATCATTGATTGATACTGACTGGAAGTACCAGGCCCAGAACAATTTAAGCCAACAGTTCAAAACTGAGCAGTTGGCGAGGCAGGGAAAGCAAGAAGACAAGAAGAACTAGGCTTCAAGAACGGAAAACAGCCCTTTCTACGAGGATGAAAGTAATATACACACATTGGAAAACTCTTACAATTGCCCTTGTTACACATCACGTAGATCAATAGGGCCAAAACGTCAGTGTTAACTGTATAGTTAATCAAATATAGTGAGAATTTTCCGAAAGACCCGATCAGTGACTGGCATATATGTTGGGTCTCACATCTTCGCAGCCCTGTTGAACAGTCAGATGAACAAACGTGTCACCTGCGGCAAGATAAGGTATCTGCTGGGAAAAAAAGTGATACGTGTGAAAGCTGACAGAAATCCCTAATGAATATTCGGGGGCTGCCCTCGACGCTGCCGGCCTGTGCTGACATTTCGGTGGAACGCTCTGCCTCCTGCAATAACCGGGAACGAGTGTGTGGGCGGGCCGACAGCAGAAACAGGAACAGCGACAGCGGCAGCGGCTCGTATCCATGTCAATTTATAGCGGCGGCACGTGTCGATATTGTGCGAGCGCGCCTGCAGGTGCTATGCAAGCGCGCTGTGTAAGCCAGAGCCGTTGCGGCCACACACCTCGGATGTGGGGTCAGCGCCGGTCGCACGGCAAACACTCGGCGCGCCCGTCACGTCGGGGCGTTCGCACACTACTGCTGCCTCTCCTGCTGGCTGGAACCGTCTTTGTCCCTCTCATGTGCACCGTACGATAACGCGTACGCTGTTCCCACTCCTATTATGCTGACTTTGGTTAACATTGCTGAGTTCGATATCGTAAATCGATGCAAAACATTCGAGATTCTCATGAAAGTACACGTAAGCTACAGTATTACAAAATGCGGGTAATATACAATATATTCAAGAACAAACTTTACATCCTGGCAGGCGGCAAAACTTTTTTCTCCTCTTTTTCATTCCAAATAGGACAGAGGGGCTGAGCAATTTGCGGACTTGATGTCCAGCTATTAACAAAACTTTATTCAGCATCAATTAGGCAAGATCGTGCACCATGTTGAAAGCTTATGATTCAAAAATTTATGTGGGCAGAATGTAAGGCTGCACGTTTCACTTGTGTTTGCCCACTATACTGTTCACCAAGAGGCAGCGACGTAACGATTGAATGACATGTGTCGGGCCATTATTATAGATCAGTTTGCAACGAGACCTATCTGGAAGCGGTTATGCAGCCACTACGTTGTCGTCTCATCATCACAACATGGTGATACCAGGTATGGTGTTTCAGCCTCAAACCAATGCAGTAAACAAAACCGTATGGCCCCTGACAGTCAAATGATAACATGTTACTCTCATAGTGGCGTAATTACATCTACTACATCTACATCTATACTCCGCGAGCCACCTTACGGTGTGTGGCGGAGGGTACTTATTGTACCACTATCTGATCCCCCCTTCCCTGTTCCATTCACGAATTGTGCGTGGGAAGAACGACTGCTTGTAAGTCTCCGTATTTGCTCTAATTTCTCGGATCTTTTCGTTGTGATCATTACGCGAGATATATGTGGGCGGTAGTAATATGTTGCCCATCTCTTCCCGGAATGTGCTCTCTCGTAATTTCGATAATAAACCTCTCCGTATTGCGTAACGCCTTTCTTGAAGTGTCCGCCACTGGAGCTTGTTCAGCATCTCCGTAACGCTCTCGCGCTGACTAAATGTCCCCATCACGAATCGCGCTGCTTTTCGCTGGATCATGTCTATCTCTTCTATTAATCCAACCTGGTAAGGGTCCCATACTGATGAGCAATACTCAAGAATCGGACGAACAAGCGTTTTGTAAGCTACTTCTTTCGTCGATGAGTCACATTTTCTTAGAATTCTTCCTATGAATCTCAACCTGGCGCCTGCTTTTCCCACTATTTGTTTTATGTGATCATTCCACTACAGATGAAACGTCCCCTTAGAGGAATTTATACATATATGAAACGTCCACTTAGAACAATTGTACAAGACTGTGCTTAACCTGGCACACAATAATTTTTTAGCGCAACGCAATCTGACTTTCAATAACCCCTACAAAACAATGGCCCTGACTAACTTTAACCTATACCTTTTACAAATCACTTACCTCACAAAAATCTTCGCTGCTCGAACTACTGCAATACAGCGAGTGCCACTACTGCCAGCTAAATAAAAGATTCAAACTACTGAAGGTACTAACTACTGATAGGGATAGTTAGCAAATGAAAGATATTAATAGAGAACAAACAATGTATTTACCTTAATATTCATAATTGACATTCAGTCTTACAGATTATCAAAACTCCGCCATCTCTCTCCCCACGTCCACCACTGCTGGCGGCTCACCTCCAACTGCCCAGCGCTACGCGCTGTTCGCATCAACAATGGCAGACAACAATTCAAACTAGCCACATACTGCACACAGCACAGCCAGTGATTTTCATATAGAGCGCTACGTGGCATTACCCATATAAAAATCTAAACAGCCTATGAAACGTCCCCTTTGAAGAATTTATATGTGAAACGTCCACTTAGAGGAATTTATACATATATGAAACGTCCACTTAGAACAATTGTACAAGACTGTGCTTAACCTGGCACACAATAATTTTTTAGCGCAACGCAATCTGACTTTCAATAACCCCTACAAAACAATGGCCCTGACTAACTTTAACCTATACCTTTTACAAATCACTTACCTCACAAAAATCTTCGCTGCTCGAACTACTGCAATACAGCGAGTGCCACTACTGCCAGCTAAATAAAAGATTCAAACTACTGAAGGTACTAACTACTGATAGGGATAGTTAGCAAATGAAAGATATTAATAGAGAACAAACAATGTATTTACCTTAATATTCATAATTGACATTCAGTCTTACAGATTATCAAAACTCCGCCATCTCTCTCCCCACGTCCACCACTGCTGGCGGCTCACCTCCAACTGCCCAGCGCTACGCGCTGTTCGCATCAACAATGGCAGACAACAATTCAAACTAGCCACATACTGCACACAGCACAGCCAGTGATTTTCATATAGAGCGCTACGTGGCATTACCCATATAAAAATCTAAACAGCCTACTTACACAGATCGCTCCGGATAGTAACTCCTAAGTATTTTACGGTCGTTACCGCTTCCAATGATCTACCACCTATGGCATAATCGTACTGGAATGGATTTCTGCCCCTATGTATGCGCATTATATTACATTTATCTACGTTTAGGGAAAGCTGCCAGCTGTCGCACCATGCATTAATCCTCTGCAGGTCTTCCTGGAGTACGTACGAGTCTTCTGATGTTGCTACTTTCTTGTAGACAACCGTGTCATCTGCAAATAGCCTCACGGAGCTACCGATGTTGTCAACTAAGTCATTTATGTATATTGTAAACAATAAAGGTCCTATCACGCTTCCTTGCGGTACTCCCGAAATTACCTCTACATCTGCAGATTTTGAACCGTTAAGAATGACATGTTGTGTTCTTTCTTCTAGGAAATCCTGAATCCAATCACAAACCTGGTCCGATATTCCGTAAGCTCGTATTTTTTTCACTAAACGTAAGTGCGGAACCGTATCAAATGCCTTCCTGAAGTCCAGGAATACGGCATCAATCTGCTCGCCAGTGTCTACGGCACTGTGAATTTCTTGGGCAAATAGGGCGAGCTGAGTTTCACATGATCTCTGTTTGCGGAATCCATGTTGGTTATGATGAAGGAGATTTGTATTATCTAAGAACGTCATAATACGAGAACACAAAACATGTTCCATTATTCTACAACATCATTTTGTTTTGAGTCATCAGTCTTCTGACTGGTTTGATGCTGACTGGTTTGATGCTGCCCGCCACGAATTCCTCCGTTGTGCCAAACTCTTCATCTCACAGTAACACTTGCAAACTCAATTATTTACTTGATGTATTCCAATCTCTGCCATTCTCTGAGCTTTTGTCCTCTAGAGCTCCTTCTAGTACCAGGGAAGTGATTCCCTGATGTCTTAACAGATGTCCTATTATCCAATCCATTCTACTTGTCAGTATTTTCCACATATTCTTTTCCTCCCCGATTCTGCGCACAACCTCCTCATTCCTTACGTTATCAGCAAACCTAATTTTCAGCAGTCGCCTGTAGCACCACGTCTCAAATTCTTCGATTCTCTTCTGTTACAGTTTTCTCCAGTCCTTGTTTCACTACGATACAATGCTGTACTCCATACGTACATACTCAAATTAAGGCCCATGGTTGATACTGGTAGACTTCTCTTGACCATTATTACGTTTTCGGCTAGTGCTAGTCACCTTTTGATGTCCTCCTTGCTTCGTCCGTCATTGGTTATTTTGTCGCCTAGGTAACAGAATTCCTTAACTTCATATCCTTCGTGACCTTGAATCCTGATGTCAACTTTCTCACGATTCCCATTTCTGCTACTTCTCATTACTTCCGTCTTTCTTCGATTTACTCTATTTACTCTCAATCCATATTCTGTACCTATTAGACTTCATTCCATATTCCATTCAGAAGAGCATGTAATTCTTCTTCACTTCCACTCAGGATAGGAATGCTATCAGCGAATCGCATCATTGATATCCTTTCACCTTGATTTTCACTCCTGAACATTTCTTTTATTTCCACCATTGCTACTTCGATTTACAGATTGAATAGAAGGGGAAAAAGACGACATCCATGACTTACACCTTTTTTTAATCTGAGCATAACGTTCTTGGTCGTCCACTCTTATTATTCCCTCTTTGCTCTTGTAGATATTCTATAGTACCTGTCTCTCCCTATAGCTTACCCCTATTTTCAACAGAATTTCGAACATCTTTCACCATTTTAGATTGTTGAACACTTTCTCCAGGTCGACAAGTCCTATGAACGTATATTGGTTTTTCTTTAGTCCTTCTTTCATTACCAACCCCAAGGTCAGAATTGCCTGTCTGCTGCTTTTAACTTCCCTAAATCGAAAATGATCGTCATCTAACATATCCTCAATTTTCATATCCATTCTCCTGTATATTATTTTTGTCAGCAAGTTGGATGCATGAGCTGTTAATCTGACAGTGCTATAATTCTCACACTTGTCAGCTCTTGCAGTGTTCGAAATTTTGAGGGTGATATTTTTCTGAAGGTCAGATGGTATGTCACCATACTCTTACGTCATACACACCAACGGGAAAAGTAGTAGTTTTGTTGCCACTCACTCCCCCCCCCCCCTCCAATGACTTTAGAAATTCTAATGGAATGTTATTAATCCCATCAACCTTATTTCAACCCAAAGGTCACTTAAATTCTTATTCTAATGCTGGGTCCCCTATCTCTCAACATCGACTCCTGTTTTTTCTTCTATCACATCACACAAATCTTCCTCCTCACGAAGGCCTTCATTGTATTCTCTCCACCTATCCGCTCTCTCCTCCACACTTAACACCGGAATTCCCAGTGCGCTCTTAATGTCACCACACTTTCTTTTAATTTTACCGAAGATTATTTTGACTTTACTATATGCTGAGTCAGTTCCTCTAACAGTTATTTCTTCTTCGATTTCTTCAATTATTTATGCAATCATATCGTCTTAGCTTCTCTGCACTTACTACTTATTTCATTCCTCAGCGATTTGTATAACTGTATTCCGGAATTTCTATGAACATTTTCTTAATTCTTCTTTCATCAATCAAATTAAGTATTTCTTGTGTTATCAATGGTTTCTTCGTAGTTACCTACTTTGTGCCTATGGTTGTCTTTCCTAATTCGTTGATTACCTTTTTTCGAGATGTCCATTCCTCTTCAACCGTACTACCTACTGGGCTATTCGTTATTGCTGTAACTACACTCCTGGAAATGGAAAAAAGAACACATTGACACCGGTGTGTCAGACCCACCATACTTGCTCCGGACACTGCGAGAGGGCTGTACAAGCAATGATCACACGCACGGCACAGCGGACACACCAGGAACCGCGGTGTTGGCCATCGAATGGCGCTAGCTGCGCAGCATTTGTGCACCGCCGCCGTCAGTGTCAGCCAGTTTGCCGTGGCATACGGAGCTCCATCGCAGTCTTTAACACTGGTAGCATGCCGCGACAGCGTGGACGTGAACCGTATGTGCAGTTGACGGACTTTGAGCGAGGGCGTATAGTGGGCATGCGGGAGGCCGGGTGGACGTACCGCCGAATTGCTCAACACGTGGGGCGTGACGTCTCCACAGTACATCGATGTTGTCGCCAGTGGTCGGCGGAAGGTGCACGTGCCCGTCGACCTGGGACCGGACCGCAGCGACGCACGGATGCACGCCAAGACCGTAGGATCCTACGCAGTGCCGTAGGGGACCGCACCGCCACTTCCCAGCAAATTAGGGACACTGTTGCTCCTGGGGTATCGGCGAGGACCATTCGCAACCGTCTCCATGAAGCTGGGCTACGGTCCCGCACACCGTTAGGCCGTCTTCCGCTCACGCCCCAACATCGTGCAGCCCGCCTCCAGTGGTGTCGCGACAGGCGTGAATGGAGGGACGAATGGAGACGTGTCGTCTTCAGCGATGAGAGTCGCTTCTGCCTTGGTGCCAATGATGGTCGTATGCGTGTTTGGCGCCGTGCAGGTGAGCGCCACAATCAGGACTGCATACGACCGAGGCACACAGGGCCAACACCCGGCATCATGGTGTGGGGAGCGATCTCCTACACTGGTCGTACACCACTGGTGATCGCCGAGGGGACACTGAATAGTGCACGGTACATCCAAACCGTCATCGAACCCATCGTTCTACCATTCCTAGACCGGCAAGGGAACTTGCTGTTCCAACAGGACAATGCACGTCCGCACGTATCCCGTGCCACCCAACGTGCTCTAGAAGGTGTAAGTCAACTACCCTGGCCAGCAAGATCTCCGGATCTGTCCCCCATTGAGCATGTTTGGGACTGGATGAAGCGTCGTCTCACGCGGTCTGCACGTCCAGCACGATCGCTGGTCCAACTGAGGCGCCAGGTGGAAATGGCATGGCAAGCCGTTCCACTGGACTACATCCAGCATCTCTACGATCGTCTCCATGGGAGAATAGCAGCCTGCATTGCTGCGAAAGGTGGATATACACTGTACTAGTACCGACATTGTGCATGCTCTGTTGCCTGTGTCTATGTGCCTGTGGTTCTGTCAGTGTGATCATGTGATGTATCTGACCCCAGGAATGTGTCAATAAAGTTTCCCCTTCCTGGGACAATGAATTCACGGTGTTCTTATTTCAATTTCCAGGAGTGTATAACCTTGGACAACTTCAAGCTTATCTTTTCTTAGTAGTTCCGTATCTCATTTCATTGCGTATTCATTCTTCCTAACTAATCTCTTAAACTTCAGCCGACGCTTCAACTACATGTTAGGTACTGTATTGTAGTAATATGTTTCTCCAGACCCAGTTAAAGAAAATTTGAGATGCTTTTTGGGCTGAAAACCCAAAACGACACCAAAAACAAAAACGGCTGAAGGCCTGGACTGGAAATCAAAAGCAATTAAAAATAGAAGGTAAAAATTAAAAAGAAAATTTCGGCTCAAGTACTACACTTCACATCTGAAAGACAACTATAATTAAAACACATTAATGAACAATTTTTTCTAACCAAGAAATTTCTTTATAAACTTACAACAGAATGGATAAAAGCATAATTAAAGAAATATTAACTTATTGAGATGCTTTTTCGGCTGAAAGTCCAAAACCACACCACAAACAAGAACGGTTGAAGGCCTGGCCTAGAAATAAAAAGCAATTAAAAATAGAAGATAACAATTTTAAAAAAATTTGCAACTGAAGGACTACACTTCACATCTGAAAGACAACTATAATTAAAACACATTAATAAACAATTTTTCTAACTCAAAAATTTCTTTCTAAACTTACAACAGAATGGCCGAAAGCCTAATTAAACAAATATTAAGTCATTTCATGGCTGAAGGCCACAAAACAACGGCTGAAGCCCTGAACAACAAGTCAGACAAACAGTTTAAAATAAACCCCGTCCTTCTTACCCAAAGTGTTCCTTTAGAGAATACACACAGCTGAAGGCCTTACTAAAAGGCGTTCACGTAGATCCCCAGCTGAAGGCCACACATAACACATCGAACAACTATGGGCCTGGGTTACAAACCATTTCAGATAGAGCAAATTTTAAGGAAAACATTTTTTTTAAATAAAACCAATGTTTAAAAATTTAACATGGCTGAAGGCCTTCATGTAAAATTTAAAAGGATCTGAACTAATACACGGCCGCCCTGTACAATAGTTCAAACTAAAATGAAAACCACAATATAAAACAAACAGAACAAGTGGTGCTCAGAAGTGTTCCAAGGGTTGGCCCGAGAAGTTAGCTCAAAAGTAAGGTGAGGTGAGAGAGACAGCCAAAAGCTGAAGTTAAATAATCAGATGGCAACTAAAACTAGGGAGACCCAACGACCGGTCAACAAGTTAACCATTTCCCTTCCAACCGACCAACAGCACAACGATGGACAATATCGGCCGAAGACGAGGATACGAACAGCACTACGTCGCCAGAAATCGGTGTCTAGAAACAGCCAAGGGAACAATAACCACACTAGGCAAAATATGAAACAAACCACTTAAAAGGCTCTCAAACTACATGCTGTGCCAGGCAGCATCAACACAGGCACACAGGAAAGGAACACTGCCGGAAAACTACGCTAATGACCAGGTCAGGTAACTGGGGTGTTAACGGCCACAGGACAGAACTTACCGCTGGTGCATTTCACTGGCAAGTAACAGTCAATTTAATAATTAATCACAATATAGGAAGATTGGTGCAAGATTTCACCTACTCTAACACATCATAGGTTGCTGCTAGCCAGAATGGCCCAGGGAGCAACAATTCGCAAATGAATGAAGAGATGTGACAATAGTTGAGGTTTCATAACAGGTAATCTGATCACTCAACTATACCGTCCAGGTGCGGTGCTCAACAAACTTTGTCGCTCTCGCCGATAGCGCCTCACAATCCGACAGTGTATGCAAACTGCCAGCGGTTCTGGCCTGGCCCCGTGTCACAGAGACTTCTTTGCTGCTCCGTCCCAACCGACTGACTACCACACACACCACCACCACCCGGAAATACTAGCAGTCACGCTAGAGATAGTACGACAGTACTAGTATTTATAAGCGCTGCTGGTGCCACTCAAGGAGGCAAGCAAAACTTCGTTATGCCTTGTAAGTTACGAAGAAACAAAACGCTATTCAACGTGACAAATGCCAAAGAAAAAACGGCATGAACGCGAGCCGCATATGGCTCTACGATTTATATACAGATGAGTTAAGAGAAGCTTTCAATTTCACGAAGGATAGAAAGCTAACGGCGTGGATAGCATTAACGCTAAATTGCTAAAATGTGGAGCCACCCTGCCACAAAAGAGATTACTACATTTATTTAATATGGGCTGTAGAAATGGTGCTTTCCCAAATGCATGGTCACAGGGAAAGGTAATATCACTTCTTAAAGAAGGGGGCCGCAATAGTTGCGAGAACTATAGAGGAGGCAGCATACTGGACATCACACACAAAAAGTTAAAGCTTATACTAGAGTATTTTTTATGCGAGAAACAAATGGGATTTTGGAAGGACAGATCGACAAAAATGCACTATTTAATAAACTAATAATCGAATAACAGAGAGAGTATAACATGGAAACCAATTTAGTATTCATGGTTTTTAAAGCTTTCTATAAATATGATATAAAGAATCTGTGGAAAATTATAGAAGAAACAATGTGTCTACTGTAGCTAATAAACGATTGAAAAAGTCTGTGCAACCACATGACAGTAATTTTAGATATAAGTAGATGTAAATTATATTCTAACACAACCTACAATTACAAACAGAAGTCAGACAAGGGCGCAGCATTTCACACACACACATTTTTGAATATTTATGTAGATGGCGCAGTTTCTAAATATGAGTCTGTTAATGGGGAATTAAGATTAAAAGAAATTGTGGCTTGAAATTCCTTTTACATGCAGATGATGCCACACTGCTGGTTGAGAATGAAGGTGACCGACAAAATGGAATATATTTACTAAGTAAGATTAAAGAAGAATAGGCTAGCATTTAACGAGTCCACAAAGGAAGACAAGGTCAATGGGTTTTAAAGGAAACTATTCTGCATAGATGAAAACTGTCATCAGCAGCAGAACAATAGAACAACTCAAATATTTTAACAATTTTCGTTATTACTAGAGTGTGAGGCAGACATAAAGACGAACTTAGAAAAGTTTGTGAGTGTGTGAGTATATATATATATATATATATATATATATATATATATATATATATATATATATATATATATCAAACATTAAACAGATGGCTAAAAATAAAAAGAGGAAAGAAATGAAACTTAAATTGTGTAAGACAATAGCAAGCCAAATGCTTGTTTACGGAAATTATAAGAAAACGGCAAGAACGTCACGTACAAGCAACTGAGAAGAGGTTTCTAAGGGCAATGAAGCGATTCACAACAGCCTGAGGACTTAGAAATTCGTAATTTGTGGAAGAACTGAATATATTTAACATCATCAATAAAATACAGAAAAATAGAAGAAACCGGAATAAACATCTTGAAAGAATGAGTTGAGAAAAAATACATCTCCAGATAAGATCTAATCCAATTGAGCTAATTAGTCAGGGAGGACCGAGGGATTTATCGCTTACTGTAACAGTAAAAACCAAATGGATCCATAACTTAAGTCAAGATGATGGTGATCGTGATGATGATGATGAAATTATTATTTCATACTGTGTTGAAATAATTGATAATAAAGGTGTCATGTGATTTGATTGTATACAATTAAGTGTCGTTTCCGAACTATCCTAATGTCTGAAATTCCCAATGCAATCAAAATCCATTGAAATACCAGCAAACTGTAACCAAAAGCTATATTCTATGCCATCGTCGACTACTGAACGAAGAGTCTCAGCAAGGGGTATTCATATCATTTCAGAAGAGATTGAGCTCGCAAAGTGGGAAGTGGGAAGACATCTGGAAAACTCAGTTTGCGTCAGGGAACAGTGGAATTTTAGAAGTCAGAATATCGCGCCGTTTTCCCGAAGCTGCGCTGATGGTTACAAATGACCCCTACCTGACAAGCAGAACAACACTCCACACCGCTTGTATGAAACTTTACGAACGGCTTACGTATTCCCCGCAGGTCGCGAACCATAAAAAGTTGTGGTTACCCCAGGACGGGACGCTATGAAGATTTTTTATGCAGACAGGAACACCGCAGGCGCAGAGTTACTCAGGATTTACGGAGAACGTGCGTATAATACAGAAACGACAACGTCGTAGTTCTTTGCAGATGTTAGTCTACATTTTTCATTCCATCTTATCATGCAGGTAGCTCCGAGTTTAGCACAAATCGTCGTAGCAAGCTTCTCATTACCTTTCGCATCTATGTGACATTATTTTGCGCTCCTACTGCAGTGATGTGGACTTACTGTTAGCTTTGGTACAAGATATTTGAACCAATTTAACTATTTCTTGTATTTTTAAATGAACACACCGCCATTTGACTTTATTGCTGTTTATTTAATTACGACCCAGGTTTCTGCATTTTATGCGGCCTTTTATGCGATTTTCCTGTGATTGAGTTTATATGATTAACATATACTGCAGGACATCAGGTTCAAAATTAGCCATAAAATAAGAAAGTTATTGGCTCCCCACGAAATGCTAAGTCCGAAAACGCTATTTTGTAAGAATATAAGTAAATAATAGTGGGAGCACCTCATATTGGGTAAAAACAGATTTACTTTGGCATATAAAAGATGAACAAAGTTCTGCTCGTCGGGAAACATGATCGTCGTGAAGGGGTGCACGTTGTCTGCAACCAATGTATGGTATTCGTTGGACGTCATGTTGTCTTGTACGACCTCCACTAGACCCTAGGATGCCCACGTGAATGTTCCTCACAGTATACCGAAACGCCGACAGTCTTTCTCCACCCTGCAGTACATGTGTAAAGGAGCTCTTCCCCTGTTCCCCTAGGAGACGACGGATTCACGCCCTCCTACCGGCATGATTAAGAAGGTGTCGGGCTTCATCAGGATACGCAACGCTCAGCCACTGCGCCAAAGTCAAGTGCCTATGGTCACGTGTCCATTTCAGTAATTGCCGATATCACCGTGTTGACATTGGCCAATGGGCTGCGGATGCCCATCTTTAGCAGTGTTCGGTGCACTGTGTGTTCAGACACACCTCTACCCAGCATTAACGTCTGAAGGCCAGCCGGGGTGGCCGAGCGGTTCTAGGCGCTACAGTCTGGAACCGCGCGACCGCTACGGTCGCTGGTTTGAATCCTGCCTCGGGCATGGATGTGTTTGATGTCCTTAGGTTAGTTAGGTTTAAGTTGTTCTAAGTTCTAGGGGACTGATGACCTCAGAAGTTAAGTTCCATAGTGCTCAGAGTCATTTGAACCATTAACGTCTGACATTACATCGGCCACATTTCGCCGTCTGTCCTGTTTATCAGTTTGCCCAACCTCCGGATTTCGACATGTGTAATGAGGGGAGGCCGTCCAACCCCATGACGTCTGGACGTGGTTTCAGCTTGGCTTCGCCAAGTGTTGCAGATACTCACCATAACAGTCCTCTAGAAGCAAATAAGTCGAGCAGTTTCCGAAACGCTCGTACCGAGCCTCCGGGTCATTGCAATATACCCTCAGTCAAACTAAGATAAATCACAAGCCTTCTCCATTCTTTACAAGGACAGCACGCTCACTGGTACTACTTGCACCATGTGTGCGTCTGACTAACAGTCTTTCCTTGTCATGTGACGCTGCAATCGCCTGGACGGGTTTATATCGACAGTAGGTCGGTAGTCATAACGTTCTGGTGGATCAGTGTATGTCCTTATTCCTTTTTTAAATGATATCACTCACATTTTGTGAACTGCCATATTTTTATGATATTTTAAAATGATTCTCCAGAAAAATAAATTTTTTAAAAATGTGAAAAAAGGATGCAATGTACAGCACGACTCTGTATCTAGGAACAAATATTCTATCACATAGTGATCATCTTACCTGCTGTAGTGTAGAAATTAAACTCATATTCACTGGTGCCAAGTTATTATCAGTAACCAAAGCTATGAAACGACCGTTTCATTAATTTGTACACTACAGCACTGAAGATTATCACTATGTGATTGAAAATCGATTTTGCTATCAATAAACCACCAATATTACGGCCAACGCTGACCTTCCGTCTAACGTCACGTGTATGGTCGTTGTGCACACAGCTCTCTATGTAGTCGCCAATCAACAAATATTCTGTTCATGTTTAAAGGAGTTACAATCTAAAAAATTCTTGTCAGTTCTATATTTAGTATCTGTGTCTAACATATTACTCTACTACTCAACATTATTCGGTAAGTGAATTCTAATGAAGAAGAACAGCCATATAGAAGCAATAACAAGTGAAATAGATTTTGAAATGAAAACAATTGGTAACCCACACAAATTTTTATTTTAAAGACACTTATAGCTGTGGAAACATTATAGAAACTCAGTTCATTTGCAAATATCAAACGTTCCGTCGTCGAAGACCCTCTTCTGTTTCAAGGTACAAGATGGTCGATATGTACATTATTTTCTGTATAACGTCAACATTCTGTGCAAACTTACACGTGTAGAGATCGTAGTACTTATAAACACAGCAACGAAATGCAATCTCAAGCCTCAAAGGAGCAGAAACAGTAGAAAACGCGAGAAATTTCTTATGGCAGTCTCTAGTGCACATTTTTCATCTGATTTTAAAATCGGTGACTAGATTGAAACACTGACTGGGAAGCAACATGTGTACCTAGATGCGCTATCTTTCGGCTACAACACTATCTCCTTCATATAAATACTTTTCGGCAGTTAGTGTGTTAAGTAATACAGTGATTCTAAATGTATCACAGCTTTCTACGAATTTTGTTTGGGTATGTGGAAAGCTCAAACTTTTGGAGGTGGATGCAAAATTCTGTATATAATTGTTTGTTTTCAGATAGCTGCTCCGTTAGTGGAGTCTTCATTTAAGTGAGGTATCCAAAGGAGAATATATTTTTCGCAATACTCTACTCAGTGAGCTCGCTAAACGACCAGTGGACGAGATGAAATACACATTACCTGAAATACTCCGTTTACAAGGCGGACTCTGTTAATTGGATTTTCTCTGATCAGGAGAGAAACGCTTAAAATCCGGAATGAAAATGTACCTCAATCACCATTATGGTAGTATTTCCTTATATGACTGTTAAAGTCATAGAAATTTTGTCAAAAATAATAGTACTTAAAGATGATTCGTAACTGTATTTTTGACGATGTACACTTACCAGATGACATAGTAGACGAGGTAGTGTACCATGTATCCGCGGTCTAGGGAGTACTAATGATTCTGCCTTGCACGCCGAGCGGGTGGGTGTTGGTTCAAATGGTTCAAATGGCTCTGAGCACTATGGGACTCAACATCTTAGGTAATAAGTCCCCTAGAACTTAGAACTACTTAAACCTAACTAACCTAAGTACATCACACACACCCATGCCCGAGGCAGGATTCGAACCTGCGACCGTAGCAGTCCCGCGGTTCCGGACTGCAGCGCCAGAACCGCTAGACCGCCGCGGCCGGCGGGTGGGTGTTGCTTTACGTGTTCGATCCGACACGGCGTTGTAAGTGTTTGGGAGTTCATGTCTTCAGTGGTCTTTGCAGCTTTGAGTGTGTGACACTGTATCATTGTTGTTTCGTCTCGTCCTTCGCTCGGTGTGTGTCTGACTGCGGCCTCCTCAGCTCCTGTTTGTTTCTCGTGGCGTGATGAGTGTTTCACGGAAAAGTACCGTGAGTTTTTAGTTTGACAAGTAGACACAACGTGTAGCCCGGTTCTTTATAAATCCATGATTGGCTAGCAGATACTTCGCATGTTACTTCGGACCAAGTGCATACCGCCTATTTTGATACTGAGAATGATGTGTTCTTTGTGAAAATCGTAGATCCACCTACAAGTAGAGAAGTTCCTATTCAATCATTGTACTCAGGTTCCCTTCCGTCATGCAGACGGTTCGGTCAGTATGGTGCTATTTGCGAATGTGAACACTGAATATGCGAAGTTCGAATATTCAGTCTTCCTCCGGAGGTAGGGGATATTTATTGTAAGGAAGTTTTGGTGCAGTATGCTGACGAGAGAGGGATCCGTAGTGAACATTGGCCAACTCAACGCGAGCTACCTGTTATAACAGCGTGCGATCGGTGGAAACGCTAATGAAAAAGAACATTCCGTATCATTTGCGAGTCTGTGGCTATAGTTCTCATATTACGTACGGCAACGGAAGCGGCCATATCTCAGTTAACTGCCAGCAGACAGTGATTTTTATCGGTATTTCTTGTAACTGTGCCACATTTTATGGTTGCTGACCTTGTCCCCTCTAGTAACGGACTTGGTGTATATATTGCCTCGTTTCTGGACATCATCCGACAGTTCCCGCTAATACTGTGGGTTGATTTTCCGCCGTTGCAAACATAGCCTAGCCCTGTTCCTAATACTGCTTGGTCGGTGGCGTGCGCGATTCATAATAACAGGCGCCGCACTCAAGATGGTGATAAATTAGTTCTGCTTTCCCGTACCCCACCTTCTCCTGAGCCATGTTTGTTACCTATAGTGTCGTTCCACATGGCCCCCGCGTGGTGGAGAGAGGAGAGGCAGTACCAGGTATCCGTGCTGCTGCAGGGATGACTTCTATGGCGCCGCCTCTTTCGCAGCCTCCACCACCCTACCAAGCGGTAATACTGCAATACCGTCCTGTTGCTCAGACTGCTATCAGCGAAGGAGATCCCGTTGAGCAAACTGTTGCCCCAGAGTTACGTTCCGCTGTCTCTGAGATTCACTCTAATTGTCATCTATTATGGAGTTGGTACGCCTTGCAGCGTGACCCAAGGGCTGGACTCGAACAACGGGCAGTCACAGATTAATATACATATGCTGCAAAATCCGCCGACTCCGCCTACTGCAGTGGCTCTTATACATCGCAGCCAGTTTAAGCAACGTGTACCACAGGAACGTGCAGAGGCGAAAATAACCTATTGTAAAGATTCAGTTGGGGTCAGTACTGGCCTCCCGCTCTCGGATTAGTTACTGGCCTCCGCTGTCTACTGTGCCGCTATGTTGTTGTTTCTGTGTTTTATTCTTTGAATAATGGCTCAGGCGTATACATTTGCCACACTAAATATTAACAGAGTAGTTTCAGAGATGCATCTAGCTTCACTGCCTCAGTTTATATATGTCTCCTCTGCAGATAGAGTGTTCCTGCAAGAGATTTCATTTACCAATATCCTTCTCCCTGGATATGACACTGTTTTTAATGTGGCGTCCGAATTTTCGGCTGCAACGGCCCTGTTCTTTCGCGAAGGCATTCCCATTGCTGAGATAGTGGATCCTGAATCACGAAGAGGAATTTTCTGTAGAATTTTTGACCTCAGGTAGAGATTTCTTATCTTTTACGTTGCAAAATGATGATGATGTTTGGTTTGTGGGGCGCTCAACGGCGTGGTTATCAGCGCCCGTACAATTATCCAATCTTTGCTCAGTCCAATTTCGCCACTTTCCATAATGATGATGAAATGATGAGGACAGCACAAACACCCAGTCATCTCGAGGCAGGTGAAAATCCCTGACCCCGCCGGGAATCGAACCCGGGACCCCGTGCTCGGGAAGCGAGAACGCTACCGCGAGACCACGAGCGGCGGACTTTTACGTTGCAGTCCTGTGGGTCTGTTGTTGGCAGTTGATTTTAACTGTGTTCTACGTCCGGTTGATCAGTATCCCCATTTTAATTATTTTCGTAGACGATTATGGCATGTCACGGGAGCGTGACTTACCGAGGGCCAAAGTAAAGTCCTTAATTTACGTCGGCCAGTGCTGTGGATCGTCACACATCACTAGGTGTTGCCCGCTCGAAATGACGATTCTCAATTACAAATCGGTTACTGATGAGATTCAGGAGGCACTACTGGAACATGAACGTAAGTCTATGACCCTTCTTCAGAAGGCAAGAATTGTGTATGTCTTGGCCGGCCGGGGTGGCCGAGCGTTTCTAGGCGCTACAGTCTGGAATAGCCCAACCGCTACGTTCGCACGTTCGAATCCTGCCTCGGGCATGGATGTGTGTGATGTCCTTTGGTTAGTTAGGTTAAAGTAGCTCTATGTTCTAGGGGACTGATGACCATAGAAGTTAAGTCCCATAATGCTTAGAGCTATCACAACCATTTTTTTTGTGTGTCTTGTACAGAGCACAAGTTTTGTCGCTTCCCTCCATGATGGCCAAAAAACTGAAGCACTTGTCTGCTAGCTTTGAATGGAAGCGTAAGATCTTAACGTTGCGATACGAGATAGTGACGAAGCCCTATTGCCTGGGCGTATTGGGTCTTTCTGATATCAAGAGAAAGGCGTCAGTCTTACACTTTCTACCCGCCATTTTGACGATTACTAAAGTTACACATCTTTACGTCTCGGCTATGCACCGCAGTGCTTCCAGCAAGTCCTGACCCTGACAGTGTTGGTTTTGAGACACGTTCGAGAGGTCTACCTAGACGTGACCTATTTGGAGGCTGACGTGTTGCAGTGGCCGGTGTTCACCACTAAGTTTCTGTTGACCCGCTGGGGTGCGATCCATGACCCAAAACTGTTGAACAATTGTCACCGATTATTTCCGGGAAAATTGTGTGGACCAACGTCAGCCTCCCGGTTCTATCAATGGCAGCAGCCTCCTCCTGGTACAGTATGGTAAACAATTCGATTTCCACCAACGAGTGTTTATACTGTATCTCGATTAGTGATACAGATAAATGCTGTATGGTTGCGTCCCTAGATACGCTGCAGCACCGATTTACTTGTCATGACCACCCAGGAGACTGGTCCTGGCTCAGGAAGCAATTCAATTTCCTCAAGTGCTCAGTTGAAGCTGCATATTTCACTGGTATCACTTTCGGGCAGCTCCTTCTTTTTTCCGAGGACAGTGACCAATACGATAATTCGGCTGACTGGCGATTTTGCACATTTTGTCGTTGCTGGTGAAGGAGATGAAGACCATTTGGCTCTTCTCCAGATTACGTTTTCGGCTTACTGGTCCTGCTTGCAACTGCCCCGATTTCGAGAACTCTTTGTCAGCATACTGACTCTTACCTTTGGACGACAGGGCGTAGGTTAGTTCCAGCAACAGGAGCTCCTGACCTCAGTGTGCTTTTGTTGTCTCTGTTTCTCCTCTGTATGCCGTTATTTCACTGTTTGTAACAATCACAACACCAAATAAAAAAGTAAAATATGAAACTATGCGAGAGAGCAGGCGAGTGACAGGGATGGAGAGCCATTCTGGCCAGGCCTTGTGATTCGACCCGTGTCAACCTTGTCTCAACCAGCCTGAAGCTGATAGTTACCATTATAGCTAGATTTTGTAAAATGTATTTGCTATTTGCACAAATGTTCAGATATTTCTGCTGAACATTTTATAAATTTTTCTGATTTCCTACATTTCAACTATGCCATGCTCATGATTCTGATCGTTATTTTAATGTAAGTTAACTGCACCTGTTACATAATAAATTCTTTCTGTTATATTGAAAAGTTTATAGAATAATTACTAATCAAAACCTCCTCAGTTCCGCGTTCGAACCTCGCAAGTGTTTAAATTTTGAATCAGAAAGATCAGTAATAGCAGCCGAAGATTCCGAAATGTAACCCTCAGTCTGCCAACGGCCTTGTCAAAGAGGACAGATGAGCGGATAGAGCCTCGGGGTCCTTGGGCTCGGAAACTGCCGTTGAGAGAGAAGAATCACCACCAATGATCAGCGGATAGAGGATGTATGAGGCAACTGAACCACTGCATTATATATGCACACTGTGTATCTATAGGACATTGAAATAGTTCAATATGACCAATCCTTTGACAAAACATTCCGGATTATGCCCCATTTGGATCTCCGGGAGGAGACTGCCGAGGGGGAGAGGACTATGAGAAAAAGACTGAATAACAAAGGCACGAATAATATTCTATGAGGCCGCTGGTTGAATCTCAGATGTTTGAAGGTGGTAGGAAAGCTAAAAATTCTGAAAAGGGAAATGGTCAGGCTTAATATAGATAAGGTGACGATCAGTAACTGAAATGGACTGAAGACCAGCATTTCTGGTCAGATGAGTAGACGGTAGTAACACCAGTCCACATTCAACCAGAATGATGTACTCTATTCGCTTACCCAATTCTACAGTCAGTTCCTAATAACAGCAACAGGGAGTGGTATAACTGCGGTAGGATTCGTTACGAATAGGAAGGTAGGGCAGAGAATGTGTGACTGTGAACAGCTCAGTGATAGAGTTGTTCTTGTCAGAATCGACAGCAAACCAACACTGACAACGATAGTTCAGATACAAATGCCGACGTCGCAAGACGGAGGTAAAGAGACAGACAAAGTATAGGAGTATACTGAAATTGTAATGCAGTACCAAAAGGAGATTAAAACCTAATAGTCGTGGTGATTGTAATGCGGTCGTAGGGGACGGCTAGAAGACAGGTTAATGGAGAATATTATCTTGGTTCTAGGAATGAGAGAGGAAAAAGTCTGACTGAGTTCTGCAATAAATTTCTGCTAGTAAAAGCGAATAGTTTGTTCAATATTAACAAGAGGAGTACTTTGAAAAGGCGGAGGGATTTCGAAAACTTTCCACATACGTAACTCAAGGGTTAGGCAGAGATTCCGAAATCAGATTCTGGATTATAAGCCGTATCCAGGAGCAGATATATTTATTTATTTATTTAACCTGATCAGATTAGGGCCATCAGGCCCTCTCTTACATCGGACCAGTGTTTCACACATGCAGCATTTCACACGTCAGAGTTATAGCATGACAATACTTTAAATAAGAAAATCAGATTACTCTGGTCACAATATGAATAAAGAGTAATGACTAAGACCTAATAAAGTACGTACTGGCAGTATTTTTACAACAGGTGCTATACATACAAATTATGATTAAAGCAATAATACTAACAGCAAAAAAAATCAAATAATAATGATAAACATGAGAGAAATTGGCAATAGTAATGAAGATTTGTGCAGATGTACATTAAAGTAATGAGGTGAAGTGCATTCGTGTACAGAGGAAGGCATTACTGTTGCTTAAGTAGATACGTCATTAACTGTTTTCTGAAGCTGGACATGTTTTTAAGTTCTCTAACATAACGAGGGAAGTTATTCCAGGGTCGGGTTCCCGCTACTGTAAAGGACTTGTAGAAGGTGACTGAGCGACGCTGTGGGACAGAGAGGATTTTATTATGATGGGTGTTGGGTACATAGTTCCGCGTAGTCAGCGCGTACACAACTTTCCCACTAGAGCGCGCCCCTCTAAGCACAACAGCGCAGGCGCAGTGCTCGTCCATCTCTGCACTACGAGATGGCGCTGTCTTAGAGACGGACCAAATTCTGCTTCCGCCGATCCGTGTATTAATATGTAATGCAGCCAATGAGATCACTGCTAACGTAGAACCTTTTCTCCTCGCAGATCACACTCGCGCAGTGATACCTGAATGCGCTAGGTATTATAACGGATGTACAGACCTCCGATCAGTCAGTCTGCATTAGTCTGCATTAGTCAAGTTTCAGTCTGCACCTAATACGATTACCATATTCCTGTACATAGCCATGATGATAAATGGATAGACACTTCTGTCAAGTATCAGAGATATGTGAGAATAAGATTAACGTACCAAGACCAAAGGAACTTCAGATTGTCAATTGTAAATAGCATCCAGAATCAAGTTAAGTAAGGTTAATGATTGTTATTATTTTAATAAATGTGTGTGAAAATTAATCAAGTTCTGTTTAAAGTTGGTCACTGTCAATCTACTACTCTAAGCGTGCAAGTGGCTTTTCTATCATCTGACGATAACATAAACATACCACGATAAGACCACGAGACATAATGCTGACACTCACCTACTTCGTTAGAGCGACAAGTCAAATAATCTGATGGTGTGTGTACCGAATGTCTTACAGTACGCACACTACAATGGGAACGTGTGTTCTGACATAAGCGTTAAGGACGAGGAAAGATGTGAGGGACAGTGTACATTTATAAGGCAGTAGATGAGACAGAGTGTCTCTGCGTTTGTCTGCACGCAGCCAGGACAATTTTGCATATGCTGGTGAAATGTGATCAAAAAGTCGAAAGTCACAGATATAGCGGACGCAGGCATTCATGACCAGTTCCAGACGTCGCGAATTTTCCTGGGAGAGGCCTTGTAGGATAATATCGCTGTAGTAATTGATTGGAAGTATAAGCGTTTGTACTAATTTCTTTTTCAGATCAAAAGGGAAGTGTTTTTTTATATTTTTGTAGGACATGAAGGGATACTGATGCTTTTTTGCAGTTACGTGCTCTGTCCATTTTAGTTTTTCATCTATTATTACTCCAAAACTACACTCCTGGAATGGAAAAAAGAACACATTGACACCGGTGTGTCAGACCCACCATACTTGCTCAGGACACTGCGAGAGGGCTGTACAAGCAATGACCACACGCACGGCACAGCGCACACACCAGGAACCGCGGTGTTGGCCGTCGAATGGCGCTAGCTGCGCAGCATTTGTGCACTGCCGTCGTCAGTGTCAGCCAGTTTGCCGTGGCATACGGAGCTCCATCGCAGTCTTTAACACTGGTAGCATGCCGCGACAGCGTGGACGTGAACCGTATGTGCAGTTGACGGACTTTGAGCGAGGGCGTATAGTGGGCATGCGGGAGGCCGGGTGGACGTACCGCCGAATTGCTCAACACGTGGGGCGTGAGGTCTCCACAGTACATCGATGTTGTCGCCAGTGGTCGGCGGAAGGTGCACGTGCCCGTCGACCTGGGACCGGACCGCAGCGACGCACGGATGCACGCCAAGACCGTAGGATCCTACGCAGTGCCGTAGGGGACCGCACCGCCACTTCCCAGCAAATTAGGGACACTGTTGCTCCTGGGGTACCGGCGAGGACCATTCGCAACCGTCTCCATGAAGCTGGGCTACGGTCCCGCACACCGTTAGGCCGTCTTCCGCTCACGCCCCAACATCGTGCAGCCCGCCTCCAGTGGTGTCGCGACAGGCGTGAATGGAGGGACGAATGGAGACGTGTCGTCTTCAGCGATGAGAGTCGCTTCTGCCTTGGTGCCAATGATGGTCGTATGCGTGTTTGGCGCCGTGCAGGTGAGCGCCACAATCAGCACTGCATATTCTGAGAAATATAGGAGTAAGCTATAGATAGATGGTTCCAATGACTCTGAGAACTATGGGACTTAACATTTGAGGTCATCAGTCCCCTAGTACTTAGAACTACTTGAACGTAACTAACCTAAGGACAGCACACACATCCATGCACGAGGAAGGAGGCGAACCTGCGACCGTAGCAGTCGCGTGGTTCCGGACTGAAGCATCTAGAACCGCTCGGCCACCGCAAACGGTGCTATAGATAGGGATGGGTAGTATACAATACGTACAAGAGCCAAGAGGGAGTAATAACAGTGTGAGACCAAGAACGAGGTGGTCGGATTAATGAAGATGCAAGACAGGGATGTAGTATTTCGCATCTACTGTTCAATCTATACATCAAGAAAGCAATGGCGGGAAAAAAAAGAAACGTTCAAAGGTGGAAATAAATTCAAGGTGAAAGGAAATCAATGATTCTCTGATGACATTGCTGTCCTTAGCGAAAGTGAAGAAGAATTACAGGATCTGCTGAATGGAATGAACAATCTAATGAGTATTGAATATGGATTGAGGATAAACCGAAGAAAGACAAAAGTAGTGAGAACTAGAAAAAATAAGAACAGCGAGAAACTTAACATCAGGACAGGCGATCACGAATTAGATGAAGTTAAGAAATTCTGCTACCCAGGCAGCAAAATGATGGAGCAAGGAGGACATAAAAAGCAGACTGGCACTGGTGAAATGGGTAATCTTGGGCAAGAGAATTCTACTAGTATCGAATGTTCGCGTACATTTAATTTTCGGAAAACTAGAAGAGAGGTGAGTCAAAGCATTTGAGATGTGGTGGTACAGAAGAAATTTGAAAATTATGTCGACTGATAAAAAAGTGATAAATGGGAAACACTGACTCCTGTATGATATCAAAGAAAAACTTCCTAAGAACTAGAGTGGGCTGTAGGCGGTTAAAACTGTAGAGGAAGACAGCGTCCGAAATACAACCCGCAAATAATGGTGGATGTAGGTTGCAAGTGCTACTCTGAGATGAAGATCTAAATTCTTCGTGGCGTGTTCTGTAGTGATTCATTCCCAAAGACTACGCTTTTCTATTTCCTTCTCGTCCTACTGCCACTTGTTCTTCGTTTCTAAAGACTACAACATCGGTGGGGAGCAAACGCACACTTATTCTTCTTCTGTTTTATACAATTAATTTGAAGGTGCTGATATTTGGCTTAACAAGTGCAATTAAAGTACTGAAAAGTAATGTAAAATAAAACCCAATAATTTTGCAGTTACTTCAGCAGCGTAGTTAACGATTTTGAAATAATGAGTTGTACGAAACGCAAATTTCTTACGAAATTAGCATATAACTGGTGTAGATATTTCTTACATGGACTTTGTTCTTCTGCAAATTTGTTTCACTTTCAAGCTTCAATCGGTCGCGAAATTAAAACCACAATGAAAATTCAATGAAGCCTTGGCAGATGTGTTGTACAGTTTCTGTAACATGCCTTTCAATTGCGTCACGTCGCACTTCTCAGTTCTCAGTACACAGTGCCATATGTGCTTAGAACAATAGAGTCTGCCACTAGGTGTGAAGTGGCTGCCGAGAGGTTGCGCCTAATTTCATTCAGTACACATTACGTAACTGCCATGCGTCTCCTTCTTTAAGAAAATGCTAGGCCTCACACTGCACGTGCAGTAGCAAAGAGAATTCAGCGACCTTTTCATTGGAAGTGTTTGATCACGACGGTGCAGCGAGGACCTGTCCTTGTCTGATTTATGTCTCTTTGCTCACATGAACCGCTGGTTATAAGGGCAGCGTCTTGGCACAGACAGCGAACTGCAGACCAGCGTAGGATATTAGTGGAAAGCACAGGTCGAGCTTAATGATGAGGTATTGGTAAGTAGACAGATCGATATGACAAATTTCTAAGTCAAAGTGATGACTATGTACGGAAGTGAGTGGAAGTAGTAGGTTTGTTACAAATTACTCTTTTCGATTTTCACTGTGGTTTCCTTTCGGCGACTGATCGAAGTTTGACACAAAAGTAGCCCTCGTATATGTCCTCTTACGTTTAACCGTATCTGATGGACCTGAACTGCCTTCCACCATATTCACATGCAGGCCACATTACGTATCTATTTATCACCTCCTCTGAACTCTTTTCGGTACAGTTTGTTGACAGTACAAAAGAACACCGCACTGAGTGGGCATCAGTCAAGATGTAAATCAGTACTACGATGCTACAAATATCGGAAAACAAATTATTAGAGAAGATGCAATACTTAACTACTATTAGTGATATATCCAAAATGTTGCCCGTCTCATTATTAACAGAGGCAACAAATACCAGCAACGCTGTCAATTAATTTATTCAGCAATACCTACTCAAAACTTTTTTTTATGAATAAAAGATTTTGCAACAATATCTTGACTCCCAAAGTTGTGTGATAATTCTAAGAAACCTTGCTCCAATAAAGATGTAACAATCACACATTACCATTAGTTTGCCTGTCGAGTCGTTTAGAATGAAATGATTAATGAACTAACAAGTTAGAAAAACCCCTACTAGCACCATAAAGACCGCTATGGATACCTAAAAAATCAACGACATGACACTGCTAATTGCACTGTAATCAGGACGAATTGTGGAACTATTTGTAGTTCGAAAAAAACTATCTCGTTTGTTATCTAGGACTAAATGACATTAAATATCTAACAGTTTTAAACGTGGCTCACACCTGCAATTTGAAATAAATTTTATATATATATATATATATATATATATATATATATATATATATATATATATATATATATGACGGATACAGCCTACCGGCTGCATACGTTTGATGCTAGAAGTTCACATTTTAGGTTAAACCTATGCGACCAGTTGGCTATCCGCTTTACATATTTTTTTTAAAAAAGAATAGGTATCTCAATTACTCATGAGCATCTGTTTGTGTACGAGTTTGAGCTTTAATGACATGACGAAATGTATGTTCTGAATTTGGATTCTAACACAGTACTTATAACAACTTCTGCCAACATATATTTCATTTCTGACTGAGACTCGAACAGTGAATCGATCGCCATTGTTCCCTAGGCCGAAATTTTTGGTCAGTGTCAGTTAGCAAGTCTAAAAGTAAAATTATAAGACAAACATTTTTGTACTGGGTCGGAATTTGTATTCAGCAAATATTATCAGTGACAAGTACCCATGAAAGATAATAAATATGGTTCCATTCACAAGTCACAAAGCATGCACATACATAAGATTAAAATGACACGGCACAAAGCTTTGTGTTGGATGGCATTTCTAACTCAGCACCTATACGGGTGTTGCCTGCGTATAATCAAATGTCAGACACCTAATGTTTCCAACAGTAGAGAGGTGCTTCAAACTGAAATGATGAAACATTTCTTCCTTAGTGGGAATCGAATCGGGCGTCCTTCGTTGTGGCTTTCGAGCGAACAACACAGTTAAATATGTTTCTTTCACTGATAAACACGTGTGCCCAAGAAATAACGTGACGAGAAATTTCACGAGTATGGTGACTGGGAGTCGAACTCCAAACACATTGTCGTTGTTGATTACACAAGTAGCTCGTGGTGGCATGTCTGAACTAAAAATGATGCGATAAAATCTTCAGTGGCGGATTGGATGTCAAAAACCAGCACTCATTTTTATTGTTGACAAAAAATGAATAGACAATAAAAATCATAATTATTTTCTGTCAGCTTTTAGATATGTACATATTAGAGTCTGGATCGAAAATTTTTGTGCTGAACCAGGGTCTGAATCCATACACGATCCTTTATGGAGATCTCGAGGAGTATAGTTCTAATCCTGCGGAAACAGTAAAATGATGGTACTGTGTCGTCCTGAAGGGATAAAATTCTACGAAACGGAAGGTCCGACCTCGAGTCTCAGTCAAGCGTTAGAATTTTCAACATCGTAAGTTGAAATAAAGTAAGAAATAAGTTTCCTGTAATCTTACACGATGACCGGTGCATTAAATGAACTGAAATCTCTAGTGTCAGAAAGCTTATTAGTGGTTTCATAGTGCAACAGGAGTCGACTCGACTACATTAGATTGTTAAATGCGTTTAATGTACATTTTGAACCATATTGCAATCCTTTTTCCTTCAACTGGCGCTTATAGAGCTCAAAAGAGTCTTTCGTGACAGTAAAAAATCTCCTTCTAAAGTGAAAATCGGACGCAATCTAAGCATGTCCCGCTGTTCTCTATTCAACCGTTTACCAAATTCCACTTCTGACCGTGTAATGATTTTTTCGTAACGCATGATGTTCCACACTGCGTAAGTATTCTCACTTGCTCGAGGTAGATTAGAGCCTGTCCATTACATTCTCTTTCTTGCCCAATCAGGTCACCATTCACCCGCAACCTCGATTACAGAGTGAATCACTTAGACGTCACTTTGCAATCACGGAAGTAAAATTACGTAACGATCATGTGCGTGAACTACTTTTACTGTAAGATGGGGGTGTTTCTAAAGGATATGTCACCTTTCACTTGAGCTGCTCTGACGCTATGTTTTTGCGTGGACTGTTCAGAGTCTGTCAGCACCGTTCATCTTGCGAAGATATACTGTGTTTACATCCTTGCTGAGCAGCGGCGGTCGGGCGGAACCTACACGACATGGGAAGTACTGTCGCTAAGTCATCCGGTGGCAAAAACCCTAAGTAAGCGCCTTCGGATAATATAATGAATACGGAAGAAATTCTGAAGAATAGGATCAGATTTAGTTTCTCGCATCATCGTGCCAAACTGTGGATAGCCCAAACTGATAATCAGCTCGACCTGAAACTCTATTTACCTTCGGAGGATGTTTTTGGGTTACAGTATCATTTAAATGAGAACGCATTTTTTTCTAGAATATACTCAGAACTCGCACGCCAGAAACTCATGGACACGACTATCGGTGAGGCTGACTTTATGAGTCCATAAAGTGGAACCCATCATACATGTTTATTTTCATTCGTATGATGCCAGAACTGCAAAATAGCAGCTCTCCTATCTTACTTGTAATCGTTTGCTTACTTTATGAATGGACATGTTGCTTAGTACCTGTCCACTGTGCTTCATAGATCACATTCATGATTAAGAATAGTGCGTAACATCTCTCTAGCGGTAGCAATAGTTTAGACTATTAAAATGAACAATATTCAGTAACTAAATGCTTCTCATTTATATGTTAGTATTTGTTTATACTTATCTATAAAAGAAATCCTCGATGGCAAAGAAGGAATTATGAGGGGTAAATAAACATAGAACATATCTGAAATCACTTCTGCTGGTTAGAAATGTTTTTCAATGGATATTTTGTCAAAGATATTTGGAGATTCTTTTTTGTGTGAAGATTGCGTTTACTAGAAGGAAGTGTAGAATGTTTTATTCTGTTGTTGCAGTATTGAGTGAATAGCTTTGTTACCCTAAAATTCTAAAGAGCTGAAGTGGTGAAGAAATGTACTGAATGGACGTAGTTTATGATCACAGCTACTGAAAATAGCTGCCTGAATGATGGATTTGTGTAGACGCCACACTTAAGTAGAACTGCTTTAATTTGTGTATCGCATGCTTTTTGGCTAATAAATGTGGAAAGACGCCAGTATGTTATCCTATAAGATATCAACGAACTAGATACAAAGTTTCACACTTTTATGTCCTACGAGTTTGGCAATTAGACTTAAGGCAAATGTAGCTAAGCCTAAATACAAACACAACCTTCGACCAGCTTAGAGACAGAAGTGATGACACTTTCTGCAAGATCTGACCATCATTTTGCAGGACAATGCTCAAGCACGTACAGTGCAATCTGTTACTGATTTGTTTAACTGATGGGGCAATACCACTTACTGCACTCCCCTGACTTAAGCTCTCGTGAGTTTAACTCGATCTTTAAACTGAAGGAAACACTTCACGGCATTCGCTTCAGAACTACCACAAATTCGTCGGACAGTAGACCACGCCCCACTGACTTTCAACACAACTTGCACTTCTAAGAGGATCCTATGACTTCCACATCGTTGGAAACGGGTTATACTCAATGCTGGTGAGTACTTTGAAGGTCTGTAAAACTTTGAATCACGCAACTATTCTGTAGAAGCTATAAATAAATAGTTGCTACTAATAAAGTTCCAACCCTCATATTTTAACTGATCGAGTGTAAAGCTTCTTCAGTGGAAAATTCCGCACACTAAACTTGCACAGCAAGTTACTGTAATACAGTAAAAGAGTCCACCTCCTTAACTGAACGCTTAGCACAGCTGACTGCCATGCGGGCGAGCCAGAATTGATTCCCAATACAAAAAAAATGTTCGAATGTGTGTGAAATCTTATGGGACTTAACTGCTAAGGTCAGCAGTCCCTATGCTTACACACTACTTAACCTAATTTACACTAAGGACAAACACACACACCCATGCCCGAGGGAGGATTCGAACCCCCGCCGGGACCAGCTGCACAGTCCCATGAGTGAAGCGCACTACAGCGGATTCCCTATACAACCAGGGACTTTTCTTGGTGGGATATCTGCTACGGTGTGAAGTTAGCCTTTTCCAAGGTCAAGAATTCTGACAACGTCAGGGAGAACTTTGTGCTGTCCATATGCACCTACACACTACATCCCATAACGCCATTGGCAGAGGACGACACGGCGGCCTGTGGGCCCAGTTGGCCAATTTAGGTCCAGAAATCGGAACTTACATTTTAACGTTAATAGGAGGGGACTAGAAAACGTGAGAAAATGTAAGTTTTCAATGTCTGAAGCTCGTAAATTAAGTCAGAGACTGAACAGGATAATATTTTCACTCAGTAATGGAGTGTGCGCTCATATGAAACTTTCTGGCAAAGGTCCCGAGTTCGAGTCTTGGTCCGGCACACAGTTTTAATCTGCCAGGAAGTTACAGAGACTGAACAATTAAGTAGTAACTCAGCTGAGACACCAGTTGAGCTTATTTTTTCTATTACGGTCTCCCAGGAGTCATTCTTATATGTTTATTTAATTACGGGGCAAAGTAGCTGATTGTCACTCGACTGTCGTGTAAAATGATTGGTGCAGTTTCTCGAGAAGCCTAATATGTTGTCAACTAGTCGTTGCGACGTACATTTGTTAGGTGGTATTTCACGGCAGCTTCTCCGTGCGTTCTAAGCCAGTTCGCCTTTTCTTTCGGATTCACTGTTAGATTCCTTTTGATGCACGCGAGTCCCGTGGAACGAGTGGGAACGAGTCTGTTACCAGAGACCGGCTCTGCCTCCGTGCCGGTATCACTGAACTCCGTAGCTCCAGCGGAGTTCCCGCTCTGTTTTCCGTCGCTGACTGAGCGCTGTGGAAAGGCGACAGACAGTGATCACTCGATAAATTACGGGCTCTGCGTTGCGTGAGGACGGACGAGATAGTGCACAGGGGTCCGGGTAGGCCGCCCGCAGCGCCGCACGAGATTGCCTGCGCAGGCAAATCCCTGTAACGCGCGGGCATTCGTCACCTCGCGCCGAGCGGCGGGCTTTCCGCGCGGATCGTGTTTTACTACCGCGCGCCGCCCCGCAGTAAAGTCCTGGCGCTGTTGTCGCCCCCACTCCACGTCACAACTCAGCCTCCACACTCCCTCCCTCCCTTCCCCCGCAGCCCACGACCAAACACACAACCTATGCTGACGAGCCGCCTGGATCTGCGTCAGGAACAGAACACTAGTACGATGCGATGCGATGCGCGGCAGGGCCAATGCGGTGTCTCCACAACGCGAGTCCGCTATACGTCTCGCCGTATAATACATGCTGCAGCGGTTCCTCTCCAGGATGACCCACAGGCTGAAGCTTCACGTAGGTTATAGCGGAGGCCATTAGAGACGGAGAAACTAATATAATTATGTATGTGTTTCTCTGCACCATCTGTTGGTAATGTTTCCGCACTTGTAATCATGGTATTTTTGAGTGATATTCTATTTGAAGACTGGTTTGATGCACCTTTCCTCACTAGTCTACCCTGTGGCAGCCTCTTCAACACTCCGTAATAACTGCAACCTACATCTTTTTGAACCTAATTATTGCAGTCAAGCCCTGGTCTCCCTCTACAACGTTAACCTCCCCCCCCCCCCACCGCCCCTCAAATTTCTCAGATTTATGATGCCTTGATGCCTCAGGATAGATCTGATTACAGTATTACTTTTAGCGTCGTTCTCTTCTGAGCAAGGCTACATTCTTCACGAAAGGCAGTCCTAACACCGCAATGTTAATAAGTTTCTCTTTTTCACCGAAAATCGTTTCTTGCGATTGTCTGTATAAAATTTATATCCTGCCCACCTCATCAATTGATAGCTACTAAGCTGGCCACAGAATAGGATTCATCCACTGCTTCTGGTCTCATTCTGCAATCTGATTCCCTGAGCACAGCCTGATTTAGTTTGACATCATTTCATTACCGTACTTTTATTTTTATTTATATTTGTCTCTTAACATCTTTATCAACACAATTCATTACCGTTCCTTTATTTTTGAATATATTCATGTTAGCTACTCTTTCAAATACCATCTTCTGTTCCAATTGTTTTATAAATTCTCGCTGTCTCAGACAGAATTGGAACGTCAGCGGTAAACCTCAAACTTTTTATTTTCTCTCGTTCAACTCTAGTTTCCATTTTTAGCATGCATTCCCTTCAAAGCTTGCTCAAATACAAAATGAATACTATCTGGTTTAGGTTACGAACTCCCTTCACAACTGCAGTTTTCTTTTGATGTATGTTCAGTCTTATAACCTATCTGGTTTCTCACAGAGCTGAAGATATCTATCAGCTTCCTGTTTGTGTCCCCGCTACCTTTAGCATATTGAGTACTTTGTTCCAGTTAAAAGGGACTTATCTAGATCGGCAAATGTTATAACGGGCGATGAAAACGGTTCCGTTTGTGGGCGTTCTTGCAGCGTATAAGCAACCCACCTCGACTCCTACGAGGCTATATAAGCACCGACGTGTAGGCTAGGGAATAGTGTGGTCTTTCAACGGAAACTTTTTGACCGCCTCTTATATGAATGTAGATCTGCATTGGGTTAACCAATTTTTTAACATAATTCTTATATGGTTATTAGCACGTCGCGTATTTCTACACCTCTCAGGAACACAGTCGTCTTTGACGCCAAGCTTTTGCCATTACTTCCCTTCTTCCGCCAACATTAGAGCCAGTATTTTGCAGCCACCTTGTAATAACTGATGGTTTGGTTACAGTAGTACCTGCCAATACTTCTAAGCATTTGAAGATGTAAATGCAAAACATTATAATGCAACAGGAGCTATAACCTCGGGCTATCGTAACCTTAGTTTCTAATTTCATCATCACTACCTTCTCCCTCCACCTCTATATGATCCATTAGATACTAAGTTTATTTTAGGAGAAAAGGAATTAGAAACTCTCAATTATTACATCATAATACAATACTTTAATTGGAAGAGAATAGGAAATTAGGGTAAGATGTTCCTTAAAGGGTCGTAAAAAATGTAGTATGTACTATTGTCACTTCAAATCGGCCTAGATATATGCCCCAAGAACATATAAACTCATATGCACCCACGCAACTGAAGGTGGCGTAATAAAGTTATTGAGGTCTCCGTTACAGAAATAAACCCAGGAAAATTACGAAATCAAGAGCTAAGGTAGACGATTCGGTCTGTAGCAGCACTGTTACATCACGTCAGATGGTCTGTTCAAGCCATTAAGGAACACTCTAAGAATGAAACCAACCATTATAGCTCGAGTAAAACTGATTAGACAGCTGGAAGGGACACAGCGGATAGGAAGACCAAGGACACGTTGGATGGTTATTGCAGTTACGGACGTTTCAGGAAAATCAGGAACGCCTCTGGCCTTCGTCCTGAATTATCTTGCAGGGAAAATATCGAGTAGATTTGTACGCAGCCATTAGCAAACTTGAGCTTTTAAATGACGGGTAAAACGATAAATAAATAAGCTCTTTTAACTGGGGACTTCGTTAAGTACAGACAACAATGTCTTAGTAGAATTAAATGGTTGTCATCTTTCCTGTTGGATATAATAAAAAGCGAACTTATCTCAAGGTATTTAAACACAGACATGTTTGAAACTCGTAACATACATGTTCAAACTTTGACATTTACAGCGTTTAACATTTTGAGAACGATATTCATAGGAATCTAAGACAAATTACCACACCACACAAAAATATAACAAAGGAAACGCTATAATTTATACGGAAACTAGGAAAAGGATCCAAAATGTTAGCTATGAGTCCTTTGATTGAAGAAGAACTTCGAACTCCGGAAGAAGGAAGAATCCACCAAGCGCCCACAAAAACCCTCAAGAACGGAATATGCTCGGGAGATCTAGACTACAATTCTTTGACAGTATCAAAGAATACTTCAAAATACTACGTATGAGGTACTGAAAAATTACGTCTCAGGGGAAATTTCAAATCATTTGAAAATCAACGGTTTACATTTATCATAGATTGTGAAATTGTTACTAATACGCCGCGGAAATAGTTCAACTCCAGGCTTAGCTAACAGTCGTAAGTACCTAGAAAAGACACCTGATCACTACTGCTTATCAAAAATGTAAGAGAGCACATTCACAGGCCTACGCATCATTATCATTATTTCCCTTTTTTGTACTAAAATGTAATATCTTCATTTGAATTA
The DNA here is from genome assembly GCF_023864275.1 of Schistocerca cancellata. NCBI lineage: Eukaryota > Metazoa > Arthropoda > Insecta > Orthoptera > Acrididae > Schistocerca > Schistocerca cancellata. The sequence continues at coordinate 728,665,350 of NC_064628.1, read as the reverse complement.
TGATACGGCTCTGTACTGTCTTCTGCAAGCCCAAGCTGATTCGCTATACGAATGAAGGGTCGTCATAGATTTATTGCCAGTGATGAGGTAGTGATCCGTTATGTACCGTACTATTTCATCAGTTGATCAGTCGTGAGCGTTGTTGTTACTATAAAGAGGAGTAATTCTGTTGAAGCGAGAAAGCTGGGCAAATTTTTAAATGCTGTATCTCGTCTTGTGGTCGAATAAGGCGCCTACTGCATGTGCAAGGGTCGCATGGGATTCTCAATTCCTAAAGCCAATCATATAAGACCTCCATTTCCCAGTTGATCTGACGAAACATAAGCAATGCAAAAACGCAACGAATGTTCCGGCATCCCCAGCAGTGAGAAGCCATTTACTTTCTTTCGGCGTTCAGAAATCAGGTTACTTATTACAAACCCTAATACCAGTCTGGAAATATGCAGTACATAGACAATCGTATACAAGTTTATTCCCTTCCGTGCTCACAAATGCAGGATGGATTTCGTTACTTTAGCATGCGAATTCAGCACAGAAGGCTCTTCATACATTTGAATTATGATCTACATTATAATGGATCTAAGTGCTTCCACTCAGATAGGAAACCCAGAGACTCAGCCATTACGCAGAGGGGACGACCTGTCATCCCAGACTACAATAAATTCTAGCGTACGGAGAATTATTAATTTGTTACAATCGCTATGGGTGCATGATAGCACGCAGGCCTGAGTCCTCTCCTGTTAAGGAAGTTACAGTTAAAGTTGAAATGGCTATTGAGGTGAGGAAAATCATAACTCTCTCTCAGTAATGAAGTTAGAACAAGCGGATTGAACACTTCAACCGTCTAGTTGAAACCGAATATCGTACGGGAGCACTATCGGAAAATTAATTACTGACTGCATAGCGCAATCACTTGGTACAAGTCAGAGCATCAACTTGACTTCATGAATTTAAGTTACCCGTGAAGTGATTAAACTTCAGTGAAGTAAGTAACTCACCACTCTTGATGGCGTTGATACCAGTTTTGATCGCGGCCTACCTAACAAAGTCTCAACTTGATTCACGCTGAGGTGACAAATGTCATGGGGTAGCAATATTCAGGCGTACAGATGGCGCTAGTACATTTATAGGAAGTACAAAGGGCAGTAAATTGACGGAGCTGTCACTTCTACTCAGGTGATTCATGTGAAAAGGTTTCCGACACGATTATTACTTCACGACTGGAATTAACAGACCTTAAACGCAAAATGGTAGTTGAATCTAGACGTGTGGGACATTCCGTTTCCGAAATCGTTATGGATTTCGATATTCGAGATCGACAGTGTCAAGAGTGAGCCGAGATTACCACATTTCAGGCATTATCTCTCAGCACGGACAGCGCGGAGAGTATGGACTTAACGAATGAGAGCCGCGGAATTTGCGTACACTTGTCAGTGCTCACAGACAAGCAGCACTGCATGTAATTACAGCAAATATGAATGCGACGAACGTAAAAATGTGGCCTTATGGGCTATGGCAGTAGATGACGACGGCAGTGCTTTTCCTAACAGCACGACGTCATCTGTGCGCCTCTCTTGTGCACGTGACTATATCGATTGGACCCTAGACGATTTAAAACTGTGGCCTTGTCAGATGAGTCTCGATTTCAGTTAGCAAGAGCTGATGGTAATATTCTAGCGTGGCGCAGATGTCCCGAAGAGATGGACCTGTCAACAAAATACTGGCTGTGGTTACTTGGAATGGAGTGGGTGCTCTGGTACAAATGAACTGATCATTGACTGGAAGTGATTTTGTTCGGCTACTGGGAGACCTCTTGCAGCCATTCATTGACTTCGTGTTCTAACATAATGACGCCTTGTCACGTGCCCACAATTGTTCGCGACTGTTTTGAAGAACACTCTGGACAATTCGAGCACTCTGTTTGGCCACCCAGATAGCCCGACATGAAAACCTATCTAACGTTTATGGGGCGTAATTGAGAGGTCAGTTTATGCACAGCATCCTGCACCAGCAAAACTTTCGCGATTATGGACGGTTACAGAAGCAGCATGTCTCAATATTTCTGCGGAGGACTTCCTACGACTTATTGAGCCCATGTGTTGTAACCACGAACGGAAGAGTCACGGGGTTGCCGCTAACGAAAACGCGGCGGGACCCAACGTGAGCGACAAGCGAACAAACAAGACTGATGAACGGGAATGGAAAGACAAGCACGACGACAGACAACTGAGCAAGACACCCAGATCAACAACAAAGTAATAAGCAACGGGGCCACAATAGATAACCTCACCAAATCAAACCGATGTCCAGTCGTAAACGGGAAGTAAGCACACGCAACGTAAACACGATCTCTGTAAGCGAGATATCAACCGACTCAACTCGAATACCAGACTGCCTCACTGCGTTTTTTCCTTTGTTGAATATACATTCCCCCCGCCTCGGAGGAGGGGGGGGGGGGGCTGGCAGCAGATTAGTACGCTGCTCTTCAGCCTACAGAATTTTGAAAACATAAGAAGAAGATAAGAAACAATAAAAGCAGTCGATAAAACGGTGACTGAAATTGTAAAACGGTGAAAAATTGTGGAAAGTTAAAACATAAAACAAAGTGTTGGCGAATTTAAAAAAATACACAGGTAGCAGACAGATAAAATAGTAGACAGATAATTAAGAAACACGGAGACAGTCTGCTTTCTGTTCGCAAGAGATATAAAACTCACGCCCAGCGACAGTATGATTTCAGTTCACAACACTTAGGAAAAGACGCACAACGCTGAATTCCCACTGGAAACGCTGTACTAAAAAGTCTGCACGAAGATGACACACCACAGACAAGGGCAGATGTGGGGGGCCAGACCTAGACAGATGAGAGGAAAAAAGGGGGAGGAGACGAAAAACGTAGGTGGGGGAACGGAGAGGACTCATAAGGGAGGGGGGGGGGTAGTCAGATACGAGAGGGATTGGGAAAGGCAGAAGTGGGAAATTCAAAAGGAATCGGGGAAGAGAAGGGACGCGGAGAAAGGGTTGGCAGGCAAAGAAACAGGATGGAAGGGGGATCGAGTCCAGGAAATTGACAGAGGAAGAAAGGGGGTGGTGAGGATCAGAGTTGATAGGATGAATAAATGGAGGGAGAGGGGGCATCATTCTGGAGGGGGATTCGATGGAAGCAACCTTGGGAAAGGAGAAGAAGAGTGTAGAGATGGAAGGTAGGGGGGACACAACGGTTAAGACGTGGCAGAGGGCGGGGGTTGGAGAGGACAGGAGAGGAGCAACCAGGGGATGACGGGGATCAAGGCGGCGGGAGGTGTAGACTATGCAGATATGTTCGAGGAACAGGAGCAGATGGGGGAAGGAATCAGGTCGTAAAGGATCCACTTTAGGGACGGGAGGTGTATACGGAAGGTGAGGCAGAGTGCATAGTGCTCGAGGATCTGGAAGGACTTGCAGAATATTTTTGGGGGGAGGGGGGTGATATCCATTCAGGACTGGCATAGCAGAGGATGGGACGGATTAAGGATTTTTAGGTGTGGAGGATGGTAGAGGGGTTCTAACCCCAAGTCCGGCCAGAGAAGAGTTTGAGGAGTCAGCAGTTGTGGGCTTTGGATTGGACCTAGCTGTGTAAGAGGCAGCCGCCTAAATACGTGACAGGATATGTCGCTATTGGCTGCTGGGACCACATGCTCCACAGTGGCACTCTCAAGTTATATTTTGGGCCAGGAGCGCACACAGCCACGGCTTACGGTGCGGCTGCTGCAGAGACCTCCACTGGTCATCGAGTTCCATGCCATCTGGCGCGGATTCGAAATCCACGGCCCTCAATACCAGACCATGCACAGCCGAGTTGGCGCACTATGGCCGGAAAAAGAAGGTCTGACACGATATTAGGAGACATCCCATGACTTTCGTCACCTCAGTGTACTAACATCACGCTCCATCAGAACCCGTGTATTCATTGGCTCGCCAGGTCCGACTCTCTCTCTAAAGAAAATTCACAAACCTCTCCCAGACGCTATTTACAGAGTCAGTTCTTCATGGAAGAGTGGCAACTGACCAATCCGGGAGCCTGTTTAAAAAGTGTGGGCCCCTACAGTAACCTGAGAGGATGTCAAAGTTCGTGCAGTCTTTACCCCTAGATTCTTTCTGAACAAAGAAGGGTTCCAGAAACAAGATCTGCGCGATATTCTCCACAGCTAATCAATGGAACGATTTTAAAAACGGTCTGAAGGCTTGCTTATGTAGTTGAGACTTGTTCTTCACGGTAAGCTTATAGAAAGGCAACAATCTCTCCCAAGGCTCCCAGAGAAAGAAGAAATAGAGATTACGTGGCGTATGGGAAGGATGGAGGCTGTAGATCCCAGTAACTAAACCAAAATTTACTAAATTTTTTGTCCAGCAGAAAATTATCCTACAATCATTGGCTTGTGACACACAAAAATGTACCAGCCAAAAATACTCAATAAATCGATACAAAACCAGAGAAATATAAAATTATGGAGGAAAGAAACTAACCGACCCCTCTGAGCACGATCCTAGAGCATATTATTAAAATCATTCCTGTAACAAAAATAAGTACCCTCAGAGACTCAACAACGATTGACAAAATTATGTCAGACACTGATTGCTTCAGTCGAATACGACCTCTTGCACTCGGTAAATGTACTCGACGCTCCACCGCGTCTATTGCGATCATATGAAGGATATTTCATAGATGTGTGACTGCACCGATGAATTTTTGACAATTAGAGTCCAGTGCGCTTTACTGGGTTGTGGATGTTAGACATAAACAGAGCATTGCATTGAGCGTGGCCTAAGGAATTGTAAACTGACCCTAAATATTCTCAACACGCATGAAGTTTTTACCTGACTACAGTCAGTAGTACCGACTGATTACATAGCTGGGATAGTATCGTCGTTGGATTATCGTAAGGAAGTGTAGGAATACGTCGACACAGTGTTTGGTTTCGTGATTGACAGCTCAGGAACTTCAGAAACACTTCGAGGACACGTTTACGTTATTATGTAAATTACAGCTCTCTTCAAATACCAGATAATTACCATAAAGAAGAAAGACAACGTGACAATATCCGAATGCAAGAATAGTAGTGATCATTTGAAACACGTGTCATCGTATTTATATTTATCAGTAATACTGGGGTCATACTGAGTAACACGTGTCATCGTATTTATATTTATCAGTAATACTGGGAGTCATACTGAGTAATAAATGTGATGTGACGAAAACAGTGCATCAACAATTAATAATCGCGAATCGCAAGTTCTGTAGCCTAACCAAATTATTCAAGTGACGTCTAATACCATAGAAGAATTAGATTCGACTGTATATGGTACTAATACGGCCGGTAGATTTAAATAGTAGCGAAACGTGTGCAACATCAGCAACAACGGAAGAAACAAACTGCGCCTTCGACAAGTACTTCAAAAGATCTATAGACCCGACTACAATGACAACGAAGAAAGAAAGGCATGTGTGGACAATTAATGATTACGTCGACGATGATGATGATGATGATGAATACAAGGAAGGGATACGAAGTGCAACTAGCATGTAAGGTCAACAATGTCGTGAACAACGAATAGACGTCCTCGATTTGTTGAAAAGCTCCTGGAAAACATAGTGCGAGGAAGCATACGGAACTGCCCCTGCGTTTGAAGTTCTAATAAAGAGGCACGGTAGTATAACGAACTAAAGAAGGCAGTGCAGAGATTGTATCAAGCAATTATAAACCATGTGAATCTGTGTAACCAATGCTCGAGCCATGTTTCTCTTTTAACTTTTGGATAAATTTAGATTATCAGCTTACGACTGAATTTGTTCTTAATTCTATTGTAATCATCGTAAACATTCGGAGTGAATTACCTAAATTTTGCACGTCTTTTATTTCGTGAGCAATAGAAAATAACGAAATGCGACCTTCGGCACATGACAGTACGCAGAGCAGCAATTAATTTGGTTGTACGTTAAATCTACTTGATTCTTGTGTCAAGCGACATAGTGAAGCAAGTATGGTACCGATGTAAGTAAAACGATGTATTCCTTCTTTAGTGACATTCGAATGTTCTTGAAAACACATGTGCAGTGGTACAACGCTTTTTAATACTGGGGTGAAACATCTCTAAAAAGTAATTACGTAAGTATGAATTAGGCCTTAGGCTACTGTTGCCTATGACGTACGAGGAGCACCTATGACCGTATTCGAAAAACTAGCTTAACTTGAAAAGTGAGAAGATCGGAATGGGCTACTGAAATGGAAACACCAACATATGCTGCTGAAACTGCATTTTTCGGACACCCTATGTTAGCCTTTCCTCCCTAAACATGTACCTCCGATGTGGCCGCACATCCGTTAGCTTACCAATATATCTGAGGCCAACAAGCCACTCCTCTGGGGCTACGTCCATTTGAAGTGAAAGACGGAGGGGCCATTCAGTTAACACTGATTAATGACATACGTCTTCTTTCACTATGATACACAAGTGTCTACTAAAATTTCATGATTGCTAGTGGGTTTCTTTTGTTAACTTGTAGTCATATTTCACTTATTTATTTTCACATGATTGTGAACATACTTGTTACCGCTCACAGCTGCCAAATCATTTACATTTAATTTAATGCGATTCCTTATTTCTCGTAATATCACCAGGCGGCTGAAAGAATACCACAAATGACCTGAGGAATCTTTCACAGGAGCGGCTGTCACTTTTTTTTATTTTGAGTCGTCTGTCTTTTGACTGGTTTCATGCTGCCAGCCTCGAGTTCCTCCCAGTGGTCTAGGGGCAGCGTCTTTCATTAGTAAGCAAACGTCCTACCCCGGTTTCGAAGGTCGAGATTGCTTAAATTGCGAATAAAAATCGTCAACAATGGCGATCGAAGTCCTCCGTGACAAGAAGTCACCTTCATTCTGCCAACAGCCTTGTTAAAGGATGCGGAGGAATGGACATATGTTCGGGGTACTATATTGTCCTTGCGGCAGCATCAGTAATAATCAACGGCATCAGGATAAGGCAATGGAAATCACTGCATTGGAGGCACATAGCATGAATCCACAGGACATGTGGCCTGTAATTGAAAATGTCGTGATGATCTCTCCACTGGCAAAAGATTCCAGACTGGTCTACTATTCGGGTCTGCAGGAGGGAACTGCTAATAGGGAGGTGACCATGAGGAAAAGATGATACGAATCACATTATGTTGCACTCCAGAAGCAAGATTACGAAGTATAGTTACGACACAAATGAATGCACCGAGCGAGGTTCAAATGGCTCTGAGCACTATGGGACTCAACATCTTAGGTCATAAGTCCCCTAGAACTTAGAACTACTTAAACCTAACTAACCTAAGGACATCACACACATCCATGCCCGAGGCAGGATTCGAACCTGCGACCGTAGCAGTCCCACGGTTCCGGACTGCAGCGCCAGAACCGCTAGACCACCGCGGCCGGCACCGAGCGAGGTGGCGCAGTGGTTAGCACACTGGACTCGCATTCGGGAGGACGACGGTTCACTCCCGTCTCCAACCATCCTGATTTAGGTTTTCCGTGATTTTCCTAAATCGTTTCAGGCAAATGCCGGGATGGTTCCTTTGAAAGGGCACGGCCGATTTCCTTCCCGATCCTTCCCTAACCCGAGCTTGCGCTCCGTCTCTAATGACCTCGTTGTCGACGGGACGTTAAACACTAACCACCTACCACCTACCACCTACAAATGAATGCATGTTTTATAAAATACCTGACATCGTATTTAACGCGTTATGGCCCTTGGTTATACACAGTATTACTAAACAACAGTTAACACTGCTGTCATGAGACTAAAATATTGGCTGTAGAAAGTACACTGTAACGATGGCTGTGTATTTGCGCAATCCGTTGTGAAAGAAGAAACATGAATCATGGTAATCGCACGATGCAGATGTAGAGAACGTGAATCACGACAATCTGCAAGTCTGAACAGATTGGGAATGGGAGAATATAAGATCGATGCAAAGCATTCGTTTGCCGTCATGAATAAAAGAAAAAGATTGGAAACCAAGGAAAGGACCTTTGTTTTGACGGTGAAAAGTAACCTTGGAAAGAAGAGAAAACGAACAGGCGCAAGCTCGTTGCCAAAATTCAAAATAACTCTTGAATATTCGTACTCACTGTTCTGCCTACAAAGATACTGCAACGAAAATTTTAGGATCATTCTTCAGTTAGGTAGCACAAAATACTTGCCTAAATATCGTGGTTTTTGTTATGAAACCTGTCGTAGCTTGCAGGCTACATCACACTGCATAAAACCTTGTTGAGCCTGTGAGTTATTCCACAGAATAAGAACGTGCCAATTCACAAATGGTTACAGATGCAGGATTGTACTTGAGCCCTCACTTTCAAGATCGTATTTACTGCACGAGCAGCAACCGGAGATTCTTAAGTTGCATGAATTCAGCATGGCTCTTGATATGTTTTTAGAGAATCTTCCTTCAAATTATTTACTGGCAAGTCCACATAGTGTAATTAGTGTTTGCTGGTGAATCAACTACCTGTCAACCATCTATCACAAGTGTTAATGCGTAGCAGTACAGGAGACCGTGTGCCATATGGAAGCAATGAGGTATTTGGCCATGGACTATTTGACAGTATTATGCATACCAAGTTCATTAATTGGATTTGGTATGATGCAAACTGCCAAGACTTCCATTACAGTGGCAAACTCTTCATCTTTTCTCTTGTCCCAACCTTCCTACTGTTTACATCAAACAGTGAAACCGAATACCGTCGTATCGAAACCCATCAGAAATAAACACCGAAAACAAGCAGATAAAAATCAACTTACCCACTTCCTAAGAGCAACTCGCTATACGATTCAAACCAGCTACGCGAGTATCGACAATCTGTGGCTCACATTCAAAGAAATAGTATTGAGGGCAATTGAGTGTTTCATAACAAATACATTAATAAGAGATGGAACATTTCCTTAGCATAGGCTTCTAGTCATAATGTGTTCCTGTGGAATATTCTCCCACTTGTGCGACTGGGTACGTGATTTCCTCTCGGAAAGGTCACATTTCGTAGCAACTGCCGGAAGTCATCGAATTAATCAGACTTATTCTGTTGCCAGGTAGGTGTTACAGGCTTTCTGTTGTTAATAATATATTCAATCGCTGAGTCAATCTGAGCAGTAATTTTTGATTATTTTAGGATGGGGCTGTGGTTCTAAGTCATTGCAAGGTCTAAGAGAATTGCAAAATAATTTAGATAAGGTACTTATATGGTACGAAAGGTGGCAGTTGACCCCACTCAATCAAATGCGTGAGTGTCTTTTCATAAGTGCTAAGCCATCACTTAAAGTTCGGTTACGCAATAAATTTATCTAAATACCCTGGAATTACAGGGAAGAATAACTAAAACAATCCATACAAAATTTTGCGGGGAAGGAAAATCCAACGAGTGTGTTAAATTGGAGATGCAACAATCCTACTAAGCAGACTTGCTACACTACGTTTGTGTGTCCTCTTTTGGAGTACTGCTACGTTGGACCATTACCAGATAGTATTGGCGGCGGACATCGAAGCTTGTCTAATATTATCGTGAAATGAGGAGTGTTGCAGATATGACATTCGTGAAGGAAATTATTAAAACAGTGCGAGTTTCCGGAACTTTCGGTTTCCTTTCCCACGACGGAAACAATAAAAAAAATTGTTGACTCACATTTACACAGGGTGTATTTCTGCAAGAGAAATCAGAGCTAGTACAGGTAGACTTAGATGCCATTTTTCCACGCACTTTTCAAGTGTGGAGCAGTCAATAAATAGTCCGAAAGAACAAACACCGTGCACCCATATAACTAATTCGCCTATTTTGTGTATTGTGTATTGAAATCGGGGACCTAGAAACGACGGAGAGGCTTCGTTCCAACGTAGTCCTTAGTGGTTCACAACCCCACAACAGGTCACTGCAGTCCACCCACCCAACCGCCGCCCCACACCGAACCTAGCGTTATTGTGCGGTCGGCCCCCAGTAGAACCCCCCCTCCCTCCTCCTCCCGACCATACCAGGAACGTCTCATACCAGATGCGTGAAGACCCAAATGTTTGTGTGGTTGAGTAATTGCGGAGTCGCGTACGTGGAGACTGTTTGCGCAGCAATCGCCGACATAGTGTAACTAGAGTGGAATAAGGAGAACCAGCGCGCATTCGCCGAAGGAGATGGATAACCGCCTTAAAAGCCATCCACAGACTGACCGGCACACCGGACCACGGTACCAGTCCGATGGCGCATTCGTGCCAGGAACTGTCACGCCTTCCCGCTCGGGAAGTAGCACTTTAGACCACGAGGCTAACCGGGCGGGCTTCTGATTCGCCTAGACGGGCAATGGATCCATCTTATTCAGTTCGGATGCACAAGCACGTCCGAAGTCCCGCGGGAATGTGAGAGTAGCGAACATGGAAGAAATCGACGGGGGATAGGTGGGGCTCGGTGGAAATGTGCGTCGGCCCCGAGTTAGTCCGCGCAGTGTGACCCGTGTAGCGCAGTGGTGAAGGCCCTTTCTTAGTAAGGACGATATCCAGGGATCAAATCTCGGTGTGGCACACGTTTTCACTCTACGCCGCTGATGCCACGTGATGTAGCGGTACACCTGACACCATTTGTCCGTTTCCTTTCTCCTCCCTGCATGTCTTCATATACAATAATCTGAAAGTGGCCCTATTAACCCTCTACCAGTCACTTGAGTGTAAATTGCTGTGTAGTCACGTGGGTGTAGACTAGATTTAACAACTCATAGACAGTTTCTTAGAAACATTCCGAAAAAACGTTACTCCACTCAGTCAGTGGGTAATTCTTGTGGGGTTGGCTTGATTGTAGGTGCTAAATTCATTGTTGAGAGAGACAGGTGGTATGTCGATAGTACCCCCATTTTTATTACATATTCGTATAGTACGAAAATAAATAGGAATGTTTGCATGGCGATGATTTGAAATATTTGTTTCACTTTGTGATGGATGGCACTGTAATATTTTCACAAATGTAGCAACGCACCCGGTAGCACTGTGTGCAGTTCATTACTTAAATTAGGCACAGGACTCGCATTCGGGAGGACGACGGTTCAATCCCGCGTCCGGCCATCCTGGTTTAGGTTTTCAGTGATTTCCCTAAATCTCTCCAGGCAAATGCCGGGATGGTTCCTTTGAAAAGGGCACGGCCGACTTCCTTCCCCATCCTTCCCTAATCCGATGAGACCGATGACCTCGCTGTCTGGTCTCCTTCCCCAAAAAACAACAACAACAACTTAAAATGGGTATCATAATAATTACACAGAAGACATAATCTTGTTAATATGGAACGTTTAATAATCGCAGAAAAAGTAATATGGTCTTTATATATGGCTATTGTGATCAAAATGCCCAACCAGCTTGTGCTATGTATGTTGATTGCTATTCTGACAGACAGCATCCACGTGTACGGACCTTTCATCGGATAGTTAATGTATTGAAAGAAACCGGAAGTTTTCAGCCAAAGAAGAAGTCGCAACGAAGAACTGCAGCAAATGATGATGCCCAAATAAGTGTCTTAGACGCAGTTGAGGCTAAACTGCACATCAGTAGCAGACAAATTGAGCGGGAATCGAGATTTCGAAAACGTCAGTTTTGTGAATTCTACATCATCATACATTTCACGTTTATCATATTTCTATGCACCACGAATTCCTTGGCGATGATTTGGAACGTCTTGTAAAGTTTTCCCACTGGCCACAAAATAAATTGCAAGACGATAACAGGTTTCTTTCAAGAGTTCTGTTTAGTGACGAAGCGTCATTCACAAATAGACGTACCGTAAACCAGCATAACATGCAACATTGGGCAACGGAAAATGTACGATGGCTGGGACAGCGCCTTGGCGGGTTAATGTATGGTGTGGAACTACGGGAGGATATCTAGTTGGCCCTTATTTTTAGATGGCTATCTAAATGGTGCAATGTATGCTGATTTCTTAAATACGTTTTACCGATTCTGCGACAAGATGTTTCACTTCATGACAGAAGGGCGATGTACTTTCAATATGGTGGATGTCCAGCACATAGCACCCATGTAGTTGAAGCGGTATTGAATAGAATATTTAATGACACGTAGATTGGTCGTAGAAGTACCATCCATGACCTTCACGTTCACCGGACCTTACATCTCTGGACTTCTTTCTTTGAGATAAATTGAAAGCTATCTGTTGTCGTGATTCATCGACAACGTCTGAAAACATGCGTTAGCGCATTGTCAAGGAATGAGCGACAATTACTGAAGACGATCTACTCATTATTGAGAGGAATTTCGTTACGCTTATTGCCAAATGCATTGAAGTTGAAGGACATCATTTTCAGCATTTATTACATTAATGAGGTTATTGCGGTTGCTGACGCAGTAACAGCATGCGTTCCCATAAGTAACGATAAGGTCACAAAAGTCAGTGTCTCACAATGTAACAAAAGAAATAAAGTTCAAACGTAGCTACTATTTGTGTTTTAATTTAAAAAACCACTTTGTTACCAACTGTTATCTAGATGCGTGAGACATTATAAGTGTTGGAATGTTACAGCGTCATCCATCATAAAATGAAACAAATGTTCCAAATAAAAAATTCCTGTTTATTTAGGTACTATAAGAATATGTAATAAAAATGCGGGTACCCATTTAAAAAAAAATCCTGTTTATATCAATCTGACCTATGGCAGCGCCATCTAGTGGGCCATCCGTAGCGAAATCTGTTGCCCGCCGCCACACTAGAACAGGTTTTATCCTTCTTATTTTTTCGTCTGATGCTAATTTAGTGAGATACTTGCCCCGGTCGTTATCAGCGGAGCACCCAGTAGAGCCATAATGAAATAGACTGCAAATAACTGGCCAAATATTCCGTTTCTAGCATGAATATTTGTGGAGGCTAGTCAGCTAATCTACATGGAACAAATTTTTATTTACTGACTTTCTAATAGCCGATAAGAAGATATAAATAGCGTAAACAATACTGAAATTCATGGAGAACAGTTGCAAACCAATGCCATTTGCTGGAATAAATGTATTTGTCGTTAGAAAGGGTAACTTGAAAAGGTTAGATTTCTAAATTGCCCAAGCAGTGGATTCCAACATTTAGTCTCGCTACTGAATATCGATGGGGTAAAGACTCGTAAACGGGACAGCAAGTTAGGTAAGGTATAGACGTTAAGGAAACTGGTCATTTGCAATTTGCCGCCGGCCGGAGTGGCCGAGCGGTTCTAGGCGCTACAGTCTGGAGCCGCACGACCGCTACGGTCGCTGGTTCGAATCCTGCCTCGGGCATCGATGTGTGTCATGTCCTTAGGTTAGTTAGGTTTAAGTAGTTCTAAGTTCTAGGGGACTAAGGACCTCAGAAGTTAAGTCCCATAGTGCTCAGAGCCTTTTTTTTTTTTTTTTTTTGCCGTAGTCAGTGCTGCGGTAACGGTATCTACAACGACTTAGTTTTGTTCATAGCTGCGTAGATTGCTAAAATTTGTAACCCAGTTACTTACGAAGTGCACCGCATAGCTTATTCATGGCACGCCTGTAAGAAGGCGCATTTAGGGCTATGAAAGCGCCGCCGTTATATTCCAAGACGAAGGTCCTACTGGCCAACAAGAGAGATGCTAAATTTCACCGAAAATGCCTGTATAACAAACCTAAATCTCATGGTCTGACAAAACAATATCCCACAATTCAATCACATTACCGATACTAACCAACAGAACCGTGGCTGCTCGCTCCAAGTCGATCTCCACGTACTGGATAATCTTTGGTCGGCTGACGAACGAGGAAGTTAGGCGGCGCTCGGTCCATGTGGTGTGAGCGGCGTCGGTGAAGTGGAGTAAAGCGATTGCTGGACCGTGCAGTACGGCGATTGAAGCCCTGTTTTGCTGTGGGGTTGGCGGTGCAATGGAATCGTCGCTGCCTTTATCTTGCTGAAGTGGATTTGTCACACGTTGTCTTACAAGCAAGTATCTTAGTGTCTTTTCACTTTTGCCGATGTTTTAGGGCCAGACTTGAAGGTGAAGACTTAAAGGTGAAGACTTACACTATCTGAAAACCGGGGTATTATACGTTGCTTACTCCACGCTTTGTGGTCACTTCTGTCTGAATTCTGACGTGCTTTGTGTGTAGACAGGAAGTTATCTCTGACTTGTTATGAGGGGGTTGCTCCCCAATGAATTTGTAAATAGATGTTTTGGGTGTTACTGCTTCTTAGGGCTCGTATGTGAGCAGCTTGAATGACTTTTTTAGGGTCTTTTGCTTTACGTAAGTGATAGCTCTTTGTCACACTGAATGTAAATTCCATGCTCTGGCTCGCCTAATCTTGCGTTTTAGTGTATTTTTAGTGTTACCTACGGTAAGGCTAAATGAGTACTGCGTCACACCCTGTTTCCGCCAGTTGATGTTCTGGACGTGTTAATTTGCCTATCTGCGTGCTGGCGGGAGCGGGGTAAACCGTAAGCTAGAGGCACATTTGCCACTCTTCCGTATATTTAAACCTCACCGAATTTCAATCTGTGATGGATGCTGCCTCAGAGCTCCGAACTCTTTGTAGTTTTACGTTTACTTCTTAAACATCTATTTCCGAGCCTTGCAATTTATTTGGGCAAGTGTCGTAATCCAAATATCTGCATTGGCTGCTGAGTGCTTCAGGAGTGCACGTGATATCTGCCATTCAACTAATAAGCCTGCTTGTGCACCAGTAGCGTCTGCCATACTTGTTATTGAAAGGACTTATTAACGTGTGGGCGTCCAGGTGTTATGTCTGGCCGGACCTTGTAACCGACTGTGCAAGAACGTCTTTTAGCCTCACTTACGATTTCAGAATTGTGATATTCTGTTGTTAAAGACAGAATTTCATTCCAAATTATTACCCTATTTCCAATTTATTTAACGAATTGGTGCTTCTGTCTTGGGCTTAAAGGAGACCATGTATTTGCTATGAACATTTGATGCTGTTCAAATTTTCCTTACTACCAGGTTTGGCCAGATAATTGTTGTTAGGACGCTTTTAAATTACTTCACTTATTTAATTTGTTTGCTGATGTAAGAAATTGTATTTTTATATCTGGAAATCCTCTGGTTTCCCGTTCCTCTATTAGAATCTTTTCCAGGCGCTCTTTTGGGAGTGAATTTCCCGTATCACTAACTTTCTAATATTATAACATTCAATTTCCCTCGACGGACATACTTTTTCCTTCCCGTTACCTCTGTCTGCTGTCCGCCCCCGGAAGCTGAGTGGTTACAGTCATTCTAGTGTAGTGGTTTCGATACTAGACTGTCCCATGGAGGGTCATGAGTTCAAAACTCATTTGAACTGTAACATCTGCCGGCACCGTAGCTCAGCGTGTTCGTTCAGAGGGCTGCGTGCTCTCTGTAACAAAAACACTGAGTCAAAGAGTCAACGATCAACTTGAACGGATGTCTTGTGACGTCCACCCAGACCAAACGCAACGAAAAATATTGAAAAAAATGAAAAAAAAGTGGTCAGCGCGACAGAATGGGACTCCTAAGGGGCCGGGTTCGATTTCTGGCTGAGTCGGAGGTTTGCTCCACTCAGGGAATGGGTGTTCTGTTGCCCTAATCATCATCATTTCATCCCCATCGACGCATAAGTCGCCGAAGTGTCGTCAAATCGAAAGACTTGCACCCGGCGAAAGGTCCACCCGACGGGAGGCCCCAGTATCACGACATTTGTATACCTCTGTATGCTAATTTTATAGATAACATGGTGGAATACCTTACCAGCCATAGAAAGGCAATGTTACCTTGTTACCATGAATGGCTCGTGTTGCTGTTTCGCTAATATGGAGACCTCGAGTTTGATTTCACTGAGAACATTTCTTGTGAGAATTAAGATTTCTCGTAATGATAGCGTAAATGGTGGCAATTTGCGTCTTTATGGTTCAGAAATTCCTTTCTAGGTCATTTTCCTCCCAGCAATTATCTTAATGGCAAGAGTCGGGAAGCTCATAACGTGACTGTGGAGTCAGTGTCAGGTACATCATTTTCCAAGTCTGGGCTCCAGAAAGCGAGCGAACCGCCCACCGTAAACGTTTTACGCTCAGATTTACTACGAAGTCAGTAACTGCAAACGACGCCTTTGGAGAGCAGACGACGCCATTACGTTCTCCAGCAGAGAGACGGCTTTCGCGAAACGAAGACTAGTTCTGCTACTGCACTCCTAGTTCTCAACTCCATCCACTATAGCGTCAGTGCGATGACACCTCTCCTAAGAAGGAGTGTAAACTTTTTCACTAAATGAAACGTAGCGATGTGGTGTAAAGCACCTGATCCACGCCTACACAAACACTGACGTGTGAATGCTGATGTACGAGTATGTAGCACACGAAGAATTTGCGTGCTTCCCCGACGTGTGATTAACGCATAATCTTACAATTCTCCACGTTCAGAACACATCTACTTCTGACGAGGGCCTACCTGAAACGTTGTTAATATTCTAAACATTACCCTGCAAAACAATCTGAAGCCTTGACCAGTGAGATAACGCAGTCATGTTTACGCCGAGAGGGAGGGAGGGGCTTCTAACAGTGTACACTTCTGTATTCGTGCTCGTGGAAAGCTCTCATTCAACACACTTTCATACGCCAGTGATCTGCGTAGTCCAACCGTTGTACGTTTCCAGCACTTTTGTTTGACGTCTCGCACGCTGGTTCTACGTTTTCAGTACTTTTATTTGACTCCTCGCACGCTATCGCTGCGACAACATTTACGCTTCAGTTCGTTTTTACGTAAAAATTTAATAAATCATATCTCTCTGAAATTTTGTCTCGTTCACATATGTTGATCTGTTAATTCCGTGAAGTTTTAATACAATATGTGACAGAACGAACGATTTCTCTGGGAGAACTCTCGAGAAAGCTGTGATTTTTGAGTTGGTCCTTTTTTGTATTGCTCATAACATTACCGAAACTGCTGCCTAATATCACATTTGTTCATGTCAACAGTTTATATATTCTGTTCACATTTTTTCTCCTTCTTCCTTGTGGAAGTACTTCAATCCCGGCGCACTGTGTACCGTTTTTTCTATTGTCGTAGCATTTTGGACTTACTCAGGATTAAGATTTTAACTCCTTCTATCGCTACTTTTTTCACCAGAACTCAGTCCTTTCTCCTTCACGACATTGAAGAGAGTTATATTGTCAACTGCCAGCCGTCGCAATCTTTTCCAAGACGGCTTTCCAGGCTGGCATCGTGAGATGCAAAGGTACAATATTTCTAAGTGTGACGAGGCTGTACCGAACCACGTGACCAAATAATATCCCACTATGGTCGGCTCTATTGTTGGCATCGTCAAGAAAAATAAACGTTGATAAGGTTCGAGGTAACAAATAGTAGGTACCTTCTTTAAGAATATATTCTTGGGAAATTACAATCTCAACTGCAATTTCAATAAATGTTCTGGTAACAGTTAAACCATTTTAAAGTAGTTTTCTCAGCAAACTGAATGCACCACAATGAAGTCCTCAAAGAAACTGATGGTGACAACAGCTGCCAGATTACTTCCAGAAGAAATACGGGTCATTCATAATACTGGAAGAAAAAGTAATGAACCATATTTTGCTTGCGGATTGTGAAAAGTACGGTAAACTATTAAGGAACGTTGTGTTAATGTTTGTTTGCATTGTATCTTGGGGGAAACCAGAAAGACCAGGATACAGAATGGCATCATACTGTAAAACACAGGTAAATGGAAATCCAGTAGGAAGTTAGTTCAAGGAGTTCTGAGAAGAAAGTAAAACAGTATATTGAAAAAATACGTAAAGGTAATTTGAGAAAGGAAAATTCCACAAACATCCACATTTGAAGCAATATAAATCTTGACGAACCTCAATCGTAAATGTTTGTACGATGTCCACAAAGCTAAGAACTTATGGGCTATTAAAATGCAATTTTTCATAG
This sequence comes from Schistocerca cancellata, assembly GCF_023864275.1. Classification (NCBI taxonomy): domain Eukaryota; kingdom Metazoa; phylum Arthropoda; class Insecta; order Orthoptera; family Acrididae; genus Schistocerca; species Schistocerca cancellata. The sequence continues at coordinate 728,647,406 of NC_064628.1, read as the reverse complement.
TCACAAAAGTAATATGACATTTCTTATCTTTGTCTGCAGTCAGTCGACTGGCTTTCTGCAAGCAGAGAATTTCTATCATGTGCCAACATATTCACCTCATACTGGCATTGAGACACACAAGCACTCCTTAGTTTTTTTGTTGAACATATTCAAATTTTCCCTGCTTCCTGGACTCGGGTAGGCACGCCGGCCCCCGATCGAATTCGACCGGAGGATTACCGACGTCGGCCGGTGTGATGGCCAGCCTGGACGTGGTTTTTAGGCGGTTTTCCACATCCTGCTAGGTGAATACCGGTCTGATCCCCACGTTTCGCAAGTACCATGACATGCAGATATCTGAACACGTTTGCACTATTTCATGGATCCCACTAGATGCAGACATCTGGGGTACAATAATTCCGTGCCATGGGGTTCGGAGTGGCGGCTGGAAGGGCATCCGGCCACCCCTTAAAATTAACCTTGCCAAATCCGTTCCTAACCCTGCCGACCCCGCGCAACCGCGGGATAAGGAACTAGCAAAAGAAGAAAAGAAGATACAAATTTTCAGTCTTCCCCTACATTTTTTTTCCATCTATGATTCCCTACGGTAACATGGAACACACCACTCGATGTCTTAGTACAAATTTCCTGTACTGCTCTGTGTCGGTGGAACACAGTTTATATTAACTCTCATGTCTTGGAAGGCGAATAGCGACTTGTATGTCCCCACAAATTTTCTACTTGCAACCCTGTTAAAAATCTAAGTAATATCGACTTTTAAATCAGTTTGTTGAAGAAAAAAAAAGAAAGAAGCAATTGATTACAGTATATTTTCTTTTCCTTTCCCTGAGTGCTAGAGGGAGACGGGCCACATCCCCCACCCCTTCCCACCCCCTCCCTCTTGTCAACGGACATTAGCGCAATTCTCACACATTTTATAACGTACAATCTGCCAAACGCCAGAAGCTGTTCGAGAAATAAGTAACAGCTAAATGTACACGAAGTGACAAGATAACCAAGAGTAGTCTACAGCATAGCAAAGTCCTCTTCAAGGGAGCAATCCAAATCACTAAAATAAATCAGTCAAAATTAGGACTACTATACAATGACGCGTAGCTAAAGGCTTCGGTGACTAGCGAGAGACTTGCTAGCCACATCTGGGACACAGCATTTATAACACTCGTGTGCTACTCGAGGCAAGACTTCCGAAAAATTATAACACCTTCATAGGACATTTCCTGATTAGAATAAACGTTCTAGAACGTAAAATCGTTCAACGCGGTATCAGAAACGTAGGCTTAAGATACACGGAAAGTCTAGTAATAAACAATGTTTACAAATCCCGGGTAGGAACAACAGAATTGGAAGAGACAGAGAGTACATAGGTGGTCGGATTAACAAGAGTGTAAGGCCAATACACAATATTTTCACCATAGACCTACCGTTAACCCCATACAGCAAAGAAGCCATGCTGGAAATAAAGGAATTGTGACAGCTCGCAGAATAAAGAACGCATCATGGGCGAAGCAAGGAGCATTCAAGAAGCAAAGAAACCCAGTATCTAGCTGCTAATATGAAATATCGATAATAATTTGGCGAAGAAGTTTTTGAAAGTGTGTGTCTGCAACAGAACATCACATGTAAATGAACCAAAGAATTTAGGAAAACCGGATAGGAAACTGAAGGGCCTTAGATTCAGTATTACTGTAGGATTCTGAAATTTAAATGGGCTAGTTAAATCGAAAATATGGAAAATTAATACGTGGGAAACATAGACGGAGATAGAGCGCAATTGTTATGTCCTGGGAGAATTTCTCGCTTGGTACCAAAGGGGGCCATAGAGGGCAAAAACTGTAGTAGAAGAAAGGCAGTGGGATATATCCATGTCTGGGTATAAGTGCTACACTGAGGTGAATACGTTAGAGAGGAAAAACGTAGCGGACCGTTCCGACGATTGATGAATTCTGCGTTGTGCTTGACCCGTGAGTGTTGCGCCGAAAGTCGTTCCATGCTTACAGTCGATTTAATTATTTCGTGGAGTGGCCACTCTCAGTGTACTCCTGCCTTGGTAAGACTCGTTCATATCCGTGAACTGTCCGCCCCAGTAGCTGAGTGGTCAGCGTGACGGATTGCCGTCCTCCGGGCCCGGGTTCGATTCCCGGCTGGGTCGGAGATTTTCTCCGCTCAGGGACTGGGTGTTGTGTTGTGTTCATCATCATTTCATCCCCATCCGGCGTGCGGGTCGCCCAATGTGGCGCCGAATGTAATAAGACCTGCGCCAAGGCGGCCGGACCTGCCCCGCGAGGGGCCTCCCGGCCAATGACGCCAAACGCTCATCATCATCATCATATCCGTGAACTAACACCACAGTATTCGCTTAAGAACAACGAATTGTTCAGCTCGCCACCTTGCTCCTCTCGCAGTCTGTGACCTAAACTGTGAGTCCCAGAGGTGAAGGGAGTGCTGCTGGTGGCCTGGCGCCTACAAAATTACCCAAATTACCCTCCAGGCTGTCGCATCAGCCATCAAGCGGAAGTGGCAAGCCACGCCCCCCCCTCCCCCCTACCCACCTTGTTGACGGCAACTCCACTGCAGAACACTACCGCCCACTCCTCTCTGCCTCGCCTACTCATTTCCTCCCGCGCAACAGTATTTCAAGTTGGGTGGGGCGTTCCAGTGCTGGATTATAAAGCAGCACCACCTTCCACCACAACAAGACACCAACAACCCCCATTCTACACAATATCATCCCCACACAAATATCACTAGCTTTCATAATATCATGAGTTGCTTTCCACCATTTTATGTTCCTTATACCATTATTAAAATTTAATGCTACACAGTTGCAGGACAGCTGAAGCCTGCTGCCGGTCAAGGAATGAAATAAAAGTAAAATGGAAAAGTAATAGTGGAATTAGCATTTGTAGCTGCAAAAGTAAAGTTTTACTTATTTATTTGGCTGAGCATTTACTTTTTCACCGCTAAAAGTTGAAGTATGCTTAGTATGGCAAAGGATACCAATATTGTACCTACGTAAGATCGTCCTAGTCGATAGCTGAATAAATATATAAAGATAAATACAACTATATACGTTTGTTCCTTAGTACTGTAAAACACACGTAACAAGTCAGTACATCAGACATCAGGAAGTTTTGTTCCATCCAAAATTCTGTAGACGAAAAAATATTGACACATTTCTTAGAAAAAGATATCATAGGGTAATAATGTGTATGTACGGTATTAACATTAGTTATAAATACATCTAATTTAGAATTCACCTTTATGCGTGTTCCATGTCGTACCGAAATGCTGCAAAGATTTACGATTACTTTGCTTCCTCGTGCGTTTAACGTACGGATGCCTTTGTGCGAATAGGGAAAAAGTTTTCGGGCTTAAGGAGGGTTGGTGTTGTGTTCTTCTTTACTGATATCGCATGGAACAGATTTTCACGTAAATTTCAGTTTGCTATATAGAGTTTGGGTTATGTGTTTAGTTTTTCTCTCGGCAGACTAATTAGGGAAAACAGTAAGGGCATTTAATGCGTATGGTCAATTCACTTGCATGCGACGTCGTGCATCTTTCAGGCTAGCCTAACGGGAACCCACGGAAAATAATCCTACAGCAGACATGCATATTCCTGGCTATCCTAGTTGGATGCCACTGACAATAATCCTCCAGTAGACGACATGTTAGCTTCAGTTTTATTACGGCGACTTACGAAGCCATCACGTCATCCAACATGAATTAAATCGACTGTGAGATTAATTTCTTCAAGGACGCTCAATCCGGCTAAAGATTTCATAAATTACAATAAGGTATGAAACCGCCTACACAATGACGCCTGCCGACAATGTCATGTAACTTCTCCACTCACGAATTATATTTCAGTATGTAGAAAGCGGCTTTAAAAGGTTAAACATTATTATGGCAGACAAAGTATATTTTACTTAACATTGCACTAAAATTCGCATTGACAAAGATACTTGGTACTATTTCTCAGCATAGTCACCAAGTCTCCGCACTTAACGGTCGGAACTTTATACTACACTATTGGCCACTAAAATTGCTACACCAAGAAGAATAGCAGATGAAAAACAGGTATTTATTGGACAAATATATTATACTAGAACTGACATGCGATTACATTTTCACGCAGTTTGGGTGCATAGATCCTGATAAATTAGTACCCATAACAACCACCTCTGGCCGTAACAACGGCCTTGATACGCCTGGGCATTGAGTGAAACACAGCTTGGATAGCGTGTACAGGTACAGCTGCGCATGCAGCTTCAATACGATACCACAGTTCATCAAGAGTAGTGACTGCCGTATTGTGACGGGCCAGTTGCTTGGCCACCATTGACCAGACGTTTACAATTGGTGAGAGATCTGAAGAATATGCTGGCCAGTGGCAACAGTCGAACATTTTCTGTATCCAGAAAGGCCCGTACAGAAACTGCAACATGCGGACATGCGTTATCCTGCTGAAATGCAGGGTTTCGCAGGGATTGAATGAAGGGTAGAGCCATGGGTCGAAACACATCTCAAATGTAACGTCCACTGTTCAAGGTGCCGTCACTGGGAAGAAGAGGTGACCGAGACGTGTAACCAATGGCACCCGATACCATCCAATGTGCGTTCTTCGCGACATCGCCAAAAACGGATGCGAGCATCATGATGCTGTAAACAGAACCTGGATTCATCCGAAAAAATGACGTTTTGTCATTCGTGCACCCAGGTTCGTCGTTGAGTACACCATCGCAGGCGCTCCTGTCTGTGATGTAGCGTCAAGGGTAACCGTAGCCATGCTCTCCGAGTTGATTGTCCATGTTGCTGGAAACGTCGTCGAATTGTTCGTGGCCGACCGTGGTGGCCGAGCGGTTCTAGGCGCTACAGTCTGGAACCGCGCGACCGCTACGGTCGCAGGTTCGAATCCTGCCTCGGGCATGGATGTGAGTGATGTCCTTAGGTTAGTTAGGTTTAAGTAGTTCTAAGTTCTAGGGGACTGATGGCCTCAGAAGTTAAGTCCCTTAGTGCTCTGAGCCATTTGAACCATTTGAATTGTTCGTGCAGATGGTTGTTGACTTCCAAACATCCCCATCTGTTGACTCCGGGATCAAGACGTGGCTGCACGATCCGTTACAGCCATGAGGATAAAATTCCTGTCATCCCGACTGCTGCTGAAACGAGGCCGTTGGGATCGAGCACGGCGTTCCGTATTACCCTCCTGAACACAGCGATTCCATATTCTGCTAACAGTCATTGGATCTCGACCAACACGAGCAGCAATGTCGCGATACGATAAACCGCAATCATGATAGGCGTCAATCCAACCTTTATCAAAGTCGGAAACGTGATGGTACGCATTTCTCCTCCTTAGACGTGGCATGACAATAACGTTTCACCATGCAACGCCGGTCAACTGCTGTTTGTGTATGAGAAATCGGTAGGAAACTTTCCTCATGACAGCACGTTGTAGGTGTCGCCACCGGCGCCAACCTTGTGTGAATGCTTTGAAAAGCTAATCATTTGCGTATCACAGCATCTTCTTCCTGTCAGTTAAATTTCACGTCTGTAGCACGTCACCTTCGTGGTGTAGCAATTTTAATGGGCAAGAGTGTAATTATTCACCTCCTCAACGACAGAAAGCAGCTCTTCGTTCAAGGAGCCATTTTGTAAGTTCTGTGTATTCTCATCGTCAAACAATCTGTGACTGTTGTAAATCAGTTCCTTGAATCTCTAGAAATTGTCGTCTGAAGTTGATATCGATCGTCATTTGCCACCATTTTACTACGGTTGGTCGGAACATTACATTTGGTCCACATACCAACAGAATTTGACGGTGAATGTGTAATATAGGCGTTCTGTCCACAAGAATCTTATTGTCCCACGTTTTTCAACTTTGGAGCACGCTGTTTCTAGTCCACCGCCACCCCGCTCCCCGTTTCACTCCCACACTCTGACGCATTGCAAGAGACCTTTTTCTCCAGGATATCCTGAACATGTTCTCCTCCATGACAATGCGTCATTCTTTGTGCGCAACGGTTTTAGCTTGGTCGACTTGTGAAACTTACATTTAGTAGTCCTGTCGTACGTGTGAAACGCAGAGTTGTATCGAAGTGAATAATGGACTGTGTAAAAATCGGAGAAAGGATAATTGAAGCTTTTGAGATTTGGTGCTACACCAGGACGTTGATATTTTAGGTGAGTTGATAGTATAAGAAATGAGTTGGCTCTCCGCAGAATCGACAAGGAGAGTTAAATGTTGAAAACACCGACAGGATGACAGGGCGTCTGTTAAGACTTCACGGAATACCTTCCATGTCTACTTGACGGAGCTGCAGAGAAGAGAAATTGTACAGGAAGACAGAGATTAGAACATATTCGAAAAATAATTGAGGATGTTGCGTGTAAGTGCTAGTCTGAGACGAAGAGGTTGGTACGGAAGAAGGATTTGTGGCGAGGAGCATCATATCAGATTGAAGACTGACTACCATAAAGAAGAATAGAGACTGCTCCACAGTGTCTGACCGTTGGTTTCATGCTGTCTCTATGGTCAGATGCTGAAGGACCTTTTTGATAGATAGTGATCATAACCAACGTTGCTAATTAATATTGCTGTCTGTGATTCTACTTGATGAACCTGTTCCTATATAAGTCAGTATACTTTGTTGAAATTAGCGTTATTTGCTTCCAGACCACTGGTATTTTATTATTAGTTTACGTACTGTTCTTCTACTGAAATAATTGTCTCTGGATAATACAATCCTGCATTGAGTCAGCACTGGGATCCTGCATTGAATTATTGGCGATAGTGGCCCTTTACAGGTAATTAGCGTTACTCCTTAACAAAAAAGTAGGAATCATGGCGGTGCACTAGAGGTTGAAGGGCTGATAACATTTCAACTGTCGTAGGCCTTGAACTTCCTCTCGGATTTCAGTTTTAGAAAATTCGGAAACAGCCACCGTAATGAGTTGAGACCAGGTGGATACAACCAAATGTATTAGAACGAGGCCTCTCGTGGGGGCGATTTAACTGAGATTATGTAATTATTTTGAATTCCTTGCCTAATTTTCATAGTGAGTAACGCCAAGGCAGCAGGTATGATAACCCCACGTCGGCCTACTGCACACGTCAGTTGTACTCTGCATGCCACCTCTGCTGGGCTTCAGGCGGTAAAGTAATTACTAGTCAGCTAATTAATGATGTGCCTCATCGATCATATACGTGACATCCATAGGAGTTGTGTGACATGAGGCAGTTTACGGGGAATAAGTACTCTGTGTGCGTGTGGGTATGGATGCTGGCATTTTTCAGATTGATATATAGCACTGGGGCTTCGATTTAATATAAGGAACACATTCCCCTACTCGCGCTACAATTAAAATGCAAATTTAACAGGAAAACAAACGTTAACTTATATTACTGTACACTTATTTCATTAAACATTAAGTTATTAGGTCAAGGATGTTTTCGGGGAGAAGTAATTACAGATAGAGTTTCACATCTACTGTACTACCAATCAGATATATTATACTTTTGCACAAATTAATAGGGAATATTGTTGCTGCATATCGATCTATTTTCTGTGGTCCACAAGTCATTAAAACGAGTGACTGAGATCATTTTACCATATGGTTACGTAGCGAGGGTCCTTATTCTTCTTCTCAAATAGCAATGGCATTTTATTACAGAACTTTTTTTACTGAATGAGCACCATGTACACAATTTTGAATCTTTCTTAAGGGTTTTTCTAAGTATTTTGTCATAGTTGTAGAGTAGTACGTACTTATTACTGGAATCGATCTGTGCTGAAAGTGCCTAACAGATGTGTGACATTCGAGGGAAATAGAGAAAAATCTTTGGAATGTACAAGTATCCAAAAAGGTTTCAATATCACAGCTCTTAGCAAACTTTATATTATTCCGTAATTATACTTGATGTTCAAACGTTATTATAGTGTGATGAAATAAAGAAGATTGACTGCAGCCCTGCTTGCTTGATATGATATAGTGTAATGCACTTTAAAAATGTTTTCCTACAGTTCCACCTGAATAAACAGAAGAATCGGGGTTGATACAGAAGCATTAAACCACAAACATTGATACCGCCAAAGAGATTGCAATACTGTGTGCTTTCAGATGTTACAGAAAAATGTGGATCTCATCAATACCACTAATTCATTCCAGCTTTTACAAAGACATAGAATAGCATCTAGTTTTAGTGGAAAGAATCCAGTCGTTTCATTATCACACAGTGGCCGTGCACTAAGTCCGTCATAAAATTGTTCATAATCTCTTGGTATATAGCACAGTGTTCTTATGATATTTCTCATCTTGCTGGATATGCCATGCTCGTGCATAAACAGGCTACAGGTCGAGCTGATTGAATCACTGGTAAAATGTGTATGACCACAGAATCAATGTAGTATCCGGAAACAATGCAAATAGATGTCTTGACATATGTGTAACACAGACTGTGTTGACTTTCAAACAGGGTGAGGAAATTAAAACTGACATAGATAATATGTTCTGATCCTTAAAATAGACAACTACGCTTACATAATCCACATACAAAGTGGATGATGCAAGTTGGGTTGCCTATCTTAAGATGCATGAAATATTTTCCGAGCAGTATATTTTACCCACCATGTATTATATATTCAAATCACGTTCACTGTAAGCTGGCTCAAATAAAATGGGCCGTGGAAAGGAATAAGACTTCCCTTGTAGTGAGTGTCTGAGGAACGTTGAAAGCATTTACGTAGAATTGTATCCAGTTACCTTGGCTGGCAACAAATTGTCCTTGATATCACGTACGAGTCGCCCTTCAATTGCGTATGCACGATATCGATTTTCATCCCGCAATATTCATTTCTCAGTACATGTCGTTTCAAAATAACGCACGAAATACAGCACTAGTCCACTCGACCGTGACCTACGAGTAAGAAAAAGTGGGAAAGTAGGATGTAAACACGCTAAGAAATCCTCCTCGTGTAACCACTGGTGTACACAGAGAAGCCCTCAGTTACAGACTGAGAAACTTCTTCCGCTGAGTTACGATACGTCTGTAGCCATTTCTCCATCTCTCCGTTTTATGTTGATGGTGCCGAAGTCCCCCTACCATACCATTTTTAGAAACTCAGGGAGTTTTATTGTGGCAAAATAAATTTATTTAACTCCATCTCCTTTTGAATCGACTTACTTACTTATTTAACATTTGGCAATAATTTTCTTATTTCTGTGTAAATACCTTCACAATATTGACGAAACCAGTAATATTCAGTCATCAGAATGGTTAATACAAAACACATGCTACTTACTGTGATGCTACTGTCGTCGCTGTGGAAACACCTTAGCATAGCACCCTGAGTCGCTCGCTGTTTCGTCGCACATCGATCAGCCCTTCGTCATCAAACCTATCACTACTATTGTCACAGTCAACCGATAACCATTAATGCCGGGAAAACAGACTCGTGAAGGAACTGAAAAGTACTTAGCATTTGCTTGAAGATGAAGAATAGCGTAGGTGTTATTGTTGTCAACATCAAGTGTCGTGAGTGAATGGAACATAACACACTCTAAACAGGACCCACAGCATTGGCACTGTCGTTTGGACATATAAAGAGCAATATTTACACAAAGCAATATGAAGAAAAGAAATAAAACGGAATTCAATCGCTGTGCATTGGGCCACCGTGGAGGACGGGTACAAAAAACCATAATATTGAGAAAATGTACCAAAGCAACCGCAGAGTTTGTCTCACTGAAGACAGAGCTCACCATGTATGTAGTGTAAGTGAAGTTATAATACCTATCTAGACGACGATGCACCTTGATCACTCTCTGGTGGTTTATGTAGGAATAATAATAATTTCTTCCTAAATAATGAATTACTCCAGGAAATTGGACGGTAACGTTTGGAACTTGGCAAATATTTCAAGATGTTGATACCTGAATTATAGTGGTTGTTTGGCAGTCATTTTTATCCTTTGGTGAAAATCGCTTAGTGGGCGATTGCTGTAGCGAGGGGACGACAGCTAGACTACATGAAACATGAAAATATTGTCTATACATTACACTCCCTGGAAACTAGATGACATGAGTAACAGATTTTGAGTTTATTTAGTTATTCTCCGAAAATCAGTTCAATTGCTGCTCTCCTTGTTATATTTCATGACAAGGCTTTAAAACTGTGGGTCATAAAACCGCATTTTGGCCCCAAATATCAGTGTCGGCGAACAGGGAAAAGCTTTCCATTACTTCTCAAAAAGCAGAAGTTCAGTATTGTAGCTCCAATTTTTTGAAACCCGGTGGCGTTCACACTAGTACTAAATCACAACATTTTAGAAATCACGTAAAGAGATGTTCATATAAAAATTTTGAAACAGTCGAAGGACATGAAGGCCAAGTAGTATTTGCAAAAGGAATGGAAAAGTTTTGTGGACTACGCATGATGTTATTTAAATTGTACCTTGAGACTAAAGAGAGAATTAAGGTGCAGAAAGAAGAAGAAATAAAAGCGTCGATGTTATTCAGTCTCTTGAAAAGAGGTTATAAGATGAACATCAGTAACTGTAAGGCCAGGGTAGATGAAAGTAGTCGAATGAAGTGAGGTTATGTTAAAGGAAATAGGATACGAAATGAGACCTGAAAGTTGTAGATGAGTTCTGCTAATTTGGCAGAAAAGTAGTAGATGATGGCTGAAGTAGGGATGATATAAAATGCAAACTGGCTACAGCACGAGGAATATTTTCGAAAATGATGAATTTATTATCTAACATAAAATCAAATGTGAGACACTATTTTAAATGTGTTTATCTGCAGTAGAGGATTGCACGTGAGTGAAACGAGAACGATAAACGTTTCAGACTTGAGAAGATTAGAAGCTTCTGAAATCTGGTACTACAGAAGAATGCTGAAGACTAGATGGGCAGACCCAGTCTCTAATGAATAGGTACTGACTCTAACTGGTGACAAAAGAAATTGATGATACAACTTGCCTAAAACAAAGCATCGGGTTGTGCAACACAATCTTAGGCATGAATGAATCGTCAGTTTGTTAATGAGCATGGATCAAATTGTTGAGGGAGGCCAAGGGGCTAATACAGCAATCTCGTTGAAACACATATAGGTAGGATTAGTTCCACAGAAATGAAGATGTTGGTACAGGATATACCGGCATGAAGAACTGTATCAACCCGATCTTGGGATTTGGTATCAAACAACAACAATGCTAAAAATTTATGAAGAAATTAACAAATGAAAGATGTTAATTTTTTAATACCAATATTATTTGACTTTCAGGGTACAACTGAATTATTGCCACTACAGAAAAGCTCAGCCAGGATACTGAAATACTTGTCATGTATGATGCCAAGTTATTCCTCACTTTCAATCATTCCGTCGCAAATAGCAATATTTCTATCTCTTTTCCAGTAATGTGTAAGTTGCCTATATTAACAGAACTAGTCACGCAGCTACCTGTCAGAAATTCTATAAGCTGCATATAATTCTCAGATCTTGGTGTCGGAACGATAAATGTGTTACTGATAACAACAACAAAGATAATACAGCAATCATCAATAAAATTTCGAATTGGATTAATAAAGTATCTGTCGAGTAAGAGGGGGGCGTTAGGGCCAAATTAAGGCTTTAAGGAATGCATACACTAGCTCAGGCAGAGACGTACTGTCACGGACCAACGTCCGAGCCTTATACCAGAAGAAAATTTAAAGTACCGCTTTTAGACATGTGAGTAAATACTCTTCTAAGAATCAAATAATAATTAGCTAGTTAGATTTCACGGTATCAATCAGAGAATACGTATGCCATTTTAATCTATATTTTCCTTTCTCATTTACATACCCCTAATTCGGCAATCAGTTTTCAGACGAAGATTAAAAATATAATGACGTGACAGTCAGATTGTTTTGTACAAAACTGCATTTGATTAATTTTCCGTTTTCCTCATCGAAATGTGTACTAGCGGATAGCATTCATATTAAAAAAATTACACTGAACTATGAATGTAATAATGATCTTGTTTGTTTCCTTTCATATTTGAATTGCAAAAGTTTGAAACATTCTGATCATATAAAAGTGTTTGGTATTTGTCTTGTAGATTCCCTTTAATATTTTAATTAGAAAAAATAAGATACAATTTTTCGCTGCTTCCTTAATTGTGAGCTAAAATTAGTGTTTAGTTGACTACATAGACGTAAGATATAGGTAGAATAGTTACAATAACTAAATTGAATCCAAGAATGAAATTTGCTACAAAATGTTGTTGCCTCTCTTGAGGCTGTATGTACTACTCGTCTCAGTAGACAATCGATTTCGCTCACAGCTGCAAGTTGACAGAAGTCACTTCAGCCGTTATCGAATGCAACCAGAGTAAGAAGAACTGGGGAAATATGGTTTTATTCAAAAACTTTTTAATAGTATTTTCCCAGAAGCCAACTTCGGAGGAACACCGAACTGTCGTAGTCTTAATGAATGCAAGACGGCGCTCTACGAAAAGAGACCGTCCATTGCAGGTTGTACCCAACGCCCCCTTTGGAAGCTGCAGACGTAACATCTTGCAACGCAGTCTGAATTCGGAGCAGTGAATTCAGCCAGAATTTGCATAACCCGCAAAAGGTTCGTGTAGCCCTTGTGTTCTGCATTGTTCGTGAAGCGACAAGACATCTGGTGAGAAGGAGCGGTACGAGCTGAAACGTAGCGACTCTTTGCTGTTTGTGCTGCCGGCACAGCAGTCGCCTGCTTATTCGCCTTTCGTCTCTGCAAATAAAGCGACGAAACTCTTCTATCAAATTCGTTATGAGGGTACAGATTCTGGTACAATGCACTGCAATGCTGTGACAATTTCTGACGCTGCATCAAAACACCGATAAGCAAAATATTCAAGCAGTCTCTTTTTAACTATTTTACATCATAACCTCGAAAAAAGAAACTTCAAAAATGTAGTGCATTGTTTGTGAACTAGATAAGTATAAAATTAACTGTCGCTAATGTAAATAGTTATTCGAAGCGACTTACTTGAAAATCTTGTGCAATGATTTTACTTCCTTAAGGCCGTGTATCATAATTTTTATTACGTGTGGTTCAGAGGACAAGGAGTAAATATGCGTTATTTACGATACAGACTGTCTACACCGAAATTCCCCATTTTGTGAAGCAATTTAAAAATAGTAAATCTTTCTTTATTTCAGGTCAGACTTGCCAGATGGATGCAGAAGGACTTGAAGTTGCTTCGTAAATTTTTTCAACATCTCACGAACTTTCATTGTCAATTTGTTGTCAGCAGAAGCGGAAAATGGCGTCATTTCAGGAGAAGGCATGAACTGTGCTTTCGTACACAGAATTTAAATCTATCGTTATGGTGCAAAGGCAGTTCCGAGGTGTTTACAGGAATGCACCACCACACGCCAAGATCATAAAATCATGGCATAGTCGGTTTCAGAAAACTGGCAACATTGCAGAGGGGTATGAAGGAGGTCGGAGGGTCTCTGAAGAATAAGTTGGAGAATATCCGCTAAGTATTCCCACGAAGTACACGAAAATCAGTTCATCAAGCTTCACAAGAACTTCAGTTGCCACTTGCAACAATTTATAAAGTCCTCATAAGGCGTCTGTCTTCATACAAGGCGCAGATACTGCAGGTAATAAAGCCTGATGAGAAGCAGCCATGATACGAATTTGCAAGTGAAAACATTAACCGAATCGACCTGAATCGGGCGTTCACGTCTCTGGAGCTTGAACAAGCATAACATTCGGATATGGGGGTCGCAGAATCTACACGGTGCGAGATAGCTCGAAAGTGAAGGTTTGGTGTGGCCTCACGTGTGACAAGATAATTGGACCATTCATCTTTGCTGAAACAACGCTTACACGAACGACGTACCTAGACATGCTGGAGATTTCTTTGCCCAGGTTGAAAACTTGCAACCAAACATTTGGTTTCAGCAAGATGGTTCTCCAGCTCACTGGTCGCTGGATGCTCAAAAAGCTCTAAATGCAACATTTCCAGGACGCTGAATTGGACTAGGTGCAGCCCTGAATTGCCTCCACGTTCTCCTCACATCATACCATTGGATTTTTTTCAATGAAGCTACGTCAAAGTTAGGGTTTTCGCCATTGCTGTGTGGGACATACAATACCTCAGTACACGGATTATGGAAGTCACTGATACCATTCCTTCGGACATGTTGCAGCAGATCTGAATGGAAATTGAAAACAGACTCGACATTCTTCGGGTCACCGCTCCTGTGGAAGTGGTTTGATTTGTTATTGTAATTTTTTCAAACTTCTCTTCACGTACAACCTATTTTGATGGAAAAAATAAAGTTACTTCATTTAGTTTTGTGTTGTTGTAGTTGTTATGGTCTTCAGTCCTGAGACTGGTTTGATGCAGCTCTCCATGCTACTCTATCCTGTGCAAGCTTCTTCATCTCCCAGTACGTACTGCAGCCTACATCCTTCTGAATCTGATTAGTGTATTCATCCCTTGGTCTCCCTCCACGAGTTTTACCCTCCACGCTGCCCTCCAGTACCAAATTGGTGTTCCCTAGATGCCTCAGAATATGTCCTACCAACCAATCCCTTCTTCTAGTCAAGTTGTGCCACACACTCCTCTTCTCCCCAATTCTATTCAATACCTCGTCATTAGTAATGTGATCTACCCATCTAAGCTTCAGCATTCTTCAGTAGCAGCACATTTCGAATGCTTCTGTTCTCTACTTGTCTAATCTATTTATCGTCCATGTTTCACTTCCATATATGGCTACACTCCATACAAATACTTTCATAAACGTCCTCCTGACACTTAAATCAATACTCGATGTTAACAAATTTCTCTTCTTCAGAAACGCTTTCCTTGCCATTGCCAGTCTACATTTTATATCATCTCTATGTCGACCATCATCTGTTATTTTGCTCCCCAAATAGCGAAACTCCTTTACTACTTTAAGTGTCTCATTCCCTAACCTAATTCGCTCAGCATCACCCGATTTAATTCGACTACATTCCATTATCCTCGTTTTGCTTTTGTTGACGTTCATCTTATACCCTCCTTTCAAGACACTGTCCATTCCGTTCAACCGCTCTTCCAAGTCCTTTGCTGTCTCTGACAGAATTACAATGTCATCGACAAACCTCGAAGTTTTTATTTCTTGTCCATGGATTTTAATATCTACTCCGAAGTTTTCTTTTGTTTCCTTTACTGCTTGCTCAATATACAGATTGAATGGCATCCGGGAGAGGGTAAAACCCTGTCTCACTCCCTTCCCAACCACGGCTTCCCTTTCATGTCCCTCGACTCTTATAATCGCCATCTGGCTTCTGTACAAATTGCAAACAGCCTTTCACTCCCTGTATTTTACCCCTACCACCTTCAGAATTGGAAAGAGAGTATTCCAGTGAACATTGTCAAAAGCTTTCTCTAAGTCTTCAAATGCTAGAAACGTAGGTTTGCCTTTCCTTAATCTTTCTTCTAAGATAAGTTGTAGGGACAGTATTGCGTCACATTTTCAAACATTTCTATGGAATCCAAACTGATCTTCCCCGAGGTCAGCTTCTACCAGTTTCTCCATTCGTCTGTAAAGAACTGGCGTTAGTATTTTGCAGCTGTGACTTATTAAACTGATAGTTCGGTAATTATCACATCTGTCAACACCTGCTTTCTTTGGGATAGGAATTACTATATTCGTCTTGAAGTCTGAGGGAATTTCGCCTGTCTCATACATCTTGCTCACCAGATGGTTGAGATTTATTAGGCCTGACTCTCCCAAGGCTGTCAGTACCTCTAATGGAATGTTGTTTACTACCGGGGCCGTGTTTCGACTTAGGTTTTCCAGTGCTCTGTCAAACTCTTCACGCAGTCCAATATCTCCCATTTCATCTTCATCTACCTGCTCTTCCATTTCAATAATATTGTCCTCAAGAAGATCGCCCCTGTATAGATCCTCTATATACTCCTTCCACTGTCTGCTTTCCCTTCTTTGCTTAGAACTGTGTTTCCATCTGAGCTCTTGATATTCATAGAAGTAGTTCTCTTTTCTGTAGGCAGTATCTATCTCACCCCTCGTGAGATACGCCTCTACATCCTTACATTTGTCCTCTAGCCATCCCTGCTTAGCCATTTTGCACTTCCTGTTGTTCTCATTTTTGAGACGTTGGTATTCCTTTTTGCCTGCTTCACTTACAGCATTTTTGTATTTTCTCCTTTTATCAATTAAATTCTGTATTTCTTCTGTTACCCAAGGATTTCTACTAGCCCTCGTCTTTTTACCTACTTGATCCATTGCTGCCTTCACTATTTCATTCCTCAAAACTACCCATCCTTCTTCTACTGTATTTCTTTCCCGCATTCCTGTCAATTTTTCCCTTATGCTCTCCCTGAAACTCTGTACAACCTCTGATTCTTTCAGTTTATCCAGGTCCCATCTCCTTAAATTCCCACCTTTTTGCAGTTTCTTCAGTTTTAATCTACAGTTCATAACCAACAGATTGTGGTCAGAGTCCACATCTGCCCCTGAAAATGTCTTACAATTTAAAATCTGGTTCCTATGTCTCAGTCTTACAATTATATATTCTATCTGAAACCTTTTAGTATCTCCAGGGTTCTTCCATGTATACAACCTTCTTTCATGCTTCTTGAACAATGTGTTAGCTATGATTAAGTTATGCTCTGTGCAAAATTCTACCAGGCGACTTCCTCTTTTATTTGTTAGCCCCAATCCATATTCACCTACTACGTTTCCTTCTCTTCCTTTTCCTACTGTCGATTTCCAGTCACCCATGACTATTCAATTTTCGTATCCCTTCACTACCTGAATCATTTCTTTTGTCTATGGCATATTAATTTGTACTTCTGACGTAGGCGTGGACTTCGTGTCTATCTTGGCCACAATAAAGCGATCACTATGCTGTTTGTAGTAGCTTACCCGCACTCATATTTTTATTCATTATTAAACCTACTCCTGCATTACCCCTATTTGATTTTGTGTTTATAACCCTGTAGTCACCTGACCAGAAGTCTTGTTCCTCCTGCCACCGAACTTCACTAATTCCCACTATATCTAAGTTTAACCTATCCATTTCCCTTTTTATACTTTCTAACCTACCTGCCCCATTAAGGGATCTGACATTCCACGTTCCGATCCGTAGAACGCCCGTTTTCTTTCTCTTGATAACAACGTCCTCTTGACTAGTCCCCACCTGCAGATCCGAATGGGGGAATATTTTACCTCCGGAATATTTTACCGAAGAGGACGCCATCATCATTTAATCATACCGTAAAGCTGCATGCCCTCGGGAAAAATTACGGCTGTAGTTTCCCCTGGCTTTCAGCCGTTCGCAGTACCATAACAGCAAGGCCGTTTTGGTTAGTGTTACAGGACCACGTCAGTCAATCATCCAGACTGTTGCCCCTGCAACTACTGAAAAGGCTGCTGCCCCTCTTCAGTAACCACACGTTAGTCTGACCTCTCAACAAATACCCCTCTGTTGTGATTGCACCTACGGTACGGCTATATGTATCGTTGAGGCAAGCAAGCCTCCCTACCAATGGCAAGGTCCATGTTTCAAGGGAAGGGGGGGAGGGGTTGTGGGTAATTTTGTGTATGGAGCACATTTAAAATGGGGAATTTCTGGTGTACACACACTACATTTCTTTTCTGGGATGTTTTCTGGACCGTGTCGGTATATTGTTAAATTATTTAAGTAAGGAATATTAATACAAATCATTTTCTGGGGCTTGGATTCATTTTCCGAAGAACTGACTGGTTGAGTGCTACTATTGTTATGAGGTAGTATTCTGAATAACTTTTTTGATATCGGATGATCCGGAAAGTTGGAAGACAACACAAAAGAATCATAGTATCACATGTTACAATGCAATGTTTCATGTCAAATCAATTGCTGTGAAGTGTACTATCAAACCCAATGAGCCACCATCTTCCCACTGGATATTGTTTCCTTGGAGGCAAATCTAACATGGGACTGACAATTAGTTGAAGTTTGTAGAGGATTGCAAATTGTCTTACGCCAACAGCCTATCTACTAAGGTACCCTCTATTTATGAACATGTTCTTTGTTGTCCCGATACTCCTACACCATGAGCTGTTTTCAGAAATGGTTCTG
Organism: Schistocerca cancellata; assembly: GCF_023864275.1. Classification (NCBI taxonomy): domain Eukaryota; kingdom Metazoa; phylum Arthropoda; class Insecta; order Orthoptera; family Acrididae; genus Schistocerca; species Schistocerca cancellata. The sequence goes on along the minus strand of NC_064628.1, from coordinate 728,629,283 downwards.
AGTACTATGGGACTTAACATCTGAGGTCATCAGTCCCCTAGAACTTAGAACTACTTAAATCTAACTAACCTAAGGACATCACACACATCCATGCCCGAGGCAGGTTTAGAACCCGCGTCCGTAGTGGTCGCGCGATTCCAGACTGAAGCGCCTAGAACCGCTCGGCCACTTCGGCCGGCAGCTGTTTTCATACTTTCTTTCAGTTATTATTTATGTTTCTGTGATAAAATGTTTCTTGCACATCTGTAAGTAAACACATACGGCACTACGTGAAGACACAGTATCATGTCTGTTACACGAGTGGGAAATTCGCGTTCGTCCTCTTTTTTTTTTTTTTTTTTTGGTCATATTTTGCCGTTCGTCGCTTCAACCCGGAATGCTGTCTCCGATTACTTCTGAAGTTAATGTTATCCTTAAAAGGACAGTACTATGTGTCACTTTGTTCGTAATTGCTATCAACAGCATATCATTCGCATTGAGCAGTCCTGTGAACTGCCCCTTATCTCTTGGCCAGATTTGCATGTTCTGCTCTAATTTTGATTACACATGACGCTCCTGTTATCTACTAATGACAAGAGGTTGGAAGAGTAATCTGCTGAAACAGGTTGTAATTTCTTCACTAGGAAAAGTGAGTGTATTTATTTTAATAGTGATCGTGTGCTTATACCTCCCGTGAAATAAGGCTGTTTAACATTTGTAGAACTCGGTGATATTCCTGGGTCTCTTACTTGATACAAAACTGACTTGGCTTCCGCATCCAGGTGAACAAACATATGAGCATCTACAGCACTTGACAACATCAAATGTAGATCCTATCTGATGCAATTTTATACAGTTTAAGGGAGGGCCTTTTGAAGGAGGATGGACAATTGTGGGTCACAGTTTTGGATGAAATTTTGACACATGTTTATCCTTTTAAAACAAACTGATTTTACTTCGACCTTGTAATCTCGGAGATAATTTGTGTGGAAGCGGTGTGCTCGTGGAAATTACTACTATTTGATAAAGGCATAGCTTACTGTGCGAGCGATGTAAGCGTCACTATACACTCTGAAAAAAAAGAAGAAAACAACCGTGCAGTGTTATGAATGTTATTCGGATGTTTCTGGACTGCTCATATGTTAGAGGAATTTCATGACACAAAGCATCTCTTTGAACAGTCATACCCAGTGCAAGCTGGTGCATGTTTCGTTTACGCCACTACTGGCAAACAAAAAAGAATTGTCAGTTACGTAAGATCCTTTTATTTCTGAGGGAACTATATGACAACTGCCAAAGCTGGACAGTATGATGCAGTCAGTGCAGCAAAAGCATCATGCTGCAGCGTTTTCTATGGTATAATTCGACTGAAAAGTTATAAAGAACTAGATGTATAAGGTAAAATGAATTTAATGCTGTAGAATAAAGCATTTTAGGTTGATTGTGATAGTCAAGTTATGATACATGGCATATGTAATTATGAAATAAAATTAATTTTAATTTCTGATGGGATAAATTTTTGGATTTATTCAATGTTATTAACTTCTTGTTTTTCTTGATTTGAAGGTATTTATTATGTGATGGAGATAATCTTCGACAAAGACATATGATTTACATAAAATTGAAACTATCGTCAAATTGTGGTGGGCACACATGATTCTGCGTAAGACCAATGACGTCTTCAGCAGTTGCCTAAGGGAACAGCTTCTAATCAAGCTACAGGCGCACGATTTTCTCGAAGATAATGAATGGTTTTATATTGACAACCGTTTACGAATATATTTTAAATAATTCTTACTGCGTTAGTGGCTTACGGACTTCGAATTACTCCGTCAGTTTCAAGACGAATGACTTTCTTCTTTGAAGTTGACTATCATAAAATCGTCAAACGGAGAAGGTAACATCATAACAGACTGTTGAGCTTCAAAAGTAACAGTAAACACTTCATTTCTGAGTTCCTTATTTTACAAATGGTTCAAATGGCTCTGAGAACTACGGGACTTAACATCTGAGGTCATCAGTCCTCTAGAACTTACAACTACGTAAAGCTAACTAAACTAAGGACATCACACACATCCATGCTCGAAATAGGATTCGAACCTGCGACCGTAGCGGTAGCGTGGTTCCAGACTGAAGCGCCTAGAACCGCTCGGCCACAACGGTCGACTTATTTTACACCACTGCTTGTATTTTCTGTAGAGACGTGGAAATGAGGAAGAGCTACTACTGTTCCCCGGCTCTCGACATTTCATTACGAAGACTTCATGTACAACGTCGAGCGTATGAGACCTAGTCAGGTCATCCAGAAATTAGTTGTAATTTAATAGAGATTTAGTATACCAGCAACTGGAAAAGAATCGTCTCATGTAGAAGCAAAACGGCAAACAAGAATCTCGATTGTCTTAGAAACTACGAAGCATCAAGTTAAAAACTAAAGTAAGTGTCATGTCGTTAACGACGAACGTTAGCGAAAATTTTTCGTGACCCATACCCGTCTGCCCCCCGGTGGTGGAGGAGTGTGTGGTTCTATTTGTTCCACGGACATATGTTTTCTGCAAAATTCGTCAGGATACTCTAATTGCGAGTACAATAAATTTGTCGAGAAAGAAAACCTTATTCCAACAAATCAACATGGATTTACAAATCTTCGCTGATGCAAAACTCAAACAGGCTATTTCTTGCACAATATCCTCTAAACCATAGACGAACGGCAGGTAGATGATTCCATACTCCCAGATTTACAAAAAAAATGTTACACACGTTGTCCCACAGCAAACTCTTAACGAAGTTTCGACCACACGGAGAGGGAGTGTTTACATTGACTACAGATAATTAACTCAGAGAAAACTTTTAGCGTGTGCTTTAATGACAACTGAAGTTGCAAGCTGAAATAATGCGGTAGAGGTGGAGAACAGCATACATGCCGCAGCGCAGTCGTTAGGGCACGTTACAGCACTCTGAAGTGCTCCCAGCAGAGCTCGGCTCCTCTGTTGAACCATAAGGCCGTCAGGATACTGTGAAACGTCTGGCCTGCTTACTGCTAAAGTAGGACAGGCGCGTCTGTACAGTAGTTGCCTGCCCTGTACACGGGAAGCTAACGGTACAGCTGACCTACAAGGGCTGCTCGCCAAGTGGTACTTTGGTGTGGTAATTACCAGCTGCTACAAATGCGAGCTTGCAGACATCCTTCCACCGTGTGAAACTTTGGCTTGTTTCTAAAGTCAGGTCCCTGCAATGACCTCCTCCCACACTTATCCAACTAAGCTGCCTCTCGGTCTGTAAGTTCCTCTCGGGCCACAATATATTTATAAATCTCCTTTCCTCAACACAGTGTAAGGGGCAACAACATATCACGAATGTCCATATGTTGTAAGTAACTTATTACCATACAGAGAAGCAAGTCTGCCTCATTAGTGACACGTTCTTTCTGTTACCTTCTGTTGACGGGAGCTGCGTTCAGAATTTGCGAGTAGAGTACTATCCTAAACGTAGCACAATTACGGGTAGTTCTGACATAGCGTTGGCGTTGTTGATAGGCAGGACCATGCATCATAGGTCGGAGCAGAATGGTGGAAGACCTCAATCTGCACTCAGACAGGTGTGAAGTACACAGCCGCTGCGTATTCCCTACCAGCCACGGTAGCACTTCGAACGTCATCTCTTCTCTTTATTCTGCACTTCCGTGTCACTTACGAGTTCAGTCTTCAGCGACATGATGCAGATTTCATCGGAAGTCGATCACTACCATCACACACCTCGGAAGAGCAGACCCATTTTGCATAACAGAAGGCAGTGCCTGCTTTAGGTGGAGAAGCAGACATTACTCTGGCTGACTAAGCTCATATAGTAAAGAAATCGATTAAAATTGTGAGTCCCCATAGGGAACGGGAAGTTCGATGCTGGCGGTTTTTTATACATCGTGACTGAAATGTGTGGCTAATCTGTGGAGTCACTTTAGATTATTCATGTACGAACTAATCCCACTAGCCTCATGTAGCGATGCCACAAAGCGAATGAGGGCTACCGATAGTATGACAATCAGTTTCTTCTAAATACTGCTTGTCACATAAAATATAGAACCACGAAAGCACATGTTTCAAGAGATGAACGATCTCCTCCAATGCCTTGCAATCGGTTCCACAAATTCATTCGTGTTAACAGAAAAACTTCACTCAAATAGATCGTTAACTGAGTGGGTCCGAGATGCGAACTCCTCAATGCAACTGATGCTTGTACTCTTAGGTCCTTTGTAAAAATGCCAGGAACTTGCTGAATTTGAGAACGACTTAGTTCCTCTGAAAGAACGATTGTCTGGTTCCTGAAATATACCTGTCAATACTGAACTTTAGTCTCTTAATTATTGACCTCTGCGGCGCTACGATGTTCCTAGTTATCGCTTCCTACCAGGGATTTTATAATTTGTGCTAAGAGATTAACGGCAAGTGGCGGGCGGTCAGTGTCTATCCACTGTGGTCAGAGCTGGATGTCCGGAAGTAGCAGCAGTGACACTCAGAAGACAAGTTTCACCAACGCTCTCACAAGTGTGCCTGCTCTGATGTTCCCATTTGGAGGATATAACATCGCACAAAAAATTTATTCACAACTGCAAATGCGAACAACCATCAGGTGTATAAGGGAATGATAATAATAAAATTTTTATTCGCCGGGAGTGGAAACCAGGACTCGCGCTTTGCGCGAGCGGTCTCATTAGCCACTGTTGGTTATCTGTACATGACTCGCCGCCGGACCCAAATTTCCATTAGATTCAAAACGATTGTCGTCGTCGCAGAGCCTGTTCCTAAGGACATGCATGAATGTTCGAAGGTACACTGCTCTGATCTTGTTATCACAGGCACGACAATATCGTATTCGTTCTACTATCGACTCTGGCTTACAAAAGTCACGTTTTTCGATGCCTAATCTCTCCACAAGTATGATCTCTCTCGTCGAGCTCTAAAGGGCTCTCTTCTTGAGTATGGGCACATATTGGACTGGCCAGCTCACGTTCTTCTTCGGGCGAATCAAATTACTTTGCAACAATCTCGTTAATTTCGCTGAATAGCCAAACAAACTGGTTCACCCATCTAATATCGTGTAGGGTCTCCGCGGGCACGTAGAAGTGCCGCAACACAACGTGGCATGGACTCGGCTAATTTCCTGAAGCAGTGCTGGAGGGAACTGACACCATGAATCCTGCAGGGGTGTCCATAAATCCGTAAGAGTCCGAGAGGGGTGGAGATCTCTTCTGAACAGCACATTGCAAGACATCCCGGATATGCTCAATAATGTTCATGTCTGGGGAATTTGGCGGCGGATGTGTTTAAATTCAGAAGAGTGTTGTTCGAGCCACAATATAGCGATTCTGGACGTGTGGAGTGTCGCATTATCGTGCTGGAATTGCCCACGTCCTTCGGAATGCACAATGGAAAGGATGCAGATGATGAGACAGAATACTTACGTAATTATCACCTGCTACAGTCGTGTCAAAACGTGTTAGAGGAACCTTATCAATCAAGCTGCACACGTCCCAAGTCATTAAAGAGCCTCCACCAGCTGACATGCAGTGTCCATGGATTCATAAGGTTGTCTCCATACCTGTACACGTAAATCCGTTCGATATATTTTCAAATGAGACTTTTCCAACGAGGAAACGTGTTTCTAGTCATCAACATTCCAATGTCGGTCTTGAACGTCACAGGCGAGGCGTAAAGCTTTGTGTTGTGAAGTCATCGAGGATACACGACTGGCTATCGGCTATCAGATCCGAAACAGCTTATCGATGATGTTTCGTTGAATGGTCTGGAAGCTGACATGGGCCAGCACCGAAATTTGTAGAACTTTGCTGAAGGATTGCACTTATGTCACATTGAACGATTCTCTTCAGTCGGCTTAGGCCCCGTTGTTGCAGGATTTTTTTTCAGCCGCCTCGATGTCGGATATCTGATGTTTAACCGGATTCCTGATATTCACTGTACACTAGTGAAATGGTAGTACGGGAAAATATCCAATTTATCGCAATCTCGGAGATGTTGCGTCCCACCACTCGTGCGCAGACTATAAGACCACTTCCAAACTCACTTAAATCTTGGTAACCTGCCATTATAGCAGCAGTAACCGATTTGAAAACTGCGGCAGACACTTGTCTGATATAGGAGTTGCCGACTTAAGCGCCGTATTCTGCCTGTTAACATATCTTTGTATTTGAATACGCATCTCTATATCAACTCCTCTGCCACTTCAGTGTAGTAACCTAAGTAGTCTCTATATATAGTCGAAAAGTCGAGACCTTAACTTACTGGGAAAAATTGAAGTTTTACGTAGTTGTAACCAGAATCCATTATACAGGGTGTTACAAAAAGGTACGGCCAAACTTTCAGAAAACATTCCTGACACACAAAGACATGAAATATTTTATGTCGACGTGTGTCCGGAAACGCTTACTTTCCAAGTTAAAGCTCATGTTATTACTTCTCTTCAAATCACATTAATCATGGAATGGAAACACACAGCAATAGAACGTACCAGCGTAACTTAAAACATTTTGTCGCAGGAAATGTTCAAAATGTCCTCCGTTAGCGAGGATACATGCATCCACCCTCCGTCGCATGGAATCCCTGATGAGCTGATGCAGCCCTGGAGAATGGCGTATTGTATCACAGCCGTCTACGATACGAGCACGAAGAGTCTCTACATTTGGTACCGGGGTTGCGTAGACAAGAGCTTTCAAATGACCCCATAAATGAAGGTCAAGACGGTTGAGGTCAGGAGCGAGTGCAGGCCAAGGAATTGGTCCACCTCTACCAATCCATCGGTCACCGAATCTGTTGTTGAGAAGTGTACGAATAATTCGACTGAAATGTGCAGGAGCTCCATCGTGCATGAACCACATGTTGTGTCGTACTTGTAAAGGCGCATGTTCTAGCAGCACAGGTAGAGTATCCCGCATGAAATCATGGCGGTAAATCGAGGAAGTACAGTACATACTGACGAAACTAAAATGAGCTCTAACATGGACATTAAGCGTTTCCGGACACATGTCCACATACCATCTTTTCTTTATTTGTGTGTGAGGAATGTTTCCTGAAAGTTTGGCCGTACCTTTTTGTAACACCCTGTATACACTAAATGAGCAAACGGCGTGAACCACACTGTTCTGTACCATACCTGTAAGTTTCTAAAACAATATTTTAGTTGATACTAATGCCGTCTGTTATACCATAGGAAACCAACCGTACTTCCATTATCTCTGTAACTGTTATAGTATTGCATCGTCTGCGTTCGAGCGCACGGATGCACCAAACCCAAATGCAGTAATCGAAGTTCTATAGGATAGGATCTATAAGGATCATTTTAAATCAATAAAAATGAGGTATTTTTTATTCTGATCTACCCCCTTAATAGTTGTGGTAAAGAGGTTTAGAGATACAGCAACGTGAACTGTCGTTAACCTGTCGTGTATGGGCTGACACGAAGATACGGCGCTCAGCATGACGGTAGCTCCACGTTGCAGTAGGTTGGTTCAAAATGGCTCTGAGCACTATGGGACTTAACTTCTGAGGTCATCAGGCCCCTAGAACTTAGAACTACTTAAACCTAACTAACCTAAGGACATCACACACATCCATGCCCGAGGCAGGATCCGAACCTGCGACCGTAGCGGTAGCGCGGTTCCAGACTGTAGCGCCTAGAACCGCTCGGCCAAACCGGCCGACTTGCAGTGGGTTGAGTCGGCCCATCTCACCGCACTGGTTGGCGGCACTGTGTAGCTTGCAAAAGTGGAATACGGTGGATGCTAATCACTTTTAGGTGGTGTGGCGTTGGAATTGCATTGTGGCTCATCGGAAATTATTATAGGTTAAAATTCTTCTGGGTATTATGCCGCGTCATTGCTAAAAACGAACAACAGTAATATTATTACAGGTTGTTGCACAAAGATCAACAGGACTTCAGCACGACATGGGTGAACGTCTGAAAGTGTGTACTACTTTGTTCATTGCCACTGATTTAATATTTTCGTGGGCTTTGGTCTGTTCCTAGTAGTACTGACTTTATTTTATGGGAATTTTGTATGTTACTGTTATCAGCTGCTGTGCTGGCAGCACTTGAAAGACAGATGTTTTATTACTGTATCTTCTGTTATAGTTGTTTCAAAGCTGTTGTGTGACTGATTTTATTAAGCTATTTTAATTGGTGCCGAATTTTTGTAACAGACTCTTACTTAATAATTTTTAATTTGTAACTGCTGGCCCAGTACCATGACCTTAACGCAGCAACTGTACACTAATTGTTTTGGTATTGGACCGCTGCTGCTAGAATTCCATTTGTCACAAACAAAGAAACTGCTTATTCATTTTAGTGTAACATTTATTTAAATTTGGGTTTTAGAGTTTTTCCTATTCATTGATACATTCTTAATAATGATTGTTTTCATTGTGATCACAATCTCGAGCTTTAAAACTTGTGAGCCTTAAAAGTAATTGTATTTTTCATTATATGTATGCTCATTTCTTGTTTTAGACGTTGCCTGTACCAACCAATAACCAGACTACTTATGGTATTGCAGTGCTGTTGTGCTCAGACGTACGATGCAATGTTCCTTCTCATATGCATGCATGTTCAAAGGAAAGGATCTGGGGCTTCTGCAGCCGTTGTGAAAAACATGATATGAATTCAGAGTTGCAAATATGGACAACAAACAGGTGTATAATGGAATGTCGACAATGGGAAGTTGTGCTGGACCAGGAATCAAGCCCGGATTTCCCGCTTACTGCGAGTGGTCGCGTTACTATTAGGCTGTCCGAACGCTTCACGACCAGACACAATCTTCCATATGTCATCAAATGGTTCGAATGGCTCTGAGCACTATGGACCTTAACATTTGAGGTCATCAGTCCCCTAGAACTTAGAACTACTTAAACCTAACTAACCTAAAGACATCACACACATCCATGCCCGAGGCAGGATTCGAACCTGCGACAGTAGCAGCAGCAAGGTTCCGGACTGAAGCGCCTAGAACCTCTCGGGCCGGCCGCGGTGGTCTAGCGGTTTTGGCGCTGCAGTCCGGAACCGCGGGACTGCTACGGTCGCAGGTTCGAATCCTGCCTCGGGCATGGGTGAGTGTGATGTCCTTAGGTTAGTTAGATTTAAGTAGTTCTAAGTTCTAGGGGACTTATGACCTAAGATGTTGAGTCCCATAGTGCTCAGAGCCATTTGAACCATTTTTTAACCTCTCGGCCACAGCGGCCGGCCATATGTCATAAACCACGTGTCTACAACCTGGACTATTGCATCACTGTATATATTCCTGTACACGAGAAACATTTTAATTGAGAGTCGCTTGCTCAATGCCGGCGGATAAATACGGCCTGTGTTCTACAGAAGTACAACGCAAAGTTGATTCGGTCATGCATGTATCGTACTTATGAAACACATAGGCGCTACGATACCGTATGTATTCGCCGACAATCGGACAAGCGACTCTCAATTAAAATGCCTGCCCTGCACGGTAATATACACTCCTGGAAATTGAAATAAGAACACCGTGAATTCATTGTCCCAGGAAGGGTTAACTTTATTGACACATTCCTGGGGTCAGATACATCACATGATCACACTGACAGAACCACAGGCACATAGACACAGGCAACAGAGCATGCACAATGTCGGCACTAGTACAGTGTATATCCACCTTTCGCAGCAATGCAGGCTGCTATTCTCCCATGGAGACGATCGTAGAGATGCTGGATGTAGTCCTGTGGAACGGCTTGCCATGCCATTTCCACCTGGCGCCTCAGTTGGACCAGCGTTCGTGCTGGACGTGCAGACCGCGTGAGACGACGCTTCATCCAGTCCCAAACATGCTCAATGGGGGGCAGATCCGGAGATCTTGCTGGCCAGGGTAGTTGACTTACACCTTCTAGAGCACGTTGGGTGGCACGGGATACATGCGGACGTTCATTGTCCTGTTGGAACAGCAAGTTCCCTTGCCGGTCTAGGAATGGTAGAACGATGGGTTCGATGACGGTTTGGATGTACCGTGCACTATTCAGTGTCCCCTCGACGATCACCAGTGGTGTACGGCCAGTGTAGGAGATTGCTCCCCACACCATGATGCCGGGTGCTGGCCCTGTGTGCCTCGGTCGTATGCAGTCCTGATTGTGGCGCTCACCTGCACGGCGCCAAACACGCATACGACCATCATTGGCACCAAGGCAGAAGCGACTCTCATCGCTGAAGACGACACGTCTCCATTCGTCCCTCCATTCACGCCTGTCGCGACATCACTGGAGGCGGGCTGCACGATGTTGGGGCGTGAGCGGAAGACGGCCTAACGCTGTGCGAGACCGTAGCCCAGCTTCATGGAGACGGTTGTGAATGGTCCTCGCCGATACCCCAGGAGCAACAGTGTCCCTAATTTGCTGGGAAGTGGCGGTGCGGTCCCCTACGGCACTGTGTAGGATCCTACGGTCTTGGCGTGCATCCGTGCGTCGCTGCGGCCCGGTCCCAGGTCGACGGGCACGTGCACCTTCCGCCGACCACTGGCGACAACATCGATGTACTGTGGAGACCTCACGCCCCACGTGTTGAGCAATTCGGCGGTACGTCCACCCGGCCTCCCGCATGCCCACTATACGCCCTCGCTCAAAGTCCGGTTCACGTCCACGCTGTCGCGGCATGCTACCAGTGTTAAAGACTGCGATGGAGCTCCGTATGCCACGGAAAACTGGCTGACACTGACGGCGGCGGTGCGCAAATGCTGCGCAGCTAGCGCCATTCGACGGCCAACACCGCGGTTCCTGGTGTGTCCGCTGTGCCGTGCGTGTGATCATTGCTTGTACAGTCCTCTCGCAGTGTCCGGAGCAAGTATGGTGGGTCCGACACACCGGTGTCAATGTGTTCTTTTTTCCATTTCCAGGAGTGTACATGATGTGTGTACGAGTCCAGGTCCTAGACACATGGTTGACGACATATTAAAGTTTGGGTCTGGCCGTGAAATGTGCTCAGATACCCTAAATGTAAGGCTACCGCTCATGGGTTCCGGGTTCCGGGTTCGGAACCCGGACAGGCAGAAATTGTCGTTGTCATTATCCCATTATAAAATTGATTGTCATCCGTATTCACAACTGCGAATACATTTAGAGTAACCAGATTGTTGATGACACTGCAGGCGGCTATTGAATTACATGTAACGGTTTTGTTATTTCTTTTGTTTGCGGTTTCATCACTAATGTAAAGTGCTATAAAAAGTGTTGTGAATTTAAAATTTGTTGCGTCTGTATAATTTCGGTAGCACCCCCTAGATCGAACTCAATTTTGTCCTCTCTCCTGTGTCTGCGATTATTATTGGGCTGTAGTTTACTTGCTTGAAGTTCAGTGCTACACTATAGAAACATCAAAAAAAGTTTTACATCACCCCCAGTACCAGAAAGCCTGAAAATAGACGTTGACTGCAGATATTGTATCACAGACACAGTCCTTTTTACTGTTCAGAGATATCACTAAACAAGTCCAAAGGTGTACACAACCATTCTTGAGCAGTGTCTATTAGACGGAGGGGGTCCGACAGCCGACCAGTCCCTGTCATTCCAAGACGATGGAGGTACACGGCTCGTGTTGTCTGTAGTAGAACCATGCCTACACGGTCAATCCTGTGGTTCGATCGCGTCCGCATTGTTACTTTCTGCCATAAAGGGCTCTCAACAAGGGAAGTGTCCAGGAATCTCGGAGTGAACCAAAGCGATTTGATTCGGACATGGAGGATATACAGAGAGACAGCAACTGTCGATGACAGGCCTCGTTCAGGCACCCCAAGGGATACTACTTACTGTGGATAAACGCTACCTATGGATTATGGCTCGGAGGAATCCTGACAGCAACCCCACCATGTTCAATAATGCTTTTCGTTAAGCCACAGGACTTCGTGTTACGACTCAAGCTGTGAGCAATAGGCTGCATGATGCGGAACGTCCCTCCCAACGTCCATGGTGAGGTCCATCTTTGCATCACGACACCATGCAGGGCGGTACAGAGTGGCCCAACAATGTGCCGAATGGATCGCTCAGTATTGGCATCCGACACGACGTACGCCGCTGATGGTCATGGAAGGCGCCATAACAGCTATACGATACGTGAATACCATCCTCCGCTGGATCAGTCAAACATATCGGCAGCATATTGGCGAGGCATTCGTCTTCATGGACGACTTCCTTCGGGATAACGACATCGCTCGACCTGAGTGACCCGCATGTTCTTCACACATGAACCATATCTAACATGCCTGACCTAAATTAAAAAGGGTTGTATATTGACGACGTAACCCACCAACCATTCTGAGGGGTCTACGCCGAATCGCCGTTGAGGAGTGCGACCATCTGGACCAACAGTGCGTTGATGAACTTGTGGGTAGTATGCCACGACGAATACAGGCCTGCATCAATGCAAGACGACGTGCTACTGGGTATTAGAGGTACCGATGTGTACAGCACTCTGGACCACCACCTCAGAAGGTGTCGCTGTATAGTGGTACAACATGGAATGTGTGGTTTTGATGAGCAATAGAAAGAGCGGAAATGATGTTTTTGTTGAGCTCTATTCCAATTTTCTCTTCAGGTTCCGGAACTCTCGGAACCAAAGTGATGCAAGACTTTTTTTGATGTGTGTAGATAATTTAATCACAGAGACGCCTTACATTTTCATGTCCTACTTTGTTAATTCTGAGGGGTCTACGCCGAATCGTCGTTGAGGAGTGGGACAATCTGGACCAACAGTGCGTTGATGAACTTGTGGGTAGTATGCCACGACGAATACAGGCCTGCATCAATGCAAGACGACGTGCTACTGGGTATTAGAGGTACCGATGTGTACAGCACTCTGGACCACCACCTCAGAAGGTGTCGCTGTATAGTGGTACAACATGCAATGTGTGGTTTTGATGAGCAATAGAAAGAGCGGAAATGATGTTTTTGTTGAGCTCTATTCCAATTTTCTCTTCAGGTTCCGGAACTCTCGGAACCAAAGTGATGCAAGACTTTTTTTGATGTGTGTAGATAATTTAATCACAGAGACGCCTTACATTTTCATGTCCTACTTTGTTAATGAAACGGGAGAGACTGTTCAATACTACACCGGTGTTGATAATGTATTCGTCATTATAGAAGCTAAATTAATCTACAGACAACGTTTTAACTTGAGGAATTCCGAAAGCATTCCACTACATTTGCATATTCCGACGCCATTCTTGTAAGTTCTAGGAATGGAATACCACGAAAACGGGGGAGCGTGAAGTAAACTTTGATGCACTGGAGCTCTAGTGGTGCGACCAGCAGGTATTTTTTTTTTCCTCTATTCTGCGTCCACGGCTATCAAATGGACGACCGAACGTTGTGGCCACGAATCGATATAGGCGGTCGTCGCCGCAGGCCCTCATGACCTGGTGCGCACAGCGTTGAGCGCTGCGCTGCGCTACGGCGCGGTGCCGTGTTATTACGAGGGGTCCGCCGGAATGGCCTGGGTCGGAACGCCCGGCCGCACTGCTGCTACCTGCCGGAGCGCGCGGCAGTGAATTTGGCGTGGCGCTGAGTGCACGCCTCTGGAGGGCCCACCGAGGGGACACACTCGGGCACGCCGCGCCGTAGCGCTTGATGGCTGCGTCTGGCAATCTGGAGCGAGAGGCCCTTACACCGCGTCCTCCTTATTCCGAAGGCGCAATATGGCGCCATTTCTGTTGCTCTATCAAAGCACAGTGCTAGCCGCCGAGATGCAACACCGTAGAGTGCCGTTTTCAAGAAGCGAACTGGCACGAGGTGATGAGATACTGGATATAATGTCCGCCTGTTAGGCAGGCAACTGCTTTTTCATATAAACGCAAATAGTGTTTGATTCAATAACATACAGAAGTTCCTATATAACCTAATATTGTAGAAACTTTAAGGAATCAATAGAGAATTTCCATTGACAATGTCTTAAAGGTGCTGAACCATGTTTGCCTTTTGCTATAGGAAATATCCGGAATCGCTGCTGTGCGACGTTACTTATCATTTCTTACGCTTTCAATAGAGATCTTCTTCGGCTAAACTACCATTATCGAATGACCTCCGGTACATTTTGGGTGAAATTTTTTCATTGTACATATTTATGTGACAGTAGAATATTGAACAGAGAATGCTACTTACGTATATATAGTCAAGATGAACTGACATACATATGCAATTGTTGCCAAATGCATTTTGACTGCCGTTCTGTGTTTGTTATTCTGATTTCGCTGGTACTTGAAAAACTGTGAAACAAATTACACTACTGACCATTAAAATTGCTACACCACGAAGATAACGTGCTACAGACGCGAAATTTAACCGACAGGAAGAAGATGCTGTGATATGCAAATGATTAGCTTTTCAGAGCATTCACACAAGGTTGGCGATGGTGGCGACACCTACAACGTGCTGACATCAGGAAAGTTTCCAACCGATTTCTCATAATTGACCGGCGTTGCCTGGTGAAACGTTGTTATGATGCCTCGTGTAAGGAGGAGAAATGTGTGCCATCACATTTCCGACTTTGATAAAGGGCGGATTGTAGCCTATCGCGATTGCGGTTGATCGTATTGCGACATTCCTGCTCATGTTGGTCGAGATCCAATGACTGTTAGCAGAATATGGAATCTGTCTGTTCAGGAGGTTAATACGGAATGCCGTGCTGGATCCCAACGGCCTCGTATCACTAGCAGTCGAGAAGACAGGCATCTTATCCGCATGGCTGTAACGCATCGTGCAGACACGTCTCGATCCCTGAGTCAACACATGGGGACGTTTGCAAGACAACAACCATCTGCACGAACAGTTCGACGACGTTTGCAGCTGTATAGACTATCAGCTCGGAGACCATGGCTGCGGTTATCCTTGACGCTGCATCACAGACAGGAGCGCCAACGATGGTGTACTCAACGACGAATCTGGGTGCAGGTATAGTAAAACGTCATATTTTCGGATGAATCCAGGTCCTGTTTACAGAATCATGATGGTGGCATCCGAGTTTGGCGACATCGCGGTGAACGCACATTGGAAATGTGTATTCGTCATCGCCGTATCACCCAGCGTGATGGTATGTGGTGCTACTGGATATACGTCTCGGTCACCTCTTGTTCGCATTGACGGAACTTTGAACAGTGTACGTCACATTTCAGATGTGTTACGACCCGTGGCTCAACCCTTCATTCGATCACAGTAAAACCCTACATTACAGCAGGATAATGCACGACGGCATATTGCAGGTCCTGTACGGGCCTTTCTGGATACAGAAAATCCTCGACTGCTGCCCTGGCAAGCACATTCTCCAGATCTCTCACCAACTGAAAACGTCTGTTCAATGGTGGACGAGCAACTGGCTCATCACAATACGGCAGTCACTACTCTTGATGAACTGTGGTATCGTGATGACGCTGCATGGGCAGCTGTGCCTGTATACGCCATCCATAATCTGTTTGACTCAATTCTCAGGCGTATCAAGGCCGTTATTACGGCTAGAGGTGGTTGTTCTGGGTATTGATTTCTCAGGATCTATCTGCCCAAACTGCGTGAAAATGTAATCACACGTCGGTTCTAGTATAATATATTTGTCCGATGAACACCCGTTTATCATCTGCATTTCTCCTTGTCGTAGCAATTTTAGTGGCCAGTAGTGTACTACCTTTAGGGTGTAGTTAACTTGTTCCACAGTTTTGCAAGTACCAAGGAGATCGGAATAGGAAGACGACCATAAGCCGAAAAGGTGAAGCCTGCCTTCGCCATATCGATGAATCTCCGTGAATTGTTCGTATTATGGTCCTGCTCTCATATCATACTGAAAAAAAAGAGAAAAACGGAACAAAACGTTCGTTTGTTTCGCTGGGGTGTACACCATATTCGACGAGTAGGAAACGGCGTTCTTTCCAACGACCTGGTAGTGTTTCTAAATTCTCGAGATTAATTTGTTTCATTATACATGACGAGAACTGAGGGACCGGGTGGGGCAGCGCTGTGGTTAGCACAATGGACCCGCAGTCGGGAAGACGGCGGTTCACACCTGCGTCCTTTTATTTTGATTTGAGTTCGCCGCAAGTTCTCTAAATCGCTTAAGGCAAAAGACTTGATGGTTCCTTTGAAAGGGCAAAGCCCGTTTCCTTCATCCTTCCTTAATTCTACTCTTAGTTTGTGGTCAGTCTCTGCCGATGGAAAGTTAAGCTCTAATCTATTCCTCCTCAGAACTGTCAATTCAATGCGTTAGCGATAAAAGCCTGGATTTAAAATTCGGCTTTAACGGGCAAATAGCCTTCTAGGACTTATATTGATCAACTAGGATCACGTTAACAACTTCAGTTCCTCTTCTTCGTTTCTTGTTGTTTCCAATTTCTCCAGTATTCCCTCATTTTCTCTTCATGAAGTCTCTTCCTTTCTCTGTCCATGTTGTTCCCGACTTCTTATTTCTTCTGCTTTGAAAGCCTTCCAATTTCAGTACTTTATTTTTAAAAACGGTTTCATTCTGCTGTTTTAGATTCTTTGATGTTGTTTATTTCTAGACCTTCCTTACTTCTGTAATCCATACTACTATCGAAATGTTGGATTATTTACTTTGTTAACCTACTTCCAGCCAGTCGGTAGAGGTGTCCGAAAAATGTTAATCTTCGTTTGGCCATTACTTCAGATACTTCCTCTATATTTTTGTAGATCTCCTCATTACTTCTTATTTTCCATCCACCTGTAGTTTTTATTGCACCCTTATTTTTCTAAGAATCCTTCTTTCAAGTACCTCTAGTATGCCCGTCCTATAATTCATCGTTGGCATTCAGATTTATTTAAACATTCTGGTCGTACCACTGTGGTGTAGTGTTTTAGTTTTGTTTTTATGGATACAGATGTCTTGTTGTTAATTTTTTTGGTCAAACCATTTGCTCTTTCAATTTTGTTAATCCTTACATCTATTGCAGATTTCTCTAGTCCATTCTGTTGTATAGTTTCTCCTAGATATTTAAATTTATGTACTCGCTCTATTTTACCTACTAGAATTTAGGCGTATTTTTCATATTGTTCTGAAGTTTAACTTTCAACTGAAAACTTATGACCTGTTCTGTTTGACCAGATCTGTTTGCTATTTTTTTCCATAAGTTTTACTTTAATAATTACTTCTGTCAGGTTTTCTAAAAGTATTGCAAAATCATCCACAGAAGCCAAGCAGTGTACCTTAACTGCATTTGTTTTCCTTCCCAGAGTTTTCATTTTGTAAATTTTAGGTCTGAATTCCAAATACAATTGTTTCTAGAATGGAATTAAACAGTAAAGGTGATAAACTATCACCTTGTCTAACACCAGTTTTTATTTCAAATGGCTGAGATACTTCTCCCATAAATTTGACTTTAGATATTGTACCTGTTAGTGTTTCAAGAATTATGTTTCTTAATTTTGAATAAACACCAAATTTCTAATGACCTTATCTACTGGTTCTCTGTCTATACAATCAAATGCTTTCTTGAAATCAATAAATGACACTATTATTGGTTTGCTGGTTTACATCCTATGGCGAATTAATGACTTTAAGTTAAAAATTTGTTCTGCACACGATTTTCCCTTTCGAAAACCACCCTGGTATTATCCCAGTTTGTCTAAAGTATTTTCCACTCTGTTCAGGAGAATTTTTGATAATATTTTGTATGCCACTGGCAGAAATGACACTCCTCTGTAATTATTGACGTTTTGTTTAACTCCATTTTTGTGTAGCGGTTGGAATAATGCTGTTTCCCATTCAACTGTAATCATTTCAGTTTTCCAGATGTTCTCAAAAAGCAGCTATAGATCCTTTGTGAGTTTGGTTCTGACCGCTTCAATAACTCTGCTGTAATGGAGTCTTGACCACTCGCTTTATTGTTTCTAACTCTGCTGTTGGGAAATATTCCTCTAGATTTTGAGGTGTAACTGGAAACTCTTAATTTATCTGTTGGAACTGAAGAGTTTCATATCTTTTCAAAACATCTTACTAAAATTTCGCAATTTTTTTTTGTTTTTTAATCCCATTTTGCCATTCTCATCTTTGAATATACAGATTATTTATATGTTATTTAGTTACGTATACATCTGTGGTTGCTATATGTTTATAGTAGTCTACGTTTATAGCGAGCGTAGTAGCTATTAATTAAATTTTTTGGGCAGGAGCTTTTTATTTGGTGTGGATGCTTTTGCTAACTTCTTTTCTTTATATAATTTTTAGTGAGTTATGACATTGTCATACGTATTGTATTGACGGTCAGGCACATGTATCCAAAGTATGTGTATGAGACACGACGTCTAGATTTCATTTTGCTATTCGTCATCTTTGTCTGTACACAGCTCTTTGAATTTTTTTTTTCAAGAATTTTAATTATTTTTTTGATGTATTGTTTTTTAACTCTTTGTTGCATGAAGTTTGCTCAGGAAACCAATTTCAGCGATAAAATAGGCCTATCTATTGGTATGTTCTAACGCACAGACTACTATTTAACCACGAACAGGCCGAACGCAGAAATTTTGCTTTATTCGATTTTAGAGTTCTTGTCCCGGCAAAAACTGAAGATAATGATTAATTATCAATAGCTAGTTTACAGAGACATGGAAACACAATCTGTTCTATCATTAATCATCGTTTTAAGCACCTAAAAATTTGGGTAGATGTGATCTAATCGGCAGGAGTAGTTCACTCTTTTAGCTGCTTTCGTTTGTGTTAACGTGCACTCGACCTTCAGGAAAGATCGTCATTTTTCAACTATTTCTGCCAACATAACGACCCTAGACATAGCCTAGCTTGATGCAGCCAAATTCTGTGTAGCCAGACGGCAACGTCATGCATGTACGAATGGTTTCTTTAACAACCTACGTAAATTTGTCGTCTGTTATCGAATGGCAACTTCATATAATAAAGGGTTAAGATCTGTCTGTTCGTTCAGTATGTCTTGTGGTTGGTTTCTTATACGAGTATGAATTTCAGGTTCTTCGACAATGTTCATGGTAGGATAGTTCTTAATAGTAAGAAGTACAGTACGTGTTCAGTTGTACCGTATCTACTGTGTGTTGGCTATATTTAGGTAGAGAAAAAGCAATTGATTGCTTGTTATCGCTACTTAGAATGTGTTCCTCAAAGCGAATGAGAATATTTCTTCCACTCTGGTCTATGTAGACATTGTTACGGCCTTTAGATGTAATTTGGCAATATTACCTGATCGTAATTTCAGTTTGAGATTGATACTGATGCGGAAAGCTAGCTCTATATTTGTATTTGACAATAATGGGTTTATTTTGTGCGGTATTGGAGTCTTAAGAGCAGTTATCATGTATTTTGTTTTCTTTTCAGGTATTGTTTCTTTGTTTAGTCGTATTTCGCTGTGTACTGTGCTGGGTCTGAAGGCCATATTTTCACTCTATAAATTAGTGATAGAAATGGAAATGCCATGTGGCTGGGGCCTCCCGTCAGGTAGACCGTTCGCCTGGTGCAAGTCTTTCATGGTGAGACACTTCGGCGACTTGCATGTCGATGAGGATGAAATGATGATGATAAGGACAACACAAAACCCAGTCCCTGAGCGGAGAAAATCTCCGACCCAGCCGGGAATCGAAACCGGGCCGTTAGGTATTACATTCCGTCGCGCTGACCACTCAGCTACCAAGGTCGGACAATTAGTGATGATGTTCAGGTCAAACTTGTTTTTATGTGCTATGTATTGGAGTGTGCTGTCTCGTGGGCACCTACCACCACGGCACAGCGCGTCCCCAGGTTGCGGATAGTGGATACGGCCTTCAGATATGTAGCTGCGAATACAAAAAATAAGCAATTGCATACAGCCGGTGGGGAACAGGCGATGGCGTGATGAACCATCCCTGTTTCTTCTTTTCTTACTACCAAATCTATTCATCAAGAATCAGCAACATTAATGGGCATGGGTCCCTTTGAAGTAAAATATTCCGGAGGTAAACTAGGTTCCCATTCGGATCTCCGGGCGGAACCTACTTCGAAGTGATTCAGACCGAAAGGAACTTTCAGGTTGGGAACACGGAACGCTAGAAGTTTGAACGGGCCAGGAACATTCCAGACATTATTAGACGAATTAGATAGATACGATGTAGACATTACAGCTATTCAAGAAACTCGGCGGCAGGGGGAGGGTAGCATAAAGAGGGGTAACTATAAATTTTTCCATGGAGGCGCGGAAGCTCACAGTTTCGGAACAGGGTTCGCAGTACAGAGAAATGTGCTTCACGCAATCAGAGATATAAGGTTCATTAGTGACCGAATATCAATTATAGTGTTGTCTGGCAGGTGGAATAGACTAGTAGTAATTAATGTACACGCACCAACTGAGGACACTGAAGAGGTTGTTAAAGTCGGCTTTTATGAAGAGTTAGATCAACTGTGGGATGAGTTCTCCTCGTATGATAAAACATTAATCATAGGTGATCTTAATGCGAAGATAGGGAAGGAGGAAGCATTCCGGTCTACAACTGGGAAAGAAAGTTTGCATAACATTTCGAATGATAATGCCGCAAGGGTGGTTAATTTTGCTGTTTCAAAACACACGGTTGTTGAGAGCATATATTTCAAAAGTAGGGACATTCATAAAGCAACTTGGGTCCCTCCGGATGGACACACCCAAAAGCACATTGCTCATGTTTTTGTAGATCGGAGATGGCACACTAGTATAGAAAATATTAGGACTTTCAGAGGAGCAGACTGCGATTCTGATCATTTTCTTGTAGTTGCCAAAGTTCACCAATGGCTATCTACAGCAACATCAAGGTGTCACAATGCAGAATTTGTTAGGTACGACACTGACAAGCTAAATGATGAAAAATTTGGAAGAAGGTACATGATAGAAATTTCAAATAGGTTTGATGCTCTCAGGACACACGAAGATCAAGACGAGGATTTAAATAAACAGTGGATCACTGTGGGGAATAATATCAAAGAGGCAGCGAAGGTCACAATAGGTACAATTAAGAAGAACAGGAGGAAACCGTGGTTTGATGAGGAATGCAAGAAATTGGTAGAGGAAAGGAGAAAAGCACGATTATATTGGAATAGAATGGGAGACAGAAAACGAGAGGAGTTTTTGAACTTGAGAAGGGAAGTAGGTCGTAGGCTACGGGCAAAGAAGAGGGATTATTTGAACAATCAGATTAAAAAATGGGAACAAACAGTAAAACAAAAGACATTAGGGTACTTTACCTAGACATAAATGGGTATAGGAAGGGCATCAGGGCTAGGAAAAATGCACTTCGAAGGGATGCTGTGGGAATACTGACAGACCACAGTGCCATATTAAGTAATTGAAGGGCGCATTTTGAGCACCTATTAAATGTACACCAGGGAGCAGGAAATGAGCAGCCGTACGAAATACATACAGCAGAACCCCAGATACCTGAGCCAACGTTAAAGGAAGTAAGAGATGCAATCAACAAATTGAAAAACCATAAAGCACTAGGATCAGATTGCATAATTGCAGAATTAGTTAAAAATGGGGGACAGAAATTGGTGGAAGTAGTTCACAAAGTGATAACTAACTAAATATGATACCTGAAGAGTGGCAGGAGTCGATTCTGATCCCAATTTTTAAGAAGGGCGACAAACTGAATTGTAGTAATTGTAGAGGGATATCGCTATTACCAGTATATTCCAAAATTTTCTCGAATATTCTACTAAGCAGGCTTACACAATATGCAGATGAAATTGTGGGGGATTACCAAGCCAGCTTTCGGAGGGGAGGAACAGATCAACTATAGACCAAATATTCACCCTGCGTCAAATTCTGGAAAAGAAATGGGAATACAATAAACCGGTTCATAATCTTTTCATAGATTTTACAAAAGCATATGATTCAGTATTGCAATCATAATTGTACGGAATACTTTTGGAACTTGGAATACCAAAGAAGTATGTAAGACTTATAGAAGCGAGTTTGAAAAACACAAAAGGTAGAGTACACGTGGGGAAATTGGAGTCAGAAGAATTTGTAATAAAGAACAGACTTAAGCAGGGAGATGCCCTGTCTCCGCTACTTTTTATTAGTCCTAGAATATATAGTACGAATGGCAGCAGATAATTCAGAGGGTGTGGAGTTAAATGGAAATATTAAGATATTAGGGTATGCAGATGATCTAAACATCATTAGCGATAGGAAAGAATCTGTAACAGCAAATGCGGATGCGTTAATCAAGGCTAGTCAAGAGGTAGGTCTAAGGATAAGTGAAGACAAAACTAAATACCTGGTTACTACTAGAATACCAACAGCAGTAGATCAGAAAATGTCAAGAGTTGGTGACATGCAGTTTGAAAAAGTGAACACATTTAAGTATCTAGGCGTGGACATCACTTCGAGAAATGAGATTGAATCCGAACTGAACAAGAGATTACGGACGGGGAATGCATGCTACTTCTCACTGCATAGATTACTTTCATCACGGATATTGTCTAGGAATTTAAAGATTAGGATATACAAATCTATTATTCTACCAGTTATGCTGTATGGGTGTGAGACTTGGTCTCTCACTGTGCAAAAGGAAAACCGTTTCGAGTATTTGAAAACAAAATTTTGAGGAAAATTTTCGGAGCAAAAAGGGATGAGATTAGCGGAGGGTGGAGAAAACTTCATAACGAAAAGGTTCACGAACTCTATTCAAGCCCTGACATAATCAGTATTATTAAAATCACGTAGGCTGCGATGTGCGGGTCACGTAGCTCGAATGGATGAGGGCAGGGCAGCGCACAGAGTACTGGTAGGGCACTTAGAGGGGAAACGTCCTGTGGGGAGACCGAGGCGTAGATGGGAGGACAATGTGAAGGCTGATTTGAGGAGCCTAGGTATTGAAGGTGAATGGAAGGAAATAGCCCAAGACAGGGACAGATGGCGAAAATACGTTGCTGCGGTAATGGACTCTCGAGTCCGGTATGACCAGTGAGTAAGTAAAGTATTTATTGCAGTGTGTCCGTACCTTTATCAACTGTATATCTTCAAGCCGTAGAATTAGCAGTCTGTTAAGAATGAAGCGAGATTGTGTGACAGGAGTTTGCACTTATGAACTTTTCTTAGTATACGTCGAATTTGTAGCAGCGATACCATCTGCTAATGGTAAGATCGAAATAATTTATAATATTGTTTATCTCTATTTTCATTGTGACTTTGATTTTCGGATGTAAAGTACACGTATCTCTAGTAATACACAATTTCTTTCTTTTGCTTTAGGACAATTAGAAATGAAGAATTGTTGTTCTGGTTCCTCAGGAAAATTGTACTCACGGTTATTCACCATCCATAGATTTCATCTGTATCATGAAACTGACCTTACGTAGATACTGGGGTTATCCAGACCACCACAGCAATTAATATTGTGGCAGTTCGTGGTTCCCCGTTCCTGAATAGTGATCCATCCAAAAACAGAATTTGCCTTAGAATTTTTGCGCCTTGTCGATGGTATATAAGACCTGTTGATAGAACCGCACAGGTGCCTTTATACTTATGGCCCTGGTGAGCGCCATATCATTGTAAAAGATGCCTAGGTAACACGCATCTTCTGCGTTAAGGGCGTGTGTGTTATTTTTCTGCGATATACTGAAGAGTGGTCCCCAGAGTATTTTTATTAATATCATATATCAGCGGTTGAACTCCAGTATGTCGTGTTTCAGGGTGTCCAACTTACATGTAGACGTCATTCCACATTCAACCGTAAAGCCTTTCAGCTCTTGCCCATACTCATACCTCTGCCTTTATAAAAGTAATTCGTCCAGCCTTCTTACACAGCAATTTGAAATTTGTGAATCGGCACTTTGGTTAAATTACGAGGGAATGAGAGGTGAAACAAGAAGTGGACACTGTCACTTAGAACCTGCAATCATGCTTTATACAGGCGGAGCTTAGACGAAAGAACACTTATCTTAATATTGTACCGTATGCTCTTCACAGAGTATGAAGAGAGACTGCTTCATTTAAATTGCCTAAGCTAGATTGAATCATGGATCATGCTACATACAAAGGGAGACCTACGGGAAACGAACGGTGTCAAATTAGCTGGTACTCCACTATCAAGCCGACCGGAGTGGCCTTGCGGTACTAGGCGCTACAGTCTGGAACCGAGCGACCGCTACGGTCGCAGGTTCGAATGCTGCCTCGGGCATGGATGTGTGTGATGTCCTTAGGTTAGTTAGGTTTAATTAGTTCTATGTTCTAGGCGACTGATGACCTCAGAAGTTAAGTCGCATAGTACTCAGTGCCATTTGAACCAATCCACTATCAATGTTGATAGGGGCAGTGCATACGCGACTGGCTTCTAGCCGTCCTGACATTTCAGAACGAATGGATATTTTTTGTCCTGAATACTAAGTTACAACACGGCGAGCGTTTCGACGTAATTTTTATCACATAGCACCAAGTGGCGGTACGATCAAGCGTCTCTTACGGCTTTGAGAACAACACAAAATTTTGTTTGGATAAGGCCAACAGTTCTGTTAAAGAGCGAGAACACTGAGAATACCACAGTTGTGAGGGAAGCATTGACACGAATATGAAACGATGCCTACGGACGCACCCTGAGGGTTTGAGAAGAAATGTTAGCATTGAGAGTCGCAACCGTATAAAATTCTGGTGGTTAAGGAGATCAGAGATATGAGGCACAATCATTTAGCACTGAATTTCTTTACTTCCATTAATCCCTGCTGATGACGTATGTCCGCGTGCGGTGTAGCTACATATTCTAAGCGTTAGTCATCCCATATTTCACAGTGATAGCTCTGTCACTTGCGTTTTTGCAATATGCGAGAGTTAAAAATGTCATAATTGGCTCTAAACATCGTCCTCGCTGACTTTCGTAAACAGCATTTTGTAATAAAGTTTCGTGTTCTCTTAAAAAAAAAATGCTAACGAAACCTACGATGTTCTGAGGAGGAGGAGGAGGAGGAGGAGGAGGAGATTAGTGTTTAACGTCCCGTCGACAACGAGGTCATTAGAGACGGAGCACAAGCTCGGGTGAGGGAAGGATGGGGAAGGAAATCGGCCGTGCCCTTTCAAAGGAACCATCCCGGGATTTGCCTGAAGCGATTTAGGGAAATCACGGAAAACCTAAATCAGGATGGCCGGAGACGGGATTGAACCGTCGGCCTCCCGAATGCGAGTCCAGTGTGCTAACCACTACGCCACCTCGCTCGGTGCTACGATGTTCTGAAGAGAGCTTATACTGACTCGGCAACGTCTCGTCGAACATGTTTCCGTTGGCTACATGCGTTTAGAAATGGGCGGGAGTAATCTGTATTGCAGGAAGCAGTAGGAGCACGTATTACTTCCATAACAGAAACAAGAATCAACACATCAAGTGCGATTATTTGCGGGGATCCACGTCTCATAGTGATACAGCTATATCCTTTGGATGTATGTTGCTAGCACACAATTTTAAAACAACGTTGGGAAATGTTTAGGGTGTGTGCACGATGGGTACCGTGACTGCTTAATCCACAGCAAATGCAGACTCGCGTCGATGTGTGCCGCTATTGAAAACAATGTTTGGTGGCAAAACACGATCGTTTCTGATGAAAAATGTGTGTACTGTTATAATACAGAGAGGCAGCACAGAAATGGTGCAACACGGTCAGAGCCCACCACAAAAAAGGCAATAGCGCGCAAGACAGCGAAGAAGGCCAAGGCCATTAGCTCTGTTGATTGCTGGTGGAATGTGTACATTCACACAGTTCCTAAACACACTACAGTCGCTGCAGATTACTACAAGACTGTCCTGAAGCCACTGGCAAAGGTTCACATCCCCAAAAAACGAAAGAAAATCCATGGATAATGCAAGCTTCCTCGTGAAATATCCAGGCCAGACGTTGCTAATGCTGTTATAGAACTAACGCCATAAAAACGCATTTGTACGGTACGCCATCCCCCTTATAGTCCTGACATGGTCCCCTGTGACTTTTCTCTTACATAGACAGCCAAAATATAACTTAAGGGAAATCGGTTCGGCAACAGGACCGTGGCAATGAACACTTCCAAGGCACCCTAAATAGGAAGTCAATGAATGGCTTCCTGCACTAGTTCCAGGGATGTGCAAAGGAGGTGGGACATGTGCATTGCATTTGAGTCAGAGGGGGTGGGGGGCAGAGAGTATTTTGAGGGAGACAAAAGTCATTTTGTGGGTTTACATAATATACAGTTGTACGAACATAAATGACAGTTTTGCCTCGACACTTAGTGTAAAATTTAAACTTCAGCCGTCCGTATTTTGCATGTAATTTATTTATGAGACCAACTTGGGTGCTTGTCTATGCTATCTTCAGGCACCTGTGCAATGACAACAACAATACTGACAGTGTGAACTACATAATAAACAGGGTTGTAAAATTTAAGAGATCAATTGTATGTAGTGGTAATTGTAGTAAATATTTAACAGAAACCAAAATGGACGATAAGTGTCATCCAAGTCAATGATAGACAAAGAAATAAAACAAGATAACTGTTTCACATTACCTTACTATTCTAAAGTATTGGATCAAATGGCTCTGAGCACTATGGGACTTAACTTCTGAGGTCATCAGTCCCCTAGAACTTAGAACTACTTAAACCTAACTAACCTAAGGACATCACACACATCCAAGCCCGAGGTAGGATTCGAACCTGCGACTGTAGCGGTCGCGCGGTTCCAGATTGTAGCCCCTAGAACCGCTCGGCCACTCCGGCCGGCTCTAATGTATTGCTCACCCATGATTTCGGTTATATTCATTCGTTAGTTACATATCTTCTTGCAGAATTAATTATTTATTTATTTCACGTTATCTCATATTTCCGACAATTGTTTCAGAAGGTGCTCTGTCTCAAGATTTGCCTTTCCCTGGCTCTGGTTTGTATGTTTCCACCCACAGTGAGCTTGAGCATTTATCGTCATGGTGAAAACTCGTGAATTAACATCTAGAATGAAAATGTATGGGTATTTTACAAAACGAAGGCCTCAACAACACTGAAACAGTCAAGAGAGTAAACTGACCGCGGCTGGCTGTGAGTCGAAATTAGCACAAGCTGATGGCCACAGGATTTAAGGAAGATTTAGCACAAAGTGGGAGACCATGCATTCATTCACCTCGGGAGGACAGAATACTTCACCGTCTAAGCTGGAAAGTCATGAATCCAATTTTAATTTGAACTGGTCAAATAATGGGAAGAAGAAACGGGAGTTGATTCGAGGCAACCGGTTTCTAGTATCAGACTTCGTGGCATGGGAATGAAGCTATTTTCAACTGCTACATTGAGGAAGGAAAGGCTAACATGGGCCAGACTGCACGTAAACTGGACAAAAGAGCTGTGGAGGATTGTGGTACTTTCGGCTGAAAGCCGATTTCCCATAATGAGTGACAGACCACAGCTTGTCAAGTGCGAACCCACTGGAAAGATAGATCCTGACTCCCTTGCGCGAAACATGAAACGTACTCCATCGGTAATCGTTTGGGGTAGAAATGACATATCTAGACAATGGGAGGTTTACTTTGTCCAGGGAACAATGAACAGTGACCAATACGAAGATGTGATTCGGCGCCCCCTGAAGTTCACTGTATGTAACGCTTTCCCTGATGTACAGCGCATTTTACAGCTGTATCTGTCTACATAACATACATAAAAATGTAGTTTTGGTTACTTACATCTTTGTAACAAAATGTCCAAGGTTAATGCTGTTACATATCGTCCAAATATATCATTTCACATTCGTTGAGTCATGACTGAATTGAGTACCAGATAACTTTCGTGGTCGGGAAATTGTCCAGAACTTAGTCCAGTTGGTTGGGAAAGGGGTTCAGAAGAATAAGCCTACAACAAAACAGGAGCTGTTGGATTGATTGTGAAAGAGTGACACCGTGAAACTGACATCAGGACCATAGTATGAGCATGGAAGAATGATAGTTGCTCCATTTTGAAGTGATAAATTTGATCATCTTGCTATTTTGGGTTTCTAATAAAAGGTCAAACCTTTATTTGTAGACTATAATAAAACCGATCAACTCTACTTCTGACAGAGTGAAGACTGTTGAAAGAGGCAAGGTGGGTCCAACTAAATACTAAGATCATTTGAAGTATAACTACTGAATAATATGCTTCTGAAACATTGTTTTACATTACGACCAAATTAAATGGAAATATCAATAAAGTATTTAACATGTAACTTGGATAACTTTTTAATACATATTAGAATCATTGTTGTCCTTCATTATAATGTTCCTTCTCACTTTTGGACTATCCTTCTTTAGTAAAGATTTGAAATTTCCGAGATGAACTGGTTGTTATAAGTTCCGTGCGAAAAGTCTCAAAATTGTGTTGGGAGATGCAATACTTTACAACAGCAGTGTACATGAGATAAACCCAGGAACAAAACAGGCGTACGTAATGTAAAAGAGACGTGAACCTACTGATCAGAAGTTAAAAATTACATGTCGTTCTTCGATAACGACGGTGTTACATATTGACAAACAACTAGAATATAAACTGATGTCTAATCTCGTGGATGAATTGAAGCAAAAAATCACAGTTGTATAATGATGAGTACAATCTAAAAGTAAATTATTATATGTTGTTGTATACTATTAAAACATGAAATACTTTATCGCAGGTCACGTACCACGCAAACTACCACACACCACGTGCTAAAAAAGTAATAAAATAGGAATTAAACGTTACGTGAAAATAATATATCAATCACGGATTCATAAAATACCAAATATTTATTAAAAACAAATTTATTGAAATAAACTGTAAAGCTAATGTACTACATCGTAACGAATACCCACCATGTTGTAAGTGGAGCAGATATAGCTTCAGACCACAAATTAGTAATGGTGAAGAGCAGGCTGAAATTTAAGAGACTAGTCAGCAAGAATCAGCGCACAAAGAACAGGGATACGGAAGTACTAAGAAATGAAGGGATATGTTTGAAGGTCTCTGAGGCTATACGCACTGCAGTAATGAATTGCTCACTAGGCAGTACATTTGAAGAGAAATAGACATCTCTAAAGGAGACAATCACAGAAGTGGGGAGCAAAGGTGTAGGTACAAGGAAGACAACAGCGAAGTAACCATGGATAACAGATGAGACTCTTTAACTGATCGACGAAGGAAGTACAAAAATGTTCAGGGAAGTTCAGAAATACAAGTCACTTAGGAACGACGTAAATGCAAACTGCAGGGAAACTATGGCAAAATGGCTCGTTGAAAAATGTGAAGAAACCAACAAAGAAGTCACTGTTTAAATGACAGAAAGCCAAAACAACGTAGCTGAAATTAAACGCAAGAACGTTAATGTTAAGCGTACAGTGAAAATTTCATTGTTACATGCTGTGGAGAGAGAAAATAGATGGAAAGATTACACTAAAGGCCTCTGTGCGAAGAAAGACTTGTCGGATGACATGAGAGAAGAAGAAACAGTAATCGATAGAAAAGAGAGAGGGGCTCCATTAGTAGAATCAGAATTTGAAAGAGCTCTGGAAGACTTAAGATCAAAGGAGGCAGAAGGGACAGGCAACGTTCCATCCTAATTTGTAGAATCATTGGGGAAAGTGGCAACAAAACGTCTATTCACAATGGTGTGCAGCATGCCTGAGACTGACGATATACCATCAGACTTATGGAAAAACGTCATTCAAACAATTCCAAAGACAGGACGATCAGAAATGAGCGCGAATTATGGCACAATCAGCTTAACAGCTCATGCATCCAAGCTGCTGACAAGAATAATACAGAGAAGAATGGAAAAGGAAATTCACGATTACTTGGATGATGATCAGTTTGGCTTTGTGAACAGTAAAGGCACGAAAGAGGTTATTCTGACATTGTGGTTGATAATGGAAGCAATACCGAAAAATTCAGACAAGTTCACAGTGTTTGTCCACCTGGATAAAGCGTTCGACGTCAAATGGTGCCAGATGTTCGAAAATCTGAGGAAAGTAGAGGTAAGCTATATGTAAAGGCGGGTAATATTGAATATATAAAAGAAGTGAGAGGTACCAGTAAGACTAGAAGACCAAGAACGAAGTGGAAGGATTAAAAAGTTTCTTAGACCGGGACGTAGTCTTCCGTTCAAGACAGAGTTCAAAATACAGGGTGAAAAGATACCAATGATAAGATTCGGTGCTGACATTGCTGTCATCAATGAAAGTGAACAATAATTATATTATCTGATGAACGGAATGGAAAGTTTAATGAGGACAACATATAGATTGAGAGTACGTTTAAGGAAGACGAAAATAATGAGAAATAGCTGAAATGAGAAACGAAACATCATGATCGGTTATTACAAAGTACATGAAGATAAGGAATTCAGCTACCTATGAAGTAAAATAACCTATGACGAATTTAGCAAAGTGAACATCGAAAGCAGACTAAGACTGACGAAAAAGGCATTCTTGGCCAAGAGAAGTCTTCTAGTATCAAACGTAAGTCCTAACCTGAGGCATAAATTTTTTAGAATGTACCTTCGGAGCAAAGCTTTGTATCATACTGACACATGGACTCTGGAAAAACCGGAGCATGAGAGAATCGAAGTCATTGCGATGTAGTGCTTCAGAAGAATGTAGAAAATTACTTATACTGAAGAGGAATGAGGTTGTTCTCCGCAGAATCGGCGAGGGTAACAATGTATGAAAAGCTCTGACAAGAAGAAAGGACAGGATGGTAGGGCATCTTTCAGGCATGAGGGATAACTTCCATGGTACTAGAGAGAACTGTAAAAGATAGAAAATGCGGAGTAAGATAGACCGACAAGATTGGCGCAGTGGCGGGCTGCATCAAACCAGTCGAGCAACTAATGACTCAGAAACATGTATATGGCATGCAATAAACCAACTGCAAGAGAACAGTCAAGGCGGTAACGAGAGACAACCATTGAAGATATGTTTCTTAAATTTGTCAAAGTATCAACCATAAAACGAAAACTGTGTCCGGGTGTACTACGGAATCTGCAATAACTTAGTCATTACCTTCATGAGTAGGTAATTAAATGAAATGTAGATGCCAAGTAATATGCAGGAAACACTTTGTCGGGTAGTATCAAGGCATTGAGCGGAATATGAAGCAACATAGACACGACAACTAATTAGGGTGTAAAGGCGTGAAAACAATCACACGTCATGTACTATCAAGTCAAGGAAAGAACGAACAACATTAATTCCGTAAACAACCATTGTATTGTAGCAACCATCACGGCCACATGTCGAATTAAAGTTAGCAAGTCGATAGGCCAAGAAATAATAAATATAAGACCAATAAAGTTGCTACAACACTACGATGACATGCTACAGACGCGAAATTTAACCGACAGGAAGAAGATGCTGTGGTATGCAAATTATTAGCTTGTCAGAGGTTCGCGCCGGTGGCGACAACTACAACGTGCTGACATGAGGAAAATTTCCAACCGATTTCTCATACACAAACAGCAGTTGACCGACGTTGCCTGGTGAAACGTTGCTATGATGAGTCGTGTAAGGGGGAGAAATGCGTACCATCACGTTTCCGACGCTGATAAATGTCGGATTGTAGCCTATCGCGATTGCGGTTTATCGTATCGCGACATCGCTGCTCGCGTTGGTCGAGATCCAGTGATTGTTAGCAGAATATGGAATCGGTTGGTCCAGGAGGGTAATACGCAACGCCGTGCTGGATCCCAACGGCCTCGTATCACTAGCAGTCGAGATGACAGACAAGCTATCCGCATGGCTGTAACGGATCATGCAGCCACGTCTCGATCCCTGAGACAACAGATGGGGACGTTTGCAAGACAACAGCCATCTGCACGAACAGTTCGACGAGGTTAATAGGAGCATGGACTATCAGCTCGGAGACCATGGCTGCGGTTACCCTTGACGCTACATCTCAGACCGTAGCACCTGCGATGGTGTACTCAACAACGAACCTGGGTGCACGAATGGCCAAAATCCAGGCTCTGTTTATAGCTTCATGATGGTCGCATCCGTGTTTGGGGACATCGCGGTAAACGCACATTGGAATCATGTATACGTCATCGCCATACCGGCGGATCACCCGGAGTGATGGTATGGAGTGCCATTGGTTACACGTCTCGGTCACCTCTTTCGCACTGGACGTTACATTTCAGATGTGTTTCGACCCGTGGCTCTACCCTTCATTCGATCCCTGCGAAAACCCTCATTTCAGCAGGATAATGAACGATCGCATGTTGCAGGTCCTGTACGGGCCTTTCTGGATACAGAAAATGTTCGACTGCTGCCATAGCCAGCACATTCTCCAGATCTCTCACCAATGGAAAACGTCTGGTCAAAGGTGGCTGAGCAACTGGCTCATAACAATACGCCAGTCACTACTCTTAATGAACTGTGGTATCGTGTTGAAGCTGCATGGGCAGCTGTACCTCTACACGCCATCCAAGTTTGATTCAGTGCCCAGGCGTATCAACGCCGTTATTACCGCCATAGGTGTTTGTTCTGGGTACTGGTTTCTCGGGATCTATGCACCCAACTGCGTGAAAATGTAATCACATGTCAGTTCTAGTATAATATATTTGTCCAATGAAAACCCGTTTATCATTGGTTTAGCAATTTTAATGGCCAGTAGTGTACATCAAACAAGACTTGTGAATAGCGAAAGACACTAAACTAAAACATAAAACATCTACACTATACCATTAATACTGACACTACGCCATTGTAGTGCTGCCTAAAAAGATGACGTTAGTCATGAAGCACGCACATATGTCTGTATACATAATAGACTCGTAGATACTTTCTTGAATGGAGACACTTCGCTGTGTATGTGAGAGTTATGTTTGAAGTTTCAGACAGGAAACAGAATTAAAGTTTTTGGGCTCCTTATCAAGTTCGTATACTCCATGAAACAAATCTCATCTCACATGAAGTGTGACTGTGTGATGTGCTATAGCGGTTGACTGTCAAGGCACACCTCATTTTCGTGAAGTGGACCACTTAACGGTAGCAGTTAACACTGACCGTTATGGACACATTCTGAATACTATCTGTTTGCCAGAGTCGTGGAGATGACAAACTCGAGGAGTGATATTTTGTACCCGAAGCGTCTGCATCGCACACCGTGTAAGCGTCCGTGGCATCTGTGTGGAACATTTACTCTGGATGCCTTATTTCTCATTTTGAAGATGTGCCGTGGCCATCACGATCACCAGACTACTCAACTCGTTTATTTCTCTTGTAGAGGAAAAAAGGTGTATCACCGGAACGGGTCGCATTTATACAGAAATTTAAAGACACTGCTGAAAGCGTTACCATCAATCCTTAGGACGTTTAATGGTGTGGAAGGAAGTCGTTGGACAAGAGGTGTGTTTCATCGAGCATCTTTAATCCCGAGTTATGAGTAACTCGAGGCACAGAGCTGAAAGTTGTGTTCGAGAGAATAGTTGCCGCTTCGCAGAGATAATTTTGGGTAAGTGACCATTTACATGAAGTACTGGTAGTTAAATGTTACTTTTGTGTCAATAAAAGCATTTTCTTAAAATTCAGCGTAGTACTGTTCATTTGAAACACTAACAGTGCACACCCATGTGCTATCTAAATGCTTCTTTCTACAGCTCGTCCTTTTATCGGACGTCATTGCCCGCGAAGAACACGTATTAGTACAAAGGAAGAAACTAAATCACAGTTTTACTTAAGTAATCAATGTGGAAAGCACTGGCAGTATGTGACATTCCAAGGATTTATGTATTACGATGCTGAAACTTGTAGGCATTTAACAAACTCTAGTGTCATCACTATTTCCTGAAGTGTACTTTTCGTCATACATTGAAAACACTCACGATAGCAGATCTTAGGTGCCGGTGACTCGTTCGGAAAATTCACCAGCAACAGTGTTGTTATTATTCGTTTCTTACTATAGTAAACTTTTTCATGGAGAGTGTCAGCAACGCCACAGTTTTCTGTCACTCTAGTACTCTGAACATGTAATATTGAGTAGATATTATAATATACCAAATAGTTTTTTTACGATGATAAAAGATGAAGAATTAAGAACAAAAATGAAACACGATTATGCAACCAGGACCAAAAACTGATATAGCTCATTTAAGAGGGAATGTCTTAAATTTATGTTTCCTGCGCTGGCACAGTGTGAGATGTGTAGTGTTTTGAGAAAGGGAAGAGAGCTATGGGAAAAAGATCAAAGATTATTCGATTAAAAGGAAGAAAAAAATGAGAAGTATTGCAAAATTTCACGTGATCCCTGACGAAAACGAGAAGTAATATTTTGAGTACTGTTGAGCTATGTTTTGATACACTACATAAATGGCGTATAAAAGGTACGATTAGCGGTGTTATTGGTAGCATTGATTGGGAAAAAAACAAAAAAGTGTGTGTGAGAGGAACAGGGAGCCAACCACTGGTCTTTTTTTTATTTTTGGTTTGTTTGTTTTCCACATAATTAGAACCGCATATCTTTCTGAGTTAGCCCATTGTATATTTTATGTTCTTACAAAATATAAATTCCATTTTACAAGTAAAAAACGTGAGCTACTCAGATAACCTCTGCGCTTTTATATATACAAAATAGTTACTTTTAATACAAGTACAGTATACATGAAAAAACACAAGAAGATCTATATAATTATTGTTGTTGTTTTGTACGCAGTAGAAAGTTCGTCATCGTGATCAAATACAAGAGTTTCCTGCAGTAATTAATAAATGCGAAAGCTGTTTAAAAATAACATAAACATTTTTGAATATAAGCTCGGCGAAGTACTGAAGCGATGTTCCACATGGTTTTGTTTTGCATTATTTAAACTTTACAATTTTTTTAATACTTTATAACGTACATAATGCACAGGCAAAGCAGTTACTATCTTAACTGGCCAATGATGTCAGGCAAATCACTGCGC
Source organism: Schistocerca cancellata (assembly GCF_023864275.1). NCBI lineage: Eukaryota > Metazoa > Arthropoda > Insecta > Orthoptera > Acrididae > Schistocerca > Schistocerca cancellata. The sequence continues at coordinate 728,594,421 of NC_064628.1, read as the reverse complement.
TCTACTATTACTTAGCACGGTCTATGCTTGCTTACGACACTCTATGGTATCCTGAGCTAGTTTTAACGAATATACTCATGACCGGTATCGGTGTGATAGCTCATTCCGACACGGAACTCTATTACCCCATTGATAGCTTGGTGCCATTGTTTCGTTTTACAGTCTTTACATTTTGAGAGAACTAGCAACATCTTTTTGCACGTATGTAGGTCTCAACGATGGTGCCCGTAGGAGGAGACGAAGACACAAGCGTCGGAAACGCGCCGATGCACCCTCGACGTCGAAGCGGAGGCTGATGGTGGGGGAGAATTCAAGGGCCTGGCCGTGTCAGCGCTATGTAGAAACTTGCCCCTAAGCCCGCGGACATAGTTAGGATGTGCTCGCGATCACTACGGAGCGCTGCCCAACTTCCACGGCAACTGGCGCTTCGTGGATGCGACACTCTCATAGTGTGAGGCGGGACAAAAGGTCTCGCCAGATGGCATCACTGCCTCTGGGGGCTGATTACTAGCACACAGAAGCGCATGGGGCTGACACATCCCGATGTTAGAGAGATTTGAGTCCTTTTAAGAAAATAATGACGTTCTGGTTTTTATGGAGTTATCCGGGTCCAAATCTTTTCAAAAATATTTATTATTTAGCACAAATAAATATAAAAAGAAGGTTATTAGATCGCGCCGCCACTAATCATACTGACAGTATCAGTAAAACGATAAAAAGTTACAGTTTATATCAAATTTTAAATCGGGAACCGTTGTGATGTCAAACAATTTTAAACAGCTGCAGCTCCCTGACGATCAAATTAAGAAAACCACATTTTCACTGGAGATTGTGGGGTGCAGCAAGCATAATGGCCGTCCTGGTGAACATATTTTTCCTCTGTGAGTTTCGATTGAAAAGCGCTGAATTCCTTGTGGAACACCGTGTAATATTCCCATTTCAACCCCTATAGCTTCATAAAATTTCGATAAGTGGCGTATGTGACGTGCGTTGCTAGTAAATAGCTGTCATTGTGTTTCTTTTGGCGGAAAACCAGATCCTCAAAGATATCTATAGGCGCTTGCAGAATGGTCACATAGATCTGGCAGTGAACAAAAGCCCAGTGAGACGTTGGGCTGGGCCTCTGTTATCGGCGCAACAAGATCGCGCGAATAGGTCCGATTTCACATGTGCCAGCCGTGTTGGAGCGTGTGGACATTCTCATTCGAGGTGATCGACCGACCACAATCACCTCACTGCACAAGTGGACGTCTCTGTCAGCAGTCCTGACACACGTCCATTAGTTGGGGTAGTCAAAGGCTAAACAGAGCAACGGAGGACCATCTGTGTGGAATTGCTTGAGGGTTACGAGCCTGATCGTCACATCGTCACATTCGATAAAACATTGGTTCATCTCTTGGAACTGGAAACATACCGGCACTCAATGAAGAGGCGCCACGCCACCTCTTCTCTTGAAGAAAAAGTTCAAAGCCACACCCTCAGCGGTGTGTAATCATGGTGACTGTCTTTTGGGACTCTGAAGGGGTAATTCGTTTAATGTCCTTCCCAATGGTGCATATATCGGCTTTGAAGTGTATTGTGCTGCCTTCAGAAATTAAAAAAAACTACTTCATTGTGTTCGTCGCAATAAAAATGTGAACGAACTGTTCCTCTTTGACAACGCAAGGCCCCACACAAGCACGCACACATGAGAAGAGCTCCCAGAGCTTCATTGTGCTGTTCCTCATCGTCCACCCTACGACCTGGACCTCTCAGCATCCGACTTCGAACTGTGTGGGTCGTTGAAGGATACAGTCTATGGTATTAAGTACATGGACGATGGGGAGGGTTACTGAACAGCAAGACGTTGCTTCCGATGTCGACAAGTAGGTTGTTAACATGTGGGCATATAGGTTATGTACCATCTTCCACTTGTGGGGACGCAGCAGTGCCATTAGAAGAGCTCCCAGAGCTTCATTGTGCTGTTCCTCAACGTCCACCCTACGACCTGGACCTCTGATCATCCGACTTCGAACTGTGTGGGTCATTGAGGGATGCTGTCCATGGCATTAAGTACATGGACGATGGGGAGGGTTACTGAACAGCAAGACGTTGCTTCTGATGTCGACCAGTAGGTTGTTAACATGTGGGCATATAGGACCTCCCAATAAGGTGGTGAAAAGCCTTACAATTGAAAGGAAACTATGCTGAAAAATAGTGTTTTGTAGCCAAATGAGGGGAGGGGGCGGGATGATGTAGTGTATTATAATCCTGAATAATACACCAACCTTCTTTCAGAAAAAAACTTTGCCTATGTTATTGAATGCCCCTCGTAGAGACCGTTATCGGCATACTGCTTCCGACAATTTTATATGTTTCTGTGATAAAACAATCATCTCCAAATGGATTACAATACTTTTCGTGGATGAATTTGTTTAAATCGTAATTCTGTGTCGTCTGTTTGGCAGACATCGCTCTGGCAGTGAGGTTATGTATCTTCTTCCACTTGTGGGGAGGCAGCAGTGCCATGAGAAGAGCTCCCAGGGCTTCATTGTGCTGTTCCTCATCGTCCACCCTACGACTTGGACCTCTGAACATCCGACTTCGAACTGTGTGGGTCATTGAAGGATGCTACCATGGCATTAAGTACATGGACGATGGGGAGGGTTACTGAACAGCAAGACGTTGCTTCCGATGTCGACAAGTAGGTTGTTAACATGTGCACATATTGGACCTCCCAATAAGGTGGTGAAAAGCCTTACAATTGAAAGGAAACTATGCTGAAAAATAGTGTTGATAGCCAAATGAGGGGGGGGGGGGGGGGGGGGATGATGTAGTGTATTATAATCCTGAATAAAACACCAACCTTCTTTCAGAAAAAAACTTTGCCTATGTTATTGAATGCCCCTCGTAGTGACCGTTATCGGCATACTGCTTCCGACAATTTTATATGTTTCTGTGATAATACCATCATCTCCAAATGGGTTACAATTATTTTCGTGGATGAATTTGTTTAAGTCGTAAGGCTGTGTCGTCTGTTTGGCAGACATCGCTCTGGCAGTGAGGTTATGTATCATCTTCCACTTGTGGGGAGGCAGTAGTGCCATTAGAAGAGCTCCCAGAGCTTCATTGTGCTGTTCCTCATCGTCCACCCTACGACCTGGACCTCTGAACATCCGACTTCGAACTGTGTGGGTCATTGAAGGATGCTACCATGGCATTAAGTACATGGACGATGGGGAGGGTTACTGAACAGCAAGACGTTGCTTCCGATGTCGACCAGTAGGTTGTTAACATGTGGGTATATAGGGCCTTCCAATAAGGTGGTGAAAAGCCTTACAATTGAAAGGAAACTATGCTGAAAAATAGTGTTTTGTAGCCATATGAGTTGGGGGTGGGGGGGATGATGTAGTGTATTATAATCCTGAATAAAACACCAACCTTCTTTCAGAAAAAAACTTTGCCTATGTTATTGAATGCCCCTCGTAGAGACCGTTATCGGCATACTGCTTCCGACAATTTTATATGTTTCTGTGATAATACCATCATCTCCAAATGGATTACAATTATTGTCGTGGATGAATTTGTTTATGTCGTAAGGCTGTGTCGTCTGTTTGGCAGATTTCGCACTGGCAGTGAGGTTATTTATCATTTTCCACTGGTGGGGAGGCAGTAGTGCCATTTTAGAGGGCTCGATAAACATTACCTCATGTAGGTGGAAGCGATACTTACTGAATATCTGGCCTGGTTAGACTGCTGCATGCTGCCTTAGTGAACTCCATGTGTCTCTCGGTACACACTTTCGAGTGTTAGAATGGTTGCACTTGACGACTTTAAGTTTGCACTTAAGCGATTGAAGACCAAGAAAACAACAGTGCCTAATGATATATCAGTAGAGCTTCTGAAAAGAACAGGAACAAAAATGAAACAAGCACTGTTCAGCATCATAGGCGAAATCATAGAAGACTTTAGTAAACGTAGAAACATCATCTTACTAAGGAAACGAAATGTCACTGAGTGTCGTAACTGAAGAACAACAGTACTGTTGTCGGCTGCATCGAAAATATTGCTGAATGTAATAAGGGCTTAAAGGAAAATCGAACACATATATCTCATCATTCTACTCCTGTACAAAAACCAAAGCAAAGTGACACAAGGGAATGGGAATGAAAAGACTGAATCAATTAGAATGGAGGTGAGAAGTGGTTGCGCACTATCTCCATACTTGTTCCACATGTTCATTGGGGAGACCGTTTCCAAAATTACGCAAAAGACCAAAGGCATCAAAATGGAAAGACAATAAATCCAGTGTATTGGGTTTGCTGATGACGTTGCCTTTAATGCAGATTCGGGGCAGGGGCTAAATAAAAGCTGGGCATTTTATGGTCAACAAAGAAGAGAGAAAAGAGGAAAATGAATACTCCAAAAACCAGTGTATTAATTGTCCAGATATCCAGTGAAAGGACGCAAACAAACGCGAAGATGTGTGATGAAAGCATATAACAATGCAGTCAGTTTTTCTGTTAAGGAAGCATTGTTACTCAATACAATAAGTACACGACGGAAAACAGAAGAACAATTGCTTCGACGAGAAGGCCTTTAGAAACAAGAAACAGCTTCAACAAAGCAGGCACGTAAATATCTAAACTAGGAAAGAATTCATCAAAGCAATTGCCAGGAGTGTTTTTTATATAGTTCTGAAATATGGGTCCCAATGAAGCAGGGTATTCTACACGTGAAAGCAAGAGAAATTGGCATGTGGAGATGGAAGCCAGATATAAGATGGAGAGAGGAAAAGTCGAATGAGTAGGCCATCAAGAAAGTGAATGAGACAGGGCAAGTAATAAGTACCATGGAAAAGAGGAAATCATAATTCATCAGCCACTAGATACGTTACAATGACTGTTTCCACACTATATTGGAACTAAGGGTTTTGCGGCAGAAAGAAAGAAAGAGGAATACCATGTATGAAACCATATCCAAAACCGCAGACTCTATTGCTTTATATGTTAATTCCCAGAAACTTTTTTCCAAATCTTTCCAAACGCGAAAGAAGATTTTATGCACAGTTTCTAGTAACAACGTACTGTTGAAACGTCGCGTGGTTCTAAGAATATACGCCGCAACGATCTCTGTTTAAAATGAAGTAATGCACTATCAGATAAGCAATATTCAGAGGGTTTCTCCCTCTCACGCCTGAAATCTGTTTACGGCACGTAATTTCTTCGCTCTACATCAGACAGATATTGCAGAGCTGATGTTTCCCTCATTCTTGTCAATCCTTCTAGTCTTTTATTTACACTGCTGTTATTACCGTTTCTTCATCCCTTATGCTGGCGTTCCATTTTGCTTTGAGTAATTTTATCATGGAGCTCTTGCAAAATCACCCATTTCCTGTCTCCTTTCTTTTGGGCTCCCCAAGATTCACTGCCATGCAATACTACATTCCACTAGTTATATCTGATTCATTATTCTATTTTCTTGCTATCAACACACCTTTTACTTTTGTAAGACTTCCGTCGCACTTATTTCGCCCATACATTTTCATTTGCTTTCACGAATCTCTCTAAGTACAGAACAGGCCTCTAGTGCATCTGTCTCTCTTTCTACTGATAACTAAACGGCAGATTTGATACTTTCTTCTGAAGCTCATCACTTTCATACATCTTTCTATTTCGTGGCTGTAATTAAGCTCTACAACATAAATTGTAGATCATCTTCTTTTACTGTCAAAGCTTCTTAATCATGTGCAAAGTTCATTTATTCTCCTTCGCTCATCCTAATATTATGTTTTTATCCTCTTTTACCGTATTATTACGACTCCAATCAATCTCCTCTTAGTATCATGCCTTAGTTGTTTCATAATCATGCAAAATGCTGAACTTATCAGACTGATTGTAATGGGTGTGAACTGAAAGTTTCTGTCGATGTAAGATGTGACTGTCGTGCTGAGAAATGGACATTAATGTATTTCAAATGTCGTTGCGGTCCTCAGTCCGAAACTGGTTTTCTGCAACTTTCCAGCCTATTGCATCCTGTTCAGAGCCTTATTCTCTGCATTGTTACGGCGTCATAGATAAACTTGATCCTTTTTACTTCCATCTGCCTCTTCGGTTTTTACTTGTTATTACTTCTCTCCGTTACCAAATCTACGATCCCTTGACGCCTCAGGATTCCCTACCAGTCTATTCCTTCATTCACTCAAGTTGTGCGAGACACACTTTCTCGATAGCTTCTCGATGTACACATCTAATTTTCAGCATTTTCCTGTACCATCCAACTTCAGGAGATTTTATTCTCTTTCTGTATTAGCAACTTATAAGCCAGGTTTCACTTTCGCACAGAGATATGCTACAGACAAATAATTTCAGAAAACATATCCTTCTGGTAAACGGATTTGCAATATTATGAATTTCTCTCTTCAAAGCTACTATACTAGGTGTTAACAGTCTGCAATCTCTATTCCAGCCACAGTCATTTATTTGGGTGTCCTAATTACAAAATGCATGCACTACTTTTGAGGTATTTCATAAACTGATTTTCTCTGGCGCCTGAGTCAGTTCAATTACACTTCGTTACATTTGATTTACGTTGCTGACATTGATCTTATAACTTCTTTACAAGAGGTTATCTATTACGTTCTACTGCTCTACCAAGTCCTTTTCCGATCTCGACACAATTGCATTGAAATCGGGAGAACTCGGAGATTTATTTTGTTGTGAAACTTGAGTACCCGTGGGTGTATAAAATGTTCAAACAAGTTACGGAAATGCAGCCGGATGATGTCTTCAACAATTGCGGGTATTTCAACACAAACAGCCCAAGTCATATTCAGTGAGAAGACAGGGTGTGCACTAGAGATGGGGAACAGGGCGGGCACGAATCTAACGTTAAGGATTGCATAAACTAGAAATCAAGTTACTGCTGTTACGTCTGTGCTATACAAGAATCCTTCATTTGCGCTGTAGGTCCACGAGTATGACGAGACTGCTCTTTCTTCCGATTGTCGGAATCGGATAGCCTCTAACAAGGTTCTGTTTCGCATGACTATGGAGGGTGAATGATAAAATTGTAAGCGATGCAGTTTAAACGTTGAAAATGTGCTCCATTATTTCGATGCAAGTGAGCATCGGCCTCCGGCGAATAGTTATGCAGTTAATTTCGTTTTGATTCTTGTTGCAATTGGCTTATTAGCTGTACCGCACTGCAAATAGTGTACCACAGAGCAAATCTCAACGGTATGGACTGTGTGTCTTGTTTCTGTTAGCTCCCTTTAATGGTTGCTGACAACAGCAAAGACCTTACCTCCTTGACCTCAATTTTCCATTCAATACTGCACGGTTCTGTCTTGGGTTTCGTAGTCCGGCAGTTCCAGTTTTCTGTTAAGAGTGATGCACAGCATTACTATAGACAGTTGGCCAGTATGCACATCGTCTAAGGGTTCGCTGACAGCAATGGAACAGCAGCAGAACGTATCTATGCTGAGCTTTTCCTGCACCGACACAGCACTTTTGCAAAAAAATGGCTCTGAGCACTATGGGACTTAACAGCTGTGGTCATAAGTCCCCTAGAACTTAGAACTACTTAAACCTAACTAACCTAAGGACATCACACACCTCCATGCCCGAGGCAGGATTCGAACCTGCGACCGTAGCAGTCGCGCGGTTCCGGACTGCGCGCCTAGAACCGCGAGACCACCGCGGACGGCAGCACTTTTGCATCTGACGATATAAACATTACCCTGTTTTCTGCCTTCTGCGTTTTGGTTATGCATATTACAGGCCTCTTCAACATTGTGAATCTATTTTCACAGAAAGTATGATCGCGATAGCAAATCGAATAAAGCATAATTACATTAGTACTCCTTAACGAGTCGCCGGAGACCGCGGTTCCCTTTCACTAACATACTCGGAGGATATCACAGAACACCCTGACATGTTGTCAGTGGATTTCTGGTTCACTACTCATTGACCAGTCAGGAAATTATGACACCGACCTACTATCGATACAAATCCGTTAAGGCGATAGCAGCGCCACTTGGCGAGAAATAAGCGCTAGTCAAATACTCGCAAGGTGCAGGTAGCGTCTGTGAGCGTACTGTCTGTCCAGAATGGGGAAGGCGCGTTATCCATCTGAGCCTGACCGCGGGCAGATTGTGATGGTTGCAAATACAAAATCAGTTCATAGATGTTGGCCTCTGATGCAATAACGTACTCGATTTAAATCTCTCAGCGTCAGTTAAGAGGTATCGAAACTGGTAGTTATATAATAAATATGACGACTGTAGGCTTTCCACTCTATTACAAAAGTGAACGGCCGAAGTCCCTCAAATTTCGAGCCAGAAGGATGGACATGCAAAAGCCTCATTGCAGATATCAGACTTCGTCGGCTGGACAGACTGGTAAAACAGGACAGGCAGCGATCTGAGGTGGAGCCAAAATCCGCCAATTTTAACACCATGACATCTGCAACTACGGATGAAGTCGTCACGTGACAGTCGGCACTGGACGTTGACACAGTGGTAGATAATTTCATGATCTGATGAATCCAGACACTTTCTTCATCATGTCGATGGGAGGGAGGGCGTGATCCGTCGTCTTCCAAGGGAAGAGCTCCTCGTCAGCATACAGCGGGACGGAGACGAGCTGGTTGCGGCTCCATTATATTCCGCGGAACATTCGCATGGGAATCTACGGGTCCAGAGCAGCTCGTGCTAGGCACCATGAGAGCCAATGCGTGTCGTACATTCGTCGCAGACCACGTACACTCCACAGATCAACAAGATAATGCACCATGTCACAAGGCCGGGAGTGTGATGGAGTCATTAGAGGAAAGCAGTGGCCAGTTCAAGTTGATGTGCTGGTCCCCTGCCCCCCTCCCCCCCGCCCCCCCCCCCAACACGCCTGGCCGAGCACATCTGGGATCGATCGATCACATCTGGGATGTGAGTTAACGTGGCGCTAGAACTTATGAACCCATGCTAGGAATTTACGGAAATTTGGTGACCTCTGATCAGTGTTTGCACATACACACACACACACACACACACACACACACACACACACATATATATATATATATATATATATATATATATATATATGTGTGTGTGTGTGTGTGTGTGTGTGTGTGTGGTAGGTAGTGATCTGGTAGGAGGACCTGCTCATATTGTTTCAAACGTTTTCAGTATCGGAGAGGTCCAGAGACCTTGCTGGCCTAGGTAAGGTTTGTCGATCACGACGACATGCCGTAAAAATTCTCTATATCTCCAATGATTCAAAGACGGTTGCGGGACCTCGGCTGCTCGGTACGAAATGTCAAATCATACACCTTTCAGCCGTCTAAACTGTTATTTTATTGGGCTACCAGTTTCGAAGATACATAACCCCATCTTCAAGCTACTTGACCCGCGTGTAGGTGATTTCGCACCTTTTGTCTAATCGAAATAGCAGCCAGCATTCAGTGCCCAGCATCCGTAGACTTTTGAGACGGCGATTACTTCAAATATCACCTCCCCGGTGATGTTGTTTTCTTCCCACATCGGAGATTAGTCATCAGAACTAACTCGTATGTTTGTCTCTGAGGAGTTTTGTTGTTCCATTTCCGTTCCTTCATAAGCTTAAAAGCACTATCTTTATATGTTTTAGTCATTCCATCATCCATTACGCATTGATGGCTATCTCAAAAATGCGGACACCAGGCATTAAAGCTGCCGCTTAGTTTGTATGGACCTGATGCCGGTCAGGGGGCCACAAGACGGCGTAAGATATCGCCTTAACTGAGAGCCCAAAAAAATAACAATTTAGACGGTTGAAACATTTTTGAGGCGATTTTCTGTAAGCGGCAGAAACTCTCGCCGTGCACGAGTGGACATAACCCTGCTGAAATGTAAGCCCAGGCTTTCTGGCCACGAAGGGCGTAAAACGGACCGTATAATATTGTCCACATTCCGCGATGCTGCAAGACTGTGGCGGATGACAAGCGGAAGGGTCCTGCTATTGAATGAAATGGGATCCCAGACCATCACTCCTGGCTGTCGGTCTGTACGGAGGGTGACAGTTACGTTGGTATCCACCGCTGTCCAAGGCTTCTCCAGACACGTCCTCGCTTGTCATTGGGACTCAGTTTGAAGTGGGACTCATCACTGAAGACCACTGTATTCTAGTAAGTCAGATTCTAGGCCGAATGTGCTCGACAGCCCTGCAAACATAGTTGTAGGCGTACAGAGGTGAATGGTAGTCGGCGCAAAGGGTGCCTTCATCTCAGTCTGCTATCTTTGAGGCAACTGTTAATGGTCCTCGAGGTAAATGAAACACCACTTGCACGTAGGACCGATGTTAATGTAACTCCAGCGCTCTCAACGGCTGATGATCGCTCAGTCCTCACAGTCGTCTCCCTGGATCGACCGCTTCCTACTTGACGCAGTGATCGGCCATGGTACACACTTTCCTGCCAACATCGTCGAATAGTGACATCGCTCCCATGTAATGTTGAGCGATTCGCCAATTAGTGAAACGGGCTTCTTTGAGGTCAATTACTCGTCTCCTCTCTATTAAATTGTTCTCGCCCCTGTCTGAAAGGCATTGTTACTGTCCAGTCCAATACGCCGAGTGATATTCTTGAAGACTTTACGTCCCGCTGGTGACATTTTCCCTCCTTACTACTCTTGCCAGCTTAGATGGTCAAATTGCACTCTAGCGTCACATATTCATCCATAGGCCGTCAATGTTTATACTTTCGCATTTTTTGACGATACCCGTCTGGCTATCAATTTATGACCTGTTTGTAAAACTGCCTTGTGGTGTGCCGCTTTCTTTGTCTTAGAACAAAAGGTTTAAGTTTGTAACTTTTGCACCTTGAATTTTGTCCCCACTTTCTTTAGAATTTCAGAGTCTGCTTCAGTTCTAATGAAGGAGTTTCACAGGTAGTTGTGGTACTTAGTTTTGAAGACGCAGTTGTAACAGACCTTAGTATCACACGCTACTGTTCTGAATTTACGAAATAACGGCTAAAGTAGACAGAAAGGTTTTATCTTTCCATTTACTTTAATGGATTTACGCTTCCTTTATCCTACGAGAGCAGTCCGGATGAAGCACCGGTTAATCTGCTGTCTTACATTCGAGAAGATCTGGCTTTTATGCTTCTGAGTTCAAATGAGAACAAAACGCGTGGGACACTGAAGATCGAAAACGTAGCTATTCTGATAATAAATAATAAATAGAATGAAAAGGATATTAAGAAAGAACTGCCTCAATACATTCATATCCTGTAATCAACGGATGACGTGTCGCTCAACATAGTAAGACCATACCGAAGATGGCTTCATTCCGTTTCCTCACTCTCTCAGCGTAGCAAAATTTCGGAAATATTACTTACTGTTTTTCTTCTACATGGGTGGCTGCTCATAGAAAATAGGTAGTACGTTTACCACAGAGGTATTCTTTTGTTCTATTTGCAGTTCATCATAAGATAAAAGCACTACGTTTAGATGTTTTTGTCGTCATCAACCGATAATTACTATTGGCAATGAATAAGTGACTGTATTTTCGCACCTTAAATTTAGTACTCCTTTTCCACTACTTCTATTCGCAACACATTTTGCAGACATTATCCACATATGCTACTGACTCTGTTCACAACATGTTCCACAGCCAGTATTGACATATGCCGCTGAATGTACCTACACAAATATGTCATTGTAAGACACATAGTTCAAGTGATTTGATATCAAAATCACTGAGACACGTTGGAAAATGCCGCGTCATGTATGAAGTTTTAACACATTTATTCTTCACTACTAAGATACTACTCCAATCAAATCAAATTAAGGAAATCCCAGACACATGGCAGCGCTTTTGACAGCTTTAACTGCTAAGTGCCAACGACTGCATGCGAAAACCTTACGTAGCCGTAGAGCTACGAAGAGGGGTTGCCACAGAGACTTCTTCAAAGATGCGAAACAGCTGCACCCAACGAACAGAAACTGTCCGGAGTCATGTTCCGTAATTTGAATACTGCACTTACACATTTGTACGTAATGCAAATTTCTTTTTATGCAATTTTTACAGTTTAAAAGGTGTTTCCACGAATACATGGAAATGAAATGTTTTCGGTGTTCACTACATGAAATTATGTTTTTTTTTTCGTTTCTAAAAGAAAACTGGCAAAATGAATGCTCAGGCAAGACCAGGTTTATCAGTTAGTTTGTGAATGAGAATGTAGAAAGGTTTCGGGAAAAAAAAAATCGGCTATATGGCAAATGTTCCACCTCTTTGTCTTACAATTTATGCCACTCTGTAATGCAGTCTAAATGAAATTCATTTAATAGTACACTTATTGTGCTATGGATCTATGAGAACTAGCTACGTGCTCCATGTAACGTTTTAACTTTTAAGGTATGATGACTACCGTGAAATGGGAGAACAACCATCATCACATCTGTGGTTCTCAGATTATATGTTCCTTCAGACTCGTCATAATTATTTAAATAAATGTGATATTCTCTACCTTGCCACGTTTACATCAGACTAAACATCTAAACATATCCATTTCAGGTATTTTAATGTTTATCGGGTCGTACATACCTACACTCTTGCATCGTTCGTAATAGAAAATTAATTACAACTGTATGTTCTTCGAAACGTGCCTACGAAATATGATTATCTTTAAAAAATTGTGGTCACATTATACAAAAGAAAACCAATCAAACACGAGCCAATCCAGCAGACGAAATAAAGTTTTTGTGCGGTCGTATCTAGGTATTGTTTTTGACAAAATTACTCGATGATCCATGAACACAATATAGTAACAAGCTACAAGATCACAACAATCTGCATTGACTGTTAAGGCATACCCCACGGAAATCAGGGTCCTTTTCTGTCAGGAGTCTACAGTATTGACTATGAGGAATGCTCAAAATTTCAAATTGGACTAACAGGAAGGAATCTTAGCACACGATTTAAAGAACACACAACGAGCAACGGGAGCCTGTCCACCTTTGGCGCTGCACACTTAAGAGACAAAAACCACAAAATACCTAATGTAGATGAATCAGTACAAATTTTACGTAAGTTATAGATAGGCAAAAGAAATTGAAATTTATATCCATCTAAAAGACCCCGTGAAATAGAAAGTTCCTAGACAATTTTCTACCAGTTCTACGACGAAGCATTACAGCACCATTCAATATATAATTACCGCTGTATTCACTAATAAATATGGCTGTAATGCAAAAGATCACGCCCACATTAAGCAAGTTATAAGGGTTCTACACGATTGCCATGGCTCTCAGTAGAATACTGTGATCGACTTTAGTATAAGATCTTTGTAACAACCATTCCAATATTGCGTGCTCTTGAAATAACAGAATAAATACTTGAAATTTATTTTAAAAAAGTTACTATAATTGTATATAAACCAATTATGAACCATAAATACAACTGAGTACAGAGACATACATATCTTTACTGCCAAATTTCAGTAACATTTTTATAATCTTTCTAACGTAAGTACGTTAAACCATCGAATCTACATACAACAGTTTTGCAGCTAATGCTGCAAAGTAACGTGCCCCTAAAATAGTAAATACCTTCATCTGATTCATTCTGTGTTAACTACGTGCAGTCATAGGAGCAATATATCATTAAAAGATATCCATAAAGTAAGCTATAATCTGCCTTGCATATTTTGGAATATGACTTGTTCCTAAGTTAAATTCTTAAGTAATACTAATGCCTCCATTGTATGATGCTTCCGTTTTAGGTATTAGAAAATAACCTAAGGCCGAAATTATACAGCAGTACGTCATATAAAGAGAATGGCACCTGAAGGCATCAAGAAATCATTTAAAAAATACCCAATTTAATACCAGTGCCGAAGTTGGTTGATGTTCAAATAACGTGGCATTTTGCATGGTAACAATTGTACACTTCTTGCTTCTTACTATTTCTACTACCTTCTATATTTTCGTGGCCTGCTGTTTCAAATGATCACAGAATTCATTTGTCTATTTCGCGACACTCATTTTGCCATCACGCAGAGATGTGTTCCAGTATTTCGCTAGAGGCCATGTCTCACTTTTTTACGTTGGAGCCAAAATAGAATATACGCAGGAGGGTACAGAGACTCTTCAGAAATATGCAGGTAAGACTTCGTGGTTGGCGGAAGACGAGGCAGCAGACAATAGGCAGCGATTACCGGACCTCACCGATAAAAGCTGGCGCCGAGGAAACGTTCGACAGAGTCGCGGAGCTTCACAGCGGGCGTGGATCGATGCGAACTTCATTACGGTTTCACGCCAAATCCATCTACAGTCGAGTTCTCTCACAGAATTCTGCAGAATCCCTTCAAAAATTTCACACGGGCTCGCTGTTTTGTACTTCTTGTCATGGTCACATTTTATTCTCATATTCCGAAGTGTAGTGCCATTGGCAATGTGATGACGTATCTGCGTCGGAGATTAAGAAACTGACTGCGGCTATTGTTAATGAGAAATGCAGATTTCAAAGGAGCACCAATACTATCAATGTTCCTTTAGAAGCACGAAATTCAGTGGAAAAAGTGTACCTCAATCTTCAAAGCATTTTACTGAATACCATAAAATGTGTTCAATGGAACTTATATTCTGCATATGGATATAGCACTCATACGGACTCAGACATTTGTTTACAGCAGCCCATTATGACCAATTGACACACCCCTCCCCATCGCACCGTTCCGTCATGTATGGTACCACATCGTAGATTACAAATCACAACTAATACTTTACTGACAGAGTCTTTTAAATTCTGAAGGTGGCAGGGGGAAAATACAAGGAGCGAAAGGCTATTTATAATTTGTACAGAAACCAGATAGCAGTTATAAGAGTAGAGCGACATGAAAGGGAAGCAGTGGTTGGGAAGGGAATGAGACAGTGTTGTAGCCTCTACCGATGTTATTCAATCTGTATTTTGATCAAGCAGTAAAGGAAAAGAAAGAAAAATTCGGAGTAGTTGTTAAAATCCACGGAGAAGAAATAAAAACTTGAAGGTTCGCCGATGACATTTTAATTCTGTCAGAGACAGCAAAGTACTTGGAAGAGCAGTTGAACGGAATGGACAGTATTTTGAAAAGAGGATATGAGATAAATATCAACAAAAGGAAAACGAGGATAATCGAATCTAGTCGAATTAAGTCGGGCGCTGTTGAGGGAATTAGATCTGGAATTGAGACACTTAAAGTAGTAAAGGAGTTTTGCTATTTGGGAAGCAAAATAACTGATGATTGTCGAAGTAGAGAGGATATAAAATGTAGACTGGCAATGGCAAGGAAAGCGTTTCTGAAGAAGAGAAATTTGTTAACATCGAGTATAGATTTAAGTGTCAGGAAGTCGTTTCGGAAAGTATTTGTGTGGAGTGTAGCCATATATGGAAGAGAAACATGGACGATAAATAGTTTGGACAAGAAGAGAATAGAAGCTTTCGAAATGTGGTGCTACAGAAGAATGCTGAAGATTAGATGGGTAGATCACGTAACTAATGAGGAGGTATTGAATAGAATTGGGAGGAGTTTGTAGCACAACTTGGTAGGAGATGTTCTGAGGCATCAAGGGATCACCAATTTAGTATTGGAGGGTACCGTGTTAGGTAAAAATCGTAGAGGGATACAAAGAGATGAATACAGTAAGCAGATTCAGAAGGCTGTAGGCTGAAGTACATACTGGGAGATGAAGCAGGTTGCACAGGATAGAGTAGCATGGGGAGCTGCATCAAACCAGTCTCAGGACTGAAGACCACAACAACAATTTATAGTAAATCCTAATATGCTATTACACTAGTTTCAGGGTACCATATTTGCAGGTCACATCATCTCTTACTCGAAGTTACACCTAACGTGGATGCCATTGAATGTGGTGTATTTTAGGCATTCTGTTACAGCCTGACGTTACACTGTTACAGCAGTTACAGGTCGGAGTTTCCCGCTTGAGAATAACCGAACGGTTTTATTTGTCGATATGTGGCAGGGTACCGCTAACCACAGCAACAAAATCGTGTATGCATATGACACAACTGTGTTCTGATAATTATCTCAGAATACCTGCTTTAGATGCAGCTCCTTCAATGCACATTTGTCATCTGTAGGTTGATCACGAAAAGCATATACCAGGTGATCAAAAAGTCAGTATAAATTTGAAAACTGAATAAATCACGGAATAATGTAGACAGAGAGATACAAATTAACACACATGCTTGGAATGACATGGGGTTTTATTAGAACTAAAAAAATACAAAAGTTCAAAAAATGTCCGACAGATGGCGCTTCATCTGATCAGAATAGCAATATTTAGCATAACAAAGTAAGACAAAGCAAAGATTATGTTCTTTACAGGAAATGCTCAATATGTCCACCATTATTCCTCAATAATAGCTGTAGTCGAAGAACAATGTTGTGAACAGCACTGTAAAGCGTCCGGAGTTATGGTGAGGCATTGCCGTCGGATATAGTCTTTCAGCATCCATAGAGATGTCGGTCGTTCACGATACACTTGCGACTTCAGGTAACCCCAAAGCCAATAATCGCACGGACGGTCTGGGGATCTGGGAGGTCAAGCACGACGAATGTGGAGGCGGAGCACACAATCATCACCAAACTACGCGCGCAAGAGATTTTTCACTCGCTATCTGTCGGACATTTTGTGAATTTTGTTTTTTTTTCGGAGGGGGGGGTTCTAATAAAACCCCATGTCATTCCAAGCATGTGTGTCAATTTTTACCTCTCTACCTACATAATTCCGTGGTTTATTCAGTTTTCAAACCTATGCTGACTTTTTGATCACCCTGTATAATTACGATGCGTTTCTTGAGGCTTTCCCGAAGGATTAGTTGCAAGTATGATTCCCTGGCGAGACGTCGAATATCGTGAACTTTCTACAATATTTTGTCGGCGCAGCTGACAGACGTCTTCAGGTGCGGCGAACACACTGCTGAAGCTCTAATACTTACTCCAGTAGACGATTCCAGAGTGCGCTTGGGCGACCGATGGCAGCACACAATATGTTAGACAGCCTCTGCGTATACGATCAGTCCGACAGCAGGCGTAGCTGTCTCTCGCTATTGGTTTGCACGTTGCTCTGTTGGTCACCGAATTTTCCGCGTTTACGCCTGTACTGTTTTTTCCAGTCTTTCAGCACTATTAAGCTTCGGTCATAGTCTCAGCTGTCTGTCCTGTGCACCTGAAGATGTCAGTAAGTTGCGATGACGAAATATTGTAGACACTATTAGGATTTATTGGTAGCATGAACCATCGTTAGTTACGTTCCACCTCACACGTTTCTAGAACTTAATTGTGTCTTTGGGAAACTGGTTACATTAAGAATTTGGTAGAATATGTTAACTGAGTAGTCTGTTTAGTTTAGACCCAATTGCAGTGGACTGGTCAACTGGTTCAGCTGCATTTTGTGACTAATTAAATTATCAAGTTTGTTCCCTCATTTTTTGCTTCGCATTTAGATTTCTGAGAATATTTTATGAACTATAGAAAAGGATACTGAACTTCGAAGTCTCTTTAGTTAACTCCCACTTATATGTGACCTCTTTTGTACATCAGATCAGTGTCATCCTAAACTCTTTCAATAATGTAGGTAACAGTTATCGTGAAATATTAAATGAAAGTAACCAGAATGTCGTCTGAATTTTTTTTCATCGTCGTTGTATAAAGTCAGCTACAGTCCTACCAAGGATATTGTTTAGTAAACATTGACTCTTTTTTTTTGCTTATATCAGTAAATATTTCATCAAACAGACAAAGAAGCTGTATAAAAATCTGAAACTCCTAGATAAAGACCATACTTCGCTTCATTAGTTATTACTGTACCTACCTTGACGACATGCCGGGTTCCCGGGTTCGATTCCCGGCGGGGTCAGGGATTTTCTCTGCCTCGTGATGGCTGGGTGTTGTGTGCTGTCCTTAGGTTAGTTAGGTTTAAGTAGCTCTAAGTTCTAGGGGACTTATGACCACAGCAGTTGAGTCCCATAGTGCTGAGAGCCATTTGAACCATTTGAACCTTGACGACATGGAACATACCCCTCGAGCTACTTTTATCCGAATGTTGCTTCATTCTCTGCCGCAGATACTGTAGATAATATTTTTAGTCTTTTATAGACTGACAGGCGTGTAACTGGCGTACACTTCTTCATACATTTCCTGTTCTCCTATCTAACGCCGCTACGCTCTTATTTTATTTATGTTTATTATTTTCTTAAACTAGTTACTCGAACCTCAGTCTTTTTAGACATTTTCCAGCCATTTCTGTTGTTGCACAGTCACTTCCGATTTTATTTTATTTTTCAGATTTTTCCATGTAGTTTTTACTTACTCTAATTTTTGAGGAACATTGGCGTCTAGCGTCGACAAAGTTTATAACACGTATGTTACTTTAACAGTAAAATATCTTTAACAGATCTTCCAACTCATCAATATGTTCTCAGGATTAGCTGTGATCTTTCCACGACATATCACAGGCGTTGCTGTACCACGTAAATCTCCGCATTTTGGATGGAATGACCTATATTATGAAGAACGTAAACCAATCCCGCGAAAGAAGGGATATACATTGATTGCCAGCAACGGACAGATGGTTCCATCATGTGGAAATTTCAAATATTTTCCGGTGTTAATATCCCGAGTTTAATATTTGCTGCTATATCTGAGGTACATTACTTCTGAATAATTTACCTACGTCAGTTAGCTAACGACAAATTATTAAATTGATTAAGATACTAGAATCCTAGCTGGGAGTAATCAGTTTAGTAACTGACTGCAGTGCATGCATTAAGCTTTGAAAGAAGACTAGAGTTTTCTCGTGTTCTTTGTGTAGCGAATTCGCAGCATCTGTTTACCTGTTCATCCTTTTCCCTTTAGTATTTGAAGGGGAGAGTAAATTCAATGCACCCAGTTTCTTTTATCTTTCCTAAACTATGTTCTTCGGTGAATGGACTCTTTGTACAATTCTGAGACTACAGAAGGGGCGGAGAACAAAAATGTTTACACAGCTAAGAAATACAAAGAGTCGCCCCCGTTGTTCCGAAGAGAGGTTAAAGTCACTTGCTCACCCAGGCCCCGTCAGTGACGTCATGCCTCTCGGGCGTCTAGGCTTGGCCTTTTTGTGTCTCTTCTGTAGTTTAAAAGACAGCGCAAACAAACCCAGAGCTTTTACAACCAGTCTGCCGCGTTTACTACCTTTGTTCAACTTCTTTTAGAATGTTTAGGTAGCGTACACAGAATTACACGTTTTGTCAGCTTGGACGTGAAGTGAAATTGGGGAAAAGAACTTCCATTCTCACTCAATGCCTCCATATATGGTGGCAGATCCTTCTAAAAATAGATCCGAAAGATATTAACATGATCATAATATCGTCGATAAGTGAAGGACAGGTTGCATTGTTCAATCGCTGCTACAGTACAGCTCCTTTACGAATCTTCTCCCCATTTTAACATGGAGAAAGTGCGGAGTCACTGTTGACAATTATTCCTATTGTTTCTAAACTCCTTAATGAGATTTATGAGCGTTTGTTTGTCTTTCTCTCTCTTTTCGGCAGCAACAACGCACACAGCTGATTGCGCAATACGCACTCAACACTTACTAATACTAACATACACTACCGACCATTAAAGCTGTTACATAACGAAGATGACGTGCTACAGACGCGAAATTTAACCGAAAGGAAGAAGATGCTGTGATACGCAAATGATTAGCTTTTCAGAACATTCACACAAGGTTGGCGCCGGTGGCTACACCTACAACGTGCTGACATGAGGAAAGTTTACAACCTCCCCATACACAAACAGCAGTTGACAGGAGTTGCCTGGTGAAACGTTGTTGTGATGCCTTGTGTAAGGAGAAGAAATGCGTACCATCACGTTTCCGACTTTGATAAAGGTCCTATTTTAGCCTATCGCGGTGCGGTTTATCGTATCGCTGCATTGCTGCTCGCGTTGGTCGAGATCCAATGACTTTTAGCAGAATATGGAATCGGTGGGTTCAGGAGGGTAATACGGAACGCCGTGCTGGATCCCAGCGGCCTCGTATCACTAGCAGTCGAGATGACAGGCATCTTATCCGCATGGCTGTAACGGATCGTGCAGCCCTGTCTCGATCCCTGAGTCAACAGGTGGGGACGTTTGCAAGACAACAACCATCTGCGCGAACTGTTAGACGACGTTTGCAGCAGCATGGACTATCAGCTCGGAGACCATGGCTGCGGTTACCCTTGACGCTGCATCAGAGACAGGAGCTCCTGTGATGGTGTACTCAATGGCACGAATGGCAAAACGTCATTTATGCAGATTAATCCAGGTTCTGTTTACAGCATCATGATGGTCGTATCCGTGTTTGGCGTCATCTCGGTGAACGCACATTGGAAGCGTGTATTCGTCATCGCCATACTGGCGTATCACCCGGCGTTGATGCAATGGGGTGCCGTTGGTTAAACGTCTCAGTCTCCTCTTGTTCGCATAGACGGCACTTTGAACAGTGGACCTCACATTTCAGATGTGTTACGACCCGTGGCTCTACCCTTCATTCGATCCCTGCGAATTCCTACATTTTAGCAGGATAATACACGACCGTATATTTCAGGTCCTGTACGGGCCTTTCTAGATACAGAAAATGTTCGACTGCTGCCCTGGCCAGCACATTCTCCAGATCTTTCACCAATTGAAAACGTTTGTTCAATGGTGGCCGAGCAACTGGCTCTTTACAATACGCCAGTCACTGCTCCTGATGAAATGTGGTATCGTGCTGAAGCTGCATGGGCAGCTGTACCTGTACATACCATCCAAGATCTGTTTGACTCAATGCCCATGCGTATCAAGGCCGTTATTACGAGCAGAGCTGGTTGTCCTGGGTACTGATTTCTCAGGATCTATGCACCCAAATTGCATGAAAATGTAATCACATGTCACTTCTAGTATAATATATTTGTCCAATGAATACCCGTTTACCATCTGCATTTCTTCTTGGTGTAGCAGTTTTATGGCCAGTAGTGTAAAATACATTTAACGGACAAGAGGTATCAGTTTTCTGTGGTAAAACAATACCTTAATAGTTAAATAGCTCCACCAGTCCGTCGAGGCTTGCCAACCAATAATGGTAGGTAGCATTACTATTGTTCTATTACTACTAGAATAGAGTCTAATGACTAAATTCTATTCATATCCTCAGAACTCTGAGAATAATTTGTTTTCAGACTTTTGGCTTTATTACTATGCAGTGCTTATCCCCCCTCTATCTCCCTCCCTCTCTCTCTCTCTCTCTCTCTCTCTCTCTCTCTGTGTGTGTGTGTGTGTGTGTGTGGCTTGTTTGCAGGAGTGCGCCACCTCCCTCTTCTATCTGTTTTCCTCTTAATTTCTGCGTATGTAGTGCATCTCACACCATTCGTAATTTACTGCGAACATGACACCCCCAGTCGTCCTCGGTGATTCCTTCCCTATTGTCCTATAAGTTTCGTTCGTATTGCCTGGATGTTCCTTCAGATAGATCTGGTTTACTGTACTCATTGATTGTCTCTGTCTTCCCAGCTGGTTTTTATAATCCTACTGTAATGTCAAATCTCCAGGGCTTCTGATCTTCTCCTCTCTTGTTCTCCTATTGACAAAATTTCACAGCCACACAGTGCCTCACTCTATACAAATGCTATCATCAACCTTCCTTATTTCCAGACTGATTTTCCTGCTGGCGACTAATTTATTTTCCAAATTTCATTTTGGCCTCCTGTATTCTGCTCAAAGTTTTTTTTCTGTGTTAGTCACCACTGATAGCTCTTAACAAATAGGTACATTCCTCTGTCACTTCTAGCTCATTTGTTCCATTTACTATTTTGAAAGTTTCATATTTTTCGTCAGTGGGGCATACCATGATCTTAATTTTTCCGTTGTTTATTCTCTTATTATACTAATTAAAGAGATGACGCTCTCTACATTTTATTCGTCCCCGAGACCTTGATAGTACCATTGGCGTGACCCAGCATTTTTATCTTAGGCTCATTAATTTTGATCTTCATTTCACTAGTTTCACGAACTTCGTCTAGAGATTCAGTATGGAGTATAGAGAGCACATCTTTGTCTCCAGTCCTTTCTAATTCTTGTTTCTTGTTCCTGATCCCTACCACTTC
This sequence comes from Schistocerca cancellata, assembly GCF_023864275.1. Classification (NCBI taxonomy): domain Eukaryota; kingdom Metazoa; phylum Arthropoda; class Insecta; order Orthoptera; family Acrididae; genus Schistocerca; species Schistocerca cancellata. The sequence goes on along the minus strand of NC_064628.1, from coordinate 728,572,294 downwards.
GTTAGTATGGAAGCTGAACATCACCTGCATGCATTTTAGACCAGCTTTTTTCAGCACTCTGAAAATTTCTTGCAGGAAATTATCAAATGTCTTTCCAGGTCTACAAAGGCAACGTAAGTTGGTCTATATTTATATCTGTCAGAGATAACGGCAACGGCGGAAAATTCCACGGGACTGGAAGGAGGCCCAGGACATAGCAATCTATAAAAAGGGTAGAAAATCGGATGCACATAATTACCGGCCAATTTCACTGACATCGATTTGTTGCAGAATCATGGAACATATTTTGTGTCCAGACATAATGACCTTTATAGACTCTGAGGAGCTCATCTGCTGAAACCAGCATGGTTTTAGGAAACAGCGGTAATGCGAGACACAGCCGGCCCCCTTTGTGTATGATATACAACTGGCTCTAGATATCGGCTCCCGGGTTGATGCCATATTTCTCAACTTCCGAAAGGCGTGCGACTTGCTACAAAAAGTGTGTGCTTACGGTCTATCCAATGACGTATGCGGTTAGATAGACAGTTTTCTAACAGACAGGGAGCAGAATGTCGCCCTGAACGGGGCGAATTCAACAGAAACAAGAGTAACTTCAGGTGTGCCACATGGCAGCGTAATTGGTCCTCTGCTTTTCACGATTTACATAAATGATCTGGTTGATGGTATTGACAGTGGCTGTAGACTGTTTACCGATGATGCTGTAGACTACAGGAAATTAGTATCACATGAAAGTTGTGAACAAATCAATGAGGATTTCCAGAAAATAGAAGCGTGGTGTAACGACTGCCAGTTATCTCCCAATATTAGTAAGCGTAACCTACTGCGTATAACAAGGCGAAAATCCCCATTAATGTATGAGTACAAAATAAATGGTCTTTGGAAGCGGTAACATCCGTCAAGTATCTGGGTGTGACTATTCGAAATGATCTCAATTGTAATGATCTGGTTACACAAGTAAGGGGTAAGGCGAACTCTAGATTGCAGTTTATTGGTAGAATCGTGAAGTGATGCAGTCCTTCAACAAAGGAAATAGCTTACAATACTTTAATTCGCCCAGTCTTAGAGTATTGTTAGTCTGTATGGGACCCTTACAAGTTGGGTCTGATTCAAAAGATTGAGAAGGTCCAAAGAAGAGCGGCAAGATTCGTGACTGGTACATTTACCCAGTTCAAAGCAAATAAGGGAAAGCAGAAAGGTGGAAGGAGTCTATAGGGAGTCTATACAAGGGCGATGTACTTGAGGACAATATTATGGAAACGGAAGAGGAGGTAGATGAAGATGAAATGGGAGATATGATACTGCGTGAAGAGTTTGACAGAGCACTGAAAGACCTGAGTCGAAACAAGGCCCAGGGATTAGACAACATTCCATTAGAACTACTGACAGCCTTGGGAGAGCCAGTCCTGTCAAAACTCTACCATCTGGTGAGCAAGATGTATGAGACAGGCGAAATACTCTCATACTTCAAGGACAAATTTAATAATTCCGATCCCAAAGAACGCAGGTGTTGACAGATGTGAAAATTACCGAACTATCAGTTTAATAAGTGACGGCTGCAAAATACTAACGCGAATTCCTTAGAGACGAATGGAAAAACTGGTGGAAGCCGACCTCGGGGAAGATCAGTTAGATTCCGTAGGAATGTTGGAACACGTGAGGCAATACTGACCTTACGACTTACCTTAGAAGAAAGATTAAGGAAAGGCTAACCTACCTTTCTAGCATTTGTAGACTTAGAGAATGCTTTTGACAATGTTGACTGGAATACCCCCTTTCAAATTCTAAAGGTGGCAGGGGTAAAATAGAGGGAGCGAAAGGCTATTTACAATTTGTACAGCAACCAGATGGCAGTTATAAGAGTTGAGGGGCATGAAGGGGAGGCAGTGGTTGTGGTTAGGAAGGGAGTGAGACAGGGTTGTAGCCGCTCCCCGATGTTATTCAATCAGTATATTGAGCAAGCAGTAAAGGAAAGAAAAGAAAAATTCGGAGTAGGTATTAAAATCCATGGAGAAGAAATAAAAACTTTGAGTTTCGCCGATGACATTGTAATTCTATCAGAGACAGCAAAGGACTCGGAAGAGCAGTTGAACGGAATGGACAGCGTCTTGAAAGGAGGATATAAGATGAACATCAACAAAAGCAAAACGAGGATAATGGAATGAGGTTCAATTAAGTCGGGTGATGCTGACGGAATTAGATTGCGAAATGAGACACTTAAAGTAGTAAAGTAGTTTTGCTATTTGGGAAGCAAAATTACTGATGACGGTCGAAGTAGAGAGGATATAAAATGTAGACTGGCAATGGCAAGGAAAGCGTTTACGAAGAAGAGAAATTTGTTAATATCGAGAATAGATTTAAGTGTCAGGAAGTCATTTCTGAAAGTATTTGTATGGAGTGTAGCCATGTATGGAAGTGAAACACGGACGATAAATAGTTTGGACAAGAAGAGAATAGTAGCTTTCGAAATGTGGTGCTACAGAAGAATGCTGAAGATTAGATGGGTAGATCACATAACTAATGATGAAGTATTGAATAGAATTGGGGAGAAGAGGAGTATGTTGCACAACTTGACCAGAAGAAGGGATCGGTTAGTAGGACATGTTCTGAGGCATCAAGGGATCACAAATTTAGCATTTGAGGGCAGCGTGGAGGGTAAAAATCGTAGAGGGAGACGAAGAGATGAATACGCTAAGCAGATTCAGAAGGATGTTGGTTGCAGTAAGTACTGGGAGATGAAGAAGCTTGCACAGAATAGGGTAGCATGGAGAGCTGCATCAAACCAGTCTCAGGACTGAAGACCACAACAACAACAACATTTAGCCATCGCGAGAACGTTACAAAGCTCATTGAAAGTCTGAAGTGGGACACACTACGCGCTAAACACAAGGGCCTGCTCACTAAATTCCGAAATCCTATCTTCGCCTAGGATGTAGAGCATATATTATTACGACCAACTTTCAAATTGCGTAATGATCATCATTCAAAGATAAGGGAAATAAGAGCTCGTACTGAGCCGTTCAGACAGGCGTTTTTCCCTCGCGCGATCCGCCAGTGGAACAGAGTGGAGAAATATGACTTTGGCTCGAATTGTACCCTCCACCACACACCGCTTGGTTGCTAGCGGATATGTCTGTATTTGTTTTTCCATAACAAACCAGAATCGCCTCTGTTGTTCCTAATCGTCTCCTGTAACCAAACTTAACTCTGCTGTTGAGTGGTACTTAAGAAATTAATTGGTGAAATCAAAGTGAAGTAGAAATTAGAATATAAATGAAAAATTTAGTTTAGTTTAGAAGAATTACACACTGGCAAACAGCGGGCAGAACAGCAGAGCAGAAGAGACAATGACCATGAAGTCAGCAAGCTCCACATAAGCGGACGCTGTCGATTCAGCCGTGAGGGCATCGCCCGACCGGCTCACGTGTTTCTCAGTTGTCATATGTGAGCAAAGGCCCTCGCCTACATTCCAAGAGCCAATGACCGTCGTTAAGAAGATTCTTCAAGAAGCTTTTCAACGTGACAGAAGAGGCAATGACCGTGAAGTCGTCCACCTCCAGTAAACTGAAGTGAATAAATACGCAAGACGCAGTGAGCCTGACAGACGAAGGAAGAAGAGAAGAGTAGCAGTAGTTTTCAGCCAGTTTCGGTGCTGAAGACCGTCATGCAAGAAGAGACTACATCATGCAGAGACGCACCAAGTCCGCCGCTGTAATGGAATAGCAAGCAGCAGCCTCTGCGCCAGAAGACAGAAGTTAAAAGGTATTTGAAGTCTGATCTTTACGTACCCGGGTGACTCGTGAGGACTTGAAGGAGACGGCCTCACATCAGCAGTCACCTGTGAGCTGGGATGAAGAACTGACAGCCGAAGACTGGCATGCGGTAGTCCGTTGTTCGAGTCCGGGACACTGGCCTTCCCCCGCCGCGCCGCTCCGCTGGCCGACGCACAACACACGCGGCCGCTTGAGAAGAGAAACACCGGGACGCCACATCCAATGTATCACCATCCGATGCACGACTTCGCCCGCAATAATTAAACGGGCCACCTCGCGCTGCGCGTCTCCAGTCAGCTGGGCGAGACGGCGACACGAGATACACACTACCACGCGTAATCAGACGCCGCCGCTGCCGCAGCAGAAGGCTTCGCAAACGACACAGCTGCCGTTCTCCGAGCCAGAACATCGAGTAAGGAAACAGTTGTACGAAACTTGCAATAAAAGTTATCTTATGTAAAAATGCTGTTTCATTCTAACTCATACCCGAGCCAATGAAGAACCCACCCTGCCCACATGTTGTTAAGAGAGAAAAATTAATTTATTTTGGATTTTCACCCTGACATAATGCTTTAGAATTAAATGCCCATTGCAGTAATGCTCATCCTGACAATTGACTAGCATCAAAAGAGGAAACCCAGTTACATTTAGTGACAGAACTGTTACACTGCACATCCTTCATTTCCTCTTCAACTCTTCTCAGAATTTTCCTTATGAGTATTTTTTATGATATGACATTAAACTCAAAATTCAATACTGTTTACGTTCTTTAGCTTTTGCTTGTTTTGATGTAGGAATCTTAATGCATTACTGTCGAATCCGTGAAGAAAATGGTCTATATCTGTCTGAACCAGGATTCTAAGGTCGGTTCCCATTGTACTTTCCATGTACCATACATGGCAATAGTTGTCTACGAGTCAGTCACGGAATGTGTAAGGTTGACTGACTAATACCGTCAGTGCACACACAGCTGGTCGAATCATGTCGCCGTAATCCCTACAGGAGTGATACAAAGTACTGGCCATAAAAACTTTGATAAAGACTTTTCGGGTTAGTTGACATCTTTCTTCATTCGTTTGCCACATCAGGTTCTTCAGCATTTGTGAAGATTAGTGATTTCCCTCCTCTAGATTTCTTTTCTTTTGATCAGTCTTCTAACTGGTCTGATGCGGCACACACAAATTCCTCTACAGGCCAACCTCTTAATCTCAGACAAGCACTTGGTGCCTGTTCGGTGTATTCCAGTGTCTTCCTCTGCAAATTTACCCTCTACAGCTCCGTCTAGTACCGTGGAAGTTATACTACGAAGTCTTAACAGATGCCCTTTCATCCTGTCCCAATCTCTTGTTGTTTTCCATCTGTTCCTTTCCTCGCCAATTCTGCGCAGGACCTCCTCATTCTTCCACCTAATTTTCAACATTCTTCTGTGGCACCGTACCTTAAAGGCATTGAGCCTCTTCTGATTTTCCTACATTCCATGTCTCACTAGCATACACTGCTAAGCATCGAACGTACGTTCTTAGAAATAACATTCTCAATTATATTTGATACTAGTGTACTTCTTTCGTTCGGGATTGCCTTTTTCTCCGGTGCTGTTCTGCTCGTGATGTCCGCCTTGCTCCATACGCCACAGATCAATTTGCTGCTTATGTAGCAAAACTCCCTAAGTTCATCTGCTTCGTCATCCCTATTATAAACTTAAATTTCTCGCTGGTCTCATAGCCATTTTTCATTGCTTTCGTCTTTCTTCGATTTACGCTCAGTTGACACGCAATTCTCACTAGATTGTTCAATCCATTCAACACATCTTGCAATTCGTTTTCACTTCCACCGAAGAGGAGGAGGAGATTAGTGTTTAACGTCCCGTCGACAACGAGGTCATTAGAGACGGAGCGAAAGCTCGGGGTAGGGAAGGGTGGGGAAGGAAATCGGCCGTGCCCTTTCAAAGGAACCATCCCGGCATTTGCCTGTAGCGATTTAGGGAAATCACGGAAAACCTAAATCAGGATGGCCGGAGACGGGATTGAACCGTCGTCCTCCCGAATGCGAGTCCAGTGTGCTAACCACTGCGCCACCTCGCTCGGTCTCCACCGAAGATAGCAGTGTCATCAGAGAATATTGTCAATTCTTCTTCACTTCCACAGAAGATAGCAGTGTCATCAGAGAATATTGTCAATGATATCCTTTCACCCTGAACTTTAATCCCCCACTTGATCCCGTCTTATGTATCCCTCATTGCTTCTTCGATGTACACCTTGGACAGTAGGGGCGAAAGGCTACATCCCTGTCTTACATCCTCTATAATCTTATTGTTCCCTCTTGGTTCTTTACATATTACATTCTACCCACCTTTCCGTACAGATTACAGCTATTTTTCTCAGAACGTCGAACAACTTGCATCATTTGAAATTGTCGAACGCTTTTCCAGGCCGACAAATACGATGAACGTGTCCCGATTTTCCTTCGGTCTTGCTTTCATTTATCAACCGCAGTCTCAGAACTACCTCTCGTTCTTGTAGCTTTCTTAAAGCCAAACTGATCGTAATCGAGCAGATGCTCAATCTTATTTTCCATTCTTCTGTACATTATTCTTGTCAGCCACTTGGGTGCATGAGCTGTTAAGATGATTGTGCCGTTATTCTCGCTCTTGTCGTCTCTTGCTATCTTTAGAATTGTGTGGATGATATTTTCTCTTAAAGTCTGATGATATATTGCCAGTCTCGCATATTCCACAAAAATGGTTCAGATAGCTCTGAGCACTATGGGACTTAACTTCTGAGGTCATCAGTTCCCTAGAACTTAGAACTACTTAAACTTAAGTAACCAAAGGACATCACACACATCCATGCCCGAGGCAGGATTCAAACCTGTGACCGTAGCGGTCACGCGGTTCCAGACTGTGGCACCTAGAACCGCTCGGCCACCCCGGCCGGCTTCACATATTCTAAACATGAACGTGAATAGTCGTTTTGTATCGTCTTCCCCCAATGATTTTAGAAATGCCGACGGATTGTTATCAATCCCTGCTGCCTTATTTGATCTTAAATCTTCCAAAGCTTGATTCTAATACCGAATACCTTGTCTCTTCCCTGTCAACTCCGGAATCTTCTTCTGTCACGTCTCAGATCAATCATTCCCGTCGTAAAGGTCTTCAATATACTCTCTTCACCTTTCGGATCTCTCCCCTGCAGTTAAACGAGGAATTTCCATTGAAATCCTAACGTTACCGCTCTAAGTTGTAATTTCACCGACGGTTGTTTTGATTTTCTTACATGCTGAATCCGTCCATCAGACAATCATTTCTTTTTCAGTTTCTTCACATTTTTCATGGAACAAGTTTGCTTTAGCTTCCGCCGTTATTGGAAGATATTCCACTGGATATAATGCAGTGAGTGTCGTACCAACATGGTGGATGCCCCCCCCCCCCCCCCCCCCGCTCATCCCGCACATGTGATTACAGACCCCTCTTGAGATAACATTTGGAAAGCGTTGGAATGATTGTGCAAGAGCACTCGCCATACCTAACACTACTGCACATTTGTCTGGTGAAAATTAAACGAGGCCCATTAGGAAACACCGACGACCCCCGAAGGGATAAAATTCCTTATAAAACGGGCCTAAGCTTCCGTTATATTTTTCTTCCAGAAACACTTTACAGCTTGTAACAACGCTCAAAGTCAACATTTTGAGTACTTGAAATGACAGCCATGATAAACACACAAACCGTACCTAAATGACATGTTTTCATACCATTGATATAATAGAGCAGCAGTTTTGTGAAACCTTTTCTCATGGCTTTGGGAGAGTCACTCCGGGGGAAACTTCTTTGAAATACCACAGAGAAAGGTAGCTCCATTAGAAAGGAACAAAGTCGATGTGGTAATTCGGTTGCTTTGAACGATAAGAACTGCTTCCGAAAGTTACGAATTTAGCCACATAGTTCCTATATTTTGGAGAATAACTCATCTCGATATGTTAATCCCTTCTGAATATGTTTGGAGTGGCCTTTCTTAGCCACATTACCCTGTAGATAGAGAAACCCTTGAGGAGCCCGTTGAGTAAATGAATAATTCACTGTCTAGCTGTTAAGCATTGGCTTTCGTCACTTACGGAAGCATTGTTCTGTGTGTGATTAAACTGTAAAATTCGTTTTTACAGAGCACAGTAACGAAGGATAAGCATATAAACAAACAAATCTGAACCCCAGTCTTGACTTGAAGGAGATACATTATACCCTGTAATTACAGAAAAATTTGAGACTAGATTGATAAAAAACTAAGAAAAGTCAAGATGATGGTTCTAATGTTTCAGGTGTTCTACGTAGTCGGCCCTTGCTTAAGTGCAACGCACAGAACTTTCGTACCACCATGTCAGCATGTCAAAAAAGTCCTTCTTTTGGGCATTGTTCTACTCGCGCATCACATTTGCTTCAATGTCTGTTATTTCGTCAAAGTGATGAACCTTATGTGAAATTCTAGATTTCATTGTTTTGTGGTAAGTTCGTTTTGATAACACCAAGTCTCGTCGCCCATTCTTATTCCTTACATAACACGATTGTCCACCTTTGTATGTCAGTCAAATCGCAGCAAGCGTCCACACGTCATTGTTTTGTTTTTGACGGAAGATGTGCTGAACTAACCTCGTATACTCCTCTCTCTTTTCTTCAAATCGTTCTTGAATTAGAGATGTTGGTACGTTGGGATTTGTGACACAAGACACTGATACACAACGGCCGCATACCCTCTACTCCACGCTGCATTCTCTTAAATGGCAGATCTAATCTACATTGGTTATTCGAGCTGTCACCTTACATATTGCGCTTACGTCGCTTATACAACAGGAACGTCTTGGACGGTTACTGTACACTTTCAACAGAAAAGATTACGGTTACAAGACAAATTAAGTGAGCATGGAAACAACGGACTGCTTAAGGAGCTCTCAGAAGGGACAGATGAATGCAGCTTTTCCTTGGTGATTATAAGCTCTGGGTATGCTTTAGGGGCAATGGTGAGGCGAGGTGGTAGAACGTTGTGTGTAGTAGGGAACGGGGGTCTGGGCTTAATTTCCCGGACCTCGAGGACGGTAAACATATAAACCTCAGCCATCAACTATGCTCCATACCTTTATAATGATTAGCTATCACGCAAAACAGTTGTTAGCCGACCACATCTGGTGAATCTGCCGTCAATTATTTGTGTAAGGCTTACACAGGAGAGATGGGCTGTCTCGGTGTGGACCCTTATCTGCAAAACTAATTTATTAGTTTCAAAGAAACTTTTGCAAAGCTGGGGCCTTTCTACTTCATCGAGACATTGGAGGAACTTCCCGGAATACTAACATTTGTCACGTGATCGACAAGTGGTGCACTTCTAGTCGAGTCTGCAAAGGCTTCACAGATAAGCAAGCTATGAAAAGTTAGTTCCAACAGTGTTAAATTATAGTAAAGGAATTGTTAGCTGCAGGAACGTAACTGCAACTGGTATGGAAAGAAATGTGAATTGTTATGAAAATAATATACGATGAGTTTGAGAAGACGACAGCTTGTAACACGCCCGGCGGTACAAATGGGTGGTGTACCTTTAAACTGGTTGTCGTTTCGACCGTGCGCCCTGTCCACACCATGTACCTGATAATCCCGCAGCGGTCGTACTGTTCTGCTCCGCACTGCTGTTGGCTTGCCTGGAATTATCTATCGAATTATGCAAGCGAGTTATGGGAGCCACTCAACGTCAAAACACAACACTGTCTTACGTTTGGTATGAACAACTATATTCCGAGACGATATAAGAAAAACGCATGCCGGACGGTGTGGCCGTGCGGTTCTAGGCGTTTCAGTCTGGAACCACGTGACCGCTACGGTCGCAGGTTCGAATCCTGCGTCGGGCATGGATGTATGTGGTGTCCTTAGGTTAGTTAGGTTTAAGTAGTTCTAAGTTCTAGGGGACTGATGACCACAGATGTTAAGTCCCATAGTGCTCAGAGCCATTTGAACCATTTTGAAAAAACGCAGGTTGCACTGTTTACATTCTAAGTCGTAAATGTTTATCGCAATTAACAATCTTGATGATTATCTGTCCACAATATCACTCACACTAGCGTACCCGTAACCGACACGACACAGGTGATTGTTGATAATGCGGAGGCCGAATGATCGAACGAAAGTTCTTACGCTCGTCACACATACAGATATTTGGTACTAGACCTCCTTGACCCTAGTAATGATATAACACTGTTCGTGAAGTTAATTTTTCAGTTCTCAGTTCTCACTTGTACGAGCGTGCGCGTAACCGTCGCGGCGCGGCTGATTGTTGATAATGCGGAAACGCGATGATCGAACGCGCGTTCTCACGCTTGCTACAAGACACTGGCACTTTACTGCACTCTTTTATGGTAACTAATTTCCACTGATTCACAACAGTTCATTCTGGGAGACCGAACACGGGGCGGATGATTGATGCAGTACGGTACGACACGCAACGAGAGGATACACAAATACGTTATCGGCAGCACTGCTCATCTTTTAATTACTTCTTGACGCAGTTTCCTCTGAATCATTTACTTATTTTATCACTTTACTGTAATAGCACTTGTAGCAACACTTCAACTTCCATACTAACAATGCCTCTCACATGCAGAGCTACATACTATACAACCTAACAGTTCCGCGTCCCGCGCTCGACTCGACAGACCCTGCCCGCAAAGATACTCCATAACTAAGCCAGCGATATGACAATACGCTTACAAGCTTCTGTTCTCATATTTAGTGCTAACTGCATACACTTTGCTGAATTTTGACGTTAGAAGATAAATGCAATGTACGAATTCAGTATACTTTTCCAAAGCTGTAAAATATTTATTGTTAGAAACAGACTGGGAACAGTGCAAAGATGTCACCGTTGACTTCAGTACCCGAAACATGATAAAAAAATCGTAACTGAAAAAGTTCAAAGACCTGTTTCTTCACTTTCTCATGCACTAATTTTGCTTTAGCTTCCGCCGTTATTGGAAGATATTCCACTGGATATAATGTAGTGAGCGTCGTACCAACATGGTGGATTCCCCCCCCCTCCATCCCACACATGTGATCACATACACTCTTGAGATAACATTTGGAAACCGCTGGAATGATCGTGCAGTAGCACTCACCATACCCAACACTTCTGCACATTTGTCTGCGGTGAAAATCAAACAAAGAGGCCCATTAGGAAACACCGACAACTCACGAGCGATGTCTGTGTCTGATAAAGATTCTGAACAAAATTCAATTGCTCGCACTGTTCCAGAAGAAGCCTCACAATCCCCTGGTTCTGGGAATTTACCCCGAGGGCGGGATTATTGCTGGTTGGGATCTAACCTGTCAGGCAAGTAATGGGGCTTCTTAGGGATATGGCTGCCAAGCGGAGGAAGAAATCTGGTGTGCACTCTGTCTGGATGCCGGGAGAAGACTTTACAGATATGGAACGAGAGCTTCTGGGTGGCATGAAGAGCACAGGATGCAGCCAACTGCAAGTGGAGGCTCATGGCTTAACTAACGATGCATGTAGTTTTGGATCAGAAGGGATTCTCGCTGGTTTCTGGAGGCTAACTGAATTAGTAAAGACTGCCAGCCTTGCTCGCGAGATGGACGCAGAGCTCACCATCCGTGGCATCATCGGCAGGACCGATTACGAAAATTCGGTACAAACCCCAGTGAACTGTCTGCATCAGAGGAGCCGGTGGTAGGTATAAAATATCTATAGGAATGGTACTAAAAGATTTCTCCGAGAAGTATTTTAAGCAATTAGTTCAGGAGCCCACCCAAAGTGGAAGGGGTTGCGAAACTATACATACCCTTTTAGGAACAAGGTAGCCTGAACAAATAGGGCGCATCATGATGGATACAGGGGTTAGTGACCACAAGGTCGCTATAGTGAGACTGACCACCTAACGTCGGAATCCTCCAAAAGGAAAACAAAAAAAAAAAACAAGTATTTAAAAAAGCAGGTAAAAATTCGCTTGACACCTTCCTAGGAGACAGTCTCTACTCCTTCCCAACTAACTATTTAAGTGTAGACCAATGTTGCTTGAATTCTAGGAAATAGTACCTGCGGACGTTGAGAGATTCATACAGAATAAATTAATAAACGGTGGTACTGTATACAAAACACCTCAGAACACTGCATGCCAGATCTAAAACAACACTAAATCTTCAAGTTTGGCGATGTTTTGCTGAAACTCGGAACTTAGCGCAGAACTCAGAGCGAGATGCGTCCACAAAAAACCTGTCTTGAAATGTGACAGAAAATTCAGAGAGATTCTGGTCGTAGGTAACGTACACAAGCGGCAAGACACAATGTATACTTTCATTGCGTGATACCAGTGGTAATATTACTGATGTCAGCGTGACTAAAACGGAAATATTGATCATAGTTTCATCAGAAAGGACGCAGTAAATATTGCATAATTCGTATCAGGAGTATAAGTCAGCAAGAGTAACTCAAAAGCAGATACTGTCGGTGGTGCAAACCCGCTTGAATGACTTAATGTAGGCTAGTCTCCCAGTCCGTGTAATATACCATATAGCGTATACCATACAGGTTCTTTTCAGAGTATGCTGGTACGGTAGCCCAATACTTAGCAACCATATACAATCCCTAGTTCGATGAAAGACCCCTACTAGAAGGCTGGAAACTTGCACAGGTCACACTTATGCTCGAGAAAGGAAGTACGAACAATCCGATGAACTACAGACCCGATATTCTGACGTCAATTTTCAGAGGTATTATGAAACATGTACTGTGTTCATACAGTATGCATGACCTAGATAACAACAGATTACTGAGACATAGCACGGATTAAGAAAATACCAGTCATGTGAAGCTGAACCACCTCTTAATCCGCACGTAGTAATGGGTCTTATAGAAAGGGGATTACAGATTGATTCCGAAGAAATAGATTTCCAGAAGACTTTTGTCATGGTTCCTCACACGAGACTTCTCATCAAAGTGCGTGTCTATGGATTATTACTTCTGCTATGCGACTGAATTCCTAATTTCGTGTTAAAAACGTCACAGTAACTACACTACTGGCCATTATAATTGCTACACCAAGAAGAAATGCAGATGATAAACGGGTATTCATTGGACAAATATATTATACTACAACTGACATGTGATTACAATATCACGCAATTTGGGTACATAAATCCGGAGACATCAATACCCAGAACAACCACCTCTGGCCGTAATAACAGCCTTGATACGCCTGGTCATTGAGTCAAACAGAGCTTGGATGGCGTGTATAGGTACAGATGCCCATGCAGCTTCAGCACGATACCACAGCTCATCAAGAATAGTGACTGGCGTATTGTGACGAGCCAGTTGCTCGGCCACCATTGACCAGACATTTTCAGTTGGTGAGAGATCTGGAGAATGTGCTGGCCAGGGCAGCAGACGAACATTTTCTGTATCCAGAAAGGCCCGTACAGGAGCTGCAACATGCGGTCGTGCATCGTCCTGCTAAAATGTAGGGTTTCGCAGGGATCGAATGAAGGGTAGAGCCACGGGTCGTAACATATCTGAAGTGTAACTTCCACTGTTCAAAGTCCGTCAATGCGAAAAAGAGGTGACAATCCGAACAAGAGGTGACCGAGACGCGTAACCAATGCACCCCATACCATCACGCCAGGTGATACACCAGTATGGCGATAAGGAATACACGCTTCCAATGTGCGTTCACCACGATGTCACCAAACACGGATGCGACCATCATGATGCTGTAAATAGAACCTGGATTCATCCGAAAATGAAGTTTTGCCATTCGTGCACCCAGGCTCGTCGTTGAGTACACCATAGCAGGCACTCCTGCCTGTGATGCAGCGCCTAGGGTATCCGCAGTCATGGTCTCCGAGCTAATAGTCCATGCAGCTGCAAACGTCGTCGAACTGTTAGTGCAAATGGTTGTTGTCTTGCAAACGTCTCCACCTGTTGAGTCAGGGATCCACACGTGGCTGCACGATCCGTTACAGCCATGCGGATACGATGCATGTCATTTCGACTGATAGTGATACGAGGCCGTTGGGATCCAGCACGGCGTACCGTATTTCACTCCTGAACCCACCGATTCCATATTCTGCTAACAGTCATTGTATCTCGACCAACGCGAGCAGCAATGTCGCGATACGAGAAACAGCAATCGCGATAGGCTACAATTCGACCATTATCAAAGTCGGAAACGTGACGGTACGCATTTCTCCTCCTTACACGAGGCATCACAACAACGTTCCATCAGGCAACGCCAGTAAAATGCTGTTTGTGTATGAGAAATCGGTTGGAAACTTTCCTCATGTCAGCACGTTGTACGTGTGGCCACCGACGCCAACCTTGTGTGAATGCCCCGAAAAGCTAATTTTTGCATATCACAGCATCTTCTTCCTATCGGTTAAATTTCGCGTCTGTAGCACGTCATCTTCGTGGTGCAGCAGTTTTAATGGCCAATAGTGTAGTAATCGACGAAACGTCATCGAGTAAAACAGAACCGATATCCGCTGCTCCCACAGGACGTGTTGTAGGCAGTCTGCTGTTGCTTACCTATATAAACGAGTAAGGAGAGAATCTGATCAGCTCTCTTGTCATCAGCAGACCAAAACTGGCTGCTAAATGTTTTAGACAAAACATCTGTATAATGCGAAAAGTGTTAATTGTCTATGACAAAGAAAGATTGCGAGGCCATCCACACGAGTACTAAATGAAATCCGGTTAATTATGTTATGGGTAAGGCAAATCAGACTGCGTTTTATTGGCAGAACACTTAGAAGTTGCCACAGGACTACTAAGGAGACCGCCTCGGATAGTGAATTGCTGTGCGGTATGGAATTCTAGCCGCATAGGAAGGACGGAGGACATCGAAAAATTTCAGAGAAGGGCAGCTCCTATTGTATTGTTGCGGAATAGGTGAGAGAGTGTTACAGAAACAATGAACCAATTGAGATGGCAATCTTTAAAACAAAGGTGTTTTTGCTCATGTCAGATCTTTTCCCGAAATTTCAAATCCTGTTTTCTCCTTCGAATGAGAAAAAAAATTCTGCTCACCAGCCTACGAAGGGAGAAATGATCTTCGTAAGAAAATCAAACAAATCAGAGCTCATAAAGAAACGTTTCAGTGTTCATTTTCCCACGCGCTATTTGAGAGTGGATCGGTATGGTGTCAAGGAGCTGCGAAGAATGTCCTGCCAGGCATCTAAGTGTGAATTGCAGAGTAATCATGTGGCTGTAGATGTACGTGTAGAAGACAGCTGCGCATGAGAAATTTTATTAGACACATTACAAAATAGAGAATAAACTGCTCGGCAGCTCACATACCAAGTCAGTATAGAGTTGCACTCTATCTAATTTTCGGTTCGGTAATTTTGGCACACTACTAAAAAGACATAGTAGATGGCAGGATTACCAATAGTACTGGTAAAATTGGTGTCTAAAGCAACGTAAATGAATGTTCTGAGAAGATTACTTGAGATATCAGCGATCCAAATATATATATTTATCAGTCATCCAGCAGAGCCTGCTCCGTACGCAGCCATTGTCCATCAAAATGGCTGTTGGTCTGAAGATGATCATGTGGTGATCGAAACTGGTCAGCTTTAAAAGATTGTGCCTTGCGATCTAGACTGTTAGAAATATTTTCAAAAACAAATGAATGCTTAAGAAAGAAAGTGAGGGGCGGTTAATTCTCTTTACTTTTACGTTTGTTCGGCCGTTCCTACTGCACATAATTAGAACAGCATCTCATTCAGTGTTAGTCCATTTTACAGTTCGTATCCTTAAAAGGTATAAATAGAATTTCATAAGTAATAAAAATTAATTGATTTCGTAACTTTTGCATTTGTAGACAACCAAAGGTATTACATTTTATTCAAATACAGTTTACATTCAGAGGCATAAAAATATAAACATAATTATTGCTGTTATTTTGTACTCAATACAATGTCCTTCATTATGATCAAAGGCAATAGTTTCCTGTTGTTATTGATAAATACGAAAGTTATTTCTGGATAACAGAAACATGTTTTGTGTAAGTTCGACGAAGTATTGAAGCGAGGTTTGATATGTTTTAGTTTTGCGGTTTTTTGTTTTTTGTTTTTCATTATTGGAGTAGTAATTACGTTTTCTAGTGCTGTATGATAAAACTATATTGTTTTCTTTATGTTTATTACAATATCACTCATTTTCGCATTACAGATCAACTGTTTTCGAGTAAAACCTGAAATAAAAGAAAATTCGATACTGTTAAGTAAGACAGGCGGATAACTACGCAAAGCAAAAATGTTCTTTAGGTTACTTAGCAATTTAATATCCTCGCTCAGTTTCTAGACAGCTCACCGCTTTCGGATTTTAGGAGAATTTAATAAGACAGTGATCGCATACGGAAAGGTAGTGAGGTAACGCTCAATACCTATGCAACACATGTAACGAACAGGTAGTGTGGGTATGACCACAACTGACCAAAGCTACTAGGAAATCTACTATAGTCTTCGCTTATCTCTGATAGGCTGCGATAACCTATGGTAGTTTTATAACTCTACGTTCACGAGTGATCTGACTCTGGTACTGATCTAGTCTGTGTTGTATGGGGGCGAGGGTGTCTGCTTATTGGTTGATAATGATGCTATCAATGTTTGACCAACTCGTACTTGCTATTTCGTTTCATGAAAGTACGTGCAACTGCCATAGCAGTTTACGCTCGATGTTGAATTTCGTTAGCTGGATTCCCTCCGTCCTGCGAACACTGCCTTCCGTAGGATTTCAATACAAAGTTGGTAGTTACTACCGTTCGAGCCTAGAGAACTATTCTGTGGAAAATGTTAAGTCATTACTGGCTGCAGTCGAGCTCTTACTGATTATTGCAAATAATCTGAATTTCCTTTCCATACTCTGCCACTTATCCATGACGCGCCTTTAAATTTTTCTCACCTTCATTTCGAGGGTATCCAGTAATTATTCTCGGAGAAATTATTACTTATATCGCCGATAATTTCGTGAAACTAATTTTACAGCTCACAAAAATTTTTCGAGGAGCAGGGAGCAGTCTCAGTGTAGGCTTTATATAAATTTTCTTACCATTTTCATGTAAACAAAAAATTATTTATTACTACCTCCTTCTTATCTAAATTTTGCGGGAAACGGAATCATATTTTGTAATCTTGCTACATTGTGAACCGACGACTGCAACAGAATGTAATTTGATCCGTGAATTTTTTACAGTGAAAGCTGAGCCAATTACATTGCTAGAGAATCTTCAATCAGAGTTTATACGATAGCACTCCCGACGGTAGCTGGCTCCGAGTTCACTTCTGTTGTAATCTAAGACCAACTTTTTGCACAATTGTTCCTTCAAGCGCCTTGATTGCCTAAGTGCGTTGCAACAGGTATCACCTGTCTGAATACTAGGCGTTACATAACTAACTCGGTGCGATGCTATTGTAGCCAACGCTCCAGACTCATCACCATGGAGTACAAAGGTCATGCGCAGTGTGTTGGATGAGGCTTGCCTGTTACTAGGAATGTACGAGTAATCCATGTATGGTTCCACGCGTGTGTGAACTGCTCCCGATTGCAACCGGTGAGGAGTAAGAATTCGCAGATATTATAGAGATGAAAACCGGCCAGAAAACATCCTATTCTCTGAGTCTAAATAGGCATCTGAGTGCATCCGGAGGCTGAATTAATCAGGTCATCCGCTTCAACGTGGCAGACGGATGATGCTAGCTCAAGCAAGTTCAACTACATGTAATTGGAAATGTACAAGCAACACTGGGACACTAATGATACAAACTAATTTACGTAGAATTGAAGCAAGAGTGGCGCTAATGCTAATTATTGTGACAAACAATGCGCCTGAACCGTGCACGGCTCGTGTTCATGCCATTTATTGTTTTTCATTTTCGATTACGTTACTGCCGCCTCGTTTTCTTTTTCCATTTACTGGCGTCACTAATTTCCTACCTTACTTGCCGTGAGTGCCAGCAGCAGCGCCTATCGATAGTGCATTGTCGTTCCATCTCTGGCCGGCCATGGTGGCCGAGCGGTTCCAGGCGCTATAGTCTGGAACCGCGCGACCGCTACGGTCGCAGGTTCGAATCCTGCCTCGGGCATAGATGTGTGTGATGTCCTTAGGTTAGTTAGGTTTAAGTAGTTCTAAGTTCTAGAGGACTGATGACCTCAGATGTTAAGTCCCATAGTGGTCAGAGCCATTTGAACCATTTTTTGTAATTGACAGCAACTTATTTTGGCCTCTTTCCACAAGTGTAACCTCACCCGCTCTGTCCTGCTAGTCCCTGGATTTGAGCGCCCTCAAGCCACATAGCAAAAGAAAAATAAAGAAATTGTTGTGGTAAAATAATCTTACCAACATCTTAAAGTTACAAGCAAGAGAGCAAAACGTCTCTTCCACAAAAACAGCAGACCATACGGAACTGGTTCAGTGTGTTGAATCAGACTGCAGTTATTTATATGATGAAGTGGACGTCGTTGCCCTGAGGGAACCAGAAAATCCCTCAGGTACTACTCCTAAACTCTCTCTCTCCCTCACGCTGTACATGCAGCAAACTCCTTACCACCACAGGGAGAAACAAAGGGGAATATCCTCAGCGTGAGGTTAGTTCCCATGCGATAGCGAATGTTCTAGTGGGTTCATGGTTATCACATGTGGGCGAGCTGAAACTTCATCATAGGAAGTACTGATGTGCAGATTTCTCCATGAGACACACTTTAAACTTTACGAAGCCCCTGCTTTGCATAGCCTTCTTAGTTATAGAGTACAAAAACAAAAGGAACAGTAATATTAGTTGGGGATATCCCTATTCTTCGAAACGCCAGAGCGTTCCTGACAATGGTGAAACAGTGCGTAAGATAGCAGAGGAACACATAGTATCTCCGTATCACAGATTTCCAACCACCTTAATAAAAGTTATGATCACTCACATTATCAATGATACGAGAAAAAAAGGATAAGAGTTCAGTACTGATTGTAAGGGATCATGGTATTTCCCGCCTCTTTTGTTCTGTAAAGAAATAGTGCAAAACTCCAACATAAAAATTGAAGGGGTACTAAAATGTGATTTTACGTTTTGCGACCGTAAATTACGGTAATACCCATATACACCTAACGTACAATTTCTCAGACCTTTTTGGACTGTGGTGTAAAACTTCTCACTAATAGACTTTTATCTCCTTTTTCAAAAATAATGAGCTATAACGTTTCCGGAAATACCCATGACATTTTAGCCTCACGTAGCAAAATAACTACGGTCAGCTACGCTTCCCTGATTGGTTTGCGGGGGTTAAAGGGACCAGAATACAAAGGCCATCGGCCCTTCGCTTCCCTATCTTCTTTTGCTGAACTGCTATTGCCGTTAATATAAATCTCAGGGTAAAGGTTATTTCTTTATACTTCATTATTTACCACAATTGCAGATTATTGTGTATTTGTGTAGTTTTGAAATGCACCATATACTACTGTTGTGTTGTACACTGAAGCTATGTCCGCGCGAAAGCATTTTTTCCATTCCGGTTCTTAGTTTCCGAATGTCTCCACGCTCATTGAAATATTCCGATTGAAATCTCCCAAATGTCTCAGACTTTTCCGGCTTTTCATTCCTCTCATAAACGACGAAATATTTAATGTTTCTCGATAAAGGGTATGATGTCTGTGTCGTCCATCTAAAATTCCTTATCAATCGAGATCACAGTAATAATTTCACGATTGATTTTGCCTCCTAATCTTCTGCCACCTCGCATCTTCTCTATGTAAATGTATACCGCGTAACTGATGCCGTTTTACTCTGATGTCGGATAGGTAATAAGAAGCAGCATAGAGTTTCTGGTAGTACTACACTATCTTTTAGTTTATAGCAAAGAACACATGTAGCTTGATCTTTTCAACAGTTTTATCCGTTTCATGAAGATGTTTAACAGAACACGGAATTTAGCGAGGAAATTTGCTTTCCAGAGTATGTCACCAACAGTAGTTGTTTTGGAAGAGCATGACGTAAATTCGAGCAGTCCTGCCACATTTAATACAACCTCACTTCAGCAAATTGTGTCCCCTAACTTACCTGAGCAAAACTACCTGGGGAAGGGGACTTAAAGGTTTAACACAAAATTCGAACTAAGTGTAGTTCCTGAGTTCCTGGCGAGTTTTCATATCGTGGAGGTAGACCACCAGACACGACGCCAGCTCACAACTCGCAGACAAACATTCCTAATTCTATATTAATTCCGCAGTGTGTCTGTGTGTGTGTGCGTGTCTGCGTGTGTTTGTGTGTGTGTAACTTGTACCTCCACTCAAGCCTCAGACACGTACTGAATCCGACGTTCAACAAGTATCTACTGTTGTGCGTTGCCAATGCGGGCTGTCATTGGTTTATGAATGACACTAATTATATTGTAATCCTAGAAAAGTCTGCTTCACTCCACTGTACTCCTTGTCTAAAGCAGCGAACAGTCCCTAAGCGGATTCTCGTGGTCTGAATGAATCGATGAAAGTGAATGAAATACCGGTTCCTTTTAAAGGGATACAGCCGAATTAGTCCCCAACCTTGTTTAATCCGGACTGGTATACCGTCGTTGTTGAACTCTTCATCATCGGGACTCTAGAATCGAATGGCCTTTCGTTCATTTTCCTAGCTCGCTCAACGGTTACAGATAAATTTGCTCTTTTGTATATTGTCGTTTTCTTATCTTTGTTATCTTATATGCAGCTGACTTCCTCTCTGGTAAATTTAAACTTTTTCTTCCTATAATAACACTGAAACATCATTTCCTGGTTGCTTGTGTGTATTATCCCTATTTCACTTCATAAAGATGAGACGCCGAGGTGTCCCTAATACGGCTCCTGACGATTATAAAAATTTTCTGTAATTGTTATACAAGTGTTCTCAAATAGTGAATGTCCATTGTCTGTGAGACAGCGTGTCAAAGACTTAACCTGTTGGTGATTGTTGGTCACGAGCAATCACGTGGGCCTGGCGCCTGACACCACGCAGGAAATAAAATAACTATCTTACGACCATGAATTCATTTGCAGTTCTGCTCTGCTCTGGTATCTGCCTTGGTGACTTTGTAACTATGTTACTAGTTGGTTATTCGATCTCACTTGGGCAATTGTTTGGTTTGCACGTCACGTATGGTGACGTACTTGCGTCGACAGAGAATACCTGTAATCTTCATTTCTTCACTCTTCACAATTAAAAATCGGAACCGTGGCAATCTGCTGCCCAGTTGCTCGTGGTAAACCAGTTAAAACAAGCATCTCAGATCTGGACGGAGCTCCTGTAGCGGTTGCATTTTTACATTGCTGATAAGAGACTTACGTATTTTAGTATTCTTTATTCATGTACTTCAATATCCGTTCGTTTAAGAGACCATTACTAAGCTTCAGCCATCTGATGTTTCAATATTTACTAATTGTTTAGTTATTTTAAACTGGCACTGTAATATTGTATTTTAACTAACTCCTTAGATTATCTTAGACAATCATTTGATGAATACGTTCACTGAAGATCTTTCAAGTACAATTGATATAATCTTCTGCAAGTCAGATAACCGAAGTTAAGCGCTGTCGGGCTGTCGGAATGGGCGACCATCCGGTCTGCCGAGCGCTGTTGGCAAGTGGGGTGCACTCAGCCATTGTGATCCAAACTGAGGAGCTACTTGATTGAGAAGTAGCGTCTCCAATCTCGTAAGCTGACATACGGCCGGGAGAGCGGTGTGCTGAAGACGTGCCCCTCCATACCCCCGTCCAGTGATGCTTCTGATCTGAGGATGACAGGGCGGCCGGTCGGTGCCGTTGGGCCTTCATGGCCTTTTTGGGAGGAGTTTAGTTCAGTTTAGTATCAGATATTCTGGTAACTTGACCATTGGCAAGCTGTCGTAGTGCTTTTCTAGATCTACTAATGCTGGAATGATAACACTTCCTTTCTTCCTTACGATGACCGTGTGGTGACTGGTTTTCTAAGCCGTCGAATGATAATTGAGTGTCCATTCTTGCAGTAAACTCTGTGTTACATTTTAGCAGGTTTATGGTTACAAATTATGAAGTCATTTTACACAAGGAAATTCTCACAGCTGTATATAGACCCAGTTTCGTATATGCATAGTAGTTTCCTATGTTCATGTATTACGGATGAGTAAATGAGTCTGTTCTGCACAAAGTCGCCATCGTTTCTGTCAGTAAAACTCAAGTGGTAGCGGAGCATTCAGTGACATCTATTTGTGCACTGTGCACCATCCTTGCTGACAGTTCCTTATGCTACTAAAAACATATTCGGCAGTGGATGTGACGGCAGTCAGAACATTTTATACGGAACACCATAGTCATAACATTCATGTTTAGAGCAAAATGTTACTAAATGTACGTTCTGGAATTACATACGCTACGACTCCTATTTCAAAGGTGAACAGTGGAATAGAGCATTAGTTAATATAATGTAATGGTAAACGTTTTACGGAAACTACGATTCAGACGCTATATGCTTCCAGTTTTGATAAGTAAGAACTCTGAGGAGTCGACACAACAGACCATACATGTACAAAATTTGACCTTTACACAAAACATATCAGCATCGCTTCTGGTATAAACTCAAGTCACAGCATTGAGTATTCACGTCATTCTCTTATATTGTGAGTCGTAAATCCACTGAGAGATGAATTGAGAATGATCTGATGCTCATATGCACGGCTAGTAGATACAAACTATTGGGCCTGCCCTTTCTATGCTGTAGGCGTGTCTATACGTCCCGCTATGCAGTGCCACAGTTGTTGTAGGGGTGTATACGTGTGTCGCTCTTGTTTTCCCACATTACTATCAACGTATGAATGCCTCCTCAGCTGCCGATCTCTAACTGCTCCGTGTGAGTTACTTTCATATCTCGGTGAATAAAAAAGTATTTATCACATATGTGCCTCACTGAGTACTCTCATTTGCGAAAAACCTAGTTTGGATACCTTGAATCTTTTATGAGATATGACGATGGTTATGACCACGTAATTCACGATGTGCAAGCACAGTTACTAGAGAACGAAAGGAGATATCGTTCTGCTCTGAATTTGAAATAGATCCTAGATGTGTTATGTACATTTCATTAAGTCCAATTTAACACCTAGAATCAAAGATACGCAAAGTTCACGCAATGTGTTTTTACCTCTGCTAATTCTTTAAGATTTTTTTTACGTAATTAGCTGTAGCGCAGTAAGTATGATGCATAACGAAGATTAATACAGTTCTTCATCGAGTGGAGGCATAAGACGAGAAAATCGAATTAAATCAATATTTTTTTCACTGCATAGTTTTTGAAAATGTTTTATAAGTATTTCATATCGGCCGGAACGGTGTCTTAAGCACAGGCACCAGCATTTCGAGTCCAGAACAGCCACTATAATAGCTTCTTCAGCACTGAATGCAAAGCGCACGTCTGTAGCAGCGAAATGGTTAAGTCTGAAGAACAAGTAATGTCGTGTTTATAGACTCTGAGGATACCTCCAGTATCGGTAAGCCTAACTTTAGGCACTGAAACATGACCGTGGGGAAAACGCTTATAAAATAGAAATTTCGAGTGATGTGATGCTGTTCATACTCCCAATCAATAAACCGAATAACCGAAGTGTCTTAATCTCTGTCTGCGAATTGTTGTCATGTTTCGTATTTTCTGAATATGTATCAAGGTGTAAGATACCATGAACATTCCATTTTATCAACGGTGATAACTCTCATTATTTACTACAAAACAGCAATTCATAATGCCTTCCCACCGTGTTTTACTTGGGTCAGTCCCTGGGCGAAGGACGCACAAGTTCCTCTTGAAGCCATTTCTTCGTTGTTGTTTAATTCATCATTTTTATGTGTCTAAACCATTTCAACCTCGATGTCCTTATGCTTTCGCTTATAGGTTGCTTTACTTGCGCTTCTTGACAAACCTTTTTATTCATGAACTTCATTTCCGCTTCGTGGAAGCCTGGAGTCTACCACTGTATCTTATTGTTGGTGGCACAGGTTTCGGGGGCATGGTTGTTCCATGACGGTAATAACTTGGTAATAAAAGTGGGCCACGTCGTGCATTCTGTTATTGATTTCTGTGAAAGATATCGTGGCTCTAGTTACGACACTATCAAAGTACCGAAGAGATTATCGTTTCTCACTTACCACCATCAAGGTCGATGTCCACATGTAATCCCTAATTGCTACTCCTTGTACTGGTGATGCTACGTGTTTGAATTCTCTTACACTTCTTGCTCCATGCTTCCCAACACCACCACATTGTATGAAATGACAAATGGCTTAAATTCCTTATCAGTTCTTCCATCATTCGCTTAATTTCTTTACTCTTCACAGTTATAAACCAAAATCGTGGCAATGTGATGCCCTGTTAAACTAAGCAACTCCGATCTGGACGAAGCTCCGGAAGCGGCTGCATTTTTATATTGGTGATAAGAGACTAGTGTACTTTATTAATATTTATTCATGTATTTTACTGCTTTGTTATTCCTTATTTATTTGTCTTACTATTCTTTCGTTTAAGGGAGCAGTACTAACTGTACTAATTACTTATTAATTTTAGAATCACACTCTAATGTTATATTTTAACTGACTCCTCAGATTATCTTGGATAATCATTTGATGAATAAGTTCACTGAATTTTTTTCATTTAGAACTGATGTAACCTCCTTACCAGACATTCTGGTAACTTTTCCCTCGGAAAACTATTGTAGGCCTTTTATTGATCTAGGTAAAGAGAAATGATATCACTTCCTCTCTTCCTTTTGAATGACCACAATTTTATTTGCATCTGAGACCTAAAGTTACAGTAGTATTTTATTTTAATACAGAGTATTCGTGTATCACATTGCCAGTGGGTGTCCCAAATGGCTTAACGCACTGGAACATGACCAATTTCCGTGCCTGTTTCTCTTTGTGTTCCATCTGTAATGTGATAGTCGTTCCTTAAATTGGGTAGCTGTCTATTACGAAAGCCAGCACTGACATCTTGTGGTCCTGTGGTCATCTTCTCTTCAGTTTCAGATTTTATACATTAGTCTTTGCTGTCAAAATTATTGAATCAATTAGGTATTCTGACCCCATGCGTGTACAATATCCCTATCACAATGGGCAGCTTCTTATGAAACCCAGTTCTGCGGCTGACTGAATGCAAAATGTGAAACACCAGATCATATACCTCTGCACAGTCCCCCTCACCGTCTTTCTCACTGATTTGTACTTCAGTTCTTTCACGCGAATATTGAGTAATCCTTATCGACCACAACGTACTTTCCAAAAGGGGTTTTGATAATACAGAAATATTCGAACTGTCAAATATACGTTGCTCTAATTAAAATTCGTAGCGGTGGATAAAACATAATACTATTTCTCGAGCAGCAACCATCAGAAACATTAGCGTCATATTACGTCTTACCAAATGACGGCTTTTCAGCTGAACATTCACAACTGAAAATATACCCTTCAGTATAAACGATCGGTTTCGGGAAAAATATATTTCTGACTTCAGGTGTACAAAGTTACTGAAACAAAGGAGGAAATGTAAGTCCATGTGGTCTTTTTTTTTTTTTTTTTTTTGGTCATCGGTCTACTGACTGGTTTGATGCGGCCCACAACGAATTCCGTTCCTGTGGTAACCTCTTCATCTCAGAGTAGCACTTGCAACCTACGTCCTCAATTATTTGCTTCACGTATTCCAATCTCTGTCTTCCTCTACAGTTTTTTTTGCCCTCTACAGCTCCCTCTAGTACCATGGAAGTCATTCCCCCATGTCTTTGCAGATGTCCTATCATCCTGTCCCTTCTCCTTATCAGTGTTTTCCACATATTCCTTTCCTCTCCGATTCTGCGTAGAACCTCCTCATTCCTTACCTTATCAGCCCACCTAATTTTCAACATTCGTCTATAGCACCACATGTCAAATGCTTCGATTCTCTTCTGTTCCGGTTTTCCCACAGTCCATGTTTCACTACCATACAATGCTGTACTCCAAACGTACATCCTCAGAAATTTCTTCCTCAAATTAAGGCCGGTATTTGATATTAATAGACTTCTCTTGGCCAGAAGTGCCTTTTTTGCCATAGAGGGTCTGCTTTTGATGTCCTCCTTGCTCCGTCCGTCATTGGTTATTTTACTGCCTAGGTAGCAGAATTCCTTAGCTTCATTGACTTCGTGACCATCAATCCTAATGTTAAGTTTCTCGCTGTTCTCATTTCTACTACTTCTCATTACCTTCGTCTTTCTCCGATTTACTCTCAAACCATACTGTGTACTCATTAGACTGTTCATTCCGTTCAGCAGATCATTTAAATCTTCTTCACTTTCACTCAGGATAGCAATGTCATAGGCGAATCGTATCATTGATATTCTTTCACCTTGTATTTTAATTCCACTCCTGAACCTTTCTTTTATTTCCATCATTGCTTCCTCGATGTACAGATTGAAGAGTAGGGGCGAAAGGCTACAGCCTTGTCTTACACCCTTCTTAATACGAGCACTTCGTTATCGATCGTCCACTCTTATTATTCCCTCTTGGTTGTTGTACATATTGTATATGACCCGTCTCTCCCTATAGCTTATACCTACTTTTTTCTGAATCTCGAACAGCTTGCACCATTTTATATTGTCGAACGCTTCTTCCAGGTCGACAATTCCTATGAAAGTGTCTTGATTTTTCTTTAGCCTTGCTTCCATTATTAGCCGTAACGTCAGAATTGCCTCTCTCGTCCCTTTACTTTTCCTAAAGCCAAACTGATCGTCACCTAGCGCATTCTCAATTTTCTTTTCCATTCCTCTGTATATTATTCTTGTAAGCAGCTTCGATGCATGAGCTGTTAAGCTTATTGTGCGTTAATTATCGCACTTGTCAGCTCTTGCCGTCTTCGGAATTGTGTGGATGATGCTTTTCCGAAAGTCAGATGGTATATCGCCAGACTCATATATTCTACACACCAACGTGAATAGTCGTTTTGTTGCCACTTCCCCCAATGATTTTAGAAATTCTGATGGAAAGTTATCTATTCCTTCTGCCTTATTTGACCGTAAGTCCTCCAAAGCTCTTTTAAATTCCGATTCTAAAATTGGATCCCCTATCTCTTCTAAATCGACTCCTGTTTCTTCTTCTATCACATCAGACAAATCTTCACCCTCATAGAGGCTTTCAATGTATTCTTTCCACCTATCTGCTCTCTCCTCTGCATTTGACAGTGGAATTCCCGTTGCACTCTTAATGTTACCACCGTTGCTTTTGTCACCAATGGTTGTTTTGACTTTCCTGTATGCTGAGTCTGTCCTTCCGACAATCTTATCTTTTTCGATGTCTTCACATTCTTCCTGCAGCCATTTCGTCTTCGCCTCCCTGCACTTCCTGTTTATTTCATTCCTCAGCGACTTGTATTTCTGTATTCCTGATTTTCCCGGAACATGTTTGTACTTCCTCCTTTCATCAATCAACTGAAGTATTTCTTCTGTTACCCATGGTTTCTTCGCAGCTACCTTCTTTGTACCTATGTTTTCCTTCCCAACTTCTGTGATGGCCCTATTTAGAGATGTCCATTCCTCTTCAACTGTACTGCCTACAGCGCTATTCCTTATTGCTGTATCTATAGCGTTAGAGAACTTAAAACGTATCTTGTCATTCCTTAGTACTTCCGTATCCCACTTCTTTGCCTATTGATTCTTCCTGACTAATGCTTGAACTTCAGCCTAATCTTCATCACTACAATATTGTGATCTGAGTCTATATGTGCTCCTGGGTACGCCTTACAATCCAGTATCTGATTTCGGAATCTCTGTCTGACCATGATGTAATCTAATTGAAATCTTCCCGTATCTCCCGGCCTTTTACAAGTATACCTCCTCTTGTGATTCTCTAACAGGGTATTCGCTATTACTAGCTGAAACTTGTTACAGAACTCAATTACTCTTTCTCCTCTTTCATTCCTTGTCCCAAGCCCATATTCTCCTGTAACCTTTTCTTCTAATCCTTCCCCTACAACCGCATTCCAGTCGCCCATGACTATTAGATTTTCGTCCCCCTTTACATACTGCATTACCCTTTCAATATCCTCATACGCTTTCTCTATCTGTTCATCTTCAGCTTGCGACGTCGGCATGTATACCTGAACTATCGTTGTCGGTGTTGGTCTGCTGTCGATTCTGATTAGAATGACCCAGTCACTGAACTGTTCACAGTAACACACCCTCTGCCCTACCTTCCTATTCATAACGAATCCTACACCTGTTATACCATTTTCTGCTGCTGTTGATGTTACCCGATACTCATCTGACCAGAAATCCTTGTTTTCCTTCCACTTCACTTCACTGACCCCTACTATATCTAGATTGAGGCTTTGCATTTCCCTTTTCAGATTTTCTAGTTTCCCTACCACGTTCAAGCTTCTGACATTCCACGCCCCGACTCGTAGAACGTTATCCTTTATTCAATCTTTTTCTCATGGTAACCTCCCCCTTGGCAGTCCCCTCACGGAGATCCGAATGCGGGACTATTCCGGAATCTTTTTCCAATGGAGAGATCAAATGGCTCTGAGCACTATGGGACAACAGCTGTGGTCATCAGTCCCCAATGGAGAGATCATCATGAGACTTCTTCAAATACATGTGGTATACGTGCAATTACTTAAAACTTAGAAGAAATAGAAATCCTTAAAAGTTTACACCTAACCCCATTATGCTGTCTTAACAAACAAACCAAGCTAAAGAACGGGAGGGTATGATCAATAATTACAACTTCCCAAAAAACAACGGAGCGCCACGCTTTTCTCCTTGTATCTTACGTACTGCACATTAGATGTACGATTTTGAAATGTATCCCCCCCCCCCTCCCCTCCTGTAACGTACCTCTCCAGCTCCCCTCCATCTCACCCGCCCATCTATTATGACATCCCCATTCCTCTATGCGTTCCACTTCTATGTCAATGAAACTACTTTTGTTGTCAGTTTTCATTTTATTGTTGTTATTTGTGTCAGATTACAACTGGCTGAGTGTTGTTATTAATTCTAAACTAGCAGAAGTATTATGCTGTTTCCCCCCGCCCCCCTCTCCACACTTCTCTCCCTACTTCCCTACCTTTTTCATTTTGATCTCTTTGTTGGTTAACCTTTTTAGTCAATGTTCATAAATGCAGTTTATGATAGTATAGTATATAGCATATATAGTATATAATATAATGTTTTATTCAGCAATAATCATCATGCTGGTACACACGCTGCATTAGTGAAGCTAATTTTTGTGTACCCCTTCCTAATCTACACTGAAGCACGAAAGAAACTGTAATAGGCATGAGTATTCAAACACGGTCTTGTATAAAGAGGCAGAATACGGCGCTGCGGTCGACAACGCTTTTATAAGGCAACAAGTGTCTGGTGCAGTTGTTAGATCGGTTGCTGCTGCTACAATGACATTTATGAAAAGTTAAGTGACGTTCAACGTGGTGGTACAGTCGACGCACGAGCGGTGTGATACATCAGCTCCGAGGTAGCGATGAAGTGGGGATTTTCCCGTACGACCGTTTCACGAGCGTACTGGGACTATCAGGAATCTCGTAAAACATCAAATCTCCGACACAGCTGGGACGGAAAAACATCCTCCAAGAACGGGACCGACGACGATCACATTTGTTCAACGTGACAGAAGTGAAATCCTCCCGCAAATAGCTGTAGATTTCAGTGCTGTGGTATTAACAAGTGTCAACCTGCGAACCATTCAACGAGACATCACCGATATTGGCCTTCCGAGCCCAATGTCCACCAGTGTACCCTTGATGACTCCAGGACACAAAGCTTTACACCGCGCCTGGGCCGGCCAGGGTGGCCGAGCGGTTCTAGGCGCTACAGTCTGGAACCACGCGACCGCTCCGGTCGCAAGTTCGAATTCTGCCTCGGGTGTTGATGTGTATGGTGTCCTTAGATTAGTTAGGTTTAAGTAGTTCTAAGTTCTAGGGGATTGATGACTTTAGAAGTTAAGTCCCATAACGCTCAGAGCCATTTGAACCATTTTTGAACCTCGCCTGGGCCCGTCAACACCGACACTGGATTGTTAATGACTGGAGACCTGTTGCCTGTCGGACGCGTCTCGTTTCAAATTGTATCGAGCGAATGGACGAATACGGGTATGGAGACAACCTCATAAATCCATGGACCCTGCACGTCAGTAGGGGGCTGTTCAAGCTGTTGTAGGTTCTGTAATGGAGTGGGGCGTGTGCAGTTGGAGTGATATGGGATCCCTGATACGTGTAGATAAATGGTTTAAATGGCTCTGAGCACTATGGAACTTAACTGCTGTGGTCATCAGTCCCCTAGAACTTAGAACTAGTTAAACCTAACTAACCTAAGGTCATCACACACATCCATGCCCGAGGCAGGATTCGAACCTGTGACCGTGGCGGTCGCGCGGTTCGAGACTGTAGCGTCTGGAACCGCTCGGCCACTCCGGCCGGCTACGACTCTGACAGGTGACACGTACGTAAGCATCCTGTCTGATCAACTGCATCCCTTTATGCCCATTGTGCATTCCGACGAGCAAAGGCAATTCCCCACACGTCTAGAACTGCTGCACAGTGGCTCCAGGAACACTCTCTGTGTTTAAGCACTTCCGTTGGCCACCAAACATCCAGTTATCGCGCTATTGAGCATATTTGGGGTGCCTTGCAACGTGCTGTTCAGAAGAAATCTCCACCTCCTCGTACTCTTACGGATTTATGGACAGCTCTGCAGGATTGACAGTGTCAATATACTCAAGCACTGCTTCAGACATTAGTCGAGTCCATGCCACGTCGTGTCGCGACATTTCTGCGTGCTCGTGGGGACCTTACACGATATTAGGCAGTCTACCAGTTTCTTTGGCTGTTCAGTGTAGCTTTATAACCGTTTTTAAGAATATTATTTCCCCGGTAAGCATTATTATATTTATCTCATATGGAATTTGAGCTATTAAGTTAGTGCTGGTTAACACTCTGCAGGACTGTTGCCGAAATCACCCTAGTAATAATTTTTGTACTATCAGTATCTTCATTACGGAATTACAGATTAACTATCTCTTATTATCTTTTATGTTTTCTACAGTATTGCAATTTTAATTATTAGTTTTAACTATTTGTGAGTGTTCTCGCTAGTTAGCTATGGTAGTCCATCGTTGCACTTTCGCGTCACATGATGGCTATTCTTTCCGTGTGCCCATACCTGTCACTAGCTTACCGATCCATCTCTTTATGCAGGGTGTTACAAAAAGCTACGGCCAAACTTTCAGGAAACATTCCTCACACACAAATAAAGAAAAGATGTTATGTGGACATGTGTCCGGAAACGTTTAATTTCCATCTTAGAGCTCATTTTAGTTTCGTCCACCTACGCTCAATGGAGCACGTTATCATGATTTCATACGACCTGTCCTGCTAGACCATGTGCTTTTACAAGTACGACACAACATGTGGTTCACGCACGATGGAGCTCCTGCACATTTCAGTCGAAGTGTTCGTACGCTTCTCAACAACAGATTCGGTGATCGATGGATTGGTTGGTAGAGGTGGACCAATTCCATGTCCTTTACGCTCTCCTGACCTCAACCCTCTTGACTTTCATTAATGGGGTCATTTGAAAGCTCTTGTCTACGCAACCCCGGTACCAAATGTACAGACTTCGTGCTCGTATTGTGGACGGCTGTGATACAATATGCCATTCTCCAGGGCTGCATCAACGCATCAGCTTGTCTACGCAACCCCGGTACCAAATGTAGAGACTTCGTGCTCGTATTGTGGACGGCTGTGATACAATACGCCATTCTCCAGGGCTGCATCAACGCATCAGGGATTCCATGCGACGGAGGGTGGATGCTTGTATCCTCGCTAACGTAGGACATTTTGAACATATCCTGTAACAAAGTGTTTGAAGTCACGCTGATACGTTTCGTTGCTGTGTGTTTCCATTCCATGATTAATGTGATTTGAAGAGAAGTAATAAAATGAGCTCTAACATGGAAAGTAAGCGTTTCCGGACACATGTCCACATAACATATTTTCTTTCATTGTGTGTGAGGAATGTTTCCTGAAAGTTTGGCCGTACCTTTTTGTAACACCATTATATATATATATATATATATATATATATATATATATATATATATATATAGTGAGCCCAGTCTTAGTATAATGGGCAGGGCCACTAAGAATATAAAGCGGGACAATAAGTTGCGAATGTGGGTCTCACGGGAGGCGTGCCAGTGGTAAGTCGCAGCACTCGCACTGTCCTCTGTGCCCGCGGTTGCTCAGATGGGTAGAGCGTGTGCCATGTAAGGGGCGATCCCGGGTTCGAGTCCCGGTCGAGACACACATTTTCAACTGTCCCCGTTGACTTATGTTAACGCCTCTATGGAGCTAGGGGTGTTCATTTCATTGTAATTTAATGCTAGCTTACCTCACAGGTGTACGTTGGCCGCTCACACCAGTCCGTACGAAACCACTCCACCACGTCCGCCTGTTTCACAGTGCAGTCTGGCATAAGCGGCATGCGAACACTTCACAGCTGACTACGTTTCTCTTTAGGTTGTTCGATTTTAGGGCTTTTATCTTTTGCTTGCTTTTTTTATGTTACCTCAATTTTAAATTGCCTAACCCGATTGCAATTTTTTCGCTCATACTACATTTCCTCCCTTGTTTGTACATCTCACAAGGGAACCTCCCCATCGCATCACCCTCAGATTTAATTATAAGTTGGCGCAGTGGATAGGCCGTGAAAAACTGAACACAGATCAATCGAGAAAACAGGAAGAAGTTATGTGGAACTATGAAAAAAATAAGCAAAATATACAAACTGAGTAGTCCATGTGAAACATAGGCAACATGAAGGATTACGTCAGTGTAAGAGCGCCGTAGTCCCGTGGTTAGCGTGAGCAATTGAGGGACGTGAGGTCCTTGGTTCAAATCTTCCTTCGAGTGAAAATTTTACTCTCTTTATTTTCGCAAAGGTGTGACCTGTCCGTTCATTCATTGACGTCTCTGGTCACTGTAATAAGTTTAGCGTCTGTGTTTTGCGACCGCACCGCACCGCCTCTCCAATGGGAACCGAAAACGTTTGATTGCAAGGTCATGTGTCAACCGTCTGATATATTCTATAAGACACTGGTGACGGCATGTGCATCACATGACAGGAATATGTTGTCGACCCACCTAACTCGTACACTTGGCGAATGGGTAAAAAGATTCTTCTACGTTGCCGATTTAGGTTTTCTTGTGGATATGATAATCACTCCCAAAAAAGTGATGAAAACGTAAGAGTTTGTCACATAAAGTGCAACAAATGAATGCCACAGTTTCACAGTCGCACAGTTTTCCTTGTGCTCTGTCAGAACATATATTTTTAACGTTTTCAAGTTTTTCGTTTTGTAGACCGTCAAATCCTGCATATGTCCAAGCAAATCTGAACATGACCTGGAATTTTGGAGAGCGAAGATGATTATGTGTGAGTGCCTGAACTTTGATAATTGACATACTATCACGTAAACAATACTGCTGTGTGTACCTGTGCAGCTTCGCAAAATAACTGTCCGATGATAAAAATTTAAACTTTTCGCTCGAGGAAGACTTGAACCAAGGACCTCTTGTTCCGGAGCTGCTCACTCTAACCACGGGACTACGGCAGTGCTGACGTTAGTGGTTCCTTGATGTAGCCTATGCTGCCCATGGACTACTCAGTTTGTATATTCTGCTTATTTTTTCATATTTCCACACAACTTCTTCCTGTTTCCTCGAGTGATCTGTGTTCAGTTTTTCAAGGCCTATCCACTGTGCCAACTTATAACTAAACCTGAGGGGGGTGGGATGGGGAGGTTCCCTTGTCAGGACGGGAATATAATTTTCCCGAAACCGATCGTGTTTATTATAAACACAAGTCACAATTTAAGCGGATATTTTCAATGTCACCAAGTTGTATTTTGCCCTTACCGTTTTCGACCATTGTGACATGACGTGCTGTTTCCTCTCAAAAACTCTGGCAGCACTATTTGTTACTGTGGCTGGCTGGTGGCAGGGCACTCAGTGGCTATAGTGAAGCAGGGAGGCGAATACCTGAATACCGTAGGCAGGAAGCGACTGGCCAGCGAGGCAATTGCCGACAGCCTGGGAACGGAGCGGCTCATTTGCTCGGAGACGTAATGGGGATGTTCCAGTGGCTTCGTATATGGAAACAAAGATTTAATATCTACAGAAAATACACACACGTTACGAGATTACTAAGATGGCAATGAGAGGAACACGTTGCAAATCAACCCTTGTTCATAATTATACACAGTATTTAAAAGGTATTTTTAAAAAGGTATTAAGATTGCTATCATAGTTTATAAAACTGTAGCAACTGAACGTGTCACGTAATATAGCTTCATCATACTTGACGGAAAGTACAGCATGTTACTTTTATTATTATTATTATTATTATTATTATTATACAAATTTGGCCGTTAAAGACCGTGAAAACAGTTATTTCTTGCGCTTCTGGGAAGTCTTCTTTCTCTCAGTCCACACTTCTTTCATTCTTGCGCTGAAGGTGGCTTTTCTCTCTTCAGACCATTTAGTTCCACAAGTCTTCTTAATTTTCACACCGAAACCCGTGAATGAATTCAGTTTTTTTCTAAAAAGGTTTCTTTTAAATATTGTTTCCTGATCTATGTCCATTTCTTTTAGATCTCTTTCTGTGTTGATAAACCATAAATTTTTATTTTTTAGATTTGCGATGTACGAAAATATTTGTTTTGTAAGCCTATTCGGGTTCATCCTCATGATGTGAGCATAAAAGGAGCATCTTCTTTTTCTAATTTCGTCTGTAATTTTGCTGCACTTCGTATACACTTCTTTGTTGCTTTTTAGTCTGTATACAGGCTTGCCTTGATCATCTGTTATTTTCCTGTGTCCAAGAATTGTCCTCACAATTCTTCTTTCACGATTTTCTATCTGTTCTGCATATGTAAAATTTGCCAGTGTTTCTGATGCATATAGTATCTGCGGTCTAATGACAGTCTGGTAGTGTCTGAGTTTAATGTTTTTGGATATACATTTTTTTGAATACATTTGTCTGCAGTAGTGAGTTGCTGTCTCTAGTTTTTGTATTCTAGCCCTGCAGGCTGGATGACCTTTTGCCACAGGCTGAATTAGTTCACCAAGATATTTAAAATATTTAGATACCTGTATTTTCCCATATTTCGTAGTTATTTTCTTTGGTGGATTTTTGATATTTGTAATGATTTCTGTCTTTTCAAATGAAATTTGCAAGCCTGCTTTTTCAGCAGTTTCTTTAAGTAATTCTATTTGTTTTATTGTGTCTTTTTGTGTGTAAGCTAAACAGGCGAGATCGTCAGCGAAGGCAAAACAGTTGGTTTCAATGGCTTTGTAGCACTTCCCTCCAAT
The DNA here is from genome assembly GCF_023864275.1 of Schistocerca cancellata. Classification (NCBI taxonomy): domain Eukaryota; kingdom Metazoa; phylum Arthropoda; class Insecta; order Orthoptera; family Acrididae; genus Schistocerca; species Schistocerca cancellata. The sequence continues at coordinate 728,537,086 of NC_064628.1, read as the reverse complement.
TTGGACTTTCTCAACTCCATGTTTTTGCGTTAGTTTTCTCCATTCTGCTATGACTTTATCAAGAACACAGTTGAAGAGTACCGGGGACAGCGCATCTCCTTGTCTGACGCCGGTTTTGACCTCGAAATGCCGTGAAATTTCTCCTTGGAATTTTACTTTTGATGTTGTATTTGTTAATGTTTCTTTGATTATGGTGATTGTTGTTTCATCTATTTCATATTCTCGAAGTGTTTTGATGAGTGTGTCCCTATCGATTGAGTCATGAGCTTTTTTGAAATCAATGAATGTTATGAAATATTTCTTGCTCCTTGTAGATAAATAGTTCATTGTTGTTTTGAGGTTAAAAATTTGTTCGGCACAGGATCTTCCTGGTCTGAAGCCAGCTTGATATTCTCCAAGTTTTCCCTCTATAATTGGTGATACACGATTGAGCAGGGCTTTTGATAGAATTTTGTATGGGACTGGGAGAAGCGATATTCCACGATAGTTGTTAACATCCCTTTTGTCACCTTTCTTAAACAAAGGGTGAATTAGGGCAGTTTTCCAGTGACTTGGGATTTTCTTGGTTTCCCATACTTGTTCAAATTCTTTGTGTAGTGCTTCTACTGATGTTTCTCCCCCAAGCTTGAGCATTTCTGCTGTAATTGTGTCTTCTCCTCATGCTTTCCTGTTTTTGAGATTTTTGATTATGTTTGTGATTTCCTCTCGTGTCGGAGGTGTTGAATGTGTTGGTAATGTTTCTGGTTGCGTAAAACTGAGAGTCTGGATGGGTGTTTGGCAGTTTAGGAGTGTCTCAAAATATTCAGCCAGGATTTCACAGTTTTCAGTATTGTTGGTTGCGAGAGTCTTATTATTTCTCATAAGGTTTAGGCAAGGGGACTGGTATCCTCGGAGTTTCTGGTTGAATGTTTTGTACCAAGCTGCCGTGTTGCATTTCTTGAAATTCTCTTCGATTGAGTCCAGTTGTTGTTTTTCATATTGTCTCTTGGTGTTGCGAATAGTTTTCGAGGCATTCTTTCTGGCTTGCTTAAATTCATCAAAGTTGTTTTCAGTTTTATGTGAGTTCCACTTTTTCCAGGCTTTAAGTCTTTCATGCAGAACTTCATTACAGTTGCTGTCCCACCACGGGTGTCTCGGTTTGCTCTTTTTTGGAAAGGTTGTTTCTGTTGCCTCAATCAAGTTGTTCTGAAATTCTTGGAGGTTTTGTGAAGGGGAGAATGTCTTTAGTTTTTTCTGAAAATCCTTGAGGTTAGAGTTGGGCTTAAGGTTGTAATTTCTCAGGGTTGTAAGATCAAAATTTATTTTATTTCTGTTTTTATATTCACCGTTTCTGCTTTTCTGTTTGTTTTGTGGGATCAGTTTAGTTTTTATTTTCGTGAGATAGTGATCGGAGTCGAGGTTTAGAGATTTTCGGACACGTGTGTTCAATATTTCTTTTTCACATTACTTTTATTATAAAACAAAACGATAAATATTTATAAATAATTACAGTAGTTACATGGAAACATAATCGTAATTATGAAATCCCACGTAGGAAGACATAATACAAGAACAGCATCAGTATCACTGTTCATACTTCAATTTAGTGGACCTTAATTCGATTTTTCTTAATTCGATGTTTGTAAGCTATTTCAGTTTCTAATTTGACAAGGGAAACGTTGTAGCACCGGATGTCGTGAGGTAGTCATAACTGTGTTCACACTTGCTAAAATAAGGTACCAATATTTTATATTTTTGAGGCTGTCTTCAGTGTTGTAACTATATTGCCTTAAAAGGATTGTGAATGAAGGGAGATGTGCTCCAGCGATTGTAATCTAAAATGAAACTTTTTGGTTTGCATTGGCGTCTCAAGAAGGAGCTAATTTTGCTACATGGTACTGCCCTTGCGCCATCTGATGGCGGTTAGGGCTGTTCAGTCCGTTGCAAGCAATCACTTCCGCGAAAGAGTTAGTAAACCGCTCACGGTCCGATTGCCCCCCAGGGGGTTCACAACTCTTTTGTGGACACGTGCGCAGTGAGCACGGGACCCCGAGCTAATGTGGCCCTCCTTCCTTTCCGGGCTGCATACCTTCCCTTTCCTCATCCTTCCCCCTCCCCCATCTTCGCCCCCCCCCCCCCCTCACCTCTGGCTCTTTCCTTCCCTTTCTCCCCCTCTGGGAGTATGGTTTGTGCCTACGTCCGGAGACGGACGCTCTAAACTGTTACAAATTCCTTGCTTTCTATACTTGCAAGTCTTCGTCCTTCCTCTGTCCTTCTCTTTTCCTTCCCGCTTCTCTCTGCACTTTTCTCCGCTGCGGCGTTTGAGACCCCTCTTCTTTCCTTTCCCTTTCTTTTTTTTCCTCCCTGTGCGTGTCTGAAGGCCGACCCACGCACTTCCATGCGTAGCCGGTGACGGGGTAACGCGTAATTCCCCGCCCCGGGTAGACAGGTAGGACACGTACGTACCCCCTGGTAACGGCCAGGCCCAGGGAGGGGTGATTACCTGAGCTGATACCTTCCGAAAGTGCCGATTGGTCCCTCCGTCCGTTCGTTGGGAGGTGTGACTTGAGGTGTGAACAATCACCTAAGGCGGGAGTGCCCTCAGTGAGGGCCCCCACAAGGGAGGAGCGCGCCATCGGAGACGCTGGTAATCATGGGGGATTCTTCCGCAATGGTTTCCTCACCTTCCACTATGTCTGCTCACAAACGCAAGTTCACTGAGTCTCAGCCACAGACAGTTCTTCCATCGTTGCCACAGTTCCTTGTTGTTTCTCGGTCTGACGAAGGTCACGACTTCTCCACGGTCAACCCTTTCATTATTCAGAAAGGTGTCGACGCAATTGCAGGTCCTGTAAAGTCTTGTTCCAGATTACGGAATGGCACCCTGTTGTTAGAAACAGTCAGTGCCCTCCAGGCACAAAAATTGCTGCGTACTTCTCTGCTCCACACCTTCCCTGTCCGGGTGGAACCGCACCGTACCTTAAATTCCTCGCGTGGAGTCGTTTATACACGCTCCCTCGATGGATTGTCTGACGAAGAAATTCAGCACTACCTGTCTGACCAGGGCGTAACGGCTGTTCATAGAGTTATGAAAAGGGTTGATACGAACATCATTCCAACCCGCACTGTCTTCTTGACATTTGACAAAGTTCAACTCCCATCGAAAATCAAAGCAGGCTATGAGATAATTTCCGTTCGCCCGTATGTCCCAAACCCTACGCGTTGCTATCGGTGTCAGCGGTTCAATCACACCAGCCAGTCCTGTTCCAATCCGGCCAAATGTGTTACGTGTGGCAAGGATGCCCATGAGGGTGCTTGTCCACCTCCATCCCCTCGCTGCATCAACTGTATGGGTGACCACGCTGCTTCCTCTCGAGATTGCCCCGTTTTTAAGGACGAAAAGCTCATCCAGGAAATAAGAGTGAAGGAAAAGGTGTCGACCTTTGCTGCTCGAAAATTATTCGCCAGTCGCCAGCCCACTGTGCCTCAGACAGGAAAATACAGCACTGTCCTTGCTTCTCCTCAGCCAACAAAGGAGGCGGCCACGCAGACTTGCGACCTCACCTTTAGTGCCACGGTCGTCAGATCGGCCAGCGCAAAGATCGCCCGTTCAACCTCACCACTTTCGCCTGCCCACTCTATGGCTCATCCTTCATCGGGTTCTGCTAAATCTCGAGCCCAAAAGTCAGACACCAAGCCTTCCAAAAAAGAGCATACTCGTGAAGAGATTTTACGTACCGCAACTTCCCAAACATCGGTTCCTCCTTCATCTAAACATCATAGTTCTAAGAAGGCTACAAAAAAACCCAGTTCCTCTCCTTCTCCGCCAAGGCGTGTCCCATCTACAGCACCACCTGGCGGAAATCGCCCTCGGCCGTCTTCTGTGTCGCCGAGGCGCACTGCTGGTGGCCAGTCAACCGGCCGATCGCTGGTGGCAGGAGCTTCTCCTGACCAACCTATGGATCAGGATCTTCTGCCTTCGGCTGAATGCCATTCCATGCTGTCGGTCGCTAGCTCCGAGCAGTCTTTGAGTTGACAGCAACTTTGGTCACATACCTCCATTTTCTGTTCATCCCATGTCCATTATCCACTGGAATATCCGCGGAATTCGAGCCAATAGGGATGAATTGTCGATCCTCTTACGATCCTACTCGCCGGTCATCTTCTGTCTTCAGGAAACAAAGCTGCGTCAGCATGACCGCTTTGTTCTCCCTCATTTTCAGTCCGTCCGATATGATCTCCCCTCTGTTGAAGGCACTCCAGCCCATGGAGGACTCATGATTCTTCTCCATGATACTCTCCATTATCACCCAATCCCCTTAAACACTTCCTTCCAAGCTGTCTCTGTCCGTCTTTCCCTTTCCGGATACACGTTCTCTCTTTGTACTGTATACATTCCATCGTCCACACCAATGGCACGAGCTGATCTCCTTCATCTTCTTGGTCAGCTTCCACCCCCTTATTTGCTGGTTGGGGACTTCAATGCCCACCACCCGCTTTGGGGATCTCCACATCCTTGTCCACGTGGCTCACTATTGCTAGACGTCTTCCACCAAGCGGATCTAGTTTGCCTCAACACTGGCGTCCCTACATTTTTGTCTGCCTCCACGACAAATTTATCTCATTTGGACCTTGCGGTCGGTACTGTTCCGCTGGCTCAGCGCTTCGAATGGTTTGCCCTTGATGATACACACTCGAGTGACCACTTTCCATGTGTCCTTAGACTGCAGCCTCAACTGCCATATATGCGTCCGAGACGCTGGAAGTTTGCCCAGGCCTACTGGACACTTTTTCCGTCTCTAGCGACATTCGATGACCGTCACTTTCCCAGCGTTGACGATGAGGTCACACACGTGACCGACGTTATTCTTACAGCTGCGGAACGTTCAATACCACGCACCTCCGAATTGCCCCGGCGCCCACCAGTTCCTTGGTGGAACGAGGCATGCCGTGACGCAATACGCGAGCGGCGACGTGCTCTCCGCGTTTTCCGCCACCATCCTACTTTGGCCAACTGTATCCGCTATAAGCAGTTTCGAGCGCGATGCCGTCGTGTCATCCGCGATAGCAAGAAGGCAAGCTGGAAATTTTTTATTAGCTCATTTAACACCTTCACTCCCTCCTAGAAAGTTTGGAGTCGGCTTCGACGGTTCTCAGGCGCACCTAGTTTCTCCCCGGTCTCAGGGCTCACTGTCGCGCATGATGCATTAGTAGACCCCGTCGCAATTTCTAACTCATTGGGTCAGCACTTTGCTGAGATTTCGAGCTCTTCAAATTACCCGCCAGCGTTTCTCCCGAAGAAACATGCAGCGGAAGTGCGACCTCTTGCTTTCTCCTCTCAAAATCGCGAAAGCTGCAATACTGTTTTCTCCATGCGGGAACTCCAACATGCACTCTCTTCTTCTCGCTCCTCCGCCCCAGGACCGGATGGTATCCACGTCCAAATGTTGCTGCATTCATCAACCCAAAGTCTGCGTTACCTCCTTCGCGTTTATAATCGAATTTGGACCGACAGTACTTTTCCCAGACGATGGCGGGAAGCTATCGTCGTTCCTGTTCCGAAACCTGGAAAGGACAAACATCTCCCCTCCAGCTATCGCCCCATTTCTCTCACGAGTAGTGTCTGTAAGGTTTTGGAGCGTATGGTGAATTACCGTTTAGCTTGGTGGCTGGAATCCCGCAGACTATTAACACCTGCCCAATGCGGATTCCGAAAGCATCTTTCTGCAGTTGACCATCTTGTTGCTCTCTCCATTTATATCATGAATAATTTTCTCCTGAAACGCCAAACAGTAGCAATATTTTTTGATCTGGAGAGAGCATACGATACCTGTTGGAGGACAGGTATCCTCCGCACACTGTTCTCTTGGGGCTTTCGAGGTCGGCTGCCCCTTTTTCTTCGCGAAATTATGGCAGAGCGCACATTTAGGGTGCGGGTGAACACTGCTCTCTCCCGTACTTTCTCCCAAGAAAACGGGGTACCCCAGGGCTCCGTGCTGAGTGTTGTACTGTTTGCCATTGCCATCAATCCCATTATGGATTGTCTCCTTCCTGATGTCTCGGGCTCCCTCTTTGTGGACGATTTTGCGATCTACTCCAGCTCTCAACGGACCAGACTTCTAGAACGACGTCTTCAAGGATGTCTCGATCGCCTCCATTCTTGGAGCATCGACACCGGCTTCCGTTTTTCTCCCAGTAAGACCGTTTGTGTTAATTTTTGGCGACGTAAGGAGTTTCTTCCGCCCTCCTTACATCTAGGTCCTGTCAACCTACTGTTTTCTGACGTCGCTAGATTCTTGGGTCTTATGTTTGACAGAAAACTGTGCTGGTCCTCCCACGTTTCCTATCTTTCGGCTCGCTGTCTGCGATCCCTCAACACCCTCCGTGTTGTGAATGGTACCTCCTGGGGAGCGGACCGAGTGGTCCTCCTCCGCCTCTATCGCGCCTTAGTGCGCTCGAAATTGGACTATGGAAGCATTGTCTACTCCTCTGTTCGGCCGTATGTTCTTCGGCGTCTCAACTCTATCCACCACCGTGGATTACGTTTAGTGTCTGGAGCTTTTTACACCAGCCCTGTGGAAAGCCTTTATGCTGAGACTGCTGAACCTCCGCTGTCCAATCGGCGAGCAGTGCTTCTGAGTCGTTATGCTAGCCATCTGTCTTCCATGCCTGCTAATCCAGCCCATGATATTTTTTTCGACGCTTCCTTTGATGGAGGGTATGCAGGCCGCCCCTCCTCCCTACTACCACCGGGAGTCCGCTTCCGTCAATTGCTCCATTCTCTTTCCTTCCGCTTTCCTAAAACTTTCTTGACAACTTGGGGTACAGCACCGCCTTGGCTCCGTCCCCGGATCTGCCTGCTCCGAGACCTGTGTCGATTTCCGAAGGATGGTACCCCTTCACTTGTTTATCGTCGGGCATTTGCTGCTCTATGTGCACAAATGACGAACGCCACATTTATTTACACCGACGGTTCGAAAACATCGTTAGGTGTAGGGAGTGCCTATGTTGTTGGCGACACCCCAAATCACTTTCGGCTTCCCGACCAGTGTTCTCCAGGCTGTCCACTACATCCGCCGCCATCGGCAGATACAGTACGTTATCTGCTCCGATTCTCTCAGCTCTCTCCTCAGTCTCCAAGCTCTTTACCCTGTGCACCCTCTGGTCCACCGGATTCAGGACTGTCTGAGCTTGCTCCACCTGGGGGGCGCCTCGGTGGCGTTCCTCTGGCTCCCGGGACACGTTGGTATCTGCGGCAATGAGGCGGCCGATATTGCTGCCAAGGCTGCAGTCTCTCTTCTTCGGCCAGCTATTCAATATATTCCCTTCGCCGATCTACGGAGCGTTTGATGTCGTCGTGTTGTTCATTTCTGGCACGCGCATTGGTCGACACTTCTCCAAAATAAGTTGCGGGACGTGAAAACTCTTCCTTGTGCTTGGACCTCTTCCTCCCGAGCGCGTCGTCGGGAGGAGGTAATTTTAACTAGACTCCGGATAGGACACTGTCTTTTTAGCCATCGACATCTTTTAAGCGGCGATCCTCCCCCACTCTGTCCCCACTGCTCTCAGCTGTGGACGGTAAGACACCTTTTAATTGAGTGCCCCTATTTTAATCCGTTACGCGCCTGTCTACAGCTGTCGCCTGATATATCGTCAATTTTAGCAGATGACACGCGATCGGCCGATCGCGTTCTAGAGTTCATTCGTGCCAGTGAAATGACGTCAGTCGTTTGAAGTTTTTTTTGGGATACCCAACCCCTTTCTGTTGTGGATTTTTAAGCCTTCCTTCTGCTTTTAGTTTCTCCAATTTTACGACTTTCGTTCCCACTGCTGCTGGTTTCTATTTTAGGTTTTTTACTGTTTCTTAAGTCCCGGACCGGGCGCTAATGACCTTAGCAGTTTTGCGCCCTAAAACCACAAAAAAAACGGTCCGATTGCTTCGCTATAATAGTGGGACCGTATGCTGCAGTCAAAGCGGTGGAAGCATGCAGCCATCGTCGTACTTCATATTGGTAGGCCGCTTGACTATCTCGATAGATTCCCTTATTTTCCTTTAGAAGTTAAGTGCCTGCATTATTAGCATCTACATCTACATCCATATATGTGGCGGAGGCCACCTTGAGTACCTCCATCGGTTCTCCCTTCTGTTCCAGTCTCGTATTGTTCGTGGAAAGATAGATTGTCGGTATGCCTCTGTGTGGGCTCTAATCTATCTGATTTTACCCTCAAGGTCTCCTCGCGAGATACGTAGGAGGGAGCAATATACTGCTGAATCCTCGGTGAAGGTACGTTCTCGATACTTCAACAAAAGCCCGTACCGAGCTACTGAGCGTCTCTCTTGCAGAGTCTTCCACTGGGGTTTATCATCTCCGTAACGCTTTCGTGAATACAAAATGATACTATAACGAAGCGCGCTGCTCTCCGTTGGGTCTTCTCTATCTCTTCTATCAACCCTGACTGGTGCGGATCCCACACCGGTAGGCAGTATTCAAGCAGTGAGCGAACAAGTGTACTCTATCCTACTTCCTTTGTTTTCGGACTGCATTTCCTCAAATTCTGTGTCTTAATTACACTCTGTTTGGTTTTCTTCCACCGCAGATTTATGGTGTTGTTGGAGTCTTCTATGAAACCAGCGCACATTAACATTATTACCAGTGCGGAGTAAATAGTGTGGATAGATTGAACGGAATATCCTACATCAAAGAGCTAGAGCGTCGTATAAAACTAAGACGACAACATAAACAGGCTAAACATCAAATCGACACTACATTATTTCACTCTGACAGTCAAGAAATAGTGGTGAGACTTGTATGTACAACTGCCTAGATGATCGACTAATAAGATGTTGGGACATAATAACAGTGAAATAGCCGTATATTGTGAACTATACTCACCACAAATCCGATTTAAACGGTAATTTCCTGCAGAACTCAAATGAAAATGGACACTGCTCCGAGTACACGTATATCTAGGCTAACGGAAGTTTTGTAATCACATCCGTTATTGTTGTTCTATCGAAAAATGTAACATTTTCTTTTTCATTTGGGTAATGGGGTCAATAAACATCCCATTAAAGCTTTAGGTAAAGTCGTTTGTCACAAAGGTTTCTACGTATTTATCTATTTGACACTATGTTTTTGCTTATCATTGCATGTTATTACCTACTTAATCGGCGTACATTTACATGATTTGCACAATTTGTAAAACATTGTTGCCTCAGCCAAGCCTAAGACTTAAATTTTTCAACTAGTTCTGTTTCTGAATGTGATGGTGTTTGCTTCGTTAAGAACGCACAGAGAGATAGATAGTCTAAGTTTTCAAGAAGTTCTCTTACTGTTAAGTTTTGTTTATATTTGAGACAATTACATGTTATAACTCGTTTCCGCTCTACTTGAGCAACTTCGTATCCTATGGGCGGCCTTTCGTTAGCAAATGTCCAGGCATTTCAAGCTTTCCTCTTTGCCGACATTGTGTTTTTTGTATGGCTATGTGAACATACAAATCCTGTTTGTCAGGTGTGTGTTGAATTGGGCTGATTTAATGGGGTCTCACTTCGGTACCTGCTGGCGGAATTAACTGAACAACTCGACAGGTCTTCCACCGGCAAGTGAGAGGGAGAAGAAGTTTTAGCAAAACTTGTCGTCCGTGCAGCGAAGTGCTTAACTTGTTACGATGCCAGTAGCTTGCAACGTGCCCAGCATCTTCCCTGAAGAAAAGAAAGAGTAGAGAGAAGAAATAAGGCGAGAAATAGAGTGATTCTATAAGGTTACGTTTCCAACAGAAGTTCGAAGGGGCCGCTGAGGGAATTAACATGTCAAAGAAGGAACACGGAATAACTCTTCGCCTGGAGCGCATGTCGATTGCAGATCGGGGTGCGTAAGGCGGGGGAAGAAGGGGCCGGGGCAATACGACGAACAAATGAGCCTCTGGCGGCGAGGAAGAGCCACTAGATAGAGACGACGTCAGAAGGTTGGTGTTCAATTTCCGGTCGACATCCACGTCATTAACGATACAGCGAGAATTCGGATTGGACATCGATGTATCATTAACCATTGTGGCTTTCGACTTAATCACTTAGGGGACAGCAGAGAATCTAAAAGGCTGACGGCGAGTAATTTGTAACATAGTCGTAAAAGCGAATCTATTGCAAACAAAGTGGCCGCTTTAGCCATACACCACAAACAGTTGACAAAAATAATAAAACACATTGTTGCCGATGGACGTCTGGAATTGATATATCGTGCTATACATTTACTCTGATCAATATGACTCTGAAACACATTGCGTCACAAGATCCTGCACGTAGCGGACAATGTCCCTTTCTGATTCTACAATATGGCATGGAATTATCGGTAGCACTTCGTTTCGATAAGGATACAAGGGACTACTAAATATCGACATTTTTCATTAAACTACTCCTAAAAAAATATACGTTCATGAAGAAGATTAGAGTAACAATGTGTTGTGGCACTATATCTAAACTGCCAACCGGTTCATGTCACAAGTCTTAACGAAAGCTAGGATTCAGTCCTGTGTACGACGGGATACCAATAAGCTACGCAGATCTTTTTTTCCGCCAATTTCGAATGAAAAAATGTTAAATTTGTTGTGAGATATTGCTGAATATTTCCGCTGAAGACTCGACAGTTTCATGAAGTTCCGATAGGTGGTAGCATTATACGCAGTCTTCAAAATGTCGTCTGTAACGGAGGTGCGTACCAAGCAGGAGGCTGTCATTGAGTTTGCTTTGACGGAAAACCAGAACGCCGCAGATATTCATAGGCGCCTGTAGAATGTCTACGGTGAGTCTGGCAGTGAACAAAAGCACTTTAAGTCTTTGGGCGAGGCGCCTGCCATCATCGCAGCAAGGTTGCGGAAATAAAGGTACATAAACTTGGTTCACTTAACATTAACTGTATAGACCCTGTGAACTCCACTTATAGCATGTATTTTAGAGCCGATGCATAATGGACATTTGTGTCTTGTTTTGGTCCATACCAGCACGTCTCAAAATAAGGAACTGTATGTATGATGCGCCTAAACATTATGAACACGTGTTTAATAGCGCATTCCCCTCTCTTTGGAACGTACTACAGCAATGAGTCTGCCTTGTATGGGTTCGACGAGTCTTTGGTAGGCTTCCAGAGGTACTGGCATTAGACGCCTATGCACAAGTCGCTAAATGGTTTGTGGTACCGTATCTGGCGACCGGTAACATCCAAAATGTTTTACGTTGGGCTCTGGTCAAGTAAACCTGGTTTCCAGTTAATTTTTGGCATTCAAGGAACTTGGTAGTATAAGGGTCGCTTACTATTGAAATTCAAGAAAAGTGGTGTAAGCTCTGTTTTCATTCGATGTGTCATACTTCATGTTGGTGTGTTGGATATTTCTCAAAACTTGGTTTTCAATAGTCGCCATGATACGCCACAGAGGTTCTTAGTACAAGCGATGCGATCGGAGGTTGCTAGCTGCATTGTCGTTGCTGTGGAAGTCTAATAGAACTAGTGAGTGATTCGGGCGTTGGTCATGCTTCTGAGCGGTCTGGAAATAGGTTTTAGAGGAGACAGATAAAGACACGGAATGTTAAATTTTGGAAATACGAATTGGTAAAGACTAGTTACAGAAGCGAAGATTTTCAGATACTGCTGTTGCGGCACTGCTTGATTGCGCATAATTTATGGTCCGCTGGAAAAAATGAGTGTTTCAGTAGGAGTTCTCTTTATTCATTTCAGTAACTTAGTTTCATTGTTCCTATGCGATCAAGTAAAATTTTCCGTTCACATGGTTTGCACTCAGAAGTTATGAGTTTACCACTCCTTTATCAGTTAAGTAATTAATCTCACAGCAGACTCGTATTTTTCAATAACATGTTATTTTAGCAAAAATTTTAGTAATTAGTTGTTATGAAAATAAAAATGCCATTTCTTGCTGCACTGTATTTTATTTCTCACAGAGGCGTTTCGCCTTTTTTCACCTTAAGGTACCATTAGTGGACTACAGAATGATACTGTTTTCTTTTTATATGTATTATTTGTGGTTTATAAAACAGTTCGAGACTCGTTTTTTATGTAAATAGGTGATCACTTACAGTTATTTGCGTTTTAAGTTAGCATCTGCGTTTCCTGTCATTTGTTTACATCTTGGAGGTTGCACTACAAAAAAATGGTTCAAATGGCTCAGAGCACTATGGGACTTAACTTCTGAGGTCATCAGTCCCCTAGAACTTAGAACTACTTAAAGCTAACTAACCTAATGACATCACACACATCCATGCCCGAGGGAGGACTCGAACCACCGGCGGGTGGGGCCGCGCATTCCGTGACATGGCACCTCAAACCGCGCGCCCACAACGCGCGGCGGTTGCACTACAGCTCTGTTTATGAGACATAAACATATTTTCATGTTCCGAACATTTTTCTGCACACTTTCCGTCTCGTGTGCCCTTATTGTTGTGATGCACTATCAGTCTTTTGTCACTAATTATAGATACTTGACCGAAAACTGTGTAACTGCTTTCACTTCAGTGTGTGTCCCATCCTGTTTGGTTTGTTTGCGTACATGTTGCCGGACCGACAAAGTATACGCCGAAAATTAACATCTATTCAGATCTGTTTTGTTTGCATCTCTCTCTCTCTCTCTCTCTCTCTCTCTCTCTCTCTCTCTCTCTCTCTCTGTGTGTGTGTGTGTGTGTGTGTGTGTGTGTGTGTGTGTGTGAGAGAGAGAGAGAGAGACTTGATATGCATGGAATCTTTCTTTTTCTTTTTTTTTCTAAAAAAAATATTTCTGTGGTTATTGCGCAGTATGACCACACAAACCAACTCATCATTGTAACTGTCAAAGAATGGGTCTCATGATTCACAGTACAGTTGTTTAAAAAAGCTTACTTTCTTTTCAGTCATTTAATATGTTTAAATTATACGAACGTCTCCTCACGAATGTGTGTTTATTTTCTGTTTAAGTGTGGCGCCGTACTGCTCTAAGTGGAACACACTGTGTGAGATTGAAGAATGATGAGTTTATAATACACTCCTGGAAATGGAAAAAAGAACACATTGACACCGGTTTGTCAGACCCACCATACTTGCTCCGGACACTGCGAGAGGGCTGTACAAGCAATGATCACACGCACGGCACAGCGGACACACCAGGAACCGCGGTGTTGGCCGTCGAATGGCGCTAGCTGCGCAGCATTTGTGCACCGCCGCCGTCAGTGTCAGCCAGTTTGCCGTGGCATACGGAGCTCCATCGCAGTCTTTAACACTGGTAGCATGCCGCGACAGCGTGGACGTGAACCGTATGTGCAGTTGACGGACTTTGAGCGAGGGCGTATAGTGGGCATGCGGGAGCCCGGGTGGACGTACCGCCGAATTGCTCAACACGTGGGGCGTGAGGTCTCCACAGTACATCGATGTTGTCGCCAGTGGTCGGCGGAAGGTGCACGTGCCCGTCGACCTGGGACCGGACCGCAGCGACGCACGGATGCACGCCAAGACCGTAGGATCCTACGCAGTGCCGTAGGGGACCGCACCGCCACTTCCCAGCAAATTAGGGACACTGTTGCTCCTGGGGTATCGGCGAGGACCATTCGCAACCGTCTCCATGAAGCTGGGCTACGGTCCCGCACACCGTTAGGCCGTCTTCCGCTCACGCCCCAACATCGTGCAGCCCGCCTCCAGTGGTGTCGCGACAGGCGTGAATGGAGAGACGAATGGAGACGTGTCGTCTTCTGCGATGAGAGTCGCTTCTGCCTTGGTGCCAATCATGGTCGTATGCGTGTTTGGCGCCGTGCAGGTGAGCGCCACAATTAGGACTGCATACGACCGAGGCACACAGGGCCAACACCCGGCATCATGGTGTGGGGAGCGATCTCCTACACTGGCCGTACACCACTGGTGATCGTCGAGGGGACACTGAATAGTGCACGGTACATCCAAACCGTCATCGAACCCATCGTTCTACCATTCCTAGACCGGCAAGGGAACTTGCTGTTCCAACAGGACAATGCACGTCCGCATGTATCCCGTGCCACCCAACGTGCTCTAGAAGGTGTAAGTCAACTACCCTGGCCAGCAAGATCTCCGGATGTGTCCCCCATTGAGCATGTTTGGGACTGGATGAAGCGTCGTCTCACGCGGTCTGCACGTCCAGCACGAACGCTGGTCCAACTGAGGCGCCAGGTGGAAATGGCATGGCAAGCCGTTCCACAGGACTACATCCAGCATCTCTACGATCGTCTCCATGGGAGAATAGCAGCCTGCACTGCTGCGAAAGGTGGATATACACTGTACTAGTGCCGACATTGTGCATGCTCTGTTGCCTGTGTCTATGTGCCTGTGGTTCTGTCAGTGTGATCATGTGATGTATCTGACCCCAGGAATGTGTCAATAAAGTTTCCCCTTCGTGGGACAATGAATTCACGGTGTTCTTATTTCAATTTCCAGGAGTGTAGTTGCATGTCCTTGCATTGCACTACACAAGGCCCCTCTGGTTTTTCCTTTAGCTAGTTTGCTGCCGATCTGTACAGTATTTCTTTTATGTTCAACATTTCCATTGCCACAGGTAACCTATGAAAATATGTTAGGGCTAATTTTCAAAATTATTATCAAGTTCACATTAGATGACATGTATTCACATTCTATTTCACGAGCAGATAGATAATTCTTCATTGCAGTTCTTCATTTGCCTGTGTATCATTTAGAGCTGGAAATATTTTTAGTCAGTTTGCGCTCGTAAATTCATAGGCTATTTTCACAGGAACATTTTGGCTCTTTATTAATTGTGAATTAGTTTTGTAAATTCACTGCATTACGTAATAGAGAATTACTGTGGATCATTTTTTCAGGTTACTGGTTGGTTTCCTAATTAATTTGGTAGAAGGTACTGTAATACAGATACACAACTATGGAATATGAGATAATCTGGTGATTCTTTTTCAAGATATAGAGCTTCGTATTTACATCATTGCTTTGGTCAGGAAGACAATGCAGGCACACGAAGCTTAAGACAGCTGATCAGTTGAGTTTTAATTTACAATCTTAAACACTGAAAAGTTGAAAGGTACATAGGTGTTCCCCAGTAACGCTCAAGTCGTCCACAGCCTGCAGGGTACCTCCCATTACCACCACTGGTCCTGTGGAAGCCCAAGAGAATGCCTCCACGGCATGACTCTGCCACCACTCGCTTGGGTCCGTGGAGCGGTGGATGTTTCAAGCAGTGGTTTGACGGACCGTTCCGGTCACACCGAACTACAGTAATTAAAAAAAAAAGATTTATACGACCAGGAGATACATTTCCATTAATCCTTGGACCAATATCTGTGAACACGCTCCCACTGCAATCGTGATTGTCGTTGAGCCAGCATTGGAATACATGTGTGTCGTCTTCTGAAGACCTTCATGATCAGTAATATGCGCTGATAGATGTACTCCGAAAACTTGAAGCTGCACAAGCACTGCACTATTTCATCAGATGCGTCTCAGGTTTGCAGGCTATCCTGCTTTAAAGAGGGGTAAGCCTCCGCTGTACTCTTTCTAAGATGAGGTGTCTTAGCCGCGCGGTTTGAGACGTCATTTCACGTATGGCGCGCCCCTCCCGCCGGAACTTCGAGTCCTCCCTCGAGCATGGGTGTGTCTGTTGTTCTTAGCATAAGTTAGTTTAAGTAGCGTAGGGACCGATGACCTCAGTAGTTAGCTCCCTTAGGAATTCACACACATTTTAACATTTTTTGAAGAGGTGTGGACGTTCAACACTTGCTAGCCTCCTGTTGGTTTCACTCTCCCTTAACCACTTTACGTACAGGTCGTCACTGTAGTACGATAACAGCGGATCAGCCTCGTCATTTCACATATTCTCGTTCCCGGTCTCGAGGCCGTAACAATCAGTCACCTATCTCAGTGGATGTCCACATTTCCTGCCCGTATCATTTGTGGTAAGACATCGGGGTATAACTTACATGACACTACAGAGAGCAGCACAGAATAAAAACTGTAGGAGAAGAGAGTGATTGGAATACATCCGGCAAATATTTGAGGATGTAGGTTGCAAGTACTACGCTGAGACGAAAAGTTTGGCGCATGAGCTGAATTCGTGGCGGACTGCATGAAAACAGTCGGAAGCTTGATGGCTCAACCAAAAAATTCGTCTACAAACACTCCTGTTGGAGGAACATCAGCAGCTGAGCTTCAGTTGTACTGTTCTTTTATTATCACACGACTGGTTTCGGGCTCGTATAAGCCCATCTTGAGGTGTCGTAACTTGCCGCTGTGGCCCCCGAGCGCCGCGGTGGACGTCTATTATGCGCGCTGTGCTAGCTGTAAGCGCAGAACTCTCTCTTCTGCGCTCATAGCTAGCACACCGCGCCTAGCAGACGTCCACCGCGGCGCTCGGGGGCCACAGCACCAAGTTACGACACCTGAAGATGGGCTTATACGAGCCCTAAACCAGTCATGTGATAATAAAACAACTTTACAACTGAAGCGGTATATTCAACCTCTGGGAAAAAAGTCGTCGTTGTAACGACTCACCTTTCGCCTCTGCCCTGCTTGTAGTGCTTCCGACTTGACGACTTCTAGTGTGTATGCGTGTGTGCGTGCGTGCGTGCGTGGGCGCGCGCGCGCTTGCGTATGCGGGTGTGAGCCGATTGCTGGGAGTGTTCATTGTGTTTTAAAGTAACATGGTGGCTTGCACATTCCCAAATTTTTTTTACGATTTTGTAGTAGTACGTGAGTGACAGTTTCAGTTACTGCTACATTTTCTTATATCGTCAGGTAAGAGTCTTTTATCTTGCAACTGTTACACTACGAGATATTAAAGCAGTGAGTTGACATGTTTTGTCGGATTCTTCCAGACATGTTGTACGTCGCTGATAACCAATATGCTGAGCTCCCTAAATCCAAACAATAATAATAATAATAACTTTCATCGCATTAACCGTAGCTATGTCGAGGCATTTGCCATAATGCACATTACTAAAGATGTGGGGCCAGAGCTGCTGTACTTTGTTCCCACTCTGAAAAAAAAAAATAGGAAACAGAATCCTATAACTCTTGATGAATAGTACTAACAACATGCAATTTAGAGGTAATGAGTTTCAGTACTGTTCAGAGCCTGAAAATATCTCTTAGCACACTTTTAACAACAGCAACAGACTTTCAGTAACATGTATTACTGACTTGATGACTTCCACAGAAATAAATAAAAATGCAACTTTCGTTCATTATTTTTGACTTATTCCACAGACATAATATTCAAATCGTTACTGGTGTGTAAGTAAGCATCTTTGCAAGGAAATGTTGAATATGTAACTCACTGAGCAAAGTGAAATCTACTGCTGATACTAAATTTTTGAGTTAAGTTTAATTGAATATTTAATACTATTATTAAATCTGCTAGGAGATTAATAAATACCTTTCTACTAAATTTTAAAATATTTAGTAACTGCCTAGATAACAATTTATTTTAAAAAGAGTGGGCATAAAGTACTCACCTTGGTATTGGAGAAGTTAAACGGAGAAGGTGAGAGAACATACAATGTAAAGGAAGGCACAGAATAAAATATTTCCAATATGTAACTGAGGTACTTGCGTAAAAGTACTACATTAAGGTATTCTGCCTGAATGTTCCAATATTGTTATGTGAGTATCATAACCTATACGAACAGTTCCCTAAACTCAAATCGTAAAAATAACTTCCATGGCATCAAAGACAGCCATTGAGAGAAGACAATGTAACGAAATTTAGAGGTTAAAATATTTGCAGCAAATAATTGAGGATACTGGGTGTATGATCTGCCTTGAGATTGGCACAGGACACGAAGTTTCTGTGAGTCGCATCAAAATTATCAGGAGAAATTTGTTAAAATAAACATTCACGAACCCCGCTTACAATGGTATGTGAATAGTTTGGGGCACTGACATTATTTCCGAGGTCTTAGTTTACATATGGACGTAGCGATGTTTCCATTTAAGGTTACAAATATTACGTGAAATGTTTTGAGGACGACGATTGTATCGCATATTCATGAAAAAATTATTTAAAAAAATTGTTCACATTGCTTTAAGGGATTTAACACCTGAGATCATCAGTCCCCTAGACTTAGAACTACTTAAATCTAACTAACCTAAGGATATCATACACATCCATGCCCGAGGCAGGATTCAAGCCTGCGACTGTAGCAGCATCGCTTCCGGACTGAAGCGCCTAGAACCACTCAGTTATTAAAAAGTGATCGAAGGAATAGGAAATACGAAGGGTGCTCGGTAAGTAATGCAATACTTGTTTTTCTAACAATAGATTGGTTTTTTTCAGGATTGCAATGTAGCATATTATTCTCTTCTCTGTTGGCTACAAAAACCTGTTTTCCAAAGTAACCTCTCTTAAATGCGACGATCTTACGTCACCCTACTGGAAGGGCCGGTAGGCCTCTACACTTTGACTTCGGCGTCAGCGACTTTCTGCATAAATAACCTCCCCATCATCCAAGTACTGCTTCCCACTGCGTGCTTCCTATAACGGGCCAAACGAAACTAGGTGCGATATCCAGGCTGTAGGGTGCATGAAGGATCTGATTTCATCCATTAGAAATGGTTCTGAAAGCTTGCGACTGTGAAAACAATAGGTTTGTTTATAATTAAATGATCTGCTACCAGTCACGATTTTCTTTATTTTATTTTTTGCACGTCGCGTTTCGGGAAATGATTTCCACTTTCAAGTGCATTTTTTTTTTTTTCCATACTCCGCAAGCCACCTGACGGTGTGTGGCGGAAGGTACCTTCAGTACCTCTATCGTTTCTCCCTTCTATTCCAGTCTCGTATTGTTCGTGGAAAGAAGGATTGTCGGTATGCCTCTGTGTGGGCTCTAATCTCTCTGATTTTATCCTCATGGTCTCTTCGCGAGATATACGTAGGAGGGAGCAATATACTGCTTGACTCTTCGGTGAAGGTATGTTCTCGAAACTTTGACAAAAGCCCGTACCGAGCTACTGAGCGTCTCTCCTGCAGGGTCTTCCACTGGAGTTTATCTATCATCTCCGTAACGCTTTCGCGATTACTAAATGATCCTGTAACGAAGCGCGCTGCTCTCCGTTGGATCTTCTCTATGTCTTGTATCAACCCTATCTGGTACGGATCCCACACTGCTGAGCAGTATTCAAGCAGTGGGCGAACAAGCGTACTGTAACCTACTTCCTTTGTTTTCGGATTGCATTTCCTTAGGATTCTTCCAATGAATCTCAGTCTGGCATCTGCTTTACCGACAATCAACATTATATGATCATTCCATTTTAAATCACTCCTAATGCGTACTCCCAGATAATTTATGGTATTAACTGCTTCCAGTTGCTGACCTGCTATTTTGTAGCTAAATGATAAAGGATCTATCTTTCTGTGTATCCGCAGCACATTACACTTGTCTACATTGAGATTCAGTTGCCATTCCCTGCACCATGCGTCAATTCGCTGCAGATCCTCCTGCATTTCAGTACAATTTTCCATTGTTACAACCTCTCGATACAGCACAGCAATATCTGCAAAAAGCCTCAGTGAACTTCCGATGTCATCCACCAGGTCATTTATGTATACTGTGAATAGCAACGGTGCTATGACACTCCCCTGCGGCACACCAGAAATCACTCTTACTTCGGAAGACTTCTCTCCATTGAGAATGGTATGCTGCGTCCTGTTATCTAGGAACTCCTCAATTCAATCAGACAATTGGTCTGATAGTCCATATGCTCTTACTTTGTTCATTAAACGACTGTGGGGAACTGTATCGAACGCCTTGCGGAAGTCAAGAAACACGGCATCTACCTGTGAACCCGTGTCTATGGCCCTCTGAGTCTCGTGGACGAATAGCGCGAGCTGGGTTTCACATGACCGTCTTTTTTGAAACCCATGCTGATTCCTACAGAGTAGATTTCTAGTCTCCAGAAAAGTCATCATACTCGAACACAATACGTGTTCCAAAATTCTACAACTGATCGACGTTAGAGATATAGGTCTATAGTTCTGCACATCTGTTCGACGTCCCTTCTTGAAAACGGGGATGATCTGTGCCCTTTTCAAATCATTTGGAACGCTACGCTCTTCTAGAGACCTACGGTACACCGCTGCAAGAAGGGGGGCAAGTTCCTTCGCGTACTCTGTGTAAAATTGAACTGGTATCCCATCAGGTCCAGAGGCCTTTCCTCTTTTGAGCGATTTTAATTGCTTCTCTATCCCTCTGTCGTCTATTTCGATATCTACCATTTTGTCATCTGTGCGACAATCTAGAGAAGGAACTACAGTGCAATCTTCCTCTGTGAAACAACTTTGGAAAAAGACATTTAGTATCTCGGCCTTTAGTCTGTCATCCTCTGTTTCAGTACCATTTTGGTCACAGAGTGTCTGGACATTTTGTTTTGATCCACCTACCGCTTTGACATAAGACCAAAATTTCTTAGGATTTTCTACCAAGTCAGTACATAGAACTTTACTTTCGAATTCATTGAACGCCTCTCGCATAGCTCTCTTCACACTACATTTCGCTTCGCGTAATTTTTGTTTGTCTGCAAGGCTTTGGCTATGTTTATGTTGGCTGTGAAGTTCCCTTTGCTTCCGCAGCAGTTTTCTAACTCGGTTGTTGAACCACGGTGGCTCTTTTCCATCTCTTACGATCTTGCTTGGCACAAACTCATCTAACGCATATTGTACGATGGTTTTGAACTTTGTCCACTGATCCTCAACACTATCAGTACTTGAGACAAAACTTTTGTGTTGAGCCAACAGGTACTCTGAAATCTGCTTTTTGTCACTTTTTCTAAACAGAAAAATCTTCCTACCCTTTTTTGAGTTTCGTATGTCATTCTTGTGTGATGTTGTCGATGTGTGAGATTTCGCTTTATTTTGCTGACTCTACTGCAATGTATGAGGAAACACGCGATTTTTAGTTGGTTCTCGATCTTTTTGTGAAGTTAGTAGCGAAATTTAGAAGAATTTGTATAATTTACTTATGGTCCATTCCTGGCATGTGACCTTTTATATTCACAAAATGATCGGCAAACAACTAAAACTCACGTGTTTTCTTGTATATTGCAGTAAAGTCAACAAAATTAAGTAGAATCTCACACATCGACAACATCACATAGGAATGACATAAGAATCACAAATAACGCACTTTAATGGGGATCATTTCCCGAAACGCGTCATTCAAAAAATAAAATAAAGTTCATCGTGACTGGTAGTATGTGAGTTATTTATAAATGAACCTATAGTCGATGAACAGTCTCAGTTTTTGAACTCATCTCGGAAGCGCAGACTAGTTGAGGCCTTGCGTTGTCAGTTGGTTTGCACTTTTGCACTTCGTTTCTTCAAGTACAGAATAGCCCCTTCACAGTCCCAGAAGACCGTCGTCATGACATTACCGGCTGAGGCCGCTGCTTTGAACTCTTTCTTGAGTGGAAAGGTGGTCATGGCACGATTCCATGGAATGCCGTCTTGTTTCCGGCGGGTACTGACGAACGCATGTCTTATCGCTTGTGAAGACATTCAGCTGTGAATTGTTACGAATAGTCTCGTATCGCACAAGAACCGCACGGAAGGTCTTTCGTTGGTCTTTACGGTCACCCGTTAGACTGCTGGAACTCAGCGGCCGCACACCTTTGAGTAGCTCAACTAGTGGACAAGTGTATCAGAACTACCAAGAGAAACGGCCAGTGGGGCAGCGAGGTGTTTGTTTATTGCCGATCACTTCATATGGGAGTGCCGCACGTTACAACGCTCCAGGTACGACAGGTGTGTCCGGCTGGCTGGCAAGACGCAGATCACCCAACATTTTTCTTACCAGGTCTCCGTAGACATTCTGCAAGCAACTATGAGTATCTGCGACGCTCTGGTTTCCGTGAAAACAAACTCAATGATAGCTCTCTGATTAGAACACTACTCCATCGCAGACGCCATTTTGAATTACACACTACTGGCCATTAAAATTCCTACACCAGGAAGATGACGTGCTACAGAAGCGAAATTAAACCGACAGGAAGAAGATGCTGTGATATGCAACTGATTAGCTTTTCAGACCATTCGCCGGTGGCGACACCTACAACGTGGTGACTTGAGGAAAGTTTCCAACCGATTTCTCATACATAAACAGCAGTTGACCGGCGTTGCCTTGTGAAACATTGTCGTTATGCCTCGTGTAAGGAGGAGAAATACGTGCCATCACGTTTCCGACTTTGATGAAGGTGGGATTGTAGCCTACCGCGATTGCGGTTTATCGTATGGCGGCATTGCTGCTCGCGTTGGTCGAGATCCAGTGACTGTTAGCAGAATATTGAATTGTTGGGTTCAGGAGGGTAATACGGAACGCCGTGCTGGATCCCAAAGGCCTCGTATCACTAGCAGTCGAGATGACAGGCATCTTATCCGCATGTCTGTGACGGATCGTTAAGCCACGTCTCGATCCCTGAGACAACAGATGTTGAAATTTGTTAGACAACAACCATCTGCACGAACAGTTCGACGACGTTTGCAGCAGCATGGACTATCAGCTCGAAGACCGTGGCTGCGGTTACCCTTGACGCTGCATCACAGACACGAGCGCTTCCGATGGTGTATTCAACGACAAACCTGGGTGCACGAATGGCAAAACGTCATTCTCGCGATGAATACAGGCTCTGTTTACAGCATAATGATGGTCGCATCCGTGTTTTTGGGAGACACCGTGGTGAACGCACATTTAAAGCGTGTATTCGTCATCGCCATACTGGCATATCACCCGGCGTGATGGTATGGGATGCCATTGGTTACACGTCTCGGTCACCTCTTGTTCACGTTGACGGCACTTTGAACAGTGGATTTTACGTTTCAGATGAGTTACGACCCGTGGCTCTACCCTTCTATCGATCCCTGCGAAACCCTACATTTCAGTACGATAATGCACGACCGCATGTTGCAGGTCCTGTACGGGTCTTTCTGGATACAGAAAATGTTTGACTGCTGCCCTGGCGAGCACATTCTCCAGCTCTCTTACCAACTGAAAACGTCTGGTCAATGGTGGACGAACAACTGGCTCGTCACAATACGCCAGTCACTACTCTTGATGAACTGTGGTATCGAATTGAAGCTGCATTGGCAGCTGTACCTGTACACGCCCTAGCTCTGTTTAACTCAGTACCTAGGCGTATCTAGGCCGTTATTACGGCCATAGGTGGTTGTTCTGGGTACTAATTTTTCAGGATCTATACACCCAAATTTCGTGAAAATGTAATCACATGTCAGGTCTAGTACCAATGAATACCCGTTTGTATTCTGCATTTCTTCTTGTTGTAGCAATTTTAGTGGCCATTGTTGTACGTATATTGACGTAACCTATCAAAACTTCATGGAACTGTAGGGACTGAAGCGGGAATATTCCACGATGTTCGATAACAAATGCCACATTCCTTTCAGCCGAATTCGGCTGAGAAGAAAACTGTGTTGCGTTACCTATTGGTAGCTTCTCTTAACTGCTGCAAAAAATTGAAGATACTCGGTGTATGCACTTCTGTGAGACTGGCAGAGGACGCGATGTCTTTGTTGATCGTATCAAACTAACAAAAAAAATTTTATAAGAAAGGTAAACATTCCCAAAATTCTCTCACAATAGGTATGATGTTAATGAATACTATGGAATGATTTAGAGGTCTCCAATTATTCACGATGTCTTAGTCTCCATACACTCCTGGAAATTGAAATAAGAACACCGTGAATTCATTGTCCCAGGAAGGGGAAACTTTATTGACACATTCCTGGGGTCAGATACGTCACATGATCACACTGACAGAACCACAGGCACATAGACACAGGCAACAGAGCATGCACAATGTCGGCACTAGTACAGTGTATATCCACCTTTCGCAGCAATGCAGGCTGCTATTCTCCCATGGAGACGATCGTAGAGATGCTGGATGTAGTCCTGTGGAACGGCTTGCCATGCCATTTCCACCTGGCGCCTCAGTTGGACCAGCGTTCGTGCTGGACGTGCAGACCGCGTGAGACGGCGCTTCATCCAGTCACAAACATGCTCAATGGGGGACAGATCCGGAGATCTTGCTGGCCAGGGTAGTTGACTTACACCTTCTAGAGCACGTTGGGTGGCACGGGATACATGCGGACATGCATTGTCCTGTTGGAACAGCAAGTTCCCTTGCCGGTCTAGGAATGGTAGAACGATGGGTTCGATGACGGTTTGGATGTACCGTGCACTATTCAGTGTCCCCTCGACGATCACCAGTGGTGTACGGCCAGTGTAGGAGATCGCTCCCCACACCATGATGCCGGGTGTTGGCCCTGTGTGCCTCGGTCGTATGCAGTCCTAATTGTGGCGCTCACCAGCACGGCGCCAAACACGCATACGACCATCATTGGCACCAAGGCAGAAGCGACTCTCATCGCTGAAGACGACACGTCTCCATTCGTCCCTCCATTCACGGCTGTCGCGACGCCACTGGAGGCGGGCTGCACGATGTTGGGGCGTGAGCGGAAGACGGCCTAACGGTGTGCAGGACCGTAGCCCAGCTTCATGGAGACGGTTGCGAATGGTCCTCGCCGATACCCCAGGAGCAACAGTGCCCCTAATTTGCTGGGAAGTGGCGGTGCGGTCCCCTACGGCACTGCGTAGGATCCTACGGTCTTGGCGTGCATCCGTGCGTCGCTGCGGTCCGGTCCCAGGTCGACGGGCACGTGCACCTTTCGCCGACCACTGGCGACAACATCGATGTACTGTGGAGACCTCACGCCCCACGTGTTGAGCAATTCGGCGGTACGTCCACCCGGCCTCCCGCATGCCCACTATACGCCCTCGCTCAAAGTCCGTCAACTGCACATGCGGTTCACGTCCACGCTGTCGCGGCATGCTACCAGTGTTAAAGACTGCGATGGAGCTCCGTATGCCACGGCAAACCGGCTGACACTGACGGAGGCGGTGCACAAATGCTGCGCAGCTAGCGCCATTCGACGGCCAACACCGCGGTTCCTGGTGTGTCCGCTGTGCCGTGCGTGTGATCATTGCTTGTACAGCCCTCTCGCAGTGTCCGGAGCAAGTATGGTGGGTCTGACACACCGGTGTCAATGTGTTCTTTTTTCCATTTCCAGGAGTGTATGTACAGTCATGCTCTAAAGTATCCGAACGACCTGAATTGCATTTCGACTGATTCGCATGCAGCCCACATAACGCAGCTGTCTAACAAGTCCTCTAATCGCTCCTTGGTACAGTCGTTTGACTATTGAGAATCGTTCCAACAAGTCACCACTAGAAAACACTGCTCTGTATCGCAATAACTCAAGATGTAAAGTAATACTACGATACTACAAATATAATGGAACCCCTTATCACCGATAAGACTGTCCTTAAGGCTTGTAATCTCATATTTATGATAATAAATGACATAACTGAAATGTTAACACTCTCATTATTACGTCAGATAGGTAATGCACGTAGGAAGTTCGTCGTATTCATGATTTCCTCTTCAAAGTAACATAACGTACTTATTATTCAACACAAAATGACATCAAAAATTTAAGTTATTCACGAGCAGCTAGTTGAGAATATGTATGAACATCAAATTACACGACGAACCGTCTCGTTCTGCATATGGATTCAAACCCAGGTCATGCTGACTAAGCAAATATTTCGTGACTGACGGAAACTAACAGCCATTCCTGATTAGGAATTCAGAGAGTGATATACCTCGATTTTAGACAGTATTAGTTAGCAAATATCAACTTTAAATTACATAGCGCAAACATTTATAGCGGACGCGAATTCCTACCCAGCATCTACAGTAACTGTTAACGAACTACGAGAGAAGTTAAATATTGCTACTTAACAAGTAACTTATTTGAAATGCCGTGAGGTAAAGCTTTGTGTGGGACAGGGATTCGAACTCAGAACCTAATCGCATAGATATCGAAGCACAATCAACTGTGGCATATCGCATTTTCTCTGCAGTAGCTAGATGTTTAACTGAAATGACGAGACGAAACATTAATTTTTTCCTTCCCAGGTGTACAACCCGTCACCTATCGCCGTTCCATTCTAGAGAAGACGAACGACAAATATGGGATTGTTGCCCCACCGACGACATGTGAGCATGTTTGAACTAGAAATAATATGACGAAGAGTTCAGTGCTGACTGGGAATAGAGCTCCACACATATCGTTGTTGACTACTCACAAAGAGACGTCAGCTACCGAATTTTATCCACCAGCAGCTCGGAATAACATCTTGAACTTACAGTGATCTGGCAAATAGTTCTGTCTCACTGGGAGTCAAAAACGTCAAATATCGTTAGTGTTGACAACGAATGAAAACACATTAAAAATCGAAATTATTATCCAAAAGCAGGTAGGTGTTCTCAAGATAGATCTTGATAATGCATAATGAAATCTTTATTGCCGGGCTAGGATTCGAACCCATTCACGCGCAATATGTGGAGATGTTGAGGAATCTGCAGTTTAGAACAAACAACAAATTGTAGCAGAGCTGTATTGTCACGAAGGGATCAAATTCCGCCTTCAGGGCGGTCTGAGTTTCATTCTTAGTTCAGAACCAATTTTATCGACATACAGAAGCTCAGATAAAAGATGGAATAAGTGTCCTGTGAGCCTACGTAGAGTTTGTTTCGTCACTAGAAATAAGTAACTAGTATAAGAAAGGTTAGTGGTGATAGAGTTTCTACATGTCGCCACTCCAGACTTTATTGTGGCACAACCTAAATTCTACTTGGTAGAGGAGGAATATCATTTTTCATGTGAATTTCAGACCACAATGCCATTATATCTTCTTCACTTGGTGTAGCCAGAAGAGAATCGAATCTGACTCTTCCTATCTAAAATCACTAACCGAAGTTGGATTCGAACCCAGACCATAGACATATGAACCTATCATCAGAGCAACAGACCACCAAATCCTCTTGAGAGTGGCTCAATTTTCTATCATAACCCCGTTGTGCCACACTGGCTGAGAATTCTGACACACAGGCTCCCTGTATCAATTTGCAGCATGTTCAGTAAATTCTTTTAGTTTGTCGACCGAATCACCATGAACTAGCTGCCTCGGCTACCCAGTGCATACATGCAATTTCATTTGTTATCACCAAAATTAACTCACGTAACTGCCACCAACACAGAACTGCCAAAAGTGTACGATGCAAACATTTAAATAGGAAGTGTTTCTTTCCACTTGAGCTACTCTATTGCGCTGTCTGTTTGTTGAAAACGTCGTGCAGTGCAAAAGAAAAGGTATAACTGTTTGTCTCTCATAAGTGTTGACCTGGCCAAATGCATTATCCCACAGCACTGTGGAATGCAGAACTTCTGGACGATTTGTTGTTGACTTCTGGAGCTATTGTAGATACGTGTCAGCTAGTAGTGTAATGGTAAGAATCGCGCTCGGTAGGTAAGATGTCGCGAGTTCGATTACATTCACTGCTATATGTTTAAAACACAATTCTGCTGTCTGCTAAAGTTATCAATCTAATGGAACTTTTATCATAATTCCTTTCAGTTCTCAACCAAAAAGAGTCCTACGTGGAAAAAGGGCTAACTTCTGCGACATTTTGCCCATTTCAGGTTTAACAGACAGCCAGACAGTAGATGCATCTCGAAACTTTTGTACTATGTATGGGTAGAGCGCATAGTGCCAAAATACGTCGGAAAAGTATTTTCTACATTAGCTGTCGTCTGGTAGTGGCACTTTATTCTTCTTCAATTCTTGTTTGAGAGCTTTGAATCAGAATAAGTTTTCTACATGCATGTAATCAATAAACCGCATGTGCATTTTCAGACTGTTATAGATAACATCAGAGAATTCACATATATCGTTGATGATTAATTTCTCTCTCATGTTTACTATGGTGTTTGTTGTGACTTTGCAAGACAACCAAGCCACTCTGAGGAAGCCGAAAGGCACGCGGTTAAGCTCACGCAGGTTGGCGTGAGGTCTGGAACAATTAAGGGAATTTATAGTAGCAAAGAATGTAAGTGACTACTGGAATACTTAACTTTAATTCATAATTGGTGAACATCGGTCTGACGGTACATGCATCACAAGATAAATAGCAAATGATAATGGCGCCTTGCTAGGTCGTTGCAAATGACGTAGCTGAAGGCTATGCTAACTATTGTCTCGGAAAATGAGAGCGTAATTTGTCAGTCAACCATCGCTAGCAAAGTAGGCTGTACAACTGGGGCGAGTGCTAGGAAGTCTCTCTAGACCTGCCGTGTGGCGGCGCTCGGTCTGCAATCAGTGATAGTGGCGACACACGGGTCCGACGTAACTAACGCACCGCGGCCGATATACAGGCTACCACCTAGCAAGTGTGGTGTCTGGCGGAGACACCACAGTTTTAACAACACTAAAGAAAACGTTACGAAAATTATGAACTGTATCATAAAAAATGAAATAAAACTACCACCATAACCTTACGACGAATGTCTGTTTTTTATAAAACTGAGCATCTGTACACAAGCGTGCCTGTATCGTCACGAATTGGTAAAATACTACTCACTTAGATTTTGATTGGGTTTGTGTTTAATTGGTATGCTGTGTCATAATCAAGATGTATGCAAATGTGGAATTTCATAAATAAAGTATGTATTCCTAGAAACCCAAAATTTGCTTGTCAGCAGCAAAAAGAGCAGTTACCTGTTTTGCAGCATTGTAAGATTTTCACTATGAGCCGAAGGTTTTTTCTTGAGATTTCCTTAGCGATGTTTAATCTCACTGCTTGTAGCTCTTTCACAGAAGGGATAAAAACGTTACACTCAGTGATACTGGAACTGCGAACCATAACAGAGGTTTTTTCACAGGTCGGCACGTTACCACAGAGCTGACGAAGTATGTGTTTTAGCTTCCTCGTACGAAATCAATAGTGGCTAGAACTCGTAAACCGCTATTTGAAGGACGAGGTTAGTTGCGATTTCCACGTGCAAAGACTTTCCTTGGCTGAAAACCGTAAATTTCCAATCTTTTGTTACACCTCAAGCGATAATAACTCAGATTATTCAATGGAAATGACAGGTAAAATCAAGTGAACTTTGAGGCTTAATTCCAAGCACACCTGGAAGTAATTCGTCGATCACTGAGTAGCCAAACATACATTGCCTTGTTGCCAAATGTCAGTTACAATACCAGCAGGAAGAAGACGAACCGATGTGATCTTACAGCGGGCTGGGAAGTGACCATAGCTGGTGTCTCCAAGTCGCGGCTGCTACGGCCTGGAATACGTAATGCGTCTGATTCGCATTTCTGTAACTAGGTTTAGGGACTGGAGCGTAGTTACTAATAATACTCAAAACTGACTCCAAACTAAGCATCAAAAATCAGTAACTCTCATAGTTTTTTATATATCTTTCGTAAGTGTACCCAAAACTAAGAAACTAATTCACAGACGTTTTCGTGCTTCGCTGATAGTCGAGCACAACAAACAAATAAAAATAAAAGAAGAATGTGTGTGTGTGTGTGTGTGTGTGTGTGTGTGTGTGTGTCTGTGTGTGTGTGTGTGTGTGTGTGTGTGTCTGTGTGTGTGTGTGTGTGTGTGTGTGTCTGTGTGTGTGTGTGACAGAGAGAGTGAGAGAGAAAGAGAGAGAGAGAGAGATAAAAAAGAGAAAGAGAGAGAGAGAGTAAAAAGTGTATAGAAATTGAATCATGGTATATAAAGAAATCTTTCATTAAAATGACACGTCCCACATCATTACGAAATATCGTATTCATGTTCTATGAAACAAGAATTAATCTAATGTAATTTAATCTGATCATATCATATTGATGACTAGCCATGAAGAGTCATGAATTACCAAAGTTTTAGCCAATACCAGTAACCAAATCTTAACTTGAAAATAAAAGACAAGAACAATAAACTGGTACGTCTGTCAAGACATTTTCGTCCCTGTTAATTAACCACGAAAGATGTCTGATATACCTGTATTCTGAAGTAACAAAGTGTGCATCCATTTAAAGGTGATGTGCATGATAGTTACACAGATACGAACCCAACATGGTTCTTTCCCTGTCTACGGAATCCTTGTCATGTTAATACCAAACATCAGTAATTACTCGTAGATTACATTAAAACTAAAGTAATTGATGAAGACGTTACTTGATTACAAAAACGCTCGGACTTTCTTCGTTTACTTGCGCCTAGAAATAGCTATCGAGTACTGCCAAACCAAAAGGCAAGAGATCTTACTGCCTTCCGATATACGAGGATAGAGGAGGATTCAAAAACCACAAATTAGTGCCGTTAAGACCATTTCTTTAAACATTGTCGTAGCTGAAGGAATTTAGTTTCGTCTTAATTCGTCTCAAGCAGCAATGTTCACAGACATCCCAAATAGGGAAAAGCTCATTATACAGGTACGAAAGTTGTAAAACAAACTTCCCACAGTTTGTGTCGGTTGATCTTTTCGTCTGATAGCACTGCGTCAGTATTTTGTCTATGAGGTATCACAAGTAGTGTTCCTGTAGCTGTGGGAATCATTGGTTGAAAACGAGTTTAAAACCAATGGGTACAGTACTGCTAAATATTCAAAATGATTATCAACCTAAGTCTGAGTTCGTCCGCAAACTGAGGCGAATTTATAATATTGTAGCTAGACTGTGTATCCTTGTCTTCTTTGAGTGCACATTGGAAGGCGTTAACACACACGTATACAATACTATGAACACTTCGAACGCTATAGTTAACGTTGCTCTCATAAACAATTTTTGTTTTTTTTAAATTCTTCTGGGTCCTCAGCGTGCAATAAGTGTTGTAGATACAGTCTTAGAGCAATAAATTGACCGCCGAGTCGTTCACGTAAGGTGGGCAATACAGTTGTGCTCCTCTCAGCATCCTATGTCCGGCAATATGCTCGATCTGACAACATTGTAGACTGCGGCACTACCCAGACGAAGTCTTGACTTCAGTCTTAGTACTTTATTCTTGACTACGAGCGTAATCTTTAGGTAAAACGCGAAACTAGCTAATACGACGTCTGGTAACTAAAAGCACACGTCGACAAAGTTTTATCGCCCCTTTCCTCTCGGTGCTGAAGCTATGAGTGTAATTCAAGCAAATCTAAAATAGATTTCCCTTTTGTGACACTCGTAATAAGAGTTTGATCCAACAACATTTTAGCGAAAGATTTCTTTGCCGACCATCTGCCTCTGAGCACCGCATGCGTCTGAGTTCTCTGGGACCCGTTTACTGCCTACCAGCGGGGGCTGAGGTACTGCATTGTCTCGCCTTTTGCCGACAACGTCTGCTCCACTCCGCACTCTCGACCATGTAAAATGCTTTAAGGATGTTGAGTGGTGACCCATAAAATCTGTCTACGATTTCTGTTTCACTCTTGATAGCAAAGGAGGCACAAAACCGTTTTTATTTGACGATTATTTTATTACATTAGAGTGCAATACATCAATGTGGCACAGAATTAATTTCATTGTTTCTGATCCAGTGCACTACAATTAAAGCGTCACATTCTGTTCTTTTTCCTTTCACGGGAGGTTCCTCAAATAATTTACTATTTTCATGGATTCATATGTGTTAGTCAAGACACAGAGAGTAAATGCAATCTAATGTGTCTGATTTCTTTCTTTATTCTGTATGGTAAATGGATGCAAAAGATTTTCTCAATACCTACCAGAACCTGCTCTATAGCTACTCAAGCAAATTGCTTCTTTTGAGGGCTATACCTTAATTAATGGAGAACTGAACGCTGTTCACAAGTGATGTTTAAAATATTCAATTGGATTTAAGGCGACAAAATTGCCCATATTTGAAGGTACCCAGAGAAAAAGTAAGTTGCTAGAGCCGCCGTTAGCAAATGTCTGCAGGGAGTTCCTAATTGCTACTGTGGAAATTTAGCATAGAGGCCCTATAGTAATCAAGAGGTTCATTTCCTTCATACTTATCACCCTGGCATGTGAGTCTTGAGAACAATATTGAAATTCGTATCGCTGATGGTCGATTCGAATTTCTTCGCTGGTATTGCGAAGCAGCTT
The DNA here is from genome assembly GCF_023864275.1 of Schistocerca cancellata. Lineage (NCBI taxonomy): Eukaryota > Metazoa > Arthropoda > Insecta > Orthoptera > Acrididae > Schistocerca > Schistocerca cancellata. The sequence continues at coordinate 728,505,105 of NC_064628.1, read as the reverse complement.
GGCAGTCAGAAAGCCAAGATCTATGACCATTATCACAACTTACTGAGTCGAGCTACCCGGAGGATTTTAAGTGTAAAGGTTTTCCTCCGATTTCGATACAGAATTTTTTTCTGGAAATTCGCAGTTCCATAAAATATATCAGAAAAAAAACTCGCAAACGCTGGCCCCCTACCACTGTTACAACTGACGACTTATTGAGCCGTTCTGACACGAGACACGGGCGGTACCAGCGGGCTACGTACACACTGCTGCCTGTACGCCACTCCCATCATGGTATTTGTCGCTCAGCCTCATGACGCATCGTGAAAGATAGTAAAAGTTGTCACTTATGTGAAGAATAGCATTTCTTTAGGCAAAAAATTGAATTTTCTCAGTGTCTTAGTTTACATGAGGATTATATAGCACGAGTCATTCAAATGGCAAGGGAATATCAAGTGAATTTAGCGAGTCAGCTCAGTACCATACGCAGAAGTGATTGCACGGTCACAGTGTTGCCTAATGTTTGTAACGATGTTGCCAATTCTCAGCTGTGCTAGGAACAGCTCTGTAGCGGTAAGCGAGGAGAATCCCGTGCTCGTGTCATTGGAGGATATGGAGAGGAGGCGCGGGGTTTGGTTAATATGCAGCGTTTTCTCCTGCCAGTTGTGTCAAACATTCAGGTGTATAATCTTCCATCACGATTATAGTTTCCTACAAAATATATACGAACAAAACACTTACCTTGTTACTTTGTGACAAAAGATTATTTCTGTACAGTAAAAAGTCTTTGGAAATCACCTGTCACAAAAGTAAGATAACAAAAACTTTGCACATCGAAATCGATTGCACCTACGTGCAGTCTTGCGAAGTTTAAATAAATCGTCTTAATGGCACTATATCGTGGTTTGTGAATCATTTACCGGCCGTACACTGCCGCATTTCACTGGTTGGAAGGTAAAACGCTTACTGACAAATTTCACAGAAGGAAAAGGGGGACAAAATTCTCCCACTTGAAGGTCATGTTGTTTTATTTAAATGATTATAAAATCAGTTATAACGAACAGTCAGGCAGTCAGTATAAGCACAATACTGTTGTCTGTGTGATGTTGCACTGCCCAGGGCCTGTAATGATAAACGGTCCGTTTAGGTCAGGCATATTGTATACAGAAGTGGAAGAGAGAGTACCACTAAATTCGAATCCGTATGTATTGCATACACACAGAAATTACTTTTACAGTGTACTTATGGAGCCCAACGAGTGTATAGCGTATTTTCCGGTAAGAAAGAGCACTGGCAAACAGTCTTAGCTACAGTAGGTTACTTAAACTGGTGTCACTCGGAGCTAGAATTTATGGTCAGCGACTAAGTGTAAGGTCAATGAGTCGGATACGAGTTTTACAACTGTGAAATACTTTCCTACATTATAGAAGCGAATATTAAATTTGAACAAATATTGTGAAAATTTGGAACTTGGATAGCTTAGAATGAAAATCTTTTTGTTAATTGCAAAGGAAAATAATTGACTTTCTAAAACATTGTCTGTCATACGCAACTTGAAACAGATCATGTCGACCAAATCATATGGAAGAACTGACAGCGACGTATATCGGAAGGCAGTAAGATCTCTTGCCTTTTGGTTTGGCAGTACTCGATAGCCATTTCTAGGCGCAAGTAAACGAAGAAAGGCAACGTGTTTTTGTTATCAAGTAACGTCTTCATCAATTACTTTAGTTTTAATGTAATCTACGAGTAATTACTGACGTTTGATATTAACATAAAAAGGAATCCGTAGACAGAGAAAGAACCTGTTCTTGGGAAATTACTTCTATAGTGACCAAAAGGCATCAGATGATTTTCAAGTACTGTGTTCCAGCAGCGGTATGAAGAAAATGATAGTAATAATGACGGTAATAATCGAATTTTCCGGAAACTTCACACTTCCAAGTGGATTTTCTCGAACTAAGAAATCTGCTGAAATGTGAAAACTTCAAAATGGCTGCACATCGAGCCTATAATGCTGAGAAGAGTTTTATATCCTGCTGACATGAGAATAGCATAATCTCCGCTACAGAAGCTTGCTTCTACTTAACCATTTAACAGACTCGCGATTTTTCCACCATGACTAATTTTGTAAGCTAAGCACATCATCTGTTACAGCACACTCCTGGGGCTGGGAAATGTGGCCACAATGGTTTGGCGGGACAAACTATCACAGGGGCAATGCGTGGGTTCAGGCATTTACTTTTAAGAGGTTCAAACAGATTTACTTTACCCCTGGTGACATCAAGAGGAAGACGTAATAATCCAGAATCCGCATTAAACATCGCGTTCCTTCATTACCAACTGGGCAGAGCCGGTTAACGTTGGGAAATGACAAAGCGGAAGTCATGGTAAACAGAAATACAGTCGCCAGTAAACTTACTTCCATTAGAAAATTTTATTTCATTTGATGAACCGAGAGCCATTTAAAGGAAAAGGGCTCTTATTTTACTTGTACTTGTTTGAACTAGACACGCTGAAAAATTTGGTGCTGGACTGTGATTCGAATTCGTATCTCCTCTTTCGAGGATATGAATCTCTCCAAACAGTATAGTTCAATCATTTCGTTCCTTTTCTCCAGACTGCAATCATCTCTAGGTCTCCTCCAAAGGGAAATATGTGGGTCCGAATCCTGATCCAGTACAAAAATAATCATAATTCCATTTCAAGCCCTATCACGTGCACACTGGCCTGTTAGTGAAAATTAACGAACATTTTTCATGTCTGTTCATGTGTTGCCAACAATCGGAATAGGTGTCGTTATTTCTGGTCAAACACGCACACATCTTACTATTGGCGAGTAAGCAACTGATACTTAAGCTACAATCCTGGAAATTGAAATAAGAACACCGTGAATTCATTGTCCCAGGAAGGGGAAACTTTATTGACACATTCCTGGGGTCAGATACATCACATGATCACACTGAAAGAACCACAGGCACATAGACACAGGCAACAGAGCATGCACAATGTCGGCACTAGTACAGTGTATATCCACCTTTCGCAGCAATGCAGGCTGCTATTCTCCCATGGAGACGATCGTAGAGATGCTGGATGTAGTCCTGTGGAACGGCTTGCCATGCCATTTCCACCTGGCGCCTCAGTTGGACCAGCGTTCGTGCTGGACGTGCAGACCGCGTGAGACGACGCTTCATCCAGTCCCAAACATGAATGGGGGACAGATCCGGAGATCTTGCTGGCCAGGGTAGTTGGCGTACACCTTCTAGAGCACGTTGGGTGGCAAGGGATACATGCGGACGTGCATTGTCCTGTTGGAACAGCAAGTTCCCTTGCCGGTCTAGGAATGGTAGAACGATGGGTTCGAAGACGGTTTGGATGTACCGTGCACTATTCAGTGTCCCCTCGACGATCACCAGTGGTGTACGGCCAGTGTAGGAGATCGCTCCCCACACCATGATGCCTTGTGTTGGCCCTGTGTGCCTCGGTCGTATGCAGTCCTGATTGTGGCGCTCACCTGCACGGCGCCAAACGCGCATGCGACCATCATTGGCACCAAGGCAGAAGCGACTCTCATCGCTGAAGACGACACGTCTCCATTCGTCCCTCCATTCACGCCTGTCGCCACATCACTGGAGGCGGGCTGCACGATGTTGGGGCGTGAGCGGAAGACGGCCTAACGGTGTGCGGGACCGTAGTCCAGCTTCATGGAGACAGTTGCCAATGGTCCTCGCCGATACCCGAGGAGCAACAGTGTCCCTAATTTGCTGGGAAGTGGCGGTGCGGCCCCTACGGCACTGCGTAGGATCCTACGGTCTTGGCGTGCATCCGTGCGTCGCAGCGGGCCGGTCCCAGGTCGACGGGCACGTACACCTTCCGCCGACCACTGGCGACAACATCGATGTACTGTGGAGACCTCACGCCCCACGTGTTGAGCAATTCGGCGGTACGTCCACCCGGCCTCCCGCATGCCCACTATACGCCCTCGCTCAAAGTCCGTCAACTGCACATACGGTTCACGTCCACGCTGTCGCGGCATGCTACCAGTGTTAAAGACTGCGATGGAGCTCCGTATGCTACGGCAAACTGGCTGACACTGACGGCGGCGGTGCACAAATGTTGCGCAGCTAGCGCCATTCGACGGCCAACACCGCGGTTCCTGGTGTGTCCGCTGTGCCGTGCGTGTGATCATTGCTTGTACAGCACTCTCGCAGTGGCCGGAGCAAGTATGGTGGGTCTGACACACCGGTGTCAATGTGTTCTTTTTTCCATTTCCAGGAGTGTATATTCGTGGATGCACGGCAGGTGTCATGTCGATTGTTGCTTAGGCATAAAAGTTTGTATCCTTATTTAGGTTCAAACACCTAGCAGCTCGTAAGAACAACTGATACGAAACGTTTGAACTTAGTTAACAATCCGATTACGTGTTGGGTTCGTACCTCCGTCACAGAACCTCACATCATGCACTTCATCTTTAAATGCATGCACACACTGTTACTTCAGAAAAGAGGTATATCAGACATTTTTCATAGTTAGTTAACGGGGACGAAAGAGTCTTGATAGAAGTCCCGATTAGTTACAAAAACTGTTGTCTTCTATTTTCAAGTTTAGACTTGGTTACTGGTATTAGCAAAATTTCGGTAATACATGACCCTTCATGGCTAGTCATCAATATGATATGATTAGATTAGATTACATTACATTAAATCTTATTTCATAGAGCATGAATACGATATTTCGTAATGATGTGCGACGTGTCATTTTAATGAAAGATTTCTTTATATACCATGATTCAATTTCTTTACACTTTTTACTCTCTCTCCCTCTGTCATTCTTTCTTTTATCTCTCTCTCTCTCTCTCTCTCACTCTCTCTGTAACACACACACACATACACACACCCACACACACACACACATACACATTCTTTTTTCTTATTTTTATTTGTTTGTTGTGCTCAACTATCAGCGAGGCACGAAACCGTCAGTAAATGAGTTTCTTAGTTTTGGGTACACTTACGAAAGACATATAAAAACAACTATGGGAGTTACTGATTTATGATGCTTAGTTTCCAGTCAGTTCTGAGTATAATTAGTAACTACGCTCCAGTCCCTAAACCTAGTTACAGAAATGCGAATCAGACGCATTACGTATTCCAGTCCGTAGCAGCCGCGACTTGGAGACACCACCTATGGACACTTCCCAGCCCGCTGTAATATCACATCGGTTCGTCTTCATCCTGCTGGTATTGTAACTTAGATTTGGCAACAAGGCAATGTATGTTTGTCAACTCTGTGATCGACGCGTTACTTCCAGGTGTGCTTGGAATTAAGCCTCAAAGTTCACTTGATTTTATCTGTCATTTCCATTGAATACCTGAGTTATTATCGCTTGAGGTGTAACAAGAGATTGGAAATTTATGGTTTTCAGCCAAGGAAAGACTTTGCACGTAGAAATCGCAACTAACCTCGTCCTTCAAATAGCGGTTTACGAGTTCTAGCCACTATTGATTTCGTAAGAGGAAACTAAAATACATACTTGTTCGCCAGCTCTGTGGTAACGTGCCGACCTGTGAAAAAGCCTCTGTCATGGTTCGCAGTTCCAGTCTCACTGAGTGTAGCGATTTTATCCATTATGTGAAAGAGCTACAAGCAGTCAGATTAAACACCGCTAAGGAAATCTCAAGAAAATACTTTTGGCTCATCGTGAAAATCTTACAATGCTGCACAACAGGTTACTGCTCTTTCCGCTGCTGACAAGCAAATGTTGGGTTTCTAGGAATACATAACTTTATTTATGAAATGCCACATTTGCATACATCTTGAGTATGACACAGCATACCTATTAAACACAAACCCAATCAAAATCTAAGTGAGCAGTATTTTACCAGTTCGTGACGATACAGGCACGCTTGTGTAAGATACTCAGTTTTATTAAAACAGACATTCGTCGTAAGGTTATCGTGGGTAGTTTTATTTCATTTTTTATGATACAGTTCATAATTTTCGTAAGGTTTCCTTTAGTGTTGTTAAAACAATAGTAAACATGAGAGAGAAATTAATCATCAACGATATATGCGAATTCTCTGATGTTATCTATAACAGTCTGAAAATGCACATGCGGTTTATTAATTACATGCATGTAGATAACTTATTCTGAGTCAAAGCTCTCAAACTATGAAGACGAATAAAATGCCACTACCAGACGACAGATTATGTTGAAAATACTTTTCCGACGTATTTTGGCACGATGCGCTCTACCCATACATAATACAAAACTTTCGAGATCCATCTACTGTCCGGCTGTTTGTTAAACCTGAAACGGACAAAATATCGCAGAAGTTAGCCCTCTTTCCACGTACGACTATTTTGGGTTGACAAGTGAAGGGAATTATTTTACAAGTTCCATTAGATTGATAACTTTAGCAGACAGCAGAATTGCGTAAAAAATTTAGCAATGAATGTATTCGATCTCGCGACATATTATCTACCGTGCGCGATACTTACCATTACGCTACTAGTTGACACGTAGCTATAATAGCTGCAGAAGTCAACAACAAATCGTCCAGAACTTCTGCATTCCACAGCTCTGTGGGATAATGCATATGGCCAGGTCAACACTTATGAGAGACAAACGGTTATACCTTTTCTTTTGCACTGCACGACGTTTTCAACAAAGAGATAGCGCAATAGAGTAGCTCAAGTGGAAAGGAACACTTCCTACTTAAATTTCTGCATCCCACACTGTTGGCCGTTCTGTGTTGGAGGCAGTTATTTTGGTGATTACAAGTAAAGTTGAATGTATGCACTGGGTAGCCGAGGTAGCTAGTTCATGGTGATTCAGTCAACCAAGTAAATGAATTTACTGAACATGCTGCAAGTTGATACAGAGAACCTGTGTGTCAGAATTCTCAGCCAGTGTGGCACAACGGCGTTATGATAGAAAATTGAGCCACTCTCAAGAGGATTTGGTGGTGTGTTGGGCTGATGATAGGTACATATGTCTATGGTCTGGGTTCGAATCCAACTTCGGTCAGTGATTTTAGATAGGGAGAACCAGATTCGATTCTCTTCTGGCTACACCAAGTGAAGAAGATATAATGGCATTGTGGTCTGAAATTCACATGAAAAATGATATTCCATCTCTACCAAGTAGACGTTACGTTGAGTCACGATAAAGTCTGGAGTGCCGACATGTAGAAACTCTATCACCAGTAACCTTTCTTATACTAGTTACTTATTTCTAGTGACGAAACAAACGCTACGTAGGCTCACAGGACACTTATTCCATCTTTTATCTGAGCTTCTGTATGACGATAAAATTTGTTCTGAACTGGGAATGAAACTCATACCGCCCTGAAAGCGGAATTTGATCCCTTCGTGACAATACAGCTCAGCTACAATTTGTTGTTTGTTGTAAACCGCAGTTTCCTCAACATCTCCACATATTGCGCGTGAATGGGTTCGAATCCTGGCCCGGCAATAAAGATTTCATTATGTATTATCAACATCTATCATGAGAACTCCTATCTGCTGGTGGATACTAATTTCGATTTTTAATGTGTTTTCATTCGTTGTCAACACTAACGATATTTGACGTTTTTGAATTCCAGTGAGACAGAACGCTGGTGGGGAAAAATTCGGTAGCTGACGTCTCTTTGTGTGTAGTGAACAACGAAATGTGTGGAGCTCTAGTCCCAGTCAGCACTGAACTCTTCGTCATATTATTTCTAGTTCAAGCATACTCACATGTCCTTACTGGTGCAACAATCCCATATGTGACGTTCGTTTTCTCTAGAATGGAACAGCGATAGGTGATGGATTGCAGTCCTGGGAAGGAAAAAATTAATGTTTCGTCTCGTCATTTCCGTTAAACATCTAGATACTGCCGATAAAATGCGATATGTCTCAGTTGATTGTGCTTCGATATCTATGCGATTAGGTTCTGGGTTCGAATCCATGTCCAACACAAAGCTTTACCTCATGGCATTCCAAATAAGTTACTTGTTAGGAAGCAATATATAACATCTCTCGTAGTTCGTTAACAGCTACAGTAGATGCTCGGTAGGAATTCGCGTCCGCTATAAATGTTTGCGTTATGTAATTTAAAGTTGATATTTGCTAACTGATACTGTCTAAAATCGAGGTATATCACTCTCTGTATGTCTAATCAGGAGTGACTGTTAGTTTCCGTCAGTCACGAAATCTTTTTAGTCTGCATGACCTGGGTTTGAATCCATATGCACAACGAGACGGTTCGTCGTGTAATTTGATGTTCATACATATTCTCAACTAGCTGCTCGTGAATAAGTTAAATTTTTGATGTTCAAAAATGGTTCAAATCGCTCTGAGCACTATGTGACTCAACATCTTAGGTCATAAGTCCCCTAGAACTTAGAACTACTTAAACCTAACTAACCTAAGGACATTACACACACCCATGCCCGAGGCTGGATTCGAACCTGCGACCGTAGCAGTCCCGCGGTTCCGGAATGCAGCGCCAGAACCGCTAGACCACTGCGGCCGGCCAATTTTTTATGTCATTTTGTGTTAAATAATAAGTACGTTATGTTACTTTGAAGAGGAAATCATGAATACGACGAACTTACTTCGTGCATTACCTATCTGACCTAATAATGAGAGTGGTAACTTTTCAGGTATCTCATTTATTGTAATTAATGTGAGCTTACAAGCCTTAAGGACAGTCTTATCTGTGATAAGGTGTTCCCTGATATTAGTAGTGTCATAGTATTACTTTACATCTTGAGTTATTGCGATACAGAGCAGTGTTTTCTAGTGGTGACTTGTTGGAACCATTTTCAATAGTAAAACGACTGTACCAAGGAGCGATTAGTGGACTTGCTAGACAGCTGCGTTATGTGGGTTGCATGCGAATCAATCCATAAGCAATTCAGGTCGTTGGCATTCTTTTGAGCATGACTGTACATGTGTAGATGTGCGATTAGAGGATCCGCTAGACAGCTTATAGTTGTTTATCTATGTTATGTGAAAGGTTTTGATGAGGGCGAGTGTATCGTATTTTTATGATATATTAATGCTTGGTGTCTGTTCTTTTGGACATCACGTCGAAACCACAAGTATGATGCGTCTGAGGAAAATTATAACATTCATCTACATCTACATATACATGGATACTCTGCAAATCACATTTAAATGACTGGCAGAGGGTTCATCGAACCACCTACACAATTCTCTGTTATTCCAATGTCGTATAGTGCGCGGAAAGAGTGAACACATATATCTTTCCTTACGAGCTCTGATTTCCCTTATTTTATCGTGGTGATCGTTCCGCCCTATGTAGGTCGGTATCAACAAAATATTTTCGCATTCGGAGGAGAAAGTAGGAAATTGAAATTTCGTAAGAAGCTTCCGTCAAATCGAAAAATGCCTTTCTTTTAATGATGTCTAGCCCAAATCCTGCATCATTTCTGTGACACTCTCTCCCATGTTTCGCAATAATACAGAACGTGCTGCCTTTCTTTGAACTTTTTCGATGTACTCCATCAGTCCTACCTGGTAAAGATCCCACACCGCGCAGCTGCATTCTAAAAGAGGACGGACAAGTGTAGTGTAGGCAGTCTCCTTAGTAGATATGTTACATTTTCTATGTGTCCTGTCAATAAAACGCAGCCTTTGGCTAGCCTTCCCCACAACACTTTCTATGTGTTCTATCCAATTTAAGTTGTTCGTAATTGTAATACCTAGTTATTTAGTTGAATTTACGGCTTTTTAGATTAGACTGATTTATCGTGTAAACGAAGTTTAACGAGTTCCTTTTAGCATTCATGTGGATGACCTCACACTATTTGTTATTTAGTGTCAACCGCCACTTTTCGCACCATTCAGATATTGTTTCTAATTCGTTTTGCTGTCTGTTTCGATCTTCTGATGAATTTACTAGTCGATAAACAACAGCGACATCTGCAAACAACTGAAGACGTCTGCTCAAATTGTCTCCCAAACCGTTTATTTAGATAAGGAACAGCAAAGGGCCTATAACACCACCTTGGGGAACGCCTGAAATCACTTCTGTTTTACTCGATGACTTTATGAAAAAATGGCTCTGAGCACTATGGGACTTAACATCTATGGTCATCAGTCCCCTAGAACTTAGAACTACTTAAATCTAACTAACCTAAGGACATCACACAACTCCCAGTCATCACGAGGCAGAGAAAATCCCTGACCCCGGCGGGAATCGAACCCGGGAAACCGGGCGTGGGAAGCGAGAACGCTACCGCACGACCACGAGCTGCGCACAATGACTTTGCGTCAATTACTACGAACTGTGACCTGTCCGACAGGAAATCGCCAATCCAGTCACATAACTGAGACGATATTCCATAAGCACATAATTTTTCTACGAGCCGTTTGTGTTGTACAGTGTCAAAAGCCTTCCGGGAATCCAGGAATACGGAATCGATATGAAATCCATTGGCAATAGCAGACAGCACTTCATGCGAATAAAGAGCTAGTTGTGTTTCACAGGAACGATGTTTTCTAAACCCATGTTGACTGTGTGTCAATATACCGTTTAATTAGAGATAATTCATAATGTTCGGACACAAAATATGTTCTAAAATCCTGCTGCATATCGACGTTAACGATACGGGCCTGTAATTTAGTGGATTACCCCTACTACCTTTCTTGAATATTGGTGTGACCTGTGCAACTTTCCAGTTTTTGGAAACGGATCTTCCGTGGAGCGAACGGTTGTATATGATTGTTAAGTGTGGAGCTAATACATCAGCATACTCCGAAAGGAACCTGATTGGTATACAGTCTGAACCAGAAGACTTGCTTTTATTAAGTTATTTGAGTTGCTTCACTACTCAGAGGGTATTTACTTCTACGTTACATTATTAGTAAAAGTTTATACTTATTTCGAAAACTACATATAGGTGCAGGCTCTCGAATATTTTTGCGAGTGAGTTTCCTGCCAGATAAGGTCTGCTGTCTGAAAATTAGACTGCCGTAGGGAGGAAACCTCATGTTTCCCCTCCTGCTCTCTACTCTTTTTCACCAGCCTTGAGTCGCTTGTGTGCTGCGAGTGGAGTGACGCAAAGCGACATTTATATGCAAAAAGCGCTCCGCATCATTAGAGATCCCAGCGGTGCCGCTACACGGAGTCCTCGTGCCGTCGCTGTCGAGCCCTCCTATGTGTGATGGCGGAGTCCGTCCCGTCGCTTTGAGGACGGAACCACCAAAGAGAGCTTCATTCCGTCCCGACCGTAGTCTGCGTCAAAAATCGCAGTCAGGGCTCAAAATGTTATAATACGCAAAGTGTTCCAACTAACGGGACGTTTTCATACAGCAGCTCCGTGTAGCGGCGCCACACGTCGCCACTGCAGTTGCTGCCTGGCCCCTTTTAAGTATATACGAGAGTTCGGCGCACCGGCTGCACACGTCGCAAAAAATCCGCGGATTGAGTGACGATGCTGCGCGGACCATCTCTAGGTCGCATTTCGAGATTAGTTTCTGGGTTTGAAAGGGAATTAAAATTACATTCATACTGTTTTCATCCAAAAATCTGCTGTTTAACGATAATCTGTACGTACTGCAAACTTACCTCCAAGTAAGTTTAGCGAGGATAAATGTTTATTACACCTAAAGTTTTATGTTTAAAGGTGGTGAAATAAAAGTAACCGAATACAAATGCCACTATCTAAAGTATGATAATCTTCAGCAAGGTAACAAGCATTAATAATTATAATCGATAGAGACGAACTGGAGATTATAAGAAATAAAGTTACTATTGTGTGTGGTAAGAGCTTCCTTTCTACTCTTCTGGCATGACATGAAAATGATTTCCCATAACCAACTAGAGACAAAAAGCCTTTGTCTTCATGTATGCTATTCTTGATAACATTCAAGTTTGATTACTTGTAAATACCACATTAATGCTATAAATGCTCAAAATGATGTCCGTCAGCCTCAATGCATTTAGAAATACGTGTAACGACATTCCTCTCTACAGCGAGTCGGTCGCCAGGATATCGCACTGGCCACCTCTATCGCGTGATGTCTTTCCCTTTCATTTTGATGTGAGGGGTTAACTGAGGGGTTAGGTGTACTCACGCAATTATAATACTCTGGGGTAGCTATAGCAGAACACTGGAAATCGTGTTGCTTCTATCCGAAAGTCTGATGTAAGACCCATGCTTCGCAGTTGGTAATCGGAGTACAGCTCTGTACCAAACTCCACAGCGGCCATTTCCAGCACGTATCGTGATGTTTAACAATAGCCAAATCCGCATGAGGCTTACTGTAATTATTATTGGGCACAGTTTTATCTTGATACAGCTGTGTACTATATACACTCCTGGAAATTGAAATAAGAACACCGTGAATTCATTGTCCCAGGAAGGGGAAACTTTATTGACACATTCCTGGGGTCAGATACATCACATGATCACACTGACAGAACCACAGGCACATAGACACAGGCAACAGAGCATGCACAATGTCGGCACTAGTACAGTGTATATCCACCTTTCGCAGCAATGCAGGCTGCTATTCTCCCATGGAGACGATCGTAGAGATGCTGGATGTAGTCCTGTGGAACGGCTTGCCATGCCATTTCCACCTGGCGCCTCAGTTGGACCAGCGTTCGTGCTGGACGTGCAGACCGCGTGAGACGACGCTTCATCCAGTCCCAAACATGCTCAATGGGGGACAGATCCGGAGATTTTGCTGGCCAGGGTAGTTGACTTACACCTTCTAGAGCACGTTGGGTGGCACGGGATACATGCGGACGTGCATTGTCCTGTTGGAACAGCAAGTTCCCTTGCCGGTCTAGGAATGGTAGAACGATGGGTTCGATGACGGTTTGGATGTACCGTGCACTATTCAGTGTCCCCTCGACGATCACCAGTGGTGTACGGCCAGTGTAGGAGATCGCTCCCCACACCATGATGCCGGGTGTTGGCCCTGTGTGCCTCGGTCGTATGTAGTACTGATTTTGGCGCTCACCTGCACGGCGCCAAACACGCATACGACCATCATTGGCACCAAGGCAGAAGCGACTCTCATCGCTGAAGACGACACGTCTCCATTCGTCCCTCCATTCACGCCTGTCGCGACACCACTGGAGGCGGGCTGCACGATGTTGGGGCGTGAGCGGAAGACGGCCTAACGGTGTGCGGGACCGTAGCCCAGCTGCATGGAGACGGTTGCGAATCGTCCTCGCCGATACCCCAGGAGCAACAACGTCCCTAATTTGCTGGAAAGCGGCGGTGCGGTCCCCTACGGCACTGCGTAGGATCCTACGGTCTTGGCGTGCATCCGTGCGTCGCTGCGGTCCGGTCCCAGGTCGACGGGCACGTGCACCTTCCGCCGACTACTGGCGACAACATCGATGTACTGTGGAGACCTCACGCCCCACGTGTTGAGCAATTCGGCGGTACGTCCACCCGGCCTCACGCATGCCCACTATACGCCCTCGCTCAAAGTCCGTCAACTGCACATACGGTTCACGTCCACGCTGTCGCGGCATGCTACCAGTGTTAAAGACTGCGATGGAGCTCCGTATGCCACGGCAAACTGGCTGACACTGGCGGCGGCGGTGCACAAAAGCTGCGCAGCTAGCGCCATTCGACGGCCAACACCGCGGTTCCTGGTGTGTCCGCTGTGCCGTGCGTGTGATCATTGCTTGTACAGCCCTCTCGCAGTGTCCGGAGCAAGTATGGTGGGTCTGACACACCGGTGTCAATGTGTTCTTTTTTCCATTTCCAGAAGTGTATTTACGACACACAAGGAGGCTAATATCAGAGACGGCCAAGTCCACTTTCGATTTTTTTTTTTTTAACGAGAGACGGGAAACAGAAAAGCATATTACCAGAATACGCACGATTGCGAAACTATTTGTCTTCTCTGTGTTATATCAAATATATGACGATTAGTACCGGAAACTCATCAAGTCTTAGAAATCTGTCTGCTTCTGAAACTAAACCAAAGTGTATCCATGCACTTGTTAAATATTCCTGTAATATTTTTTTAAAAAAATTGTTAATAATCTGTGCGTTACCACTTTTATTTTAAGACTGACTCTATCGACAGTCAATGCAAAGTAAACACACCACACAGAAAGTGTGTAAGAGTTTGAAAAAAAAAATAATGATTACTGATTGATCAAACTGAAAAGTTTACAAACTGAGTCGTCTAAGAAACTAAATAAATGAAATATAAACTTCCATTGACATTAAATATAGCACCGGTTGGTTTTGAAAAGAGGAAAAAAAGAAAGAAACATATAAATACTTAACAGAATTCAAACATTTACGATCTCTTTGGCGTGACTCGTTACGAGGAACTTAACACATTTATTTCCATTTTCACAAGAAAAAACCGACATGAGATTGAACAAAAGCATAATAATAAACGCACGCATGTAAACAGAACAATATGGGTACCATCTGCCAAGTCCTGTGTTATGATTAGTTAGTAATGGAGTTGGCCACGATTTTAACAGGCCCTGGTAGGACTTGATCGTTTCTGAAACAAAGCCACATATTTAAAGCGCTCCGTTTTGACACCCATTGAGGCTACCATCCAACTCAGAGCGGAAAAGACGATAACTAAACATGGATATCAGAAAATCTAAAAGCACTGACTTGGACGTACTTCTTATCAAAATAGATTTATTGCGAAAGTTAAGCGACACATATACACTACATATATTTTGACTTTAACGCGTAACAGCTCTGTTCAATGAGAATTCAGATGGAGGTGTCTCTTTCACTCTGAGCTACAGAATATACAACGAGGTGACAAAAGCTATGGCTATGCAAAAATACAAGGTGGTCCATTTATAGTGACCGGGCCAAATATCCCACGAAATAAGCATCAAACGAAAATACTACAGGGAACGAAACTCGTCTAACTTGAAGGGGGAAACCAGATGGCGCTATGGTTGACCCGCTAGATGGCGGATATCAACAGCGTTTTTTTTTTTTTTAAATAGCCACATGTGAAACGTCAACCACGACCTGCAACAAATGATGATGCCCAAGTAGGTGTTTTATGGGCTGTCGCGGCTAATACACACATCAGTAGCAGACAAACTGCGCGAGATCGGGAATCTCAAAAACGTCGGTGTTGAGAATGCTACATGAATATCGATTGCACCCCTACCATATTTCTGTTCACCAGGAATTTCATGGCGACGACTTTGAACGTCGTGTACAGTTCTGCCACTGGGCACAAGAGAAATTACGGAACGATAACAGATTTTTTGCACGCGTTCAATTTAGCGACGAATCGTCATTCACCAACAGCGGTAAAGTAAACCTGCATAATATGCACTATTGAGCAATGGAAAATCCACGATGGCTGCGACAAGTGGAACATCAGCGACTTTGGCGGGTTACTGTATGGTGCGGCATTATTTGAGGAAGGATAATTGGCCCCCATTTAATCGATGGCAATCAAAATGGTGCAATGTATGCTGATTTCCTTCATAATGTTCTACCGATGCTACTACAAGATGTTTCACTGCATGACAGAATGGCGATATACTTCCAACACGATGGATGTCCGGCACATAGCTCGAGTGCGGTTGAAGCGGTATTGAATAGCATATTTTGTGACAGGTGGATTGGTCGTCGAAGCACAATACCATGGCCCGCACGTTCACCGAATCTGACGTCGCAGGATTTCTTTCTGTGTGGAAAGTTAATGGATATTTACTATCTTGATCCACCGACAACGCCTGACAACATGCGTCAGCGCATTGTCAATGCATGTGCGAACATTATGGAAGGCGAACGACTCGGTGTTGAGAGGAATGTCGTTACACGTATTGCAAAATTCATTGATGTTGACGGATATCAATTTGAGCATTTATTGCATTAATGTGGTATTTACAGGTAATCACGCTGTAACAGCATGCGTTCTCAGAAGTGATAAGTTCACAAAAGTACATGTATCACATTGAAACAACCGAAATAAAATTTTCAACGGTAACTGCGTTCTGTATTTTAATTTAAAAAACTTACCTGTTACCAACTGTTCGTCTAAAATTGTGAGCCACATGTTTGTGACTAGTACAGCGCCATCTATCACAAAGCGAAAAAAGTTGTCCAACTAATATATTCATATTTCTTTACATTATACACGAATATGTAATTAAAAAATGGGGGTTCCTATTTAAAGAAACGCAGTTGATATCCATTTCACCTATGGCAGCGCCATATAGCTGGCCAATCATGACGCCATCTGGTTTCCCCCTTGAAGCTAGACAAGTTTTGTTGTTTCTAGTTTCGTCGTTTGAAGCTTATTTCGTGATATATTTGGCCCCGTCACGATCAATGGACCACACTGTGTAAAAGTCGGTAGTATCGTGCACACGAGGTACATAAGGGCAGTGCATTGGAAGAGCTGCCATTTGCACTCAGGTCATGCATGTGGAATTGTTTCTGACTTGAATATAGCCTCACGACGGGAATTAACAGAGTGTTTTCTCAGAATAGTAGCTCGAGCTAGACAAGTAGGACACATGGGACACTCAGTTTCGTATATCATTAGAGAAATCAATATTCCGAGATCCATAGTGTCAAGAGTGTGTCGAGAATACCAATTTCCAGATATTATTTCTCACTAAGATCAAGGCAGTGCACGACGTCCTCCACTTAACGACCGAGTGCAGTGGTGTCCGCGTAAAGCTGTCCGAGCTAGCAGACAAATACCTCTACGTGAAATAGTCACAGAAATCAGTGAGGGACGCATAATGAACGAATACGGAAGGACAGTTCACGTTAATGGGCTGTGGCAGCAAACGGCCGAGTAGGGTGCTTTTGCTAGCAGCACAACATCGCCTGCACGGTCTCTCCTGGGCTCCTCATCACATGTCTGATACTAGACGACTCCTAAACCGTGGACAGGTCAGATGAGTAAGTTGGTAAGAGCTTGTGGTGGGGTTCGATTGCAGCGCAGATGCTACGAAGTCACGGACTCGAGTTGTCAACAAATTAATGAGCAGGCTGGTGGTCGCTCCATAACTGTGTGGGCTGTAATTGCATGGAATGTACAGGATCCTCTGGTGCAACTGATCCGATCATAGGCTAGAAATGATTATGTTCTGCTACTTGGGGACCATCTGCAGTCGTTCATGAACTTCATGTTCCGAAATAGAGAGAAAATTTTTGTTGATGGCAATGTGCCGTATTACTGGCCACAATGGCCATATTTGGCTTAAAGAAAATTCTGCACAGCTCCAGCGAATAATCTGGCTAGTCTGATAGCCCGGTCCCATCGAATATTTGTGGGACATAATGGAGACGTCAATTTGTGCACAATATCCTGCACCTGCAACACTTTCGTAGTTGTGGACAGCTACAGAGGCAGCATGCCTCATTATTTCTGCAAGGATCTTCCAACGACTTGAATCCATGCCATGTTGAGTAGCTACACAACGTCGAGCCAATGGAGGTTTGATAAGATATTGGGAGGTATCCTATGTCTTTTCTGACTTCCTTATACTGTCTTGCACTACTCTGGAAATCAGTTAATGCTCCGTCCACTGCAGGATACGTTTAGCCTTGAACGTCAGCCTAGATGACTTTGCCAGCGAAACGTCTGACTTAGACTTCCTTCCGATCTCAACGTTCAACGGGATATATAATTACACTTAATTCATTTTTTCTTTCAGAAATTTCATATAATGGAAAACAGGGTATCGTACTGGCTTTGTCATAGCCCTCTCCTCGCCGAAAACCTAATGCACTCGTGACAAGTTTGTGAAGGGAGTGTGTGCTGTTGCTCACCTAGTTAAAATATTCATACAGTCGTTCTTCCTTGAGTTGATCAACCTATGGATTAATCAGTTTCTGTATGTATTGGTTAACATTAACAGTTTGGTAAAAGAAACTTGTTACGATGCCGAAAGCATAATGAGTACCAGACTCCGATGCTGAGATTTTGCAGTGTCTCTTCGGAGTACCGATGGAAATTTTCTGATACATAATGGTTCACATTCCTAAATTCGCATACCCAGACGAGCTGAATCAGGACTCGTGTGAAGAAATAAAAAATTGAGAAAATTAAAAACTGAGAAAATGAAAAACAATCTCTTACCTCAGGAACCTAAGGCGAACTCAGATCGCCTAAATTCGTCTGGACAGTTTCATTCATACTTTACAGTAAGCTTGTAAGGGTACAGATGTCGCTCCTTTTTCATTATTACTAATTTGTATACGTAGCTTGCTCGATCTTCTAAATATTTGAAGGAAAGCATTTTTATAGCCATCACCTGTACTCATTATAATTTATTCATTACCAACCCGTTTTTACAATCACCATCACTGGAAGAGTAAACAAAAGCAGAAAAGCTTGTGTAGTATATACAGATGGCAGACGAGACCTACGTTTTATGTGACAGATAACACGGGGCGTAAGTTTTACGTTTTCTGTAGCCTGAGGTCTAAGTCCTGTCACATTCATATTTTATACTTCACTTGTAATGTAGGTCCATACCTTATTTAATTACCTGATTTGTTATTTTTCTCTACAGTTAGCAATAACATTAGGTGTTATGTACACAGCACTTGACTTCACTGATCGTAGCATTCAGGTGTTTATGGTATAAAAAATATTTTATTTAATGACTGTTGCATAATGGTTCAATTATGGATGTGGTATTCAACTTTCTGAGAAAACTTACTCTCACTGTGTATTATGGTTGTTACTTGCACAAAGTCTGTGAGAAGAATGACACGTGATATTGTACCTCAAATATGAGCTTACGTCATTGCTTTACGTCGATAACTAGGTTATTAATCTTTATTATTGACCACGAGCGTCTTTTATATAATGTTACGTAAGTACTATCCACAAATGTCTTTTATATAATGTTATTATTATACCAAAAATGTATCTTACAAGGCATCATTTTGAGATTTACATTTATTTGTTTGTCTTATCTTACAGGGTAGCGCCAGCTAACGTTGTTCCCCTTATGCTGTACTCAGCGAATGATGTGTGTTGATGATAACCACAATATATTACAACACTGAACTAGTCTTGTTATTAATTGTGCTGTTAGCCTTCTTCTAGTGACTGTATTATATATCTTCATATGTTTTCACTCTTTAATATTAGAATCTTTGATGATCTTAAGTTACAAATACCACTGATGACAATCACTTGTCATCTGAAAGTAGACTTTACTTCACCTGTGTACATGATATATGATGTTGACTGTATTACGCTTATTTTACCTATTGCAGTAAGATATCGTCATATTTGGTATGTTAATGAGTCTTGTTTGTGAAGTAAGCATTTTTGATCGATCTGATATACTGCTTCGTATGTAACGATTATTATTGTACATAAGTACAATTCCTTTACATTTCGGTACTGTCATTCACGTATACTGCACATGTTTTTTTTCTGTTTTTGTTTAGTCATCCGGTGATGATGGTTGTAAAAACCGGAACTGGTAAACAACAGAGTTGAATATGCGCAACTAATGGCTATAAAAATGTTTTTTTTCAAATATTTCCTGAACGCTTCCACACAACGCTCTTAATTTTCACCTTCACAAGTCGATAGCGTTGCACAATTTCTATCAACATTTTTGGAACAGCGATCAAAAAATATTTTTAAAATTTATCTTTTTAAAAGTTAGTCTTGATCGCACCACATATGCTACAGGAACATAGGTGACGGGTTTCGGTCATATCACATGACCATCATCAGACCTGTAATTTATTTTAGAAAGTAATAGAAACCTTACTAGATTGACAATAAAATATGAAAAATGCTTATATGGATAAAATGCAATAAGACTTGTTATACCCATAGCATCCTTCGAAGATGGTAGGTGGAGCATTCTTCTCAGCTGCGGTGATGTCAACTGTGCCACCAAGTGACGGGCACACGCTTAAATACGAAGATGCTCCGCCTACCTCTTCTCCCTCTACCTCACGTCAACCAATCAGTCTAAAACGGGTTCACATAATCGTCAAAACGTAAAAATACTAAGTACGAGGGCAGTTCAATAAGTAATGCAACACATTTTTTTTCTCGGCCAATTTTGTTTGAAAAAACCGGAAATTTCTTGTGGAATATTTTCAAACATTCCCGCATCGTCTCGTATAGTTTCATTGACTTCCGACAGGTGGCAGCGCAGTACGGAGCTGTTAAAATGGCGTCTGTAACGGATGTGGGTTGCAAACAACGGGCAGTGATCGAGTTTCTTTTGACGGAAAACCAGGGCATCTCAGATATTCATAGGCACTTGCAGAATGTCTACGGTGATCTGGCAGTGGACAAAAGCACGGTGAGTCGATGGGCAAAGCGTGTGTCATCATCGCCACAAGGTCAAGCAAGACTGTCTGATCTCCCGCGTGCGGGCCGGCCGTGCACAGCTGTGACTCCTGCAATGGCGGAGCGTGCGAACACACTCGTTAGAGATGATCGACGGATCACCATCAAACAACTCAGTGCTCAACTTGACATCTCTATTGGTAGTGCTGTCACAATTGTTCACCAGTTGGGATATTCAAAGGTTTGTTCCCGCTGGGTCCCTCGTTGTCTAACCGAACACCATAAAGAGCAAAGAAGAACCATCTGTGCGGAATTGCTTGCTCGTCATGTGGCTGAGGGTGACAATTTCTTGTCAAAGATTGTTACAGGCGATGAAACATGGGTTCATCACTTCGAACCTGAAACAAAACGGCAATCAATGGAGTGGCGCCACACCCACTCCCCCACCAAGAAAAAGTTTAAAGCCATACCATCAGCCGGTAAAGTCATGGTTACAGTCTTCTGGGACACTGAAGGGGTTATTCTGTTCGATGTCCTTCCCCATGGTCAAACGATCAACTCTGAAGTGTATTGTGCTACTCTTCAGAAATTGAAGAAACGACTTCAGCGTGTTCGTAGGCACAAAAATCTGAACGAACTTCTCCTTCTTCATGACAACGCAAGACCTCACACAAGTCTTCGCACCCGAGAGGAGCTCACAAAACTTCAGTGGACTGTTCTTCCTCATGCACCCTACAGCCCCGATCTCGCACCGTCGGATTTCCATATGTTTGGCCCAATGAAGGGCGCAATCCGTGGGAGGCACTACGCGGATGATGAAGAAGTTATTGATGCAGTACGACGTTGGCTCCGACATCGACCAGTGGAATGGTACCGTGCAGGCATACAGGCCCTCATTTGAAGGTGGCGTAAGGCCGTAGCATTGAATGGAGATTACGTTGAAAAATAGAGTTGTGTAGCGAAAAGATTCGGGAATAACCTGGTGTATTTCAATGCTGAATAAATCAACCCCTGTTTCAGAAAAAAAATGTGTTGCATTACTTATTGAACTGCCCTCGTACAATAGCGTTGCGATTTCGTTGGACACCGTTGCTGACTTTCCTTCACTTAGGGAATGTTTTATACGGTGCGAATTCTTCTCGCCTACTTACATTTTTATTTCCTACAGGGACCGTTTCACTCTATTTTGTCACTAAGTTTCGCACTGAAGATTTTGCTGTAGGTTTTGTCCCTCATTAGAGAACAATCCCACGAATTATGCTTCGCGAAATCCTCGGCACCTGAGCGCTCATTCTTTTCTATTGCATGGAACTGGTCAGTAACCACGTCAGTAAGATAACAGGATTCATTCTACCGCAGGTAAACATCGAGCGATGCATCCACTTCTGTAACTGATAAGAAGTAGGATATCAGTGTCGGTACGAGCCCAGGAAATAACCAACTCTTTCTATCAGGGTCTCCAACATGATAACATGGGTATCAGCTTACATTTACAGTGTATCGTTTCACACTGGGGTGACTTATAATCCAGGTCATCCGCCTGCCTCTCCCCTCGGAGAATGACTGAAACGTGTATGTATGTGATACATTCATGGTCATCCAGGGGAACCCCTCATCACTTAAGTAACGGTGCATGTTGTATTGAAGGTCACCCAGAGGAACGTTTGCCCTACTCACTCACCTCAGTCAAGTGAGCACGTAACTCGATACTTGTCAAGTGATATAACGTTGACGGGAAACACTTGGACTAATAGAAGAACATTAAAATGGTGGAAAACTATTTGGTCTATAAGATTCGAGCTCCACTTGCACTTCTTATCATCTTTCATACCTAGTTGAACTATGTAGGCCTCTTCACTTGAGGTCTCAGCACCATGAGGCAGAGGTTCAGGTTTGTTATAAGAAAATCAATAATAATTCTATTGTTGCAAGGTTTGAAAATAATAAAATGATGTAACAAATTAACTAATAGTTTATTATCAACGATTTCTTCTTTGCAATATATTACTTACAGTTTACTTTTATTTTGTATATTAACAAAATTTATAATTATAGGGGTTTTTTACATACTACTCTTTTCAGAAGACTATCAGGTACAAGAAGAAGAAATACTTAAATACCACGTTTCCCATTACATGTCTGTTTACATTTTCTTTCTGATCGGTTTAACTTGGAATTGGCGAAGACTGACTTCGCAAAGTCCTACTGGGATATGTACATGTGGAGTTTGGTAAATCCCGGAACACATACACGAATACAGACGTGCTTCGTGAAATCCATGGATAACTTCGCCGTCTTCACAATGATTCAGTCTTGGGATGTCATCTCTTGCGCCCATCCCACCAGTAAAGTAACTGAATCTTGCGGTTTTCTCTATTTTACATGGTCTTCCGAAAATTAATAGCTCATTAACTTGTTAAATTGTTTTTCAGAATCCCACGTCCCGACATCGCTCTGTTCGGTGTTATCACCAGTGTACTCCTTCAACGATTAACGCTACCTCAAGCCGATTCCGTCAGCAATATTAATAAGTTCAGTAGCGAAACTGCGACATTGCTGAAGTTTCTGTTGAGTAGAATATAGCGCTGTTTGGTCCCCAGCGTTGTCAATACTTTTGAGATGGGACCATTTCGTGGGACTAGCCGCTCGGAACGTTGTGGCAGGTCGCAGTGCTCGTCGTGCAAAGGGGTATGACGTTCCAGGTGTATCTCCTGGACATATCCCTCAGCAGCATCGTGAGTTACATTACTGTGAGTTTGGTACTGCTTGTTGCATCTTGTACCCGTAGAGGCTGTTCACACCCAGGTATAGGATATAACTTAAATCATCAGATGACCTGTTCTCCCGTAATTTGGCGTATATGTGCACGCGCTGGCAAAGTCCGCCTTCCTATAAGAGAAGCACGTCCGCGTCAGTCAACAGTTTGATTCAGACACTTGTTCTTCTGAACACTACGTTCCACAGAAGCTCTGGCACGGGATATAGAAGGCAGAAACCCGAGGGAATGTATCCAGCAATGTACTCTGGAAATTCCAGGAAAATTCCTACGAGAAGGCTTGTATTGGTGTTAGTGTATAATCTAGCATATTCGCCTAAATTAAGAACGCCGAACTCCTACCAAACATTCACCGCGTGCTCATATTCCACATCCGTTTCGACAGTGCCTGTTAGTTTACTGGAGAATACGGTTGTCAGGCATCGTGATTTCAAGGAGTGCCTCCGTCAAATCCAGGTATCCGTATGGAAAGGCTGAAGATTTGCCTGATGGGGATATGGAGCTCTGATGTTATGAATATTCTCCTGACGAATCGTCTCAACAAGTTTCTAAAGAGACGACAGCATGAACTCAAGCGAATCCAAGAATCACAACGATGTTCTTGGCGTGACGCTCCTGTAACATTTTATGTACATTTCAATAGTATCAAGAATGACACTGATCTTATCACTCATCATTCCGAAATCGCGAAATGTTGAACGAAAAAATGGGCATCATGACCATTCAGTTTGTGAGAGAAGATGGGCATGTGCTGGAGCAGTTGGTAATTCTAGATAAGCGTTGTCAGCTGCTTCAAGGAACTCCTCCGTTAGATGGGAATAGTCTCTACGTGGAGTTCCCGCTTCTGTGTTCAACGCAAGCCCACAGGTATGTTAATCAACTGCCTTCTCGAATATCTTTCTCCTGCATGTCGGTCATGTGGACGTTGCTCTGAAAATCCCATCAACTTCCCATTCATGTTTTTCGAGCTGAGGAAGCAACCAGTTCGCAGGTTTGTCTCCGACATATGATACGAATCTGTAGCGTCTGGAGTTGTATGCTCATAAGATGCCGCATTGGTATGTGCCATTCTCAAATGGCTCTGAACACTATGGGACTTAACTTATTTGGTCATCAGTCCCCTAGAACGTAGAACTACTTAAACCTAACTAACCTTAAGGACATCACACACATTCATGCCTGAGGCAGGATTCAAACCTGCGGCCGTAGCGGTCGCGCGGTTCCAGACTGTAGCGCCTAGAACCACATGGCCACTACGGCCGGCATGTGCCATTCTGTGAAGGTATGGCAGGCAGTGCGGTTATCTGCACAATGCATCACAGGCACTAGAAGGCACTCGATAGCACCAGATGCACGAAGGAGCATTTTTGCCAGTGGGCTTCACTTCTTAAGAACTTCTTGTAGCCGGCCGCGGTGGTCTAGCGGTTCTGGCGCTGCAGTCCGGAACCGCGGGACTGCTACGGTCGCAGGTTCGAATCCTGCCTCGGGCATGGGTGTGTGTGATGTCCTTAGGTTAGTTAGGTTTAAGTAGTTCTAAGTTCTAGGGGACTTATGACCTAAGATGTTGAGTCCCATAGTGCTCAGAGCCATTTGAACTTCTTGTTTTCTTTAGCTATTTCTACAGATACAGTTTCCTAGATCAACTAAAAATTGGCCTGATTCGTATGGCAACTTACGATGGAGACATACTTAAAGTCTTAAAGCAACTTTTATACTTTGGCGTTAGTTGTCAGTACCATCGCTTCTGAAGTGTGTCTAGTTGATAAAACGTGTTGTGGTTATGATAGCTTCACGAAAATTTATAGCCTTCCAGTCGCATAACTTATAATCAATTCTAAGATTCTACAAAACTTAGGCTAGAACGTACGTCTCAATTTCCATGTAGAAATTGCAGTTTACGGGTACAGTCTCAGTTTATTAAATTTTTTCCGTTGCGTTTAACACCAGGGAAATATGAAATTGTAATAAGACAGATGAAGTCGTTATGCTGGCTGTGAATGCACCTCCTGTCTACGTTTTGCACAGACTTCATTGGAAAGCGTTACACCGTGAAGCAGCCATCCAATATTTATCAAACATTGTGGAAATATTCATCACTTAACAAGTGTTAAATGGTTAAGCTTTTATTCCGTTTTGAACTGATGAGCATCATCGCACTCAGTTTTGAAGTATCGAGCGAATGAAGATTTTCTCACAAAGAAAAACAGATATGATTTACCAAAAGTAGAATATTAATTCACAGATACAAAGTTCCAGAACGAATAACTATTAACAAAGTTAGCACTTCTCCCGTTTTTTTGTGAACTACTGTAAGTAGGCTGTTTATGTTTTCTTTATGTAAGTAGGCTGTTTATGTTTTCTTTATGTAAGTAGGCTGTTTATGTTTTCTTTATGTAAGTAGGCTGTTTATGTTTTCTTATTGGCAACGTTACGTAGCGCTCTATATGAAAATCACTGGCTGTGCTGTGTGCAGTCTGTGGCCAGTTTGCATTGTTGTCTGCCATTGTAGTGTTAGGCAGCGGCAGCTGGAAGTGAACAGCGCGTAGAGTTGCGCAGTTGGAGGTGAGCCGCCAGCAGTGGTGGATGTGGGGAGAGAGAGGGCGTAGTTATGAAAAATGTCATGAACTGCTGTGTATATTATGAATATTGAGGTAAATACATTGTTTGTTCTCTATTAGAATCTTTCATTTGCTAAGACTATCAGTAGTTAGTGCCTTCAGTAGTTTGAATCTTTTATTTAGGTGGCAGTAATGGCGCTCGCTGTATTGCAGTAGCTTGAGTAACGAAGATTTTTGTGAGGTAGGTGATTTGTGAAAGGTATAGTTTAATGTTTGTCAGAGCCATTCTTTTGTAGGGATTTTTGATAGTCAGATTGCGTTGCGCTAAATAATATTGTGTGTCAGGTTAAGCACAGTCGTGCACAATTGCTATAAGGGGACGTTTCACTACCAACTAAACAGACCTCTCAACCTTAATAATCGAAACAATGTAACAAGACGTTACTCGTGCAGTCTCAAAACTGGATCACCACACTATTTCAGAAAAAAAGCCAATTTGGAAAATTATAACCTGCCACGGAGCACTTCACTAAAGTCGTCACGTCAACTTGAAGACTCTGTCCTGGAGTGAATGGCGTGACTATCCTCTTGTACGGCTGATGACTCGTCGAAAGCGAGTTCCTCACTGAAGAATTACTGCCGTACTCGACACCTGGTTCAGTTCGCTCACTGCGACAGAACTGGCTCACCGTGGGTAATGCGTTGGCCTAAACTAGTCGCTGGGTGGCAGGATACATGGTGAACTATTTGTGGCACGTGATCTGGTGGAAGGAGGCCAATGAACTCCCTTGGCGATGGAGGCGTTCTTATGCGGGACTTGACTCTCGAAGTTCTGCCAGCGGGAGACAAGTAGTAACTCGTGTTCTTCGGCGGTCGTGCTGTTAGCTGACGGTGCAGGCGTTCCTTAGTATTACAGCAAGTGTGAAACGTGATCCCGAAGGACCCGATACACTTACGTGCCTTCAAGGGCAAAAGTATGGTGGACTCCTATCTAGGTGCTCTTAATATATCCTTGGGATTAGCCAAAACTGTCACCAAATGTCTCATTACAACCCGAGACCACTGCGATTAAGTTCTTGTCGCAGGGAGATGCCACACTTTAGGTTCATCAATTTAACAACCTAAAGTTGTAGTTGCTACTGTTAAAGAGCTGTCAAGACCTGAAACAGTGATCACAAAATGAAGGGAGATAGCAGTCACACGATTTCAAAATATCTAACTTCCAAATATCTGCCACTTCCGCGTAATAAAATAAAAGGCCAATAGCAAAGTACAGCGAAGCTATGAGCCGAATTGGGCGGAAATCGGTAGATATGATGCACAGGTATAGAGAAACAAATGCTTACAATTTCAGAGAAATTGGATGACTTATTCAAGAGAAACTACAAATTAAGTAAGTCAATAACGCGTTAATCAACCACTTCTCATAAAGGGCAAAATAAAAGGGGCGTAAAATATTGTCTAGGTATCGCTGTGCTGCAAGTGTACCGCGGATGACAACTAAGTTTCTCCTGCTGTGAAATAAAATGACACTCTGGACCGTCAATCATGACTGTCAGGCCGCATGGAGGGACGCGGTTAGGTTGGTATTGTTGTGGATTGGCAGGAGAGCCAGCCCCGTGTTATTAGAGGAAACCGAAAGGTACGCGTTTTAGCTCACGCAGGCTGGCGTGAGGTCTGGAACAGGTCAAGGAAATTAGACTAGCAAAAAAAGGACGTATCTGTGGAATACTTAACTTTAATCCGTAAATGGCGAACATCGCTCTTGACGGTACATGTTTTACAGCATCAATAGTAACTGGTAATGGCGCCTTGCTAGGTCGTAGCAAATGACGTAGCTGAAGGCTATGCTCACTATCGTCTCGGCAAATGAGAGCGTAATTTGTCAGTGAACCATCGCTAGCAAAGTCGGCTGTACAACTGGGGCGAGTGCTAGGAAGTCTCTCTAGACCTGCCGTGTGGCGGCGCTCGGTCTGCAATCACTGATAGTGGCGACACGCGGGTCCGACGTATACTAACGGACCGCGGCCGATTTAAAGGCTACCACCTAGCAAGTGTGGTGTCTGGCGGTGACACCACAGGTATCCCATTGGAGTCCGGAGCGTTACAAGTCACGTCTTCGGTGGTTATCGAGAATCAATTCGAAGCGGGAGTGATCACTGAAGACAATTCTACTCCAGTCGTTGAAATTCCAGGTCGAATGTAGCCCACACGTCTGCAGACGGGGTTGTTGCTTTAGGCCGTGCCCTACGTGAGCAACAGAAGCGACCGACAAAGAGCGACTTCCAGATACGCGACACTTCAGCGACAAGCAGCAGCATCAGGCGAAAAGCTCGGGTGTCCTGCGTGAGAACGACCATGTCACGCCACTGGATGGCTGCTTAGAGTCAACCAGCTGTTTCTATAAAACGGCCTCCCTAAACTATAAAATACTCTAGCTGGAGTGTAAGGCTACTAAATTAGGTTTACTTAAGAAAATAAAGCGAAAACGAATGCTCGGCATGAAATTTACAAAGGGAGAAATCTCCATGGAGAATTTCATAAGTATCATCAACTAAAGATCACCAGACAAATTCTTCGAATACGCGTGAGTAGGCAGAGGAGCATTCGATTATCTCAACAATTAATTACGTACGAATTTTTTTCACATGATCAAGAACTTTTAACAGCCAATAAATGCGGAAGAATGACTACCATACGATTAACTACGATAAATGCAGAGATAGATTACAGAAAACAACAGCTAGCTGTTTTGTAGCGATAGTGTTACAGTTCGGGATTACGTGCTACACTAAGGTCGTGGGTTCCATTCCGCGCTGTTCTTATATTTCAATTGACTCAATTATAATACTGTACATTAAGTTTTATGTATACTGTTTACACTGCATCGCTAAGTATATTTTTAAGGTCTTGCCAAAGAACTTGCTGTTCACATTCATCCCAGTATATCACGAACACTAAATTCCTAATAAATTACAATGAACCATGAAATATTACAGATATTTAACGTTGAGAACGTAATTCATCCGCAGTCAGTGTTAAGCTCAAGCGTTTCAATTAATCTTAATGGTCTGTAAAAGTAAAGTATACAAAATCTTTGAAAAGAAAGTCAAACGTTTTGGTAATGATTTGCCTAAAAGTATGAAATAAAAAATATTAGCGGAACGTTGGGTGCATTTCATTTTCTGTTCATGGTTTAGAGCATCATTCAGAGGCACGTAGAACTTTTCTACTTATTTCCCTCACACAAATCATTTCATAAAATATTTGACTGATTGCTTCCATTTTTATTTTCAAGTTTTATTCTTTTTATGTGCAAAATAGCTAGACCTTGAACAGACGAAGTTTTTGACACTTATTTTACATAGCAGGGCAGCAGTTTTTCGGGAAATATTTCAAATTTTTCTCAGCTTATTGATTAAGTTTTCGTTAATTACCCTGGTTACTTTCAGGCAGTTAAATATTTTCATGCAAAACTAGACCTCATGCTGGACACTTTAGTACACAATTTACCTGTTTCTCTCCCTTTGATCGGCTACGAAAATTTGGACAAAACATCAGAGTGTAATTTATAGGCAATACTGTTTTCGTTCTGCCCATGCATTTACAAATACGTGTCGAGTGTTAACCATATGATAAAATAGTCCTTTCTTTGTGCTGCCATTTCCAAAAATCGTTTTTCGATATCTTGAACCGTTTATGAGATACGACGATTTTTACGACCACTTAATTCCCGACGTGC
The DNA here is from genome assembly GCF_023864275.1 of Schistocerca cancellata. NCBI lineage: Eukaryota > Metazoa > Arthropoda > Insecta > Orthoptera > Acrididae > Schistocerca > Schistocerca cancellata. Next base: position 728,475,770 of record NC_064628.1, on the reverse strand, counting down.
AGGAAAAGTTCGGACGCGCCGCGAGCGAATGAAAAGAAATCATTCCGGTCTCAACTTTAAATACATTTTAGATATATTGGTTACAATTCATACGCAATAATGTATTGTCTTAAATGAAAATACGGAAAGTCTACGCAATGTGATTTTACCTCTGGAAATTCTTAAAAATTTCGTGCAGCCATGTGCTCAATTTCGTGCAGCACAGTAACTATGACGAATAACGAAAATAAATTCAGACCTTCATCGTTTAAAGAAATCAAGCTATAAGATGAGGAAGAATCAAATTTTTTCAACTAATAGCTTTCTTAAAATCGGATGATAAGTATTTCATAGCTGCCGTCCTGTCTGCTCCACGGCTTTGCCGAGGAGACACGTGGCTTCACTCTGTGTCGCGCGTGCTGCAGCGACAAGATTCAAACACGTTCGAATTCAAACGTCGGCAGTTGCAACGGGAGACAGGCAGCGACACAGATGTCGCTAATGTAGGACACTTCCGTAACTATACCTGCGGTTGTGTTTTGTCGTCTGAAGCCATCGCGTGCTGTCGGCCGCTTCCGTCGGTTACGTAGGACGCGGCCTTACAGAGGTGAATGGCAGTAGCCGCATGAAGATGTGTGAGCTCATCCCTTCCATTGTGAACCGATTATACACAACGAAATTCGCGAATATTTCATGCCCTGCAATAAACATGTCTCCTGTTTACCATCCTTGCGAGATGTGCGGCGAAATTGTGCTGCAGCGTCGTACACTCATCATCAGCTGCCAAAGGTTACAGTTTTGCATTTTCCGAAGATATGTATATGAACATAAACTTGTGAGCAGTTTGGATAACTCCGTCTGGTGCGTCTTTTTTCCCGCAGAGTGCCATTTTAAAAGGGCTAAAATCGCTCAATTTGTCCATATGGCCTATTTCATTGCGAAGTTACTTAAAAAAAATGTAATCTACCAGTCTCAAGTCGTACATTATTACATAATATAATGACACATGCTCTTCAAATTCCGTACATATATAGCACCATTTGTGTACCTAAGGGTAGTTGATTCAGCTACTCAAAGGCAAACGCAGTTCAACCTGGCTAGGGACTGAGTAGTTCACAGTACAACAGTTCGTAGAGAACAGCACTGTCAATAGAATATATAAGGAGCGTTCAAAAAGAAACAAGCCGCAGGCATACTTACAGAAACCAATACCTGTACGTAAAATTATTGACTCAGGCTGCTGAGACACTTGTCCCAGTGTGACGCAAGGCGGTGAATTCCAGGGGCTGCGATGTAATCCAGTTCCCAACGTAGAGCTGGACTTCGTTGTACGAGGTGAATCGTTTGCCCCTCAGAGCCTTTTTAAGGGGACCAAAAATGGCGTAATTGCAGGGAGAGAGATCCGGGCTGACTGAAGTGTGACCGAGAATCTTCCATTTCAATTTCTTCATGAGCGCCTCTACTGTGTTGGTCGTATGACGCTTTGCAATTGTCGTGGAGCAGAATGAACCCACCGGGTGAGACTGCCTGGTAGTTTTGATTTGATCGCTTGGCGAAGAATGGTCAAGGTCTGCGAGTAACGCTGGGCGTTCACTGCAGTCCCGTGCTGCAGAAGTGAATCAGAAGATCACGCCATTTTTGGGTCCAATAAAAGGCTTTGAGGGGCACACGATTCACCTCGGACGACACCTCGAACGGCGACGTTCAGCTCTACGTGCTGATCTGGTTAACGCCGCAGCCCCTGGAGATTTATGAGACAGCCATTCTCCACCTTGTGTCACAGTGGGTTCAAATATCTCTGAGCACTACGGGACTTATCATCTGACGTCGTCAGTCCCGTAGAACTTAGAACTACTTAAACCTAACTAACCTAAGGACAGCACGCACATGCAAGCCCGAGGCAGGTTTCGATCCTGCGACCGTAGCGGTCGCGCGGTTCCAGACTGAAGCGCCTAGAACCGCTCGGCCACACCGGCCGGCGTCATAGTGGGACAAGTGTCTCAACAGCCAGGGTCAATACTTATAACTTACAGGTACTAGGTACTAGTGTCTGTAATTATGCCTCCGGCTCGATTTTTTAACGCCTCTTTTATATAGATACTTTTCCAGGCATCTGGCGATCTCGACTGGGATCCTTGGTCTCTCGCTGCATGGTCGCTGCGATATCGGTTGCTCGCTGCCATTGCAATTGACCGAGTGCTCTCAGTCCATCGGTCGTATTAGTGTCAACGTAGCTCATTCAATTAAAGTATTCTTTAATATCTTCAAGTTAATTAATTTTACACACAAAGAACAATGTCGATTGATAGAATGCCACTTCTCCGATTTTAAAATAATTTTTATCGTTTTAAGGTCGCAAGGTAGAATACTGCTATTCTTAGAAACAACTTAAATCTGCGTCTTTATAATAAACTGTTGGAAAAAATTTTTACCCTGTTTTAGAGGTTTTAGGGTCACTCAAGATTTATTGTTGCAGATTGCGTATGGAGTACATGAGATGTTCAATAACACAAATGATTCTGTGGTACCATGTATCGTCCGCGCCAAAAAATGTTCAAATGTGTGTGAATCTTACGGGACTTAACTGCTAAGGTCATCAGTCCCTAAGCTTACTCACTACTTCTCCTAAATTATCCTATGGACGAACACACACACCCATGCCCGAGGGAGGACTCGAAGGTACGCCGGGACTGCAGCGTCCACGCCAATATACCCTCGTTAGTACGTAGTGTAGCCTTCACCAATTAGAATGTATGAGCCGTCTCTGGAATCCAGTCGATCGTACAGATGGAAAATACTGTCCTGGGATACGTTATGCCATTCCTGCTCTACCAGTTCACGTAGTTGTGTAAAGGTTGTTGGGTGACGCGTCGCAAGAGTCACTTCTCATCCCATCACATCCCACACGTGCTCGATTGCTAACAAATCTGGAGATCGTGCTCGCACGTTAAGATGCTGCAAGTCTTGAAGAACACGTTAAGGTTCACGGGCAGTTGTGGCATTAACCAATTGGAACAACACATCAACTTCCTGTTGCAAAAATAGCAAAAGAACGTCTATAACAATACTCTGCTCTTGCCGAGAGCTGGTTAGCGTCGCTTCCATAAACACCAAAGGTGTACGAGAGTGGTAGCTTATCGCACGCCAGACCGTAAGGCCTGGGGTGGGATTGCTGTGTCTTGGACGAATGCACTCTACCAGACAGCGCTCACCAGGTCTACGCCGTATGCACAAGCGACCATTCAGGCGGACTCTGCTTTCATAGACCACGGCGCGCCTTTCCATCTTCCAAGTTATCCGATGACGGCACGTGTCGAGTCGTGCACTTCGGTGCTGTGGTGTGAGCGGAAAGCAGGCTACAGGTGCGGATGCCTGTAGTCCCACTGATTACAAACGTTTTGCACAGTTCGTGTTGACACATCTTGGCTCACAAGCCATCTTATCTGTGCCATGTTAGCAGTATGATCTGCCACTACTGCCCTTAAAATACGAAGACCCTGGCGGGAGTCTGTGCTGCATCGATGTCTGGAACCTGGCCTACGGGTGTGAGGATGTTCACGTTACCACTACTACCAACATCGGTGCACAACTGACGCACCACATCGAACTTGGGTCAATTCTCTTGAAGGACCATCACGCTACTCGGAAGGCCACAATTTGAAGCCTTTCAGACTCTCAGTTGCCTGTAGGGAGTCTCTGAAGCATGGTTGCCTGCTTGCTCCATACGTTTGCACCACAATGAGACTTCCGTGTTGCGAGCATTCATTTTTTAAGCGTAGACGCAGATGACCCGCTTATAGCTATGCCACTACGCTGACGAACGACTTTGATACCATTAGCACTAAATCTACTGTCCCGCAGGAGCCACAGACATCATGGAATCCAAAGCGTCTTTTCTGGTTTACTATTTATTTTCCTGGAGTGTATAGAGTTATCGGTAATTGGACGGCAATTTACCACATACAGAAGTAAGTCACATGAATGTGGCCAGTAAAACTATTTTTCTCTTATTATTCACAATAAAATAAAGCTATAAGCCTTATTTTGGACGCAAAGCAACGTCGGTAAGTAACAGACTATCTGGGCTTACCGACGCTAGTTTCGTGACGCCTGCTGTAAAGAAACCTTTTGGGATTATGTTGGGAGTAGCAAACGTGCGAGGAAGAAGTTCGTTCATCGCTTGAGTCTGTGACGCTACGAGTGATCATTAGACTTGGTTAATCTCCTGCGACAGCGCCGCATTTGCCGTAAGTTGCGTGCGAGGAAGTACTCCGAGTTGGCGAAGTGGTGATTGGACGGCGGGAAACTTGCGTTGAATTCCAAATTGTCTGCGGCAATCAGCAGTTCTGCTGTAATTAGCGCGAATGAACATCCAGAGGCAGTGCTAATCTCTGGTGAAGTGGGAACTGTTGGTGGTCGTCATTGCAAACATTCTCGAGGAGATTTCCTTTCTCGCCACGTACTACATAAGAAATTAAGTTCTCTGTAACAAGACCGACGTTGAAGAACTCATCAAAGGAAGCAGATCAAAAGTGCAACTAAAATTATTTGTACATGCCATCAGTGACTCCCAGTGCTATGATAGAAACATGTTTCATGATTCCTGAATTATATTCAAGTCTGTTTCCCGTACTCTTCAGAAGCCTTTACGGCAAAGAAGGAACACGATAAATAAAGAAAAGGTGCAGATAAGGGATTAAAATTCCGGATAATACATATCAATAAGAGTATTCGTTAAATTTATGCTAGACTCTGTGACTGTGGGAGTAATTATAAGACATACAGAATAGGATTAACTAGTATACTCAGAACAGGATGCAGAGCAAATCAAAAAGATAAAGTATGGAGTGCCAAGCATGACGTTAAGAACAAAAATAACATTAACATTGAAGTCCACTTGGAAGACGTAGTGAGGGTATTCTCCTGCTTTGGAGGGAAAGTAGAGCAAGACCAACGAAATATGGTGGACATAAAAGGCAAACTATCAGTGGAACGAGCATTTTTTCGATAAATAAGGGTGGCAGTACTGAACATCCGAAATAGTGTTAGACATTTCCGAGAATGTTCTACTAGATTAAAGCACGGTACGGAAGTGAATCGTGGTCTGTGGTAAAATTGAAAGACAGTAAAATCCAAGCGTTTGTGATACTGTGCTGCAAAAAGATGTTGAATATTAAGGGTACCGATAATAAATTAGCCGGTGAATAACAGTAAACTGCCTAAGGGACAGGATATGCGTTGAGCATTGAAATTCTTCCCTCCTACTAGACGGATAGGTAGATAGCAAAAACAATAGAGGAGAATGTACATAGTACATAACTGAGGAGGACGGGTGTTTGTCCAAGAGGAAGAAGGTAGCACAGGGGATAGAACTATGGAATGCCACATGAAAGACTTCGGAAGGCTGAGGACCCAAAATAAAGAGGAATTATCAGAGTAACGTAACTTACTCGTGACATGGTTGATTTCCTGGAATGATCCACTTGCTTTTACAGGTCAAGCTCATCATTTCTTAACTAACAGTTCCATCGCTATTATTCTCGCCTTACATGTCCAGATGAAAAATTTTCTCTGGATGAGGCCTAAAACCAGCCGCAACGAGAGATTTGCTATTTTGAATCAGCAAGAGATACTATAGATAAAAAAATTCTTCGAAACAAAGTAACTTAAAATTAGAAGTGTAATAAAATGATGAAACAAACAACTTTTGTATTCAGCATGATTGTTAATTATCACGTACGGGGGGCATTCAATAAGCAATGCAACACATTTTGTTTTTTCCGCCCAGTTTCGGGTGAAGAAATGCGGAATTTGTTGTAGGATATTGTCGAATGCTCTCGCTTCAGCCTCTACAGTTTCATGAAGTTCCAATAGTTGGGGACGCTACAAGCAGCCTTTAGATTGTCTCGCCTGTGACGGGGGTACGTTCCATGCAGAGCGCTGTCCTTTAGTTCCTTTTTGCGGAAAACCAGAGCGTGGCAGATATTCATGGGTGCTTGAAGAACGTCTACGGAGACAGGGGAGAGAACAAAAGCAAGGTGAATCATTGGCCGACGCGTCTGTTCTTTCGTAACAAGTTCGTGTAAACCTGTCCGACCCTCTCGCGTGCAGGCCGCCGCACTCTTGTTGGTTCTGAGCACTATGGGACTTAACTTCTGAGGTCATCAGTCCCCTGGAACTTAGAACTACTTGAACCTAACTAACCTAAGGACATAACACACACATCTATGCCCGAGGCAGGATTCGAACCTGCGACCGTAGCGGTCGCGCCCTTCCAGACTGTAGCGCCTAGAACCACTCGGCCACTCCGACCGGCCCACCGCAATCTCTTGCAGTAGTGGAACGTAAGGACCCTCTCATTCCAGGTGATCATCAGATCACAATCGAACATATTACTGATCAACAAGACGTCTCTGTTTGTAGTGCTGACACACTCTTCTACCAGCTGGTACTCAAAGGTTTGTGTTCGCTGGTTTCCTCGCCCTCTAACAGAGAAGCTTAAAGTGTAACCTGTGCGGAATTGCTTGCCTGTTACGAGGCTGATCGCGACAATTTCTTGACAGGCTGTGAAACATGGGTTCATCACTTCGAACCGGAAACAAAAGGGCATTCCACTGAATGGTGTAACGGAACATATTAAAGGTTTTACTTTACCGAAGTATGCGATACCCTCCAAATTCAACCAGTTTAACGAGTATTTATGATTATAGAAAAGTTATTGTGTATGTTAACAATGATTGCATAACATGTCTGCATAAACAGTCAACCCATTAAATTATACTGAATAACTGACCCACACAAAAGTTAATATCACTTGCTCACTGATACAGCAAATGTCATCATGTAAAAACACTAAGTTCATCTTAAATAATTAATATGAAGTACGAAAAATAGTAGCCAACTTAGCTATTTTGGATCTCATTAAATAAAAATCACCCAGTGAAACCTATTTGTTCACTAGGAGCGTTTTCCCTCAGTATTCACGTAAGCAAACCTATTTTAGACGAAAACCAATGTAATTCTTAATAATTCATGTTATTTACTTATTTATGCAAATTAGAGAAGTCAATTGACAAACTTCTAAAAAACGGCCATTTTGTAACAGAGAATTATTCTGTCAAGTCAACAAATCTGTCTGTCATTTTAATAACATGTTAAATTATGTCGCTCGATGCAAATTAATAACTTTTCTGCACAAATTATGATAACAGATGTACATGTGACTTATAGACTATACCTCTTTTTAGTAGTTCTTTGACAATGTTATAAATACGAGCAGCAAGAAGGGTCGAGAGGCAGTCGGAATGTCACTTTGGTAATGTGTGTTTGTGTGTTATTGTTTGAGGTGGATAAACAATGCAAAGAACATGTAACGGAAGTACTACTTTGTGTTGAGTCATGGTCTTTGGTGGACAGTGGAATTAAGATGGCCACCAGAGTAATAAATATTTGAAGTTTTCACATTTGTTGGTTTCGCTCGTTCTTTATCATCAAAAGCACATAAAAAACACGGGACCTCATGTTTTTAACCCTAGACAACCAGATTTAGAGCCAGCATCAGCATCGAGAGACAACAGCGATCCAGCAAGTAGCAGCGATTACCACAACACAATGCATTTTAATGGCGCCAACCTAATATCAGGTGCTAACGAGCTCCGTAAATGGGAGTAAAATAGTGCGATAATAGCAATTAGCAATATCTACGACCAGGCGATCATTACAATGGCGAGACACCATCTCTCCTCCGAAGTAAGAGTTCAAAGCCGCTAAGCTGCTAAAGTCATGACCAAGATCGTTTGCGTTTCTGAAAGGGTTATTCTGTTTGAGGCCCTCTCTCCTGGTGCATCGGAAGATATTGAAGTGTGTTGCGCCAACGTCAGGAATCAGAAGAAACGACTTCAGCGTGTTTGTCGCCACAAAAATGCAAACTAACTTCTCCTTCTCCAAGATTTACATCTACATATATACTCCGCTAGCAACGAAGCGGTGTGTAGTCCCACCCTCGCTTCCACCCACGGATAGCGCGAGGGAAAAACGACTGTCTGAACGCCTCATTACGAGCTCTTATCTCCCTTATCTCTGAATGGTGATCACTGCGCGATTTGAAGGTTGGTGGAAATAATATATGCTCTACATCCTCAGTGAAGATCGGATTTCGAAATTTAGTGAGCAGTACCTTCTGTTTAGCGCGCCGTCTATCTGCAAGTGTGTCCCACTTCAAACTTTCTATGAGATTTGTAACGCTCTCTCGATGGCTAAATGTACCAGTCACGAATCTTGCCGCTCTTCTTCGGACCTTCTCAATCTCTTGATTCAGTCCCAACTGGTAAGGGTCTGATACAGACGAACAATACTCCAAGACTGGACGAACTAACGTATTGTAAGCTATTTCCTTTCTTGAAGGACTGCATCGCTTCAGGATTCTACCAATAAACCGCAATCTAGAGTTCGCCTTACCCGTTACTTGTGTAATCTGATAATTCCATTTGAGATCATTTCGAATAGTCACACCCAGATACTTGACGGACGTTACGCTTCGAAAGACTGGGCATTTATTTTGTACTCGTACATTAATGGGGATTTTCGCCTTGTTATACGCAGATAATGCAAGGCTTGACACAAGTGTAAACATCAGAGAGGAGCTCGCAAAACGTTATTGGACTGGTCTTCCTTGCTCACCCTACAGCCCGGATCTTGAAGCTTCCGACTTCCATTTCTTTGGCCCAATGAAGGATTTCACTCAGTAGGAAGCGCTACGTGAATCATGAGGAGGTTGATGCAGCAAGTCGTTGGCTCCATCGTCGACCTGTAGAGCGGTACCATGCGGGCATACCGGTCATCCCAGGCAGGCCGTCGCGTTGGACGGGGATAATGTTGAAAAATAGCGTTTTCTAGGCGAAAGATTGAGTAACAGTTGGCTTATTGGAATCCTGAGTAAAAACAACCTGTTTTCAGAAATAAATGTTGCATTACTTATTAAACACCATCGTAGTGTTCCGTGGTCTGTAGTAACCTACTGCAGAAGCCAAGGCATCATTTTTTTTTACTTTTAAGGGTAGTGCGCTTTGAAGAGCATAAATTAAAGTAATCATGGTTGTAGTTGGTTGGAGTTTAACACCAGAAATTACAGACGAAGAAATACGTTTAACTAGCAGCTTAACATGTTTCAACATGGTGAGCGAGGGGTACCTCACGGCAAACAAACATAGCCAAAGCCTTGCAGACAAACAAAAATTACACGAAGCGAAATTTAATGTGAGGAGGGCTATGCGAGAGGCGTTCAACAAATTCGAAAATAAAGTTCTATGTACTGACTTGGCAGAAAATCCTAAGAAAATTCGGTCTTATGTTATAGCGTAGGTGGATCAAAACAAAATGTCCAGACACTCTGTGACCAAAATGGTACTGAAACAGAGGATGACAGACTAAAGGCCGAAATACTAAATGTCTTTCCCCAAAGCTGTTTCACAGAGGAAGACTGCACTATAGTTCCTTCTCTAGATTGTCGCACAGATCACATAATGGTAAATATCGAAATAGATGACAGAGAAATGGAAAAACAATTAAAATAGCTTAAAAGAGGAAAGGCCGCTGGACTTGATGGGATACCAGTTGATTTTACACAGAGTAGGCGAAGGAACGTGCCCCCCTTCTTGCAACGGTGTACCGTATATCTCTAGAAGAGCGTAGCGTTCCAAAAGATGGGAAAACGGCGCATGTCATCCCCGTTTCCAGGAAGGGAAGTCGAAAAGATGTGCAGAACTATAGACCAATATCTTTAACGTCAATCAGTTGTAGAATTTTGGAACAAGTATTATGTTCGAGTATAATGACTTTTCTGGCGACTAGAAATCTACTCTGTAGGAATCAACATGGGTTTCGAAAAAGACGATCGTGTGAAACCCAAATCGAGCTATTCGTCCACGAGACTCAGAGGGCCATAGACACGGGTTCCCAGTGGATGCCATATTTACTGACTTTCGCAAGGCGTTTGATACAGTTCCCCACAGTCGTTTATTAAACAAAATAATTTCAGATGTGCCGCAGGGGAGTGTCGTAGGACCTTTGCTATTCACAATATATATAAATGTCCTTGTGGATAACATCGAAAGTTCACCGAGGCACTTTGCGGATGATGCTGTGGTATATCGAGAGCTTGTACGAAATGCAGGAGGATCTGCAACGAATTGACGCATGGTGCAGGGAATGGCAATAGAACCTCAATGTAGTCATGTGTAATGTGCTGCAAATACATAGAAAGAAAGATCCTTTATCTTTTAGCTACAATATAGCAGGTCAGCAACTGGAAGCAGTTAATTCCATAAATTATCTGGGAGTAGGCATCAAGAGTGATTTAAAATGGAATGACCATATAAAATAAATCGTCGGTAAAGCTGATGCCAGACTGAGATTCATTGGAAGAATCCTAAGGAAATGCAGTCCGAAAACAAAGGAAGGAGGTTAGAGTACACTTGTTCGCCCACTGCGTGAATACTGCTCACCGGTGTGGGATTCGTACCAGATAGGGTTGATAGAAGAGATGGAGAAGATCCAACGGAGAGCAGCGCGCTTCGTTACAGGATCATTTAGTAATCGCGAAAGCGTTACGGAGATGATAGATAAACTCCAGTGGAAGACTCTGCAAGACAGACGCTCAGTAGCTCGGTACGGGCTTTTGTTGATGTTTCGAGAACATACCTTCACCGAGGAGTCAAGCATTATATTGCTCCCTCCTACGTAGGAGACCATGAGGATAAAATCAGAGAGTAAGAGCCCACATGGAGGCATACCGACAATCTTTCTTTCCACTTAGAATACGACACTGGAATAGAAGGGATAACCGATAGTGGTACTCAAGGTACCCTCCGCCACACACCGTCAGGTGGCTTGCGGAGTATGAATGTAGATGTAGATGTAGATCATAGGCTAATACTGGGATGTGTAGACTAATGCAGCAAACCAACGACAGAACTGAACAGTAAAGGGAGAGAGGGTGTAAGTACCAACTTAGAGATAAACGTTTCTGTTTTATCCTTTTAGGGAATGGAATAATAAATATTTAAATTAATGTAATGGCATATATAAAAGTCTACTTGCTCGCTCAGTTTTAATAGTGCGGTTCCTAACAAAAAAAGAATGCTGATCGAGATACTACACTAATTAAATTCGGTTATCTGTCATCGATATATTTGGTTTTTATCTGTTTGAATACTGAGTGAGTACAATCGGTGCATGTTTGTTTTAGTCTTTGAGGGACTTAGTGGAATTCTACACATGGTTTAAATTTTATTTAATTTTTTACTGTGCGTATCTAGTTCCGTAGGTTCAAATTGATTAACAAATCTCTATGGTCATTGAACGTATGAGTACAAAAAGTGTAACAGAAAACTAATAATAGATGAAATTAAATATTAATGAATCTTAAAAAGGTGACAAGCTATAAGGTTATACAAACGCAGTCAAAAATACAGCACAGAAGTTAGCTTAATTTCTCAAGGAACTCCTCGACAGTTCAAGAAGAGTGATCCATGAGGAAACCTTTCAGTCTGGATTTTAAAGTTCGTGAATTCCGGCTAAGATTTTTGAAACATAGTTGCAGCTTAGTGAAAATGGATGCAGCATAATATCTCACGTCTTTCTGCAGAAGAGTCAAGGAGGTATGATCAAAATGCAGAATGTATTTCTGCCTGGTATTAACTGAGTGAAAGCTGCTAGTTCTTGGAAATAAGCTGATACTGTTAACAAGAAACAACACTACAGAATATACATATGTTAAGAGGCCGGTGTCAGAATACCGAGACTAATGAACAGGGTCAACATGAGGTTCTCGATCTTACAACACATATTGCTCGAATCGCCTGTTTTAGATACTAAAATGCGTTTTGAGAATGCGAAATTTTCTACAAAATGTAACACCACACGTCATAAGCGAATTAAGAAACGCAAGGAAGACTACTTTTCGTGTCGAACTATCGCTTGCTTCAGATACTGTTCTAGTAGAAAAAATTGCAGCTTAAGTCTTCGAACAAGATCATGAACTTAGGCTTTCCCACAACTGTTTACTTTCTATCTGAACACCTAGAAATTAGAACTGTTTGACCTCACTATTCATATGCCCATTCTGCGTAGTTAAAACTTCAGGTTTTGTTGAATTGTGTGTTAGGAACTGTTAAATCTGAGTCTTACTGTGATTTAGATTTGGTTTGTTTTCTACAAGCAAAGAACTTATGTCTTAAACTGCATTATTTGGAACAGAGCCAACGTTGCACACAGCAGTCAGTGTCATCAGCAAACGGAAATATTTTAGAATTACCTGTAATACTAGAGGGCATAGCATTTATATAAATAAGGATCAGCTTTGGCACGAGCAGTGATCCCCCGTTTTACTGTGCCCCACTCAGACCCCTCATCACAGCCGTTCTCAATACTGCAGAGGATAACCTTTTGCCACTCGGGCCCATCATCATAGCCATTCTAAATACTATAGAGAATGACCTTCTACTGTCTGTTCTTAAAGTAGGAGGTGAACCAATTGTGAACTACTACCAGTATTCCATGATGGTCCAGTTTCTGGAGCAATATTTTGTGATCAACACAATAAAACGCCTTAGGTATATCAAAAGCACGCCTAGTGTTCGAAATCGTTTCTTCAATCCATCCAGAAAAGAGAATATAGGATTTTTTGTTGTTAACCAGTTCTTAAATCAAACTGTAAATTTGACAGAAAATTATGTGAAATGAAATGATCCATTTTCCTTACATATACAGTATTTTCAAGAACTTTAGCAAACACACATGGCATACAAATAGATGTAAAACTGTCTAAATTATACCTTTCTCCCTTTTTACAAAGCGGCTTGACTACTGAGTACTTTAATCGTTCAGGAACGTGACCATTCCCAAAGCAAAAATTACAAATATGGCTAAGTACTTGGCTAACATGTGCAGCACAGTACTTTGGTATTCTGCTAGATACTCCATCATATCCATGAAAGTTCTTAGCCTTCATTGATTTAATTATTGGCTCAAACTCCAAATTGCAGTATCATACAGGAGTATTTCAGATATCAGTTTGGAAAGCCATTTTCCAAGAGAGTTGTATAATTCCCTGCAGAAACAAAGTTTTTATTTCATTCACTAGCTATGTTCAGAAAGTATAGCTAAATGCAGTATATATATCTGACTTACTAGTAACAAAAAAAACATTTTAATACATGCTGAATGTACATCGTCGACCTTGTGCTGTCGACCAAACTCTTCCTTCACGACTAATCGTATGGTTTTAATTTTATCCGGTGAATTAGCTATTGTATTTGCGTACCAGGTGCTCTTAGCCTTTCAAATAACATTTTTAGCACCTTACAGTACTGTTTGTAATTGGCCACTCTAGCCAAATTGTGACTACTTCAAATGATTTGATGTAATATCCAATTTGTTCTACATGAGATCCTTATCCAATTAGGAGACACCCACTTTAGTGATAATAGCCTGGTTCGAAGTTTCTAATGGAAAGCAACTTTTAAAGAGCATCAGTAATGAGTTAAAGAAAACGTTATATTTATCTTCTGTATTATCAGCCTTATAAACATCCTTCCACTCTTGTCCCTTAACGAGGTTTAGAAAACTCTTTATTACCGTTGGGTTAACTTTTCTTCTTCGTGTTTAATAATTATGTGACATATGTTTGAATACAAAAATCTTCTAACAGAATGCTCATCTAGCAATGAAGAATGAATAAAAGCGTTGTCTGTGCTTTTGCTACTGTTCTACTGCACCCTGGTAGGATAAATTTCAGTCTGAATTAGATTACAAAAATTAGGAGGTCTTCCCACATCATTTTTCTAGCAAAATCATAAAAAAAAGAATTTTGAGGTCATCACATACAACAAATTTTTGTAATTCCTGTAAAGTGAACGAAGAAGCTTCTCTAGCTTAAGCAGAATTGCTCTGAATTCGGACATTAGGGTCCTATAAATAACAACAACTGGAAGTTTAATTTCAAGTTCTTAAGTTTACAACCCTTAGAAGCAAAAACGAACGCTGGAAGATATAAGAATGTCATATGTAGCCATACTTAGTGGATGAGTAAGGTTTGGGCTTGTGCAAAGGCCAGCAGTTCGTTGGATCGTCATATTCACAGCTGTGATGCAACGATTATTTCTTTCCAATTACACAGTTTAACATATTCAGCTTTTCAATGTGCATGATAAGGTGCTATGTGCAGTTACTTTTCCTCTGAAATACAATGTATATCTCTGGAGGCATTGCTTCCATCTGTAGTTGGGAATCGCCATTCTCAAGGGCGCCTTACCTTCCGTGGCACAAGGCTTCTCGACATCTCTTTCACAAGTGCTGCTGCCACCTGCGTGTCAAGTCGACTTAAAGCACACTGACTCACGGAAAACTTTGCATTTCATTGTGAAGGTGATTCGGTGGTGGTAGAAGTAACGCGAAGCAGAAAATTCTCACTGAACTTGTGGAACATCAGAGCCTGCTTGTCCTTTTGTTGGCAGCCTGAGAGTGGGATCGTTACGGCCGACGTACGAACACAATGGCAACGACTGAAAAAAAATCGGAAAAAGGGAAGTGGTTCGAATAACCTATAGACCTTTTAAGAGATCCTTATTCACAAGATAACAATACTGCGTCCACACTAAACGATCCTTTCGGCGGTGGGAGCTTTATACCCAGTCGCTCGTCGATCTCGTAAAACGCTTGCAAAGCGGACGTGAGTACCATAAATATATAATGGCAGTTTCGAGCCGAGATATCTTCCAGTACTGTATTATACGATAATCATTACTGTAATTTATCTATTTCCTGCCCTTACACATAATAAAAAGCATTTAGACTCCCACGTCTTGATAAACTAAGTAAGCTGACTATTTACTTAAATAACATAGTCAAATACACTCCTGGAAATTGAAATAAGAACACCGTGAATTCATTGTCCCAGGAAGGGGAAACTTTATTGACACATTCCTGGGGTCAGATACATCACATGATCACACTGACAGAACCACAGGCACATAGACACAGGCAACAGAGCATGCACAATGTCGGCACTAGTACAGTGTATATCCACCTTTCGCAGCAATGCAGGCTGCTATTCTCCCATGGAGACGATCGTAGAGATGCTGGATGTAGTCCTGTGGAACGGCTTGCCATGCCATTTCCACCTGGCGCCTCAGTTGGACCAGCGTTCGTGCTGGACGTGCAGACCGCGTGAGACGACGCTTCATCCAGTCCCAAACATGCTCAATGGGGGACAGATCCGGAGATCTTGCTGGCCAGGGTAGTTGACTTACACCTTCTAGAGCACGTTGGGTGGCACGGAATACATGCGGACGTGCATTGTCCTGTTGGAACAGCAAGTTCCCTTGCCGGTCTAGGAATGGTAGAACGATGGGTTCGATGACGGTTTGGATGTACCGTGCACTATTCAGTGTCCCCTCGACGATCACCAGTTTGTGTACGGCCAGTGTAGGAGATCGCTCCCCACACCATGATGCCGGGTGTTGGCCCTGTGTGCCTCGGTCGTATGCAGTCCTGATTGTGGCGCTCACCTGCACGGCGCCAAACACGCATACGACCATCATTGGCACCAAGGCAGAAGCGACTCTCATCGCTGAAGACGACACGTCTCCATTCGTCCCTGCATTCACGCCTGTCGCGACACCACTGGAGGCGGGCTGCACGATGTTGGGGCGTGAGCGGAAGACGGCCTAACGGTGTGCGGGACCGTAGCCCAGCTTCATGGAGACGGTTGCGAATGGTCCTCGCCGATACCCCAGGAGCAACAGTGTCCCTAATTTGCTGGGAAGTGGCGGTGCGGTCCCCTACGGCACTGCGTAGGATCCTACGGTCTTGGCATGCATCCGTGCGTCGCTGCGGTCCGGTCCCAGGTCGACGGGCACGTGCACCTTCCGCCGACCACTGGCGACAACATCGATGTACTGTGGAGACCTCACGCCCCACGTGTTGAGCAATTCGGCGGTACGTCCACCCGGCCTCCCGCATGCCCACTATACGCCCTCGCTCAAAGTCCGTCAACTGCACATACGGTTCACGTCCACGCTGTCGCGGCATGCTACCAGTGTTAAAGACTGCGATGGAGCTCCGTATGCCACGGCAAACTGGCTGACACTGACGGCGGCGGTGCACAAATGCTGCGCATCTAGCGCCATTCGACGGCCAACACCGCGGTTCCTGGTGTGTCCGCTGTGCCGTGCGTGTGATCATTGCTTGTACAGCCCTCTCGCAGTGTCTGGAGCAAGTATGGTGGGTCTGACACACCGGTGTCAATGTGTTCTTTTTTCCATTTCCAGGAGTGTACAATGCAGTGAGTAAAAGAAAAATGACATTAAAGCGTCTGTAAATATTTCTGATCGTGTATAATATTTAAATCACTTTTAGTGGGTGATATATTGTACTAATTGAGTAGGTTGTTAGTTGATAATAAAATCGGTACGGCTGGTGTGATTAAATGGCCAGGACAGATGAAGTGGCCATTGTGTATATTATGCACTGAACAGAGCTGCTTCCTGCAGAGATGAGGTCACTCTATTCCTGACTTTACACCGCCATTGTTATTAGTGATCCGGCAGAAGAAGCTTCTTCCATTTTTGCAGTAAAATCTTTCTTTATTTTAGCTGTCTGATGTAAGGTAAGTCATTTATATTTTTCTTATTAGCTTAGCTGTATGGGGTGTATTAATATTTTTACAATACCAATGTTCAAACAACGTACTTAGGCCGTCTAATGAAGTTCCTTGTCAGTTCATTCACTTCGATAGTTTCTTATGTGGACCGCTAGTGTCAACATGGCGTCCGATCAGGTAAAGTGACCACACAACTCATCGGAAGAAGTACCCAAGGAATTCGCTAAGTCCGAAAAACATGCATAAAACAGACAAAACTGACCTCTACACTCCTTTATCATCCGCCATAGTTTCTCTTTGTGACAATTTTAAATTATCAGTGTTACATTATGATGTAAAGTCCTCTCTGTTCTAATTTATCTAATACAAAAGTCCAGGTAAGTACAGTCTGCTGCAGCTGGTTGGAAATCTTCTAGATAGTAGAGCGTGAAGACGCGCAGACCATGTGTCCGGCAGTAAGAGTAACAAATACGGGATACTGTTGCGATGGTCCTGGCCTCGTTACTTACTTTGGTATTGAAAATTCGTCAATATCCAGGCCTTCAGAAAATGTATGCAGTTCCTATAGGGGATGGTCAGTAAAGCTTGCAAGAACGTTGCAGGGTACGTTATGCTGAGAAATAATGCATAAGGAAAGAATTCAAGACAAAGGGGCGTTTCCAAGTTAATGAGTATGGAAGTTAACCAATCAGGGCGTTGTGCTCCAAATTTCATGCTGCCCGCCTGCGACGGCGTAACCAAAAGTATTCTTCGTTTGGTTTCCTAAAATCAAAAAAGAGATGGATGAAAAAATAAAATTGGACATGGAACGGTAGTGCGGATCGAACCTGATCCAAGGGCTGGGTAGTCACGCTCGCTATTATCTCACGGCACTGAGGTATTTTAAGATGTTGTATGCGAGCAAAGTGACAGTACTGTTTCATGCCCTTACATACTATGATCGTAAGACATTCTTAATTAATAGCATCATTACGTCTTGTTCATCTGACATGCATGCTGCATACATAATAATTTGTATTGTGATTTCAATAACGGAGGCACGTAATTTTTTATTTATATTTTTATATTTCGAGTTCTACTTAGTGGCGACTCGTGAGTATGTATTTTCGATATTCACAATAATGTTTTGATCCGAATGAACTTGAAAGTTTTAAATAGCATGTGCTGTATAAGGGTTTTCTTTATTCAAATTTACTCAACTGCAGCTACTGCCAATAACAAGAATAATATTAATAACAATAACGTAATAATGACGTCCTATCTAATTTTAGTATATAGTGAGTTAATTGGCACATGTGAGAAGTGTGCTACCATCTAACGTGATTTATGCCAAATGCTTAGCGAACGGAGATAAACTTCTGCTGCAGTGTGCTACCGTGTAGTGGCATTGATGTAAACTTCGTAAACTTGTAGTTGTAAGACCTACCTGTGCATACCACGAACCGTGAACATTATTCACCAAATCCATCTGTGTCTGACCCACAAGGCCGTTACGTCATCCCAGCTGCGCTGCGGAAAAGCATGCGGATAACGTGCTCACCTGAAGATGTGCCTGCGACCCTGATGCCAAGTTTCGCGTGCTCCTGTGCTCTTACACAGCAGCCGCCACTACTTCTATCTCTGTCTTCTTTTTGAAGTTTCTATAAATTTTAAAGCTATTTTGACCACCAGATTGCTTTATAATGCCCAAGGAGACGAAGTAAGCTCATTGGTAAAATACGAAATAAAATGTTTATTTAAAAATGAAGCTATAGTCTAGGCAGATAAATGACTTCCTTCAAGAGATCATAAAGAATCAGTCTCTTACTGTGAGTGGGTCCGTGTTCATCACTTAGCCGACTGACAGTCTGACCCTTGACGTTGCTTCACCAACAGTGTTCGCCCCTGGCAGCTGAGTGGTCAGCGCGACGGAATGTCACATCTAACAGCCGGAGTTCGATTCCCGGCTAGGCCGGTGATATTCTCCGCCCAGGGACTGGGTGTTGTGTTATCCTTATCATCATAATTTCATCCCCATCGACACGCAAGTCGCCGAAGTGGCGTCAACTCGAAAGACTTGCACCAAGCGAACGGGCTACCCGACGGGAGATCCTAGCCGAAGGGCATTTCCATTCCTGCAACAGCAAGTCTTGTGTTATGAGACGAAGTCATATCGTATAAGCGTAAAGAAAGCGGTTTAGGCTGAGAGAAATCTGTGATTGAAAGTGAATGGCAGTTAATGTCTTGTCCATAGTCATGCGGACCGCTATGAAAACAGATGGTGGCATGCGTCAGTCAGAACCCACGCTGTGCATTTAGGCCATGAGGAGAAATCGAGGTGGACTTTGCTCGATATATGTAGTACGTGTACATCTTCCAACTAATTGAGAATATGAACTGTTTTGACGAAAATTACGTACATGCCATTATTTTAATCTTACACGACAAACGATCAGGTACATTTACACTTACATATACATGATTACTCTGCTTTTCACACTTAAATATTCGACAGACGCTTCATAGAACAGCTTTTTCATTACTTATCGACTGCTCCACTCTCGAATAACGCAAGGGTTAAATGAACACCTATGTCGTTTCGTGAAAGCTCTGATTTCTCTTATTTTATTACAATGGTCGATTCTGCCTATGTATGTGGAAGTCAACAAAATGTATTTGTATTCGGAGAGGGGTAAGTTGGTTCTCGAAATTTCGTAAAAAACTATCGCCGTTACCACACTATTCGGCTTGTTATAGACTTGAGTCTCTTCCCCTGTCATGTACAAATAAAAAACCAGCTGTCCTTCTTTGAACGATGGAGTCCGTCAATTCTAAATGATACTTATAGTACGATTTTATTCGGAAAGTAAGGAAACGATAGGTCGCGAAATGGAAACCACAGTGAAATTCAAAACTGTTTTATTTCCAACAGTTAGCTACAACTTCCTGCTACTTATCTCTATAGTCGCCGATCCGACTTAGACGTTTGTCGTAGCGTTGTAATAACTTTCCAATACCGTCGTTATAGAAGGCAGCCGCCAGTGCTTACCGCCAAATCTCTACGCTGGCCTACAGTTCATTGTCTGTGCGAAAATGTTGTCCTGATAGCCAGCGGTTAATGTGAGCAGAGATGAGAGTCAAAGGAAGACCGTTAAGGGCTGTTTTGTGGGTAATCAAACATTTCCAACTGAAAACGATGCAAGAGCATTTTCATTGCCCCTCCAGAATGCGGGTGAGAATTGTCTTGAAGAAGAAACTGCACGACAGTTATGTAATGTTGGCTGCATAGCTTCGGGCGAAGTTTCTCACCAGGCTCCCGTACTTTGGAAGAGACACTATCGTTCTGGGTATCTTGATATGCTCCCTGTGTGCTCAGAACTAAAATGAACGACGTAACGCGATAGACTGGCATACTAGAGACACTGCCCAACACACCTGTGCAAAACTTCACTGGATTTTCACTGTGGACCGATCGTTCCTTACCTTACGAATAACCCTCGAACACTGCGCTGCAATATTCCTGAAGAGGACGGGCAAGTGTAGTGGTGGGCGTCTCTTTAGTATATTAATTTTATTGTTTCTTCTACGAGTTCTGTTTATGATGTGATATCTTTGGTTCTCCTTCTCTACAATATTTTCTATGTGATTGTTCCATTGTAAGTTGTAATTGTAATTCTAATTCCTTGGTATTTAACTGGCTCTGAAGTCTTTAAATTTATTTAGCATGTACTCGAAATGTAACAGCCACTCGTCGCTAGACGTCATACTAGCCGTTGTTTAGGTTCAGTTGCCACTATTCGCACCATGCCGATATGTTACGTACATCATTTGAAATTCACCGTGGTCTTACAAAATTAATATACTATATTATTAACCACTAAAGACTAATTTTGCTTCTTCCTACATTTTGCAGAATTACGCCATTATGAAAGGAAGTGATCGCACTTGGAGGATCTTAGAGTGACACACATTCGCGTCACGAACATGATATAATAATACTGGCAGCTGAACTTGCCCCTACACGAATACTGGTGATACACAGTAGCGAATCCACTTTACTCTTATTGTGGTCTAAAGTCGTATATTCCTCAGTTTTGGGTGTGATGTCTTAGACACAAATACTAGCTCCAGTATGTGAGCTTAAGTATCTGGACACCTCCAAAATAATACGTTTACCATACGAGATGCATTGCGGTGCTACCTACTGCCAGGCACTCCATATCAGCGTCCGCAGTAGGCATTAGGCATCGTGAGAGAGCTGAATAGAATGCTTCGCGGAACTCATGGACTTCGAACGTGGTCAGCTGATTGGGTGTCACTTTTGTCACACGTCTGTACGCGATATTTCCACACTTCTGAACATCCCTAGTTCCACAGTTTCTGATGTGATAGTGATGTGGAAACGTGAACGGACACGTACATCATAAAAGTTTACAGGTCGACCTCGTCTGATGACTGGCAGAGACCGCCGACATTTGAAGTGGGTCGTAGTTAGCAACAGGCAGACTTCTATCCAGACCATCAGACAGGACTTCCAAAATGCATCATGTTCCACTGCAAGTACTATGACAGTTAGGTGGGAGGTGAGAAACTTGGATTTATTGGTCGAGCGCTGCTCATAACTCAAACATAACGCCGGTAAATGCCAATCGACGCCTCACTTGCTGTAAGGAGCGTAGACATTGGACGACTGAACAGTGGAAAAACGTTGTATGGAGTGACGAATCGCGGTACACAATGTTGCGATCCAAAGACAGGGTGCGGGTATGTCGAATGCCCGGTGAACGTCATCTGCAAGCGTGTGTTGTGCCAACAGTAAAATTCGAAAGCGATGAAGTTATGGTGTGGTCGCTTTTTTTCATGGAGGGGGCTCGTTGTTTTGAGTGGCACTATCAAAGCACAGGCCTACATTGATGTCTTAAGCGCCTTCTTGCTTCCTATTGGTGAAGGGCAATTCGGGATGGCTATTGCATCTTTCAACACGATCGAGCACCTGTTCATAATGCACGGCCTGTAGCGGAATGGTTACACGACAATAACGTCCCTGTAATGGAATGGCCAGCACAGGGTCCTGACCTGAATCCTGCAGAATAG
The DNA here is from genome assembly GCF_023864275.1 of Schistocerca cancellata. Classification (NCBI taxonomy): domain Eukaryota; kingdom Metazoa; phylum Arthropoda; class Insecta; order Orthoptera; family Acrididae; genus Schistocerca; species Schistocerca cancellata. The sequence goes on along the minus strand of NC_064628.1, from coordinate 728,454,058 downwards.
CATTGGGATGTTTTGGAACGGCGACTTCGTGCCAGGCCTCACCGACCGACATCGATACCTCTCTTCCATGCAGCACAGCACGAAGAATGGGCTGCCATTCCCCAAAACTCCTTCCAGCACCTGACTGGACGTATGCCTGAGAGAGTGGAAGCTGTCATCAAGGCTAAGGGTGTACCAACACCATATTTAACGCCGCCATTATCAATCGAGGGCTTCACGAACTTCTAAAGCATTTTCAGCCAGATGGCCGGATACTTTTGATCGCATAGTGTATATTTTAGGCGAGATAAGTTAGTACGCAGGGTGTTCGGAAATTCCCCCCACAAACTTACAAGAATTGTAGATGGGTGTGTGTTTATAATCTATTGAACAGAAACCCTTGTACCGAAACGTCGAGTTTCAGGAGCCTGCGCCCGTATTTGAATGTACATACAGGTTGATTTTGTGATGATGTTACAAACTTTCAAGGATGATGGATAAGGGTATATTTATCTGTTTAAGGTAAGGAACCCTGTACCCGAAACGAACGACTAGAAAGTTGTAAGAAAAAAACTATCTGATATATCTCACAGTGGAATGCATGTACCGGTGCTGTTGTTGCTAAGGGATGAAGGAAAACAAGAAAAAAAAATGTTGAGCAACTACGGGCTGTAAAATGCACACCTGACGAGCTATCAGCACTTGTTCATCTTTGCTAGTGTGAAACACAACTCCTCTACTGAACAAGTATTCATAGCTCTTGAGGTACTCTGTTAGAGCCCATGTTTACAGGGAACTTGTCCATGTTTTAGTCCAGTTTCCTACACCAATCTTAGGAACAAAAGCTGCTACGCTGAATACCGTAAACGCCTACAACCTTCAAAAAGAAACGCGAAGTATATCTATTTAAAAAATTCTGATAAAAATGCCCTTAACGCCTTTTTAAGGGACAGTCTTCACTCCTTCCGATCTGATCCTGCAAGTGTAGATGTGTTGTGGAATGTTTTCAAAGAGATAGTATCGACAGCAATTGAGAGATATATACCACATAAACAAATAAGTGATGGTACTGATCCCTAATGGTACACAAAACGTGTCAGACCGCTGTTGCAGAAGCAGCTAAAAAGCATGCCAAATTTGAAAGAATACAAAATCCCCAAGATTGGGGAAGTATTACAGAAGTTCGAAATATGTCGCGTACTTCAATGTCAGATGCTTTTAATAATTTCCACAACGAAATTCTGTCTCGAAATCTGGCAGAAAACCCAAAGAGATTCTGGTCATATATAATGCACACCAGTGGCAAGACGCAATCAGTACCTCCACTGCGCAATAACAACGGTGAAGTCACTGATGACAGTGCCACTAAAGCAGAGTTATTAAACACGGTTTTCCGAAACTGCTTCACCAAAGAAGACGAATTAAATATTCCTGAATTCCACTCAAGAACAACTGCCAAGATGACAAATACTGAAGTAGATATCCTCAGAGTAACTAAGCAGCTTAAAACACTTAATAAGGCAAGGCCTCCGGTCCACATTATATACCACTCAGGTTCCTCTCAGAGTATGCTGATAAAATAGCTCCACATTTAGCAATTATATACAACCACTCGCTCACAGAAAGATCCGTACCTAAGGACTGGAAAATCGCTCAAGTCACACCAATATCCAAAAAGGGAAGTAGGAGTAATCCGCTGAATAACAGGCTTATATCACTAACGTCGATTTGCAGTAGGGTTTCGGAACATATACTTTATTCGAACATTATGAAGTACCTCATAGATAACGATTTATTGACGCATAGTCAGCACAGATTCAGAAAATATCGTTCTTTGAATCACAACTAACTCTTTATACTCACGAAGTAATAAGTGCTCTCGACAGGGGATGTCAAATTGATTCCATATTTTAAGATTTCCAGAATGCTTTAGACACCGTTCCTCACAAGCGTCTTCTAACCAAACTGCGTGCCCCGTAGTATCGCCTCATTTGTGCGACTGGATTCGTGATTTCCTGTCAGAAATGTCACAGTTCGTAGTAATACACGGGAAATCATCGAATAGGAGACAACATGAAAAGGCGTCTTAGATTGTTTGCAGAGGATGCTGTCATTTACCGTCTTGTTAAGTCATCAGATTACCAAACCGACTTGCAAAATGATTTAGATAAGATATCTGTATGGTGCGAAAAGTGGCAATTAACCCTGAATAAGGAAAAGTGTGAAGTTATTCAGATGAGTAATAAAAGAAATCAGCTAAATCTCGATTACGCGATAAGTCACACAAATCTCAAGGCTGTAAATTCAAATAAATACTTAGGGATTACAATCACAAATAACCTAAATTGGAACGATCACATGGATAATATTGTGGGTAGAGCAAACCAAAGACTGCGATTCATTGGCAGAACCCTTAGAAAGCGCAACAGGTCTACTAAAGGGACTGCGTACACCACGCTTGTCCGACCTACTCTGAAGTATTGCTGTGCGGTGTGGGATCCGCATAAGGTGGGACTGACGGATGAAATCGAAAAAGTACAAAGAAGGGCAGCTCGTTTTGTATTATAGCGAAATAGGGGAGATAGTGCCACAGACATGATACATGAATTGGAGTGGTAATCGTTAAAACAAAGGCGTTTTACGTTGCGACGGGATCTTCTCATGAAATTTCAATCATCAGTTTTCTCCTCCGATTGCGAAAACATTCTGCCGGCACCCACCTACATAGGAAGATATGATCATCACGATAAAATAAGAGAAATCAGTTTTCGCACAGAAAAATTTAAGTGCTCGTTTTTCACGGTTCCCGTTCCACAGTGGAACTGTAGAGAGACAGCTTGAAGGTGGTTCATTGAACCCTCTGCCAGACACTATTTTGTGAATAGCAGAGTAATCACGAAGATGTAGATGTAGATGAAAGTAACGGTACATGTATTCCACCGTCAGAGGTATCAGAACGGTTTTCTCTTATAATTTTCAAATCGTTCTTTATCGTGCAGAGACCCTCTCCTCAAACTGATACATTTGTCCTCCCCCTCATCCTTGAAACTTTATAACATCATCACGGAGTCACCCTACGTTTACATTTGTTTACGGGCGTAGACGCCTATAACTTCGACGCTCTGTAGCTTCGCTGTATGACGTTTCCGGACATAGGTTCCTATTCAAAATATTACGTACTCACTCCCCTCTATAAGCCTTAGAAGTTTGTAACGGTAATTTACGAACAACCTTTATACACTGTATTAATTTGTAGTACAACTATAAACCTGCTCTTGTACTTAGGGTCACTGATCTGACGACCGAGCGAGGTGGCGCAGTGGTTAGATACTGGACTCGCATTCGGGAGGACGACGGTTCAATCCCGCGTCCGGCCATCCTGATTTAGGTTTTCCGTGATTTCCCTAAATCGTTCCAGGCAAATGCCGGGATGGTTCCCATCAAAGGGCACGGCCGTCTTCCTTCCCCGTCCTTCCCTAATCCAATGAGACCTATGACCTCGCTGTCTGGTGTCCTTCCCCAAAACAACCAACCAATCACTGATCTGACAGACTCCCACTTGACTTCCGTATCCTGCATGACGAAAGGAGCTATTTATAATCGTTATGTACATTACAAGTCCAAGCGTTGCACTTCTTTCTCTGCCATTCTGTTTACAAGTCTGATAAGAGATCCACAATGATATTAGACGAGTTTATAATACACAGTAATGAACTGCGTCTTTCTTATTGATTGATGACACAATTTCCATTCATTCCTCTTTACTTTTGTTCACTGATTAAGCTACGAAATACTCGTAGAAACATTGCCTTACTTTTGACCAAGAGATTACTAAACATGTAACACATACGCTTAGTTTCAGATTTTGTTTTGATTCATGACTGCCCAGATCCAGCGAGGCATAACGGCAATGTTGGCAACTGGTATAACTTGAGTGTATTTGGTGACATGCTGTCGTTACGTTAATTATATTATTACATATTGCATATCAGTACAAGTGTATTAGTTTAAAATATACACTTACCAGGTTTTGTAAATGCAGAGAAACATGTATTGCTTTCACGACATAGCTTTCTGTTGTACCTCACTGTCAACTGGCAGCACAGTTTTGTTTATCATTCTATGGCCACATACGATCCAGTTTGCACTCATGCTTAGTAAGAGTGAACTGGAAGTGGTACTGGTATCAACAGTGTTCTGTTTATGATCCAGATAATTTTCTCACTGTGTTCTTCGCCTATTGCATCCAGTTCCTTTGACAATAGCATAATGCCGAAATGCGTAGGAAAAAAATAAAACAAACAATTAATGGTGAAACCGAGAGTTTCATTATAATATCGGAACACGGTCGCAAGACATGAATTTCCGTGCGATATACAGGGTGAGTCACCTAACGTTACCGCTGGATACATTTCGTAAGCCACATTAAATACTGACGAATCGATTCCACAGACCGAACGTGAGGAGAGGGGCCAGTGTAACTGGTTATTACAAACCATAAAAAAATGCACGGAAGTATGTTTTTTATCACAAACCCACGTTTTTTTAAATGGAGACCCGTTAGTTTTTTTAGCACATCTGAACATATTAACAAATACGTAAACAGTACCGTTTGTTGCATTGTAAAATGTTAATTACATCCGGAGATATTGTAACCTAAAGTTGACGCTTGAGTACCACTCCTCCGCTGTTCGATCGTGTGTATCGGAGAGCACCGGATTACGTAGGGATCCAAAGGGAACGGTGATGGTACTTAGGTACAGAAGAGACTGGAACCGCACTTTACGTCCACATACTAACACCTTTTTATTAGTGTTTTTCACTGACGCACATGTACATTACCATGAGGGGTGAGGTACACGTTCGACGGGCGTTTCATATGACGTGGAGGACGCATAAATTGTCCAGCCCGTTCTCCTGATCTTACACCTCTGGACTTCTTTCTATGGGGTATGTTATAGGAGAATGTGTACCGTGATGTGCCCACAACCCCAGAGGATATAAAACAACGTATTGTGGCAGCCTGCGGCGACATTACACCAGATGTGCTGCGGCGTGTACGACATTCATTACGCCAGAGATTGCAATTGTGTGCAGCAAATGATGGCCACCACACTGAACATCTATTGGCCTGACATGTCGGGACACACTCTATTCCACTCTGTAATTGAAAACGGAAACCACGTGTGTACGTGTACCTCACCCCTCATGGTAATGTACATGTGCGTCAGTGAAAAAGACCAATAAAAAGGTGTTAGCATGTGGATGTAATGTGTTGTTCCAGTCTCTTCTGTACCTAAAGTCCATCATCGTTCCCTTTGGATCCCTACGTAATTCGGTGCTCTCCGATACACACGATCGAACAGCGGAAGAGTGGTACTCAAGCGTAAACTTTAGGTTACAATATCTCCGGATGTAATTAACATTTTACAATGCAACAAACGGCACTGATTACGTATTTGTTAATATGTTCAGATGTGCTAACAAAACCTACGGGGTTCCATTTAAAAAAACGTAGGTTTGTGTTAAAAAACATACTTCCGTGCATTTTTTATGGTTTTTATTAAACAATTACACTAGCCCCTCTCCTCACCTTCGGTCTGTGGAATTGATTCGTCAGTATTTAATGTGGTTTAGGAAATATATCCAGCGGTAACGTTAGGTGACTCACCCTGTACATCCTATATCCTGTTGTCAGAGCATCAAATCGACAAACCTACCTAAATGTCTGCTATGTCAGACGCAACGATATCATACCAATTTTGTATGGTGCCTTTGTATTCTTGTAAGAGAGCGATGGACGCTTCCTGGCTTTAACAGCTGTTTAGACCAGCTTCTCGTGGTCGTCTACGATTGCTGCAAGCAGATATCGTTTTGTTCAAAATTTTCTGACAACTCAACACCGAGATCAGAACATTGTAACGTTGTTGCTTTATTTGCGGTGTATGCGGTTGTGATAGACAATAAAAGCGGGTTAAAAGCTGTGAGCTGTCTGGGGAAGTTAATCTTGCATTACTGAGCAACTGTTTCACCAGGTATCCAGTTTAGCTTACCAAATTCCCAACCAGACTAACATGAATTATAATCTTTTAATAGACATACGATAACCGGTGATATATATATATATATATATATATATATATATATATATATATATATATATATATATATAAGAGAATTTAAATGAGAAGAAATAAATCAGTTTATATTTGGAAATTTATTTTAACATTGATCATTAAAATTTCAGTATATTAAACGTGAGTCATAACTAAGCTGGTGCCTTATTTAGGACTGTGAAAATGTGGGTTTGTAATCTTACGGAACCCATCAAATATGGAGCCAAGATTGGGAGACTGCATACAACACTGCATTCATAAAATAACACACGAAGAACGTTGAAACATATGCAAGAGAAATTAACCACAACCAACCGATTCAATTTTCACCCAAAGAAATTACGTTCGCAGCACAATCCTGTCCGTCAGGTAATTACCACACGCTGGTATACTAAATTCATATTAACTCTTTGTGAAATCTTCCCGAAAAGAATAGCTGAGGGCTACTTTGATTATTACACCACATGCTTCACGTGGTCAACTTGGTTTACACAAAGAGTGTAACTCCACAATAATTTTATTAATTAAAATAAATTAGATCGAAAAGCAATTTACAAAAGAAAAACCTCGAACTGGTTACTATCGTCTTACTATTAACCTGATGGGTCAAACAATTGTATAAGCACGTGGTACTGGTTTCACAAAGTACACCCCACGTGGGTTGAACATAAAGAAAAGTTGCTATATTGAAAATTATTGTCAAGACGAGACGTTATAATCTCACGCACATTCGCATTTAAGATTGATGAACTTAGAGTTACTGATCAACACGTGGTTCCACTTTACTCACAAAGTAGTGACAAAGCAACTACCGGAATATATTCTGAACTTCACACGAGAATTACACTGCGCTGCAATTTAAGATAACATTAGATATTTTAGAGCTAAACCTGAAATGAAGGTGATTAAATTTTCATTTAGGCTGAACTTAAGAATTCCATTGTCCTACGGACTTAGCAGACACGCGCTTAGCCGGAGATCTTACCACTTCAGACGCTCGCCACGGACAGACTGACCTGGTCCCTTTCTGAGGGTGGCTCAAAATTACAAACGGAAGTGGCCAGAGGGGCAGCTTCCTATACCAACATGACAAGAGACAGACAGGACCATACTAAGGATAGAAACCTCTTTGCTTTTAGAAAGCGTAGCTACCTGTTCCGACGTTGATCCTACTGTTCTCTAGCAGACAGGCTTGTCTGCTACCCTCAAGCATGCAATTACTAATACATTTGCTCATTCATCCTCTCACACAGAAGGGAAGGGGGATGACAGTATCTTATCATATACAGTATATAAAAGAAAGCGGATGTAAGTTCCGTATGAGACTGTGTGACATGAATTACATATAAACTGTGTTTTAAAGTGTAGTAGTGTGACAGATCGTTCTTATTTATGTGTGAAAGTAACACGTTCCACTACTCAGTCTCCTCCCAAATAGTCAGAAACGCCACAGTAAATTTAGAAGAGGAATTTATGCCGTGAATGACAACAGATTTAAGAAATTGACGGAAAGGTATCCAACAGAGACCTTTCAACATGTTTTGTTCCTATTTTTTTATGAGTCTGTTACTATCGTTAGTTCGTTAGAATCGGTCCTGTTCCACTTGCGCCCGATTCTGGGACTATTAACATGCGACCCAGTCATGGCGAATCGCTCAATAGCACATTGTACTGGTCGGTGTGAACAATTCAGAGTTTTCGAAATCTCTTCTTGCTATTTCCCTTGTTAATGCAAAAGCTTTATCTGCAATCGTTTATCTAAAATAAGTCAGTCGCTATCACCGATGTCACAAATATAAACAGGAAAAGATCACTATATTAGTGATGTGTCCACAACGAGCGAATGCAGCGAACTGAGTAGTACACAGAAAAATATTTTTAAATGATAAATTTTATTACACTAGATGTTTTATTGGTAGTTTTGAGGTGGACCATTGTTTTTGGTCTTTTTTATGCTCACAAGCCACTTTTTCAAGCAAACCGTTATTTACTGTTACATGCATCTCACACGTGCACTATTTCTAGGATGCACAATGCTTATGGCAAAGGTTGTGCTTTAGTTTCTCTGCAACTTAAACCACTTCTCGCAGCAACAAACATTCGACCACCTAATGAATTTAGTCTACCCTGTGTGTCTCCTTTCAGTTAAACGTGTGTCCTTCAGCACACAGCCATGAGCCCAGTGTCAGAGCCGCTTCGTTTCAGAAGACTGGCCCTTTGATGGATGGGTTACAGGCGGCAGCAGGTGATGTTTCTGGCAGATGCATTGCCGGCGCGACACGGGGCTTGTGGACGTGGCAGCTAACACGCCTCTGCCACGAGTCGGCCACGCGGTCGCCGTTGTAAATCTCGATTACCGGCCGGCAGCGGGCGCGCTGTCCGCATCTCGCATCCCCCCCCCCCCAGGCGCTGACATTTACAGCTCGCTGTCGGCAGATACAGAGGACTCGGCGCAGCCCGTGGGGCTTCCACCTAAGTCTTTCGGGAAGCGCAATGCCACCTGCCCGTACAGTGAATGATTGCTGGCCTCGCTAAAGCCGACGCTTCCTGTCCGCTCGATGCATCATTCACACGGCGTTCGGGTTTACACGGCTGTCCACCGAACAGAGGCTGTCAGGTGAGCGTATTTTGCGGCACTCGCTCTATTTGTGTTGATCAGATTTATTCTTGTATTTGTCGCACTGCCACATTCGTTCTCGTCGAATATGGAAACAAAGATGTTTTTTTAACCTTTTTACGTAGTACATGCAGCGATAGCGTTCTGTGACGAGTTTAAGAATGCGCGCCGATTGGGGACTCGAAATGGCCCACTCGGTAGCTCACGGCCCATTAAGAACACTGATTCAGGTTTTGGTCTACAACCGAACATTATGTTTCTCAGATAGAGAGTGAGTTAGTTAATTAATTTGTTACATGCTACATAGATACTTTAAACAATACTTATATCGGAACGACATGGGACGAGTCAGTTTCCAGGGTAAAGGTATGTATACAGGTTCACTGTTAACAACGTTGAACAATTTATTTCTTAGTCGTACTCAAGTAAACTACGCTGAAAAGCTAACTTTTTTTCCGTTTCACACGTTACTACTTTTTAAATAGAAATTCCTCAATGGAATTGATGGGGTTGTTCGAGAGATACTTACACTCCTGGAAATGGAAAAAAGAACACACTGACACCGGTGTGTCAGACCCACCATACTTGCTCCGGACACTGCGAGAGGGCTGTACAAGCAATGATCACACGCACGGCACAGCGGACACACCAGGAACCGCGGTGTTGGCCGTCGAATGGCGCTAGCTGCGCAGCATTTGTGCACCGCCGCCGTCAGTGTCAGCCAGTTTGCCGTGGCATACGGAGCTCCATCGCAGTCTTTAACACTGGTAGCATGCCGCGACAGCGTGGACGTGAACCGTATGTGCAGTTGACGGACTTTGAGCGAGGGCGTATAGTGGGCATGCGGGAGGCCGGGTGGACGTACCGCCGAATTGCTCAACACGTGGGGCGTGATGTCTCCACAGTACATCGATGTTGTCGCCAGTGGTCGGCGGAAGGTACACGTGCCCGTCGACCTGGGACCGGACCGCAGCGACGCACGGATGCACGCCAAGACCGTAGGATCCTACGCAGGGCCGTAGGGGACCGCACCGCCACTTCCCAGCAAATTAGGGACACTGTTGCTCCTGGGGTATCGGCGAGGACCATTCGCAACCGTCTCCATGAAGCTGGGCTACGGTCCCGCACACCGTTAGGCCGTCTTCCGCTCACGCCCCAACATCGTGCAGCCCGCCTCCAGTGGTGTCGCGACAGGCGTGAATGGAGGGACGAATGGAGACGTGTCGTCATCAGCGATGAGAGTCGCTTCTGCCTTGGTGCCAGTGATGGTCGTATGCGTGTTTGGCGCCGTGCAGGTGAGCGCCACAATCAGGACTGCATACGACCGAGGCACACAGGGCCAACACCCGGCATCATGGTGTGGGGAGCGATCTCCTACACTGGCCGTACACCACTGGTGATCGTCGAGGGGACACTGAATAGTGCACGGTACATACAAACCGTCATCGAACCCATCGTTCTACCATTCCTGGACCGGCAAGGGAACTTGCTGTTCCAACAGGACAATGCACGTCCGCATGTATCCCGTGCCACCCAACGTGCTCTAGAAGGTGTAAGTCAACTACCCTGGCCAGCAAGATCTCCGGATCTGTCCCCCATTGAGCATGTTTGGGACTGGATGAAGTGTCGTCTCACGCGGTCTGCACGTCCAGCACGAACGCTGGTCCAACTGAGGCGCCAGGTGGAAATGGCATGGCAAGCCGTTCCACAGGACTACATCCAGCATCTCTACGATCGTCTCCATGGGAGAATAGCAGCCTGCATTGCTGCGAAAGGTGGATATACACTGTACTAGTGCCGACATTGTGCATGCTCTGTTGCCTGTGTCTATGTGCCTGTGGTTCTGTCACTGTGATCATGTGATGTATCTGACCCCAGGAATGTGTCAATAAAGTTTCCCCTTCCTGGGACAATGAATTCACGGTGTTCTTATTTCAATTTCCAGGAGTGTACATTAGTGGAATCAGTAGTTCCTCTCTAAGTGATGAATTACTCAAAAATATTATCCCAGTAGAAATTATTGACTGGAAATATGTAAAATATAACAAGAGGTAGATTCGTTTGTTTCGAAGACCAGCAATTATGAGAAGAGCAGAGGTAGACGAACTAGATTATCTGAAAACCTCAGTTATATGTTTCATGTAGTTCAAGATTTCATCAAAATGTACACCGAAAAATTTGAATGGTATTATATTATTTACTGACTCCTGTTATATGCTACATCAATTGTTATGTATGTATTTGTTGTGCATATCTGAATAAAGTGTGGTTTCTTAAAACTAAGGGGGAGTCCATATTCAGAAAACCAATTAATAATTCTTTGTAAGACATCATTAAAAATCTTATCCGTTGCTTCCTCTCCAACGGGATTTATTATAGCACTAGTATCGTCTACAAAAAGTATCAATTCTGCTCGTTGAATGTTAAGTGGAAGGTCATTCAGATTTGTAAGGAGGAGTGAACCCAAAATTAAGTCTTTTCGGACTCCCTTTGTGGTTTCTCCCAGATCAGTAAAATTTTCTACCTTTGCGTTTGAATTATTCAGCGCCGCTTTTTGCATTATATTTTTCAATTATGATTCAAATCAGTTGTGTGTACAGCCATCAGTTTCTTAAAAATTAAGTTTAGCTAAGAGGACAATATAATCCATACAATCAAAGGCCTTGGAAATATTACAGAAATTACCAACTGCCTATATTTTACAATTTAAGGTGTGTAATATTTGGTGGGTTAAAGTGTAAATACAATTCTAATTGTAGCATTCGTTCTGGAATCCAAACTGTAATATTCTAAGTATATTGTTTCTACATAAATGTGAGACTAGTCTTGAGCACATACCGTTTTAGAAACTTTTGGAAAAATGATGTCAGTAAGGATATTGGAAGATAGTTCATTAATTCTTGTTACCTTACTTATAAAGAGGTTTAGCGATAGCGTATTTTAATTTCTCTGGAAAATTTTCTTGTGCTGGTGATGCATTGTATGAATCATTATGGGCGTTGCTTATGATGTTACAGCAAATTTTTAGAATTTTGTTTGAAATCTCACGAATACCACATGAGTTGTACTTTTTTCCATATTTTAAATTACCATTAATACATGCGAAGGAGATTCTACGTCTAGTTTTTTTAAAGATATCTGGAATGACGTTTATAATACATTCTCTTGCATCTTTAGCTGAATCATTTAATACTAACTAATTTTGCGACTACCTTTAGAAAGTGATTGCTAAACGTATTCACTGCTTCTAAATTACCAGTCACAACATTGTCGTCTAGTTTCATTGTTATGTTATCTTCTATGCTGATTGGCTGTCCTGTCTCCTGTTCATAAATATCTGATATAGCTTTAATCCTATTTTCTGAATTAATTATTTCTGTCAGGATGTTCTTACTCCTAGAAATTTATTTAACTTCGTTATAATACTACAGTACTTTTTGAAGAATGCAAATAAAGTGAATAAGGAAGGTCTCCCTTTTTGTTTCCTTCCCAGTCATTAAAATTTCCCAACTGTGTCTGAATTATTCAACACACTTGGTATTCGCAGCATGTCTATACAATTTAACAGCAAACTCGGGCACAAACAGAGGTTCAGTTAGTCTACTGAGGGACCCTTAGGGGCAACCTAACTTCAGTGCTTCAAACAGTTACTGAACGAATTTAAAGAATTAAGATGTTGTCACAACCTACTCGTTAACACTTATAACCTTATGTTGGAGGGGTAAGACAAGAAGTCAGATATTACTATTTGAAGCAGTGTAACTCATGGTGCACAGCTCGCCAGGTCTGCATTCATGCAGTATTGGAAATTGAGAGCACTTAGTGACACACACAACAAACTTTACAGGTAAATTCAAAAATTCTACACCCAGCGGGGTGACGCAGTGGTTAGACACTGGACTCGCATTCGGGAGGACGACGGTTCAATCCCGCGACCGGCCATCCTGATTTAGGTTTACCGTGATTTCCCTACATCACTCCAGACAAATGCCGGGATGGTTCCTCTGAAAGGGCACGGCCGACTTCCTTCCCAATCCTTCCCTAATCCGATGAGACCGATGACCACGCTGTCTGGTCTCCTTCCCCAAACCAACCACCAACCATCAAAAATTCTACGAAACTTTTTCTCGATAACACTGCGCCAACCCTCCCACTCCCCACACAAAATGATGAAAGGAATTAAGTTTATCGCCGTTAGTGCCATAAAACTGCAGCATCAAGAATGACATATTTATTTATCTCTTCTGTAGTGCCAACTCTGTTTCAAATGCATTTTGCAGATAGTGCATATACCACTTACTGTATACGCGAAATTATCATTCTAGGGCACATGGTTCGGAAATTATAGCATTTCATACGTGGTAGTTCTATTCCTTAAGAATTGGGGGTGAGGCCTTACTGTCTCTTCTAAGGTGGTGAAATATGTCATTTCGATAACATATATTAGGGTGTTGCTGAGTGCAGCGGCCCATGATATTCTTCCTCACGCTAGTGTAATATAAAGAACGCTAACAGTATTACATAATACACCTAATAAATTGGCCAATTAAAACTATGTGCTGAACCGGGACTGGAACTCGAAACTTTCTCTTTAGTTGGCCTTTTTTATACCTTGTGGACTATCCTGGCACGACCCTACACATAAGGCTTAGGTTCAGATACACGTAAACCCGTTAGTATGGGTCTTGGATAGGTAAGAGCATTTGTCTGTGAAAGTAAACATTTTGGGTTCGAGTACTGTTCCTGAAAACAACTTTAATCTGTCAGGAAGTTTCAAAATAATTCACATTCCGATTCTGAATGACAAACTAATTTTGAAAACAAGTAAACTGGCAACGTAAGCAGTTGCTAAATGCAATCTAACAATCTAAATGCATTTTAAGAAGAGAAAAAAAAATCTGCGTTGCTGCAGCAGTAAACTAAGCAAAACCAAGGGCACTGTATTACAGATTCAGATAACAGAAAGCAACACTAACGAAATACGTAAGCACTTAACACACAAACACTGCTCATCATAGATATGAACAACTACTATACACCTCTTCAAACAGGCTCATAAGAAAACTATGCTGTGTGCATGCTACATCCTTGGCACTCAGTAATTGATTATGAGTGTTCTGCATACGTCTCTGACCCGTTGCTAGGGTACGGGACGACGCCAGCTCGTGAGATGGTGCAAAAACAGGCCGTACTCGGCAAGCAGGAGGGGAGTGACTTGTTGGCAGTACTGCGGAAGGTTGGAGGTCCATTTCTGTTTAGGACGTATTAGTGCTCTGTTCGGCCGACCATTGATATGGAGGGAGGTGGCATAGCCTGTGGAGTGTTACTGTCGCCAGCACGCCGTTTGGTGTTTAATTGTCAGCCAATCTACCGATGGGAAAATCGGGCCTGCTCGGAGAACTGCCGTGTGCCTATACACTGATCAGCCAGAATATTATGACCACCGACCTAGTACCGAATAAGCCCTTCCAGGAAATACCTGCGTCCCCTTGCGAGGAGTGACTGCAAGTGAGACACACGCACTTTGCATGTGGTATCAGTGAGCGTACTGTCCGTGAACAGCATGGGGAGGGTGCGCGAGCGATCTGAGTTCTACTGAGAGAAGAGTGATGGCCCGGAGGCTGGGCACGAGACTTCCGGAAAGTGTACGGCTGGGCAGATGTAAGTGGAGTGCTATGGTGAGTGTCTTCAACACGTGGTAACACCAAGGTGAGACCAAGTCCAGACGTCGTGGGGTTGGGCGTACACCACTAATTATAGGACATCGTAGGTTGATCGGACTGTTAAAACAGGACAGACGACAAACTGTGGCGGAACTAACATGAGAGCAGCGGTGACTACAAATGTGTCTGAACAAATAGTACACTGAATACTTCTAACGACAGGCCTCCGCAGCTGACAACCCACGCATGTGCAATGTTAACGCCACGGCCGGCCGGAGTGGCGTCACAGTCTGGAACCGCGCGACCGCTACGGTCCTTAGGTTAGTTAGGTTTAAGTAGTTCTAAGTTCTTGGAGACTTATGATCTCAGATGTTAAGTCCCATAGTGCTCAGAGCCATTTGAGCCATTTTGTTAACACCACGACGTCGACAATTACGACTGAAATGTGCACGTGACAATCGGCACTGGCGCAGTGGCAGAGCGTTGCATGATTTGATGAATCCTGATCGATAGCTTCTTCATCATGCCGGTGGGAGAGCTCAAATCCGTCATCTTCGAGGGGAACAGATCCCTGACACTTGTACGGCGAGGTGGAGAGAAGCTGGTGGCGGCCCTATTATGCTCTGGGAAAAATTCACATGTGTGTCCATGGGTCCAGTGAAGCTCGTGCAAGGCACCATGGCGGCCAAGGTGCATCGTACACTGGCTTCATGATGACCATGTTTCCCGACGGCAGTGGCACTTTTCAACAAAATAATGCGCCATGTCGCAAGGCCAAGAGTGAATCGCTGGACATTAGTATTGAAACATGACGAAGGTTATCAAAGAACGAAATTTTACTTATTGTGTGCGTAGTAGGAAAAAGTACATGATTCAATTTGTAGGTGGTTTAGAGGTTTAGGTAGTGATGGATTGGGAAAGGGAAGGTGGTGGTAAAAGTTAAAGAACATTTTGTTTAATTTTAACATGAGCCAATTTGTATTTATCCTTTCGTAATAGCAACATCAAAAGAACACGGTAACAGATTCGAATCCTGCCTCGGGCACGGATGTGTGTGACGTCCTTAGGTTTAAGTAGTTCTAAATTCTAGGGGACTGATGATCTCAGATGTTAAGTCCCATAGTGCTCAGAGCCATTTGAGCCATTTTGTTAACACCACGACGTCGACAATTACGACTGAAATGTGCACGTGACAATCGGCTCTGGCGCAGTGGCAGAGCGTTGCATGATGTAATGAATCCTGATCGATACCCTCTTCATCATGCCGGTGGGAGAGCTCGAATGCGTCACCATCCAGGGGAACAGCTCCTTGACACCTATATGGCGACATTGAGACAAGCTGGCGGCGGCTCCATTATGCTCTGGGGAACATTCATATGGGCATCCACGGGTCCAGTGAAGTTCGTGTAAGGCAGCATGACGAAAAAGGTGTATCGTACACTGGTTGAAGACCATGTACACACCTTCATGATGACCATGTTTCCCGACGGCAGTGGCACTCGTCAACAAAATAATGCGCCATGTGATTCGAGAAGCGCAGTGCCGAGTTCCAATTGATGTGCTGGGCCCCAAACTCGCTAGATCTCAATCCGATTAAACTCTTCAGGGATGGGGTTAAAAGTGGCGTGAGAGCTCATAGCCACACAGCCTTCCAAATGCAACTGTAATTTATTAGAATTGGGTGACCTGTGTGTGTAGATGCGGAACCAACTCCCTCCAGTGACCTATCAAGGCCTCATTGCTTCCGTGCCACGGCGCATTGCCGCTGTTACCCGTGACAAAGATGGACGTACCGGCTATTAGGCAGAGAGTTATAATGTTCTGGCTGATCAGTGTTTAGTGGACTGCATGGTGAGAGTCTTTCGGTAACGGCAAATAACTTTATCCTTAACTGAGGTGAGGCATAACTGCATCCTGGATGCTTTCTAGTCTAGCTGATATTTGTGGCCGTTCCTCCTATTTCCTGCTGTCAGGCAAAGGTACTCGTTGCTTTTTTCTATCCACTCTTTGTTTAGCCGACGTGTATTCGTGATGTCTGGCAAATGTGCATTACAATTTAATTCTTTCTCTACTCGTCGTTACTGAGTAGGGTGGATGGGTTGTTTCTCTACCCAGGCCCGCGCTTTCTCCGAAATCTTTTTGTAAGTTAATTGTCTAACACATTTCTTATTCAGTACTCGCCAGCCTTCTTTAATTCATTGATGTTTTGGTATTTTATTAAAATATTTTAAGGGTTTTAGTAACTTGCAAATGGTATAATTCAATGGCGTTTTATTTTTTGTTAGAATACTCTTTAATTGTAATTATAGGTGTGTTCTACGGGAGAGATTAGCCACTAGTGCTTTATTCATCCAGTCCAAAGCGAAAAGGATACTCACTGTATACTCTGGGTGGTGTTGAGACAATCACTAAATCATATCGTAATGGAAACACGTAATTATTTATTTATTTTCAATCGTCCATCTTCTGATTTGCTTGACGCCATCTGCCGCAAATTTCTTCCCTTCGCCAATATTTTCATCTCGGAGTAGCAATTGCAACCTATGTCCTCAAATATTTGCTTGATGTATTGCGTCTTCCTATTCTGTTTTTACCCTCTGCAGCTCCCTTTAGTATCATGGAAGTTATTCCCTGACGTCTTAAAAGATGTCCTAACATCCTGTTCCTTCTTCTGTCAAGTGTTTTCCACGCATTCCTTTGTTCGCCGTTTCAGCAGAGGACCTCCTCAATCGTTGCTTATCAGTTCACCAAATTTTCAACATTCTTCTGTAACACCACATCTCAAATGTTTTGATTCTCTATGGTTCCTGTTTTTCCGCAGTCCATGTTTGAGTACCACACAATGATGAGCTCGAAACCTCCTCCGGTTAAGGCCTGTGTTCCATACAAATAGATTTCTCTTTCCAGGATTGCTCCTTTTGCCACTGCTAGTCTGATTTTTATTTGCTCCTTCTTCTGACCATCATAGGCTAATTTGCTACCTAGGTAGCGGGATTTCTTGAATTGGTCTAGTTCATGATCACCAATTGTGATTTTAAGCTTTTCGCGTTTCTCATTTCTGTTACTTCTCATTTCATTGGTCTCTCTTCGACACCCCATACATCTACGGAAAAGGATTTTACATAGGTAAGACAGCTGAATCAGCATATTTTGTCATTAGGTGTTTTCCGAACTAATCATCTATGTAACAACTATCTTCTGATTTCTTTGTTTGGTATTACTGCCCGCCCGAATTGGTTGACTTTCTCCAAATATTTGGTTGGTTATTGCAGTTGTTTGTTTACCAGTAAACCCGATGTTAAGCATTTACCTGGCTTCAGTGTTCTATATTATAGTTGTGCATGTTACCGATAAGGGAATCTTTATATTTATAGTTGGCTTTCCTTGTAATTTGATGCAACCGACTTCCTCTAAATACCGTTTAGGTAAATATAAGCAATACCTCCTAGAGATGGCCTCTAGTTTAAGTTCAACCCAGTGTTTTGACTGGCCACTGCACCAAAAAGTTCACTGTGTTTAGAAGCGTCGTACCCCGCCTAGCCGTGGAGGCATGTTCGGACGTACATTTAAGATCATGCGAGCGCCAATACTGTCAGCTAAATAAAACATTGTAACTACTGAAGGCACTAACTACTGATAGGCATACTTAGCAAATGAAAGATTTTGATAGAGAACAAACAATGTATTTACCTTAATAATGTTCAAAAGTCATGATATATATATCAGCTCATGACATCCAGTCTTACAAATTTACTGTCTCTGATGGACACACGTCTAGATCATCCGCTCTCAAATCTCCGCCATCTCTCTCCCCACATCCACCATTGCTGGCGGCTCACCTCCAACTGCTCAACGCTACGCGCTGTTCACATCCAACTGCCCAACACTACAATAGCGAATATTGCAACAATGCCAGCCAGCCACAGACTGCACACAACACAGTCAGTGATGTTCATACAGAGCGCTAGGTGACGTTACCAACATAAAAAGCGAAACAGCCTACTTACACTGCAAGCAGTTAAAGTTGATGTTAGAGGAAGATCCGAAGTTTCTTTCAAATGTAATCACTGCTGTTGATACTTGGCTACATTAATTTGATCCTGAGCACAAGCAGCTAAGTTCAGTGTGGAAATCTCCTTCGTCACCAACCCCAAAAAAAGCAAAAGTTGTAGCTTCTGCTGGGAAAGTTCTGGTCGTCTCAGTCCTTGATATTCATTGAATAGTTTGTGAGCATATTGTACCTGCACACACACACATCAGTAACTGGACAGTAGTACAGGGATGTCCTGAAAACATAGCAAGTCCACATCAGGCACAAAAGGCCACATTTCCGTGAAGCAGGCAGGATGATATACCACGATAATATGAGGCCGCACATTGCCAATGTTGTTGCTGAATATCTTCAAAAATCAACGTGAAGTGCATCCCTTACCCTCCCTATAGCTCGTATTCAGTCCCATGTGACATTTTTATATTCCCTAACATGAAGAAACGCCTTCGTGGGAGGCATTATCAATCATCAGAAGCAGTGGTGAAAGCTACAGAGGCGATTTGGAAAGACCTCTCAAAAAAGGTTTCCAGCATGTATTTGAAGACTGTCAGAAACGCTGGAACAAGTGCATCGCATTCATGAGACACTACTTTTAGAGGGAACATCAAAATTATGACTAGAGGTATGTTGTAAAAAAAAAATTATGATCATTCCTTATTGAACAGCCCTACGTATCAGTACGTAGTGCAGCCTACAGGGCCGGCTCGCGCTGACCTTGGCATCCAGTCGATCGTACAGATGACTAACACTGTCCTGGGATTCGTTATGCTTGCCCGCTCGACATGTTGACGTAGATCCGCAATTGTTGTAGGCGGACGCGTTGCACAAGTCAGTTTTCGGCCAATCAGATCCCACACATGCTCGACTGGGGACCATTCCGGAAATTGTTGTGACTGTGAAGCTGCTGAAAGTCTTGCAAACCACGCTGAGCTTCACGTGCAGTGTGTGGGAGTGCATTAATTCTG
Organism: Schistocerca cancellata; assembly: GCF_023864275.1. Lineage (NCBI taxonomy): Eukaryota > Metazoa > Arthropoda > Insecta > Orthoptera > Acrididae > Schistocerca > Schistocerca cancellata. The sequence goes on along the minus strand of NC_064628.1, from coordinate 728,434,667 downwards.
TTTGAAGAACATATCACCTTCCTGTTGCTAGAAGGGCAAAAGAAGGGGACTGGCAACATACTGCACATACTGAACGATGAACGAGAGTTGTCGCTTATCGGACCGCAGACAGTAAGGCCTGAGGTAGGGCCCTTGGATTTTGGACGAATACACTCCATGAGACAACGCTCACTAAGCCTGTGTCGTACACGCAGACCACCATCATTTGCGTATAGGAAGAATCTGCTTTCTTCGCTAGAGACTATGGCGCCGCATTTCAAGTGACGCTCTGGCGACTCCAATCGAGCCATGCTCGTCGATGGCATGGCGTTAGTGGAATACGGTCTAGAGGTTGGCGTGACCATAGTTCCCTGCAAATAACTGGTTGGCAGCAGTTCTTCTTGACACGTCTGCGCTTACAATCCCTCTTACCTGTGCTGGGCCAGCAATACGACCTGCCACTACTGTTCTTACAGTACAACGATCCTGCTGGGTGTCTGACCTGCGTAGAAGTCCATAGCGTCTACGCATGTGTGAATGTCCATGTGACTACTGATAGCAGCACAGTTTCACAACTGACGCAGCACGTCCAACTTGTGACCGTCTGGTCACTCGGTAGGCCACAAGTTCGACCTTTTTATAACTCGCTCAGCAGCAAGCACGAGTTGCGTCTCCAAGGGCTGGTTGCCTGCTTGCTTCACACTTTTGCATCACACTGAGCCTTCTGGCTGCGAGCAGCCGCCTATTAAGGAATAGATACACAACGTTGAAACTGTTATCAATAGACTGTATCTACTTTCCTCCAGGTGGCATATAAAGCCACCGGATCAAACTCGACCTCTACAAGGTGTACTCTTTCCCGTTAGTATAATTACTAATGTAGTTCTTGTAGTTTAACCAAGCTTCATGTAAGTACCTTCATCGACGGTAAACATTGATTGCATATCCACTGGCCGTTAATTCAGTTGTTCTGTAGTTACCTTGCATGTTATTTTAAGTTCCGTGTAGTGAATTTCTGTTCACTTGACGTTGCTCAGAGATACCACAAACCAGTCTTTGTGGACGAGTTATCGTGTTCCTTAGTGAAATTCTTATGTAAAAGTGAAGTGTCTTAAATTATCTCCGCGTCATAGCAGTAGGTATTTCCCAATTGCAAGCACTATTTGCAGTGGCTAGGTGCAGTTATTTACGTTTTACATTAATGTCCTTGACCTGTAATTACTGTTAACTACCAATTCCGAGTGGCAGTTAATAATTTTATTACAGCTGATTAATGGTTATATAATTTTGTTAAATTCATTTTCACCCTCCACCGTTGCGTGTTAACTGATTTTCTCTTTTAATTATCCCCTGCTTCCATGCATTTCATTTATTGTACACTGATGGATAAAAATGACAACATTATAAAAGAGCTGTCGACATAAACGAAAGTTGGTAGGTGTGTGTTCTACTTCTGAAAGATGATGTCTATTCAAATTTTGCGCCAGTCGCCTAAGAGTGGCGCTAGCAACGCCACTATGAGGATGCAAATTCGGTTTAAATGGTTCAAATGGCTCTGAGCACTATGGGACTCAACTTCTGAGGTTATTAAGCCCCTAGAACTTAGAACTAGTTAAACCTAGCCAACCTAAGGACATCACACACATGCATGCCCGAAGCAGGATTCGAACCTGCGACCGTAGTGGCCTCGCGGTTCCAGACAGCAGGGCCTATAACCGCACGGCCACTTTGGCCGGCGAAATTCGGTTTACTTTATATCCACTCTGTAACGATCGTGAGGCGTTAGTCGCCTTTCAGATTGGAGCTGATGGGTTGATGGTTAAGGCGACCAAAATGTCATTACCAGCGCCTCTTTGAATTTTAAAACGGTCGTGTAACAGAGCTACGAGAAGCTGGATTTCCTCCTGCTTTATTGCGGAAGGATTTGGCAGGAATGTAGCTACTGTACGTGATTGCTGGCATCGGTGGTCACGGGAGTGTACGGTCCCAAGAAGACCGGGCTTCGCAAGACCACGTGGCATCTTGTTCTGGCAGATCGTACTGCATCAACAGCAGCAGTTTGTTCAGGAGGTGGCACCACAGTGACACAACGGACTGTTACAAATAGGTTACATCAGGTACGGATGCGAGTAGACGTCCTACAGCGCGCATTCCACTGACTTGAAACCACTGCTATCTGTGACTTCAGTGGAGTCAAGCGAGAGCTCATTGGAGTGCAGGATGGATGGCTATTGGGTCTCCGGACGAAAGTCGGTTCTGCCTTTATGCCAGTGATGGCCGTGTGTTGTTTAGAAGAAGGCCAGCTGAGGGCCTGCAACCAACATGTCTGCGTGCTGGACACAATGGACCTACACCTATGTTTATTACCTGGGGTACCAATACGCGTGACAGCAGGAGCGCTATCGTGTTTATCGCACGCACCGTGACTGCAGATTTGTACGTCAGTCTGGTGATTCAGCTATTCTGTGCTGCCATTCATGAAGAGCACTCCAGGGAATAAAATGTTCTCGGGTTTCCAACCGCATCAATTAGTTAAAACTACACGAGCTTTCGGCCAAGCACTCCTTGCCCATTGTCAAGTGTTATGACACTTGACAATGGCCGAGGAGTGCTTGGCCGAAAGCTCGTGTAGTTTTAAGCAATTGACGCGGTTGGAAACCCGAGAACATTTTATTCAGTGTTATCGCCGCGAGACTCTGCATTCATACACTGCAGGGGATGTTTTCCAACTGGATAACGCTCGTCGACATATCGCCATTGTAACTCGAAATCCTCTAATGAGTAATGATATGTTGCTTTGATATGCTCGTCAGCACATCTGTCTTCAGTCGTGCACATTTAGGGAACCATCGGACGACAATTCCAGTGTCATAGACAAGGAGCGTTAACCTTTCGTGTTTTGACAGGCCAAGTGGAACATACATGGATCTCCATACCAAAAACAGACAGTTGGCACCTGCACAATACAACGCATGCATTTTTGCATTATTGCATTCATCATTCTTTCGGTTACATCTGTTATTAAGGTACCAGCATTCATACTTGCAGTGATTTATCTCTTGATTACATAAACATGTCAATGTTAATCACTTAAGTATGTTACCTACACAAATAAATCCCCAAAGTTTCATTACTTTACGTTAATTATTTCTTGGGGTTACAATTTTTTCCCGTCTTTGTATTTATTGATGTGGTGAGCCTTGAATTTGACTTAATCAGTAGCCATCAGTATTCCCACTGTTCTGTACTTTCTCTTTGTTAAGAGTTTTTTTAATACTAATCAGCTATTCAGGTGTACTCCATTTTGTGCTCCCGGTACTTACAACTCATGAGCTTGTTACAGTTTCGAAATTAATTGAATTTTACATTAGAAGTAAATACTGTTGGTGTAAGAGACTGTTCATCTGCCTGTGGTTGGATGACTGCTAACCATTGGCGAGATTAAAAGAACGACGTTGTTTATTTCCAGTATTGGTTAAATGGAAAGAATAACTTAAGAAACGTTTGCCGGCCGCGGTGGTCTAGCGGTTCTAGGCGCTCAATCCGGAACCGCACGACTGCTACGGTCGCAGGTTCGAATCCTGCCTCGGGCATGGATGTGTGTGATGTCCTTAGGTTAGTTAGGATCAATTAGTTCTAAGTTCTAGGCGACTGATGACCTCAGAAGTTAAGTCGCATAGTGCTCAGAGCCATTTGAACCATTTTTTTAACTGAAGAAACGTTTAACCAGCACGACGACATAAATCTCGCCGGATATTCGAGAGTAGTGCACAGCACCTGTAAGCTGTCGTAGTTATATTGTTTGTACCACAATATGAACCAGCAGAAATAAAGAACATGAAGGAGGCCAATCAAGTCACTTATGTACGGCAAATAATGATGCGAAACGATCAGAAGACTAAGTTGATCAAGTTTGATAGAGGAAGCGTGATGCGAGACACATATCAATGCGTGAATCGAAAGGTGACCCGTTCAGCCTGATGACCAATTTAAAATTTCATTTCAACCGGACTTTAATCCACTGTGTGACATTTTAGGGATCTGAGACATAAGGACAAGACTTTAACAGTATCATCTTCGTTAGACTGATAATTAACGTAATCTATCATCCAAATAACATAGAAGAACGGCTTATAGAATACATTAATGAAATGGAGGAAATATACAAAGCCCAAGTATTTTAAGCTTCACAGAGCCCTAACTTATTTCCTGGACAGGTCCTGACCTTCAAGTGGGTGGTCAGTGATAATATTCCCACTGTAATAAGGTTTTGAGGAAATCCAAAAATATAGGTGGAGAGCTGGACTCTGTGAGGATCTCTTTCAGATCAGATTACAGTGTGACAGTTTGCATAGAACCAGATATTGACGTCATAGTGATTAGAGACGGGTTGATGATTAGACCTGATCGGCACACGATCATGACTATGATGACGTTTGCATTGAGTGGATCCTACGTCACACTTCAGAGGTCGGAAACGCACGCTACAACAGCAATTTTCATTACGGTAAAAATTTTAGAATTGTATCTCGTACCAGCTAAGTTTTATTTATTTATCTGTTTATTTATCAGAAGACCTTAATGCATCTCTCGGCCCAATACAAAACTAGGACCATGGGTAATGACGCATCCGGGTCTTGTGATGGCTTGGATGAAATGTTCAAAAATGTAGTCTAAATGAGAATCAAATGTATTTGATAGATTGTTCGTGTCTTTTAAATGAACGAGCAGCAGTTTATACGAAACTGCGTGACATTCTTGCGAGTGGAAGACCACACCCACCCAGTAAACTAGTCGAATATGATGCGCCTAGGAAACCTGCTTTCTCGGATCGCTCGACAACTCAAGTAAATCGTATTAATGGATTTTTGTTACAGTAAGATAAATGACAATACTTAAATTTTAGAATTTAAAATGATGTGTCGCCAGCAATTGGCGACAAACAAAATAAAAAAATCTCATGAGTATAGACAATGCTTAATACAAGCGAAATGTTACAGTTCATAAGTCGATGTTGTAGAGTTCGTAGAACGGCTAGTCTTCATCTGGGCTGCGGCCAGGCGGCCTAGAGGCCGCTGCTGTCTCGGTGTCGTCCTAGAGAGGGGTCGGACTAAGTACTATTGGCTGACGTCGTCTTCACAGCCCTCTGCATCTACATCTACATCTACATTTATACTCCGCAAGCCACCCAGCGGTGTGTGGCGGAGGGCACTTTACGTGCCACTGTCATTACCTCCCTTTCCTGTTCCAGCCGCGTATGGTTCGCGGTGGGAACGACTGTCTGAAAGCCTCCGTGCGCGCTCTAATCTATCTAATTTTACATTCGTGATCTGCTCGGGAGGTATAAGTAGGGGGAAGCAATATATTCGATAGCTCACCCAGAAACGCACCCTCTCGAAACCTGGACAGCAAGCTACAACGCGATGCAGAGCGCCTCTCTTGCAGAGTCTGCCACTTGAGTTTGTTAAACATCTCCGTAACGCTATCACGGTTACCAAATAACCCTGTGACGAAACGCGCCGCTCTTCTTTGGATCTTCTCAATCTCCTCCGTCAACCCGATCTGGTACGGATCCCACACTGATGAGCAATACTCAAGTATAGGTCGAACGAGTGTTTTGTAAGCCACCTCCTTTGTTGATGGACTACATTTTCTAAGGACTCTCCCAATGAATCTCAACCTGGTACCCGCCTTACCAACAATTAATTTTATATGATCATTCCACTTCAAATCGTTCCGCACGCATACTCCCAGATATTTTACAGAAGTAACTGCTACCAGTGTTTGTTCCGCTATCATATAATCATACAATAAAGGATCCTTCTTTCTATGTATTCGCAATACATTACATTTGTCTATGTTAAGGGTCAGTTGCCACTCCCTGCACCAAGTGCCTATCCGCTGCAGATCTTCCTGCATTTCGCTACAATTTTCTAATGCTGCAACTTCTCTGTATACTACAGCATCATCCGCGAAAAGCCGAATGGAACTTCCGACACTATCTACTAAGTCATTTATATATATTGTGAAAAGCAATGGTCCCATTACACTCCCCTGTGGCACGCCAGAGGTTACTTTAACGTCTGTAGACGTCTCTCCATTGATAACAACATGCTGTGTTCTGTTTGCTAAAAACTCTTCAATCCAGCCACACAGCTGGTCTGATATTCCGTAGGCTCTTACTTTGTTTATCAGGCGACAGTGCGGAACTGTATCGAACGTCTTCCGGAAGTCAAGAAAAATAGCATCTACCTGGGAGCCTGTATCTAATATTTTGTTGGTCTCATGAACAAATAAAGCGAGTTGGGTCTCACACGATCGCTGTTTCCGGAATCCATGTTGATTCCTACATAGTAGATTCTGCGTTTCCAAAAACGACATGATACTCGAGCAAAAAACATGTTCTTAAATTCTACAACAGATCGACGTCAGAGATATAGGTCTATAGTTTTGCGGATCTGCTCGACGACCCTTCTTGAAGACTGGGACTACCTGTGCTCTTTTCCAATCATTTGGAACCTTCCGTTCCTCTAGAGACTTGCGGTACACGGTTGTTAGAAGGGGGGTAAGTTCTTTAGCGTACTCTGTGTAGAATCGAATTGGTATCCCGTCAGGTCCAGTGGACTTTCCTCTGTGGAGTGATTCCAGTTGCTTTACTATTCCTATCCGCTTTAACGTTTCTGACCGGCGTGCCGGCACTTGAATTTACGCCGGAACAAAGTCGAAATATGCTGTGTGAAAGTGACATGGAGGATGATTCGTGACACAGTGCTTCAAAAATACCGCACTGACATGTATCGCACTGGGAGTACAGTACGCCCTACGTAAACCGGATTTAATAGCAGTGCACATGGCGCTATTCGTCCTGTACCATTCCTTTCTATTTCAAACTCGGACAAAGGGAATAAAGTGGTTGGTTCAAATGGCTCTGAGCACTATGGGACTTAACTTCGGAGGTCATCAGTCCCCTAGAACTACTTAATCCTAACTAAACTAAGGACATCACACACCGAGGCAGGATTCGAACCCGCGACCCTAGCGGTCGCGCGGTCCCAGACTGAAGCGCCTAGAAACGCACGGCCACCCCGGCCGGCGGAATTTTGTCCCCCTGACTGAAATAACCTGTGATCATGCCAACTACGATATAATCTAAATGTACATCGATACTTCATTAGATGCTGTGATGCCTATAGCAGAGGGCGCTTCTCATTGTCTATATTTTAAAGAGCCTCTCAATTATATTCACATTCGGAGAGGGGGAAGGAAAACAACATGTCCGGTCATCTATCTGGTGTTTTTTGGCTACTTGTGCTTCTTATGTGTCTACGTTAACGTTACGAGGTATCCGTAATACCTGCCTTCAAATACGCCTCCTTGAGTTTTCTAAGCGAATTTCGGAATGATATACGTCTTCTCTATTCGAGTGTCTGTATTTCATATTTCTATCGCACTGTCTCGCAGATCGAAGACGTCTGTGACCGTTCGCAGTAACGTTAATCGTATATTCCAAACGTTCCGTAGTAAATTACTATTTTAATCTGATTTGGATCCCATCAAGAAGAGTGTCCTCTATTCCGTTAACCACAGTAGCCTATGTCCTATCAGTGTATCGTAAGCTGACACTTTTTTATCTGCCATGTGGCTGTGCCATAGCATAGCTCCGAACTTTTATATTCCAAATATTTATATAAGGTGACTTATTTTATTTGTGACTATTTAATCTCGTGACTTTAGGATACCTCTAGTACCTTCCGCCGCGGAAGTCGAACACGCGTCAGAACAAATGGACGTGGTCAGCCTATAGAGGGCTCCGCCTCCGCGGCGGCTATTCCGCGCAGCGGCTCTCGTGCAGCGAGGTCGCCACCGCTAAGCCACGTGCAGACAGCGGCCAATAGCCGCTCCCGTCGGTTTCTTATGTAGGGACCCGCTCTGCCCTAGTCCAGCCAGTCTGGTACTTGCTCTGGATTTCCTTTCTATCTCGGCGGTACTGCGTTCTGGTCGTTGCTCGTTGTTCACATTTGCCTGGCTCTGGTTCCGATTTACGTTTGGTGTTGTGGTTTCCACAAGCCTCCGTTGTTTGCCTCTTCCTCGTTGTGTCGCTCATAGTCGGTCGTGGTCGGTTGTTGTCAGTTGTCGTTGGTCTGTCGTCCGACTCGTCCTGTGTTTACCCGGTGGTGCGTGCTCCACCGCCGGCGGCTTCCCCGCCTGGCGGCTCCGACCCGCAGCCCAAGGCGTTCCCGCTGTTAGTTGTGGTTACTACAGTACCTCGCTATCGTATGTTGTTGCTTTCTTTACGTTAAGAATGAGATTGATATTAAAACGATATCTAACTAAGGTTTCGTGGTCTAGAGTTATCTAATAGGCAGCCGTATCATTAGTGTTGTTCTGAGATGGAAATTGGAAATTTGTGGTAAATTCATATGGAACCAAACTGTGAAGGTCATCGGCCCCTATACACCACTTAATCTAACTTAAACTAACCTACGCTAAGGACAACAAACACACCCAATCCCCAGGGAGGACTCGAACCTCCAACGGGGTCCGTGGCAAGCGTCTTTGACCGCATTGCTACCCCGCACGGCGGATCTGAGATGGAATGTAATAAATTCCCCTGAGTCATTAATGTCTAACTTCAACGATAACTGCGCTTTTACACTTTCCTTTTCCATACTATATACTATTTCCATGTTCGATTTCTTCCCATTCGTGATAACATCAATTAATTTTCAGTACAGTTTTAAACGTACTTTCAAATGCCATAAAAACAGATTTTTTTTGTAGACGGCATTAATATATAGACCTAACAATCATACTTGAATAGCTATGAAGCATTGTTGCCGCAAATTTTGTAATTTAATCACTGTTGTTTTTTTTTTTCCTGAATCACTTTTATTTCCGCTTATTATCGCTTGTAGGTTCAATATGCTCTCTTATCTAGTCTTTTAAATTAGTTACGTAACTTCTATATAAAGTTTTTCATTTCTTATCTAACGAAAGAATTTCATTTAAAGCATCTTTCGTTAACATCACATGCGGAACGCTCAGATTCTCTTCCTTTCCGGTTTCCCCACTGTTCACAAATCAGCGCTCACTATTTGCACTTTCAGATATCAGCTTAACATATGCAGGCCTATATTTCAAACGATATCTTTTTGTGATGATTATTTTCTTTATCTACGTAAGCTGATTTACTTCCCCTGTCCTCCTTCATTTCTTCTTTGCTTTCGAGGCAACAACATTCCTTCACTTTGTCTGCTAGATGGTCCTCCATTCGGGTGAAAAATTTGTTGTTAAACTCATTTCTGCTGCTCTTAAATTTTCTCATCCATCCTTACTTTATTTTCAATCCAATTTTAACACTCAGTCGACTCTTATTTTGATACGAGTACAGTAATTTTTTTTAGTTTCATAGAGTATTGTAGTGTAGTAAACAAATCTTATTATTTATTTTGTAATCTACCATAGCTTTCACTCTAAAATATCAAATTTTTATTTTCATTATTGTTCGTATAAGTACATATTTAATTAAAAATATTTTTATGAATCCATTATTGTTCCTTCTACGCATGTAGAAGTTAGAAACATCAGTTCACAAAGTTTTACTGTCATTGGATTGAAAATTGTCGACATTATATCTTCGTTTTGGCAAGAAAATACGCAAAATCCCAAGTCGATGAATGTTACTGTTTGTGAGACAATAAAATGTTTTGTGCACTAACCCACAAATATTTTAGGACAATAAGACATTCCAAAGCACGACATACTATACAGCAGCTTAAAACACTTGCCAAAGAACGGTAACTGTTAAAGAATAAATTATTTACGTCCTGCCAGGTGACAAAAATGTTCGCCGATATCTATTAACGTAACAGCAAAACATTGTATGTAAGACTGTGGTGCTCAGTTTATTGTTCTCGCTCCTTGCATTCTAGCTTCATCTCTTCACAGGAGAATGCAAGTCACACGAGAATTTCGTGCCCCTCAGAGCCACACAAAACAATAATACCTTAGGAATACTGCAGCAAAGCATGCCCAACCACACAATATAGCAGCGTACTAATTTCGCTTTGGTTACACAGTGTTAACTAGACTGCGGCAGGTTGGTTTGAAAATTAAATGCAAATGCTAGCACAGAAGGTTTGTTTGAAGACAAACATAGATGCTAGGAAGTACAGCATAATTGAAACGTGTGTCTGGTACTAAAGTGCAATATCGAGGCTGTGTAAGTCATGCCCTTTGATAAAATGCACTTAGTGGAAAAGTAACGTAAAGTCACTTAGAATAATACAATGGAGAAACAATATAGACAGAATTACTCACGAAGAAGCGCCGTGTAAGCTGTGTCTGTGATGAAACAGCTTTTCATTACTTTTCCGTGGAAAATACGTCCTGTACTAATTTCTTAATGGGGTTTACTCTGTTGGGTTTCATCGAGCAATGAACACTGGCATCCTACAGCACACAGTGGCTTTAGAGATGTCGGGAAACAATTCCGTGTATTTTGAACGGAGACGTGTTCATAAAGACACTTCAAGCCGCATTACATGGCGCAGTGTAACGCGTGTAAATAAGAGATTTCTGCCCTATTCAACCTCAACTTCGTCTTTCTTTCAAAGATTATCATTCGCAGTCCTTGATTGTATCTTTACAACGACTTCTTATAATCGTAGTAATGCGTCTCTCATTTCTTGCTTCGTTTCCTTTCATACGTACTTAAAGCGAACTTCTAAACCTGGAACAATAACCTAGAATTGATCACAAAAGCGTCTTATCAGCTTGCGTTTATCTAATATAATCCACGCAGTCCGTGAATCCTCCGAACAAATCTAACCCTTCCGTTGAAAATCTGTACTAATGATTTCAAGAGGTCATCCCATTTAATATCACTTCCTTGTGAAACGGCTAAGCACCAACCAGATGCGACCGACTCACGAATCATACTGCTTGTAATGAGATATTTCCAGGTTATATCTCTTTATTAATGTACCTTTCTTGCATTTATCTATATTTATATAAGCTTGACTTTCTTTAAATTAAGAGAAAATTCTGTTCAAGTAGTTCAGAATTTTCTTACAGAGACGTAGACATGAGGAACGTCATGTAAGAGGTAGTGGTGATAGCAGTATCTGGTAAATCATTTACGTTAACCTGTTGAGAATATTAACGAATTTATAACGCATCTTTGCCGTACACCAAAAGCTACTTTCATTTTCATTAGGCGTTAAACACAAAGTAATGCACTGTAGTACTCAAACTTTCTTCGATCAATTAAATATATCCGTGGATGATCCATGTGACATTAAGAATCGTCACTGTGGTACAGTGAGGAATGCCTGTCGTTGTACGAGTGAGGCAGCATCAATCACTTCAACTGTATGTACTGCTTGTGAGGTATCCTGTGGAAAATAGCGGGCTGTATTTCACACGAGCGTTTCTTTGCTAAGCCCATGCTTCTTTCGCAGTTTTACATTCCATCAGAGACGCCAAAATTTTATGTGAAAATTTATTCTTTAGAAATGTTCTACAGCAACTTTTTCCTTCGGTGGCGTAATTGAATCAAAACACTTAAATAAATAAGATGAAATGAATGAAATTCCGGCATCGGCCACAAATGGGTATTGAAATGAATTCAATGGCAAGAAATCTGGTAATGCAGCTTGACGCAGCGAGAAATGCATATGGTGGACAGCGGGCGTAAATAGTATGCGACAAAATGGGAATTTGTGTCGGACGGGAAGCGTGGTCGTATAGTCGAGGTACTAAGGCGACCGCTAGTGTGCAGTAGGAAATCCGGTTTCGAGTCCCCACCCAGCACCAAGTGTCACATTTAGCCATTTAATTCATTTCAGTAGCCAATTCTGATCCATGTAAGAATTTACTCGGTTTCATTACTTACATGACTTACATGTATGCCTGTTGGAACAAGAATGGTGTCGCTACATTCGGACACTTCGAAATAGCAGAAAAAACACATAAAAGCTTATGCAAACATTCAAATACTCAACACGTCTATATAATTGTCATAATTCTGTACAGTTTCTGCTTGCGGGATTGAATTACTACACGTCGTAAATTAGTTTTCTGTTTGCTGCAAATATTTCATGAATAATGAGCAGCCAGCTATAAGAACGATTAAAGAATTTTGCCTTTTTATCCAAATATATTACTATTTTTTTGCAGTTTTTGTTTTCAACTCCAAGGGTTAGAGCGGACCCATTACAGAGGCAAAGTGGTCGTCTTTTTGGATGCGAGAGCGCTTCTGAAATGACCAGTTTTCATTAAACATCACACACCCCAGAAATAGTTAATCTGTTTACTGATTTTATTACAATTTCAATGCGTAAGTGACTCTCCTCGTTTCTGCTTTACATTTCCTATGAACAATGATGTATGGAAATCAGTAGCGCTTGCCTCGTGGTGTTTGAAGATGACAAGTGACTTTGCTATCTCTGAAGCAGTGTCACTATAGTGACTCCACTTTCTTCAGTCTTTTGTTGTTGTAGTTACTGATGAAGCTTAGTGAGGGAACGCTATCATATAGCACATGTCACATAATATACATGGGCATAATGGAAAACAATAAATCCTTAACCGAAGATAACATAGTCATATTATGAGCTAAAATTATGCCCCAAGATCCTGTACGACATAATTACAGATATCGTTTTGTAATTTTGTTTTCCATTACATTACATTACCTTTCCTTGTATATAATTACAAGATTTAAAAAAAACTGTGGTAATTTCTTCTAAAAATTGTAGGAGCTGCTTGTATTTTCTAATCCTCAACTTCAAGATCCGATTCATTATTGCGAAACCGGTCTTACGTTGATCCTAAAATGAATGAAAGTTAGGAGCTTGAGGGTGATTCTACAGTTTATTACAAGATTTAACGACAAATTTTTAAAGATATTTTTATGTATAGATTATGCTGTGGTTGCCCACGTAGCCCAAACAGCCATTCTGCATTTTATACCTCCTGTGCTTCATCTGTCATCAGCTATTTTCTTCTTGAAGTCATAGGGTCTTTCTCCTGTCCCATACATCATGCACACTACATGCAATAATTTTGTAGTGGCTGGCTCTGTCAAGGGTATCAGTAGTTCTGAAGGAACGTTGCTTACTCCAAGTAACTCTTTTCGAATGATGCAATTTTTTTTTTCGCAGTATCATATTTTCCATCTCGTCTTCATCTACTTGATTTCCATTGCATAGCTCCTCTATATTTTGAATCCACCTTTCACTTCGTTGTATAGTATTCGTTTTTCATCTGTGCTCTTGACATTCTTACAACTGCTTCTCTTTTCTCCGAATGTCTCTTTAGCTTTCTTATGGACACCACCTTCCCGTCGCTATCTAAGGGGAGGTCACATAAAAACCAGAAAGATGGAAGAAAGGAGGTGTGCTGTTTATTATTCCGAAAGTAATCGCAATAACTGCTAAGACATTTATCCCACTGCGGGACAAGACCAGGCAACGGCCTTGCCGCAGTGGATACACCGGTTCCCGTGAGATTACCGAAATTACGCGCTGTCGGGCGTGGTCGGCACTTGGATGGGTGACCGTCCAGGCCGCCATGCGCTGTTGCCATTTCTCGGGGTGCACTCAGCCTCGTGATGCCAATTGAAGAGCTACACAACCGAATAGTAGCAGCTTCCGTCAAGAATACCATCATAACGGCCGGGAGGGCGGTGTGCTCACCCCACGCCCCTCCTCTCTGCATTCTCCACTGAGGATGACACGGCGGTCGGATGGTCCCGGTAGGTCACACGTGGCCTGAAGATGGAGTGAGTGCGGGACAAGACCGTCAGTGCCTTCATGGAATCCATGGTTGTACCTAGGCATAGCCCTCCTTATAACCGAAGCAAATCTGCGGCCACAAGTATTTTTGTTTAGGTCTCCAAAATATGTAAAACACCTGGGAGGGATCGGGACTGTGTGGAGGATGTGTAAGCCGTTCTAACAGGTGCTTCCGCTGCGTAGTCGAGAAACGGGCACGCCAATTGCCGGGTAAGCCTTGATGACCATTCTTTGATTGCAAGGGTCCTCTGCCATTGACTTCGTGCAACATAGCGCCACAATTAGCGAATAGCGGTACGTGAATTCTCTGCAAAACCTAAAGCGCGCCATCACATATAGAGGCCCAAGAATGTTGACGGACGACAGGATAATGCCCACCCAAGTGCTGCCGAGGTTGTTTCGACTGCGCTATAGTAGTTTCGTTGGAAACCCTTTTCACATCCTCAATATAGTCCCGACCTCTCCCCATTGAACGTATTGTCATACTTTGACGTAAATATATTAACAGCTACGACGATCTCTTTCGAAATAATAAACAGCTTATGGTTTTTTTTACATCTGTCTCGCTTTCATTCGATTCACCCTTATATTTGCTTGAATTTGGCCTCCAGCCGTTCCTGTTTAACGTTTTGCTCTTTCTGTGAGTCTCACTTTTCAATGCGTTTGTTCCTTTTCGCCTGCTTGATTTGTCGCATTGTTAAGGTTTCTCCTTTGGCAACCCTGAGACGCGTTAGCAGCGCCTTCACGAACGCAGTCCTCAGTTGCAACGCAACTTTACTCGACATTTGCCGACACAGTTATCAGCTGGTAGCCCTCAGTGCTGAAATGGTCCACCAAGATGCTAACTACGCTCACAGTTTCGAGTTTTATGTGCTAGAGAAAACGACCCGTATGCCCAAGTCCTGTAAGGGGAAAAATCAATATAGAAATTAGGACACCAAACACGTCGAATTCAGTTGTTACTTTATTTCAAACAAAAGCAGAACGAGTATTTCTTGTAGCGTAGTAGATGCGTGCAGCTCTTGTAAAATTCACTCCGAATTTAGTAACAGACTATTGCTATCAAGTGAATGCGAGCCGCATGAGAAATGTTACTTTTGTTGCAGTGAAATCACATGTATGTGTGTGTGAAGCTACCTTGCTCAAGCTGCTGGAGCTACTTTTCAGTCAAGCTTCCACTTTCTGAAAGAAAGAAGACGTCGTGTAACTGTAAAGTCCTTTAGTTATTCTCAGATCGTTTAGTGTCAATGAATCTCGTCACTTTTATGATTAACACTGTGTGATGCTATGAACTGAAAATAGAAATGGGTTGCTTTGCTGTCTTTAACTTCCTGCGTCTGTGTTGTAATGCTGAAAAATGAATGTGGTGTAATTACGATACCCTATGCGATATGAAGGGTAGGCCGAATGTAGGAAGTGAGTAGGAGCAGGGAAAGGTGAAATGCTTCTGTACTGCGTTTAACTTAACAGAACATTTAATACAGAATATTAGTCAATGGCATACGTAACTTTGCACTGAAAATGAACACGTAGGTGCGAAGCTGCACAGGTACCAACGCTAACAAACGTTACACAGGCAGAATATGTAGTGGCTCGCCCACTATGAAATACAAACAATGTTGCTTCGTCCTCTACTCGGAATCAAATGGGCAGAATCTGGAGCGGCGCTCGTAGAGCTGCACAGCGCCGGCTGGAGGGCGCTGTCGTCGGTGTCGGTGTCATAGTACCAACCTACGAACTTTCACCTACGCAGTGGCTTCGTAGCTATCGATACCAGAAAACTAACTGAGACTGTATAACTGTTGCAATAAATTTGAGCGAGATTAATTAGGAAAAGTAAAGCTGTAAACTAAAGAAAAAGTTGTGATATTCTGTATTGTGCAGTGCAATGAACAGTAATACAGTGCGTGACGTCACTATACTTGACTTGCAGTTTCAGTACGCAAAACTGAAAGAATGAAAAATGCTACGTGCAATCACAAACTGAATATTGAAAGAATAAATAACCAAAATGAATATGTGAAAATGCACTGTGGTTCTACGTACGATTAAACAATATTCCGGACAGTAAATGATGCAGACTCGAATATAACACTGCACTGTAAGAATGAGACTGTCTGACAAGAACTGTAACTTAAACTCATCTTTACCTAAACGAAATGTGGCATTAATTTTGAAATGTTTCGCAAACTGTATGTGATCTTGATATGTTCTGATTGTGATGTTAAACTAAACCTATTAACTTTTGTCACTTATCTGGCGCAACGGGAACTCGGTACTCTTCGAGAATGATGAATACCAAAGCATAGCGCAGCACCAAACCTGCCGAACCAAAGAAAGCCTTGCGCAGTGCAATGCAACGAGGAGCAACAATAGTAAACAGATAGTGCATAATATTTATGCATATGGGTTCCGTTCAGTGGAATACAGTGACACACGTAATCTAAGAATAAAATTCCTGAGGAGAAGGTGGAGGGTACTACATACACTGAGTTATTAAAAGAAGACTAGCATGCAAATACTGTACTGTGAATTCTGAAACTCATTCTCCGCCTATGAAAGTCACCTTCACAGAACCCTTCTTATCAAAGATATGACTCTGCCATAAAATGAATAAGCAAAATGGTAAAGGAGTGGTAAATCTGTAACTTTTGAGTACAAGTCATGTCTTACCAAAGAAACTGTGTAACCCGAAGCAATAAAGGAAAATACCACTAAAACTTCGAGTTTTCGAAACAAGTCCTGCATTACATGCAGCATTAAGAAAACTTTACCCATTAATCTTAACACTTCTAAAATTAATCTTTACAAATAATAATTCCAAAATAGGACCTTCTCGGCTCTTTATCACTGCGCTGTGTTAGCAATTTCCAGACCATTCTGTATCAAGACCAATACATGACTATTTTGTGTCGTCGTTGTCACTGTAGAGTCTTGAACCATGGGAAGCAAGGAGAGGGTGTTGTTTTGTGGGCAGTATCTTCTTTCTACAACACATCTGCACGCATTTATTGACAGGGGTCTTTATTAACAGAACAAAAAGCTAATTACCTTAAGGTAGTCCATATGTTGTGTGTAAGAGCTCTTCCATAACATTCTACATTAGCCTCAGTGCTGGTGAAGTACAAGTTGCACTAGAAACACTACACTCTCGTAGCTGATGACATGATCTGACAGACGCCAAGTAGAATAATAACTGAGCTAGGAACTGAGCTGACTGTAACTGCCACAGACTCTGTCTGCGACTGGACTGACTGGCTATGACTCTGCAACAGACTGGGCCCTTCGGTCCGTGGCGACCATCTAAATACTGGCAGTCGAGAGGGGATTGGTGGCCTGTTCCTTGTGAGTCTGTCTTTGGTCTCTCTCCTGATAGGCGCGCTTGATCCGGCATCTACTATCGATCTTCTCGTTACTTCTTTGCCAACCAGTGCTCTGGCGACAGCTTACACAAGCACAGACTCAGTCCATGCTACTGACAACCAAACTGCACAGCGCTTGTACTCAAAATCTCTGGGGCGTAATATATCACCTATTGGAAACTAGCGTTCAGAAAATTGATATGGAGTATGACACATTGAATGAAAGAATAGAGCTTAAATCACGTTTTTGAATACCAAAAATAAGCTAGGAACCTTACAATATGTAAAGGAATTCTTTTTATAAAACTAAATATAACATCATAGCTCTGAAACAAAATAAAAACTTAATAATCATGATTCGTAGTTATTACATTTCTGTTTCACATACATGGAATGACATTGAATGTGCCGGCTAAGTATTGTCTCAGGCATTGCGATGCCTATATGAACTCAATTAATATACCTCAGGTCCCCTGCTATACCCGCAGGACAGGAAAGATAATTTAATTTTTGGAAAGGGGCCAAAATGAGGGGCTGTCAGTAGCACTCGAACATACGACTTTATTCATTTGACATTACAAGAGTAAAGGAAATATTAAAAACGAAGAAAGCCAAACAATAATTTTTGAGCATAATTCACGGCTAAATACGCCATTCAATCTCACGCCTCAAGGGCAAAACAACTTTAATTTAAAACCAGCTGAAGCCAATCACTTGAGACCCAAAAACAAGAACTTGAATTTTAAAAAGCAGAAGACCATATCTTAAAACATTTCTCTAAATTAGGCTGAAGGCCCAAACAAAACAATCTCACGCCTTAAGGGCAAAGAAACTTTAATTTAAAATCGGCTAGAAGCCACACATAAATAAACAACAAGGACAAATAAGAAAAGGCAGCACATCTAACGGCGCTCAGGAGTTTCCAAGGGTCGGCCTGCAATTCAAACACCTACGCTCGCTTAGGTGAGACAGGCAATCGGCCCAACAGTTCTCAATCTCACGGCAACCCAACCGACAGACAGTCAACGGATCAAGCGACAGGATAACATCCGCCCCACCCGACTAGCACACAACAAGGAGTTCAATGGAACAACGCAGAAGGTATCTGTGCCCACAACGAATAGCACATTCAGCTGTCAAACTACACGCCGTGCTGGACAGCCATACACGACGGGAGAAATACACTGCCTGAATTTAAGTCAACAGCCAGGGAGGTAATCGGAACATTAACGGCCACAAGGCAAGAGATTCCGCTGGTGCACTTCAATTCAAAATAGTCAAGTTAAACTCCACAGGAGGGTGGCCAGAATTTCGCCAACTTGAACACACACGTTGTTGCTCGCGGGAATGTCCCAACAGCCCACAACGAAATTCAAACGATTCAATGTGAACAGCTGGTGCTGGCTGGTAGATTGAGTAAAGACTCAACTTTCGTGTCTGGTATCGGTGAGCCACGGACCTTGCAATAATGGGATCAGCCTCTCACACTCCGACCACAAGTCGACGCCACCAGCGGCCCCGACCAGACACGTGCTACGGACACTTCCTCGCTGCTCCACGCCAACAGACTTAACTCCCGCACACGGCACAGCCGGAAACTATAAGCGCGAGGCCAAAGATAGTACATGGGTGCGAATACCGATACACGTTTCTGCTGCGACTCACGTAGAGAGAGAGGGTACCAGCATAATCGCCGTTACCGCAGGAGACTAATCACAGAATAGGAACCTAGGTTTAATGCCAAGCATAACACGAGGCAGTCACGGCTCAATACGTAACACATCTAACAGAATCTTTTTTCGTTTATTTTTTACTATCGTCGATATATCTTCACTTCAAAACCAAATGCCATTAACTTTCCTGACCATGCAGCCGTGGCTCTGGTATCGTCCGCCAGGCCCAGGCTACTGCAGCTGTGAGCGCAGTTTATTCTTGTACTTACTGCTGGAGAAAAATGGAATACAGCTTACTCTACTAAAACAGTTGCACACTAATGAGCCAGACATTATGACCATTGCTCACCGGGACATCAAACGCATCTTGGTAACGTTAGGGGATCGTGACGCGACGAGGAAAGTACGTGAGTGGAGCAGAATGAAGAATCACACTAGCGACGGCCACAAATCGGGAAATTCCCTGACATAAGTGACCTTGAAAAATAGCGGAATATGCCTCTACTGCATTGTTGACGCTGAAAATACTTCTAGGTATGGTATAAATTCGTTGCGTTTTTGTTTTGCACATTGGTATTTAGATTTCTATGAGATTGTTTCTCGGCTGTCTGTTTCTATTTTTAGTCCACTGGTTCTATTTGAGTTAACATACTGTCATTTTGTTATTTGGAGATACTGAGAGGAGCTGTGGACGCAAGAAAATGGTGGACCATATGGAGAAATCGGAACGTTTCCCACATATCCCTATGTTTGAGTTCAATAGACTGGTGACAGTAGCGAAGGCAGCTAAAACATTTGCACGTTGTACGAGGATAATGCCATTGGGCACGACAAGAAAAGCCGGCCGCGGTGGCGAGCGGTTCTAGGCGCTCCAGTCCGGAACCGCGCGACTGCTACGGTCGCAGTTTCGAATTCTGCCTCGGGCATGGATGTGTGTGCTGTCCTTAGGTTAGTTAGGTTTAACTAGTTCTAAGTTCTAGGGGACTGATGACTTCAGATGTTAAGTCCCATAGTGCTCAGAGCCATCTGAACCACGACAAGGAAATGGTGTTCTCGTTTCAAAGAGGATCGTTTACACGGTACTCACACTCCACGTTCGGGAGACTTTCACTGACGAAGACTGTTTAAACACATTAAGCTACAATGATCCACGACGGTATGTCTACAGCTTGCAAATGAGATGAACTCCAGCCATTCTACCGTCATGAGACTTTTGCTTTCAATGGAGAAGCCTCAAAAATCGTATATATGGGTACCACATGCTGTAAGTCAAAATCACAAAAATCAGCAGGTGGCCATTTGTGCAATTCTGCTTGCTCTCCATCAATTGGCTCGTGAACAAAACCGATTATTCGTATCCTGTATCGCTAGTGATGACAAGGAATCGTGTCTCTATGCTAACATAAAGAAAACAAAGCAACAACTCCCAGTAACAAGATCTGCGCACATCCACAAAAGATAATGTTATGCATGTGGTGGGACAGCGACGGTGTGGTGTACAACAACAAATAGCTTCTCCTAGGTGTAACTATTACTGCTGACATTTATTGTTGACAGCTGAAACGTCTTGCAGACAACAACCTGAAGGCTGCGTGAAATGATGCTACCCCACATAAAGCCCGCTCACGTTCTGCTATACTTATAAAACCAATGTACAGGAGGTTTGTTGGGAAGTCATTCCGCATCCATCTTATTAACCTCATCTTGCGCGCATCGGATTGTCGCGTTTTACATTATGTATCGAGCAACTTTCATCGAACTTCCTTTCCGGATGAAAATGAGCTCCTAACATGGCTCGACGATTTCTGCACCTCAAAACTACTTGATTTCTACTGCCACTGATCGAAAAGTTACCACAGCGTTCGCAGATTGTTGTAAAAAGTAAAAAGAGACTACATTACTGTTGACTGGAGTTTCTGATATGTGTACTTTATTGACGACTGAAGACTCTGATTTATGTATCTTTCACTTAACATATGTACAAACGATATGAGCTTCTGCAACAATTCAATAAATGTAAGCATAAGTACCGCTCTGCTGCAAACATATTCTAACACCTATATATGGAACGTCTAGGGTGGTACGACTGTGAGAGGAGCATCACTGCCGGTGCAGTAAGTACACTATTTTATCAAAATCATCCTAACACCCCTTTATAACTTACTAATAGATGTCGCGAGATTGTGGGAGGGGGATTTGCAGAGAACCAGTAAAAGAAAAAGCTGTGGAACAGGAGAGCTCAGTGATTTCCTACATGGACTAGTCGTTTCATATCATCGGAGTAGCAAATCCAGCAGCAATATTCAAATCATTCTGATGGCGCTCATGTCAAGTACTGATGATGTACGTATGGAGTGGAAAGGCGAATGAACATTAGCTGTGAACCGACAGAGGAACTGTAAAGCATTGAGAAGGCTGGAGACATTTTACTTGAAAGTCACCAGCCCGGTGTCGGCGGATAAGTGCGATATTGCCTGACTTACTCCGAATTAAGATGCAAATTTCTTTTCGACATGCATGCAAGTCCAAAGAAACTTTGCATAGTGATTCGGAGTAACAAGGGCACTGCAATAACGTTACTTGGAGATCCCAGAGTCCAATACCATTACTCGACAGACATTCTCATACCTCACTGAAAAGGTTCGGACAGAATTCCAAGTGTCAGAAAGGATACCGGTTAACACACCCCAGCTTAATGTCAACTATTAGGTGTCCGGATACTTTTGATCAGATGGCGTATGGAATTGAACACAATTAATAAGAAATGAGTATGATCGTCTTTAGGAAAGCAGCCTTTACTACTGTTCCCTGATTGTTCATGGCACACGGCTCACACTCAAAAAATATTTGTTTTTGTAGAAATGTTATTAGGGATCCCTTTTTAAAATGTTGATCAGTGGTGTTATCTCCTGTAAGAATAGGGGATACTTCTCTAACACACTGCCTATATGGTGCACCTCAAGAACAGCCCTCACCATATCTCTTGTCGATGTACAATTACTTCTCCATTAAACGTATTTTAAGAACATACAGAAAAGAAAATATTTTTTCCGGCTACAAAGCTGATTTCTACAAAATTTAATTATAATTCTAGATTATTTCGGAGAATATTCAACAGAGAAGAGCGCCGCTTTATTTTACCCATAGATGTGCTAGTATGAAATGACGGCAACTTTCGATTCTAGCCTAAATTTTTAAGTAACTATTTCTAAATTCCATTTCCATGAAATGGTTAGAAATACCCACGACAAACAAGTGACAGACAGGAAGTAATTTCAACTGCAGTTGCTTGTGCCTCTGTGCGTGTTCGCGACCGCTTCTGGCACCGCCGGGGAGACCCGTATTCCGTACGCACGGCTGTCGGCTGACGTAAACATCGCAGCGCAGATATTGTTTCCCGTTCCCAGAATGCCGTCACCAGCGTGCGTGCCAGCAAGCGCCCTCACGATATTAACCCGCATTTGTCTCGCGTCGCAGAGCAGATACCACCCCACGCCCGAAACTGCAGGGTCTCCGAAGGAAATCTTACACATCAGGTATTTGTGGAACGAAACTTTGCTGCCCCTAAAATATCTGGCGATGCAGCCTGCTGTGTTAGGTTACTGATTCGCTTCAACCCTTCTCGGTAGTTTCATTCTGAGCTTTTCTGTTAGAGGTAGACTTCGAAGTAGCTTTGAAATAAATTTCACAGAGCACGCTAGAATTAGCTTGTCTTTATATATGACGGTTTACTTTTATCACTGATAACCACGTTCAGATGTACGAAAATTACTTAACATTTGCACAGCAGTGCATGTAAGTTGGCTGAAATGTAAAATTGACTATAACCTACGCTCGGTTGTTGGTTACAGTCTGTAAGCTGGATTTTACAGGTCAGCCAACTTACGTGCACTGCAGTGCAAAACTTGACTAATTTTCGCACTACGTGTCACTGCCAAGTAGCGTCCGTGCAGGATATGGTGGCCAACGCACACTGCCCAATTTTCCTCCAAAGTACTGGGCGAGTCATTCTCTTGTTCAGGAGAGGCCGACAATTTTCTACCTTTCGGCCGGCCGGTGGTGACAGAATCGAGGCGCACGCATTACAGGCTTTCGCAAACGGTTTTACAGAAACTATTCGGAAAAAAATTCATTTTTGCTTCACTAGTAGCTTCATATGTTGATCATATGCCCATCATTTCGTTAATGGTCGTTGTTATTGTGATATTTACGTGGAAGTAAGACACCATGCAAAATTCGAAAAAGTTTACAATAAACAAAAGGGGTAGCTATGATTTTGCGTTTACATAATATGTTGCTGCATATGAAATTTAGGTCGTATATTGAATTTGGCTTTAGACATTGGTGTAGGTCAGTGTCTGTCACCAATCTTAAGAAAATTGATCTGACATAGCACACTTATTGGTGATCGCGCCGAGCTATAGTGAAAGATCCATATACTTCCTTGTATTTCATACACAGTTTTAGATATTTAAATCAGAATTTGGCAAAAGATAGCATGCAAAGAGGACAGTATTTTGCCGTAAGGTTACTATGCAAAACTTCATTGTGTACATAGTTACTCTATTTACAGGCTTTTTCGAAGGAAGAATGTAGCTTCTAAGGGCTATAGATAGCTGGTGAAACGAGAAAAATTATGGATTTTGAAACAACATAAACGAAGACATGCGTTTATTTTGCACCGAGGTTATACTTTTTCATCAGACACTGACCTTACTTTTCCTCAGTTCTTCATTTAATAAATTGAATATACCACTCTTTCAGAATTTCCTCTGTATGTTAACAAATCCTATGAATGTGTCTTGACTTCCCTTATGTTTTGCTTCCATTATCAAGGGCAACTTCAGAACTGCCTCTCGGGTGCCTAATTCTTCCCTAAAACGAAACTGATCGTCATTTTGCAGATGCTCAGTTTCCTTTCCCTTTCTTCTATATATAATTCTTGGCAGCACTAGGATTCTTGAGATGTTAAGCTAATCGTGGGGTGGTGTTCACACATGCCTGCTCCAACGAACTTGGGAATTGCGTGGAAGACATTTTTCCAAAACCTTATGCTATTTCTTCCGTGTGATACATTCTACATACCTACTTAAATTCTTGTCTGGTTGCCAATCCACGCCCCCCCCCCCCCCCTCTCCACCACCAACATGATGTTAGAAAATCTGAAGATATATTTCCTATGCCTTCTGCGTTCTTTGATTGTAAGTCATCCAGTGCCCTGTTCAAGTCTGATTCTAGTACTGGATCCACTATTTCTTCCATATCGACTACTGTTTCTTCTTCGGTCACATTACCAGACAGTTCCTCCTCTCCGTAGAAGCCTTCAATGTGGCTTTTAACATATCCGCCATTTCCTCTGTGTTTAGGAGTGCAATTCACCTTGTCTCCATTTAATTTAACCGAAGAGTCTTTTGAAATTTCTATATGCCGAAATAGGTTTCTGTTCACCATTTCTTTGCCGAATTCTCTTAACATTTTTCCTGCTACCATTTTGCTTCCAGTTGCCTGTACTTTGTATTTATTTCGTTTCTAAGTGACTTACGTTTCAGTATTCCTGAATCCCCCGAAATTTTCTCTACTTCCTCCTTTCGTTGATCAGTGAAAGTATTTTCGCTGTTACCTAATGTTTCACCAGTGTTGCCTTCCTTGAACTTCTGTCGGACTTCAGTAATTTCCCTATCCATCAACTGAAATGCCTATTGTCTATTTAGGACTGCAGAACCACAGCCGTAAAGAATTTCGATTAGATTACATTGTTAACCAGCACTTGAGGGTTCCACTTCTTCAAAATGGTTCAAATGGCTCTGAGCACTATGGGACTCAACATCTTAGGTCATCAGTCCCCTAGAACTTAGAACTACTTAAACCTAAATAACCTAAGGACATCACACACACCCATGCCCGAGGCAAGATTCGAACCTGCGACCGTAGCAGTCCCGCGGTTCCGGACTGCAGCGCCCTAACCGCTAGACCACCGCGGCCGGCCCACTTCTTACCATGTTGATTCTTCCGGGCGACCCTCTTGAACTTTAATTTCTTAAATGTTATCCGGGAGTATATCTGGTACTAGATACACCTTACAGATCTGTACCTGATTTAAGAAAGTCTCTATATGTATTCCAGATGAAATTTTCCTAGTCTCTCGGCACACAGTTCTTCACCTTTAGGTTTCTGAACTGTTACTAGCTGAAATTTTGCTTCAGACCTCATCTAGTCTTCTCCCTCTGTCGTTCCTATTACGAAGCTAGTATTCTCACGTAACTCTTTCTTCTATTGGTCTTCTACTGCCTAGTTACAGGTCCATATAATCATTGTAGTATCATTTCCCATTACATACTCAAATCACTATCGTCATACTCCTTCTCCCCCTCTTCATATTCTGCTTGTAGTGTCGGCATGTGTAGCTGAACTATCTTTTTCCAGATTGAACTATTATAGTTGACGCTGGCTTGCTGTCAACAGTGAATATAACAACCCTATCACTGAATTATTCACAGTAAATGTCTCTTTGCCCTGCTTCCACTTTATGAAGAATCCTATTCGAGTTAAAACATTTTTTTGCTGCTGCTGATATTACCTTACATCCATCTGACAATAATTCCTTAACTCCTTCCTGCTTAACTGACCCACGCTTTATCCAGACACAACCTTTCATTTTTCTTCTGAGATTCCCTAGCTTCCATATCACGTTCAGAACTGTATCATTAATAACACACAAAGAATTTTACCCTTTCGTTAGCTATTGAGTCTTTGTCTCATGGGCATGTTCCCCTTGGTAGTCCACATCTTATTGCTAGACTAACCCGGTATCTTTTGCCAGTAGAGAGATCACCAGGACAGTTACGGGCCACATGTCTTGTGGATACACATTGTGTGTCTTGAATGCAGTGTTTCTCAATGACTTCTGCATCCTGATGACGTTGATCACTACTGATTCTTCCCCCACATACGTGCAGTTTTGCACCCCAAGGACAAGAGGTTGCTCTGAAACTGTGCCCCCACTACTTCGCTTTTCTCGACGATGATCTTCGCAGGACCAGAGTAAATCGTTGTGCAGGAAATGTTCGGTCGCCGTTTCTAATGCTTACTGTACAAAATTTCAGTAACCGCTAGGATCTAAATCGTGATCCACTACGATCTGACTGGTAGTGAAAGGCGTAAACTGATCACGTATGATTACTCCCCCCACCCCCCCCCACCCCCCACATAGGCAGCACGAAACAAAAAAAGTGTATTTGTTTCTGTTAGTGGTACTAACATAGAAGCATAAAAGACTTGGTTCAGGAGTGGAATTAAAATGCGCTAGGTGACGATCAGTTTGGCTTTAGGAAAAGTAAAGGGAAGAGAGAAGCAATTCTGACGTTACGGCTAATAATAGAAGCAAGGCTAAAAAAAAATCAAGACACTTTCATAGGATTTGTCGACCTGGAAAAAGCGTTCCACAATATAAAATGGTGCAAGCTGTTCGAGATTCTGAAAAAAGTCGGGGTAAGCTATAGGGAGAGACGGGTCATACACAATATGTACAACAACCAAGAGGGAATAATGAGAGTGGACGATCAAGAACGAAGTGCTCGTATTAAGAATGGTGTAAGACAAGGCTGTAGCCTTTCACCCCTACTCTTCAATCTGTACATCGAGGAAGCAATGATGGAAATGAAAGAAAGGTTCAGGAGTGGAATAAAAATACAAGGTGAGAGGATATCAATGATACGTTCGCTGATGACATTGCTATCCTGATTGAAAGTGAAGACGAATTACATGCTCTGCTTAATGGAATGGTCTAATGAGTACAGAATATGGAGTGAGAGTATATCGAAGAAAGACGAAAGTATTGAGAAGATGCAGAAACGGGAACAGCGAGAAAATTAACATCAGGATTCATGGTCACGAAGTAGATAAAATGAAGTAATTCTACTACACAGGCAGAAAAATAACCAAGGACGGACTGAACAAGGAGGAGATCAAAAGCAGGCTACCACTAGCAATAAAGGCATTCCTCTCCAAGAGAAGTCTAATAGTCTGAAACATAGGCCTTAATGTGAGGAAGAAATTTCTGAGAATGTACGTTCGGAGCATAGCGTTTCATTGTATTGAAACATGGACTGTAGAAAAACCGAAGCATAAGAGAATCGAGGTATTTTAAATATGGCGCTACAGACGAATGTTGAAAATTAGGTTGGCTGACACTGTAAGGAATGAGGAGGTTCTGCGCTGAATCGGCGAGGAAAGGAATATATGGAACACACTGACAAGGAGAAGGAACAGGATGATAAGACATTTGTTAAGACATCAGGGACGGACTTCCATGGAACTATAGAGAGCAGTTTTCCTATTAACCGTAAGTCAGGATACATTTTAAAGACAACTCCGTTTCAGTGCACCCTCTATTACGTTTTCCACTAAAGTCCGTTTTTGTCAAAGGTATTTTATCAATCGGAAAGAGCAAGTTTGTGGAAACAAACGTGTTGGGACAACAGTATGTGGAAGTGAATCACGGATTGTGGGTAAAATGGAAAAGAAAAGAATCAAAACCTTTATGATTCGTTGCTACATAAAAATGTTGAAATCTGAGGTCGTTAGGTGTAAGTGCTACTGTGAGATGAAGATATTGGCACAGATGAGGATGTCGTGGCGAGCCACATTAAATCAGTCAATGTTGATGACCTTTAACCCATAAAAAATGTACTGAATCCGATGCAGGTGACGCAGTCATTAGGGCCCTGCATTCATATCTGCGAGGACGCAGGTTGAAATCACCACGCGGCACTTGGCTGACAAAATTTAGATGTATCACCCCAAATAAGTGAACGAAAATGCAAGGATGGCTCCTTTGAGGAGGACGTGGTAGTACCCTTTTCCTATTTTCCAATCTTGGAATTTTCACTCCGACTAATGACCTAGTTGTTGGCGAGAGGTAAAATCTTGCCATCTATCATTCCCTTACTTTATTTTATAGCTTTGTAAGTTGTTCAGCTACTCAAATCACTTCAAGAACGCTGAAGGTGTGTAGTGGGACAGTATTCATTTTTCTTACACGACCACAGTCCCTCGATAATATTCGATCCTGGCATTTTATGGCCAAAGTGTAATGAAATGAATTGTTATTTTACTTACAGCGGCATTTCTAACTAATGAAGTCTACAATATGTCACTGTCAAACATATTATGTACTGTCTCAAAATATTAAGCAACAGGACCGTACCACAGATCACAAATTAACTAAGCAAACTGTAGGACTAACCCCGGTGAAGCTTCTGTAACTGGCATAAAGAATTTGACTAATGCCTCATTTATCTTCGGAGCTACAGAACAATCGACATTTCATTTATTTCCCGCCAAAAAATTAGTCTTCCGTACGACCACCATATATGAGTATTTAACTTCCATTTCTACTATTCAGTAAAGATTACCATCTCTTCCAGAGATATTAACGATGTTCGTTGGCAATGTGAATTTCAAGAGACACACACAATGAATTTCATCTTTTAATATGCACCAGCACTTTCATAGTCTTTTATACATATGGTGAAAATGTGTAGCTAACCAGTAATGAAAAGAGTGATAGCAAAGTTTTAACTGAACACACATAAAACTTTTTCAGGAATTTGAAAAAGCCATTTCAGATAATACACCATACAATTATGAAAAAAATACTGTCGTAAACTGTCTTAGGTAAAATAATTTAGTTTCTAAACCAACAGTTACATAACTAACGGCTAACGCCAAGTAATTCGTGTTTCTAACTCATTTTGACGAGGGCTGATAGAATGACTATATAAGAATAAAACTCAATCGCAATCAGTTGCGATAGCTTCATTTAGTCCCTTTTCCTACGCCCCTAGGGTCCTACACGTTTCTAAACTTCAATAATGTTACAGAGCAGTATTCATTTAAAAAGAGCTTACAGAATTTTCATGAACTATCAAAATAATTTGATGATTTAATTGTTCATTATTAATTATTCATTGTTTATTGTTTATTATATGCTGCTATGATCCTACAAGCTTCTTTCTTTTAATAATGTCACTGAATAGTAATGTTTTAAATAAATGCTGAGAATTTTCACAAACGATCACAATAATTTGAGGCTTCAGTTTTTCACTATATCTTAGATCTTTTCCACAAATGCAATAAAAGTTATAGTATATTTCTTAGAAATATCATTTTACGTAAGACTTGTGTGCTGACAAGCAAAATTTAACTCTTGTGCTAGAAAAAAAGAATGAGTACACAAATTAAAAAAGCACAGCTGAGGTGGTGTCTTTTAAATAATACACTTTATTCCAATTACTCTTATCGCTCATCGGTCCAATCTCGAAGAATTCCACCTCCGGTGATTGAAAATTGTTGAAGAGGAGCAGGTACTTTAGTGGTCGCACCATGATATGGCCACACCAGGGATGTGGGAAACTATTTGCATGATTTTCTCGAAGTACTAATCCCCATGAAAATGCCTCAATTTCGTCATGAGTGCGCAGAAAACGGTACTGGAGTCACACGGTAAACTATATGTATCTTCACACTCGAAGGTGCATAAATTAACCCTTTCCTACATTACCTTCATTAATCGGCGCGTACGACTTCTCCTACCTATGTAGAACTCTCGTTAGTGTTGTCCCTTAAAGCAGGTTCACAAGCTCGATGTATTCGTTTGCACATGCAAGCAGAAGACCTGTATGTCCGTAATCATGGAGTGTGCGTAGATAATCTGTTTTAAATAAGTCCTTTGACAGCATTACAGCGAATTCATTAAGGAACCTGTAAAATAGTCTACAATTAAGTAATTAAATAATTTATCACAAATGTTACTAAAATTCGAGAGCATGGTCAAGTCGACTGACACAATAACAAATTCGCATTACACCATTTCACCAACAAGCGAGTAGGGCAGTCAGCAAAGACTTTCTCTGTCCTCACATTGACATGTGATCGGTAGCTGAATGATTTTATTTTTTGTTTACTATTGGATTTGATTTACTGTATAGTGTTATTGCAGTATTATAGCTCTAACGATCTGTAGAGTCCTCCTAGTGTTTACTATGCCAAAGGTGGGTATTACCAATTAATATTTCATAAAGAAAATTCTAGGTATCGTGCCTGAATATAAGTGGTTTACTTACGTATGAATAGCTAAGCACGACTCTTTTTCGTGGCTTGCATACTTATCCGCACCCCATTGAGTCGCCATATGCTCCCTCCATTACCAATACCTGCGTGGGAAACAGCATCACACGTGGTGCTGTCAGATCCAGCTGTGCTGGTGAAGGCAGTCACTTGCAGTGTCTAAATAAAATGCAAAAATTAGAAAGTAAAATGCTTTCCAAAATAACAAGATACTCACATATTCTTGTGGACTGTCTAGGGTGACATATCTGCTCTCTCATTCGATTATTGTGGGTGCAATGGACTGGTGGATACTACAGTAATCTCTGCATCTACATTTACATCTACATTTATTCTCCGCAAGCCACCCAACGGTGAGTGGCGGAGGGCACTTTACGTGCCACTGTCATTACCTCCCTTTCCTGTTCCAGTCGCGTTTGGTTCGCCGGAAGAACGACTGCCGGAAAGACTCCGTGCGCGCTCGAATCTCTCTAATTTTACATTCGTGATCTCCTCGGGATACATTGCTTCCCCCTACTTATACCTCCTCGGGAGGTATAAGTAGGGGGAAGCAATGTATTCGATACCTCATCCAGAAACGCGCTCTCTCGAAACCTGGACAGCAAGCTACACCGCGATGCAGAGCGCCTCTCTTACAGAGTCTGCCACTTGAGTTTGCTAAACATCTCCGTAACGCTATCACGCTTACCAAATAACCCTGTGACGAAACGCGCCGCTCTTCTTTGGATCTTCTCTATCTCCTCCGTCAACCCGACCTGATACGTATCCCACACTGATGAGCATTACTCAAGTGTAGGTCGAACAAGTGTTTTGTAAGCCACCTCCTTTGTTAATGGACTACATTTTCTAAGGACTCTCCCAATGAATCTCGACCTGGTACCCGCCTTACCAACAATTAATTTTGTATCATCCGGCGTATTACTACAGCCGGTATTAGCTGGAGCAGGTATCTGGAGGCCGCTGCCTGGCCCGCCACGCAAGTCCGCCGCTCTCTGTCACTGAATGGATCACTGACCCCTCCGCTCCTGGTAGGCAATCGAAAGTGCTTCTTCGTTGGGTTCTTGCGACGAGTAGTTTTTCTGACTGCTTGTCGTGGCATACACAGCTTTATTACCGGAGTCTTGCAACGTTGACGTAATATGTGGGGTGGTTTGCAAGTGCGCTTCGACGTTAGCCACGTGGCTTTGAAACGGCAAGTGGAGCACTGTGCTCCGAAATTCCTTGACGTCGCCACATCCCGTCCACGTTGCAATTCTACGCATCCGACGCAAATGGTTACCTGCTATTTTTCGTTTTAAGGTGATTGTGTGAATCACTGACAATCTTTGCTATTACTGAACCCATCCCGGCGGAGGTTCGAGTCCTGCCTCGGGCATGGGTGTGTGTGTTTGTCCTTAGGATAATTTAGGTTGAGTAGTGTTTAAGCTTAGGGACTGATGACCTTAGCAGTTAAGTCCCATAAGATTTCACACACATTTGAACATTTTTTTATTACTAAACCTCCACGACAGTGCAAGTTGATTCCAAATACCCTGATGTGCAACTGCAAAGGTGTGCTCCTTACAGACATATGTCCTGTTATGGAAGTCTACTTCGACCACATCACATACGACAGTGCAAGTTGATTCCAAATACCCTGATGTGCAACTGCAAAGGTGTGCTCCTTACAGACATATGTACTGTGATGGAAGTCTACTTCGACCACATCACATACACATATGTGCACTTGAGGGTAGTTCAGTTTTTCGTTTCTGTCCTCCCTTTCGCCCTGTTTCCAAGGTATATGACAACAGCATATCTGGTATGAGTGTTCTGTTTATAAACTTCGATCATTCCGTTTTTGTTAATACAAGTCACTGTAGATGTACACTGAAGTCATCAAGAAGAGGTAACTATTTTTAGTATCCTCGTACATTTTTTAATAAATTTCGATTTTCCTCCCGTACGTTAGGTAGAAGGTAGAGCACTGCGAATCATTTATGCTATATATATGTAAAGTAGTACTCAGACCGATTGGCGAACATTATCACGGATGTAGAAATTAGTTGTCCGTCTACTAATTCGCCCATTTTAAGAGTTTGATGGCTCTACATGTAGGTAAACGAATACATCAGCTGAATAATAATAGGTGGAGTGTTGACTAATAACGTTTCCACAAAATCAATAAGAAAGCAACGAAAATAAGTGAAAATTCAAGCTCTGTTGTCTGATCTCCGATGATCAACGAAGTGCAGGAATAGACGAAAAGTAACGTCTCAACAAATTAAAAAATCGTCATCCCCATGCGAAGTTTCTTTTCTGTGTGGGATGTGCTCTTTTATGGCTATCGGATAGCGGTGTTCTCCACCGAGGGAGTACTGGATGCAACAAACACGTGCCTCCACAAAAGTGTGTCCCGTTTAATTCAAATCCTCTGACCAGCTAGGCAACTTCGTCAAGTAAACGTATATGCAACGCTTCTCAGAAGCCACTGGAAAGACACAATCCCTTTTCCCGTCCGAAATCGAATATACGTCTGTTCTTCGATGGTGCTGCACCCAGCCATTCGAGGCCTGTAAGTCCGGCCGAAGAGGACGTCTGATACGTGCTCCACAAAGCACCGGAGGAAACAGCGCAGCATCTTTCCGATGTACAGACGCCGCACTTGTACGCAATACAGTAATCGCCAGACGTCCGTGAAATTTTATGACTGCCGGAATATCATTGCTTTTGCATCTTACCTGCTGATTCTACACTGTACTGCTATTCTAAACTGTGGGCGTCTGTGAATACGGTAAGAACATCAGGCAACTGACTTCCTTTTCCAGATTCTTTTTCCATCTCCTTACCTCCAGAGAACATGTTACTGGCATTCCCCTAGATACCGCAGATGTGTAGGCTGGCTCAGATCCCTGGTTCAGATCCCTTTGCGTTTCCTTAATGCAGACTGACTGTTATAGTGGATTAATGTTTACCATCGCACTGAAGTTGAAATCATTCCGTATGAAAGATCATTGAGGAAGGCTCTCGCATGTGATTTTCCCCAAGGAGCGATCCAGGCATGTGCCGTATTCAATTTAGGGAAAGCATAAACAATCAGAATAATGAGGTAAAGCCTATTCTTTTCAAATACGATTTTAGTCATCTAACGATTGACTTCGCATAAATATCTGCTTCAAATGGTACAGCTGTCTGTGGAATGCGGGACGCATGTAAAGCAGACACCTGCAAGAGGTGTTCTACGGGGAATAAAACATTTTACTTCACCTCAACCTAAGAATGTCTGCTGCTGTCCGAAAGCATGATGAAATTAGGGATCCAATTCCTCTGCAGAAACTTCTCTTTGATTCTCAGTATAGAAAATTCGATGTCGGCCAGCAGCCAGTCCGTTGAATAGCTTGGATTGCACAAAGCTGAGACAGTGGACTCACACCACTTTCTCCAAAACAAATATTCAATTAGGGCAACCATGATATACTTACGCCAGGATACCAAGACAGTATTTTGAACTACTTGTACACTGCAAATGAATTCGTGTCTAGGGTCGTCATTTATTTACCTGTCAGTGGCTGTGCACCGTATGGAAATGAACAACAGCATAGCCACTATTTGATTTCTTCTTTCGTTTTCTCCTTCTGTGTAGTTCACATTTCGTTTTAGCATTTTCTCTCCAATTTTAAGTCATAGAATTCATTTGGAGTATGACGTTCATCAGAGACCTATGTTACCTACGAGAAAGGGACTGATAACTGAGTAGTTCTTCTCCCCAAGGCAAGCAACCAGCCAACAGCATAACCTTCCACCAAGAAAGGCCTGGGATATAAATGACTGCTTACACTCTTGCAGGTACCAGTCCGGGACAGCGGCACTTACCTCGCCTCCAAAATACTGCGACTGGTTGACCGTACAAAAAGTACCTTTAGTTTGCCTCATGAAGCCAGAGGCAGATGTCTCCAAATTTTCTCATGGTGATTCAGAGGTTGCCAGCTCACAGTGACCAAGTTCAACAGATCGGACAGGTAGCAGTTTCGAAGGCAGAAGTCAACTTGACGAATGGTAGCTGGGCATCAAAGCTTCGGTCTCGTGGCTTGTGTACTGCAACGTAAGTATTGTGAAGACTCGAAACCCGAAGTATATATTACTGTTCGTCTGAGACAATGACGTTACGCTTGGTCAATGATGATCGATTGTGGCCTACTTTTGTGGTTCTTCACCAACCCTCTATTTAACAAAAACGGCTTTCAGGTTCGCAGGTTGTTGTCTTTCCGTAATATCAGCAGTCTGATAGGTGCACTTGAAAACTGTTAATTCCTCTTGTCAAATCAAGCATTTCTGTCAGAAGTACTTATCCTCCTCGCTGAGGTCTTTGATGAGTTCACGATAAGGGCACTTCTGGGTTTTCTCTGGTATTCACAATATCGGCTTTCTCATCGTTTGTTATTCTGATTGTGATACGAGGCGTTGGCCTTGTTTGCTCGCATTTGGTGCTGACTGGAGAGGAATATGAGAATTGAAACACGTATGTAACATAGCAGCGATGGCGAGGCATTGTAGCATCTGTGACCAGAGAGTATGCGCTTGACCGCGCGAGTGTTGCGAGCGGTTCTCAGTCTGTCAGTCAGTCGTTGCGAGTCTGCAGCTCTGTCTAGTTGAGAGCAGTACTCAGTTAGTTGTCGTTGAGAGGAGTTATGGAGTAGTCGTCATGCAGAGCGGTCGGTCAGTAGTAGCAGCCCAGTGCGGTTGTGTGATGTGGTCTGTCGGCAACACTGGTCAAGATGCTGAATGAGGTACATTGCTAATTAAGGTAATCATCAGATAATGTAAAGTTTATTTATTGTAATTAATTTCCAACAAGCGCCGCAATAATAATTTTGATTTCAAAGCATTTTACAAAAAAAATTCATTCCACTTCCCTTAAAGACAAATTTGAGTTAAATTACAAAAAAAAAAAGGAATATTATTATTTGCAATGCAGTTCCTCCAAGCAGTGCGGAACAATAAGAGCAGAAATGTGATTAGCAGTTACAATGAGGTAAGAGTTTAATTCTGATTTATGCACAGGGCCAAAGACCGATATTTCGGTTTAATTGAATTTTCACTGCCACTGATTTCATTAGCACTGAATTGTTTTTCATTTTTTATTTGTGAGTCAGATTGCTAATTTTTGTTTAATTGTCATTGTCAGTAAATTTCATTACGGGAGGTTACACTTGGCTCCATATTTTATTAAGTATTTCCTTGTAAAATTTTGTGGGGAGGTTACAGAATCTTTTACATTTGTCCTTAATTCATTTCCCCAAGAAGGTAGTTACATCTAATTATAAGAAACCATGCAAAAAACCTTGGCTTACTAAAGGAATAAAAATATTTTGTAACCACAAAAGGGAAGTGTATCTAATAAGAAAGAGTAATGACCCAGAAACAGCCAAATATTATAAAAACTACTGTACTACATTAAGATAGGTTATTAAAAAGTCCGGAAGCGTGTGCATCATGTCTGAGATTAATACCTCTGATAACAAAATCAAAACAATTTTGAATACTATTACACGGGAGACAGTGCAACAAAGAGTACAGTATGACGGCATTACCATCAAAGCGAATAGAAATTGACAAACAACAAGCCGGAAGTCGAAAACATTTTGAATAATCATTTTTTCAATGTTGTAAAGAAAATAGGATCTAAATGTTCATTAGAAGAAGCAAGGCAGTTAATGGAAGAGGCCTTACCCTCACCATTTGATACAATTGAAATTCCACCCACATCTCCTTCTGAAATTAGGAAGATAATAAACTCTCTCAGGAATAAAAGCTCTTATGGAATTGACAGCATTTCCAACAGGATAATAAAAGCTTGTTCCCAAGAGATAAGTGGGATTCTTAGTCACATATGTAATAGCTCTCTGAAACAGAGTATTTTCCCAGCTAGACTGAAGTATGCCATTGTTAAACCACTGCATAAAAAGGGGATACGTCTGTTGTCAACAACTACGGCCCAATCTCTCTTCTGACTGTCTTCTCCAAAATTCTTGAAAAAGTAATGTATTGTAGAGTAGCTTCATACCTTTGTAAAAACAAAGTTTCAACAAAATGTCAGTTTGCTTTCCAGAAAGGTTTTTCAACGGAAAATCCTATATATATACTTTTACTAATGAAATATTAAATGCTCTGAGTAACCGGAAGCCACCCATTGATTGTGTAAATCATGTAATACTTCTAGATAAGTTCAAGTACTGTGGTTTGAATGGGACAGCGCTCAAGTGGTTTAAATCATACCGAACTGGAAGAGCGCAGAGAGTTCAAATAAGCAGTTCACATAATATGCAAAAAAAAACAAGGTGATTTCTCAAACTGGGGAACAATCAAGAATAGGGTGCCGAAAGGTTCCGTCTTGGGTCCTCTGCTGCTCTTAATATATATTAATGAGTAGCCATTCTATATTCACGAAGATGCAAAGCTGATATTTTTGCCGATGGTAGAAGTATAGCTATAACACCCAAAAGACAAGAGTTTACTGGTGAAATTGTAAACGATATTTTTCAGAAAATCGTTAAGTGGTTCTCTGCTAATGGGCTCTCATTAAACTTTGACAAAACACAGTATATACAGTTCCCAACAGTAAATGGAATGACACCATTAATAAATATAGACTTCGATCAGAAATCGGTAGCTAAAGTACAATATTCAAAATTTCTAGGTTTATGTATTGTTGAGGGGTTCAACTGGAAAAAACACAATAAAGATCTGCTGAAATGTTTGAGTTCAACTACTTATGCTATTAGGGTCATTGCCAATTTTGGCGATATAAATCTCAGTAAAATAGCTTACCACGCCTATTTTCCTTCTCTGCTTTCGTATGGCATCATATTCTGGGGTAACTCATCATTGAGTAAGAGAGTGTTCATTGCACAAACGCGTGGAGTCAGAATAATTACTGGAGCTCATCCAAGATAATCCTGCAGACATTTATTTAAAGAGCTATAGATCTTCACTATAGCCTCACAAAATACACTCCTGGAAATGGAAAAAAGAACACACTGACACCGGTATGTCAGACCCACCATACTTGCTCCGGACACTGCGAGAGGGCTGTACAAGCAATGATCACACGCACGGCACAGCGGACACACCAGGAACCGCGGTGTTGGCCGTCGAATGGCGCTAGCTGCGCAGCATTTGTGCACCGCCGCCGTCAGTGTCAGCCAGTTTGCCGTGGCATACGGATCTCCATCGCAGTCTTTAACACTGGTAGCATGCCGCGACAGCGTGGACGTGAACCGTATGTGCAGTTGACGGACTTTGAGCGAGGGCGTATAGTGGGCATGCGGGAGGCCGGGTGGACGTACCGCCGAATTGCTCAACACGTGGGGCGTGAGGTCTCCACAGTACATCGATGTTGTCGCCAGTGGTCGGCGGAAGGTGCACGTGCCCGTCGACCTGGGACCGGACCGCAGCGACGCACGGATGCACGCCAAGACCGTAGGATCCTACGCAGTGCCGTAGGGGACCGCACCGCCACTTCCCAGCAAATTAGGGACACTGTTGCTCCTGGGGTATCGGCGAGGACCATTCGCAACCGTCTCCATGAAGCTGGGCTACGGTCCCGCACACCGTTAGGCCGTCTTCCGCTCACGCCCCAACATCGTGGAGCCCGCCTCCAGTGGTGTCGCGACAGGCGTGAATGGAGGGACGAATGGAGACGTGTCGTCTTCAGCGATGAGAGCCGCTTCTGCCTTGGTACCAATGATGGTCGTATGCGTGTTTGGCGCCGTGCAGGTGAGCGCCACAATCAGGACTGCATACGACCGAGGCACACAGGGCCAACACCCGGCGTCATGGTGTGGGGAGCGATCTCCTACACTGGTGATCGTCGAGGGGACACTGAATAGTGCACGGTACATCCAAACCGTCATCGAACCCATCGTTCTACCATTCCTAGACCGGCA
The DNA here is from genome assembly GCF_023864275.1 of Schistocerca cancellata. Taxonomy (NCBI): domain Eukaryota; kingdom Metazoa; phylum Arthropoda; class Insecta; order Orthoptera; family Acrididae; genus Schistocerca; species Schistocerca cancellata. Next base: position 728,396,802 of record NC_064628.1, on the reverse strand, counting down.
AGGGAACTTGCTGTTCCAACAGGACAATGCACGTCCGCATGTATCCCGTGCCACCCAACGTGCTCTAGAAGGTGTAAGTCAACTACCCTGGCCAGCAAGATCTCCGGATCTGTCCCCCATTGAGCATGTTTGGGACTGGATGAAGTGTCGTCTCACGTGGTCTGCACGTCCAGCACGAACGCTGGTCCAACTGAGGCGCCAGGTGGAAATGGCATAGCAAGCCGTTCCACAGGACTACATCCAGCATCTCTACGATCGTCTCCATGGGAGAATAGCAGCCTGCATTGCTGCGAAAGGTGTATATACACTGTACTAGTGCCGACATTGTGCATGCTCTGTTGCCTGTGTCTATGTGCCTGTGGTTCTGTCAGTGTGATCATGTGATGTATCTGACCCCAGGAATGTGTCAATAAAGTTTCCCCTTCCTGGGACAATGAATTCACGGTGTTCTTATTTCAATTTCCAGGAGTGTATATACTCACTTATGAAATAAGTTGTTAACAATCCGAACGAATTCAAAAGTAATAGCAGTGTATATGGCTATAACACTAGGAGAAAGGATGATCTTCACTACTCAAGGTTAAATCAAACTTTGGGTCAGAAGATGCTGCCACAAAAGTCTTTGGTCACTTACCTAACAGCATCAAAAGTCTGACAGATAGCCATATAGCATTTAAAAGGAAATTAAGAGAATTTCTTAATGGTGACTCTTTCTACTGATTAGATGAATTTTTGGATATAGTAAGTGGGTAATTCCCCAACCCCCACGAAAAAAATTAAATTAAAAATATTAAGGGTCATTTAATATTTTGTATAGTCACCTTTTATTAACCTGACACGTTCCACATCATTACGAAGTGTCGTATTCATGATCTGTGGAACAAGTACCAATCTAATCTAATCTAATTGAAGGTATGTGAAATTATTTATGGTGCAGTATCTTGTTGAATGGTGGCAGCATGGTATAGCATTTGCAGTTGCTATTGGTAAGGCTGAGTACCTTTTTACAGCTGTTATTAATGTATTTCTGTAGGGTGCTGAACGATTGTCGGCATGTTATTGACGGTTGCGTAATAAGCTACAGTGGCGGCTGATGTACACGTGCTGCAGTGTGAGAGTTCAGTGGTAATGGCTTTGTTTTTGCAGGGTGCAGCCCGCGGCACCATGCGCCTGCCGCCATGAGGTCTGGAGCGCCCGCGCCTCTCCTCGCCATGGCCTTCAACATTGTCCTCTGCAACCTCACCACCACAGGTACGTCTCATCCACATACACAGTAAATACGATTAAGACAGTAGAACCTCGACAGAAGGTCCCTTTATGCCATTCACATATACATTTTCTTTTCTATACAAAAATTGCTAACAGCTATTATCGGGATATTTCTTTTCAAAAAGACACAGACGATTTCGGATCGCTAAATTATCCTTTCTAAACAGGGGCACTTTCTTCAAAAATTTATTAGCGACAACTTATTGAACCGCAAGTATCCATTCTTTCCCTGCTACATCTGTGGTAAAGGCGATCGGGATACGTAGTCCGTGCATGACCAATATACGCTCAAGAGCCAAAAGAACTGGTGCACTGCCTAATATGTTTTACGGGCCCCGCTAGCACGCAGATGTGCCGCAACACGACGTGGCATGGACTCGACTAATGTCTGGAGGGCACTGACAACATGATTTCTGCAGGGCCCTCCATAGATCCGTAAGAGTAGGAGTGGGTGGGGATCTCTCATGAGCAGGACGTTCCAAGGCATTCCAGCTTTGATCCATAATATTCATATCTGGGGAATTTGATGACCAGCAGAAGTGTTTAAACCTAGAAGAGTGTTGCTGGAGTCACTCTGTAGCAATTCCGGACGTTTGGGGTGTCGCCTTGCCATGCTGGAATTGCCCAAGTCCGTCGGAATGTACAATGGACATGAAGGGATGCAGGTGATCACACAAGATGCTAATGTGCGTGTCACCTGTCGAGTCGCATCTAGACCTATCAGGAGTCACTCCAATTGCTCAAGTCCCACACCATTAGAGCCTCCACCAGCGTGAACAGTCCCCTGCTGACATGCAGGATCCATGGATTTATGTGTTAATCTCCATACCGATAAACGTCCATCAGTAGGATACAATTTGAAACAAACTCGTCTGACTAGGCAACAGGTTTCCAGTCATCAACAGACCAATATCGGTATTGACGGTCCCAGGTGAGGCGTAAAGCTTTTTGTTGTGCAGTTATTAAAGCCACACGAGTTGACTTTCGGTTCTGAAAGCCATGATCTTCTGATTCACGGAAGAAGTTCTGCATACATTGTGCTGCTAGCCCTCGAAAAGAAATGATTTTCTACGCAAATGAATTAGCTTCAGTCCAAGGGACTCTTTTATAGAAGTAAGGCATCTGTCAGCAACAAAGTGATGGCTTAGCCACAGTCCGAAGGGTTGTTTGCAGGTTTAATTTCCCACTCTTCGTCAAAGTGTGAGCCGATTTGAATTTAAATGGCATTAAAAAAAAAAGGTTAAAATGGCTCTAAGCATTATGTGACTTGACATCTGAGGTCATCAGTCCCCTAGAACGTAGAACTACTTAAACCTAACGAACCTAAGGATATCACACACATCCATGCCCGAGGTAGGATTCGAGCCTGCTACCGTAGCAGTCGCGCGGTTCCGGACTGAAGTGCCTAGAACCACTTGGCCACCGCGGACGGCACTGTACCTTTCACACAGTGGTTTTCTTCACTTGCTACTGAGATAGGAATTGAGAGGGACAGGATTCCTCGAGATTCACGCAGTACATTTTCGAATATTAAACGAAATGGATACACAGTAGTCCTAACAAGCAAATAAGTAGCAGAACGTGGGTTGATTTTGATTGTTCCACATATTTGGCGACAGTAATTTTAAGCTTGACGTTCTGCAGCTCATGGACGCATTACTGCAGATTCAAAGTATTTTAAATTTACTCTTTCTTCCACAATCTCACAGGCTGTGGACCTTAAACATACTTTAATACAGTTCAGTAGTATACAGTGAAATTGCCAGACATTTGAAAACTGTCAGCTTTTCATTTACGAATATTATTGTGCTGAATTTTATGGTTTTTAAATTCAGCCTTTACGTATCTCCAGGCTGTGGCTCCAGCTCAGCAGCGTGTAGATATGACAGCAATAGCTTGGCGATAAGTCTCTTTTAATATACTAGTAAAGAGAAAAATCGTAAAGCGGAGTATTTACAGATTAGTAATGTCTGATAGAGGGTACAAAAGTGATCACTCTGTGAGCAAAGGAATGCTATCTACGGAGCTTATTTCTTCGATACACACCTTTAGAGTACGCGAAAAAGGAATAAAGAAGAAAGAATGTTAACAATAAATTTTTGGAATTCTAACACTGTTTATAGCACCTTGTTCCAAAAATGAAACACAATTTGATGAGTCAGAAGTTATTCACCACCGCCCACACCTAATTTGATTGACGTCTGCAGGCCTTACATGCCCGTGACGCGGTAGGGAAAGTATAAGAAAAAAAAGAAAAAAGAAAGGAAGAGAAAGATGCAGCACAAAGGAATTTTGACAACTGATCACAGATTTATATATACGAAATAGTTATGTCAACAGATTACAAACTTTTATGCATGCAAATACCGACAGAAAAAGTTAAATTTTGAAATTAAACAGCTGAGGTATGAATGTATGACGTTGCAGCACGATTTCACTATCAAGGATACTAAACAGGGGACATGTCAATACCAGGGCATAACGTCTTAGCGAATTCCGTTCTGTGTGCTCAGTTGGACAGACAGGGGCGCGACGCAGATGTCAGAAATTGAGATAGGACTTGCAGGTTGGCTCAAAGAAACCATTTGGAGTAATCGGCGAATCGCTCGACATTTGAGTACGAGCGATGTCACTATTCGAAGATATTGGCAGGAATACGTGAACCATGGTCGAACACTCCGCCACGAAGGAAGCAGTCGAGCTAGAGAGACGAGAAGACGAGAGGACCGAGCAATCTTCAGACAGGCACTCAGACCCCGTATTCATCACTGTCATCCATCTGACTTGCAGCTGATGAGTCAGTGACCACTAGGACCGTCAAAACGCGGTTCACCAGGAAGGGGGATAGGCTCTTGGTGCCCCTTGCGCCCACAAAAATTGACCTCTGTGCACCAACAATACGGTCAGCGTTGGTGTCGGCCATTATTCGCCCGGAATACCACTGAATAGAGTAGAACTGTCTTTAGTGATTACTCCTACTTTGAAATAAGCCCCAATGAGACGTCTGGTTGGCGTTGGGATAGCAAACTTGCCTGTCACCCGCCATATAGCCCGACGACCTGGACTAATGATCTAGGATGAAACATCATTTTATAGCAAGAGATTTATAGCCAGCAGTACGTCGACGATATTCTACGCCCCGTTTTGTTGGCCTTCACGGGAAACCGTCGTGGGCTACATTTCAGCCTGATAATGTCCGCCCTTAAAAGCCGAGGGTTTTTACTGCTTGTCTTCGAGCTTAAAAAACTCTACATGGTTCAGCAACGCCACGAATCCCTCCCCAGTTGAGAACGTTAGGAGCTTTACGGGGAGAGACCTCCAGCTAGCATGAGATTTTTACGATCTAAAGCGCCAGTTGGACAGAATTTTGCACGATATCCCTCTGGAGGACATCCAACACCTCCGTCAATCAAAGCCAAACCAGATAGTTGTTTTCATTAAGGGCAAGAGGTGGATTAGAGCGTTATTGACTTGCTCAGTTTGTCAAGTTCTTTCTCTCGACTAAATGATCAAATTTTTCTGAACTTGTAGTCACTTCTTTCTGTACATGCTCATCATATCTGCCGATTTCCGTCGCATTCAAATAATTCCTTCGGGATGCATCGTTAGTATAAACCGAGAAAAGGCGAATATGGAATCATCATAGCGACGATATGGGAAAAATCTCGGGTATCCATTGATATAAACGAAACAGTCAAAATCTGCTACAACTTGGCGTCTGGAAATGAGTATAATTGAAATGGCAAAGATGCGTGCTACCGTCATGAGAGACTATTGGAAAATCTCGAAGGTCGGCGATATTACGAGTAGATTGCAAGAACTTGGATTTCTTCATCACAAAACTTGGATCTCGGTGGCATGCCCGCTATGTAAAGTAGGAAACATATCGCCAGGTCGAATGAATCACGTTTCATGTCGATGGTCGCGCCTACACCATCATCCAGGGGAACAGAAGCGCATTCGTGTAGCGCGCCACGGACCCAGACATGTGGGGCCAGTGCTAGAAATGATATGTTGTTGGTGTTTCAGGGCGCTAAATGGCGAGATCATCGGTGTATGTGGCAGGATTACGTTGAGGGGAAAATTGAGCTGGTGGTCCATGGGACGTGAGGTGGTAATACAAATCTCCATTATAGCTGTGGACTACGTAAAAGTTCCTACTGACAATCTGTGTCACTTCATTCTCGATGTCTTCCCCAGTGGCGATGGCATCATCCAGCAGGATAACTGTTCGTGTTACAAGGCAATGATAATGCTAAAGCTCTGCGAGGAACAAGATAGTGATATCACGTAGGCCATCAATTTCGCTTGATCTGAATCGAACAGAACACATTTAGGACGCAACCGGGTATCAGCTCATCGTCCACAAAGAAACAACACGTAATTTGCTCCACGTGGGCACTTACCTCCGGAAAGTTACCTAGTTCTTGTCGAATCCATCCCACTTGACGGGCGTAAATGAAGAACAGAAACGCGTTAGGAAAAATATCTTTCGCTAGGAGGGCAGAGGGACAAGGTGAGGGTGGGCGTGAATGTGATAAGGGTCAGTGTCACAACATTTATGACCCCTCCCCTATGATCCCTCTAATGACGAACCACACATTGGTTTTTAACGCAAAAACACTTAAAACTTTTAAGGTTTCTCAAAGAATGGTGAAGAGAAGCATGTTGGGATTTACTTTGGTGACAAACGCATGGATCAAGTAATGAACTGGCGTCAAAGGCATATCTGTTAATAATGATTATTAAACGAAGATTTTCTGGACACGTAGCCACAATAATATATTGCAGAAGGATCAAAGAGGATCTTAGCAAACTTCAATCAAATAGAAATGTTTGACAATAAATTATGGTAGAAGGAAGAACGAGGATCTTAGCTGACTTCAATCAAATTGAAAAGTTCGACAATAATTAATGGTAGAAGCATAAATGAGGATCTTAGCTGACTTCAATCAAATAGAAAACTTCGACAATTACTATTGGGAGAAGGATCAACAAGGATCTAAACTGACATCAATCAAACAGAAAAGTTCGACACTAATTTTGTGGTAGAAGGATCAACGAGGATCTTACCTGACTTCAATCATATAGAAAATTTCAACATTAATTTATGGTAGAAGGATCTATGAGAATCTAAGCTGACCTCAATAAAATAGAAAAGTACGACAATAATTTATGATAGAAAGATCAACAGGGATCTTAGCTGACTTCAATCAAATAAAAAAGTTCAACAATAATTTATAGTAGAAGGATCAACGAGGATCTTAGCTGACTTCAATCAAATAGAAAATTTCAATAATTTATGGTAGAAGGATCAACAAGTATCTTAGCTGACTTCAATTAACTAGAAAATTTCGACAATAATGTATAGTAGAAGGATCGACGAGGATCTAAGCTGACCTCAATCAAACAGAAAAGTTCGACAATAATTTATGGTAGAAGGATCAACAAAGATCTTAGCTGACGCCAGTCAAGTAGACGACAAAGTAACTAAAAGTGAGAATTTGATAGTATATGATATCGAAAAACACTGGTAGCAGTATGAACATACTTAGCTAACATCTATATAGGAGGAAGAAGCGTTCAAGGGACATGTGTACAGCAGTGGATACCGAAATCGTCTTCGTGATGGCGATTTAACTTATGGAGTTCATGTTTACATTCTCCCATTCTGATTAAACAGGTCTATTATTTATAGCAGCTGGCCGACCATCCAAATAAGTGAACTTGTTATAAATAGATATATATTCCCTTATAGTGAACGTCGAACTGATTGAAAGTTGATCCAAATCGATTGTTATTTCAGATTAAAAGCGGTCTTGGTTGTTAATTTCTTTAATATCAAAAACGATTTTCACACTTTGGGGCATTATCAGATGGTAAAATATAGATGGATATCTAACCCATCAGTTATAATGCCACACAAAACGTAAAACGGATGCAAAAGTAACTGGATGTGGTTTATAACATAGGGGTTACATATTCGGTTACTTTTACAGCCTTTTCCCATTTTATATGGCTTTATGCCTATGGTTTTCATATGCAGCTACTTTTATACAGTTAAATGCCTCCCCTAAAGGGTGAAACGCTTTACTGATTTTAATAAGTTTTCAATCAATACTGTTTTCATTCTCAAATAATTCAAAATCGCTGCTGGAGCATCCTGCGACAGTGGAATTGATTTCTTTTCGAAATCCATTGTTTATTTCAGCTGTTTCGTGAGAATGACAATCAGGTAACAGAACAGTCGTTTCGTTGACAGTAAATGAAAACCAAAACAACTCATTTTCGACGAATTTCGGGAGTGGGACATAAATTTCTTGGTCAAAGTTGTTTAATACATATTTGTGGGATGTTGATACGTATACTGTGTTTCAACATCATGAAATGTGTCGAAGATAACTATCTACTAGCATACAGTATAAGCAGCGCGGATTGAAAATAACTCATTCTTGTTAAACCAACTGCCTCTTTCTTCACACGAAGTATGTAGTACTGCCGACATACGTTCTAAACTTATCCATATACCTATCTAGCTTGGCAGAAGGGTATTGACACCATTCGTCAAAAGCAACTTCTAACCAAACCTCATGTCTGTAGAGTATAGTCTCAGCTGTGATTCTTGTTCCCGATCTTTATAAACGATTTAAAAGACTAAGTAGGCCTCTTAGATTGTCTGCAGATGTCATTTATCGTCTACTAATAACAACAGACATTAAATACGAATTGCAAAATGATTTAGGCAAGATATCTGCATTGAACACAGAGGGACAACTGACCATGAACAATAAAATGTATGATGTCATCCTCACATGTACTAAAAAACAATCGGTTAAACTTTGGCTACATGATGCTTCATTCAAATTTAAGTTCTTTCGACTCAATTAAGTACCTATGGATCAAAATTACGAACAAATTAAACTGGAAAAGTAACACAGAACATTTTGTGGGGAAGCCGCTCCAAAGACTGCTTATTATTGGCAGAACCCTTAAAAAGTGAATAGTTTTACTAAAGAGTTTGCCTATACTACGCTTGCCCATCCTCGTCTGGAGCAATACTACGCATTATGAGATCCTTACCAGATAGGATTGACGAAGTATATCGAAAGAGTTCACATATTTGCGACTCGTTTTGTAGTATCGCGAAACAGACAGTCACGAATACAATAGGTGAGATTGGGTAAAGGTGGACTCCCTTTCAGCGACATCAACTGTAGAAATTTTCGTCACTAACTTTCTCCTCAGAATGCCACAATATCTTTTTCTGAAAGAAATTTCCGTCATGGGAGTGTTAATTCTTCATTTATCTTACATAATCATTATTTCGGCCTTAGGGGCCATCCTCCAGTGGATGTTGAAATGGTCAAATACTTCTGACCTATCTGTGACCTGTCATTGACTACAGGTAACACATATTTCAAATTTTCATAAAGCATTTGATAATGAATCGCAGTTCCGAAATCCTAGTTTGTATAAAATAAATGAACAATTAAAAGTCCAATGGCATGAATTTCTTTGAAAATTTCTGTGTGGCTGTGATCCCTGACGAAGAAAAAGGCGATAATATTTTGTTACCTTCTACCTACATAGAGAGAAATGACCGTCGTAATAAAATGAGAGGAACCTGAGACGTCATGACAATATTTACAGGCCCATTTTAAACGTTCTCTTCGAGAGTGCAATAGTCCCGAAACAGTCTTAAACTGCTTCTATGAAGCCATGCAGACACTTGTGTCTGAATTTCAGAATAATCGTAAATAAATCATGTAGATGTTACCAGTAGAAATACGTCTCTACTCTCAGTTTGCTTAAAAATTACCAACAATCCCGGATTCTCTATACTTCAGTGCACAGAGTGTAATTTCTACAGAATTTTTCATCTGGTAACGAAGAATGCCGGTTGCATCAAAGTTCTTCCTTTTTATACGAGGGCTTGTACCAAACTGGAACGGGAGAGCACTCCAAAAATCGTTTGCAGCAAAGTTCCTAATCCCTAGCGTCCGTCAGAGAAGCCGCAGGTAGAGAAAGTTGAGCTCCTAACGCACTAGCCACGAGGGAAATTTAGCGAGTGCCCATTAGTACGTTACTATCGGCCATTACTCATTCTTAACAGTTGCCGGTAGGTTTGATTCTGTGACACTAAATACGAAGTTGCATCTCACTTACCTTACCTGTTAAGTGACGTGTAGTTAGTGACGGAGGTAACAGTTGGATATCGGGAATTTTTTCGCGTTAGAAACTTATTGATGCTGAACTGTTAATAGTGATTTAGAAAAATAGCAAGCTTAATTAATATTTTTATTAGCAAACTGGCAAACGTTGTTAGCAATCATGAAATTTCATTGGAATTTAATCTAAATTTAATTTCCACAAAGGCACTACGGCTATTTAGCAATATGTACATTCGGCTTTGAGTCACAACGACGAACTATTCGATGTGACTCACCAGCATAATGTCGACAATGTAGTCTCAGGTAAAAAGAGAAATATGAAACGTTTAATACGAACAACATGCAAGTGACGAAACTATTCCAGTACCGAAACTAGGAGCACACAGAAAAACACAACAAAGAAAATTTTCCTACTCGTTTTTGGGAAAATATGTTTCTGGTCATATCTACTACTTGTATGCCTTGACATATCTTGGTATACGTACGAATGATGATTTACCAAAGAAAAATTTGAGACTCCTATCTTCAAGTGTAAGAATCGGTAACCTCAGCTCCCTTTCTTTTGAAACATTGGTTCACATCGTGGGAATAATTACCCCTCTCAGGATTAAAGCGAAATTTTCTGAGTAGTAAAATAAAGAGTTCAGTTGTGATTGTCATGATACTAAATTGTCTTTTAAAATCATTACTATAATCAATACTTCATAAGACCTTAGTACTGATTACATATGTTATCAAAAATTGCATTTTGTTTCCAAATACTTCCAAACAATGAGCGTCATAATGTGATGTGGCTTATAGCTTCAGAAATTTATGTATGAACATCTTCCTCACATAGGCCTGGTCCATCCACTACACTCCACATCTGTTACAGTAAAATAGAGGCGTCTGTATCACATATTCTTATATACCTCATGAATATGCAACGTTTGAATGCTAGACAGTTCCTAGAAAAGATCATAAATTTACTCCATTATTCACTTCACAACAGTAATGAACAAAATGACAGCACAACGAAACAATAACTGTGATAACTACGTAATAGCTGCTTCACTAGTGTAGGGCCTACACATTATTATTATTATTAGTAGTAGTAGTAGTAGTAGTAGTAGTAGTAGTGGCAGTGGTCAGACACAAAGCATAAGCAGCTTAAAATCTTACATTTTCTGCTAATTCTAAAACCAAAGAGTCCAGTAATCAAGTGATTTACGAACCCTACGCATAATGCGCACATTTTTACTTCGGTGACTTTTTATGAGGGCTGCAAGATGTGGATGAAACAAGTGTCACTACGGGAACGGAGGTTTGTTCTGTAACAAGTCTGTGATTATGTTGATGTTTAGCTTTTTTTTCTGAGAAGGCTTAGGAGCTAGCACTCGTGATACCCTGGAAGTGGCTTAACATTCCCCAAAAAAGTTGTTAGGAATAAGTAGTGTGACTGTCTCATTGACTCATTTGATCGCGGTTCAGGAAACCACCAACCATAATTACATGTCAGTTATCTTTCCTCATTTTTAAAATAAAAGAGTTGAAAGACAATTAGTTTTTATTCTAAATTATAGTCAGGCTCTAATGTTGATGTTCGTGGAAGATAGGGCCGGCCGGTGTGGCCAAGCGGTTAAAGGCGCTACAGTCTGGAACCGCGTGACCGCTACGGTCGCAGGTTCAAATCCTGCCTCGGGCATGGATGTGTGTGATGGCCTTAGGTTAGTTAGGTTTAAGTAGTTCTAAGTTATAGGGGACTGATGACCTTAGAAGTTAAGTCCCATAGTGCTCAGAGTCATTTGAACCATTTTTTTTTTTTTTTTTTTTTTTTGGAAGATAGGGAAGGCTTACTATCAAATATCTGACTGCACACATGTGTAATTCTCTGAGTAAAGTGGATAATCACTCTTTCACGGGTTGTTTTGTATTTTTAATATATTTCATTTATTTTAATTAATATGGTCTATTTCATCATGGAATGGGTGACTGTTTATGTATTTTAGATACCTGGTAATTGTGAATTTGTATTCATATCATTTCAGTATCACAGAGTAAAATATGTAAAGTGCATTGCGAGAACTCTTCTACAAAATGTATTGTGTAAGCTCTAGAAATCACTGCTTAATAAATAAGAATATACGACCTTTATTAACCAAATACGTCATTAATTCGAAATTTCAGAGAAATGGACAACTCTGTTCATAATAATTAAGGAAGTTTTATCCAAGTGCAGGTATACTTTCTGTCAATGAATGAATAATATAGGTCCGTTGAAATGAGTAAAAGGTTCTGCTCACAATGCTGCTAGCGACTTTACGCAAAAAATTAACCGGTTTGAAGTTCTGAGGCAGTCGAAAAGCGACTCCTCCCCTCGGTTTACGCAAACTTGCACCGCAATTGATTCTAACGCTACGTTTCTTCAAGAGGCATAATCTTATGGATGGACTGAGTTACTACTTAACTTGAAATCGTACTACATAACGGAGTCAAAATAAAATACTTACGTCAGTAACCATCAGTATAAATTTTATGTATCAAAAACGTCAAATTCGTATGCTAAAAGTAATGATGAAAACCCTAGGAAGACAATCCGAAATAAAAAAAAAAATCTTCTCGACATTCAAGCTGCTCTTGCAGTGCTACAGTCGACATAACAATTTGATGCAATTAAGTATACACTGAAACAGAGTAGTTAAGCTATATTACAAAAGCAGATAATACTTCGTCCCTTTCAGTTTGATATAACAGAAGCCGATGGTTGAATGTCGATTACAGAGTCTTTTTTCAACAGTTGCAATCAAGATGCACGTTTAATGTCGTACCACTTTTATATTATCCCAATCACTTTTTAGTGGATGGCAGTAAAGTTTCATGACTGTACTGGACGGCATAGTACCAAAACATTGCGATTAATGTTCACTTAAACGAGTAAAATAAATTGAAATTACGTTATTTTGTTTCACATGGGTTCATAGTGTTGGTAAAAGTTTTCAACGACAAAATTTTCATCATTGGCTGCGTTTACTTGTTGTAGATACCACAGATACAGTTTCAGAGTTCAGCTATTATCTAGATATTTATTTATTACATCTATGTATCATATTAGCAATCACTGTAATTTTCATTACTTTTTGGCCATTTCGTCGGTGTTACTGAAAGTCTGAAGAAGAATCGCTATCAGTCACTGGTGGGACCGCGTAGCGTAGCCGAGCGGTCTCAGGCGTCTTGTAACCGTTCGCGCGGCTCTTCCCGTCGGAGGTTCGAGTCCTCCCTCGGGCATGGGTGTGTGTGTCGTCCTTAGCGTAAGTTAGTTTCAGTTAGATTAAGTAGTGTGTAAGCTTAGGAATCGATGACCTCAGCAGTTTGGTCCCATAAGACCTTACCACAAATTTCCAAATTTTCTGTAGGTGCCATAGATGGCACCTAACGACTGTCATAAAGATGACCTTACAACATGAATTCCTCAGACTGATAGTAATTCCCATTCATACTTTCATGAACACTGTCGGAAAGTTCACAAACAACTGTGATTACAAAGATGATACAAAGTTCCACTAAGTAAAACTCTTGATAATAGATGAAGGCTGAAATTTCAATTGTGGTATTTACAGTAAATAAATGTTTCCAGTGACAATAATTTGGTATTTCAAAAATTTCGAATTGGTCTACGAATGGATCCACGTTACACGACGCCTAACTTTAGCCATTTCCCGTCTCTGGTTACGGCATTGGAGGCTCCCCAAGTTCTTCGAACAACTCACCATTCTCGAACGTGTTTAAAAGCACATGTTCTTATAGGACGAGTGTTATCATAAACAGCCAGTAACATTGTGCGCTTTTTCGCTTGTATCATCACTACCTTCCAAAGAGAAAACTCAACAACCAACTTAATAATAAAGAATTTTTAAAGATACTATATTCTGAACATAAACTTATTGGAACGCGGCTGCCGTGTTAAACAGAAGGGGTAGCCGCGCTGCTGGAGAAAAATTGCAACACCTTCAAGAACAAGGTCACTTTACTGGCAAGTGATGTGAACAGATTCTGACTAAATTAAATACACATTTCAGAAAAAGGAGGCCGTAAACGTACGCATCAATACAAATTGTATACTTCCCCCCTCCCCCCCCTCCTCCACCTCAAACTGTTGGTAACAAAGACGTGTAGTCTCGTATGCAAACGCTTACAAACGTGCTAATCTGCATCCTACAATAGATCTTCCCCAGTATTTTTACCTTTTGTTGAAGGTACGCAATGGTTGTGCAGGCTCTGGAGGAGGAATAAGAGTAAACTCCATCTTCGCCATGTCACATACATGTTCAATTGACGATAGATTGGGTGATCCTGCTGGCCGAGGCAGCTGTACTCCTCAAAGAGCACTATGCGTCCAGCAGCCGTATGTGGAGGTGCGTTGTCCTGCTGAAAAAGCGCTATACATAGAAGAAATGCCATTACTACGGAGGTAAGAAACTGTATTATGTAGTACACAATGATTACACTACCCTGTAGAAATACCAAACGTAACAGCGAGGCTTAACTGATGGTCCTTCCACTCCCCCTCCCCCACGTCACACACACACAAACACACACACACACACACACACACACACACACACACACACACACATGAACATGCACATGCACATATCTATGCTGTACATCGTGTACTTCCATCACTCTCACACAGACAGAACTTACTATTATCTCTGAAGATAACAGGTCACCATTCAGCTTTCCGGTCGACACTTTCACAACACCCGTGCTTGGATATGTCCTGGTACTTGAGGTGGAGTCGCTAGAGACATACGTAATCACAGTCCTGCTTGAAACAGAGGGTTCCCAATGGTCCATGGTGAGACACCATGGCAATTTGTGCTCGGCTTTATTCCCTGCTCGCACAATGCGTCGGTTTTCAAATCCATCTGTAGTACACGGACGTCAGGAAGCTCGTCTATGATTGCAGGAATTGTTCTTAGTCCATTACTGAAACCAGCGAGACACAATCGATAAACTATGCCCAACATTAGCAGAAATCCATCGATATATCCATCCAGCTTTCTGCAGCTCCACAGCTCGACCCAGATCAAATGGTTACATTTATTCTGTAGGATTACATACTCGTTGATGGGGCATGGTTGTTGTCTGGAATGTCTGTCGCAGCCACAGTTCACCTCAAAACTCTACATGTATAGTTACTGCTTGCAGATTCAAAATAGAGGGTGCACAGACCAAACAGAGTTCAATTTCGAAGCATAGATTGTCATCATAAACGGTAGCCGGCATGAATCTACTAAGCATACAGGGATGAATATATAACCGAGTTTTTATTACTGTGCAGGCAGCTTTAGTTTGCTTCGAAGGTCACAGGATCACACACGCAGTAGTAGGCGGTGAGTTAAGGCGCCGTTAATGTGTACTGGTTGCACCCTACTAGTATGTCACCCCGAGCATGTGTGACCGAGAGCTAAGTATTATCCTATGAATCGCAGACTTATTACAAGTGACTATAATCTCCCCGTTACGTCACAATTTTTGATAGACATAATGACTTCGTCCGAGCGATTCTACCATTTGACTATAGCGAATTGGGAACTTTTAGAGACCGAATTCAAGAAACAACCACTGCAAGGAAAAGGGTATCTGATGTTGACGCCAGAGCGGACAAATTGCTCCAAGCGTTGCACTGGCTCAAGACAAGTAGATCCCAACATCTGTTGGGAAGTCAAAAGGGTTTAAAAGTCCGTAGAGTCCCGAACTAGTCTTTTTAAGACACGGAGTAAGGCGGGTGAAAAGATACTACCAGAGATCTTTAGGGGAAACAGGGGTCTATTGAACAGTAAGACACTGCTATGAGGAAGTATTACGCCAGATTAGAGAAGAAAAGTGGAAGGCATACATAAGGCACCAAATGGTAACTGATGTGTGGGACTGCTCATTCTAGCTTCCAACAAAAGATGTTCCATCACTCACTGTTTGATCAACGTAGAAACGCTCCGGCAAAGCGACGAAGATAGTCTAGGAGACGTCAGTGCAGTACCTACCCAGGTTACCACCAGCACCTTTCTTCTGAATTACTAGAGCAGCAAGTGAATAATGGTGTTGTGATTTCATTTGCCCCAGTGGAAGTGAGGCTGACAATAATTAAATAGTGAAGAAGATATCACTAAGGCCTGATAGAATACTGGCAGGGGTATTGCGTCAGCTAAGTGAAAAAAATGGTTCAAATGGCTCTGAGCACTATGGGACTCAACTTCTGAGGTCATTAGTCCCCTAGAGCTTAGAACTAGTTAAACCTAACTAACCTAAGGACATCAAACACATCCATGCCCGAGGCAGGATTCGAACCTGCGACCGTAGCGGTCACGCGGTTCCAGACTGCAGCGCCTAGAACCGCACGGCCACTTCGGCTAGCAGCTAAGTGAACCAAACTGTATAGTATATATAAAACAGTGTTATTAAACAAATGTCTTTCACAGGGGTTCAAAAACTGGATGATCTCAAATACCATTATACTGAAATAAGGAGAAGGCAAACAATCAAGAGCAAAAAGTCTTCTTCCGTGCAGCCCCCTGAGGGACCACAGACAGGTAGTTGGCATGAGCGCCCAGCAGTACCGTTTCAGGAAAGTGAAACCCACCAGGATTCTGAATCAATAAATATTGTGAACACCTCAGACGACAAGAATTTTATATGCATAGGAATTGATGTATCTGGGGCGCTTGACAATTTGTGGTCGCCTGCCCTGTTAACATACTGAAACAGACAGACTGTTGTAGATGTCTCTATAACAGTCTATGAGATTATTGCACCGACAAGCAGCAGCAATAAGAATATTCCGGAAGGAAAATTGTGAAAGAAGTAATGAAACTCTATCCACAGGGCTCTGTTTGTAGTCCAAAGTTCTGGTATGTTGGTACAGAGCCATTACCCAACTAACAAATACTAACCCATAACAAATACTGGAGGCTGCATCGCTTGCGCAGACGATCTGCTAATTATGTTATATGCCAATAGAAGTGTTAAATTAGAGGAAAATCGTAGGATAGTTCTTGTGGGACTATGTAACTGCTGCATGGAAAACAAACTATCTATAGCAGCACTAAAAACAGTTTAGATACTACTAAAATGAACATTATAAAACTCACAATCATTATATGACCAAATTGTGCAAAGATAAGAAATATATAGTGCGTTGGAATTAAAATCGACGAAATGCTAAATTTCATGCACATGTAGAAATCGTATGGCAGAGAGGCACTGGAGTCTGCCTGGCTCCATTTTCCTGTTACAGTCTTCCAGAACCTCGTTGACTCAATTCATGCATATCCAGCACCGGTCCGAACTGCAAATGGTGGTTATTTAAGCTTTTGACAAGTGGTCAAATTAATGTGGCTGGATGGTATATAGCTATAAATCACGGCTACAGGTTGAAGTTTCTTTCTTATCTTGTTGCGACAGACAACCCAGCATAATGCTACAGACAAAACGATCTATCCTCTGCGCACCCCATGTGAATATGAGCTTGGAAAAGTTCGGAAACTAATTTACAGGAACAAAAAGATAGTTCAAAAAATGAGTGGTTGCAGTTTTCTGCATTTATATTCAGTACACAGTTAAGACTTCTGAAACAAACACAATGGATAAGCTTAATCTACGGTTCATTGTTATAAAACAATGATCTGCAAGCTGCATGTTATCTCAAATCACCTCACAGTGACAAGCTGTGAAGCAAAAACATAGCTGTTAGACAATCAAGACATGGAAAGTGTTCGCAAACATTCGTTCGTGGAAAACCAGTGAACACAATTATTTTTTGATAATGGTGTACAAGCTTGTGTATTTACTATTTATTTATTCTGCACAGTTGCACCCTTTTGTCTGAAAAAACTAAAATAGGCCATACAATTAATAAATTATATATTAACGATTAATTTCTGAGATTTAATTTTTAAAATACTTCAACTTCTTCTACAACTACAAAACTAAAATAAAACCCTTAACCGGTTACCCAACCTCAAGTATTACTACATACAGTACAGAATTTGTTCTCAGTTTGCTCATTTATTTTGGTGTATTTATGTTGTAGCTGTTTGTTTTCGCCACTGGATTCGCCCTCATACCACCCCTGTCGACAGCCATGTTCTGCTGCATTCCTTGGGTGTCTTGCAGCACGTCAGTAACGTTTCCGCTGTAGCAAGTAATTCCACCCGTCACTGTTACGTCTTAAAGTCTACGCGTCCATGATTGCTTGCACCAGCACGAAGTAAATTCTTAGGACACTATTTCATTCGGCGGTCGCCGACCTCAGTTATCTTCTCTCCATTTGCCGAGTATGTTGTTTAGCCTGAATGGCAGCGTGCTGACTTCTGGCTGAATGCCTCGTGAAGTCTTCCTTGGCCTTCCTCGATACTGCGGCTGTAATATCTCCCAAGATGTGCCAGGTCGACTCGCTCCTTAGTGCTCTTTTGCGGTCCAACACCCTCAATATCTGACGTTCATTACCCACCCCATCTTCATACAGCCTACAGTCCCACAATGTGTATTCTGGTGCGCCCACAATGCCACAGGCACTGCTATCTTTAATCTGTCTTCTGATTTTGTACAAATGGCCATGGCCAGTCGGAGAATGTTTCAGTCCATTCGACGGGTTAAGAAATCTCAATTTTAGTCTCTCCCTGAATTCGAGGAGAAATTCGTGTGTTGTCCTGCCTGTGCGTGAAGTGTCCCAGGCATCTTACCACAGTTGTAATATGTGATGTTTTATTGCCTTTCTTGGAAATAGTCTCAGTTCAAGGCACCGTCCGGACATCATCTGATGGCCTTTCTTTAACGAGTAAAAGGCTCCCTTTTTCTAATATCTCAGTCTAATAGGCATATTCCTGGCATTACTAACAAAGCACCATTCCAGGTAGTGCAGTAGGTGCCCTTTAATATCAGTAACACTCCTCGTTGAATTCCCCTTACTAACGAGACTGGCTTCACTACCGGCAATCTATAAGCCCAAACGCTCACACCATATCCTACGACATGCTAGTATCTGCTCGTGGTATACACTGCTTGTTTTCGAGAGAAGCCTATTTGCTTATTTGCAATGGTTATAATTCTTACAACCCATAAAAAACATGTACAAGCGCGTTGCTAACGACTCCTAATAGTAGAGAGGAAGTAAAACTATTCAAAAAATGGTTCAAATTGCTCTGAGCACTATGGGACTTAACTGCTGAGGTCATCAGTCCGCTAGAACTTAGAACTACTTAAACCTAACTAACCTTAGGACATCACACACATCCATGTCCGAGGCAGGATTCGAACCTGCGACCGTAGCGGTCACTCGGTTCCAGACTGTAGCACCTAGAACCGCTCGGCCACTCCGGCCGGCAGTAAAACAGTTCCTGCAGCTAAATTCGCGGCAGCGCAAACAAGGCAACACAATACTTTGTTCATTAAGTCAAGAACAAATGACGAGGTAAAGGTAATGCAACGGAAACTAGCGACCTTAATAAGCCCAACCAAATAAAAAAATTTTGTAAGGAAGTTCAACCAAATAAATAATGTAGTCATCGTGGAAATTGCTACAGAAACTAGCGCTGAAAAGATAATGAACAAGAAAAAGGTGGAAGAAACACTGGTTAATGATTCTGTACAGCATCCCAAAGGACACAGATGCAAAGACTCTAAAAGGTACAATATACATGCAGATCGTTGAAGTTGAACAGACTAAGGAAAGTTTAGAAAGCGGTTTTACAGGACGATTTAGTACTGGAACAAGTTACTGTAGTGAGCCCTGAGGTTAAAGTAGTTCTCATAAAGGGACGAGAAGTATATCAAGGGTTTCCTTTAGTATCAGTGAAAGGCAATCTAGTAGTAAGGCGATGCGTTTAATGCCAAGACCTTCGTCAGTTGGCAAAATATTGTGGTAAATTTGCAAATTGTGGACAAGGGGAAGAATGCTATATCAAGGGGAAGGCCATATCAGAAAAGAGTGCAATAAAATAAAACCAGCTCCAGTGTGTGCTCCACATAAATATGGGCGTCCGAAGTGCGCAGGGAACAGAGATGAAGGTCACACATATCAAACGCGCCCAAAAAGCCTGAGTTTAAGAACGGAGTACGGGTAGGTGCCTCATAACAGGCAATGAGGATTCTAATGACACCATCAAAAGCCGTCTATGTGATGGACATAAATCACCACTGCGGATGCTGAGGGACTTTGGAAGAGCGAGGAATTACTGGCAAAAAGTGAACCGTAAGTAGTACAGAAACGAACAAGCGACATGGACCGAAGTAAATCATCATGCACCAACGAAAAAGCAAGAAAGACGTTTTTGGCGAAAATTAAGAATTACGAAAAAGCAAGATCAGAGGCGGATGTAGGAGTGTCATGATACAGGCGAACAGAATATGGTGACACAAACTGGGGCAGTTGTCCGTAGAATGCAACAGCACACATCCTGAGGGATATACTGTGCTGCCTGCAGAAGGAAAAGAAGATTCGCCAATGCAGGAAGTGATTCTCCAACAAAAACAGTACGACACTCAGAACCAGTTCTTGCAGACAACATATACGCATATGAACACGAACATGAACAATCTGCCAACAAAAGCGGAGAAACTGCAAACGTTACTGAAGCAGGTTTCTGCCAGAACAAATGGATCATTGTACAAGCACTCCTTGATGACTCATGGTCGTATAGCATGTGATTACAGGGGAGTAAGGCAAGCTTGTCGAATATATATCCATCATCTGTACTTGAGATAAAGATACAAGAGCTTAATGCCACAAGAGGTGTCAGCGTACTGCGTGAGACTAGAAAATAGGCAGAAGAGACGAAATTGATGTAATGTGCCACCAAGAACCGTATACGAATGCAGGAGAGATACGCAGCGTCCCAATAACTGCCCAGATAATCACACAAGGGCAACGTTTTGTGGCAGCCATAATGGTGTTTAAAAAGGCTATAAAGGTGACAGAAAGATCACAGAACTGTTCAAAACATGTAACTTGTGTGGAAATGTTAATCGGAGGAGGGAGAGTTGGCTTTTCGCTTCCATGTTTTTTTCAATTTAGTGATGAGATCGACGACTAAAGAACAATAGTCACCTGTGGTTGTTGTTGTTGTTGTTGTTGTTGTTGTGGTCTTCAGTCCTGACACTGGTTTGATACACCTCTCCATGCTACTCTATACTGTGCAAGCTTCTTCATCTCGCAGTACTTACTGCAAACTACATCCTTCTGAATCTACATAGTTATTCATCTCCTGGTCTCCCTCTACGATTATTACCCTCTACCCTGCCCTCCAATGATCAATTTGTGATCCCTTGATGTCTCAGAACATGTCCCACCAACCGATCCCTTCCTCTAGTCATTTGGTACCACAAACTTCTCTTCTCCCCAATCCTATTCAAAACCTCCTCATTCTTAAGCATTATTCTGTAGCACCACATTTCGAAAGCTTCTATTCTCTTCTTGTCTAAACTAGTTATCGTCCATGTTTCACTTCCATACATGGCTACACTCCATACAAATACTTTCAGAAACGACTTCCTGACATTTAAATCAATACTCGATGATAACAAATTTCTCTTCTTCAGAAACGCTTTCCTTGCCATTGCCAGTCAACATTTTATAACCTCTCTACTTCGACCATCATCAGTTACTTTGCTCCCCAAATAGCAAAACTCCTTTACTACTTTAAGTGTCTCATTTCCTACTCTGATTCCCTCAGCATCACCCGATTTAATTCGACTATATTCCATTATCCCCGTTTTGCTTTTGTTGATGTTCATTTTATATCCTCCTTTCAAGACACTGTCCATTCCGTTCAACTGCTCTTCCAAGTCCTTTGCTGTCTTTGACAGTATTACAATGTCATCGGCGAACCTCAAAGTTTGTATTTTTACTCCATGGATTTTAATACCTACTCCGAATTTTTTTTGTTTCCTTTGCTGCTTGCTCAATGTACACATTGAATAACAACGGGGGGAGGCTACAACCCTGTCTCACTCCCTTCCCAACCACTCCTTCCCTTCCATGCCCCTCGACTCTTATAACTGTCATCTGCCTTCTGTACAAATTGTAAACAACACTTCGCTCCCTGTATTTTACCCCTGCCACCTTTAGAATTTGAAAGAGAGTATTCCAGTCAACATTGTCAAAAGTTTTCTCTAAGTCTACAAATGCTAGAAACGTAGGTTGGCCTTTCCTTAATTTTTCTTCTAAGGTAATTCGTAAGGTCAGTATTGCCTCACGTGTTCCAACATTTCTACGGAATCCAAACTGATCCCGAGGTCAGCTTCTACCAGTTTCTCCATTCGTCTGTAAGGAATTCGCGTTAGTATTTTGCAGCTGTGACTTATTAAACTGACATTGTGGTAATTTTCACATCTGTCAGCACCTGCTTTCTTTGGGATTGGAATTATTATATTCTTCTTGAAGTCTGAGGGTATTTCGCCTGCCACATTCATCTTACTCACCAGATGGTAGAGTTTTGTCAGGTCTGGCTCTCCCAAGGCCGTCAGTAGTTCCAATTGGATATTGTATACTCCAGGGGCCTTGTTTCTGCTTAGGTCTTTCAATACTCTGTCAAACTCATCTCCCATTTCATCTTCGTCTATATCCTCTTCCATTTCCATAATATTGTCCTCAAGTACATCGCACTTGTATAGACCCTCTATATACTCCTTGCATATTTCTGCTTTCCCTTCTTTGCTTAGAACTATGTTTTCATCTGAGCTCTTGATATTGATACAAGTGGCTCTCTTTTCTCCAAAGGTCTCTTTAATTTTCCTGTAGGCAGCACCTATATTACCCCTAGTGAGATAAGCCTCTACATCCTTACATTTGTCTTCTAGCCATGCCTGATTAGCCATTTTGCACTTCCTGTCGATTTCATTTTTGACACGTATGTATTCCTTTTTGCGTGCTTCATTTACTGCATTTTTATATTTTCTCCCTTCATCAATTAAATTCAATATTTCTTCTGTTACCCAAGGATTTCTGATAGCCCTCGTCTTTTTACCTACTTGATCCTCTGTTGCCTTCACTATTTCATTCCTCAAAACTACCTACTCTTCTTCTACTGTATTTCTTTCCCGCATTCCTGTCAATTGTTCCCTTATGCTCTCCCTGAAACTGAACAACCTCTGGTTTATTCAGTTTATCCAGATCCCATCTCCTTAAATTCCTATCTTTTTTGCAATTTCTTCAGTTTTTATCTACAGTTCATAACCAATAGATTGTGGTCAGATTCCACATTTGGCCTTGGAAATGTCTTACAATTTAAAACGTGGTTCCTAAATTTCTGTCTTACCATTACATAATCTATCTGATACCTTCTAGTGTTAGTCACCTAGGATGAACTAACCGTCTTCTGTATACCATTGGTGGAAATACGATGTTAGTATTATGGCATATCCTCCTCTCTGATGACCGTGGAAGACAATTAAAAGGAACTGTTATTGAACTCAACCTGATGATGATAAGTCCCGTGCAAACTGACCGAGCGAAGGAGAACGATGCGGGAGATCCGCTCTGCCGCCCTAGTTAAGGTCCTAATAGCGGCGGTGTGCCGTTTCCTTCCGCCGACCGAAATGGGGATGAATGATGATGATGAAGACGGCACAACACACTCAGTCATCTCGAGGCAGGTGAAAATCCCTGACCCCGCCGAGAACTGAAGCCGGGACCCGGTGCTCGCGAAGCTAGAACGCTACCGCGAGACCTCGAGCTGCGGACAGAACTCAACGTATAGGCTCTGAAATTGAAAAGCTGGAAGAGTGAGAGTGGAATGACATCAACTGTCGACACTATTCCATCACTGGAAGGGAAATCCAAGACGTAACGGAATACGTGATCGTAAGACCCAAATATAACATCAAGGATGGTAAGAATTAACAGTGGCTGTACATGGAGCTATGGAGGCATAGATATCTGTAAGCAAAGGTCATTCTAAAGGAATACTTTGCATCCTGACCGATGTGCTGCAGAAGTTAAGATATGAAATAAGAAGAACCAGGAAGCTACACCTGAGCAGTATGATCTCAGAAGAAAGAGTCCGAATGTTGCATAGATATAGGTATGTTAAACAGCGTTTAAAGTAAGAGTTGTGGAAGACAAAAATGTAATGATGGAACCAATTGGTAGAGGATATTTAGAAACAGATCCCTGGAATGTATTATACAAAATAGTCTGTGAGAACATACTATCTCCAACAGTCTTATCCACGCTCAAAAGAAATAACGAGACGGTAAGAGGAAGTTGGGAATAGTCAGCTGTCCTGCTAATGGAAACACTACTTTCTGACTCTGAAAAAGAAGACGAGACAGGTGGCCAGCGTAGGTTCCAAGAAATCTTATTGGAAGGCTACAGAAACAATTGACGTTTGTACTCCTTTGCACAAGAAGAAATCGGCAAATAATTTTAAGACAGTCTCCAGAACAGGACGGCATCCGTGCCGAAGTACTAGGAACCCTATGTGACCAATTAGAAAGTTACTTGCGCGAACTCTAAAACAAGTGTCTGTACCTAGGAAGGTTCCCTGCACCATGGAAGAACGCTGAAGTGGTAATTAATAAAGGATAAAATAAAGATCCAATGATACCTAATACACTCCTGGAAATGGAAAAAAGAACACATTGACACCGGTGTGTCAGACTCACCATACTTGCTCCGGACACTGCCAGAGGGCTGTGCAAGCAATGATCACACGCACGGCACAGCGGACACACCAGGAACCGCGGTGTTGGCCGTCGAATGGCGCAGGCTGCGCAGCATTTGTGCACCGCCGCCGTCAGTGTCAGCCAGTTTGCCGTGGCATACGGAGCTCCATCGCAGTCGTTAACACTGGTAGCATTCCGCGACAGCGTGGACGTGAACCGTATGTGCAGTTGACGGACTTTGAGCGAGGGCGTATAGTGGGCATGCGGGAGGCCAGGTGGACGTACCGCCGAATTGCTCAACACGTGGGGCGTGAGGTCTCCACAGTACATCGATGTTGTCGCCAGTGGTCGGCGGAAGGTACACGTGCCCGTCGACCTGGGACCGGACCGCAGCGACGCACGGATGCACGCCAAGACCGTAGGATCCTACGCAGTGTCGTAGGGGACCCCACCGCCACTTCCCAGCAAATTAGGGATACTGTTGCTCCTGGGGTATCGGCGAGGACCATTCGCAACCGTCTCCATGAAGCTGGGCTACGGTCCCGCACACCGTTAGGCCGTCTTCCGCTCACGCCCCAACATCGTGCAGCCCGCCTCCAGTGGTGTCGCGACAGGCGTGAATGGAGGGACGAATGGAGACGTGTCGTCTTCAGCGATGAGAGTCGCTTCTGCCTTGGTGCCAATGATGGTCGTATGCGTGTTTGGCGCCGTGCAGGTGAGCGCCACAATCAGGACTGCATACGACCGAGGCACACAGGGCCAATACCCGGCATCATGGTGTGGGGAGCGATCTCCTACACTGGCCGTACACCACTGGTGATCGTCGAGGGGACACTGAATAGTGCACGGTACATCCAAACCGTCATCATACCCATCGTTCTACCATTCCTAGACCGGCAAGGGAACTTGCTGTTCCAACAGGACAATGCACGTCCGCATGTATCCCGTGCCACCCAACGTGCTCTAGAAGGTGTAAGTCAACTACCCTGGCCAGCAAGATCTCCGGATCTGTCCCCCATTGAGCATGTTTGGGACTGGATGAAGCGTCATCTCACGCGGTCTGCACGTCCAGCACGAACGCTGGTCCAACTGAGGCGCCAGGTGGAAATGGCATGGCAAGCCGTTCCACAGGACTACATCCAGCATCTCTACGATCGTCTCCATGGGAGAATAGCAGCCTGCATTGCTGCGAAAGGTGGATATACACTGTACTAGTGCCGACATTGTGCATGCTCTGTTGCCTGTGTCTATGTGCCTGTGGTTCTGTCAGTGTGATCATGTGATGTATCTGACCCCAGGAATGTGTCAATAAAGTTTCCCCTTCCTGGGACAATGAATTCACGGTGTTCTTATTTCAATTTCCAGGAGTGTATATCTCTTAAACTCTCTCGGCAAGCTATTTAAAAAAAAAAAACTGTTATGCAAAATATTACAAGATAACAGAATGTAGTTTAGAAGATGCAAATCAACGGAAGACGTAATTAATAGGATAATTTCGCTAGCGACAGATACTCATTCCATGTACCACTAGCGGCGGTGATTGATATTGCTGGCACGTTCCATAACGTATAGTGGCCGTCTTTCTTCGGTCGCCCTACAAATTTGGAGAGTCCAGAAGCGTTCTACAACTGCATAAGAGGTTATCAAAATGGGTGACTGATTCTTTAACATGCCCACGAAAGAAAATAAGGAAGACAATAACAAAAGGCTGTCCGCAGGGATCAGAGTGTGGTCCAGAGTCTTAGCATGCAGCACTGGAGCCCATACTACCGATGTTACATGACAGCAGTAACATAAGCGGACTGATGGAATTTGTAGACGACATGCTGTCCGTTATAAGCGGTCACTCAGGAGAATTACAGACGACATATGTAATTCGGCGCTCCACGAACTTGATGGCCGGTGTCGACGTGTTAAATTGTCACTAGCACCTCACAAAACAACGTATATCCTGATAAAATAAAATCTAGAAATTAAATGACGTAACTATTAGGAGAAACGCAGTAGCAAGAATTAGGGGTATTTGTAGATGAATGTCGTAAATTCGCCAACAAGCAGGTATAGAGAGGGTTAACTGGATAGATGGAATAACAGTAGTTACAAACCACTCTGTTTTGTGGAGTGGCTGCTACAATTAATCAGCAGTCTTACGAAAGAAAGCGATTCCAAATACTGAGAACGTGGTTCTCTTACTACCGATTTGTCATTACTTTCAACGTGCGCTTAAAAAATACGACTCTAACAAAAATAAGTATTCCTGTACAGTGCATTCGCAGACATTAACGGCTTACGTCCCGTCATTTTGAAATAATTACCCTAAACGACTGCTCTGCTGTGATATACATTAATTAACTTGCAGATGTACTTTAGTAGTTTATTTAGTCCTTTCACTTAATATATTATGAGACCATAAATACTACGAGTACTTAACCTCATCTAATACGACAGATGCTTGATGCAGGTCTGATCCATCTGAGGGCTTGGCAGGTAACACAGCTATCCAGAGAATGAGTGAATGAATGTTTTACTAAAACAGGGAGAAAGTTTAGGAAAAAAAGTCGGATGAAGAACTATACTGTCAATGATAACTGTTCAGTTACTTCGGCTATCAAACCCCAGAAAGTGTAGCTCCTGAAAGAATTTTTTTAATGATATGATTGAGTTGTTGTAGTTATTCCATTATTTCCTTATCTTAAAATGTTATGTAACAATAAGTTCTACCTTATTATCACGTCAAGGATAATAAATATTTGATACTATTTTGAAGCATGTGTGTTGTGGAACGTACGGAGTTCCTAATATGGACTAATAGCAGAAACTATCAGTTGGGTAACAAACTAAATGAACAAAGTGCGAATGGAGAAAATTGCGGGAAGAGAATTATGGTTGTTTTCTTCTGAGCGAAGACTGGTAGCTGCACCTCAAGATGCTAGTGTATCTTGTGCAGTCTCCGAGTAACTATTGCAGCCTACATCAGAAACTGCATACTGTACTCGAGCCTTGGTCTTTCTTATCGCACTTCCTTTAACGAATTGAAAATCCGTAGTTGTTTCATGATGTATCCTAACAACTGATCCCTTTTGTTACACAAGTTGTGTCAGAAATTCCTTTTTCTCCCTATAAGATCTGGTACATCCTCAGGAGTTATTTGATCTACCAAGCTAATTTTCAATATCTCCCTGTAGCACCATATTTCAAAAGCTTTGCATGAATAGCATGGAGAAATATACAGAAACGATCTTGAAACAACAGCTTTTCACAATGGACGAAAAGCACTTGGCAAGTGTGGTTGTTGAGATGGTTGAGCTGTGCGATACAATATTTCGTTTGGAAAAATGTTATCGCAACCGAAAGAACCCAAAGGTAGCTAGAATGATACAAAGCATCTGGAGCTAATTTTTTTTCATCACTGAAATATATGGTGACAGGGAAAACAGATTAGGTGTGAAACATCTGAGCCATAGATATTGCTGTTGGCATTAAGATCATGGTGAAAGATAATTTACTATTACGCTTTAGCATTTAACTGTTGAAGGCATATTCGAGCTACAATAACTTCATAAGCAGAATAACAAAGTTTTCTATCTATACCATATCAATTATGAATAGATATCCTCTAACTAAGTTGCTTTATGTTAGTCTGTATGAAGATTTGTTGTAGTATACTTGGCCCACTTTCGTAATGGAAAAGATAGTGATCTAAAGATGATCATGTTTGACTGAAAACGATTATTGGAATAAAATTAACGTTACTTGCGATCGAGACTGTTTTTATATTGCTTTGTATTTGCGTTCGTGCATTTTAGAAACCAAAACATAGCTAAAGTGTTGCTTCGATACGTCCTTTATTATAGATTCATCGTGCGAAAGCTAATTCAGTAAACACACTAAAATTTATCGCTGAATGTATCATTTGTACCAGTGACTAGGGTTACATTGTAAGCATTCTTTCTCAAGAATAAGATGAAGTTAGGAAACATCAGATGCAGCAACTTTTCTCATTTCCAACCGGCCATAAAAAAAAATTTCTCTCGGCTTCCTTCTGAATATTAATTTCTGCGCGAACTCGCTCTCGACTGCAGTTCTCTTGTTGTAGGTAGCAACTTGATCAGCTCCCAAATCACGTTTTCTAGCTCACCAACGTTTACAGCTTCAGAACAGAATCTGTAGGTACGTACATGATCAATAGTCAGACGGAAGCGTCTCGCAAGAGCGTCACTTCAGCTAGCTGCGTGTCTCTCCAAGTAGCTAGGTAACTCGACGTTGTCTATGAATGTGAGAGTTCTCGTTGAAGGTAATATTGTGACCGGGATACACTATAATTTGAAGGGAAGTGGTAAAGTCAGACACACTTAGTAGAAGCACGAGGTGTTGAAAAGCTATGTACATTGGTCAGTTGCAAAACTTCTTTTAGTAATCAAACTCCACAGGAGACAACGGAAGGTGTGGAAAGTAACCAGTTTGGTTCTATACATCATAGTTCGGTGTTACGCTATATTTCGCTGTCATTTCATTTTCGCACAAGTTCTGGTGACGAGTACCACTTCCAGTAGAAGAATTGGGACAGAAAATATCTGTGCCGAATTTCATCATGCTAACGTGCTATAGTGGTGACACATCTGTTGATAGTTCCCTTTCCAATTGGAGTTAAGAGCAATGTCCTGTCCAAAAACCGCATATTTATGGCAATATGGACACGGTTCATACTTTAAAATGTGTTAAGGTAGGGAATGAAACGATGACAACTCGCAGCAGTATTTGATTGATTTTGGGATGTTATTTCTAATGGACGATTTCCTTAACAGAGCAGGCACATACATCTTTTCAGTCAAGCTTAATAGAAAAACTGACGGAAATTGCTTTATGTGCGAGAGAAAGTATTACAGCCATATTTATATCCACATATATTTTCTGCTAGCCATACGGTGCATGGCTGATGGTAGCCTCTACCACTGCTAGTTACCTTCCTGTTCCACTCTCAAACGGTACAAAGAGAAAATGACTCTCTACATCTTTCCTCATGACTGCAGAACTATCTTGTCTTCATAGCCATTACGTGAGATATACCTTGGCGGCCGCAGAGACGTTCTGTAGTTCGTCGTAAATACTGTTTTATGAACTGTTTCGGTAGCGTTTTGTGAAAAGAGCGGCTTCTTCCATGCACGGATCTCTTTTGAGACAACGAAGCATTTCTGTGATGCTTGAGCACTCATAGAACCTACTAATAACAAATCTCCAATCCAGCTTCTGATTTGTTTCGATGTCTGCCTATTCTCCGACCCAGTATTCAATAATGGATTCCATAAATATTCTTTACTCGTTCTCCCTCACTGATGTGATATACTTCCTTAGAATGCTTAAAATAAACTGACGTCAACCATTCGCCTTCATTAAAAGTGATCTTACGTACTCGTCCCATTTCATGTCGCTATGCTAATTTACGTCTACGTAATAACTGGCGTAATTACATCTGGCAATGCAGGACGAATACCATTTTCCAACGTTACAGAATTGTTTCAATACTCATTTGCGTAAAATTTTATATTTTCCACCTTTGGATCAAGTTACTATTCACGACACCGAATGGAAGTACTGTCCCAGTTATCCTATAACTATCTACAGTCCTTCAATGATGGCACTCCATCGTACGGTATAGCATCATGAACGAAGAGTCGCTCACTGCTGATCACCCAACGCATTACACCGTTTATATATACAGATAATAAAAACGGTAGTCCTATCACACTTCCCTGGGCCACTCATGTTGATATCGTTGCCTCTGATGAGCAGTCGTCCAGAACAACACACTAAGTTGTATTACTTAAGAACCCCGAGAACCAGGTCCACATGGTGGGATGTTCATTAACAGACATTAGTGTGGCACTGTGTCAAACGCTTTGCCGACGTCATATGAGACGAAAATCAAGCTCAGTGTCAGCCTTGGTAGTCAGTTAGCAAGTTCGTTGCACATTTTAACAGGTGTTACTTCATAGTCATTATGACTCCTAAAATTCTTAAATGATTCTGTAGTAAACGTATCATTCCAATAATAATACAAACACGTTTTCCTCGATGCAGGATGTCCAAACCTGTAACAACGAGGTGGTGTAGATTGTGGAGGATCTTAATCCGAGATGTGGAGAATATTTTGCACCTTACAGAACGAACGTAAGTCCACAGTAGCTGTTCAAGCGATTGACACGTCTTAATGAGATAATTAAACTTAATGTGTTGACGATTTCTGCATTCCATATAATTCGATTACACTGCATGCTCCATCAGGAACCTCCACAGTGTTCAAAATATGAACAAGGTTGTGGGTAACTATTTGTTGAAACTTCTACCTTCAATCCAACCACAAGCCCTCAGTTTCTGAATTTCTCTTTGACGAGAACGTTCGAGCCTGATTCTTAAGTTTTAGGACACAAAGTATAGGTGAATAATACGTGTGCTACCTACCACATTTGTAGTATTAGTTTACGAAACTTTGTTTAGCTATGTTTAATGTTGACATTAAGACCATCCGCATTTCGTAGCACTCAGTTACATTATTCCGTCATTCGATGGAGTAGATGCATACTGAAACATAAAAAGTATGAAACAGCTTGAGTCTGGCCAAACTAAATTCAGTGGTGGACCAGGAATGTTTGATTTTATCATAAAATATTTGATTTCATAGAAGTACTTGCATTTGGCGCCAGTGTACCGAAATATGTCGAGTACATATTAATGCAAGATATCAAAGGTCCACCTGTGCTCGGCAGCCACGAGCATGTAGACATAACATGACTTTACCTTAACTGGCTGCCTCTTCCTCACATTTGTTTACTGGTGACCAAAAGACGAAAGAGAGCATCGTACTATTCAGCAAGGGGTGATGTCACACCAAACCAGTCAGCACATGTGTGCCACAAAATGCAATTCCGGGATCCTCTGCGCCGTATCGTCGCAGAGGTGTTCATCATACTTTGCTATTAACCATTTTGTGCTGAGCCGGCTTTTGTTATATCTGTACTGCTCGCCAGATGTTGGTGCCTATGCTGTGAGACAGCGTTCCGGCCGACATAAAGCACTTATATAATGCGATTTCTGTGAAATAATTTAGTGAAAATGTTTGATGTTTGCCTATCTTGCAGTCTGAAATCTTTCGTCGACAAAGGACTGAACTTCTTTTCCTTATCCGTCATACTTATTGCGCTGCATCAAATTAAGTAAAACTTCACACTAAATTTTAAAGAGTTCTCAGAGGTAAAAACACATTGCGTAAACTTTGCATATGACAGATTTTATTTTAGATATGGCAGTGAATGAAATGTAGATAATATATCGAAATTTATTTCTAAAACTGGGAGCAGAACGATGTCTCATCGTTCTCGAGTTACTGCGTTTTGTATCCATGAGACGGTCGCGCCCTACTCGCCCGTTCACGTCCTTGCATATCGCGAATTATTTTGTCATAACAGTCATCACATCTCAAAAAACGATTTTAAATATATAGACGAGAATTTTTGCAAACGATAGTATGCAATGAGGCACATGTTTTCAATGATAACTACTCGAATTCTTATTAACAAGGATATGGGAATTACTCGTCCGTAATAATCGTCATCTCAGGACGCATTCAGACGTCCATAACACTATAGGGAAATCCAAGCAGCAAACGTAAAGTGTATCAAAAAACTTGGGGAACGGCATAGAAGGACGTGTACACACGACCACAGCAGCGAAATGGTTAACACAGTTAAGGTCGTCATCCTCCACTGTTACCGTCGTTGCTGTGCCTTCTCATAGCTTCCTCCAGTTTCAGTGGAGTTTTCCACTTCCACCTCCGCCTCCCAGATGGGAAATTTATGACGTTGATTTTCTCATCATTGAGGGGTGATGACAGTATCATCAGATGTCAAACCCTCATAATTGTCCCAACACTATCACTACGTTGGTATCATCACCCACTGCTCGTGGTTTAAAAGCATGAAGCAATTCCACAAGCTTCTTCCATAGTCCCTTACTTGTAATTTCCGCTACCTTTACTGTAACTTTCTTGGAGTATCCTACTGCCCCTACATTCTATCCCAATCAACGTCATTCCAATTACCGTCAGCCGTAAACTGAATTGCCACAGCCGTGAAACAGTAGAAGTGTCAAAACCACAGTCAACGACCTAGTTTCAAAGACGCAAGTCATGCTGAATGGCCTGCATTATCCGCAATCAGCCTCAGTAACAAATCCCGATATTTCACATCTTGAAACAAAATCTCGCACCTACTGCCTCTACAGAATCATATACACTACGCAACAAAATTAAGGGATCGGTTTTTCGAAGTACTCACAAGTACGAGAATTATCGCACAATCAGCTTAACAGCTCATGCATAGAAGCTGCTTTCAAGAATAATATACAGAAGACTGGAAATGAAAATTGAGAATGTGGTAGTTGACGATCAGTTTGGCTTTAGGAAAAGTAAAGGGACGAGAGAGGCAATTCTCACGTTACGGCTAATAATGGAAGCAAGGCTAAAGAAAAATCAAGACACTTTCACAGGATTTGTCGACCTGGAAAAAGCGTTCGACAATATAAAATGGTGCAAGCTGTTCGAGATTCTGAGAAAAGTAGGGGTAAGCTATAGGTAGGGACGGGTCATATACAATATGTACAACAACCAAGAGGGAATAATAAGAGTGGACGATCAAGAACGAAGTGCTCGTATTAAGAAGGGTGTAAGACAAGGCTGTAGCCTTTCGCCCCTACTCTTCAATCTATACATCGAGGAAGCAATGATGGAAATAATAGAAAGGTTCAGGAGTGTAATTAAAATACAAGGTGAAAGGATATCAATGATACGATTCGCTGATGACATTGCTATCCTGAGTGAAAGTGAAGTAGAATTAAATGATCTGCTGAACGGAATCAACAGTCTAATGAGTACACAGTATGGTTTGAGAGTAAATCGGAGAAAGACGAAGGTAATGAGAAGTAGTAGAAATGAGAACAGCGAGAAACTTCCATAGATTTCGTGTTTGTTTTGAATACAGTCAGAGAGAGTCCCTTTAGTCAGCCATAGTGCCAGTAGAGTCAGTGTCGTCGTAACTGCCGCCTGCCTCACGTCTGCTGTGCAGCGAGCTACCTTAATTTAAGTATTAACTGTATTTTTCTTACTTGTCACTTCTTCTTCCGTGTGTATTTGCTTTTAGGAAGCATTAATTGTCGGGTGCTATTAATAGTGTTCCATAGATTTCGTGTTTGTTTTGAATACAGTCAGAGAGAGTCCCTTTAGTCAACCTTAGTGCCAGTAGTGCTAGTATTTGTTTTCAATACAGTCCAGAGACAGGTAATGCTATTTTCATTGTTTTCTATTAGAAGTGGCTAGCAACCACAGTTTAGTGAATAAACAGCCGCCTTTAGTGAATTAGCAGTCTAGTTAAAGGTTGATTAACTCTCTTCAGTAAATTGATTTCTTAGGATGGATAGGATGTGTGACTGCTGTGTACGGACGCAGGAGGAGCTGGCCACTGTTCGCGAACAGCTGAGCGTGTTGATGGCCGCGGTCAGCCGTCTTCAGGCTGCTGCCTCGGACTGTAACGGCAGTGGGGAGGCTGGTGCGTCGCAAGGTACACCCCTGGCTTCACCCACTGTCCCTGCTGTCGAGACATCTTCGCGGGTACCGGGAGCGGTTAGGCCACCCTCTCTCCAAGGGGAGTGGCGGGTTCAGCGGCGTTCGCGGCTCACGAGGCGATGTGAAGGCTTGCCGTGTGGCATCGCCCGCTCTGCCTGTGAGTGGACATGTGGCTGCTCCTTCAGCAAAGTCCGAGCAGGCACACGGGGGGAGGGGTTTATTAGTTATTGGGAGCTCCAACGTTAGGCGGGTGATGGAGCCCCTTAGGGAAATAGCGGGAAGGTCGGGGAAGAAGGCCAGTGTTCACTCTGTCTGCTTGCCGGGGGGTCTCATCCGAGATGTGGAGGAGGCCCTACCGGCGGCGATAGAGAGGACTGGGTGCACACGACTGCAAATTGTTGCTCATGTCGGCACCAATGACTCCTGCCGTCTGGGTTCAGAGGTCATCCTCAGTTCGTACAGGCGGTTGGCGGAATTGGTGAAGGCGGAAAGCCTCGCTCGTGGGGTGAAATCAGAGCTAACTATTTGCAGTATCGTTCCCAGAACCGATCGCGGTCCTCTGGTTTGGAGCCGAGTGGAAGGCTTAAACCAGAGGCTCAGACGATTCTGCGGAGATCTGGGGTGCAAATTTCTCGACCTCCGCTATCGGGTGGAGAACTGTAGGGTCCCCCTGAATAGGTCAGGCGTGCACTACACCCCGGAAGCGGCTACAAGGGTAGCGGAGTACGTGAGGAGTGCACATGGGGGTTTTTTAGGTTAGAGAATCTCCTCCCTAGGCCCGACAAGACGCCTCCTGAGATGCGGCAAGGTAGGAGTAGGCAAAATGCAACAGGGAATAACAATATTAATGTGCTAATAGTAAACTGCAGGAGCGTCTACAGAAAGGTCCCAGAACTGCTCTCATTAATAAACGGTCACAACGCGCATATAGTACTAGGGACAGAAAGTTGGCTGAAACCAGACGTAAACAGTAATGAAATCCTAAACTCAGATTGGAATGTATACCGCAGAGACAGGCTGGACAGTGAAGGAGGAGGCGTGTTTATAGCGATAAGAAGTGCAATAGTATCGAAGGAAATTGACGGAGATCCGAAATGTGAAATGATTCGGGTGAAGGTCACGGTTAAAGCAGGCTCAGGCATGGTAATTGGATGTCTCTATAGGCCCCCTGGTTCAGCAGCTGTTGTAGCTGAGCACCTGAAGGATAATTTGGAAAATATTTCGAGTAGATTTCCCCACCATGTTATAGTTCTGGGTGGAGATTTTAATTTGCCGGATATAGACTGGGAGACTCAGACGTTCATAACGGGTGGCAGGGACAAAGAATCCAGTGAAATTTTTTTAAGTGCTTTATCTGAAAACTACCTTGAGCAGTTAAACAGAGAACCGACCCGTGGCGATAACATATTAGACCTTCTGGTGACAAACAGACCCGAACTATTTGAAAAAGTTAATGCAGAACAGAGAATCAGCGATCATAAAGCGGTTACGGAATCGATGATTTCTGCCTTAAATAGGAATATTAAAAAGGGTTGGAAGATTTTTCTGTTTAGAAAAAGTGACAAAAAGCAGATTTCAGAGACCCTGACGGCTCAACACAAAAGTTTTTTCTCAAGTACAGATAGTGTTGAGGATCAGTGGACAAAGTTCAAAACCGTCGTACATAATGCGTTAGATGAGTATGTGCCAAGCAAGATCGTAAGAGATGGAAAAGAGCCACCGTGGTACAACAACCGAGTCAGAAAACTGCTGCGGAAGCAAAGGGAACTTCACAGCAATCATAAACATAGCCAAAGCCTTGCAGACAAACACAAATTACGCAAAGCGAAATGTAGTGTGAGGAGGGCTATGCGAGAGGCGTTCAATGAATTTGAAAGTAAAGTTCTATGTACTGACTTGGCAGAAAATCCTAAGAAATTTTGGTCTTATGTCAAAGCGGTAGGTGGATCAAAACAAAATGTCCAGACACTCTGTGACCGAGATGGTACTGAAACAGAGGATGACGGACTAAAGGCCGAAATACTAAATGTCTTTTTCCAAAGTTGTTTCACAGAGGAAGATTGCACTGCAGTTCCTTCTCTAGATTGTCGCACAGATGACAAAATGGTAGATATCGAAATAGACGACAGAGGGATAGAGAAACAATTAAAATCGCTCAAAAGAGGAAAGGCCTCTGGACCTGATGGGATACCAGTTCAATTTTACACAGAGTACGCGAAGGAACTTGCCCCCCTTCTTGCAGCGGTGTACCGTAGGTCTCTAGAAGAGCGTAGCGTTCCAAAGGATTGGAAAAGGGCACAGGTCATCCCCGTTTTCAAGAAGGGACGTCGAATAGATGTACAGAACTATAGACCTATATCTCTAACGTCGATCAGTTGTAGAATTTTGGAACACGTATTGTGTTCGAGTATAATGACTTTTCTGGAGACTAGAAATCTACTCTGTAGGAATCAGCATGGGTTTCGAAAAAGACGGTCATGTGAAACCCAGCTCGCGCTATTCGTCCACGAAACTCAGAGGGCCATAGACACGGGTTCACAGGTAGATGCCGTCTTTCTTGACTTCCGCAAGGCGTTCGATACAGTTCCCCACAGTCGTTTAATGAACAAAGTAAGAGCATATAAACTATCAGACCAATTGTGTGATTGGATTGAGGAGTTCCTAGATAACAGGACGCAGCATGTCATTCTCAATGGAGAGAAGTCCTCCGAAGTAAGAGTGATTTCAGGTGTGCCGCAAGGGAGTGTCATAGGACCGTTGCTATTCACAATATACATAAATGACCTGGTGGATGACATCGGAAGTTCACTGAGGCTTTTTGCAGATGATGCTGTGGTGTATCGAGAGGTTGTAACAATGGAAAATTGTACTGAAATGCAGGCGGATCTGCAACGAATTGACGCATGGTGCAGGGAATGGCAATTGAATCTCAATGTAGACAAGTGTAACGTGCTGCGAATACACAGAAAGATAGATCCTTTATCATTTAGCTACAAAATAGCAGGTCAGCAACTAAAAGCAGTTAATACCATAAATTATCTGGGAGTACGCATTAGGAGTGATTTAAAATGGAATGATCATATAATGTTGATCGTCGGTAAAGCAGATGCCAGACTGAGATTCATTGGAAGAATCCTAAGGAAATGCAATCCGAAAACAAAGGAAATAGGTTACAGTACGCTTGTTCGCCCACTGCTTGAATACTGCTCAGCAGTGTGGGATCCATACCAGATAGGGTTGATAGAAGATATAGAGAAGATCCAACAGAGAGCAGCGCGCTTCGTTACAGGATCATTCAGTAATCGCGAAAGCGTTACGGAAATGATAGATAAACTCCAGTGGAAGACTCTGCAGGAGAGACGCTCAGTAGCTCGGTACGGGCTTTTGTCAAAGTTTCGAGAACATACCTTCACCGAAGAGTCAAGCAGTATATTGCTCCCTCCTACGTATATCTCGCGAAGAGACCATGAGGATAAAATCAGAGAGATTAGAGCTCACACAGAGGCATACCGACAATCCTTCTTTCCACGAACAATACGAGACTGGAATAGAAGGGAGAACCGATAGAGGTACTCAAGGTACCCTCCGCCACACACCGTCAGGTGGCTTGCGGAGTATGGATGTAGATGTAGATCTAGAAACTTAACATCAGGATTGATGGTCACGAAGTCAATGAAGTTAAGTAATTCTGCTACCTAGGCAGTAAAATAACCAATGACGGACACAGCAAGGAGGACATCAAAAGCAGACTCGCTATGGCAAAAAAAGGCATTTCTGGCCAAGAGAAGTCTACTAATATCAAATACCGGCCTTAATTTGAGGAAGAAATTTCTGAGGATGTACGTCTGGAGTACAACATATGGTAGTGAACATGGACTGTGGGAAAACCGGAACAGAAGAGAATCGAAGCATTTGAGATGTGGTGCTATAGACGAATGTTGAAAATTAGGTGGACTGATAAGGTAAGGAATGCAGAATAGGAGAGGAAAGGAATATGTGGAAAACACTGATAAGGAGAAGGGACAGGATGGTATGACATCTGCTAAGACAAGAGGGAATGACTTCCATGGTACTAGAGGGACCTGTAGAGGGCAAAAACTGTAGAGGAAGACAGAGATTGGAATACGTCAAGCAAATACTTGAGGACGTAGGTTGCAAGTGCTACTCTGAGATGAAGAGGTTAGCACAAGAAAGGAATTCGTGGCGGGTCGCACCAAACCAGACAGTAGACTGATGACCAAAAAAAAAAAAAAATTTCGTCAATTGCCACGCATTAAGCTTCAGTTTTGGATCAGAGATGTCTACAGCCTTCTTCTGTAATGATGAAAAAGGGTGAGGACTTCGCCTAGGGTCTCGGCGACGATTTCAACAGTGAGGTATCGACATAAGCGAAAGTAAGACCACACCTCAAAAGTTGATGTGAGATGTAATGAGGGTCAGTGATGTTACATGGGGACCAAATGTCACCCTAGGTTTGCCTAGGGACAGCGTGTAGATGTCACACGATGGGCACGTTGTCAAACCGCCTCTTACCCACTCGTCACCCCTTTCTTTGTCGCCTCTGGGATGGAGTTCACAACCGCGGCACCGAACGTTGAAGCCAAGTGGTTTCTTATTAGTGCCAGAGGATAATATGTCAGACACACTATCGCTCAGAATGGACACGAAAAACCCTCAGTAGATGGAATAAATGGCTGAAATGAAAACATTCCTTCCCCTGGGGCGTTGATACGTTTCCTGGTCAGAAACGACAGTTCTCAGTGCCATGAGAAACACGATTGTGTCGTTGATTCCCATATATTTCTTGGACTTAAAGACAGTAATCAGTGCGATTAGCGACGTTCTCGACAAATTTGTCCACTGCTGCCACCCCACAGCCGTTTCAGTCCTACTCTAATGACATTGCGGGGCTGCAACATGTGATCGCAGCTCTTTGGAGGGTAGGGTGATGGCAATTTTTGCTTACCGTACAGGGTAGAACCACTAGGGACCGTTCAAAACCCTTCGACGGAGTTTGAACGTGATTCCTAGCTTTAACGTGTTTTTACACTTTTCCGTTAGTTCTTCTTCGCGCTCATCAGTGGAGTGATCACGTGAGGGTTTGACACTGTCATAAGCGTGAATAAAATTGTGAAGTGTCCCTCTTAGTCTGCTCATAAGTGTGAGACCCTTGATCGCGCCAAGTGAGGGTGCAGAAGAGGGGTGACAAGCGTAAATAGAATTTTCTGCTTCAGATCACGTTCAGATTTCGTCCAATTGTACTGAACGGCTCCTGTTATTTGCACCCTGTATGGTACAACAATAGACTGCTGTTACGCTAACTGCCAAGGAGTGCTATCACGTTTAGTGAGCTTGACTCCATTCATTGCTTTTAGAGTTGGACTGAGACTGGCCAGCTGTGGCTGAGCGGTTCTAGGCGCTTCAGTCGGGAACGGCGCTGCTGCTACGGTCGCAGATTCGAATCCTGCCTCGGTCATGGACGTGTGTGATGTCCTTAGGTTTAAGTAGTTCTGAGTCTAGGGGATTGATGAACCCAGATGTCAAGTCCCATAGGGCAGAGGGTAGGCCAGATGGTATCACCAGTGGCCAAATTCGTCATGAACGTTGCCCTGTTCCTCATCTCTCTGCTAACGGTCATCTTCGTCCGTGAAATGTTTACGAATCAACTACCAAGGTAAGGGGTGGCCTTGTTGGCGCCCTTCTTAAGCTCCCCCCCCCCTTCCACTCACGAGGCTTTTTCGTGACAATTTTGAGTGGCAGTGTTTCTGACATATTATCTCTGCCAACCATTAAAAACCAATTTCATTGCTTGCTGTCGTGGTTCTGAACTCCTTCGACGAAGTGTCAAAGAAATGGGTGAAATTCAGGTAAGAGGGCGACCTTCATGTGACACGTCCACGGTGTCGTCGAGTGGGATTGTAGTGATATTTGGTGACTACGTGACATTATTTACCCATCTTACAGCTCTCATGAAATTCTGAGGTGCGGTTTTCTTTTTGCTTGTGTTGAAACCTTGCTGTTTGAAGCGTTTCCGTGATGGAGACGTCGCAGAGCCCCATGCTTTTGCATCATAACACAGGAATGATGAAGACATCTTTGAGCCAAACATAAAATTTTTCCTTGCGATGGGAGACAATGATGTGCTTTCGAAAAAGTGATCCTTTATTTTTTTGGCGCAGTATTGTTTATATGGGCACATCACACTCCCATTTGAATGCCCCCCCCCCCGCCCCACCCCTTCCGGCATTTAGAAGTCTTCAAGGTCATCAATCATATATCCTAATAAATGTGACTGGAAAGTGTACCCAAAAATGTAATCGAAGAATTTGTACTTTTCTTACTGTTAACTACACAGACTTCTGTTATAAAGTACACAACTATGAAATTTACAAAAAGACTGTACCTGCAACAACAACAACATGTGTATTCACCAACACCCGTGCAGGAAGAAACCCACCAACCATTCAACAAATTTATGATGTCCCTGTTGCCACCTCGACCCTACAGTATGGTACATCCCGTTGACACCATACCCAACAACAATATAGTCAAACACATGAGTCTTCCTAGCTTATCCTTGCCCAACTACATCCCACCATTTTGAACAGAAGCCTTTCACATCTTGCACAAATACATGGACACTTGTGATTCCTCACTTTCTTTCAGTGTTTTTGTTGACTGATTAGTCCACTGATGTAATGTCGGATACCGGTGGCCAACAGGTAATGTATATCGGCGAGCAGAAACTTTCCGCATTATCTGGCGCATTGACGAACTGCCCTCCTTGGGACTGCAGCGACTTTTATCGCCTCCTCTAAGTCTCAGTGGGGACGTTCCGTACGTCACCCTTTCATGAAGGCAGGCACAGTGGCGGTGTCTCGGCTGACGCTCCACCTGCCTCAGAAGTCAGATCGCTCAGTTTGCTGAATGCCTCATTCTTTTATTAAATCTCAGGATTTGCTTTCATTGAAGCCGCCATCCTGATTAATTAATAGGGCCTCGTTTCATGTTTTGATGTTTTCTTTTACAACAAATTTGCTAGATTTAGGTGTTGATGTGAAAGTGCGTGCTATGGAATTTGACAACATCTGTATTTTCGAAATAGGATCTTGACTCGAAGAGAAGAGAGTATAAACAATCCCCTAACCTCCTGGAGGTTAGTTCATGAGAGCACACGTTTATAGGAGACGTTGCTCGCTGCCTTATTGTTCTCTTGGACACAGAGGGCAGGCATTACACACATATAAAATGAACTTTGGAAAACTTTGGCACTGAGCAACTGATTTCATTCTACACTCTGTTGAAGCTCATGTAAGGCCCCAAACACAGAATTTCTTGGGAAAATCACAGTCCCAGACAGCTTTCAAAATACACCGTCTGAGTTGCAGACAGGACCGACGGGGAACTGTTATTCACTGAGCTTTCGATCAAAGGCTTCTACAGGAAAGAAATGAAAACATCCACACATAGACACAAGCAAGCACCCCTCGCAAACACGCGTGGCCGCTGTCTCCAGAATGCAATGGTACAGTGTCGAGAGGATTCATCAATCTTGCTGACTGAGACTACTGCTTCCGCTCGATTGGACACTATTCCATTTTGGCCACAGTGGTCACAGAGAGCGGTCTTATAGGCGTGAGCTGTGCTTTCTTGAGCGAATGTGTGCGTGTTTTTCTTTCTTTTTCTGACGAAAGCTTTGGCCGAAAGCTCAATGTGTAATAGCGATTCTATTGTTCCTGTCTGCAACTCAACTGTTCATCTTTACTGTCAGTAACAATCTTCACTTTTCCTCATGTTGTTCCTATTTCAACCTAAACATTCCATTGTTCGAGCAAGTACTAATTTTCCAATATAAACTGCTTTGATTACTACATTTTTTTCAGATATACGATGTTTTACACTTAGAAGTCGTCACGTGGACAGACGCAGTCAGCTGTAACAAACGAGTGTCATTATATTATTACGAATCAAGAGCGGCTGAATCGTACAAAATATGGAATTCAAGAAAGAACTTGCCACGTTACTCTAAGAAAGATGCATGGCTCTTCGCGTCAGTAAACAAGTACCTCTACAATCATTTTCCTATTGTTCCTATGATACGTTCTGTCCTATTGTTTATCATCAGATCGTCTTGTTTCTCTGTATCCTATAGGCTACGTAAGTACTGCGATCAGTCTTTAATATACCCAGACATACAGTTCAGTCGCAGCTAAAGTTCTTAATCAGTTTAAACGTCAGGTAATGCAGTTAAATAATTACCTTTGTGCAAGGAGAATTTCACGCACTTGCGCTTCAGCTGCTGCAATCAGCTTCTGTGCACAGTTGGCTCTGCATACAGGATGTAAACGATAACTGTTGACAATGTAGTACATCAGTGTGGATGAAATAGAGACGGAAAAATTGATATAAGACGCTTTTCTGTAAAGCCACGAAACAGGCCCAAGCCACAGCGTAACTCTGGCAAAACTGTGGCAAAAATCGTCCTTGAATTTAAAAAAAACCATGTTCCTACACTTTGTGTAAATTACACCTCAAAAATATTTAATTTCAATGGCATTAATTTAACGATAGAATAGTTCCTTTCGGTTCACCTTCTTACTACAAAACTACTGTTTTTGCAAAAAATTTATTTTTCTTTCAGTATCCGCCTGGTTAAGTTTATGGTAATAGTGGCAAGGGAGTAGCCGAATATGCCGAAGCCATAAAAAGAAGAAAGGAAGGAAGGAAGATAGAGTTAGGCGTCCCATAGACAACGCTTTCATTAGAGACGGAGCACACGCTCTGATTACGTGAGGATGGGGAAGGAAATCGGCACTGCCCTTTTCAGAGGTACTGTCACTTTGGCCGATAAGAAAAATCACTTATCTAAATCAGGAAAGGCGCAAGCGTATTTGAAGCATCGTTCACGGGAATGTGAGTGCAGCGTGCTATCAGCTGTGCGCCGCAAATGACGATGGCGTGAAAGAGCTAGAATACATTGAAAATCTCGCGCAACGCGCAAGTACTGATCTCAAAAGGGGAAGGCCACAACGCTCGGATCGCGGATTTACTCCAGACTTTGGACACTTTCAGTAGTCTATTAGGGCAACATAGATGCAAGAAATACGACCTACTACTCAGAGGGATTCGAGAAAATCGCAAGAGAAGTTTTACGCGTCGCTGATAAACCGGTGCGTTACGACCAGGAGCATGAGCTGGCGGCCGTCTTGTGGCTTGCGGTCAAGCTCAGTATTCGGTGGACCATTTGGTCGAGTCCCCCCTTACTTTTTTTAAATTTATGTTTTTTTCAACACTACTCATATTATTTCGTACATATTACACTTGAATGATAATATGATGAAAATACTCGTATATCAGCACGAACTTTATTGAATTCCCGTTGGTATTTAGCAGTTTACTAGTCTTTTTCATTAACACAAATATGACGTGACTTTTATTTCTATAGGCAACTTGAAACCTTTATCAAGCGCCTTCAGACATGTTCACATTTAATTGACAACGAAAGAGAAATTAC
The DNA here is from genome assembly GCF_023864275.1 of Schistocerca cancellata. Lineage (NCBI taxonomy): Eukaryota > Metazoa > Arthropoda > Insecta > Orthoptera > Acrididae > Schistocerca > Schistocerca cancellata. The sequence continues at coordinate 728,353,592 of NC_064628.1, read as the reverse complement.
TTCCCGTCAAGATGCTATTAAAATACACTACATAGCAATTTTCGGCACCGTTAATAACGGAAACGGTGCGTTACGCATGTTTTGCATCCAAATCGTCGGGAGAAAGAGAAATGTTTCAAAATGTCAACGTGATTGGTTTTTCCTAGAAAATTCTTAAGGTCTTTGTCATGCGTGAGAACTGCATTCATTCCACGTAGTAGAATACTGACAGATTGTCTGTATGAAAAATATCATTCTGTAACTTGTATAACTTGTATTCTCGAAAGCACATCCGACGATTAATCGTACATGACCCTCATAATGTGACATACAGTATATCGTCTGTTACATCTACATTTATCGATGTCTGACTTGGTCTTTTCAAGCCTGTACCTAGCCCTTGAAACTTGTGTGTGCAGATCGAAGGGTTCGGATGCAAAGCAATCCTCGGTAAGTTACTCGACTGCAGGTATAAGGGATTTCGGAAAGCAAGACAGACATACATTTTCAGGTAAATTACTCGCTTAGTCGTTTACTTGTCCATAGCTGCAAACATAATTTTTGTTATGATATTAAAAATTAGCTGTAAACGAGATAATATTGGAAAGTCAATAAAATTTCATGCAAATACAAGTGTCTTTTCATCATATTACCTTTCAGATGTAGTATGTACGAAATAATATGACTAGTGTTGAAACAATCTGAATTAAAAAATAGTAGAAGATCAGGACTCGATCCAGAGATCAACTGAATATGCAGCTTGAATGCTAACCACATGATTGCCACCAATTCGTGTTCATGGTCGCCACGCACCGGTACCTTTGTGACGAATTAAATTTATATTGCGACTTTCTCTAAATCGCCTAAATAATGCGCCATACTACTTCCACATTAGGTTGTCATAACGGGCTATTTTATGCCTACAAAATCTGAAGTAAATATGTGATATGAACGTTATGGCCTCCCCTTGTAAGTTGGCTTTTGTTGGCCAATTTCAGGTTACTTCCTGCCTTGACAGACTGCAGGTGTCCCATACCAAATTACTGATTCGCTTCTCTTACACCATAATGGTATATTTGAAAGGTTCCTCCTCAACTTACTTTCATTTTGACCCCAATATTTTACCCTCTAGCGCCCCGACTTCGTACTGGCAGTGTTCTGTTCAGTAATACTATTATCAACTTCGATTTATCGACTTCAACTACCACCTGTTAGTTACAATGGCAAGTATTTGTAAAGATCTCGCCCTGTATCTTGATCACTATAGGGCTCTAACTGCAGCACAACGAAATCAGAAACAGGATGCCATACAAGCCAAGAGAAGAACCAATCGGAATAGCGAGTGTTTGTACTAAAGCAGGCATGTACCTGCGTGGCAAATGTTCACTGGTGTTATCCAGTCCGTTGCGTTGTTCCAGTGAGCACTCGCTATTCCGTTTGGTTCTTCTCTTGGCATGTCTGGCATTCTGTTGCTGATTTCGTTGTGCTGCAGTTGGAGCCCTATAGTGATCAAGATACAGGGGGAGATATTTACATACTTGCCATTGTAACTAACTTGCCATTGTAACTAACAGATGATAGTTGAACTCAGTCGTATGGTTCTTGCAAACGTTCGATGCTGCTGCTATTCCCACAAAATCTGAGACCTTAAGAGCATAGTGCAACCCCACCTATGCAGTGTCAAGCGGGTTGCCTGTTCCCAGGTGCTACAGTAGCCATCCGTCACCATTTATCTGAAGGGCGATTGGAGCCTCTAGCGTGATCGACAAAGGCGAATGGGAGACACCGAAGTTTTTGCCAAACTTGGGGGCCTCCAGAGGGAACTGTCGAGTCCGAAATGTCAATACCTGTCCTGAATTTTTGGTACAGGTAGAATACACCAAAAGAAACACTATGACAGAATTTTAGCTGCTAAGACATAGTGCAAGTATTTTTTTAAACATGCAGAAATTTACCATATTTCTAGGTCGTCAGGGGGTTGGAGAAAGTCATAATCCTGCCGTACCTGTAGCAGACAGCGCATGAAAAACAGGGTGGGCCCAGAATAATGGTTTGATGATACAATGTTAAACAGATAACACGCCACAATGTGACAGTAATTTGTAAGGTGACAATCAGTTTCTGTTGATAGTTTCTCTGACACAATTATTCACAGTTGCTGTTCGCTCTAATATGCAAATAATTTTATCTCTTTAATAATTAACAGTTGCCTTCGCGGTATCGTTAAGTGTTAAAAATTAATATAAAATGTAATTAATTTTTTTGTGATTCCATCGTTTAAACTCGCTTATAGCATCTGTCTTCGTGCAGTTTCTAGAGGTCCTAGGAATGTGTAATCAGCTTCTTATGACTGAAACTTTAGAAAGATGAAACATTGAAAACGTGGTACGCAGTCGATTTAACCTACTCCTCCTGAAAACGTGGGTATGTGTTATTGATTAGTTACTTTCTTGAACATTCATTAGAATAATGTCATTTTGTTAGGAATTGTGGTAACATTAGTAGAAAGACGAAATAACTCAACCAATTACGTTATTTGTGGCTCGAATGATGATTGTTGCGCTAATTAAAGTCCAGAAAAAATATATAATATTTTGCAAGCTCAAGTGGGAAAGAATACCTCACAAATTTTTAGTTTAAGGAAGGCGCAAACACTTGCGCAAAAGCCATGGGCGACCGTTGATTCGTTTTGTAAAATCTCAATATTAATTGACCTAAATGGCAAATGGACATTACAGTGCCTCTGTCTTTAGAAGGATAGCGAAAAGACTCTAAACATAATTTGAATTGCACCTGTAGCTAACTGTATGGGCCAGCCTATCGATAGAGAATTTTTTCTATATTTTGTGAGGCACATTTCTGGACATTGTCTGACAACATAATTTGCCATAGTTATTTGTCATTTCAGGTTTACGACTGCATCGGTATTGTCATTTATGTACTGCCAGTTTGCATCAATACGTATTAGGAGTTTTATTAATTACGTCTGGTAAGCAGGATAATGTGGAACAACGCCTACGACCATTTCCTCCTCCCACACAATTTTGTCTAAATAAATACAGTGATCTTTGTGAAGTGCCTTAATGCATTAGTATTTCTGTTATGGAAGTGTGGCTGGTGTAAGAAAAACGTTTGTTTTCGTCGTCGAAGATATATTTCACATTTTTGTGATGACTGCAAGGAATAAATAAGGAAATATTTCATTCTCAGTAATATGTACATTGTTTCAAAATTATCATAAAAAATGTGCTGCTGGAATTGTTATAAAATATTTCATGTTTACAAATTAAAATCCCGATTGATGGAAGTCAGCTGCAGTGTAATATCATACACTTCTTCGATTTTATTCCCGCTACTAGTCGCATTACATCTGCAGCAGATTAGCTGTCGTCATGAACTACTAGTTATTCAAAGAATTAATAATTTGAGTCATTTTTGCTGTGATTTAAGAACACAGGGTACATCTTCGGCTCAATAATTTGTGAAAATCGCAAGTACTTCTTTCGTGCACCGTTCCTTTTTTAGAGTTTCATAGTTTACCACAGATGATGCGGAATCCGTCCTAAGTAATTTTCCAATATTCTGAACAATTTAGGACCTATTGATGTTTATAAAAACAATATTTAATAAATGGTTACCTAATATGCTTCTTCAAATTCAAATATCATTTAATCCAAAAGCACACAAATGAAGGAGACCAAATTTTTAGCAGATATGTAGGGAGAGGTGGGGTAAAGTGGGCACTCTAAATGAAATTTTATTTTCATGAAACCATGGCTATTGGCAGAAGCTTGTGGCATATACATCTCGAATCTACATACTGTAAGGTATCACAGTAAATAATTGTAGCTAAGATAAAAGTATATTTTATAGGATATACAAACGTTTTCCTGAATGCTTACGTAGCTGCCACTGTTTCCTTAATAATGGGGCAAAGTGGACAGTCCTTAGCCACAATTCCTAAGTAAACCGTTTAATTCAAAAAACTGGGTAGAAGTATATTTGTTTTCACCATTCATTATCACTAGGTGGACAATAATACGAAGGAAAAGAAAACACGTTGCAGTACCTCGCTGGCACAAAAGAGTGTCGACAAATTTAAAGTGTTAATTATTCCTAACGATGTAAATAGAGAAATTATCGACTGACTGTGGGTTACTATTAAATATGATTCAATCACAACTTATCTTCTCAGAAACAATATTAAGTCATGTACAATATTCACATGTAAAGTTGTCATCGTCCTCATCATATCCAGTGCACAGTTCATAATCCAGCATTTACGGATCTGAAATCTTATATATATCCTTCATTTTCTTTACATCTAGAAAATGCTTCCTGGCAGAAAAATCAATCTGTGTTAGTGTTCTCCTCAGTGGAATTATTTTCTTCCATTTCTTTCTCAAAAAATTTCTTCTTAGCAGAAACTGTCTTAGAGTTTGGACCCAATCTCAGCTTCTTACCATTATTTTGTGTTACAATGTCTTACATTGCAGGTTATTGGACTTATCAATTTGTTTTCAATCGAACTTCCTTTTTTTTCAGTAAAAGCTCTTCATATTCTTTCTTTTAGTTTCACCCAACACGTTTTTATAAGCGTTCGAAGTGACTATGGCTGTATTCCCTTTTTACTTCGTTTGGCTTTGACTCATACTTGTTGCTTATGCAAAGGTAGTACATCTTATTTAATACTCAGAAGACGTTCTGCAGTGGTCGCACGGTGAGGAAGACACAGCAGTTTGGCGTACAGAGGAACCATCACTTGCAGAAGAATCAGCATTATCGCTATGAAAAGAACCAATATTTGAGCAAGGCACAATATTAGTGCAATCTCACAGGCAATATAGTCTTAGAAGAAATATTCCACACTTTATAAAGTTGCTGTTTGTTGTCACACTTCACCAAAGAGTGCACTTTCTTGAAACTGTGTAATAGTTCTTGGTAGATTATTGCGAAGTAATTCTTCATGTTCTTGTATGTATAAGGTTTTCAAAGGAGACATGAATGGCATATCCCAAAGTTGGAGCTCGTGGTTACAGTGTGGTGCCAAGCGCACGACAGTTGTTTGATTTTATCTGGCCTTATTAATGAAATTTATGTTGTTACTATGGGTAGAGTTGCCACCTGACCCATTGGCTTTGCATGTTTAAAAAAATATCCAAACGAATCCAAAAAACTTTCATTCCGCGTCCACCCATTGGGATAACAAGCGGGTTCGCTTCTTGGCGGAGCCTCATCTTTAAGTTCAGCTTTCATTCTTAGCCTAGGGAATGTTACAAAAGGTGGATGACCTGAAGACTTACACGCTGCAAAGGTTGACAACAAACCTGTATCAGCTGAAGTAGCGGCTCCGACTTGTGCCATTCTTTTGAGTACAAACGTTTTGCTGTTCTTGGACTGAACTGTCAGAAGATCAGTTTTATCTACATTATAAGTACGATGAGCTGGATGAAGTCGTTTATCTTGCAGTGTTTTGAGGATATCAAAAAAAACTTTTCTACGATCACCTTGTTAAACGCTTGTGCTCTAGTGACGTAGATTCTGGCTTCCTAAGACTAATGTTAGGAAGCCGTTCTCTAAAGCACGCCACCCAGACTTTGTCTGCTATTCCAGACTCTCTGTTGAATCGATTTGTATTTTCTTACGCTCCTCCAACTGGAAAACTAATCGCCGCAGGTCATTCAACGTAATACAGTTAAATCGCTTTTCCGTTTCAAAAATGTAATTCAGGATGTCCTGCTCGTGCTCTTCACTGAACACTGCCCTTAAGCTACCCGTAACCTTTCTACGGCCAACAGCATCTTTACGTTTCGTAGAACTCGTCTCTTTTGTGTATTACGTGAAATATTGAATTGTTTTGCTGCTGCTGGAAAAGGGACGACATTATTCGTTACTGCTTCAATTGCCTTTTGCATCGCAGCAGGACCCCATATTTGTTCCTCTCTTTCCTATCATCCTGAAACTCTCGCAAACAATTGCACAACAGTAGAATAACAGATATTAGTTTTGTGCGTAAAACTATTTGTAATGTTTTAATTTCAATTGTTGTACTACACACAAAATATGGAATTAGCTAATTCTCATTGGGATAAACAGACTGAAAATGAACTGTCTGTAATACTGGCCATCCGTCAGGCCACGTTGGCCACCTTTCCTGACGTGTAGCGTGGCCAGTTTTCCTGATCGTATGCCATGTCTGTATCATTGGTTCGCACGCAAAATAGTAATGCCGATGAAATGACAGTGACCTGTGTTTCTAAGCCAAAAGGCATTGCGTGAACCGTGATGTTGCAAAAACCATTTCAGTAAATAAAAATGAAGTAACTAAAATAATGAGTGACTTAACTTACATCAATCGATCGAAAAACCTAAACGTTTTCACAGAAAAGTAACTGAGTATGATTCTTTTGTCAACGTCACTGACAAGACTAATGGTTTCGATTACATCTAGTTCGGCCATTTCTCGGTAGGAGGCAACGGTGGTAAAGATGTCAAATAACCAGTAAAATAGCAAAACCTGTTATATCTTGCATTTCAATTTTCAGAACACTTTTAATAACAAAGAATTTTATTTCTCTATGACGTATTGGAACCTCCAACAATGTTCTGATCTACTAAGTAAGTATGGACCACATACAGCTACAGGAAACAAGTTAGTGAAATACTTTATAACTTCAGAAGATATTTGTACCTAAATTGAGAAAAGTAGAACATGCGGAAAACTAGGAATTAAGATTTGAGTCATATTAAAATTTGATTCAACATTACTGAAGCATAGCCTTTAACAAGCTGCATAATCTTCAAGCTTCCTCTTCCCGTTCTTTTCAGTATTTATTGCTTCATTTGTGACTGTACACTAATTACACTTGCGTCAACATACTTCAGCAGAATTCATTTAGTCGCATAATCGTATTTCTAGGGAGATAAATGCACCTAGAGCTGGCATCGTGCTCACTTGTTGATAATATTAAAGAACTGAACAATCTCAATTCCTCAACTCCGACTTGGGAAAAAGTTAACTTCTAGATTTGTACCTCACTTAGTGTATGGCGCTGTGGACGGCAAAATCAAATACATCCACATCTGAATTGTTTGTATTATATTTATTTAAAAAAAACGTTGCATCACTGATCTAACATGCCGGTTAATCAGCACTTACCACAAGCATAGCTCGATTTTTGTACCACTCTTAGGGCAAGGCACCACACAGCTCCATGTTAACTATTTCCACATCCAATGTGCTTGTATTACTGTTCTACAACTGTACAAAACACGTGTTGGTTAAAATCACTTGGTAATCAGAAAACGCAGTTGTAACTGACGGTCCCAAATAAATAGATAGTCTGTATTATTGTTGTATAACCGTATAAAACGCATGGGCTGAAGTCATATGCTAAGAAATCGAGACAAATATGGCTGAGAGTTCCAAACAAAGAAGTAAACAGTTTGAATTACTGTTCCGTAACTGTGCGGACCATATTTTTGGCTACGATAATATGTCAAGCTGACAAGAATTGGGTGCAGTAGCTGACAGTCCTAAACAAAAAGAGAAACTCAAATACTATTCTAACTCCAGTAGAAGAAACTAAATAAGAGGGACAGTTGTTGTTCACTGACATTTAAGATACATTTGCTGTCTAAAACGGAACTGCAGATTCTCAATTTAACTGCCACGGTGAAGTTTCTGTGTATAAAGTGGCTATATTAGTGTTCTGTAACAGTACAAAACCCTTTTGCAAAAAATGATACACAAAGCAGTCAATGCAGTTATAGTACGTTACGTCTCAATGAGACAGTCAGATAGTTTAGCTGTTTCTTTCCATGGTGGATCTGGGGCCACATACCAACGTAAGTGACAGTTTGATTTCAGTGGCTGATAAAATACTGGCCTGTAATTTGGAAGTTACATACACTGAAGTGACAAACTTCAGGGGAATATCTCCTAATGTAGTGTCGGACATCGTATTGCCCAGCTCAGACGTGACATGAACTCAACAAGTCATTAGAATTCCTCTCCAGAAATATTGAGGCATGTTGTCTCTATATCCGCCCAGAATTGCAAAGTGTAGCCGGTCTAGGATTTTGTGCACGACTAACGTTTCGATTATGTTCCATAAACATTCTGTGGGATTCATGTCAGTATATCTGGGTAGCCAAATCATTAACTCAAATAGTCCAGAGTGTTCTTCAAACCAATCGCGAACAATTTTCGACCCAGTGACATGGCGTATTTTCACCCATAAAACATGGATTGAGTACACAAATAAATCAAAGCAATGAGCACCATAAGAGTACAGAAAAGTTAGAAAACATACCCACTAATATTCTCTTCCTCATTTCCTGAAACAATTAGCCTCAGGAACGTCTCTTCGTAAAGGAGCTGTCCACTCTCGCATTCTTAACTATGGCACATACTGTAGGTTTTGAACCACATAGTAAATTGCGATTTTGCAGATTTTCTTTGTTTTAGAGGTGATTCAAGCTATTTTTGAAACACAGGAAGACCAGTCTGTTGTAAGATCCTTGGCTCCCGTTTTAATCAGCGTCTCAGGAGAGTTGGTTGGTTGTTTTGGGGAAGGAGACCAGACAGCGAGGTCATCGGTCTCATCGGATTAGGGAAGGATGGGGAAGGAAGTCGGCCGTGCCCTTTCAGAGGAACCATCCCGGCATTTGCCTGGAGTGATTTAGGGAAATCACGGAAAACCTAAATCAGGATGGCTGGACGCGGGATTGAACCGTCGTCCTCCCGAATGTGAGTCCAGTGTCTAACCACTGCGCCACCTCGCTCCGTGTCAGGAGATTAACACATGTCAAACAGCGTTTGTGAGGGTGGGCCATTATATGTCTGGCCAACGGCCTTGCCGCAATGGTAACACCGGTTCCCATCAGATCACAGAAGATAAGCGCTATTGGGCTGTGCTAGCACTTGGATGGGTGACCATCCGTCTGCCGACCGCTGTTGGCAAGCGGGTGCACTCAAACTTTGTGAGGCAAACTGAGGAGCAACTTGATTGAGAAGCAGCACCGGTCTCAGAAACTGACATATGGCCGGCAGAGTGGCGTGCTGACCATAAGCCCCTCCATATACGCATCCAGTGACGCCTGTGATCTGAGGATGACACGGCGGCAGGTCGGTACCGTTGGGCCTAAGTGGTCTGTTCGGATGGAGTTTATTTCGTTGTTTGTCGAAGTCGCCAAACTTGTGCCCAAACTAATTTACAGCATTTTTCTACAAGCGGATTAAGTGTTCACTTTTGAGATTACAGAGTTAACTCACGAGAGATGTACGAGGTGCATTGAAGTTCTAAGGCCTCCGATTTTTTTTTTTTTTCTAATTAACTACTCACCCGAAATCGATGAAACTGGCGTTACTTCTCGACGTAATCGCCCTGCAGACGTACACATTTTTCACAACGCTGACGCCATGATTCCATGGCGGCGGCGAAGGCTGCTTTAGGAGTCTGTTTTGACCACTGGAAAATCGCTGAGGCAATAGCAGCACGGCTGGTGAATGTGCAGCCACGGAGAGTGTCCTTCATTGTTGGAAAAAGTCAAAAGTCACTAGCAGCCAGGTCAGGTGAGTAGGGAGCATGAGGAATCACTTCAAAGTTATCACGAAGAAACTGTTGCGTAACGTTAGCTCGATGTGCGAGTGCGTTGTCTTGGTGAAACAGCACACGCGCAGCCCTTCCCGGACGTTTTTGTTGCAGTGCAGAAAGGAATTTGTTCTTCAAAACATTTTCGTAGGATGCACCTGTTACCGTAGTGCCCTTTGGAACGCAGTGGGTAAGGATTACGCCCTCGCTGTCCCAGAACATGGACACCATCATTTTTTCAGCACTGGCGGTTACCCGAAATTTTTTTGGTGGCAGTGAGTCTGTGTGCTTCCCTTGAGCTGACTGGTGCTTTGTTTCTGGATTGAAAAATGGCATCCACGTCTCATAATTGTCACAACCGACGAAAAGAAAGTCCCATTCATGCTGTCGTTGCGCGCCAACATTGCTTGGCAACATGCCACACGGGCAGCCATGTGGTCGTCCGTCAGCATTCGTGGCACCCTCCTGGATGACACTTTTCGCATTTTCAGGTCGTCATGCAGGATTGTGTGCGCAGAACCCACAGAAATGCCAACTCTGGAGGCGATATGTTCAACATTCATTCGGCGATCTCCCAAAACAACTCTCTCCATTTTCTCGATCATGACGTCAGACCGGCTTGTGCGAGCCCGAGGTTGTTTCGGTTTGTTGTCACACGATGTTCTGCCTTCATTAAACTGTCGCACCCACGAACGCACGTTCGACACATCCGTAACTCCATCACCACATGTCTCCTTCAACTGTCGATGAATTTCAGTTCGTTTCACACCATGCAAATTCAGAAAACGAATGATTGCACGCTGTTCAAGTAAAGAAAACGTCGCCAGTTTAAGTATTTAAAACAGTTCTCATTCTCGCTGCTGGCAGTAAAATTCCGTCTGCCGTACGGTGCTGCCATCTCTGGGACGTATTGACAATGAACGCGGCCTCATTTTAAATCAACGCGCATGTTTCTATCTCTTTCCAGTCCAGAGAAAAAAATCGGAGGTCTTAGAAATTGAATGCACCTCGTAACAAAAATGAATTTGGGATTTTTGTTCAGGTACAAGGCATTTCTTCTGAATTCACACAAACACACCCTCACAGTCCTACAGCAACTCAATTTAGAGGATCAGAGCTCTGTCACTAATGAGACAGATGCAACAAACGTGAGACGATAAGCTGCAGGGTGAGCGTGACCCTCGGCCTCCCTCGTATCCTGGCGGTGAATGTAGGAGTTGGGCAGGAAGTATGGAATCCCTGGTATATATTTCGATTGTTTACCAATAATTACATCCGCGATAAATAAATAAGTTTAAATTGATGATCCAATACCAAAGCAAACAGCTTATAGAATTTTCCAGTTATCTTGTAGACAGTGCGTTCCTTATTACGAAAACTGAATCCGATATGTCAAAACGGATATCATTTTCGTAATTCAGTAATCACGCCTTAGCTGATAAAAACATTAACAATGTTTGTGACAAAAATGCTGTCGCTGAGAGACTGGAGCTGTAAACCTCCAGCAACAATGACTGATAAGTTCTGTTACAGATTTAAAGCAATTGAGTATGATGTACCCGTATATGTCATCCTATCCCAGTTAACCGTGATGTTAGGTCTACATAGATACAGAATTGTTACCTAAAGTGGCAAACCTGAGTGCAGAATTTCGCACCAATTACATTCCCAAATAACAAACAATCTCTTAAAGGAAATCATACTCACCATTGACTGCAGATATTGTTTATTTTACAACTGAAATTTCGGCCTGAAGGCGATTATCAAGTGGTACTGCAAAATATTTCGTTTGAAGAGTTGACACACCGTATCCGAGGTGTATATATGCCATCGTTTTCAGAATAAATATAGACTAGTGCGAAAGTCTGTACATCGTGAAAGTATGTAACTTACATGTACTGTTACCAACGTTATTAGCTCATTCCGCTGTTACAGATGTTCGACAGTGCTGTATTTTTACGTTGAACGCAATGACATGTACACTACTGGCCATTAAAATTGCTACACCACGAAGATGACGTGTTAAAGACGCGAAATTTAACCGCCAGGAAGAAGATGCTGTGATATGCAAATGATTGGCTTTTCAGAGCATTCACACTAGGTTGGCGCCGGTGGCGATACCTACAACGTACTGACATGAGGAAAGTTTCCAACCGATTTCGCGCGACTGCTACGGTCGCAGGTTCGAATCCAGCCTCGGGCATGGATGTGTGTGATGTCCTTAGGTTAGTTAGGTTTAACTAGTTCTAAGTTCTAGGGGACTGATGACCACAGATGTTAAGTCCCATAGTTCTCAGAGCCATTTTGTGAGCCAACCGATTTCTCATACACAAACAGCAGTTGACCGGCGTTACCTGGTGAAACGTTGTTGTGATGCCTCGTGTAAGGAGGAGAAATGCGTACCATCACGTTTCCGCCTTTGATAAAGGTCGGATTGTAGCTTATCGCGATTGCGGTTTATCATATCGCGACATTGCTGCTCGTGTTACTCGAGATCCAATGACTGTTAGCAGAATATGGAATCGGTGGGCTCACGAGGGTAATACGGAACGCCGTGCTGGATACCAATGGCCTCGTATCACTAGCAGTCGAGATGACAGGCATCTTACCCGCATAGCTGTAACGGATCGTGCAGCCACGTCTCGATCCCTTAGTCAACAGATGAGGACGTTTGCAAGGCAACAACCATCTCCACGAACAGTTCGACGATGTTTGCAGCAGCATGGACTATCAGCTCGGAGACCACGGCTGTGGTTACCCTTGACGTTGCATCACGACAGGAGCGCCTTCGATGGTGTACTCAACGACGAACCTGGGTGCACGAATGGCAAAAAGTCATTTATTCCGATGAATCGAGGTTCTGTTTACAGCATCATGATGGTCGCATCCGTGTTTGGCGACATCGCGGTGAACGCACATTGGAAGTGTGTATTCGTCATCGCCATACTAGCGTATCACCCGGCGTGATGGTATGGGGCGCCGTTGGTTACACGTCTCGGTCACCTCTTGGTCGCATTGACGGCACTGAACACTGGTCGCTACATTTCAGATGTGTTAAGGCCTGTGGCTGTATCCTTCATTCGATCCCTGCGAAACCCTACATTTCAGCAGGATCATTCACGACTGCATGTTGCAGGTCTTGTACGGGCCATTCTGGATACAGAAAATGTTCGACTGCTGCTCTGGCCAGCACACTGGCCAAATCTCTCGCCAATTGAAAACGTCTGGTCACTGGTGGCCGAGCAACTGGCTCGTCACAGTACGCCAGTCACTACTCTTGATGAACTGTGGTATCGTTTTGAAACTGCATCGGCAGCTGTACCTGTACACGCCATCCAACCTCTGTTTGAGTCAATGCTCAGGCGTATCAAGGCCGTTATTACGGCCAGAGGTGGTTGTTCTGGGTACTGATTTCTCAGGATCTATGCACCCAAATTGCGTGAAAATGTAATCACATGTCAGTTCTAGTATAATATATCTGTCCAATGAATACCCGTTTAACATCTGCATTTCTTCTTGGCGTAGCAATTTTAATGGCCAGTAGTGTATATATGTCGGAAGATTTTAGAGTTTGACGTTTAATGAAGCAAAATCGTTTGCAGTACTACTCGGTAATAGCCTTAAGGCCGAAACTGCTCTTGCGAAATGAACAATCTGTAGATTCAATGGCGAATATAACGTCCTTTAAGAAATTCTACACGACTGTTGACGACTACCACAAACCTTAAACATTCACCCCGTTATGCTGTAAAACTATACCAAAGAGATATTAGCTAATTATTACCCTTCCTGTTGCTGTTTTAAAGGCCCTGTGTGCACATGATGCAGTCATTGTTTTTGTCTTTGCCTAATATAAAAAAAAAGATTTGAAATTCGGTTTGGGCATTAAAGCAGTCAGTGAAAAATCGACAGTACAAAATGTGACGTAGCGGAACGTACTCGTATTTACCAAGGCTTCGGCTGAGTTTTCCATAAAGCCGCCAACTTGGAAGGAAGTTGCAAAGCCTGCCGCGCGCCGCGGCCTTGCAAGAAGAGCTCTAGTCAGCCCTTAGCAGTTAACCCCCGCATCGTTTCTTCGCCAAAGTCCTAGGCATGTGTTGCGCGGCATCTCAGAATGAGAAAATTGGTCTAACAATCTGGCCTTAACCATGCACCATACAAAATTGTGTGAACTTCACTTGAAGAAGCTGAAATTCATAATGAGAAGTCTGCAGTTGTTCACCATGGTATTAATATTCTACCCAGTGATTTAAAACACATGCCAAAAAGTAAATTCTGTACAGCCTGCTATGAGAGCGTTGTTTTCCATGGCCTGTGTCAGTTTCCATAAAATCCTTGTAGCTGCTCGATCGCGACATTATGAAACATTAAAATAATTACAAAGCCAAAGTTTCGACCGTCTTAGCCACCATACATCACTGAAAGACCTAAGCTGTAACAAGTCCCCGAGAGTAGACAACACTTCATAAGAACTACTCACAGCCTTGGGAGAGCCAGTCCTGAAAAAACTCTACCATCTGGTGAGCAAAATGTATGAGACAGGCGAAATACCCTCAGACTTCAACAAGAATATAATAATTCCGAACCCAAAGAAAGCAGGTGTCGACAGATGTGAAAATTACCGAACTATCGGTTTAATAAGTCCCGGCTGCAAAATACTAACACGAATTCTTTACAGACGAATGGAAAAACTGGTAGAAGCCGACCTCGGGGAAGATCAGTTCGGATTCCGTAGTAATATTCGAACACGTGACGCAATACTCACCCTACGACTTATCTTAGAAGCTAGATTAAGTAAAGGCAAACCTACGTTTCTAGCATTTGTAAACTTAGAGAAAGCTTTTAACAATGTTGACCCCCCCATGAACCATGGACCTTGCAGTTGGTGGGGAGGCTTGCGTGCCTCAGCGATATAGATAGCCGTACCGTAGGTGCAACAACAACGGAGGGGTATCTGTTGAGAGGCCAGACAAACTTGTGTATCCTGAAGAGGGGTAGCAGCCTTTTCAGTAGTTGCAAGGGCAACAGTCTGGATGATTCACTGACCTGGCCTTGTAACACTAACCAAAACAGCCTTGCTGTGCTGCGAACGGCTGAAAGCAACGGGAAACTGCGGTCGTAATTTTTCCCGATGGCATGCAGCTTTACTGTATGGTTAAATGATGATGGCATCCTCTTGAGTAAAATATTCCGGAGGTAAAATAGTCCCCCAAATGGGGCTCCGGGCGAGGACTACTCAAGAGGATGTCGTTATCAGGAGAAAGAAAACTGGCGTTCTACGGATCGGAGTATGGAATGTCAGATCCCTTAATCGGGCAGGTAGGTTAGAAAATTTAAAGAGGGAAATGGATAGGTTAAAGTTATAGTGGGAATTAGTGAAGTTCGGTGGCTGGAGGAACAACACTTCTGGTCAGGTGACTAGAGGGTTATAAAAACAAAATCAAATTGGGGTAATGCAGGGGTAGGTTTAATAATGAATAGGAAAATAGGAATGCGGGTAAGCTACTACAAACAGTATACTGAACGCATTATTGTGGCCAAGATAGATACGAAGCCCGCGCCTACTACAGTAGTACAAATTTATATGCCAACTAGCTCTGCAGATAACGAAGAAATTGAAGAAATGTATGATGACATAAAAGAAATTATTCAGATAGTGAAAGGTGACGAAAATTTAATTGTCATGGGTGACTGGAATTCGGTAGTAGGATAAGGGAGGGAAGGAAACGTAGTAGGTGAATATGGATTGGGGCTAAGAAATGAAAGAGGAAGCCGCCTGGTAGAATTTTGCACAGAGCAAAACTTCATCATAGCTAACACTTGGTTCAAGAATCATGAAAGAAGGCTGCATACATGGAAGAAGCCTGAAGATACTGACAGGTTTCAGATAGATTATATAATGATAAGACAGAGATTTCGGAACCAGGTTTAAAATTGTAAGACATTTCCAGGGGCCGATGTGGACTCTGACCACAATCTATTGGTTATGACCTGTAGATTAAAACTGAAGAAACTGCTAAAAGGTGGGAATTTAAGGAGGTGGAAACTGGATAAACTGACTAAACCAGAATTTGTGCAGAGTTCAGGGAGAGCATAAGGGAACAATTGACAGGAATGGGGGAAGAGATAAACTAGAAGAAGAATGGGCAGCTTTGAGGGATGTAGTAGTGAAGGCAGCAGAGGATCAAGTAGGTAAAAAGACGAGGGCTAATAGAAATCCTTGGGTAACAGAAGAGATATTGAATTTAATTGATGAAAGAAGAAAATATAAAAATGCAGTAAATGAAGCAGGCAAAAAGGAGTACAGACGTGCCAAAAATGAGATGGACAGGAAGTGCAAAATTGCTAAGTAGGGATGGCCAGAGGACAAATATAAGGAAGTAGAATCTTATCTCACTAGGGGTAAGATAGTTACTACGTACAGGAAAATTAAAGAGATCTTTGGAAATAAGAGGACCACGCATGAACGTAAAGAGCTCAGATGGAAACCCAGTTCTAAGCAAAGAAGGGAAAGCAGAAAGGTGGAAGGACTATATAGATGGTCTTTACAAGGGCGATGTACTTCAGGACAATATTATCGAAATGGAAGAGGATGTAGATGAAGATGAAATGGGAGATACGATACTGCGTGAAGAGTTTGACAGAGCACTGAAAGACCTGAGTCGAAACAAGGCCCCTTGAGTAGACAACATTCCATTAGAACTGCTGCTAGCCTTGGGAGAGCCAGTCCTGACAAGACTCTACCATTTGGTGAGCAAGATGTATGAAACAGGCGATATACCCTCAAACTTCAGGCGGATATAATAATTCCAATCCCAGAGGAAGAAGGTGTTAACAGATGTGAAAATTGCCGAACTATCAGTTTAATAAGTCACAGCTGCTAAATACTAACGCGAATTCTTTACAGACGAATGGAAAAAAACTAGTAGAAGCCGAACTCGGGGAAGATCAGTTTGGATTCCGCGGAAATGTTGGAACACGTGAGGCAATACTGACCCTGCGACTTATCTTAGAAGCTAGATTTAGGAAGGGCAAACATACGTTTCTAGCTTTTGTTAACTTAGAGAAAGCTATTGACAATGTTGACTGGAATACTCTCTTTATAATTCTGAAGGTGGGAGGGGTAAAATATAGGAAGCGAAAGGCTATTAACAATTTGTACAGAAACCAGATGGCAGTTATAAGAGTCGAGGGGCACGAAAGGGAAGCAGTGGTTGGGAAGGGAGTGAGACAGGGTTGTAGTCTCTTCCCGATGCTATTCAATCTGTATATTGAGCAAGCAGTGAAGGAAACAAAAGAAATATTCGGAGTAGGTATTAAAATCCATGGAGAAGAAAGAAAACTTTGAGGTTCGCCGATGACATTGTAATTCGGTCACAGACAGCAAAGGACTTGAAAGAGCAGTTGAACGGAATGGATAGTGTCTTGAAAGGAGGATATAAGACGAACATCAACAAAACAAAACGAGGATAATGGAATGTAGTCGAATTAAGTTGGGTGATGCTGAGGGAATTAGATTTGGAAAAGAGACACTTAATGTACTAAAGGAGATTTGCTATTTGGGGAGCAAAATAACTGATGATGGGCGAAGAAGAGACGATATAAAATGTAGACTGGAAGTGGCAAGAAAAGCGTTTTTGAAGAAGAGTAATTTGTTAACATCGAATATAGATTTAAGTGTCAAGAAGTCGGAAGTGAAACATGGACGATAAATAGTTTGGACAAGAAGAGAATAGAAGTTTCTGAAATGTGGTGCTACAAAAGAATGCTGGAGGTTAGATGGGTAGATCACATAACTAATGAGGAGGTACTGAACAGAATTGCCAGGAGTTGACTAGAAGAAGGGATCGGATGGTCGGACATGTTCTGAGGCATCAAGGGATCACCAATTTAGTATTGGAGGGCAGCGTTCAGGGTAAAAATCGTAGAGGGAGACCTAGAGATGAATACACTAACCCGATTCAGAGGGATGTCGGCTGCAGTACGTACTGGGAAATGAAGCAGCTTGCACAGGATAGAGTATCGTGGAGAGCTTCATCAAACCTGTCTCAGGTCTGAAGGCCACAACAACAGCCACCATACACTCCAATGCGTATAAACTGAAAGCGACCACTGCAAAGAAGGTGGAAACGTGAGTTCTAGCATTTGTTTTTTGCACCTTTGAAACTGTAAATATCTCAGTTGATCAGATTAGTAACTATGGTTTCTCAAATGCTATCTTGTATTTTGCGATACGTGCTAAATTGCCAACATTAAACCTCCGTTGGTGTGGAACTACGAATGGGATAGTACACTGTATCCTAGAGTCCATTGTCACGAACATGCATTGGTCTCATTTTTATTGTGCTGTGCTTAGTTCTATTATCCTGGGCAATTATTTCTGGGAGCACAGCAGTCCACTATTATGAGCCGTAAAGATTAAAACGCATCCACATTTGACATTATATTGTTCTGTTCAGCCGTTCCACGATAGTCACCTTCAGGTGTGTTTTTGTTGAGTAGTAATGTATTCCATACCGCTGTATCACGGTCTTGAAATACCTATCGTAAAGCTCTCCACCGTAATCGGTTTGGAGGTTGTCTGGTCATCGATTCGTCCCTGTCTGCAGCAAATGCTCAAACTCCCCCGCCACACTTCTTCCCGTTTTTGTTAAATCCATGCTTCTCATGTGAGTATTACATCGTATTTAGAGGATCAGCCTGCCATAAATCATGGAAACCTTTAATCATAACATGCATATGAAGGTATTTCTTGTGTGCTGGTTTATGCAGATCTCGAACTAATCTCTCCACATCTCTGTATATGCTCATCTACATCTACATCTATACTCCGCGAGCCACCTTACGGTGTGTGGCGGAGGGTACTTATTGTACCACTATCTGATCCCCCCTTCCCTGTTCCATTCACGAATTGTGCGTGGGAAGAACGACTGCTTGTAAGTCTCCGTATTTGCTCTAATTTCTCGGATCTTTTCGTTGTGATCATTACGCGAGATATATGTGGGCGGTAGTAATATGTTGCCCATCTCTTCCCGGAATGTGCTCTCTCGTAATTTCGATAATAAACCTCTCCGTATTGCGTAACGCCTTTCTTGAAGTGTCCGCCACTGGAGCTTGTTCAGCATCTCCGTAACGCTCTCGCGCTGACTAAATGTCCCCATGACGAATCGCGCTGCTTTTCGCTGGATCATGTCTATCTCTTCTATTAATCCAACCTGGTAAGGGTCCCATACTGATGAGCAATACTCAAGAATCGGACGAACAAGCGTTTTGTAAGCTACTTCTTTCGTCGATGAGTCACATTTTCTTAGAATTCTTCCTATGAATCTCAACCTGGCGCTTGCTTTTCCCACTATTTGTTTTATGTGATCATTCCACTTCAGATCGCTCCGGATAGTAACTCCTAAGTATTTTACGGTCGTTACCGCTTCCAATGATTTACCACCTATGGCATAATCGTACTGGAATGGATTTCTGCCCCTACGTATGCGCATTATATTACATTTATCTACGTTTAGGGAAAGCTGCCAGCTATCGCACCATGCATTAATCCTCTGCAGGTCTTCCTGGAGTACGTACGAGTCTTCTGATGTTGCTACTTTCTTGTAGACAACCGTGTCATCTGCAAATAGCCTCACGGAACTACCGATGTTGTCAACTAAGTCATTTATGTATATTGTAAACAATAAAGGTCCTATCACGCTTCCTTGCGGTACTCCCGAAATTACCTCTACATCTGCAGATTTTGAACCGTTAAGAATGACATGTTGTGTTCTTTCTTCTAGGAAATCCTGAATCCAATCACAAACCTGGTCCGATATTCCGTAAGCTCGTATTTTTTTCACTAAACGTAAGTGCGGAACCGTATCAAATGCCTTCCTGAAGTCCAGGAATACGGCATCAATCTGCTCGCCAGTGTCTACGGCACTGTGAATTTCTTGGGCAAATAGGGCGAGCTGAGTTTCACATGATCTCTGTTTGCGGAATCCATGTTGGTTATGATGAAGGAGATTTGTATTATCTAAGAACGTCATAATACGAGAACACAAAACATGTTCCATTATTCTACAACAGATTGACGTAAGCGAGATAGGCCTATAATTATTCGCATCTGATTTATGACCCTTCTTGAAAATGGGAACGACCTGCGCTTTCTTCCAGTCGCTAGGTACTTTACGTTCTTCCAGCGATCTACGATAAATTGCTGATAGAAAGGGGGCAAGTTCTTTAGCATAATCACTGTAGAATCTTAAGGGTATCTCGTCTGGTCCGGATGCTTTTCCGCTACTAAGTGATAGCAGTTGTTTTTCAATTCCGATATCGTTTATTTCAATATTTTCCATTTTGGCGTCCGTGCGACGGCTGAAGTCAGGGACCGTGTTACGATTTTCCGCAGTGAAACAGTTTCGGAACACTGAATTCAGTATTTCTGCCTTTCTTCGGTCGTCCTCTGTTTCGGTGCCATCGTGGTCAACGAGTGACTGAATAGGAGATTTAGATCCGCTTACCGATTTTACATATGACCAAAACTTTTTAGGGTTCTTGTTTAGATTGTTTGCCAATGTTTTATGTTCGAATTCGTTGAATGCTTCTCTCATTGCTCTCTTTACGCTCTTTTTCGCTTCGTTCAGCTTTTCCTTATCAGCTATGATTCGACTACTCTTAAACCTATGATGAAGCTTTCTTTGTTTCCGTAGTACCTTTCGTACATGATTGTTATACCACGGTGGATCTTTCCCCTCGCTTTGGACCTTAGTCGGTACGAACTTATCTAAGGCGTACTGGACGATGTTTCTGAATTTTTTCCATTTTTGTTCCACATCCTCTTCCTCAGAAATGAACGTTTGATGGTGGTCACTCAGATATTCTGCGATTTGTGCCCTATCACTCTTGTTAAGCAAATATATTTTCCTTCCTTTCTTGGCATTTCTTATTACACTTGTAGTCATTGATGCAACCACTGACTTATGATCACTGATACCCTCTTCTACATTCACGGAGTCGAAAAGTTCCGGTCTATTTGTTGCTATGAGGTCTAAAACGTTAGCTTCACGAGTTGGTTCTCTAACTATCTGCTCGAAGTAATTCTCGGACAAGGCAGTCAGGATAATGTCACAAGAGTCTCTGTCGCTGGCTCCAGTTCTGATTGTGTGACTGTCCCATTCTATACCTGGTAGATTGAAGTCTCCCCCTATTACAATAGTATGATCACGAAACTTCTTCACGACGTTCTGCAGGTTCTCTCTGAGGCGCTCAACTACTACGGTTGCTGATGCAGGTGGTCTATAGAAGCATCCGACTATCATATCTGACCCACCTTTGATACTTAGCTTAACCCAGATTATTTCACATTCGCATTCGCTAATAACTTCACTGGATATTATTGAATTCTTTACTGCTATAAATACTCCTCCACCATTGGCGTTTATCCTATCCTTGCGGTATATATTCCATTCTGTGTCTAGGATTTCGTTACTGTTCACTTCCGGTTTTAACCAACTTTCCGTTCCTAATACTATATGCGCACTATTTCCTTCAATAAGAGATACTAATTCAGGAACCTTGCCCTGGATACTCCTGCAGTTTACCAATATTACGTTAACTTTTCCTGTTTTTGGTCTCTGAGGACGGACGTTCTTTATCAACGATGATAATGTCCTCTCTGGTAAGCCGTCAGGTATTTTATCGTTTCGCCCAAGGGGGGGTCCCTCTAACCTAAAAAACCCCCGTGTGCACGCCACACGTACTCTGCTACCCTAGTAGCTGCTTCCGGTGTGTAGTGCACGCCTGACCTGTCTAGGGGGGCCCTACAGTTCTCCACCCAATAACGGAGGTCGATGAATTTGCAACCATTATAGTCGCAGAGTCGTCTGAGCCTCTGGTTTAGACCCTCCACACGGCTCCAAACCAGAGGACCGCGATCGACTCTGGGCACTATGCTGCAGATATTAAGCTCAGCTTGCACTCCGCGTGCGATGCTGGTTGTCTTCACCAAATCAGCCAGCCGCCGGAAGGAACCAAGGATGGCCTCAGAACCCAAGCGGCAGGCGTCATTCGTTCCAACATGTGCTACTATCTGCAGCCGGTCACACCCAGTGCGTTCAATAGCTGCCGGAAGGGCCTGTCCACATTACGGACGAGACCCCCCGGCAGGCACACCGAGTGCACACTGGCATTCTTCCCCGACCTACCCGCTATTTTCCTGAGGGGCTCCATAACCCGCTCAGAGATTGTTGAATCAGTCTCTTCCAAAATAGCCGTATTACCTGCAGCAGATGATGCCATGAGCAGACGTAGTCGATCGGTTACCTCGATGGGTCGTCATAAAATATATATATATTGGTAATGAGGTTTGCATTACCCTTGACTAATAGATTCGGGTTTATGAAATATGTTTGGCATAGATAAAATACGTCTCTACCTATACTACAACCGAAACAGAAATATTTTCGAATTTATTCTCTGTTTTCCACAGCAACATCGTCAAATATGAACCCAGTGTTTGGCTTTACTTTCCCATGTGGGGGGGGGGGGGGGGATATCACCGCTTTCATTGAATCTCGCGTTTTTAATTCGTTTTTCAACGTTCAGTATCACCAGTAAAAGCTGATACTTGGGCTGAAACAGTGTTTCTAAAAGTATACAAACATATTGAAATTTGACTGCATCTACGTACGTTAATAGCATCATAGAGACATTAGTCGAGCCACAATTAGATGGACCTACAATAACTGCTTGTTTATTGTCAGTATAGAATGTAACATTCTTCTTCTTCATCTTCTTTAGGTCCTGTTTTGCATCTTCACAGGGTCCGTCACCAACAACAAAGGTCTTTTTCTTAAAAGACATCATATTCACCGTTGACTGTATAAAATATTTATTATTACTATTGCTTTAGCCGGCCGTGGTGGCCGTGCGGTTCTAGGCACTGCAGTCCGGAACCGCGAGACTGCTACGGTCGTAGGTTCGAATCCTACCTCGGGCATGGATATGTGTGATGTCCATAGGTTAGTTAGGTTTAAGTAGTTCTAAGTTCTAGGGGACTGATGACCTAAGATATTAAGTCCCATAGCGCTCAGAGCCATTTGAACCATTACGATTGTAATCATGGCCATTTTCAAGTAGCACTGCAATAGTTACATTCTGTTAGAATATAAGACTACCAGACATGGGTACATGTCGTCGTCAAAATGCTGCCTTTGACCCATAGGTTGCCAATAGTTTACTGGAAATTACCAATCTGTGGGGATCGTTTTGGGTGTTATGCTGGATGACTGAAACAGGTGAAGAAGTTGCTGGTTCTTCTACACCGAGGAATTGCATAAAAACTCTGAACCGGATGTGTCTCTCATAGAGAAAGTCACAAGACGTTGGGGAAATAGAGCGCTGGTCAAATGGATTGATGCTAACGATCTGCTATATAATGGGGTACCCAGTCCACAAATGCAGCAATAGCATGAAATTCATGGTAGGAGACGCTTTAGAGGAGATGGTGGTATTTTAGACGAACTGCTAGTGGAATTACACATTCCGGGATATAACTGTGGACCTGAAACAGAGCTTCAAAAATGGAAGCTAAGACGAAATGGCTGCATGAGAACTGTGAAGAGTACCTTGTCAGAGATAAACTACTTCAGACACCTTAAGCAAATACGCTGATTAACCTTATGTTTAATCATCTGGGAGGCGAGAAGGCGGGTCATGTGTTTGATCCGAGTTTAGTGAAAATTAGAGTAGCATGTTTACACGCATCTCACGCTCACCATAAAAATTTGAGAAATGGAAGGGGTCGACGACAATATGCTTGTCCTGCTTATCTGACTTGCTTTTCTTCTCCTCGCCATAAACATGAACTGATATTCCGGTATGTCCTGGATTTTGAAAGGGAATTCGATACCATCAAAGTTGTAATACCCACGAATATTATCACCTACATAATATGTACTAGGACGATCAGTCTGATCCCTACTATCGTAATTCTCTTTCAAGCCAGGACTGACTGTGAAAAACAAGATTCTTTTTGCTTTCGACATTAATGCATGCCAGTTTATTAGCAATATACTTAGGGAGTCTGACATAGCTAGACGCTTCATTTACCCGATCATAGACATGTCTATGAATGTCCAGGTGTAGTATTCAGCTGAGTGCTTTAGCTGAACTTCTCACTTGCACCTCGGAAAACCAGCCCAGTATAATACTCAAGGTAGATTTACGAAACCACTCGGTGATTAACGTGCCATTATCCCCCCCCCCACAAAGATAATGAAGACTTGTCTCTTCAGTACCAGAAGCAGTAGTTGCGATAGTTGGACGCATAACACAGCACTGCATTTAACGGCCGGATACCGCGCATCATTGACTACTTGGGGAGCTTCGTTTCCACGACAGGGTGGCATGCCCTTAGAAACCCAACAGGGTCACGCGACTGTCATGCCGGATTCTCGAATGTTGCGAACGAGATTCACTCCTCAAAGGCGTCTGCAATCACCGGTTACTTTAACTGCGCTATGGTGTCTCTGACCTGATGTTCTTCACTAAAACGGCGGGAGAGGGAACTGCCGCTAGCAACAGGATCTTCTCTATTACTAATACTGCTACTACGGTTACGATACAGTGTTCATTTGAGAAATGGGCGAGCACTGTGACTCGTATGGCTTTATTTAAGACTATAGTGGTGGCTTTAGGGTCGTTTCCAAAGGATACTATTTGCCAGTTAACACTGGCGAAAGCTATGTTCCCCGCAAGAGAGTATGGCTCCTGTAGACAGAGTACGTCAAGACTCATCTCCTCCACCACCCTTCGTAGCTCCTGCATGACTAATCGACTATTATGTGCGTTAAGTTGTCCTATTTCTATCTTAATTGTCATGGAAAATACGTGTGTACGTATTGTTCTGGAAAGGTCTTCCCCCAGTCAAAAGCTATCCTTCCATTGGCTAGGACAGCCTGCTTGTAAATTTCGTCTAGATCGAATTTCTCGTTCCTTCTTAGGAAAACCTTTTGAACAAGGTCACGCAGGGCGCCGAAGTCAGTGGGGAGATTCATGGTCTTTAACTGTATTCTATCGACAGCCTCCATGGCCGAGAAGGTGACTTTACGTCCGTACTGGTGTCCCACCCGCACTATATGCCTTAAAGCTGTGGTCAGGACAGCCGGCTCCTCCAGACGCGAAAGTTGCAGAACGTGTTCTAGATTGGGGTAGATCCTGATGGGATCCACCTCTAGACATTTAACTAGCGGTTGGTCGCAGGTAGGGGTAACTATTGTACTACTAATCGTGTTGACTTGAACTGATCCTTCGGATGTGGAGCTACTTCTAATTTGGCCCGCTATCGCAGGACGCCTGACTATGGGTGCCCGATCTTCTGGCGGTCTCGAGTTGCGAGGGGAGGGGAGAGCGGTAGCTTCCCGTTCAGACAGATCCGTCTGGACGGACACATCTACCATACTTGTTCGTTCTGTTTTACTTCCTTCTACGAAGGTTAAGAATTGCCTGAATTTAGCAGCCCTCTTCCCCGGAGACTTCCTTTTTGGCATCCTGCTCACAGCTACAATTTCAGCCATAATCGATTCTTGAAATTAGTCTTTGCTCCAACATCCTATAAGTTGGGCAATTCCTACCTGAGGCATTGCAGGTCTTCTTGCCTCTCTTTGTACATGGAATGCAGATTCCTGATTTTGTGCAATTTTTTCTTATGTGATCTTCCGCTCCACATCTGGAGCAAGCCGGCTTCCTGTCACAGTACTTGTGGATGTGATCTAGATCTCCACAATTGTGGCAGCGAGGCACCACCAAGTAGTCCCTAACGTTGATAGCATGAAACCCAACGTATTTCCTTCCCATAGATGTAAGCGTTTTCCACATAGATCCTGTTACTTCTGCTACGTGATGTACTGTCTGCCTGTCTCTTGGTCCTGTCTTAAATTTTTATTTGAAGTCATTTCTAAATTGTTCATCAGTCATGTCATCGAAATTTTGATTCCTAATCGTGTTGCACAATTCATTATTGTCCATCGTAACCGGCACATCGTACATGATTACGAGTGGATTCCTTTTCTTTGGGGGTTCGCACCTGACCGCCTTGCACAAATTTTGATTATTTAGTATCTTGTTTCTATCATCTTCGGTCGCTACGTCCACAATCACTACATTTTTTGTTGCCTTTACTTTGTTTACTTTTATTTTATCCTTAACTGGGTTAACTATAGTCGTGAAAATTTCTTGAACCTTTTTGGTATCTTGGCCGGGCAGGGATCTTAAAAAGACCGCCGTGTCCGGCTTTTGTGCCACTTTTGCTATCGTCTCTCTAGTTGTTTGGGACTTGGGGGCAGCCTGAGTCACTACACCTGCCCATGTCCTAGCTGGTTGTCTTCTAAGGGTAAAATTTTCTCGTTGCAGTTCCACCACTCGCCGCTCAAGCCTTGCATGAGCAATGGCCCAGGAGGCAAGTTCGTTCTGTATGGCCAAGATGGTGGTTTGACTAATCTTTCCGTTCTTGACGTTGGACTCCAACAGCTGTGTGATTCTGTTGTGTCTCTCGGTCACACTCTCGTCAATATCCTCCGTTTGCCCCTATGGGTCGGGAGCAGAAAGCATCGAAGCTCTCGCAGAAACACACGATTCGCTTGTCTCAGGTTCAGCCATGATTGACAAGCGAGAAAAAAGTGGTTGGAAACCCGTCTCTTACCCCGGACCGGCTCCTCTGGCATGGGGGGGGGGGGGGGAGACTAGGATGCAGCTCGCCCACCAACCTCGTCCCTAGGTCCAGGGCATCCCTAAGCCGCCGAGTTCAGTACACCGTTGCCAGTGTCCTGGTCTCCTTCAGTGGCCTCGTCACCGTCGATTTCTCCCAGTGTTCATCGGCAAGTGCACCCCGCACTCCGGAGAAGCGGATGCACTTCTCGTCCTTCGCCGTCTACTAGCCCGAGCTCCCACCTACAGGCCAGGGGACCCGCTCCTACTCAGGTGGCGGGCCGGTCGCCCAGTCGTTCGACGGTGTGGACCCAGCTAACCTGGCCCAGGCGATGTCACCACCCCCTGGGTTTGGCAGAACACGCCCCGGTTACCCCGGGCGCGGCGAAGCGCACTTGCCGACTCGCGCCGAGGTCCCACGCCGACAAACGAGGTCGCCAGCATGCAGAGCACCAGGTGGTCTTGTGCCCTGCGAATTAAGGGAGGGACAGGTGGTGTGTCCCTCAGACACAGCTCCCCCTGTGCCACGCACCCTTCGCTTTCGCCTTGGGTTGGGGGCGTTTAACGTCCTACCTTGACGGGAGTTTAACGTCCTTCCTTGACAACGACAACCCTCACCGTTCCACAGCCCGGAGGTGTTATGAGAGTGATGATGCAATAATAAATGATGGTATGGCCCGGGTCTTATGTTGTGGAGTTTGACATCATCGAGACGGTGGGGCACTCAAACCCGAGTTACGTTCCCCGGAGGGTCTCCACACGTACCGGCGATCATGGCCGACCTCGTCTCACCCACCGCTTTTGATAATTCACGGTGGGCCAGTGCGATTCAGTGAGGATTGCACCCAGTTAAATGCTAGCCTTTTAACGTCATGCATAGACGGCCCTTCCCGTGTTAGCTTCACCCCATATGTATTCGCAAGAGATTACATTTGTCTATGTTAAGAGTCAGTTTTCACTCCCTGCACCAAGTGCCTATTCACTGCAGATCTTCCTGCATTTCGCTGCAATTTTCTAATGCTGCACTTCTCTGTATACTGCAGCATCATCCGCAAAAAGCCGCATGGAAATTCCGACATTATCTACAAATAACAAGAAAACATTAAGGACATTGCTCAAGATTTAAAAAAAATGCTGTAAACAAGTAATAACACTTCATCAAAATAATTATTATATGATGTAACGAGGATGGTTGCATTGCAGTCACCTTTTACACTATGTCCAAAGAGTGAACAGTTCACTTGGGTTTTCTAGTAGCTCTACCTTCAGCTTCCTCTGCAGCAACTACCATCTCATATACACAGTCTGATATTTCACCCAAGTCTTGCTAACTTTCGCTACCCACACAATAAGGTATTGGACATAATTATCTCTTGAATATGTTAGAGACATACGCACAGAGAATCGTGCTGAAAAGTCGTTTTTGTTAACTCACTGAAATATAAAGATAAAATCGTATTCTCTATTTCACTGAAGTTACTTATGTCAGAAATAGACTGAATTTGAAAATCATACTCTGTTACTTACAACACAGAATCTATTCTTCTTGGCTCTCAACCTCGACACACACCCCTCTCTCTCCTTCCTTACGCATAGAATCGCCTATAAAATCGAAGAATATATCTCAGGCAAATGAATGCATTACGATACGAAAAATAAACGTAGATACATTCCCCAGCCCTAGTCACTACAGCCACATTACGTGAAAGAAACGATATTTCCTCTTTAAAACAATAATAAAGAATAAATGCACTTACATTCCAGCTGTGCCTAATAGGTTAATATTGCTGGAGAATATTGCAACAATAGTCAATTTGCCTCCAGATGCTGATCTAGATCAACCGCCATCTCAGGGATGAAGGCTACAAAGGTAAGAAAACAAGGAACACCAGGCATGGAATAAAAATTTGTCACACTATGAAATTACTCAAACGAGACTTTCAAAGGCTTGGTAGCATGGAGGTTTACCTCTAACGACTACGACCTAAACAAGTGCTGCTATAGGCACCAAAATTAAGTGCCATACATAGGTACATTGAATGATTTGGACAATTAACTATCATAGTATACTGTCCTGACGAAGTCGCTTGCCGCTACCGCCGCTGATGGAGTAGCTACTTCAACGTTTCGTCTTGTAATATAAATGAATATCATACACAAGCGAACAGAGGAAAACTTGGAATGCTGATAAGCACACAACCAACCATACAGATGGACTGTCGAAGGAAGAAAGAGAGTACGACGAGGGTTTGTATAGGCTTTACTCCGTCCACCTGTCATTTTAGCCAGGGAGCCGATAGGAGTGCGACATTCTATCCCACCTGCAGATGAATGCTGTTCTGAGCACGCAGGAACAGCTGGTTCTGGTCTGGCTGGCCACGGTTTTCGCACCCTCATGGATCCAGCCAGGAAAAGCCATTTCACATCACTCTACGAGCGGCGACCACTGATGGACGCGACGCCGTTTTGGCTCCCTAGTTAGGACCGTGCCTCGTGTGGCTAATGCTGTCATAGTGTATTTAACAATTTTTTATGTGATGTAGGATTGTCTTCAGAGTTTCCACGTGGTGTATTTGTGCGCATTTATCTTACTGATGTATTTTTTCCTACCATAATTTTCCTTAATATGTTTCCATTCCACGTGAACATGCGAAGACTGTCCAGTGTTCTGTGTGCGAATGTAATTGAAACAAATTGTTAAAAGCAACAGTTGCAAATGTAATTGCTTTATGCACGCAAATACACCAGAATAATGGAGGAAAGGGAGGTTTCACAAGTGAGCCGCAATCTTATTAGCGTCTGTGTTCAAGTCTGGAGGTGATAGTATTCCTCGGAATAAAACATGTAACTGTCTAAATATTCTCATGTCATCTGCAAAGCTGTCTCTCTCTTGTGCAATGATACATTTAGTTCCTGTGATATTTTCATGTTATGTACGTGATAATATTCCGCGCACTGCTTAGACACCAGATGTAATAACTCCCTAAGCAGTTCATGTTCAATGACAAATCTCCTATTCACAGGAGATGGGAAGGCAGAAAGTATTTGCAAAGTGGCAGGAAGTATGCGACCTGTCCTGTAGCTACCGTGTGGCATGCCCTGAGCAACTTCATGTGGCATCCGTCCTAGCAGAACGTGCACACAAGCGAATGTCTTGCCTCTTGCTCTTCAGAAGACTGACTCGACTTTTATAGAATGATCTGCAGCTACAGCACATGTTTTTATCAGTATGAGTTGAGAAGTGTAATTTAGCCCCATCCTGCTGTACTATCATTATCTGATGAAGCATATTCATCTTCACCATATCACTGCTATCAACACAGCCCTTTGATGCATAGCTGCAACTAATATACTCATTAAACTCCTTCTCCAGCACGGGCACCACATCCATTGTACGCAGTAAACAATTACTTCCGTCCTCCCAGTCCAGCAGCTAGACACAGACTGAGTACTTTCCCCACAAATTTCGAGACAGGATAGGGGATTGGAGAGGGGGTGGGGAGAGGGCAGAGGGGAGTAGGGTTATGATTGTGGAGGGAGCCCAGTTGATCAGTTTTCCCGCCAAAATTTGAACTTTTTACCCTGATGTCAGTGCGAAGTTACCACATCTATAGCCGCCATCTTGAAAAAATTTGGCGGCAACGAAGAGTGGGACCGCGCAAGCTTTGTCCCACTACTCAGCTATGCATAACGATATCACAGGCAGGAGATGAAGAGGTAAGGAAAGTATATGAGGACACTGAATGGGTAGTTCAGTAAGTAAAGAAAATCTAATCGTTATGGGGGATTAGAATGCGGTTGTATTGAAGAAAATAGAAGAAATGCTGTGGGAGAATATGGGCTTGGTAGTAGGTACGAGAGAGGAGAAAGGTTAATTAAGATCTGAAATAATTATTAGTTACCAAAAGGTAACACTCATAACAGGAGTAGATACACTTTGAAATGGCTGGGAGATACAGCAAGATTTCAGTGAGATTACGTCACGGTCAGGCAGAGATTCCAAAGTCAGATACTAGATGGTAAGGCTTACACAGAAACAGATATAGGCTCAGATCAGAATTTAATAATGACGAAGGGTAGACTGAAGTTAGAAAGGCTTGCCAGGAAGCATCAGTCCGAAAACAAATGTGATATGGAAGTACTAAGTAATTAAGAGACACACTTGAAATTATCTAATGCTGTACATACTGCGATAAGGAATAGCTCAGTTCAATAGAAAAGGAATGGATAGCTCGAAAAAGGACAATCACTGACGCTGGAAGGAAAAGCGTAGTTAAAGGAAGCAATGGGTAATGCATGAAATACTTCAGTAGATCGACGAAAAATGGAAGGCAAAGAAGTTCACGGAACTCCAAGAATGCAGAAATACAAGTTACTTACGAACTAAATAAACGTCAAGCACAGAGAAGCTAAGTAAGGCAAAATGGCTGCAAAAGAAATGTGAAGAAACCGAAAAAGAAGTGATTGTCGGAAGAACGGATGCTGCAAATATGAAAATCAAAACAACCTTCGGAGAAATTAAAAGCAAGGGCGGTAAAATTAAAAGTTGATTGGGAAATGTACTATTTAATGCAGAGGAGAGGGTGGATACGTGGAAAGAGTACATTGAAGGTCTCTACGAGGGGAAGGTCTTTTCTGATGGAACAAGAAATAGAAGAGATAGAGAATTCAGTGCTAGGATCTGAATTTAAATGTGCTTTGGAAGCCTTAGGATCAAATAAGGCAGAAGGGATGGATAACGTTCCATCAGAATTTATAATCCATTTACTAGAATACAGAAGAATGGAAAATATAATTGAGGATGTGTTAGATGAAAATCTGTCTGGTTGTAGGAAAGGCAAAGAGATAAGAGAGGCAGTTCTGACGTTGCGGTTGATAATGGAAGCGACACTGAAGAAAAATCGAAATACGTTCATAGGACTGGTCGACCTGGAAAAAGTGTTCAAAACTGTAAAATGGTGCAAAATTTTCGAAATTGTGAGAAAAAAATGGGTACAGGAACCAAGAGGGAATAATAAGAGTGGCAGACCAAGACCGATGAGCTCGGAATAAAAACGGTGTAAGGTAGGGCTGTATTCTTTCGTCCCTACTGTTCAATCTGTACATCGAAGAAGCAATGAGAGAAATAAAAGAAAGCTTCAAAAGTGGGATAAAGCTTCAAGGTGAAAGAAAATAAATAATAAGATTCGCTGATGACATTACTATCCTCACTAAAAGTGAAGAAGTATTGCAGATTGTGTTGAATGGAATGAACAGACCATTGAGTGCATCATGTCTATTGAGAATTAATCGAAGGAAAACCAAAGAAATGAGAAACAGCAATAATGAGAACAGCGAGAAACCTTACATTAGTATCGGAGATCACGTTGTAGATGAATGTAAGGAATACTGTTACCTAGACAGCAACATGACTCGTGACAGACACTAAATTAGACTAGCATAGTCAAAAAGGGCATTACTGGCCAAAAGAAGTATGCTAGTAGCAAACACTTGAGGAAAAAATTCCTGAGAATGTTCGTCTGCAGTACAGCATTGTATGGTTTTGAAACATAGACTATGGGAAAATAGGAACAGAAACCATTCGGAGGCTTTGAGATGCGATGTTACAGAAGAATGTTTAAGATTATATCGACTTATGAAGTAAGGAATGAGGAGGTTCTCCGCGGAATCGGCGAGGAAAGGAACGTATGGAAAACACAAGAAGAAGAGACAGGATCATAGGACATCTGTTAAGGCATCAGTGGAATACTTCCTTGGCACTTTAGGGAGCTGTAGATGTTAAAAACCACAGAGGAAGATAGAGACTAGAATACATACAACTACTAATTCACCACATACGTTACAACGCCTCCTCTGAGATGAAAAGTTTGACACATCTGAGGAATTCGTGCGGGCCGCATCAAACGAGTCGGAAGACTGATGCCATAACCCTTTGCCTTCACAACCGTTTCACGACATATACGTGGAAATAAGAAATGCAGGACTAGATTACTCATCTAGAAACAAAGGTTCTCTGAATTTCAACAGTATGTAATCATCGTGAACCACAGAGCCTGCCTTGCTGCTTCCGGAATTTTACCGGCTGGGCATCTTAGGGACGCTGTCGTTCGTACTAAAAGAACCTGTGACGAGACACGCCTAATGTTTCTGGAACTTTCCTGTTCCTCTTTCTGTCCTGTTTGCTGTGTACTCCAGATTGAAAGTACCTGTCGAACGATAATTGAGTATCCCACCTCCATGGGAGTGAACTACACTCTTCTGTCCTCTACTGAGTCTTGGTTAGGTACCTAATTCTCCCATTATTACTTTGGCACAGTTGGTCTACTTTACATCGCTCCTACGTGTCATCTCCGATACTTAAAGGATGGTATAGCTTCGAGTGACGGTTCGATAAACGTATAATGAAACTTTAATATGGCTTTCAGCCTATTTATGTGCAATGTGAACGCTTTGATTAAGCTGAGTGCCAACTGTTGACGCCTACTCGAAATCTCGATCCCCTGCATGTTTTCCTGTCCATCATTACAGCCGGCCGGTGTGACCGAGAGGTTCTAGGCGCTTCAGTCCGGAACCGCGCTGCTGCTACGGTCGCAGTTTCGAATCCTGCCTCGGACATGGATGTGTGTGTGAAGTTATTAGCTTAATTAGTTTTGAGTAGTTCTAAGTCTAGGAGACTGATGACCTCATATATTACGTCCCATAGTGCTCAGAGCCATTATTACAGAAACGGTATGTTTAGTGACGTTAATTTATGTTCAGAACTCAGCAGATTTACTGAAGCAGCACATAAAAGGGAATTGCCTTGGCGAAGAATTTCGGAAACAGGACATCTTTTGAATATCCAAAACTTCTTCCTTCCCCATGTGTCGTATACTGACTGAGGACATTTGGATCAATGTTCACGAATGATAGGCTGGTACAACACCATAAACTTACATTGAAATACCAAATAACATAGTATTTATGCTGCACATTTTGGTCTTTATTGAATGAATAAGTTGATAAGACATTATAATATCTCTGTAAAATTGAATGACTAATGAAATCCAACTCAAATGTGTTATTACATATTTATTGCGTTAAGACTCGTTTCGTTCATAGAACATCTCCAGGTTGTCAAGTTGTGCTAATAGCATGACACGAGAGATCTCGCTGTTGTAGGTAATGGTAAAGACCAAACCCAAAACCACTGATCGTAAACATTCTGCCGACCTCTTGTCTGACAGTTGCCTGGTCGGTTTACTGTATATCTGCTCGACATACTGCCGCCAGGGGTCGGCAGAATCCTTATGATTAAGCTATGGTCTTTAACAATTCATGCCAACCTAAGATGTTCAACGAACGAAACCAGTCGTAAGACAACGAAAGTGTGGTAGTACAGCTCAGTTGGTTTTCATTAATTATTAACTTCAGCGTCAGCTCTGGTGTTCAACAGGATAAAGATTATTCTCCGTAAATAATGTAAACACTTGTATAGAAACGTCGCACTACCTCAAACGCGAAGTAGAAAGATCTGAGATATTTAGCTAGTCACTGAAAGTGTTATCGGAAAGCCCGCCAGGTTAACCGAGAGCGCTAATGCGCCGGTTCTTGGACTCGGGGAGGCACGCTGCCTCCGGATCGAATCCGCCCGGCGGATTAACGCCTAGTGCCAGTGTGCCGGCCAGCCTGGATGTGCTCTTTAGGCGGTTTTCTACATCCCCCTAGGTAAATGCCGGGCTGGTCCCCACCTACCGCCTCATTTACACGACTCGCAGACATTTGAAACACGTTCGCACTATTTCGTGATTACACTAGACGCAGACAGCTGGGGTACACTGATTCCGTCCTGGGGGGAGGGAGGTAGTTCAGGGTGGCGGCAGGAAGGGCAGCCGGCCACCCCTTCAAACTAACAATAACAGATCCGACAAAGGCGCAAGCGAAAGCAAGATTGCAAGTATATCGGAAAGACGGAATTAGGGTTCACTCTAGTTGACAGAAATATTGACTCTATTGATGTCTAAACTGAGCGTGACAGCGAATTTATCTGGTCGCGTACTAAAGAGTCTAAGCGAAACCAAGTTAATCAGTGGATGTTTCCGCCTGCCACCCAATTCCTCTGTGACACTTCTACAGTCATTCAAAGGAAACCTACGATCAGTCGCGCGTAAATAACCATATCGTTGAATACTACTGGGAGCCGACTTTAACCTATCGTTATATACTACGTTTTCCGAAAACTATCTTGAGTGCCTGATTCAGCAATCCAGACGTAGTGTAAATTACTTAGACGTTGTAGCTGCAACATATCGGACCTTATTGATGGCGTCAGAATAGAGACGGAATTAATGATCACGATATCACCATAGCAACTACGCATTTGATAGGTAATAAATCTGGTAGAAAACAGAGCGTCCTAATGACGGCGCGCAAAGGTTATTAGAGATTCGTGAGACTTTGAGAAGATTTTTGCGCACATCATACACCATCTACCACCACCATACGTTAGCGGCGGATCTGGCCGAGAATCCGAGACAATTTAGCGGGTCAAAAGCTTTGATCCAGTCATTTAGTGAACAGCCTCGTGTGGCCGTGGAAGATAGCAAAACGAAAGCCGAAATTTTAATTTCCATGTTTAAGAAATCGTTGAGGCTTGAGAATCGTACAAACATAATGTTGATTGACCATCGCACACAGCCCCACATGATGGACATACTAATAAGCATTCCGGGCGTAGAGAAACAACCGGAAGAGTTGAGCCGTCCGTTGTGACCGAGCGGTACTAGGCGCCTCAGTCCGGAACCGCGTGACTGCTACGGTCGCAGGTTCGAATCCTGCCTCGGGCATGGATGTGTGTGATGTCCTTAGGTTAGTTAGGTTTAAGTAGTTCTACGTTCTAGGGGACTGATGACCTCAGATGTTAAGTGCCACAGTGCTTAGAGCCATTTGAACCATTTTTTAATACAGTTGAAAACAAAAAGATCACGAGGTCTGGATAGAGTAATAATTTGGTTTCACAGAGAGTATTCTGCGGCATTGGCCCCTACTTAGCATGCATTTATCGCGAATCTTTTGCCCAATGCGAAGTGCAACGAGACTGGAAAAAAGTGCAGTTGACTGATGTGTATAAACACAATACAAGAATGTTCCTGTATAATTACAGACCAATATCCATAGCGCTGGCTTGTTGTACAGTTGCAGAACATACTCTGAGACCATATGTAACAAATTTCCTAGAGGCCGATAGCTCATGTCTACGAATCAGCACGGTTTTAGAAACCATCGTTCTTGCCAAGCTCACCTTACCCTTTTTGTGGTGTCACCGCCAGACACCACACTCGCTAGGTGGTAGCCTTTAAATCGGCTAGTATACGTCGGACCCGCGTGTCGCCACTATCAGTGATTGCAGACCGAGCGCCGCCACACGGCAGGTCTAGAGAGACTTCCTAGCACTCGCCCAGTTGTACAGCCGATTTTGCTAGCGATGGTTCACTGACAAATTACGCTCTCGTTTGCCGAGACGATAGTTAGCATAGCCTTCAGCTACGTCAATTGCTACGACCTAGCAAGGCGCCATTATCATTTGCTATTCATCTTGTGATGCATGTACCGTCAGACCGATGTTCACCAGTTATGGATTAAAGTTAAGTATTCCAGAAGCTCCGTACTTTTTTTACTAGACTCAACTCCTTTAACTGTTCCAGACCTCGCGCCAGCCTGCGTGAGCTTAAACGCGTGACTTTCGGCTTCCTCTCATAGTGGCTTGGCTGTCTTGCCAAGTCACAACACTTAACTGACATAATACAGAGTGAGTCACTAACTGTCGCCACCAAGAGCAACTCAGAAAGTATGATAGGAGCTGAGAAGTCTGTAAGACGAAAGTTGCATGGCACAACAGGGGCCATAATATGAGGTTCGTTTTCTGTTGCTAGGTGGGGTCTCTTCAGAGATATGAAGGTCAACTTCGCTTTTTAAATGGGATGCTGTAGTTTGGTACTTATTTTCTGATAGTGGCTATTGAGACGAATCGAATGATGTGTAAAAGTAACGTCTTTGAAGGTCAACGAAGGACATCGGCACTTACGAAGCACATGCTCTAACAATTTTCTCTCGCATATCTTCAGGTGTAGTTGGAACGTATTTATAAACAATGTCTTTTACGAATCCCCACA
Source organism: Schistocerca cancellata (assembly GCF_023864275.1). Lineage (NCBI taxonomy): Eukaryota > Metazoa > Arthropoda > Insecta > Orthoptera > Acrididae > Schistocerca > Schistocerca cancellata. The sequence goes on along the minus strand of NC_064628.1, from coordinate 728,317,174 downwards.
CGAAAAATTCCAGAGTTGTCAAGTCTGGAGAACGAGCCGGCCACGACATATCTCCTCCGCGTCCAATCCGACGATTTGGGAATTGTCTCTGAAACTCATTTCTAGCCATCAGCGAAAAATTTGTCGGACACCTATTGTGTCGACACCACATTCTGTTTCTTGTTTCTTAAGTTACTTCTTCCAATAAAAGACCTAATGTTTCTTGCAGGAATGTGGTGTAGTTCCTACCATTAAGATTTCATTGGATGAAATAGGGTCTACAATTCTGTCCTCCAAAGTCTCACAACATACATTCACCGACCACTGTTTTAGGTGTGCAATTTGCCGCAGTCAACATGGATTTTCAGTCGCCCAGTAATGCATGATATACAAATTAACGTTTCCATGGTCCGTGAATGTAGCCTCGTCAGTAAATAAAATCAAATAAATGCGCCATCACTCTGAATCTGAAGTTGAGCCCATCGGCAGAATTCAATGCGACCAGTACAATCCGTACCAGCTAATTCTTGGTGGAGACTGATACGGTAAGGCTGATATTAATGGCGATGCAGAACACGAACAACACTACTCTGGCTCATGACAGATTCCCTTGCGATTTGACGCGAACTAACGCAAGGATCTCGAACCACAGTGGCAGGAGCACCAATTTCCGTTTCCTCGTTGGTAACTTTCCTTTGCCAGATATGTTTCCGACGCGTTAACGATCCAGTTGTTCTCAATTTATCACACACATATTTAAATGTACGACGTGTAGGGTGCGTAAGTTGAAGATATCTTTCAGAGTATGTGTCTAGCTCTCACCGAATTTCGTTGGCATTCTCCGTAAATGAGAAGCATATTGACTTGTTCTTCGAAGGAATAAATCATTCACATTCATTATTTTAAACATAGCTGCGTAACAGCAACGGTTCCACGTAATTAGATTAAAAACAGCCGACCAGTTGCAAAGGATAAAGTAATCTTTACCTAGGTTTCGATAGGTTTAAACCTATCTTCTTCAGAAGTCGGCCTGAGGAAAATGAACATCGTGATTTATATGAAAGGTATACACATAAGTCAAGTTTTTTTTCCTTTATTGTAATTTTAAACACCTATACAGGTGGGCTGGCAGCAGCATAGTACGCTGCTCTTCAGCCTTAAGTGGAACAATAAACATGACAGAGAGGTGATATATACAATACAAAAAAACGGCGGGCAAAAAATGGAGATACAAAAAAAAACAAGAAACAAGAAGCCGTTCACGGTGGACGAAAAAAACACTAACACTTGGAGACACGGCGCACAAAACACGGAGAACGGCGATGGCACATGTGAACAGTTGAGTTGGAACTGCACGAAACACAAAACGATGCACACACACTAAACACTGATGGCGATGATCTCCGGCGCGCGAATGTTCACTGAGCGTGTACGAGTCCAGGGACCTGCCAAGAGAGGAGGTGGAGGAGGAGGAAGGGGAAATGGGAGAGGGGAGAGCAGAGATACCATGGGCAAAGGAGAGAGGGGGAGGGAGGAAGGGGGAGGGGAAGCCCGGGGGAGAGGGTAGGAGGAAGGGGGGAAAGGAAAGAGAAGGGAAGGGAAAGGGGGGGAGGGAGGGTGCCTAAAGGAAAGGACACAGGAGTTGGGGGGGAGGATCAAAGTTGATAGGAGGGGTAGATGCAGGGGAGGAGGACATCATCAGGGAGGGGGAGCTGGCGGAAGCCACCTTGGGAGAGGGTAAGGAGGGTTGAGAGATGGAGACCGGGTGGGACATGGGAATACAGGCGCGGCAGCGGGCGTGGGTGGGTGAGGATCGGGGAGACGAGCGGGTGAGGAGGGTCGAGTTTACGGGAGGTGTACAGGATCCGTATCCTTTCAAGGAAAAGGAGGAGGTGGGGGAAGGGGATGAGATCATACAGGATCCGCGTGGGGGAGGGGAGACAGATGCGATAGGCGAGGTGGAGAGCATGGCGTTCAAGGATTTGGAGGGATTTATAAAAGGGAGGGGGGGGCGGAGATCCAAGCCGTATGGGCATAACAAAGGATAGGGCGGATGAGGGATTTATAGGTGTGGAGGATGGTGGAGGGGTTCAGACCCCACATACGGCTGGAGAGGAGCTTGAGGAGACTGAGTCGGGAGTGTGCCTTGGCTTGGATTGTCCGGAGATGGGGAGTCCAGGAGAGGCGACGGTTGAGGGTGACGCCAAGGTACTTAAGGGTGGGAGAGAGGGCGATAGGACGGCCATAGATGGTGATGTAGAAATCAAGGAGGCGGAAGGAAGGGGTGGTTTTGCCTACAATGATCGCCTGGGTTTTAGAGGGATTGACCTTGAGCAACCACTGGTTGCACCAAGCGGTGAACTGGTCAAGATGGGATTGGAGAAGGTTTTGGGAGCGCTGCAGGGTGGGGGCAAGGGCAAGGAAGGCGGTGTCATCGGCAAACTGGAGAAGGTGGATGGGTGGGGACGGTTGCAGCATGTCCGCCGTGTACAAAGGGTATAGAAAGGGGGAGAGGATGGAGCCTTGGGGCACACCGGCAGAGGGGAAAAAGGTGTAGGAATTTGTGTTATGGATGGTGACATAGGAAGGACTGCAGGAGAGAAAGGAGCCGATCAGACGGACGTAGTTAATGGGAAGGGCGAAGGTTTGGAGCTTGAAGAGGAGGCCGGAATGCCATACGCGGTCATAGGCACGTTCAAGGTCAAGGGAGAGGAAGATTGCGGAGCGACGGGAATTAAGCTGTTTGGAAAGGAGATGAGTGAGGTGAAGGAGAAGGTCGTCGGAAGAGAAGGACGGCTGAAAGCCACACTGGGTAACGGGAAGGAGGCGGTGCCGGCGGAGATGCTGGTGGATGCGTCGGGTCAGGATAGATTCCAGGACCTTGCTGAAGACCGAGGTAAGGCTGATAGGATGGTAGGAGGAGACGCCGGACGGCGGTTTGCCAGGTTTAAGGAACATGAGGATACGGGAGGTTTTCCACAGGTCGGGGTAGTAACCGGTGGACAGGACTACATTGTAGAGCCTGGCCAGGATGGAGAGGAAAGAGACAGGAGCTTCACGAAAGTGACGGTAGGTGGCACGATCGTGACCAGGAGCGGTGTTGCGTTTTGTGCGGAGTGTATCAATGAGATCCTGTGTAGTGATAGGGGCATTGAGTTCCGTGTGTGTAATGTTGTCCAAGTACTGGAAACCAGGAGCGAGGGGAGGGACAGAGGTGTCAGTTCGATTGCGGATATCCGGGAAGAGGGAGTAATCGAACTGGGGATCATGGGGGATGGAAAAAACATTGGAGAGGTAGGAGGCAAAGTGGTTGGCCTTACTAAGGGTGTCAGGGAAGGGGTGATCATCGTGGAGAAGAGGATAGTAGGGGGAGGGTTTAGTTCCGATAAGGCGACAGAAGGCTGACCAGAACTTGGACGAGTTGATTGGTAGGGTAGCATTTAAACGGGTGCATGTCTGTCGCCAGTCCCGGCGTTTCTTAGCCGCGAGCAAATTACGAATGTGTCGTTGGAGTTGCCGGTGGCGTCGTAGTGTGTCCGGGTCACGCGTGTGGCGGAAGGCACGGTAGAGACGGCGGGATTCACGGAGGAGGAGGACAGCCTGTGGGGGTAAGGTAGGACGGTGGGGGTGGATGGCGACAGTAGGGACGTGGGACTCCACGGCTTCAGACAAGGTCTGCTGGAGAAAGGAGGCAGCATGGGTGACATCATCGGGGTGGTCCTAGGTGAAAGGGTGGCTATCGACCTGGGTGGAGAGGGTATCCCGGTAGGCATTCCAGTCGGCACGGGAATAGTCATGGACGTACTTAGGGGGAGGGTCATTACGAGGGTCGGGTCGGGGGCGACGGTCGTCTGAAATGGTGAGGAGGACAGGGAGATGGTCACTACCAATAGGCTCCAGGACATCCACCGTTATGCGACCAAGGAGGTTGGGGGAGGAGAGAATAACATCGGGAGTGGAGTTGGATTCGGGACGGGTGTGCTGGGGGATGGGGATGAGGTCACCTTGAAGGGTGGAGAGGAACCGATGCCACCGCCATAACTGGGCAGCGGAATGACTATGGATGTTGAGGTCGGCGGCGATCACGTAGGAGGAGAAGGTACGGTCGACGTGGGAGAGGAAGTCGAAGGGAAGGGGAGCGTTGGGGCGAACATAGATGGTGGCGCAGATAACGGTAAGGCCGGGGAAGAAGACACTCAGGATCAGGTGTTCGGTGGGGTCGGGAAGGAGAGGTTGGAGCCGAACGGGGATCTGGCGGTGGTGCCCAATGGCAACTCCGCCACGCACAATCGGGAGGGGATTATCGGAGCGGTGGAGGAGGTAGGGCGAAGTGTGGACTGTGTGGTGGGGTTGCAGGAATGTTTCGTTGAGGAGGAAGGCATCCACGCGGTGGGTGGCAAGGGTGGGCAGGAAGAGGTTTTTGTTGGCGGGAAGGGAGCGTATGTTGTTGAATAGGATACGGTGCTGTCGCGCCATGATAAGGATTTAAACGAGGGTGTCAAGATGGGAGAAGGTGAAATGGGCCTGGTTGTTGGAGTAGGTGGCGTACATTTTGAGCTGGAAAACGAGGGAGATCTGTTGGAGGGTGTGCGGGCGCTGAAAAGGATGGACATTCTGAAGGAGGATGGTGAGGAATCTGATGATGTCCTCAGCGGTAGGGGGTGGGCGAAGGGACTTGCCGGGAGGAATGGGGGCGTCCAGAGGGCGGACGGGAACGGTGAGTTCGGGAGTGGTAGGAGGGGGTCGGGCCTTACACTTCTGGGAGTATGTGGGATGAGGGAGGTTACAGGTATTACAGGAGGGGGGGATTGGAGATTGGGGCACTGCCGTAAAAAGTGGGCTTGCCGACAATGTGGGGAGGTGGGGACCTCGCGGCACTCAGATGTTGGGTGCACATTATATCGCAAGCACCTTTGGCAGTGGAGGGATTGAGGAGGGGAACAGGAGGGGTCGACTTTGTAACGTTGGTTTAAAAGGAGGGCACCCTCCTTCAGGAGACGGTCTATGGAGGGGGCGTGCTCAAAAAAAACCCACATAAGGCGGGTGGGGCCGGCAGCATTGTGGATGCGACGAACCGCACGCACCTCCAGATAAGGATGGGCCTGAAGCTCCGCCAACACCTCCTCCTCCGTGATCGCCGGACTGAGCCGAGTGATCACGGTGGTGACGGTCGGCGGGCGACGCAGGGGTTGGGGTTGGCGGGAGAGAGGTGGGGAAGGAGCAGGGGTGAGGGAGGCATGTGGGCCAAAGCGGGTGACAGGGATGCGGGAAAGGAGGTCTGTGTGGAGGGTAGGGCTGGGGGAGGAGATTAGCACCGAATCACGGCGAGGAGTGAGGAGGGAGATGGGGGCACCAGGACAATGCTGGCGAAGGAAGAGGGTGAGGTTTTGGGCTTCAAGGAGAGAGGGATCAGGCCTTTATCACCTGCGGATCAACAAAAGGAATTGAATGTCATCAAAACGATTGCTGTTAATAATGGATACAACCAGAATATGATCGATCACCTGCTCAATAAGAAAATTTCCCAAAATTGTTCGACTTTGAGTAATAACCTCCCCACAGATACCACAGAAACTAAAAAATTTATTTCCATCCCTTTCTTGGGTAACATATCGTATAGGATTAAACGTCTTCTACATAAAAAATATAACTGTAACGTCTCCTTTTCTACAGACAACGGTTTAAAAAGAAATCTTATACATTCAGTAGAAATTGCTAACGATTGGTTTTCTAATTCAGGTGTATACAAACTAACCTGTAATAACTGCCCCTCATATTAAATTGGTCAAACAGGCAGAGCTGTTAAAACACGATATAATGAACATCTATTAGGTAAAAAAGGAGCTAATGTTCACAACTCTACTTTTGCTGAACACCTCTTGATAGCCGGCCATACGCCTAAACAGTTAGAAGACACGGTTATCCTACACAGACAAGTTAAAGGACGGAGACTAGATCTGTGGGAAGAGTTATTTATTTTTAAACATCTAGAGCTCAAAGACGGTAATATACTCAACGATAAGTTGAACCTTGCCTGTAGACAATTTTTTGAAGGCTTTAAACCTGTACTATTTAATTCATAACATTAATGTTGATATCCTCAGTAGTCTATTTCCTCAGGAAGCTATAATGCACTTTTATAACTCTAAGCTCACTACCTTTTATGCAATGTGATTTACTCATGATGTATGGCTGCCACTACACCGGCCCTCATGTAATTCTCGCTTATCCTAAAACCTCGGATCCCAGTGAATGTATATTAACTAGATTGTGGACAAGGTTCGTAATTTATGTCTTAAGATGCCATTACTGTTTATTCTTAAAGTTTTGACTTATATACGTTCTATGTGCTTCACTAATATGGTAATATAATTTTATTTTCGCTGTATATGCCACTGCATGTAACTCATGGCGTATGTGCCACCTACCTTTTTTGATGTATGTTGCTACGTTATTGTTTCTAAGGCTCCCACATTGTCATAATGGGAATGTTAAATGCTTTCCTTTTATTTACTGTCACTCTATCTAAGGACGCAATTAATATTTATATTTTACATATTGCTTCAGTACGCCAATCGGCACATAGTACGCGACCTGAGCGCCACCTGCCTTGGCCGCAGTGCTACCACGCAGGCCGATTTTACTCAGTTGCTTATGCGCTCTCCAACTTCCATGTACTTAATTTTATTTATCTGACAAACCCTACTCTTAGGGCTATATTTTATTTGGACTAATGAAGCTATGGAGATGTTTGTAAAAATGGCAATGACGTATCACTCCATGTTAATGTAATACTGTAAGTACAAGAAATCCTTCTCATATTTTGTAACACAAGATTCTCTTAATATATGTTAAACTCTAATCTTGATTTGTGCTTTCGCGCGCCGGAGATGTTCGCCTTCTGTGTCTCGTGTGTGTGACGACGTTTAGTGTATTTGGTGTCCGCCGTCCCGCTACTATGTTCCCTTGTGCTGTCGGATTCATCAGTGTTCTGTGCGCCGTGTCAACGTGTTTTCAGTGATGTTATCGTCACATGTGAACGACTCCGTGTTTTTTGTGTCTCTGTAACCTCTCTCTTTTGTCCGTCACTATGTTCGTTATCATTCTTCATTCTTATGCTTTTGTGAACACTATGGCTGAAGAGCGGCGTAGTGTGCCGCTGCCAGCCTGCCCGATTTGTACAGGTATACAAATAACAATAAATAAAAAAAAACTTGATTTATGTGTATGCCTTTCATATAAATCACGATGTTCATTTTCCTCAGGCCGACTTCTGAAGAAGATAGGTTTAAACCTATCGAAACCTAGGTAAAGATTACTTTATCCTTTGCAACTGGTCGGATGTTTTTAATCTAATTTCATTCACATTCGCTTGATTCGACGATACTATTCTTACAATTCCTATTAGTGCTGTACTGCGAAACCGTCATATAGTGTTTCAAATGTTCAAATGGGTGTGAAATCTTATGGGCCTTAACTGCTGAGGTCATCAGTCTCTATGCTTACACACTACTTAACCTAAATTATCCTAAGGACAAACAAACACACCCATGCACGTGCGAGGACTCGAACCTCCGTCAGGACCAGCCGCACAGTCCATGACTGCAGCGCCTCAGACCGCTCGGCTAATCAGCGCGACGAATAGCGTTTACATGTCAATGGCACGTTAGATGGATACGCCATATTCGGCGAATATTTACTATTTGCACGATGGACGAGAGAGAATTGTCAGAGCATGTTCTTCGATAAGTGCCGAAGTGATAAGGAATACCATTCTCTTCATGATAAGGAGTACTGCATTGATGCCAATGGTCATCACTTCGAACAACTTCTGTAAATGGACGTTCATGCCACCTTTTTGACCTTTGTTGACCTTCCAAGACCTTACTGTCACACATCATAGGATTCGGCTCTATATTTTCTATCAGAAAATAAGCATCAAACTATAGAATCTCATTTACAAAAATAAAGTTGATCATATCTCTCACGCGACACTACCTAGCGACAAAAACGAACGTCTTATTACGGGCCTCGTTGTCCAATGCAACATTTGTCCCACAGACTTTCCAGCTAATTTCGTACTTTCGGAGTTATTCTAGGTGGCAATGGTTAGTCACTCACCATGTATACTGCGAACTATGGACGAAGGGTAAAAAACAGATTCCATATATCTAAATTTCCGAAAAGCGTATGACACAGTGGTTCACTGTATGGAACGGGGAAGGCTATCCAGATATGCGAGTGGGTCGAGGACTTCGTACGTAACAGAAGCCAGTATGTTGTCCTTGACAGATAATGATAAAAAAAAATAAGGATATCTTCAAGAGTGCTCCCGAGAAGTGTGATAGTACTTCCATTATTTTCCATACACACAAATCATATGGCGGGCAGGATTGGCAGCAATTTGCCGCTGTTTTCTGATTGTGATGCTGAGGTTTACGGAAGACATCGAAGCAATTCATAGGCTGGCTGCTAGATTTGTTACCGGCAGGTTCGAACAACACGCTAGTATTACAGAGATGTTTCTGGAATCCCAAAGAGAATCTTTGGAAACTACTGATAAAATTTTGAAAACCGATATTGTAATCAGATTACCGAACGATTCTACTGCCACCAACATACATTTCGCGTAAGGACCACACAAAGTAATATAGATAGCCGCTTTTTCCTCGCTCTGTTTGCGAGTGTAACAGGAGAGGATACGACTAGTAGTTGTATATTGTACTCTCTACCACTCACGGTATGGTTTTTTGTGGAGTGTTTATGCAGATGTAGATAAAACACGGTTTAAATATGTAGCCAATATTATATTACAGAGAAGTCACAAGTACTTTTGTGTTATTTCCTTGCTATATCACTAACGATGTAGGAAGTCGTTGTCACGTAGACATAATTCGTCAATACTTCGCAGTCTACTACTTCATGTTATTCTTGTGAGGTTGATGTTAACGCTTCTCTACTACATCCTTCACCCTTAGTAATAGTTCAGATACCTGTTGCGTCCTCGATGAAAAGGCATACTGTATAAACTGGTAGATTTTCATGTACAAGGTGACTATCATTCATACGTTTTCGACTTTTCATGGTAATGCATTCCTAACAAGATTTCATCAGTTGTTCAAGCATAATGAAACACTTCTCAGGTAAAATGCAGCCTTCAAAATCTACCGAAACAGTCAGTATAGCAATAGTTGAAGTGTCAATTAAAATATCATCGCGTCACAATTATATTTAAACAGCTCTTTCTGTTGCACATAAGTGTGTGCTACCATATCAAACTAACAGCATTCAATTGTGAATGGAGCGCTGTCGTAATTTTTACTTCCACAGTTTCCCGTTTCTTCATATGATGCCAGGTTCGTCCTGTCACTGTATGCGAAATCCAGAATACCGGACATGATGAACCAGTACTTTGAAAGCATAGTATAATGGTTCCGTGACAAACGCTGATGTAGAATTTGCGTCTGACCCTCCAGTACATACGGAAATATCGTTAAAATCAGACACCTTCTCATCTGTCTGTTTGTGTGTGTGTGTGTGTGTGTGTGTGTGTGTGTGGACATCTAAACCTACATCATTTGGTTTTCACGCAACGAGGGCAACAAAAGTAACGGTGTGGATGGAGGGAGTATATAGGATTAGACAGAACACTGTTCATAATAATTACAGCAATAGGTTTATCGTGTTAATAAATATCCCGAAAGTTTGGATTTACGTTTAATGCATGCTTCATTGACGAGAAGGATTTGTAATTTATTCACGAGCAAACATTTGAATATAATGACCCAACACTTTTGATGACAAATGAAACGATTCTCTTCTGCCCATTACGTGTTTGCAATGAATTGATTCCGCTTGTACCATCATGTTTGATATGAAATGTAATATGTGGTATTAACCTCTTTATTTTATATGCAATGCTTGCGCTGCACATACATTTGCTTTTTTACGAAATTTAAATTCAAATGTACATCCCGTTCGGTTATTACAGGAATGCGCGGTCTTCCTCTTCTTCTTCTGCCAATTCGTAGTGAGGCCTAAGCGCCTTCCTCGGTCTTCCCACACTCCTCTTGCCCCACGTCTTACGATTAGTTGCCAGTTTGCGATGTTTTTGTAGCGGCACACGAAGTACCGATTCTCTTCATTTGTCTTTGCAATGGTTTGCCGTTTGCGTTATTGGTTCCATCCCTGATTCTTAACTTGTTACTTATTCTCTAATTCTGTTTTGCCTATTGCAGCTTTCTACAAATGTTAGAAATTACATTTCTGACGCGCTTAGTTGCCGTAAATCTTTACTCAATCTTTACTTAATTATAAAGAGATGGTCGATGCGAAGACGGCATACTGTCACTACATTAGCCTGTGGAATGTAATGCTAAGGTACTGATAGTGTGCCGTGTTCGCATCGACCATGTCTTTATAATTATCCTGTACAGACGGAGGTGATATTTTAATTCTAACTACTGACGACGCCTCTGGCACGATTGTTTTATGCATCTCCACTGCTAGATGTGATTTTAGTATATTTTTGCTGCTGATGAAGGTATATTTAGATGTATCGAAACAGTGGTCAAGGATTTCAATAAATCTTCATTCTGCAACTGTTTGGCTATTATCATGTACCGTGAAGATGTTCAACAGTCGCTGCTTCAGCCATGTTTAAAACTGTGGAACATTACCAGTTACATTGTCTGACAGCTGCCTAGAAACTTTTATTCGGAACGCCACTCATGATGAAAAAATATTACATCGAGAAACAACAAACAGACCTGACCTCTATGAGGCTGCCATGAGGCGGTCGTAGTAAATGATTACTAAATCACAAAGAGTAACTAAAACAAGCAGAAGGATTTACATGTTCATCAAATTTGATGTTGAGACAGTAGTGTAGTGTACCAATAAGGAACTCGAAACAATTAGGTCTGAAAAGGATCACGGCGCAGGACTGTGGCTCAGGTTTAGAACAATAGTTGACTATGAACTTTGCAGATATGTACTGTATTCAGGAGAACAGTTCATGATGGGATGGTTCTGTCTCCGAAAAGGATATTTAAAAAAAATTAAAAATTTATTGACGGACCTTGAATGAAATATGTTCGACCGCCAACATGATCGTTTTGGTGGTTCAGCTGTTACATTGAGGGGAAGTATAGAGTCTCACGGGCGTACTGACTTCCAAATCATTGAACATGGTTGATGCACCGCTAACTTTTATTGTGACGCCGTACGCTTTCCGTATGCGCGTCTTTTCAGGAGTGTATTTATCCTTGACTTCATTTTTCTGGATGACAACGACCACGTGGAGTAGCGAAGGTAGAAGACCTCTTGGAAGGATAGTATATCAAGCGCATGGGCTGGTTGCTCCATTTCCCCCATTTAAATTACATCGAGTACGTGTGGAGTACGTTGAGAAGTTTTGCAGCATGTCTGATGCCCCAACAACCTTCCAGCAATTGCCAGTCGCACTAGTGGTGAATAGAACTCCCTACCACAAGATCTTATCACCAACCTTGTGATGAACGTGGGAACACATTGAAGAGCACACATTGCCTTCCTATTCGATCTATTAAGTATCACCCACCTCTTTGATCGTCTTCAGGACCAACATAAATTGCCGTTGTTTCAGTTTAAGTACTTGAATGAAAGTCTAACTTCCATTGGTCTCATGTTGTACTTCTATCAGCTACCATCTATGTTATATTGACGGTATACTTTCAATGTGACGAGGTTGATCGAAGTATGTTATTTGTCAGTGGCACATTATGCGAAAGTTATTTTAGTTCTTAAGTTTTGCAAACCAGAGTATAGTGAAGCTTTGTCTGAAGAAACCTGCTCGAACATTCGGTAGGATGAAACTTCCTGGCAGATTAAAACTGTATGTTGGACCGAGACTCAAACTCGGGAGCTTTGCCTTTCGCGGGCAAGTGTTCTACCATCTAAGCTACCCAAGCACGACTCAAGCCCCGTCCTCAAAACTTCACTTCTGCCAGTACCTCGCCTCCTACCTTCCAAACTTTACAGAAACTCTCCTGCGAAACTTGCAGAACTAGCACTCCTGAAAGAAAGGAGGCGAGGTACAGGCAGAAGTGAAGCTGTGAGGACGGGGCGTGGGTCGAGCTTGGGTAGTTCAGATGGTAGAGCACTTGCCCACGAAAGGCAAAGGTACCGAGTTCGAGACTCGGTCCGACACACAGTTTTAATCTACCAGGAAGTTTCATATCAGCGCACACTCAGCTGCAGAGTGAAAATCTCATTCTGGATTCAGTAGGATCTTGATAAGATTTCAGCGTTGTGCCAAAACTTTACACTTACTAAAAATGTTATGAACCGCGGAATTGTTCACTTCACAAAACGAAATGTCACACTATCCTGTGACTACAAAATCAGGGACTCCCAAATAGAATGTCAACTTCTACCAAACTTTTTGTTATAATTTGTAGGTGTAGTCTACTGGTGTGAAATGGAACGACCACACAGAGTGAGTTGCACGTGAAACAGGTGTCAGACTTCCGTTCATTGGAAGAATACAAGGTGACTGCGTACATAACACTCGATACACACTTCCTACGTTACTGCTCAATCTAATGGGATCCGTACAAAAGAGGAATTACATGCCATATTGAACGTATATACACAGTGAAGGACCGCCTGAATGGTCACAGGTTTGCTTGACACATGAGAGAGTGTTTACGGAAGTGTTGAAGACACTGAACTGGCAGACACTTCGAGATTGAAACTATCTCGTGAGTATCCAGTTGGAAAATTTTAAGAAACAGTATTAAATGTCCAATCTAGGAATATATTACTATCACTACTACTACTGGCCAACGGCCTTGCCGCAGTGGTAGCACCGGTTTCTGTCAGATCACCGAAGTTAAACGCTGTCGGGCTGGGCTAACTCTTGGGTGGGTGACTATCTGTCTACCGAGCACTGTTGGCAAGCGGAGTGCACTCAGCCCTTGGGAGGCAAACTGAGGAGCTACTTGATTGAAAAGTAGCGGCTCCGGTCTCGTAAACTGTTATACGGCCGGGAGAGTGGTGCGATGACCACATGCCCCTCCATATCTGCATCCTATGGCGCCTGTGGGCTAAGGATCACACGGCGACCGGTCGGTAACATTGGGCCTTCCGAAGCCTGCTCAGAGAGGTTACGTTACTACTACTACTACTACTAATACTACTACTACATTGCTGTTCTGATCTTCAGTCCGAAGAGTAGCTTCTTGCAGCTTTCCAAACTACTCTATCCTGTGTAGGCCTGTTCATCTCAAAATAACTCCTGCAAGCTACATCCTTCTGAATCTGCATACTCTATTAAGCTCTTGGCCTCCCTTCACAAATCCGCCTCCCCCCTCCCCCACCCATCCGTTTCCCACCCAGAGCTAAAATCGTCATCCCTCGATGTTTCAGAATACGTCCTATCAACCGTTCTCTTCTGTTAGTCGAATGATGCCACAAATTTCTTGTCTCTCTAATTCCATTCAATACATCATCATTACTTAGCGATGTTCTTGTGTAGCACCACCATTTGAAAGCTACTCTCTCCTTGTCTAAACCGTTTATCGCCCATACGTGGCTACACTCTACAAAATCCTTCCTAACACTTAAATCTATGTTCTGTGCTAACAAATTTCTCTTCTTCAGAAACGCTGTTCTTGCCATTGCTACTCCTTCAAACTTTCTGCTTTCCCCTATTTACTAAGCACTGGGTTTCCTCTTTAATTATAGTGTAGGCAGTGTCTATCGTATCTGTAGTGATATACACCTCTACATCCTTATATCTGTCCTCTAACCATTCCCGCTTAGTCATATTGCACTTCTTGTCCACCTTATTTTTGAGACGTTTATATTCCTTTTTGCCTTCTTCATTTACTGCATTTTTGTATTTTCTCCTTTGATCAATTTAATTCAATATCTCTTATGTTACCCAAGGATTTCTATTAGCCCTCATCTTTTCACCTACTTGGTCCTCTGCTGCTTTCTCTGTTTCATCTCTCGAAGTTACCTCTTCTTCTTCTACTGTATTTCTTTCCCCCATTCCTGTCAGTCGTTACCTAATGCTCTCCTGGAAACTCTCAACAACCTCTGGTACTGTCGGTTTATCCAGGTCCCATCTCCTTCAATTCCCACCTTTTTGCAGTTTTAACCGACAATTCATAACCAATAGATTGTGGTCAGAGTCCACATCTGCAACTGGAAATGTCTTCCAATTTAAAACCTGGTTCCTAAATCTCTCTAACCATTATATAAACAATCTGAAATCTTCCACTATCTCCAGGCTTCTTCCATGTATACAACCTTCATTCATGATTCCTGAACCAAGTGTTAGCTATGATAAAGTTATGCTCTGTGCCATATTCTACCAGGCGCCTTCCACTTTCATTTCTTACCCCCATTCCATATTCATCTACAACGTTTCCTTCTCTTCCATCACCTGCTATTGAAATCCAGTCATCTATGACTATTTAATTTTGGTCTCCCTTCGCTAACTGAATAATTTCCTTTATCTCTTCGTCATCTGCGTAGCTAGTTGGTACATAAACTTGTACTACTGAGGTAGGCGTGGGGTTCGTATCTATCTTGGCCACAATAATGCGTTCACTATGTTGTGTGTAGTAGCTTACCCGCAATACTATTCTTTATTCGTTATTAAACCTACTCCAGCATTACCCCTATTTGATTTTGTATTTATAACCCTGTATTCACTTGAGCAGAAGTGTTATTCCTCCTGCCACCGAACTTTAATAATTCCCACTCTATCTAACTTTAACTTATCCATTTCCCTTTTAAAATTCTGTAACCTACCTGCCGATTAAGGTATCTGACATTACACGCTCCGATCCGTAAAACGCCAGTTTTCCTTCCTCTTATAACAACGTCCTCTTGAGGTAGTCTCCCCCTCCCCCGGAGATCCGAATGGGAGACTATTTTACCTCCGGAATATTTTACCCAAGTGCACGCCAGCATCATTTAACCATACAGTAAAGGTGCATGCTCTCGGGAAAAATTATGGCTATAGCTTCTTCCCCTTGCTTTCAGCCGTTCGCATTACCACCACAGCAAGGCCGTTTTGTGTAGTGTTACAAGGCCAGATCAGTCAATCATCCAGACTGTTGCCCCTGCAGCTATTGAAAAGGCTGCTGCCGCTCTTCAGGAACCACACGTTTCTCTGGCCTCTCAACAGATACCCCTCCGTTGTGGTTGCACCTACGGTACGGCTATCTGTATCGCAAGTCTCCCCACGAACGCCAAACTCCTTGGGGGGGGGGGGGGGGGGGGAACTTGGTCCATGGTTCATGGGGTGGGGGGGTAGGGGGGAACTGCGATCATAAGTTTAGATATTACAACGCGCACGGAGGCATTTAAGCAGTCCACCTTCTCACGCTCCATTCGTGGATACAAACGGAAGAACCAATAAAAACTGGCACAAAGTGAAGTAACCTTATCCATTCACTTTGCAGTGGTTTTCGGAAGAAGGATATCAATGTAAATATAAGTCGCACTAGATTTCCTCATTTAAATTATGAGAAGGTACTTATGAACTCCTGAATGACATTCTAAGTGTCTTTGGAAGTGTTAACATCCTATACAAGCTATGACAAGAATATTTCCCTTCATTTTACAGGTCCACTTTGATCACACATGTTTTTACGCTTCGCTATTACCGGTTTCGGCTACTGCCATCTTCAGATCATAAAATATTCTGATGTGTTATCAACATCAAACTAAACATCCTACATATTAACATCCTATGCACGCTATGACAAGGACATTTCACTTCATTTTAGAGGTCCGTCTTGATCACACAAACCTTTACAATATTATCGGTATCGGGTACTGCCATGTTCAGTTCATAAAATATTTGATTTATTATCAACGTCAAACTAAACATGTAGGTACATAGTAAAAGTACCTAATATGTAGTTACGTGCTTCGTTTTACATTGATACTACATCACAACATCTTATGACTTTAAGATTGCAGTTGTCGAAACCGGTAATACTGAAGGGTAAAAGTTTGTGTGATGAAGACGTATCTCTAAAATAAAGTGCCAAAAACGATCATGGACTCATTTTCAAACTTCATGTCTTCAGAAGATAAAGAACATTACACTGTCATAAAACTGAAATCCCTATAACATGATGCATAGACAGGAGCCATTGGCGACTCACATACGGAAAGCTATTCCTTGTTCTTGATGGAAACGTGAGGGCTGGATACAGGCTATCCACAATGAAGAGGCTCACCTAGCCAGGAAGGTAACTTGGTCATCGTAAACTCAAATAAAATATTCTTGTTGGGACTACGTCAAAACTGTCTTCTCACCACCTTAATCGGAATTTCCTGTGTTTTCCAGCAGTGTTATGGGCAAGAAAGGACAAGACGAAATCTCGCATGGGCAAAAAAACTCCTAGTAGTTCATAATAATTCAAATTAATACGAATATTTTCCTCAGATGTTTCAGGGGAGCGACAAGAGTGTCTATAGGAATTAAACAACATGTATTGGATCAAATTTTCACTGTCAAAATAATATTGGGAGAAGGACAAATGGGGTAACAAATTGATCAACGTGATGTCTAATTCAACAAACAAGTTTGATTACTAGACAGTAATCAGGATAATTAAGAAAACATAATTAGTGATTAGAGGAAAACATGTTCCCAGTAGTTTCGTAGCCAAACGAAGAGTGAGAAACTGGCAAATGAGATATGAAACTGACCAGCGTGAGGAATATTTTTTCAAAAAATGATTTAAGCTTGAAAGTAATCTGGGTAATTAAGAAAAATTTAGATGTAACTCTTCAGGCTTTCCCGGCGATCTAATGACATCTTGGGTTGTCGGGTGTTCTGCCGGATATCAGCGTCGTACTTGCACGATATTTCGGTCACGTAGCTTGTGACCTTCATCAGGTGAGATCTGAGACCTGAGACCTCAGTCTCAGGTCGCACCTGATGAAGGTCACGAGCTACGTGACCGAAATATCGTGCAAGTACGACGCTGATATCCGGCAGAACACCCGACAACCCAAGATGTCAAGAAAAATTTAATTTGTGATTTTGGGGTAGACAGAATTATTACACGACTAGCTACTTCTAGTTATGCAAAGGAAGGGTTTTAAAATGTCCTAGCGTCGGATTATTCAACCAACCGATTGCAAATATCTATTAGGTACATTGAGTTAAGTTTCTGTTCCTCTTAAGGGTGTCTTATTATAAATCGTAAAATTACATTGCTTCTTAGAAATGTAATTTTCCAATTTATCAAAATTTCATTCTGGTGAAGACACCCTTAGTAGATGTCGAAACTTAGGTCATTGTACCTAACAGTTATTTGTAATCGGTTGACTGTATAATACCATGTTGAAACTAGTATACGGTTGCTGAATAACAGCCATGTTCAAAACTGTATGTTTTAAAATGTCATATCACCATATAAATTGAAATTTTCCTGTTTTCTCGAGGTCTGTTTACTCGTATTAGTAATAGAACATAGATTGATAGTTACATATATTACATTTCGTGCTTTCGGTACAAAATTTTAAAATAGAAAAAAGTTCTATAAAAAGCTCAAAGGTTCTGTACAGTGATTTGTTTAAAAGTAGGAAATAAAATGCATTAGGGAAACATTTCACACAAATCTCAATTATTCTTGAAATGACGTTCAGTAAATGGCGTTCGGTAAATTAGAATTTAAATATGAATGTGTAACTTAAAATCTTAGGACTGTAAACAATACTAGAGGATATTTATCTGGCGGGCTTCATCCATTGGTTTCTTTGCGCCATTTATGTCTGAGGGCCTGTCTTGTTGTACGTGATTTCCAGCTCGACAAGACGTTTTACAAAACATTTGACCAGTTTTTTTTCCAAATATTTTATTGTTGCTTGATATTCCTCTGCTACTGAAGAAGAAGCAGAATTATGCACGTTGTATATAGTAGGGGTGCATAAAGGCACTGAATGGATAGAAACTTTCATATATGTTCTAAAAAATGCCGTGTATGTTTCTACACTAGATTGATCTGTATTCCCTTACAAGAATTGGTAATACGTCGCAGCACTATTAGAAACAAAATGATTTCCTCGTTGACATGATAGGAAATAAATAGAGACGGTATTGGTTAAATCTTATTCATTAACGTGCAGTATTTTAAAACTAAGAATTTTGGCCTCTAAATAAATCAAATAAACTGGAAAAACACATTAATAATTAAAATATGTCAATAATTCGTAAAACTGTAGAAGAACGGAAATGAAACATTTGGTAAACGTCATGATCAAGAGAGAGAACGTAAGCCGTTATTCATTTCCTTATATTAGGTTACATTAGATTAGACTGTATTAGATTCAGCTGCCTTATATCATGAATCTTCTTAGTTACTGGCTTTTTCCATTTTAGAAGGCTTACTTTCTCTATATTCTTTGGCCAGTGGCTTCTTCTGTTAAAAAACAAAAAATCAAACATTTTCCGCTGTGTGACTGATCGCTGGTAACAATAGTTAACTTGAAAAAGAAGTGACTTTTCGATGGCTGAACAGTATCTAAACAGACGACATCCAACATAAAAACATAAAGGTGGTTCTCCCGTAAGTTTTCTTAGTTGGGAAACGTACTGTGAGATATGCACAGAGCCATTGACATTGCATAAATCTTATTACCCAGTTGCGCAACGATTTTTCAAACAAGCCAGCAGATACACTGTCCAGTTCCATTAACGTGAGCACCTCGCAGACGCCTGCAGGAAGTGGTGTAAGAGAGTCAGTAAGGTTATGGAAGATACCGACAACGATGTAGAACCATACCGACTCTGGTGCCGTGGCCAGAAATGCTAAATTCCTGATTTGAGGATCACTGGCGCATAATTCCCGATCGAGGTGGTCCCACGTATCCTCGATTACATTTAAATGGAGAAAATTTTGCGGTCAGGGGAGGACAGTAAACTCGTCCCGCTACTACGCGAACCAAGCAGGTACACTGCAAGTGGTGCGACACGTTGCGTTGTCCTCATGGTAAATCATGATGTGCCCAGGAAACACTCTCTGGATGTATGGGAGTATATTGTCACCATGGATAGATGTGTTGATCCATTTTGCCTTCAAGAATGACGAGACTACGCAAGAAATGCCACAGAAGCATTCTCTCCTCCACCCTGGACTCTTCCAACAATACAATTTCCATCTGCCAAATTCAGTATAAAGTATAATTCATCTGAAAAAGCGACCTTGTGGAACTCACTGCACGTCCGGTCGAAGTTGTGGCCTGTGAACACCAGCCTTTATCGCTTATGAACAGCAGTCAACATGTGTACATGACCAAGGCGCTTCCTGAGGAGGCGCATACGCAGCCACACTTGATGAACGGTCGTTGAGGAAAAACTGTTGATGGTTCCTTGTTTCATCTGGGCCGTCAGTTGCTCATCAATTCTACATTTGTTCGCTGTTACACATCTCCGCTACCGTGATCCACCAATGACTTCAATGGTCGGTGGTTCTCCACAGTTGTCTCAGCGCCAGGGTTGGATAGCGCCAATTTTACATGCACGGCCTTGCCGCAGTGATAACACTGGTTCCCGTCAGATCACCCAATTTAAGCCCTGTCGGGCTGGACTAGCACTTGGGCCATCAGGTCTACCGAGCGCTGTTCGCAAGTGGGGCGCACTCAACCCTTGTGAGCCAAACTGAGGAGCTACTTGAGTGTGAAGTAGCGGAACCAGTCTCGTAAACTGGCATACGTCGAGAGAGCCAAGTGCTGACCACATGCCCCTCAACATCCGCATCCAGTGACTCCTGTGGGATGAGGATCAGACCGCGGCCGGTTTGTACCGTGAGCCTTCATGACCCGTTCGGGCGGAGTTCAGTTCACATTAGGTATACCTTAACCACGGCAGCACGCTAACAATTTAAAAACTTAGCCGTTTCGTTAAAGCTTCCACATTGCATGGAAGCCAATGATAATGCCCAATTGGACGTCAGATAAATCGCTGTGTTACTGCATTAGGACCAAGTCTACACTGTTTTCCACGCTCGTCCGTCACGCTTTACGCACCTGGCACCAGCTCTCTGTGAGTGGTTATTGCACATTGATGTCAAACATAGGCGGTGGTGACGTTTACATGACTGGACATTGTAGTAACTTCATTGGAACCTAACGGTGAATTAAAACTGTGTGCCGGACTGAGACCTTTGACTTTCACGTGCATGTCCTCTTCCGACTGGTCTACCCAAGGGCAGTTCACAACCCACACTCACAGTTTTTTTTTTCTGCCCGTACGTCTTATCCTTCATTCACGAATGGTGTCCTGCATACCACAGGGAACAGCACTCTTCGGAAGCAGGATAGTGAAGAGCACATCTGCCAAGTTTAGGAAGGTACTGGTGGAAGAAGAGGTTGTGAGAGCGGTTTGTGAGCAACCCTTATGAAGCCCACTGCTTGCGCACTAGACTGCAATAGGCAAAGGTCGCAGTTTCGACTCCCAGTCTGCTACATAGTTTTAATCTGGCTAGAAGTTTCGAACCAGCGCTCACTGAGTTGCCAAGGTTCATTTCTTTAAGTTAAACACTTGCTGTAGAGCCCCAGTAACTCTGCACCACGTTCGTAGATTTTAAACCACAAGAGTGTTATATCAAAAAGAAGATAAAGCTTTCCTGGAGGGAAAAATAAGCGGCCATGGTGGTGTCTTTTACAAATCAGTTGCTGGATGCAAACTTCTGATTCTCTAACATCCGATCATCGACATAGACGCGCCACACATCGACAAAGAATGTAGCCAGCCGCGAATCGCTGAAACGCGTAATATATTCTGTGGTATCTATCAGAGCAGCATAACAAATACATTTATTGTTCTGGCGTAACCACAAGCACCGGAACGGAGATACAGTACCCAAGACCAGAGGATGCGGTGAGGAAACATCAGCCAATGGTGCGCACCGCGCATAAACGACATCTGGGAAAAGCTGCTCCTGCCAGCCTAGAAGCTCAGATGGGCACCGGACCTCGGACGTTAGTTATCAGTGACGTGTGTCAACTTGCCTGAACAGTTCACATATCAAGGACTCTAAATTATATCGCACATCACTCATAATTTGCGACTAGCATTTTTAAATCTCCAAAGTTAAGTATTGTCCATTGCTTTCTTGAAATAAAACTACTAATGTTAATACTTTTGAAATTGTTGTATAGCATCCCGAGAAGGCTGCATACCTTACGCACTCTATTAGCGACGAGTGGGCTAGACCCCACATTTATTTTGCTTACAGCTTGTGTGAAAATATTTCCGCCCTATGTACCAATCGCTGCCGACTTAATAAAATAGCCAGCATTACGTGCATATTACAGTAACCTCTTTTCGGTTTAGAGGAAGAGACGGAGAATATACTTTCATACACAGAAGCACCAAAGAAATTGGTATACGCATGCGTATTCAAATACAGAGATGTGAAAATACACAGAATACTGCGCTGCAACTCCTATATAAGACAACAAGCGTCTGACGTAGTTGTTAGACAGGTTACTGCTTCTACAATGGTAGCTTATCAAGATTTAAGTGAGTTTGAACGTGGAGTTATAGTCGGTGCACGAGAGATAGGACACAGCATCTCCGAGGTTGCTGTGAAATGGGGATTCCCTGCACACGTTTTCACAAGTGTACCGTGAATTTCGGGAATCCGTTGAAACATCAAATCTCCGACATCGCTGCTCCTGGAGAAAGGTCCTTCAAGAACGGTACCAACGACAACTGAAGAGAACGTGACAGAAGTGCAACCTTTCCGCAAACCACTGATGATTTCACTGCTGGGCCATCAACAAGTGTGAACGTGCGAACCATTGAACGAACCATTATAATCGGTATGGGCTTTCGGAGTCAAAGGCCCACTCGTGTACCCTTGATGTCTGCACGACACAAGGCTTTACGCTTCGTCTGGGCCCGTCAACACCGACATTGGACTGTTGATGAGTGAAACATGTTGCCTGGCTGGACTAGTCTCGTTTCAAATTTTAGCTAGTGGATGGACCCTCCATGACAGCAGGCGACTATTGAAGCTGGTGGATCCTCTGTAATGGTGTGGGGTGTATGCAGTGGTAGTGATATGGGACCCCCGATACGACTAGATACGAGTCGGACAGGTGACACGTTTCCAAGCATACTGACTGATCACCTGCATTCATTCATGTCTGTTGTGCATTCTGACGGACTTGATCAATTCCAGCAGGACAATGCGACGCCCCACACGTCCAGAATTTCTTCAGAGGGACTCCAGGAACACTCTTCTGAGTTTAAACACTTCCGCTGGCCTCCAAACACCCCAGACATGAACATTACGGAGAATATCTGGGATGCCTTGCAATGCCCCGTTCAGGTGAGATCTTCACCCCCTCGTACTGCTGCGGATTTATTGTCAGTCCTGCTACAGTCATGGTGTCAGGTCCCTCCAGAACTACTTCAAAAATTAGTTGAGTCCATGCGACGTCGTGTTTCGGCACTTCAACGTGTTTCCGGGTGCCGTACGCGATATTAGGCAGTTGTACCAATTTCCTTGGATCTTCAGTGTGTCATTCCGATCTGCCTTTGCCTATGTGTAGTCAGCCAAGAAACGGAACTGAGGTGAATCTATAGAAAGATATAGATTTATTTACAATGGTATGTATGTAGTTTACTCTGCCACTAGCGATGTCCAGTAGTTTTAAACATGACGCGGGTTCTATATGTTACGCTCATAACTGATTATAACGGTGTCAGTCTGAAAACTTTTGTGCCATAGAAACACCGCATTCTACTCGACAAAACGTCGACTAAATCACGAAAAATATAGAGCAACAGAGCCAGCTTTGATATGTATAAGGTATTCAACATTTATGAAAGACTATAAAATATCTTTGGTAGATCAAAACTCTCTGTGGGAGAATTAGGTGAATCAGGACCAATTTTTATAGTGAGTGGAATGTAAAATTCCACAACAATCAAACAGGTTTGGCAACGTACAACGACGGAGTGCACAGAAAGCGATTGTTGAAGTGGCTCTGTGCACTATGGGACTCAACTTCTGAAGTCATCAGTCCCCTAGAACTTAGAACTACTTAAACCTAACTAACCTAAGGACATCACACACATCTATGCCCGAGGCAGGATTCGAACCTGCGACCGTAGCAGTAGCGCGGTTCCACACTGTAGCGCCTAGAACCGCTCTGCTATTCCGACCAGCGATTGTTGAAGTAAGGAAGAAGACAGGGCAATAAAAATAGTGTAAGGATGAGTTGCTTTAAAATGTACTATTTCTTGTTAAAAAACAAATAAAATCTCAGTCACATTTGATCCGTGTATCATGACGAAAACAGTGATTGCTCTAAGAGGCGCACGTGGCTCACGGGCTAAGGTTTGTCTTGAAAACGTCCTGTAGCAGCACGGTAACCAGGGGATTGTTTACATCATGCTTTGCATCTGACCGACCTACGTCCTGCAAAATAGCGTATCCTGGAATTGCTTCCAAAACAATGTGTCGAGTACCGGTTTTTTCTTGCCCAGGCAACAGATGCCCATTTTCCATGGTCCAGCCACTATTGCCGTGCTTAAGACGACAACGGAAATGGTTTTCGGCCCTCCATTGAGAGACATTAATTTATAATATGAAAGTGCACTTCGTGTCACTCATTTTACTTGACTGTAACTGCAACACCATGAAGGCGGCAGGCAACGTTAAACTCTCATGTAGTGTACTAGGTCTGCAGGCTTATTACGCGAAAGGTGTTATGCATCGTGTAAGAAGGAGAAACGTTACCAGCAAGGGTTCAATGGTGTAAAATCAAGGCCAGTCGATTTTGGAATAGATCGATTCACCTGGATTGTACTCAACCCAATGCAACAGAACATGGATACCATATGACTAGCGCCCAAAAGGAAGATATTTCGATTGTCACCAAACGGCTCAACGTGAAGGTGTGCTTCGTACCTTGGTACACAGGGCACATGTCGTTTCCGACGCTAAGACTTTACCAGCTGAGCTGCCCCATTTTGAAGTTACGATTCGTCAAAATGGTTATAGTGATAGATTGAACGTGCTTTGCGCTGTCGACCAACTGTACATCGAGTGATTAATGATAATTCTGAGTCGACACCTTAGTCTACTGCCTTTTTGCCTTACGTAGAAAACACTTCCAACAAGATCGGTCGTATTTTACGGAAATACGACGTGAAATGTGTTTTCCGACCTCCATCTAAAATTAGAGTGTTTTTGAGTTCTGTTAAGGATGATCTTGGTCTGCGTAAGGCGGGTGTATATCGCATTCCTTGTAGTTGCGGCATGGCATATACTGGTTAAACTATAAGGACCGTGGAGGACCGATGTACTGAGCATACAGGGCACACACGATTACAATAGCCAAGTAGATCTGCTATTGCCAAACATTGCTTGGATACTGGTCACACCATGTTATATAATAATACCGAGATTGGCATGCACGTCCAGCTAATTGGGCCAGTGTTACTAAGGAGGCAGTTGAGATTAAATTAGCGAGCAACGTCGTTAACAGGGATGGAGGGTTTGTTTAAATTCTGTTTGGAATCCGGCTATCTCCCTTGTCAGAAAACAGAGGGACAGAGTGAATGCTACCCCACCATCGAGATCGTAGTTTCACTATCGATATCTCTGACTCGGTCATCTTTGGTGGCACTAGTGCTCAGTGTGTGTGTGTTACCTTTCCTGCATCAGTCCGAGACCGAGATTTTAAATTTGCATATATGTCACCTGCCCGTTGCAGTTTGCCTTGAAAATGGCGGGGTATTCTCCCGCCGAAATATCGGCTGTCGATTGAAGTATTACCTGACTGAATTCGCGGTAGTTATTTGGGAGAAAGAGGCTTCTTCACAACAAGCCAAGTAACTAGAATGGCAATGATGCAGTACAACTTTGTAACCATAGTGATCTATGAAACTATACTGTTCCAGAGATCTCTTCAAGTCTCAAAATGGCTCTGAGTACTATGCGACTTAACTTCTGAGGTCATCAGTCACCTAGAACTTAGAACTAATTAAACCTAACTAACCTAAGGACATCACACACATTGATGCCCAAGGCAGGATTCGAACCTGCGACCGTAAGGGTCGCTCGGTTCCAGACTGTAGCGCCTAGAACCGCACGGCCACACCGGCCGGCTTCAAGTCTCAGGTACCTGTCAAGTACGTATCCAGACTGAAGCAAGGAATGAAAATTTGTACCAAGGCCGAGACTCTAACCCGAATTTCCTGATTGCTAGACAGATGAGCTAACCACTTATCACCATGACCTAGTGGCTTCCCAGAACTGCTCAGACTACCAAAGCACGCCCCCCTCATCAGTACCAATTATCGTTCACACCTCAGCCAACTTGTTATTTCCCCTGAACTCGAATACAGATACAGAGGCTGTATTGGAGTATCACTTAAGCCTCTAAGGAAATGGAGAGCGGAAGGGGATATATCAAGTGGGCAGAAGCGCCCATTGGAACTTGTACTGTGGAGAGCAGTGTGCTACGTATTCCGTGCAGTTTTGCTGCGGCTCTGTGCTATGGTGGCCTAGTGGTTAACGCATTTGCGTAACGATCAGGAGACCTGAGTTAGGATCCTTGCGTTATACAAACTTTCATTCGTCACTTCAGTCCGCATACACACATCATAGATGCTTGAGACTTGAAAAGGTCTCTGTAATCACAGAGTTCTATTTGATTAAAGCATCTATGCTATTCGAATACAGATGGAGTGTCTCTAAAATGCTGTTTGAATTTAAGGTGAGGCATGAACTGAGGCATGAATGGGATTTGTATTGAGGCTACTTTTATGAAGCTTAGTAGTTTGTTGTAATAAGTGTATGGACTTAACTACAACTATTTAGTTAATTATTGTATGCAGATACTGTTAAAAGAATGTAACTTCCTGGCAGATTTAAAGTGTGTGTCGTATTGGGACTAGAAACTAAAACATTTGCCATTTGTGGGTCTTTATTCATCACTCGACACTCCGTCGATAGAACAACTGCGCTTGAAAAGCATTCAGTTTTAATTAGTGAGGAAGTTTCGTATCAGCACATCCCATATTGCTGCACATTCTGGTAGATAAATATTTCTTAATGTTTGGGAGACGTGGCTACTAAGTGGATATGGATGTTTCTTCCTAAATATAGTGGCACACAGTGCCTCATTACCCAGGTTGGAGTTGACAAATTACTTCCAGGTGTTCTGCCCAGGGCGCTAAAGCTATTTTGAGGAAGGAGCGTCAAAAAGAAACAAAGGCTCAGTACGATTCGAAAATCGTAAAATATTTTACTGCTGTCGTATAGCACTGAAGAAGCTGTTTCTTTGTTCCACCTATAGGCCCGCGGCGCCTGTACGTCCCGGGCGAGGATAAAAGCCTCGGTGTCTCTGGAAAGACGGCAATAAATACGCAGTTAAGGTGCGCCCGTAGTCGGTTTCGCGGACAGTCGGTTACGAGCTGCCCTCGCGCACGGCCCAAGTTTTACGGCGTTCTCCCCCGGGGCTGGTCAGCGCGATGGTGGCGCCAGGTGTTCGCTCCGCAAAGCTCTCAGCAAACTCTGCCCCCCGCAGATGTGGCCGAGTGTGTAATAGCCCCAATGCAGGGTGGCTTGGAGGTCAGTGGCGGAGCGTATCGCTTGTGAATCAGTCCTCCCACACCGAGGCGCCGTACTTATTGGGTCGGTGATTCGTGATGCCTGCTCACATTTATTTACTTACTTATTCTTTTGTTTCCCGCACAGTGCCTTTTAGCTCAGTTGGAATCCCTAGAAGCAATATCAGTAATGCCTATCTTTATTCATAACATTTTGTAACAAATTCAGTACTACTGTAGACGCAAAACTGAGCAACAACACATAGATGGTGCGTTTAAATAAGAACACCAGACAAAATAATTGTGGCTACATTAAGCGGGAAAGTACCGTGTTTCTCCTTCACTTTAAATCGACTGTTCTCAATATAATTTTCTCGAGAAGTATCAGCAGTGCAACACTGAAATTTTTCTCACCTACACCAACACAATTTCCTAAATATTAAACTATTTTTAACTCTAGGACTCACCCTGCTAAAATTTCCCTAGTACTCCATCTGGGGTCATACATGACCCCAATCAATATATAATTGACTGTGTGTACTAATCTTTCAGAGGGCAACGTACTGTCGTTTAATACTGTTTGTTTACATTTTATTTATTATTTACAGACGTTTCACAGCTCTTTTAACAGGTATGTACATAGTAGAATTAAATTACATATGGCAGAGTAATTACATATCAGAAGTTACAATATTACTCTAAGTCATAATTTGTTTCACTCATAAATGTTTCACAATGGCTTCAAATTTACAGAAAATGTGACGAACAACTCAACAGGAATCATAATTCTAACCGGAATCCATATTTTCCAAGTAGTAACTATTTCAGAATGTTCCTTGCAAACAAATTTGTTACACTTTTTGCATGTTGAACTGTATTTTGTGTCCTTTGATAGGGGGAAAATGGAGCATCTGCCTCGCTTTCTCTTCTGATTGTCGGGTATTACGTCTGGATGTCCATTGTCTAACAGATCATCAAATCCACACCGTTTGATACTGCTAATAATATCCTTGTTCCTTGCTTGTGGTAAACTCTAACGACGTTCCACTTGGGGCTTTGCAATTTCTTTGGCCAACTTCATTAGAAAAAGATGTCTCTCTGTTTTTTCAACAGCAACACAGAAGAGTCTGTAGGCATTGAGTGCAGCTAGATCGACAAGATCATAAAATACTGCTAATGGCCAACGTTTTGTACCCTTTTTCACAGAATAGTAAGAGCTCATTTGATCTAGCGTATCAACACCTGATTTTGTTGAGTTCTAATACAACACTACTTCTGGTTTTCGTTTCAAGTTGTTTTCTTTGGGAACTTCAAATGATTGATGTTGTGTTGACAGGAGTAGCACAGCCTTATTTCTTTTTGGAACATACGAAACTAATAGTGTTTTACCACTGTATGCAAATCTGGTAGTGCATTCTTCCCTAGTTTTCGAAGAGAAAAACTCTTTTGGGCTTCTTTTCTTGTAGAACGTAGAGTACCTACAAGTGTCAACTTCATTTTCAACAATTCTTGGCCAAGGTCATAGCTCGTGAAAAAATTGTCAGTGGTAGTATTCCTACCATTGCCAGCAAGATGACGCACTAAATCTAAGACCACTCTCTTCCCTTGATTCACTTCTCTCACATCACCATTTGTCACATAACCATGTTCACAGTCTACTGCGCACCATATCTTGATACCATACTTTCCTGGCTTTGAAGGAATGTAGACCTTGAAACTGCACCGACCTCTGTATACGCAAAGATGTTCATCAACAGTAATGTTGCTGGAAGGTTGACATTGCACGGCAAACAAATCAAATATTTCCTGTACAGCTTCAGCGTTATTTCCAGTCCTCTCTTTCCTTTCAAGTCTTATGATGCGGTCGTCAAAACAAAGCGAACGCAGAATGTCCTGATATCGCCTCCTCGACATAGTAGCACGGAATAGAGGAGTGCCATATTCAGAGTCCCAAAATTCGTCAATAGGTTTCCCCCGGCTCTTCTGTACGCCATACAGAATCAGCAAGCCTCAAAATGAAAGAAGCTCGCATCTGTCTGTATCACGCCAGTCAACTAATTTTCCAGACACTTTCTATTCATTTTCTCGTTGATTTGTGAACTGAACTATTATATCGAGCAATTCCTGAAACAGTCAACAGCTGAGCTAACACTAACTCTACTAGGAATACCTGCTGAAAATCGTTGTATGTTGCGGATTGGAAATCTACGAATTGATGGTTCTTTTGTACTCCATGCAATATCCCGACCCCTGCTTACCAGTACTGCACTTTCATCTTCTCCACTGTCATCATTTTCAGCAAGAATGTCATTTTCTTCTAATTCATGTAAACAAATTTCATCACTTTCGTCTACCTGTGTCTCTGTTCCATCATCTTCGGCGTCACTATCTTCTGAATCACTGCTGCTACGAAATAAGTCTTCCATAGCTTGTTCTACACTATAGCCAGGAGCAAAACGTATTCCATCCATGCTGAAATTACACTGCAACAACAAACGTACAACAAACGTACAACAAACGTACAAACGAACTTCCAGTTTGAGGTTAGTTCTGAGTAACACCTGAATAACACCTGAATTCAGTGTTACCAACTCAAAATATCTAAGGAAGAGATTGATAGTTGATAATCTATACATTCTATGAATGTTACATATAATCTACCTAGGGTCATATTTGACCCAAACAGTAGTTTTTGTTAATTATTGATTTAAATGTTGCGTCAACCGCTTTAAAAATTTTTGTGAGAGAACTACAATACTGTGTGGTAAAAGTCGATTTTTACAAGAAATAGAAATATTATTTTATCCATAGTAAAGATGATTGGGGTTACCTATGACCCCAGAGTGAGTCCTAGGATTAAACTATTATATTCAAATTGTAATTCAGGAAAATATTTTAAAAATAACCTATTTTGAGGGAAAATTTTTAAAATAAAAGGTCATAGATTCCTTTATAACGTAGACAGAAGTAGAAAAATGTCACGTCATGCATAACTAACTTTTAGAATTTCATTACTGTGGAGTAAATAATTTCAGAGGAAAGGTACAGAACAAGCATTGTAGCTAATAGATGAAAGCTCAGATCAACGGGATATTTCACCCTAGGTATCCGTATTTTAAAAAAGAAGTCGCAGAGCAACAAGTGGACGTGTCTTACTCTGCAAGCTGCGATTTAAACTGACGTTTGCGATGTTTAAATAATGAATGATGGAACATACTTTTACATTCGTACGATGCGTACCGGTACTTCAAATCGTCAATCACCAATAAAAAAAGTTTTGGATTTTACCCTTTTGAAGGTAACTTCTGCTCTTAAAAGATTGGATTCGCCAACCTGTACGTCACTAGATTAGGACTGGTCCCATACGATAATGTAATCCCCTCCTCCCCTCCCATTTCGGTCGTGTCAGATGCAGTTAAGACAGGTCGCTGCGTGGGAGTAACAGAGCGTGGAAAGGGGTTGTAAACTGCCTAACAGGCAGGGGCTGGAGACGAATGTCATTCTTTGTCAATGACAACCATTTTCAAATTGTGAAATAACTTATGAACACTTAAGGAAATAACGGTCCTGAAGTGCGTTATGACTGTCTTAGTCACAATGCGCACACTCCATTAATGACGTGTAATTCAGCCCATAATAAAATAAAATGATGGCTGTCAGTTAATTGTTAGTCTGAAAGAGATAACAGTGACTTATTTTTCGTCCCTTTGATTCAAAACGGGGTATCACCTGGGTATTTCTAGCGGCTTTCTGAGCGTTTGTGTGCTTTTCATCGCCATTAAACGTTGTCTTGCGTGGACAGTTACTTCCGAGTGGTTGGTATTCATAGCGCAATTAAATGAAAGCAGATAGATGTACATAAACAAAATATATTGAGTCTGCAATATGCGAACACCCACTTGCAACAGTATTCCAGCATTGTCTTTGGATTTCTGGGATCTACCACATTCATAACATTATTTCATTGCTGCTTCACGTGCCAAATACATTGTATTGTATTGTATTTTTGTATGTATGATATCTAATACTCTGACTAACCCCACCGTGTTCAGGCAATTGAAGATAACACAGTAATACTAGGTATAGAATGCAACTGTCTCAATAGTGTCGCACGAGAGCAAGTCAAAATCAAATGTAGTTCTTTCGAAAGAAACCATTTGTTGGAAAACAAAAATGTAAGTAACATCATTTCCTTACATCATTACCTTAAACTTACATGCGTTTGGCACATCTCTGGATAAACGTACATGTTCCGTCCAGGAAGAATTTTTCTAACATCGTGTACATCCGTTCTTGCATCTCCTCCACAAGCTCGTCAAGCGACGAATATCAGAGTTCAAACAGGTGCAATTTCATGGACAAAAAGTTGAAAATCACTTGCAGTTGGATCAGGACTGTGGGGTGTGAGCTCCAGCCTTTGAAAACAAAGAGTTTGAACAGATCTGGTTGTTAGCCGAGTTGCATGAATTACAGGGAATGGAAATAGCACATTTAGAGCTTTCCCCTCCTCACCGATTTTATTTTTGGGTTTCAGATATGCAGTTCGTGAAGAAGCTGTCACTACTCTCGTTAAATCCTTAGGAGCGAAGTAAATCAGAATACTGATGAATAATCACTATAATGAGACTTACATATCACAAAACATTGTCATCATCAACTTCGTTGCAGAATCTTGAGTCCTGAAAATGTTTTGTGTGGTGGTGATGATTAATTAGGCAGCATGTTCTGATGCTTACCCTATCGTTCGTAGTGATGGATCTATGTCTCATCAACGGTCACAATGCGGCTGAATAGGTGTTGCCTTTCCTCCTTAAA
Source organism: Schistocerca cancellata (assembly GCF_023864275.1). Taxonomy (NCBI): domain Eukaryota; kingdom Metazoa; phylum Arthropoda; class Insecta; order Orthoptera; family Acrididae; genus Schistocerca; species Schistocerca cancellata. The sequence continues at coordinate 728,285,787 of NC_064628.1, read as the reverse complement.
AAAGTCTTAAATCTAGTTTCCTGACGTTATTCTTGGTTTTTATCAGTCCGTTATGATTCTACACAACGATTACACACTTCGCAAAGATATAAATGTTCATGGACGATACCAAATTTTGAAAAGTGACTAATATTATTTATGCACGATATGAACCATGAACCATAGACCTTGCCGCTGGTGGGAAGGCTTGCGTACCTCAGCGATACAGATAGCCGTACTGTAGGTACAACCACAACGGAGGGGTATCTGTTGAGAGGCCAGACAAACGTGTGGTTCCTGAAGAGGGGCAGCAGCCTTTTCAGTAGTTGCAAGGGCAACGGTCTGGATGATTGACTGATCTGGCCTTGTAACAATAACCAAAACGGCCTTGCTGTGCTGGTACTGCGAACGGCTGAAAGCAAGGGGAAACTACGGCCGTAATTTTTCCCGAGGGCATGCAGCTTTACTGTATGATTAAATGATGATGGCGTCCTCTCGGGTAAAATATTCCGGAGGTAAAATAGTCCCCCATTCGGATCTCCGGGCGGGGACTACTCAAGAGGATGTCGTTATCAGGAGAAAGAAAACTGGCGTTCTACGGATCGGAGCGTGGAATGTCAGATCCCTTAATCGGGCAGGTAGGTTAGAAAATTTAAAAAGGGAAATGGATAGGTTGAAGTTAGATATAGTGGGAATTAGTGAAGTTCGGTGGCAAGAGGAACAAGACTTCTGGTCAGGTGACTACAGGGTTATAAACACAAAGTCAAATAGGGGTAATGCAGGAGTAGGTTTAATAATGAATAGGAAAATAGGAATGCGGGTAAGCTACTACACACAACATAGTGAACGCATTATTGTGGCCAAGATAGATACGAAGCCCACGCCTACTACAGTAGTACAAGTTTATATGCCAACTAGCTCTGCAGATGACGAAGAAATTGAAGAAATGTATGATGGAATAAAAGAAATTATTCAGATTGTGAAGGGAGACGAAAATTTAATAGTCATGGGTGACTGGAATGCGAGTGTAGGAAAAGGGAGAGAAGGAAACGTAGTAGGTGAATATGGATTGGGGCTAAGAAATGAAAGAGGAAGCCGCCTGGTAGATTTCTGCACAGAGCACAACTTAATCATAGCTAACACTTGGTTTAAGAATCATAAAAGAAGGTTGTATACATGGAAGAAGCCTGGAGATACTAAAAGGTATCAGATAGATTATTTCATGGTAAGACAGAGATTTAGGAACCAGGTTTTAAATTGTAAGACATTTCCAGGGGCAGATGTGGACTCTGACCACAATCTATTGGTTATGACCTGTAGATTAAAACTGAAGAAACTGCAAAAAGGTGGGAATTTAAGGAGATGGGACCTGGATAAGCTGAAAGAACCAGAGTTTGTACAGAGTTTCAGGGAGAGCATAAGGGAACAATTGACAGGAATGGGGGAAAGAAATACAGTAGAAGAGGAATGGGTAGCTTTGAGGGATGAAGTAGTGAAGGCAGCAGAGGATCAAGTAGGTAAAAAGACGAGGGCTAGTAGAAATCCTTGGGTAACAGAAGAAATATTGAATTTAATTGATGAAAGGAGAAAATATAAAAATGCAGTAAATGAAGCAAGCAAAAAGGAATATAAACGTCTCAAAAATGAGATTGACAGGAAGTGCAAAATGGCTAAGCAGGGATGGCTAGAGGACAAATGTAAGGCTGTAGAGGCTTATCTCACTAGGGGTAAGATAGATACTGCCTACAGGAAAATTAAAGAGACCTTTGGAGATAAGAGAACCACTGGTATGAACATCAAGAGCTCAGATGGAAACCCAGTTCTAAGCAAAGAAGGGAAAGGTGGAAGGAGTATATAGAGGGTCTATACAAGGGCGATGTACTTGAGGACAATATTATGGAAATGGAAGAGGATGTAGATGAAGATGAAATGGGAGATACGATACTGTGTGGAGAGTTTGACAGAGCACTGAAAGACCTGAGTCGAAACAAGGCCCCCGGAGTAGACAACATTCCATTGGAACTGCTGACGGCCTTGGGAGAGCCAGTCCTGACAAAACTCTACCATCTGGTCCGCAAGATGTATGAGACAGGTGAAATACCCTCAGACTTCAAGAAGAATATAATAATTCCAATCCCAAAGAAAGCAGGTGTTGACAGATGTGAAAATTACCGAACAATCAGTTTAATAAGCCACAGCTGCAAAATACTAACACGAATTCTTTACAGACGAATGGAAAAACTAGTAGAAGCCAACCTCGGGGAAGATCAGTTTGGATTCCGTAGAAATACTGGAACACGTCAGGCAATACTGACCTTACGACTTATCTTAGAAGAAAGATTAAGGAAAGGCAAACCTACGTTTCTAGCATTTGTAGACTTAGAGAAAGCTTTTGACAATGTTGACTGGAATACTCTCTTTCAAATTCTAAAGGTGGCAGGGGTAAAATATAGGGAGCGAAAGGCTATTTACAATTTGTACAGAAACCAGATGGCAGTTATAAGAGTCGAGGGGCATGAAAGGGAAGCAGTGGTTGGGAAGGGAGTGAGACAGGGTTGTAGCCTCTCCCCAATGTTATTCAATCTGTATATTGAACAAGCAGTAAAGGAAACAAAAGAAAATTTCGGAGTAGGTATTAAAATCCATGGAGAAGAAATAAAAACTTTGAGGTTCGCCGATGACATTGTAATTCTGTCAGAGACAGCAAAGGACTTGGAAGAGCAGTTGAATGGAAGGGAGGATATAAGATGAACATCAACAAGCGCAAAACGAGGATAATGGAATGTAGTGGAATTAAGTCGGGTCATGCTGAGGGAATTCGATTAGGAAATGAGACACTTAAAGTAGTAAAGGAGTTTTGCTATTTGGGGAGCAAAATAACTGATGATGGTCGAAGTAGAGAGGATATAAAATGTAGACTGGCAATGGCAAGGAAAGCATTTCTGAAGAAGAGAAATTTGTTATCATCGAGTATAGATTTAAGTGTCAGGAAGTCATTTCTGAAAGTATTTGTATGGAGTGTAGCCATGTATGGAAGTGAAACATGGACAGTAAATAGTTTGGACAAGAAGAGAATAGAAGCTTTTGAAATGTGGTGCTACAGAAGAATGCTGAAGATTAGATGGGTAGATCACATAACTAATGAGGAAGTATTGAATAGGATTGGGGAGAAGAGAAGTTTGTGGCACAACTTGACCAGAAGAAGGGATCGGTTGGTAGGACATGTTCTGAGGCATCAAGGGATCACCAATTTAGTATTGGAGGGCAGCGTGGAGGGTAAAAATCGTAGGGGGAGACCAAGAGATGAATACACTAAGCAGTTTCAGAAGGATGTAGGTTGCAGTAGGTACTGGGAGATGAAGAAGCTTGCACAGGATAGAGTAGCATGGAGAGCTGCATCAAACCAGTCTCAGGACTGAAGACCACAACAACAACAACAACAATCATTAGTTATGGCATGACGACCAACAAGAACCATTTATAGTAAGCTATATACATGTTTCTGCGCGTTTTCGAAGTTAATGGCTTACGCGAACGCTGTTTCTCGCAAAGAGATACACGACCAGACTAAAAGCGGTTCATGACAGGGTTCCGTACACACGCACCGTTACCACACTACATGGTTGAGTTAGCCGACACGGCTGATTCCCGCGCCATCCTGCAGATAAAGAGCTTTCTGCGGATGGACGTGCGTGTAGAACTCTACGAACCACCCAACGTCCCCCAACAATGCAACAACTGCCAGCGGTTCGGCCACTCGGCCCTCCGCTGCGGCCTGGCAACTCGCTGCCGCGGATGCGCTGGCAACCACAGATCCAACACTTGCACACAAACACAGCCAAACCAGCGACGTTGTGCCAACTGCGGTGGGTCCCATGCGGCAAACTTCAGACAGTGCAACTCATACAAACAGGCGCTGAAGCGAAAACAAGACAGAAGTAGGGTACTGTACGACATACCACGCCCAAGGCCAGCGCCGAACCCAGTAAGGAACGGCGTAACGTTTGCCACGGTTACACGCCCTGGCGGAACGGCACAGGCTGCGGAACCTCAGCGCCCTACACACACACGAGAAACAACCGCTGCAACAGCCACACAACAGCCACAGACAACACCTGAAACCCAACAAGCATCGGTACCAACACCTATGCCCCCAAACAACACGACCCCACTCCCGGAAATCACGAGCTGCGAAGAAACGCACCATATACAAGAAAACACATCCACACAAGAACCCCCCGAACCCCAAGCCCAGAGGAGGAATAAACGTACACGCAAACACAGGGCGGGGAACACGAAACCACCACAACAGGCCACGCAGCAACAACAGAACAGCAACACACAGGAAAACAGTCAACAAGACACCGAGACTGTAACTCACACTACGATCCCCTCACCACAGAAGTAACTCAGGCGCCACAACCTCTACCACGAAACACAAATGCCGCCCCAAACAACACACCAATACCTGCACAAGCGGCCGCTAACACCACAACAGCACCTCAGGCTGCCACACCTAACACCAACACATCACCTGGGGGAATACTGGAAACACTATTCCCCCGACACACGACCATTGAAATCCTTACCAAGGTGCTGATGGCCGTCACTACACTTATCACCCAGCTCATGAGCGCCGAACCCGGGCAATACTGGGCTGTCATACACACTGCCATCACAACACTCTTTCACACTCTTACATGAATAATACGCCACACCCGGCCCATAACGCAGACACACACACACTATCACGGATCCTGTTCTGGAATGCAGACTCGATCCACAACAAAAGGGCAGAATTTGCCGCGTTCATGGAGCGCAAGGGAATCCTTGTCGCGCTACTGAGCGAGACTAAACTCAAACCGCACAAACAATTAAACTTTCCTGGCTACTGTGTCTATCGTACCGACCGACCGGGCGGCGCCGTGGCAGGTGGAACTGCAATCGTCATACACAAAGACATTGAGCACACAAACATAGAGCTCCCTGAACTGGAAAAAATCGAGGCTACGGCCGTCAGAGTCAAGTTCAACGGAGCCTACACCACACTGATATCGGTATACAACAGCCCTGTAGGCATTTCAACACGCGATATCAGCACACTACTCAACATTTCACCGCGAGTAATAGTCGCTGGAGATTTGAACGCAAAACACCCAGAATGGAATTCACGCATACGAAATCCCAACGGCAAAAAACTGTACGAACATTCACTTGGCAGAAACTACATCATACTAGCGCCGACTGAACCGACGCACATTCCCTATCAGAGGGGACACAGGCCAGACGTGATAGACATGGCCCTCATCAAGGGCATTACATCGACACTCAACGTTTCCGTTGAAAACGATCTGCCCTCAAACCACCAACCTGTAATACTATACATTGAGGAAACACTGTAGCACATGGAACAACGTAAGATGTTGGACTACGGACGTGCGGATTGGACAAGGTTAGAGCAAACGCTCGATAGCCACATCCCACCTATACACGAAATTAATGAAACAGCACAAATCGACGAGGCAGTAGAAACCCTCACTAACGCCGTCCAGGACGCAATGGCAGGCACCATACCTGATCGCACCTCAACAACATAGTGCGGCCCTGCCCCAGGAAATCCTGGGCCTAATCTCGATGAGGAATCGCCTCAGGAGACAATGGCAGCGCACCAGGCGTCCGTACTTCAAACGGCACATTAACAGACTACAGGGCATCATACACGATAAAATACAAACACATAGAACACAACAGTGGAACCACACACTCGAAGGGCTGGACACCACACGACCTGGCGTGTGGCAACTAGCCCGACACTTCACCAGGGAGAAAATATACACGCCAACACTTCAAGGGCCCGACGGACCTGCATACTCAGCGGAAGAGAAAGCAGAACTAATGGCCCGAACACTCGCAGCGTCATTCACACCGAACCTGGTACCATCAGATCCAGCGTTCACACTTGCTACTGACCAAGAGGTTACACGCATTCTAGCCCAACCATCGCGCGACGCCATTCGACATGCTAGCACAGCCGAAGTCTCCTGGGCCATAATGCATTCCGCTGCTAGGAAAGCCCCTGGTCATGATGGCATTCAAAACCGTGTCCTCCAGGAGTTCACGGATAAAGCAACTGAATACCTAACACACATAACGAATGCCATACTAAAACACCAACACTTCCCCGCCTTTTGGAAGACGGCCAAGGTCCTGATGTTCAGGAAGCCGGGGAAAGACCACAGCCTCCCACAAAATTACCGACCCATCAGCCTTCTGAGCTCGCTCAGTAAGATTGTTGAGAAGGTGATTCTCAAACGCATCACTAGGCACTGCATAACAAATGACATCCTGAGACCGGAGCAATTCGGCTTCAGAAATCACCACTCCACAACACAACAACTCCTACGGGTCGTTGAACACATAACACATGGCTTCAACATAAACAAAGCTACAGGGGCAGTGTTCCTGGACATCGAAAAGGCTTTCGACCGTCTATGGCACAACGGCCTCATCCGCAAACTCAGCGACGCGGGATTCCCCGACGGGCTGCTGCGTCTAATACACTCATACCTCACAGACAGGAGTTTCAACACTGACGTGCAGGGAAAACAGTCAACACGACATGGTATACACGCGGGAGTACCCCAGGGAAGCATCCTAGGGCCCCTACTGTTTAACCTCTACATAAACGATCTCCCAACCACACACAACACAATGATGGCAATCTACGCGGATGACACAGCCATCCTTGCGCAAGATTGGAAACCATCAAATATTACGTCACGCCTACAGACTGCACTCAGAGTGGCTGAGCCTTGGTTGGAGAAATGGCGTTTTAGAGTAAACGTCGACAAGTGCGAAGCCGTTCTGTTCACGAGAAGACCGAAGCAACTGCGCAAACACCGCTACTGCAGACCAATAACTCTACATGCACGCCCAATACGTTTCCGCGAGAAAGTCAAATACCTCGGTGTCTGGCTGGACCGGAAATTACTCTGGGGGGACCACATACAACACATGACCAACCGAGCTAGCGCGAGGCTCAAACAGCTTTATCCTATGCTCAACAGGCGTAGCACACTGAACAGAAGGGTGTCGAGGTCCATGTACTGACACTTATCCGACCCCTGATGACGTACGCAGCTCCCGTCTGGGGATACGCTGCGCCTACACGCCTGCGCCGTCTGCAGCTCATACAAAACAAGGTACTCAAAATCATAAGCAATGCTCCACGATACACACGCATCGCGGACCTTCACCGGGAATACCGACTTGAGACTTTCACGGAGGTAATCCACAAACTCACCACAAGACTATACAGAAACTCCAGACATTCGCAGAACCCGTTTATTCTGAATCTGGGGAACTACGACCACAACCATAGATGGAAACATAAAAGACCAAAAGACATACTTGCAAGGACATAACATCTATGGCCAAGCTTACGCAAACATAGCGGCACAGGCGAGCCCCTGTTAATCAGACGCATTTACTGGATATCCAGCTGAAATACACTGCCGAATAACTGGCACCATACAGGGAAGACGTACCGTACACTGCATGCAAACAAGCTCCACACATCCCCCACACAGTGAGATGATCTATGGCCGATCTCCCACTACTGTATAACGATATTGATTGTTCCAGGAAAGTAGCAGCCGCAGCAACTGGGCACATCGCCATCGCCTGTCACGGTAATGATGCATGATACCTATACTAACAAATCCAACCTTGCATGAACTATCGCAGCTAGTAAGCCACTACTGCTCTTACTACCCATCCCACTGTCGCAGAGGTTTTTTTCCCACGGCACGAGCCATGGCACTTTTTTCCCTCTGCTCTTCAAATCGCTACCCTCACTCGCGTTTCGTCCACTATCTATCACCTGAAGGACCGTGTTAATGCGTAGCCTTACCCAGACGCACGGACAACATCACAGCCCAGCATCCTGTGATCCACCCACTAGATAACTAACATGTTTACGGAGGTGACAGTAGAACTTTTGGTTTGGTCACCACGTTGGTGGGGGCGTGGAGGGGCCCCATCTCTCACCCAGTCACAATATTTTAGTTCATTAAAATTTAGCTACATTCTGCTAGTAATCTCCATGGCTTTAGTCCATTCCGATTACAGAAAAGATTAACTACCCTTGTAAAGATACAAGGCAGGTTTTTAAAGTAAGGTCCGTTTGAACGTAAGTACATAACGAAAAGTTTTTTCAAAAAAGTAAATTTATTTTCAGAAGTACATACTTCATCCTATTTTTCGACAAAGTTGCCAACTTTGTTGAAACACGTATCACAATTCCCAACCAATTTTAAAATACCCTCTTCATAAAAACTAGCCGCCTGCTCCGAAAACCAAGAGCTCACTGTCGTTTCCACGTCGTCGTCATCATTGTAACGGTTGCCACTAAGGTGTTGTTTGAGGCGGAGGAACAGATGGTAATCGCTTGACGCATAATCAGGACTAAAGTATGGGTGGTCTAAAGCTTCCCAGCCAAAACTGTCCAATAAATCGCAGGTCTGACCTGCAGTGTGAGGTCTAGCATTGTCATGGAGCGAACAATTCCCTTTGTTAGCAAGCGGCGTCTTTTGTTTTGAATCACTCTGCGTAGCTTTCTCAGGGTTTGGCAACATGCTTCCGCATTGATAGTGCTTGTTGCATGAAGCCGACCAACAAAACACGATGTCTATGCCAAAACACTGATGCTATGGTTTTGCGCTGCCCCAGTGTCTGTTTCGCCTTCACTTTTACAGGCAAGTGTGTGTGTCTCCATTCCATGCTCTGTTGCTTTGATTCGGGCGTGATATGCGTAAACCATGTTTCGTCTCCAGTTACAATTTGACTCAAGAAGCCGTCACCTTCCTTGTGATAACAAGTCAAGAATTTCATCGCACATTCAAATCTTCGGTTTTATGGTCATCTGTAGGAATTTCTGGGCCCTGTGGGAGCACAGTTTCCAAAACTTTTGGTGTTCAGAAACGGGGTTGTAAGGCACTGGTCTCGACACGTCAGGAAATTCGTTTGAGAGCCCCGTTATTGCGAAGCGCCTGTACTCACGAATCCTCACTTCAGCTGAAGCCACCAAATCGTCTATAATCAAAGAAGGGCGACCGGAGAGGTCCTCATCATGGACGTTGTCAAGGCCATCTTTGAATTCTCCTTCCCACTTACGCACTTTGCTTTCACTCATAACAGTATCACCGTACACTTCGCAAATTTGTCGGTGAATTTATGCAGCAGACAGGTTCCTTGTTGACAAAAACCTTATCACTGAACGAATCTCACACGCAGCGGGCAAGTTGATAGTCGTAAACATTTTGGAAGCACAGAACAGAACCATACAGGTTACGTACAGATCTGAAACTGAGCTCAGTCGTTCCAGAGGCCTGCCGGTACACGATGCACGCGCTCGTTGCGGTAGGCGCGCGAACTACTACAGTCTACAACAAAATGGACATTACTTGAAAAACACGCCTCGTATTAACTATACATATAAGGCGTCCCACCTTCCTTGCCACATCATATATTTCCGAAATTACACAAAATGTGGGAAATGCAGATACCCATGGATGCATTTATGTGCGTGGCTCACAAAGTGGGCAGGTATTCATAGTCCATAAAGGGCGACGAACACCATTTACAACACAAAATTAGGTATTTTCTAAACTTTTTCTACACAAATGAAAGCTGGAGATACAATTAATCATGGCAGACCTGGTTTCACAGTTCTAAACAACATACACTCTAAAATATCGGACTTGAAAGGATGGCAACGGTGCCGCATTTTCTGCCCTATACCGCAGGGCAAGGTTTGCCTGCACTGTACCGCAGCCGGCTGTCAGGTGGTCACACAATGGGCAGGAACGCACGATCCATAAAAGTAAACAAAGCCCACTTTCAACACAACGTTGCGATTATTTAAAAGACACACTCACGTTTCTTCTAGGGATATGAAAACTAGAGGCAGAATTTAGTGATAAGATATGGTTCTAATATCGTTTACGCAATTATTAGACGGCATGAACTACAGAAACTTCACGATTATGCATGAAATTCAACACGGAAAAACAACTTTCACTTAATCGGTAACAAAACGTCCGATGAACCTGCATCGTCGCAGCAGAAGTTCGAAGTGCCCGCACCTCTCATTGATACCCGATTGTCGTTGATGAGAAACTGCGCGAAGCCCGTAGGGATTTTCTACGGACCAGTAAGTATATCCATAAATTCAGATAACCTACATCTACCTCAACATGTACGTCGCTACTCTGCACATCACACTTACGTACCTGGCAGAGGGTTCATTGAACCGCCTTTACACTTTTATTCCACTCCCGAACAGAGCGCGGATAACAACGAACACGTACTTCTTTCCGTGCGAGTTCTGATATCCTTTATTTATTATGATGATTGTTTCTCCCTATGTAAGTCGACGTAAAAAAATCTGTTAGTGTTCGAGGAAGAAAGGTGGTGATTGAAATCTCGTGAGTAGATCCCGCCCCAACGAAAAATGACTTTATTTTAGTGTTTTCACCCCAGATCCTTTAATATGTCCTCGACGCTCTCTCCCCTACTTCTCGATAATACAAAACGTGCTGCCCTTCTTTCAACTTTCTCGATGTACTCCGTTAATCCTTATCTGGGAAGGATCCCACAAAACGCAGAAGTACTCCAAACGAGGACGTACAAGTGTTGAGAAGTCCGTCTCCTTCGTAGATCTGTTGTGTCATGTAAGTGTTGTGCCAATATAACACAGTGTTTGGTTCTCCTTCCCCACAACTATTTCTATGTGTTCCTTCGAATTTTGTAATTCCTAGGTATTCTGTTTAATTAAAGGCTTTCAGATTTGAATGATTTATCGTATAACCGAAGTTTAACGGATTCCTTTTAGCAGTCATGTGAATGCGCTCACATTTTTCACTATTTAGGGTCAATTGCCAATTATCGCACAATAGAGATATCTCGTATCTAAATGGTTTTGCAATTGATTTCGATCTGCTGATGACTTTACTAATCGATAAACGATGCGAAAAACCTAAGACGGCTGTAATTTGACTATAATCCCCTAGTGAGATGTGGAGTCAAAAGCCTTTTGGAAATCTAAAGAAATGGAATCAATTTGAATACTTTGTCAATACCACTCAGCACTTCGTGTGAGTAAAGAGCTAACTGCATTCCACGAGAACGATGTTTTCTAAATCCGTGTTGACAGTATGTCAGCAGACCGTTCTGGCCGTGCGGTTCTAGGCGCTTCAGTCTGGAACCGCGTGACCGCTATGGTCGCAGGTTCGAATCCTGCCTGGGGCATGGATGCGTGTGATGTCCTTAGGTTAGTTAGGTTTAAGTAGTTCTAAGTTCTAGGGGACTGATGACTTCAGATGTTAAGTCCCACGCTACGGTCGCAGGTTCGAATCCTGCCTCGGGCATGGATGTGTGTGATGTCCTTAAGTTAGTTAAGTTTAAGTAGTTCTAAGTTCTAGGGGACTGATGACCTTAGAAGTTACGTCCCATAGTGCTCGGAGCCATTTGAACCATTTGTTAAGTCCCATAGTTCTCAGACCCATTTTTGAGACCATTCCGTTCGAAGTATTTCATAATGTTGGAAAGCAATATATGTTCCAGAATCCTGCTGCATATCGACGTTAATGATATGAGACTGTACTTTAGTGGATTACTCATATTACCTCTCTGGGATACTGGTAGATCTGTGCATCTTTCCAGTCTCTGGGTACGGATCTTTCGTCGAGCGAGAGGTTGCATATGACAGTTAAATATGGACGTACTGTATCATCAAATGCTAAAGGGAACCAGGCATCTGATTCGTATACAATACAGTGCAATACAATACTATATATTTATCTGGTTTTTGGAATGGATAAATTTTTCGCTTATTTTTTGGTGGAGTTGTGCGTTATGGTATTCAGTCTTGCCACAACCCTATAATCACCAGTCCATGTATCCCTTCCTGATGCTCGTTATTAGCTCAGTAATATTTGTTGGTAAGAGGTAAAGTGTGTTTTCACAACCTTTTACTATTCGAGTGTGCTCATGAACTAATTACTCGAAATGATTTTCACAAATTTAGTTTAGTAGAATTACAGATGAATTTTCATGCGTATCTCCGTATTTAAACACACATTTTCACCAACATATCAAGGATTAAGTGAAGTCACCACCAACTATAATTGTATAAGTCGGTTACGTGTTTGAAATTAGACTCAAGATTTCTGAACGAAAATTTCTCCGTAAACAACAAATGACGCAGAAAGTCAGCATGACTTTGTTGGAAGTGCGACTGAAATATGATACGGATGAAAAGTATGCCGTTGCAAAATTCTGAATACGGCTTAATACAGGACCACGTGCAGTCTATACTACACTCACCTCAGGATTGTGCGCTTCAGCAGCCATAACAGTAATTTAGTTATCGTTGTCAGTTGCTGTGTTTGTACATTGACGCTTCTGCATCCTCTGCAGCCTGTTGCCATGATACTTGTGCAGATGCTGAAAATGGTACCACGTGAGCAACGTTGTCGATTTGGGTAACATTCAGAGTACGCGGCTACATCTGTGGTCGCATTTCTGTAACATTCTGTTACATTATTTCTAGTTTTTGTCCACAACTGAAGACTGACATATCGACGAGATGACCGTAAATGTCACAAGGCACACCAAAACAGGGAAAGCACTATCCTGAAACGTACATGAAATGCGTCACAGTGTAGTTTCCTCTTTGAAACCAACAGCAGTTTTAGGCTGGACAGAGTACAAAATGGTTCAAATGGCTCTGAGCACTATGGGACTCAACATCTAAGGTCATAAGTCCCCTAGAACCTAGAACTACTTAAACCTAACTAACCTAAGGACATCACACACACCCATGCCCGAGGCAGGATTCGAACCTGCGACCGTAGCAGTCCCGCGGTTCCGGACTGCAGCGCCAGAACCGCTAGACCACCGCGGCCGGCCGCGACAGAGTACACAGAACTGCTTACAACAGGCTGCAGGACGGTAGAGGCAAACCAGGCCCTGCTCTTTACGGTAGAAAGCGCGTTGCCGTTGTCATCCTTTGAAATGAAACATGACTTTGTAATCAAAGTAGTGGTCGTGACCTGGATTAGTCATTCTTGCCCATGGTGTGAGCTTCTAATATAGATGCATCCATGTCCAATGTCGTTTTTCAAAGGCTCCATTGATATGAAGATTTCACAAAGTGAAATGCTAGGCAAGGGCCTGTCTATGCAGTCCATATGTAGAGTGTTATGAGTTTCAAAGGTGTGTTTATTTTAAAAAGTTCCAATTGTATCAATGGAAAAATAACTATTAACAGTACCACAATCAAAGTAGATTCACTCATAACATCAATAGTATTGGCTTCGGTAGCCTAGTGCAAGTAGGTTTTGGAGATTTCGTATTTCGAACATTGCAAACACCGACAGTTATTTATTCCATGTTTAGCACAAACAAATTTGAACTTCACATGGCTGCGTATGTGCAGCCATGCACAGATGTTAATAAGTCCCCTGAGGTTTCATGTTATGAAATAGGACACTGCCCAGTACAAACGAGAGACAAACAAATGTTACTGCAGTACCCCTGTGGGGTCTGACACGTAAAGAGCCATTGTACCCTCAGTACCTTTGAGTAAAGGCTTTGTGCTCAAAATGACCACCACAAGCATCAACAAAAGCTTACAGTCCACCGTACTACGGTTGCAGCACACGTTCTAGCATTTAAGCGGAAACTGCAGCGCAGGCTACAATAACACGCCGTTTCATATCATGTGTAATTCTTCGAAGAAGATGAAGAGATTGACGTCTATTGAGACATATTTTCGTTCTCACGGTACACGAGCGAACTGTATACTTCTTACATTCACCGCAAACCATGAGAACGAAGACTTCTTTCGCGCTGGGAAGTATCATCTTACAAGCACGTCCTGCTACGTCCACTATCACACGGTAAGTGACAGGACCATCGCAATGCAATCGCAGTGTACCCACAACACAATGTAAATAAACGTAACATCGTGGCTTAGCATCTACGCAACAGAACAGAAAAAACGGCTGTCGGTGTTAACGATGTTCACAACACGGTAAACTGTAAACTACACTCATGATCATAAATTAAGGATAATGCTGATACATGGTGAAACAACGGTCTGGTGGGCGGTTTGTTGCTTTAAATCACCTCGGGGTATGGCCATGAGGTGCATTTGACCAGCGGTCGTTGTACGGTGGCACTGGCAGCAGTACACATACGCAGACGTGTTTTGGGGCATGTCAGATTACGGTGCAGCGAGTAAGTGTGCAGACGTTTTCTGATGTGCTAAGGGAGACTGTGTGTTGAAAATGGCTCAAAGAACACATATTGATGCCGTTATTAGGGGTAGAGTACTAGGGCGACTGGAGGCTGGTCAAACACAGCAGGTCGTAGCACAGGCCTTCCGTGTGCCACGAAGTGTGATCTCAAGATTATGTCAAAGATTACAGCAGACAGGAAATGTGTCCAGGCGCAACGGTACAGGACTTCCACAGTGTACAACACCACAAGAAGGCCGATATCTCACCATCAGTGCCCGCAGACGGCCACAGAGTACTGCAGGTAGCCTCACTCGGGACCTTACTGTAGCCACTTCAACAGTTGTCTGCAGACACACAGCCTGCAGACGACTGAACAGACATGGTTTATTCGCCCGGAGCCCTGCAAGGTCCATTCCACTGACCCCTGGTGACAGGAGAGCCCGTAATTCCTGGTGTCAAGAACGAAGTACATGGTCACTGTAACAGTGGCCCCAAGTTATGTGCAAGGACGTCCAGGTATACTATTAAAAGTGATTCTCGTCGGGTTTTCATCTCGCGTGAACCAGGAGCCAGATACCAACACCTTAATGTCTTTGAAAAGGACCTGTATGGAGGTCATGGTTCACTGGTGTGGGGTGGGATTATGATTGGTGCACATAAACCCCTGCATGTCTTTGAAAGATGAACTGTAACAGATCAGGTGTATCGGGACGTCATTTTGCACCAGTATGCCCGCCTTTTCAGTGGTTCAGTGGGTACCACCTTCCTCCTGATGGAAGATAATGCACGGTTCAACCAAGCTGCGATCGTGGAGGAGTACCTTGAAACGGAAGATATCAGGCGAATGGAGTGGCCTTCCTGTTCTCCAAATCTAAACCCAATCGAGCACGTCTGGGATCCTCTCGGTCGAAGTATCGCAGCACGTCTCCAAAACCCTGGGACACTTCAGGAGCTCTGACAGGCACTTGTGCAGGAATCGGAGGCCATAAACCCAGCAGCAGCTCGACCACCTGATCCAGAGTATGCCAACCCGTTGTGCGGACTGTGTACGTGTGCGTGATGGTTATTTCCCATATTGATGACGTTGTACAGTCGTGCTCAAAAGTATCCCAACGACCTGATTTGCATTTAGCCTGATTCGAATGCAACACACATAGCGCAGATGTGTAGCAGGTTCTCTAATCTCCCCTCGGTGCAATCGTTTGACTATTGAAAATGGTTCCAACAAGTCACCACTAGAAAACACTGTTCTGTATCGCAATAACTCAAGATGTAAGGTAATACCAAGGTACCACAAATATCAGGGAACATCTTATCACAGATAAGACGGTTCTTCAGGCTTGTAAGCTCACATTTATTACAATAAATGACATACATGAAATGTTACAACTCTCATTATTGCGTCAGATAGGTAATTCAAGTAGTAAGTTCATCGTATTCATGATTTCATCTTCAAAATAACATACCGTACTTATTATTTAACACAAAATGACATTAAAAATTAAAGTTATTCACGAGCTGTTAGTTGAGAATATGTATGAACTTCAAATGACACGACGAACCGTCTCGTTCTTCATATGGATTCAAACCCAGGTCATACAGGCTAACCGAAGACTTCGTGACTGACAGAAACTAAGAGTTATTCCTGACCAGGCATACAGGGAATGATATACCTCTATTTTAGACAATATCAGTTAGCAAATAGCAACTTTGAATTACATAACGAAAACATTGTTAACGGACGCGAATTCCTACCCAGCATCTATTGTCCTTGTTAACGAACTACGAGAGATGTTAAATATTATTTCTTCACAAGTAACTTACTTGAAATGCTGTGAGGTAAAGCTTTGTGTTGGACACGGATTCGAACCCAGAACCTAATTGGATTGTCATCGAAGCACATACAACTGTGACATATCGGATTTTCTCGGCAGTAGCTAGAAGTTTTAACTGAAATGACGAGACGAAACGTTAATTATTTCTTTCCCAGGACTCCAACCTGGCACCTACCGCTATTGTATTCTAGACAAAACGAACGTTAAAAATGGGTTTGTTACACCAGCAGTGTCATGTGAGCATGTTTGAACTAGAAATAATATGACGATGAGTTCAGTGCTGACTGGGAATCGAGCCCCACACATATCGTTGTTGACTGCACACAAAGAGACGTCAGGTACCGAATTTTTCTCCACCAGCATCTCGGAATAACATCCTCGAATTTACAATGATTTCGCAAACAGTTCTGTGTTCACTGGGACTATAAACGTCAGATACCGTTAGTGCTGACAACGAATGAAAATACATCAAAAATCAAAATTACTACCCACCAGCAGATAGGTGTTCCCATGCTAGAGCTTGATAATACATAATGAGAGCTTTAGTGCCGGGCCAGGATTCAAAACCTTTCACGCGCAATACGTGGAGATGTTATGGAACCTGCAGTTTTGAACAAACAACAAATTGCAGTCGAGCTGTATTGTCACGAAGGGTTCAAATTCCGCGTTAAGAGCGGTCTGAATTGCATACCCAATCAAAACCAATTTTATCGACACACAGAAGCTGAAATAGAAGTTGGAATATGTGTCCTGTAGCCCTATATAGCGTTTGTTTCGTTACTAGAAAAAATAACTAGTATAAGAAAGGTTACTGTTGATAGAGTTTCTACGTGTCGCGACTCGTGACTTTATTGTGGTTCAGCCTAACGTCTACTTGGTAGAGAAGGAATATGATGTTTAACATGAATGTCAGACCAAAATGCCATTAAACCTTCTTCATTTGGCCCAGCTAGAAGAGAACAGAATCTGTCTCTCCTTATCAAAAATCATCAGCAGAAAATCGAATCGAACCCAGATCATTCGTACATGAACCTAGCATCAACCCAAGAGACCAACAAATTCTCTTCTCTAGCACCCATTTTTCTATGATAACAATGTTGCGCCACACTGGATGAGAATTCTGACACACAGACTCCCAGTAGTGGTTTGCAGCATGTTCAGTACATTCTTTTACTTGGTTGACCGAATCGCCATGAACTAACTGCCTCGGCTACCCAGTGCATACATTCGACTCTATTTTGTAATAAAATCACGTAACTGACACTTGCACAGAACTGCCAACAGTGTAGGATGCAGAAATTTAAACAGGAAGTGTTCCTTTCGACTTGGGCTACTCTATTGCGCTACCTGTTTGTTAAAAACGTCGTGCAGTGCAAAAGGAAAGCTGTAACTGTCTATCTCTCAGAAGATAGATCCGACCATATGCATTATCTCACAGCACTGTGCAATGCGCAAGTTCAGGAGGAATTGTTGTTGAGTTCTTGAGGTGTTGTAGCTACGTGTCAGCTAGTAGCGTAATGGTAAGCGTCGCGCACAGTTGATCAGACGTCGCGAGTTTGGATACATTCACTGCTACATTTTTTACAACGCCATACTGCTGTCTGCTGAAGTTATCGATTTAATGTAACTTTGAACATAATTCCCTTCACTTCTCAACCCAAAATAGTCGCATGTGGAAAAAGGGCTAACTTCTGCAACATTTTGTTCTTTTCGGGTTTAATAGAAGGCCAGACTGCAGATGCATCTCGAAACTTTTATATTATGTATGGGGAGAGCGCATCGTGCCAAAATACGTTAGAAAAGTATTTTCTACATTAGCTGTCGTGTGCCAGTGGCATTTTATTCTTCATAAAACCTTGTTTTACAGCTTTAACTCGGAACAAGTTTTCTACGTACATGTAATCAATAAACTGCATGTGCATTGTCAGACTGTTACAGATAACATCAGAGAATTCGCATATATCGTTGATGATTAATTTCTCTCTCATGTTAACCAATGTTTTAACAACACTAAGATAAACTGTACGAGAATTGTGCACTGTATTATAAGAAATGAAATAACATTACGACGAAAGTCTGTTTCCGTAAAACTGAGTAACTGTACACAAGCGTACCTCTATCGTCACGAATTAGTAAAATACTAATCACTTAGATTTCGATTGGGAGTGTGTTTGATCGGTATGCTGTGTCATACTCAAGTGGTATGCAAATGTGGAATTTCGTAAATAAAGTTAAGTAGTCCTAGAATCCCAAAATTTGTTTGTCAGCAGCTGAAAGAGGCGTTACCTGTTGTGCAGCATTGTAAGTTTTTCACCATTGCACTATGAGCCGAAAGTATTTTCTTGCCATTTCCTTATCGATGTGTGATCTGACTGCTTGTAGCTATTTCACAGAGTGGATAAAAACGTTACACTCAGCAAGACTGGAACCTCAAACCATAACAGACCCTTCCGCTTTTATTTTTTTGGACCCTACCCTTTTTTTTCGCGGGCAAGTGCTCTATGAACTATTGTCTTTTTTTTCCTTAAAAAGCCTCTTAGGAAAATGGAACTAAAGAAAAAAAACAAGTGCCACCGCCACCTTTCATCCTATAACAAAAAATCTCTTCCACTTCAGGCATTGGCTCCTGAGTAAATCCACCCCAGAGAGCTGCCTATATACCAGGGGGAAATATGGGATATCAAGGTTAGGGCTATCCTTTGCCACTTTTTTTGTTTTTTTTTTACATGATTACGTTTAGGGAACGTGTATAAATGAAAATTCTAGTAACTAAGTTATACAAGTAAGTGTTACAACAACAAAGGTGGCATACAAGTGTAATCAAAAAATAAAAATATAAATCACTGATTTAATTCCAACTAAAAGGTTCTTCAATAATGTAACTGGTTCCACTTGGAGCCTAGCCTTCGTTATCTGATATCTCCAATAGTGCCTTTGAAGGGCATCTGCAACGGAGGCATTCTACTTCGCTAGTGCCTCAAGGAAAACAGCATCCTTGCAGCAGCTTGTCTCTTCCTTCGCTCATGACTGACAAGGCAGAACGTTGAGCCGTTAGTGTGATGCGGCGCAGAACATTAACCGCAGCTTGGCACTTAGAGTGGGGGGTTTAACGAAAACGCTGCGTAAATAATTTGCGAAGAACGTACGGTATTTCGGTGTGCGTTCGAGGGCATTGTGAGCATTTTGTAGGAACCACCAGTAATCAAGTTGCTCTTTCTCTCCGTCGCTAAAGATGTAGGCGACGGTAAGTCCTTTGAACCATGTAAGCGCATGATATTTTGCAGCCGGAAAGTAAGTTTTATTGGGACAGAGTAGGGCCTGAGGGTTAATCATATTAGGTGTGACCTGGAGGTAACAAGCCAATATCTTCTGTGTTAGTCGCCAAACTCCTGACGTGGTGCGCAAGTAAAACGATGTTCATCGGTATCCAATAGGTGACAATCTGGGCAATAAGGGGGGGTCTGTCAGTCCAATAGTGTGAAGTCGCTATCTTGTGGCATATTTTTTGTTGGCGTTCTGATACCACTTCGAACGCACCGTGGATGACAGAAAGTTGTGGTGTATCGGTTTCCACACTCTTGGCCATTGAACCGTAGGGTACTTGTTTCCCACCACGTTATGGGGAACAGCCCGCAGAAGGTTGGTATAAAAATCTTTCGCCTTTGGTGGACGTGTGGCGGAGAGGTTCGAGCTGACATAGCTGTAATCAAGAATGAAGGTCGACACATGGGAGAGCTGTGGTGCGATGTGCGCAACCGACACCGGCGGGACGGTAGAGACTGGCATCAGAACCTGTAGTAAACGACCCGTGAGAGAGGTATATTGACTTTTCCATCGTTTCCTCATGTTGCTCATGTAAAGGGCAGCTGCTCTCGCCCTGACGTTGATCAATCCCAGCCCTCCTCTGTGCACTGGGAGGGTAAGAGTGTCGTATCGTACTTTAAAGATGTGACCTGCGGAAACGTAGTAACTGAAGGCCGCCTGAAGCCGGCGACCTATCTGCAGCGGTAGTGGGAGGACCTGTGCCACGTGGTTGAGTTCTGATACTACGTAGAGGTTCAGGTATTCAACACGTTGTAGCTGATTCAAGTCCCGGAGCCGGTTCTGTCGCACCATTGCGCGTATGATCTGTAATAACCGTCGGTAGTTTGCTGCAGCTGTTTTACGTATATCTTTCTTGAACGTGATTCCCAAATATCGTAGATCAGAAACTGGTGGGAGGGGAGCGAGGGCTTCCGGTCCGAGACCACGCCCAATATCCAACGCCGCCGACTTGTTGATGTTCAGAAGACTGCCTGCGGCCTGTCCGTATCGCTCAATCCAGGTTAGTACGCTTTGAACTTCGTCATTGGAACGAATCAGCAGTAGCAGGTCGTCAGCGTATGTCCTATAGCGAAAGGTGACGTCCCGCAGCGTGATGCCAGATAGGCGGTGGTTAAGGCCCCCTAGGAGTGGCTCGAGTGTGATTGCATAAAGGTAGTTAGAAAGGGGACAACCCTGTCGTAGAAACCTCTTAATGGGTACTGGCCCTACCGTCCTTCCATTGACCTGGACGTGTGATCTGGCTGCGGTCCAAAGACGCCGTAGGGTGTCGATGAGGCCCGAGGGGAATCCCATACAGTCCATCACTCGTAGGAGGAGGTTGTGGCGCACTCTATCAAAGGCGCATTTGAAATCGACGGAGACGATCGCCGCTCTCAGACGGCACGCAGAAGCGATCGCTATTTCCTTGCATTCACCGGTGGCCATGTGTATTTTGGCTTCTCCCCCCTGCGACGTCTGTTCTGGAGCGAGGATCATCGGCAAAGTCGTCTTAATACGGCTCGCCATAATCCTGGTGAAAATCTTGTAATCGGCGTTCAGCACTGTAAGCGGCCGATAGTCGTTAATCGATAGCCCTTCACCTGGCTTGTGTACCGGTATGAGAAGACCTTCTACAAACGCTGGTGGCACAACACAGTCTGGAGACATAAGTTCGCGGAACATTATAACCCAGCGAGGCATCATGATGTCACGGAAAGTCCGGTAGGATTCGATGGGCAATCCATCAGGTCCAGGAGACTTACTGGCCGCACCTTTGTCCACAGCGTCTTCGACTTCCCGAGTGAGATTTCCTCTGTTAGTGCATTCACGATAGCCTCGCCGATAGTATGTGTTACCTGCTGTAACACTTCCCCGTAGTGGCCTCGTCATCGACGGTTCTTTCCTTGTAGAGATGACGAAAATGATCCTACACCGCCTTTACTGTGGTTGCTTGGGTCGTACATAAGCGACCGTCGTGTGTCCTGAGTTGTGTGATTAAATGTTGGCGTTGTCGGCGCTTATACGCCTCAACGTGGTGCATAGTGGGTTTCTCTGCAACCGTTCAGTCGTGCCGCCGCGAGCGGACTACTGCACCTTCTAGTCGGCACTTCGTCAATGATAGTATGTGAGCCTTGATTCTGCTTTGGTCATGTTGTCTCTCCGGGGAAGGGGGTAAGGTGTCGAGGTCCCTGAGTGCCACGTAGTAACAATCGAGGGTCTGTCGATGCCACGCAGTCACGTCCTTGCCATATTGCATAAGTGTCCTACGGATTGCTGGTTTGGCACAGAGGAGCCACCACTCCAGGGTCGAGGTGTATCGTGGGTTGCGGCGTTCACAGTCAGTCCACGTTGCTGTAACTTGCCGACGGCAATCCAGGTCCTGGAGATGAGTTACGTTGAGCTTCCAAAAGCCATTGCTGCGCCAGACTTGTTGGGGGCGTAGGTGTATAGTGCAGATATAGGCACTGTGATCGGAATAGGCTTGAGGCCATAATTCGGCGTCCACCACACCTTGTGTGAGACCTTGTGACACATATATGCGGTCAAGTCGGCTGGCCGAATGACTGGTAAGATGAGTGTGGCCAGAGCAGTTACCGTGGACTTTTTTCCACGTGTCGCACAAGTGAAGTTCTTGGATCATCGCACCCAGTTCCGGACAAGGCAGGTAATGTGGGATTTGGTCCTTGGGGTGAAGTACGCAATTAAAATCGCCGGCGAAGACGCTGTGGTTGTATCGTCCAAGGAAAAGGGGAGCGACATCTGTGGAGTAGAATCTGGCGCGGTCGTGACGTCTTGTGGTACCCGACGGCGCGTAAACATTAATGAATCGGGTGTTGAGTGCCGTAAATGCTATTCCTCGCGCGGAGGGAAGAAACGTGACGTCGGTAACTTCAATACCTTCACGCACTAATATTGCCATTCCGGTGTCTGCAGGGCTACCGGGCGTCACAAGTGTGGCATAACCGTAAAAGTGCGGGAGTGCAGTCGTTTTCACTTCTTGTAGGAAAGCCAAGTCAACTCCCATGGCTCGTATGGTTTCTTTCAAAAGTTGGATCTTGACAGGAGAACTGATCATGTTGATATTCATTGTCGCCAGGCGGTAAGCCTGGCAACGCGTTGTTTGGGCGAGGTTATCCATGTTGAAGTTGGAGAGAAGCGAACATCGGAAGTGATGTCACCCCCCGCCGAACGCGGTCCTCCATGTGCTGCTTATGCTGCACGATCCGGCGGCGCCTCAGCTGGCCGCGGGTCGGGATCTTGTGTCTCGAGTCCTCGGCCCACGAAGCGGGCGCGGATGTCTGTTCATGTTCCATAGCCTCGGAATGTTTGATAGTAAGGGACCGGGCGACTTCGCTGCCTTCACTGGTACCTTCCCGCTGCTCACTCTTTCTGTCAACGGGCTGATGGTCGAAAGCTGCATGTTTTTCTGTCTGTTCTGCAAGGTTGGAGTCAGTGGAAACAGCCTCAGCTTCGCGGCTGGCTTCTTGAGTGGTCAGTTGTTCTTCCCCGACCGAATGCGAACCGCTGTGTTCCGACACGGTCCGACGACGGCGCTTTCGGCGTTTCGGTGATCGCTGTTTCCGCACATGGCCTTCATTGTCAGAAGACGGCACTGACTCACACTCCACCGGAACAAACGCTTCGGTCGGTACAATAAGGGAACCAATTGCCATCTTGCCGGCATCAATGTCTGTCGTGTTCGGTAGTTCCAGAGTCGTAGTACTATTTTCCACCACTGGCCAGGTCGGCGGATCATCCAGGTTTTTATCCGTAGAAAGTGATTCTTGTACCGCTGAAGCGGTCGGCCGTGTCTGTTATGTGGAGAACGTCGTGAGCGCCGCCGCGTAAGTCACAGGTAGCATAGTCTTCGCCGCTGGTGGTCCAACGTCCTTCGGTGGGAATTGTGTGATCCGACGCTGGTGGCACTGGGAACGAAGGTGACCTTCCTTGCCGCATCCGGAACACGTCTTCGGCTGGCCGTCATAAATAACTATGGCCCAGCATCCTCCTATCTGTAGATAGGATGGCACGTGTCGTTGGAGATCTATGCGCACTTGGTGTACTCCATTGAGTACTGGATACGTCTTAAACTGGGTCCATTTCTCAGCCACGTGTTCGTGTACCGTGCCGTAGGGGCGGAGCGCCGATACAACTTCTGCCGCCGGGAGTTCAAAAAAAAAAATGGTTCAAATGGCTCTGAGCACTATGGGACTCAACATCTTAGGTCATAAGTCCCCTAAGTCACCTAACTAACCTAAGGACATCACACACACACCCATCCCCGAGGCAGGATTCGAACCTGCGACCGTAGCAGTCCCGCGGTTCCGGACTGCAGCGCCAGAACCGCTAGACCACCGCGGCCGGCGCCGGGAGTTCAATTGGAAGTTCGAATATGCGTATAGTCCGCAGTCCCATTGCGGCATGGCCGACCTCGACGTTGCCAACATTGCCATCTGCGTGGCAGAAGCGGAGTTCTTGTTTCATCTCACGAAGCACCTTGTCGCATGTAGTTTCGTTTATGAGCTTTACATAGACCGTGCTACTGACGATCGAAAAGTGAATGCCGACAATGTCGGCAGCCGGGATCTTGGCTTCCTCTTTTAAAAAGCGTTCGACTTCGAGCGCCTTTGGTCGGGTAAAGTCGTTCTGAAATGTGAATTTCAAGGTTGATCTTCTGTACTGGTTCACCATGGTCTTGTAGCGCTACGGCGTCACGTTAGTGTCGGCCGAAGAAAGTAAACAAGGGGCGCGGGCCCTCTGTGACAGCGGAGAGCACACACCACGCGTCTGCTTCGCTCGGCAGCGAGAGCCGCACTGACCTCAGGCTAGCACGTTTCCACATAGCTACGGAAGAGGCATGCGTCTAGATCTCCGCTTACGAGACTAGTAGTGGCTAGAACTCGTATACCGCTATTTAAAGGAAGAGATCAGATGCGATTTTCACGTGCAACGACTTTCCTGGGCTGAAAACCGTAAATTTACAATCTTTTGTTACATCTACAGCGTTAGTAGTAACTCAGATTATTCAATGGAAATGACAGGAAAAATCAAGTGAACTTTGAGGCTTAATTCCGTGCACACCAGGAAGTAACTCCTCGATCACAGAGTTGCCAAATATACCTTGCCCTGTTGCCAAATCTCAGTTACATTACTAGCAGGAAGAAGACGAACCAATGTGATCCTACAGTGGGATGGGAAGTTACCAAGCTGATGTCTCAAAGACGCGGCTGCTAAGGCCTGGAATACGTAATCCGTCTGATTCACATTTCTGTAACTGGGTTTAGGGACTGGAGCGTAGTTACTAACAGTGCTCAGAACTGACTGCAAACTAAGCTTCAAAAATAGTAACTCTCATAGTTGTTTTTATATATCTTTCGTAAGTGTACTCAAAACTAAGAAAATCAGTGACGAATGTTTTAGTGCCTCGCGGATAGTCGAGCACAGCAAACAAATAAAAATAAAAAAAGCCTGTGAGCGTGTATGTGTGTGTGTGAGAGAGAGAGAGAGAGAGAGAGAGAGAGAGAGAGGGAAGGGAGAGAGAGAGAGAGAGAGAGAGAGTGATGGAGAGAGATAAAAATGAAAAAGAATGAGTGAGAGAGAGTAAAAAATTATTGCAAAGAAGCTGAATTATGGTATGTAAAGAAATCTTTCATTAAAGTGACACGTTCTACGTTATTACGAAATGTCGTATTCATGATCTATGGAGCAAGTGTTAATCTAATCTAATCAAATCTAATCATATCGCTGACTAATCATGAAGAGGCACGAATTATAGAAATTTTCGCCAATATCAGTAACCAAACCTAAACTTGAAAAAAAAGGCGACGGTTTTGTAATAAACCGGGACCCCTTTAAAGACCCTTTCGTCCCTGTTAAATAACCACGAAAGATGTGTGATATACCTCCATTCAGAAGGAACGAAGTGTTCATGCCCTTAAAGATGAAGCGCATGATGTGAAGTTCTGTGACGGAGATACGAACCCAGCACGCAATCGGATTGTTAACTAAGTAAAATCAAATGTTACGTATCGGTTTTTCTTATCAGCTGCTGGATGTTTGAATCTAAGTTAAGGACACAAATTTTTGTGCCTGAGCGACAATCGAACAGCACACCTGCCGCCCTCTTTATCATCCACGAACGTAGCTGAAGTAACACTTGCTTACTCACCAACAATAAGATTTGTGCGGGTTTGACCAGAAATAACGGCACCTAATACGATTGTTGGCCACACATGAACAGGCATTTAAAATGCACGTTAATTTTTACTAGCAGACTGGCATGCACGTGATAGGGCTTGAAATGAAATAATGAATACTTTTGTACTGGATCAGGATTTGTACCCACATACTTATCTTTGGAGGAGACCTAGAGAAAATTGCAGTCTTGGTAAAAGGAACGAAATGATTGAACTACACTGTTCCGAGTAATTCAGATCCTCTAAAGATGAGATACGAATTCGAATCACAGTCCAGCACCACAGCTATATGATTAGATCAGATTAGATTAGATTAATACTTGTTCCATAGATCATGAATACGACATTTCGCAATGATGTAGAACGTGCCATTTTATTGAAAGATTTCTTTACATACCATAATTCAGTTTCTTTGCAACAATTTTTTACTCTCTCTCTCACTCATTCGTTTTCATTTTTTTCTCTCCCTCACTCTCTCTCTCTCTCTCTCTCTCTCTCTCTCTCTCTCTCTCCCTTCCCTCTCTCCCTCTCTCTCTCTCTCTCTCTTTCTTTCTCTCACACACACACATACACGCTCATAGTCTTTTTTATTTTTATTTGTTTGTTGTGCTCGACAATCGTCGAGGCACGAAAACATTCGTCACTGATTTTCTTAGTTTTGAGTACACTTACGAAAGATATATAAAAACAACTATGAGAGTTACTGATTTATGAAGCTTACTTTGCAGTCAGTTCTGAGTATTGTTAGTAACTACGCTCCAGTCCCTAAACCCAGTTACAGAAATGTGAATCAGACGGATTACGTATTCTAGGCCGTAGCAGCCGCGTCTTTGAGTCGTCAGCTATGGTAACTTCCCAGCCCACTGTAGGATCACGTCGGTTCGTCTTCTTCCTGCTGGTAATGTAACTGAGATTTGGCAACAAGGCAAGGTACATTTGTCAACTCTGTGATCGAGTAGTTACTTCCTGGTGTGCACGGAATTAAGCCTCAAAGTTCACTTGATTTTTCCTGTCATTTCCATTGAATAATCTGAGTTATTACTAATGCTTGAGCTGTAACAAAAGATTGTAAATTTACGGTTTTCAGCCCAGGAAAGTCGTTGCACGTGAAAATCGCATCTGATCTCGTCCTTTAAATAGCGGTATACGAGTTCTAGCCACTACTAGTCTCGTAAGAGGAGACCTAGACGCATGCCTCTTCCGTAGCTATCTGGAAACGTGCTAACCTGAGAAAGCGTCTGTTATGGTTTGCGGTTCCAGTCTTGCTGAGTGTAACGTTTTTATCCCTTCTATGAAATAGCTACAAGCAGTCGGATCACACATCGATAAGGAAATGGCAAGAAAATACTTTCGGCTCATGGTGCAATGGTGAAAAACTTACAATGCTGCACAGCCGGTAACGCCTCTTTCAGCTGCCCGACAAACAAATTTTGGGATTCTAGGAATACATAACTTTATTTATGAAATGCCACATTTGCATACCACTTGAGTATGACACAGCATACCAGTCAAACACAGACGCAATCGAAATCTAAGTGATTAGTATTTTCCTAATTCGTGCCGATTGAGGCACGCTTGTGTACAGATACTCAGTTTTATTGAAACAGACTTTCGTCGTAATGTCATCATTTCTTATAATACAGTGCACAATTTTCGTACGGTTTCTTTTAGTGTTGTTGAAACATTAGTTAACATGAGAGAGAAATTAATCATCCACGATATATGCGAATTCTCTATCTATAAGTCTGACAATGCACATGCAGTTTATTGATTACATGTATGCAGAAAACATGTTCCTAGTTAAAGCTGTCAAACAAGGTTTTATGAAGAATAAAATGCCACTGCCACACGACTATTTTGGGTTGAGAAGTGAAGGGAATTATGTTCAAAGTTACATTAAATCGATAACTTCAGCAGACAGCAGCATGGCGTTTTACAAAATATAGCAGTGAATGTATCCAAACTCGCGACGTCTGATCAACAGTGCGCGAAGCTTACCATTACGCTACTAGCTGACACGTAGCTACAACACCTCCAGTACTCAACAACAATTCCTCCTGAACTTGCGCATTGCACATTGCTGTGAGATAATGCATATGGTCGGATCTATCTTCTGAGAGATAGACAGTTACAGCTTTTCTTTTGCGCTGCACGACGTTTTTAACAAACAGATAGCGCAATAGAGTAGCTCAAGTCGAAAGGAACACTTCCTGTTTAAATTTCTGCATCCTACACTGTTGGCAGTTCTGTGTAGGTGTCAGTTACGTGATTTTATTTTGGTGATTACAAAATAGAGTCGAATGTATGCACTGGGTAGCCGAGGCAGTTAGTTCATGGCGATTCGGTCAACCAAGTAAATGAATGTACTGAACATGCTGCAAACCACTAAAGGGAGTCTGTGTGTCAGAATTCTCATCCAGTGTGACGCAACATTGTTATCATAGAAAAATGAGTGCTACAGAAGAGAATTTGGTGGTCTCTTGGGCAGTCTCACCGCGTCAGCCGTTCTGTGCGGACGTGTGCTGAGTTTCGTGCGCCGCGGTCTGCTGTGCTTCGGGGTGGTAAGTCGCAGTGCATCTTGCATCGTTGCAGAAATTCTACACATATTGAAATTTAAAGTATGAATTCGTGATGGCCCACTTGAACAGACAATACATTTTGAAATTTTCGTTTGATCATAATTACGCCCGACCTAAACTACACGCAATCGAAGATTGGTTGGAATACGAAGTGAAAGTTAATTCAGAGGATGTCGTTGGAATGGATCTTTCCATAGTGAGCAGCGTTGTATTTGTGAAAATGAGGAATGCTAACTTATGTGACAAAATTGTTGAGTCTTGCGGAGGAATTATGAGGTTTAAACATTGTGATGGAAACGTAGGCGAAGTCACCGTAAGACATGCAGGGTTTGGAATACGAACTATCAGGATATTCGAACTACCATTCGAAGTACCGGCGGAACAAATAAACGCAGTGATAGCGCCGTACGGTAAAGTTATCAGAAATGTTGCCGAACGGTGGTCCAACGCACGCAGATTCCAAGTTCTCAACGGAGGGAGACAATTAAAGGTCGATTTGCACAAGCATGTACCATCATACATCAGCGTCTGTGGATACCGAGGTATCGTTATGTACGACGGCCAGCCAAGGACGTGCGCGGCGTGCAACTCTCCCGGCCACGTCCGCGCTGAGTGTTTACAGTGGCGAGTGGCGCAGCTGCCGTCTGGAGAGGCGGCGCAGCTGCCGGCTGGAGAGGCGCCGCGACTGCCGGCTATGACTGCGCTGCCAGCGACTTACGCTACGGCTGCCCGCGGCCAAGTCCTGACTCCATGCCCCAATGTGAACACGGAGAACCATCCACACCGAGAAGAAGCCCAGATTGCCACTACTAACACAATAGAAGCTAGTCCACCCGCACCTAAGGATATCGTGACAGCTGTAATGGTTTCAACAAAACAGACACCGAAAGATTTTGGGAGCCACAATAAATTCTCCGAATCCTCCGCCATTGAAAATGACATGCAAGAACCATCCCGGAATGAGCAACCTCATAGTGAATCGATTTTTCTAGACACCATCATCCACCAAGAGCACGGTCGACAATTTGGCTCGAAACACCACCCGCTTAGAAGATGCGAAGAATGCTGAGGAAGACAACATCAGACAGCAGCCGGCGAAACCTAAACGGCAAACACGAAAACTGAGCCCTGAAGAGATTCTAGAACTGGAGAAAAAACTCTCCCGTACCAAAAAAATTCTTGACACAGATCGAAGCGGAAAGCAAGGCGTCGCAGACATCGGGAAACCAGACATCCCCAATACGAATGAGGACGTACAGATGAACCTCGCCCCTCCAATTGAAGAACCAATGGACACTGTTGACCGCTGTGGACCTGATACGGGGACAGCATGGTCTGACGACACTGAATGCGTTTAGTTGGACTACCGAGTGACGCAGGCGTACAAAATCGCTACTCTCAATGTAAACAGAATAGTTTCGGAAGCAGAGTTACAATCTGTGAAGGACTACTTACATGCCGCCGACATTGACATAGCGATGTTACAGGTGGTACTTACGACCAAAATAGCGGATGTGTACGGATATGAGGCGATCTTAAACATAGGCAATGAATGTGTAACGGGAATATTGTTCAAACACGGCATACCATGTACAGCAAAAGCAATACTTGAATCTGGACGAGGCATCACTGCACAGATATATGATCTACTTCTTGTTAATATATATGCTCCCTCTGGATCCAGCGGAAAACGAGCAAGGGGCCACCTGTTCCGGGACGAAATTGTCCCATTAATAACGGATCCTCGACTGCACATAATTTTGAGTGGAGATTTTAACTGCATATAGCGTCCAGAAGATGAAGTCCCGAACTTCAACTTTTGTGATGAGCTGTTGATGTTAATTAACGGACTAGATATGATAGATGGTTGGTGCCATCTTCGCCCGCACACCCGAGGATACACGTACGTATCCAGTACGTAGGCAAGCAGACTAGACATGCTGTATGTAACGAAAGGTTTTATCCATAATGTAACTGACTGCGAAATTTGGCCTCTTAACTTCTCGGATCACTGCGCATTTCATATAACCGCGCAGCACACTAAACAAACAACATTCCTGGGAAGGGGTGTACGGCAGCTAAACGTGTCACTTTTCGAGGACGCAGTACTGAAACAGGAGATCCATGATACATGGCAGCGTTGTCTTCGGACGCAATCCAGATATCCAACACGCATCATGTGGTGGCTACAGTCTGCGAAACCACAGATAAAAATTGCATCGCATGATATGGTCGCATGAAAGCGTACTTACGAAAACGCACCTGGGAGTATCACTTTCTTTGCCTCCACGAACTACATTATGACCCCATGGGATTAGTAGCAAACAGCTCTAGAATAAAACGCACTTAAGCAAGAATAACGGCGTTAGAACGACAACCACTAGAGGTGAAAAAAGTTCGATCACGTTCTCCGATTGAACTGACGCAGGAAAATGCGTCCGTATATCACATGATACGGAAAGCCAAGAGATGTAAACAAAAGTTAATCCACATTCTCAGTGATGAACAGGGGAATGAATACGATCAACAAGTCACAGTGAAAAACTACGTGGTGCAACATTATACAGATTTTTACGCCGCGTCGGCGACTGATGCGACGGCAAGTGAGCCGCTTTTATCCAACATTCAATCCACGGTCCATCCGACTGACAACGCCGACCTTGTAGCCCACATAACTGAGGAAGAAGTATGTGCCATAATCAAAGATTCGCCTACAAAGAAATCTGCTGGTTTAGATGGCCTACCCATGGAATTTTATGCTTGTTTTTGGCACATCATAGGACCGGAATTCACCAAAATATGCAGTGAATTACTGGGAGACGTGCAGATGCCATCTCAGTTTACCGAAGGACTGATTGTCCTGATTCGCAAATACCACGTAGCACTACGCTGAAGGATTTTCGACCACTAACACTGCTCAATTCCGACTATAAAATCTTCGCCCGAATCATCAACTGTAGACTGAAGACGGTACTGCCGAAAGTACTCGGCCCCTATCAAATGAGTGCTGTCCCAGGGCGATCAGTGTCGAATGCATTATGTGAATATAGGGGCATAATATATATGTCGTGGCTATGTAAATGCAATGTTGGTCTCATGTTTTTAGACTTGGATAAGGTTTTTGACCGCATCAGCCACCACTTTCTACTAACTGTAATGCAACGGATGGGATTCAGTGCTCATTTTATTCACATCATACGCAAGTGTTTAGTCGGAACTTCCTCTCGAATCAAAATTAATGGTCAGCTAAGTTCATCAGTCCCGATCAAGCAATCAGTGAGACAAGGCTGCGCCCTTTCAATGGCACTATACGCAATCGTCGTCGAACCGTTACTGTTAACCCTGCATCACAGGTTAAAAGGTCTACAGGTGTTGGGTACAAAAACCGTGTGTCACGCTTATGCTGATGATATCAGTGTAGTAGTTAACACGCACTCAGAAATGGAAGTCGTTCAACAAATAATCCACGATTACGCCACTTCTTCCGGAGCCAAACTCAACGAACACAAATCGAAACTTTTACCTGTCAGACCCCATAAAGAGACAATTCAAAGAACATGGCTACAAAAGACAGAGAAGACGAACCACTTAGGTATGAATCTAATGGCCAACCCAAGAGAGATGACAGTAGCCAACTGGGACCATAAACTAAATATATTCAGGGCTACTCTCCGTGAACACAAAACCAGAACGCTCAATCGGATACAGAGAGCTCTCTTGATTAACAGCTATGCGCTAAGCAAGATATATCACATCGCAGCAGTTTTACCAGCACCCCAGAATACAGTGCAAAAGCTCTTAGCTGCAGCGTATTGGTTCGTATGGAGCGGAAACATATTAAAAGTCACCATGCCAACCATAGTGTTAACCCGCGCCGCTGGTGGTTTGGGCGTCAAAGATATCAAGAATCCGCAAAATACTGCAGACACCCCACCCGACAATTACAAAAACATTATTCAACAGGTTAGCCCCAACGAGCAAAAAGGCCCCAGTCGAGGTTGGTCGCATCAGCGCTCAGCTCGATCCCGTCCGGACTTACTACCTAGAAATGAGCTATATTCAAGATACTTCACAGCTGCTTGACACCAGAAGGACCTATTACCACCTCACGAGACACCATAGGCAAAACCCGATGGAAGCGAAATATCCGGCGGTCAACTGGAGTAACGTCTGGAAAAACATTAACAATCCCAACCTCCACTTCAAAGTTGTGTCCGCATGGTATGACACTGTTCAAAATGGTTCAAATGGCTCTGAGCACTATGGGACTCAACTGCTGTGGTCATAAGTCCCCTAGAACTTAGAACTACTTAAACCTAACTAACCTAAGGACATCACACACATCAATGCCCGAGGCAGGATTCGAACCTGCGACCGTAGCGGTCGTGCGGTTCCAGACTGTAGCGCCTTTAACCGCTCGGCCACTCCGGCCGACCTATGCCACTGTAAACGAGAAGGTCCCCACAGGTGAAAAGCTGCACAATATCAAAATGAACCAGAGTCCATACTGCTAACATTGCCATAGTGTGGATACCTTGGCACACATTCTCATTTACCGAGACCAATACCACATATGGAACTGGACAAGAAAAAAACTCGCAGTAATTACTAGAACAACAGACTCTGCTATAACACGTAAAGATGTACTTCAACCAGAATGGCATTTCTTTCCTGCAACAAAGCTCAATAGCTACACTTGGATTATCGGCCAGTTTGCATATTTTGCAGATACGAATACGCATGCGAGTATAGACGAGTACATACAGTATATAATGGAAGAGCACCACAACCTTAAAACGAGTCGAAAATACAAAGTTTTGTTTCAAAATTTCATACTTCACACTTAGCCATAATGAAGCGGCAATTCTTGGTTGATGCACTACAGCGAGTCATTAATAATTTTGCTTCATTATAATTAAGTTGGCATTTATTTATTTATTTATTTTTATAGTACGGCAATCAAAGTGTCTCAGGAAAACTAATTTTGCCCGAAGCTGTAACACAAAACAAATCGGAAGTGCTTGCTTGATTTTGTGTTCCTTTGTTTTACGGGTATTGGACAGTTTGTCACGGAAAGAAGATCTATTCAGTTTATTTATATATTATTTAAAAAATATATAAAAAGAGAGTAGATTAAGTTAGGATGAAAGTGGCGGAGGCAACAGATTGGTTTTTTTTTATGTTAGATAGGATTTTGGGGGTAATAAGGGTGATAGGGGCCAACGCCTGAAGGGGAAAAGGTCTAGGGAAAAAAAATGGGTTGATGCTAGGTTCATATACGTATGGTCTGGGTTCGATTCCAACTTCTGCTGAAGATTTTTGATAAGGAGAGACAGATTCTGTTCTCTTCTGGCTAGGCCAAGTGGAAAAGGTATAATGGCATTGTGGTCTGACATTCATGTTAAACGTGATATTCTTTCTCTACCAAGTAGACGTTAGGTTGAACCACAATAAAGTCAGGAGTCGCGACACGTATAAACTCTATCAACAGTAACCTTTCTTATGGTAGTTATTTATTTCTAGTAACGAAAGAAACGCTATGTATGGTCACAGGACACTTATCCCAACTTTTATTAGAGCTTCTGTATGTCGATAAAATTGGTGCTGATCTGGGAATGCAACTCAGACCGCCCTTAACGCGGAATTAGGTCCCTTCGTGACAATATACCTCGACTGCAATTTGGGGTTTGTTCAAAACTGCAGATTCCTCAACATCTCCACATATTGCGCGTGAAAGGTATGAATCCTGGCCCGGCTCTAAAGCTTTCATTGTGTATTATCAAGCTCTAGCATGAGAACACCTATCTGCTGGTGGGTAGTAATTTTGATTTTTAATGTATTTTCATTCGTTGTCAGCACTAACGGTATCTGACGTTTTTGAGTCCCAGTGAGACACAGAACTATTTGCGAAATCATTGTAAATTCGAAGATGTTATTCCGAGCTGCTGGTGGAGATAAATTTGGTAGCTAACGTCTCTTCGTGTGCAGTCAACAACGATGTGTGTGGAGCTCGATTCCCAGTCAGCACTGAACTCTTCGTCATATTATTTCTAGTTCAAACATGCTCACATGTCACTGCTGGTGTAACAAACCCATTTTTAACGTTCGTTTTCTCTAGAATATAACAGTGGTAGGTGCCAGGTTGGAGGCCTGGGAAAGAAATAATTATTGTTTCGTCTCGTTATTTCAGTTAAAACATCTAGCTACTGCCGAGAAAATCCGATATGTCACAGTTGATTGTGCTTCGATGACAATCCAGTTAGGTTCTGGGTTCGAATCCGCGTTCAACACAAAGCTTTACCTCACAGCATTTCAAGTAATTTACTTGCGAAGAAGCAATATTTAACGTCTCTCGTTGTTCGTTAACAAGGACAATAGATGCTGAGTAGGAATTCGCGTCCGTTAACAATTTTTACGTTATGTAATTTCAAGTTGCTATTTGCTAACTGATACTGTCTAAAATAGAGGTATATCACTTTCTGTATGCCTAGTCAGGAATAGCTCTTAGTTTCCGTCAGTCACGAAGTCTTTGGTTAGTCTGCATGACCTGGGTTTGAATCCGTATGCAGAACGAGACGGTTCGTCGTGTCATTTGAAGTTCATACATATTCTCAACTAGCTGCTCGTGAATAACTTAAATTTTTAATGTCATTTTGTTTTAAATAATAAGTACGGTATGTTATTTTGTAGAGGAATTGATGAATACGACGAACTTACTACGTGAATTACCTATCTGACGTAATAAATAGAGTGATAACATTTCATGTGTGTCATTTATTGTAATAAATGTTAGCTTACAAGCCTGAAGAACCGTCTTATCTGTGATAAGATGTTCCCTGATATTTGTAGTACCTTGGCATTATTTTACATCTTGAGTTATTGAGATACAGAGCAGTGTTTTCTAGTGGTGACTTGTTGGAACCATTTTCAATAGTCAATCGACTGTACCGAGGGGCGATTAGAGGACCTGCTACACAGCTGCGCTATGTGGGTTGCATTCGAATCAGGCGAAATGCAAATCAGGTCGTTCTGATACTTTTGAGCACGACTGTACATGCGCAGGAAGCAGTGGCGTTTTGTAGCCTATATTTTTCGGAACGGTCCTCTCAACTTATCACGAATACCCTGGACTTACAGATCTGTGTCGTGTGTGTTCCCTATGTGCCTATGCTATTAGCGCCATTTTTGTGTTGTGTCACGTTGTCTGGCACCACTTTCTGCAATTATCCTTAATTTATTATCATGAGTGTACTTCCACTAGCTTCTTGCAATGAACGTCTCTGCCATTGTCATTTATGCTACTTTTAATGATGATTATGATGACGTTTGGTTTGTGGGGCGCCCAACTGAGCGGTCATCAGCGCCCCTGCAAAGTCACAATTTCTTCACGGTCCAATTTTTGTCACATTCCTATCAAACTGCTGTCATGTTGCTTTTATTATTTTACTGTCAAAAGGCATTGTCCCATTTGAAAATTTGTAACAGTTGTCAAAAAACTGCACTATCGTCAATGTCTCAAAAACTGTGTTTTGGCCACAAACCCGTGCCATTACCTACAATTAAATCCTTTGTCTACAATTACATTATGTGAAAACTGCGTATCCATAGTGCCTTCCATGTTCGAAGTATTTGCGGTGAAAGTGTCAGGTGATTCATCCTGTGTGTAATAAATGTTAAACAAATATTAATTTTTCCTTTAATTACAATAGAGCCTCGATTAACCATCAATTTTCGTTCCACGGTTGGTTGCAACGCCAGAAAGATACGCTAATCAGAGAAGAATGAAACAAGTCATTGACAGAGTTCAAAACGATGTAATAAATCACAATTAAGTAAACAAATTGCATTTATAATAAATGATAGGAAAATAAAGCTTCCATTTTTTCGATGTGTTAAACCTTGACTTTGTAATTGCATCACGCCACTTCTTTGGCTGTAGTGGTTAGCTGTTGTGCCACATGTTTGAGGGCAGTCTCGATCGCATCCTTTGCTGAAGAGTGTCCAGATTTTTCGTCCTTTGTTCTTCATCATCTGACTGTTCTTGCTCAACACTATACTGTAGCAAAACAACATTGACGAAATGAACATCAAGTTCTTCATTGGTAAAACGTCACCTCCTGCTAGCCATTACTGTAAAACAGCAGGCTGGATACCATTCTGATGATTTTGCAAATGAGTGACTGCTGAGCCTGACTCGTTACTTTCTGCCAGTTCCTGTCCTTGGTTTAGGCTGCGCCAAACCGTGTTCCATGATTTTTATAGATTAGTTTCCTAACGTTCTTCCGAAAGTAGAACAGCGGTGTGAGTTGCATCTTTTATGTTGAAGGTTTTCTCTGCTTCAAAAACATCACAATCCTCATCTCTCTAATAGGGGGATGACGTATTTTCTTTTTGCAACGTCTTCTTAACTAATCAATATCACTCTCGTCCATTGTTTGGAGTAAAGATGTCTCTTGGTTGTGTCCGGACGGGGGGATGTAGGGTGTGCAGCAACACACCTTTTATTTCACCTTGTCGAAGTTTAGACTCATTGTTAACCTTTCAGAATCTCTTGCAGTCCTCAACCACATCTTAAAACTGTATAAAACTGCACTGCAACTTTAAAATTAAATGGCATAGAGTAACAAACATAAAAAGCACAGGAATGAAATGGCAGATTAAAGAGTTAAGTAAAGCGAACAGTCGGGTGGTGTAATAGCCTGTCAAAGGAGCGTGAGTGAAGAGCGTGACTCATACGGACACTTGTTGTGACAGGAGTGAAAACAATCGATAACGCTGGCACACAGCTCGGCGCAAAAAGCAGATGGATGATCGGGCGCATGATCGGATAATTCGAGGGGTCTGTTAATCTATGGTCAAATAATCGAGGCTCTACTGTATTTTTATGCATTGTATTTCGTAATAAATGTCATTACCTTCAAATATTACAGAAACATCTACATCAACAGAAATCTTTCAGTGTCTCTTTAATTACTTTTCTAGATCAGAGCCTGTGTTCCCAATCGAAACTGATCGGGCTGTATGGGTCGGTGAGAGAGAAAGACGATGATCGTAAACTACTGTGTTTACATTCATGTGTGAGGACCTATTAATCTGAACTGCAGAAAGCTTGTAATTACTACTGGGTAAATGGTGAACTGTGCACTATTTTTTTTTTAATCGTGGATGGAACAAGACTGTGTGTGTTACGAGCACTCGCTGGTAAAACAGTGTGTGTACACGGTATCAGATTTGAGCATCACAAGGGCTGTGCTTTGATGTGAATACGCTTCTAACTGTGCCGTGTCAGTCAATGAACTGAAACTCTTTCCCAGGTGCCACGGAGTAGATAAATATCCTCCGTAAATAAGCCAGTGCCTCGTTTTTCAAATTGTACGCTCTTTGGAACTGCAGCTCAGTAACTAAAAAGTTAAGGTGACACAACGGTATACACTTCTTTATGTGTCACAATCACACAGCGTAGCTGGAAATATTATTTTCTACACGGAATCGTCAAATACCAACAGCAAGCGTCATCGTCGCCACAATATGTCGAAATACTAAAGTGAGGTGGGTTTCATCAAAGCGAAGATTTTTTAAACAAGCTCGTAAACGGCATTAGGCTCACATTTGTAAAAGTTGCATATTATTACACTTGTGATACTGTCTCATAAGAGAATGGTTTCGAAACACCGGAAGAATACATCGAAAGAAATACACTGTCAAAAATTTGGCTGCAAAGACCCACTACAAGTATTAGAAAAGAAGAAAAATACAGAATGATATTAGCGCAGGAGTAACCGCTTACACCAGCGGTTTGTGTAGCCATTGCTGCCTTGCGCACAAATCGGTGAATAAGCAGACGCAGCTATGACAAGAGAACGTAGCCCTAAGTCCAACTGGGGCAAACGCGAATTTAAAGCACTTAAACCATTCCAAAAATATCTCAAATCAGCTAAGCCTTTGTAGATGTAACTGCTACGCAAGCGACTAGCTGAAGGAAGAAAATCGAGGCAGTGTATGATATTACACTACAGACGATAACCATCAATTGAAACTTTTATCTGTTGATATTAAATATTTTATAATAATTATTTTTGAATAATGCATATTTTATTATGAATGAAACACTTTGTTGTTTACTCCCTGTAGTCGTCATAAAAATGCGAAGTGTCTGTTGCATGATAAAAACGTTGCCCTTATACCAGGCAAACATGAAGAAAGAAAAATTGGAGTATTTAAATACTTCACAGTAATTACATCTTTTATTTAAACAGAAATGGAATCATCGTCCCCCTTGTTCTGCGTACTGTGCTGCGTACCAGGCATACATGATCAAATTCGTAAAATGTTGTGACGGATACTATAACACGCCAATGACTTAAGTTTAAAAAATATTGATATGCTGATAAATCTGAATCGTAAAGAGCAATCGGGAAATTTATTTTCCGATAATTATCTGAAAAATACTCTAAAGTGTTGATAATTTTTTGTTTCGAGAGGCTGAATCACCTTGTTAATTCTGGGTGGAATCCATAGTATATCAACAATCTTATCGTCGTTATGTCCAGGCCAAGAGTCCAACAGCAGCAATGAATTATTTTTTGCTCAGGGAAAGACTTCTAAGATATAACACCGAAAACTAATATGTTTTAATTTTCCAGATTTCTCTACATCGCTTACAAGAATGTTTCAAGAACCGCGTTTTTTTAAAAAAAATTGTCTTAATTCGCTTTCATGTTCCTGAAAACAGATATAAAGATGCGAAAACCGTATCCCCCGCATTGTTGTATACGAATCTCTCATGTCATTCGTGGACTGCACAAGCGACTCTGTCTTTCTTGTTCAAAATAAAAAAGTACAGTTACTATGGGATTTTTAGTAGACTACTAGAATTACTATGATTTAAAAAGAATAGGTACGGGCGTCTCATTTACAACTGAAGATATGCTCCATAAATTGTTAATTAATAACATTATAACCTTAACTGTTGTGCCAGAGTCTGAGGTTTACAGATTACAGTGTGCTGATAGCAAGGCTGTTTGTGTGGAGCAGACATGAAGAAAACTCGAAGTAAGACATCGTGTGCATTTTGCCCTGCATAGGAGGGACACTGCCGAGGGATCGAGCTTTGCGGCATATTTGATTAATTCAGGCCACACTCCTTCTGACCTGACATCGCAGCTTACATTGCTGCACAGGGGAGAAAACGACAGATATCTTGATCTCCTTAAGGAGATGGAGGTTTTCTGCCTTTTGAAGTATCGGAATTGCTTGTTGCCTAACGAGCATACAGTTTTGGGAAATCTTTCAGAGGGGCGTAGTGCATAGTAGGAACTCCGTCCACGGCACGAGCTACGACACGCAAGATCAGCGTGTTGCACAGCGTGTAAGAGCGTCATACCGTGCAACACGCTGATTCACGATACGGGTGTAAAGTTGGTGCGCATTTAGGTAAGCGTCTTCTTCAGCAATTTTTGCTATGAGGTATTTAATAAGTTTCAAACAGCAAATGGTGGATATTACTTTTATTTTCAAGCCCTATTTGATATGTGTATTTGGCATATGCCTGTTCATTCATTGGATCTAACACAGTGACCCACTTTGGCTTTACTGATATTTATTATCAGTTTTCTCGTGAAAAATGGTAGTATTAAAGCTACAGTACGTCGCATGGGGGATTATTTTATTTTTGCTAATGTCTTTTTATTACTTTTTGTGAATGCCTGTTAAGACTATACGTTGATAATATCAATCATTAGGTTGGTCAAGTCCTCGAATATGATAGGAGAGCGCGTAACGTCCCTTTCTTAAAGGTGGAGTTTGCTATGACTTCTGACAATAAGAAGTCGTCATGTGATCTTAAATGTTATTTTTGTGTAACCTTTGGTCTTCTATTAATGCTATTTGTTGTATTTGATGTCTGCGTTTCGTGTGCCTTGGAATGTAGAGCGCACTATGGTGCTTGTTTTTGTTATACTGAACTTAGCTAGTTGGCTGTGTGAACTACGAACTCACTGTACACTGGATCACCAACTGCTAAGGTACAAGATAAGCTCATCTGTAAATTTGTAAGTTATAATTTGCAGTAAAAGTGAAGATATCTGTTGCAAGTAATCATCACTGCACGTGTTACACCTCATAGAAAATGTGCTACTATGATATGGGTCTATGAGGGTCTAATAATTTGGTATATAAGAGAATCTATATATTTGTATTTATTTTTCTCTTTCTGTATTTTTTAATGGTGGTTATAAATAGGGCCACATTTTTGCAAAGATCCTCATGTCTGATGGTTTTAATGTATTTTTAGCACTGAAGATGACCACACAGTGACCGGAATCGATTTGTAAAATATAGGATTTAAATATTTACGACCGATGCTGCCATCTGTCAGAAGTATACTGACAATAATTAGATATCAAAAAGTACAGTTTCCAAGCAGTTCGTGTGTAAAATCTGAATTATTGCCTTTATACACAGCGTTTAAGAAGATAGCAAGAATTTCCGTTTTCAAATCAGCTATGAATTTCTCTGTAGCATTGGATTTTAATTGTACCTGCTCTACCTGTATTATAAAAGGTTTGTCATCGCTCAAATATTCGCAAACATAAATCGTATTGTGCAACAGGCAATGTCCTTATACATATTGCACACAGTTGCTTGTTGCATCGGACAGTCTCGGAACTATTGTGTAACGTGTTTGTATGATGCAAAACGCTACTGTTGAAGCCGGTTGACTTAAATAAAATATATATATATATATATATATATATATATATATATATATATATATATATATATTTTAGGCGATTTTGGCTGTTGAATAGTTTTTAAGGAGTTCGATTTTGCTACATATTTCATACTTCGTATACATCATTCTACCATTTGTACAATTCATGTAGAGATTTCTGAAACGAAACCACCAATGCACACTGCTTTGGTTAAACGTATTCTCCCTCTTCCGTTTAACCTAAAAATTTACAGTCTCCGCTATGCAGCTGAAAACTATTACAGTTCGCTACATGTTTCCTTTGGGCTTGGAAGGTATTTTATTTCTGTTCTTATGGGTAATTAGCGTAATAATCTTTGTTCGAACCATGATTCATGTAAGTGTCCGTGTTATATTTTGTTTCGTCGACTGTTCTACGAGTATTAATGAAATACCGACGCCATTCGAATGAAGGTCCTATAAATTACCGATTAAATAACGGGACAAAGAGGTGATTTCGACTACTTACCATGTTCTTCATTCATTGCGTTCCGCATTTGTAACTACACAAAGACATATTCACCTGCTACTAGCAAGCATGTATGAAGAAAATTAACTGCTTATCTCCATTGTTAACACTTAACGATAGCGCAAAGGCATCTGCTAATTATTATGAATGTAACCTGAGATTCAAATTTGAACAATTGTGTCCCAGAAATTATCAACGGAAGCTGAAATTCGCGTTAAAAATTACGATCAGTTGTGCCATTTTATCTGTTTATCGATCTGCCATCGACCAAGAGTGTGTGCTGTCACGTTGGGCATATAGCTGTCTGCTACAGCTTTGGCATGAGCGTCGTTTCTCCAGATGTCTGGAGAGTTACGGTTTCGAACTTTTCAGCATTTTTAAAAATATTTTCGTCGTGTCTTAGCTGCTGAAATTTTGACAGTGTGCTCTTTTTGGTGTATTCTTCCACTATAAATAATGTCACGGCAGGTTTCGACATGTCGGATTGGACAGTTCCCTTGTTCGACTACTGTACTTTCACCAACTAACCCAACAGTAGTAACTATTAATGTACTGTCTGCTTCATCCACACAATTTATCTGTTAATCTGTAAAATAGTGATTGGCAAGGTCCTTTTCAGTGCATTTACGATTTGATTCGGTTTATTATTGAATAAATGACGAAAACTGTGAAGCTGTCAGGAATGCAAACCGACATTATACGGTGTGTGCACGAATCTTTCGCAAATTTTTGTTGATCTGATCGATAGAGAACCACAGTCGGCACTACACTGAAATTTGACATCCGCTGCACACGTGTTTAGGGCTGGTTAGTTTACAGTATTACTTAAGTTACATGGTTTGGGCACGTCCGTGTATTTCGAGTTGTCTGTATTACTGGGTGCATGAAAGCTTGTTAGTCAACAACATTGGTAGACGAAAGTAACCAAAATCGGAACCCATGTTGTTCTTGATTTTGAAATAATAGAAAATAGTAAAATATCACGTTTTAAAAGCTCGCAGTATTTACTTTATAACACCCCACTTATATTTTAGTCTTAGGAAAAAGTATGAAATTGTTACAAAAAAATATTTTTTAAAACCTTACAGTTAGCAGGTTTGAAAACTAGCTGCCAAAATCAGATGGTTCGAAAGAATAATCAAACTATCACTAAATAAAACTAGGGAAAGCCATTACATGCGAGAACACCTAATCTACTTTCGATGTCCAGCGGAAGATTATAGGAAATTTCGGTTTTTCTTTATTGAATCCATCAGCCCCTCTACTAAATATTCCTGGGCTTTCTTGCTGACAGGTAAGTTTTCTGCATTTTAAGAAAAAAGAATACACCAGTTTTCCTAGCACTTTTATGTTTTAAAGCGTGTTAAATGTTATTTGACTCTACCAATTGTACGGGCAGTCATCTCATGTAAGTTCTAGTAAGGCAAAACATAGAAACTTACATATCACGACAATAGTAGACAATAGTAAACTAACTTCTCTTCAACATCGTTAATCAGAATTATGGGTATACCATTTTTCTTTTCGCTGCTTTCTCTGATGTTCATTACATCAGTTGTTCCAGCTGTACGTGTTGTATTTTAAACATTAAACTCTTTATTGCCTTCTTCCAACACATTTTTTTCTGAACAGCCTAAATAGCTGTAGTCATTTTAGAAGAAGTCCATTTTCTTTCATCAGTCTTTACCATTATTGTCTAGGAATCTTCAAGAGAACTCCTAGAGAATATATATATATATATATATATTTGTGTGTGTGTGTGTGTATATGTATGACTACATTAATAATGAAAAACTTACTTGCCAATATCGAGGAAAAACAACGAAAACTTTTTTCCGTATTCACAATATGGAATGGCAATGTCATAAGAAATTAGTGAAGTGGACGATTTATATGAGCCGCTACTGACTGATAGAAGCCTAAACTACTATTTGCACTTGGTCACTTGTTTAAGGAGAATGTGTTGCCAGCTGACCAGTGGTCCACTTTAAGGGGCGGGGGGACGGGGGGGGGATGGAGTCCATTTTAGGACACATTCTTCTACTATATACTTGTGGGGACAGTATTTAACGACAGAGAGTGATTTTTAATTAATTTTCTTTATAGTGCTTTCTCCCCGCTTGAGTAAATATACATGCCGAGTATATGAGTACAGGTTTATCGATTTCATTTAGGTCAGTGGAATTAGTCACTCTTGGCTAACACAGTTGCATGCAGCGTAATAAAATGACATTAGTTCTACACTTGAATAATTGTCATTTACACTGCTTAAATTTGTTACGATCACCTCACTGCGCTACACCCACGTTTCCTTCTCGAACAAACAAGGAGGTACTCATAATAAAATACGCACAAATCACTACGAAGGCAGATATTCACTGAATCAACCGAACCATCGCCCAGGAACAATGTTGGGGTTAAGTCATGTCGTTGATGATTCAGTGTGTCAATTTGTGAAACTGAAACAAAGTGAGTGTATTTCTTGAGTAGCCATCGCATTGGGTGCATATCGTGGTTCCCAACGCATTGCGGCCTGTACGAAGTGAGTAGCTACATAGCAGC
Organism: Schistocerca cancellata; assembly: GCF_023864275.1. Taxonomy (NCBI): domain Eukaryota; kingdom Metazoa; phylum Arthropoda; class Insecta; order Orthoptera; family Acrididae; genus Schistocerca; species Schistocerca cancellata. Next base: position 728,241,806 of record NC_064628.1, on the reverse strand, counting down.
TGGAACTTCACTTTGCCCTACCGAAGGCTTCGTACACAACACGGCTACATGGGCGTCTAGTAGGCGGCGCTTGAGCGTGTCTAGGATTCTTTGCCTCATAGAATTTCTGCCATTGCCTCCGATTCTATATGGCCGTCGTAGCGCGCTGAAACAAGATATATGTTCCGGATATAATTCAGAATACTGACAAAGCCATCATTATTTAGCACACGTATACAAGACTAAGTAAACTGCGGTGAACTATTTTATTTTTTTTGGTCATCAGTCTACTGACTGGTTTGATGCGGCCCGCCACGAATTCCTTTCCTGTGCTAACCTCTTCATCTCAGCACTTGCAACCTACGTCCTCTATTGTTTGCTTGACGTATTCCAATCTCTGTCTTCCTCTACAGTTTTTGCCCTCTACAGCTCTCTCTAGTACCATGGAAGACATTCGCTCATGTCTTAGCAGATATCCTATTATCCTGTCCCTTCTCCTTATCAGTGTTTTCCACATATTCCTTTCCTCTCCGATTCTGCGTAGAACCTCCTCATTCCTTACCTTATAAGTCCACCTAATTTTGAACATTCGTCTATGGCACCACATCCCAAATGCTTCGAATCTCTTCTGTTCCGGTTTTCCCACAGTCCATGTTTCACTACCATGCACTGCTGTACTACAGACGTACATTCTCATAAATTTCTTCCTCAAGTTAAGGCCGGTATTTGATATTAGTATACTTCTCTTGGCCAGAAATGCCTTTTTTGCCATAGCGAGTCTGCTTTTGATGTCCTCCTTGCTCCGACCGTCATTGGTTATTTTACTGCCTAGGTAGTAGAATTTCTTAACTTCATTGACTTCGTGACCATCAATCCTGATGTTAAGTTTCTCGCTGTTCTCATTTCTACTACTTCTCATTACCTTCGTCTTTCTCCGATTTACTCTCAAACCATACTGTGTACTCATTAAACTGTTCATTCCGTTCAGCAGATCATTTAATTCTTCTTCACTTTCACTCAGGATAGCAATGTCATGAGGGAATCGTATCATTGTTATCCTTTCACCTTGTATTTTAATTCCACTCCTGAACCTTTCTTTTATTTCCATCATTGCTTCCTCGATGTACAGATTGAAGAGTAGGGGCGAAAGGCTACAGCCTTGTCTTATACCCTTCTTAATACGAGCACTTCGTTCTTGATCGTCCACTCTTATTATTCCCTCATGGTTGTTGTACATATTGTATATGACCCGTCTCTCCCTATAGCTTACCCCTACTTTCTTCAGAATCTCGAACAGCTTGCACCATTTTATATTGTCGAACGCTTTTTCCAGGTCAACAAATCCTATGAAAGTGTCTTGATTTTTCTTTAGCCTTGCTTCCATTATTAGCCGTAACGTCAGAATTTCCTAAAGCCAAACTGATCGTCACCTAGCGCATTCTCAATTTTCTTTTCCATTCTTCTGTATATTATTGTTGTAAGCATGAGCTGTTAAGCTGATTGTGCGATAATTCTCGCACTTGTCAGCTCTTGCCGTCTTCGGAATTGTGTGGATGTTGATATCCGAAAGTCAGACGGTATATCGCCAGACTCATATATTTTACGTACCAACGTGAATAGTCGTTTTGTTGACACTTCCCCCAATGATTTTAGAAATTCTGATGGAATGTCATCTATCCCTTCTGCCTTATTTGACCGTAAGTCCTCCAAAGCTCTTTTAAATTCCGATCCTAATACTGGATCCCCTATCTCTTCTAAATCGACTCCTGTTTCTTCTTCTATCACATCAGACAAATCTTCACCCGCATAGAGGCTTTCAATGTATTCTTTCCACCTATATGTTCTCTCTTCTGTATTTAACAGTGGAATTCCCGTTGCACTCTTAATGTTACCACCGTTGTTTTGAATGTCACCAAAGGTTGTTATGACTTTCCTGTATGCTGAGTCTGTCCTTCCGACAATGATATTTTTTTCGACGTCTTCACGTTTTTCCTGCAGCCATTTCGTCTTAGCTTCCCTGCACGTCCTATTTATTTCATTCCTCAGTGACTTGTATTTCTGTATTCCTGATTTTCCCGGAACATGTTTGTACTTCCACCTTTCATCAATCAACTGAAGTATATCTTCTGTTACCCATGGTTCCTTCGCAGCTACCTTCTTTGTACCTATGTTTTCCTTCCGAAATTCTGTGATGGCACTTTTTAGAGATGTCCATTCCTCTTCAACTGTACTGCCTACTCCGCAATTTGTTATTGCTGTATCTATAGCGTTAGAGAACTTCAAAAGTACCTCGTCATTCCTTAGTACTTCCGTATCCCACTGCTTTGCGTAATGATTCTTCCTTACTAATGTCTTCAACTTCAGCCTACTCTTCATCACTACTATATTGTGATCTGAGTCTATATCTGCTCCTGGGTACGCCTTGCAATCCAGTATCTGATGTCGGTATCTCTGTCTGACCATGATGTAATCTAATTGAAATCTTCCCATATCTCCCGGCCTTTTACAAGTATACCTCCTCCTCTTGTGATTCTTGAACAGGGTATTCGCTATTACTAGCTGAAACTTGTTACAGAACTCAATTAGTCTTTCTCATCTTTCATTCCTTGTCCCAAGCCCATATTCTCGTGTAACCTTTTCTTTTACTCCTTCCCCTACAACTGCATTCCAGTCGCCCATGACTATTAGATTTTCCTCCCCCTTTACATACTGCATTACCCTTTCAATATCCTCATACACTTTCTCTATCTGATCATCTTCAGCTTGCTACGTCGGCATATATACCTGAACTATCGTTGTCGGTGTTGGTCTGCTGTCGATTCTGACTAGAACAACCCGGTCACTGAACTGTTCACAGTAACACACCCTCTGCCCTACCTTCCTATTCATAACGAATCCTACACCTGTTATACCATTTTCTGCTGCTGTTGACATTACCCGATACTCATCTGACCAGAAATCCTTGTCTTCCTTCCACTTGACTTCACTGACCCCTACTATATCTAGATTGAGCTTTTAAGGTAATAACTATTTAAGGTAATAACTCTTCTTGTGTTAAAAGGCAGAATACTGCGACCAGTCACTTCGGAAATATATGTTTACTTCCATTACTGGTTTTAGAGCCTTCTCAGGCTCACCTTTAGATGGAGCATACAGAAAATACAGGATTTCGTTTCTTGATACAAGGGAATTGACTAGAGGTAGTATGGCGATACTGTATGGACGGTATGTTTGGAATATCTGACAGCTTTTATTTTGACTGTCTGTTGGACACAGAATTGCTCAGTATCCATTACAAACACTGTCACCATAAATTCGCAAGCATTCAGCAAGTGTAGTAAAATGAAAGATTGGTTGTACACCACGTGCTTGATGCTGGCAATACACAGCTAACAGTTTCCACTTTAATTCTGTGACCAATACCAAGTCGAAACATTAGCTGACAGGTGAATATTAACAACAATACTGCCACCACTATCACCAGGCTCAGTTGTCTTAGGTGTTTAACAGAAATAACCCAGGGAAAATGACTGAGGATACTGACGCAGTTTATATCCTGATTTCCATGCGCATTTTATTACCCTGAGTCGGAACATATTCCTTTGAAAGACCTTCGTGCATGCAGATTGTATGTATGTAGCGTCTAAGGACTTTGGAAGCAGATGTGGCTCCAGGGTGGCCTTTCCCGCGAGAAAACCACTGCATAGAAACAAATTAACATCCCATAAAAAAGATCGGTTGGTTTATACTTAGCTTCTAGTACGGTGAATGCAGCTTTAAGCAGCCGCAATACTATATTGTACAGTGCCAGAGAAAATATCCATCAGGTTGCTGGGCTTCGAGGCTCACGCGGCGAGTGGTCACTTCCCCCGCCTTACTCCGTCCATGCGTCCTGGTCGACTCATCAGTACCGATCGACCGCCGTGTCATCCTTCGCTATTGACGTCATTGCACGCAGCGTGGAGGAGCGTGGACTCAGCAGGTCACACTCCTGTCAATTGACAGTTTTCGTGTCCTGCAGCCGCATCTACTCGGTCGGGTTGCTCCTCAATTAGCATAACGAGAATGAGTGCGCACCATTCCAGTGCAAAATTCCCTGGCTCTATAGTGGACCGAGCCCGGGTCCCCTGCCTGGCAGTCAGCTGAGCTGACCACTCAACTGCAGAAGTGGACAGAGACGTACTGTATCCCCAAGCACCCCTCCAATAAGGGTCGCGTGTCCAAAGTTAGACTAAGATGCGCATTGTATTGTATGTTTGTTAACCGGGGACCTAGAAACGACGGAGAGGCTCCGTCCCCGCCGCAGCCGCTGGGTCCACAACCCCACGACGACTACCGCAGTCCACTGCACCCCTCCGCCGTCCCACACCGAACTCAGGGTTATTGTGCAGTTCGGCCGCCTGTTGCCGCCCCCCCCCCCACCTCCCCCCCCCCCACCCTCCGCGCCAGGGAACGTCTCACACAAGACGAGTGTAACCCCTATGTGTTTGCGTGGTAGAGTAATGGTAGTGTTCGCGTACGCGGAGAATTTGTTTGCGCGTCAATCGCCGACATAGTGTAACTGAGGCGAATAAGGGGAATCAGCCCACATTCGCCGAGGCAGATGGAAAACCGCCTAAAAACCATCCACAGACTGGCCGGTCACCGGACCTCGACACAAGTCCGCTAGGCATATTCGTGCCGAGGGGCAGGCGCTCATTCCCACTCCGGAAAGCCGAGAGTTAGACCTCTCAGCTAACCGGGCGGGCCAAGGTGCGTACAAAGGTGTGTAAGTAATCACTCATCCACGTTCCAGAAATGAATGGGACGGGAAGATGCCCTAATAACTGGTGCAGTGGCAAGTACTTTCTGATATACACTCCACAGTGATACCCACAAAATAGATCGAGCTGTAGATGCTATACTTCTACCATCGTAGCTATCCAATTACTCTCGGGTTTCACTCTTTTGCCAGGAGTTGGTGAAAAGATATTGAAATCTTTGATGAAGGGAAATGGTCCTTCATTTGATTAACTCTGGATTTCTTCGATCTACCCCTGCACAAAGTGACAAAAACTGCAATTACATTCACAGTTAAATCAAGCAGCGTGTCATATCAGAAATAATGAGCAGTGTTTCGGAAGCCCATAACGAAAAACTTGTAATATTGTAAACCTTTAAACCATCGATAATCTGTAGAACACTTGCCATGACAGGGTGATATTAAGTTCTTAAAGCATGGTGTACATTGAGTAACATCAATAAAACTGCCGAGAACTTGTAACTGCCTCTTATTTTACTACGTCGAAATTACAGTTTATAAAAGTATTTTATTTCGAAATCCTCAAGAGTTTTTGCTCTAGCTTCGATTACAGTACATTTTATCGCCTATGCAAAAAAAGAAAAAGTTCTCTACACGAACTTTAATTGAACCCTTAACAAAAGAATTTTGATTTTACTCATCTAATATTAGTTGCCCATTAGTCACGCTCGGTGTTGGCATAGTTCGTATACGTAGATCCACCTTGCAAAAAACAAAGTCAGGGTCTCATTTATTTCCTACTACTTTATGAAATGTTACAGTCTTTTGCTTTCTGTCTTGCAGATTTTAATCAACACAGTCCACACAGTTCTCCGCAAAATGCATCCAAACAACATGAAGCTAAACCTGCAACACATACACTCCTGGAAATTGAAATAAGAACACCGTGAATTCATTGTCCCAGGAAGGGGAAACTTTATTGACACATTCCTGGGGTCAGATACATCACATGATCACACTGACAGAACCACAGGCACATAGACACAGGCAACAGAGCATGCACAATGTCGGCACTAGTACAGTGTATATCCACCTTTCGCAGCAATGCAGGCTGCTATTCTCCCATGGAGACGATCGTAGAGATGCTGGATGTAGTCCTGTGGAACGGCTTGCCATGCCATTTCCACCTGGCGCCTCAGTTGGACCAGCGTTCGTGCTGGACGTGCAGACCGCGTGAGACGACGCTCCATCCAGTCCCAAACATGCTCAATGGGGGACAGATCCGGAGATCTTGCTGGCCAGGGTAGTTGACTTACACCTTCTAGAGCACGTTCGGTGGCACGGGATACATGCGGACGTGCATTGTCCTGTTGGAACAGCAAGTTCCCTTGCCGGTCTAGGAATGGTAGAACGATGGGTTCGATGACGGTTTGGATGTACCGTGCACTATTCAGTGTCCCCTCGACGATCACCAGTGGTGTACGGCCAGTGTAGGAGATCGCTCCCCTCACCCTGATGCCGGGTGTTGGCCCTGTGTGCCTCGGTCGTATGCAGTCCTGATTGTGGCGCTCACCTGCACGGCGCCAAACACGCATACGACCATCATTGGCACCAAGGCAGAAGCGACTCTCATCACTGAAGACGACACGTCTCCATTCGTCCCTCCATTCACGCCTGTCGCGACACCACTGGAGGCGGGCTGCACGATGTTGGGGCGTGAGCGGAAGACGGCCTAACGGTGTGCGGGACCGTAGCCCAGCTTCATGGAGACGGTTGCGAATGGTCCTCGCCGATACCCCTGGAGCAACAGTGTCCCTAATTTGCTGGGAAGTGGCGGTGCGGTCCCCTACGGCACTGTGTAGGATCCTACGGTCTTGGCGTGCATCCGTGCGTCGCTGCGGTCCGGTCCCAGGTCGACGGGCACGTGCACCTTCCGCCGACCACTGGCGACAACATCGATGTACTGTGGAGACCTCACGCCCCACGTGTTGAGCAATTCGGCGGTACGTCCACCCGGCCTCCCGCATGCCCACTAAACGCCCTCGCTCAAAGTCCGTCAACTGCACATATGGTTCACGTCCACGCTGTCGCGGCATGCTACCAGTGTTAAAGACTGCGATGGAGCTCCGTATGCCACGGCAAACTGGCTGACACTGACGGCGGCGGTGCACAAATGCTGCGCAGCTAGCGCCATTCGACGGCCAACACCGCGGTTCCTGGTGTGTCCGCTGTGCCGTGCGTGTGATCATTGCTTGTACAGCCCTCTCGCAGTGTCCGGAGCAAGTATGGTGAGTCTGACACACCGGTGTCAATGTGTTCTTTTTTCCATTTCCAGGAGTGTATATGCGTGCCCTTTCTAGGTTCTTACGACACGTCATGTTCCTGCTCAACTGTTCTACAGGGTCGAGGTTGCGACCCTATCCTAGAACCTTCTTGAAGATCTTCTAATGTTCACGTTTAAGCCAAGTGGTTAAGTGATTTCCTTGTTCTTTCCACTTCGTCTCTTGCATAGTTTCATTGTATACATGGCATATGTAGTTAGTGGTCCAAAAACATCTATCAGTCTTGTAATGGAGGGATTTAATAATCGTAAAACTGTAGCTAAATTAACTTTCCGGAAGTGCTAGTCCTGTTACAAGTATTGTGATCAAGACTTGGGTCTACCGTTTATGAGTTAATACTCTATTTCATAAATACAAAGAGGAACGTTTGTGACATGAGTACAAGGGGACATCCAAGTTTTTCACAGCGTCACGTATGATTGAAAACTAGAGCTTTCGAAGACAAATACCGTCTACTTTGTCGGGAAAAATGTGGCTGCCGAGAGTAGATTCAGGCTCCTTTGTTATTGGTTGGGTGATATCGTCTAATGCTCTTTTAATGATGGAGTTAAATCACCTGGGGTAAGGGGCTCCATTGTGCCAACGAGGAAGGTTTTCCTCGTTTGCTCGAGGGAGCCCCTTACTCCAGTGATGCGGTGAGTCCCTCCTTCCACTCTCCCCACCCTTTCCGTGAAGGGCAGGCTTCAATTGAGGGGTGAAATGGCAACAGTCTCCTGAATGAGCTATCCACTTAAGAACGTCTTCTGACACAGAAAAAGCCCGCTGTAAGTGATGTCGAAACGTTGGTTTTTCCAGCATAGTTTCTTACATTAGGACGTGGTACCACACAGAAAACACTTATGTCATGTGACTGTGGTAGCGGAAGCGTACGAAATTAGATACACACTATACCTGTAACTTGACATATACGAGAGTGAATCAAATGAAAACATCAAAAACCTTAAAAGTTCACAAAAGTTCAGTATCGATTTGGCAGCTGGTAAATCTTTCAATGACTGCTGACAACTGCCACCCTGTTCTTACATTACATTAAAGGAGCTGAATCAGTGCAAAGATGACCTTCGCATTGTTGAATTGCACAACGCTGGAGTAGCTGTCATGAGCGTTTTGAGTAGTGAAGTGAATCTGTTAAACCTGTAGAAACATTTCTTTTTTCTGTTTTACGGAGCAAAAAAAAAAAAAAAACTAGGATCATACGCTCCCATGTCAGAACTGTAGAACACGGAGATAATGGGAAGAGTTAATTCGAACCGACGGTGGAAAAGAAACCTAGAAACAGGAACGTAGAAAAATGTCTATGAAAGACGCCATGGAGAAACGGTAGTGCTCAACTGAAAATTAAATGTCCTTCGCCATATTGCTACAACGGATAAAAAGTAAAACGCGGACGTCAGCCTGCGCATCGTTCGCTAAAACGGCCCTTAAAACGGCCCTTAACTCAGACGGCAAACACAAACGAGAAATTGAGTGGTTAAAAAAAGGGCATTCCGTCAGGAAATGGCGGACTGTTGAAGGTTGATCGCAACTGGCAAACATTGGTGGGGGAGCACCACTTAACAAATGGCTGTCGCTAATATGACAGTGCCCGATACGCAAGCTAGCTAAAATGACCTCCTTACTGCGAGATGGCGAGAGGTTGTCGCCCAAGCCACTGGGATAGGCTCACTGGAGCTGGTTCTCATGAAGGGAGGACCAGTTTTGATGCCGAAGTGACACCAACTGCCGACAGACGGCTACACAGAAATCATCGGAGGGATGTAAGAACTAGCCGGCCGAGGTACGAGGACTTCAGCCTTGGCAGCAGCATCAGTGGCCCCGTTTCCTGTCAGACCGACGTGACCACAAACCCACATAAACATCACAGTGGCTCCATCAAGATGACACGTTACCTGGACCCGTCACAGTAAGGGATAGACGGACTACAGGACACAGAGGCGTAGAAACGTGGAGCAGATGACGTAATTGAAATGCCTGTGACACTGGATGTACTGCATGGCCTGATACAGAACGAAGAACTTTCCCTTAAATGCTGAGCAGTGTTCTGGAAGCCGATAAGGAAAAACGTCAGTGCCAAAGACGAAGGCACACCCGACACCACAGTCAATCCGAGAGCCATCAGTGAACACAAAGATACTATCGTGAAGTTCCATGCGAAGGTCGTGAAACTGAACGCGATAGAGCGAAGCTTGTGACCTTAAAAAGCGAATGGAGACCAAGGCGAACATAGTGAAAGTGGTAGGAAACGTGAAGTTGGGTTGCCGGAGCAAAAGCCGAATATGAACTCCAGGACGTGACAGAGAAGAAGGGCGTGGCCCATAATGGCGATCGAAGGAGTTATTAAAGCAGAAAGCATAGGATGGGTGGCCAGGCATCACACACAAATGGCTTGCATATCTGCCGAGAAGAAAGTCACGGCTGTAGGACAACGGTAGTTCAGCACCTTCTGTATACAAACTCTAAATCGAGCTAGTGTAGAAGGCGCCAATGGTCAAGCGGATGACGCGATGGAAGGTAGTACTGTTATGGCGTAAGAGGGACGGACACGCACAGCCTAGTTTCGAACAGACAAGGGGCCACACTCACAGCCTAGTTTCGAACACACAAGGGTCTGGTACAAACGGAGGAGGGTAGTTCGATCTGATCGCCAGGAAGTGCTGTAGGGAAGCAGCCTACTCACGCTGTAGTAAATTCACATCAGTTTCCATTGTGTGCCAGCCAGTCTGCTGTAACTAGCTCTGACGTCATAAATGTTGCGCAATACCTTAAATATCAAGCAAATGACCTAAAACTTTTCTAGCATGTCAGTAATAACACTAAATTAATGTGTGTTAAATATCAGTTCGATAACTTCAGCAATTTTCGAAATTTGGACATTTTTCTGAAAAAATCATTGGTGCAACAGAAAAGAGCTAGAGACTTCAAAATTTATATTTAGGTTCATCTTTCATAATGATTTAATAAAAACAGTACTTTGGATTTCACAGATTAAGACTTTAGTGGAAATTCATGATTTTCTGGTTTTCGTCTCAAAACTGAAGGAAGCAAGATAGATTAAGTAGGCTAATAAATAAGGCTAGGATGTTTAGATTTAAATAGGTTGGAGGTCCGCTATGACTGTGAAGATGTGAAAAGTTTCTTTTGAATACCTATAAAATTATAGCGATAGCGGATCTCAAAAGGGCCAGTTCAGAGCTCATCTGCTGCGTGCAGTGTAATTTAATTAATTCTCTCGCCCAAAATATTTAACTTAGCCACGTCAAAATTTTATTATCAATACTTACCTGCGTGCTGAATGCACGTTTAAATTAAGAGCTTCATCGGCCATCAGAAAAAGAAGCTATAAATTATTATGTAACTTGAAGTGGTGCGTTACTAGCCCAGCGGCTAGTCGGGAGAGCCGATTTGATCAGGCGTTCCCTTAGCACCGCGGCTATATATATAAGAGCGCTGCGCGAGGAAGGAAGGCCCCAGTTCTCTCCAGACGCTGAATAGCACGTCAGCTGTGTCGGGAGTCGTGTCGCTTCGGTAGCACTGCTACAAACAGCCTCGGGGGCCGTATTAAATTACTAGAGATACGCGGAACCGTGAAAGCATTTCAAGTGAAGGGTAATTCTGGGATGATTTTCATTATCTAGCTTCAGTTTGCGTATTGTCGTATTTTCACGTGCCGTCGCGGGACAGACATTCTACCAATTATTTAGCGTGGCGTTTGATGAAATATTCTCATCAAATTTTGGCGAGCATTCTTTTTTAACATTTAATTCGGACATTTATAGTTGCATCAGAGCATTAGACTCTGAACTGCTCTGTTAGTTAGGTTGTAGGGATACTTGTGTTTTTTATCAGTGAATTTCAGAATATACTCAACTATTTTGGAAAATCGTTTTTGATTAGAAATCCCAGGCAATCTCCTAATTCCTCAGAGCTATAAGCTGCAGCTATAATGGTATTCTCAGATGAAATGGGCACTAGGATCTCTAAATACTGGCTTCACGTTTGGTTAAATCGCTTTCTGGGAGCCAAAAAAGTAAATAGAGAGCCAGTGTTGAGAACGGCGAAAGACAGCATTAACAACATTCTAAAAGCCTGAAACTGATTCAACATTCAAACATTTTGAATTGCAAACATTTATACAGCAATTATTTTAATTGTCACGAGTTAACTCGCCGCCCCACATATGGTGCATCGGCCGGGAATATCAACTAAGTGAAAGTGATTTTTAACTATTCGGATTCGCGAGTGGAATGCGACACGCAGCTGAGTAATAGAACAGTGAAAGTGTTACGTGTGCATGTGGATGACGCGATTGGATTAACAACGCATCTGGATTGACGGAGCAGGCACTGAGTCTAGCGGTGCTGCCGGCATCGCGAGAAGCCAGTTTCACCGTACCGCAGTCGTCCGCCGCAGCAGCCGGAGCCGCGCCTGCAGTTACGGGCCACGCAAACACACAACAGCCGTCGGAGTGCCGTCTGCAGTTCAGCGTGCCACGTCGCATCAGTAATCCTGGTACGCCGCACCGACAACGTCATGCAGAAGGAACTAAGTTAAGTGAAAAGCTGTTAAAAATTTTACTAACCTGCACTAAAAGACTGTCGGCGATGGAACCGCCAAAAGAAACTGAGGTTAAACTTAAATCAGAACATATGTCTGTTGAGGGAACTGTAAATCCAGACAACGGTTCAAGTGTAAATAGGCACGAATGTAGTAATGTTAAAGTAAAATATGAAGTATTGTCTCCTAACAGTAGTGTGGGAAGGGGCGATGATTCAGTAATAGAGACCCCTGTAGTAAAGCAGAAAACAGAAATTGTAAATTTAGTAGATGATAGTTTCTCTGATGAATTAAAAATGAAACAGTCATCAGAGATGGTAGAGTTTAAGAAAGAGCAGTTACATAGGACTAATCAATCAGAAGTTTCATTTAGTTTTGATGATTCTGGTGTTGGAGCTAGTTTTTCGTCACCTGAGTGTGATAAGAAGCCAGCTAGTGAGCAACCCAAAGATGCTGGGGCTGTTGATCTAAATGTTATATTACAAGCAATAGCTGCCAGTCAAACAAATTTTAATATGCGGTTTGAGGCAATGGACAATAAATTAGAATCCAATAATGCTGAATTAAAGTATGAGATTATGGCCAGCCAAACTAATTTTAATAAACGATTGGAGGTAATGGACGATACCTTCAAGGCTGGTTGCAATAAGTTGAAAGAGGATCTAGACAGTTTGAATTATAAAATTGACTACAACCATGAGGATATTAAGAAAAAGGTTGCTCAACAGTTTTCTGAAATGTATAAAACAGTTAAATCCGAAGTTTCTGAGGTTCGCAAAGACTTCCAAATGGAAGATGCGAAGCTGGAGCACAAGTTAACAGAAAAGATCGAGGCGGAATCTGAACTGTGCTCAGATAGATTTAAAGATGTTAATATTAAAGTAAACATATGTCAAGCAGACGTAGATGCAATTAAAACTGATACTACTCGTATTGTACAAAGAATAGATAATGTTGAATTGAGAGTAGAAAATAACAGTACTAACATTGCTAACATTGAGAGTAAAGTAGCTTCAGTAACTTCTGGTAATGGTAATATACAACAAGTTGTAGCTGCAAACGCCGCTTTTATCGGGTGTCGGCAGTTCTTGCGGTTCGATCCAGATAAAAATATCCACCCGCTAGATTTCTGGAATGATTTTGAAGATGTGATTCCACCAACTTGGTCCGAACGAGAGAAAATCTCATTTATTAGAAGCCATTTAGCAGGTGACGCCATGCGTTGGTCCGCTGATGTTATGTTGAAGTGTAAAACTTTAGCGGAGTTTAAAACAGCTTTCATTAATGAGTATTGGTCTAGCAATAAGCAAAATGAAGTGTTAAGAGAATTTTGGAGTGGAAAACGCTTCAATGCAGGCAAGGAATCAATTAAAGAATTTGCTAGGTCATGGATTTCACGTTTGTCACATTTGGACGAAAGCTGAAACCTGAACTGATTATACTAGGTCTTGAAGCCAAACTGCCATGGTATTGGCAAACTAGAATTATATCTGCCCCTAGAGACAATCTGGATCATTTCATTGAGTATATGGAACGTGTGGAACGTGTTGCTGCCAATGAGGAGCAAGCACGTAATAACAGAATTGCCAATAACAATAATAGTAATTTTAGGAATGAGCAAAATGGCAATGTAAACATCAGAACAGTAGGTATTCGCCATCCTAAGAGAGGTAGGAATTGGGGAAATAATTATCAGAACCAACAATGGCGTCCAAGGGTTAATAATTTTGTCCCAAACAGAAATATGCATGTAAACAACAGTACGGAAAGCAATGCTATGCCAGCTAACTATAATGAAACTAGAGGAAACAGTAGTAGGCCGAGGCAGGAAAACTAGTTCCCGTCTATGAGGACACTGGCGCTCACCAGGCGGTTACTTTTCCTAAGCCAGTAGTTACGGGGATTGGTAAGACAGATCAGAATACTCAAACTGAACATGTGGATGAAGAGTCGGTAGCATCTAAGGATACAACAGAAATATTAGATCACTCACAGTATTTCATAGATACCGTGTTAGAAACGCTTTCTAAGTGGGAAGAGAAAGAGAAGGCGCAGTGTAACGATAGGGAAGAGCTACAAAATACTGAATTGACAGGTGAAGAAGCAGAAGAAATTCATGCTTATATTTACGATGAGGATGATGTGCTCTTATCTAAAGTGCCTGTGCAGGATGTTGATACTGTACTAATAAATTTAGGACAGGAGATAAGTGAGAATGTAGAGGGTAGGCTGTTGAGGGTCGATGAACCCGGTAGCTGTGACCAGTTGTCACTTGAGAAGGAAACCGACGATAATGGTGAAAGTGGTTTAGCTGTAACTAATGTTATGCCCGGTCTGGAGACGCAGAATCGCTCAGACTACAGTAATTTGGGTTATGTTCAGCAAACTAAATGTAATGAAGTCGTGCGGTGTTTCGATTTAAAATTAATAGACCGACTCGAAAAGGCAGCTGAAAATATAATTCAGGAAACCCCTACGCACTGTGACCTAAATGTAATGAAGACAGATGTCAATCACTTTAGTTGGAGACAAATCCAAAAGGAACTACTAGATGAATTTGAGGAACCACCTGTACAACCTAGAATAAGCCACCCTATAATAATAGTGAATATGTTGGGTATCAATGTACGTTGTCTCTTAGACAGTGGAAGTGAGGTGAGTGCAATATCTCAGTCCTTCTTTGATGCATTACCTGGTAAAGACAAGCTTACAGTAATGAGGGTATCAGGACTAAGAATAATTGGTGCTACTGGCAAGGTGTCAAAAACGGTAAAGCAAGAAGCTTTGCTGCCCTTTAACATTAATGGTAATTTAATTGATCATCCATGTTTAATTGTAAACAATCTCAGTATTGAGGTTTTAATTGGCATAGATTTCTTGTCAAAATATCAGAGCGTTGTGGACTTTGAAAGCAGCCAGTTAAAAATGGTCTTGCCAATAACCGGAGTAATTATAGTACCTTTTAGTGATAAACATGTAGTACCTGATGATGAAACTTGGGAGTTGCCTATACGAGTTCTGAAAAATAGGAGATATTGGGACGAAGGTGTGAATCTTAGTAAAAGTAAGCTGAACACAGAAGAAGAAGAAGAAGCAATTATTTTAGGAAAAATAGAAGCTAAATTGCAGGAAATCGATAAGATTTCAGACAATCAAAAGGAAGAACTGAGACAGGTTCTAAAAAGGCATCATAAGGTATTTTCAGATCGACGTGGCGTGGTCATAGGCAGCCAATGAATGCTGTAGGGAGGAGGTTGTTCTGTAACCTCTACACAGTGTGGCAGCTGTGCAGTCCCAGCTGTGTGAGATCTTCTTTACCTTTCAGGTCTCACTCATTCTTCCCCTTTCCTGTCCTCAAAAATTTCGACCTTTTCTTTCCAAATACAAAAATTTTCCGTCATGACTATCAAGTCAGCATTCAGCCAATGAATGCTGTGGGGAGGAGGTTGTTCTGTAACCTCTACACAGTGTGGCAGCTGTGCAGTCCCAGCTGTGTGAGATCTTCTTTCCATTTCAGGTCTCACTCATTCTTCATCTTTCCTGTCCTCAAAAATTTCGACCTTTCTTTCCAAATACTAAAATTTTCCGTCATGACTATCAAGTCAGCATTCAGCCAATGAATGCTGTAGGGAGGAGGTTGTTCTGTAACCTCTACACAGTGTGGCAGCTGTGCAGTCCCAGCTGTGTGAGATCTTCTTTCCCTTTCAGGTCTCACTCATTCTTCATCTTTCCTATCCACAAAAATTTCGACCTCTTCTTTCCAGACATGAAAATTTTCTGTCATGGCTATCAAGCCATGAATTCTGTAACCATTCTATCTACCGATTAGTGAAGAAAAATACCTAATGTGATAAACCTAATAGTGACAAACAATAGAGAAATATGATGTAATTAAGATGCAATGTATTTGAGTAACAAGTATGTATAGAACCCTGGTAATATGGTAAGTACAGAGTGTTGTTTTATTGGAAATGGTCCACCAACAGTAATTTAAAAAGATATATGAATTCATATACAAGCAGGATCTGAAGTGGTAGTGAAACCTAATGTATGCATTAGAGCTAACTAAGAAATAGTAAGAAAGAGATTGCTTAGTGTTGTGAAAAATATGCAGATAAGTTGTAAGATTAAACTCACCTGGTGTAGCAAGGAAAGGCAGTGTAATAAAATTGAGCAGTGTTTGTGGTTGAGACGTGAAGGACACGTCCCTGAAGTATTTATAAGGTTGGAGCTGGCCATTATTTTAGTGTAGTGTGTGACAGGATACACCTACACGTATTGAGGTTATGAGTTGGAGGCGTGAATGCGACCATAGGTACCCTTATGTTAGATGAGACAGAGCAGCTCATGGTGTCCTATAGGTTTAAGGAATTTGGCATTACGCTCGTCCATAATTACTTGATGCACTTTAGTGGTAGGTCGAGAGAGACTACCTGAGGTTTCAGCGTCCGATCGAGTGGAAATGGATTGCCACGTGAGCAAACTAATCAGCTGCAATACACTATGTATATGAAATAAATGTGCTATCCTATGCTTTAAAAATTAATAGAGTGAGTGTTAAATAAGTACACACACTAGCAAAATAAATAAGTAACATAATGACACACGTGAAACATTAATTTTAGCTCAGCATAAATACACTTCAAAGTAAGTAAGTACCTAATTGCAGATGTGGAACTAACACAACAGCAGAGGACCAATAAGTGGATTTAGTAGTCAACTAACGTAGTGTGTTTTGAACACTCAGAACTGTACTATTACCAAAAGTTACTCACATGTACAAAGAAGCTGAGAAAACAACCACTAATCAAATATACTCATACCATCTCTAAGCATAAGGTAATCAAAGATGAGTCAGTTAAGTAAATAAAATGCAGATTTGTCAGGAATGTACCGAGCATTGGTTCAGTGTTCCGGCCCAGAAATAATAAATTCAGATTAAATATGATTTATGATTGTATGCCTTAGGAGCATAAATTTTCTCTAGTACATGAATAAAGGCGTTTTGAGCCATTTGTTTAACGATTTTAGGACAGTTAAGTAACCGTAAGAGTAAAATTGAAAAAGTTCTGTTAACTTTGTTCCAGCAAAATATTGAAGGATAGAATGTATATATCCCCATTTCATTGTGACCCACCCATAGATATTAAGTGAACAGAGTCTGAGGCACTCTTTTTGTTTGTTCTACAGGACAAACCAGATAATGGCAGCCTGGTAGCTGCGTGAAAGCGTGGAGTGACTTGGACACAAATCACAATGACCCCTCCCCTTTCCCCCATGTAATTTAGAGAGAACGTGAAGGACGCACACCATAGCAACTTCCCCTCCTCTACCCTTGTGAATGGAAGCCAAAGTGGCTACAACCATGTGTGTAAAAATTATTTGTGAACTTTTCTTTCAGGTTTAGAAAAGACTGCTAAGAGACAATCATCTGTTTATGTATCGCGTTATTTCTTTGAATTTGTGTATGTAAAAATGTATTTAATGTATTTAATGGATCTAAGATTTTCATAATTTTTCAATTTGTATGTGTTTGTTTGTCTAAGGCAATATGTATGCCAAAATATTTCATTGACTTTGCGTAAAATTTTGAGTAATGACATTGTTCAAAAGGCAATGAACATGCCCACAATTTAAATCATTAATTTAGGTAAACAGTTTTCTTTAATGTTTCTACATGTTTATATTTCAATTTTGATTTTTTTATAGGGAGTTAAACTGTACTCTTGCTTCCCTTTTTGTAATTAATTTTTTTTCATTCATTAACATTCATAAACGAAAAAATTTAAGTAGAGGGTGATGTAGGGAAGCAGCCTACTCTCGCTGTAGTAAATTCACATCAGTTTCCATTGTGTGCCAGCCAGTCTGCTGTAACTAGCTCTGACGTCATAAATGTTGCGCAATACCTTAAATATCAAGCAAATGACCTAAAACTTTTCTAGCATGTCAGTAATAATACTAAATTAATGTGTGTTAAATATCAGTTCGATAACTTCAGCAATTTTCGAAATTTGGACGTTTTTCTGAAAAAATCATTGGTGCAACAGAAAAGAGCTAGAGACTTCAAAATTTATATTTAGGTTCATCTTTCATAATGATTTAATAAAAACAGTACTTTGGATTTCACAGATTAAGACTTTAGTGGAAATTCATGATTTTCTGGTTTTCGTCTCAAAACTGAAGGAAGCAAGATAGATTAAGTAGGCTAATAAATAAGGCTAGGATGTTTAGATTTAAATAGGTTGGAGGTCCGCTATGACTGTGAAGATGTGAAAAGTTTCTTTTGAATACCTATAAAATTATAGCGATAGCGGATCTCAAAAGGGCCAGTTCAGAGCTCATCTGCTGCGTGCAGTGTAATTTAATTAATTCTCTCGCCCAAAATATTTAACTTAGCCACGTCAAAATTTTATTATCAATACTTACCTGCATGCTGAATGCACGTTTAAATTAAGAGCTTCATCGGCCATCAGAAAAAGAAGCTATAAATTATTATGTAACTTGAAGTGGTGCGTTACTAGCCCAGCGGCTAGTCGGGAGAGCCGATTTGATCAGGCGTTCCCTTAGCCGTCCGCACCGCGGCTATATATATAAGAGCGCTGCGTGAGGAAGGAAGGCCCCAGTTCTCTCCAGACGCTGAATAGCACGTCAGCTGTGTCGGGAGTCGCGTCGCTTCGGTAGCACTGCTACAAACAGCCTCGGGTGCCGTGTTAAATTACTAGAGATACGCGGAACCGTGAAAGCATTTCAAGTGAAGGGTAATTCTGGGATGATTTTCATTATCTAGCTTCTGTTTGCGTATTATCGTATTTTCACGTGCCATCGTGGGACAGACATTCTACCAATTATTTAGCGTGGCGTTTGATGAAATATTCTCATCAAATTTTGGCGAGCATTCTTTTTTAACATTTAATTCGGACATTTATAGTTGCATCAGCGCATTAGACTCTGAACTGCTCTGTTAGTTAGGCTGTAGGGATACTTGTGTTTTTTTATCAGTGAATTTCAGAATATACTCAACTATTTTGGAAAATCGTTTTTGATTAGAAATCCCAGGCAATCTCCTAATTCCTCAGAGCTATAAGCTGCAGCTATAATGTTATTCTCAGATGAAGTGGGCACTAGGATCTCTAAATACTGGCTTCACGTTTGGTTAAATCGCTTTCTGGGAGCCAAAAAAGTAAATAGAGAGCCAGTGTTGAGAACGGCGAAAGACAGCATTAACAACATTCTAAAAGCCTGAAACTGATTCAACATTCAAACATTTTGAATTGCAAACATTTATACAGCAATTATTTTAATTGTCACGAGTTAACTCGCCGCCCCACAGTGCCACTGAGGACGCGTTGGACATTGAGGGACCAGATACGGTGCGTCGCTAGGTAAGACACATGGGGGAACGAAGAAAGTTTCCGGTCGAGCGTGAGCCCCAGGAACTTCGTAAAGGAACGGAAGAGTAAGGACATTGGAAGAAACAAATTGCGCCGCCAGAAATTCATGCAAATGGTTTTCTGAGTGAAAAAATTAAAGCCGCTGTGGATGCTCCATGGGTAAAGACGATCAAGACATTGCTGAAAACGCCGCTCAGTGATACAAGTCTGTGAAGAACCGCAGTACGTGGCAAAATCGTCAACGGAAAGGAACCGGAGATGCCCGGCGGGAGACAGGGCATTGTAGGGTTAACAACAATATGAAAGAGGTCGATGCTCAGGAAGGACCGTTAAGGCAAACCACTCTCCTGGAAAAAGGTGTCCCACAAGACAGAACCCACAGCTACACTGAAAACGCGGACTTCTAAAAATTCCTGAAGGAAACGGGGAATGCGGTCACGCTAATCCTACGTGTAGAGAGTACGGAGGATACCTCCAAATCGAAAAGCGCGGCCACAGTCTGGGATTTCCACAGAAAGTGGAAACGTTTCCGAGGATGCGAGCACACTACGGTGACTCGTGTCTGCCCCTGCAGTAAGCTACGGGTGTTGTAGAAAATGTGAAAGCGGCGTAACGACCTCGAAGGATGCTATGGCCGTGGGCCATGCACACCACGTAGTCAACTTGTATGTAAAACTTTGTCGAAGTCGAGGTGTCTGAGAAGGAAAGTAGGCGTGTTCCCGTAAAGGAAACAGCCCCTGTATTGGATGTTACTGTTCGTTCAGCACACGATATCGTCAAATATATGCTGTGATTCATTAAAATGTTTGTAAGATGCGTGCCACAACAGCTGAACGCTGAAATCATCGAGTCTATGTCTATGAGGAACATTTGCATCCTTTGCAGTCAAAGGTAATAGATTTATAGACAGACTTTCTGCAGACCACGAAATGTGGATGTATTATTACAACTTGCAACACAAGAATCGTCCTCTGAATGGCACCGCAGCTTTCCGCCAAAGCTAAACAAAAGCAGAGAGACATATTCGTTATCTGCAGCGGCAGCTTAATGAGGTGGTATTATATGTTCAGAGCCGTAAAAGTATCATACACATAAAAAGATGTAGTACATATACTAAAATTTTAAATTTGTAAATAAAAACCAGTGCCTGACCAAATAAAAGGTCTCTAGGGGGCGTCATATTTGCATTCATCAACCATCTATATCTCACTTTGCAGCACGACACCTATATTCGCTACTCTACCGTGAACACACAAAATCCATGCCTGCTTTTTTTTTTTTTTACACCTCCTGAAGGCTCTTAACTGCTGATCTGTCACTATCTTGCGTTTAACTATAACAAGTCACGCCAATACCGACGAGTTTCCGGGACATCCTCAATATCTGTAACAGCAGATATTCATAGGACATACGTTATAACATAAAACGCATCAAATACGAACATCAACTACAACGACGTAATCCAAAATGGCGTCTCCGCAGATCTCAATACTTCGCGAAACTCGAAAGATATCCTGAAGGGTCGTATCTGGGCACGTACACGTCACAGTGACGTCACGGTAAGTCATAATTCTGCTAAGCACTCGTCGTTTGAACTGAAGTACCAGAGGCGGCACTAGTGGTAACGCTAGGCAGATGAAGTACTTCATAAACTTCCCGAAACTGCCTTCCTCAGAATCTCCCTCGGGTTTCCGTTTCCCCAAAAGCGTCCCAAAAAATATTTTTTCAAAAATCTCGAAAAAACACTGTATGGAATCGCTGTCTGGCTGTGAGTGTTTTGTTGCTCGAACGTACACTGGCCGTTCAGCTGCAGCGAAAATATAAGATACTAAACTGGAATGTCTGTAACCTTACTCAGCAGTCCTCGCTGGCTCAATAAAAGAGCTGGGAGGCGAGCATTTCAGAAGCGGTAAAAAGGTGGAAACCGCGTTCTTCAAGTGGCTGCATTCTCAACCAAACAAATTCTTCTCACGACGTATCCATGCACTTCGAAGCGGCGGAAAGCGTGAATTAGACGTCATCAGTACTACGCCGAAAAATTACATTAATGTTATAATGTAGTGTTACCTTATTTGGATAACAATAAGTAATTAGTGTTTTCATTTGAATCAGTGTCGTAGATTAGACCGTGAATATAGCCCTCCCAATAGCTCCTTGTAGCAGAGATTCAATTATGTAACGCGAAAAGTTAACGACATCGCCAGAACCGAATAAAATGTTACAGATACATGGAAAGCTTTAAAAACAGTGGTAGGAATGCCGTTGCCGAAGTACTTCCACAGTAAAACTGCAAACTTCTAACTGGAACAAACATCTGGTATGCGGTAAATTTGAGCAGCAGCAAGTGCTGTATTGCAGCCAAAAGAAAATGACATATTCCGTAGAAACATTCAAGCTAGAAATGCAGGAGCGAACAATTCACACTACCACGATCTACGCGCAGTTAATTACGTGACAAAATATGCAGTCAATCTAATATCCTGCCACACTTTAAACACAATCCTTTATTTGTAGGTAAATTAATAGACAAAGTAATTGTAGCAGTAAATTCTTGGAATACTTACCAACTCGTCTGCTGAAATGGGTTTGCACTATTTTTAAAAACGCTAGTAAATTACTTTTGTTTTTCCTTTAGGTGCTGATAAATACATTTCATTATAGTCTTATGGCCTTAAAGTGGTTGGCTGTGTTTGTAAAAAATAGTAATGAAGAGTTATAGCAATAGATGTAGAACTCTTTACCTTGATTACGTGCTTCAATTTACGGAAACCGAGGCATCAAAACAAATGAATGAAAGGAACTGGAACTCTAACGCTCAGGATTGTTTACTTTAATAGTTTATAACGGCACATTTTGCTGAAGATTACGACACAAATCAACCCTTGCTTTGAGCGCTTTGGAGACCTCAATTAGTGTCATTTGCCACACGACTTGCCGTGCCTGGTTGCCTTGGAATCGAAAGAACTGGAGTAAAGGTGTATTGCACATCATTGGTGGCATCAACAAGTTTTAAGGTACATTTATTCAACATACATCAGTCAAATTACTTAAAATACCATACTTTTCTCTACAATACTTATAAGGATTGACACAAAACAGATCTCATATATAGAATGATGAAAGTGTGTTTCACATCAAATCGCAAAACCAATGCTTTCATTTAAAACACATTATTAAAGGAAAATTATTCAAAAAGTTAACACGTGCAGGATCAATTAGTTTTCTTTACATCTGCTTAAGGATATTTACTGAAAACTTACTGGTTAAAAAAAGTTATCGAACTCGGTAAAGCACATAGCAAGAACAGGGAAAAATATTTACAAAAGTAAACACTGAATGCAAGTAAGCCACACAGTGGCTAATAACACTCCCTGGCATCGCCTAGGCTCTCGGGACGTGCAGTTCGTCCCAGAAGAAAAACTGGTAAGGTTTGGTTTTCGCAAACGAAACACCTGCAGAACTGCAGCTTCACTGAGAACACATAGAGTTGTGACCTATAGTTTGAGAACATTGCGTCCGCACTTCTTAACTATTATAATCAAAAATGAAACAATGTATACCGAGGCAAACAATAATAAACAGTAAACAAATAAAAATCATATCGCGTAAAAAGAAAACAACTCCAGAACACTTAGGTTAGGAAGCAGATAATCAGATCGAAAGGCAAATAAAACGGCAGTGATGGTTATCCAATAGTAGTAGTAATAATAATAATAATAATAAATGTGTGTGTTCAGCGCCCAGGGAAAGCCTTTCTATTGCACCCCACTTCAGCGAGTTATTCCCACCGGGAAAAGGGGACGTATATTTAACGGTGGAGTCAAAATCACGTGTAATTCTTGGCAAATCCTCACACCGTTGAGCGGCAAAAGCCAGACAGAAGTCTCACTGAAAACAGTACATGGTCCAACCAGGCCTCGTTCATCCAGTCTCTCAGATTCTAGCCACGTCCTGTAGTGGAAAACCCGTGCACTTGAATATTAATAGATGTTCCTGTCAAAACATTTTCAGAACATACCTGCAGATTTACCTGTTGAAATATTCTACTAATACCCTCCCTATCATTCGACCGAATTTTCGAAATGCTTCTATAGCATCTCATCAAAAACTCTTGGATTCTCTTGTCCTCCGGTTTTCCCACAGCCCATGATTCACTTCATCCAATAGGTGCTGCAAACGTACGAGAGAAGCACTGAAAAGTTTTAGGAAATCAAGCAACTAATTGTTTTAAAAAGAGTTAGTCTCAGTGGCTGTGGCAGATGAATTACAGAACGTGTTCAATTGAATGTACAGTCTAATGAGCGCAGTATGTCGACTGAGAGAATGCCGAAGTAAGATGAAAATAACGATAAATAACGTACTTGAGGTAAGTGATAAACTTAACATCGGATTTGGGAAACACGAAATAGACGAAGTTAGAGATTTCTGTTACCTTAACATGGTAATAGCACATGGATGCAGCAAGGTTACATAAAAAGCAGATTATCACATGGAAAGAGGGCATTACTGGCAAAGAGAAGTTTGTTAGTAACATAGACCTGCCTTAAACTAAGAAAGAAATTTCTGAGAATGTACGTTAGAACCCCGGCATTGTGGGGCAATGAAGTAACAAACGTACGATGAAACTTGACAGTAATAGCGCACAATGACAGGACATGTCAAGGCAAGTAAATGTAACTCCAGCTTGGGTTCTGGAGAGTGCGAGAGGATCTGGCCATTGAAAGGTGATAATACTGTACCAACAGCCTTTACTTTGATGTTGTCTTATTAGGCAACCGGTTTCGACGTTCCAATCACGTCATCTGCAGGCCTGTCGCATTAACGACACCAAGTACCACTTTCACATGTGTATAAGACAAGGCACCACTATTCGTATATGGTTCCGTACTTCATTAGCATGTGTGTCCTCAACACAACTTCATGAAGTTCGGATTTATACGGCAGCAGATAAGAATATTGATGCAATGTCTTACACATGCATGAATAGCTCTTGGTGTCGTTCATGTTACAGGCCTGACGATGACATAATTGGAACGTCGAAACTGGTTGCCAAATAAAACAATATCAAAGTAACGGCTCTTTGTACAGCGTTTTTGTATTGCATGTATACACAACTGTTAACAGTGATCATGCTACTAGAGGGGGCAGTAGACGGTAGAAACTGTAGAGGACGACAGAGATTGAAGTGCATCCAGTCAATAATTGAGGATATAGGGTGCAAGTGCTACTATGAGATGAACAGTTTGGCACAGAAGAGGGTATCATGGCGGCCACATGGAAACAGTGAGAAGACTGACAACTAAAAAGAAATGGTAAATATCGGTCCTGTGAACCATGGTGACACTTTTAATTTCCGTTAGTGTATGATGAATTAGGATACTTTTAACAAAAGTGGTTAAGAATTTGGTCTGTAATGTCTGGCTTGCCTCCTGTGGAAAACTTCATGATCGATCCGAAGTTTTCGTTACAGACTGAAACCGATCGCCTGTATACGACTTGTACAACTTTGGCTGAAACTGAACTGTGTTTTTAAAATCAAAGTCTGTCAAATCTCTCCGGAAACACCATCAGTTAAAACCTTTAGGTAGTCGAAATATTCCACTTCTATTCCGGAAACTGAAGAGAGGTTTGTATTATTGGCGCTTATTAATGTTCCACTCAGTTGACAGGGTGAACTCGAACATCACCGAAAAATCTTCAGGACCGTATTCCATTTTGGTATAAGGGACCTGTGGTGCTCCATGGCTTGTAAAAGGGTAAAGAAGTAATAATTTTATACACTCGTGTAGAAAGAATTAAACTGCAGTATGCAAGGCACATACATATGAATGCATAATAGAACTCAAAAACCCAGTGCTGATTTAAAACCAGCTCGGACAGCCGTTACCGTTAAAGCACTCTTTTCTGTGACGGGGAGGCGTGCCGGCACAGGTAGTAGTCCGCCCGGCGGATTCATGGTGAAGGACGTCCAGCGCGGACGTACTTTTTGGGCATTTTCACAAATTCCAGCCATTGAACACCGGGCTGGAATACTCGTCTCACCTCAGATACACGCTACGCAAACATTCAGAACAATTTCTCACACCTGAATATACTTTAGATGCTGACAGATGGGTTGCATTGATTCCATCCTGTTTGGATGAACAGGGGACTGACGACCGAAGTTCTTTAATATCCTTAAACACACACTCAGCGCAAGCAGGCATCTTAAATTTTAGAGGTGATTATGTATCTTAGTATATAGAATAGTATATAATGGAGAACGTTTGTACACAGTCACAGTCACCCACAAGTCAATTTTAAATGGTATTTGGTGAAAACACTACTGGCCATTAAAACTGTTTCACCAAGAAGAAATGTAGATGATAAACGGGCACTCATTGGACAAATATATTATACTGGAACTGACATGTGATTACATTGTCACTCAATTTGCGTGCATAGATCCTGAGACATCAGTACCCAGATCAATCACCTGTGGCCGTAATAACGGCCTTGATACGCCTGGGCATTCAGTCAAATAGCTTGGATGGCGTGTATAGGTACAGGTACCCATGCAGCTTCAACACGATACCACAGTTCATCAAGAGTAGTGACTGGCCTATTGTGAGGACACAATTGCTCGGCCACCATTGATCAGACGTTTTCGATTGGTGAGAGATCTGGAGAATGTGCTGACCAGGTCAGCAGTCGAAAATTTACTGTAACCGGAAAGGCTCGTACAGGACCTGCAACATGCGTTTGTGCATTGTCCTGCTGAAATGTAGGGTTTTGCATGGATCGAATGAAGGGTAGGGAGCTGGCAAGAGTGGCCGAGCAGTTCTAGACGCTACAGTCTTGAACCACGCGACCGCTACGGTCGCAGGTTCGAATCCTGCCTCGGTAATGTATGTGTGTGTTATCCTTAGTTAGGTTTAAGTAGTTCTACGTTCTAGGGGACTGATGACCTCAGAAGTTAAGTCCCACAGAGCTCAGAGCCATTTGAACTATTTGAAGGATAGAACCACGGGTCGTAACACATCTGAAATGTAACGTCCACTGTTGAAAGTGCCATCAATGAGAACAAGAGGTGACCCAGATGTGTACCCAGTGGCACCCCATGCCATCACGCCGGGTGATACGCCAGTATTGCGACGACGAATACAATCTTCAATGTGCGTTCACCACGATGTCGCCAAACACGGATGTGTCCGTCACGATGCTGTAAACAGAACCTGGATTCATCCTAAAAACGACGTTTGGCCATTCGTGCACCCAGGTTCGTCGTTGAGTACATCATCGCAGGTGCTTCCGTCTGTGATGCAGAGTCAAGGGTAACCGCAGCCATGGTCTCCGTGCTCATAGTCCATCCATGATGCTGCAAACGTCGTCGAACTGTTCATGCAGATGGTTGTTGTCTTGCAAACGGCCCCATCTGTTGACTCAGGGATCGCGGTGTGGCTGCACGATTCGTTACAGTCATGCGGATAAGATGCTTATCATCTCGACTGCTAGTGATACTAGGCCGTTGGGATCCAGCACGGCGTTCCGTATTATCCTCCTGAACGCACCGAGTCCATATTCTGCTAACAGTCATTGGATCTCGACCAACGCGAGCAGCAATGTCGCGATACGTAAAAACCGCAATCGCGATAGGCTGCAATCCGACCTTTATCGAAGTCGGAAACGTGATTGAACGCATTTCTCCTCCTTACACGAGGCATCACAACAACGTTTCACCTGGCAACGCCGGTCAACTGCTGCTTGTGTATGAGAAGTCGGTTGGAAACTTTCCTCATGTCAGCACGTTGTAGGTGTCGCCACCGGCGCCAACCTTGTGTGAATGCTCTGTAAAGCTAATCATTTGGATATCACTCCATCTTCTTCTTGTCGGTTAAATTTCGCATCTGCAGCACGCCATATTCGTGGTGTAACAATTTTAATGGCCAGTAGTGTACATTAAAGGAACGTTGAATTGAAGCCAGCCGTTGTAGCCGAGCTGTTCTATGCGTTTCAGTCTGGAACTGCGTGACCGCTACGATCGCTGGTTCGAATCCTGCTGCGTGCATGTATGTGTGTGATGTCCTTAGGTTAGTTAGGTTTAAGTAGTTCTACGTTCTAGGGGACTGATAACCTCAGAAGTTATATCCCATAGTGCTCAGAGCCAATTGAACCAATTTGAGGTGAAAGAAATGGATAAAAATGACTGTCTGAGTAATTTCAGCACATCATTTGGCAATCACTACCGTTTCATAAAATGCGGAATCACATATCAGTGCGTAAGTTTGGTTTGCCGTTTCTTTTCGCAACAGAACTCCCTTATTTGTCGTCCGCGGCACACTTACGGCACAGCGATGCGTCTACGATAGTTTAGTATCAGTTTTGTTGCCATCCACGGCAAGAGGTCCTGGAAATAATTTCAGTAAGATAAAGCCGACTCGCGCACTGCGAGAGTTATTACTGGTTGTCTTCGTCCTTGCCAAACACTACTTTGATCAGCAACGTCGCTGATCTCTCCCCTTACTGCGAACGTTTGGAGAAATATGGGCAAGGCCCTCCAACAAGCACGAGATTTGGACTATGTAACACGCCAGTTGAACAGAATTTGGATAGATATCCCTCAAGACGACAATGAAAAACTCTATGAGTCAAAGTCTAGCCGAATAACTTGCTTACAATTAGGACCATCGTGTCTTGCTTTGCTCAATTTGTGGAGCTCTTTCTCTTGAATAAATCATCTAGCTTCTCTGAAACTGCAATCAATTGTTTAGCTGTACATGTACATCACATCTACCGATATCGGTCCCATTCAGATAAATTCTTTGTGGACTGTGGTTTCTTGTGTCTGAGAGTGTTAATGAAGGTAATAAATCAAACGGAATGGAATTATGGTACACTTGGCAAGGCTCATACATTCCACAACATATTCATATAATATCCTTGAAGAAAGTACGAAGTTCTGTCGGCAGAATTCGGTTTCATCCTGTACATGCGAAGGAGGAACTTCTTTCTGGTCACATTAACATCTCACTGAATATTTCGGAATTTTACTGAATTATTTGATAATTTTAGATTTATGGGAGCTGTACGAATCGTGCACAACATTCATACACTCAGAAGATTGTTTACTTTTTAATTTAAGGCATAATGTCTACATCACAATGACGATGGCACAATTTGAAAAATCTCACTGAATATGTGGGACTTTTTGTGAATTATTTGATAATTTTAAAATTAGCGAAACAATACAGATCCTATACAAATCTCATCTACTCAGAAGATTGTTTGCTTTTTTATTTAAAGAATAATATCTACCTTTTAATTAGGGTTACACCATTTGAAAACTGCCCCTCAGTAGATACTAGACCCTGAAAGTCGGCGATGTGCCAACAACATCTGTTACTTGACTGTACCAGACTCTTCCTGCTTTCACTAAATTTGCATATGGAACCGACTGCTTCGCGCGGTGGAACGTGTGACATTAAAAGGCCCCTTTGACACGTAAATCCTCGTGCCGGGCGTAAATGGCTCCTCCGCCAACACTCGGGAATTGTTTTCTTCACGCCATGCAAGTTCAAACGCGCGCAGCTGACGGTTTTCCCGTGGGTTTACGGCACACAATTACGCGGAGCCGCGTTCTGACTGAAGTCTCGGTGAAAACAATCTCCGGACGGCCAGGGTAGATGAAAATAAGGCACGCAAAGCATTGGAATAAAATCGAGTCTTCACCGTTCTCTAGATATTGAAACTTTCTATACTTCCTTCTCTACAACTGTAACAATAAATTTTACGTGGAATGGATATAAACAACATATCCATTAGGTCAGAGCCAGGAAAAAACCGTAGCAATGTAAATATAAAAGCGTTGCTCGTTATTTTTTAATGTTTCAAAACTTAAAGGAAATGAATTTCTACGCCACATGGTTATTGCAATAATTATTGCACAGTTTCTCTAATGCTGTAAGTAAATGTCCGCTACGTTTCATAGATTTTTATTTAGAAAGTGATATTCTGAGACCAAAAATTTAGCGCAGAAGGGGAAGTTCTGGCAAGTTACAGTAACCAGTCTGAACGCCGAAACGAAATTATTTTTCTTGTGAAATAAATTTTCCCACTGCATGTGACATAAAATAAACATAGGGAAATCTTTCACTACCAGAACTAGTGTGATCGTTAAAAATGAGGTACTATACAGTAATAATGTGTTAATAAGATTTAAATATTTAAACTTAAGACATCAAAATTTCCAAGCCGGTACATGGATACATGATGTCACATTGCAATGACTGCACGTAAAATTTGTTCTCATCTCTTGCTTTCAGATTCTGTATCATCCACTTGCAAATTTTGTTGGACTATGCAGTCCTCTTCATAATTTCTTAGACAAAGAAATGGTTCTAAGTGCCCTCTCATTTCACTGCACTTTTCCTCAGTTACGAAATGAGAAGAAATTCAGGAACGGTGCAACAGTATACTGAAAGTCTTCTTAAGGTAGGTATATGATGCACTGAAGCACCAAAGAAACTAGTGTATGAATACGTATTCAAATACAGAGTTATGTAAACAGGCAGAATACGGCGCTGCGGTCCGCAACGCCTATAGAAGACGACAAGGAGCGGTTGTTTCATCGGTTACTGCTGCTACGATGGCAGGTTATCAAGATATTATTTTATTGTATTTTTCGGCGCACGAGCGATGGGACACAGCATGCGATGAAGTGGGGATTATCTCGTACGACCATTTCAGGAGTGTACCGCGAACATCAGGAATCTCTGTAAAACATTAAATCTCCGACATCGCTGCGGCTGGAAAGAGATCATATAAGAACAGGACCAATGATGACTGAAGGGAAACGCTCAACGTGACAGAAGTGCAACCTTTGCGCAAACCGCTTTATATTTCAATGCTGGGCCATCAACAAGTCTGAGTGCACGAAACATTCAACGAACTAATACCATCGATATGTGCTTTCGGAGCCGAAGGCCCACTCGTGTACCTTTGATGACTACACGATACAAAGCTTTACGCCTCGCCTGGCCATGTCAACACCGACGTGGCCTGTTGATGACAGGAAATATGTTGCTTGGTCGGACGAGTCTCGTTTCAAATTGTATCGAGCGGACAGATGTGTAAGGGTATGGAGACAACCTCATGAATCCATGGATCCTGCATGTCAGCAGGGGATTGTTCAAGCTGGCGGAGGCTGTATAATGGTGTGGGGTGTGTGTAGCTGGAATGGTATGGAACCCCAGATAATCTACATACTACTCTGACAGGTGACACGTACGTAAACATCCAGTGTGATCAGCTGCATCCGTTCATGTCATTGGCCATTCCGACGGATTTGGGCAACTCCAGCAAGACAGTCCGACACCCAACAAGTCCAGAATTACTACAGAGTGGCTTCTGGAACACTCTTCTGAGTTTAAACACTTCCTCTGGCCACTAAACTCTCCAGACATGAACATTATTGAGCACGCCTGGGTTGACTTGCAACGTACTGTTCGGAAGAGGCCTCCTCCCCGTCGTACTCTTACGGATTTACGGACAGCACTGCAGGATTCATGGGTCAGTTCCCTCGAGAACTACTTCAGACATTAGTCGAGTCCAAGGCACGTCATGTTGCGGAATTAGCGCGTGCTCGCAGGGGCCCTACACGATATTAGGGAGGTGTAACGCTTTGGCTGTTCACTGTATATGCAAGATTTTGCTCTGGTAAATCGAGGATTGCCTCTACATCTAGTGCTGTTGTTTCGGTAGACGTCTTCGTCAGTGAAATTTAAAATAATGCATGTGACATAGTGATCTAAAAAGTTTGTTTTTAAGCAAACTCCCTACACATGGCGCCTACAAGTGAAAACTATCGCCGGTCGGTATGGCCGAGCGGTTCTAGGCGCTTCAGTCTGGAACCGCGCGACCGCTGCGGTCGCAGGTTCGAATCCTGCCACGGGCATGGATGTGTGTGATACCCTTAGGTTAGTTAGGTTTAATTAGTTCTAAGTTACAGGGGAGTGATGACCTCAGATGTTGAGTCCCATAATGCTCAGAGCCATTTTTTTGAAAAAATATCTGCCCTTCATTATTTGATCTGGACAGATTAGGAAGTCTGGGAATTGTGAGAAATATGTGAACTAAGTACTATTATTGGTTGACTGTCACACTTAGCTGTGGGTCACCCACTGCCCTCGTTCAGTTTTTTGCAGCAACACCTACAGAGAAAGGTAAATATGTAAGTGAACTTACGATTACATACCTAGCTATGGTAGAATTGTGAAAAAATTATGTTATGACAACCAGAGTGTTAATGAAGCAGGCCACTCAAAATCTACAAGTTGTAAATAACTTTATATTTATTTTAAAAGTTCGAAAACATTCCATGAATGATGGTATTACACATCGAAGCACAATTAAAGAGGTATTACACATTGAAGCATAGTTAAAGAAGTCCTATAATGCAGTTAAGGATTACGATATGACACAGTTCAAATGGTTCAAATGGCTCTGAGCACTATGGGACTTAACGTCTGAGGTCATCAGTCCTCTAGAACTTAGAACTACTTGAACCTAACTAACCTACAGACATCACACACATCCATGCCAGAGGCAGGATTCGAACCTGCGACCGTTGCGGTCGTGCGGTTCCAGACTGTAGCGCCTAGAACCACTCGGCCACTCCGGCCGACGACACATTAGTCAATTAGATGCTTCAAACTGTATCGCGGCGTAGACGCATAAAATCTAAGTCCCAAGGAGTACCCGTAACAATTGACATCTCTACCGATCTCTCAAATCAATCTCCTGAAACTGTTGGAGCGACTTCTAAGTTCTAAACTCTGCTAATTAGTTACGATATATCTTAACACTTAGTCCACCTCACCTCCAAAGAAATATAACATACTGGTAAGTATCATAATTTATAAAAAAAAAAGATGCATGCAGAAGTCGACAGTAATTCTACTTACCGTCAAGTTAATAATGTCTATGTAAGGTCACAAGCCTTTCACTACATCGTTATTTGCGTGATATCTTATAATAATTTATCCTACAGAACAATCGCAACATTATAATGGCGTGTATATAGAAGCGAATATCCATGACGAGTCTGAGGTGGTCCAGGGCTTAGAGAGCGTGGCTGCAGTGGCAAACGAGCTGCAATCTTCATCCTCACGCCGTGCCACAATGATGATGACGAAACGGGCTATGATGGTGTTTAAAAGCGAAGCGTGATGAGTATACCATTGACGGACCGTGCTCGACTGGCGAATGCATCTTTTCGCCAGATTGTGGAGTCAATCACATCTGCAGCAGCAAAAGAAGGAGAGGAAGATATTAATGATTGGACTGCAACTATAATGAACACACAACTACAGAAAAAAATCATCTTACATATATGCCTGTAACATCACTCAAGTCAAATCTGGGCCACTTTTTAGCTGCTGACTGTGTACAAACTGGGTTCCTCTAATTTAGAGTATACTGACGCAGTAGCATCATACTTAACATATACAGCCGCTTGCTCGACGAAAGATTCTACCCAGAGACTGTAAAGCTGCAAATAATACACCAGAATTCATGAAAGGCAGTGGAAGAAATACACTAAATTACTGGCCCACATCATTAACGTTGACATGAAGCAGGATTTTGAAACATGTATTGTGTTATAACATTATGAATTACCACGAAGGGAACGGTCTATTGACAACAGGGTTTTAGAAAACAGCGTTCTTGTGCAATACAGCTTGTTTTTTTACACGCACGAAGTGTTGAGTGCTCTCGACTAGGTATTTCTAATTGATTCCGTAATTCTAGATTTAGAGTAAGACTTTGACACCGTACCTCACAAACGACTTCTAATCAAATTGTAGAATATCGCCTCAATTAAGCAACTGGATTTGTCATTTTCTGTCAGGGAGGTCACAGTTCGTAATAGCTGACGGAAAGCCAACGAATAAAACGGAAGTAATTTTTGGCGTTCTCCAAGGTAGTGTTATAGGCCCTCTGCTGTTCCTTATCTATATAAAGGATTTAGGAGATGATGCTGTCATTTTACGTCAAGTCAAGTCATCAGATGATCAAAACCAATTGCTAAACGATTGAGATAAGATATCTGTATGGTTAGAAAATTGTTAATTGATATTAAATAATGAAAATTTTGAGGTCATCCACATGAGTGCTGAAAGGAACTGGTTCAACATTGGTTACACAAGAAATCAATCAAATGTAAAGGACGTAAATTCAGCTAAATACATAAGAATTGCGATCACGAATGACGTAAATTGGAAAGAACAGTAAGAAAATTTTGTGAGGAAGGTGAACTGAAGAATTCATTTATTGATATAATGCTTGGAATACGCAACAGATCTGCTAAAAAGACTGCCTACATTGTGCTTTTCTGTCTTCTTTCGGAGCACTGCTTTGCGGTGTGGGATCCTTACAAGAGGGGATTAACGAAGCACATCGAAAAACTTCTAAAGAAGAGTACCACGTTTCTCATTATAGAAAAATAGGGGAGAGATCGTCACGGACATGATACATGATTTTTTTTGGGGGGGGGGTGGGGGTGAAATCGTTATAGTAAAAGTGTTTTTCGTCGCGTCGGGATCATCTCACATAATTTCAATCACCAAATTTCTCCTGCGAGTACGAAAGGATTTTGTTGACGTCGACTTATATGACAAGAAAAGATCATAATAATATGATAAGGGAAATTAGAACTAGCACGGGAAGATATAGGTGTCTTCCGCAAATTTTTCGAGAGGTGAAATTAGTGTGAAGATGGTTCGATGAACCCTCTGTCTGGCACTAATGTGTCATTTAAAGAGTAGCCATGTATACATAAGTGTAGATATAAACGAATCATCGTAATCATCTACGTCGTACCGCTTCATTTCTGCTCACGTTATCAGTGCTGTTGATGTTGCTGCTACCGCATCTGAGACTGTAATGGCGTTCCGCGCCGAAACACTACATAGTTATAGCCGAAATCCGCAATCCTTTCTTTATTTCAACCAGCAGAAGTCGAGTATTCCTACCTTTAGTCTTTAGAGAAGATTACACGAGTCCGCGATTGTGGACAGAGGATACTATCCTGCTCGAGTTTTCTAGTGTTCTTAAATATTGACTTACATTTCAGTGCTGGTGTACATTCTGGTCTGTCACGAGAGCTGCGATGGAATGCAACAAAAATCCAGTGATGAAAGAAAAGATAATTTCCAGAATGAGATTTTTACTC
Source organism: Schistocerca cancellata (assembly GCF_023864275.1). Taxonomy (NCBI): domain Eukaryota; kingdom Metazoa; phylum Arthropoda; class Insecta; order Orthoptera; family Acrididae; genus Schistocerca; species Schistocerca cancellata. The sequence goes on along the minus strand of NC_064628.1, from coordinate 728,207,588 downwards.
TGCAGCGGAGTGTGCGCTGTTATAAAACTTCTTGGCAGATTAAAACTGTGTGCGGTACCCAGACTCGAACTCGGGACCTTTGCCTTTCGCAGGAAAGTGCTCTACCATCTAAACTAACCAAGCACTCCTGATATAAAGGGTACTGCGGAGACATGGCTTAGCCACAGCCTGGAGGATGTTTCCAGAATGAGATTTTCACTCTGCAGCGGACTGTGCGCTGATATGAAACTTCCCGGTAGATTCTTTCAGGAGTACTAGTTCTCCAAGATTCGCAGGAGAGCTTCTGTAAAGCTTGGAATGTAAATGTAGGAGACGAGGTACTGGCAGAAGTACAGCTGTGAGGACGGGGCGGGACTCATGCTTGAGTAGCTCATATGGTAGAGCACTTTTCCGCGAAAGACAAAGGTCCCGAGTTCGAGTCTCGGTCCAGCACACAGTTTTAATCTGCCAGGAAGTTTCAAAATATAATTTTTCTGCAACCTTGAAGACCATAGTGCACGAAGACAATAATCTGCAAAATAGCGTACTCCTTAGACCCTGCTAATCTGTGTGTGTGTATCTGTGTGTGTGTGTGTGTGTGTGTGTGTGTGTGTGTGTGTGAGCGCCGGCCATACTTTGGCCCTCAGTATGCTTGCATATCCCTTGTCGTAAACTTCTCACAATACTCTGTTTTATATGAGTGCACCAACAGTTTTAATTTCTGTATTCGATTTCCTCATAAAATAATTTACTTTTTATTTATTTATTGATTTATTTAACCTGGCAAGAATAGGGCCGTCAGGCCCTCTCTTACATCTAACCAGGCATTCTACTTATTTTACATTCATATGCTTTAGTAGGCATGTTAAACTACATCTAGTACAAAAAGTGAAATAAACAATTAGAAACGTACACCTGGAAAAATACATACATATAGAGTTTATATTCGTAGATCATAAGTACTGTTATAATTAGACATTATTGAAGAGACAAATTTTAGATAGGAGTGCTGGCAGCAGGGAGTATGAGGGAGACTCATGGTGAAGGGAGGAGAAGAATAGAGAGACATGATGAAACATAATTAAGGAAATATAAAGGAAAAGAAGATTGCGTGGCTAATAGATAGATGAAGAGGAAGGCATCTCAGGAGCAAGGTAGGAGACGCTAGCTTTGCTATTAGACAGATGAGAGGATTGGCCTGGTACATTAATTTTGTGGATAACTTTATGAGGATGATAGTAGGAAATGCTTCAACTTCTTCTTAAAAGCAGCAGGAGATTGAATTTTGCGCAAGGTAAGGGGCAGTTTGTTCCATAGGCGGACAGCGGCAACTGAGAAGGAGTTTGCAAAAGTTTTTGTTTTATGAGTGGGCACAGTTAGGATACCAAATAAGAGTGACCTCGTGTTTCGATTGTGATGGCATGACAGGTTTTTAATCTCTGAAGCAAGGTACTGGGGTGCTTGCGCGACGAGGAGTCGGTGAAGTAGACATAGAGTGTGGTAGTCACGCAATTTGTCCGGCCGCAGCCACCCTAGCTCGGAGTATGAAGCACTAACATGATCATATCGGCGAATGTTGCAGGTGTAACGCATGGTTAGCTCTAGCCGCCTTTTGTTTTCACTACTCGTGCCATGTTGAATCACATCACAATAGTGGAGGTTCGGTAGAACGAGTGCTTGCACGAGCTGGCGTTTCAAGTCCTGTGGAAATATGTTCCGAAACTTTTTGAGAGCATAGAGACAAGCACGTCTTTCGGCACACTGCGACTGTATTCTCCGCCCAGTTGAGATGCTCATCCAAAGTTACACCCAAGTTCTTCACTGTTTTCTGATATGGTATTGGAGTACCGTCGAGCAGAATAGGAGGTAGCCGTTCGCGGAAATCTGAACTTACTAATTTCTGATGGGCAATTAAGATTACTTGCGTCTTTTTTGCATTTAGTTTAATTAACACTATAGACAGACAGACAATAGTTCGCATTAGATCCCCACCTGTCCAACACACGTTGAACTTGCGCAAAAACGCTTTACGAAACATGATGTGTTATAGACGGTGTCTAAAATACATTTCTAAAGCTTTTTCAATACTCATTTTAATGTTGTCCACTTTGTAGCAAGTGTGTATTTGTAAATTAGAAAACATACTGTAAATGGCAGAAAAATGTGAAACATTAAAACAATACGGCAGTGGCGGAGGCTCGCTGGCCGATACATACCGATACAAGACAACCCTGAGAAATACGTATCGAGAGATCTCGTCAGTTCAGAAGCGACGAACAGAGCCTTCCGCAGCAGCTATGTGATACGGGCTGACCGCATCTTCGATTATCTCTCTCCAACATGCGATCACTCTGCTACAAAACACCAAATTGTATACGTGTCGAAAGCAGTAAATTAGCCTCCGCTGATACTGTTGCAGAGCACCATCGAGGAAATGGTTTAAGGGATCAGACAAAAGTCGAGCAATAGCATCAGGTATCATTCTACGTTATGTAGATAAAATGTATGCTACCTGTAATCAGAACGCTTCTCGTGATTTCACCTGTAGTAGCGTCAATACGTGCTCCATGTGTATCGCTTTTCCTTTATGGAAACATACCAATTTACACTGCATCCAAATATTTTATGATTCCAAATAAATATTACTTGCAACTTACATGAACGGGGAGAGAATATCATAGCACTGAGAATCCAAATAAATCATTACCTTTTCCTCACGCAAGCAGATAACTAGTGGGAGTAGGGAAATTTCGTCTTATCACGATGCCTCTATAGAATGCACAGTCTTTCCACAGTTAAAGCGTATGTAGTGTCAATCCCATTCTTATATATAGCTGCATTAAGGATCTACAGCTCCCCTCTACCATGTATTTCGATTGCGACATCTGTATAAGGTTTTTTTTTTAATTTAAGTACGTGTGTGCCGCCAAATTTCTCATTACTCCTGAGGAAATAACAAATCCCTTTTATGTATTCCAAGAGAGTTCCGTGAGCTGTCTCAAGTTTTGGTGCAGGTCTATCGGTCATGTTGGTAGCAGATGGTAATACCTTCCAATAGTTCTCTTTCTTGATGCCGACATGTAGCTTTCTAATGAAATATCCAGACACTTCGATCTAGTGCTTTTTGCAGAATTTCCAATGTGCAAATACAGACATCCTGTAGCATATTTCGCATCCATATTTTAACGTATTTGAGTCATTACATTAACTCTAATTTCGTTTTAGTTATCAGCCTTCTGGCTGGTTGGATACAGTCCGCCACGAATTCCTCACGAGTGCCAACCTTCTCATCTTGGACTAGCACTTGCAGCCTGCGTCTTCAATTAGCTGCTCGATTTACTCCAATCTCTGTCTTGCTCCACAATTTTACTCTCTACAACTCTCTCTAGTACGATGGAATTCATTCCCCGATGTGTCAACATATGGTCCCTCCTTCTTGTCGGTGTTCTCCATATACTCCTTTCCACGCTGATTCTGCCGAGAACCTCGTCATTCCTTACTTTATCACTCCACCTAGCTTCAACATTCTTCTGTAGTGCCACATTTGAAATGCTTTGAATATCGCATGTTCCTGTTTTCCCACAGTCAGTGACTCACTACCATAGAACCGTCCATTATGAGAAATTTCTTCTTCAAATTAAGACCTACGTTTGATATTAACAGACTTGTCTTGGCTACGAATACCCTTTTTGCCAGTGCTGGTTTTATGTCGTCCTCCCTGCGTCCGTCATGGGTTGTTTTGCTGCTTAGGTACCTGAGTTCCTTAACATTATCTACCTCTTGATCGCCAATACTGCTATTATGTTTCTCGCTGTTTTGATTTTTGCTACTTCTCATTACATTATTCGTTATTCGGTTTATTCTCAGTCCATCTTCTATGCTCATTCTGTTCAACAGAACCTCTATCACGTTTTCTCTTTCACTGAGGATAGCTGCGTCATCAGCGAATTTTATAAATGACTTCCTCTCTCCTCAGTTTGTAATCTCTTTCTTGCAACTTAGTTTTATTTCAGTCATTGCTAACCTGATGAACAGTACGGGCGAAAGAACACATCCCAGTCTCACACACTTTTTAATACCAATATGGTCTTTCACTCTTATGTTCTCTCTTGGTTCTCGCCAAAATCTCATATTACCCTCCATTTAAAAAAATTAAAATACAAATAAAAAGCTTACCCCTATTTCTGGCAGAATTTAGAATATATTTGGGGCATTTTACAAGGTGGAACGGTCTTTACTAGTCGACAGGTCATATGAGACTTAAACATCCTGCCAGATTTAAGCTGTGTACCGGATTGAGACTCTAACACGGAACCTGCAGACTGAACTACCCATACTTCCTCCAGTGTCACAATTCCTACTTCTCAAACATCACCCAAGTTCTCCTGCGAAACTTGCAGGTCTAAGGACTAGCTATCCAGGAAGAAGGATATTACCAGGACAGCAGTTACCGCGAAAGGCTAAAGTCCCGAGTTCAAGTCTTTCTGACGTTCATAGTTTCAATCTTCCAGGAAATTTTATATCAGCGCACACTCCACTGTAGAGTGAAAATCTCTTTTGTATATGGAATTTTCTCGATTTTTCTTCAGTTTGCTTCCATATCAACGGCATCGTCAGAAATGCATCTTTGGTGCCTACACCTCCCCTAAAATCAAACTGATCGTTATCTATCAGATTCTAAGTTTGATTTTCATTCCTTATGTTATTCTAGTCAGCAACTTTGATAAATGAGCTGCTAAGCAGATTGTGCGATAATTCTCGCACTTGTCGGCTCTTGCAATCTTCGGAATTCTGTGGATGACTTGATGACTTTCGCCAGAAAGTCTGATGGTATATCGCGAGACTCATACATTCTACACTCCAACATGAATATTCATTTTGTAGCCACTTCCCAAAGAATTTTAAATATTTCGTCGGGATATTGCCAATCACTTCTGCCTTGTATGATAACAAGACTTTCGAATACTGATCCTTGTCTCTTCCCTGTCGACTCCTGATTCCCCTTCTATCACGTCGTCGGACAAGTCCTATCGCTCATAGAGTCGTTCAATTTACTCTTTCTACCTATCTGCGCTCTCCACTGCATTTGCTACTAGTATTCCCACTGCACTCTCAGGGTTACCTCCTTTCCATTTAATTTCATCGACGATTGTTTTGACGTTTATGTATGCTGACTCAATCCTAACATCGAACATTTCGTTTTTGACTTCTTCAATATTTTTTCTTGCTGATATTTAGCCTTAGCTTGCCAGCATCTCCTATTTATTTCAGCCTAAGTGACATGTATTTCAATATTATTAAGTTTCCCTGAACATTTTTGAACTTACTTCCTCCGTAGATCATTTTAATTCTTCTGCCAACCATGGTTTGTTCGCAGTTACCTTTGTTGAAACCTGTCTATTTCTTCCCAACTTCTGTGACTGCCGTTTTTAGAGATGCCCACTCTTCTTAAACAGAAATACCTACTGGGCTATTCATTATCGCAATAACTACAGCCTCAAAGAACTTCAAGTGTATCTTACCACTCCTTAATATCTTCGTATGCCACTAGCTTGCGCGTTGACTCCTCAATACTAGTGTGTTCCTTGGTACACCCTACAAAACAGTATCTCACTTCTGAATTTCTGCTTGTCCATTATGCAATCTAACTGTATCTACTATCACAGCGTTATCTTATCAGTGACTTTTCCTTGAATACCACTGGCGTGTTTTCTGACAGAATGAACTCTACTAGCCTCCTAATAAAAATGTGCGTAAGGAGTGGTGGAATCTGCCCTAATTCACTGCAGATGACTTGATAGTCTGACACGTAAGTAGCTACGAAGTTCTCTTCATCAGTGCTAACGGTTCTTCCATACTTTTTCTGTAGTGTTAATTAAGATGGAATTCAAATTTCCTCATTCTTGTCTGTATTCTGGTTGTTGGATTCTGGTGTTACAGTGCCTGTGCTGTTCAGAAGAACGATTCAGTGTTCCTTCGGACGTGCATGCAGCTTGAGTCTGTCCGGAGTCGTCCACGGAGAGCCAGAGTGGTTAAGGTGACCGCTTGCGTAAATCGGGAAATCCGGTTTCCGTTCTCCCACAAATTTTCATCGTAGCCTTTCCCATATGCAACTAATGGTTGTTCGTATCGTAGGTGCGAATACATTTGGTGTTGTTGGTTTATGTAAAATTATGTATAAAAACGATCAAGGAAATTTAGGGTTTAGCGCCTTGGCGGCACAGACGCTAGAGACTGTGCTCAAGTTAGGATGGTGACGCCACTGGAGAAGAGTTCGCTATGGCCTTTTCAGTGGAACCATCTAGGCACACGTCTTTTAAGAGATTCAAGAAAACCATGGAAACCTGAATTTTGTCGGATGGAGATTTTAACCAGCGAACTCACGAATTCTTATGTAACATTGTGGGATATCACTCGGATTGGTCACGAGACAGAACTAAAGTGTATGTCCTGGCTACAAGAATCTCCACACTATGTATTGTCACACTGCCGTGGGTTGATCGAACGCGTGTGATAGAACTTTTGGAACTAATTTTAAGCCTGAAAAGAATCTTTATGGAAGCCACTACGAATAAATCTTGCGGATGCATAATATCTCGTCATTTGGAAGAACAGTCTCGACCTTTTGACAGCTGTCTCTGAATACAACTTCGCGTGTTAAAGTACTGACGGTCACTGTGTAACATATCCGCATCTATCCGTGCCATTGCGCCATCAGTAGTGGCACTTCCTTCGACTATGGCTGATTAGTGACCGTCTCTAGTAGGCTATTTCAAATGATGAGGTCCCCACAAATTTTCCAGTGCAGATTGTTCAATAGTTTTTTGACGCTGAATGACGTACCGTTTATGACCAGATTAAGTTTCATTACGTATAATTTGTTTACATATAAATGGTTACCCACATACTACAATCTCTTGATGTGTCATAAAATCATCGTTCGAGTGTAAGAATGTAAAACTGGAATGACCCAAAGTTTTATTGTGGCAAGTAAACCATTAGCACATTCTGTAATCACACTGTCCTAAAGGATAACATACAGATCAATACGATAAAACGATGTGCATTTCGAAAATAACACAGGTAACGGTCCAGTGCGGTTTACAGAATGCACTACTGAAGATTAATGAAGGTCCAGAGGTTAATTGTAAGTTCACATTCAGTCAATAAAAACAGTCACTGTATAACAGAATGATCTTTTGGATGCGAAATTATGATGAAATGGTGTACATTGTATGAGTTGTAATTCGTGTTAACTCGTCTACACTGTATTTCCTCGTATTGGCTCTTGCACATTTCACAGTTTTTTGCAGACTCGCTAAATTGTCTTCCAGCAGCATCTCTTTTACAGATTATAATAATTAGTAGTACATTTATATAATGTTGTTTGTTGGTATTTTATATAAGTTACAAATATACATTTACATGTCTGATTAACTAAACATTGGAGGGAGATTCTTCAGAATGAGAACATTTATATAGAACAAAAATTGCTATGGAACTAGCTAACTGGTTTGCCAAAATGTCGGATCTCATATCAGTAACAATGCTAATTACTCTGAAATTAAATTAGGGCAGAAGTTTCTACATATTTTCGTCATTAGCAGTGTGGATATTTCACTGATTTAATATGTTTTGTCCTTCATGATTTGAAAATTACTAATTGGATATATGTTTGCATATGGGAAACGACAGCAAAGTTTTAAAATTTCTGGTGACAGCAATTAGCACAGTTTTATGTACACTAATTAGCTCGTTAACTCCTGATACCCAAAGAAATGTAAAATACTAATATTAAGTTAGAAAAACAGTGTTTCAATATTTGAAATTTTCAGATACTGCCCACATGTCATAAAAGTAAGTACCGAATATATTTGTAAAAGAAATTGCAGGAAGAAGAAACATAACAGGGGGAAATATTCCATCTGCTTTTCCATAGCTGTTAGCACTGTGCTATTATTACAACTGGGTGGAAGTGAAGTTCGCAGTCCGAGGGAGGCCAACTTAACGAATACACTTGATATCGAGTTGGATACCTTCTGGCAGCTACCATCAGCCGAATGATGTCAGGTGGCCCGGGGTCAGATTAAAATTTCATTCAGGCAAGAGGCACCAAAAGACTAAAGTGACACGTTGCTGTTGTAGATCTAATACATTTTGCAAGTTCTGCACCATCAGAAGGTAGGCGGTAAATTTGAAATTTTGTCATTCTCGTTCGAGTTGTATATTTTCATAACCGGGTCTCTTGTGTTAGATTGATACACTTACTCCTATACGTTCCCGAAACTTGTATCATTTCCAAGGTACCATTCACTATAACTTTTGCCTATTACAATTATAACTCTAGGAAATATAACAAATAATGATAATTTACTTATCCCACGTTTAAAATACAGGGCATCAATGCAGATATTTTTGCATGCAGAACCTTAATAACTACATACATCGCTGCGCTGCTTGTTTCTCCCTGCTTTGAACAGTCTGCCCACAAACGCGTCACAAATAATTTGGTTCTAAATCGTGTCTCATTGCCACTGATACCATATCATGAGGAATGAAATAAAAAGAAAGTGCAGGGAAGGTAAGAGGAAATGGCTGCAGGAAAAATGTGAAGACATCGTAAAAGATATGATCGTCGGAAGGACAGACTCAGCATACAGGAAAGTCAAAACAACCTTTGGTGACATTAAAAGCAACGGTGGTAACATTAAGAGTGCAACTGGAGTTCCACTGTTAAATGCAGAAGAGAGAGCAGATGGGTGGAAAGAATACATTGAAAGTCTCTATGAGGGTGAAGATTTGTCTGATGTGATTGAAGAGGAAACAGGAGTCGATTTAGAAGAGATAGGGGATCCAGTATTAGAATCGGAATTTAAAGGAGCTTTCGAGGACTTACGGTCAAATAAGGCAGAAGGGATAGATAACACTCCATCAGAATTTCTAAAATCATGGGGGGAAGTGGCAACAAAACGACTATTCACGTTGGTGTGTAGAATATATGAGTCTGGCGATATACCATCTGACTTTCGGAAAAGCATCATCCACACAATTCCGAAGACAGCAAGAGCTCACAAGTGCGAGATTTATCGCACAATCAGCTTAACGGCTCATGCATCGAAGCTGCTTACAAGAGTAATATACAGAAGAATTGAAAAGAAAATTGAGAATTCGCTAGGTGACGATCAGTTTGGCTTTAGGAAAAGTAAAGGGACGAGAGAGGCAATTCTGACGTTACGGCTAATAAGGGAAGCAAGGCACATTGTTAGGATTTGTCGACCTGGAAAAAGCGTTCGACAATGTAAAATGGTGCAAGGTGTTTGAGATTCTGAAAAAAGTAGGGGTAAGCTATAGGGAGAGACGGGTCATATACAATATGTAAAACAACCAAGAGGGAATAATAAAAGTGGACGATCAAGAACGAAGTGCTCTTATTAAGAAGGGTGTAAGACAAGGCTGTAGCCTTTCGCCCCTACTCTTCAATCTGTTCATTGTGGAAGCAATGATGGAAATAAAAGAAAGGTTCAGGAGTGGAATTAAATTACAAGGTGAAAGGATATCAATGATACGATACGCTGATGACATTGCTATCCTGAGTGAAAGTGAAGAAGAATTAAATGATCTGCTGAACGGAATGAATTGTCTAATGATTACACAGTATGGTTTGAGAGTAAATCGGAGAAAGACGAAGGTAATGAGAAGTAGTAGAAATGAGAACAGCGAGAAACTTAACATCAGGATTGATGGTCATGAAGTCAATGAAATTAAGGAATTCTGCTACCTAGGCAGTAAAATAACCAATGACGGACGGAGCAAGAAGGTCATCAAAATCAGTCTCGCTATGGCAAAAAAGGCATTTCTGGCCAAGAGAAGTCTACTAATATCAAATATCGGCCTTCATTTGAGGAAGAAATTTCTGAGGAACAGGATAATAAGACATCTGCTAAGGCAAGAGGGAATGACTTCCATGGTACTAGAGGGAGCTGTAGAGGGCAAAAACTGTAGAGGAAGCAGAGATTGGAATAAGTCATGCAAATAATTGAGGACGTAGGTTGCAAGTGCTACTCTGAGATGAAGAGGTTAGCACAGGAAATGAATTCGTGGCGGGCCGCATCAAACCAGTCAGTAGACTGATGACAAAAAAAAAACATATCATTATGAAGGATTATATACAGAAAATTATGCATACGATATTGCAATGCCTGTATTGTTCAGAAGTATGATGCAAAGTTCCTTCGTGCACGCCTGCATGTCCAAAGGCACATCAATGCTGTGAATATAGCCGTTATGATAGACGTAGCGCGAATTCGAACTTGTGAATATGGACAGCCATTAGTTGTACGAGTGGAATGACGACAGTGAAAGTTTACGCCAGAGTCGGACGGGAACCCTGAAATACCGCAAGCGGATGCCTTACCATTAGGCTATCTGAGCGCGACTCGCGGCCAGCCTCGGAATTCCGTATGTCGTCAATCAAGTTTAGTGCTCGGATAGCCTAGTGGCCAGACGATCGTTCGCGATTAGCAGGAAATCAGCGTTAGAGTTCCGGGCCGGTACGAATTTTCATTGTAGTCATTCCATTATGCAGCTAATGGTTGTTCGTATTCGTAACTTCGAATACATTTCACGTATAAATTATACATAGTAAAAACGATGTACAAATAAAAACCATGTTATGTATAGGGTCATGTTCACACACGTAGCCTTCCGAGACATCTTAGTGCAAGATATACAGGGTGTAACAAAAAGGTACGGCCAAACTTTCAGGAAACATTCCTCACACACAAATAAAGAAAAGATGTTATGTGGACATGTGTCCGGAAACGCTTAATTTCCGTGTTAGAGCTCATTTTAGTTTCGTCATTATGTACTGTACATTCTCGATTCACCGCCAGTTGGCCCAATTGAAGGAAGGTAATGTTGACTTCGGTGCTTGTGTGAACCTTCTGTGAACATTTGGGCAGGCATTGTTGGTGATGTCTTGATTTGGCCCCATGTTCTTCCACCTACGCTCAATGGAGCACGTTGTCATGATTTCATACGGGATACTCTACCTGTGCTGCTACAACATGTGCCTTTACAAGTACGACACAACATGTGGTTCATCCACGATGGAGCCCCTGCCCATTTCAGTCGAAGTGTTCGTACGCTTCTCAACAACAGATTCGGTAACCGATGGATTGGTAGAGCCAGACCAATTCCAAGGCCTCCACGCTCTCCTGACCTCAACCCTCTTGACTTCCATTTATGGGGGCATTTCAAAGCTCTTGTCTACGCAATCCCGGTACCAAATGTAGAGACTCTTCGTGCTCGTATTGTGGACGGCTGTGATACAATACGCCATTCTCCAGGGCTGCATCAGCGCATCAGGGATTCCATGCGACGGAGGGTGGATGCATGTATCCTCGCTAACGGAGGACATTTTGAACATTTCCTGTAACAAAGTGTTTGAAGTCACGCTGGTACGTTCTGTTGCTGTGTGTTTCCATTCTATGATTAATATGATTTGAAGAGAAGTAATAAAATTAGCTTTAACATGGAAAGTAAGCGTTTCCGGACACATGTCCACATAACATATTTTCTCTCTTTGTGTATGAGGAATGTTTCCTGAATGTTTGGCAGTACCTTTTTGTAACACCCTGTATAGTACAAATGCACGTATGTACAAATATTTGCATCATATATTATACACATCAGGAATATATCTCAAATTATACAATTACGTATCCTTTTAAGATCAGGAGATAACAGTTCCAACTGTCGATACCAGTCGTCAGTAATAAACATTAGTTAATGTGATTTTGGACATAAAAATTTCGCTTCGAGTTGTGGAAATCTTTCTCGCCACAAATAAGTCCATTTCAGGAATCGAAGTACTTGACCCAGCTGTACTGTTTTGGAGGGAGAAGTGAACAAAACATTTATCCTGTCAGCTGCTAGTCGTGCAGGGTTATTGAAATCCTGCAGGCGTTGAGCAAGATACTCTTGATCCCAAAGATATCATACTCTCACAGCAGTAATGGGACCCTGGTCATCGCGAGAAACAACATCATGAAACGATAAATTGCAGTCTCGATAGGATATCATGCTGCTTCGGTAGAATTACAATTCGTACTACTTGCCATTTCTCCCTCTTATACCAATCACAACACGATTTTCTCACAAAGAAACAAGATAAAAATACGATTTCTGGGTGCGAAAGGCACCAGATAAGCTTTCGTAACACATAGAGACTGTAGATTGCATTATTACTGTCTACTTTGCGTTGTTGCTTTGAAAAGTTACTCATTCGTTTCTAAAATGCAGTTTAACCATAACCTGTTTGTTTGTATCATTGGTAATCTAGTGGTTTCGGTTATTAACCATCATCCTGGATGCATGGTACAACAAAATTAGATGAAAGCATCCATATTCCTTTGAAGCTGAACAGTAACGAAATTGTTGTTGTTGTAGTTGTTGTTGTTGTGGTGGCCTTCTGCCTAGAGATTAATTTGTTGCAGCTGCCCATGCTACTCTATCCTGTGCAAGATTCTTCATCGCCCAGTACCTACTGCAAGCTACATCCTTCTGAATCTGCTTTGTGTATTCATCCCGTGGCCTCCCTCTACGATTTTTACCCTCCACTCTGCCATCCAATGCTAAATTGAAGATCCCTTGATGGCCTGAGTGGTTCTAGGCGCTACAGTCTGGAACCGCGCGACCGCTACGGTCGCAGGTTCGAATGCTGCCTCGGTCATGGATGTGTGTGATGTCCTTAGGTTAGTTAGGTTTAAGTAGTTCTAAGTTCTAGGGGACTGATGACCTCAGCAGTTAAGTCCGATTGTGCTCAGAGCCATTTGAACCATTTGATCCCTTGATGCCTCAGAACATGTCCTACCAGCCGATCCGTTCTTCTAGTCAAGGTGTGCCACAAATTTCTCACTTCCCTAGATCAAACCATCTAATCTTCAGCATTCTTCTGTAGCACCGCATTTCGAAACCTTCTGTTCACTTCTTGCTCAAACTATTTATCGCCCACGTTTCACTTCCGCACACTCCATACAAATACTTTCAAAAACGACGTCCTGATACTTAAATCTATACCTGACGTAAATAAATTTCTCTTCTTCGGAAACGCATTCCTCGCCATTGCCAGTCTACGTATTATATCCTGTCTACTTCGACCATCATCAGTTATTTTGCTCCCCAAATAGCAAAATTCATTTACTACTTTAAGCGTCTCATTTCCTAATCTAATGCCTTCAGCATCACCCGATTTAATTCGACTACATTCCATTATCCTGTTTTGCTTTTCTTCATGTCGTATACAAATTGTGCAGTGAAATTGTACAAATAGCAGACATAATTTTTCCTACAATGCTGACAGTAACATCTCCTGTCAAACAGATGGGTTTTTGCTGAGATGCCTGTGCCAACGTGTGGTGTTGCTTGTGTGCAGGCCCTACGACGCGGACGGAGCACCTGCACCACCACCACGACTGGGGCCCCCACGTGGAGAGCTCCGAGGGGGGCAACGTCAGCGTGCGCGTCGGCCAGACGGCCACCCTCGACTGCCGCGTGCAGCTGCTGCACGACAAGACGGTCAGTGGTGTGCTCTCTGCGTGAAGCTTGCTTAACAACGAGCCTGAAACATGTTGGCTATTCGCAACGGCTTCTTTCGTACGCGACCAAGCGCACTGCTCGCCAGTTCGCTGTTTTGCAACACTATCGTATTTCTGACGGGCTGCAGTGGATGGCTGGTTTTATTTATTTTTATTTTATTTTATTTATTTATTTATGGTTCCGTGGGACCAAATTAAGGAGAAGTCTCCATGTTCATGAAACGAGTCAATACATGAAATTATAACACGGTTGTAGAAACAGATAAAGTGAAATACAAGAATTGTATTCAGGCGACAATTCGTAAGTTTAAATAAAGAATATCAACAATGCAACACTGGAGTTTGCTTAATTTTTCAGCTCTTCCTGGAGCTCCTCGACACAATAGAAGGAGTGAACCGTTAGGAAACTCTTTAGTTTAGACTTAAAAGCGTTTGGGCTACTGCTAAGATTTTGAGTTCTTGTGGTAGCTTATTGAAAACGGATGCAGCAGAATAGTGCACTCCTTTCTGCACAAGAGTCAAGGAAGTGCATTCCACATGCAGATTTGATTTCTGCCTAGTATTAACTGAGTGAAAGCTGCTAACGCTTGGGAATAAGTTAATATTACTAACAACAAACGACATTAAAGAAAATATGTACTGTGAGGGCAATGTCAGAATTCCGAGACTATTGAATAGGTGTCGACAAGAGGTTCTCGAACTTACACCACATATAGCTCGAACAGCTCGTTTTTGAGTCAAAAATACCCTTTTTGAATTCCAAAAAATAATACCATATGACATAAGCGTATGAAAATATGCGAAGTAGACTACTTATTTCAGATACTGTTCTAATGGTAAATAAAGCAGCATTCAGTTTCTGAACAAGACCCTGAACATGGGGTTTCCTCAACAACTTACTATCTATCCGAACACCTAGGAACTTGAACTGTTCCGTCTCGCTTATAATATGCCCATTCAGTCGGATCAAAATATCAGTTCTTGTCGAATTGTGAGTTAGGAACTGTAAAAACTGAGTATTACTGTGATTTAGCATCAAATTATTTCCCACAAGCCACGAAATTATTTCATGAACTACATTACTTGATAATGTTTCAATATTACACACAAGATCCTTCACTACCAAGCTGGTGTCATCAGCAAACAGAAATTTTTTTGAGTCACCTGTAATACTAGAAGGCATATCATTTATATAAATAAGAAAAAGCATTGGCCCCAGCGTCGACCCTTAGGGAGCGCCCCACTTAACAGTGCCCCATTGGGACTGAACATCACTACCATTCTCAATATTGTCACATTAGCTCTTGGTTCTCAAGCTTCTTATATCTCACGCAGATCAGAGAACTTGCCTGGCGAGAATCAGAGGCCTTGCCTCGAATTCCGGTTTTAAAGAAGCGTTGCCTGGCTGAAGCAGCATTCTGACGCTATATTGTGTTTAGTTTTTCCCTACATTTGGCTACATTTGGGACATTGGTTGGCAGATTTAATCATACAGTTGCTTACAATACGGTGAACTCGCTACATGCTCTTGGTTAAATCCTCGCCTTTCCAGCGAGTTTCACTTACGTCTCTTGCAGGACGTATTGTTTTTCTAGTCATGTTCACATGCAGTAATTCCTCATGTCGCATATTTGCTAAAACTGGAACACAGCACTCCTTATATTATGTTCAGAAACAATGGACGCTAGTAGCTAGCGATACCTACTTGTCCATCTCTCGTGAGCTTTTGTGGCAATCAGTCTTTCTTTCGCGTTGTAAAACTAGGGATGTTTGATAACTTTTTACCAACAAAAATTACTACCTATCTTATAAGTAAAATTATTTTGTACTGGATGATTTTTGCAATGCATTCAATATTTCTTTTTGTTATGATAAAATCTCCCAATTTAGACCATGGCATGACGTAGCCTTGTTTATTAAATATTTGTACTTGCATAAGTAATGTTAGAAACTACATAAATCTTATGCTGTCGCAAGTCAGATTTATGTTCTATCTGCTTCTCTGAGCCAAGTTCTGTCATTCTGCGTGGGTAGTCCAATGTATACCTGTAAAACAACAGAATACGATAAATGTAGTTGATTTTAGGCAGTACTTAAGTCCAGGACTACCACTGTTCCTACGCTTAATGTTGTTACCACCGTTCACATTGGAGTACGCTCATCGTTTGTTATAAATAGCTGATTTGCTTGGTTCGCGAATAAAGGCACTATATTACTTTTATTCTTTGCGCTGTGAAGTGTTTCACAAATTGTGGCTATTGGAAACAAGAGGAAACTGGGTAAAGACGTTAGAAATGCAGATTCTTACACAAGCGAAATAATTAAACGGCGTCGTGTGGAGGGAAAAGAATGTAATGATAATTGTATTAGTGTCTAGCAGGACAAACTGGTCCCAGATGCAGCGGTAAGGAAGACTGTTTTCGTGATAGAGGTGAGGTACAACATAATCATATTTTATATTGATTCAACTGTTTGAAAAGCAAGAATGAGAAAGACCTCTGTTTGTAAGGTTTAATAGAACGTCAACCTGTACAGAGGAAACGTCCCGGTAAAGAAACAGATTGGTAAAGCGTAGCTTTAGCATCACATAGCATACTACCATCAACGAATCAAGAGCGGAAGAGCACCAGAAGGCTTATATTAGTTTACGTGGTTTAAAGTGTGAAGGAAGAATTCGCCATATAACGGAAGTTCTTTCTGGTAAATCTCCAAGAGACCAGCTTGGGAAAAATCACATGTGAAGTCTACGGCCGTAAAAATGCATATCCAGAGTCATACTGAATAACTGCCTATAAAACGGTATCATTGCTCCGGGAAAGAGTCACTATAAATGGAAGGAAGTCTGTCTGTGAAAGTCATGTTCGACCTTGTCAAAGTTAAGCACCCAGACATTAAAGTAATTTGTCAGTACTATGCTAAACATTTTAAAGAAGACTTTCATATAAAATTTCGGCAAACACATTAGTGCTCACCTTTGGCTAAATGCAAAATATAAGTTTCCCAGTTACTCCAGTACAAGAGTTATTTTACTGTTGACATTTGAAGCTTAAAGTATTTGAAATTCACAACATAAAGATTGAGACTGGCCACATCTACATCTATATTGAATGCCAAGCCATAAAAGACCAGGTCAGATAACATTTTTAATTTCACACTACATCAATAATAACCGGTCCAAGGACATTACTGAACTCCGTCTTTTTCCCGATGCTTGCAGGGAGAAAAACATTAACTGGATGATTGTGCGAGCTCTTCTAACACAGAAAACGTACCTTTTCAGACTGCTGAGCTGCTTTTCCCCGTAAAGAGACATTGTTTCCTACCAAACGACCGTGGTTTCTGACTATTAAAGAGATTAATAAGAATACATGACAGAACATATAATCCAAAACAGATGTGCTAATTAATGATGCGGATCAAGTTCCAAACTTAAATACACCGCGACAATGGCAGGTATGGACGATAGCAGACATTTCAGAGAGTGGTGGCCTGATTTCTACAAGAACAATGTAAGGCCTACAGAAAGTATCAGTCTTCTACGACGCCAGGAAACTCATTTCCAGATATTAATTTTCAGGCATTTCAAATACTTGTGCGTCTTACCAGGTAAATTTATTGCATCATACGTACCAACGGTTTGGCGCAACACACATTCAAACTGAAAACCACTAGAATTAGTCATCCAGTAAGCCTTCTATCCAACAGAATGTATCAGAACATAAATTGATGAAGTAAAATTGGCTGGTATTGTGAAGACACTTCAGTATTCGCCTGAGGAATAAAAAGAGTATTATCGACATCTTACAGAAAATGTTCAGTAATTTTGACACGTACAGAAAATTGTGTTCTTCCACACATTGTATTGGTAATATTGCTTAGCGTCATTACCATCAATCCTCTTGTAAAATAATACTAAGAACAGAAAAAATTACATAATATCCGTTCTTTAGATTATATTATTGTAAATTTAACTAACATGCTAGTATAAGTTACTGATATTTCATGTTCTGTTAACCCTCATGAATTTCATGGGTTAGAGGCTTGTGTTTTATGTAGGATTAAGAATTGTAGTAGCATACATTTTGAAGCCGTACAGTATAAAATTAATTTTGAAAACGACGTAAGTCTTTCAATTTTAATAATTTTTGATGCTTTGAAACTAATAATTATAGGTTATAGCACTTATCAACTTTGATAGAGACCATTTTTTGTCATCAACCATGAAGAAAAACATTTGATTTTCTTATTCTCTAATGCGCAGTTGGTTATTTTCGTTTCCTGAACATTTTGCTTTCCTGAACTGACGCTGTTTCTAAAGTTACTGATTCACTTGCTTTCTCATAACCCTTGATCCCGTTTAACGGCTAGTGTGCAACAGGAAATACTTACTAGTTTTACCTTCCTCCATTACTCTTCTGCCATATGAAATAGTTTCAGCTCTGCGGTAAGTATCATCGTTGCAGTTTCATGGTGACTGCAATGTTGTCTGTAGCAACGACTTCCGGTGATTCTTTTACGTAATTTCGTCGATAGTCATTAGGGCTCAAAAGTTCATCTGACTGCATACATAGCTTCAGATGGTAGAAATAGCAAAAACATTGGCACCAACCAAGTTTACGTCAATAGTGGGAACTCAATACATGAATCATTTATTGGTTTTCGAGAATTCCGTGCTAATATCATTTAACGTGCTCCAGTCTGAAACACATAGGTGATATTTACGTTGGGCTTGCGAGAATTCAGTTGTTTCACACTAGATATTTCGAGTCTGTGTCACCACAGCCTCCTGCCTGACCTCATTCCAGACTCTTATTTCGTTCGATACTCGGTAGATTCGTAATTTGTTTGGAAACGGCAGTATAGAGGTGTTTCAAACGTCTTAGAATGAGAATATGGCGTCACCTCGACTCCTTTATTTGCACAGATCTATTGCTTATACACTGACAGGGCTAGATGAGTTTCATATGATCTCATATTGCGGAGTTCATTTTGATTTTGTTACAAATTTCAGTAAGAATGTTGTCAAGCGGGAGCAGAACAGATGTTCCATAATCCTGCGATAGATTGATGTCAGTTACATGTATCTGTCGTACGACCTTCCTTAAAATCGAGAAAGACCTGGTTTTTTTTCCAGTCCCTCGGTTCTATTCGTTGCTCACTTCGCCAAATGCTGGGGAGGATAGCTGGGGTTGTACAGCAACATTTATTTTAATGCGGTCTTCTCAGAATGTCATTGCTTTTTCTGTCTCGGTGAGATAAGAACAGTTTTCAGGCTTCTTGGTCAAATTCTTTATCTGACCATAAAAATACCTATCGCAGAGTTGTGCTAGAGGAATACACCTGTGGGAATTACTTACTGCACGACGGAAACCCAGCTTCATTTTGAAAAATCTCGTCGTGTAATACGCACGGCTGCGAATTTATAGTTTTATTCAAGGCTTGTAATCTTGGAGATAAATTTCTATTAATTTCTGACCTCTGTTGAAGCAGGTGGAGTGAAATTGTGGCAATGACGTATGTGGAAACTGTAAAAATGCTACAAGGAGTTACATATTTATACAATAGTGAGATATTTTTAATATATTAATGAAGATATATGTAAACTGTTTATAAATTTATACAGTGAAGAAATTCAAACAGCACTTATTTGTTCATAGACCTAATCATAATTTATGTTTAACATAAAGATTCAGAGCTATTAGCATATTTTTCACAATGGCCTTGAAATTTGTGTGCTTCCTATTGCTTAAGAAATTGTCATTCACATTCTTGAATCCTTTCCAAGCCACTCGTAGTTCTTGTGATAGAACATTTTTTATTACTTCATCTTTTATCAGAATTATAATGTTTGGTCCCCCAAATAACCCTTCGTTACGTTTAGCCTCAGACAGGAAAGGAAATTGGAAACATATATACTTAAAAGGATCTCCACCTTTACACAATGTTTCGACAAACCGATTCATGTTTAATGTAAGGAGGAGGGAGGGTGATATTCTCTCGTTTCTCCAGACATTCCATATCATATATTTCTCTCCAGGATTGATTGTTGTTCTGGTAGGCCATTCTATTCGTGCGTTTCACGGGCACGACTATCCTACAGGCGTAGGAAACAAGGAAACTTCGTAAAACCTGACTGTTAGCCCAGCAGTAATGATTTCATGTCTCCATATACAACCCATTGGTGTTTCTAATAGCCCAATGCATTGAGCAGCACCTTCATATTTTCACATGTTTTCTTTACTTTGAACATAATATGCTTATTTCCAATGTGAAGAATTACGGCCTTGAGTCTTCTGTTGTTAGAGTCTATAAACAGCCTTCAGCCATTCGTGTTGCATGTAACACCAAATCTTGATAACACACATTCAATGTCCTTACAATAAAAAAGCGAGCCCTTCGTAGTGAAATACCCACGATACTCCGATTCCCTTTATCGAAACCGGTAGAATATTGCGCCTGGGGTAAACAAATGTTCTTCCTATAATCGAGACACCGAAACATTTACTACTTCTTTTGAGAGACCTAGGTGTCTTACCGAGGCATCCAACTCTTCTTGTGTAAATTGCTCTGCTTGTGCTTTTGTGAGTGTGGAGTCATAATCAGAATCTAAATTTTCACTTGATGATGACGATTATAATAGTGATGAATATTCTAAAGTAGTGGGCGGTTGAGACATGGGAATCTCGTGGCTGATTTTAAGTTTGGATAAATAGGTCTTTTCATACTGTTCTTCTTATGCCCGCCACCTTTCACCATACAAAAACAGTAACCATCTACATGGTTTTCTTGTCCTCTCCATTCGAATTCCGAATGGTAAAGATTTCTGCTTGCTTTGTGTCCATTTCCTCAAACCTGCAACGCATGTATGACAGTATGTGGCGCAAAAGTTTTGTCCTGGTTTCCTAACATTGTATCGAAATATGACATGTATGCTTTTGTGATAAGTATGCTTTTTTAAAAAAATGAGGTTATGTTCTCCCTCCTGCTTTTCCTGTTTTTAGAGTCAGAGAACCGCAAATTTAACAAAACACATCAGGTTCATTCACACATGCTCTTCTCGATGAATTCCCCATTATTAGACTGATCTGAAGTAAACTGGTAACGTCGACACACAAATTTCGCTTCAAATTTGTACTCAAATGACTATTGTGCGATTGTGTACTTCTAAATAACTCGAGAACTATCAATATTCCAGGTCTTTCATGTGAATCACTTTACCATATATTGCAGTACATATTATGCTGGAAATTTAAAAATAGTAAACTTTAAGCATTACGTAAAAACTGGGTGTGTTGGAAGGAAACAGGATACATTTTCGTAAAGAGCGTTAAAAAGCCACTCTAATTGACCCACTTTCATGTAAGAAGCCGAAACAAGGCAGACCAACATAATTACTGCGGATTTGTTTGTTCTCCCTACGAGTCACCTAATAGAAGAAATTTGGTGTCCTCCAAGCAGCGCTTCATCATATCAAAGAAACTTCATGTAAGACTATTGTAGGTTTAATAAAAATTTTTTTGAAATGTGGACGACATTCCTATATTATGCCACGTACTCCTCCACCACGTTTGAGACCTCGGTCCTAAAGCGCCAGTTGTCTCTCCTAGCCAAAGGTAAATCGTCGCCAGAGGTTTTACATAAAGTGTTATAGCATATTGCGCTGTATACTAATGGGTTACTTTGCTTCTACTCTGTGGTTGACAGGAACTACTTTCACCCCCGTGTCCAGGGTTCTGTTATAGGTCGAATGGTACTGGAAACTTAAAAGAGAAGATACGAATGAAAATATTTAGTTTGACATGGCCTTATAAACAATAAATCAATTGACACCGACGAATGAGAACTTTGGACTTACCTGTTTGACCGTAAGCTCTAATTACAATCCCTTCTTGGAAAGTTTTCTGCAGGGAATTCGTGGACGGTGTAGGTACAACCGAGTCTTGGAAATTTATTTCCCATCCCAAATTTTCCCTCCCCTTTGCTTTCTACACCTTTTATCAAGACATGAATAAAACCAGTGTAATTAGCATTATTTCGGTGTAGTTTCAGTGTAAGGGACTACTCTGACATAAAAGGCTCATAACTCGAACACCCCGTTGTAATAAATACAATTTTTTTTCAAAACACATGGCCACGTGGAGCTTCCACATTTTCTGCCCAATCACTGCGTATACCGTAAATTTGGACGGAAGCGGTAATGACGAGTAGGCGCGGTCCTTTTGTAACTTCATGAGAGATACTGCTCTAGGGTTCCAGCTTCGTGGTTTCAAAGCAACGAGAAAGCAGGTGGGCGGCGTGGTAAACACAATCAACTTCGAGGAAGCCAGCGGCACCGCACAATAAACACAGATGCAGTGTTTACCGTAGGGCTTAACAACGTTTGCCTCCCCAAACTGTTACTATCTTCTACAACAGCAACAGTACACGCCCCCAAAATCAATAACTAAGGACAACGCAAGGCTTTGCCTCGTGGCATGTGCCTCCTAGCTCACTAGTACTACGTAAAAGGCATGGTAAAACTTCTTTCGTAATGACGATACACATTGTGTACGTGCTCCATAAGATGTTTCTGAATCCCTTCAGTGGTATTCAAGCGTTAACGTAGGAATAATTTGAAGGATAGCAGGGCAAACATTTTTGAAAACTATATGCAGTAGCTCAACTGCATATAGGGCTAAAAGATCTCGGAGTGTCCCAAATGTTCGGGTGAGACTGTGACTTTTATGAGATTAGAGATCAAGGAGCTTAAATGTAAATTTCAGGTGGTACTATGTATCTCCCAGAGAGAGTTATAAAGTTTATATTTTCTGGAAAAAATATATTTACGTAATAAGTGTTTCTTTTTTTTTTTTTTTTTTTTTTTTTTTTTTTTTTTTTTTTGTTTGGAGGTACAGGTCTGCAGATCTGATATACTTATATATAACCCGAGCCATACTACAATACCGTGGGACGGGAGAATCAAAAACGAAATTGCTCATTGATATAGTGCGGTATACTCCGGTAATTTGTTTTCTGTATTTTAAGAGGAACAGAACTACAAAAATTCGTGATGAATTGATGCATATGTTTGGTACGATCCAGTCATCTAGCGTTTGGGTAGTGCAATCGCATCCAGTATAGTTAAAGAAATCTGATTGGTATACACGTTTGACATTGTGTCAGTTAGTGGGCGATATGGAGGCTATATAAATCTTGAAGAATCAAGTCAGACAAGATTGCTAGCGATTTTTTTTAATTACTGTGACCGTTTACGACGGAACTACGGTAACATCATCGGATCTGAAAGTTACGTCGTAAAGGAGACTTAAACACATACGATTTCATACAACCAATAGGTGTACTACTTCACCGTTAGAACATACTAGTAACATTATTAGTTGTATATGATTGTTACAATAGTGAAAGCCACATAGTGATGACGCATCAAGTAAAATGAGGCAGGAGACGTCAGCATGTCACAAACAAAATAAAACACAATTAAAACATACAGTCTGTGCTGATATCCGAAGATACACTAAAAACTTGGCATCACATTGGCGAATTAGCTAGTATAATATTTTCTCAGATCAGGAAATACACAGTTGTTTACATAGTGGCGTCCGATAATCGATAAATTTCGCTACATGTGTCACACTGCATTTAAGTTGTCTCTAAAATCCAAGACGATATGTCAAATCGCAACTTTAATGTGACATTATGTTTAGAAAATATTCAGTGTCATATGCTAAAAACTAAAAAATGAAATGTACATTGTCATCCATGAAACGTGGACTTATAATAAAATAGGGTGAGTCACCTAACAATACCGGTGGAAATATTTCGGAAACCACGTCAAATACTGACGAATCGATTCCACAGACCGAACGTGAGGAGAGGGGCTAGTATAATTGGTTAATACAGCCATAAAAAATGCACGGAAGTATGTTTTTTAACACAAACCTACGTTTTTTTAAATGGAACCCCGTTAGTTTTGTTAGCACATTTGAACATATACACACGTAATCAGTGGCGTTTGTTGCATTGTAAAATGTTAATTACATCCGGAAATATTGTAACCTAAAGTAGACACTTGAGTACCAATCCTCCGCTGTTCGATCGTGTGTATCGGAGAGCACCGAATTACGTAGGGATCCAAAGGGAACGGTGATGGACCTTAGGTACAGGAGAGACTGGAACAGCACATTACGTACACATGCTAACACCTTCTAATTGGTCTTTTTCACTGACGCACATGTACATCACCATGAGGGGTGAGGTACACGTACACACGTGGTTTCCGTTTTCAATTACGGAGTGGAATAGAGTGTGTCCCGACATGTCAGGCCTATAGATGTTCAATGTGGTGGCCATCATTTGCTGCACACAATTGCAATCTCTGGCGTAATGAATGTCGTACACGCCACAGTACATGTGGTGTAATGTCGCCGCAGGCTGCCACAATACGTTGTTTCATATCCTCTGCGGTTGTAGGCACATCACGGTACACATTCTCCTTTAACGTACCCCACAGAAAGAAGTCCAGAGGTGTAAGATCAGGTGAATGGGATGACCAATTTATGCGTCCTCCACGTCCTATGAAACGCCCGTCGAACATACTGTCAAGGGTCAGCCTAGTGTTAATTGCGGAATGTGCAGGAGCACCATCATGCTGATACCACATACGTCGACACGCTTCCAGTGGGACACACTCTATTCCACTTCGTAATTTGAAAACGGAAACCACGTGTGTACGTTTACCTCACCCCTCATGGTAATGTACATGTGCGTCAGTGAAAAAGACCAATAAAAAGGTGTTAGCATGTAGACGTAATGTGCTGTTCCAGTCTCTTCTGTACCTAAGTCCATCACCGTTCCCTTTGGATCCCTACGTAATTCGGTGCTCTCCGATACAAACTATCGAACAGCGGAGGAGTGGTACTCAAGCGTTAACTTTAGGTTCCAATATCTCCGGATGTAATTAACATTTTACAATGCAACAAACGGCACTGATCACGTATTTCTTTATATGTTCAGATGTGCTAACGAAACTAACGGGGTTCCATGAAAAAAAAACGTAGGTTTGTGTTAAAAAACTTACTTCCGTGCATTTTTTTATGGTTTTTATTAACCAATTACACTAGCCCCTCTCCTCTCGTTTGGTCTGTGGAATCGATTCGTAAGTAATTGATGTGGTTTACGAAATATATCCAGCGGTAACGTTAGGTGACTCACCCTGTATATACAGGGTTATTACAAATGATTGAAGCGATTTCACTGCTCTACAATAACTTTATTATTTGAGATATTTTCACAATGCTTTGCACACACATACAAAAACTCAAAAAGATTTTTTAGGCATTCACATATGTTCGATTTGTGCCCCTTTAGTGATTCGGCAGACATCAAACCGATAGTCAAGTTCCTCCCTCACTCGGCGCAGTATGTCCCCATCAATGAGTTCGAAAGCTTCGTTGATGCGAGCTCGCAATTCTGGCACGTTTCTTGGTAGAGGAGGTTTAAACACTGAATCTTTCACATAACCCCACAGAAAGAAATCACATGGGGTTAAGTCGGGAGAGCGTGGAGGCCATGACATGAATTGCTGATCATGATCTCCACCACGACCAATCCATCGGTTTTCCAATCTCCTGTTTAAGAAATGCCGAACATCATGATGGAAGTGCGGTGGAGCACCATCCTGTTGAAAGATGAAGTCGGCGCTGTCGGTCTCCAGTTGTGGCATGAGCCAATTTTCCAGCATGTCCAGATACACGTGTTCTGTAAGGTTTTTTTCGCAGAAGAAAAAGGGGCCGTAAACTTTAAACCGTGCGATTGCACAAAACACGTTAACGTATGGTGAATTGCGAATTTGCTGCACGAATGCGTGAGGATTCTCTACCGCCCAGATTCGCACATTGTGTCTGTTCACTTCACCATTAAGAAAAAATGTTGCTTCATCACTGAAAACAAGTTTCGCACTGAACGAATCCTCTTACATGAGCTGTTACAACCGCGCCGAAAATTCAAAGCGTTTGACTTTGTCATCGGGTGTCAGGGCTTGTAGCAATTGTAAACGGTAAGGCTTCTGCTTTAGCCTTTTCCGTAAGATTTTCCAAACCGTCGGCTGTGGTACGTTTAGCTTCCTGATTGCTTCATTCGTCGACTTCCGCGGGCTACGCGTGAAACTTGCCCGCACGCATTCAAGCGTTTCTTCGCTCACTGCAGGCCGACCCGTTGATTTCCCCTTACAGAGGCATCCAGAAGCTTTAAACTGCCTATACCATCGCCCAATGGAGTTAACAGTTGGTGGATCTTTGTTGAACTTCGTCCTGAAGTGTCGTTGCACTGTTATGACTGACTGATGTGAGTGCATTTCAAGCACGACATACGCTTTCTCGGCTCCTGTCGCCACTTTGTCTCACTGCGCTCTCGAGCGCTCTGGCGGCAGAAACCTGGAGTGCGGCTTCAGCCGAACAAAACTTTATGAGTTTTTCTACGTATTTGTAGTGTGTCGTGACCAAGTGTCAATGAATTGAGCTACAGTGAATTTATGAAATCGCTTCAATCATTTGTAATAGCCCTGTATATATATATATATATATATATATATATATATATATATATATATATATATATATATATATATATCCTTACTTGCGTTGACAATTAATGGAATGGTTCAGCTTTCCCAGCAAAATCTTTGTGATGTGGAATACATAGTTCTGCAGTCCGATACTCCTGTTTTGTTTAACAGAAAATTAAAACTGTAGATGAGGCTACAGCATTAAGCTTGCAACGTCCAGTAGGCTCTGCTTATGTTCTGTCACGTTCTTGTCTGAAAATAGACCCTCTCAGAAACAATAACCACAAAATTCTCTTCATCAGCCTAACTACTGCAGGTTTGCTCATTACAAATTTACTTAAACCTTTAAAACTTAAATGCTCATTATTGATGACTAAACACGCTGATTCCACGTCTTTAGTTGAGGGACGGTGACTTTGTGTCCCAAAGCAGTCTATTTACTAGGCTGAAGCATTTCAGATCTCATGCCACTTTCCATTGTTGCTATTTGTCCAGCGATCTTTCCGTGTCTCCACTTCAGTCACCGATCGAATGTCACCAACTAAGTGTACCCGCTTATCTACGAGCTTTCAGTTAGCGCTTGAACAGCTATCTCTGTCACAAACGAAATACAACATAATAGCCTTGAGACTATGTATTGATTAAGGATTAACTTTGAAACAAATTAAATACAGCCCTAGAACAATTATGAACACAAGAGAAAGGAGAAATACGTTCAAATTCGTTAGTACAAAGGAATAAAACCGAGAAGCTAAAGTATTAAGTCAACTACACTTAATTACATTCTTTTACATCAAATAAATTAACGAAAAACATTGTTAACTGCAAAGATTATTACAACCGGGCACAACATGCTCCCCTGGTCTGACACTCTGCTAACAGCAGCCGCTCTCCATGTCATGAACATTCTAGCTATAAGTTTTAGAGGAGCTTCTAAACCTAAAGACGTTCATAGATGTAACAGCAAACATAATGATTTCACATTCCCACATGCCACCCTGAGCTTGATATTGTACTGTACAACTGTAATAACTATAATTAATTGAACATTTTTATAAATAAGAAGGCTTTAAAGCCCAACTGAAATAAAATATACACAGCGTTAGCTACTGCCGCCGCAGAATTACTCAGCAGATACTTTACTTGAAAAAGGCGTGCTATCTATCAAGAACCGGCCAATAACAACCAATTAGTGAACGGTTGCAGTGATAAGTTAATGCGCTAGTGTTCCTTAACATCCATAGTTGACTCAACAGATATTATCAATAGTATTTTTAAGTACTATCGATCTGTCTATCAACTATCGATAGTTTTGTGAGGGTACTTCAAATGAAAAATAGCTTTCTAAGAATTATTATTGCTCAAAATACAACAATAAAAGATATGCAGATCTTGTTTTATGAAAGGTAAGGTATTTAAATTCTTGTCCTTTACTCTGTTGTTTAAAATACAACATTAAAAGATACACATAACATGTTTTTTTCTCCTCCTTCAGTCTGTTGCCTTTTTAAGTAATTATTTATCATGTCTTGGAGAAAACCCTCTCCGCAGGAACTGAAGTCGCTCGCCACCACAAAAATTTAATGGCCATTACACGCAACACATCATTAGATTTTGCACTATATTCTAATACACAAGAATGCTTGTCTATTACAGCTGTTTGAAATTATTGCTGTAGATCAATTATGGAATCACTGACTTGTGTAACGACATCGATGTTGCGCTCTTACTAAAGAGTAGATCATCTGATTTCATACGGTTATCAGTGGATGTATTAGCACTGCTCGTGGATGCTCCTTTTCAGGTACAATTCTTGTAAGTGATGGGATGATAGCAGCGTACTCATTCTGAAGTATTTGTGCAGCGTTCTTTGCCTCTTGAAATGTCCTATAACCAATTTTTTAAACCTAGAATCTAATAATGTTATAAACATATTAAAAATCAGTGCGTTAAATGGTTTCAATCTTGATGGATTTAATCAAGTAATCCAGAACACTTTGTCCTTCATTAGTTGTTGAAGTGCTTTATAAGTCTGAAAATCTTTCAGTAATACCTCGTATAAGAGAGTATAAATAAGGAAGCAGTGATGTATGAGTTTTCAGTGATTGTTGTTGTTGCTACTTCAATAAGTTCAAGAAGTTCTATTATCTCTTGTATAGCTCAGTAATTTTCTGCTGTGAGGGTAGGCAGTGCTTTCGAACTTTCATTGATCGCAATCTCAATCTCACTTCGTACTTCCAAAATTCTTTTGAGCGTGTTGTGTAAGGTGTTCTATCGAGTAGCCACCTCTTGCATCAGTCTCATTTCTTTTTTGTTTGCTCTTTTTTTTAGCATTGCGCAGTTTGTCGCTGACTAGTACAGAGTTGGGAAAGAAAAGTCACAATAGCCTCTGCTTTCAATAAAATTTTGGAAAATCTTTCTGCTTAGAAACACTCTTGTACTGTTAAGTTGATGCAGTGGGCAAAAAGGTGAATGTTGAATGTTTAAGATTTAGGCAGCTTTTTCGTAACTGCAGCGTTACTGTAACCACTGCTACTGTCTCAGCACAGATATTGTATTCTAGTGAGACTAGACTAACGACCTGAAAAGAATGTAGTGTTCAAGTGGATTGCCATTATATCCGAAATTTTGCAGAATATTGTCCAAAAAATTCTTTTTTCAACGTCTTGTTATCTGAAAAACTACTTTCATGTAGGATCACTCCAAAAGAAATGCACACTATTTTTTTATAAATCCATCTTTTATTCTACATGTTTGAAAGTTTTACAGTGAGTAGATACATCCTTTAGCAACAATATTTTCATTTCTCCACATAATTTCCATCCCTCTCAACTGCTTAACGCCATCTTGAAACCAGCGCCTGTATACCCGCACGGTAAACTTAGTGACCAAACTGTTGGAGCCACTGTTTGGCTGCATGCACAAGGGAGTCATCATCTCCAAGCCTTGTTCCACGAAGAGAGTCTTTCAGTTTCCCAAAGAGATAATAGATAATAGTCACAAGGAGCCAGGTCAGGAGTGTAAGGTGGGTGTTTCAGTGTTGTCCATCCGAGTTTTGTTATCGCTTCCATGGTTTTTTGACTGACATGTGGCTGTTCATTGTCGTGCAACAGCAAAACATCCTGCTTTTGCCCATGTGGTCGAACACGACTCAGTCGAGCTTGAAGTTTCTTCATTGTCGTCACACATGCATCAGAATTTATTGTAGTTCCACTTGGCAAGATTTCCACAAGCAAGAGTCATTCGGAATCGAAAAATACTGGAGCCATAACTTTTCCAGCTGAAAGTGTGGTTTTGAACTTTTTTTTCTGGGTTAATTTGCATGATGTCACTCCATTGATTGCCTCTTCGTCTCTGGTGTAATATGATGGTTCCATGTTTCATCACCTGTCACAATTCTTCCTAGAAATTCATCTCCACCACTCTCGTACTGTTCCAAAAGCTCGCTGCATACCGGTTTTCTTGTTTCTTTGTGAGCCACTGTCAACATCCTGGGAACCCACTTGGCACAAACCTTTT
This sequence comes from Schistocerca cancellata, assembly GCF_023864275.1. Taxonomy (NCBI): domain Eukaryota; kingdom Metazoa; phylum Arthropoda; class Insecta; order Orthoptera; family Acrididae; genus Schistocerca; species Schistocerca cancellata. The sequence goes on along the minus strand of NC_064628.1, from coordinate 728,177,930 downwards.
TTAGCGCCAACACTTTCAGTATTCTGCAAACGCTTCCTTCCCCTATACCAACGTAGCGTGACAATTCGTTCACTGTGATGCGTCTGTCAGCAGTCACCAATTCGTTAACTCTCTGCACATTGTTTGGAGTGTGTGCAGTACGAGGCCTGCAGCTGCGAGGACAACCCTCAATACTGCCGTGCCCCCTTTCATCACGTAACCTGCTTGCCCACTGACTAACTGTACTGTGATCGACAGCAGCATCTCCAAACACCTTTTTCAACCTCTTGTGGATGTTTCCCACTGTCTCGTTTCACAGCACAGGAATTCTATGACAGCATGTCGCTTCTGACGAATGTCAAGTGTAGCAGCCATCTTGAAGACATGCTGTGATAGCGCCACTCACTGGAACAGGTTGAATTCTCATAAAAAATGAGGCCAATTTATTACTCGTCGAGCTTCAGTGTCTTAGAATAGAATCACGGAGAAAGCAGGAAGAGGAAGAGGAAGAAGAAGATAAAGAGGAAAGTCACCATAACGAATAGGGATGCGAGAGGGGACGTTTTTACTGGTCAGCCACGCAATGCTGCTACCTTAGGTGTACATGCTTTCTGATAAACTGCAGCAGATACGGTATAAACTGCGCATGGGAATAACAAGATTGAAACTGCGTTGAAGAGGTCAAGGTTGGCTTCTTCACTTATCATGCTTTTCTCAGTTGAACTGACACTTAGCATAAAACAAAAGGGCCATCACTCTACTGAAGTTCTACAGCTGCTACATCGCTGAGATGGGCAGCACTTGTGGTCTTGGTGCAGTTGACATAAGTGTGCAGCTTGTAGAAGTTTTTTTTGGGTGTTTCGCCTTTCGTCGGGGGAAGCGCACGGAGCGGTATGAAGAGCGCTGTACGATATTAATAAAGGATAACGAAAGGTGCAGCGAGAGACAGCAATGCTGGCACCTTCACCAACGATACCGATGAATTCCTATAATATACCCGCACCGCTCAGAGTTTGCACTTGACAGAGCCTGACAGCGTTTCGTCGGCTTCACTTTAGTAGCGATACAACAGTTTCAGTTACACAATAGCTGAGAAGTACCGGCTCCGTTAGTAAGGCATACATTTACTACTTGCTATACCTAGTAATATTTTTGGAAAATGTATGCAATAGTACTGACGCTGTTTTATAAGCACCGAAAGATTTAAATCTATTCCGATTCACTAACACAATGGAATCACTTCCGCACAAATCGCCACAAAAGCAGTTTCTTTTTAAATACTCGGAAGACAGCAACACAGTAATTGTAATGCCACTGTCAGCTGATTTTGCTATGCTGTATTAATTTTGGTTCAGACGGTGTTGGGGTTCGCGTTGCTTTTCTTCTTGTTAGTCTACTATCGCACAAACTGCCAAGTGTAAACTTTGGGCACGGAAGTAACAACGTTTTGAGAAAGCGCATTATATAGACGTCAATGTTCAAATGTGTTGCTTATTTGTAGCAATGAACAAGAAAATATATTAAGATTGTTGTAATACAATTACTCGATGATTTTTTACGGTTGGGAGTGTCTGCAAACAGAGCACATATGACACAACGCCTTCAGATTTCTATCGAAAAGAGGGGTGAGGGGGATTGGGGGCGGGGAGGTTAGGAGTGAAACTGCAAATAAATACGTTACAAGTTACGTCGACTTGTCTTTTTCTAAGTAAATTATATTTAGAGTTCTTCATTACTATGAAGTATTTCATGACGATGTTTCTTACACCTACTTACCGATCACAACAATGAAACCAAATTCAGCGTTGCATTGACGAGTTAAAGAAAGGAACATTTTAAAAAAAGTTAGTTACACGTGCATAGATTCTGCGTTCCGATGATCTGCAGTTTTGTCACTTTCAATACGGGTGAAACGAAGTTTTCGTCTATAAAAAAGTGGCAAATCAATGGCAGTATCCCTTCACTCGCGTTGCTTTTCCTCATGTCCGTTGTAACACTAAAAACATTAAATTTTGTAAGGGATTTCTCTAATTTACTTATTATCGATATGTATTGTTTAGAGATCAGAAAACAATTAAGTGTGGTTTTATCTGGCAACTCATATCTGCTGTCTAAGGCATAAGCAAATTTTTTCAAACCTCGGTGGTCGGAAGTTCCGTGTGGCAGCATATCGATAGCAATCGTTTGTGCATAAAGGTAATCAAGTTTTTATTTTTATTTTTTACCTTGGAACTGGCATTGTACAGCTGACGTCTGTTAAAATAATTTTTTATGGAGCTTCCCGATTCCTTTGGTTGCACCGCTTGCTCTTGATCTAGCTCACAAGTTGATCCCTGACGTTTCAGTTCTATTATTAATTCGTGGTTCCTAGTTTTTCGCCATTGTTTATTTTTACTGCTCTCTTAAATTAGCCCTATTGCCTGATGTTATTTATAATCTTTAATGTAGACTATACACTTTACAAAGTGACTGCAGCCCCCACTTTCTTGAAAAAAAATCAACACAGATGGTTGATTTTTACGATTCATTTTCAAAACAATAACAAAAAACTCTACCTACGCACCTCTTTCATAAATAAAATGATCTTGGAAGCGAGGAATTTCTTCAGCCAATAGGGACTATCGGTGGCGAGCGAAAAGTACTGATCCTTTCATGTTGGCACTATTCTTCGCTACTGTGCTCTTCGTCTTTGCCAACGCCAGCTAGGTAGTAGTTGTAGTGTCAAAATTTTATGGTGAAGCTAAACGTTGTTGTTTCTTTCGGTAGCACCGCGCGCCGATTACGTCAGCATTTCCCCTCAAACGTCCTCGCCCATCGTAAAGACCACTACTGCCATTTAGATTTTTCACGAACTTCCAGCACGCTTGAACAGCTTGGACCAGCAATTTCTGTTAGCAGAACAAAAAACCAGTCCAAGACGCTAAATTTTATTTTCTATTCATTGGATGACTAGTTTCGGGCCCAGACGCATTTTCAAATTATCGTAACATAGTCGACAATGGCATTTCCGAAGATGCCAAAATTGTGCGATGAACATTTACAGTACATTTAGAGAACTGTAATGTACTGGAAGCACTGTATATGTTCATTGCGCTTTTTTTGACATCCTCAGAAATGCCATTTTTGACTATACTTGTCATCATCATCATCATCATCTTGGACAGTTTCCAGCCACTGGCTGGGTCTGTCGGGAACACAAGCCTCTCCATCGTGTTCTGTCTTTCCACCATTCCCCCTCTTCCACCTTCGTCCAGTTCTCTCCTCTTCTCGTCACACATTCCTTCACTCCCTTCACCCATCTATCTCTTGGTCTTCCTCTGGGCCTCTTCCCCTCCAGTTGCAGATCAAACATCCTCTTAGGAATTCTTCCCTCATCCATTCTCTTCATGTGTCCATACCACTGCAGTCTTGATTTTTCTATCCTGTCCTGTACTGGTTCCTCCTTTAGTCTTTCCCTCACATACTCATTTCGCAATCTGTCTCGTCTTGTTACACCCAACCTGCTCCTCTGGAACTTCATTTCGCTAGCCTGTATTCTACTTTTGTCACTTTTGTGCATTACTTCCGTATGCCAATATGGGGACAAAGTAGGTTCGGTATATAATTCGCTTGGATTTCTGTGGCACCTCCTTGCTCCAAATAAGCCCCCTAATGCATTTGTAGAACTGCCCTGCTTTTCTGCACCTTTCATTTATTTCCATTGCGTTTCCCCCCTTACTTTCAATCACGCTTCCCAGGTACTTGAAGTTCTCTACCACTTGTAGTTTTTCCCCTCCATACTTGTCATCGAAATCATAAAAAGTAAAACTACAAACCTCGTCTGGTTTTTCGTTCTACTAATTCACATTTATGTTCATCATTTTGTGCAACTGTTTTTGAAGAATTCCGATGTGAAGAAGTAGCACATTAGTTAAAAATGATTTTTGGTGTGCTACTTCTTCAGATCGGAAATCTTGTTATTCCATTTCCGCCCTCCCCCCCCCCCCCTCTTCACCGCCATCCCACACACACACAGAGCAATTGGACCTTTTCTTTTGTCCCACCTATCATTGCAAGTCAAAGAGAAAGAATGGATGTGTTGAAGGCTCAAAAAGTAGTAAGATTCCTTCACACAATGAAAGTAAAATTATGTTCTACTACAAGAACAGTTTCAAATATGTACCTAAAATTGTTAAAAACTGTAATATTAAGTAAGTTTTAGCACTCGATATGTCATTTTGATATCGGTATATCGATATATCGGAGGAACAATATCGACGGTATATATCAACATTTTTTGGAAAAAAACTTTATACCGGTGTTTTATCAACAACCCTATTTAACACACGTACGAAAATAAATCACCTATTTTTAGAAACGCAACTAGCATATTGACCTACCAAATTCACACATGGTTAATAAAGCTCTGCGCTGTTAAGAATAGTGGAATATTCACTAAACAAATAAAACATAGTCAATGAACAAAGTTACACAGACCTGGATATACTCACCTATATCTTGCCGAAGCAAAACTCACCTCTGTTCAGCCACATACTATAACTTTCCATCAGCGTACAACACCTCATCAATGTGGTAGCAACTATAGCCGCTTAGAACTGATCGTATACAATCTTAGCGATTCAGAAAAATGCTTCCGCTCAGTACCGCTACAAAGAACCAACTCGACTCGCAGCGCCGTCTCTTAATGTAAGACAGTACATGTGTCTGTTTTCGTCGTTCCTGCCGTCCGCGTTTGCCTTGGAATGGACCAAGCTGTTCATATTGATGCAGGTAAATTTTAAAGAATGGAGCACGTCTTTACAGTTCGTTCGACATGGTATTGACGATATTCTCAGAATAGTAAATTCTGATTAGGAACGATGGGTATGTCTATGATCTATTAATATTATGTGTATATTTTGGACATTCCTTTATTAATTTTAATATTCACATGATGTCGTGACACTGTACTTTGCCTTCTATCGTGCATGTACCTGACAATACGGCTTTAAGAAACCAAACAGGTCGTGTTTTAATAAACAACAACTTTGCCGCCTGTAAGCAGCGTGATTCCTAACATTAGTACAGGACGGCTTGATAGCACATCACAGCAATGCTCTGCTTCCAATTATGTCTACTACAAGTTTTAAAGTATCCCTCGGCACCACACCACCTCGTACCCACCATAAACTCAGATTCGATTGTAGTCCGCTCGGTATATCCCAAAACATACAATTGACCATCCACAACTATCACCAGCGGTCCGCGCCTTCCTCATTTAAGATTCGACGCCACACGCTCGCCACCTCGCGTCGTTCCATACATCGCGAGTCCTTAGCAAGACCCTCTGCAATTTACTACGGACCGTCCCACAGTAACGGATCTGGTATTAAAACTATGTCGGCCGTGGTGAGGCCGGTCCTTGGCTGCCATTGCATAACACTCCTGGAGGTCTCCAAGGGTCCTGGACTCATCTCGATGTGTCTGCACGACCTTGTCCGACGGCTCGGGCCGCGTGCTGCCCACTGTAGCTCGCCACCACGCCACGCTGCGTCGCAAATCTGTCCTCTGAATCCGTCAGCAAGGTCACTATCACCACGTAACGGGACGTCCTCCCCTAGCATTACTTTTCCTCAACAGAAGTTGTCTATACCAGTATTACTTTTCGAATTCTGAACAGGTCAGTATTGTCTCAGTAGTTTTTCCGGAAACTTTCATACAATTTTATACACAGTATGTTATATTTCAAGATGAAATTCACGAAAAGGTTTTACTTTATAAAATACATTAGTCTCGAAGCTATAATCGAATGTACAGATGAAATATTTTTTTAGAAAAATTTCAAACTACATATAAAATTTTTACTATTAATTATGCAATCCTGTACTGTTTGCTATATTTATTTCTGGATTAATTTATGAAATAATAATAGAAATTAAGGATGGAACAGAAATTAGTGGATATTCGTTTGTCAAGAAAAGCTCTAAATCCTTTGGAATATTGTTATTTCCTCAGAGTGTAGAGATCGTAATCTTGTCTCTGATGTATTTTTGTGGCAACAATGTAATTTCGGATTTGTTAATGTGAAAAATCAAAATACTGTATAATATACTAAAATATGAGAAAGTATGTTTAGGTAGAAAATGCTGCAACGACAATCTTCAGATTTATTTAGTTCAAACCAACGGTAAGGACCTGAAGTGTGATTATCAGCTTCAAGAATCAGTCAGTACTCCTAGACAAGAAGAACTGTAACCATATCAGCATGGCAAGCTAAGTAAACCAGAAACCTTATTGTAATCTACGCTCTTTCTCAGATTTTCATGACTTATTAATTACTTGGACTGGTCATTGTTTAATGTAGACAGTAGATGGAATCAGGAAGGAAGGTGCAGATTACAACCACCTGTTTTGCTTCCGCGACATTCTGCTGTTTCTGTATAGGTCACTCCCAGCCTAAATAGCCTCGCCTGGCTCCTAGATCGCCGTCATCAGAGTGCTATACGAAAGGCAACGTGCTAAGAAAACATTCTGCATCCCTTGCTCGCCACGGTGCTGGATAATACATCCCATAGCTCTCCATAAAATTCCGTACTGAAATTCATTCGTCATACTTGGAGGTCATTTAAGTTGCGATGTAGTTCTTAACCCCAATCGAATCCACCAATTTTCTTCTAGTTTTGGAAACAATTAACGAAGCTCTGATAATTTGTCTTAGTATCAACGATAAAAGTGTATCATTTCTTATGGTATTCTGATAGACCTCCACTATTATTTTCAGCATGTAGTATTCAGAAGTAATCTAAGGAAGAATCATTCTTCATTACTTCTGAGCTAAAACTAAACTTCTCAGCTCGTGAACTAAAATATTTCCATGGAGTTACGAAATAATTTAGTCAAGATGCGATTACAGATTTTTCCCAGTAATCGCTTAATCATTGTGAGAGAAGACATCCGACATGATTGTAGTCGAGGAACAACAGAGATGATTAATGTTACGCCTTCAGAATATGTATTGAGCAGTATTCTAACCATAATTCTGTGAATTTCAGTATTGTGTATGAGTCCTGCTTATCCAAGCAACGTTGATATTTACAACTACCAACGCGTGTGCATTGTTTTCCAATCTGCTGTCACCGCGCACATTCATACATATATGCCTGAGACTGCGAGAAACCACAATAGCCTCTTGTTCAGCGGTAGACTAACTTTGTCATACACTGAGTTAATGTTACACAGTTCTTTCCGACTGCTTTCATGTCATGGAGCAACTCGTATATTGAACTACATAAATATACTATTGTATGCATTCTTTTTATTGAGAAACTGTTTCGTTTTTAATAGCATCTGTTGCGTCTAGTTTTTGTGGTCTGCGTTATTTATTACCGTTGAACACAATAGTTTTTGCAAGCGCCGTGGACCCCATTGTATGCGCGTACAGTTCTCCGTGCCCCATTCAACGGCTCGCGGGCGCTGCTACAGTTCCTCAATTTCACAACTTACTTTTCCCGAAAAAAAAATCAGTTTTGGCCTGTACCGTATCGCTTAAATATGATCACGTGGCTGTGAATGATGTGCTAAGGTCCTGACCACTTAATAGAATGTTGTTCTTGATTGAGACCTGGCGAGATAGGTTTCACACCGTTCATTACCCTCAAACATGACCCATAACATTTTATCGACTTTAATACAAGAATAGACAGAAATTTACAATCGTCGTCCGCTAAAATTGGTGGGAACACAATTTGAGTTTTTAATGGTAATCTGAATGTATTATCTCTCCTGAGATTCGCGCAGAACCATTCCTTTAAATTGTGTCTGATAGCGTTTCATATATAACTCAATAGATACCTATAAGCTAATTGGCTGTCCTCAGTTCAACTATTCGAAGCAATACAAACTCTGTATTCTACTCATTTTATGGATGTTTATTGGACATGATTCCTGTACAGGGCTTTCGTAATAGTTATATACAAGCATACAGTATATACGCAGTTCAACTATTAGAAGCATAAAGGCTCTTCGTTCTACTCGTTTTTTGTCTCTTTATGGAGCATGAAAAGGTTACTAAGTGAGTATAGTTAAGTTTTCACTAAAAGTTTTACAATTGTGTTGATGAAGGCTGGTTTCCTACACTTACAATTCTTATTAGTGCATCGCACCCGCGTTTACCCAGAGCTGTGGTTCTGGGACAGGTAACGTCAGTTTATTCTAAAGTGTTTATTCTTTTTTAGTATGGTTCTCTGTTCTGTTGGTTTTAGACGGATCATTAATATCTCCTGTATGACATTATCACACTCTGGCCAGCGAGAAGGACTTGGCACGAACAAAAATGTAACATAATTCTCCCAAATACCTAGTGTATATGAGTTGGAGAGTGTTATGCTCAGAGGAGTTTATTTGGGAAACAGTTGCGAATCATTCTTTAATTGATTCATAATATTGAAGAAGGATGCTGTCTTGTAACGCTCATGCATGTTTTTCATACTTTTTCGTTGTGTTGTAACGTGAGACATAAGGCAACCATGGAACATCATTTTTTTTCGTTCACAAATTTCCCAGTTTTTTATATTAAGTACACAAAGTATCGGTAGCTTATACTTCGGGATGTACCTTAGTGCTTCCTACATTTTGAAATACATATTACGTTAGGATTATTTCTAAGTTAGGTTAAACACCTTAAGATTTTGGGGTACAAGTGTGGAATAGATCATTCGTTTCAAGTTAAAACGAATAAACGAAAATCTTATGATTCTTTTTCAGCGGACCCACTATGAAACATAATAACACAATAGAAAAACACACGAAGTACAGCATTTTAACTTGTTAAATATTGACTCGTTTTCTTTTGTGGAACCTATAGATTTATTAAAAGAGCTAGCTCTTGGTTTCCCAGTCCACATACCCTTTTTCAGCTGGTTCAATAAAAGGCGTATCCACCCTCTCCAAACCCGTTCACCTAAAAATAGATTTTGGATATTATTAGCTTTGGCAAACCGAAATGCCCTCTGTTGGAGATCCCTTCCGTAAGTCCAAAGAATATTTCGTCATGTTACATCCAATCAGCTGTTATTGTTGTTCGGGAGACACGTCATTTGTCGCCCACATTTGGTCTTTGTAGCTAAATCACCTGGTGAACCTTATTTTACTAACCTCGGTATAGTGGCCCTGAGAACTTGGAAAGTTTTCACCTTCTTCAAGCACTCCGTTCTGTTCTCTACAATTGTTAACTGCTGTTTGCATAGCAGAGTGATCTTCCTGCTTTCGAGCCAGTAAAGTCATTTCTAATTCAGTAGCCATAAATAAAACAGGTTCTGAAAGTATTGTATAAAAATGTAGTACCAGGGTACAAATATGGAATACTAGTAATCCATATTAGTGGCACAGCCATCTTGAAATTCAGAAATGCAAGTAAAATCGAAAATTAAATTTATGTAAGAAACAAACATGCAATTTTATAGCTAAATGTATTAGCTAACCGCGTATTTAGAAAATATATTAATAATTTATGTACTATGATAAGAATGAAGCAGAAAACCACCAACCGGCAAAAGGTGTGCCTCCTAATGAATTCGTTGAACAAGCTTGACTAACTCGTTGCGGCTGCCAACCGCAATATGAATGCATCCCAAAGCAGGCTACAGCTGCTGAACGTAGTTTTCAAATAGCTCACCAGAGCACAGCACACAGGCGAGAAAATAATAGTATTTCATATAGCTAACCCTGTTCCATATTTGCAATTCTTCTTCAACCATTTTGTAGCATTTCTTGGAGGCTAACCTTCATCCTTCTCTCTATAGTTAAAGTGGATGCAGCATTCCGCCGATAGTTTGACTTTTGTTTAAATGTTGAAGATGATGTCCTCCATGTCAACGGCCTTTGGTGGCAGAGCTTTGCCGACCCAAGGTTACATCATGTGCTGGGCACGTGCTTGTCCAAGAGAAATTTTTAAAGTGCTTTACAATTTGCAGCATTCTGTTTTCTACCCGATCGTTCTTTCTATCATGTTATTACGCATCACGATTGATTAACAGTTTCCTGTTTCAGTCTGTTAAATGACAAAATTGGTAAGCAGTGTAAATATTCCATACAAGTAACACAAAGCTGTTTCAATGATACTAAAATGTTTGAAATTATACCATGATTTTAAAAGAATGTCTACAGGTGAAGCTCACCCGTTCGATATTTCGATAGGTAATCGAAAGGGCGATATAATCTGTTGTTCGTTGCTAAGCAACCGCCTATCTCTCTTCACACCATGGGCAGGCTCTCTTTCTCGCGCGGCCATAACAAGCTGGGTCTCAGTCATTTATCACCGATAGCTGGAGGATGGCCATCCGAAGGCAAGTCCTGGCAGTCACGTGGGACATGGACGCTGTGCGTAATTGCTGAAACTGAATATTATTTCGAGCGAGCATGTGGTGCTATTCCATCAACTTATACGCCCGAGAACCACTTTATTCTGATTTGCTGGATGACAAGCCTGGAGTTTAATCTGCTATTTATGCCTGCAGAGTTTACTGGGGAAATGGAATTACTAAATCGTAGGTTTTGATACCAAAAGGATTCGCTTCATGAGCAAAGTACTGCGTAGACCGCACCAACACACAGAGCTATCTGCTGGGTTGTATGGATCATTAGACTGTATCTTTTAGGTTCAAGTTAAACCTGGTGTTATTTAAAACTAATTTATTAGTCAACTTGAATTAGATTTTATGTCACTTTTACGTTCGTGTATTCGCTTTGAGCCCTGTTGATTGTTTGTTGTTGAATTTCTTCTGTGATCTGTTATAAACTTGAGCCTACGAAATATCACACCAGCTGTGTGGACTGAAGAGCTTTTAACAAACAGAAAACAGCATGTTGTTCTTATTGGAGAGACGTCTATAGACGTTAAATTAAACTCTGGCGTGCCACAGGGGAGTTTTATGGGACCATTGCTTTTCATAATATGTATAAATGACCTCCTAGATAGTGCCGGAAGCCCCATACGGCTTTTCGCGGATGATACTGTAGTTGGAGCATTAGAAAATTGTAGCGAAATGCAGGAAGATTTGCAGCGGATAGGCACTTGGTGCAGGGAGTGGCAACTGACCCTTAACATAGACAAATGTAATGTATTGTGAATACATAGAAAGAAGGATCCCTTATTGTATGATTATATGATAGCGCAACAAACACTGGTAGCAGTTACTTCTGTAAAATATCAGGTAGTATGCGTACGGAACGATTTTAAGTGGAATGATCCTATAAAATTGGTTATTGGTAAGGCGGGTGCCAGGTTGAGATTCATTGGGAGAGTCCTTAGAAAATGTAGTCCATCAACAAAGGAGGTGGCTGACAAAACACTTGTTCGACCTATACTTGAGTTTGCTCATCAGTGTGGGATCCGTACCAGATAGGGTTGACGGAGGAGATAGAGAAGATCCAAAGAAGAGAGCCGCGTTTCGTCACAGTGTTATTTGGTAAGCGTGATAGCGTTAGGGAGATGTTTAGCAAACTCAAGTGGTAGAGTCTGCAAGTGACGCGGTCTGCATCGCGGTGTAGCTTGCTGTCCAGGTTTCGAGAGGGTGCGTTTCTGGATGTACCGAATATATTGCTTCCCCCTACTTATACCTGCTGAGGAGATCACGAATATAAAATTCGAGAGATTCGAGCGCGCACGGAGGCTTTCCGGCAGTCGTTCATCCCGCGAACTATACGCGACTTGAACAGGAAAGAGAGGTAATGACAGTGGCACGTAAAGTGCCCTCCACCACACACCGTTGGGTGGCTTGCGGAGTATGAACGTAGATGTAGATGTAGACAGTAAATTATTTACCGTATGGGTGACGAGCTTTATACGAATGATGTTCAGATTGTGCGCTGTAGGATTTACGTTGTTAACAGTGATAGCGTCATGTTGTGCCGTCAGGCGTGGTTATGGTATGATGACGTAGGGAGGAACTTGGACTAGGAGTAAGCATATGCAGCGTGAGTGGCAAACATTATTGTGATCTTCTTCGTCAACATATGATCCTTGCTCTATGGAAGAGCTATTTTGATGCACAATGGAGATTCACCTCACAACGTTCCTGAGTTCAGTCGGTTACTCCAAGACACATTTCGAGTAGCCCCCTTACCAGAGTAGTACCGGCAAAGAATGAACTTCAACCGGTGTCATGGGACGTCCGCCTCGAACAAATGCAACGAACAATAACAAGAAAACTATATTAACAAAGAAAAGTGATCAAATCGTCTGACAGCTATGGAGCTTCCCGGGATCGATTCCTGGACGGTTCGAATTTTTTCCCCACTTGAGGACTGAGTGTTGTGTTGTCCCCATAATCATTAACAAGCAAGTCCCCCAATGCGGTTTCACCTGAAATGATTCAGCGGACGAGTTTCCCCAGGTGGGGACTCCCAGCCATGGAGAAAACTGAATCATTGACCGTTCGTTCCAAACTGCGTGGCCACCAGGTCACCTGATTTGAACCAATGTGTTTCCTGGCTGTGGGGTTAACTGAAGGAAAGGCTTTATTAACGCTTCACTAATACACGCTCGAGGTTTAAGATGAGCATAGAGAAGTAGGTACCCAACCTCCAATCTGACATGTTTCGGGAGCAGTAGTGCTATTTATAGCGCGATTCCAGGCAGTGGTGGATACAGTTGGTCCTCATATTGACCAATGTTTGTAACCTCGGACGTAAGTAGGGTTCGCAGTTATTTATACATACCTGAATGGAACTAGTAATTTCAGCTTAAAATCAAGCTATGCACATTGCAACAATCTTCTGTGTGTCCATGTTACAGGTATTCTCGTCTGACAGACTGGAGCACCGTTTGTAGTTTATCATAATTATTGGTGGTGTATCTGGTAACCATGGTTAGTTTTACTACCAACAGTGATGTATACTGGACGTTACTTCTTTTAATTTCATTTGTACATAATTAATCGTTGCCCATTCGTATAATATAAGTGCCTTATTTTCCGTTCTGACCTGATAACTTAATTTTTCTCATACTGGATTTATTATCATGGAACACTCGGTAGTTGAAACGTTTTTCTGTCTGTTTTAGTTCATAATGTACTTTCATTTAACCTTTGTTCTAAATGAACGACCGGAGTGGTGTGAAACTCAACGTTTCGATGTCTTAAATTGTTCAATTACTAATGTTTCTTTGTATTGTTTATTTGCTTGCATTCACTTAAGTTTCTCAGACATTGAACAACTATTGTCTTCTCGGTTCAAGTGATATATTTTGTGTGACCTGGCACCTAACGGTATTATACCGGTATAGAGAACATAAAGATGCGTTCAGGTTAGGAAATTGTGACAAATCACCTGTTGCGAATCATATATATGAAACAGGCCATCCCCTTAATAGCATAGAAGACAACGTAGAAGTATTGCACGTAGAAAAGAAAGGGAGGAAACTTGATTTACTAGAGGAATTCGAGATAGCTATCCATGAAAAGAAACAAAGCAATATTCTAAATGCACAAGATAATTTTAAAGAAATGAGATTTTTTAGCGGGTTTTTAGAATTATTTCAGGGCAGGTATGCGACTTTAAACTTGTAGCATGTCACTGACGGAGTTGCGAGAGGCTAACGATGACAGACCAATGCAATAAGGAAATCAGGTGCCCAATAGCATAGCGTTACCGTCAAGCACACGGCTGTAACCACGCCACAACACCTAGGCACGTCAGTCCACAACAGCTCCCGAGCCGGCGTAGTGCGACAGCATATCTGGTAGCTATGGGACGGCCATTGACTTGTGTCAACAACTTCAATGTAAGACGAGGACCCTTAGTCCAATATACTTTTAATTCTGTTTTACTCAACGGACTTCCCAACTATTTGTGATAGTATTTTGTCTTTTTAGTCCGCTTAATTTCATGATATAGACTTTACAACCTGGTGATGAGAGCATTGTCTCTTGAAACGCGTTGTTAAAATATATGTATAAGAATCGCGGTTGAATGCTAACAGTGATAACCAGTATAACAACTGCTACCTCGACTCCATGATGGATTATATTAAAAGGGATATATTTCATGAAATGCTTTCTGTGATTTTGTTCGACTACTTAGGAATATCAGCGGGTATTTGAGAAGTGGAGCTATCGCAACTGGCTGCCTAAATCACCAGCCGACAGGAATTAAGTATTTCCCTCACTTTTTGTAGGTCTTTGTGCTACAGTTCTATAATTCTGGGAATCGATTGGGAGCCATATCACGGTAATCAGGTTTGAACCATGGTACACAAATTTGTGCCAAGATTAAGAAAATACTCCATCTTGTCGTTCCTCGCATTATAATTATAAAGCGACTACATTATTTAACATTTTAGTGAACGTGTGGAAATTTTTAGTGGATTTGTTTGGAAGCTACTTGCGTTTGAACTTCCTGATCGTGTTGAAACTCTATGTGGAGTTTTTCTGGAATATCTCACAACTTTTGGGCAAGCGCTTCTTTCTAAGAAGATTACCGAACGACTTGATGAAGTAACTCACGGTCGCATTGGTGAAATTCTGGTTACTTTCGTATGGAGAACTTATAGTAAAACAGTCTTACCTTGTACCAGTATTAGTTGGATAGTGAATACGGATTTGATGTCCATTGATATTCAAATAACTGATTCGCGTCTATGGTCTACGAATGCACCCTCCGCAGATCTCCCGCGAGTATCTCAAGTAGCGAACTAGGGTGACATGTTACGGGAACTGCGCTACGCAGAATTGTGCCTCGGCCAGGGGGATTACCGAGGTGGTTCACGGAACTGCGAGAAATATTGTGCCCGGTTGGCGTAGGCTGTTCACGAATCCTAGTCTTATTGAAGTGGTTTAAATGCTATTAACGACAACATCGACTGAAATGAGCACCAAGAAGATAATGTAATCGGATTTCAAAACGTTCCTGCCTTCAAAATGGAGAGAGTCACGTGATTTATATATTCCTCTATTAATTACATCATCAGTGATGGAGGTGAATATGTAACTGAATTCATACTACGCCTGTGCCAAGAAAGGAATAATATTGTCAGAAACAACTGGAGAAAGGAAAAAAAAATTAGTTCATTCACATACTTTTTATGAAAAAAATGTTTAAAACGGAAAACACCAAACGGGTAATTTTCGGAGGATGTCTCAAGTTTACCTAGAAGTGTAGTTTAGTTCCCTTGTTTCAAATACAGCCGCAACATAATATTAATTTCTCTTCCGGCCCCTCCCGCTGGAGGTTCGAGTCCTCCTCCGGTCATGGGTGTAAGTGTGATGATCTTAGCATAGGTTAGTTTAAATTAATTTAAGTAGTGTGTAAGACTAGCGACAGATGACGTCAGCAGTTTGGTCCCACATGACTTCACACACATTTGAACATTTCAATTCCTCTTCTACCACGACTTAAGTAATAACATACCCTTAAGAAGAAGAAGATTTTGACTTCGAGAGTAAATTGAACATTCTTGTTAAATTAAATGAAGAAAAATTTAATTACTTAACGAAACTTGAATACAGCTCAAGGAAGCTAGTAGATGAAGGCATAATATAAGAAGGACTGTCTATAGGTGTATATGTCACCCGATAAAAGATAAATAAAAAAAATTAAGAGGAGAAGAAAAGACAGTGCAGTGGTTAACGCAGCTGCTTAATAAATGACAGATCCCAGGTTCGAATCCCTTGACAACAAACATTTTCATTCGTCCCCGCTGACTCCGCATGAAGTCCTGATGCAGCTGAACCATGAATTCCTTTCCTTTCTTTTCCCTCGCCCCACCCCCACCCCTCTACTTTCAAATTGCATAACTGATATACATTTACAACACGCTTTGGAAGGAAGAAGACTCATTACTTCAAGTTTGAAATATTTCAAAGCAAGATATATTCAATAATTTTAAATACAAGACTAAAAACACACACAGGACGTAGTACTGCATATGAACCAATTGGTTGTAGGAAATGACGCTCTGCCATCCATGCAGTTTTTGTTTTGCAATAGATAATACGATGAACGCAGAGAATATAATACAGGAACACACACTGGCTTTATCAGTTTTCACAAGAAGCTTTCGACAGTATCAATAGATAGAAACATTCGAAAATAATGATGAATCGCGGTTATCCGACTTCTCTAAAACTGAGACAAAAATTTCGTATCATAACAAGATTATCACTTGCATCTCGATGGGAAAATGGCTAGTAATATAGCAACCACAAAGGAGTACGACAAGGCTGCTATACTCCACAGTTTTTTTAACATTTACATACATGAAATAATGTATAAACTAAAGCAGAATTTCAAAAAGTTATACACCAAGAGAGGAGTAATTTTCTAAATAACACTATATGCTGACGATGCAAAGATCGTAACAGATAAAGAAGAGGGCCTTCGGAAACGAATTTACTTACTGAAACAAATAAGTGCGAATTTTGACATGGGGATCTCAATAGGAAAATCTAAGAGGATAGTCTTTGTGGTTAAAGAACACATTAAGGCCAGAACAGTGGTGGATGCAAAGATCTTAGACCAAGTAAATCAGTTCAGTTACCTAGGATGCGAGGTAACACATAGCTGCAGCAAAATTATAGAACTTCAGCTTAGTCACTTTAGCAGTATATGTGCAACAATTAACAATATCTTTAAGAAAACTAGAAAAGATAGCCAGATTAAACTCTACAAAATTCATACTTCTCTATGGAAGGGAGACCTGGCAGATCATAAAAATGCAGGAAGTCCTATTCAGGCACAAGAATTGAAATTACTGAGAACCGTTGAAGCATGCTCAGTAGAAAGCAATCTTAGGAATCAAGGTACTGGAGAGGAACTAGAATTTTTTAGTCTAAATAATACAATTGCAGAGAAAAAATGGAACCAACAACTAAAAAGAATGCAGAGTGACAGACTTCCATTAATGGTTAGAAAATAAAAGTGACAAGGAAGAAGAGACAGAGGAAGAACTCGACAGTGATGGTACCGTAACAGGCAATTTCGCGTAATACCTGAAGAGAAGAAGAAGATGAAGAAGAAGACGAAGAAGAAGAACAAATATTTCCCAACAAGTTCTTCCGACTCCCGAACGCATTTTACGAATTTACAAATGTTGCTTCCAAGTTTGTTGCCTTTGTTAGGTTGATATTTGGTAGGTGATTTTTCGACGGTGCTTTTAATGGGTAGCGTGAGTATCTACCAATGCAGAGTGAAAATGCAGACAACAAGAAGCCTGGAAACAAGAAGCCTGTTTAAGTGGGTGCACTGAACTATTAAAGGAGTTGGGAAGGGCCGCATATGGTTCAGTTAGATTCCGGGAAATATAAAATTAATGTGTCAATTTTAAAATCTGCAGCGTAAAAACGAAAAAGAAACACCCACACATGTGCATATAGATTTCCAAAAATTAATGGCAGCAGAAGGACTCATAATTTGTGGAAATACCGTACACAGAGAACGTTATTAGTGACGAGTGAAACTTCAGCATGCTGAAGGGTTAGCGAATTACGTCGGGAGCGACAGAAGTAGCTTGCAGCGATGAGACGTAGCGAACTGACAGCAGGTGCAGTTGGCAGCACTACAGAATGCGGGGACCTATATTCATCACCGACGTGGAGAGTGCTTGGCGGTTGGACTCGCAGCATCATCTCACCACGCTGACATCGAAGAGAAAAAGCTAATCGTGTATCATCCCGTTTAGTGTTTGAGTACGCAAACAAACTTACAAACAAGGAGAAATGCAATAATTCTGCAATAACTGAAGAGGGTGCAGAGGTGAATTTGGAAGATACCAGTAAAGTTGTTATTGATTTTAGGTAAAATTTTTATACCTCGGAAAGTACTGAAGATATTGGACTGATATTTTTAGAGTGTAGTTGTGTTAAAAGAAACAAGTCTGTATACGCAGTATGAAAAAGATCGAAAGAATTTAGTACTACTTCCTTACATTAATCGGGAATGTGCTTCAAATGTACAGCTGTGGCTACATGACAAGACACAATTTTCATGGCCGTTTACTTCACTACAAGGTGGGAATAATTTGCTACGTTACACCATCTTTCTTTATACTGGCAGATCCGCCTCTCGTAATATCTAGTACATAGTAACGCATTAGATAGTCGTGTACGGATACTTTTGATCCTTGTAAATCTCAACACAGCACTGTGTATGAGCGATACCGAAGAAATAATTTACTTAGTGGGAACAGGCACAGAGCTATTTCAACTGAGCATTATGTTTGTTAATACTGTACGAACAGAACTAAAGTACAGGTTCGATGGAGGATCATTCAACCAGTCCAGACTACATTAAAAAAGGTTCACCAGTACCACTCGTGTGACAGAGCTGCAGTGTGCTGATGACAATGCTTCTACAGCTCATTCATCTGCAGAGTTGCTACTGTCAGTTGATACCTTCAGCAGGGCGTATGAACGATTTGGTCTCTCCATCACTATTCCAAAGACAAAGGTGTTGGCGCAGCCAACTTCTCGCTCCTCCGTTCCTGATTTCACCATATCCATTTATGATACACCCTTGGAACAAGTGGACCATCTCCTCTATCTCGGAAGCATACTGTCATCTAACTGCTCATCTGGAAAAGATGTGGAGAATAGGTTACGTGCTGCCCATGTAGCATTTGGACGTCTTACAAAGCGTGTCTTCCTGAATAAAGACCTAACACCGTACACCAAACTGATGGTGTACAAAGCTATAGTCATTTCCACCCTGCGATATGGTTGCGAAACCTGTACGCTATATTGCTGTGATCTGAAGAATCTAGAGCGCTTTAAACCAACAGAAGCTAAGATATATCATGAACCTGAAATGGGATGACTTCATATCCAACACGGTTCTTATCATTGTGCATCGTCTCAGGTGGGTCGAACATGTCCAGCGGATGAAAAGTGACAGACTTCCACGTCAAATGCTGTACAGCGAAGTGAGGTAAAAGGCCACGAGGTGTCACTCTCAAACGTTATAAGTATCAGTACAAGAAAAATCTGAAAAACTTAAACATCGATCCGAGTAACTGGTCCACAATACCAGAAGATCGAAGTCGCTGGCGCTCAGTTACCTCAAATGCTCTTCAAAACTTTGAGCTGGAACGTCGAAGAATGGAGAATGACAAACGCCGGAAACGTAAGCTCCTCCAGGCTCAGCCACGTCCTCCACCTTCCATGAGCTGTAATGTCTGTGGCCACCTGTTCCACGCTAGGATTGGATTGCTAAGCCATCAAAGACACTTCCACGCCTGAACCGTGACAAAGGAAATCTCAGGGGAGAAATGAAAACTCGGATACGAGTATCAGCCGACGACGACGACTGTACGTGGTCATAGTCCCAAGTTATCCGTTTATCACAGGGTATATGTCCACCCCGGTAGCTGAATGCTCAATTAGACGGATTGCCAATCCTTTGTGGCCGGGTTCGATTCCTGTCTGTGTCGGGGAATTTTCTCCGCCCAGTGACCGGGTGTTGTGCTATCGTCATCATCACCCCTTCATCCTCATCGACTGCAGGTTGCCAAAGTGGCGTCAAATTGAAAGACCGGCACCCGGCTAGCAGCCTGCCCGGCGGGGGGCCCTAGCCATAATATTAAATAAATAAACAGGGTATATCATGTAACACTGTTAGTGAACTGTGTAGCCATCCACAATCACAAAAGGTTCCTCAAGTCGCATGTAGAGATTATCATAGAGGTATTTCAAGCCATATTGCGAGACAATATAGATTTTGCCAATAATGTGTATTACACCACACACCATCATTCAAGTCCTAACAACCCAACGCAATTACCAGTATATTAGAATATCTTGGGGAGTGGAAAGATCAACCTAATACTGTTTGAAGACCACATGTCTCAGGCGATATAGAACATGGAGGGGAGGGCGTTGTTATACCTGTACAAACATAGGGGATATGGTAAGACCTCACGCAGCCACTACCCACCTTACGATACTGCAGAGGAGTCCCGTGTGTCATGGTCATAGACAATTGGAAGTTGCAGGTGCACGCTCTTTCATGTCCATGAATGACACACACCAGTATCTTCATGAATCACTTCCCTCAATATAGGGCTGTTCTCACTCCCCACCCCCCATCCCCACACCGAACACCAACAAGAAATGAAAAGAAGTATATTTCATCTTCTTTTACATCACCGAAGGACGGATGCATAGTGCGACAACTGCGAAGAAATTTAGCGAACGGTCTTGTCACTTCACGACCGGTCTCATAGTGCTGCTTCGTTGCTAGTCCGCGTAACTGCTGCCATGCTGTCATCAATGTCTCCATGGCTAATGCGACGCTGTGCTCATTAATCTGCCTGATATCGATGTCCCGAACAAGGATGACATACATGGCCTCCATCCCTGTACCAAACGCGATACCAGAAATAAACCCTTACAGCGAACATCCTATACAACGCACCTAAATGTCCATCAAACACTCGGCAGATTGATAAAATCAGACGATCGATTACATGACCCTACCTATGTGCTCCTACACTCTGTATTACAAAACAGCTAAAACGGTCATCCCGTCCCAGTTGCGGGCTGCTATCTAACGGTTTCCAGAGATAATGGAAAATGATTGCTGACAAAATTTAAAAAAAATAAAGATTTAACATCATACAGGGTGACATTTCTTGTAATGCACTAAATAAAATCACAATAACTTCTGAACGGTTTGCATTAAGAGCTCAAACTGCACGGTTGGCCGCATGGAATGATGGGAATTAGTACGCTCATTATCGTTTGGCTTAACGACGAAGCTTACTTTCATTAGGATGGTTATCGCCAATAAGCAAAATTTCCTCACTTTGGGGACTGAGAAACCGCACTTCACGATCGAGATGTCTCTTCACGCTCAACAGGTGACTCTGGGATTTGCAATATTCAGTCATGGAATAATCGGTGTGATATTCCATGATGGCACGGTGACTACCGAACGGTATGTGAAGGCTCTGGAAGATGATTTCATCCCCACTACCCAAGGTGACACTGATTTCGGCAAGATGTGGTTCATGCAAGATGGGGATCGGCCCCATGGAAGCAGGAGAGCTTTTGATGTCTTGGAGGAGCACTTCGGGGACCGCATTCTGGCTCTGGGGTACCCAGAGGCTACTGGCGTGGGCCTCGATTGGCCGCCATATCCTCCAGATCCGAACACATGTGACTCGTTTTTTGTGAGATTGTATTAAAGAAACGGTATACCGCAATAGCCTCAAAACAACTGCTGAGCTGAAAACAGTCATTCAGGAGGTCATCAACAGCGTCGGTGTTCCGACACTTCAGTGAGTCATGTAGAATTTCGCTATTCGTCCGCGCCACATCATCGCCAATGATAGAAGGCATATCGAACATGTCATAACCTCAATCTTAAAATCTGTAGTGACGTTTACATGTTGAATAAAATGTCTGCTGGACGTAGTTAGTAGCTAATTTAAGCTTATTTCGTGTTGTTCAATAATTGTCACCCTGAAAGTCTAGTATTAAAGTTACAAACTGTGTTTATGACATAAGACAGCGTAACTACCAGCGTCAAATTATTCATCCAATATTTGCGAATAAGAGTACTTATTGACTTCCAACCTACTTTAGCTTGTAACTGCTCAACAAAAGTTTTGAATACATTGGCAATATGTAGTACACGATACCAGACATCTCATTGCCCTCGGCACTTCACGCATTATCCAGTTAGAGCCCATATACTGGGCGGTATTGGCTTTGTGGCCGTTTCCCAGACGTGTAAACATACCGCTGCCGCAGCAGCACACCGCCAGCAGTACAGTATCAACAACAGATTAACTCAGTTTGTGCTCAGCATTACAATTACATGCCACGAGAGTCCGGCTAGTGACTTTACTTGCAGCACGTCATAAACAGCAAGATGTCGCTAATCGGTTACATGTCACACAAAGGTGGGGGGAAACTACGGAGAGACGGAATATGATAACAACTGACATCGCAGTCGTCGTCCTCGTATGACGGCATCACCGCATGATCGTTTCCCCCAACTGCCAGAAATATCGGAAATGACTTCTCAAGGGCAACAGGGGTTCGTAAGTCAGTACGTACAAGATTGCATCAATGTGGCCTTTATTCCAGAAGACCAACGAGAAGTTTTGCACTGAACCAACGGAACTAAGGCAATCGAAGGACCTTCTCATCAACATCGGACCATTTCACAATGGATTAATGTCATGTTTTGCTGACGAGATCAGGACTGCTTTGCGACCGGGCACTAGACGTGTTAGGGTTTGTTGAAGCGCTAGACGACACCAGGAGCGCAGGTCCGTTCAGGAAGTCAGTCCGTCAACAGGGGGAAGAATAATATTCTGCGTCGCAATAATGGTGGGACGCCGGACACCTCTAATTCTTATTTGCGACAGTTGGACTGGCCCCTAATACCTCCAAGAGGTCCCACAAACGGATGTAAGGCTATGCGGACGTGAATTTGGTGACAACTTCGTCCTAGTCTAATACCTCCAAGAGGTCCCACAAACGGATGTAAGGCTATGCGGACGTGAATTTGGTGACAACTTCGTCCTAGTCAATGACAATGCAAGACCGCACCATACTCTAGCATTGTCTCGGTATCTTCTGAGAAGCTACATCAACCAAATACAATGGGCAAACATGAATGCAATTCAGCACGCATGATACCTATTGAGGCTGGCCATTGCACAGCGACCAAATACCCTTGTCACTCTTTGAAATTGTCATTGAGGAGTGGAATCTCATAGTCCAAGATTAACTTTCTGCTTTCATTCAGAGCATGCCCAACTCGTACTTTGATGGGAGGACATACTCAGTACCATAGGCTGATAATCATCAACATGAGATAAATATTTTCACTGTTTTTGCTTTCAAGATTTACGCTTACGAGAGAGCCTGCTTTGTTTTGTAACGATTTTTTGTAACTAATCAAAATCATTCCTGTTTTCAGGAGGAATTATGTGTATTTCGTTAATAAGGTATTGTTCAGATCTCAATTGCTGTACACAACAAGACATTGAAGAAAACTCTATGATTCCATACTTTTATTGAGGAGTGTAGTTCAAAATCTTTCGGGTTTTTTTCCTTACTGAAGCGCTGTACAAAACGAAGAAAGGAAAAGATAGTTTATCAATTACCAAATGTTTGCTCTTCATGCAGTATAACTTAAGCATCAGTCATAACATTTTTATTTATTACTTCTTTACTCCAGAGTCTATTTTTAACTATCACTGTCGACATACACTCCTGGAAATGGAACAAAGAACACATTGACACCGGTGTGTCAGACCCACCATACTTGCTCCGGACACTGCGAGAGGGCTGTACAAGCAATGACGACACGCACGGCACAGCAGACACACCAGGAACCGCGGTGTTGGCCGTCGAATGGCGCTAGCTGCGCAGCATTTGTGCACCGCCGCCGTCAGTGTCAGCCAGTTTGCCGTGGCATACGGAGCTCCATCGCAGTCTTTAACACTGGTAGCATGCCGCGACAGCGTGGACGTGAACCGTATGTGCAGTTGACGGACTTTGAGCGAGGGCGTATAGTGGGCATGCGGGAGGCCGGGTGGACGTACCGCCGAATTGCTCAACACGTGGGGCGTGAGGTCTCCACAGTACATCGATGTTGTCGCCAGTGGTCGGCGGAAGGTGCACGTGCCCGTCGACCTGGGACCGGACCGCAGCGACGCACGGATGCACGCCAAGACCGTAGGATCGTACGCAGTGCCGTAGGGGACCGCACCGGCACTTCCCAGCAAATTAGGGACACTGTTGCTCCTGGGGTATCGGCGAGGACCATTCGCAACCGTCTCCATGAAGCTGGGCTACGGTCCCGCACACCGTTAGGCCGTCTTCCGCTCACGCCCCAACATCGTGCAGCCCGCCTCCAGTGGTGTCGTGACAGGCGTGAATGGAGGGACGAATGGAGACGTGTCGTCTTCAGCGATGAGAGTCGCTACTGCCTTGGTGCCAATGATGGTCGTATGCGTGTTTGGCGCCGTGCAGGTGAGCGCCACAATCAGGACTGCATACAACCGAGGCACACAGGGCCAACACCCGGCATCATGGTGTGGGGAGCGATCTCCTACACTGGCCGTACACCACTGGTGATCGTCGAGGGGACACTGAATAGTGCACGGTACATCCAAACCGTCATCGAACCCATCGTTCTACCATTCCTAGACCGGCAAGGGAACTTGCTGTTCCAACAGGACAATGCACGTCCGCATGTATCCCGTGCCAACAACGTGCTCTAGAAGGTGTAAGTCAACTACCCTGGCCAGCAAGATCTCCGGATCTGTCCCCCATTGAGCATGTTTGGGACTGGATGAAGCGTCGTCTCACGCGGTCTGCACGTCCGCACGAACGCTGGTCCAACTGAGGCGCCAGGTGGAAATGGCATGGCAAGCCGTTCCACAGGACTACATCCAGCATCTCTACGATCGTCTCCATGGGAGAATAGCAGCCTGCATTGCTGCGAAAGGTGGATATACACTGTACTAGTGCCGACATTGTGCAAGCTCTGTTGCCTGTGTCTATGTGCCTGTGGTTCTGTCAGTGTGATCATGTGATGTATCTGACCCCAGGAATGTGTCAATAAAGTTTCCCCTTCCTGGGACAATGAAGTCACGGTGTTCTTATTTCAATTTCCAGGAGTGTATAAAGCAGAAAGGAGTGGCAAAATTACACCATTGTGCAAAACTTTAGGACGAAAGCAGCTTTCGCATAATGAGTCACGGCCAAAAAAACACAACTGTATAAAATTTGGAATACACCTAGAAAGAATAGTGCCGAAAGTAAGTGAAACAAATAGCCAACGAGACGAATGTAAATGACAGTGTTATTGACAAACGATAAGTTCCCTGAAGGCATCGCGATTTATGATGGCATGTGATGACTTCGGGCAACCAATGCAAGCACTGTAACGTGCTGCCATGATAGCCACAGGATCGGTGAGGAGTTCTTGTGTTACACGTTCCATTGCCTGGCTTGCACCGTTGAAAACTGTTGATGGTCCCTGGGGCATGTGGACGTGCTGCAATGAATCACACCAAAGCTTCCCATACGTGGTCGATGAGATTTAAGTCGGGGGAACGTGAAGGCCAATCTATTCGCCAAATATACTGTTCCAAGATCTCCTCCACCAGGACTGTTACATTAAGTCGCGCATTGCCATCAATAAAAATGAAGCCAAGCTCGATTGCATCCCTAAAAAGAGGCCTATGGGGAAGGAGTACAGTGTCACAGTAACACTGTTCATTGGGTATACCTTGTTGAAAGGTTTTGGAATCAGTAGGCTCATGCAGAATTATGATTCCCCGCACGATAACGCCCAGGCCACTAAAACCATTATGTTTTAAAATGTTGGACGTGCCCTCGTATGACGACAGGTGGGAACAGGTAACGCACCCAGGGACGCTGTTGAGAAGGGTGGGCTGTATTTTCTTTCCAAGAGCGCTCTTCCTACCGTAGCGGGTTACGGGCATGGTGGCCAGAGGTTTCCGGGCTGGGGACTGGTCAGCGGCGCCAGATTTATTCTGCCGTAAATTTTTGACAAACGTCAGGACCTTAGTTACGCGTGGCAGAGGACGTTGTGCGTTTCACGGAACGTTGTTCTTGGTTTCACTGCCTGGACCACGAAGTAGGTATACAGCCCTATAAAAAACCTCAACTTGAAGGTGTGCTATTTGCTGATAACGTGAATGGTTGTTCTGATAAAACTGTCTTTAGTTGGCAGTCTCTGGGGCACACGCCATCCTCAAATTGTTTAACGCTCGTAGGACTCTGTCTACATCGACACATTCTTCCTTAGCGGCTAGTTCGATCACCGTAACCTCAAATTTACTCCCGACGGTACGTGCGTATCATTAGGCAGTACCTGCACCCACCCAACAAAGAGAGTTCAGATGGCCAGTCCGCACGAGAAGGAGCCTTAAATTACAGTAACATGGCACAAAAAGCGTGTTAATCAATGGGGCACAGGGAGCGTTAGAAAGGATTTTCCCTTTGTTTATTCACAAGGGTTGGAGGGTATGTTGGGTCCTGACAGTAATGCTTCCTAATGAGACATGTGTAGTTTATGCACATATCAAAATAAAGTATCACCCCAATTCCCAGAACTCCTGTAGACAGACGTTGACTGTAGATATTGTATCACAGACACAGTCCCTTTGGTTGTTCAGAGATGTTACTAAACCCGACCAAAGATGTAAACAACCATACATGAGCAGCGCCTATTAGACGGAGGGGCTCGACAGCCGATCAGTTCCAGTCATTCAACAAGGAAGGAGGTACACAGCTCGTGTTGTCTCTAGGTCACACATACCTACATGGTGAATACCGCGGTTAGAACGTGTCCGCATTGTTACTTTGTGCCAGGGAGGGCTCTCAAAAAGTGAAATGTCCAGGCGTCTGAATGAACCAAAGCGATGTTCATATGTTAACTCAGGTTTTTTTATTACAGAAAGGAGCTAACCCTCTGACCGAACGCGCTGACCTACCGTACCGCCACCACTGAGCTACCGAAGCACGATTCAAGACCCATTCTCAAAGCTTGAATTCTGCCAATACCTCGTCTTCTACGATCCAAACTTCAGAGAAGCTCTCCTGCGAACCATTCAGATTTAATAATATCTGTACATTATGTGAAGCTTACGTACAACGGCTGTTGTTGTCCTCATACGTATGCTTCAGTCTTAGAAGTGGAGGGCAGTTGTACTAAGGATTCGGGATGGATTTGCTCTTCAAAATGCCATGCAGTCACCACAAATTTTCTTATCTTTTGAAATAAACTATTCTATCCCTGTGATCATACGTTCAGAGTGATGTCACAATATTTTCATACAGTACTGCTTCATCACCCCAGCATTTCACATTGTGGTACCCAATCAGTCATGCAGTGGTTCAACTAGTCTTACCATAGTAGACCGTGCTAACAGGTTTGGGCAAAGCGACGATTGTTTAATATCTCGTTAATACTTATCCATCTTTGGCAAGTGCATTGAATGCAACAGTCTTAAATAAAAATTTTCCGCACACATTATAATGCCCCTTTCTATCCAGAACGGTATTTTCACTACGAGACATCACCTTAAAATACATGGCATTTGGTGCGATACCACTCCTTCATACTTGACATTGTACAATTCCTGTGAGATGTGAATGATCTACCAGATGAGCATGTAGCAATAACACAAATTCTGCTATGTCGGCAGGGAAGTTTTGTGATGATCCAAATTCAGTACGTATGGCTACAGTTTCAGTTTTCATTACCTTGTTTTGCTGTGAAAAATTTGTCACACTATATGTGCTAATTCCTTAAACTTCTTAGGACTGAGCATGCATTCAAATTCATCACCGTCCTTGTAAGACGAGGGAGATTCTGCGTGCATATGATACAGCTGGCCGACACTGTTATTGTATCAGTCAAGTAGTAAATTAACATATGGAAATACTTGAAAGTTTAGTACACTCTAGCATTGCTTGCCTTACAGTTGTCAGTAGGCTTGAATCCTTTTTCAGGTTCCCCTTCCTGACACTCTGCGACACCAGAATGATAAATTGAAGTGTTTCTAGTTGAACAGACATCATAATCCACAATGTTTATTTGGCTTTCTCTAGAAGACTGGGACACTCGTATAGTTCTCATGATCACAAGGTTAATAGTGTCTGAGCAACTGCATACAACACATGCTAAGGTATCAGATGCTCTTTGCAGGTATATTTGGCATTTCCTTTACCAATTTAGACAACACAATTTTATTCTCTTCTGCTCTTCTATGGATGTATGGAATATTATCTGTGGCACTTCAAACTAGAATAAGTTTTTGTTTGGTGTTCATAATGCTGCATTTATTAGCCTTGGGGAAGCCTGTTAATATTCTGTGCAGGAAACAGGCACTAAAGTGACTATCAATCGGTCCATTTATGAACCACTCAGGATTTTATGACTCACTGAGGTCTGATGTTGATGATGAGGTGTGTTTCGACGGTCGATGTGATTGCAGCTTTCTTGTACAGTGGGGATTGATACCACGAAGTTCGGATCTTATTTCTCGAAACAGAAAGTCGAATTCAATATGTGTAAGTTGCAATGTCGTTGTCACTATAGTGCTTCCATCCTTCTTCTTGGTCACAAATCCTCCTTCCAAACATAGGAAACTGTTGCTTAGAAGTGTTAGCTCATTGTGACGTTGAAGGTGGCTTCTTATACCATCATTATTATTAAATGTAGTCGAAGCAAAAGGCTTGTGTGAGAATTATTCCTAATTAACGACCATAATTTAATGAAGATGGAGTTGTTATATCGAGTGACTTCGTAGTGAGATTTCTATCCTGGTGATTTAGGAATGCCATAAATCTCATATGTTATCATATCCTGTTTCCGCTGTGGTTTCTTTTCCTGATGGATGTGAGTATTGTTTATGTTCTTTGTAACCATGCTGATATTTCAGGTGAGGATATACTAAGATTTTCATACCACAGCAACCGACTCGATCATCATTTTCAATTCTGGTATTCCAGTCGAGATTTGATGATGACCGGACGGTCGGTAGAATGTGTATTGGATCATTAGGATCCTCAGAAATTTTGTGATCTGTACCTACTGTAGGAAAGAATCCGTGGATTGTATAAATTTATCTCCCGTCATGGTACGAAATCCTTGCGATATTACACTTGACATGGACAGTCAAACACATGGAATATCTACTTGTTGATTTGCCTTGTAAATATAATCAGTATTATTCCCCAATACATGGCCCCAATAGAAACCTAATAGCGATCATGTTGTACCTTCATGGCTACAGTCTATTCTTTTCTTCTTGGTTTTTATGCCTGTTTTAAAAGTATTAACATTTGCACATAACTCAAAGCTTCATAAAAATCGTTTTACACACATTCAGTTCGTCAGTCACTTCCTAAGTGTTGTTTATTGTTCATCTCTGTGAAATTACGTATGCTACAGTATGTTCCCTGACCGATCAAAGCAACACTTCACTCCCACTTTGTTAAAACTACTGGGGGAAAGTACCTCACTCTTAAAATTGATGCACGTTCATATTTTTCTGCAATACCTAAAGTAATAACGCCACATTCTTTGGATTTCCACATCGTCTTTGGCAATGTATTCTGCATAAGCACTCCATGAGATCTTTGGATTATGAGTTTCCTGACGAATTTGTATTTTTAGCGGTCTGTCCTACAGTATCACTGTGAGGTTTTTTTAATGAACATCCCAAGTGCCTTTCCGTGCGATTTTAAATGTAGGCCTTTACTGACACCGATGACTTCCATTATCCTATTATTCTTTTGACTTCCTGTAGTTTCAGACTGCATTTTGTGCTTGCTTCACTGTTAGAGCTATGGCAACTGCTCCTCCAGCCAAAGAACCAAAGGCTGTTAGACCTCTGAGCGCTGGATTTAGAAATAGTATCATTCTTTCAGATGTCTTAGATATTGGCAGAACCTGCTGTGTTTAGAAATGGGATGATTCTGCCAGATATCTTCGGTTTTGGCAGAACCCTAGTCTGCCAAAGTCCTTTTAGCCTCAGTCACTGCTGAGTGGATGTAATTTTTTAAACGTCATATGGTATTTTTTTCTGCTTCTGTAGTGCACGCTGAGCTGCATTCATAATTTATTAGAATGTTATACTGAACCCAACTTAAATTTTGCACACATAGCTTTATCAGGTGTAATGCAGCAATACTTTGCCCTATGCCTATGACCTTTATTTCGCGTATTTGCTTGGCTTTATCCAATAAAATTCGGTCTGCATAGAAATATTCTGCCAAACCGTGGTTTTTGGTGTATGTTAAACCGTGCTCCTCGTGGGCTTCATCTAGTACATTTAGTCCATTATCGCCATGAGCCAGGTCCTTTTCCAGCTTCATTCCATGTCCACAGAACATGCCTCCAGGGATAGGTAATTCAATTGGAAGAATACTGCTGATATTACCACCATTTTTGCTGATGTGGTTCCAAATACTCATGTCACGCTACTGTGTGGTTTGAGGTTCTTTTGTCCAGTTTATACAGCAAATGTGAATGTTCACACAACTGTAGAGCTTTGATCGGAAGCTGAATCCTCAACTAAACGTTTATTCCCTCAATGTCCCATGACACACTTTATGAGGAACGTATCTGCTTCAGAGCCGCTAGCCGCTGTGGCCGAGCGGTTCTAGGCACTTCAGTCTGGAACCGTGCGACCACCACGGTCGCTGGTTCAAATGGTTCAAATGGCTCTGAGCACTATGGGACTTAACTTCTGAGGTCATCAGTCTCCTAGAACTTAGAACTAATTGAACCTAACTAACCTAAGAACATTACACACATCCATGCCCGAGGCAGGATTCGAACCTGCGACCGTAGCGGTCACACGGTTCCAGACTGTAGCGCCTAGAACCGCACGGACACCCCGGCAGGCATGCGCTGGTTCAAATCCTGCCTCGAGCATGGATGTGTGTGATGTCCTTAGGTTAGTTAGGTTTAAGTAGTTTTAAGTTCTAGGGGACTGATGACCTCAGATGTTAAGTTCCATAGTGCTCAGAGCTATTTAATTTTTTGGTTCAGAGCTTTTCTTTAATTCCTCTGTGTAAAAACTTCTGGCAATTCCTTCACCATCGCTGTCCCTCACCTTCTAGAGAATGTGTACTGCACATCAGAAGCTGAAAATAATTCCGCTGACGAGTTCGGCGGTAACACTCCTCAGGCAGTTTTGTGTTTCTAAATATGAACCAAGAAATCACCTACTTTCTATTTATGGTTGCATGGTTGCAGCATTTCAATACAACTGCATACTGCAACGAGAAGTTAGTTACCATATTTTTGTTCTGCTGTTTACAATCTGGATATAACGATTAGTTTTATGTGAGAGAATGTTTAGCCATTTTTACTAGCCTGGAATATTAAATCTCATTACATACAGATTTTTGTCATGCAGTTAAAATGTTGAATGTGGAGAATGTCGAGTAGCAATTTATTCCCTTTTATTGCATTACCGACATGAAATCTCTATTGTAAAATTCTCTATTATGAATGGTTTGAAGATTCTCAGAACACTGTTTCATCCCCATCTCCAGTAACTGTTCAAACAACTGTGCCACTTCATTTTATATCTTTGCCTTCTTTTGCACGGCCCAAGCGAATTTGGAATGTGTATCTATCACCCATGATCTAGAAGAGGTACTAACTTTGATTAGTAATCAAAATGTCAAAGGTCCTGGTCTTGAACATTGTCAGTGCTTAAAATTTGAATAATATGCAGCAAGAGTGGCAGCTAAAGACTTCTTGTGTAAGAAGGTACTCTTGTTCTGCCAATGGCGTTCTCAAACAGGATGGAGGTTTGGACAAAGTTTCAGAGCACACTCATTCCATTGGGGCGGGAAACTGCCAACATTCAGTCAGACGAGTAATGAACAGCGTAAGGATACACATAACACTGGATACCATTGCATTATATACATGTACTGTGTAACCACACGACATGTGGACAGTGATTTAAAAAGTGTCAAATGACGATCTCTCAATTGTTAAAAGATTCTATATTAGTCCCTCACTGAGCTATCTGGGAAGGAATGCCCAGGGGGAAGCGACAATGACTAAAGGTTGGAATAACTAATGAAGAAATAATATCCTACAGGTCAGAGCATAGGGTGTCAGGAGTTAGTAGAGAAGGCTAGATAATCTGAAAAGGGCAATGCAAAGTCCCAGTCTACACATTGCGGGGGGCATTAGCGTAAGATGCAAAGAATATAATGAACTTTGGACAGATGAATATGCGATAATACCAAAAGCAGCATAATATGGTTTAAAGGGAGTAGGATTCATCATGAATAGTTAATTCAGGCAGAGAGTGAGCGATTGTGAACAGTTTGGAGGTAAGGTTATTCTCATTGTGTTCAACACTAAACCAGTGCCAACAGTAACAGCTCAGGTATACATGCTAATGTCAGAAGCAGGAGGTGAAGAGCTAGTAAAAGTATATGAGGGCATTGAATGAGGAATTCAATATTAAAAGGGAATGATAACGTAATGGTTACTGGGGGCTGGAGTGCCGTTGTAGGGGAAGAAATAGAAGACTGGATTATGATAAAATATTGGCTAATCAGTACGAATGATAGACAAGAAAGGCCATTATGATCCACAACCAATTTCAGATAATATTAGTAATACTCTTTTCAAGTCACTTGAGAAGGAGGTACACTTGGAAAAGACCCATAGGTATGAGAAGATTACAGTTGGACAACATCATGGTAAGACAGAGCCTCCAAAACCTGGTACTGAATTTGAAGGTGCACTTAGGCGCAGATACAGACTAACATAACAATTTCATAACGAAAAATGAGTAGAATTAAGTTTAAGAATATTCTCCAAAAGTGATACTGTGGGAGGAAGTGGGATGCTCAAATACTGAAAAATGATGAGACACATTCGAAGTTCGTTAAGGTTATGGATACGGAAATAAAGAAAACCACTGTAGCAGCTCAGTTGAATAGGAATTGACTAAAAACACCGTAGATGGTGGGATGACATAGATAGGTACAAGGAAGGTAACACCAAAGAAACTTTGAATATCAGAAGAAACACCACAGTTTATCATTCATAGGATAAAGTACAACACTGTCTAGGAAAATAGAGGAACACAGCAATAGGAATGAAATAAAAGGGAAGTGATGGTGAAATTGTTGCAGAAAAAATGTGAAGGAATCGAAAAAGAAATTATCATTGGAAAGACTTGGTCAGCACATACAAAATTCAAAACAACCTTCGGTGATATTAAAAGCAAGTTACGTAGCATGAAGTGTCCAATGGGAACTCCAATGTTAAATGCAGCGGAAATAGCGGATAGGATAACATCATACTCTGAGGGTCCCTTTGAAAGGGATGACTTTCCTGATGACTCTATAAAAGGAGAAAGTGGATCGATTATTGAAGTCGAAATTCGGAAGTGCACTGGAAGACTTGAGATAATGCAAAAGGAATAAATTATATTCCATCGGAATTTACAAAATCATTAAGGAAAATAGCCCCCATTTGACTATTGAAGTTGTTGTGTAGAAAATATAAGACTAGCGACATACGGTTAGGCTTTCGGAAATTATCATATACCCTAGATAGCTAGAGTTCACAGGAGCGAAAAGAATCAGAGTAGAATGCACCCAAGCTGCTGATGAGAATTATATACAGAAGAATGGAAGAGAAAACTGATGATCTGTTAGATGACGATCAGTTTGGCTTCAGGAAAGGTAAAGGCGTCAGAGAGGCAGTACTGATATCGCTCTTGATAACGGAAACAAGGCAGATGACAAAGATACGTTCATAGGATATGTATGTCTATAAAAAGAGTTCAACATTGTAAAATGGGGCAAGATGTTCGAAATTTTGAGAAAATACGTATAAGCTATAGAAAAAACGTGTTATATACTACACAGGGTGTTTGCGTAAGAGAGTGCAAAAATGTAACACGACATAGAGGATGCTCCAGTGAACAATTTGAGGTAGGTAAACCTGGGCTCGGCGAAGCCCACTCAAAGAGATAATATTATGTGCACGTACTCCTCATGTTGTCCGGGTCCTCATTTTTCTTTCCAATGAACTAGTCTCCCATATTCGTCGATCGAGAAAAATCAACTCTTATCGTGACGGAAGATGCTTCTTAGGAAATAGTTCTCTTTACAGCCTTTTAGCAAACGCATTGCAACTTACTTCCCCATTCACAAGGTGCATGGTAGTGAGATCTGCGAAGCTGTATCGCTACTGCTCCATCGTGCTGTACTGTATGTCTGTGAATGACACTGAATAATGAATGGGTCTGTCGTTCATTCATAGCGAGTTCTAAGACACAACAGAGCAACCTTCTGGACAACTAAAGTAAACAAAACATCCTAGCAGTCAGCCTCGTCCTCCTTGTTTCCTTGCACAAAATAAAGAATGTACATGTAAGTAATCATCACAGCGCGTGTAAACTAGCATGCGTGTTAGTTTTAAATAAGCAGGAAGATAGTACTGCTAGACAAAGTGGTAGACAAGTTTACTTTCATATCTCTTTATGTTGGCGTCTCCAATCCCAGGTTCCTTACCTCAAACTGTTCTGTGAAGCATTCTCCAGCCCTGTTACATTTCTGCATGCTCTTACAGAATCACCTTACGTGTGCAAGACCCAAGAGGAAAGAATAGGACTGGAGCAGAATTAAGTGTTTGGATTAAAAAATGTATAAAACAGGAATGCAGCCTTTCGCCTCTATCGTTCAGATCATACATCGATAGAGCAATGACGAAAATAAAACAAAGTTTCAGGAGTGGAGTTAAAATTCAGAGTGAAAGGATACTAGTGACTAGGTTCCTCTACTACATTTTTATCCTCAATAAAAGTGAAGAAGAATTACAGGTTATTTTGAGTGAAATGAACGGTCTAATGAGTAAAGAACAGGGCATGAGGATAAACAAGAAAAGACAAATGAAATGAGAAGTACCAGAAATGAGAGTACCGAAGAGCTTAATATTTAAATTGGTGGTGACAAAGTAGAAGAAGCTAAGGAATTTTGCTGCCCTGGCAGCAAAACAGCTCATGATAGACGAAGCTAGGAAGCGGACAAAAAACACTCTACCAAATGCAAACTGCACGTTCCTGACCAGGAGTAGTCTACTGGTTTCCCACAAGGCTTTAGTATGAGGAAGAAATTTCTGAGTATGTACCTGTGGCCACTTCACTGTATGATAATGAATCATGAACACAGGAAACACCGGCACAGAAGACAGTGGAAGCGTTTGAGATGTGGTCTGATAAGATGATGAATGAAGAGATTTTGCTTAAAATCAACGAAGGAAGGAACATACGGAGATCACTGACAAGAAAGTGGGACAAAGTGGTAGGACGTGCGTTAAGACCAAGTATCGTGGTAGGTGGAACAGTAGAGGGCAAAATCAGTAGATGGAGCCTGACGTGGCACACACACAGCATATAATTGAGGGTGCATGGTGCAACTGCTAAACTGAGATGAAATGGTTGTACAGGAGAGGAATTCGTGGCAGGTACATTAAGCAGTCAGAAGAATGATTACCCAAAGAAGTATATGGACATTAAAACATATTTGAAACTTTTATTCAGTCATGAAGCAGTGTTATGTGTACAGAGTTATGGAGCTCATAATAACCTCCGTCAATAACTGCTCTATGAATAGTATTTCTCGAATCTTTGAATCGATCGATAAGATTTCATTTGAGAGTTCTGTATTCCTTTGGCAACTGATTGTGAATAGAGTCATAGTCATTCTATGATTTCATTTGGGTCATCGTAGTACATATACTCCAGAGCTAGAGATGCTGTCTTTCATGTTGAATGTTACTGCCGTGTCCGTATCGTTTTAACTGGCTAAAGAAGGTCGAATAATTTTCCTCGGCCATTTGGGGTGTAGTTTCGCCTATGTGCGTTAGTCATACATAATTTTTCGAATACGGTTGTATCTCTTTCTGTGAATACTTGCTCGTTTCGAAGTCAGTAAGAATGTTACACTAAATAAAGCAGGCGTTCTTTCAAATTCTTTATTTCCAACCTGTGGTGTACGATCGCTTAAACGAACAGGGTGTTTACCCAGCCTGTACGGTTTATCGTTGCTGACCCCACGTGTTCTGTTTGACTCAGTATTATATGACAGTTAATGAAACTGGTTATGGTGTATCCTTGTACTTTATATTTATCCTCTTCTCCTTTTGCTCTTCTGCCTTCATCCATTGTGCGTGGGAGCCTTCTCAGACTTTCATTTACAGTTTTAAGAGTTTCTGAGAGAGATCTCGTTGCAGCTGTCCTATTTTTAACAGCGGTAATATCTGCCACATAGCCGTCGTCACGTCGTTAACTTTTGTTATGCCGACATTCTGCCGTATACTAAACCGGAGTTTTAGACAGTGTACAAGTTATATATACACTGAGGTTATTGTAACGTGCCTTGCATATGCATTGCCTGATTAAAGCTGTGCATATCCGTTAGATTTGCATTGATTTCACCAGTTTTCCCATTGCCTTACAGCTGATTTTGTGTTTCAACGTTTCACCTTTGCTAGTTACTGCCTCGATATGCCTTCCTAGTCCCGATATTTCTGTGTTGATTGTCACTTTCTTTCTATCAGCGTAAAGACATATGTTTGGTCCATGCTCGCACCTCTGGAATGAGTATATGACAAGCGTTCGAATTTTTCCACGGTCGTTGCGTATTGGTACACTAATTCTTAAGTAGAAATTCATACACGTTTTGTATATAACAACGATAATTAAATTTCCTCGTTTTATCAGTAACCACAAAGCCACAGTGAGTGTGATTCCAGCAATACTCCAATGTGCAAGTAAATTCATTGAATGTTGTGCCAATACCTACATGCGTTTGGTAAATATGTTGATACATTAACTTGTTGGATGGGACAATAGGGTTTGCATTATTGCTTACCAAGTGCTTTAGAATACTGGAATACGTCTGACTTACATAGAAGACATTGGGTTTCACGAGGCACCCAAGACAATATCATTTGCTTAAGTGATCCTGTTTGCCACTACGATGTCATCACGTAAGAAGACACTGTTTGGCTTTACTTTCCAACATTTCGATAAATGTCTGATAGGCTTCACTGTTAATGCACGCAAAAATCTAATTTTATAGCTAGTATTTGGGCTCGAATAGTGTATTTGGATATAGATATGTATAAGGTAAAAAAAAAAATTTCACCGAACACATTGCGGAAATGGGAGTGCTATTCATTTATCGTTTTCACAGACTGGTTCGGTAGTCAACGACTCGTATTATTAGCCAATAAACAGATTACAGCAATACTTAAATTGAGTATTTTTTGTGCAAACGTACACCTTTTTTAAATGAAACAACGCCTATTGACATTAAAAAACTAATAGTAGGATAAATTAGGGTGTGAATGCTGTTTCTTGCAGGATTCTAGTGCGAGTCATATACGAGATACCATATTTCGAACAGTTTCCACACCGCCCCTTTTTTGTGCCATTCAACCTGCGTAGTTGCTAAGTGTGATGTTGTTACGTTTGCTTACAGTGTGCTTGTGTGTTTCTTCAGTCCACTGCGACGTGCTAGTCAGTTAGTGTGTGACAGTCCATGCAGTAGGTTGTGAGTGGACGATGGGATCTACCAATGCAGAAGACGCCGACATGCTCGTAGAGTTATGGAGAGTGTAAGAAGAATGCAGTTCGTACTTATACGGTGTGTGAGGCATGATATCCCAACAGACGTCAACGATTTCGGCAATTATTGGTCGTCCTCTTCAACCAGTTACGTGAAAGTGATAGTAAAACACCTAGAAAACATAACAGAAAGAAACGAGTGAGAAGAGTGGGAAATTAAACAGCTATTGCAGTGGATCCGCACGTTGGTTCCTGTGCAATCGCATGAGAGAGTGATATGAGGTCAGGCAAGTGTCCTACCCAATGTCTATTGACGTAGGTTCCATCTACATAACTTCCCTCTCCATCAAGACCTTCATGGAAACGATTACGAGAATCGTGTTAACTTCTGTACATGGGCGTTGAGGTAGGATCCTTCAGACGTGCCACGTATCGTGTTTAGTGATGAGGCCACATTTACCAGTCTTGATCACGTAAACCATCAAAACATGCTTATTGGTCTGTTAACAATCCCCGTTGTCTTCGTCAGGTATAACGTCAGCGTCCATGGTGTGTAAGCGTATGGAGTGGGATAGTGAACCGTTTGCTCATAGGCCCGCTTTTCTTAGACAGAATACAGAATGCACAAAAGTATCATAGCCTCCTAACAAACCATCTCCCACGGATGGTAGAAGAAGTTCCTCTGCAGGCTAGGAGGAATCTGTGGTACCAACATAATGGCTTTCCAGCCCA
This sequence comes from Schistocerca cancellata, assembly GCF_023864275.1. Taxonomy (NCBI): domain Eukaryota; kingdom Metazoa; phylum Arthropoda; class Insecta; order Orthoptera; family Acrididae; genus Schistocerca; species Schistocerca cancellata. Next base: position 728,140,126 of record NC_064628.1, on the reverse strand, counting down.
TAGTGGACGAACAACTAAAGCATGTCTTCATGAATTTTTTCCAAGTGGTTGGATTGGACGCAGTGGACCTGAACCTGGGAAGGCTCATTCCATAGGTTTGACGCCTCTAGACATTTTTTTGTGGATAAAATGAAAGACGCTGGCTGGAAAGACATGACACCGAATGATATACAACGACGTATTACTGCAGCCTGCTCGGACGTCTCCGCTGAAATGCTAGCACGTGTGTTGCAGTCGCTTCATACCAGAATAGAATCGTGTATTGCCGATTTTACTGTTTTGCCTTTATTTTCTCTGAGAAGTACTGAACTGTATATAGTATGTATTGCCAAAATTCATTCATTATCCATATGCCTTGTACCATCTCTGGATGATTCATTGGCGACGTTTCGCTAAGAGGCCGGTAAAATTGTTGTTATGTATTTCCATCATGTGTGAAAAGCAGAAATTTGTAACGTCTGATATTGAAATGGAAGATCATTTGTCCATATGAGAAACAACATCTAATGCTATTTCACTATTAACACCACATTCCAAAAACCATTCTATTTTAATGTGATCCGATAATAACCAAATTTGCCGGCCGAGGTGGCCGAGCGGTTCTCATAGATGTGTGTGATATCCTTAGGTTAGTTAGGTTTAAGTAGTTCTAAGTTCTAGGGGACTGATGACCTAAGAAGTTAAGGCGCATAGTGCTCATAGCCATTAATAACCCACTTTTCACTCCATAAATAAATCTTCAGGAATTAAATTTCTGTTCATTGTCAACACCATTACCAAATGTAAAGCTTAGGAACCAGTCTAGAGTTCACTCTGAATGCTGCTGGAGTATAATTAATGGTATAGAGAAGCATATTAAAGACGATACGAGTAGATGTCTAGCATAGTGGAGATAATAAATGGTCCAAATTAAGTAGCGTGTGAGTTACGATGTTACGAACAATGCACACTAAACTCGCATTGTACTTAGCATTCTCTTTCACTTTTGAAGGGTACCATTGTACGGCTTTTTGGTAAACACCAGAGTCATTTTTCATATAATCATAATTTAAATGACTGACGTATTGTGTGAACAATATAGAATTTACGGAGCACGCGAGATCAGGAAGCGGCAGGAATACCGAGCGAAAGGAAACACGGAAACGAAGCGGAGGAGTAGCTGTCTCAGGTGGTTTTATTCTCTCGGTCTGCAGTAGACTTGACCGGCTGTACGCCTCTCGACGCCACAAAAGAAACTTCGTGGAAAAGCTGCTGCTGAAAGCGCAGCGTGTCAACGGCCCGCGTGTGGGTGAAGCCTTTTGCGCGGCGCGCCGTGGCTGAAAGCAGACACCACCACAATGCCCGCGGAAGCCTTTCAGGTCCGGCGGGTTCTCCACGCGCCGAATTCGTACGAAGGCCGCTACAATTTTCCATCTGGATGTTTTCCCCCACCTTCATACTGTCTCCTGTCGCGAGTTTCTTGCCATCTGTCGCAACCAGCTCTATTTCTATCGGAAACTTCCGAATGCTGTGCTGCCACGTGGGAAGAACACTGCAATGGTGAGCTCCGACTGCCCAGCATCGCACTTCCCTTGGTCAAATATTTGCCCGTAGCGAAAATAAGACTCCCCATTATATACCTAATGATTTATGTCCTAATTTTCGTATCCAAATTGAGAGTGGGAAACACAAAAATTTATCTGTTGAAATGAAAGTTATTAACAAACTACTGGTGATTTGATAGAAAATTAGACAATGGATTGCAGTCAGAGCCTCCATAGCCAAACGAAGATTGGGAAATGGGCGAATGTGGCATCAAATTGTCCAGTGTGAGGCTTACTTCTGGAAAAAGAAGCATGAAAGTAGTCGTGGTAATTACGAAAGAATAAATTTATTAGTGGCTTGAGGAAAATTTAAACTATGTAACCTAAATGAAGTGGAAAAAATGTCGAAGCACGACACAAATTGAAACTTCTCTGCTGTCTCCTGATCTATATACTCTTAATAACAAAAGCATATCGATCGATATTTAAACATATTTAATACTTTATGAAACACAATAGGAAATGAGAAAGTGGAGTAACAAAGGATGTTACATGTTCCATGAAATGCTTTGTCTGAAAGTAGGATATAAAACAGGTTACAGAAACATTTGACGCGCTCTTGTAAGGTGCATAAATTATTTACAGGAAATGAAGTGCTGACTGAGATTGTGAAGCTTAATGTTTACTTCAGAAATTTGAAGTATCTGTAGCACTAGTGGATATTTAGCTATCGACGTTTCACAACAGTGAACTGCGTACGTCACTAACGTGTGAGCATTTCAGCTACTGAAGATGATTTCCAATGTTATTCCAAGGCGCTTCAAACGTTTCTTTAGCTGTCTTACTTTTATCGAAATCCTTACAGAAAACATTTAACATTTTTATTTTATTTTTTTTATTTCCTCCGCAGTGATAATATACTGCCATCAGTGTGTAAAAGGAGTGAATTTGAATTATGTAACGTATTACGCGTAAATAGGCAGAAAGATACACCTCCCTGTTGGCGAAAAATTGCTGGAAACAACATCTACCGCAAAATATGCTGAAATAACCATAAATTTAGACTTGAATTGGAATAATCACAAGAAACAAACAGTGGGAATGGTGAATGGCAGGCTGAAATGCACTAGTGGAAACTTAAGGAAATGTAGTTCCTCCATACTTCTAAAATACTTTCCCACCCGATCCTTGAGTACTGCCCATGAGTTGTGAGATTCGATTAGTCGTATAAATGACAGACGTTTAAGGAAGAGCGGTGCACTTCCTTACGATGCCTTTTAACTGGCGAAACTGTGTTACAGAAATGCTCTATAATCTTCAGTGGCTGTTTGTGAGGAATTGCTAGTCACGAAGAGATTAGTGTTGAAATTTCTAGAGCAAACGTTGTAAGAAGAGTCGGGTAACTACAAACACATAGTTACGTTAATTTTAATCATTAGCGAAAACCGGAGATAATGATCAGAAGCATTCTGGCGACCGTCTGGAGGACATATGATGACGAGACACTGCATGCTGCGTACGCTAGTCTGCCCAGACACAGCTTCTACACTCCGCTTGTGGTCAATTCAGCTTCGATGCTAACACGATCATTCCTCATGTTTCTCATTTATGAGTCGTGAAATGCTCATGTTGAAGTAATCAGTGAAACTAGAACTCATAAGAATGTTTGTCGACACGCGTTATTCCTACGTGCCTTTAGTGAACAGGGCATTGAGAGAGAGATTGCTAGAGATAGTGGTATCTGAAGTACTATCTTCTACAGGAAGCAATGGTTCCATTACTTTTCTTTTTTTTCTTATTTTACATAAAAAGTATGTATCATATACGTAGTATTACATCTATGACGTTCACATTTGATCTGTCACTTTCAGTATAGATGCAGTTTTTGTTCGTTGCTTCAGCAGCCACTGATGCACAGAATTTTGAAGCGTGTCTGCATGTTCGGATGCCGCATTCCAACACCATCCCCTCTAATGACACGAGTGTATGTTCTATGGCTGTGTGTCGTGTTCAAAACGGATGGGTCATAACAAAAGAGTGGATTCAATAACTTTGCTATTGACAACATGCAACTGTAGTAAGGTGTTAGGTTAATGCCCCATTTTGTGACTATATTCCATTCCAACTTGATCAGAACCAGTACTTGGAGTCTAGCCTAGGAATAGTAGAGCAACTAGGTACTGATAATACGCTTATTATAAGAACAGTTCTCAAAATCCGTATGCAAAATGAACGAGTGTAGACACACATTAACTTCTGCTCATTAATCGAAATTTGGGAAAACGGCTATGACGTGACTCGTAGTCGCTCCACGGTTTATGCGATGGAAACACTAACTGGCTGATACTGATTAGCATCGACGTTAAGAGAGCCTCCTCCCTGATTGTCACTGAGAGTAAAGGGCTCTGCGATCAAGCTAACGGAACACAGTACATTTACAGTCGAACATTACCTACCTGGCGAACCGTGGCACGTATACCACCGAATTCAGTGCTCAAAAGAGCAGTTCTGCCGGCATTCGTGCAGACGAAGTGCGTTGAGTAAGTGAAAATTCTAGCTACACAGAGGACGTGAAACAGCGTCCGCAAACTCCTAGGATTGAAGCTATGTCCGTACAATGCCAGCACTGAATCAAGAATTCCGCTTGCTCGTAAGCCAGGGGCAGGGATTTAACTCAAGTGTTTGGTCAAATATCTCTTCGTGATGCCTCGATCTCCACAAAGAAGCTCAGGTTCGTTTCTCTGCTCACAAACAAATGGTGCCCGTTCCTAGTGGCGAAATCAACACTTTCGAATCGAATGGTGAGACTGTTCACTTACCTCTTCTCAGCAATGCCTCAAAACGCTATGCAGTGAAGTGTGACCTACACCTGAATGTTCCCAAAGTCGCTGTCTAGCGAAGTATGTCGTACCGACACCCGCCAAGTGCCTCTCGCCTGGAAGATCTCAGTTTACAGCAAGCCTCGCCTCGTTATTGCGAACTCTACTTGCAGCCAATCACCACTTCCATTATTAAGGGAATACCTTCCAATTTACGCGTCTTGAAACGTGAGCCAACTGCCTTCAGCTATTATTCAGTTCTGAAGAAACTTCTAGAACAAATTGTGATCCCTCCTTCGTCCATAATTCAGCAAATTAGATAGTTTGCTGTCTCTTGTTGCAGGAATGCGCCTTTTACAAAAGGAATGTAACATCAAAGCAGTATACACGAAGTAAACACAACGAAAAAAGTTACACAAACTCTATATGAAGAGGACACATTATACTGTAAATTGTCATGGACGGCTGGCCACGACACGAAATAAAAAAAGAGAGAGCTCGGAGCCAGATACCTAGTAGCGTTTCACTACCTCCAAACCACCTCTTTTCGAGTTCAGTGGTGTTAAGTGAGAAAACCTGTCTTTGTTTTAGACACACTGGACCTACAGCTAGAGTTGTGGTGCAGGTTGCGATCTCGAATGACAGCAGGAGCACTCTTGTGGTTATATCACTGACCCTGTCTGCAAATTTGTACGTGAAACTGGTGATTCGACCTGATGTGCTGGTATTCCTGAACAGAATTCCAGGGGATGTTTTCCTGCAGGGTAACACTCGCCTACATACCGCTGTTGTAACACAACATTCTCTACCGAGAGAGTGTCGACATGTTGCAATGTCGTGCTCTATCTCTAATTGAGCACATATTGGTCATCAACGGACGTCAACTCCAACGTCATCCATAACCAGCATTAAACGTCCCTGTATTGACCGATCAAGTGCAACAGCCATTGAATTCCATTCCACGAACTGACATCCGGCACCTGTGCAACATAATGCAAGCACTATATAAATTCGTCCAATCCATCTGCGGCATGAATCAGCAAACAAGTAGTAACAGTTGAAAAAAGTCTTGGCTGAAATTTTAGTTTTTTTATTGATCAACTACGCGTTTCACCTTACTCAGGCATCTTCATGCTGATCTTAATTTGGTATTTCATAGGGCGATCCTTTAGACAGCGTAGCTAAACGGCATCGTCCAGTACATAAGGCCAACATCGCCTTCTTTAACCTCAGTAAATACTTGTAGATGGCTGTGAGTGAATGCAAGACCTGCATAACGCGTACACGTTCACTTCTATAAAGTTGCTCCTATGAACGTGTACGCAAAATACACTCCTGGAAATTGAAATAAGAACACCGTGAATTCATTGTCCCAGGAAGGGGAAACTTTATTGACACATTCCTGGGGTCAGATACATCACATGATCACACTGACAGAACCACAGGCACATAGACACAGGCAACAGAGCATCCACAATGTCGGAACTAGTACAGTGTATATCCACCTTTCGCAGCAATGCAGGCTGCTATTCTCCCATGGAGACGATCGTAGAGATGCTGGATGTAGTCCTGTGGAACGGCTTGCCATGCCATTTCCACCTGGCGCCTCAGTTGGACCAGCGTTCGTGCTGGACGTGCAGACCGCGTGAGACGACGCTTCATCCAGTCCCAAACATGCTCAATGGGGGACAGATCCGGAGATCTTGCTGGCCAGGGTATTTGACTTACACCTTCTAGAGCACGTTGGGTAGTACGGGATACATGCGGACGTGCATTGTCCTGTTGGAACAGCAAGTTCCCTTGCCGGTCTAGGAATGGTAGAACGATGGGTTCGATGACGGTTTGGATGTACCGTGCACTATTCAGTGTCCCCTCGACGATCACCAGTGGTGTACGGCCAGTGTAGGAGATCGCTCCCCACACCATGATGCCGGGTGTTGGCCCTGTGTGCCTCGGTCGTATGCAGTCCTGATTGTGGCGCTCACCTGCACGGCGCCAAACACACATACGACCATCATTGGCACCAAGGCAGAAGCGACTCTCATCGCTGAAGACGACACGTCTCCATTCGTCCCTCCATTCACGCCTGTCGCGACACCACTGGAGGCGGGCTGCACGATGTTGGGGCGTGAGCGGAAGACGGCCTAACGGTGTGCGGGACCGTAGCCCAGCTTCATGGAGACGGTTGCGAATGGTCCTCGCCGATACCCCAGGAGCAACAGTGTCCCTAATTTGCTGGGAAGTGCCGGTGCGGTCCCCTACGGCACTGCGTACGATCCTACGGTCTTGGCGTGCATCCGTGCGTCGCTGCGGTCCGGTCCCAGGTCGACGGGCACGTGCACCTTCCGCCGACCACTGGCGACAACATCGATGTACTGTGGAGAACTCACGCCCCACGTGTTGAGCAATTCGGCGGTACGTCCACCCGGCCTCCCGCATGCCCACTATACGCCCTCGCTCAAAGTCCGTCAACTGCACATACGGTTCACGTCCACGCTGACGCGGCATGCTACCAGTGTTAAAGACTGCGATAGAGCTCCGTATGCCACGGAAAACTGGCTGACACTGACGGCGGCGGTGCGCAAATGCTGCGCAGCTAGCGCCATTCGACGGCCAACACCGCGGTTCCTGGTGTGTCCGCTGTGCCGTGCGTGTGATCATTGCTTGTACAGCCCTCTCGCAGTGTCCGGAGCAAGTATGGTGGGTCTGACACACCGGTGTCAATGTGTTCTTTTTTCCATTTCCAGGAGTGTAGCAACCAAGACTGTTTTCAACTACTATTACTAATGCACGCACGTTTACGCGCTTGCATTTAACATTCTATTGGTCATAGCGGATATTAATGTACCAGCATATCACATTTGCACTGGCTTACGTCACGCTGACATTAACATGCTATCTTGCAGTGTTAACCAGTTAAATGTATTACCTAGACAAATGTGTTCCCGTAATTTCATTACTCTAAATTAACTAATTTTTGCGGTTTGCAAATCTTCTTCTCGTCCCTGTATATAACTGCAGTTGAATTTCGGTAAATATTCAACAGTGTGCTTCTGCTGAAATTGCAATTTAAGAACTAATCTTTTTTTTAAAATTTGAAATATTTTAAAGCGCCAAAACCGAATTTTTTTGTTATACGACTGAAGCACGGTAACGAGTTTCGGTTGCTTTCTAGATACACCTTCCGATTGTTGAAACTGTAATGAAGCGGTCAGTATGCAGTAAAAACTGCAACCATTAGCTGTAGACATGGAATTACATGCATTCGTGTTGTGGACCAACAAGACTACGACATTATCTAGTACCAATTTTCATTATGAACGAGCTACGTTATAAACAATAATTAAGTAAGGTTTTGGTAATAAAGAAGACAAATGGCCAGTTCCAGTAGTAAAAATTGCATCAGAAGCCCATTATTTCCAATTGTATAGCAATATTTACAATAAGATCAATATATGCAGCAGCTATAAGAATTATCAGTTGTTCCATAACCCTCCTTACAAAGGAGTGGCTTATCGAATAACACACTAGTTTTTTAAAAAAATTTGCACAAGTTTAATAATGAAAATATTAAAAGTCAGCATTTCAGCCAGACTAATATAGTTAGCTCTGACGTGTCGTGTCAGGCTGGTTGGAGTTCTTGGCTTTCACTTCTGTTCTTAAACTTGGACAAATTTGATAAAAATGACCATTTTTTGTGTCAGACTGGGACACTCTCTTGTAAGCCAGGCTGCTTACACTCTTCTCACCGTAATACCTGCTACACAGTTGCAAATAATGATATTTTAATGCAATTTTTATTAACACAACTGGCCATTCGTCTTCTTTATTGTCGTCGCCTCGCGAGAATACAGTTTACAATCTGCATCGCTTATGATGAAGCTATTAACTACATAATGTCATAGTCCTCTTGGCCCACAATACGAAAGCATGTAATTGCTAATTAGGATAATTTTTATTACATATGGACCACTTATTTTGAAGTTTCAACGATACGAAGAGGATTTCAGAAAGCGACCGAAACTTGTTGTCGTGTTTTAACTGTATCAGGAAATAAATGCGATTGAGGCATATATATTTTTAAATTTATTTTTAATCGTCGTGTGGTGTTGTATTTCCGTGCTCGCTAAGAAAATTGGATAAGGAATTCCGGCTTATGCAAGGCACTTTCGGAGTTTTTTTACCCAGACATTTTGTACCAAATGTATTCTCTAAATGTTAATTTGTAATAACAATTTTACAGAAAGGAAAGAAAATAACCCACTGAAGACAGCAGAAAAAGTGCTGAAACATGTCTGGGTAAAACAAAACTCCAAAATTCTCTATCATAGAAAATTTTTATTTCATAAATTTCTGCGCCAGGATAATGTGAGGCTTCACGAATAAGTTGGTATTGTTGTAAGGAGGAGGATTTTGCTGGATTTCAGTTGCGATAGATAACCACGAGTTCCAAACAGTTCAAGGCTTAGATCTGTTCCTTGCTCCATCTTTTCAATCTCTGCTGCTGTCTGTATCACTACATCTGGAAGTGCTGCTCGCCTACGTGGAAGGATCTTATTGACAGAACTTTGTCTTAGGTACCTTGTGACATGCGGCCTGTTTCATTAAGAGTCACATCAATATGATTAGCATATCCAGAGCTCATCCAGACTGGAACGCCGCGCTCTGCAGCGGAGAAACAGAGTGGAAGCCAATGTGCAGAGGATGCTGGGCGCCGCTCCCCATGCGGTGTTTGTTAGTTTGCGGGAGATATTGTTCCTCGTGCATACCCTCAATCTGGTGACAATACCGTACTGTTTGTAAATTAAGACTCGATTTAATTTTAATCCTAGATATTAGGGATGAAAGTAATTCAACCGGTGGCCTTTCAAAGTGATGTTCAATTTTCTTCTTATTTCCTTTTTTGCGAAAGTGGAATGCGGACACTTACGTTGCCCAAAAGTATCCCATACGTTTTACTGCCAGATGAAAGTTCAACCAAATCGGAAATAACATAGGTTGTATCACATGGAAGTGTGCCACACTCTAATGCTCTGAACAGGCCTGAACGATTTATGACATACTAGTAAACTCCCATGTACAAAATAGCTTCAAACAGGTGATTATAATTGAGGTAAAGAGTTTGAATTCACCCGTGTAAGCCATAAAAATACTAGAATATCTTTTTAATTGCACTAATTGCTCTCATTACGCAGCAGGTAATGAATATATTCTGGCTAACTTGCGCTCCATTTCAAGAAAACGCTAGTTTTTCATTCATCTCAATGTTTTTGACGTTATATACCCTGAGCTATTTGTCGTAAATGACATAATTTAGTATTTACATTCAGTTGTATATGTAGACGCTGTCTACAGAGCGTGCTGCGAAAAGAGGTAACAGTAAAGAAGTAACAAATGAAAACGTCAGGTTTGACGCTGAAGTTTTACTGGATTAACTGCAAAAGTGTACAACGCCATGAATTATTTTGTATTTTATCATTTCGTTCGTGGTGTCAGCGAAAAGTGTTTCGGAAAACATCAAAATTGTGTGTAGTGGTTGTTGGAAATCACTAAGTGCTCCCACTATCAAATGGTAGGTGAATATACGCTGAGATGACTAAAGGCATGGGACACCTCCAAGTATCGTATCTGACCTTTTGTATGGTGCAGTGCAGCAACGCGAAGTGGCAAGGACTCAACACGTCGCTGGAAATGCCTTGCAGAAATATTGAACCATGGTGCCTCTACAGCCGTCCACAACTGCATGAGGTTGCCGGGGCAGAATTTTCTGCACGAATTTTCTCTCGGTTATGTCCCACAAATGTTCGACGGCATTCGTTTCGGACGATGTGGGTGGCCAAACGACTCGCTCGGAGTGTCCAGTATGATCTTCAAACGAATGGTGAACAATGGCGGCCAGGTGATAGGGCGCATGTCTGCTCTCCATGTAGCCGAAAATAGACATTTGCATTCAATGATCGGTTCAGTTGCACCAGAGGACCCAGTCCATTCCACGTAAAGTTTAAACGCAGCCAAAACCTCTCAGACAAACAGAAGCTAAACGATGTCAAAGTTAGCGTAAGGAGGGCTATGCGTGAAGCGTTCAGTGAATTCGAAAGTAAAATACTAGGTACCGACTTGACAGAAAATCCTAGGAAGTTCTGGTCTTACGTTAAATCAGTAAGTGGCTCGAAACATCATGTCCAGACACACCGGGATGATGATGGCATTGAAACAGAGGATGACAAGCGTAAAGCTGAAATACTAAACACCTTTTTCCAAAGCTGTTTCACAGAGGAAGACCGCACTGCAGTTCCTTCTCTAAATCCTCGCACCAACGAAAAAATGGCTGTCATCGAAATAAGTGTCCAAGGAATAGAAAAGCAACTGGAATCACTCAACAGAGGAAAGTCCACTGGACCTGACGGGATACCAATTCGATTCTACACAGAGTACGCGAAAGAACTTGCCCCCCTTCTAACAGCCGTGTACCGCAAGTCTCTAGAGGAACAGAAGGTTCCAAATGATTGGAAAAGAGCACAGGTTGTCCCAGTCTTCAAGAAGGGTCGTCCAGCAGATGCGCAAAACTATAGACCTATATCTCTGACGTCGATCTGTTGTAGAATTTTAGAACATGTGTTTTGCTCGAGTGTCATGTCGTTTTTGGGAACTCATAATCTACTATGTAAGAATCAACATGGATTCCGGAAACAGCGATCGTGTGAAATCCAACTCGCTTTATTTGTTCCTGAGACCCAGAAAATATTAGATACAGGCTCCCAGGTAGATGCTATTTTCCTTGATTTCCGGAAGGCGTTCGATACAGTTCAGCACTGTCGCCTGATAAACAAAGTAAGAGCCTACGGAATATCAGACCAGCTGTGTGGCTGGATTGAAGAGTTTTTAGCAAACAGAACACAGCATGTTGTTATCAACGGAGAGACGTCTACAGACATTAAAGTAACCTCTGGCGTGCCACAGGGGAGTGTTATGGGACCATTGCTTTTCATAATATATATAAATGACCTAGTAGATAGTGTCGGAAGTTCCATGCGGCTTTTCGCGGATGATGCTGTAGTATACAGAGAAGTTGCAGCATTAGAAAATTGTAGCGAAATGCAGGAAGATCTGCAGCGGATAGGCACTTGGTGCAGGGAGTGGCAACTGACCCTTAACATAGACAAATGTAATGTATTGCGAATACATAGAAAGAAGGATCCTTTATTGTATTATTATATGATAGCGGAACAAACACTGGTAGCAGTTACATCTGTAAAATATCTGGGAGTATGCGTGCGGAACGATTTGAAGTGGAATGATCCTATAAAATTGGTTATTGGTAAGGCGGGTACCAGGTTGAGATTCATTGGGAGAGTCCTTAGAAAATGTAGTCCATCAACAAAGGAGGTGGCTTACAAAACACTCGTTCGACCTATACTTGAGTATTGCTCATCAGTGTGGGATCCGTACCAGATCGGGTTGACGGAGGAGATAGAGAAGATCCAAAGAAGAGCGGCGCGTTTCGTCACAGGGTTATTTGGTAACCGTGATAGCGTTACGGAGATGTTTAACAAACTCAAGTGGCAGACTCTGCAAGAGAGGCGCTCTGCATCGCGGTGTAGCTTGCTGGCCAGGTTTCGAGAGGGTGCGTTTCTGGATGAGGTATCGAATATATTGCTTCCCCCTACTTATACCTCCCGAGGAGATCACGAATGTAAAATTAGAGAGATTAGAGCGCGCACAGAGGCTTTCAGACAGTCGTTCTTCCCGCGAACCATACGCGACTGGAACAGGAAAGGGAGATAATGACAGTGGCACGTAAAGTGCCCTCCGCCACACACCGTTGGGTGGCTTGCGGAGTATAAATGTAGATGTAGATGTAGATGTAAACACAGCCCAAACCATCACGGAGCCATCAGCGGCCTGCTGAGTCCGTTGTTAATGACACGGGTCCATAGATTCTTAGGGTCTACTCTTACTATCTGAAATCAGGACTCATCTGACCACGCTATGGTTTTCTAGCTGTCTAATGTCCAAAATACATGGTCATGAGCACAGAAGAGGCATCGCTGGCGATGTCGTGTTGCTAGCAACGGCACTCGCGTCGGTCGTCTGTTGCCACACCCAATTCTGGCCAAATTTTCACCACACCAATCTAACGAATACGTTCGTAGTGGGTCCCACATTGATTTCTGAGCTTGTTTGAGGTACTGTTGCTTGTATGTTAACACTGACAACTCAGCAAAAACACAGCTGCTGTCGGTCGTTAAGTGGATCCCGTGGGCTACTGCGTTGGGGTAACACCTGAAATTTAATAGTCTCAGCACACTTGACACTATGCATCGCGGAATTTTGAATTCGATAATGAATTATAAAATGGAATGTCCCATGCGTCTAGCTACAACTACCATATCGCGTTCAAAGTCCATTCAATACCATCTTGTAACGATAATCACGTCGAAACCTTTTCTCATAATTCAGTTAAGTACAAATGATAGCTCCGTCAATGCTCTGCTATTTTGTATATTATGTAGACGATAATACCGCCATCTGTATATGTGCATATCGTTATTGTATGACTTTTGTCATCTAAATGTAAATATTTGAGTACTGTCAGTTACACTGTCTAAAGAAACACACAGTTTCTACTGTAATACTTATCTTAATGTGTAGAATTTTTCACACAAGACTATATCTCTTCCTTTTCGGTCATGGCATCCTCACATAAGGACATACTGAATAAATGCTTAGTATATTAAAATCGTTATATTTTACCAGTTATGATTTTTGTCCTCATATTGTCACAAGCAGAGAGTTTATTTGAGATAAGTGTTGACATCTCCTGTCAATCTGTGATAACGCAAAACAAATCTGAATGTGCACAGTCACATGAACGCTTCCCAGTAGTCTTTCTACCTCCCATCACCCGGTTAATACCTTCTGACGTTAAGATAAAAAATTTATATGTGCATAGAACTGTGCATTCTTGAAGATGAAAACTAAAGATGTCTTTCACAACGAAAGGTAAGTGACATATTTATAACTGTATAAATGTCTCCAAATGAGGACACCGTGACTGAAAGGTTTTAATAGCACAGAAATTTAAGATATTATTTCACTATCATTTTAGTCATCTTAGGGTGATTTCACATTGCCCCGAGTCCAAGACAGACGTAGGCCACTAACTGAAGAAGCTGTTACAGGGCTCTTTAATTCATCTGAAAATGACGATCTATCCGATGATCCTGTCGATAATGTTAGACATTTTATATCATACGGTATACTGAAAGCTGACGCTAGCCCGTTAAATGCATGATATGTGACACTGAGATAATTACGAAACGCTCGTCCCATCCAAACGACAATGCATTGGGAACGAGAATGTTATTGTTGCATATGAATTTGTTGCAGCGCAGCCAACGTAAAACTCAATAAAAAATATCCATTCTAATCGTAACAGACTTAAAAGTAGCTTTGAATGTCCAGATTGGTAAGTGTGATGTCTTTTCATCTGCTTTGCATCCGGACACGGCAGTGCGACAGCCACGCTTATTGGGCATTTAGCGGGCTTCGCACCCGAGGACAACATGCAGTTAGCTGCTTCTGAAACCGAACACGAATTTCGGCAGCCATTTTCGACGGTAGATAATCGGTTTTGCAACCTGAAACATATTCCATCATGTACGCGCTTATATAATCTATACGGCCGTGTGTTCACCTCAAATTCGACATAAAATGAATTTTTCATTGTCAATAAACTTCACTAACAGCTGTATACTTTAAGATATTTTATTCTATTCTGAAAACAACCGGTTATGGCAATTCATTTTACCATATTCAGGCCTCATGTGGTTTTATCCAAATAAACGAACTTATCGTAAAGCTGCATAAAACACAGGATATCGTGAATTCCAGTCGTTGTGCAAGTGCTTCATTTGTGTAACTTACGCATTTCGGTGAGATAAGATCAAATAAAATACTTTGACTTTTCGACTTATATTGCACCCATTTGAACACAATGGCCTCATTTGGATACGCGTTTTATCCCCGCTTGGGGGGCACCTCGGAATGTTTTATACACCTGAGAAATCATAATTTCATTCGAAGAACTGGATAGCAAAGCTAACACTTTTTTTTTTCAGGAAAAAAACAATTCGTGACCGAAATAGTTAATGAGAACATTATAACAACATCTCCAATTTTTCAATTCGATAGTTAATTACGCGAAATATTAAAATCAAATTGCTCCTGGAAGCTGTTAAACAGGCAACCCGCCACTGATACTCGGTTCTTAGATAGCGATTTAGTAAGACAGCTCGTCACCAACCCAATCATATTGCTCGTAATCTGTGCTGTTGTGTAGGTGAATATGTCGTCGTTCGGTCATGGGGAAATGTTGAAAACGTAGACTAAAATTTCCACTTCGTGTAATGCGTTTCAGCTCATTCTAACTAGACATGTGTGCATGGTAACGCTTATAATAAGAGAGAAAGAACACGGCAGTAACCCATTAGAACGTTAGTGGAAAAATCAAGAGCACCTCACGTAATTTAATATTTGGAAACACGGTGACAGTAATAAGCGATATGAAATAAGACTACGTAAAATACACTCATGCTCATAAATTAAGGATAATTGCAGAATGTGATGCCACACAACGTGGCACTACACAAAACTGGCGGTAATAGCATAGGCACATAGAGAATACACACGACACGGATCTGTAAGTCCACAGTATTGGTGATAAGAGCACACGTGCTACAAAACGCCACTGTTTCCTGCGCATGTACCACGACATCAATATGGGATATGATCACCATGCACGCTTACACAGGCCGCACAACGGGTTGGCATACTCTGGATTAGGTGGTCGAGCAGCTACTGGGATATAGCCTCCCATTCTTGAACCAGTGCCTGTCGTAGCTCCTGAAGTCTCGTAGGGGTTTGAAGACATGTAGCGATACGTCGACCGGGAGCATCCAAGACGTGCTCGATGGCGTTTAGGTCTGGAGAAGAGGCAGGCCACTCTATTCGCTTGATTTCTTCTGTTTCAAGGTACTCCTCCTCGATGGCAGCTCGATGGGGCCGTGCGTTATCATCCATCAGGAGGAAGGTGGGACCCACTGCATCCCTGAAAAGGCGAACATACTCGTGCAAAATGACATCCCGATACACCTGACCTGTTATACACTTCCACTGTCAAAGACATACAGGGGTGTACGTGCACCAATCATAATCCCGCCCCCACACCATCAAACCACGACCTCCATACCTCCATACATTAAGAGGTTGGCATGTGGTTCTTGGTTCACGCCAGTTGAAAACCCGGCGAGAATCACTGTTCAAAATACACCTGGACTCGTCCCTGTACATAACCTGGGACCACTGTTCCAATGACCATGTACTGTGTTCTTGACACCAGCTTCTAAAGGCTCTCCTGTGACCAGGGGTCAGTGGAATGCATCTTGTGGTCTCCAGGCGAATAAACATTGTTTGTTCGGTCATCTGTAGACTGTGTCTGGAGACAACTGTTCCATTGGCTGCGGTAAGGTCCCGAGCAAGGCTACCTGCAGTACTCCGTGGCCGTCTGTGGGCACTGATGGTGAGATATCGGCCTTCTTGAGGTGTTGTACACTGTGGACGTCCCTTACTGTAGCGCCTGGACTCGTTTCCTGTCTGCTGGAATCGTTGCCATAATCTTGAGAACACACTTTGTGGCACAAAGGGGGCCCGTGCTACGACCTGCTGTATTTTACCAGCCTCCAGTCTCCCTAGTATTCTACCCCCTTACCCCTCATCAATAAGTGTTCATTGAGCCATTTTCAACACACAGTCACCATTAGCACGTCTAAAAATGTCTGCACACTTACTCGCTGCACCGTACACTGACCAGCGCCAGCACGCCAAAACACCTCTGCGTAAATGGACTGGTGCCAGCGCCACCTTGGGACGACTGCATTTCAAATGCACCGCATGATCATACCCCGAGGTGATTTAAACCCGTAAACCGTCCACCAGAGCGTTGTTTCATTATAGATCGCATTATCCTTGATTTATGTGCATAAGTGCATAACTGACAGTAAAATGTAAATGATACGTATGGAAAAGGAAGACGACGGTTTGTTACTTCGTAAAAAGTAGCCGCTACAACTGTATTACATTCGTTCCACTGTGAGACTAGACGATCAATGGCTTCATGGGAAAACTGAGCCATGACTGTACCCTGGCGTGATCCTCTTCGTGCTAAGCAAATCGACGGCCACGAATGTATTTCTTCATGGTTCCAAATATATAGACATCGCATGGAGAGAGATGGTGAGAGTATAGAGGATGTTAACGGCTCCTCAAAGAAACTTCTGCAGCGTCCTCGAAACAGCCTTCCCCGGCCGTAGTGGCTGAGCGGTTCTAGGGGCTACAGTCTGGAGCAGTGTGACCGCTACGGTTGCAGGTTCGAATCCTGCCTCGGGCATGAATGTGTGTGATGTCCTTAGGTTAGTTAGGTTTAAGTAGTTCTAAGTTCTAGGGGACTGATGACCTCAGAAGTTAAGTCCCATAGAGCTCAGAGCCATTCGAAACAACCAGCGGTTACAAACAGCAAATATTACAAGAAAAGCACCTAAACGATCGACCTCTGCCGTATTCACTAACCTGTACCAAACTGGCCTGTATGCATGGTGACAAAGACTACCTGGAAAAGTGGCTGTTTCCAAATGAAGCTATTTTGCACATTCATAATGTGTGAATCGTCACAATATTCAGATCTTTGGCTCAGAAGTGTCATACAACACATCCGTAATAGACCTTAGTCTGGTGTGTCCTAATGCACGACTTGGTCGTAGACCGTTTTCTTTATTCAGAGAAAACCATAACCGTAAATATTTACCTCAACATTCTGGAACAGTTCCTAATATCATAGATCGAATAGTTGCAACCCTCCAGTCTCTAGTATGTTAGTGCACCCCTATGTTTGTCGTGCGACCCGCGGGATGTGATAAGTGTCTTACATCCTAGTGATACCATCGCATGGCCCCCTTGCTCTGCTAATGTCAAGCCATTAGACTTCTTTTAGTGGGTTTATTTCAATGATCGTGTATTAACAACACCATTCAATGACAATGGTACCCTTCGTGCACGAATCCCTGAAGTAGTCCGAACTGTTGGTGCTCACCCTCACATGGGAAGAACTCTAATGTGGCCTTGATTTACTGATAGAGACGAATCAAGAACACACTGAAATTCTTGCATAACACAAAAAAGCCTTCAGAGCTGCTAAAAGTTTTACAGCAAACCACGATCCTCTACATCGACTGCCTTCCAAGTTCTGATTTCTTTTGCAACGTTAGAGGACTTTATGGAAACCCTGTACATCAGTCAAAGTTCCCTGATTTGTTACGCTATAGGTAGAATATTAAGAAGCAGGTAACGTTATGAAATACTCTCCACAGTGCACGCTAGCTTGTGTTGCATAAAAAATATAGACACAGAGTGAGAAAACTGTAGAACAGCACCCCTTGTTCTAAGGAGCGAAGGGCTTATATCGTCCGTAGCACGAAGGGCGGAGGAGAATAGAAATATCTTTTCGTAGCTGTAAAGTAGGAGTGATATTTCATTTGGTCGAGATGAAATTGTACGAAACGAACCGCGTAACTGACAACAGTTTTAATAAAGACAGTGACTCCCTAGGAAGCGAGACACAGAAAAGCGCTAGAGATTCTGAGTGCTCCCAGGGAGAGAAGTTTAATAACTAGAGCTTTAAACGAGATGGTAGAATGGCTAGTTGTTCCTCTTATACTTTGCTGAATCTGCCCTTCTTTTGCACAGGGTGGGTAACACGTATTTCTTTTTTCGCAGCGTTGTAGTTTGGCTGCGTTAAAAAACTGACGACTGTGACAGAAGAAAGAGTCATTCAAATGTAGACTACGAACTTCACTACTCTCGGAAAGGATAGAACCTAACTTGTATTCCCATGCTCTGTGGTCGACAGCATTACTGATAAATCGACATGTGTATTTACCGGAACGCTTTTCAAAAATTATTTTCAAAGAGGGCATTGGATATTTATACTATGATTATTTGACATGAAACGCTCACTGTTTTATTTAGCCTCTAGTTTTTAAGTGAACAGCTTACACCAGAGTGGTTATATAAGTGCGAGGGAAGCATAGACTGCCACGATTATTGCTGTTATGAACACAGGTTTTGTGGGTTCAGTTCTTTCCCAAACCAAAGTTTCGACCGCTGCTGGTAGTGGCTTAATAAATGTAGTATTGCCTTAATTTCTTAAAAAATGTTTCTTAGATAATCGTATCAGTGAAATGAATCATACACTCTATGACACAAAAAGAGAGGAACACCACGAAGGAAGTGTCCGAATGGGACACAGATCGGCACATCTGCTGTACACAAAAAGAGAGGAACACGACGAAGGAAGTGTCCGAATGGGACAGAGATCGGTACATCTGATGTACATGTACAGATAAATAAATGATTAAAGTTTCGGAGAAATGGCATGACTTGTCCAAAACGAAGCAGCTTGACAGGTAGAGCAAGTCCACAATGCGTTGGTCCATGTTTGGTCCTTATGCAAGCAGTTATTTGACTTAACATTTATTGATAAAGTTGTTTGATGCCGTCCTTTCGATTCCGTGACACATTCTCTCCAATTGGCGCATTAGATCGTCAAAATTCCGAGGTGGTAGGAGGACGCTATCCGTAATTTTCCAATCGTTTCAATTGGGGAGAGATCCAGCGTCAAGTGTGATGCAAAGCACCGAAAGGTGTCAGGATTACATTTGAAGACTGTAAAACTGTCACAGTATCCAGCAGCAAGATGACATGTAGAACAACTATACAGGTAAGGGACAGGGGAAGTAAAAAATCGAAGGAAGTTGGAAGTTGAACTAATGAATCGTGAATAAGGACTGAGACAAACTTCGAAGTGTTCCTGAAGACCAAATCAGCGATACGAACCCGAGTCCGGAAATGTCATCCGACGACCCTACAGAGCGTCGAAGTTACTGGAGACGGTGCTTGCCAGTAGACCACCCCTTCGATTGCAAAACTGATTCTGTATGCAGACAGACGGTAAGTCTCGCAATGTTGTCTCTTATACACTACTGGCCATTAAAATTGCTACACGAAGAAGAAATGCAGATAATAAACGTGTATTCATTGGACAAATATACATATTATACTTAGACTGACATGTGATTACATTTTCACGCAATTTGGGTGCATAGACAGTGAGAAATCAGTACCCTGAACAACCCCCTCTGGCCGTAATAACGGCCGTGATACGCCTGGGCATTGAGTCAAACAAAGCTTGGATGGCGTGTACACATACAGCTGCCCATGCAGCTTCAACACGATACCACAGTACATCAAGAGTAGAGACTGGCGTATTGTGACGAGCCAAATGCTCGCCGATCATTGACCAGACGTTTTCAATTGGTGAGAGATCTGGAGAATGTGCTGGCCAGGGCACCAGTCGAACATTTATGTATCCAGAAAGGCCCGTACAGCACCTGCAACATGCGGTCGTGCATTATCCTACTGAAATGTAGGGTTTCGCAAGGATCGAATGAAGGGTAGAGGCACGGGACGTAACAGATCTGACTTGTAACGTCCACTGTTCAAAGTGCAGTCAATGTGAACAAGATGTAACCGAGAGGTGTAACCAATAGCAACCCATACCAGCATGCCGGGTGGTAAGCCACTATGGCGATGATGAATACACGGTTCCAATGTGCGTTCACCACGATGTCGGCAAACACGGATGCGACCATCATGATGCTGTAAACAGAAATAAGATTCATCCGAAAAAATGACGTTTTGCCATTCGTGCACCCAGGTCGTGGCTGAGTACACCATCGCAGGCGCTCCTGTCTGTGATGCAGCGTCAATTGTAACCGCAGCCATGGTCTCCGAGCTGATTTTTCATGCTGCTGGAAACGTCGTCGAACTGTTCGTGCAGATGGTTGTTGTCTTGCAAACGTCCCTATCTGTTGACTCAGGGATCATGACGTGGCTGCTAGTGATACGAGGCCGTTGGGATCCAGCACGGCGTTCCGTATTACCCTCCTGAACCCACCAATTCCATATTCTGCTAACATTCATTGGATCTCGAACAACGCGTGCAGCAATGTCGCGATACGATAAAGCGCAATCGCGATAGGCTACAATCCGACCTTTATCAAAGTCGGAAACGTGATGATACCCATTTTTCCTCCTCACACGAGGCATCACAACAACGTTTCACCAGGCAACGTCGGTCAACTGCTGTTTGTGTAAGAGATATCGGTTGGAAACCTTCTTCATGTCAGCGCGTTGTAGGTGTCGCCAGCGGAACCATCCTTGTGTGAATGCTCTGAAAAGCTAATCATTTGCATATGACAGCAGCTTCTTCTTGTTGGTTAAATTACGCGTCTATAGCACGTCGTCTTCGTGGTGTAGCAATTTTAATGACCAGTAGTGTATATTGATCGCAACTAATTGCCACAATGTCCAGCGGAGAGGATGGAGGCAGCTGCTGCGTGAAAAAGGCCTTCTCTCCTATGAATGTGATACTCTGCTGCCTTGGTGGATGACGGCTTCGGACACAGGTTTCCATCCACAGTTTATTATTCCACTGAAAAACATCTATAATGTATTTCGGTATACGATAGAGAAATAAACCATCGTTCACAAAGGCAGCAGAGAATGGTATTCAGAAGAGACAAGGCCTGTCTACGCTGCACCTGATGACGGTTGCAATAAGTTAATGAACAGTAAATAACATTGCGACGCGTTCCTCTTACGTCCGTGAGCTAACAAACTCGAGTTTGCTGCCGAGGGGATAGCCCAGTGGCAGGCACCGTCGCCAGTAAATTCGATACTCTGTAGCATCGTTCAGTCACGTTTCCGGATACTGCTTCCTATCCTCGATTTGTTCCTTAAGACATTCTGTACAACCCCTTGGAGTTCGTGGAAACATTTATGGGAAACTCTGTACAGATAATTGCGTGCTACACTTTGGATCCGGGAGAGTCATAAAAGAGTTCGAAAAATTCTGCAGGAATCCATAAAATTTCTTCATGTTTACTAAAATTACTGACGGAAAATTTGAAAAAGAGGATAACTTAAAATGATGTATCACGTCTACAGAAAGGCACACGAAGCGTTATAATTCTAAAAAATTTTGTCTTCTGTTTTTGAGAAATTAAATTCGATGATGAGTCAAATGAAACCCTTAAATGTTTTTTTCAAATATTATTTATTGAGCAGAAGTGGTACAAAGCTGTATCACATTTCAACATAATCTCCCCCACGCTCAATGCAAGTCCTCCAGCTTGACTCACCCTCGTAAAAAATTAGTCTGATGTAGCAGAATGGGACCAAAGGCGGAAAATCTATGATCACTGTCAACTTCTTTGAAAGAGAACTGAGAGCATTTAGGTCATATGTGATAAACATGCAGCAGTTGTCAGTGAAGGTGAAAGGCGGTATGGGTGAGTATTTCCAAGTAATATCATGGAAGAGGACGAAGGCCAACCCCAGTTTAAAGAAACAAACATACGGTGAATGTTACGAAAATACACTACTACACTCCCGCTAAAAGGCAGATTGCAAAGACGCTGATACAGAACACCGACTGCAGCTTGTACGCCTGTAAGAAACTCACGTGAAATCTGCCACAAACTTCAGTCAGACGCTTGTAAAAGAGTTCTCAGTAAAGGCAATGGACGGCTTCAAACTTTCAGTTAAGCCAGTAGTGGATGCGATTACCACCGTCGAAACTGAGGAAAAGAGAAGGAAAGCAGACATTTTAGAGTCATCATTTGGAAAGGAACCTACTTATGTGGAAACTACAGTATCAATGCTTGACTAACGATATCGATCTTACGAACACCGGTATCGAAAACCACATTTACTTAAAGCGAGCAAATCACCAAGTCCTGACAGGCTTTCAGTTAGATTCTTCACTGAGTACGACGACACAAAATTAGTTCCTCTCGTAGCCCATATTAATCTGGAATCTCTTGAGCTGCAACTAGACTCGTGAGACTGGAAAAGAGCACAGCCATGTTTTCTAAACGGGTAGTAAATCCGATGTATAGAGTTATAGACCAATATGGTCCACCTGTTACATGCTCCTAGAGAAGATTCTAAGCCCAAGTACCTGAAGGAAATGTATAAAGGAAAACAAACTTCTCTGCACGAATCATAATACACTCCTGGAAATGGAAAAAAGAACTCATTGACACCGGTGTGTCAGACCCACCATACTTGCTCCGGACACTGCGAGCGGGCTGTACAAGCAATGATCACACGCACGGCACAGCGGACACACCAGGAACCGCGGTGTTCGCCGTCGAATGGCGCTAGCTGCGCAGCATTTGTGCACCGCCGCCGTCAGTGTCAGCCAGTTTGCCGTGGCACACGGAGCTCCATCGCAGTCTTTAACACTGGTAGCATGCCGCGACAGCGTGGACGTGAACCGTATGTGCAGTTGACGGACTTTGAGCGAGGGCGTATAGTGGGCATGCGGGAGGCCGGGTGGACGTACCGCCGAATTGCTCAACACGTGGGGCGTGAGGTCTGCACAGTACATCGATGTTGTCGCCAGTGGTCGGCGGAAGGTGCACGTTCCCGTCGACCTGCGACCGGACCGCAGCGACGCACCGATGCACGCCAAGACCGTAGGATCCTACGCAGTGCCGCAGGAGACCGCACCGCCACTTCCCAGCAAATTAGGGACACTGTTGCTCCTGGGGTATCGGCGAGGACCATTCGCAACCGTCTCCATGAAGCTGGGCTACGGTCCCGCACACCGTTAGGCCGTCTTCCGCTCACGCCCCAACATCGTGCAGCCCACCTCCAGTGGTGTCGCGACAGGCGTGAATGGAGGGACGAATGGAGACGTGTCGTCTTCAGCGATGAGAGTCGCTTCTGCCTTGGTGCCAATGATGGTCGTATGCGTGTTTGGCGCCGTGCAGGTGAGCGCCACAATCAGGACTGCATACGACCGAGGCACACAGGGCCAACACCCGGCATCATGGTGTGGGGAGCGATCTCCTACACTGGCCGTACACCACTGGTGATCGTCGAGGGGACACTGAATAGTGCACGGTACATCCAAACCGTCATCGAACCCATCGTTCTACCATTCCTAGACCGGCAAGGGAACTTGCTGTTCCAACAGGACAATGCACGTCCGCATGTATCCCGTGCCACCCAACGTGCTCTAGAAGGTGTAAGTCAACTACCCTGGCCAGCAAGATCTCCGGGTCTGTCCCCCATTGAGCATGTTTGGGACTGGATGAAGCATCGTCTCACGCGGTCTGCACGTCCAGCACGAACGCTGGTCCAACTGAGGCGCCAGGTGGAAATGGCATGGCAAGCCGTTCCACAGGACTACATCCAGCATCTCTACGATCGTCTCCATGGGAGAATAGCAGCCTGCATTGCTGCGAAAGGTGGATATACACTGTACTAGTGCCGACATTGTGCATGCTCTGTTGCCTGTGTCTATGTGCCTGTGGTTCTGTCAGTGTGATCATGTGATGTATCTGACCCCAGGAATGTGTCAATAAGGTTTCCCCTTCCTGGGACAATGAATTCACGGTGTTCTTATTTCAATTTCCAGGAGTGTAGATGTGAAACACAGCCTGTTTCAATTAATGCACCACATTTTGGAAGCAACGTACGCAGGTATTTCGAAGTATCTCAAATAGTCAAATGATAGGCGAACTAGAAACTATTCGTGGGCGAAGCAGTGTGAACAAATGTTAACATAAGTGGGCTACTGTCCACTATCCAATTAATTTGATTCTGTACTGTATGGAGAGCTTGATCCACAAAACATAACAATTTTTACATTCCTGCAAATTATGTTTTCTTCTTTATTAACCTAGAATACCAGGAGCCTCTTTCGACGCCCACAGTGAGTGCTTTCTGACTACTTTGACTACATTCTTTGGTTTTCCCTTCTGGTATGTGACACAAATATTTTTCCATATTACATATATAGTAACTGTGATCGACTTTTGCTAAATCATATTGTTTCATAACGCGATACTTGAAGTTGGAGGCAATATGGAACATACAGAGAAGCCAGTACGAGTCAGATCTGAAAGACCTTGGGGAGACTGAAAGTCAAATACAACAGAAGGGATAGATATCGTTCCGTCGAAATTTCTGAAATCATTGGGAGAAGTGACCCCTGAACGACTATTCTAGTTGGCGTGTAGCAGCTATGAGAACCGGTGCCCTAACGTCACATGTCCGAAAACATAACATTCGCAGAAATCCCAAGATAACAAGAAGAGGTAAGTTCGAGAATTGTGTCACAATCAGCTTAACAGCTCATGAATCCAAGTTGCTGACCAAACAAATCTACTGAAGAACGGAAAAGAAAATTGAGAATATGTTATATAACACTCCGTTTGCCTTTAGGAAAAGTAAAGTCAACATAGAGACATTTCTCACGTAGCGCTTTATAATGGAAGAAAGATTGAAGAAAACTTAAAATACTTATCATAGGACGGTTAACTTTGAAATTGCGTTGGACAATCTAAAATAGCACAAGATATTCGAGATTCTGAGGAAACTAGGAATATTCTATGGGGCAGGACGGTTGATGTACAGTATGTACAACAACCAAGAGTGGGCAATAATGCTTGAAGAAAACAAATAAACGCTAGGATTAAAACGAGTGTAATAGAGGACTGCAGATTTTCCTCTACTCTTCATTTCATCCATCGAAAAACCAATGACGGAATTAAAACAAAGGGTCATGAAATTACAGTAATTATAAGATTCGCTGATGACTTTGTTATCCGTTTCCGGCTTTGATACAGGTGGGATTGTATCCTATCGCGATTGCGGTGAACGCACATTGGAAGCGTGTATTCGTCATCGCCACACTGGCGTATCACCCGGCGTGATGGTATGGGGTGCCATTGGTTACACGTCTCGGTCACCTCTTGTTCGCATTGACGGCACTTTGAACAGTGGTCGTTACATTTCAGATGTGTTACGAACCGTGGCTCTACCCTTCATTCGATCCTTGCATAAACCTACAATTCAGCAGGATAATGCATGACCTCATGTTGCAGGTCATGTAGGGCCTTTCTGGATACAGAAAATGTTCGACTGTTGTCTGGCCAGCACATTCTCCAGACTTCTCACCAATTGAATACGTCTGGTCAATGGTGGCCGAGCAACTGGCTCGTCACAATACGCCAGTCACTACTATTGATGAACTGTGGCATCGTGTTGAAGCTGCATGGGCAGCTGTACCTGTACGCGCCATCCTAGCATTGTTTGACTCAAAGCCCAGGCGTATCAAGGCCGTTATTACGGCCAGAGGTGGTTGTTCTGGGTACTGATTACTCAGGATCTATGCACCCAAGTTGCGTGTAAAAGTAATCACACGTGAGTTCTAGTATAATATCTTTGTCCAATGAATACCCGTTTATCATGTGCATTTCTTCTTGGTGTAGCAATTTTAAAGGCCAGTAGTGTAATTATAATGAAACTAAATATGTTGACCAAATGTGATATGTTATAGAAATGTGACTTTTGCTACACTTTTAGTGAAATCTCAAATTCTGAACGCTGAGGTCATATTGTTTAGTGGCATTACTACTGTTCATAACTTTAAGTGATACGACTGCTGCAACGCTCATAATTCTCCACAGCGACTTTATACTACTAGTTCAAAATGGTTCAAATGGTTCTGAGCACTATGGGACTTAACATCTATGGTCATCAGTCCCCTAGAACTTAGAACTACTTAAACCTAACTAAGCTAAGGACATCACACAACACCCAGTCATCACGAGGCAGAGAAAATCCCTGACCCCGCCGGGAATCGAACCCGGGAACCCGGGCGTGTGAAGCGAGAACGCTACCGCACGACCACGAGCTGCGGACATATTACTAGTGGTGATACACTGG
This sequence comes from Schistocerca cancellata, assembly GCF_023864275.1. NCBI lineage: Eukaryota > Metazoa > Arthropoda > Insecta > Orthoptera > Acrididae > Schistocerca > Schistocerca cancellata. The sequence goes on along the minus strand of NC_064628.1, from coordinate 728,113,866 downwards.
GCGGATGAGTTGTCACAGGTATATGCAACGGCAACATAAAAATTGTGAAACCGCGCCGATTACTGTATTACATTACTATTAATTACCGAGACTTTAAGAGAATGTTACTAAGAGTAACAGAAAGGCAGATACAGACACAGATGTGTAGCAGCTACGTACAATTTGGAAGGTACGTGCCGTGAAGTTGTGGCAAGTTGGTGTGGGGAGGCCGATTACATGGCTGTTGGGCTTAACACGAGCTCCCAGGAGGAGGCCGGGGGTGAGGTAAGCGCTGTTCCGCTGTCGGCAGCATACTTGCCACGCCGGAAGCGCAGCTGTGAAATGACCTCAACCGCAGCACAGACCTGGACGCGGCGGTTACAAGCGCTAATCTCATGCCGCACATATTGTCCGTGGCAATTAAAATTGAGGTGAAATTACAGTAATGATAAGATTCGCCGATGACTTTGTTATTCTCGGTGAAGATAATGATGAAATACAGGATGTGTTGAACCGAATGAACAATTTACTGTGTACAGAATATGGATTGAGAGTAAACAGAAGAAAGACAAAGTAGTGAGAACAGCGGGAAACTTATTTAGAGTTGGGGATTGCGAAGCACACGAAGTTAAGAAATATTGATGTTTAGGAAGCAAAATAAGCAGTAATGGACGGAGCAAGGGGGACATAATGAGCGGACTATTGCAAATGGCATTCGTGGCCATCAGAAGTCTACTACCATCAACCATAGACCTTAATTTGAAGAATAAATTGCTGACAATGTACGTTTACAGCACAGCAGTGCATGGTTGTGAAATACGGACTGTGGGAAAAGCGGAATAGACGAGAATCGAAGCATTTGAGACGTAGTGATAGAAAAAAAAATGGTGAAAATTGGGTAGAGTGAGTCGTTAAGGAATGAGAAGGTTCTCTGCAGAATCAGTGAAGGAATAAACATATGGAAATCAATGACAAGAAGAAGGTACAGGCTGATAGGACATGTGTGAAGACACCAGAGAATGACTTCCATGATACTATCGGGGCCTGTAGAAGTTAAATCCAACGACTGAATTGTGGAAATGGAACACTACGTTTTTTCGTCTTGTAAAGATCAAATGTTTTACATCATTATCACTTAGAACAAGTAGCCAATTCCTGAACCAAGATCTGATTTGAATCAAAATCTGATTAAATATTTACGCAGCTCTTTCCATACAGTAACTCGTTGCATATAACTGAGTCATGTGCAGAAAGTCTGCTGCCACTATTAATACTGTAGGGAAAGTCATTAATACACATGAACAGTAATGGTCCCAACATACTGTCCTGTCATGTGTCATATAATATGCGTCCACATGCTGTTTGCACCACATTAAGAAATCTCGAATCCAATCATAAGTCTCGCTCTATAAATCATTTGATCGTACTTTTGATAATAAGCGTACTCCATGGATCTCAGGCTGTAAGTCTCTAGGATATAGAAATATAGTTTACTTTTGATTAAAGTATAACGAAATGATTTAACTGTTGATGGTCAATAACACTATGAGAACGAAACAATGATAAACTCTCCTTTTATCATCTCATTCCTGATGCACTCATAGATTTGTGCCTTGATGATGATTGTTGTAATCTCCTCCCGGTAATTACATTTGTTTGAATTTTTTCCTGGAAAATCTTTGGCTATGTGTTTGATACTTGTCAGTTTTTTAAGAAAATGGATTATTTGATTTCTTTTCTGTTGCCACACCTATACCTGTTTTTTCCTAAGATGTTCGAGCTGCGGCTATTACTGTAGTTTGGGAATCAGGTTAAGGTTTGATATTGCTATTTCTGTCCCTGATTCTATAATGAAGTGAATTTGTGATGTTTGCTATTAGCCTGCCAATTTAAACTGCTTAGCTATGCCTGTGGTTCGAGGAACGTTATAACCTGTTCATATATGTGTCAGAAGAAGACTTTACCTTTGTGTGTATCTCCAAGGATTCTGTTTATACAGGGTGTTTATAAAGAATATCAGAGTTTTAACGCTTTATAATATTTTTTAAATTAAAATTACAGTTGTAAATGATATGTCAAATGAAAGAGCAACTCAAACAGATTTACCAAGAAACTTATAAATGTTCAATGTGAGCACCATTTGTCACACGGCACACATCAAGTCTATAGCCGAGTTCTTCCCAAGCGTTGATAAGTGTGTCCCTAGTGATTGTAGCAACAGCTGCTTCAATCCAGTTTCTTAATTCAGGGAGATCTGCTGGTAGCGGAGGCACGTATACACGATCCTTGATGAAGCCTCAAAGGAAAACATTTCATTGCGTTAGGTCGGGTTAACGTGGAGGCCATACAAAGCAAGCACTGTCATTGAGCCCCTTGCGGCTATCCAGCGCCTGGGTACAGTGAAGTTCAGCCAATCGCGTACTTTGCAATGCCCGTGAGGTGGCGCACCATCTTGCTGGAAAATGAAGTTCTCTGGCTCATCTTCTTCCAACTGAGGGAAGAGTCATGGCTCTATTGTATCAAGGTAAAAAGTGCCAGTTACAGCAGGTTCACCAATAAAGAAAAGCACATAAACTTTCCGCCAGAACACGGCACAAAAAACAGTCACTTTAGCGGAATCTCATTGTATTTGTACCACCTCGTGAGGATTTTCTGTGCCACCGGATGCGCAAATTGTGAGTGTTAACTTGTCCACTAAGGTGAGATGTCGATTCATCACTAAAGACAACATGACCCAGAGAATCTTCATGGTCATGAAACTACGTTTCATTTGCGAAGTTGGCCCGTAATCCATGGTCTGCCAGTACCAAACACAACTGTCTGAGTTGCTCTTTCATTTGAAATATCATTTATAACTGTAAGTTTAATGTAATAAAAAATTTATAAACACCCTGTACTGTGTCTCTTTAAATTATTGTCCAGTATGTATGTAATTAGGGCGCTCACTAAAAAGTTCTTCTTTTCCTCGTAGAATGAAATAGTAAGGTCGGAACAGATTTGCTCTGCAACTTCTTTTACAAATTCTATCACTACTTCTGTATTGGTATTTCTCTTTCCCTCACTTCTTGACAGTTATGTTCCTTCTTATTTTAAGGGGTTCCGAAGTAAGATTGAGGACTGAATTCCAATTAAATAATACCATATCAGTTTGAATTTGTTAGGAGCTTCGGTTATTTCTAAGAAATGTTAGGTAGCATCTAATAAAAGTTTTGCACTTATGTTTCCTGAGAAGGCGATGGTAATTCATCAAATAGCAAGGTGAAATACATTTCACTGAAAACTGCAATAAAATTAAATTCCAGAGAAGAGTAAAAGTAACTCTTAATTAGACATTTAAGGTGAATGTGCGCGTAGTCTCAGTGCTAATAACAGGATCACAAGGGTTCGTCTTGACACATCAGGGCTCAGAAGCCTTCATAACGGTGGTGAGATATCTCTACGAATTGCCACTATTGTACTCCTGGTGGGCATCTGTTCTGAGTGGACGTTCAGGACTTTGTCCCCAGGTTTCAGAATGTTTACGTGACCACTGAAACCAGCATCGTTTCACAAAAGACGGAGAACGTCTTACAAGTGTTACAATTCTCCAAAAGAACCATCCTGCCACCCGGAAGGTCACAATATGACCTCTTTCAAAATCGCTCAATTGGCTATAGGAAGCACGAGTGCCTCTCCGTGGAATGGTTGCATGCTTGCTTCACACGTTAGCACCACACTCAACCTTCTGGCTGTGTTCTCTCCCTACTACAGGGTAGACACAGATGGCGCCCTGGTAGCTTTGTCATTACGCAGTCTGTTGGCAGAAGACGTCGAAACGATAATCAGTACATCTACTATCCCCAGGTTAAACACGCCGTCATCGTATCAAAATCTTCGTCATCTTTCCTGGTGTACAATTTTTTTAATGCCAAATATACACTACTGACCATTAAAATTGCTACACCATGAAGATGACGTGCTACAGACGCGAAATTTAACCGACAGGACGCTGATGCTGTGATGTGCAAATGATTAGCTTTCAGAACATTCACACAAGGATGGCGCCAGTGGCGACACCTACAACGTTCTGACATAAGGAAAGTTTCCAACCGATTTCTCATATACGAACAGCAGTTGACCGCCGTTGTCTGGTGATACGTTGTTATGATGCCTTGTGTAGGAGGAGAAATGCGTACCATCACGTTTCCGGCTTTGATTAAGGTCGGATTGTAGCCTATCGCGATTGCGGTGAACGCACATTGGAAGCGTGTATTTGTCATCGCCATACTGGCGTATCACCCGGCGTGATGGTATGGGGTGCCATTGGTTAGACGTCTCGGTCACCTCTTGTTCGCATTGACGGCACTTTGAGCAATGGACGTTACATCTCAGATTTGTTACGAACCGTGGCTCTACCCTTCATTCGATCCTTGGGAAACCCTACATTTCAGCAGGATAATGCTCGACCTCATGTTGCAGGTCATGTACGGGCCTTTCTGGCTAAAGAAAATGTTCGACTGCTGCCTGGCCAGCATATTCTCCAGACTTCTCACCAATTGAAGACGTCTGGTCAATGGTGGCCGAGCAACTAGCTCGTCACAATACGCCAGTCACTACTGTTGATGAACTGTGGCATCGTGTTGAAGCTGCATGGGCAGCTGTACCTGTACACACCAGCTAAGCTCTGTTTGACTCAATGCCCAGGCGTATCAAGGCCTTTATTACGGCCAGAGGTGGTTGTTCTGGGTACTGATTTCTCAGGATCTATGCACCCAAGTTGCGTGAAAAAGTAATCACACGTGAGTTCTAGTATATCTTTGTCCAATGAATACCCGTTTATCATGTGCATTTCTTCTTGGTGTAGCAATTTTAATGGCCAGTAGTGTAATTATAACGAAACTAAATATGTTGACCAAATGTGATATGTTATAGAAAAGTGACTCTTGCTATACTTTTAGTGAAATCTCAAATTCTGAACGCTGAGGTCATATTGTTAAGTGGCATTACTACTGTTCATATCGTTAAGTGATACGACTGCTGCAATGCTCACAATTCTCCACAGCGACTTTTTAGTACTAGTGGTGAGACACTGGGCGGATGAGTTGTCACATGTATATGCAACGGCAACATAAAAATAGTGAAACCAAGCCGATTACTGTATTACATTACTATAAATTACCGAGACTTTAAGAGAATGTTACTAAGAGTAACAGAAAGGCAGATACAGACCCAGATGTGTAGCAGCTACGTACAATTTGGAAGGTACGTGCCGCGAAGTTGTGGCAAGTTGGTGTGGGGAGGCCGATTACATGGCTGTTGGGCTTAACACGAGCTCCCAGCAGGAGGCCGGGGGTGAGGTAAGCGCTGTTCCGCTGTCGGCAGCATACTTCCCACGCCGGAAGCGCAGCTGTGAAATGACCTCAACCGCAGCACGGACCTGGACGCGGCGGTTACAAGCGCTAATCTCATGCCGGACGTATTGTCCGTGGCAATTTGTCTGGCCTGGTTTAAACAGCTGCACCCAGCATTTTGTTTCTTTAGAGCCACAACTCTCTTTTGTAAATGCGATAACACACACCAACATCAACATTATTTTCTTGTTACTCCGAAGTAGAGCATTTCACATTCTCCCTAACAAATTTCTTTAAAATTGATGGATAGCTAGGATCGTTTTATTTCCACCGTTCCAGAATAGTGTCCTTATCTCCCACGCATTAAAATTTATCATTGTATACATTTATCATTAAGCATAAAAAACGAATGTTTTCCTGCACAGTTTGCAAATAAGGATGTGTGATTTCTTACAGGAAAACAATTTTCTACTTAAGCGTACTAATGGGTGACACTGGGGCAATTTTCTCCCTAGATTAATACTGAACAACTTCGAACCTGAGGGTTCTTTGGGAAGAATGTGCTTGTAGCCTTTTCTAACGAGAATTTTAGTCTCCACTTCCATTTTACAAGCTGGTCTCGTTATTACGATGATCTATTCTCTAAAAAAGTTGAAACCTCGCGCAGTTTCTGAGTTAATTAGCATGATTGCCAGCAAATTCAACGGTCTGCCATAGACGGTATCGTCAAAAGTGTACTTCGTCTGATTATCAAATAACCCCGTAACAAGCTCCTCAGACTGTTTCCCACCACCCCGTACATCCAGGGTGAGGCATTTAAGACTGTTTTTGGAAATATCTTGAAAACTACAATTCTGATGAAAAACGGCTTGCGGAAAAGTTCTTTGCTTCGAAGCGGAACATCCAATGACAACAATTTCGAACACTTCGGCGCACAGCCAACAGGTGAGACGGTGTTAACTTTGCAAAATCAAGTAGGACCCCATTTTTATTGCAGATTCAGATTCTCCGGCAAACACTACCTCGCTTGTGTATTTAAAAATTATCGTTGCGTGGAAGATGGCTTACAAACTGTTGTTAGATGATAATTTCTCAAGAAGTACACATCAGGATAAGATCTCAGGAGTTCAGAAACGCCGTTAGTCTAAAATATTTAACGAGAAACTAGTTTTGTAGCAAACAAACGTGATCCTACAGAACATAAGACTTTACTTTTTCGTCATTGTTGGTGTGATATCATTCACAGATGATGCTCGATTTGCCTTAACCAATGGAGATTCTCCTCTAACCAAAATGCTTATTATGCCCACTCACTCGATCAAGATCAGTACAAGTTGATCCCTGACTGTGAAATAAAATCATCATGGGCTGCTGGTTCGTTATCTTATACAGTTGCAAAATTTCAGGCTCAATTGAAAGACATAATCATCTACTTCTTGATGCAATGCTAAGTGATTTGGTAGGAGTTTGTGAGCACACAATATGCTAGGGAACCCTCTTTGTGAAATCCTAAACCTCATGTGACAAATATAGTCGTTGTTTCTGATCGGTTTCTGATGTTTCATTCACAGAAGGATGGAGAAACTGTGCGACATTCCTTACCGTGGCCACCAGTATTTCATTTAGCTAGAAAATCGCTTGCCCTGATGCTGCTTGATTTGCCGAGAGCTAATGCAGTTTTTGCTATGATGAACAAGTTTATCATTAAATATTTCAGAATAACTGCATATATAACCTCCTGGGTTCCTAATCCGGTTCATATTTCTAGAGATATCATTTTCAACGTTTTTCACCCATTCTGATTTTTGTCTCTTACAGTGCCATGTATCACGCAACAAAGAAAATGTTAATCAAAATATCCACAGTTGCACTGCCGGTCTACAGTGTCCAACGGGCACAATATGTCGGCGATCATACATGCGTAAGAAGTTCAGTGGTCTTCTCGTCAAACTTCTGATTCTAGTGACTCTCGCAGGGGAGCCCTCGTAAACAAGGAAACGACGTCAAAACTCACCATGATATCTGACTCATCCAACCTGAAGCTGTCAAGACGTTTAACAAAATCCACGGAATTACGGATGTGATGAGGGAATTTACCCACATAGGACTTATTATTCCCGTCAGGTATTTGGCCAATAAATATGTAGGTGCCCTGAGGTTGCTGACAATGGGGCGTAATGGTACCCCGTCTTTGTGAACGTTTGGGAGTCCATATAGTCTAGGCGGTACCGGACCTTGGGGTAAAAATTTCTTAGCGTCACCCTCCGGTAAATCTGCGTCCTTGAGAAGCGACCTGGTCTTGTTCTCCACCTTCTTTGTAGGGTCAACGCTGATCTTCCGGTAGGAATCGTCATTTAGCAGGCTCTGCATCTTATCAGTGTAGTCCTTATGGGAGACAACAACTGTAGCATTTCCTTTGTCAGCCGGAAAGACAACTTCAGACTGCTCCCTCAGATCACGAATGGCCGCCCTCTCTTTACTGGTGATATTTGACTTCATCGGCTTGGATTTCGTCAACGCACGACACGTTTCACGACGTATTTCCTCAGCTGATTCAGGCGGAAGTCGAGCTGCAACCTGTTCAACAGCACTAACTATTTCTGCGACCAGAGTGAACTTGGGGGGTGGGAGCGAAGTTGAGACCTTTCTGCAAAACCGAGACCGCATCATCACTCAACACCGTGCCAGTCAAATTGATGACAGTCTTGCACGGAACCTGCAGAGATGGTTTGTCTAGGAGACGTGAGAACTTAGCTGTTTGACGTCCCGTTGCCCTATTATGGGCGGAATCAGCTGCAACCCAGGTGACACCATCAATCCAATCCCAGGAAAAACTAGTGAAATTACTAGCCAGTTGCAAATGTAGTTTGAGTAATTCCTGTGAGATAAACTCAAGGCTCCGGCGGCTGAATTGCACTCTCTCACGTAGCATTTTAAGGCTGGCTCGTTTCTTGATTCTCTAAGCTGCTGCAGAATCGATGGGATGCATTACCTTAGCTAAATTTGGAACAACATTCTCGGAATGACATCTCTTTAGAAAGGCAAGAGTACTTAGCAAACGACAGCTACGATGGCGCAACTTTTCAAATTTCTTCATGCTGCGTACATCTCCTCCCCGTAAAGGTGTGTAATGTGATTCTTGAGTTTCTTCCGGCGTATTTGATAATCAAAATATCCACGATTGTACTGCCGGACTACAGTGTCCAACGGGCACAATATTTCGGAGATCATACATGTCGCCATCATCAGGTGAACTGACGGACTGAGCTCCTGTGAACGTACCGGCACGGAGATCCGTACGCTTCAGGTTGGATGAGTCAGATGTCATGGTGAGTTTTGACGTCGTTTCCTTGTTTACGAGGGTACCACTGCGAGAGTCACTAGAATTGATTAGAATTTTGACGAGAAGACCACTGAACTTTTTAGGCATGTCTTGACTTCCACGTATTTTCTTTTTAATGGAGAATACAACGAACAAACGGAGGGAGTCGCCATGGGTAGCCCACTCTCACCGGTGGTAGCTAATTTGTACATGGAGATCTTCGAGGAGGAAGCCCTGTCGTCATCCGAATGGAAACCTACTTGCTTTTTCCGTTACGTGGTCAACACGTTCGTCATCTGGCCACATGTTGTGGATAAACTCCTTGACTTCCTTACACATCTGAACTCCATACATCCCAACATCAAATTCACTATGGAGACTGAAACAGAGGGTAAATTATGTTTGCTTGACGTTTTGGTCAAGACAAGGGCTGACGGCACCCTAGGTCATGGGGTGTATCGGAAGACAACGAACACTGATATGTATTTGCACGAAGACAGCTGTCACCACCCTTCACAGACGAATGGGGTACTTAAAACTCTAGTACATAGGGCGCGCACTCTTTCTGACGCAGAGAGTCTACGCGAGGAATTGGAACATCTGAGAACTGTATTTCGAAAAAATGGGTACTAAGAGTGGCAGATTCAACGTGCTCTTCACCCAATCTCTACAGCACAACCTGTGGAGATAGATGAAATCACGAGGGAGGAGGTGGGCACTGCGTTTATTCCATATACAGGCGCACTCTCGGGGAAAATCGCCCGCATTTTGAAGAAACACCGGGGCGGAACTGTGTTTTGTCCTCCGAATAAAACTCGTGGACTGGTGGGGAGCGCCAAAGATGACCTCGGTTTGAGGAAGACCGGCGTGTACCAGATTCCGTGTCAATGTGGCAAGTCGTATATTGGTCAGACGATGCGTACCGTCGAGGATCGATGCAGTGAACAACACAGGCACACTCGATTGATGTATCCGAGCAAGTCGGCGGTCGCTGAACATTGTTTGTCGGAAAATCACGCTATGGAGTATGAACGCACGAGGATTCTGGTACCGACGTCGAGATACTGGGACAGCGTTTTTAGAGAGGCCATCGAAATTCGCACAAATGGCGACCTCATAAACCGTGACTGTGGCTATAATCTTAGCAAGGCTTGGGAACCAGCGATTGGCTTAATCAAGAGTAAATCGAGCAAACGTATAGTTGTGACGACCACGGCGGACAGAGCCATCACTCCGACGTCATCTTAGACGCCGTCGCAATCTGTTCCACCGCGCGACCCTGGCGCGGGGCGCGGACAGCGAAGGGAGCGCGCCGCGGGCGGAGGGTATTTAAATCAGCCGCCGCCGCAACCGAACCCTGTTCCCTCTGAGCAGCCATAGCGTACGGATCTCCGTGCCGGCACGTTCACAGGACCTCAGTCCGTCAGTTCACCTGATGATGGCGACATGTATGATCGCCGAAATATTGTGCCCGCAGGACACTGTAGACCGGCAGTACACACGTGGATATTTTGATTATCAAATACGCCGGGAGAAACTCAAGAATCACAAAGAAAATGTTAAATAGAAAAATTACATATTTTCCCTGCAGAATTCGAATTCAAAATAAAAGAGGGTTTCCTATTTATGATTTCAAGGTTGATACACTCCTCCCACCTCATATGGGTGGGGCAAGCGAGTCGAGCTTGAAGTCGTTGGATGTCCCGCTTTGAGACAAACAACTTTTATGAGAAACTTTTCCTAATCCATCTTGTAGTTTTGCAGGTATCTCCAAAAAGAATTTTATATGCATCACCCCGTACATATGCAGTCCCACGTAATGGTGCCATCTCATAATTTCAAAATTGAAAAAAAAGTATCAAAAATGAAATTCATCAGAGACGTACCATTGTCACGGGCTCACACATTGGGTAGGAATGCACAATCCATAAAAGTAATTAAATACCATTTCAACACAATGTTACGGATATTCAAATGACACTTGTACATTTTTTCTACAGAAATGAAAATTAGAGGTATGAGTTAGTGATAGGAGCTGATTCTAGCGTCCTAAATGTAATTATTAGTGACACATATCCAAGAGAAACTTTCTGGTTCGTGCGTACCATCCAGCACGGAAAACGCACTCACAAACAGCCGGTGACGAGACGTCTGATGAATCTGTGTCTCTTCAATAGGTGTTCGAAGTGTGCACCATTTGCTTCAGTACACCATTAGAGACGGTGAACAAGTGAGTGTTTCAGAAACTGTAGAGTTTCGACAGATATTTCCGCGCACGCAGTGACAGTATGTTGTTGCGTATTCTCTGGTGATGTTTTGGGTTAGGGGTACACACACTTTTTCATTGAGCCCCAGAAAAAGAAGTATAACCGGGATGGTCAGCTCCCAGAATCTCCCAGTCCTATCCACTTATTTGGAATCATTGCATCCACAACTTCCCCGGAAACACGTGCCTAGTGTGCGGGGTATCCATCGTGCTGGAAACACATTGATAGACGACTTTCCAATCACACTTTCTTCACGAGAAGGGGTAGTGTGTCTTGCAGAGATGATGCAAGTTGTTGTCGGCTTAATGTTTCGTGTTGAAAAATAGGGGTGTAGAATATGGGCACCATTGATACCATCCCCAAACACTGACACTCCACTAACGATTATTACCAACGGCGCTGAGACATAGCTTACTTTGCACGGACTAGTAGTGCATCTTCCGCAGATACACGTGACCGTGGTTTGTGAAAGAAGCTTCATCCGTAAACAACCTTTCACATAAGAAGTCAGGATGACCTTGTTGTCCGCATATCGTGGTCGTGCGGTAGCGTTCTCGCTTCCCACGCCCGGGTTCCCGGGTTCGATTCCCGGCGGGGTCAGGGATTTTCTCTGCCTCGTGATGACTGGGTGTTGTGTGATGTCCTTAGGTTAGTTAGGTTTAAGTAGTTCTAAGTTCTAGGGGACTGATGACCAAAGCTGTTAAGTCCCATAGTGCTCAGAGCCATTTGAACCATTTTTTATGACCTTGCAACTGCTAAAGTACAAAATGACATAATTTAATGCGGCATTCAAAGTCATTCCAGTATCGTCTTGGTGGAGTGAGATATGATACCGTTGAAACGTATGCCCATGCGAAATTCTGTACACACTATTATTGAAGAACCGCGTGCAATCTATCGTACAATCACCTCATGATCGTGCGCTATAACAGCCATAACAGCATTTTCGTTGTCGATGTTAGTTGTTGTATTTGTACAGTGACTCTTGCTGGGTGTCGAGCTGCGTGTTTCCGTGAGACTTGTGCTAATGTTGGAAATGATGCGACGCGAAGGACGCCGTTGATCCAGGTAGAGTTGAGTATACAGTGCAACAGCTGTGTGTACATTTCTGTGACATTCGCCGGAAATTAACATCCTATGTAATTATTCTTCATTACCGAAGACTGGCTGATTGGCGAGACGACGGTAAATGTCAGAAGCCCCATCACAACACGGGAAACACTGTCCAGAAATAAAGTGATATGTGTCACTGCGTATTTTTCTGTTTGACACTCACAACAGTACAGCAGTACCGAATGGGAAACACTAGAAGACTGAACAGTGTACACAGAATGTGCTTACCAATAGTAGAGGCTGCAGGATGGTGAGGCAACTCTTGCCCCTGGCCATTAAGACAGAAATCGTGGCGTGTTCCCATCCTCTAAAGCGGGAGTCTTATTACATTTTAGCGTTAGGGCTACACTGGGTCATCTCCTAAGACCCAACAGTCATGACCTAGTTGTAATGAAAGCTTTCTTGAGGCCTGATACCATAGTAAAGCTCGTAAGTCCTTGGTAGAGTTCAAAAGTTTTCGTGACACTTACCACTGCTAGCAATCTTTACGAGCAGACTCTGACTGTAACTACAATAGACATTACCCAATGAATTCCTTCTTGTTTGACATTGACCTGTAGCCTTAATTTACCTTCATATATATATTGCTACACATAAATTCCGCACATGGAGGTCATTGTAACAGGCTTTCAGGAAACCTAGTTACTTTCGTGCGACATTAACATCACAGTAAATGGTCAGAACTTACCGCAAGATACATGTGGTATCAGCACTGCCGGATATCTTTCCACTGCAACATTCCTCGCCACGTGGGGGCTATAGGTGTTAGGTGTTATATCTTTGTTCCTGCTGGCATGGCTCAAGAACGGCGAAATTTTCGCTTCAGGACTAGACAGTAATTAAGGAACGTACGTCACAGGGAGTGGTGGCGGACCCCACTTTGTAATTTGTGTTCGCGCATATGGTGCATGTGCGGGTGTAGGAAGCCGGCTTTCTTGGATCGCTAGACAACGCTCAAACAAATCGTATTAATGAGTTTTAATAGTTAACTTTGCCAATAACACGTAAGTGTTGCAAGTACAGGACGACATCCAAATAAGAAATCTTTTCAGTTTATACAATTCCTAATACAAGTGCAGTAATACAGTTCAGTCTTCTATTCAGGTCGCTATTCGTGAAGTTTCTGTAGAACTGGGCTGCGGGCTATTTCTTTTCTTTATTGCTATTTCGACACCTTTACAATAAAGGTAGAACGGCAGCGGCCTATCTACGCCGCTCTTCAGCCATAGGTAACACAGACAGTAAAAAGAGAAGACAGAAAAACAAACAAATATGGTGGATAAAAACGGGAGACAAGACATATTAAAATACATGAAGCCGTTCATGTTGTGGGTTGGCAGGAGAGCCAACACCGTGTTACTAGAGGAAGCCGAAAGGCACGGGTTTTAGCTCACGCAGGCTGGCGTGAGGTCTGGAACAGGACAAGGAAATTAGAATACAGAAAAATGGACGTAGCTGGTGGAATACTTAACTTTAATCCATTAATGATGAGCGTCGCTCTTGACTGTACATGATTCAGTATCAATAGTAACTGGTAATGGCGCCTTGCTAGGTCGTAGCAAATGACGTAGCTGAAGGCTATGCTAACTATCGTCTCGGCAAATGAGAGCGTATTTTGTCAGTAAACCATCGCTAGCAAAGTCAGTTGTACAACTGGGGCGAGTGCTAGGAAGTCTCTCTAGACCTGCCATGTGGCGGCGCTCGGTTTGCAATCACTGCTAGTGGCGACACGCGGGTCCGACGTATACTAACGGACCGCGGCCGATTTAAAGGCTACCACCTAGCAAGTGCGGTGTCTGGCGGTGACACCACAGTTCACAGGCGCGCCGTCCGAATAAAAAACGTTCATCACTGTACACAATCGGGAAAGACAAAAATTACACGCGTGAACGGTGGAGCACTAACAGAGAGACACTTAAGCACTAACACGAAGGCACACACGAGCACTGGCTACGATCTCCCGTGCACGAAGATTCACTGTTGACACACAAAGCTGGGGACTTGTCAAAGGGAAGAGGTGTGGGAGGAGGGAGAGGGGGATGGTGCTGATGCCAGTGGCTGAGGAGAAGGGAGGGGGAGGGGAGAATCTAGGGAGCTAGTGGAAGTCCAGGGGGAGAGGAGAGAGGGAGGAGGGAGAGAGGGGAGAGAGGGTGTCCTGGGGGAAAAACACAGGGGGAGGAAGGGGAGGATCAAAGTTTGTAGGAGGGTAGATGGAGGGGATAAGGGCATCATCAGGCAGAAGCCACCTTGGGCAGGGGTATGGGGTGTGGAGAAATGGACAACGGGTGGGATGTGGGAGTACAGGTGCGGCAGTGGTCGGGGGTGGGAAAGGATGGGAGAGACAAGCAGGTGAGGCTGATCAAGTTTGTTGGAGTTGTAGAGGATCCGTATCCATTCGAGGAAAAGGAGGAGGTGTGGGAACAGAATTAGATCATACATAATCCGCGTGGGGGAGGGGAGGCAGATGCGATAGGCGAGGTGGAGCGCATGACGTTCCAGGATTTGAAAGGATTTGTAGAAGGTAGGAGGGGTGGAGATCCAGGTGGGATGGGCATAGCAGAGGATAGGGCGGATGAGGGATTTATAGGCGTGGAGGACGGTGGAGGGGTCCAGACCCCATGTGCGGACAGAAAGAAGCTTGAGCAGGCAGAGTCAGGAGTGTGCCTTGGCTTCTGAAATGGGGTGTACAGGAGAGGTGACGGTCAAGGGTGACGCCAAAGTACTTGAGGGTGGGGTTGAGGTTGATAGGACGACCATAGATGGTGAGATAGAAATCGAGGAGACGGAGGAAGGGGTGATTTTGCCTACAATGATCGCCTGGGTCTTGGAAGGATTCACCTTGAGCAACCACTGGTTACGCCAAGAGGTGAACCGGGCTGCTTATGTTCTCTTCGCCTAGATGCCGCTGCTGTGGCGTTGTCTTCCCAGAAAGGGGTCGGTCAGCGTGCAATTCGCTGACGAATTCTTCACATTCCTCTCTCCTCTCTCGTTCCCGACTGTCGTGCCAGCGCTTGAGGCCGTAACACAGTCAGTATGGATTTAGAAAATATTGTTCTTGTGAGACACAACCCGCTCTTTATTCTCCTGAAGTAAAGATTGGCATCGACAGGAGATCCTATATTGACCCCAGAATTGACAGCGTTCATCACAGGAGACTTCTAATCAATTTGCATGCATTTATAGTATTGTCTCAGTTGCGTAACTTGATCCATTATTTCCTGTCAGAAAGATCACAATCCTTTGACCAGACGATACAACTTTCGTCCGGCTGTAACTGTGGGTTCTGTGTGTTCTCTGGGCGAAGGCTCTTCAATCTAGAACACACGAAATATTAGTGCACTTCATTTCATAACTGAATAAAACATATACCTAACTTTTATACACATTTTTGCCACAGGGAAACTGTCATGGACTATGAAAACATCACTTTATGCTCAGATTAACAAACTATTGTCTTGAAGTACAAAGTTCAGCATTTACTATATTAAAGGTTCATCTGCAACTTTAACAATTGTCTTTGTCCCACACGAAGATGTTCACTGCTATATCTAAGGTCTAGAACTGCAGCTGCGCTCTTTCATGCTCGGCACTACACCGACCTGAGGGTCAGCTAGCTGTTGTGCTGCGCTTTTGACTCGCATTGCCGACTTTGGTGTGGCACCACTATCTCTGGACTATAGCACAACAGTTCTTAGCAATCGACGGAAAGTCATCGTGTAAAACAGATGTCATACCTGACGTTCCCCAAGGAAGTGCAATGGGTCCTTCCTGTTCCTAATCTATAAAAACAGATTAGGGGACGATGTGAATAGCCATCTTAGATTTTTTGCCAACTGAGCTGTCATTTACAATCTAGTGAAGTTACCAAATGTTGAAAAACAAATGCAGAATGATTCAGAGAAGATATCTGCGTGGTGCATAATGTGGCAGTGGACGCTAAATAACTAGAAGTGTGAGGTGATCCGCATGAGTATTAAAAGTAATCACTTAGATTTCAGCTACGCAATAAATCACTGAAAATCAAAGTCCGTCAGTTGGACTCAATACCTAGGAATTCCAATTACACACAACTTAAAAATTTAATAAAATGTGGGGAGGAAGGCGAACGACTGACTTCGTTTTATTGGCAACAGATTTACTAAAGCGTTGGCCTAGACTACACTTGTAAATATTGGCGTAACCTATATGGGTAGAAATGATCATCGTCATAAAATATGAGAAATCAAGAGTTCGCACGGAAGCATTTTAGTTTTTTTCCTGACGTCGAGTGGTAGAGAAAAAGTCTGAAGGTGTTCGATGAACCTTCTGCCAGACACTGAAGTGTGAGTTGCAGAGTAGTAAGTCTACTGCTCTAATGATGCGTTTGATTTCGACCACACGTTCCATGGATACCTTTGTAAATATCCCCCAGAGCATACTAGTGCCCCACCACCGGACTACTTCCATGACGCAGATCTTGTTTCGAGCAGCTGCTCGCCTGTATGATAACTTATCCGGACACAGCCATCGACCTGGTGTAAGAGTAAACGTGATTCATTTATTCAGGCGACTCGTTTCCGTTGATCTATGATTCAAACCTAATGATCCAGTACAAGCTGGCACAGCAATAGACGATGTCGTTCAGTCAACGTCGTCCGGTGCAGAGTCGCACTTGCTTGGATCACTTCTGCTTGCAAGAGAATTGTGTGTCTAGGAAACGGTGATGCTGGTCGCCTATCCGAGTGCTACTGTCGTCACTATTTATGGACAGTGGTTGAATAACAGTGAAACCACAGGTAAGCGAGAAAGCACTGGAGGTAATATATATATATATATATATATATATATATATATATATATATATATATATATATATATATTTGGGTGAATATTCAAAGAGTACATCGAGAACCAGGGGCTCAAGGAGGCAACAGTTTGTTTGTTTTGATATACTCTTATCACTTGACCTTGTTGACCTCCCGCATCGGCGGCCGGCTTACGCAACCGTGGCGGCTTACGCAACCGTGGCGGCGCGCGCGCACCTAGTGTTGCTTGTGCGCGCGTCCGGGATAACGCTACTACACGCGTCCGGGTTACGGACTTAGAAAATATCAGCTCCGCAGAAAGTATATAAGCGAGCGAGAGCCGCTGCTGCTGCTGCACAGGCAACTGCATTGAACGCCGCCACGATGCCTTACAGAAAACTTCGTCGTCGTTCAAAACAGACAGTGTATAAAACTATCGAGAACGTTGAGTTTGCGACAACAGCTGGGTACAAGAAGAACGGTATACCAGTGAAGAGTGTTGCTGCTACTGCACTTGTCGACGGACCTTGTGTTTTCTGTGGATGTAGACTTAATTTTAGTATTGACCTTAATGACACATTTGCACATGGTAATGGTTGGCTGACCGTAGCTGTTGTACGTGGAGGTACAGGTGTACCTAGTGTTGGTGGACTTGAAAGTTTTGTTGATAGAGACATTATTGCCTATAGTACCTACCATATTGCCGAACTTGCAAATAAAGACTTTGGTAAATCAGCGTATACGTCTCCATGTGCTTTGTATACACGTAGTAAGAGAAAATAATATATATATATATATATATATATATATATATATATATATATATATATATATATATACACAGGGTGTTTCAAAAATGACCGCTATATTTGAAACGGCAATAAAAACTAAACGAGCAGCGATAGAAATACACCGTTTGTTGCAATATGCTTGGGACAACAGTACATTTTCAGGCGGACAAACTTTAGAAATTACAGTAGTTACAATTTTCAACAACAGATGCCGCTGCAAGTGATGTGAAAGATATAGAAGACAACGCAGTCTGTGGGTGCGCCATTCTGTACGTCGTCTTTCTGCTGTAAGCGTCTGCTGTTCACAACGTGCAAGTGTGCTGTAGACAACATGGTTTATTCCTTAGAAGAGAGGATTTTTCTGGTGTTGGAATTCCACCGCCTAGAACACAGTGTTGTTGCAACAAGACGATGTTTTCAACGGGGTTTAATGTTACCAAAGGACCGAAAAGCGATACAATAAAGGATCTGTTTGAAAAATTTCAACGGACTGGGAACGTGACGGATGAACGTGCTGGAAAGGTAGGGCGACCGCGTACGGCAACCACAGAGGGCAACGCGCAGCTAGTGCAGCAGGTGATCCAACAGCGGCCTCGGGTTTCCGTTCGCCGTGTTGCAGATGCGGTCCAAATGACGCCATCGTCCACGTATCGTCTCATGCGCCAGAGTTTACACCTCTATCCTTACAAAATTCAAACGCGGCAACCCCTCAGCGCCGCTACCATTGCTGCACGAGAGACATTCGCTAACGATATAGTGCACAGGATTGATGACGGCGATATGCATGTGGGCAGCATTTGGTTTACTGCCGAAGCTTATTTTTACCTGGACGGCTTCGTCAATAAACAGAACTGGCGCATATGGGGAACCGAAAAGCCCCATGTTGCAGTCCCATCGTCCCTGCATCCTCAAAAAGTACTGGTCTGGGCCGCCATTTCTTCCAAAGGAATCATTGGCCCATTTTTCAGATCCGAAACGATTACTGCATCACGCTATCTGGACATTATTCATGAATTTGTGGCGGTACAAACTGCCTTAGACGACACTGCGAACACCTCGTGGTTTATGCAAGATGGTGCCCGGCCACATCGCACGGCCGACGTCTTTAATTTCCTGAATGAATATTTCGATGATCGTGTGATTGCTTTGGGCTATCCGAAACATACAGGAGGCGGCGTGGATTGGCCTCCCTATTCGCCAGACATGAACCCCTGGTACTTCTTTCTGTGGGGACACTTGAAAGACCAGGTGTACCGCCAGAATCCAGAAACAATTGAACAGCTGAAGCAGTACATCTCATCTGCATGTGAAGCCATTCCGCCAGACACGTTGTTAAAGGTTTCGGGTAATTTCATTCAGAGACTACGCCATATTATTGCTACGCATGGTGGATATGTGGAAAATATCGTACTATAGAGTTTCCCAGACCGCAGCGCCATCTGTTGTTGAAAATTGTAACTACTGTAATTTCTAAAGTTTGTCTGCCTGAAAATGTACTGTTATCCCAAGCATATTGCAACAAACGGTGTATTTCTATCGCTGCTCGTTTAGTTTTTATTGCCGTTTCAAATATACCGGTCATTTTTGAAACACCCTGTAGCTCCCAGACTAAAAGTGATAGGAATGTAATTTAAATTGCTTGTATACACAGCTGGTGTTACTGATTCAAGTGCATGATAGACACAACTATTGTTCCATTTAAAAAATTGTATCTTTTTAATGTAACTATTTTGGATAATAACACAATAAACTACGTTCATAAGTCCGCAGACAATGTGACGTTTCTTATGGTGATCTACCGCAATAAATATTTCCGTCGTCTATTACTTAGCAACTTGCAGAGTCAAACACATTTAGTGAAACACCGTATATATGAGAGGGCTGGTAGTGTGAGTCAAAACAAGCATGTTTCACATAGCAATACGTGTCCGTATTCTTTTTTTCGTGCGGTGCAAGGAGTCGTTGAAGGGCGTAGCGCGCCACCAGGAAGGTGGGCATTCAGCATACCATTCGAGCCGTCATGGTAGCAGGTCTGTACGGAAACGATTTCAATGTATTTCTGATGTCGGTTTGAAGTTTTACGAACTTCGTAACACTCTGGGTTTTCCGCCCCTTAGTAGGACGTGAAAGCGTTGCTTTTGGCTGTACAAAAACCTGATTCAGAGCTGTCGCATTCAAGTCAGCACCTGTGCAATTTGTGGAGTTTGGTTTGTCATGCGTCAGTTTGTCATCAAACGGGAACATTCTCGTGTTTGTTACTGTGTGAAGCGGACAGAAAAGGATTTTTCGTCTACGGAGAAAAGGGTAGACATGCATTGTGCTTACCGGGCAGCAGATGGAAATGCTCACGGTGCCCAACCTTTTGTACGTTCGGCGGTTGCCGAATAGTCCAGTGCCAGATTCATGCACATATACTGCCATCCACAGGTCCATACGAGAGACAGATTCACTTGAGGTACTTTTTCCATAGGCGCATTCTCGTAATGGCTCATGTGCATTTAAGGTCTAATTGGAAACCCGCTGCATTCACTTTGTGTTACAGGTACGAAGGGCGACGGACACGGAAGTCAACGCACAATGCGTAAACCAAGGCTTGAGCAGGAGACGTTAGCACTGCTTAAAAACTCAGGCCCCACAACCCCGCGCCGTGTTACACGGGAAATGGGTGTAAGACATTATAAAACTTGGCGTGTGGTGGTTTGCACCACGGCCGCCATTACTAGGTTCACGCCATTACTCCAAACGATTTTCCACGTCCAATTGAATTCTGAAAGTGGTTTTAGCAAAGGTGTGTCATTCCGCCGAACATTCCGATCCGCGTACGTTTTACGGATGAGGCATGCGTTACACGAGGTGCTACGTTCAGAAATCAACACGTGTGGTTACGGGAAAATCTGCACGCCGCCGTTGTTCGTGGTCACCAAGATAGATTTGACTAGCATTTGACTTAGTAGCGATTCGGTAACATGAGTAGGGGACAGGGGTACCGACTTCCAGCGTCTTGGCTGCCAGCAGTGACAGCTCTGCAGAAGGACAGCTCTCGCAAAACAACAGGCGCGCTGTAGGCCACAGCGGCGGAGAGTACATAGAGTGCTAACTCGTCCTAGTCGATACTAGGCAGTTAGTAAACAACGTTACTCTGCAGTCGCCGCTCAGTTTCCTATTCGCCGATTTCCACCAGTGGCAAGCAATAAAGGAAACTCTAATGGAAAACGCCTATTTCCGCCAATGACAACACGCAATGCAAAGACCAATAAAAGAACATTTATTTCCCATCCTCCTCACTCTTACAAGGAGACGGCACGACCGTGTGGTCGCAGATTTGCCCGAAATTTTGTGTGGTGAAAGAGAACCCTTAACACCTCACGTGATTAAAATATTAGGACGCACTACCAGGAAAATCCCGGGAAAAATCGATCCAAAGATTCTTAAGTACGGTATGAGTATAAAATATTAGTGCATTGCCGAGCCGCCATCTGGCGTAGATGGTTAGCGGGTGGGTTTCTTACGCCACAAGTCTCGGGTTCGATTCCTCCTCTGGCACTTTTTTTCCTCCTATTTCATTTCCTTTTGTTATTCCACCAATTATTCAGAAATTTTCCCTAACCTACATTATCTTTAACCAGTTAGTGACATTATTGACTAAAAATTATTTCCTTTTTCTCCAACAACACAATTCATGGTGGTGGGTTTTCCATTTTTCATCCTAAAGTATATGAGGAGAAACATTGGGTTTTTAATCAGAATAACAAATTCGATTGGGAAACATTCAATTTTTATACATATAATAATTATAAACAAGAACCACAGTGGTAATTATCGTAAAAACAAACAAAGCAATAATTTTTGCGACATCTTGTGCAACATATAAAAGCAGATTTTTTACAGTCACAGGGCGTTTGCAATAAATCTGCACAAAAACATGCCCCATTAACATTTACGAAAACGTTTTGAGTTTCTGATAATTTTGAGGCAAACCAGGCATGTCTCGGAATATTGGTGACAATAATTGATGGTGAATCATAGAATGAATTTCTATACAATCTTCCAGGGAATTAATTTCACGATTCTCCTGTAACAATGCTCTGCAACTCTGCAAGCGCTTTATGAAATTTTTAACTTGCTTGTAAAGGTAAACATCACACAGTTGCACCAAAGAAGTGCATTTTGGAGGTATGACTTTTACAGACCAAGTTGGCATATTTTCGTCATCCTGAAAATTTGCATCTTATCTCGCGGGATTCGTTTGACCTCCCTAAGAGTCAATGAGAAGTAAATATTTGCTCTCCCCAGTGTATTATTATAAAGTTCTCCGGCCATTAACATAGCATCGCGAGGGATTTCTTCTGAAGATGTCGATGCAATTAAATTATATTCCGTCAACAGCTTTTCATAATACACCACTGCGTCCTTGAATCGTAATTTTGATAGATAACTGTGAATGGATTCTTCAGGAATTTCTTCTCCTATTCCAGATGAGCCAGCAACTTCTTCGGTAGACATGTTTACCCTCCGATCGGAATAAAACGTTGAAATTTTATACAGTCGCGTCTGTTCACGACGACATCGAAAAACCAACTGCCGTTTACTTCTCACGGCTCGCGCACAGTCCTTTGGGCAGATGACCGTTATAATCCCAAGGGGACTCTTACAGTCCCTTTAAATCTTGAAACCCCATAAAACGAAGTAGAACAACGAGCACGAATATTTTTCAGTGAACGAAAAACTTTACGTTCTTGAGCTAAAATAATGTTTCTAAAATAATGTAGGTTTGAGAAACGTTTTTAATAATTGGTGGAATAACAAAAGAAAATGAAACAGAAAAGAAAAAAAAGTGCCAGAGGAGGAATAGAACCCGAGACCTCTGGCGTAGGTGCGCCAGCTGTAACGATCTAGGCCAGACAGAAGCTCGGCAACGAACTAACATTTTATACTCATAACGCACCTAAGAAACTTTGGATCGATTTTTCTCGCGATTTTCCGAGTAGTGCGTCCTAATATTTTAACCACGTGAGGTGTTAGGGTGGGTCCTGTTTCACCACACAAAATTTCATACAAATCCCCGACCCCACGGTCGTGCCGTCTCCTTGTTAGATCCAATTACAGCACTCCTCCGTAGTATGTAAGTACCCAAACGAGTGCTCATTCAGCAGTTAGCAATACACCCTGAGGAAGACGTCTTGCAATAGTCGCCGAAAAGTCTGTATTTTATGGCTGACAATGCGGCCTCAAACCCGGAAGAGTTTTATTCACTTTGACAACGGCCTAGGAAAACCTACGTTTACATTTTGCAATGTTGTCCGTTCATACATATTCCTCCGGAGACTGAACGCAAACAGATAATTAAACTTTTTACGAGAAGCTCTGTCAGATGTTGGAACATGTTCCACTGAACGTGTGACAGCGAGTGTGGTGTTAACACTATGGTGCATCTGCGCACTTCGCACCTGCAGCGCGAATGTATTTGGATGAAGCCATCGCTGAGAATTGGATAAGGCGCTGTGGGGCAGTGAAATGGCCCCCACCTTCCCTCGATTTTACGCCAACTGATTCTCTCTTCTGGGGCCACCTGAAAACTGTTGTCTGTGAAATACTCATTGAGACTGATAGTGCGCAATATGGCCGGGGGTGTCAAAAAGAGTGCGACGGTCACTTCAACGTCGTTGCTTGGGGTATGTTCAAGCAGGAAGGCACTATTTCGAGCACTTTTTGTAACTATTTTCAAATACAGATTATAAAATCTCACCCCGATTTCTCATTTACCCCAGTCTCACAAATACATTAAAAACCTTGCTCTGCATACTTGCTACTACGACGGCTCATATGACGGTTTGTGCGCCTACCCTCATGACGGCGCATGATGCTGTTTAGCAACGCCAAGCACCGTACCCTAAGGGTTGCGGACATAGGTTACTATATGAAATATGCTTGGTATCACCCGCTCCACCAGCCTTCTCATTTTCTAGAATCATTTCACATACCTCATATATACACACTGTGTGTGTGTGTGTGTGTGTGTGTGTGTGTGTGTGTGTGTATCATTGGAGCAAAGAATCATATGGAAGTGGATCATGGATTATTGGAAATGAGGAAATTGGAGATTTGATTCGAATTACTTTGTGATGTTGCAGAATAATGCAGCAAAACTGTCGCTGAAGTACAGTTATGAAATGAAGAGGTTTCTTGCAGAATCGATACGGATTTGACAATCTGTATGAGAAACGAAACTTCGTGGCAGATTAAAACTGTGTGCCCGACCGAGACTCGAACTCGGGACCTTGGCCTTTCGCAGGCAAGTGCTCTACCATTTTTTTTAAAATTCATTTTGTTCGATATTGTTCGTTGCGTTTGGTCTGGGCGGACGTCACAAGACGACCGATAACGATGAGCTACCGTGCCGGCTACCATCTGAGCTACCGAAGCATGACTCACGCCCGGTTCTCACAGCTCTACTCCTGCCAGTATCTCGTCTCCTACCTTCCAAACTTTACAGAAGCTCTCCTGCGAACCTAGCAGAACTAGCACTCCTCGGGACCTTTACCTGTCGCGGGCAAGTTTGGAAGGTAGGAGACGAGATACTGGCAGAAGTAGAGCTGTGAGGACCGGGCGTGAGTCGAGCTTCAGCAGCTAGTCGGCTCACAGCCGTGTTAGCGTGCGGAGCTGCTCCGCGCGCCGTCCGACGCTCCGCTCTCGGCGGTGTTTACTTCCGCGTCGCGGTGTTTGTGCCGCCGTCATGACCGACGTACTCCATGGAGCACTCGTACCGCCGTGCAACGATCAAAGTAACGTTTCAGGCCGAACATCCACGACCCAGAGCTTTCGAAGTCGAACATTTCATCCGAGAGGATCTACGTTTGAACCACCAGGACGTAATTGGCATACACTTTTCCATCACTGGAAGTGTTGTCTACATCAAGATGTCGACGGAGGAAATTTGCACTGACATAATTCACCGTCATGCCACTAAAATTTAAACACTCTGATGGACATATGGGTGCTGTGGCAATCGCCCATGCTGGATTCGGTCTCCGGACATTGCGAGTGTTTGAGCTCCCGTTCGAGGTGCCCCAGGATGTGGTCATTGCCGCTTTCCAACCATATGGCACCGTCTTGGGTCACGTTGCAGAAAAGTGGCAAACATTTACCACCTACCCCGTACTAAATGGAGCCCGGCAAATGAAAATTGAGCTGACGAAACATGTCCATCTTACCTGCTGATTGGCGGTGTGAGGGTCATCGTCATGTACGATGGACAGCCACTGACGTGCGCAGGATGTGGCCAGGAGGGACATGTACGTTCCTAATGCTTACACCGCCTTTTAATACAGACGCCGTTACGTGAAGAGGCCCAGGCTTCGACGGTCACGTTCTTACCCATCACCTACGCCAAGGTTGCACAATACCCCGTCGTGCCACTCACGATTGCGAGAGCAGCATCGTCAACGCCACCCGCCGCAGCACAACGCGCCGACGACACAAGCACGGCGTCGCCTCCAGTGCTCGCTTCAAGACCGTCCGTTTTGCAGACCGAAACCGATGTTCCTGTTGGAACCATGGACGTCGACCTCGGTGTCGTGCCGACGTCTGCCGTTGTCCAGACAGGTCCGGCGTCAGATGACGGACGACCACGTTATGATTCACAAGGCCACTTCAGAAAACAGCGGTCGCCTCGTAAACACAGGAAACGACGACGAACGCCTTCCGATGACGCCCTTTCTCAGACGGCCCCGTGGGATGTCGACCTGATGTCTGACTGTGATCTCCCACATTGCGTCCAGTCACGCGATGTGGCAGCAACAGGCGCCCCTCCTGTGACGCCTCCTCTCCCAGCCAAGGACGTGTCCTCGCCGTTGTCAACGAATGATGACGGCGGTGCCACTGCCACTCATGATGCGGAATCCACAACACCCGTTCCAGAAGTACGTGACCGTCACATGTCGTCAGCTTCCTGGGCCGATGACATTGAAGAAGAAGTGGAACAGACTGCCAGCGTGTCTGCGCAGGAGTCCACCACGGCGACACTGGGGCTGACGCCCCGCCAGTAATTATCACCACTGCGGCACCACCAGCGGGTCTCCAGCTGCCGGCTACTTCTACCGCACGTTCGGCAAATACTGAGGATGTCCGTACACAGCAATATCGTTTCGCCACGATGAATCTTGCCACCATCCGTGCCCACCACAAACTGGCCATGTTCCGAGACACTATTTACTCTGCGGGTGTTGATATAGCACTCTTTCAAGAGGTGTCTGTGGCTGACTTCCTAGTTCCCACCGGATACAACGCCCATGTTTCCCCCGCATCCGACACCGGTAGCGGCGTCACCATCTTGCTACGCGACGGACTCCCTGCAGAGGACGTCATCTACCTCCCCACTGCGCGAGGTATGGCTCTCACACTGTTCGGCGTGCGTATTATTAATGTCTACGCTCCGTCCGGAACTGGCCGCCGTCATGACCGACAAACTTTTTTTGCCGAAAGCGTCACACCCCTCTTCACAGGTCCGCAGGATGATTTGGTACTCGGTGGGGATTTTAACTCGACACAAGAGCCCACGGACCAACTCCCGCGACATTCACCTTTTGCATCTCTCTCAGTGGTCATCGACCGTCTACGACTTGTTGACACTTGGAAGAAGCTCCACGGAATTCAGACGGGCTATACATTCTACACCTCTGACTCGTCAAGCCACATAGATCGCATCTACGTTACCCGCTCCCTTGCTGATGGCACACGTCATGCGGAAGTCTGGACCTTGGCCTTTTCAGACCATGATGCGTACCTCTGTGACGTCACTCTCGCCCGACAGCGAGTGTGGCATAGTCGTGGTCTCTGGAAACTCAATGTCGCTCACCTGACCTCCTCAGACTGTCGCCGTATGGTCGAAGAAGCGTGGGCACGCTGTCGCCATCGTCGAGAAGCCTATGACTCCATCTTATCATGATGGCTCTCCTGCGCAAAGCCGACCCTCAGGGAGACACTGATGAGTTATGGGAAGGAATTTAAGGCGTGGCAAATTAATACCCTGCACTTCTACTACACCATACTACGTGAGTGTGCGACGATGCCTTTCTCGCCAGCCCGGCAGTCGATGGTCCATCGCACGAAGGCGCAGATCTCCTTGATCATGCGGCGTTACGTGGAAGGAACCGTAGTCCGTTCTCGCGCTTCTAATCGTATCCCTCAAGAACGTCCGTCGATGTACCACCTCCTTCAGGAACGACAACGACGAAGACGAGCTCTGATCCAAGCTGATGTGGAAGCGTGCCGGCACGACACCCAAACCGTCGGTCGTGCTCTCCATGCTCATTTTGCCGGGATATACGCAGCCGTACAACATTCTGCAGCACTGATCACAGAAGTTGCTCAGCTTACTACTAACACTCTTCCGGAGGATGCAGTGCATGACCTCCAAGACAACGTAACCACAGATGAAGTGGTAGATGCTATCAAGGCGCGTACCAATAACAGATCTCATGGAACTGACGGTATACCCATAGAATTTTATAAAAGTTTTCACTATTTGTTGGCTTCCCCGTGGACGGCAATCGTACAAGAGCTGATGTCACCAATGACAGTGGTCCCGAGCGCCTTCATAGATGGAATTATTATCCCCGTGCATAAACCGCACTGGTTATCGAGGGTCCAGGACCATCGACCAATTACTTTGCTCAAGAGCGACATGAAAATATTCACACGGCTATTGGCATCGCGACGCAAGAAGGTCGCACGTTACGTCACATCCTGCGACCAGACTTCCCTAGGAGGCGACAACAACATCCGTACGGCCCTTTGCCGTTACAGAGACATGATAGCATTGGCGCATTATCAACGTCTCCTGGCGCCTTGGCTTCACTGGACTTTAGCCAGGCTTTCGACGGTGTTGACCTCTTCTATTTACGGACAGTTCTAGAGCATATGGGATTTCCTGGCTGTATTGTCACAGTGGTTATGCGCCTGTTGAGTAGTGCAACCTCTAAAATCATGTACAATGGTCGCCTCACACCGCCCCTGGCCATCGCACGATCTGTACGACAAGGCTGCCCCCTTTCCACGATTTTGTATGCTTTCGCCTTGGAAACCCTGCTCCAGGGCATGCGCCAACGTTTGGAAGGTATGGCTGTGCACGGCCACCGTTTTTGTTGTACAGCCTACGCAGACGACATAGTACTATATCTGCGCATTGAAGATGAAGTACGATCAGCACTGACATGGGTGGTGACTTACGGCGAAGCGCTGGGGAGCTGCCTCAACGTGTCAAAATCCAAGGTCCTGCTCATTGGTGAGGGCTTGCCGGAGAGATGCGCTGCCCCCCTTAGTGTCGCCGCCACCATAAGATGTCTTGGACTTGATTTCGCAGCAGATCTGCGCCTCTCAGCGACTATCAATGGTAGACGCTTGCTACAGACAATCAGAGCAAATCCCGCAAATCACCGGCTACGAGCTCTCGACGTTATCCAACGCACGCAATACGTGAACATGTATCATGCTTCCCGTATACCACACGTGGCTCAAGTACTACCAGTCCCAAATCTCCTGGCCCGACGACTGTTGATGGCTTTCGGCTCCTTCGTCAGCTCGGGGATGTTATCCAAGGTGCAATATGAATCCCTTGCAGTGCCACGAGATCGTGGCGGGGTGGGACTCATCCACGTGCCGACTCGTGTCAGGGCACTTTACGTCAGCTCCCAACTAAAACTTTGGCATCGTTGCCCGCAGAGCCTTCCTAGCCTCCTGCTTCACAACTCGCCCGTCCAACCCCATCGAACGTAAGTATCCACAGTACGTGTGGCGACACATATGGAAGGCGATCCACACGCGTTTTCTCGAATCAGACGTTCAATCAGCGTGGTACATCGCCGTGAATGGCAAACAAGTTAACCGAGATCGTCTACACCGTATCCATCTCGCCGATTCATCCCTCTGCACCCGCTGTGGAGTGGATGACACGGATGTCCACTGGTTCCACTGTGGCACAGCGTTCGACGTCTGGACACTTGCGCGGCGAATTTTGGCGTTTCTTACTCGACGGACACCAGCTCAGATCGACGTCAACATGCTTTTGTACCCCGATAAGACTTTCTACCCCTCTGCCAAAACTCACTCTGTGAATTGGATCTGTGGCTACACGATCCGCTATCTTTTTACTTCTGGCGACAAGTCTACGCTAGGATATTGGACTTATCTCAACGAACGACACTGCGTCCTGATACTCAACCCACACTATAAGCAATATTTTTCCAATTTCTTACAGAGCACCTTCGATGACCCACCTCGTAGCTGGAACGCCCAAGCCCTGAGAAGCTGTAAACTGTATTAACCGAACCGAACTGAATATATCTGCTACCCAGAACCCACGCCTACGCAATGAGAAGACATGTTTGGACGAGCTGACCTGCTGTAGGCGGAGACACTTCAGGCGCTCCTGTAAGAACTGGTCTTTAACAAAGAGATAAAAAATTTAAAAAAAATTTAAAAAATCTTTTCCTTAATTATTCCTCATAACTTTTTCTTAAAGGAAACTGAAATTTGATTTTGGCTTTGAGAAACGTTTTTTTTTTTTTGTTCCAAAAGATTGCTTCGTCGCCATCAAGACGAAGGAGACTAATTTGTGTTTACTGGAAGGAGAAACCAGTATAAATGGAGTATTTGTTTTCTTTAAAAAAAAGTGGTTAGTGAAAAATAAAAAAAAAATAAAAAGAAAAGCAAAAAAAAGATGGATAGAGCGTAAAAAAAAGTAGCTCATATGGTGGAGCACTTGCCCGCGAAAGGCAAAGGTCCCGAGTTCGAGTCTAGGTCTGGCACACAGTTTTAACCTGCCAGGAAGTTTCGTATCAGCGCACACTCCGCTGGAGAGTGAAAATCCCATTCTGGAAATCTGTATGAGGTATATATTATGGCAGAAGGAATAGCTTACGCACGTGAAATAAGGTAAGACAGAGAAAAGGTTTTAACAATGTATTTGAGGTCATTGGGTGCAAGTATAACTCTGTTGTGAAGACATGGAAATCTCTGATAATTTACGAGAGGCTCTTTTACCCGAGCTCTCGATCTCCAAACTAAATATTCTTCATAAGGTTATAGATATACATCACATTTAATTCTACATTTTCTTATGGGAGTGAGTATTATTGCAGTATGTGAAACTACAACCTTAGAGCATAACGTCATGCTAATTAAATAAGTACAATTATAAAAACCCACCGTCAGTGAAAGGAACCCAAAAGGAACTTATTATCTTGCACAGTAATTAAAACTGTAGACCAACGACAATACAGAGATTTGCAAAATATAAACATGCAGAGATATGTAACATGGGGGCGTAGGGAGCGCCAGAATTTAATTTTGCACGTGCGGGACGCAGCAGAGCCACGAAACACTTTAAACTTTTAATCCGCCACCAGACTCTACCGCTGCCCCCTGCGTCTCATTACCTTTGCATGCATGTACCACTTGCGAAATTAAATTCTGCGCTAGCGTGAGGGTGCACATAGCGCGAGAGTGAAACTCACAAAGTCAACAGAACCTAAAGAGTTACAAACTTCAGACGAATTACTACACGCACTTGTATTTTCAGAAGTTCTGAACGCCAGATGTCTTATTTTTCCTGTCCTCAACAAGTAAAATCAAAAAACCAAAAGTGGTAGTTAAGGGTTTAACCCCGACGACGGAGGCACCATTTGTATGGAACACGAGTTTCCGGTTCAAAGAATCTGGGCAGCCTAACACTCATTTGAACCACTGCCTACTTTTCTCCATAAGGGCAACAAAAGTAATAAACTTGACGATTCTACGAAAGTCAGTAATCAGTATAATAATAGGTTACGTAATTTGTCGGATGGTCCTCGGAACGTCTGAAGGCAGTCGCCTGCTTTAATAAAAGCATCATACACGTATTAGACGTCCCGAACGAGAAGGAAATGTACTACCATTGCGGACACTCACTGGAAGTTGCACCTCGGCCTGCCTGTTTTGCAGCATCTGCATGTGCGTAAAATTACTGTCTCATTCGTCCATAAATGTGAATAATGCCTTGTGCAGTATGTTGTCGTAGTATCAAAACTGTAATTTACCATAGATCTTGAACATGATGGTAGAATTTTCACAATCAGATATTCCAATTGTCTTTTACCAAGACTTGCGTCGGTCACTTTCATTTAGACAGGAAGATTTTTTTTATGTCATATGATATGCAGTATCACGCGAGAACGTTATTGGACAATGTTCTCTTGTCTTATTCGCCGCATTATGTTTTATTGATAATACCACTTGCTACAACTTCATGGTCATCATCAAGGTCACTTAAACTGTCATAAAACCATCGACACAGTACATGTAGTAAAATAGCATTATATTTCTAATAGTAGTTGTTGCTGTTATAGTAATAGTGGTTTATGTAACTGTAGTCGCAGTTCGAATAGCACCAAGAGCAGCAGTAGTCGATGGTAATAGTGAAGTTAATCAAACCAGACAGGAAAAGAACATGCGACATCATGAAGAAAGAAGCCAAAGGAAACCTGCATGTAGAATTACGTATAAGTATTCACGTATGTGCTACTGATGTCCGCTGCTCGTGGTCTCGCTGTAGCGTTCTCGCTTCCCGGGCACGGGGTCCCGGGTTCGATTCCCGGCGGGGTCGGGAATTTTTCCTCCCTCGAGATGACTGGGTGTTGTTGTGTCGTCTTCGTCATCGTCATTCATCCCCATCACGTTCGGAGGAAGGCAATGGCAAACCACCTCCACTAGGACCTTGCCTAGTAAAGCGGTGCGGGTCTCCCGCATCGTTCCCCTTCGCTCTGTAAAGAAGAATGGGACTTCATTTCATTTCCATGTGCTAGTGATGGTAGTAGATGCTAACCAATATAAGCATAAGCAATGAACAGATATTTTTAAACTTAAATTATCAGAACAGAATAAATTAAAGTTGTGATAGTCATATTGATTTAAATATATGCAATTTATCATGAAAGAGCCGGCTATTATTAACGAGAAAGTGGTCACAGTAAATAAGTAAAAAAATTAGCACTTACTCTGCCGCCTGCTTGGTTTATTTTACATTGCTATTTTTTAATGCGTCACGTGATTAAGATGCCGTGCGAATAGTCATTATTGAGACAGGAAACATGGAATCTAGAGGGAACCAGGAATCCAGCCAACCCGGCCATACATAGAAGTGGAAATGTATAGTGCTTATGAACTGTCAGGCCGAACGATACGCTATACGATACAAATTACCCCAGTATGAGTAACTGTGCCCATTGTTTATAGTCACTTGCGAGAAACAGTGTAATTTCCGCCGCTTTAGAGGTTTGTTGGGCATTTGATGATCGTATGATCAATAAATGCAGCGGTTGTTTCCGTGTAGTGCTACCTGCATCGTGTTTGGACGAAGGTGAGTCGCTTCTTCGTGTCCTAGATGTTATATCTACATACACATGGCTATATAGCAGAACGGAGTGTAGTGTCGCAGTGGCAAAATCCAAAGTACCCAGATTTAGGCGTCCCGTAATTTGAGTAAAATGCCGTGAATGTTCCTTTGAAAGTTGGGGGTCGGCCTCTCATGAGCTAGTTGTCGACGGAATATTTAACCTTTATTTCTTTAGGAGATTTCTCTAGAAAACGTAAATTCCCTCGGAAATGTACTTTTTCCTTTTCTGGTCTGCAAAATAGGAAGTCAAGTGTGCTAATCGTTTCAACAGAGAAAGTCAGAGAACACTTTGGGACGTCGCCACTGCACCCTCTGTCTCCGTAATTCTTGGTGCGACAGAAGGTATTAGTTAGTCAGTTTCATGTTCTATGGATCATTTTGCACAGTAAATCCCAATGATATCGGATGAGTCATTTTATATTCACACTCGGAAATTAACTTTGTGCATATGGTTACATGCTGAACATTTCCAACGACTTGCCACAATCGAATAGAATAATTTTTATAGAAATGTGAGATGTAATTCTTCAACGGAATAGAGGGAGTTGTGAAGCAACAACTTTCTCAATTGGTTTACAAATTTTACTTTTCCGTGTTTCAGACATTTAATATGACTGTGTAAGAGATCAAATTTTTTTGTTCCGGCATTGTTAACTCCATTTTGTGCTAAAGATAACCTTAATATGGCGTAATGATTGTTCATTTTCCTTCTGGTATTTTAATGATTTACATTACTCTTTCTTTTGATCTGTACTGTATTATTTATAACAAAATTCATGAGGCAATAAATATACTTTGAAATAGTAGTCCGAATACCGAGCTCCTTAGGCAGTTGTCTCCAAGATAAGCGTTGATGAACACCACATATTATTCTTATAGCACGTTTTTGAGCTTCCTCTCTTACCCATAAGTTACCCCACAACATTATTCCATATGACACTACTGAATGAAAATATGGGAGGCTTGCGTGCCTCAGCGATACAGATAGCTGTGCAGTAAGTGCAACCACAACGGAGGGGTATCCGTTGAGAGTCGTCCTCTTGGGTAAAATATTCCGAATCTCCGAGTGGGGAATACTCAGGAGTACTTCATTGTCAGGGGAAACAAACCTGGCGTTCTACGGATAGAAGCGTGGAATGTCAGATCCCTTATTCGGGCAGGTTGGTTAGAAAATTTAAAAAGGGAATAGGTATATTAAAGTTAGTTAAATTGGGAATTAGTGAAGTTCGGTGGCAGAAGGAACAAGACTTCTGGTCAGACGAACACGGCGTTATCAATACAACGTCAAATAACGGTAATGCAAAAGTAGGTTCAATAATGAAAAATCAATAGGAACGCGGATAAGCTAATACGAACAGCGTAGTGAGCGCATTATTGTAGCCAAGATACAAACGAAGCCCACGCCTACCGCATTAGTGCAAGATTATATGCCTACTATATAGATGAAGAGATTGAAGAAATGTATGATGCGATACAGGAAATTATTTGATAGTTAATGGAGACGAAAATTTAATAGGCATGCGCGACTGGAATTGGACAGAGGGAAAAGGAAAAAAAGGAAAGGTAGTAAGTGAATATGGACTGGGGGGTAAGGAATAAAAACGGGGCCGCCTGGTAGAATTTTTCACAGAACATAACTCAATCATAGTTGGTATAAGAATCATGAAAGATGATTGTATACATGGAAGAGGCCAAGAGACACTGGAGGGTTTCAGATAGATTATATAATGGTGAGACAGAGATTTATGAACTTAGTTTTAAATTGTAAGACATTTCCAGGGGTAGATATGGACTCTGACCACAGTGTATTGGTTACGAACTGTAGATTAAAACTGAAGAATCTGCAAAAAGGCGGGGGTTTAAGGAGATGGGGCTTGGATAGACTGAAAGGACCAGAGCTTGCAGAGGGTTTCAGAAAGCGCATTAAGGAACGGTTGACAAGAACAGGGGAAAGAAATACAGTAGAAGAAGAATGGGTATCTTTCAGAGATAAAATAGTGAAGGCAACAGAGGATAAAGTATGTAAAAAAAGACGAGAGATATTAGAAATCGTTGGGTAACAGAAGAGATATTGAATTTGATGGGAGGAGATAACACGAAAATGCAATAAATGAGGCAGGTGAAAAGGAATACAAACATCTGAAAAATGTGATCGACAGAAAATGCAACATGGCTAAGCAGGGATGGCTAGAGTACAGATGTAAGGATGCAGAAGCATATATCACCAGGTGTAAGACAGATACTGTTTATAGTAAAATTAAAGAGACCTCCGGAGAAAATGGAACCACCTATATGAATAGCACAAGCTCAAATGGAAAACGAATTCTAAGCAAAGAAGAGAAATCAGAAAGGTAGAAGTATATACAGGGTCTATCAAGGGTGATGTACTTGAGGGCAATATTATGGAAATGGAAGAGGATGTAGATGAAGATGAAATTAGGGATATGATACTGCGTGAAGAATTTGACAGAGCACTGAAAGACCTACGTTCAAACAAGCCTGAGGTAGTAGACAATATTCCATTAGAACTACTGGTAGCCTTGGGAGAGCCAGCCATGACAAAACTCTATCATCTGGTGAGCAAGATTTATGCGACAGGCGAAATACCCTCAGACTTCAAGAAGACTATAATAATGAGAATCCCAAAGAAATCAGGTGGTGACAGGGGTGAAAATTACCGAACTACCAATTTAATAAGTCATGGTTGAAAAATGCTTACACGAATTCTTTACAAACGAGTGGAGAAACTGATAGAAGCTGACATCGGGGAAGATTCCGTATAAACTTAAGAACACGCGTCGCAAAACTCACCCTACTACTTATCATAGAAGACAGGTTAAGAAAAGGCAAACCTACGTTCTAGCATCTGTAGACGTAGAGAAAGCTTTTGACAATGTAGACTAGAATACTCTCAAATTCTGGACGTAACATGGGTAAAATACAGGGTGCGAAAGGCATTTACAATTTGCACAGAAACCAGATGGCAGTTATAAGAGTCGAGGAGCATGAAAGGGAAGCAGTGGTTGAGAAGAGAGTAAGACAGGGTTGTAGCCTTTCCCCGATTTTATTCGATCTGTATATTGAGCAAGCAGTAAAGGAAGGAAAGGAAAAAATTGGAGTAGGAATTAAAATCAAGAGAGAAAAAATAAAAACTTTGAGGTTTGCCGACGACATTTTATTTATGTCAGAGATAGCAAAGGACCAGGAAGAGGACCTGAACGGAATGGTCTGTGTCTTGAAAGCAGGATATAAGATACACACCAAGAATAGGAAAACGAGAATAACGGAATGTAATCGAATTCAATTACATGATGCTGAGGGAATTAGATTAGGAAATGAAAGACTTGAAGTAGTAAATGAGTTTTGGTATTTGGGGAGCAAAATAGCTGATGATGTACGAAGTAGAGAGGATATAAAATGTAGACTGGCTGTGGGATGGAAAGCGTTGCTAAAGAAGAGAAATTAGTTAGCATCGAGTATAGATTGAAGTGTTAGGAAGTCTCTTCTGAAAGTATTTGTATGGAATATATTTATGTATGGAAGTGAATCATGAACGATAAACAGTGTGGACAAGACGAGAATTGAAGCTTTCGAAATGTGAAGAATGCTGAAGATTAGGTGCGTAGATTGCGTAACTAATGAGGAGGTAATGAACAGTACTGGGGAGAAGAGGAATTTCTGGCACAGCTTGATTAGAAGATGAGGTCGGTCGACAGGACGCGTTCTGAGTTATCCAGGAACCTTCAGTTTGGTATAGGAGAGAAGCTTGGTGAGTAAAAATCGTAGAGGAAAACTGAGATACGAATACACTAAGCAGATTCAGAGGGATGTGGGCTGCAGTAGTTATTCGGAGATGAAGAAGCTTGCAGAGGATAGAGTAGCATAGAGAGTTGCATCAAACCAACTTAACACCACAACAACATGTCAACTAGCTGATTCGTCTCTACCCAACATTTGCAACGATTCTAAGTGCAAACATGGCTTATGTAATTGAATTTGCAGTTACAGAATGTTATTATTCCAGGTTAAATTCTCATCAATATTGCCACTTAAGAATTTTCAATTTTCCAGCCTACTTAGCCGGCTGCTGTGACCGGAAGTTTCTAGGCCCTTCAGTCCGGAACCGCGTGACATCCATGGTCGCAGATTCGAATCCTGCCTCAGGCATGGATGTGTGTGATGTCCTTAAGTTAGTTAAGTTGAATTAGTTCCACGTTCAAGGGGACTGATGACCTCAGTCGTTAAGTCCCATAGTGCTCAGAGCCATAGTGCTCAGACACAGCCTATTTATTGTTTCCTCACAGTGTGTTAGAAGTATCATTGATGTAGTACCCATCGACGTCCAGAAACGAATATGTTGTGTCCTTTTTAAAATTGAGGATTTACATTATTTGTAGAAAACCCGTCAGCGATGCTTCTTTTTCGTGGTAAGGTCTTATGGGACCAATCTGCTGGGGTCATCGGTCCCTAAGCTTACCGCACTACTTAATCCAACTTAAACTAACTTATGCTAAGGACAACACACACACACCCATCCCCGAGGGAGGAGTCGAACCTCCGGCGGTGGGAGCCTCGCGGACCGTGACAAGGCGCCTCAGACCGAGAATTGGAGAACCTCATACGCGATTTCTCTTAGCATTATCTCCACGGGTTATATTCGTCAAATTACTAAATACAGGTTTCTGCACTCTTTTGTTGATGTTATCCATTGCTTGACGATCGCATGAATTCCATAGAACTGTTGTTTATTTAGGAGATTATTGTGATACACAGTCAAATGCCTTGCATATTTCACAAAATATACCAACTGGCGTTGTTTCATTATTTAATGCTTGTAAATCGTGGTGAACAAACTTGTTAATGACATTCTCAGAAGGGCAACCCTTCTGAAACCAGCGGGCCGCTGTGGCCAAGCGCTTCTACGCACTTCAGTCCGGAACCGCGCTACTGCTACGGTCTCAGGTTCGAATCCAGCCTAGGGCATGGATGTGTGTAATGTCCTTAGGTTAGTTAGGAACCGATGACCTCGCATACTGCTTAGAGCCATTTGAACCATTTTTTTTCTGAAACCAGAACTGTGATTTTCTGAGGTTATTACTGTCGCTAGTGTGAGATACTGTCATAGAATACAACTACTTTTCAAAAATTTTGGAAAATGACGTCAGTTGTGAAACAGGTTGGTAGTCATTGACATCTTTCTGGTCACCTTTCATAACGAGGGTTTAACGATGGCAAATTTCAGTCTCTCTGGAAGAATACCTTGTTAAAAAGTACTCAAAAATAGTTACACCAAATAGAGCTGCCTTCATACATTGTGTGGTGTCCCATGCGTATGTCCTCACCATCACTGCTCTCTTCCAGAATGTGGCACTTAGTAACGAGACTCCACGGTTAGAATAGCGTTCCTAGCGCCCGCAGAAATAAAGGAATATCTTGACGACATAATGGTATTGAAAATACGCACAAAAATATGGACACAGACCTGTACGTAAATTAAATAATAAAATTGAAAAATTTGCTCATAACAATACATAAACGCATTCATGGCTGAAAGAGGACTTGGTAGGGAAGGGACAGAATGGATACCAGGAGAGAGAAAAAGGGTGGGGTTGGGGGGGGGGGGTCGACGGCGTACTAAGGTGGTAACAAACCAGTAACAACACAAAATACATACTAATACGAGACGTAAGGCAATAAAATCGTCCTACGTACCAGATAACATAAAATGCGAAGTTAGTTTTCAGATGTAAGAAGGCAGAAGGGATGGGGAGAATCCAATGCACCGACTGAATGTTGTTATGCGGCCGTTTCTCCCAAATTGTCCCATAATTGATGGGAAACTCGTATGAAAAAGTCAAATCAAATCGGAATATATTAATCTCTAGCTGTATATGAAATATGAAAGATACTAGTGATTGCCAGTGCTTAACTACGAAGATTACAGTTTCTTATACTGAACTGCACATACACCTAAATCGTAAGACTGCATGGAAGCAAGTGTCACTTGGCCGTGGGTGAGAGGACACGGTATAGGCAATAAATCCGGTAGGGGATACTGACTCCAGAAGCATTCTCGGAAGGCACAGTCACACCAGGAGATCTGACTGGACAGTGCTTTGAAACAAACCACCTTGGCGCTTGTCACCGTACAGTAACAATAAATATAGTTATGTCCAAGCTGTACGGGCACAACGGAAACTGATTTCAGCGAGCTGTTTACAGTCGGGTGATGCGTGCCGAATTTGACAGAGTCCCGAAAGGGCGGCTAACGACAGGCAGTCAAATACGTCTAAATATACGCGACATGGAGATCACATCTCAGAGTGGAACGAGAACGAAAACTTCAGGCACCTCTGAAAACCGCAAGACTCTGACGCCGTACTCAGGCCCCACAAGACAGAATGTACAGTAAATTTAAAACCAGCTACCATTCGTCAACCTAAATAATTGAGAAATGGGAGTAAAAACGCAGCTGTGCTGATAGAGATCAACCGTTACTGGCCATAAAAGGAAATTGGACAGAGAGATGGAGAGAACAGGACAAAGTTCTGGAGTACCAAGTACAACGAATTTTCGGACTGGTGTTAATCAGCTGAAATGAAAGAGAGAAAGACCAGTAACGTTTAAGACAATTCCGTAGTGGTTAGGACTCGCTATACTTATCATTGAGCCCTATCAAAAACACGTGACGCTAGAAAACATGCAGCTAACCGAGATTTCCTTATCGGAAGCACACTGCACGAATTTACCTCGGATTGCAGCATCTTGACATGCAGATGATTCGCTGGGCACACTACACTTCACAGGTGAGAGGCTTTACCTGGCTGAGTTGAGATTAAACACAAATACAAGTTGTTGGTACAGAGCCAACGACTGATTCTGCAGCCACTGCAGCCGCCACTTGCACAATATATGGTGAGATTCATCCGCAAAAGTGAGAATTGTAGTGCAATTCAAGTCATATTCAATAACTTCCATCTTCATTCGGAAGACTTCTACATGCCTTAAGTTCTAGCCATAGATGCAAATATCCAGTGTTTTCTTTCTTTCTACATTAACTTTTGGCAGTCACGGTACGACTTCCACAAACGAAAGTGTTTTATCGAGATACGCGTGCATCTGATTCAGATTCCAGATTCCTTGTCCAGGTTTGCCAAGGCGTTAGCTTATCATTGTGAATCCCAAAACATTTCCTTCGCATTTCCATACATTAAACTTAGTTACTTGAAATCTTCCTTTAATTTCGTAGTAGAATGACCTACTATGACATTGTTATGGTAGGAAACGATTTACTGATGTCACTTATATAGATCCACATTAATACAGAATGATTATAATTAAAGTTCCAGTTACAAAATGTTGTAAGGACAAGAACCAGCCGGCCGCGGTAGTCTAGCGGTTCTAGGCGCTCAGTCCGGAACCGCGGGACTGCTACGGTCGCAGGTTCGAATCCTGCCTCGGGCATGGATATGTGTGATGTCCTTGTTCTAAGTTCTAGGCGACTGATGACCTCAGAAGTTAAGTCGCATAGTGCTCAGAGCCATTAGAACCATTTTTTGACAAGAACCACTGCTGAGAAAGACGTCAAATTTGAAATAAATGTAATCGCAGGGGTGGGAAACGTTACATATACAAAAGAAAACTGTCGAAACCTTAACTCTAGGTGGTGCTGTAATGGGGAGAATATGCAGAATAAGTAACATGGGGTACATGGTTGTTCCTTAGTTTTCACCTGAGACGCAGGACAGAACTGCAATGCAGGATCGCTTGCTGCTGCTGCTAATGCCTTCTAAAAATGTTCAAATGTGTGTGAATTCCTTTGGGAAAAAACTGCTAAGGTCATCGATCCCTAGACTTACTACTTAAACTAACTTATGCTAAGAACAACACACACATCATGCCCGAGGGAGGATTCGAACCTCCGGCGGGAGGGGCCTCTCTTCTACAAGAATGGTGACTATGGACCAGTAGCTCTGCAGAGGTTAAGGACACTCATGGGCATGATATAATGCGTTGGTCTGATGTCTGCATGTGTTTGGTAAAAATGATTACGAAATTCCAACTGACAGGTTCTTTTGAAGTGTAATGTGGAAGGAGAAGGGAGACAAAGACAACGCATCGAACATCAGTAGAAGATGTGGCCACAGCATTGTTAGGAGAGGTCGAGCTGCAAACATGCATGGCACGTGAGATTTCTAGAACTTCCCTGTCAGCACGTTGCACACAATTACGTGGAACATCCTGTATTGCTATCTGTACAAAAACAAACGTTTGCTCTAGAATTTCTTGCTCATAATGAATGGACAATTAATGGCTATAGAGCATTCTCATCTACATGTGCATCATACTCCGCAAGCCATTAATGGTGTGTGGCGGAGTGTACTTTGTGCACGAGTAACTGAGCCCTCCAACCTGTTCCGTTCGCGAATAGCGCTTGGAAGAACGGTCGTCGGTAAGCCTCTGCCACCATGGCTCTAATTTCTCGGATTTTCTCCTAATGGGCACTACGCGAGACCTAAGAGGTGGCGGGGGGGGGGGGGGGGTGGAGGGGAGGTAATGTGTCTTCCGCTCTTCCCGGAAGCTGCTCTCTCGAAATTTCAATAGCACATCTCTCCATGACAAAGAACGCTACTCTTGTAACGCCTGCCAATGGAGTTTCTTGCTCATATCCTTAACTCTCTCCTGCTGTCTAAACGATTCCGTGACGAAACGTATCGTATTTCGTTGGATTTTTATCTCTTCTGTAAGCCCCATCTCGTAGAGATTCCAGACAGATGAACAATACCAAGGCGTTGGTCAAATAGGCACATTATAAGCTGATTCCTTCGTTGATGAGTTTCATTTCCTTAAGATTTTTCGTATGAATCCGAGTGAAACATCTGCTTTTCCCATTACACGTTTTATGTAGTTACTCCGCTTAAGGGTAGTCTGGATAATTACTCCTAGATATTTTCCGGCAGCTAGTTTCCAGTGGTTTGTCATCAATAGCGTAGCTATTCAGTAGTGGATTTCTTTTTCCCAAGAGTCTGCACAATTCACCAATTTTCTGGAGGTCACTCTGCAAATCTAACGATTCGGCGTCTTCTGGCGTTGCTACATTGTTATAAACAACCGCATCGTCTCCGAACAGCTTTACACTGCACTCGACGCATTATACTGTATCATTTACATATATTTCAAACAGTAACGGTCCTATCATACTTCCTTAAGGCACGCCGGAAATTAACTTTATCTATGTCAATTTTGTTCCGGTAGTAGCGACGTGTTCAATTTTCTCTGCAAGTGTTGAATCCAGTCGCAAATCTGCTCCGATACTCAAACGCTTGTATTTTTTTCACTAAATGGCAACTCGGGACCGTGTGAAATGCCTTCCTAAAGTCAAAGAACACGGCACCTACCTGAGCGTCATTGTCTACGGCGCAGTGTATCTCAAAGAGGAACAGGATCTCTGTTTGCAGGATCCATATTAATTTTTTAGAGGACATTTTCCGTCACCAAGAATGTCATAATTCTTGTGCACGAAACATTTTCCATAATTTTATAAAAACTTTACGTCAACGATACAGATCTATAATTCTGTGTATTTGTCCTACGGCCTTTTTTAAAAATGGGAATTACCTGTATTTTCTTCCATTTCCTAGATATCCTTCGTTACTGAATAGATCCACGATAAATTACTGCTAGAAAGTGAGCAAGTGCTTTCGCTTAATCTTTGTAGGATCTTACAGGTGTCCCATTTGGTCCTGAATCCTTTCCATTACTAAGTGATTGTAGTTGTCTTCCTATTCCGCTATAGATTATCTCCGTATCTGCCATTTCTATATTCCTAAGACGATTGAAAGTAGGGACCATGTTCCGCGGTGAAACAATTTCGGAAGAAAGAATTCACTGTTTAGGCCTTCTGTCTGTTACCTTCTGTTTCAGTGCCAATATGGGCACTGAGTGAATGAATAGATGCTTTTGGCCCACGTACTGATTTTAAATACGACCAAAATCTCTTAAGGTATTTACTTAGATCGGTTGACAAAGTTTTACTTTCAGAGTCATTGAACGCGTATCTCATTGCTCTCCTTATTCTCATTTTCGCTTTGCTCAGCTTTTGTTTGACAGCTAGCCTTTTACTTCTCTTGAATCTGAGATGAAGTTCTATTCGTTCTGTAGCAGTAGTCTAATGCGGCTATTAAACCATTGTCGGTCTTTTCCATCCGTTAAGAACATACTCGGTACGTATTTTTCTAATGCATATTACACGATTCCTTTGAAATTTTTAAAAATTTTTCCACATCTTCGTCATCATCACTTTATATTTGATGCTGACTGCTCAGATACTCTGAAATTTGTAGCCTGTCACTATTACTAAAAAAAGTATGTTCC
This sequence comes from Schistocerca cancellata, assembly GCF_023864275.1. NCBI lineage: Eukaryota > Metazoa > Arthropoda > Insecta > Orthoptera > Acrididae > Schistocerca > Schistocerca cancellata. Next base: position 728,071,478 of record NC_064628.1, on the reverse strand, counting down.
TACTTTCCTTAACACCCTACGTCAGACCCGTTGTCATAAATGCTGTCACAGCCTTAGGATCACCGATGTTTTCTTCTACGTTAACTGATTGATGAGTTCAGGTCTGTTTCTTACCAGGAGGTGTAAGACGTAGCTGTCACGAGTTGGTCCTCTAACTAACTGCTCAAAGTAATTTTCGGACAACACATCCAGAACGTTGTCCCTGTCTCTGACACCAGTTTTGATAGCAGGATACTCCAAATCCATACATGGCAAGTTTAATTTACTCCCTATTACAAGGGCATGATCAAGAAAATTTCCAACTTTATTCTAGGTATTCTGTCGGAAGCGCCCTACCACTATAGCTCCTGGCCCCGGTTGTCTATAAAAGGACCCGATTACCATTTTTGATCGATCTTTGTTACTTACCTTAACCCAGATAGATTCACAATCGGAATCCTTGGTAATCTCGCTGAATTTTATCGAAATCTTACTGCAATAAACAAGTTGCCACCATTGGCGACTAATCTATACTGATAAATATTACAACCATAATTTAGGATTTCGTTGTCATTAATGTCTGGCTTCGTCCATTTTTCCGTTCCTAATACTATCTGTGTGTTACAACTTTCAGTAGGTGATACTAGTTCTGAAACTTTCCTTTGGATGCTCCTGCAGTCTACTAAAACCATATTAACCTTCTCTATCTCTTATCTGCGGCAGCGAACTTTCTCTGAGGACATTGTGGCTAATTTATCAGGCAAATAGTCTTTTATCCCTAGGTTGGGTTTCTCTAACCTAAAAAAGCAGGTCGAGAAATTCACACCGCATACCGTCGTAGTATACTCTGAGCCTCTGGTTTATACCTTCCGCTCTGGTCCAGACCTAGAAGACCGCGATCAGTTCTGTGTGCGATGCTATCAATAGACAGCTTAGCCTGCACCCCACTTGCGATACTAGTTGCCTTTACTAAATCAGACATCCACCGAAAGGAGAGGACGATGCCCTCGGAACCCAAGCGGCACACGTCATTCGTGGCAACATGTGCCACAAATGTAACTAGTTGCATCCAGTATTCTCGATAGCCGCCGACGTGGCCTCTTCCACATCATAGACGAGACACGCCGGCAAACATACCGAGTGCTCTCTGACATTCTTTCCTGCCTTGCCTGGTAATCCCCTAAGAGGTTCCATTGTCCACCTAGCGTTGGAGCTCCCAACGACAAGCATAACCACACTATGTACTTGTCCGGCAGGAAAATTGGCCACTGGCCCAACAAGGGAGGCAACCCGTGGTGGCTCGTAGTTACCATCAACACTGGGTAGCACGTCGTACCTGTTTCTAATTACGGAACCAGCCTTCCGCCCAGTGACGTGAACTCACCACTACCTGTCATCCACTTTCTAGTGAGGACGGATCGGTCACATGCTGCGTAACAGAAGATGCAACGACATCCGGGTTGCCAAAGGATTCTAGCGATACAAAGTATGTCGCAGATCTCGTCCCCAGTGCCCCGATGTCACTGCAGCTTTGAACATTTACCAGAAGCATGTCGACGATAGCCAACAGGGCTTCCAGCTGTTGACAGACAGCAGCCTATTCTCCTTGTGTCGACTGACAACAAGCATATTCGCTAGCCATATCCTAGTGCGTTAAAATAGATATGTGTCCAATGGCGCTACTGAGTTTGGAATGTACGTACAATATAATAAGGAGAACAATGAAATACTAAAAACTGCTCTGCACGCAAACATTTAAACAGAAATAAATTTCTCTACTGAAGTGGATGTATCTAAAGTTACCTGTAACCAGAGACTCTGCTTACCCGAAATCTGCAGTACGAGGTAATTATGCAGACTAGAATGCGCTGATATAAACTATATGCTGTGTACCAGTACGAGATTTAGAGTTACTGGCGTGATGTGGCGGTCTGACGGCGTGAAAATTACACTAGAAGGGTGCCTTACAGAAGGATTAGCACCAAGGTTTACACAAAAAATGAAGATTTACAGTTATTTCCTAACCACTGGTCCACACAGTATAGTACACAAGTATGGTTCACTTCTTTGCAGAAGCACGTGGAAAGAAAACCAAAAAGAAATAGAAACTGAACTAAATTATTGTGTATCACAGAACTGCTGCTCTCCTACCGCTGCCGGCGCGTCTGCTCGACCCTTGCGAGTACTAATAAAGCCCATATCCACCTGCAAGGACATGTCAATAAACCGAATTGCAGAGTATAGGCAATGGAAAATTCACTCACAGATCAAACGGTACCGATCATTCTGGAAAGGTACCGAAGGGAAAGCACAGGAAGACTATAAGTCCAGTCTGCCTGCTGCAGCACGGACGTCTGTTTACGTTCCTGCCGCGGAAGTTGGGGCGCGCGATTGCTTACGTATCCCGCGTACTCAAAGTTTCGAAGACACCGGTGTAGAACGGCACATGCATACCGCAGGTCGACTCTCAAGATTCGTTTCTCGAATGAGTATGAGAGCCCGAAAGCCTATCAAATTGAAAGGTTCCTACGAGAAGGAATTAAATTTGACTACAACGAAATTATTGGAATACACTTCTCCATAGTGAGCAGCGTCATCTACGTCAAACTGATTAACGATGCAGTGTGTGACGAAAGCATTCCAGGTACTAAACATGGACTCAAAATTCGCCACTCTGACGCATGACTGGGATTAAGAAGCAAACGCATCTTCGAACTTCCCTTCGAGTTTCCGTCTGACTTAACAATTGACGTCTTATGCCCATATGGAAGAGAGCTCAGCCACGTGGAGGAAAAATGGTCCAACTTCACGACCTACCCCATTCTCAATAGGGTGCGACAAATCAGAATAGAACTGATGCAACATGTACCCTCATACTTGTTCATCAGCTGATGCAGATGAGTAATCTGCTATGGCCAACCCAAAACATGTTGTGGGTGTTCCAGTTGACTAACCCGTACCTACGCCCAGGATGATGCCGCCGACACTAACGTATGTGAACGTGTTTCGAACAGATCCCATCCTGTAGAATGACCAGGTCCATCATCCTGACAGTCTACGGCTACCGGCTGCTGCAGGGACCGCGCCACCTGTGAAGAAACGCCGCACACTTCTGCCGCTCTCGCATCCACCAGAAAGGATCGGCAGGTGGTATGGAAATGGATCCTACGGCTGTGACGACAGCTGTGAACCGTGCGTGGCACGTGTTCGTGCCCTATCTCATTTGACATCCTGTTTTATCTGTACTACCCACTCGTTATGGTAATTTCAACTACTGGTGTCACTGAGTTGCGGCCTTGCATGCCCGTGAGCGGCAGCAGCGGCGCTTATCGATATAAGCACTGCAGTATTATCTTTACTGCTATTATTTCCCGGTTGTCGTGTATTCGGAATAGAATCGGCTCTGGCAGTGAGTTGGAACGTACCTGCAGTTAGTTAGGACCTGGCAGTGATCAGTCGGGGCGCGGCTGCAATGAGGACCGGACAGCCATGACTCGCCCGACGGTTGCCGATACATATCACCTGAGAGCGGACCACCTTGGTTGGTCGTCGGTCGGTCGTCTTGTCGGACGACGTGTATGTTGGCTGGCGATCGCTTATGGGTTGTCAGCGTGTGCCGACTCGTGATTCGTCCTTGTTATTGCACAGTCGCTGCCGTTAGTATTGTCTAGTCCTTCGTACAAGTGTTCATGATATGTGGGTAGCTTGTGATGTCGACTGCTCAGTTATATTAGTGCTGTCTCCGTGCTGATGATTGGCAGTCGGTCGGTTCGTGTCGACCAGCCAGGATATCTCCGCGCGGCGCAGTGGGCCAGGTCCGCTGGCGTCTCTACGCAGTGTAGGAGTATGTGGGAGCTGTTCCGATGGGCCGACTACCTGTTAATATCTCAAGTGCAGACCGCCTCCCGGAAACTTCTGAGCGCCGCTGGCTGTGCTACCTTCTGTTATTGGTGTGTGATTGTGTATTTTAATGGCTTATAGCCGATGGTTTGAATTTGTATGCATTTAGTTGGATTTTAAATAATTGGCCCTCAGCCGCTTTAAAGTTTAAATTCCTTACTTGTTAAATCTTAGATTGTTAGGGCCTTCAGCCCATGTAAAATATTGTTTAAAGCTTTGGGCGCCGGCCGGTGTGGCCGAGCGGTTATAGGCGCTTCCGTCTGGAACCGCGCGACCTCTACGGTCGCAGTTTCGAATCCTGCCGTGGGTATGGATGTGTGTGATGTCCTTATGTTAGTTAGGTTTAAGTAGTTCTAAGTTCTAGGGGATTGATTACCTCTGAAGTTAAGTCCCATAGTGCTCAGAGCTATTTGAACCATTTGAACCAAAGCTTTGGGCCATCTGCTTACTGAAATTATTTTATTTGTTTTAAGTCATCGGCCTCCAGCCATATTTAAATTAAAGTTCTTGTCTTTCAAGTATCAGACCGTGTGAGGTTTGAGCCTAATTGAAGATCATGCCTTCTGCCTTGTGTTTTTTTAAATTAATTTTACCTACAGTCATAAATCGTGGGCCTTCAACTGTCTTTAAATTAAACTTGTTTTCTTTCCAAATGTTAGAACTGATGAGCCTTCAAAGCTATAGAACTTACTTACGTGAGGCCTTCTGCCTTCTAAATATCCTGTATTGAGTCTGAATTTTAAGTTAATTGCTTTCAGCCGTTTTTAAATTATGAGTGGTTGTGCCCTTAAGGCATGAGATACTGTGTTGTTATAATTTATATAAAAGACAGCTACCAGCAACATCTATGGTTTAAAAAGGTTTATTATCTTCAGACCATGACCGGTTTCGGATTTATCTTTACAAATCCATCTTCAGATGGCAGATTACAAGCGTACTTAGTAGGACCTAGTTTTGTTTATGTTATTCATTTGCTGCACTGGGAAAGAAAAGAAATATTTTTGTTGTCATATCGGTAATGGTATTTTTACGAAAGATTTACTTCTTTTACACGATCTAATTGCTCAGATATGGTTTTTATAAACATTAGTAAACTTGCAGGTTAGTGTACTTACGAGCTGTGTAGTTCTGCCTGACGAAATAATCGTGCGTTTATGTTTTCGAATGCAAGCTTGATACACTTTTCAATATGCACTATGTGAGTGCTATTCCAGTTTATGGATGTCACTTTTAACCTCATCATCTTAATTACACACGCAGCACACACTAATAACGTTTACAAAACGTGGCCCAGCTTCACATTACAAACGAGAACAATATTTACAAAGAGCTTACAGTCATAACGATGTTAACTTACAGATGCTGTATAGTCGATACAGGTGCAGTAAAATATCTCTTTGCTATTGTATGAAATTAATCTAAAACGGAATAAATAAAATTACATACAAATAAGATTACAAACATTATATGTAGTACAGAGTTACTGTTACTAATTAGTTGTTACAATAGTAGGGGATAAATTCTAATATAGGACATAATATACAATGCACATGTTTTCATTATGCAATTTTTCAATGACATATAAACAGTTTTTGGGGCCTGTATACTGAATGTGTTTGATGGGATATTGGGCTTAAGTTATTTTAAAAAAAGTAAAAGTTTCTTCAAAGTTATTTAAGAAGGGGGTGTTAACTGACTCTGTCTGTTCATTCAAAATGAGATCAGGGAACCTGTTTTTATGTGTATGAATCTCAATCTCCTCTAGGAGATTCAATGTGAAACCTTTGTCTTTGAGGTGTAATATCTGCAGGTTGTTTTCTATATTCTCAACTGTATGATTGTTTCCTGCAAGAAGGGTGGCAAAAGCAGATTTGCTTAGGTTTTTCAGACGTAAGGTATCAAGGTGTTCCTTGAATCTTGTTTCAAAAGCTCTCCCTTTTAGGCCTATGTAGAATTTAGGACAGTTGTTACACTTTAGTTTATAAATTCCAGATCTTTTATGGGGTATGCTATTGTGTGGGAGGGAGTGTATGACTCTTTGTTGGAGTTTGTTATTGGTCGAGAAACTAATTTTGACATTCTTCTTCTTGAATAAGTTGGAAATTTTATATGAAAGTGGGCCTATATATGGCAGGGCTACATATTTTACTGATTTTTTGTCTTTCATACTTATTGTGGCTGTTGCTTGTTGCAAGGACTTATTGCTAGCAATTTTTACTTTAGTTTGTTGAAAGAGTGTGTCTATTATTGAAGCATCATAGCCATTATTTTGGGCAATTGATTTGATTATGCTGATTTCTTTGTGCTGTTCTGTGGGGGTGAGGGGGAATTTATGCATAGGATGTAGCATTGACCGGAAATTAGCCATCTTATGTTGACTCGGGTGGCAGGATGTGTTACTGATGGTAACATCTGTGGTTGTTGGCTTTCGAAAGATACCAAAATGGTGTTTGTTATTTATGTTTGATATTTTGAGATCCAGAAAGTTGATGCTATTATTTATTTCATGATCCACTGTAAATTTGATGTTGTTGTGTAATTTGCTCAGATCTTCAGCTAAGGCATCAATTTCGCTGCTGTTACCATCAAAAAGTAATAGAGTGTCATCTACGTATCTCTTGTAGTAAATTATTTTACTGTTCATTTGGTTATTGGATGAGAAGAACTTTTGCTCAAGATGGTTAATGTAAATATCGGCTAATAATCCAGCAAGACTGCTACCCAACGCAAGGCCATAATTTTGTTTATAGACTTTATTATTGAAGGTGAAGCAATTATTAGACAAAATGAGTGTGAGAATCTCTATTAACGCATATATTTCTGGTAGATTGATCTTTTTGTGTTTTAAAAGGTTACTTTTTATTACGTTAATTGTTTCATCTATTGGGATGTTGGTGTATAGGTTTACAATATCTTGTGAGGCAAATCTAGCTGTTGGTGGTATGTGGATGTCTTTGATATGTTCTATGAGGTCCGTTGTGTTTTTAACTGTATAACTATGTTCGAACGTGTAGTAAGTGGTAAGGAGATCCTTCAATTTTCTGCTTATGTAGTATGCTGGGCTATTTCTTGAGTTCACAACAGGGCGTATGGGGGAATATTCTTTGTGGATCTTAGGCTGTGACCGAAGTTTCGGTGCAGTTGGATTCATGGTAATGCAGTCCCGAATTTCATATTTATTTTAAAGGGATTCAAAACTGTTGAGTAATTTACTAAGTTTAGCTTGAAATTTTGCTGTGGTGTCTGATTCTAGTTCTGTGAAGTTATTGGACTGAAAAAATTCAAGAGTTTTTTCAAAGTATTCTGATTCATATAAAACAACAACTGAATTTCCTTTATCAGCCTTTACCATGAGAGCTTTGTTAGCAATAAGTTTATCATTGATATCTTTAAGAAATTTTTGTTCGTTATTAATGAATTATTATGAATTAACTTAAATTTGGCACAAGGCACAAGAAGAAGTTAAAATCCCTCATTCAACTCAAACGAAAGGAACCACTTATCATTGGTGAACAGTAGAAGCACATATTTTATAACAGAGTGGTAAACACAACAGATATTTCTTTCAATCCCAATGAACTTAACCTCTTAGATTAAGGCTTCAAGCATAATATTGCCCCAAGATTAACTAATAAGAACATAAAAGACCTAATAGCAGCTACAAAACTGGCATGTGACACTGCCAAACTTAAGTCTAATGAGAAAAATGCGTTGGCATATAAATCCAACAAACTCATCACTAAACACATGCTTTCAAAAAATAATATAATTAATAATGAACAAAAAATTCTTAAAGATATCAGTGATAAACTTACTGCTAACAAAGCTCTCATGGTAAAGGCTGATAAAGGAAATTCAGTTGTTGTTTTATATGAATCAGAATACATTGAAAAAACTCTTGAATTTTTTCAGTCCAATAACTTCACAGTACTAGAATCAGACCCCACAGCAAAATTTCAAGCTAAACTTCGTAAATTACTCAACAGTTTTGAATCCCTTTAAAATAAATATGAAATTCGGGACTGCATTACCATGAATCCAACTGCACCGAAACTTCGGTCACAGCCTAAGATCCACAAAGAAAATTCCCCCATACGCCCTGTTGTGAACTCAAGAAATAGCCCAGCATACTACATAAGCAGAAAATTGAAGGATCTCCTTACCACTTACTACACGTTCGAACATAGTTATACAGTTAAAAACACAACGGACCTCATAGAACATATCAAAGACATCCACATACCACCAACAGCTAGATTTGCCTCACAAGATATTGTAAACCTATACACCAACATCCCAATAGATGAAACAATTAACGTAATAAAAAGTAACCTTTTAAAACACAAAAATATCAATCTACCAGAAATATATGAGTTAATAGAGATTCTCACAGTCATTTTGTCTAATAATTACTTCACCTTCAATAATAAAGTCTATAAACAAAATTATGGCCTTGCAATGGGTAGCAGTCTTGCTGGATTATTAGCCGATATTTACATTAACCATCTTGAGCAAAAGTTCTTCTCATCCAATAATCAAATGAACAGTAAAATAATTTACCGCAAGAGATACATAGATGACACTCTATTACTTTTTGATGGTAACAGCAGCGAAATTGATGCCTTAGCTGAAGATCTGAGCAAATTACACAACAACATCAAATTTACAGTGGAGCATGAAATAAATAATAGCATCAACTTTCTGGATCTCAAAATATCAAACATAAATAACAAACACCATTTTGGTATCTTTCGAAAGCCAACACCCACAGATGTTACCATCAGTAACACATCCTGCCACTCGAATCAACATAAGATGGCTAATTTCCGGTCAATGCTACATCCCATGCATAAATTCCCCCTCACCCCCACTGAACAGCACAAAGAAATCAGCATAATCAAATCAATTGCCCAAAATAATGGCTATGATGCTTCAATAATAGACACATTCTCTCAACAAACTAAAGTAAAAATTGCTAGCAATAAGTCCTTGCAACAAGCAACAGCCACAATAAGTATGAAAGACAAAAAATCAGTAAAATATGTAGCCCTGCCATATATAGGCCCACTGTCATATAAAATTTCCAACTTATTCAAGAAGAAGAATGTCAAAATTAGTTTCTCGACCAATAACAAACTCCAACAAAGAGTCATACACTCACTCCCACACAATAGCATACCCCATAAAAGATCTGGAATTTATAAACTAAAGTGTAACAACTGTCCTAAATTCTACATAGGCCAAACAGGTAGAGCTTTTGAAACAAGATTCAAGGAACACCTTGATACCTTACGTCTGAAAAACCTAAGCAAATCTGCTTTTGCCACCCATCTTGCAGGAAACAATCATACAGTTGAGAATATAGAAAACAACCTGCAGATATTACACCTCAAAGACAAAGGTTTCACATTGAATCTCCTAGAGGAGATTGAGATTCATACACATAAAAACAGGTTCCCTGGTCTCATTTTGAATGTACAGACAGAGTCAGTTAACACCCCCTTCTTAAATAACTTTGAAGAAACTTTTACTTTTTTTAAAATAACTTAAGCTCAATATCCCATCAAACACAGTCAGTATACAGGCCCCAAAAACTGTTTATATGTCATTGAAAAATTGCATAATGAAAACATGTGCATTGTATATTATGTCATATATTAGAATTTATCCCCTACTATTGTAACAACTAATTAGTAACAGTAACTCTGTACTACATATAATGTTTGTAATCTTATTTGTATGTAATTTTATTTATTCCGTTTTAGATTAATTTCATACAATAGCAAAGAGATATTTTACTGTACCCATATCGACTATACAGCATCTGTAAGTTAACATCGTTATGACTGTAAGCTCTTTGCAAATATTGTTCTCGTTTGTAATGTGAAGCTGGGCCACGTTTTGTAAACGTTATTAGTGTGTGCTGCGTGTGTAATTAAGATGATGAGTTTAAAAGTGACATCCATAAACTGGAATAGCACTCACATAGTGCATATTGAAAAGTGTATCAAGCTTGCATTCGAAAACATAAACGCACGATTATTTCGTCAGGCAGAACTACACAGCTCGTAAGTACACTAACCTGCAAGTTTACTAATGTTTATAAAAACCATCTCTGAGCAATTAGATCGTGTAAAAGAAGTAAATCTTTGAAACGTCCCCTTAGAAAAATTGTTATACATGACTGTGCTTAAACTGCCACAAAATATTTTTAGCGCAACGCAATCTGACTATCAAAGATCTCTACAAAAGAATGGCCCTGACTAACATTAACCTGTACCTTTCACAAATCACTTACCTCACCAAAAATCTTCCTTACTCGAACTACTGCAATACAGGGAGCGCCACTCCTGCCAGCTAAAGAAAAGATTCAAACTACGGAAGTCACTAACAACTGATAGGGATACTTAGCAAATGAAAGATATTAATAGAGAACGAACAATGTATTTACCTTAACAGTCATAATATATAAAGCAGTTCATGACAAATTACAAAACTCCGCCATCTCTCTCCTCACATCCACCACTGCTGGCGGCTCACCTCCCACTGCGCAACGCTACGCGCTGTTCACATCCAGCTGCCACTGCCTAACACTACAATGGCAGACAACAATGCAAACTAGCCACAGGCTGCACACAGCACAACCAGTGATTTTCATACAGAGCGCTACGTAAAGTTGCCAATAAGAAAATATAAACAGCCTACTTACATAGCCCCCATGCTCCCCCAAAAAAATTTTACAAAATATTTTTGGGCAGTGGCCAATAATGATTTGAAAAAATTTTTCATAATTACAATAACAAAGATATCAAATGCACACACTTATTTATACAATGCTGGTGAAAAGCTAAAATTTTCTCACAGTCCATAAAGACAGTCCAGATTGTTCATCACAGTAAAATTTCAGTGTTTTTTTTTTCTTCTAAGTCTGAGCAGTAGAAGACAATGCACACGGAAGTAGTGGATTTGCATTCAGTCTTGAAGAAGTAGTGTTGTCCTTCCAACTGAAAGACTGTGCTGACTCTTGACAGGCTGACAGGTATAGGGCCACAACAGAGCAAACCCACAGCAGAGTCATTCGACGTTTTGAAGAATATTGGTAGGTAGGTCATCACAGAGTAGACCCACTGTAGTCGTGGTGGAGATTGTGAGACTTAGAAAAAAAAAAAAAACACTGAAATTTTACTGTGATGAACAATCTGGACTGTCTTTATGGACTGTGAGAAAATTTTAGCTTTTCACCAGCATTGTATAAATAAGTGTGTGCATTTGATATCTTTGTTATTGTAATTATGAAAAATTTTTTCAAATCATTATTGGCCACTGCCCAAAAATATTTTGTAAAATTTTTTTGGGGGAGCATGGGGGCTATGTAAGTAGGCTGTTTATATTTTCTTATTGGCAACGTTACGTAGCGCTCTGTATGAAAATCACTGGCTGTGCTGTGTGCAGCCTGTGGCTAGTTTGCATTGTTGTCTGCCTTTCTAGTGTTAGGCAGTGGCAGCTGGATGTGAACAGCGCGTAGCGTTGCGCAGTTGGAGGTGAGCCGCCAGCAGTGGTGGATGTGGGGAGAGAGATGGCGGAGTTTTGTAATTTGTCATGAACTGCTATATATATTATGAATATTAAGGTAAATACATTGTTTGTTCTCTGTTAATATCTTTCATTTGCTAAATATCCCTATCAGAAGTTAGTGCCTTCAGTAGTTTGAATCTTTTATTTAGCTGGTAGTAGTGGCGCTCCCTGTATTGCAGTAGTTTGAGTAATGAAGATTTTTGTGAGGTAAGTGATTTCTGAAAGGTATAGTTTATTGTTACTCAGGGCCATTCTTTTGCAGGGATCTTTGATAGTCAGATTGCGTTGCGCTAAAAATATTGTGTGTCACTTTAGTGAATGTTTGAGTACGTTCAGTTTTGCTCAGCTGTTTGAAAAGCAAATAGTGTAAGAAGTTTATCAGCACAGTCGTGTATAAATTTTTCTAAGGGGACGTTTCATCTTTCGTAAAAATACCATTACCGATATGACAACAAAAATATTTCTTTTCTTTCCCAGTGCAGCAAATGAATAACATAAACAAAACTAGGTCCAACTAAGAACGCTTGTAATCTGCCATCTGAAGATGGATTTGTAAAGATAAATCCGATACCGGTCATGGTCTGAAGATAATAAACCTTTTTAAACCATACATGTGGCTGGTAGCTGTTTTTTATATAAATTATGAACCTTCTGCTGTATTGTTTGGATAACTAAATAAAGTTATATGTGTTTGAGTGTAACTGACAGTCCCCTTTTGGCTCCTTTCCACAATTCCAACTGCCTCTTCTGTCCTGTGGACTTAATCAGTTCATTTCAAGCTACTTTCGTCCCTGAATACCTGGAGTCACTTCCGCACTCGGGCACGGAGACGCATAAGTGCAAACAACGATCGCCGAAGCGCCACAAAAAACGGCAACTAGCGCCGTCGGACACCTGCTCAATGCATTCCACGGCAGATGGAGTTGCCTGTAACGACGATTCAGTGAACATGCAGCGCAATGGGAGGTCCTACCTCATACACAGCAGGACGTCGCGAATCACACGAGATAGGAGTTGAATACAGACTCACCGTACGGAGACCCGCCGGTAGGGTCCCTCCATCCACCGCAGCAACACCTTCCCTTTCGATCAACCCGGCGGGAGAAACACGACGAGAGGTGGACCCCCAGTACAGGAACTGAGCCGATGAATCCGATACTGATCGGCACATCGACGACGCAGTCGAAACGGTGGATGCGGCGTCTACCAGATGTTAACCACGCTGAAGATGCAAAAAAATGGTTCAAATGGCTCTGAGCACTATGGGACTAAACATCTATGGTCATCAGTCCCCTAGAACTTAGAACTACTTAAACCTAACTAACCTAAGGTCATCACACTACACCCAGTCACCACGAGGCAGAGAAAATCCCTGACCCCGCCGGGAATCGAACCCGGGAACCCGGGCGTGGGAAGCGAGAACGCTACCGCACGACCACGAGCTGCGGACGCTGAAGATGCAGACTGTAGCACAGACACCATCCCGCCTAGCAGCAGCACGCAGGTTAACATAAGCGTTCATGCGCGCTTTACACACTAAGGAACAGGGGCAGTCGTGTCGAACAGACTCTGTTAACATTAATACAATTAGAATGCCTGTCAAACTGCAATTATTAGGAGACATACTGAATGCATCAGACGTCGACATCGCCCTTCTGCAGGAATCGTGTGTCGAGAGCTTCCCCGATCTCTAAGAGTACGATACATACATTACACCAACTACAGACGGCGGCAGCGATACTTCTACGTGGCGGCATAGTACCTGAGGACGTGGTGTACCTGCCGTCAGCGCGTGGACTGGCGCTCACAGTGCTAGGAGTACGAATCGTTAACATCTACCACCGTCGGGGTTCGACAGAAGGCCCGATCGATCCCCATTTTACGCAGAGGAAATTGCGCCACTTTTCTTAGCCCAGTATGGACATGTCTTATTTGGAGGGAACTTCAACTGCGTACTTGACTGAAGGATCAGCACCCAGACTATAATTCATGTCAGTAGCTACGGAAACTGATACAGGACATGAACCTAATTAATACATGGGAGACTGTACATGGTGACCAGTGGCGGATATACCTATGTCACAAGTCACTCTGCAAGTCACCTCGTTCGAATTTATACAACACAGCGTCTTTAATCTGAAATTCTTAATGCGGTATTGCAGCCCTTCGCCTTTTCAGATCACATATAATAAGTATACACGGTCTCCCTAAGTCGTCAACAAGTGTGGAGGAATCGTGGTGTTTGGAAATTGAATACAGCGCATCTCAGAGCACCTCAGTCCTGACACTTACTCGAAACACTTGGCACACACGTGGACGACGCCTCCCGACATATCCGACGACGTTACAATGGTGGCTGGAATGCGTTAAGCCTGCATTGCGCTGAGCGTTAATTGCATATGCAAGGGAGCAGATGCCCGCCACGAAATCTACTCCTGTTCCAACGCTTCACCTCCATTATTTTCTGGATGCAGTCCCATCTCTGTCTTCCTCCACACATTTTACCCTCTACAACTCCCTGTAGTACCATGGAAGTTATTTCCTGATATCTTAACAAATGCCTTATAATCCTGTCCCATCTTCATGTCAGTGTTTTTCACATATTCTCTCTGATTCCGCCCAGAGGTTCCTCACTTCTTACCTTACTAATCCACCTAATAATCAGTCTGTACCACCACACCTCAAATGCTTTGATTCTCTTCTTTTCCGATTCTTCAACGATCCATGTTTCACTACCATTCAATGTTGTGCTCTAGACGTACGTTCAAGATATTCCTTCCTCAATTTTATTGGGCAGGAATGTCCTTTCTAACAGTGCTATTCTGCTACCCGTGGTCTAGGGGTTGCGTCTTTGATTAATAATCAAAACGTCTTCGGTCCTGGGATAGATCCCAGCCACTGCCTAAATTTTGATAAATAATCAGCATTGGCGGCCGAAGACTTCCGGCATAAGAAGTCAGCCTCACTCTGCCAGTGGCCTTGTCAAAGAGGGCGGAGGAGCGGATAGAGATTCAGGGCACTATATTGTCCTAGGGGTGGGAAATTGCCCCTAAAGGCGGAAGAATCAGCAATGATCAACGACATGGGGATGCAGAAGGCATGGAAACCACTGCATTAAAGACATGTAACGTGTATCCACAGGACATGTGGCCTGTAATTGAAGAAGTGACATGATGATATCTCCATTGGCAAAAGATTTCGGAATAGTCCCCCATTCGGATCTCTGGGAGGGGACTGCCAAGGGGGAGGTTACCATGAGAAAAAGATTGAATAATCAACGGAAGGATAACGTTCTACGAGTCGGGGCGTGGAACGTCAAAAGCTTGAACGTGGTAGGGAAACTAGAAAATCTGAAAACGGAAATGCAAAGGCTCAATCTAGATATAGTAGGGGTCAGTGAAGTGAAGTGGAAGGAAGACAAGGATTTCTGGTCAGATGAGTATCGAGTAATATCAACAGCAGCAGAAAATCGTATAACAGGTGTATGATTCGTTATGCATAGGAAGGTAGGGCAGAGGGTGTGTTACTGTGAACAGTTCAGTGACCGGGTTGTTCTAATCAGAATCGACAGCAGACCAACGCCAACAACGATAGTTCAGGTATACATGCCGACAGCGCAAGCTGAAGTTGAACAGATAGAGAAAGTGTAGGAGGATATTGAGAGGGTAATACAGTATGTAAAGGGGGACGAAAACCTAATAGTCATGGGCGACTGGAATGCAGTTGTAGGGGAAGGAGTAGAAGAAAATGTTACAGGAGAATATGGGCTTGGGACAAGGAATGAAAGACGAGAAAGACTAATTGAGTTCTGTAACAAGTTTCAGCTAGTAATAGCGAATACCCTGTTCAAGAATCACAAGAGGAGGAGGTATACTTGGAAAAGGCCGGGAGATACGGGAAGATTTCAATTAGATTACATCGGGGTCAGACAGAGATTCCGAAATCAGATACTGGTTTGTACGGCGTACCCAGGAGCAAATATAGACTCAGATCACAATATAGTAATGACGAAGAGTAGGCTGAAGTTCAAGGCATTAGTCAGGAAGAATCAATACGAAAAGAAGTGGGATACGGAAGTACTAAGGAATGACGAGATATGTTTGAAGTTCTCTAACGCTTTAGATACAGCAATAAGGAATAGCGCAGTAGGCAGTACAGTTGAAGAGGAATGGACATCTCTAAAAAGGGCCATCACAGAAGTTGGGAAGGAAAACATAGGTACAAAGAAGGTAGCTGCGAAGAAACCATGGGTAACAGAAGAAATACTTCAGCTGATGGATGAAAGGAGGAAGTACAAACATGTTCCGGGAAAATCAGGAATATAGAAATTCAAGTCGCTGAGGAATGAAATAAATAGAAAGTGCAGGGAAGCTAAGACGAAATGGCTGCAAGAAAAATGTGAAGTCATCGAAAAAGATATGATTGTCGGAAGGACAGACTCAGCATACAGGAAAGTCGAAACAACCTTTGGTGACATTAAAAGCAACGGTGGTAACATTAAGAGTGCAACGGGAATTCCACTGTTAAATGCCGAGGAGAGAGCAGATAGGTGGAAAGAATACATTGAAAGCCTCTATGAGGGTGAAGATTTGTCTGATGTGACAGAAGAAGAAACAGGAGTCGATTTAGAAGAGATAGGGGATCCAGTATTAGAATTGGAATTTAAAAGAGCTTTGGAGGACTTACGGTCAAATAAGGCAGAAGGGATAGATAACATTCCATCAGAATTTCTAAAATCATTGGGGGAAGTGGCAACTAAACGACTATTCACGTTGGTGTGTAGAATATATGAGTCTGGCGATATAACGTCTGACTTTCGGAAAAGCATCATCCACACAATTCCGAAGACGGCAAGAGCTGAAAAGTGCGACAATTATCGCACAATCAGCTTAACACCTCATGCATCGAAGTTGCTTACAAGAATAATATACAGATGAATGGAAAAGAAAATTGAGAATGCGCTAGGTGACGATCAGTTTGGCTTTTGGTAAAGTAAAGGGACGAGAGATGTAATTCTGACGTAACGGCCAATAATGGAAGCAAGGCTAAAGAAAAATCAAGACACTTTCATAGGTTTTGTCGACTTGGAAAAAGCGTTCGACAATATAAAATGGTGCAAGCTGTTCGAGATTCTGAAGAAAGCAGGGGTAAGCTATAGGGAGAGACGGGTCATACACAATATTCACAACAACCAAGAGGGAATAATAAGAGTGGACGATCAAGAACGAAGTGCTCGTATTAAGAAGGGTGTAAGCAAGGCAGTAGCCTTTCGCCCCTACTCTTCAATCTGTACATCGAGGAAGCAATGATGGAAATAAAAGAAAGGTACAGGAGTGGAATTAAAATACAAGGTCAAAGGATATCAATGATACGATTCACTGATGACATTGCTATCCTGAGTGAAAGTGAAGAAGAATCAAATGATCTGCTTAACGGAATGAACAGTCAAATAAGTACACAGTATGGTTTGAGAGTAAATCAGAGAAAGACGAAGGTAATGAGAAGTAGTAGAAATTGGAACATCGAGAAACTTAACATAAGGATTGATGGTCACGAAGTCAATGAAGTTAAAGAATTCTGCTTCCTACGCAGTAAAATAACCAATGACGGACGGAGCAAATAGGACATCAAAGGCAGACTCGCTATGGCAAAAAAGGCATATCTGGCCAAGAGAAGTATACTAATATCAAATACAGGCCGTAATTTGAGGAAGAAATTACCGAGGATGTACGTCTGGAGCACGGCATTGTATGGTAGTGAAACATGGACTGTTGGAATACCGGAACAGAAGAGAATCTAAGTATTTGAGATGTGGTGCTATAGACGAATGCTGAAAATTAGGTGGACTGATAAGGCAGGGAATGAGGAGGTTCTACGCAGAATCGGAGAGGAAAGGGATATGTGGAAAACACTGATAAGGAGAAGGGACAGGATGATAGGACATCTGCTAAGACATGAGGGAAAGACTTCCATGGTACTAGAGGGAGCTGTAGAGTGCAAAAACTGTAGAGGAAGACAGAGATTGGAATACGTCAAGCAAATAATTGAGGACGTAGGTTGCAAGTGCTACTCTGAGATGAAGAGGTTAGTTAGCACAGGAAAGGAATTCGTGGCGGGCGGCATCAAACCAGTTAGTAGACTGATGACCAAAAAAAAACTTCTTCTTTTGATGTCCTCCTTTTTCCCTCCGGCATCAGTTATTTTACTGTCTAGGTAGCGGAATTCCGTACTTTCATCTACTTCGTGACCATCAACCCTGATGTTAATGTCCTCGTTGTTCTCATTTCTGCTACTTCTAATTACTTTCGTCTTTCTTCGATTTACTCTCAGTCCGTTCTCCGTACTTGTTAAAGTGTTCATTCCATACAGCAGGACCTGTACCTCATCTTCGTTTTCACTGAGGATAGCGGTGGCACTGCGAAATTTATTGTTGATTTTCTCTCCCATTAAATTTTAATTACACTCTTGAACATTTCTTTTATCTCTGTCACTCCGTCTTGAATGTATAGTTTGAACACTAGCGGCAAAAGACTACATCTCTGTATTACACCCTTTTAAATCCCATTTCTTCTGACATGGTATTCCACTCTTATTTTTCCTTCTGGGCTCCTGTATGTGTTATATACTAACCGTCTCTTAATATAGTTTACCCCTATTTTCTCAATATTTCGAAAATCTTGTACCCTTTGACATTGTTGCACGACTTGTGCAGGTCGACAGATGCTAAGAACGTATCTTGAATGTTCTTTCGTGTAGCTTTCGTAATCAACCGCAACGACAGAACTTCCTCTCTGCTGCGTCTACCTTTACTAAATAACCTTTGTAAATTGTAATACAAGTAGTGAATCCCCCCTCTCTCTCTCTCTCTCTCTCTCTCTCTCTCTCTCCTATAAAGCCTGTTTCTTCCTCTATTTCATCAGACAAATATTCCCCTCAAAGAGGTCTTCGGTGTACTCTGCTCACCTATCCGCTCTCCCCTCTGCATTTAACAGTGAAATTACCATTGTACTGTTAAAGTTACCACCCTCGCTTTGAATTTCTCTGAAGGTTGTTTTGACTTTTCTGTTTGCTGACTCAGTCCATGCGACAGTCTTTTCTTTTTCGATTTCTTCATATTTTTCATGCAGCATTTCGTCTTACCTTCCCTGCACTTCCTATTTATTTCATCCCTCCATCATTTATGTATTCCTGAATTTCTCTAAACATCTCTAAACATTTTTGTACTTGAATCTTCCAGAATGAAATTTTTACTCTGCGGCGGAGTATGCGCTGAGATGAAAGTACCTGGCGGATTAAAACTGTGTGCGGACCGAGACTCGAACTCGGCACCTCTGCCTTTCGCGGGCAAGTACCTCCTCCTCTCATCGGTCACCTTCTCTGTACCTATGTCCTTCTTTCCAACTTCTGTGACTGCACACTTTATAGATGTCCACTCCTCTTCAGCCGAACTGCCTAGTGAGCTATTCTTTATCACAGTGTCTACAGCCATAGAAAAATTCAAGCATATCTCTTCATTCTTTAGTAATCACGTATCCAACTTCTTTGTGCATCGATTCTTCCTGATTGCTCTATTACACTTCAGCCTACTCTTCATCACCACTAAATACTGCTCTGAGTCTGCATCTTCTCCTGGGTACCCCTTACAATCCAGTATCTTAGTTCGGAATATCTGTTCGACTTTGATAGGATCTAACTGCTATCTTCGCATATCTCCCGGCCTTTTGCAAGTATACCTCTTCCTCTTGTGGTTCTTCAACAGAGCATTGACTATTACAAACTGAACTTTATTTCAGAACGCTATTAGTCATGCTCCTGTCTCATTCGTCGTACCAAGCCCATCCCCTCCCGTAACCCTTTACTCTACTCCTTCCCCTAGAACCGCATTTCGGTCCCCCATGACCATTAGACTTTCATGTCCCTCTACATACTGAATTATCCGTTCGAGATGCGCATGTATTACCTTATTTCTTCACATTAGCTTGGGACACCGCCATGTGTACCTCAACTATTGTTGTCGGTGTTGGTTTGCTTCTATTCTGATGAGAGCTACCGTATCACTGATATATTCACGGAAACTCACTATCTGCCTATCGTTCTGTTCATAACGGATCTTACACCAGTTATAACGTTTTATGCTGCTGTTGATATTGGTTTTTGAGACTGTCTTATATTTACCTATCTCTTTGCAGTCTCCTCCAGGAGATCTAAAATGGCGGTTGTTTCGGAATCTTTTGCCTTGTCACTTTCTCATCACAGGACACTTAGATTGCCGATGTCGATGCTTTCTGTTCAAAATCTAAGCGATTGTGGGGTTATAAATATGGAAGGAGCGTGTTTTGATCGGAGGCGTAACCCCTAGACCAAGGAACTTTAGGGATGTAGAAATACAGGTCACTTAGGAATGAAATAAATAGGAAGTGCAGAGAAGCAAAGGTGAAATGGCTACATGAGAAATGTGAAGAAACCGAAGAGGTAAAGATTGTCATAAGGACTGACTACGCATATAGAAAACTCGAATTAAAATTCGGTGAAATTAAGAGCAAGGGTGGTGACATTGCGAGTGCAACTGAAATTCCACTGTTAAATGCAGAGGAGGGAGCAGAGAGGTGGAAAGGGTACACTGAAGGCCTCTATGAGGTGAAAGACTTGTGTAATGGGGTGAGAGAAGAAGAAACAGTAATCATATTGAAGAGATAAGGAATCCAGTATTAGAATCAGAATTTAAAACTGAATTGGAACACTTTAGATCCCATAAGCCAAACGGGATGCACAACCTTCCAACAGAATTTCTAAAATCATTGGGAAGAAACAAAACAACTATTCATTTTGTTGTTTAGAATGTGTGAGTCTGGCGATATAGCATCTGAGAATCTGGAGATCATACACGCAATTCCGAAGACTGCAAGAGCCGACAAGTGCGAGAATTATCACACAATCACCGTAATAGCTCATGCATCACAGTTGCTGAAAAAAATAATACAAATATGAATAGAGAAGAAAACTGAGGATGCGTTAGATGTCGATCAGTTTGGCTTTAGGAATGGTGAATGCAACAGAGGAGTGATTCTGACTTTGTGGTCGATATTGAAAGCAAGACTAAAGAAAAATGAAGACACGTTCATAGCATTTGTCGACTTGCACAAAGCGTACGACAATGTCAAATTGTGCAAGATGTTCGAAATTCTGAGGAGAATGGGGGTAAGCTATGGGTAAAGGGGAGTGTACAGCATGTACAAAACCAAAGAGGAAATAATAAAAGCGGAAGACCGAGAAAAAAGTGCTCGGATTAGAAAGGGCGTAATACAAGAATGTAGTCCTCCGACCCTACTCTTCAATCTATACATCGGAGAAGCAAGGATGGAAATAAAAGTTCATGAATGGGATTGAAAATCAAGATTAAAGGGTATAAATAATGGAATTCGCTGATGATATTTCTGTTCTCAGTGAAAGCGAGGAAAAATGACTGCCTCTGCTGAATGGCATGTTGTGTCGAATGAGTACACGATATAGATTGAGAGTAAATCGGAGAAACACAAAGTAGTAGAAATGAGAGCAACGAGAAACCTAGTATCGGGACTGATGGTGACGAAGCAGATGAAGTTCAGAAATTCTGCTACCTAGGCAGCAAAATCACCAATGACGGACGGAGCAAGGAGGATTGAAATCGCATACTAGCACTGGCAAAAAGGGCATTGTTACCAAATGAAGTTCACCCGTATCGAACGTAAGATTTAATTTAAGGAAGTGTTTTATGAAAATGTATTTGGAGCAAGTCATTTTGTGGCAGTGGGAGAAGCGGAACAGAAAAGAATTGAAGAATTTGACATGTGGTGCTAGAGACGAATGTTGTACATTAGGTGGCATGATAAGGTAAAAAATGAGGTTCTCCGCAGAAAGGAATATATGGGAAACACTGTCAACAAGAAGGGGTAGGATGGTAGGGCGTCTGTTAAGAGAACATGGAGTAGCTTCCACGGTGCTTATTCAAGACGGCGCTCCTTCGCACGTAGCACAGCCAGTGAAGCTCCTACTGAAGAGGGATTTTCGAAATGATGGTTCATCGACTGTCCTTTCCCTACATCCTGGCCGTCAAGATCACCTGTGTGGCTTGTCTACGGTTATCTAATACATGCTGTGCTCTGCATTCTGATTGCAAACGTAGCTACAATGAAGGCAGTCATTGCATAACGCAATCTGAACGTGACCCCTGAGTGACTCCGAACACAGCACACTAAGCAGGCTTTATGCTAGTGTCGAGACAGCAAAAAGCCAATTTCATTGTTGCTTTTAGCATAGTTTATGGCCTCAACGCAATTATAAACCAGTGTGGTACGACAGTGCCTTGGTAGTTGGACTTAACAAACTAAAACGCAGCAGCTGTTGAATGCCAAACTTGTGTGGTCATGCACACTGGACATTAAGGCTAGTTTAATGTGCAACTCACACTACAGCCGTCGCATTGCGATTGAGCTGTCATTTGAAGCTGAATACATTTACGTAATAATGCTTGCAGCGCCATATTGTGAGGAAATGTTCGTAATTTATTTTTATTTCTGTAACGTTTCCCCGTCTTCCACAATATTCCACTCAATTTGGACGCCATTCTGAGCAGTCGTTCTCCTTTCATGGTCTTTTAAAATTGAACTCGAATTATAATCCCCCTGTATATCCAATTTAATACGAAATATTAAATATTAAATCACCTTCCACCAGGACAGCTTGCCATATATAACGATGTTCAGTATTACCTCTAAATTAATGGACTACTTCCAGACTTTAAGGTTACTGGAAAACACACTGGTGTATTAAATATTCGGTCGGTATAGTGGCACCATTTAACTAATAAAGATGCTTCTCCCCAGCCTTTATTCACTCCTGGATATGGAAAAAAGAACACATTGACACCGGTGTGTCAGACCCACCATACTTGCTCCGGACACTGCGAGAGGGCTGTCCAAGCAATGATCACACGCACGGCACAGCGGACACACCAGGAACCGCGGTGTTGGCCGTCGAATGGCGCTAGCTGCGCAGCATTTGTGCACCGCCGCCGTCAGTGTCAGCCAGTTTGCCGTGGCATACGGAGCACCATCGCAGTCTATAACACTGGTAGCATGCCGCGACAGCGTGGACGTGAACCGTATGTGCAGTTGACGGACTTTGAGCGAGGGCGTATAGTGGGCATGAGGGAGGCCGGGTGGACGTACCGCCGAATTGCTCAACACGTGGGGCGTGAGGTCTCCACAGTACATCGATGTTGTCGCCAGTGGTCGGCGGAAGGTGCACGTGCCCGTCGACCTGGGACCGGACCGCAGCGACGCACGGATGCACGCCAAGACCGTAGGATCCTACGCAGTGCCGTAGGGGACCGCACCGCCACTTCCCAGCAAATTAGGGACACTGTTGCTCCTGGGGTATCGGCGAGGACCATTCGCAACCGTCTCCATGAAGCTGGGCTACGGTCCCGCACACCGTTAGGCCGTCTTCCGCTTACGCCCCAACATCGTGCAGCCCGCCTCCAGTGGTGTCGCGACAGGCGTGAATGGAGGGACGAATGGAGACGTGTCGTCTTCAGCGATGAGAGTCGCTTCTGCCTTGGTGCCAGTGATGGTCGTATGCGTGTTTGGCGCCGTGCAGGTGAGCGCCACAATCAGGACTGCATACGACCGAGGCACACAGGGCCAACACCCGGCATCATGGTGTGGGGAGCGATCTCCTACACTGGCCGTACACCACTGGTGATCGTCGAGGGGACACTGAATAGTGCACGGTACATCCTAACCGTCATCGAACCCATCGTTCTACCAATCCTAGACCGGCAAGGGAACTTGCTGTTCCAACAGGACAATGCACGTCCGCATGTATCCCGTGCCACCCAACGTGCTCTAGAAGGTGTAAGTCAACTACCCTGGCCAGCAAGATCTCCGGATCTGTCCCCCATTGAGCATGTTTGGGACTGGATGAAGCGTCGTCTCACGCGGTCTGCAAGTCCAGCACGAACGCTGGTCCAACTGAGGCGCCAGGTGGAAATGGCATGGCAAGCCGTTCCACAGGACTACATCCAGCATCTCTACGATCGTCTCCATGGGAGAATAGCAGCCTGCATTGCTGCGAAAGGTGGATATACACTGTACTAGTGCCGACATTGTGCATGCTCTGTTGCCTGTGTCTATGTGCCTGTGGTTCTGTCAGTGTGATCATGTGATGTATCTGACCCCAGGAATGTGTCAATAAAGTTTCCCCTTCCTGGGACAATGAATTCACGGTGTTCTTATTTCAATTTCCAGGAGTGTATTTACCTTTCCATACGAGAACACTAGGGTGTTAAAGCCATTTGCGCTTGCGATGTTTTTGTTGCTTTACGTCTTTTGATTCTTCGTATGAATTTCGTTTGATGATTGTTTCGTTACGCCCTGTATAGGCTGCCGTCCCCCCCCCCCCCCCTCCCCCTTTGCTTTCCCTCTCCTAGTATTCTTGGTTCCCCTTCCCAAATAGTAGCAGTGGAACAATGCATACATTAATGTAGTGTTGCGTCCACTTTTCCGCAATTTGGTATTTAGTTTTACGTATAGTCTTTTATTACTACCTCTATACAAATATTCGATAATATAATATTATCAAGTTGTTCATTTATTTCTGTGGATGTTAGGATTGCCACTGTATCCAGATAGACACGTCATAGCCGACCGGAGTGACCGAGCGGTTCTAGGCGCTACAGTCTGGAACCGCGCGACCACTACGGCCGCAGGTTCGAATCCTGCCTCGGGCATAGATGTGTGTGATGTCCTTAGGTTAGTTAGGTTTAAGTAGTTCTAAGTTCTAGGGGACTGATGACCTCATCAGTTAAGTCCCATAGTGCTCAGGGCCATTTAGTTCTATTTGGTGTGAATGTTTTAATAGTTCCTCTAATACCTTCGGTATCTTTCCTTTCGTTGACTTTCGTAATTTACTTTTGTGCTTATGACTATTTTATTTGGCAGGCATTCTGAAAATGGGCTGCGTCCGAAATGGGTCAATACTTTTTTTTTAAATAACATGAGCAGTTCATTTTTATTCACGCATTACACTGACGTAAAATTTGCTCTCAGTGTGACACACCCCGATACTTGTCAACACTGGGGTGAGGGCAACATTCGGCCTTTGTTTGTCCTTCTCCCAAGAAAAATATATAGTCTCGAAAAACTGTCCCTCAAGTTTCACAGCGGAGTACTTGTTTGTTGCATGTCATTTATAATGAACACTATAGTGGCTTGCACACTCAAACTAACACGGAAATCTACGCCAAACAATCTTCGTGCACAATTTAGATGAGCCTGCTGGTGAACAACGCTACCAGCTAGTGGGCTACGGATTCCACTACTCCTTGCCTCTGCGCATCACACTTGTCTTCTTGTCTTCTTGTACACAGACAGTCACACTATATTTGCCTTCTTGTGCACAGACTGTCATAGATAAAACTTAAAACAATTTAATGCAATAAGATACACTGATCAACTGGTATAGGTTTGCGTAATCAGATAAAGAGATATGTGAACCGGCAGAATACGGCGCTGCGGTCGGCAACGCCTATACGGTATAAGACAATAAGTGCATGGTGCAGTTATTAGATTGGTTACTGCTGCTAGAAATGCAGGTTATCTACGTTTAAGTGAATTTGAACGATGTGTTATAGTCGGAGCACGAGCGACAGGACACAGCACCTCCGAGGTAGCGATGAAGTGGGGATTTTCCCGTACGAACATTTCAATAGTGTACTGCCAATATCAGGAATTCGATGAAACATCAAATCTCCGACATCGCTGTGTCCGGAGAAAGATCCTGCAAGAGCGGTACCAACATCGACTGAACATAATCGTTCAACGTGACGGAAGTGCAACTCTTCCGCAAATTGTTGCAGATTTTAATGCTGGGCCGGCAACGAAATATCATCGACATGGGCTTTCGGATACAAAGGCTCACTCGTGTAGACTGATGACTGCACGGCACAAACCTTTACGCCTAGCCTGGTCTTGTCAACAGCGACGTTGGGCTGTTGATGACTGTTGCCTGGTAAGATGCGTCTCGTTTAAAATTGTATCGAGCGGAAGGACATGTAAGGGTATGGAGACAACCTCGTGAATCCATGGATCCTGAATGTCAACAGGGGACTGTTCAAGCTGGTCAAGGCTCTGTAACGGTGTGGGGCGTGTGCAGTTGGAGTGATATCGGACCCTGATACATCTAGATACGACTCTGTCAGGTGACACATATGTAAGAAACCTGTCTAATCACCGGCATCCGTTCCTCTTCTTTGAGCACTCCGGCGGACTTGGCCAATACCATCTGGACAATACGACACCCCACACGTCCAGAATTGCTACAGAGTGGCTCTATGTTGTGTACATAGTTCCGCGTAGTCAGCGCGTACACAACTTTCCCACTAGAACGCGCCCCGCTAAGCGCAACAGCGCAGGCGCAGCGCTCGTCCGTCTCCGCACTACGAGATGACGGTGCCATAGAGACGGACCAAATTCTGCTTCCACCGATCCGCGTATTAATATGTAACGCCGCCAATGAGATTGCTGCTAACGTAGAGCCTTTTCTCCTCGCGGATCACACTCGCGCCGTGATACATGAACGCGCGAGGTATTGTAACGAGTGTACAGACCTCCGATTAGTCAGTCTGCATTTGTCCGCAACAGTCTGAACGATTTCTACGTTTGTCTGCCCCAGTCTATAGTCAAGTTTCAGTCTGCACCCAATACCCTGTTCCTGTTCATAGCCATGAAGATAAATGTATAGACACTTTTGTCAAGTATCAGAGATATGTGTGAGAATAAGATTAACGAACCAATACCAAAGGAACTTCAGATTGTCAATTGTAAATAGCTTCCAGAACCAAGTTAAGTAATTTTTATGCTTGTTATTAATTTAATAAATGTGTGTGAAAATTAATCAAGTTCTGTTTAAAGTTGGTCACCGTCAATCTGCTGATCTACGCGTGTAAGTGGCATTTCTATCGTCTGACCTAACGGTAGAAGATAAACACGCCACTAAAAGACCACGAGACATATTGCTGACACTCGCCTACTTCATTAGAGCGACAGGTCAAATAATCTGATGGTGTGTTTACTGAAGGTCTTACAGTACGCATACCATACTCTAGGAACCCTCTTCTGGGTTGAAACACTTCAACTGGCCACCAAACACCCCAGACATGAACATTATTGAGCATATCTGGAATGTCTTGCAACGTGCTGTTCAGAAGAGACCTCCACTCCCTGGTACTCTTACGGATTTATGGCCATCCCTGGAAGGATGCACTACTTCAGACATTAGTCGAGTCCATGGCACGTCGTTTTGCTTCACTTCTGCGTGCTCGCTGGGGCCCTACACGATAGGAGGCAGGTGTACCGGTTTCTTTGGCTCTTCAATGCACTTCACCGTGCGGAATTGATAACAATGAAAGTGAGGTTATAAGTGAAGGAAACTGTGATGAGCCTGTCGTGTTAAGATAAAGTGGGCACATCTTTTTTAATGGGAATGTTCTAGGTTTAGAAGACAGTGACTTGTTGAATTGTTCAAGATGTGACTTGTTGAATTGTCTCAAGAGTTATGTACAATCACCGTGTCAGCTGTACTGCCTTTAGCTGTGAAACACACAGTTTTTCGGCGGCTGGGGCGTCAGCAGCAGCAGCGGGGCATAAATTAGCGCGACCTGCCTGGCAGCGGTGGGCTTCGCCGAGGCCCGCCCTGGCCGCGGACCAAGTCCCCAGTCCCCCAGTCCCCCGGTCCCCCAGTCCCCCAGTCCAGCGTCGCTGCCCGCGGGAAGCCGGCCAGCTACGCTTGTGGCGCATTGCGTATCGGGGCGCAGCGTGTCACGGCAGCATTCGCCGGCATACGTGCCCGTCCACACGTCTGCTCTAAATTCTGCTACAAGATGTCTCATACAGGACAGAGAAAGCTCAGGTTTTTGGCCACAGTTCAATACGAACATACAGTTTGAACATTATAACATGCGGCAAAGCGTAGGTTACACTTCTGAGACCAAATGAAATGAAGGCGGCGAGCCGCACGTTCTTATTTTCTTTGGCGCTCTTAAGACTCCAAAGAAACCATATGATCGATGTCCTATGCTACAGAGACTGATGACCTTAGAAGTTAAGTCGCATAGTGCTCAGAGCCACTTGAGCCTAATCTACAGAGGCTTTCACGCATGTCTGTACGATTAAAAATGTAAATGCTCGCATTATCAAAAATCGCGAAAATTTTTTGACAGAATACTTCAAACTTTATACACAAGACCCTGATGAATATTGAGACGGATATTTTAATGTATGTAAATTAAAGGAAACACTGTTACTAAAATTGTCTTAAACCCTTTCTAACTCGGGCATTTCGTACTTGGTCATCCACACTTATTATTCCCTCTTGAGTCTTGTACATATACACCTTTTCCCCTATAGCTTCGTGCTATATTTCTATGAATATCGATCATCTTGCACCATTTTAAATTACCGAATGTTCTTTTTTAGGTCGAAAAATCCCATTAACATGTCTTCATTAATCTTTACCCTAGTCTCAATTATAAACTGCAACATCTGAATTGCCTCTCTGGCGCCTTCACCTTCCCGAAGCCAAACTGTTAGTCATTTAACACATCCTCAATTCTGTTTTCCATTTCTCTCTCTCTCTCTCTCTCTCTCTCTCTCTATATATATATATATATATATATATATATATATATATATATATATATATATATATATATATATATATATATATATGGTGAAACACTGTTAGAAAGCAGCACAGTTGCATTTATGGCATATCAACTTCGTATTAGAATTTTTTTTTTATCTCATCAGTCTTGTGACTGGTTTGATGCGCCCGCCACTACCTCTCTATGCTAACCTCTTCACCTAGGAGGTAGTAACAATTGCAACCTAAGTCTTCAGTTGTCTTCAGTTATTTACAAGATGTGGTTCAATTTCTGTCTTCCTCCACAATTTTTACCGTCTACGGCTCCCTTTAGTACCATGGAAATTATTACGTGATACTTTGGTTCAAATGGCTCTGAGCACTATGGGACTTAACTTCTCAGGTCATCAGTCCCCTAGACCGTAGAACTACTTAAACCTAACTAAGCTAAGGACATCACACACATCCATGCCCGAGGCAGGATTCGAACCTGCGACCGTAGCGGTCGCGCGGTTCCAGACTGAAGCGCCTAGAACCGCTCGGCGACACCGGCCGGCTTACGTGATACTTTAAATGATGTCCTGCCATCCTCACCCTTCCTCTTGCCAGTGTTTTCCATACATTTTTCCCTCGCTTTTTCTACGGGGAACCTCCTTACGTCCTTGTTCCTTACCTTGTCGGTCCACATAATTTTCAACAGTCTTATGTAGCATGACATCTCAAATGATTTGATTCTTGTCTTTTCCGGCTTTCCCACAGTCCATGTTTCAGTATCATACAAAGCTGCACTCCGAACGTACATTCTCACAAGTTTCAGCCTTAGATTAAGGACTATGATTGATGCTTGTAAACTGCTCGTGGCTAGCAATACTCTTTTGCCAGTGCCAGTCTGTTTTTTATGTTCTCCATACTCTGTCAGTCATTGGTTATTTTGCTGCCTAGGTAGCAGAACTCCCTAACTTCATCTATCCTAATGTTAAGTTTCTCGCTGTTTTTATTTCTGATACTTGTCATTACTGTCGTCTTTCTTTGATTTACGCTCAATCCGTTTTCTGTACTCATTACACAGTTCATTACATTCAGTGGATCCTTTAATTGTGTTTATTTTCACTGAGGATAGCAACGTCATCAGCGAATCTTATCTTTGATATCCTTTAACCTTGAGTTTTAATCGAACTCTTCAACACTTCTTTATTTCTATCGTTGCCTATCCGATGTACAGATTGAAAAGCAGATGCGGAAGGCTACATCCCTGTCTTATCCCCTTTTTGACATGAGCATTTCGTACTTGGTCATCCGCACTTATTATTCCCTCTTGGGTCTTGTACATATGCACCTTTTCTCCTATAGCTTAGTGCTATATTTCTATGAATGTCGAACATCTTGCACCATTTTAAATTGTCGAATGCTCTTTCTAGGTCGACAAATCCTATTAACATATCTTCAATATTCTTTATCCTTGTCTCCATTATCTGAATTGCTACTCTGGTGCCTTCACCTTTCCTGAAGCCAAACCGATCGTCATCTAACACATCCTAAATTATTAATTTTAATTTTAATAATTAACAACCTCAGTTGCACTGTTTGCCTAGAATTTACCTAGGTTTCAGTCGGGATAACCCAACCTTCTTCAGAATAACAGTAACTACCGTCTTTCCATAGTGGACTTCGTCAAGCTATAGCTACAAATCCATAAATTATCGTCAGACTATAAAACGTATCTGGAACTTCGCGACCGCGGTGCGGCAGCCACTGAGTTCTAGTACTGCACTCGTGGCTGCTGCATCACAACGTCTGTGTGCTTAGCAAAGCTAAGAATGGTTTTCACATTCCGATACTGTTGGACATCTGTCACCTGGCGTTTGGGTTCCTTTCACCTTTCAGCTCTTATACGTACAGCAGCAGAGTGACTCTGAGGGGATATAACTACTCGCTGTGGATCTTTAGACGTACTCAGTTGTGTACACCCCACCCGCCACTGACAGTTATGGTTCCTGCCGTACGCATCTTCACTTTTGACTGATCTCTCCACAGGTGTCGTGGGTGCGCCGGCGTCCTGGGTCTGAGGAGCTGCAGCTGCTGACGGTGGGCCGGCAGACGTACTCTGGAGACGA
Source organism: Schistocerca cancellata (assembly GCF_023864275.1). Taxonomy (NCBI): domain Eukaryota; kingdom Metazoa; phylum Arthropoda; class Insecta; order Orthoptera; family Acrididae; genus Schistocerca; species Schistocerca cancellata. The sequence continues at coordinate 728,041,230 of NC_064628.1, read as the reverse complement.
GCGGTACGCCGTCAGCTTCCAGTACCCGGACAACTGGAGGCTCACCGTCAAGGACTCCCGACCTGCGGACCAGGGCGACTACGAGTGCCAGGTGTCCACGCACCCGCCTCGCACTGTGCGTTACAACCTCGTCATCAGGGGTGAGTTTGCCTCAACACTCCTACCTGTATTTCTAAGAAACGTGTTGCTGTAGTGTCCGTAACACAGTTTATTGGAACAGCACAAAACAGAACAGCACAAAATACCCTTGAGTGTAAATTGACATTAATAACTACAGAACAGCGTACTAATCAACAGAATGCATTTACAAGTCCAGCCTGAGAATATGTCAATTCGAAAGCAGTTCTGTAACTATATTGACATCCCGGTAGCGTCCACGAAATATCTGGCTGGAGCAAACAGACTGGTATTCTAGCTTAGGCAATGACGCTGCTTGACCAATAGTTTCAGGATGCAACAAAGACAAGTACTGTCACAGCGCCGCGAATGATGAAGCTCGCTGACTATACTGATATCCTCTTAGTCTGTGTCAGAGATGGTCATAGCATGCCCGACCTTGTGAGAAATCAGGAACAGCCATTCTTCTGTCAAGGGATACGGAGCTGATATTTGAATTGTTGTGAGAACAGGGTCATCTCCTCCTCCAGAGATGCTGAATACTATCGAACTGATCCTGCCTGTTGTCAGAAGTCTCTGGATGCTTAGAAAGGGGTGCAGAACAGATAACGGAGCGTTCCGCCGGTATACATACACTACTGGAAATGGAAAAAAGAACACATTAACACCGGTGTGTCAGACCAACCATACTAGCTCCGGACACTGCGAGAGGGCTGTACAAGCAATTATCACACGCACGGCACAGCGGACACACCAGGAACCGCGGTGTTGGCCGTCGAATGGCGCTAGCTGCGCAGCATTTGTGCACCGCCGCCGTCAGTGTCAGCCAGTTTGCCGTGGCATACGGAGCTCCATCGCAGTCTTTAACACTGGTAGCATGCCGCGACAGCGTGGACGTGAACCGTATGTGCAGTTGACGGACTTTGAGCGAGGGCGTATAGTGGGCATGCGGGAGGCCGGGTGGACGTACCGCCGAATTGCTCAACACGTGGGGCGTGAGGTCTCCACAGTACATCGATGTTGTCGCCAGTGGTCGGCGGAAGGTGCACGTGCCCGTCGACCTGGGACCGACCACAGCGACGCACGGATGCACGCCAAGACCGTACGATCCTACGCAGTGCCGTAGGGGGCCGCACCGCCACTTCCCAGCAAATTAGGGACACTGTTGCTCCTGGGGTATCGGCGAGGACCATTCGCAACCGTCTCCATGAAGCTGGGCTACGGTCCCGCACACCGTTAGGCCGTCTTCCGCTCACGCCCCAACATCGTGCAGCCCGCCTCCAGTGGTGTCGCGACAGGCGTGAATGGAGGGACGTATGGAGACGTGTCGTCTTCAGCGTTGAGAGTCGCTTCTGCCTTGGTGCCAATGATGGTCGTATGCGAGTTTGGCGCCGTGCAGGTGAGCGCCACAATCAGGACTGCATACGACCGAGGCACACAGGGCCAACACCCGGCATCATGGTGTGGGGAGCGATCTCCTACACTGGCCGTACACCACTGGTGATCGTCGAGGGGACACTGAATAGTGCACGGTACATCCAAACCGTCATCGAACCCATCGTTCTACTATTCCTAGACCGGCAAGGGAACTTGCTGTTCCAACAGGACAATGCACGTCCGCATGTATCCCGTGCCACCCAACGTGCTCTAGAAGGTGTAAGTCAACTACCCTGGCCAGCAAGATCTCCGGATCTGTCCCCCATTGAGCATGTTTGGGACTGGATGAAGCGTCGTCTCACGCGGTCTGCACGTCCAGCACGAACGCTGGTCCAACTGAGGCGCCAGGTGGAAATGGCATGGCAAGCCGTTCCACAGGACTACATCCAGCATCTCTACGATCGTCTCCATGGGAGAATAGCAGCCTGCATTGCTGGGAAAGATGGATATACACTGTACTAGTGCCGACATTGTGCATGCTCTGTTGCCTGTGTCAATGTGCCTGTGGTTCTGTCTGTGTGATCATGTGATGTATCTGACCCCAGGAATGTGTCAATAAAGTTTCCCCTTCCTGGGACAATGAATTCACGGTGTTCTTATTTCAATTTCCAGGAGTGTAGATCAATATAAGCTTAACATTTCAGCAAGTCTAGTAATGTATCCATTAAAGTTGTTTCTCGATTTCCCTGTGTTGACCGACTTGCAGGTAGATGGACAGCCATGTCAACCACTGATAACCGCACACTAGCAACACTTTCTACCGCTACAGCAATTTGCCAGTCTCAAAGCTATTTTCGTCTTTCTATAGTCGTTCCTACTGCATAAAGTCGTGTCGGTAGCAAGCAACAAGTGCTTTCTTTTTCACTGGTATATGGCGCAGGCACCGACTGGCACCAGGACTACGGTCACACGTGTTACCCACATTAAATAAGGAGTCGGTGATATCCCTGGATGCCTGACGAAGTGACGGAGCTAAACGAAACCTCCCGTTGCAAAGTGGTTGCAGTTTCGGTGCACATGATGTGTAAGGAACTGGCATATTTGCATTATTTCACAGTCTTCTATTCCCCAGAAGTGTAGCTCAGTGTGGACAGGGAATTGCAGGGAGGGCTTCTTCAGGAGATGTGCAACAATTGTTGGAAACTTCAGATAATTTGTTTTAAGGGTGTAAACCTTGTGCATAGCTTACAGTTGAAATGTTGTTTTATAGGTTGGATGATTGCTTTTTGTGAGAGGTATAAAAAGTGGCTGAAGTTAATTTTGCATCGTTATCCATCACATTAAGTGTGGAAATGCCTTCGTTGTTGAGAACCTGGAACTGTGCCGCAGTTGCTGCTTCTGAGCTTTTGGCTCCGATTCTGAGAAAGCATGGAAGAAGAGAATGTGGGTCAACAGTTATAAGCTACATGTGATTCACAAACGGGCATTTAACGAACAAATGAATACATTCACATGGATCTGTAGACCTGGTTCCAGGAGAAAAGCCGGGGGTTGAAGGTACAGACCCTGCGAGAGTGAGTCAATTATTTCACGCTAGACAAAGTCTTAATAACGTGTCAGCATACTCATATAACTAATTGTCTAAAGGAAACAATGCTGTTCATTAGTGAAGGTTGGACTTGTTACTTAGTGAGAGCTGGAGTCTGTTGAATGGAAAGGTATTCTTCGATTTCCAAGCAGTTGGTAACGCAGGAAAGAGAAAATCATACTACTGGGTCTGACGGAGGTGACGTTCTTTTATCTGAATCTTTCCTCATCCGGTGATGACTTTTCCTTTCTTCGCCATTTTTTTGCTATTTCAGAGGCAACGGAAACATATGTAAGAGGCAATTTGAAAATGTAAGTTACACATTTTTATCTTGGGTCAAGTAACTTATATTGAATGCTGCACTACTCTTCAAAGTGATGTATGAGGAGCAGTGAAATAAACGGAACATCCGCAATGATGGGACCTTGGAGTGGTTCGATTCGAAAGTAATCACCACATCCGTTAAAACAATTATCCCACTTTATGACAAGAGCGTCAACTCCAGTTTCGCAGAACGTTGTCGGCCACTAATGGATCAATAACCACACAAAGTCTTCCACTTCCTCGTCCGAATGAATGCGGTGTTTCCCAACCAAATCGCTAAAGCAATGGAGACTGATTGGAAGACTTGGGAGGGGGAGGGGATTCCCATAGGACTAGGGAAGCATGCTAAAAGAAGTCGGCCATGCCTTTTCAAAGGAACCATCCCTACATTTGCCTGAAGCGATTTACGGAAATGAAGGAAACCCTGAATCTGTATGGCCGGACGCGGGTTTGAACCGTCGTCCTCCCGAATGTGAGTCCAGTGTGATAGCCATTGCGACACCTCGCCCGGTTCGGAACTTGTGTCAACAGTTTTAGATTTCTTTGGGAGATGTGGGACGTATCCATTGGCGGCCCTCGGGCTGTGGGAATCCCGTCTCACGGTATCATTCTGTTGCACAATACCGCTCCTGCACTGCCAATCGGACGAAGAGTTTTATCGATTATGCTCGGAAACGCTGCTACATCCTACATACAGCTCGGATCCTTCATAGTTCATTTTCTCTTCTATGTCGACCTAAAGAAGGATGTACGTTGGCGTTGGTTTCAGTCTGACTAGGAATTGCAAATGTTGGTGAGGTTGAAGATTCATCAGCAGCCGACCGCTTTCTACGAAACAGGAACTGATCACTTCGTCTCCCATTGGTGATTTATTTTGAATGGAACCATTTCTAGACCTGGTTGTGGCGAGTTTTTGGTTTTCATTCAACTGACCCTCATACTTACATGGCAATAGCTTCGACCTAGTCACGAAGTGTCTATAAACAACAGACAGAACGTTTTAATAATCTTCCAATCACTGGAAGATACACTACTGGCCATTAAAATTGCTACACCACGAAGATGACGTGCTACAGACGCGAAATTTACTCGACAGGAAGAAGATGCCGTGATATGAAAACGTTTAGCTTTTCAGAGCATTCACACTAGGTTGGCGCCGGTGGCGACACTTACAACATGCTGATATGAGGACAGTTTCCAAACGATTTCTCATACACAAACAGCAGTTGACCGGCGTTGCCTAGTGAAACGTTGTTGTGATGCCTCGTGTGAGGATGAGAAATGCGTGCCATCACATAAAAGTGGGATTGTAGCCTATCGTGATTGCGGTTTACCGTATCGCGACTTTGCTGCTCGCGTTGGTTGAGATCCAATGACTGTTATCAGAATATGGAATCGGTGGGTTCAGAAGGGTAATACGGAACGCCGTGCTGGATCCCAACGGCCATGTATCACTAGTAGTCGAGATGACAGGCATGTTATCCGCATGGCTCTAACGGGTCGTGCAGCCATGTCTCGATCCCTGAGTGAACAGATGGGGACGTTTGCAAGACAACAACCATCTGCACGAACAGTTCGACGACGTTTGCAGCAGCAGCTCGGAGACGATTGCTGCGTTTACCCTTGACACTGCATCACAGACAGGAGCGCCTGCGATGGTGTACCCCACGACGAACCTGGGTGCACGAACGGCAAAACGTCACTTTCACGGATGAATCCTGATTCTGTTTACAGCATCATGGTGGTCGCAAACGTGTTTGGTGACATCGCGGTGAACGCACGTTGGAAGCATGTATTCGTCATCGCCATACTGGCGTATCACCCGGCCTGATGGTATGGGGTGCCATTGGTTACACGTCTGTCACCTCTTGTTCGCATTGACGGCACTTTGAACAGTGGACGTTACATTTAAGATGTGTTACGACCCGTTACTCTACCCTTCATTCGATATCTGCGAAACCCTACATTTCAGAAGGATAATGCACGACCTCATGTTGCAGGTCCTGTACGGGCCTTTCTGAATACAGAAAATGTTCGACTGCTGCCCTGGCCAGCACATTCTCCAGATCTCTCATCAGTAGAATGGTGGTCGAGCAACCGGCTCGTCACAATTCGCCAGTCACTACTCTTGATGAACTGTGGTATGGTGTTGAAGCTGCATGGGCAGCTGTACCTGTACACGCCATCAAAGCTCTGTTTACTCAATCCCCTGGTGTATCAAGGGCGTTATTACGGCCAGAGGTGGTTGTTCTGGATACTGATTTCTGAGGATCAGTGCACCCAAATTGTGTGAAAGTGTAATCACATGCCAGTTCTAGTATAATATATTTGTCCAATGAATACCCGTTTATCATCTGCATTTCTCGTTGGTGTAGCAATTTTAATGGCCAGTAATGTATAAGTACCCTCCATGGTCACGCAACAGTTCGTTAGCCACTGTGTTAACATCCCCATCGTTGCAAAATCTGCGATTGCTGCTAATAATTTCCTCAATTTCCTGGACACTGTTGTCTGTGGTCGATGTCGATGACGTTCCCGATCTGAATCACGGACGCCTGTGCGACCTTAGTCAAATATCTGGGATTATTTCACCTCAGCTGTACCAGACATTGCATTTGGCCCATTTACGGCCAGAATGTCAATGTGAATCTGTGTACAACTTAGGCTTTTTGCCTACAGGTAAGTACTGTCCAGCACACTTTAAATTTTGAGTACGTTTCCAGTTGTCACGCCATTTAACTCCAACATTGTTATACACCTGTTACTTGCACACCGACGGAGCCGTATTTGCAGAAAACGCAGAACATGTACTCTCTTCTGTCAATGCGCCTCTCATGTTACGCAGTAATCTGTAGTGTGCGGCAGCATGTGCAACCATCTCCTTTCAGTACCCTCCTAAGAGGAAAGAGGCTACTTTTTGTTGGTCGAGGCAGGAGTAAAGTCCAGGAGGAGGGGCGGGGCTGGTTTAGGATAGAGAGCTCTAGATTCGATATTGGTGCCGATGGTGGAAGAAATCTTTGTATTGCGGGCGTTGCTTCATTGTGTACGGAAGAGCAATGCGAGGCTCAAATGACGACAACGAGGGCTTGTGTCTGCCGTTCAAAACTACATTCCCTAGAGAAACTAGAGGCATTTCAAGACTGCATGAATGATTTTTCTCAGAATCTGAGTAGTGGTGTTGTACTCGATTCATTTTAGATATATTTCCAGCATAAGCCACTCCATCTTATACCCTGCCAAGGAGCAGTGCTGAAGCTATAACCTAAAGCATTACTTGTTACTATCTAAAGTGGTTTACCGAGGCAATATGGAACAATGCAGGTTGTGGATTTCAGTTTACATTCCAAGAGTGCAGATAACCTGTTCACTAGCTGCAGACAACTGCAATTTGTAGCTTTTTGAGCAAAATGAGTTTAATTGAATCAATAGGTACGTATACAAGGTACGAGAAGTGAATAATTATCGATTTGTCCCATAAAAACGCGAATTGGGATAGGTTCATTTTTGTGATTTGGACATGAAAACTGAAATGGTACGGCGCGTTGCTTGTTTAAAGTGAACCATAAAAAATTAAATCTTTTATTAGAAACATTAAAAGTTCTGTAATGTGTATTTTAATCCTGTCTGTTATAGTGTATTGAAAAATAGCTCCACTGTCGTCAAATGGTCTTACGGGTTACGACCGCTGACTATGGAGCCACCTAAAAGAGTGACACACAAACAAGAATCAAATGGTTCAAATGGCTCTGAGCACTATGGGACTCAACTGCTGTGGTCATAAGTCCCCTAGAACTTAGAACTAGTTAAACCTAACTAACCTAAGGACAGCACACAACACCCAGCCATCACGAGGCAGAGAAAATCCCTGACCCCGCCGGGAATCGAACCCGGGAACCCGGGCGTGGGAAGCGAGAACGCTACCGCACGACCAAACAAGAATCGGCTGAATAATTTTCTCTATAAAAGGTAGCAATCAGGCTGAAACCCATATGATCCCGTTCTTCGCAGCTATCGTTGTATAGAGAAAATACAGAAAAGAACAGCAACTGATGGCGAAATCCGTCGTTTTGTTACAGTTGATCTACATTTCAGCTATTACAAAGTCACCTTCGCAAAACAGGAGAGTAAGGAACAAGTATACGACAGCTGACAATGTTTCGTAAGTACATACTTCAGTACCACATGGGTAAACACCATATAACAATAGGTGACATTAGTCCCAATTATCACTCAGTAAACAATACTGGTTGGTGTAGAGCATACGGAAGTCTAATATGAAGCAGTTGTCTACATGGCTGTACATGAAGAAAATATGATGTCCGAGAGGCCTGATGCCGTCTTTCGAGGTACTGGTGAATAGTCAAGTGATAGTAAAGTTAAGTATATTTAAAAATAATACCTACCGTCATTGAGGGGGCTACATTTACAGTTACACACATGTGATTTGCTTTCCATGGTTTGATCATTATTTACGGTTTTAATGGTCAGTGCACTTTGAACTAGTGTGATTTGTTGTTATATAGTACGTAACTGTGTGTTTCTTACCTTTGCACAGACGATACATTGTCAGCTACCTTACATGTATTTCCGATTCTGTTGTTTTTTAATTTTTAGCAAAATAGATATATAAAAGTTGAAATCTCGATTTGCTGCAATAACACGACGGATTTCGTGATCGACTGCTGTTCTTTCCTCCATTTTCTTAGTGCAGAAATATTTACGGGAGTGCTGGCCACACCGAAAGAAGCACGGTTAACCTAAATCGAGGGGAATTTAGAGGTATGAGTCTGACAAATCCTTCATCATATAACAGTAGCCACCTTTGAGGTAAGAGAAAAAAACCTCTGCGTATGGTATCCGATGGGAATCAATGATAGATTGAGCACTTATCGCCTTAAAATATCCTCATAATATGAGACATCCACTCGCTTCGTCAATTACGAGGTCGAGTGCTACCTACTGAATGTGTTGGATTCGATGAGCAACTTGCTGTTACTGTTAATTGTCCAGTTTCGCCATGACACTGCGAAAGGCATGAGCGATAGAACAAGCTCCAGTAAATTCTGGTCAAATCAATTGTGAAACTGTAGCATGTGCACTGAAATCTGCCACGCATCCTGAACATGGTTAAAATATACCGATCGATTCCAAGGATTGTTTCTCGTCTGCTTGGTACGACACTGCCGATAAATAAGGTTTAGCAGCCCATGAGCAATCGGACCAAACTGATAAGATGCATCTATTTCAAATATGTAGACCACGTCGCAGTGCTTATAAATTAATAGGATTTTGCGTTGAACTTCAAGCAGAATCGAGCGTCTTTTGAGAATAACAACATAAATGATCAGGCAAGAAAAGTTTTTCAAATAACCAGTGAGAGGAATGCGTCCATACAGACGTGAAAATCGCTTCATCGGCTCGGAATAAACAAGTCGGATTTTTTAAAAATAGTATATTTCCAAATGTCTGCGTCGTTCTTCTGGAAACTAAGTGAAACATAGAAAACTTTGGCGACTTAGGTTTGCATGAACATGAAGGGTTGATGTGAGCTTTCAAGGATAAGTGGTACAGCTGGGCCACTTTTTTATATTTTCTGGAAGGAGCAGGTTATGTGTCAGGCGTGGTGGGACTGCAACCCAATCAATATACTGACGTCTGACTGCACTGAAGATGCCACCCTGCTGTTTGTATTATGAATACATGCCGTTTGCCTATACTGCCATAATGCCAAAGTTTTGTTGACAGTTTTGTAAATTCAGTAAAATCAAATGGACTTAAGGATGTGTCAAATGATCAACAAATTCGAAGACAAAATTCCATCCATCAGTATAATTTTACAATAAACAGATCAAAGTCATCTGAACAATCATTGAAAAAACTCCAACCTGATTTCCGTTACAAAAAGCGTCATGAAACAGATACACAAAAATGCATCTAGATGTCTGACACCAGTCTGCTGTACAATATTGGAACACATTTAATACTCTCAGAAGCCGAAAGTCTCTGTAGAAATAAAGAAGTTAAATGCAGTTCACTTCATGTGTGGATCTATGGTATCGATGTAACTTCTAAGTGATGACACCATTAAAATAACCCGTAGGCTGTCACTTCTATCAAACAAGATGACCTTTATTGCATCATGTATATGTGACATTACTGGAATGTTTTGGTCTGTGATGGGTGCGACGTACGAGAATTTGAAATGGCCACAGGCCGAAACCATCCAATAATGTCATATACACACAAGGAACAATAAAGATCATTGAGCCATGTTGCGGCTCGCTTCGGTTCCGTTGGTAGGTTGGCATCGTGTAATAGGGATTGTGGCGTCTGTTTTCTTCTTGTCTTGACTGGCGTCACCACGTTTGCTAGCATTGTCTGTCCACGAGTGGCAGCAGCAGTGGGTATCGATATCTAGTACCATGGTACTATCTTTGTGAGGACGTTAAGGTTTCCTGGGTAGGGTGTGTAGGGAGTACGGTTGGAACAGAGCAGGATTGAGGTCCAGCAGCGCCAGGACATGCCGGGACTGCTGGTAGCATGCAGACACTACCGGATCGAGGGGCTGTAGTTGTCAGGGCCACAGCCTCGTTGTCCACTTGACTTATAAAGTTTGAGTTGAGTGGACAATATTGCAGTAGTGGTTATTATGAGATCACGCCATTTGTTTGCACGTTGCTGCTCACAGGGTCAATGAGACGAAGAGCAAGGAGTGGCGTAATTAATTAGCCATTCTCAACTTCCTACTATTAATCATTGAATTCGTTGTGCTTTTGGATGAAGTACAACCAGCAGTATTTTTCTGCCTAGTTGCCGCTAATGTCCCAGTTACCTGTCCTGGAGGTTAGCGTATTTTCTTGGCAGTACACCTTTCATCGCCTTGCCACTGCTGTCTGGTAAGGCATGTAGTTCGACAGCCTCCTTGATTGTGGTTTGGATATTTCGTTCTTTTTGGACTAGCTTAGTTGTAGTGGTTCCTTCTGCTTCTGGATGTTCTAGACACCAGATTCTGACGACGCAGTGCTGTTCACCGGTTCCGCCTTTTTCTGTTATACCATCGTTGTGTTGGTTACTAGGTGTGAGGTAGATTTTGCAAGAGTGTTGGTCTGCGTTTAAATTGTCACTAGTTTGAGTTGCCATCTGGTTAAGTGAATACAAATGTTGGCTGCTTGTCTCACTGGTTACGAAGTTGAGCGACCTTTCCAAGCCAGTCATTGGAGCACTGTCTGAGACCCACTTCTCTCTTGGTTTCATCAGATTGTGATGATACAGTGAACTGTGGTGGTGTTCTTCATTACAACGTGGGCTGGATGTTTAACTTGCATGGGGGAAATTCTCAACAACATTCACAGCGCCCGAAGGAGAGGAGGTGGTAGACCACGGTTAGTTGCGGCAGCAGATGTTTGCTGCATTGTGCAACGGACAAAAAACTACCAACGTCAAACAGACAGTGTAACTGCAGACTCTTTTAGCAGCACTCCAAGCACACTGCCTCACCCCCCGCTGTGGGACGGGGACTGCATGTGGATGACCTCTATGCTCTCTGACCAGTACATTGTGTTCCGTTGACACTCGCTCATGGTTTCCGACGGTGCCAAGAGAATTGTGGGATCTCCTGCTGGTCTAGAACTTCAGCAGTTTGTCTCACTAGTTCTGGACGTTCGCTCACATGGCTGAGGTAGGATCACGTAATGCACCCGGGAACAATGTCACTAATGATCGTTTTGTTGGTCCAGGTGTTATGCCATGGGGATGAATAATGTTTAATGGACGTTCTGACGTCCAAATGTTTCAGCATGGCAGATTCACCAGCCAATATTATTCTGATACTGTACTTCTCCCCCATGTGCGTATTTTCACGGGTGCATTTTGATCTGACCCTCATTGTTATTGTTGACAGTGTGCGACCGAATCGAGCAGCGCGGGCTGAGAAGCTGTTTGAACGAGAGGATACTCTACGAATGGGCTGATCTGTCTGTTCCCCCAACTTAGATCGCAACGAGTACATATGGCATACACGGGGAGGCATACTGCACTGCGTCGACAAGCGCCAACGACCTACCAGAAGTTGTCATCCACGCTGATGAGGGAATGGAACATCATACCACAAGATCTCCTTAACAATCTTGTGGCCAGCATGGAGTGCATTCCAGATCACGTATAATTGTGCGTAGTAGTCAAATACCCCATTAACAAACATTCCCTGCCCATTAAAATAGCCTTCCCGAGCACGGGGTCCCGGGTTCGATTCCCGGCGGGGTCAGGCATTTTCACCTGCCTCGAGATGACTGGGTGTTTGTGTTGTCCTCATCATTTCATCATCATCCAAGAAAGTGGCGAAATTGGACTGAGCAAAGGTTGGTAAATTGTACGGGCGCTGATAACCACGCAGTTGAGCGCCCCGCAAACCAAACATCATCATCATCATCTTAAAATAGCCTATCCACGGGGCCACAAGAATCGAGATGACATGCTTGTGACTGTTTTTTTGTTGTGGATTTCAGTCTGAAGAAGAGCGTGATTTAGCTCCACGCGCTACTCTCTCTTGGGCAAACCCCTTAACCTCCGAAGAACTACTGCATCTTACATCCATCTGAATTTGCTACTTATATTCATCTCTTGCCCTTTTTCTGCGTTTTCTATCCGAACCGATCCTTTCGTCGAGTCAAATTGTGCCACAAATAGCTTTTCAGTAACTTCTCATTAGTGATTTTATCTACTCGTGAAATCTTCAGCATTCTCCTGAAGCACCGCATTTCAAAAGCCTCTATACTCTTCTTGTCTAAACTGTTTATTATCCTTGTTTCACTTCCATACATGGCTACACTCAGTACAAATACTTTGAGAAAGTACTTCATAACACGTACATCAAAATCCGATATTAATAAGTTTCTCGTCTTTGGAAACGCTTTTCTTTTCATTGTTAGTCTACATTTTACATCTTTAGTAATACGGGAGTCGTGAGTATTTTGCTGCGCAAATAGCAAAACTCATCTACAACTTTCAGAGTTATTTCACAATCCAGTTGCCTCAACATCACCTAATTTTATTGACTACATTCCATTATCCTTATCTTAGTTTTACTTCTGTTCATCTTACATCCCTTTTTCAAGACCCCGTGCATTCCGTCCAAGTGCTCCTCGAATTCCTTTGCTGTCTCTTACAGAATTACAATGACATTGCAAAGCTCAGAGTTTTTATTTCTTCTCCCTGAATTATAGTTCTTACTCCCACTATTTCCTTGCTTTCCTTTACTGCTTGCTCAGTGTACAGATTGAAAAGGATCAAGGATAAGCTACAAACTTGTCTCATTCCCTTCTCAACCACTGATTCACTTTCATGCTCTCGAATGTTTCTTGTGTAGGTTGCAAACAGTCTTTCGCTCCCTGTATTGTTTCAGAATTTTGAAGAGAGTATTCTTGTCAACATTGACAAAAGCTTTCAAAAGTCTAAAGATGCTATAAACTTAGGTTTGCGTTTTCTGAACTTCTAAAGTAAGTCGTAAAGTCAGTGTTGCCTCATGTGTTTCTACATGTCCCTGCAAACCAAACTGTTCTTCCCCAACATCGGTTTCTACCAGTGTTTCCACTCTTCTGTAAAGGATTCTTGTTGCTATTATGCAACCATGACTTTTCAAACTGATTGTTCTGTGATATTAACACCTTCCAGCACCTGCTTTCTTCGGAAAGTCTGAGGGCATTTTGCCTGCCTCACGTATCTTACACTTCATATGGAACAGGTTTGTCACGGCTGTCTCTCCCAGAGCTATTAGTAGTTGTGACGGAATGACATTTACTCCAAGGGCCTGGTTTCGATTTACGTCTTTCAGTGTTAGTTCAAGTTATCTACCATCCATGTTCGTCCACGTCCTCATCTATTTCTATAATATTGTCTTCAAGTTAATCTCCCTAGTATTAACTCCCTATATCCTCATTCCACCTTTCTGCTTTCCGTTCTTTGTTTCGGACTGGTTCTCCCTCTGAGCTCTTGATATATTTTCAACTGCTTTCCTTTTCTCCATCTTTAATTCTCCTCTAGGCGGTATCTACACACTTCAAAAAATGTTTTGCATCACCGAGAGTTCCGGAACCTGTACAGAAAATTGGAACAGAGATCAACATAATTTCCACCCATTTTATTGCTCATGAAAACCACACATTGCATGTTGTACCTGCATACAGCGAGACCATCAGAGGTGGTGGTCCAGATTGCTGTACACACCAGTACCTCTAATGCACAGTAGCACGTGCTCTTGCATCGATGCATGCACGTATCCGTCGTGGCATACTATTCAAAATTTCATGAAGACACTGTTGGTACAGATTACACCACTCCTCAACGGCGATTCGGTGTAGATCCCTCAGAGTGGGTGGAGGGTCGCATCGTCCACAAACAACCCTTTTCAATCTATCCCTGGCATGTTCGATGGGGTTCATGTCTGGAGGACATGCTGACCACTGTAGTCGAGCGATGTCGTTATCCTGAAGTCATTCACAAGATGTGCAAGATGGGGCGCGAATTCTCGTCCATGAAGACGAATGCGTCGCCAATATGCTGCTGATATGGTTGCACTATCGGTCGGAAGATGGCACTCACGTATGTTACATCCGTTATGGCGCCTTCCATGACCACCAGCGGCGTACGTCGACCCCACATAATACCACCCCAAAAAAGTAGGAAAACTTCACCTTGCCGTACTCACTTGACAGTGTGTCTATGGCGTTCAGCCTGACCGGGTGGCCTTCAAACACGTGTCACATGATTGTCCGGTTGAAGGTATATGCGACACCCATCGGTGAAGAGACCTGAGCGGTCCATTCGGCAGGTTGTTGGGCTCATGTGTACCACGCTGCATGGTGTCGTCGTTGCGAAGATAGACCTCGCCATGGACGTCTGGCATCAGGCATCATGTAGCCTATTGCACACAGTTTGAGTCGTAACACTTCGTCCTGTGGCTGTACGAAAAATATTATCCAACATGGTGGCTTTTCTATCAGGGTTCCTTCGTGCCACAATCCGTAGGTAGCAGTCATCCACTACAGTAGCAGTCCTTTGGCGACATGAGCGGGCACGTCATCGGCAGTTCCTCTCTCTCTGTATCTCCTCCAAGTCCGAACAACATCGCTTTGGTTCACTCCGAGAGCCCTTCCTGGCACAAAGTAAGAATGCGGACGCTATCAAACCGTGGTATTGACCGTCTAGGCATTGTTGAACTACAGCAACATATATCTTCTGAAATTCAGGGAGACAGGGTGATGCAAATCTTTTTTTTTTATGTGTGTGTCTGTCCCCTTGTGATACATGCTTCTAAATACCTACATTTGTGCTCTTGCCATTCCTGTTTAGCCATTATCCAATTCCTGCCAGTCTCATAATTTAGACGTTTGTATTTTGTTTCGGCTGCTTCATTTGCAGCAATTTTATATTTTCTCCTTTCAGTAGTTAAATTCAGTATCTCTTATCTTTTCCAAGGTTATCCTCTATGTCTTTTCGTTTTACCTGTTTGGTGCTCTGTTACCTTCACCACTCAAGGTTACCCATTAGTCTTATAATGTATGCCTTACGATTTGTTCTAGTCAGTTATTGCTTAACGCTTCCCATGAAACTCTCACCAAATTCAGGGTCTTTGAACTTACAGAGGGCCAATCTCATTAATTTACTACCTTTTTACAATCACTTTAGTTTCAGTCTGCATATCATAACCAATAAATTGTGGTCTACATCTGCCCCTGGAAATGTCTCATCATTTAAAATCTGTTCCAAAAATCTCTATCTTATCGTTATATAATGAGCCTGAAAACATTCGTTGTTTCCAGGTCTATTCCACATATACAACCTACCTTCATGGTTCTTAAACCAAATGTTACGATAATTAAATTACGTTCTGTGCAAAATTCCACAACGTGGCACCATTTATCTTGTTTTCCCCACCTCTCATATTCACCAGCAATATTTCCTTCTCTTTCTTTTCCTGCTAACAAACTCCTCTACCCAACACAATTAAATATTCGTCTCCCTTAACTGTCTAAATAATTTCATTTATCGCATTATATACTTCCTAAATCTTTTCATCACGTACGGAGCTAGTTGGCACACGATATTTAACTACATTGGTGGACGTTGGCTTTTCGACTATCGTGGCTACCATAATGCATTCACTATGCTATTGACATGACTTACCTGCATTCCTATTTTCTTATTTATTATTAAATATACTCCTGCATTACCCCTATTTCATTACCCCTGTTTATAACCCTGTATTCATATGACAAAATGTCCTGCTCCTTGTGATACGGAACTTCACTAATTCCCTCTACGTCTAATTTCAACCAGTAAATCCCCTTTTCAAATTTTCAAAGCTGTCAGCCCGATTAAGGGATCTAACATTCCACAGATTGATTTGCTGAACACCAGTTTTGTTTCTTCTGATGACGCCATCCTCCACATTAGTCCCCACCTAGAGATCCGTATGGGGGACTATTTCACGTCCTAAATATTTTACCCAAGGGGATACCATCACCATTTAACCATACGCTAGACCTGCATTAAACTTGTAGTTTCCCTTTAGTTTCAGCCGTTCGCAGTACCAGCACAGCGAGTCAATTTTTGTTGATGTTACAAGGCCAAAGCAGTCAGTCTTCCAGATTCTTGCCCCTGCAACTACTGAAGAGGATGCTGCCTCCATTCAGGAGCCACACGTTCGTCTGGTCTCTTCAGAGGTATCCCTCCGTTGCGGTTACACGTATGGTACGGCTACCTGTACAGCTGATGCACGAAAGCCACCCCACAAACTGCAAGGTCCGTGGTTCATGAAGGGAATCGTAATTATTGACTTTGAAACAAAGTACCTTATCTGTCGTCTCATTACGTAATTTTTCAACAATCTTCGGTACTATACTACAGCAGTCCTTGCCATGTAAGCTCCAAGTTTTGCCGAATATTACCAGGCAGTGACATATCAAGCGAAAATTAGCACGCCAGTGTACTTAAGCCACTGTCGCAGGAAGAATTTCTGACCTTTATGTAATTATATTACCAATGCACAAATTCCTCACCTCATTTTAAGCGGATTAACTGCTACAAAACACCAATAGCTTAGTAAGGGTTTTGAACTGTGATTAAAGTCTACTGTCATTCGGTAAGTTCTCTCATTATGAAACAACAGATAAATGTAGTGTGCGCAACTTGTGCTCCATTTTAAGAAAAAGCTAAGTTTTCGCTCATCTCTACGTCTGCATCTACGTTGCAACTCTGAAAATGCCTGGCAGAGGGTTCATCGATCCACCTTGACAATAATTCTCTATTCCATTCTCGTGCCCAAAAATTAACACTTATCTTTCAATGCGAGCTCTGGTACCCCGAATTTTATTATAATGATTGTCTCTCCCTTTGTAGGTCAGCGTCAAAAAAAATAATTTCCCGTTCGGTGGAAAATTGGTGATTGAAACGTCTCGAGAAAATACCACGGCAACGATAATCGCCTCTGTTTTAATTATGTCCACGGAAATTCTATATTATGTCCGCGACACACTCTCCTCAATTTCTCGATGGTACAAAACATGTTGCCCTTCTTTGTTCTTACTCGATGTACCCCCTTAATTCTTTCTGTAAGGATTCCATACCGCGCAGCAGCACTCCGAAAGCGTACAGACAATCCTAGACTCTCTAGAAGATCTGTGGCATCTTGTGAGAGTTCTGCCATCAAAACGCAGTCTTTGGTTTACCTTCCTCACAACATTTCCCATATGCTCTTTCCCATTTAAATAGTTCGTAGTTGTAGTTCCTAGGTATTTCGTTGAATTTACGACCTGTAGATTGGACAGACTTACGGTGTTACCGAAGTTTAATGGATTCCGTTTAGCACTCATGTGAATAACCTAACAGTTTTCATTATTTAGGGTCAATTTCCAATTTTCGCAGCATACAGATGTCTTAACTATATCATTTTGTAATCACAACATTTATGACGTCTTAGATCCGGAACTATGTGTCGTACGTTGATACAGTTTTACCGGTAGATTCTGTTATCTACGTAGATACTGTCTGCAAAGTATGTGGCTAATGGAGTTAGTTATAAACTAAAACATTATACCCGATGCTGTACTTCGACACCACGAATAGCGGAAACGAAGTAAGGAAAATAATTTTCTCCTTCCAACATTTTATGTAGGTGTCAGCGAGACAAAGTTTCAGAAAGGTTTTAAATTGTGAGTAAAATGTGTTATTGTTACAATGCTGTTACTCTCAAAAGCTGCACTAATACAGTCTGGGTACTTGTACGTCGTGAGTTACGTTGCGCCAAGACAAACACACTGTTTCTAATTGTGGTATTTGTCTTACTGGTTAAACTTTTAACGTAGAAAAATACCTCTTAGTGAGCAGATTATGGCATCATTTTAAATATTTCAAATCGATTTATTATTACGGGAAATAGTTGAAAGATGAGCTACCAGTGGTGAGAAAGCATTCGACTACCTGATTTTATAAAATTTGTAACAGTGTTTCCCCTTGTACACAGCACTCCAAGAAACACTGCTTTGAAGTGTGCACAATTGATTTAGCAACGCAAATTAATATTTATGGGCCCTAGCAGTGTGTCTTGGTTCGGCTCCTTGTCATAAATTAATAATCATTGAACTAATATACCCCAAAAATGTGATTAAGGACTAGATATATAACGTGGCTCCCTTGCTACTGAATTATATGGGCTTTATATATCACTAATAAATTTATTATTAAAGTAAAAAAAAAAAAAAAAAAAAAACTGAGGCCGGCCAGAGTGGCCGAGCGGTTAAAGGCGCTACAGTCTGGAACCGCACGACCGCTACGGTCGCAGGTTCGAATCCTGCCTCGGGCATGGATGTGTGTGATGTCCTTAGGTTAGTTAGGTTTAAGTAGTTCTAAGTTCTAGGGGACTTATGACCACAGCAGTTGAGTCCCATAGTGCTCAGTGCCATTTGAACCATTTTTTTAAAAAAAAAAACTGATATAAACTGTTGTTCATACAAGGTATGCGCAAGGCACAAGATTTGTGAAAGGGTGTCACAGACTGATATTAATGGAATGATGAGTTGGCAGTGTTGAAGTGAAGGTCTAACATTTGCCGACAGTGTCAGTGCCCCCCCCCCCCCTTGTGAGGACGGTGTAACCATATATCACAGAATAGTGAGTGAGACCCGAGACCCCACGAGCGTCGTATTGGAAGGTATGCAAATGGCGTCTGCTGCTGCCACTGTGCGGGTATGTAAGCAACTCAGGGCGACAGAACAATTTCGAAAAAGTGCCGGATCTGCCAGTACATTACCTGCAACTTTGAAAATTTGTCGTGAGTTCCTATGGGACCAAACTGCTGAGGTCATCCGTCTCTGGGCATACACACTACTTAATCTAACTTCATTAACTTACGTTCAGGACAAAACACACACACAAACACATGCCCGAGGGAGGACTCGAACCTCCTCAGTCCGCGTGGCTACTCCGCCCGGCAGTCTACCAGGTACGGAAGCTGTTGCAAATGACGTCCACAGTTGGCACTGCGTAGTTCTGCGAGCTGATGATCAGGCTACCTATCCTCAGTCTCGGGCTACGGATTCTGACCGAAATCGGAAAGTGAAAATTTTTCCATCCACCAGTCGAGACTGGAAACACGTTTTGTCTGCCCGGTTTACCATGACAGAAACACATCGTACTTGTCCGGTGGTCTGGAACGCATTACGTTATCTCTCTTCCATCCTGCTACACTTGAAAAATTAGAGCATGTCGAACCTGACAAACAGCATGACTCCCAATAGCTATCAGAATGTAATCTCTTGGCCAATAGCAGAAACGAAACTCCGCACACCTCGCCCCAAGACACAGTGGAACATCCTCCTTCAATGGACTGGCTTGCCACCAAAATTTAGCGGCACCTTGTTACGTCAACGCATGTCACAGAGTGCCCTCCAGCGTACTCACATTTAGTGCCCACACGACCGAAAATGAAGAAAATCAAAAGGAATAAGCCAAACAGAGTACCTACACAGGAGAAACTGTGCGCCCTCCCTTCCGTGCCGAACAGGCAATTCTGGGAAGAGAAACGCAGAAAACGTCCACAGAACGAGAGGTAGGCTTCTGCTCATTTCCGCTAACATTCTGAGAAAGCAGCCAGAACGCACCTCCACTGCCGAAAATCAATTAAAGTAACACCAGCCTGACGTGTGTGGCCCAGTCTGAAAAGGGAAACGGTCTCTTCTCTCCCACAGGACAATAGTGGTATTATGGCCTTAGCTTCGCTCGGCGGTCGGTCGGCCATCGACCTCACACCGGCCCTTGTGCTTGCATTAGCTGGACACAGCCCTTTTCATTATCACAGGTCCCAGCCCTTCCGAGAATTTGCCTCAAGACCAGCCTGGTGATACCACACTGACGTGGGCTGACTGAACGAAGTGGCAGAGGAACAAACCACAAGCAGTTGTTCAGGCTCTCAGTATACCGTCACTGTTATTACATATCACTAACCAACATCGTGTACCCAAAAAAAGCAAAGAGAGACAAGCTTAAATGGATTAGCGTCTTTCATACTTAAAATCATATTTTTGTTACTGCTTGAAGCAACCTGTGACTGCTTTTCGGTTTAGGGCTAGCGTTTCAATAATATACGCTGTATGACTGTGGAGGCAAATAAATAGAAAATAATATGAGATACCCTTCGTGAACAGTCTACTGCAGGTGTCTCCTACAGTGAAATTGTTGATAAGATTTATTCAAACCTTTCATGAGAACATCAGAGGCTGTGACACAGACTCTTACGAATACAGCAGACCTTTCTAATCACGAGGTCAATTTGAATATTGGCTTGGCTGCCCACAGTGGTGATGGTGGGCACGTAATTTCTTTGAAGCCCATCAGCCTTCGTTGCCTCTTATATATTTGTATTTCAGTTATTTATAAATGTATGTACTGGTCATAGAGATAAGGTTTTATTTGTCATAGGACCCAAATATAAAATTATTAGAAAAATCATTAAAACTCTATGTAAATATCATAATGTAGCAAAATTTAGCCTTATAAACTATGTGCAGCTTCATGAACCAAGTTTGTCAAAACTCTAGGATTAGACTTGTCGGTCAAGGTCGATAAACAAGAATCAGCAAATACAGCACTGGGCGCTCTGCAGTGCCGTAGAAGTACTCCATGCCGATGATATCTGAGAACCCCTTTAAGTTTCTTCAGCTGTCACTAAATTTTGCAGTTTGTAAGTACAATCAAGAAAGCTTGGCACATGGTTCAGCAGTAATAAACGCACTGTAAACTTGAACAGGAAACTACATTTGCCTAACTGAAGTAGAAATCAGTGTTAACAATTGAAGAAAACAATTCGTAGCAGGTATGATCCGTAGTATGCATGGAAGCCTATGTAAGAAAGAAGAAATTAGGGTTCAGATTTGTTTCAAGGTAGCGGGCCATTGTTAAAGGCGGGCAAAACACGGAAACAGCGTTGAAGACAGCAATCAGTTATTAGTAATCTACTCTGTTAAATTTATCGAAAAGATTCGTTAATAGAAGATTATTAAGAAAAGTTTAAATCGATCTACAAGGACCCGGTAATGGGGAAGTATGAAGAAACGTTCATCTTTAGCAGACATTCAAGTGTTACATGAGCTGTGCTACATTTGGTGATATTGAGGTGTGGCTTCCGAAGTGGGTTCTATAGCAGGATAAAGTATTAGATAACATTCTGTTGTGGCGTTGCAAGACAGCCACGCCACTCGGAAGTAGCCGAAATGCACGCAAACACACACGCCGGCTGGCGTGAGGTCTGAAACAGGATACTTAATGAATGCTATAAAGTAAAGTACGTAGCTGCGGTAATACTTATCTTTAATCCATCATTGTGGTACATCGCTCTTGACGATACAAATGAGACTCTTAAAATACAAGCACTGTAAGGCTAATGGCGCCTTGCTAGTTCGTAGCCATGGACTTAGCTGAAGGCTATTCTAACTGTCTCTCGGCAAATGAGAGAAAGGCTTCGTCAGTGTAGTCGCTAGCAAGTCGTCCGGACAACTGGGGCGAGTGCTAGTCCGTCTCTCTAGACCTGCCGTGTGGTGGCGCTCGGTCTGCAATTACTGAAAGTGGCGACACGCGGGTCCGACATGTACTAAAGGACCGCGGCCGATTTAAAGCTACCACCTAGCAAGTGTGGTGTCTGGCGGTGACACCACACATTCTATTGTAACTAACCTGTTACTACGGGTTATTAAGTTATTATTGGGAATGGAAATACGTATTGCTTATGACATTAACGTGAGAAGATTAGGGTCGCCACTGACTCTAACCATACAACTAATCAAAGGTTTGGTCGAGTCAGAAAATAAAGTAATTTGATCACATACCAAAAACTCACAAACATGCATACGTTGTGATGTCGCTCATAGGGGATACGATGTAATTAATTGTATTCCCCGTGCACTGTTCACGACAATCAAACATTTAAAACAAAATAGCACATGCAAGAACACTGTGCAGAAGATCAGCTCCCAGCAACACACCTGAAAATAAGACTCAATCTAAGGCATTTGTCTGAAAATAAAGGGAAACTAATCACTGGACATTTGCGTAAGGAATCGTGTTGGATGTGCTAACAGGAAAGCTACGAGGTGAGTGGCTTAGGTGCAAAAACGAAACCTCGAAATACGAGACGAAATTGTGGATAAAATCATTTATTTGTAAGACATGGATGTGAAGCATGTACACAATTCCTCATAACATTGAAGAAGAGCGTCGATACGTTCACCGCTAGAATCTACACCTAAAATCATTGGTGTGAATCATTCATACAACTGCTGTTGCCTGATAACCGATCGCAGTAACTCGTGAAACGGTACACGTTTCGCAGCACACCTGCGTGCCCACGTGGATTGTGGAGACACAATTTCTAGGTATAGTGCCCAAATTGCAACAATATCACATCACACAATCATGTTAACATTATCTAAAACAAACATGCGATCGGATAGTTAGTGATGCCGGTAACCCAACAAATTATAATGTTCTACCACGTGGTTGGCTCCCCAAGGACGAAAGACACATAAAGCAAGGAAAATTTACGAAAAGGCAAAGCTATAAATATTTAGAAAGATGAAAGCTTATACAGGCACAGCTGAAGGCAAACAGACATTATACAGAAGCGAGTGCTCACTTCTTATCGACACCTTTGTGTGGCGCTCTTCCGGCGGATCCAAGTTCAAATTGGTTCAAATGGCTCTGAGCACTATGGGACTCAACATCTTAGGTCATAAGTCCCCTAGAACTTAGAACTACTTAAACCTAACTAACCTAAGAACAACACACACACACACCCATGCCCGAGGCAGGATTCGAACCTGCGACCGTAGCAGCCCCGCGGTTCCGGACTGCAGCGCCAGAACCGCACGACCACCGCGGCCGGCCGGATCCAAGTCCACTACAGAAATTTACTAAAAGAAAAATCTGCCAAAGTTTTGCATTTCTTGCTGCGACAAGGCAAAGCAATCTTTCAGATATGAAAAGCGAGTTCAAAAGCTAATAGGTCTCCTCTCGCCAAGTAACAGCGCGCCACGCGGTCAGTCTAACTCACCCTTCTTCGACTGGAGCACAGCTGTGGACACTTCCCGTACTGGCGGCAGACTGCGACCCTTTTTTCTCTCTAGCCTCCTACACGCTCCGCGTGGACCGGAAAACCCAAAGATACCATTTCCGCCACCAACCTCACACAGGTGGATTTCTCACAAGTAGCGCAAACCTCTTTGCCTACTTGACCACTACGAGAGTTAGCTATTCTGGACAACTGCTGCTGAATCTGAGTGACTATTGCAGACTTCCTGCAGCAGACTACGCCACCGCCTAGCAACGTGACTCACAACGACATTCATTCAATCACACCACTATGAGAGATATGAGAAAAGAGAAACAAGGAAAAGAAAGAGAAATACTAGTGAATTTGGACTACTGGACTAATGAAAGGTGGCTACAGGACTCTTTCACTATGATACTACTACTGCTGCCTGACGAACTACACTCCTGGAAATGGAAAAAAGAACACATTGACACCGGTGTGTCAGACCCACCATACTTGCTCCGGACACTGCGAGAGGGCTGTACAAGCAATGATCACACGCACGGCACAGCGGACACACCAGGAACCGCGGTGTTGGCCGTCGAATGGCGCTAGCTGCGCAGCATTTGTGCACCGCCGCCGTCAGTGTCAGCCAGTTTGCCGTGGCATACGGAGCTCCATCGCAGTCTTTAACACTGGTAGCATGCCGCGACAGCGTGGACGTGAACCGTATGTGCAGTTGACGGACTTTGAGCGAGGGCGTATAGTGGGCATGCGGGAGGCCGGGTGGACGTACCGCCGAATTGCTCAACACGTGGGGCGTGAGGTCTCCACAGTACATCGATGTTGTCGCCAGTGGTCGGCGGAAGGTGCACGTGCCCGTCGACCTGGGACCGGACCGCAGCGACGCACGGTTGCACGCCAAGACCGTAGGATCCTACGCAGTGCCGTAGGGGACCGCACCGCCACTTCCCAGCAAATTAGGGACACTGTGGCTCCTGGGGTATCGGCGAGGACCATTCGCAACCGTCTCCATGAAGCTGGGCTACGGTCCCGCACACCGTTAGGCCGTCTTCCGCTCACGCCCCAACATCGTGCAGCGCGCCTTCAGTGGTGTCGCGACAGGCGTGAATGGAGGGACGAATGGAGACGTGTCGTCTTCAGCGACGAGAGTCGCTTCTGCCTTGGTGCCAATGATGGTCGTATGCGTGTTTGGCGCCGTGCAGGTGAGCGCCACAATCAGGACTGTATACGACCGAGGCACACAGGGCCAACACCCGGCATCATGGTGTGGGGAGCGATCTCCTACACTGGCCGTACACCACTGGTGATCGTCGAGGGGACACTGAATAGTGCACGGTACATCCAAACCGTCATCGAACCCATCGTTCTACCATTCCTAGACCGGCAAGGGAACTTGCTGTTCCAACAGGACAATGCACGTCCGCATGTATCCCGTGCCACCCAACGTGCTCTAGAAGGTGTAAGTCAACTACCCTGGCCAGCAAGATCTCCGGATCTGTCCCCCATTGAGCATGTTTGGGACTGGATGAAGCGTCGTCTCACGCGGTCTGCACGTCCAGCACGAACGCTGGTCCAACTGAGGCGCCAGTTGGAAATGGCATGGCAAGCCGTTCCACAGGACTACATCCAGCATCTCTACGATCGTCTCCATGGGCGAATAGCAGCCTGCATTGCTGCGAAAGGTGGATATACACTGTACTAGTGCCGACATTATGCATGCTCTGTTGCCTGTGTCTATGTGCCTGTGGTTCTGTCAGTGTGATCATGTGATGTATCTGACCCCAGGAATGTGTCAATAAAGTTTCCCCTTCCTGGGACAATGAATTCACGGTGTTCTTATTTCAATTTCCAGGAGTGTATTAACTTTTAAAAGCAATAGCAATCTTGGTTTGTAAAAATAAATTGACCATGCTGTTTGCATTTCGGCTATAAACTGTATGCACACAGTCACAACATTCTCGGTTTACAAACAATCCTGTTGGACGAACATGCACAACTGAGCTTTATACTAGAGGTTGAAATTTTTTTTTATTATAACGACCGATTTCGGGCCTCACAGGTAACAAATCGCACTTTCTGCACTTCCACCGCGGCTCTCGGTGACCACAGCACAGTTGAGACACCTGAGGATGGTCTTATGAGAGACCGAAACCGGTCGTGATAGTAAAAGAAATTTACAACTGAAGCGATATTTTCACTTTGTTAAATCTACGCCCCAAATTGTGTAACGCATCATGTCTCGGTAGATGCGATACCCATCAGTTTCACTACTTCTATTTCTACCACACATTTGACCTTTGATTATTTTCTTCATCCATGTTATTTACGAAGTGTGTAGTGCATCATCGATAACTGAAGTAACGTTTATTTCTCCAGACGTCCAATTTTTGTTGTTGAAAACGATCACTTTCGTCTTTCTGGTGTCTTTTCTAAGTTCTTCTGAATTCAAAGCCTGTAGACTGCTGTCGAGATAATGATATGAATTTCTCTCTAGATATACGCTGAGGGGTAAGCCTACCAGTTTATTTTCTTGTTCGTTGTTAACGGTAGTTTTCACTTAACAATGCCCACGTGCCTCACGTATTACCATTGTACTGTTCTCCTCCTTCATCTCACAGATTTTGGGTTCTGTTGAGCCCAGCTAAGGAGACAAAGGCGTGATTGGCTTCAGTCCCTGCTGTGTGGGAACACTGAGAGTCAGGAGTAACAGGCAGTCGGAGCAGTAAGCGACATTTCTGATGTCTGCAGAGTTCCACCTACGTGACTTCCCCTTCTTCACAGTAAAAGATGTGATACCGGCATAAGAATCCATCCTCATACTATTACTACACTATTGGCCATTAAAATTGCTACTCCACGAAGATGACGTGCTACAGACGCGAAATTTGCCCGACAGGAAGAAGATGCTGTGTTGTGCACCGGTGGCGACACCTACAACGTGCTGACATGAGGAAAGTTTCCAACCGATTTCTCATACATAAACAGCAGTTGACCAGCGTTGCCTGGCGAAACGTTGCCGTGATTCCTCGTGTAAGGAGGAGAAATGCGTACCATCACGTTTCCGACTTTCATAGAGGTCGGATTGTGCCCTATCGTGATTGCGGTTTATCGTATCGCGACATTGCTGCTCGCGTTGGTCGAGATCCAATGACTGTTAGCAGAATATGGAATCGGTGGGTTCAAGAGGGTAATACGGAACGCCGTGCTGGATCCCAGCGGCCTCGTATCACTAGCAGTCGAGATGACAGATATCTTATCTACATGGCTGTAACGGATCGTGCAGCCACATCTCGATCCCCGAGTCAACTGATGGGGACGTTTGCCATACAACAACTATCTGCACGAACAGTCCGGCGACATTTGCAGCAGCATGGACTATCAGCTCGGAGACCATGGCTGCAGTTACTCTTGACGCTGCATCACAGACATGAGCGCTTGCAATGGTGTACTCAACGACGAACCTGGGTGCACGAATGGCAAAACGTCATTTTTTTCGGATGAATCCAGCTTCTGTTTACAGCATCATCATGGTCGCATCCGTGTTTGGCGACATCGCGGTGAACGCACATTGGAATACGCCAGTCATTACTCTTGATGAACTGTATTATAGTGTTAAGGCTGCATGGGCAGCTGTACCTGTACACGCCATCCAAGCTCTATATGACTCAATGCCCAGGCGCATCAAGGCCGTTATTACGGCCAGAGGTGGTTGTTCCGGGTACTGATTTCTCGGGATCTATGCACCCAAATTGCCTGAAAATGTAATCACGTGTCAGTTCTAGTATAATATACTTGTCTGCAGCCGGCGGCGGTGGTCTAGCGGTTCTAGGCGCTCAGTCCGGAACCGCGCGGTTGCTATGGTCGCAGGTTCGAATCCTGCCTCGGGCATGGATGTGTGTGATGTCCTTAGGTTGGTTAGGTTTAAGTAGTTCTAAGTTCTAGGGGACTGATGACCACACATGTTAAGTCCCATAGTGCTCAGAGCCATTTGAACCATTTGAACTTGTCTGCATTTCTTCTTGGTGTAGCAATTTTAGTTCAAATGGCTCTGAGCACTATGCGACTTAACTTCTGAGGTCATCAGTCGCCTAGAACTTAGAACTACTTAAACCTAACTAACCTAAGGACATCACACACATGCACGTCCGAGGAAGAATTCGAACATGCGACCGTACCAGTAGCGCGGTTCCGGACTCAAGCGCCTAGAACCGCTAGGCCACAGCGGCCGGCATACCAGAACCGATCGAGTTGAATCCTATAAGCGAAAACCGTTCTGATACCTCTGACTGTAGTATACTTGTACTGGTACTGTTGTTGCTAAGATGGTAAGGTAGGCAACTTTCAGAGGTTGTTACATGGACCAGGCAAAGCAAAAATATCTGGTAAATCATCATCAGTTACCTGCTATATTTGCAGGTCCTTTGTCTCTCCATATTCTGCGATCCATTGCTTCCTTTTTAAGGCTGCTGTATGTTGTACCGTCCATCATGTCATCCAGTATCTGGAATCTCTTCCTTCCTCGCTTCCTTTTCCCTTCTACATAACCTTCTAAAACTGTTTTCATCAGTCCGTCATTCTTTCTTAATATATGCCCAATCCAATTTCTTTTTCTTCTCTTTATTACATCTAGTAACTGTCTTTTCTCTCCCACTCTTCTCAGTACCTCTTCATTTTTTACTCTGTCCATCCAACTTATTCTTTTCATCCTCCGCCATGTCCAGATCTCAAAAGCCTCCAGCCTTTCTCTGTCTTTTTTCCTCATAGTCCATGTTTCAGCGCCATATAGAAGAACACTCCATACAAGACATTTTATGAGTCTCTTTCTGAATTCTCTGTCCAGACCGCTGCAGAAGATTCTCCTTTTCTTATAAAACGCCTCTTTTGCAATTGCTACCCCTTGTTTTAATTTCTGTGGTGCACTTCCAGTCGGTGTCTATCCTGCTTCCAAGATACTTAAAATTTTGCACCTGTTCTAGTGTTTCTCCATACAGCACAATTTTTATTTCCTTATTTCCTCCTATTGCCAATACTTTTGTTTTATTTGTGTTAATTTTCATTCCATATTTTTTTTCCGTTAGTTGCAATGGTGTCCACCAAATCCTGTAATTCTTTTTCCCCCGTGGCTAGAAGGACCATGTCATCAGCAAATCTCAAGCACCCTACTCTTCTTCCTCTGGTAAATATGGAATCTAAAATGCTTATCTTGTGAGCTATGATGACTTGTCCTATAAAGTAGACTTGTTTCACAGAGAGAAGATGAACAAGGTTCATAACACCTCAGGTAAGCGTACTGGACATTTCTTTTCTTGTCAGGAAAAAAGTCAAAAAGGAGACAAACTGAATCTAAAAGTGATGGAAATAGTGAAAAATAGCGATGTAAAAGTAGCCTGTTGAAGGGATATAGGGGCGCGAACCTCAAACGTAACATACAATGGGAAACATTCCAACCTCAATCGCCCTGCCCCTGCTCCAGAGGTAGAGAAAACCTTATAATGTAGAATAAAAACCACTGTCACTGAGAAAACTGAGAGCCGGTTGAATCATCCGTGAATCGTTCGTCAATATTACAGGCAAGGAGTCCAGAAGTCCACAATTAGCAAGAAGGGCGGTAACATGGTGCAAGATGTTCCTAATTATGGGGAATATATGGAAGCTATGGGGATAAAAGGATAAAATGCAATATGTATAGGAACCAAGAAGGTAAAATCTTAATGGAAGACCAAGAAAGGAAGTGACGGAAGAAAAGGGGTGGGATCTTACGACCATACCGTTAAATCTAGGAACCTAATAAGCAATGACGGAAAAACTGAAGTTTTAGAGATAGCATTAAAGTATGATGACGGAATAGCAATGACACGATTCACTAATGACACTGCTATGTTCAGTGTAAGTGAGGAAGACTTGCAGGACTTGTTAAGGGAAATGAACAGTCCAATGAGTACACACTACGGATTGAGAATAAATCGAAGAAATTAAAGTAGTGAGGAGCGGCGAGAATAAAATTAGCGATAATATTAACATCAAAATGTGAAGTAGATTAAGGAATTCTGCTACCTAGGAAACAAAATGACACTCGATATCCGAAGCAAAGAGGACATTGAGAGAAAACTGGCCCAGGCAAAAGGGCATTCCTGAAGAAGAGAAATCTGATAGTACAAAATATTTTCACAAATTTTAGGATAGTATTTCTGAGTATTTACGACTGGAGAATAGCATTGTTCGTAAATTAATCTTAGAGCGTGGAAAAAACTGATACGAAAAGGATCCAGTCGTTTGAGGTGTGCTGCTATAGAAGGTTGTGGAGAATGAAGTGAACTGATAATAAAATGTGGAGTTTCTCCGAAGAATCGACGACGAGAGGGTGATCGACAAGAAGAAGAGCCAAGATGATACGATATGTGTTCTGACACTAAGAGTCTACGTACCTCGTACGTTAAGGAGCTATATAGGGTAAAACGCGTAGGGGAGAGAGATTACAATTTATTGAAAAAATAAATGTGGACATGGAGAGCAAGCAGTATTGCGAAAAGAGTACGTTAGTGTAGGAGAACGATATAAGAACTCAAAGAGATCAACAGTTTTGAGATTTGAACGTAACCAGATCGACCCGAAAGCCTAAGCAGTTAGATCTCGTATGTGTGTGTGTCTGTGTGTGTGTCTGTGTGTGTGTGTGTGTTCCAGCACAACGAGTTAACCCCTGAGGTATACTGAGCCAAACTTGGTATAAATATTACTTACAATAAAGGGAACCATTTATTCCCGTCTTCCCTTGCAACCTTAGGTAGTGAAAATTTAGTGGAAGGTAGGATTGAATTGGATACAATAAGTTAAAATAAGCCCAGCTATGTAACGCCTGGAGAAATTCCAGCAGATCGTGGCAGGCGTATCTAATTGCAGGAAAATAGTTTAAAAGTAAGAAACCGACGGATTTCCTGGTGTACCTAGAGTGAGTTCTGTTGCACTTTTCAAAGAAACCCGTTACACCCATTAGTCACAAAACTGAAAAAAAAATACTTTTTGGATAATTAACCTATAGCAGCATTAATGGTAGTAGTTGCAGTTTTAAACGAAAACGATGATCGAAACTACTCTATCGATGCACATGATTTCATAAGGTCCCTCTTAGGAATATGCCTTATCCTTGCCACCGAGATCTCTCTCACTAATAAACGTGAACAGACTAATTAATAGAAGCAGTATGTGTCCTTTCTGGATTTTAATTTATTTCTTATTTACTTTGAGGAAATGCGAATGTCGTCTTGGAACATATATCTTCCTATTACGATGATTTTGACCCATCTTTCGCGATAGCTGAAATGTGAATTTAAAAATATTTTATATTTAAATGATACACATTAATAACGTTTCACCTTTTTCATGCATAAAGTCAAACATTTAAAACATAAATTACTGTGTAAAGTCAGCAGCTGTTAAAAGCTGTTTTGTACATGGGAGTCAGATTGATTAAAGAATCTGGAGTTCACTGCTTGAACTCTTATTAAATGTATTTTTTTCAACACGGTGGCGGTTTCTTCTTACGATGCTACTCTCAAGCAACAAAAAAATGGTTCAAATGGCTCTGAGCACTATGGGACTTAACATCTGTGGTCATCAGTCCCCTAGAACTTAGAACTACTTAAACCTAACTAATCTAAGGACATCACACACATCCATGCCCGCGGCAGGAGTCGAACCTGCGACCGTAGCGGTCACGCGGTTCCAGACTGAAGCGCTTAGAACCGCACGGCCACACCGGCCGGCTCTCAAGCAACAGTTCAGTATGAAGTCAATCGATGCATATTGTTCGTCGTATCAATAGTGTTCTACAAATTCCATGCGTAAAATAAGACAGGATTCTTTCCTTCCTTTCACCATCGCAGAGAATACATTTAATGACAGTTCACTTGGATTAGTGTTACATATAGTTAGGTTCTATTCCTCCATTTTGGTAGGCATCTTGGTGTCTCAGTTTGGATTATATTACGCATAGCTTGTTAGAGAGCACCGTGCACCGGATTCCCATACCACAGCTTTAATTTATCCCTGACGTTTGGCAAGGAAGTACACGTTATTAGACACTAATCGTGATATTCCACTGACTGTGCTACGCATGCAGCCTGAGTATTTCCAGTTTCTTAGTCTTCGTCTTTCCAGTTATCGTTTGGGTCATGTCATAATTCCTGTCTGAAGCCATTGGTGTGTCTACCTGCAAGCTAACGGCGAAGAAGTATCGGATATAGTACGGAAACCACACGCAGTGAAAGCACCGTGGTAAACTAGAACGCCCCTGACTATGTCACGAACACACAGCCTCGGCCATTTGTCTTGCAATCCGATGTGCTTGCTCATATTCTGGCAGAAAATCTCTATCCAGGGTAGTACGACGCATTCATAAAACTCCATCAAAATCGGAAGCATCATTGGAGCTACTTTCGTAGTAGACGTCAGGTGGTACATTACATTCGTTACTTCTTCAGTGGGAACTACCAAGCTCAGTGGAGTTACGCAGATCATCAAATTGCATACCGGCTGACTACGGACGGTTGCCTCTTGTAGTATCAGGACTGGTTATCCTTCAAGAACTTACAGGTGTGTGTGTGTGCAGCAAAATGAAGCTGTTCCCTCACAGTCTCCTCTCATCCACTTCAATATACCGCACACTTTCCATTTAATGTTGCTCTCTGCACGACAGACTCCTAAGAACTGTACTGCTCCGTGTATCAGACAGTGCTAACAGTACTCGAGATTCATTACGTTTGACTAAGTACGCATTCTATTGGAACATCCAAGAAAATAAATCGGCTGGTCGTTTTATGTACGATTATATGGTAAATATTTTGGCTCAAATGGCTCTGAGCACTATGGGACTTAACATCTTTGGTCATCAGTCCCCTAGAACTTAGAACTACTTAAACCTAACTAACCTAAGGACATCACACACATCCATGCCCGAGGCAGGATTCGAACCTGCGACCGCAGCAGTCGCGCGGTTCCGGACTGCGCGCCTAGAACCGCTAGACCACCGCGGCCGGCCTAAATCTTTTGAATCCTGTCCTTTAGATTCCGGACGTGCGCCAGCTTATACCTATTTTTTTCGTCTGGTTCGGCCTTATACTTTTCGGCCATCTTCGCAGTGAGCCGGGAGGATGAACCCACAGCAGTCGCTCCGCCCTTTGAATCACGCCAACTTCTCCACTGTGCCAGTGGCGTTAATCAGTGACACAACAGTTTGGATAAACCAAATTTGTTGCCACATCGTCAATCCTGTGAGTTTACTAATGAAAGCCCTGGATATCAAGACGTCTCCTGGCTGTATTGGCAATCTCCGTAAACTGAGTTCTTCACAGAACCAAACTGCCTCTTCCATCACCGAGTCTCAAAAACCTGAAGTTGACGTTAGATAGTCGAAAATTTCATGCCGCACAGAGTGACTGGTGTCCATGCAGTACTATGCCACAGCCAATTTATTGATGAGCAAGATGTATGAGACAGGCGAAATACCCTCAGACTGAAACTTCCCTTTATGAAAAATTGTATATGACTGTGCTTAAACTGACACACAATATTTTTAGCGCAACGCAATCTGACTTTCAATAATCCCTACAAAACAATGGCCCTGACTAACATTAACCTATATCTTTCACAAATCACTTACCTCACAAAAATCTTCATTACTCGAACTACTGCAATACAGCGAGCGCCACTACTGCCAGCTAAATAAAGGATTCAAACTACGGAAGGCACTAACTACTGATAGGCATAGTTAGCAAATGAAAGATTTTAATAGAGAACAAACAATGTATTTACCTTAATAGTGTTGAAAAATCATAATATATACAGCAGTTCATGCCATTCAGTATTACAAATCTCAAAACTCTGCCATCTCTCTCCCCACATCCACCACTGCTGGCGGCTCACCTCCAACTGCGCAACGCTACGCGCTGTTCACATCCAGCTGCCCAACACTACAATGGAAGACAACAATGCAAACTAGCCACAGACTGCACACAGCACAGCCAGTGATTTTCATACAGAGCGCTACGTAACGTTGCCAATAAGAAAACATAAACAGCCGACTTACATAGCTCCCATGCTCCCCACAAAAAATTTTACAAATTGTTTTGGGCAGTGGCCAATAATGATTTGATAAAATTTTTCATAATTACAATAACAAAGATATCAAATGCACACACTTATTTATACAATGTTGGTCAAAAGCTAAAATTTTCTCACAGTCCATAAAGATAGTCCTGATCATTCATCATAATAGTAATTACAGTTTTTTTTTCACAAAGTCTCATTAGTAAAAAAAAATTGCACACAGAAGCAGTGGATTTCCATGCAGTCTTGAAGAAGTAGTATTGTCCTTCCAACGGAAAGACAGTGCTGACTCTTGACATGCTGATAGGTAATGGGCCACAACAGAGCAAACCCACAGCAGAGTCATTCGAACTTTTGAAGAATATTGGTAGGTAGGTCATCACAGAGTAGACCCACTGTAGTCCTGGTAGAGATTGTGGTATTGCTGGGCCACCAGAGGTGCAGACAAAACAATTAACACGAACAGCAATGAAAAAAATTCAAATTGGCAAAGTAAGCAACAATATTACAACTAATATAAGGCAATGAGCAGCAAACAAGAAAAATAAATCAGTAGTAAACTGGCTTACCAGAGTAACACAAAGTCAAATTCAGTAACACTATGCCTGGCAAACAGCAGCAGCAAATATAAAAAATATAAAACTTATATCTATACATGACAAAGCTCAAGCAGAAAAAATATTACGGTAAAAATGGCCATGTTTAATACTTATGTCACATCTTAACACTAGAGTGATGCATCACATTTTATTCTACAAAAGAAATTACCAAGTACTTGAAAAGAAAATTCTGTACGCAATTCCTGTGAAGGGAAATGTGTTTTTGTGCTCCTTCGTTTTTTTGAAGTACATCAAAGTTATTCTTTACTGGGTCTGTAGGCATAAAATATTTATATTAGTACATCTATAAAATTTTATTTTAACCAATGCTGCAGTGCAGCTAGAAACTAGATATTAAACAAAATAGGCAAAGCAAGGCGTGAACGTCATTCACTAGCCATATGGCATTTCATAATGCAGTAAAAATTCCCTCAATTCTAGAGAAAGACGCTTGTCATAATCAGGTGTGCAGATGTAAGCGTGTCGTATTTGCAGTGCTTTCTACAAAGGAATGCCAAAAGCGAGGATAATGGCCTCCCTTTTTTTTTTCTTTTCTACCTATGCCTCTGAAAAGGCAAGCACTCTAATGGCTTGTTCTCCAGGCGTCTGACACAGCTGGGTGCCCACCACGCATTACGTGCAGGTGGTCACTTAACTTTCTTACGGAAATATTTATGACAGCAGTTTCTGCTACAGTGACAGTCTCATATACAAAATTTCACGGGTCGAGAATTTGCGTTGCAAATGTGTAGAAACAAAATCTTATGAATATAACAGTGTCCAAAAAAATTTCGCCGGCATTGTGATACATTCACACATTTACACACATTTCATAACTCTTAAAGTACGATTCTTGGTTTCCAACATCCTTTTCATAAATCAGAGTCCCTAACCACCACTCCTTATTCCTTACCTTACTACACATATACATAAACGTCGACACTTCTTCAATATTTCATCTTAATACATATGTAGCATAATCAAATTCCTCATATAACATCGGCTTATTGGACATAAACATACCGCAACAGTGTAATACACATCGTCGTCGTAAAAATAACATCATAACACCTCAGTCAAATCTCAACATCGTCGTAGCTTCCTCCAATAATTTCAAAACCTAAAAAAATTCTCTGCTCATGTCAAAAGTGTCATCTGCCTCAAATGTACTTTAAAACCATTCTCCCTTACCAAATGCATCATTCAAAGCTCTCATAGTATCACAATGGTTCTGAAAAATATGAAGGGTTCGCACAGTACAGACAAAATACAATTTCATAAGTGTGAAGTTATCCAACTGTGTAATTGTGTAAACATGTGTCACTGACGTAAAAAAAAGTTTATCTCTCAGTTAAATTATCAGATAGCTGTGTAATTTATGTGTTAGAGGAATATGGTACCGATGTGTAAAGTTGTATAAGCAAATACCATATTAGCTAGGGCTCCTTGTGCTTGCCAAACACATGATACACAAAGTAAGCGTGTACCCTCCTGAGGATTAATGTAATTATACCCCCAGGTGTTACAGATTATTGCAATGGAATAAAATGTATCACAGAAAACCTTTGTACCATTGTACTTCAAATATCTTTAAAAATAAATGTTTTAAGTACAATATTAATCACTCAAATACGTGTCCTGTAGCGCTAAATGTGCGTCTTGCTGTAAGATAATCTCTGTGGAAGTGTCGTAGTTACTGTCCTCCGAAAGCTATGTTCTGCAGAAGTCAATGTACTTACCTCATGATAAACAAAAGTGAAATGCTTTGCGTATAGATATCTTAGTTATTACGCTTATTGTCGTGATGAAGAAATTACTGTGCTGTAACGTATTGTTGTGCTACAGAAAAGGCTGTCTCATTGTAGCTATACCACAAAAGTTACTATTAAAACATGTTTTACTTTCCAGAATAATTCAGAAAAACTGTGCAGATATAAAACAGATACACCGCAAAAGCAACATAGTAAATTGTCACTCATTAGTAGTGTCGTGATAAAATCGTGTAGCTGTCACATAAACTAACCACTGTATAATCTGGTATCTCACAGAAAGTACTTTAAATCCAGAATGTATTTTCAAGTAAACCAAAATGTTGCATTAAAATCTCATTAGCAGTACTGGTAAATGTTCTAAGTATGTGAGCCTTATAGCCATTATGTAATCATGCAACTAACAAGCAAGAATGTGCACACACAATAACACTGTGTCGTCTGTTCGCAATAACAATGCATTCGTAATTTCTGTTTAAATAAGTTCTCTTGGTTCTTGACTGGATATTTAGTTAGCTTTAAAACATAGTTGCATGTTAACAGTTTGTAAGTGTGACAAAGAGTACTAGTAACGTGGAGTGAAAAATTTTTTTACATGTGAGATGTGGTGTAATCCTTTGCTCTTCTCAGTACGCAGAGTTTCAACTTGAATGCAATTATCATGGGGTATTCGTCCGTAATGAATACTGGAATTTTGCTCAAGGTTAGCGTCAATGTTATTTTTCCCTGAGCCAGCGGGCGCAAGTGGCTGCCTGCGGTGCGAGTCATTGTCTGTCTCTTTGTTGGCGCGCGTTGTTACTGGGATTAGGAGACCTAGCTTCTACAAATTCACGTTGTCGAAAGTGCCCTGCTCTATTTGAATCCCGCCAGTTCTGATGCAATTCAAGTCTGTCGTTACGATCATATCGTCTGTCGTTATGTCGGTAGGTTGCATAGTTTCTTTCTTGTCTGTCACGTGGTGGAGAATTTCTCCCTGAATCGTAACTGCGCACTGGACCGTTGCGACTAAAGTTATTCTGTCTCCCTTGATAATAATTATTTTGGTTCCCATATTGTCTGTTTCTCTGATTGTCTCTGAGATAGTCACTACCGCGGAGAGGTGATCTTTCCCTGTAATTATTACTGCTCTGCCTACGGTTATCATACGTGTGGTGTCTGTTTTGTTCACGATTTGTGTTGTGAGAATAACCTTGTCGTGTCCAGTTATTATTTCTTTCATCGCAGAATTGCGACGGATGTGACCTGTAGTTGTTGTGTTCCTGTTCCTGTTCCTGTTCTTGTAACAGTCCCTGAAAAGCTTCAATGTCGTCTTTGCAACGTCCTGCTAAAATAATATGCCGTAAATGTTCAGGTAATTTGATTAAGCAAATGCGGATGAGTTCAGAGGGGCTGTATGCATTTGACAGGTACTGATTCTTGTGCTACATGTCTTCAAAATATTTCACAAGACTGGAAAATTCAGATTGTTCGAAATGTTTCATCATTATGATGCCATGTTTTACTCGGTCTTGTGTGGCTTGAGACCAATATGCTGAGAGGAAGGCGTGGTAAAATTCTCCTTCACTGTGGCAATCGTGAATGACCGATCGCATTATTACAGCTGGTTCATTCTCTAAGTAGCCACACATAAATTCTAATATGTGTTCTAATGACCAGTTGGGAGGAAAACAATGAGAGAATTGATGGAGCCACGCTTGTGGATGAATGTTGTTGGCAGAATTCTTAAACGTTTTGAATTTACGTGTAGTAATGAACAGCTCATAGTCAAAATCATCATGTCGGCGAGTCGCATGTCGGTCATTGTTACGTCGTTTCGGCGGTTCCATCTCAAAATTCGGTGTACCTTGCCGATTTCTTTCATAATTTCCGAAGTGCCCTGTGTTATTATTTTGTGGCTGTTCCGTATTTCTATGTCCCTCTTCCCGTATTGGAGCGCGAGTGTCCTCTGAAATACGTAATTCTTGTATTACCTGTGTCAGCTGATCTTGTACTTCCCGGATTTCTCTTTGGTGTTGCGTATTAATTTGATTCAGATTTTGTTTCAGTTTCCTAATTTGTTCGCACTCTTCTGTGTCATTAAAGATTACCGGTTTTGTGTCATTCAGATTATCGTCTACCTTCGTAGATAAATTATTTAGCTGATCCGAAAGTTCAACTACTTTCTCTGATAATGAACTAATTTCCTCCATGTGTCTTTCTGAACCAATTTTCAGAGTATCTACTGTGTCCTTTAAGTTTTCTTGAGTTTTGCAAGTTGCGTAACCGAATCGGTAGATACAACTGAGTCAATTTTAGCTTGCAGGGTCTCATGATTTTGATGAACAATAGTTTGCAGTTCTTTTATGGCTGCTTCGTGATTCTGTAATGCATTTTCATGCCGCGAAAAAATAAGTTGAAAATGCTCACAAATTTGTGTTTTTACGTCATTACAGACCTTTTGACATTTCGATTCGATGTTATGTAACTCAGTGGTTAAATCTTCACGTGTTTGTTCAAGTGTGGTGTCGAACTTTTGAAGCTTTTGCTGTGTTTCGTTCCATTGTGTCTAACTTTTGAAGATTTTGTTCCATTCTGTCTAACTTTTGAAGATTTTGTCCCATTTGTTTCTGATTTTGTTCAAGCGTTGTGTCTAACTTTTGTAGCCTTTGTCCCATTTGTTGCATTAACTGTAATAACAGTGCACTGGTGTCTGAAACATGTTCCTCAGTGCTATTCGGCAGTGCATTTGAACCGGCAATATTCGCATTTTGACAAGCAGATAATGTGTCTTGAGTTATTTGAGAAAACGGTGAGGACGCAAAACCTGAATATACAGTATTTGCAAGATTGTGTCCTGTCATTTCGGATTCCTGAGGCATGCTGTTGCCGACCGATCGATCGATAATGCTTCCCTGTTCACTAATTGTTTCACTGTCTACTCCATTGTTTGCAGCCAGCTCCATTTCCCTATGTACAATTACCAAATTACTACTTTGAACATTAGTTAATTCATTACTCGGTGGCGCTAACACACTGCTTTCGTCTTCACTGTCATTTCTCACTTTACTTTGGAGCCTAGTATTACGTTTTTCACACGCCATTATTGTCACAATATTTCACACGTTAACACAGAAAAACACAATTTGAAGAGCATCAATAAGAGAACACATTAACATAGCACTGAAAATAGTATCTCGTTAATTACAAGCGCAGCTGCGAAATACTTGGTGCAAATCTACATGCATGCCACAACTGTTTTACTGTACAATAATGAAAGGCTGCAACTACAAAGGAGATTCTCTCTACAATTACGCGCTAGCAATAAACAAAATCTACACTAATTACACAAACTACAAGAAAAAATCAGAAGATTCCAGTGAGGTATCCTTGGCTAAGGGTCGACATATGAAACGTCCCCTTAGAACAATTATACAAGGCTGTGCTTAAACTGACACACAATATTTTTAGCGCAACGCAATCTGACTTTCTATAATCCCTACAAAACAATGGCCCCGACTAACATTAACCTATACCTTTCACAAATCACTTACCTCACAAAAATGTTCATTACTCGAACTACTGCAATACAGCGAGCGCCACTACTGCCAGCTAAATTAAAGATTCAAACTACGGAAGGTACTAACTACTGATAGGCATAGTTAGCAAATGAAAGATTTTAGTAGAGAACAAACAATGTATTTACCTTAATAGTGTTGAAAAATCATAATATATACAGCAGTTCATGCCATTCAGTATTACAAATCTCAAAACTCCGCCATCTCTCTCCCCACATCCACCACTGCTGGCGGCTCACCTCCAACTGCGCAACGCTACGCGCTGTTCACATCCAGCTGCCCAACACTACAATGGCAGACAACAATGCAAACTAGCCACAGACTGCACACAGCACAGCCAGTGATTTTCATACAGAGCGCTACGTAACGTTGCCAATAAGAAAACATAAACAGCCGACCTACAAGACTTCAAGAGGAATATAATACACTCTTGGAAATGGAAAAAAGAACACATTGACACCGGTGTGTCAGACCCACCATACTTGCTCCGGACACTGCGAGAGGGCTGTACAAGCAATGATCACACGCACGGCACAGCGGACACACCAGGAACCGCGGTGTTGGCCGTCGAATGGCGCTAGCTGCGCAGCATTTGTGCACCGCCGCCGTCAGTGTCAGCCAGTTTGCCGTGGCATACGGAGCTCCATCGCAGTCTTTAACACTGGTAGCATGCCGCGACAGCCTGGACGTGAACCGTATGTGCAGTTGACGGACTTTGAGCGAGGGCGTATAGTGGGCATGCGGGAGGCCGGGTGGACGTACCGCCGAACTGCTCAACACGTGGGGCGTGAGGTCTCCACAGTACATCGATGTTGTCGCCAGTGGTCGGCGGAAGGTGCACGTGCCCGTCGACCTTGGACCGGACCGCAGCGACGCACGGATGCACGCCAAGACCGTAGGATCCTACGCAGTGCTGTAGGGGACCGCACCGCCACTTCCCAGCAAATTAGGGACACTGTTGCTCCTGGGGTATCGGCGAGGACCATTCGCAACCGTCTCCATGAAGCTGGGCTACGGTCCCGCACACCGTTAGGCCGTCTTCCGCTCACGCCCCAACATCGTGCAGCCCGCCTCCAGTGGTGTCGCGACAGGCGTGAATGGAGGGACGAATG
The DNA here is from genome assembly GCF_023864275.1 of Schistocerca cancellata. Lineage (NCBI taxonomy): Eukaryota > Metazoa > Arthropoda > Insecta > Orthoptera > Acrididae > Schistocerca > Schistocerca cancellata. The sequence continues at coordinate 728,001,089 of NC_064628.1, read as the reverse complement.
GAGACGTGTCGTCTTCAGCGATGAGAGTCGCTTCTGCCTTGGTGCCAATGATGGTCGTATGCGTGTTTGGCGCCGTGCAGGAGAGCGCCACAATCAGGACTGCATACGACCGAGGCACACAGGGCCAACACCCGGCATCATGGTGTGGGGAGCGATCTCCTACGCTGGCCGTACACCACTGGTGATCGTCGAGGGGACACTGAATAGTGCACGGTACATCCAAACCGTCATCGAACCCATCGTTCTACCATTCCTAGACCGGCAGGGAAACTTGCTGTTCCAACAGGACAATGCACGTCCGCATGTATCCCGTGCCACCCAACGTGCTCTAGAAGGTGTAAGTCAACTACCCTGGCCAGCAAGATCTCCGGATCTGTCCCCCATTGAGCATGTTTGGGACTGGATGAAGCGTCGTCTCACGCGGTCTGCACGTCCAGCACGATCGCTGGTCCAACTGAGGCGCCAGGTGGAAATGGCATGGCAAGCCGTTCCACAGGACTACATCCAGCATCTCTACGATCGTCTCCATGGGAGAATAGCAGCCTGCATTGCTGCGAAAGGTGGATATACACTGTACTAGTGCCGACATTGTGCATGCTCTGTTGCCTGTGTCTATGTGCCTGTGGTTCTGTCAGTGTGATCATGTGATGTATCTGACCCCAGGAATGTGTCAATAAAGTTTCCCCTTCCTGGGACAATGAACTCACGGTGTTCTTATTTCAATTTCCAGGAGTGTAAGTCCAATCCCAAAGACAGCCGGTGTTGACAGATGTGAAAATTACCGAACTATCAGTTTCATAAGTCACAGGTGCAAAATACTAACGCGAATTCTTTACAGACGAATGGAAAAACTGGTAGAAGCCGACCTCGGTGAAGATCAGTTTGGATTCCGTAGAAAAATTGGAACATGTTATGCAATACAGACCTTACGACTTAACTTAGAAGAAAGATTGAGGAAAGGCTAACCTACGTTTCTAGCATTTGTAGACCTAAAGAAAGCTTTTGACAATGTTGACTGGAATACTCTCTTTGATAATTCTAAAGGTGGTAGGGGTAAAATACAGGGAGCGAAAGGCTATTTACAATTTGTACAGAAAGCAGAAGGCAGTTATAAGAGTCGTAGGGCATGAAAGGGAAGCAGTTGTTGGGAAGCGACTGAGACACGGTTGTAGTCTCTCCCCGATGGTGTTCGATCTGTATATTGAGCTAGCAGTAAAGGAAACAAAACAAAAATTCGGAGTAGGTATTAAAATTCATGGAGAAGAAATAAAAACTTTGAGGTTCGCAGATGGCATTGTAATTCTGTCAGAGACAGCAAAGGACTTGGAAGAGCAATTGAACGGAGTGGTCAGTGTCTTTATAGGAGGAAATAAGATGAACAACAACTAAAGCAAAACGAGGATAATGCAATGTTGTCGAATTAAGTCGGGTGATGCTGAGGGAATTAGATTAGGAAATTACACACTTAAAGTAGTAAAGGAGGTTTTCTATGTGGGGAGCAAAATAACTGATGATGGTCGAAGTAGAGAGGATATAAAACGTATACTGGCAATGGCAAGGAAAGCGTTTCTGAAGAAGAGAAATTTGTTAACATCGAGTATAGATTTAAGTGTTAGGAAGTCGTTTCTGAAAGTATTTGTGTGGATTGTAGCCATGTATGGAAGGGAAACATGAACGATAAATAGTTTGGACAAGAAGAGAATAGAAACTTCCGAAATGTGGTGCTACAGAAGAATGCTGAAGATTAGATGGGTAGATCATTTAACTAATGAGGGATATTGAATAGAATTGGGGAGAAGAGGAGTTTATGGCACAATTTGACAAGAAGAAGAGACAGGTTGGTAGGACATATTCTGAGGCATCAGGGGATCACATATTTAGCATTGAAGGGCAGCGTGGAGGGTAAAAATCGTAGAGGGAGACCAAGAGATGAATACACTTAGCAGATTCAGAAGGATGTAGGATGCAGTAAGAACTGGGAGATGAAGAAGCTTGCACAGAATAGAGTAGCATGGAGAGCTGCATCAAACCAGTCTCAAGACGGAAGACCACAACAACCAAAACAACAACCAGAGCCGGATATAATTGTGGTGTTCCTTGTATCTTTCCTGGACTGTACTAGTCGCATGCCCATTGCACGAAAAGCCATACTTGCTAGGGATCTTGTTAACACCCTCCATGCGGGTCGTCGAATGTGCTGCCTTCTTCGCAGAAAAATCACTAGTTGATCACAAAAGCGCACATCCTTTGTGCAATTTTGGATTCTTGCGAGCCATTTCACTGTTTACAGAAACTATGTTAAATGTGTCAAAAGTCTTTGTGTAACTCCATTAACAATGCTGGCTATCAAAATTTTGAAACATGTCTGCGCTTTCTATCACGAAGACAACCGCGAAGTTTTAAATGGTGCTTTTAGTACATCAGCTATCACGTTGACGATGTTCTTGTACTTCTACGTGTGCCTCACAATTTGGGTGTGGTACCTGAAAGATGTCACAATTTATAGAATCAAATATTTGTGTTAAATATCAAAAGCATGACAACACCGGGAAATTAAGTGTAATTTAAAACAAAAAATTTCTAGAGTTTTAAAAGTTTGCTAAAAAAATGTTGATGTAATGCAATTACCTTCAACGCTTGTGAGGAAAAATAGTTATCAACGATTTATTCCAATATGGTATTACTTCATTGGGATCTGTAAGGCAACAAGGTACTTTATCTTGTTTATAATGTTCGAAAATCCTCGGTTATCAGGCGCTGTGACATAGCTCAACGTGTCCATTCAGTCCCCCTTTATTTAAAAAAAAGAATTGGAAACTATGCCGAGGTACAACAGTCATGGGATACATCCTAATAACGTATCGGACCTCCTTTTTCCCGGCTTAGTGCAGCAACTCGACGTAACATGGACTCAACAAGTCGTTGGACGTTCATTGCAGAAATTTTGAGCAATACCGCAACTGTAGCCGTCCACAATCGCGAAAGTGTGACCGGTACAGGATATGTGAATGAACTCGATTTCGTCGCATAAATGTTCGGCTGGATTAATGTCGGGTGATCTCGTAGTCAAATCATTCGCTCTATTTGTCCAGAATGTTCTTCAAACCAATAGCGTGCGACTGTAGACTCGGTAACATGACGCATTGTCAACCATAACAATGAAGTTCATGATTGGCTGCAACTGGTCCTCACGCAACCGAACCTAACCATTTCCGGTCAACAATCCTTTCAGTTGGACGAGAGAACCCAGTCCATTCCACTGGAACACAGTCCACACTATCATGGAGCCATCGCTGCCTTGCACAGTGCATTGTTGATACATTGCATCCACGGCTTCGTGCGGTCTTCGTCACACTCGAAACCTACCATCAGCTATTACCAACTGAAATCGGGACTCTTCTGACCAGGTCAGGGTCTCACAGTCGACCAGGGTCCTACCGATATAGTCACGAGCCCAGGACAGCCACTGTACGCGATGTCGTGCTGGTAGCAAAGGCACTCTCGTCGATCGTATGCTGCCTCAGCCCATTAACGGCATATTTCGCTACAGTCCTGACGGATACATTCGCCTTACGTCTCGCATGGGTTTCTACGGCTATTTCATCCTGTGTTGTTTGTCTGGTAGCACTAAAAACCCAACGAAATTGCCGCTACTCTTGGTCATTAAAAGGCCGTCGGCCACTGCATTGACAGCGGTGGGAGGTAATGCTTGAAATTTGGTATTCTCGGCACACAATTGACACTTTGGATTTCAGAATATTGCATTCCCGAATGGTTTCCGAAATGGATTGTAGCATGCTTCTAGCTACAACTACCATTCCGCGTTCAGAGACTTGTTAATTCCATCGTGCGGCCAGAATCACGTTGGAAATCTTTTCACATGAATCACTTCAGTAAAAACGACAGCTCCACCAATACACTGCCCTTTCTTCCCTTGTGTGACTATCGCTGTCTGTATTTGGGCATATCATTAACCAATGATTTTCACACATCAGTGAATAACAAGCAATTGTGGTTCGTTGTAAAACATTTAGCAACTCTTAGTTTTTTCCCCTTGTCATTTATAGCAGTCTTTCACCTTATTGCTGCTTCCTGGTACAACAAAACACTGCTGTTTCAGAGTGCGGTCGTGTGCCGAATGAAATATTTCCCTCCAGATCTCACGCCATTACACTTCTTTCCGTTGGCTTACGTCAAGGATAGCCCGTACAGAACAACGATCGTGACAATTTCTCATTCGTGCACGAATCAGCGAAGCAACCAGAGCTGTGAATAAAGTGTAAAATTAAGGACACGTTAATCCGTCTCTACGTTTATTGTAATTTATTTATGTCACCAGTTTCGGCGTTTCACATCTTCAAGGCCTTGTGTAAAAACAGCAACCACAGTATAAACTACATAATGAATGGATGTTGTACAGTTTAAGACATCATTTTTATACAGTAGTTATTTGTAGCAAACATTTAACAAAAATCGATCTCCAAAAGGTGTGAACAACAAAGTTAACGACAACTAAGAAGTAAAACGAGGGAATAGATGCACACTGTAACAAAAGAGCCTCAGGAACAAAGTATACATATGTCATATCGTACGAAAGTGTACGTACTAATCGGAGGTCAACATTACATATTGTTGTACAACAATAGTGTCACATATTGACAAACAAGTAGAGTGTAATATTAATCTTACTACCCAAAAATCAACTGAAGCAAGACAATCGCAGAGGAACAGTGAGAGTAAACTCTGAAGGTAAATAGCTTCATATAAATGGCAATGTCCTGACTAAGAGACTCAGTCACTGACTCATTACCGCCCAGCTCAAACCACTGACTAGTAACCTCACATCTGGAGCGATAGCGCACAATAAATCTAGTTTCGGTGCGGGCTGTGGCGGGTTAGACCCAAGCTGTATTAGCTCTCCTGTTAAAATCAAATCAAATCAAAATCAACCTTACATCTGTAGCACGTGTTGATCGTGTTCTGCAGACGTCCTTTGAAGAAAGGATTTTTCGAAATTCCACCCCCAAGGAGGGTGAAATAGGGAATGAAATGTCCTTTGAAAATAATTCGCTATTAAGACAATTTGAAGGTAGACCTAAGAAAACCGGTATTAAAAGAAATACGAATTTCAGCATTTTTTGAACTTAGCCCCTATGGGGTAAAATAGTGCACGAAAGCCTTTTGAAAATGAATCTTTAAAGCACTACTAAAGTATTTTTAAAGCTATATCTATATGAAAATTGGTATTTGACATCTGTGTTAGATATACAAAAATGTGTGTAAACTTACAAATCGTAATGAGAACACGAATTTAATGTTACGTCAAAATAACATACAAGTATCAACCACAGATTCATAAGAAGAAACCTATTTCAAATAAACATTTCAGTGAAACAAAATGTAAAGCTAATTAAATACACCGTAACAAATTCCCACTATGTAGGAAGTGCAAAATATGTGGACGAAGCCGTAAACACCATTGTCAAGGTCTGAGAAGTCTGCTGGTTCACAGGCATGTGGCTACGTGATACAGCGACTTGTAAACGATAAAGCAAGTCTAAAGTAATGTATGTGAGTATATACAGATAATCATCCAGTTTAATCAGGTACCAAAAGGCACGTTCCTCTGTATAACATGTAGCCTTTATGCAGTCTAAGACAAAGTATAGTGTGACGTGCGACCAGAAAAACAAATGTGCAAAGTGAATGAGAAGTAAAGAAGGAATCCAGTTAGACCGCACGGCTAATCCCTCGCGGCCCACCATTTGTCTGGAGCGATTTAGTGATATCACGGAAAACTTAAATCAGGATGGCCAGACGCGGGATTCAACCGCCGTCCTCCCGAATGAGAGTCCAGTGTGCAAACGATTGCGCCATTTCACTCTATGTCACCTAGAAAATGCTAGATTATTCTGTGGAAAATACCATTACTGGTATGAGGGCAAAAGGTACGACGTTAATATCCATAAGCGTGCTACAAGACCATATATATGTAATTATCTATGTCGTAGTTTACCCAAAACATGAAAGCAACACGTCAAAAGGCAAGTTAAGTGAAGGCGGGCAAGCGAATATATCTAGCAGATGTAAAAAAACATATTGGGAATATATGGAGTTGGTATGCTTACTTCGTATATAGTGAAGAATTTTGTTGAAACATTTGTACATCATGCAAAAAAAAAAAAAAATGAAAGGGAAAAGTCAAGACGGTAGCGACGAAAACTAATGGATCATATGTGTCCTAAATATGTCAAAATATCAACTCAAAAACAAAACATGTTTGAGGGTGTACTATGAAAAATGTAATAAGACAGTCGATGGTTAATTAAAAATATAGATGTCCAGGAATATACCGGGAATACTGTCGAGTACCAAAGCGTAAGAGATACATGTGCGTCATCCGAAGGAGCCTAACAACGTCAGCTAATAAAGGTTAAAACGCGTGAAATCAAACACCCGTCATGTACTATCAAGCCACTCTAAGTAGGAAAGAAATAACAGCATTAATACTATATTGCCAAAAAAGTAATGTAGCGACTGTCAGGGTTGCATCTCCAATAATTAAATTAAGCGAGTGAGTGGGTGAAGAAAATGTTACCTTACTTCATACAAGTCTCGTGAAAGCAGGAATGATGCAAAAATTAAAACTTCAGTTATCATGCTGTACGATTAATGTGACTGCTGCAGCGCTGACCCGTGCATGGACGAATATCGTGTGAATGTTACACGAGCTACAGGTGTGCCCCATATCGAAATTCATAGAAATCAGAAAAGGTATTAGAAAACCGCTGTACGTTTTACAACAAACGACGAAGCACTATCTCTAGTGGATTCCAAGGTTTAATTTTTGGAATTGATAGCGGAACTGCATATTGGGATCGCGGGCTGCGGGTGACCACTCGATACTCCCTCGTCATTAGATTACTTAGCTTGACACCGATTCGATTGATTTTCAAACACTATATATTGTGGATGCACAATGGAAATTATGTGAACAGACGACATGAATCCTGTTGTGTTCGACTTCGACTACCTTTCTACCATTTCACTCTCGAACGGCGCGTGGGAAAAAGGAACACCTAAATCTTTCCGTTCGAGCTCTGATTTCTCTTATTTTATTATGATCATTTCTCTCTAAGTAGGTGGGTGTCAACGAAATATTTACGCATTCGGAAGTGAAAGTTGGTGATTGAAATTTCGTAAATCGATCTCGCCACAAGGAAAACCGTCTTCTCTGGGTGACTGCCACCCCAACTTGCGTATCATATTAGTGACACTCGCACCCCCATTGAGCGATAGCACGAAACGAGCTGCCCTTCTTTGCACTTTTTCGATATCCTCCGTCAATCCTGCCTGGTAAGGATCCCACACCGCGCAGCAATATTCCAGCAGAGGACGGACAAGTGTAATGTAGGCTGTCTTTTTAGTGGGTTTGTCGCACCTTCTATGTGTTCTGCCAACAAAGCATAGTCTTTGTTTCGCCTTCTCGCCAGTATTATTTATGTGGTCTTTCCAATTTCATTTGCTCGTAATTGTAATTGTTAGGTAAATTGTCGCACTGACAGCTCTTATATTTGTGCGATTTGCTGTATACCCAAAATTTATCGGATTTATTTTAGTACCCATGTGGATGACCTTCCACTTTTCTTTGTTCAGTGCCAATCGCCACTTTTCGCACAATACAGAAATTCTCTCTAGATCATTTTGTAATAGGAACTGATCGTCTGTTGATTTTACTAAACGGTACATTACAGCGTCATCTGCAAACAATGTAAAGGTAATGTTCAGATTATCATCTAGATCATTTATGTATATCAGGAACAGCAGAGGTCCTATGACACTACCTTGCCAAATACCAGAATCACTTCTGTTCTACCCGATGACTTACCGTCTAACAGTACGAACTGTGACCTCTCTGAGAGAAAATCACGAATCCAGTCACACAACTGAGACGATACTCCGTATGCATGCAATTTGATTAATAGTCGCTTGTGGTTTCAAAAGCCTTATGGAAATCTAGGAACATGGAATCGATCTAAGATCCCTTGTCGACATCACTCATTACTTCGTGGGAATTAGGAGCTAGCTGTGTTGTCCAAGAACGATATTTTCTGAATCCGTGTTGGTTATGTATCAATAAGTCATTTTCTTCTGATTCATAACGTTCGAGTATAGTATATGCTCCAAAATCTTACTGCAATTTGAGGTCAGTGATATGGGTCTGTAATTCTATTGGTTACTCGTATTTCCTTTCTTAAATGTTGGTGTGATCTATGCTACTTTCCAGTGCTTAGGAACACACCTTTCTTCAAGTGAGCGGTTGTATATGATTGCTAAGAAAGGCGCTATTGTGTCTGCATACTCTGAAAGGAACCTGTTTGGTATACCATCTGGACCACAAGACTTGCTTTTCTTAAGTGATTTGTTTCGCAACACCTAAGATCTCTCCTTTTATGTCACTGATGCTAACAGCTGTAATGGTTTAGAATTCTGGAATATTTACAAAATATACACTCAACCGTACGAGTTAGCAATGGGTAGCCCTTTAGCAGGGATTCTTTCCGATATATTCTTGGTTGCGTTAGAATCTCAATTTTTTGTTAGTAATATAGAGATAGTGGATAAAATAAAGTTCTGTGCAAGATACGTGGATGATATTCTCTTGGTAATTGACGGGTCCCAAGGAGAAATGGTTCAAATGGCTCTGAGCACTATGGGACTTAACATCTGTGGTCATCAGTCCCCTAGAACTTACAACTACTTAAACCTAACTAACCTAAGGACATCACACACATCCATGCCCGAGGCAGGATTCGAACCTGCGACCGTAGCAGTCGCGCGGCTCCGGACTGAGCGCCTAGAACCGCGAGACCACCGCGGCCGGCTCCCAAGGAGACACAGATCAGATACTTCTACTATTTAACGATGTCCACGAGCAGATTATCTTTACTCTTGAAATCGAGTCACCCGGTAGTACGTTGAACTACTTAGATCTTACATTATGTATAGTAGATGATCACATAGAATATGACATCTTCAGGTAGAGTACGTTTTCTAACAATGTCATACCCACTGATTCTGCACATCCGCTAGCACATAAAATGGCATTTTTTCATTCTAGTATACATAGAGCGATATCCATTTCCCTATCCGTAGAAGCTTTCGAACACGAACTGGTAACCCTTGAAACAGTAGCCCGATATAACGGCTACGAGCCTTGAATGGTGAGACGGCTCTATAACAAGAAAGTAAATAATAACAGAATTAGAAGTTCCACGTTAGGTACCATGCAGGAAGATAGTCCATCTGCCATAATACCTATTCCATTCATAGGTAAAGTTTCATATAAGACAGGGCGTCTTCTAAAGAACCAGGGGTTCAAGACAATTTTTTCTACTAGTAATAGCCTGCAGAAGAACCTGATCCCCACTTTACAAAAGCCTAGAGATAAATTGTAAATATCTGGAGTTTACAAGATTACATATGGCAATTGCCAGAAATCTTACATCGGCAAAACAGGACAAGCCTTGCTAACAAGATACAAGGAACATATCCCCACTAAAGTTGGAGATGGCACGCGTGGTTCGACATTCGATGAACACTCAGTGCAAACGGCTCTCGCACCCAACCCTCCGTATAATACTCAGCTCTTGCGCTGATAAGTGAAGGGTGCAAGGTTGGATATTTTGGAAGAAATGCAAATTTTTAAACACTTACTATATGACAAAAATAACCTTCTTAACGACCAGCAGCAGCTGCGAAACAAAAATTTTTTTGAAGGTTTCCAACCACTATTCCATCCGCCATAACTTTAGGGAGTATTCTGAAGAGGTTTGGGTTATCCCAACTAAAACCTAGGTAAATATAGGTAAACATTGCAACTGAGGCTTTTGTTAATTTAAAATTAAAATGTATACAGTTGCTGACAGGGCGGCGAAATGTTGCAAATATTAAAATTTAACATTACTTAAAACCACGTCATTCTCGTCTGTGGTTAAAAGCGTAGATGAGATTACAGTTCCACCAAGACATATCGTGATATTACTAGTCGAGCATTGGCTGTGAACCAGCATGCGCGATGGCACAAGGTGACCGAGCCAAGCAAACCTTGGTTGTTCGGTGAGCTGCGCTCACACAACGTGCGCATTCCCGCAGGGCTGCGGGCGAGAATGCAGGTGGTCGTCGGCTGTGGAAGGGCATCAAGCGACGGCAGGATTCACGCCGAATCAATAGCACTGTGTGCGGCGCCGCCCCAGCCGGCGTCAAAGGCGACGCCGAATTAAATCCGACGCCGGCGCGCCCACCGCCCGCCTCCAGCCTCTGCCGCAGTAATAGTGTTTGGCGACTTTTCCGCTGAAGTTCCACCGCTGTGCGGGGGCGGCGGCGCCGTCCGACGCAACGTCTGTCTTCTATCTCGTCCCTCATACCAGCTCTCGCCAGTCTTTTGTTTCTTATTCGACATGATGCAAAAAGCTGCAGTAAATCAGAAAAAGGAGAGCGACATTTTTTTCTCACTGAGCAACGCATTTTTAATTTTTATCTGCTCCCTTGATAAAATTAAGGTTTTTCACTTGTCATGGTCGGGTGGACGAAGGACGTGAAAATAAAATTTGTCTCTCACAAATTCTTTTTTACGAAAAATACAAACTTTTTATAGCCGGGATAAGTTTAGAAAGACATTTTGGTCCTTTTCTTTTGTATTCCTGACTGTAAGGACCAACAGTATTCTCCCAACTTGCTACTATCCCACTGCCCCGCAAACCACTTTCTCGTTACTGCAGTGTCCTCGTGAAAATGTTTCCGGCGTTGATCACTTGTTTCCCCCGATTTTGACGGCGAAAATCAAGATCTAAAATCTACCTTTCATGGCATATGACACTTCATACATTGTAAACACCTGATCACTTTGTTCACCATCTTGTTAAGCGAATCTTTCGTCAGTTCTTCGTAGAACAACATTATAATAAATGAGAAGCACTAGTTACCTTTTCTTCTACAACATTACTTTTATTGTGTTAACCGGTTTTCGGCTTACACGGCCATCTTCAGACAATGTCGGAAGATCTCATTATAAGCCGAATCATACTCATCAGAGCTCTGATTTCCAGGAAAGCGCGTATACACAGGCTAGCATATATTTCGTGCACGTTATACAGTGCCCCTTAACTATTTGGTGAAGTCTGTATCTTGTATAAGCTGTCGCATTTTGGAATCAATAAATACTACCTCTTTAACCTTAGCACCGATCATACCGGGAAAGTCTTTCTTCAGGTGGAAACGCCTCCATTTACCTTCATTAACCCCATTTTAATATGCAGGGGTGGAACACAGACATCTTCAGGGATAACTAATGGATCATTGACACACATCACCTGGAATATAGGCGTTTCGCTTAAGCTATTCTTTGCGTACGTAAACTTTTATAATGTAATATTCTTTAATGTCCGACTCTCACAGAAAGCAGCATTACGTCGGGTACCCCGTTTGTATTACATTCTGTAGCCCTATTACTTTCAGATGTGCACTCAGTTTCCATTTGTACACATGATAGTGAAAGTAACTGAACAAGTCTCACATAATTTCTTAACTCTACTTCTTGTTAAATGGCTTTATTCCAAGAAATAAATAAAAGAGTAGCCATTCCTCTGGGTTTTTAACAGGATGCCGTGCTCCAAACAAACCACTGTTGTCAGTACAGTACACAATTTCGTAGGGGAAAGAGAACCTGCTGCCTCGTAGGTGACGTCGCTGTAATACAATGAGCGAGCGTATTCCATTCCTGGAAACGTGCCGCCAGTAACTGGCATTGTGGGTGTGACAGATTCAAGTCACTAGAGAGATCGAAGTTCTCCCTGCGTAATGCGACGAGGTGATGTTGATTGCGGTAGCAAATAGTCCCAATCCAGAACAAGGCGTGCTGCACTTGTTTCTGCTGCTGTTTTGTTCCCACTGCTGTCGAATAGTATCTCTACGCGTTATTCATTAACGGTCCACTCGATTGGTGGCTTAGGTGGAGAAACATCGGGAGGTACTGGCCGTATGGCTGAGGACATGTTTGATATACTGTATAGTGTGTTACGATTTTGCAGAACACCCTTTCACTTAGGTCAAATGAAATGGTTCAAATGGCTCTGAGCACTATGGGACGTAACTGCTGAGGTATCTGTCCCCTAGAACTTAGAACTACTTAAACCTAACTAACCTAAGGATATCACACACATGCATACCCGAGGCAGGATCCGAACCTACGACCGTAGCGGTCACGCGGTTCCAGGCTGTAGCGCCTAGAACCGCTCGGCCACTCTGGCCGGCACTTAGGTCAAGCAAAAACAGCATCAGTGGCGTGTTCTGCTCTTTTCGCCACACCATTGGTACCAAAAATTGCATTGATGGTCGAGAACCCTTCAGCGCCTTATGCAAGTTTCTTGCACATGTGCCACAGCAAAAATGTCCAGCAAAAGGCTTACCATGGTCTCCAGCTCTGCAGACTAGATAAGTATGCCGTCCTAATCGCAGGACTATGCAGTTGACTATTCACTGTACCTTTCGCATATGTATAACAAAACATATTGAGGTTATTTACACTTTGTCTAGACATATTGTACAGAGGTTTTTGACAGTATATACTCACATATCACAATCTTCACATACACCAACACATAGTACAATACTAACTGCCTTTAGAGTGTAGCACTAATACTTTTTCTTCGAAACTAAATGAAAACTTACAAGGCGGCAGCAGAAGGCCCACTTGTGGTTTGTGTTTATGGTAGCTAACACTGAAAGGACGAACACAGAGATCAAAATACAAATAGGGAAGAAAGTTTCCTGCTGCATGTGAAATTTAACTTACATCAATTTAACAGAAACATATTTCCACAATATAGAAAAAATTAATATGCAGAGTGAACTGTACGTGTTGAAAAAACTAAAATCAAATTCAAATTAAGCATACAAAAATGAATTGTAATCTCGTATTTTCAATTACAGAACAAAAAAATTTGTTTCACAGTGATTTTTTAAAGGACAGATGTAAGAAATTTTGACTGTACCCCTAATACAATGGGGCGGAAAAATTAAGGACAGAGGTAACTTTCAAATGATGTGTCACGGTGAAGTAGGCTAACAAAGCCCAAAGGAATTTGGACTGAAAATATAAGGAACTGCTACAGTATAGTAAAGAAGGTAACACAAAGAAATACGCAGTGAAACGAAGAGAAATGACATTTTTGTTCAAATACAGAAAAGACATTGAAGTCGCCGTGATTTATGATGGACCATGTGACATTACAAAACGCAGGAGTGGATCTCATAAAATATGTGATCACCACAAATGGCAATACATGCTCTCCAACATTCTTCCATGCTGGCCACGAGGTTGATAAGGAGTTCATGTGGTTGGGCGTCCAAGCCCTTCACCAATGTGAATGACCACTGCTGGATTGTCTATGATGCATGTGATCGTCGTGCACGCCTCCCCAACACATCGCACACGTGTGCTTGCTGGGATTAAAGTTGCAGGAATGGGCAAGCACTCCATTCGCCGAATATCTCGTCGTTCCAAGAGCAGCTCCACTTGTGTTATTTGATGTGATCATGCACTGTCACCCATAAAATTTTAGTCAGAGCCGATGCACTTCTGAAAAGACTCACATGGGGAAGATGTACAGCGTCACTACAATGCTGATCAGTGAGTGTACACTGTCTAAAGATCTGGAGGTCTGTACGATTGTCTCCCCGCATCACAAGACTTAGTCACCGAACTGATCATGTTCGACGATGTTCCTGGGAGCATTACGTGCTCCCAACTGTACCATATGGGAATACATCCAGAATCACTACTTAGACTGAATCTTCTGTCGTACGGGAAGAGCATGCAACTCCTCTTCTCCATGGCCTAGTGCCTATGTTCACAGCATCATTAGAAATAGTGCCGCCAATATGTAGGTTGGAACAGAAGGGAACCTACTGGTCATTCGGCAAACAGACATGGGGAAGATGTACAGTGTCACTACAATGCTGACCAGTGAGTGTACACTGTCTAAAGATCTGGAGGTCAGTACGATTGTCTCCCCACATCACAAGACTTAGTCACCGAACTGATCATGTTCGACGAGGTTCCTGGGAGCATTACGTGCTCCCAACTGTACCATAAGGGAATACATCCAGAATCACTACTTAGACTGAATCTTCTGTCGTACGGGAAGAGCATGCAACTGCTCTTCTCCATGGACTAGTGCCTATGCTCACAGCATCATTAGAAATAGTGCCGCGAATATGTAGGTTTGAACAGAAGGGAACCTACTGGTCATTCGGCAAACAGACCATCCACATGCAGTCACCATGCCTCTGTGGAGAAAGGACATGCTTTTCATTTCGGGTGGTTGGCCGTATGGCTGGTTGGTTGACTGGGAAATCCTGAGGGCTATACATAAAAAAACTCATGTGTCAGGATACCATTTAATCAAACAGAGAGCCCAATAGGTAGCCATCTATTCTGCAGTAAACTCCTCACATGTGGCAGGCAAGAGATGGTTTTCCTTCCAAAAGAAGACTTAAATATATATGCCACATTATCTGCAGGTTTAGAAACATCGGTGTAAAAAGCAGTGGCATCTTTAAACTCCTGTAAGATCTGGCAAAACAATGAATGGAACACTGCTGAATAGATGGAAGTTCTTGGAACCCAGGAGTGAGCCACCTGAATAGATTTAAGGGGAGACAATTGGAAACCATATGAGAATGTAGAATGTTGCCAGATTGCACCCCAGAATGCTCAAATACGGAAACCATCCATATAGAGACCAGAGCTGACTAATGGGGAAGGGGACAGGGAGGGGAGATGGAAATAGCAGGAGAGGGATGTGAGGTGGAGCCCAACTGGTAAACCCAGAGTGGGCAGAGGGTAGGTGACATTCAAAAGCCCACCAAAGAGTAGAAAAGGAATGGTGAGCATGGGAAGAGTTGGTAGTGATGGCATAGGTAAGCAGGAGCTATGACTGTTGAACCTAAGGTTGAGGGATCCCAGCATCAACCAGTAAACTATCGACAGGGGTAGCGTAAAAGGTACCAGTAGCTAAAGGGATATCATGATGGTGAATCGGGTCCAAGAAGAACATTGCGGAAGACAGCTGATCCATAAATTTGACAACCATAGCCCATATGGGACAGAACTAACGTCCAATAAACATGCAGGAGAGTCTATCTTTATTCCAAGAGGTGTGGGCAAGTGTCAGAAAACCTTCAGAAGGTGGATATGGGGCACAAGGAAACCTTGTTGTCGAAAAAAAGACTAAAGAAACGGAACTGGAGCGCCGCAGTCAGATGTTGGATGTCCAGACTGGGTAGCATCTCAGGATGGCTCATATTACAACGACAGAAATCCATCACCCTCGATTTAAGGGGAGAGAAATGGAAATCATATGAAAATGTAGAGTGTTGCCAGATAGCACCCTAGAATCCTCAAATATGGAAACCATCCACATACAGACCAGAGCTGACTAGTGGCCCAGAGGAGGCCATAAGTTCATACAGGGCGATGCAAAGTATAAGGACAATTACTACGCAGCTCTGTGCGACACCATTCTCCTTGGTCGGTTCAGAGCTGAGAATGGTGCCAATCTGCACTCTGAGCAACTGATGGGACAAGAACTGGCGACTGAATATCGGAGGGGCCCCCAAAGATTCAAGTGATGGAGCATAATTAGGATGTGATGGCATCAGGTTCTGTTGTAAGCCATAAGAAGAATGAAGAAAGCCATGACAAGATGGTGGTGATGAGAGAACGCCTGCAAAATAGAAGTTACTAATTGACACACATGCTCGGTCAGAGACCATCCTTCCTGTAAGGTGTTCTGACTAGGAGATAAAAGGTCCCGAGATTTGCTGACACAACTGCGCTGACAAACCGCCATACCTTCAAGTCACTTGCAGAGGACTTGGTCAAACTGACGGGCCAATTACTGTCAAAGGACGACAGGCCCTTGAGGTGTTTAAGGAGATGAACCACAATATTGTGTGTCAATTGATAAGGGAAACTGCCATGGAGGGAAATATTGTTAGCTACCTGGAGGATATATTGTCGTTAGGAGGAATCAGAGCAAGCGACTGAATACTGGGCCAAGGAAAGGGCCTCAAGAAGTTTCCATTCACTAAAAGGTTCATTGTAGGATTCCACCGGACAGGGAACAAAACGTAAGTGGTTAGTTACATGAAAGAGGGAGGCAGCTGGATGTTAAACTGGGTGGTGAGATGCTCCATGAGAACTAATGGATCCACACAAAGGCCACCTGGAAAGGCAAGGTCCAGAATGGAAGACTGCTGTTAAGAATTTTTGAGGATTCCCACACGTGTGACAAAGGAACAGAAGAACCTAGGCTAGAGACAAAGTATTTCCAACACAGACTCTGCTTCTGTTTTATTAAGTAATGGGCTTTGGTGTGAAGACAGAGTACAGGTACCACTTATGATGTTGCAAGGCGCGACGTCGATCATGTATGGTGGTGGGAATGGCTCTGTTCCTTCACAGAACTCGCTGGTGCTGAATGAAGCCCGTCAGAAATACTGGTAGCACGAATAATCATGACAGACGGATCACAAACTTCATCAATAAAACGCAACAAAGAAGAGGTAAGCATGACCTGGGAGGTATGTAGAGGCAAGTCAGCACCATGGAAAACCCAGTGGGGCAACCTAGCCATTGAGAGGTGGGAAGTGAACGAGAGAATCAATAGGAAGTGGTTACTGTCGCCCAGGTCATTAAGTGGCGCCCAGTGTATAGAATTAACAATTGTAGGGAAGTGAGTTATAGATGCCATGGCAGAGTAAGTGTCATATGCCATACTAAAGTGTCTAGGAAAGCCATCATGAAGCATGCACAGGTCATGGTCCGCAGTAAATTGGTCAGTGAAGAGCGCGCCACCAGATAAGAAAACACTGCCCCAGAAAAGGGGGTGGCATTTAGATCCCCATGGGATGGGAGAGCAAATCAAAAGGGCATTAGGGAGATAGAAGTTGCAAACTATTACCGTAGAGTCGAAGTGGACCCAGACAGCAACAGATTCCAATTTTGTATGAAGTGGAGGGGGGGGGGGAGGGGTCCACATACTAACGATGTCCATGTGGACCAACATGCAAACTCCACTGGAAGTCCACGAAGTGCTGTCCTGCTTCCAGCCAAACCCATGAATGGTCTGTGAGTGAGCATCAGTAAAATGATATTCCTGGAGAATGAGAAAAGCTGCGAGTAAAAGGACATAAGGGATTGAAACTTTGGGAGATGACAGTAGTATCAATTACAGTTGCGCTGAGTAAGTGTGCTACAAGGATCTAATGGGAAGCAGATGGACTGAAGTCAACATGACAGCACCTCTCACATATGAGAATGGGGCGACATCCACAAATATGTGGTCAGATTTAGGTTGCAAGGGGCAGGGAGGGGGGGGGGGTTAGCACATTTGGGGGCACTGGGCCACTCCTGTCATGAGTTAATCCTTCTTCTTTTTCATAGGTCAAGGAAGGCATGGTACAGAACGAGAGCAGGCTTCTACATGATTCAGAACTCAAAGTGGTGACCAAAAAGCCACATAGACTGTGGGTCCCACAACCGAGTTGTGGCATCAGGCCTCCAAACTGGGAGATGCTGAGGGCAGGAGGAAGCCTCATCACTATTGGATGCTGAATAAGGGGGAAAATTAGGCTGAGGAGGAGGAGCGACACAGCAGAGAGGGGGATGGGGTTGTTAATTGGACATTATGGGGAGATGGTAGCTGTGGTGTAAGGATGAGGTACTATGGGGAAGGCTGTAGCAGTTGTATGTCGTTGACACAGTGTGATATGAGTGATATTTCTAACGAGCCTCAGTGTAGCATTGGTGATCAAGGACTTATACTCTTTTATTTTCTTTTTCTCCATACAGACTAATTAGAGGACCATGGAGGTTGACAGTAATGACAATTCATGCATGCAGGTGGTGGAACGCCAGGGGTTATGGAGTGGGTATCCACAATCGCCACACTGAGTCTCTGCTGTACAGTAGGAAGACATGTGCTTGAGATGCAAGCAATAAAAACACTTCGTGACTGGCAGGATATACAAGTTCATATCAAGTCGATAACGTGTAAACTTGAACTCTTCTAGGAGAGCTCAAATCCCCAGAGCAAAGGCGACAGAATCCGTGCAACTGTCTTTATAACCCTTCTGAACATCCCAAACAAAACCTATGTCCCATTGTTCCAGATTGGTACAGAGTTCCTCGTCTGTTTGAAGGTTAAGTCCATGACCAAAATGATGCCCTGACCTATAATCAAAGACTGGCGAGGATAAATGTGCACTGGGATGACGCCAAGATGGTCACAAGCACTAAGGACTACAGATTGGGCAGCGGAAGTAGTTCTGATCAACAACGAACATGACTGCATTTGACTAAAAATTTCCACTTTACCAAACTTGTCTTCAATATTTGGCGGTGAGCAAGTCCCCATCAGTCCTAGTGGAGACCAGGTAGTGGGGAAAGCGTTTGAACCCGAGCTGCTGACCCTGGACCTCCTCCCAGGATGTTACCAGGAAAGAAGGCTGCAGGGACATGAGAAGCAGCAAGAAATGATCCATTTCCAACTAAAGTGACAGTCGTAGAAGAAACGCCAGTTTTGGGGGCTTAGCACATTTCATATACATCCACCCTCATATAACCCACTTCGATCAGGAGCACTTCCAATGGGCGCCACCCAGCAACGACCGTCTGCATGGCGGCTGTTGCTAGGAGTTATGATGGTCCAAAATGACAAGCAGCCACTCCCAGGCATTCATGTGGAGCAAAAAGCTCAGGTATCAGAAGTGTAGTCCCTGGGTTGTCAGGGGGCTCTGTTAGATAGGTTCACATCAGCCCCAACACATGGACTGGCTACGTGTGCTGGTGACCTAACAGGTTGAGATGGGGGCCCAGTGGGGTACAGTGGGTGTGGATGGAAGGATGCCATGCCATAAATGCTAAGTTCGGAGCTCTTCCCCAAATGGGTCACATTAGGAAGAGAAAATTAGGAAGTGGAGGTCAAACCGGAAAGGGGGACAAAAAAGCCAGAAAGGGAGGATAAAAAGGAAAAGGCAGGGAGAAAAACCATAAGGAACAAGAGAAACGAGGTGAATAGCCAGAGACGAAACAGGAGGCAGAGGGGAATGAACGAAGATATTTAGAAAGGGGCATGGTGGGGGGTTGAGGGGGGGGTGGGGGTGGAAAAAAAATGCAGCTGGGGAAGGAAGAATGGACCACAATAGCTAGGGGTCCCATGTGCGCCACACACGAAATCATGAAAGAACCCTGTGCCCCTTGGGGATCCAGACCTGTTAAATGTGGTTGCAGTTGTACCAGTTTTTTTATGCAGGTTTCTTCCTGTTTGTTGCACGATATAGCGGTCATCCACCGCTGTAGTTGACCATGGTCGTCCAACTCTTCTCCCTTGAACAGCAGTGGCTATAGTTCTAAATGCTCCCCATGTATGTGAAGCTGTAATCTGTGCAGTACCAAACTAAAGAGCTACACTCGTTACTCTTCGCCCTTCTTCCAGTTATCCAATGATACTTCTCTCTGTGAAATCGTTCAAATAGTCCCCTGAAGTGTTTCCATGATGAATTGCACCATAGTCCCCCATAAATGCTCCGACACACGCACGCACACACACACACACACACACACACACACACACACACACACACATTTTTCGTCCGAGAAATGTGCCTTCTTGTGGTATCATCTACATTCAAAGCGACAGACACGCTGACATCATCTGACGTTCATCTTTGTCTAGGCGACTGGGAGACCTCTGGCAACATGCTCCCACATTTTCGTTGCTCTCCATCGAGTTGTTAAGATGTTCTGTTACTTAACATAGCCCGTCCTTAGGTTTTCAAGAGCAGTGTATATGGCCAGAATTACTCAGATCTTAGTGTTTTGGTAATTAACTAGACCTATATTGAAGCAAGCAGGAGGTTCAGAATAGTTTCAATAAATCTCTACGTATGACACAGGGTATATCAAATCGATTTAATTAAGGGCGACAAATTTTGGACTTGTTATCAGGAAAATGTAAGCAAGCAGTGGATACACAATAACCATAGCAACACATAGTGCGTCGTATAATACTAGCGGAAAAATGCTCCTGTCGGAGCATAAAAATGCGAATATGTTCCTGTTTAATTAAAAGAAAGTGGGGGTACCAGCTGCCTCATTCTACCTTCATCAGCACTTTTAACATTTTTCTGGAGAGTTATGGCGTGCAAATGTATTTGCACTTTTATTAACGTGCTACGTAGCTCAAACTCCCGCAAGGTCCCATAACTGTAACTAGCTCATACTGTAACTAACTCATACCTACTAGTCCATCGCTGTACATCGCTCTACCTAACAACTACCAGTTGTCTTTTCTTACTCACTCATTGAGTCCAACTCATTCCCGTTATCTCTTTGTATGTCCCGTCATTGTCTCCTGTGTCACAACCACAGTCCGCGTCGTTGCTTCGTACCACTACATTCTCCTCTAAGTGTGATTGTTCCCTCTTGCTCTCTCTCTTACTGTTAATAAAAAATGGCTCTGAGCACTATGGAGCTAGAACTTAGAACTACTTAAACCTAACCAACCTAAGGACATCACACACATCCATGCCCGAAGCAGGATTCGAACCTGCGACCGTAGCGTACTGTTAATATCTGACTCCTTCTTCGCTTTCCCCTTTCTTTATTCCTCGCCCTATGGCACTGCCTCCTCCACTCTTTTCGTTGCACTTACCTGCCACTATCAACTATGTTCTACTGCCGCTGTGTCCCTTTCTTTCTCTAACACTGCCATTGTCTCATTCACTCTTCTTATGACACAACCACTGTCACCTATGTCCCAGTATATATTACTGTTCCGTCTCTTTGCCTGTCTTCTTCTCTCTCAGCTCACAAAAACTCGAATTTGTTTGAATGCGAAAATTTGCAGAATTTTTTTTTAAGTTTCTGAAGAAGGTAGAATGGAGCAGCTGGTACCCTACTTTTCACTCAGAGAGTTTTAAGTAAACAAGAAGATATTCGCCTTTTTTTGTCCTCCGACAGAAACGCTTCTCCGCTGGTTCCCTTCTGCAGCAGGGCTTGTAACTCGTGTGAAAAGACATGTACTGGTCAGTGAAATTTAGACAGTTTACTTGCGCGAAACTGAAATAACGCAAAACTAAATTTACGCACTAGGCCGACTTTTACGTGCAAACAATTTATAACGCATTACGGCATATTTTTCCTGCTACATCACATAATAAACTACGTTTTCGCCTCACACTGGATTTTTAATGCGTGTTTTACGTGCATAAGAAAGGTAATTTTGAACCTCTGTATCTCGGAAACGGATAAAGATATGAAGAAAGTTTTCATGGTCTTTCGAGATTGGTATCTTAGGAATATACGTGCGTAGATGTCTTGGGTATCTGGGTTTTGGTCCGATAGTGACGGCGAACATATAGCAAAAAAACACTTATTGCGAGGATTTCCGAGGAATAACTGTACAGTAATGGTGCCCCAATAGTCCCATCAAGCCAACTCCAGACCACATCAAATGGCAGCAGGAGGTGTGAATATTCATAATTTGGTTCAGTACTGCAGGATAGTGACACTACCACGACCCTTCAGTAGCGCATACAAATGGTCCCTAGCCCAAGAGCTACCAGGAACACTTGACACTACATTATCATCAGCATTAAAACCACAGGAATGAACGCTGGAACATCGCGATCTTACGCGTGGCGTTTTGGAACGTACTAAGTACTTAATATCAGTATTGACGCTCACGAAATAGATAAAGTTAAGTGATTCTGCTACCTATTCAGCAAAATAACCAATGACGGACGGAACAAGGAGGACATCAAAAGCAGACAAGCAATGGCGAAAATGGCATTCTAGGCGAAGAGAAGTCTGATAGTGCCAAACATAGGTCTTAATTTGCGAAAGAAATTTCTGAAAATGTATGTTTTGAGCATAGCATTGTATGCTAGTGAAATATGGACTGTCGGAAATTCCGGAACAGAACAGAACTGAAGGATGTGAGTCGTGGTGCTGCAGACGAAAGTTGAAAATTAGGTGGATTCATAAGGAATGAGGAGATTCAGCGCAAAATTGGAGAGAAAAGAAATATCTGAAAAACACTCACAAGAATAAGGGACAGGATGATAGAACATCTGCTTAGTATCATGGATGCTATTCCCTGATGTCTTGAGTGAGCTGTAGAGGATAGAAACTGTAGTGGGATACATAGATTGGGATAAATCCACCAAATAATTAAGGACGTAGGTTGCAAGTGCTACTCTGAGATGGCTCATGAAAGGAATTTTGTAGTCATGATAGTAGAAAGAAGACTGATATCTAAAAAATAGAAAAAATCATACCCGTGCTGTCGAATGGAAACCGATAAACTAATAAAATAAGTTTGTAGGAACTATCGCTAATATACGATGTAGAAATAAAACGAAATATTGAAGATATCATCGAATAAATCAACGGAAACTATATCGAGACCCACTGTCGTTTCAGTATTCTACGCTACTTCCACCAGTATGTGCGTGCCTTGGCAATCCTCGAGTACAGGCGTAACAATGTTGTTAGCCGTCGTATTGTGTTAATACAGGGTGACAATTATTAAACTATATGAAAAAAACGTAAATTAGTTACAAACTAAGGCATCCACTTTATTCAACATGTAAACGTCACTACAGATATTCGGATTAAGGTTATGACATGTTTAATATGCCTCCCATCGTCGGCGATGATGTGGAGGAGACGAATAGCGAAATTCTGCGTGACCCTCTGAAGTTTTGAACATCGATGCTATTGATGACCTCCTGAATGGCTGTTTTCAGTTCATCAGTGGTTTTGTGGTATTTCTGTGCACTCTGTCTTTAATACAGCCTCACAAAAAGGAGTCGCATGTCTTCAGATCCCGAGAATATTGCGGCCAATCGAGGCCCGTGCCAGCGACCTCTGGATACCCCTGAGCCAGAATGTAGTCTGCAAAATCCTCCTCCAGGACGGGGTCAGGCTCCAGCTGACACGCGTTGTCGAATTCAGGGTCACTTTGGAAATTGGGATGAACTCATCTTCGAAAACCTTCACGGACCTTTCGGTAGTCACAGTGCCATCAAGGAGTATCGCACTGATTATTCCGTGACTGGGCATTGCACACTACACAGTCACACGTTGAGGGTGAAGAAACTTTTCGATCGCGAAATGCGGATTCTTAGTCGCCCGAATGCGCCAACCGTGACTTTTCACGTGCAAATGGCCGACAAAAGAAGGCGCCTGTACATGCGCATACTAATCACCCTCATGCTCCGCGGCTAACAGTGCAGTTTGAACGTCGCAAAGAAAACCGTTCAGATTTTATTTCAAGTAGTTGCATGAATGTCTCCTTGAAGTTCCTCCCGATTACATTTTAACCGTCGTTTATCTTCTATGGGCGTAATGCATCTTATTACCCTTAAATTCGCTCTTCTCATCTGTTTACGTTACTTTTACATTCAGAGCACACACTTGATCTTAGACTTAAGTCTGCGAATTTATCTTTTTGATATCCTATGAACAGTCAGATAAACTGTGGTAATGATATTTTGGTCTTTACAAATCACAGCCTAATTGGCTGGATTCCGTGTTGATCTGTAAAAGGGAGCAACTGAAAACGACTTTATCAGAACAACCTTTTTCCGTTATTTAAATATCAGTGTGTCACTACACACCACTCAGTTTAGTGGTTTGGGGTATATGCTATATATTATTATAGTAAAAAATGGAACGGTGAAAGTAAAGTAAAGCAAAATCATTCCAGGCAACCTAGATCTGCGTTTGCGAGATAATGTGGAAACAACGTGTCAGTAAGATAAATTGTCGCAGTTAGTACATTAAATGTCACCCGGGACGTAAGTTAATAAGAAGTGCGTCACTTGCAGACATTAAATGTTGTAAACTAGTTTACTGTCGTGCATGTTACAGGTGTTAAATGAGCCGTGTGTGCACTTGAATGCTTTTCTGCACATCTCTCCGCATTGAGTTAACCAATTCTTTGAGACACTAATGGAATACCCCGTAAATTTTAACCAGACTTTACTGCTCGCTGGTTCAGTTCCTCAACTTTGTTACTAGATCTTTGTTTCGCATTGTCACAGGGCTCAAAGGCAACTAGGATTACACCCGCCCATGTCAGAAATGTAGAACACATAGACGAAGACATGAGTTAAAAGCCGGAAGGGTGACCGAGCGGTTCTAGGCGCTACAGTCTGGAACCGCGCGACCGCTACGGTCGCGGGTTCGAATCCTGCCTCTGGCATGGACGTGTGTGATGTCCTTCGGTTCGTTAGATTTAAGTAGTTCTAAGTTCTAGGGGACTGATGACTTTAGACGTTAAGTCCCATAGTGCTCAGAGCCATTTGAACCATGAGTTAAAAACTGAAGAGAACACAGCTGAAAACAGGGACTTGGAGAAAGTCTATAGAATACGCCTTAGAGAAGCGGAGGTCCAGCACTAAAAATTAAATGTCCTTCGCCAAGCTCCAAAGACGAATAAAAAGTAAAACGCGGTCATCAGATCGCGCGCCGTTCGTTAAAACGGCCGATAATTGAGACGGCAAACATAAACGAAATCATATGAGGCTAAGAAAAAAAAAGGCATTCCGTCGCGAAATGGCTGACCGTCAAAGGTTGAACGCAAAGAGCAAAAAGTGGTGGGGGAACACCTGTTAATAAATGGCGACGGCGATACGCAAATTAGCTAAAATTACCTCCTCATGGCGAGACGGCCGAGAGGAGGACGTCCAAGCCGCTGGAAGAGGCTTAGTAACTCGGAGCTTGTTCCCGTAAAGGAAGGATATGTGGTGATGCCAAAGTGACACCACCTGCTGATAGACGGCAACAAAGAGATCATCGGAGGGAATGTAAGAACTAGCGGGCCGAGGTAAAAGACTGCGGCCATGGCAGCAGCGTCAGCGGCCTCGTTTCCCGTCAGACTGACATGATCAGGAGCTCACATTAACATCGCAGTAGTTCCATCAAGAGTGAGCAAGTGACAGCCTGCCTGGACTCGTTGCACCAGGGGATGAAGAAGCTCACGGAGGCTTTGAAGGGGACAGAGAGAATCGGAGCAGATAACGCAATTAAAACCCCAATGTCACCGGATATGACTGCGTTGACTGAGCTCGGCTTTAGATACTGAACAATCTTCCGGAAGCCGATACCGAAAAACGTCGGTGCCAATGACGAACGCACACCCGACACCACGGTCAGTCCGAGACCCATCAATGAACACAAAGGTACTATCGCGAAGTTCTGTGCTAAGCTCGTGAATCTGAAGGTGATAGTGTCCTTAGGAAGAGAAAGAAGGCCAAGGTGAACACGAGCTGCCGCACGAAGCCAAGGCAGTGAAGGGTTTATACCCACCGGGATAGTTGCAGGTAGTGTGAAGTTAAGCTGCCGGAGCAGGAGTCGAAAGCGAAATCTTGGAGGTAACAGAGAAGAGGGATGAGACCCGCACTGGCGATCAAAGGAGTCATCGAAGAAGGAAGCATAGGACTCGTGACCACGCATGACAGACAAACAGCACTCACATCTAGTAAGGAGAAAGCCATAGTGGAAGGACAGTGGTAGTTCAACAGCTTCTGTATACAGTCAGTCAGGCTAGTGTAAAAGGCGCCAGTGGCCAAACGTATGCCACGATGGTGGATAATATTGAGACTGCGTAAGAGGGATGGACGTGCAGATGCGTAAATGAAGCACGCACACTGTTTCGGACGGACGAGGGACCAGTACAAGCTTAGGATCGATCTGCTCCCGAAGAAGTACCACTGAGGACACGTAGTACATTGAGGGACCGCAAAGAGCGGGAAGCCAGGTAACACACCTGTGAGGACGAAGATAGTTTCCTATCGAGCATGAGCACCAGGAATTTCGTAGTTCTAACGAACGGAAGAGCAACAGGCCAAAGATGTAAAGGCGGTGGAAGAAACCAATTACGCCGCTAGAAATCCACACAAACAGCTTTTTCAGTGGAAAAATGAAAGCTACTGTCGATGCTCGTTGAGTAAAGACGATCGAGAGATCGCTGAAGACGCCGCTAATGAGACTGGTCCTAGGAGAACTGCAGTAGGTGACACAATCGTCAACGAAAAGGGAGCCTGAGATGCCCGGCATGAGACAGGCCATTATAGGGTCAATGGCGGTAGCAAAGAGAACGACGCTCTGGACGGAAGCGTCAGGTAAGGTATAGGTGTCCGACAGGACAGAACCCACACTTACAATGAAACCTCAGTGTTTCAAAAATTCTTGAATGAAACGGCGAATGTGGCGACGGAAGCCTCGCGTTTAGAGAGTACGGAGCATTCCAGTCCTCCAGCAGGTGTCCTAGGCTTTCTCCAAATCGAAAAACACGGTCTTGGAACTCCGCAGGTACCATTCGTGACATGGCTGGACGAAATGACAAGATGGTCAACTGCAGAACGGTGTACTCGAAATCCACACTGTGCAGTGGTTAGTAAATTGCGAGACTCCAGCCACCAGACCAGCCGAGCATGAATCATACGTTCCATCACCTCGCAAACATAGCTAGTAAGATAACTGGGGCAGTAGCTAGAAGGAAGGTGGTTGTTCTTACTGGACGTAGGTATGGGTATGACAGTAGCTTCACGCCAACGTCTGGGAAACGCGCCCTCTGCCCAGATGCGGTTGTGCGTTTGGAGCAGAAAGTGCTCTCCCGCAAGAGAAAGGTGCTGCAACATCTGAATATGAACATCGTCGTCAGCAGACGTGCCGTTCACTTCTGAGATTCCTCTAGACCTCGACCTGTTCCTCTTCGAAACATGTTGGCCCGTTGGATGCCGTATTGCGAGTAAATCAGCTATAAAATCTGTCGTTGCCAAACCACACATATGCCTCATTCCAAACCGTGGATAATGCGTGTAGTTAATTACTTGGAAACTTAACCGGGAGGTTTATATTTCTGCTATATATTTTTACTATCTACACTCCTGGAAATGGAAAAAAGAACACATTGACACCGGTGTGTCAGACCCACCATACTTGCTCCGGACACTGCGAGAGGGCTGTACAAGCAATGATCACACGCACGGCACAGCGGACACACCAGGAACCGCGGTGTTGGCCGTCGAATGGCGCGAGCTGTGCAGCATTTGTGCACTGCCGCCGTCAGTGTCAGCCAGTTTGCCGTGGCATACGGAGCTCCATCGCAGTCTTTAACACTGGTAGCATGCCACGACAGCGTGGACGTGAACCGTATGTGCAGTTGACGGACTTTGAGCGAGGGCGTATAGTGGGCATGCGGGAGGCCGGGTGGACGTACCGCCGAATTGCTCAACACGTGGGGCGTGAGGTCTCCACAGTACATCGATGTTGTCGCCAGTGGTCGGCGGAAGGTGCACGTGCCCGTCGACCTGGGACCGGACCGCAGCGACGCACGGATGCACGCCAAGACAGTAGGATCCTACGCAGTGCCGTAGGGGACCGCACCGCCACTTCCCAGCAAATTAGGGACACTGTTGCTCCTGGGGTATCGGCGAGGACCATTCGCAACCGTCTCCATGAAGCTGGGCTACGGTCCCGCACACCGTTAGGCCGTCTTCCGCTCACGCCCCAACATCGTGCAGCCCGCCTCCAGTGGTGTCGCGACAGGCGTGAATGGAGGGACGAATGGAGACGTATCGTCTTCAGCGATGAGAGTCGCTTCTGCCTTGGTGCCAAAGATGGTCGTATGCGTGTTTGGCGCCGTGCAGGTGAGCGCCACGATCAGGACTGCATACGACCGAGGCACACAGGGCCAACACCCGGCATCATGGTGTGGGGAGCGATCTCCTACACTGGCCGTACACCACTGGTGATCGATGAGGGGACACTGAATAGTGCACGGTACATCCCAACCGTCATCGAACCCATCGTTCTACCATTCCTAGACCGGCAAGGGAACTTGCTGTTCGAACAGGACAATGCACGTCCACATGTATCCCGTGCCACCCAACGTGCTCTAGAAGGTGTAGGTCAACTACCGTGGCCAGCAAGATCTCCGGATCTGTCCCCCATTGAGCATGTTTGGGACTGGATGAAGCGTCGTCTCATGCGGTCTGCACGTCCAGCACGAACGCTGGTCCAACTGAGGCGCCAGGTGGAAATGGCATGGCAAGCCGTTCCACAGGACTACATCCAGCATCTCTACGATCGTCTCCATGGGAGAATAGCAGCCTGCATTGCTGCGAAAGGTGGATATACACTGTACTAGTGCCGACATGGTGCATGCTCTGTTGCCTGTGTCTATGTGCCTGTGGTTCTGTCAGTGTGATCATGTGATGTATCTGACCCCAGGAATGTGTCAATAAAGTTTCCCCTTCCTGGGACAATGAATTAACGGTGTTCTTATTTCAATTTCCAGGAGTGTAGAACAATATTTTATACTGTTTGTTACACGATGTTGGGGCGTGAGCGGAAGACGGCCTAACGGTGTGCGGGACCGTAGCCCAGCTTCATGGAGACGGTTGCGAATGGTCCTTGCCGATACCCCAGGAGCAACAGTGTCCCTAATTTGCTGGGAAGTGGCGGTGCGGTCCCCTACGGTCACCTCACGCCCCACGTGTTGAGCAATTCGGCGGTACGTTCACCCGGCCTCTCGCATGCCCACTATACGCCCTAGCTCAAAGTCCGTCAACTGCACATACGGTTCACGTCCACGCTGTCGCGGCATGCTTCCAGTGTTAAAGACTGCGATGGAGCTCCGTATGCCACGGCAAACTGGGTGACACTGACGGCGGCGGTGCACAAATGCTACGCAGCTAGCGCCATTCGACGGCCAACACCGCGGTTCCTGGTGTGTCCTCTGTGCCGTGCGTGTGATCATTGCTTGTACAGCCCTCTCGCAGAGTCCGGAGCAAGTATGGTGGGTCTGACACACCGGTGTCAATGTGTTCTTTTTTCCATTTCCAGGAGTGTATTTCTGCTATATAATTTTATTATGTAGAACAGTATTTTATACTGATTGTTATTTATTACAAAGTTTCAGTTACACTCAAAGACAAAAAACGACGCACCATGAAGTAATTATCAAAATGGGACGGATATCGTTAGATGTGAGATCCATGTACAGACAAACAATTTGTTACAATATCAGAAAATGGTGGATGACTTATTCAAGACTAAGAGCTTCACAAATTGAGCAAGTCAATAACGCTTTGTTCCACCTCTGTCACTTATGCAAACTGTTATTCGGCATGGTGTTGACTAACAGTGTTGATAAATGTGTTCCTGACGGATATCGCGTCAAATTCTGTCAGTATGGTGCTTTAGATCGTCAAAATCCCAAGCTGGTTGGAGGGTTATGGCTATAATTCTTCAAACTTTCTCAACTGGGCAGAGATTCGGCGACCTTGCTGGCCAAGACAGGCTATGGAAAGTACGAAGGCGCGCATTATCTTGAAGAAATTTAAGCCCAGGATGGCTTGCGTTGAAGAGCAACAAAATTGAGCGGTGAATGTCGTTTATGTGCTGACAAGTCCTGCTGTTCGAAGAAATCGCATCCCAGACCAACAATACTGGTTGTCGGGCCGTATGGCGGACGGCAGTAAGGCTGGTATCTTCCTGTTGTCTGGAGCATCTCCAGACATTTCATTGGTCATCGGGACACAGTTCAAAGCGCAACTATTCACTGATGAAAATTCTACTCTTGAAAACGAGATTTCAAGGAAGAAACGTGTCATAACACACCCCAGACCGTGGCGGAATACCATCCAGACTGTTGCCCGCCGTATGGCCCGACAAAAAGAAGTGATGGTCTTTTCATGGCAGGACTTTTGGTTGTCATCCTCGACAGCCTTGCAGTAGAAAGGTACATCGACAGTATTCCACGTCCCATTTAATATCCATCATTGGAACCCATCCTGGATCTACTTTTGAGCAAGACATTGCCGGCCCGCACACAGCGAGAGCTTCTACTGCTTGTCTTCGTGTTTGACAAACCCTACCTTGGCACGCTTGAGAATAGTTGGAGCATTATGGGCAGAGTCTTCCCACCAGTTGAGGAATTTGACGGTCTAATACGCCAATTGGACAGAACTGTCGTAATATCCCCCAGAAGGACGTCCGAAATCTGTATCAATGAATCCAAGCTGAATAACGGCTTGCATAGGTGCCAGAGAAGGAACAATGCGTTATTGACCTCCTCAATTTGTGATGCTCTTCCTCTAGAATAAATCAGCAAGTTTCTTTGAACTTGTAATACTTTGTACATGCAAGCAACATCCGCCTTCCTTTATCATCTAAGGTTTCGCGATTAATTACAGTACACTCTCTGCAGTTAATTCGTATTTTCGGAGTAGCCATGAAATTAAAGGAGTTACTGCACCCGGTTAAGGACATTCTCCGCCTCAGAGTTCCTGGAATTTCTAAGATACCATGTTAGTTGAGAAGCTATTACACTGGTCCCACTTTCTCACCATTACCCACCACTGTGCAGCACATCAAGGGCACATGATGAACTCATAGAGAACTGGAAGTAGTAAGATGCTCGGTTACAATCAAATAATTTTTGAAGTAAAATTATTCAACCCAAAGAGTGATTTGTCTTTGATTATAAAAGCGAGAGATAATTGTTCCCCACAGGTTCTGAGGAATACCCAAAAATTTATCATAATATGCTCAAACAGATTGTGTAATCCACAACGGCAAATTTCTGACCCATGATATATATATACATATATATCAGTAAATTCTATGCTTTTAATTTACATATACAGACGAAAGGCAGCCGGAAGGAATTGCTCCTTGTTTACACAATCTTGAAAAGCAGAAATTTGAATAACGTACCCGTTGGTGGAGCATACTTTTGTACGGATGAATTTAAAATAGAATTAAAACTTTAAAATTCTACATACACGGCTGTGCAGAAGCCAGAAATTTTTATTTCACTTTCGTACGTATTCGTAGAAATCAGAAAATTTTGAATAATACCTATGTCTTTGAAGCGGGGTTTACCAAGAAAGGCGAGACTCCACCCTTCTTCTTTGACTAATCACGTCACATTTCGAGTAAAGACGCTATGCAAGATGGCGACCACAAACGCACGAGTAGTGTTTCACTTAACAAATAAAATAGATTTACTGATCCAGTCACTGGTATGAGGGGGTTCCGAGCGTGGACAAACGTTTTTAAAGTTACCAAAGTTAAGAAATTCCACATAAATTGAAAAATTGAAGAACAAGGCTCATCAATTTAGTTAGAATATATGGAACTAAAATGTACGTAAAATTCAAAATTCGAAACAAATAATGCACTGGACGTACACTCCTGGAAATGGAACAAAGAACACATTGACACCGGTGTGTCAGACCCACCATACTTGCTCCAGACACTGCGAGAGGGCTGTACAAGCAATGATCACACGCACGGCACTGCGGACACACCAGGAACCGCGGTGTTGGCCGTCGAATGGCGCTAGCTGCGCAGCATTTGTGCACCGCCGCCGTCAGTGTCAGCCAGTTTGCCGTGGCATACGGAGCTCCATCGCAGTCTTTAACACTGGTAGCATGCCGCGACAGCGTGGACGTGAACCGTATGTGCAGTTGACGGACTTTGAGTGAGAGCGTATAGTGGGCATGCGGGAGGCCGGGTGGACGTACCGCCGAATTGCTCAACACGTGGGTTGTGAGGTCTCCACAGTACATCGATGTTGTCGCCAGTGGTCGGCGGAAGGTGCACGTGCCCGTCGACCTGGGACCGGACCGCAGCGACGCACGGATGCACGCCAAGACCGTAGGATCCTACGCAGTGCTGTAGGGGACCGCACCGCCACTTCCCAGCAAATTAGGGACACTGTTGCTCCTGGGGTATCGGCGAGGACCATTCGCAACCGTCTCCATGAAGCTGGGCTACGGTCCCGCACACCGTTTGGACGTCTTCCGCTCACGCCCCAACATCGTGCAGCCCGCCTCCAGTGGTGTCGCGACAGGCGTGAATGGAGGGACGAATGGAGACGTGTCGTCTTCAGCGATGAGAGTCGCTTCTGCCTTGGTGCCAATGATGGTCGTATGCGTGTTTGGCGCCGTGCAGGTGAGTGCCACAATCAGGACTGCATACGACCGAGGCACACAGGGCCAACACCCGGCATCATGGTGTGGGGAGCGATCTCCTACACTGGCCGTACACCACTGGTGATCGTCGAGGGGACACTGAATAGTGCACGGTACACCCAAACCGTCATCGAACCCATCGTTCTACCATTCCTAGACCGGCAAGGGAACTTGCTGTTCCAACAGGACAATGCACGTCCGCATGTATCCCGTGCCACCCAACGTGCTCTAGAAGGGGTAAGTCAACTACCCTGGCCAGCAAGATCTCCGGATCTGTCCCCCATTGAGCATGTTTGGGACTGGATGAAGCGTCGTCTCACGCGGTCTGCACGTCCAGCACGAACGCTGGTCCAACTGAGGCGCCAGGTGGAAATGGCATGGCAAGCCGTTCCACAGGACTACATCCAGCATCTCTACGATCGTCTCCATGGGAGAATAGCAGCCTGCATTGCTGCGAAAGGTGGATATACACTGTACTAGTGCCGACATTGTGCATGCTCTGTTGCCTGTGTCTATGTGCCTGTGGTTCTGTCAGTGTGATCATGTGATGTATCTGACCCCAGGAATGTGTCAATAAAGTTTCCCCTTCCTGGGACAATGAATTCACGGTGTTCTTATTTCAATTTCCAGGAGTGTATATACCTCAAACGAAGATGGCAATACTAGAAACCCCACCACAAAACAACAACGTTATTTAATAGTAAGTCACACAAATTTTCCAAAATAAAGCAAACGAAAATATTAAAAATAAACACACAGGTAAATCGCAACCTATAACTCATATAAGGACAACGATAACAGGTACCTTCCACCCCTCACCCCATGCCCAGAAATAAACTCGTAAACGAAAAATTGCAGGCACAAATTCTTCCAAAATAAATCGAAAATAATAAATATAAATTAAAAAGTTAGACTCGCATAGTAAACGAATACTAACACGTGAAAACCAAAACGTCAAGTAAATAAATAACCAATAAATACCAAAGACTAAATCTCATTTAACTGAACCATTACTGAAAACCACATAACAAAATTGGACTAGAAGTAACAACGACACGATTCTTAAAAGAACAATCGATTTCACACATGTAACGCCTCAACAGCGTCACATTTAAACAAAACGGCCAATATTTGAAAAAGAAACAAACTTACTAATATCATTACTACTCATTTCACTCACGACCATTTGAGCTATCACTCATGTCCTTGGCTAACCTCGCCCTCAACAAACTTCCCGCATTACAAAAAAACAGCCAAACGATTGTAAAAATAAACATGAAATTTACGGGGAGCGGCAAATAGAAGTTTCCCAGAGAACATATTTCCACAGTACAATGCAACACAACAGAGGAAAGCAAATACACTACTAACCTGACTAAAGTAGTTGTTGAAAGTGATCTCCATTCATCTCTAGCACTTTTGGGCCCTGGTCGGCAAGTTTCTGAAGGTGGACCGAAGCTGGAATTGCTGCGGTTTTTTTTCCCGAAATGTTATGCTGCAGTTCTTAAAGACTATGAGGGTTGTGGCGATGCACTTTCGATTTGCAGCCTCACCACATGAAGTAATTGCTCACTATTGGATAAGGTGACCAGTGTCGCCGGCTTGGGCCGCGACTGGAGTGATCTCTGCTGACAACTCTGCCAGGCGTGACTGTTGTGTAAATGTGCTACAAGGTTCGGCCGGTTGAATGAGCAGTGGCTCCATCCTGTTGGAGGTAGCCGTATGTCTTTTCCTACTCCGTTAATGCTGCCGCGAATTCACGTCCAATCCTACCCACTTCGCAGTGCCACTTTCATTTGTCCCATCCTGTTAAGTAACTAACAGGGCCACTTCCATCAATTTTACTTCTGTTCTTAAGTTTCTACATAACTTTATCTTCGGAAATCGTGCCAAATATAGAAAGAAATAACCAAATACTTTTGAGAGCAGAAAATAACAGTATAATCGCTACGAACTCTTAGAGACCTCATACGTCAAAGTAGACAGGTGTAACCGGACCATGCACTTGACTCAATTATACGATAAATTCACTCAAAAAGAAAATGTATCTGTGTCGTCAGAAAAGAATTACGACTAGTATCGAATACTACACTTGACCCGAAATTTCTATTTCACTAATATGCGTAACCATTAAAAGCAGAACATTTAAAATATACACGCGTGCGAAGCAAACTGAGGCACCAATCATTTTTTCAGCAACAGAACCCTAGACAAGCAAAGGGTCTCAAACACACTAATTAGGCAAACACAGTTCCTCGGCATATTTTGAAACAGAGCACAACCGAAATTTACACAACAAATGAATAACAGTTAGTGCGTGAACCCCCGATGCACAACTAAAACAAGAGACCAGCAAGTGAGTCCATTTGATCTACTAGTGTCAGATACGGAAATAAATACAAAAGAAATCAGACACGCCAATTTCCTCAGTACAGGAATCGATATAAACAGGCGCACGCCTCACATTAAGAACTGAGAACATAAGACATCAGCAACTGCTGAACTGATTTTTAGTTGGAAGCACAGAATAATGGTTGAAGAAAGGATGATATTGGTCCAAGATTTCACGCACTGGAATTATAATCATAAAAGCAGTATGAACCAGAATATGATCAAACTGCTTCAGACGAGACTGCAGATACAATCTTTGTAGTGCGTGGGAGCCAATTCTCGACTCCAAAAAGACGTTTGGAAATGCGTTGAATTGTGCATGTTGTTACGAGAGCGTTAGCATCACTACTGCAGTGACGGATGCAATCTGTGGCAGCATGATAATCACAACAGCATCAACGATTGACGACGATGATGGCAGATTTCGTTGACAGTTCGAGGTTTTACCCAGGTTTGACGCAACAAGTAAACAGAAATATATAATACAATTATGTCGTCTCGAAAAACTTGGGGATCTGGTTTTGTGGGCCTTTCATGTTGGCTAAAACATCAAAAAGACAAGGACAGTTGTTCTTTGCATCTTCCCTCTCTCTCTTCCATTATTTAGCTTGCTAACGGTCCAAATGGCTGATGAATTTTTCGAAGATGGTTTCGGCAAGTGATCTTCACCGTACATTATTACTTATAATTTACCCAGTAAACCTTAGTTAGGCGTCTGCCTTCAACACATCTGAATTTACGTACCCCTATGGACCGTATACTTCCGTATACCCGAAGGTAGCGACTGATTTTAATATCCGTTCAGTTACTGCATAGCCAAACGATAACGGATCCTTTTGTCCATTTAGATATTTCGAGCAAATGTACTAGTTTCGGGCACTACTATTTCTGATGTGGAATCATCATGGGAAATATATAAAACGAAATAAATGAGACCCTAGTGTACTTTTTGTCTCAGTTCCATTATTCCAATACGTTATTGTAACAGTTTAAAATATAAATACCCATGGCATTGTCGGCATTTGGCACGTATATCCTCTAGAGCCCTTTGGGCACTATCGCATATGATGGTATTGCAGGGAAGTGAAATCCTTAGGCACTTCATTAGAAATTTGTAGAGAGTTATACATGATAAGTGCGTTACAAATATTTTTACTGCGCTGTAACTTCATAGTGCCAATGGGATGCCAAATTAGTTAATCGCTAAATAATGCAATAGTGTGAGTATTTGATGATGAAACAGAATACGAAGGAACTGACATCCCTCGACAAATTTATAGGCGATGTTGATTGATACATAGAAAAGCCTGTTCCAGTGTTATTACACCGATAGTCTGCGATGTATTTTTGTAGGCCAACGTTGGGAATACTTCAACTATGCGTTATGACACTTTTTATCTATAATCCAAAGTAACTGTTCAGTTCGTAGCCACAGTGCTGGTTAACCTGTGACTTAGTCTTCCTGAAGCGATGATCTTAGATGTCACTATCCCAATTATTTGCGCCTTCTTGTTTTCTAGGTTGTTCTACACACCACTGAAGTTCACAGCAGTGCTGTCCAATGCTGACCACGGTTTGGCCAATGGAGGTTGAACCGCAGATGCCGCTGTGACCCTAACACTGCTGAACCAAGTGTGACCAAAGAACCTTCGAGCAGTTTCCGGACAGTTGTCAATTCTCCTTGCGTCCGCAAATTACAACCACTGTCGGTATCTGTTTCTAATTAAAAAATAAGAATAATAACAATTAACTGTGGTGATCTCCTCGCGACTAAAAGGTGCTTAATGAGCGATAACTCACTAAAAACGACTACACAGCTAGAGGCTCATTATAAATTCTGAACTTGGTTTCCCCTGAAATTTACGCCAAAGTTACTTAACAAAGTGCTGTTGAAACGCATTCTAACTCAAATAATATTTCGGATATGGCAGGACTTCCGCAAGTGCAATAACAAGCCATTCTGAAAGGATACTGAAAGATGTAGGTTTGAACACTGTCTAAAGACACTACATAATTAACTACCATCGTGTATTAAACCATTTCTTGCAGACAAAGCTCGTGCATGGGAAATGTACTTGCGATCTTTAGCCTTCAATGTATGAAAAATATGATAATCTATGAGCGGGCATTGAAGAAAGGGAGAGAATCCCAGTGATGCTATTTCTGCAACTCCATGCTTCGCTGAACTACATCTCATAGTCTTACCTGCAATGCTGTGAAAATTGTAAGGAAAACAGCTGCAAAAGGGTTGCATAATTGTATTGACCAAGGACGTAACACGATGTAGGAATCAAAAATATTTCTATGAGGCAACTCCTATATAAATGTGATCATGGTCAAAAGCATAGACAAAGGGTGGTATGTAAAGTAATGAATTACGGAATGGAAACGTGTCCCATTAGCATTTTAACTATCCAAATGATTATACAAAATGAATTATCCCTCACGTTCGAATGCAGTCGTCGAAATTCATAGTATTCAATGCCGCAAACTTGTATCGTCACACTATAGGACTTCAAAACCGTATTACAAACCCTATTATCGGAATTTTAGAACAGAGAGGAAGCAAGGCAGAAAGAGAGAGAGAGAGAGAGAGAGAGTAGGAAAGTCATTTTTATCGTCAGATGAATGTACTGAAACCGGATGTTTGCTTCCACGTGGACAAGTAAAGCCAAATGAACCACAAAAGTATACTACATTGCCTTACTGAATCGAAAGAAAAACGCGACGTGAGAAGTCAGTCCGATTTAGCGTATCCCGAACCACACATAGAATTACAGTAAAGCAAATGGAATGTGAATGCCTGAAACAAGAAGAAGATGGTACACTACATCCTCTGAAATACCATGTTGAAAGTGCTCATCTCGAAACACACAAGACAAGCGTCTACGTTAAGTACTTCGATTAGGAAGTGGGGTGCGGAGCAGAAATCGTAGCAACAGTGACTCTTTTTTCTACAACATGCTCTCCCAAAACTAGCCGTGGACGTCCAGTCTCCGTATTCGCCATCACAGATCAAAGCACACACCTCCCTGGCAGAAGAATTCATGAATGACCGGGATTCTCTGGGGAAACGAGAGATTACTTTTTGGGGCGCGTGTGGACGTAATATAAAATAAGGCAGCGCAGGAAGCAGTTGTATTTCGACTTTTCAACTCAGTTACTCGAATGAAGAGGTAATAGGCAGGTGTTACAGTCAGGCGTCCTTGAAGAAAGTAAATAACCTGGAATTACAGGAGGCAAGTTAACAAAGTTTACTTGGTGAGATTGCCACTCTACATCACAGAGCGTGCTTCAAAGCATTCCGAAATGCAGGTCACTGCGTTTAGCTAACAGATATGAGCGGACCCAGTACAGATGTTACAATTATCCGGGAGAAACGTAAATATTTATTTCATATCTTAAACCATAGAATACAATAGCTGTGATATGACGTCAGTATCGCTTGTGATTTCGCGCTCTTAAGTTTACTTTCCGCGAAAATCTTGTTTATTTACCATCGAATGAACAGATTACAGAGCCCCGGCCTCCATTTATCATTTTCGCTTTAAATTCCATTCCCCCGAATCACGCTTTGCTTCACGTAATTTTGTTGCAATTATAAACGTCCATAAAACGCTCCGCAGTTCGTCGGTTACAGACAACTTGTACTAACCCTCTTATACTACCTTTGCCATCAGCACGCATAGTGTAAACAACATTATTACTTCAATTGTTAACAAAATTATAAAAGCTGGGAGTGTCTTCAGATTTTTAGCTGATTTTAGACTAGCAAGTTCCAGAGTACAAGCAGAAAAATATAAACTCATCAGGTAAGATGGGAATTGTGGGAATTGATGTTAGAATTGGTACGTGTTTACAATCAAATTAACCAATAAGTTCAGCTTTTTTAGTAAATGAATAAAATCCGAAAGTAGAAGTTATTTAATGGATATTTTTGGCAAACACCAGAGAACATTGCAAATATTAAAAAGATAAACGAAAGGAAAATACCTAGTGGAATGAGATTACGATTAACGTGAAAGCAGTTGTTTAAAGTAAACAGTAATATCAAATTGTTAGTTACCTCAACTAAACAAAAATACTAAAATATCTGCCAGTGGGTGTGAGGAGTCACAGTAAAAGTTAGAGAAACAACTAGAAAGAAGTCAGAGTTCAATGAAAATAAACCAAAAGCATAGGTATTGTAGACGTCATAAACACTACAGTTCCTAAGATTAGAAGAGAAACTCTTCAAGCAATCTCAAACCACTTACATCTTTGGTTTAGTTCAAGTGTTGAATCGGAAAGAAAGACAGTTAACAATGTAAAGAATGACACTCTTGAAGTAGTTCTAGGTGATATGTGATACGTAGACACGAAAGACGCCGCCAACTGTAACAAAAATAATACAAAGTAAACACGTAAAATTATCCTAAACTTACTAGACAATGTTCCTAATCTGAATTTAACAAAAAACGATGACGGCATAATTTCTTCCTATGTGCAATTTACGAGAACAAGAACGTGATAAATATCATTATCAATTTCACGGAAAAGTAATTCTAATCAGGCAAAGAGTGAAGTCCAACTCATTGGACTATTCGTTAGTAGTGATTAAAATCATAAACTGGAGAAAGAAGTATGACTTGCCACATTTCCTGCGTTAGAAAGGTCTGTGAGGTTAGGTGAAAAGCGAGTACGAGACAGCTGCAGAGAATTAAATCTCCTCGCGGGAAATCTGAGTATGTAATCGTTTGGAAAACACCGGGGTTATACAATGTACGCTTTCACGGCCGGTGTTGTCTTCAGTTGAAACTTCCGGGCTGAGAGGCCGTGGTCGATGTATAAAATTTCCATCTAACGCTTCGTCTCCATCTGCGGGACGACCTCAGAAGATGTCTCCCGCAGATGGAGACGAAACGTTAGGTGGAAATTTTATTCGTCGACCACGGCCTCTCACCACCGAAGTTTCAACTGCAAACACCAGAGTTGTTCGAAAGAGTACGATATAAATTTGTGGGACGATGTCATGTCAAGTTGCCAGATTGCCATTTGGGACAACTGATGTAATTACAGAACTTCATGGAGTTTGTGATTGAAGTTATATAAGACATGTGTTTACTTGAATTTGTGCCATTGTGAAGAGCACGACCGTAGATTACGTACTTTCACTTATCAATTTCAACTTTATCGCTTCCTGACGTGTCTCAACCTCATACATCAGCCGTTCTCCATCGCCGCTCAAAACTCACATCATCAGGAAACACTGTGCATATGCAGGTAGTAAGCCGCACAGGAAACGGGACACAGTTCTAACACTTTTCTTTCAGTGGTATTTCAGATCCACCCTACAGTAAGCTACACAAAATGTAACTAATGGAATTATTAATATGTTAAGCAAATTACCAAACTCCTTCTTAAAAGATAACACTTGTCGCTGTGTAGCGCTGAAGACTTTGTTACTATGTTATCATGTTACTCTCCAGCACTGATGACATTGTAGTGGTGTGTGTGTGTGTGTGTGTGTGTGTGTGTGTGGGTGGGTGTGGGTGTTTGTGTACGCGCGCGTGTTTTCAAGTCGATGGTGTGGTACTAACCACATAGATGCGTAGAGAGAGCGAGAGAGGATCTATCGCGTTTAATTGACACCATGATATTGCTGGCTTTAGCAAATTAAACTCTCTGTAAGTGCGTAGAAACAGAACGTGAATGTAGGCTGCTAGCTTCTTCTCAAACGTCGCAATTGAAAGAGCAGAACTGTGATGTATTCATTTCACATGCGAAATTCTTTAGTTTTTGTTCATAGTGCCTGTTTTGTACTGGATGGTAATGTAGCTGTCTCGGACGACTGAATTCCAACATTCGCGATTGTGAATTATTTTTGTCTGTCCCGTCCACACGGTCTATTTTGTATATACTCGTAAAATGACTTCCCTTTAGAGCTACAAACCTGTTGCATATCTTGATATTTTCCTCTCAACAAATTATTTTGCTGAACACCCGCAGTTAACGTAGCAGCATTAACGGAAGAGGCAGGAAATATTAAAAAATAGATGTAAGTTCCGCTTCGTCTTCGGTTAGCAGCGAGAGAGTTCCAGTGACGTTCAATGAACAGCAGAGAGATACATTATAAAAATGACTCTGCGCATCTCGGAGAGCATTTTTCACAAGCTTCCGAGAGACAACGTTCCAAAAATGTCAAAAACTTTGTCGTCTCCAGACGCATTTCTACAGATTCTTCAATGAGGATGACGCTAAAATTCGGGAAATGTTGGCTCTTACAGATTAGCACCGCCAGTCCTACACTTCGCTAATAGAATGGGAAAGAGTAAGAGGAGCAATGTTATACAAACCACACCATACGTTGGCTTCATTACTTCAGATGTGTAGACACATTGTCGCTGTAAAACAGAGCTTTTTTTTTAAAAAAAAATGTGGAGCTCTTTACTTCATATGATTTGTCTTTAGAAATAACGGCTTACACACAGCTGACGTGGCTCGTAAGCTTTGTCGGCATAGTAACTGATGATATTGTTGTTGGTTCTGTAACCAGCTCCTATCAATTATCTTGGCACCGATTTTCAGTGGTCCACCTGACCATCATTTCGGGGTGAGAACGCTGTTGCCTGAAACTCGACAGAATTGACCTTTTAGCAGCACGCTTGGACGTAGAGTAACCTGTTCAACTATGGTAAGGAAAACCCTTCAGTGCGAGATTGCAAAAGGCCAATGATGTTACGGCACTCGAGGTCCCACGTATTGTCTACCATGCATCCACAGTATTGGCTGCTAATGGCAACTTGTGGTAGGGGTGGAGGTATCGAATGGTGATTACAACATGAGGATACGGAGAGAGTTGAACTGTTTAGTCGACGAGTAACTCACAACAGTGCTTAAGTGTTAGTGGTGTTGATACAAAGCAGAGCAACGACAAAGCAGAGCCTCTAAAACATATTGTCGCGTTACCTGCAGCCTCGCGTTTCAGGAGAGCCAGTTTCACGGTAAGCTCCATGAAAGACTGTTTCGCGCTCGGTTGCATGCCATTGCCTTCCATCAGTTCTCATCATCCTGTTACACCAGTTCTATTCTATATTAAATTTTTTAATAGCGAATACGTACCTGAACGTACAGCACTTTTTGTAACTCCCATAGAGTTCGCCGTCGAT
Organism: Schistocerca cancellata; assembly: GCF_023864275.1. Taxonomy (NCBI): domain Eukaryota; kingdom Metazoa; phylum Arthropoda; class Insecta; order Orthoptera; family Acrididae; genus Schistocerca; species Schistocerca cancellata. The sequence goes on along the minus strand of NC_064628.1, from coordinate 727,959,426 downwards.
CATCATGGTGTGAACTTTGATGATCACTGTGCCGCGCTATTTTTTTTTCACTGTTTCTGGTGCAAGTTAATGGTTTATTTTGAAATTTTCTCGAACGTCGACGATGTATGGTATGTGAAGTTTAATACACCCATACCACAGAAGGTTCATTTGTGCCCTCCCGGGCGCTCATTTTCTGTCGCCCTCCTGATGCAGATGGTGAGTCATCAGCAGCTAATATTTTTACTGTCTTAAGTGTAACAAAACGCTTTCAAATAAGCCATACTAGAGACTGAACTTTCGACCTTGCAGTCAAGAGGTTCCTTGTCAGTAAAGAGCCAGGAACTTCTCAGCCAAACACCAGGTGATCTGGAGCCGGTAGTGGGGCCAAGGGGGTCGGAGTTTGGAACTTCTGTAGAGGATTTCCAGTTGCAGTACACACCTTACAATCATGGGAAACCACCCAAAATATTAGTCAGAACCAGGGGGCGGGAGCTACTTTTAAATGTAAATCTGGGATAATGTGGACCACACCAAATATGTGGGGCATGGTGTATGTGAATGTGTTTATTCATGTGCCTACTAAGCGAAGTCGATGACTTGCCCAACAATTAAGTGGCACCCGATGTGTGCCGGAACTATTTTTCCCTTATTGCATTTTAATTCCGCGCGCAGTTCAGGGGTAGCAGCGAATAAGTTTTAAAATACGTCAGAAGCATATAAAAGTTGTTTTACAAATACACTTTGGTGCGAAACTTTTGTGATTTATAAAACATTTTAGACGATTATAAACATCCCTATCACATTAACGTGATCACTGCAAGTTTCGATGTCAACTTGTAGTAATGACTCACGTACGGCAGGTGGAGGCACTAGCAGTATAATACTAACGACATATGTTAAAAATTTCGTCTATTTGTCAAGAACAGAAGTTACCGATGTGGCACTCCCAAAACCTGGTACTTTTAGTTGCTAGAAATCATGGCTTTCCGCGTTTCACTTGATAACGGGCACAGATGTTCGAAAATGGGAAAAATTGCATTTCCAGACAGATGGCTAAGTACTTTAAAGTATAAATTTGAACAATATTGTGTGGTTAGTTGTTTGGACAAGTGCGGCCCACAATGAAAAAATGGCTACTACCCGGTTTTCTGCATGAGTGCGGTAACTTTGAAGCTGTGGATCTAGGTAACGGATAATTATAACGCAAACACTTTCAAAGCTAGCTGATAATATCATCTGGAGAACATTTGGTAAAAATTTCGACCACCTGCAATGAATAGGAAGTGGCGATCCCCGCAATTACTACTTTTCGTACTCGAAAAAATCGTGTCTTTTCAAGTTTTTCTCAGGAACTATTTACACTACACATAATGCACACATTACACATAATGCAAAAGAGTCAACCGATTTGCTCAATTTGTATGGACTGGATGAAGCGAGTAATGTTTAAATTTTGACCCTTTACTGTAAGATATGCCCGTTCTTCAGCCAAGGGCTATACAAAACATTTGACATCTTATTTGTATGATAAATAGAATGCGAGATATGGCCACCTGAAAAATCGCTTTGCTGCCCGCGGATTTTTGAAATGAAATGGTGCCATGCACTGTCGTGCATTGACCGATATGGGAGTCGCCACTTCAGAATGGCTAAAACACCGTCAGCTGAACGTGGGGTTAGTAATTACTTATATGATTCTGTAAAAGCCAGGGTGGAAAGCCGGCCGTGGTGGAGGAGCGGTTTTAGGCGCTTCAGTCTGGAACCGCGCGACCGCTACGGTCGTAGGTTCGAATCCTGCCTCGGGCATGGATGTGTGTGATGTCCTTAGGTTAGTTAGGTTTAAGTAGTTCTAAGTTCTCAGGGGACTGATGACCTCAGAAGTTAAGTCCCATAGTGCTCAGAGCCATTTGAACCATTTTGAGCCAGGGTGGAAAATATTATCTTTCTATAGGTGTCCCACCTCCAACTCTAAAATTCCAGTACTTACACGTGACTACACGCACTGGACTAAACATGACAGTACCAGCTGGAGGTGTAACATAAACAATTAATGCGGAACAATACTCCCATTTACGATACAGTTACCTACTGTCCACCACACAGGCCACTATCTAGAGCAGTAGAAAACATTTGAATTCCTGCTCTTCCTGAAATCAATCTCACAGACCTCAATCTATCGACTTATCACCCTCTCGTCAGGTTTCAGGAAACTCCTTGAAGCCGTCCTTACTGGCCGCCTACTTTCTGCCATGGTTATTTCGAATACGCTGCGGTAGTTTCGCTGGGAGGCCCTTACACGTCCTCCATAAATTCCCGATCTCTTCCCATTCAAAATGTTTTCGGAACCATGTAGAAAGACATTAATGATCGCCGATTTCTTTAGGATTAGGTGGTATACAGCTGGGCACAATTATGTTTCAGTAGGCAACCAGAACCATTTTTCCATGAAGGCATTGATCACCATGTCTCACAGTGGAGTGTATTAAAAGTTATGGCGATTATTTTCCAAATAATAAATAGTTAAGCTATCTCTTCTACTTGTCTCATTTTCATTTGAGTGCTCCTTTTCTGTCAGCATTAACCACACCTGCTCCGCCATATATAATGCTACTGCCTCAAGTCTCTGTCCTGTGCCTTTGCATTACATCTTTCTCCCAGCAAGCATTCTCAAACAATTTTTTATAATGATCAATATACTGACTGGTTGGATGCAGCCCTTCACTCATTCTTCTGCTAACATCTTCATCTTAGAGTATAACTTGACCCTAAGTCGCTAATTACAGTATCTGTGGGTGTATTCCAATTTCTTCATTTATATTATCAGTCCACCTTCCTCCAGCAGTAAGCTGTCGATACCATCTACCTGGCTACCTAATGCACCCTCCGACTTTCCCTTATCCTTCCTCCAACTCCACTTAAATCTTCTAAGCAAGTGACTTAACACGTGGAAACAACAATTTCAGCCAGAGAAAAGCCAAACAGCCATCTTTGGTCGCAACACACGGTGCTTCCGTCTGTCAGATATCCATGTCACGACTCATCCCTCTGACTAACAAAGTTAAGTATACGACATCACCCACTGGCACAAATCTAACATGAATTGCACACGTCTTTACAGTCCATCACAAAGTCATAAACCGACTAGAACTACTAATAGGCCGCACCTAGAATCTGAATACTTCTACGGTTACCCTCACCTACCCTCACCTAAAAGACTAACAGCCCTGCCATGAGCTCTGCTTCTGTTAATTTCAACAAATACCAGGAAATGGTGGAAAGATGTGTACTCAACATCCCCTCCTGTATCCGCATAACTTCCCTAATTCGCATCCTATATCAAATCGACCACTTCCACACTCTCTTCTTCAACCTTCGAATTTGCATTAACTGCAAACTCCAGGCCCAGCATCCTAACCACTAATTACCAGTTGTTGCACCCTTTTGCAATACCACATTTGTAACACACCATGCACACACCTCTATCTTGTACTGAAACTTCAACAAGACACCATTACCCAACGCTGAAAATTCTCTTGAGATAACGGTTTTCTATGCTGTGCTATTCACAGTTTCCTACCTGAGCCCATACTTTCACTTTGTTCCCTCCCACTTTTTCCCCTCAATGAATTTGAGTTGCTACCTGTGGTCCCGCGAGGCCCCATATTCATGATCATCATTCCGTCTCCATCAAGAATATTAAAATTTTCGTACACCACCAGCATCACCATTGTACAATAGCAACATTATTTATTATCATTCAATACAATTTAACTCAAATATACACAGTGAGGTCACATTAACACGACCATCTGTCCAGAGCATCAATAACCACGTTTTGCACTAGACATCCTGAAGAGAGTTAATGAAGTTTTGGAAGGTACCAAAAGAGTTCAGAGTCATGCCGACTCTAATGCCGTCAACTTCTGCACTAGGTTTCTCGACTGAATATCCACAGTGCGAACAGCATGATCGAAGAGGTCCCACAGATTCTTGATCAGGTTAAATCTGGAGAGTTTTGTGACCAGGTGGTTATGTTCAACTCACAGGTGCCATCATGCCAAGGAAGGAGAAAACTGCACATAGAGGTGGACAACGTCCCCAAGGATAGATGCATACTTTTGTTATTCCACTGTGCCTTCTAGAACGAAAAGATCGTCTGGCGGAACCCCAAGAAAACGTTCCCCTGACCATAACAATACCTCCTCCAGCCTGCACCCTTCCGATGGTGACGTATGCTGAGTTCTTCCTTTCAGATGTTTCAAGCCTTTTACGCCGACGCCGATGTGTCTTATGGAGCATAGAACGTGATTCGTATCAAAAGACCACCTCTCTCGTCACAGGGGACGTTCAGCTTAGCCCTTCCGTCCCAAATAGCAGTCAACATGTGTGCATGTATGAGGTACCTGTTGCAGAGGCCCATATGCACCAGCGTTCTCCCAACAGTCGTTATGGAGAAACTGTTAGTAGCCCCTTGGCTCATCAGGATGGTCAGTTACTGGACAGTTGCACTTCTGTTCACCCATACACATGTGCACAGCCGTCATTCACCCCTGCGATCTATGGCCCGCAGTGCAGCACAGTTGCCTCGATGCTGGTTGTTCGTAGAGCCTTTTTTCCACGGACATTTAAACACGACGGAAGGTGAACCGTTTAAAAACAGATATGTTTCGGAAATACTTCCACCCTTTGCCAAAAGGTAATGATCAGATAAATTTGTCCATTTCTGCACTTTCCATACTGGGACAACGACTGTACTGTTAGACGCGTTCCCTCATCATAGTTTTCAAAGATACTGTACCTATGACGTAATATTATGTCTGGAACGCAAATGTAGTTTTAACCCTGTGCTGCATGAATTTCAGTGCAGTGGACAACTTTTAATGGTCATTTATCTGGCGTTTTCAGTCAGTCATGAGGCTGCAAATGCATGCAGGGCACAACACTTGTAGGGAGTGCCCACTGCTGTAAACTGTGTGCATTTGCAGTCTTACGACTGATTGAAAATGCCAAAGAAGCGACCATTAGCAGTTGCCCACTGTAGTGGACACTATGCGCTACAGGGTTAATTGACGTATTGGATGCATAACAATGGTTCTAGAGTTATCGAAAGGGTTCTCAGAACACAAAACTGTGTTTTCAGTGAGCATTTTTCACCTAATAGCTTTATGACGCACTCTCTGTGCATAACGAGCACTTCACGCCTATACTGACAGGCCCAAAAAGCGCTGCAGAAATATCGACATGCGTGAAAAGAAAATGTCTGCCAGAATAATGTACAACTGAAAAGACTGCCAATTCATTTCAATATTTCCAATGGCATATATACTTTCTTGATATACGAACATCGATCAGTGAGCAAAGTATCCATAAAAATGTTAAGCAAACGATTTTAACTTAATATTATATTACGTATGTTTATTTGTTTGAACCGTTGCGTGATCCATAGGCTGCGCCACCGTCTCTAGTAGAACACCTTTGCCTTAGGCGAGTGTGGTTCTTGAGGGGATCGGAGGGGAAGGGAGTGACAATGAGACCGGGAAAGTGAATCACTTAGTTCGGGGTGTGGCGGCTGTGTTGGAACGTGTCGCCGAGGCGAGTAATATGCCGGCAGTAGATGACCAGTATAAGTTCGGTAGTAAACATTCACCGGTCGTGACTGAAGCCGCGATGCCAGGAAGAAACTCTTTGGCGGGTTGCTGGATTGCGAACCGTTATTACCTCGGACGCAGCTGGCTTCAAGCCTATGGACATGTGTGGCGCGACCCGAGGAAAGGAGCGTATTGTGGGCTCCAGTGAAGGACTGGACCTTGAGACGGAAGACGGACCACGCTGTTGTGAAGTTGTGAGACTTCTCCACGCCGTCGCTCCTGCGTTGGTGTAAGGATATGTCTGATGCGCTTCCCATTTGGTTTATCGAATACGGTTGAGCCTAGCATTGGTAGTAACCATAGCTGTAGTTGCCGTTTCCTGGGCAAGTACTGTGAATGTTTAGTCCTGTAGTTTTCTGGTTGTTTGCGAAAGGTTCACGTTCGGTTCCGTATCAGACTTCTGGTTACTGATCCCGCTCCGGTCTCTATGCAGAATATTTGTGTATGTACTCTTATAATATTACTGAATTTATTTCCTTATATAATGCTATAGTCTGAGTGTTAGTTGCTGAGTTCAGACTTGACGTCGTAGTTGGCTGTAGTAAGGCGTCGAATTTGTAACGGTGCGCATTTAAGTGAGTTCATTTTATGGGCCACTTCCTGCATGTACAATTACTGGAGAGCACAGTTTCATTTCTTGTATGAATGGCTGGATGTACTGCCAAGTTCGACTTTCTTTAAAGAAAAGACTGGGGTATCTGAATCTGAAGTCCATCTCAGTGAGGATTTGGTTTTGCGTTCGTTACTACTATCTTACACGTGGCTGTAACGCTATTCAGAAGATTATAGTCTATCTGCTGTTAGTCAGGGGTTCATTAGCCAACCGAACGCATTAACTTGGGGTTACTTGGTTATACCTCGCCCACGTGGCGCGAGTTTGGTACAATTTGTGCTTGGCAGTGGAACTTCTCTCCGGTAACTGTTTTAGACTGTGTTCAGATTTTGAGTACCTTACAAGTTTCATTGATCTGACTCCTTTAACTTGCTGAAAAGACATTTATTGTTTTTTTTTTTTTTTTTTGCTGTAATTTTGACAGCCGTGTGGTGGCTTCCGATCTATAGTAGAGGCCCCGCCCTATTCCCGTACTATGTTCTGTGTAACAAGTCGATGTATTTATATGCGTCTTAATCATTTTGCGCTGGCTGCAGATCTCCTTTTAATTTATTTGCTCGTAGATCATGTAAACTGTTGAAGTGTTAAAGAGGTAATTCGCCAGTTTAGTAGTTACTAAATTTATTTACTTAACTGTTCAAATGGTTCAAATGGCTCTGAGCACTATGGGACTCAACTGCTGTGGTCATAAGTCCCCTAGAACTTAGAACTACTTAAACCTAACTAACCTAAGGACAGCACACAACACCCAGCCATCACGAGGCAGAGAAAATCCCTGACCCCGCCGGGAATCGAACCCGGGAACCCGGGCGTGGGAAGCAAGAACGCTACCGCACGACCATGAGATGCAGGCTACTTAACTGTGTTCATGCAAGAGTAGCTCAACCAACTGAATCGTTATTAATCTTACTCCTTGTATGCACTGTTGATTTATGAACTGGCCAATCACTAGTAGATTTAAGATCTGACTAGTTGTACCATTCAGGAAGCAATATTTAACATCAGTTTCATCTAGTTATTTCGCTTTCATGCCCTGTGCACTTCCGCTATCCGGTAGAATAGTAATTTTCTTATATTGTGCTTACTTTCTGAGTGTACTTATATTTTGTGTTGTAAATCTTAAAGTTTCCCATGGCTACAGATTTTATTATTATTGTGTATAATCTGTTAGCTATTAAACGATCTGGTACTGTTGTACGATTTTAAATTATTCTCTTTCTTAATAGTCAATACCACTGTAGGTGTTTTGCAACAGATGCTTAGTAAATATGGCGTGGTGTCTTCTGTTAAAATAAGGAGAAAGTCCACAACAGAAATTATGTTCAATCTCCCTTTTGCTCTGTCCTTCCTACTACAGACAGCCTGAAACGGGTACTGAATTCCACTGTTGTTCATGTGTATCAAAGTACATAAATAGGTGTAAATACATAAATAGTGAAAACTTTACTGACCCACCGAATTCGTTTTATATAATCTGCAGACCCTTTTTGAAAAATGGCAAGTTTTGAGTGCCCTCATCCTTTCATTTTAATAAATCCAAAATACGTGCGCATCTAACATATCATTATCAATTAGGAAAGCACAAGGACTGATACAACGTTGATTAAAGTTGGGTGTCAGCGACGGTGTACTGCTAGCCTCATTATCTATTTGCACGGGGATTTTATTTCTGATTATTCGTATAGCTCACATGCAGTGTTAAAATACAGGTATATAACATTAGTATACGAGTATGTATATATAAGAAGAATACAGAAAAACAAAAGTACATATGAAACTAACTAAATATGAATATCCAAGTTCCTAATCCATATAGGAGCTGTATCGTCAGCTTTCATGAGGTCGGTCCAACTCACCTGATAGGAACGGCAGGGACATTCATCTCTATGTGCTTGATTTTCTATTTCAGAGCTCCTTATTCACGAACCGGAGACTCAGTGGCGCCACATTTGTAATGTGAATCTGCGCATCGACCTTGCCCAGTGCGAGCTCTGTTGTTTGACCCGTAGTTACCTGTCGAGCTCTGTGCCAGCAATCACTGTTACTCTTTAGGAACCAGTCACACTCTTCAGGATTTTCAGTGAGTTCACAGTTCTGAAGCCACAGGTGTCTTACTTCCATATTACTGGAGTCTCGCTGTACTGCTTGCCGTAACTGTGGATTTAATGAACGGAGTCTATTTTGTCGTAGACTTGGTATGTCTTCTTGTCAACTGGGCGTCGATCAAGTTGGTGAGGCAGCTATGAAGCCACACTGGGGCACAATACTTGGCTGCAGGGAAGGCCAGCGCAGTGGATGATATCCGCAACGTATCTGCTAAAGATCCCGATGTCACTCCCCACAGTACTTGAATAATATTGTTACGAGTTTTTATCTTGGCAGGGTACTTTCAAGATATCTTTTTATATGAAAATGTGGGGTCAAGGGCAACACCGAGGTTTTATGCTTCTTGTTACTGCAAAGAACGTTCCACTCTGAGCTCCGTGTTTGCATGATTTTTGTTAAGATGGGAGGTACATAGTTTTACTTGTACTGGGCTTGATTCACCCGTTTGTAAAATAGAAGCTCGCAACGGCTGGATCTATAGTAAGAGTTGTCTCCGCTTGTACGAGAGCTTTCGTTCTACAAGCAAGAGCAATATCGTCCGCCTAGCAGAATTTTGTTCACCTCGTATTGGGGCTATCGGAGACACACGACTTTAATAGGGGCGTAAGACAGATTCTTCTGGTAGACCAACGCCTAATTTCGTCTTCTTGCTCACAATTTCTCCCAAGAAAATTCTTAAATACCTATTGTTTATCATAGCATTGGTAAGAGTTACAGTTTTTCGAACGACAGATGTCTTCAAGTTTTCTTTGAAACCAAATTAAAAGAAAATTGTCGGGGCCAGTACCTGGTCGCACCAACTTCTCTGTGGCCTGAAACCTGCTTGTTCAGCATGGATACGTTCCAGATCGAAGCCGCTAATTCTGTAATTAATGAGCCTCGCCAAGAGTTTATAAGCACATCTGGAAAGGTAAATTGGTCTGAAACTTTGAGGGTACTTAACTAGTTTACTTGGTTTCAAAATAGCCACTATTTTTGTTTCCTTTAGCTCGTAGGGCAGTCCTCCATCATCCAGGATGTTGGGGATGTAGCGGACCAGCCATTTTTTCCACCATTACCCACGTTTATCAGAAATCCGGGGTGTATATAATCCGAACCAGGTGATTTATCATGTTAGCATGTTTACTTTGTTTCAAGATCAGATCCAACTAAGTCAGAGTAAATGGTGAAGAGAAATTGGATTCGTTGGGGCTCTGAGCTTTTAGAGAGGTGAGTTCTCGTTTTATTTTTCAAAAAATGTTGTCTGTCACTGGATAATTCGGATGTTTCGACAATATGATTAACTTTTTGGTTAGCTGAAATAACAGGCTTCTGACCGGTTTCGTTGGAGGCTCCGTCAAGCTTACGCAGAAGGATCCATGCCTTTTTAATTGAATATTTGAAGTTTATATTTTCTTCCATCTCGCACCATCATACTCTTCAAACAGCGTCAAAACTTTGAAGGAAGTCGTCTGGAATATTGCTGTCTCCAGTTTCACTATATTCATAATGTCTTTCGCGGTGTTCATTCCATCCTGGTAAATAATCCTATCTGTAACCACGAGAGATTAACTTCTTAACAGTAATAAGAACAGCCCCGGAAAATCGAGGATAGTTTTCAGTCTCTTGTGGAATAAAACAGATATATTTATCTAGGTGGTCGGCAAAACTCGGCCAGTCAGTCATTCGGAAATTCCATCTTGGTCGCGGTACAAATCTCGCTATTAGGACAGAGATCCCCATATCGAGGATGAGTTTCTGACATTTGTACGGTGTGACACTTGTACCGAGAGGGAATGTGTTGACATTTGTACGAAGCCCAGGACAGGGTGTTCCAAAAGTAGCGTACACTGGTCTGTCCACCGGTACCTGCGACGTATTCTGGGGAAGGCCAAAGACCATTTCCTACACAAAGTTCCCTGTCCCTACACCAGTTCGTAGTGTGCGTGGAGTTCTTCCAGGGTTCAGTACTGCAGTTGGCTTCTGACTGGCAGATAGCGTTCCGTGTTTTAATTCGGAGATAATGGAGTTCATCGGGAGCACCTTTTCTAATTTACAGCTGGCGTTTATTGAGGACTACACAAAGAAACAAAATTTGATTTACTGGCGATATGTAAGCTTTAAAACTAATAAGTGCAAAGGAAGACTATACACAAAAGATAACATAGTTTTAGGGGAAGGCCGCCAAGTTTGTATTCGAGATTAAGCAGCAAACGAAGTGCCAGAAAACATTTTGTCTGGGCAAAGAAGTTTCGAGTTTTTCTAATGTGATTTTAATGGTATTCTTAAAACCAACCTTCGGTACTCACACCACACTTTTCACATGACATTTTTGTGGTGTCACCGCCAGACACCACACTTGCTAGGTGGTAGCCTTTAAATCGGCCGCGGTCCGTTAATATACGTCGGACCCGCGTGTCGCCACTGTCAGTGATTGCAGACCGAGCGCCGCCACACGGCAGGTCTAGAGACACTTCCTAGCACTCGCCCCAGTTTTATGGACGACTTTTCTAGCGAAGCTACACTGACAAATACGCTCTCATTTGCCGAGACGATAGTTAGCATAGCCTTCAGCTACGTCATTTGCTACGACCTAGCAAGGCGCCATTTATCCTTTGCTATGTATCTAATGAAGCATGAACCATCAGACCGATGTACACCAATTATGGATTAAAGTTAAGTATTACATCAACTACGTACTTTATTTATTAGATTCAACTCCTTTAACCCTGCTGTTCTGTTCGGGTCTATATGACCCGAAACGAATATGAACGTTATTTTACATTATGTAAATACCAATATATATTTATGAAACTTTGTGACTTTGTCTGAAAATGGATGAGCAGCATGTGTTTTAAAAGGTTTTAAAAAAGTTTAAGAAGTTTGGGCTTCAACTGTAATAGTTGCATATGTAATGTTCGGGTCATAATGACCCGACACAAATATGTTTAGTGTAACTCGTATTTATTTCTAAAATCTGGAAATGGCGAAAATTATTTTTGTTGTGTTGTGTGGGAATAGTGACTGCATCATTCCAACTTACTCTCAACAATCACCTAAAGCTCCATGCGTTCACAACAATGGGCTTGTTTGTTGCTTTCCCCAGGAAATAATAATTGGCAGTTCTCAATAATTGGAATGCTTTGTTTCTGCCCAGTTTGACTTGTGACACCATGGCGATGAGACCATTGAATGATCGTGAGTTGGAAGAAATAGTAAATGCCTCACCAGATGAAGGATCACTTTCTGAGTTTGAAGATCACATCAGCAATGCATCTGAAAGCGAGTGTTCCGATGACAGTTACGACAGTCCACAGCCCATACAAAATAGTGTAGAGACTTTTCTTTCTAAAAATGGGAATATAGAATGGCAGTTGCATCCACCAGCACAACATGGTCGCCTACCAGCTTCGAACATCATCAAGAGTACCCCAGGAGTTACCAGGTATGCAGTCAGCAGAATATCTGATGTAAAATGTTCATTTGAAGCAGTATTTCACACAGCGCTTCAAAATGAAATAATAGAGATGACAAATATTGAAGGGCAGCGAGTTTATGGTGAACAGTGGACAGATATTGATGGTTCTGTTTTCCATGCATACTTAGGACTCTTACTCCTAGCGGGTGTATATCGATCTCATGGGGAGTCTACAAAAAGTTTGTGGGATAAAGATACTGGGCGAAACATATTTCGAGCAACCATGTCTCATGAAACATTCTGTAAGATATCACGTGTCCTGCGATTTGACAAGAAATCTACTAGAGAGGAAAGACGACGTACTGACAAACTTGCCGCAATTCGTAGTATTTGGGAGAAGTGGGTAGAGGTCCTTCCTCAACTGTATAATCCAGGAGAAAATGTTACTGTTGACGAGCAGTTAGTAGCATTTAGAGGTCGCTGTCCATTCAAGCAGTATATCCCAAGTAAACCGGCAAAATATGGGATCAAAATATGGACCATGTGTGACAGCAAAACTTCATACGTACTGAAAGCCCAAATTTATACAGGAAAGGTGAGTGGAGCGGCACCAGAAAGAAATCAGGGAATGAGGGTGGTATCTGATCTCACTTCTGAGTTACGTGGTCAGAATATCACGTGTGACAACTTTTTTACGTCGTACAATTTGGGGCAGCTGCTTCTGAAAAGGAAATTGACTATGTTGGGAACTATACGGAAAAATAAGCCGGAGCTTCCACACAAAATGACCAACAAGGAGGTACACAGCTCTTCATTTTACTTCACAAATGACACTACTGTGGTTAATTATATTCCTAAGAGACACAAGAATGTTGTACTTATGAGCACTCTCCACCATGATGCGGAAATCAGTGACAGGGCTGATAAGAAGCCAAAAATGATTTTGGACTATAATTCAACCAAAGGTGCTGTAGACACGCTTGATCAGTTATTAGGTACATATACATGCAAACGAAAAAGTAATAGGTGGCCAATGATAGTTTTCTACAATATTCTTGATGTTTCTGCTTATAATGCATACGTTTTGTGGATTTCGGTTGACCCTAATTGGAATGCAAGCAAATTGACTAGAAGGAGAATATTCTTGGAGGAACTTGGAAAGTCACTGATAAAAGAACATATTGCATCAAGAACGCATTTCCCAAGAACAGAAGATTCTTTGAGAATGGTCACAAGCATCCAAAACCCGAATGATGTGGGTGGTGTGTCAGAATCGGTAACAACAAGAAAATCTACAAAACGTGCACGCTGTAAGTTCTGTCCATCAAGTAATGACAATAAAACAAACATGGTGTGTGGAAAATGTAGTAAACATATTTGCAAGAAACATGTAACCTACTTGTGTCCACAGTGCAAGCAGTAAGAAAAGAACTGTAGTATTTTATAAGATGATTGTATTGAAAATTCTGTTGTTTCAAATTTATGTGAATACTTGTGCCTAAACTACAATCAGTAAGAAGAGAGGATTCTAAAGTTGTAGTGCTTTCTATGTTGGAATGTAATAAAAAAACTGTAGTGTGTTCTGTACTGTAGTGTGCTCTAAGATGAATATCTGTAATGACAACTGTCTGTTGTTAGAAAATGTCAATACTTACGTCTAAACTGTCAACAATAAGAATAGAAGTATGGAAAAACTGTAGTGCTTTCTAAGTTGAATGCCTGTAATGGAAACTGTCTGTTGTTTCAAATTTATGTGCATATTTAAATGAAAAATATCCCTCAATAAAGTTGTATGCATTGTTATTATTATTATTATTACCATTATTATTATTATTATTATTATTATTATTATTACTAACAAGGTACTGGAATAGAACAACAATGTCGATAGCTAAAACTGTACCAAAATTTATGTTTCTAAAGCATTTTGATATGTCGGGTCATATTGACCCGAACAGTATATATGTCAAGTAAAAGTGAACAGAACAGCAGGGTTAATTGTTCCAGACCCCACGCCAGCCTGCGTGAGCTTAACGCGTGCTTTTCGGCTACCGGGTATAGTGGATTGGCTGTCTGGCCAGTCCACTACAATTTTTTTGTAGGTGCATTTACAATATATAGTTCAGCGGTTCTGTGCATTCATTTTAGTAGAAATAGCGATAATTTGTTATCAGAGTTTATTTCAAATTTCAACCTTAAACTTCCTTTAATTATCGGTACATAAATGAGACGGTAAAGTAGGCAAATGACATTGTCAATAATATTAACACACAGAAGTAAGCAAACATATCAAGAATAACTTCCTGCAAAAATTTCATTCACACCTATCGATATTTGTGGTAAAAAGTTGTCACTGACCTTAGAAAAAGAAACTTGTGGTAAAATTTATTTTAATATTTTATCAAAAAACTAATGTTACTAGAAGACACGTTGTAATTTTTCTGTATTTGTTGAAATAACACGAGCACGCTCGATGTTACTTCTTATATAGGTGAAAACACAGTACACGCCGTCATATGTGGTACCCATAAGATCATCGCCATGGATCCTACCTCATCTATGCAGGTGTTCGATAGTTGGAGCGAGTGTTTCCTCGATTAGAACTAAGTCAATATCATTAGCTACGAGAAGTTTAATTAGGTACTCTCTTTTATATCGGTTAATGACCTCTGTGTTTCAATGGACAAAATCCTATATTTGGTCTGAACGCCGATTCGTTCCAGGCACTTAGCGTTACCCGGGATGCACGTGTAGTATTCTATTACCAAAGCGACCCATTTCACCCGTGCTGTCGTGAAATGTTTGTGCTGCTGATGTGCGGGGAGAGAAATGATGCCGCGAGAGCTACCGCAGGGCCGCCTTAATGGACGCAGTTCTGGGAAGGCGGAAGTGTCAGACTGCCGGTACAACGCCAGGGATGGTGCGGGGCCAGGTTGCCGCTTTCACATCATGGGGCAGGCTCGCAGAAGCCCTGTGCGACCGTGTAGTCGCGTATCTAAAAGCAGCGTCCTGCTGTTAACGAGCTATGGTGTACTGGTTTCAGTGCTACCTGATTTTTTTATACCTTTCTGCAGAACAGACCAGCGCCCTGGAAATAGCTTTCTGCTGAGAGAGAAACTTCTTTGGAACGTGTAGGTATTTTCGGATCTGCTTTCAGAGGACCTTTTATGTGAGTCTGAAACAGCCACTCATTGCTGAGAGCCCGACAGTTTGTCGCTAGTGCAGTGCGTCTGCTTTTCTTTGCTATTTGGTTTCCCAAACCAAGCCAGTTCCAGCGTACGCTAAAAATAAGCGTCGTTACTGGGAATTGGACGATCCCGTCTGAAGACGTCATAAGGCGTCAGTTATTTTTAGCAGCAAGCCACTCTGTGTGGGGGGGGGGGGGTGATTTATCCATTCTCATGGATGTAGACTGTGCGCTGAAATGATAACGTGACTGAGCTGGATAAATCCTGTCACGTGTCAATTTGTAGTTACAATTTTATGAGCTGCTATGTGTGGAACGTTCTTTATTTGACAGATTTCTGGTAGTCCGTCCAGGGACGGCGAAGTTCGTCTGGGAATGGCGTGGCGTAATGAATGTGCAGACCGTCCTAGGATGATGTGAGCTGAAGACTGAAGTGTTCGTCCGTGGGCAGCGATCGAAATGGTGTCTAACGTTGAAATCTGTGGAAGGGTACGCTGGTGGTGGACTTGCAGATTTGGAGAGCCGTGAACGATATTACGCACGAAGACAGTTGTGTGTGGTGTGTATCTTTACAGATCTGGCAAGTATAAAATGTTCCAAGGTGTTTATCACCGTCCGTAGCGTATTCTTCCAACCTACAGTTCCCGCTGATCGTTTAATGGTTGCAGCACAGTCCTACAGTTTGGTGTGTCGCGTAAGATAGATAGCACTAACGTTGACACTCGAAGAGGAAATTGACTCATTGCAGCCTACCTTGCCAACCATTCATTAGTACTTGTATTATTGTGATTTATAAGCGCTTTAATTGCTTATAGTCCGCTGCTCGTGGTCTCGCGGTAGCGTTCTCGATTCCCGGCGGGGTCAGGGACTTTTCCTGCCTCGAGATGACTGGTATGTTGTTGTGTCGTCTTCATCATTATCATTCATCCCCATCACGGTCTGACGAAGGCAATGGCAAACCACCTCCACTAGGACCTTGCCTAGTAAAGCGGTGCGGGTCTCCCGCATCTTTCCCCTACGCTCTGTAAAGAAGCATGGGACTTCATTTCCATTTCCATTTTTAATTGCGTATAAACTGTTTTTACGTGGCTGAACCCCTTGCCTCATGCACGATTTTTGCAGTAAGTCAATCTTCACAATGAATAATTTTTCTCACTACACAAGCTAGCATACATTTCCACCTGATAATTTTTTTTTTTTTTGTGGCGTATTTGATATCATTATTTGCCATATTACAAGTCTGTCAGATTAGGATTACTACTAGGGCCAACTATTATTAACACGCATTTCGATGGAACATTGTCAACAGATTACTGTAGTGTATCTTAATGGTGTTTCTGCGTCGCGGGTCATTCCGGTGCTAAAATTAATCACAGCTAGTTAAACAGATTTCCATACCACCGTGGCATTTCGTATGCTGCAGCAGAGAAAAGGAGAAAGGCAGCCAAAAACGCTCCAGCCAGAGGATAAGAAAGACAAATATGTTTCTCTTTAGAAGATTCTGAAACGTAGTAGGGGAACCAGCTGCCTCAGTCTTGATTCCAATTTCCTTACCAAGAATGTTGGCACGTGTACGTATTCACGGTGTTTTATGGTGAAAGAGAGCAGCAGAGAGAGAGAGTGACAGTAGAGGATAGAGGATACTGCCGCAGTGGAACGGAAGGAGAGAAGAAGCAATGATGATAGAAGAGAGAAAGTGGTAATGAATGAGAAAGAGAAGCGGATGTAAACAATAGCAGTGTGAGCCAAACAGAAAGGTGGTTGGCGACCAGTGAGAGACAGCAGCAGTAAAAGAGGAAGAGAGGTGGATGGAGACCGAAGCAGTGAAAGCAAAAGAGAGAGGAGTTAGAGGAAATGAAAAATATAGATGAGTGGCGGCCATGCAGCCGGCCGAAGTGGCCGTGCGGTTAAAGGCGCTGCAGTCTGGAACCGCAAGACCGCTACGGTCGCAGGTTCGAATCCTGCCTCGGGCATGGATGTTTGTGATGTCCTTAGGTTAGTTAGGTTTAACTAGTTCTAAGTTCTAGGGGACTAATGACCTCAGCAGTTGAGTCCCATAGTGCTCAGAGCCAACCATTTTGGCGACCATGCAGTGAGATGTCTGGACCCTCCCAGTCAGGCGAATCTTAAAGCGCAGATATAGGAGAGGCCGGAGTTCGGACCGAATCTTTAACGTCGTGGGCATAGTGGAAAAAACGCTTTAGATCCCCAGAATTTCCGAGTTGATGAAATATGGTAAAGACAGTTACAGTGAGGAAGAAAGACGGAAGAAGACAGTATAGGTGAGACAGCGGCACTCGGATACATTGTAAATCAATGGGGGAAAAAATGACAACGGGAGGGACACCTACACCAACGGAAAAGAAATCGCATTATGAAGAAGGAGTTGTGCAGCATAAACGAAGGTTGGTAGGCATGTCTCTATATCTAAAAAATGATGCGTATTCAACTTCGCGCCAGTCACTTAAGAGTGATGCCAGAAGCGCCATTATGAACATGCAAATAAGGTTTGCTTTCAGTGAACAGTTTAACGGTCGTGAATGTTAGTTACCACCCACACTGTATGTAGTGGGAAAAGAGTGCCTTTAAGGCTCCAAAGACACCATTACCAGCACTCCACTGAGTTTGAACGAGATCGCGTAATAGGGCTACAAGTTGTTGGATGTTCCTTCTGCGACATTTCAGAAAGTAACGTGTATTCCACTGACCCGAAACCACCACCATTCACGACTTCAGTCATGTCATGCGAGAGCTCATTGGAGGGGAGTTTGGGGAGTGGGGGTAGGGTCAGGGTGGAGGTGCGTTGAGTATTCCGATTAAAGCTGTCTCTCCCTCGGACTTACTTTTACGTTTCACATTTCTTAACCAAATAGACTACAAACAAAGCTTTTAGTAATAATTAAATTATTTTTGGCGCACTGAAGGAATATAATTTTTATCTTGTACAAAGCGTCGGCATACGCTCAGGCGTAGACAATTACACAGACTTTCACACCCAAGGTGCCACGTAACCGTTTCATAATCAAAAACTAGCATTTCACACAAATATTTCGCTCGAAATATTGTAGCACTTCTGCAACCTCACTATGCAAAGGAAAATATGCCTGAGAAAAGGAATGTATATGTCTTGGGCAGTTTTAACGAAAAAGATTTGTACTTAAAAGTGGGATTACCCTGCAGATCAATCAGTTACATCTGCGTATGCACAAGGGCGCTTTCAACTGGGACGGCAAATGGTCTCTTAAACACCTCGAAAACAAGTTTAAGGCAAACAGCGTCCTCAAAACGTCAATAAAACTACCGTTGTAATTCTTGCAAGGCCACAATGAATTCTTTTAATTTTAGTAATGTGTCCTTTCCTAAATGCATCCCCACCAAATCAGAAAGAAGTCACCTTGCAATGTCTCACTGTAGACACTGTGCTCTACAAGTACGAAGCCTGCAGTTCATTCTGGAAGTTCTGATTGTCGTTCCTTCACTCCTTTTGCCTTGATATATTCAACAATGGCGAGGTTTAAATCGAAAAATCGTTCCACCATTGCCCTTTGGCATAAGCAGTGCAGTTTGCAGTAATATATGAAATCTCCACACTCCTCGTCCATTTCCACTGAAAACTGTTGCTGCTGAAAATGAAATAATGGGTACTTCAATCTTACCCTGCCTCACATCGTTTGTTGGTTGTCACTCTTCAACGTAACTAACTCTTTTAATAAGCTTCGAGAGGAGTAAGATTTTGCAGATAAACTTTTTTACTTATCTTCGTTTGTCGCAGTCGGTTCCAGTTCGTCACGTCCACGGGCTGATTCTACAGACTGAATTTTTTGACATTGTGGGCTTCAAATGAAATGATAACGTTTAAAAAGTCCGCTCCATAATTTTTGTTTCTGTCATTTTTATTACATCACAGTTTTCTATATCACTCCTTATTTATAATTTCCACTTCATTTTCAAAAATTACATTGTTATTGCCAAAGATAAAAACAGGTCCGATCACATCAGAGACATGCCCTCTACTCCACCATTCAGCGGTACTAACTATATTGCAAAGAGATTACAAAACTAAAAGAGTTCACAAACTTCCTTAACAAAAGAAGAAGCGTCACAAAGTTATGTCATTATTTTGTAAATGAATCCAGAAATAAATTTAATAATTTTCCTCAGATAGTGTAATTAATAATAGGAGTTTAAAGTGTGCCAGGTATTCCGTGATTTCAAATGTTTCCAAAGGTAGAGCAATTTTAACTGTACACCCAGAGTTAGTAAACGTCGATTGTAACAAAGAAATTTCTTTTTACACATATTAGACTGAAATATACCACATCGTGTACAAAATCCAGTGAAATTCCTTTAGTTCAACAGCTGAGACAATATTAACATCTACAAGATTCGATATATTTTTGGTATCGATTACTTCTGTTGACTGAAGTTAATGTTAGAGGAGGGCGTCCCTTTACTGTGTGATATTGGAAATTTTACTATTCGTACCACCAATTTCTTCAAGTGCTCCTTGCCTGCAAATTTAGCACGAAGTGCTCCTTCATGTGCAGAGAAATTAATCCCGTCTGTCTATCGTTGTCATAATTTGCCCGTTCATTCTTATCTAAAAGTTTAAATTCTTTCGGCATGGTAGTTAATGCTGTTTCGTAGCAAATAAGCCGTACCCACTGCGTACACAAATTGAGAATTCTCATGCGTCTCTTCTGCCATTCCCATTTACTTTCAAGTATTCCGACGACAGATCACTATATTGCATCTTTTTGTGCAAACAGCCACTGGAGCTGTGAAACCCCTTCACACCATCTGCATCTACATCCATACTCCACAAGCCACCTGACGGTGTGTGGCGGAGGGTACCTTGAACACCTCTATCGGTTCTCCCTTCTATTCCAGTCTCGTATTGTTCGTGGAAAGAAAACTTGTCGGTATGCCTCCGTGTGGGCTCTAATCTCTCTGATTTTATCCTCATGGTCTCTTCTCGAGATATACGTTGGAGGGAGCAATATACTGCTCGACTCTTCGGTGAAGGTATGTTCTCGAAATTTCAACAAAAGCCCGTAGCCAGCTGCCGAGCGTCTCTCTCGCACGGTCCTCCACTGGAGTTTATCTATTATCTCCGTAACGCTTTCGTGATTAGTAAATGATCCAGTAACGAAGCGCGTTGCTCTCCGTTGGATATTCTCATCTCTTCTATCAACCCTATCTGATACGGATCCCATACCGGTCGGCTGTACTCAAGCAGTGGGCGAACAAGTGTACTGTAACCTACTTCCATTGTTTTCAGACTGCATTTCCTTAGGATTCTTCCAATGAATCTCCGTCTGGCATCTGATTTACCGACGATTAATTTTATATGGTCATTAAATTTTAAATCACTCCTAATGTCTACTCTCAGATAATTTATGGAATTAACTGCTTCCAGTTGCTGACCTGCTATAGCCTACTGTAGCTAAATGATAAATGAGCTTTCTTTCTATGTATTCGCAGCACATTACGCTTGTCTACATTGTGACTCAATTGCCATTCCCTGCATCATGCGTCAATTCGTTACAGATCCTCTTGCATTTCAGTACAATTTTCCATTGTTACAACCTCTCAATATACTACAGCATCATCCGCAAAGAGCCTCAGTGATATATAAAATATCCAAGTATCTGCAATGAATCTCAGCTTGCCTTTCCAAACAACAACCTGCCAACATCCTGAATGCACCGTCCCACTCAAATGGTTGATTAAACAGTCCATACAAGAAACTCCCTCCGTCCTCCAGCCACTTTTTCGCTACCTCAATCGCATGAAAAATTCACTCTTTTGAAAGAATCCACAAATAAATAACCATCGCCTCACACGCCAACTTCCATCTCAAGATGGATACATGCATGACCGATTCCCAAAATAAAGCCATTTTTTTTATGCTAATCCACAAACACCTCCGAGTTTGACTGAAAATAGCTCTCCTGTCATAATAATCTATACTGATATATCCGTTCCCTCCTCTCCAATAAACATCATCTTACTCATCTGCCAAAATGAAACCTCCTTTCAAACCCATCATTTCATACACGTGTCTCCGTAAGTCCTAAATCGCACTGGCAATTCCAGTCCTATTGTCCGTGGCACAGCAACCAGCGTCCAGCTCCCGATATTTCTTCTACTCCTCCACTACTCCTAAATGACAAAACTTAGAGCAATTCATCTTCATCATCTTCCTTCCAAAACTCGTAGTAAACCTTTCCACTATTCACATCCGCCCTAACCACTCAATCCCTTCCGATATATTAATCCACATAGAACGAATCTTTAACACATACATAGTCTGTGACTCCCGCACACCTACCGAAAAATGGCAGTCTTTTCATTTCATAAACAACTTCAATTCCACGAAATCCACATCCCTGCCCACACCCGATCTGACACAGATACTACCCCCTGAAGCTATTCCGCTAACACCTTGCGGCGCATCCACAGTAGAAGTTTTGCAGCCAGACGTGAATGATCTTCCACATGTCCTCCAACAGATAACACTGCCTAACAAAGGCGGTCCTATCCAATCCTAATCATCCATCCTGACAAACGCAGATTGGAATGCTTACTGTAACTGTCCATACCATAACCGGAAGCCACTACCCCATCCGTAAAGATCCTGATGAAATTCAGCGTAAAGCTGATTTCCTACATCACACAATCTCAAATGATACCTCCAGTCATAGCCAACACTGATATGCGATGCTGTCACATTCTCCCTCTATGTGCTCTTGATCTCCTGCGAGAATTACATCGCTTCTACAGGTAATTTATTCGTACTTGTGAAAAAGACACGCACACGCATCAACGACAGCTCCAGTGATATCGTCTTAGTTACTTACGTCAGGACTGTTACGTGACATGCAGTAAACTAAGCAAAACCTCTATGAACCCTAAAAAGTACTATAAAGCATTTCATAGACTCTGTAAAAAGACACTTTCAACATCTCACATTACTCCAACTTTGATAGCTCGCTTGATCCATGCATGTATGAACGTACAGACTTAGAAGAACGAGCGTAAAAATGCTCTAGTCAGAGCACAAAGAAAGCGAATACGTTCCTCTTTAAAAGACTCTGACAGAAAGTGGGAAACTATCTGCTTCAATCCTGCACTACAGTCTTCTCGGGTTATAAGCCGCGTGATTTCTAGTAAAACACCCGAGCTATCGATAGCTGTCTCCCTCATCGTTATGTGCAGGTGAATACACTGACTACCCTGCCTGCCATATTGTTCTGATTATGTAAGTGTGGTGGCCGCTTCTGAAACCTTCCAGAGAGGGCTAGGGTCGTGCACGCGCGGAGGCAAGCTCAGTAACTCCTAGCGGCTCCATCCCGCCACGGGACCGAGTGACGTCACATGGCCCAAGCCGAGGCCCACGAGAAAGACGTGTCACGGCGCGTACGTCAAAGCACGTGCCACTGTAGCAGCAGTCTCTGGCGGGGAGTGAATAACTATTTCACGGGGTTTTTACAATTCTTGACTGTGCTTTTAACTGCACGCAATCTCTCAATAACACACAACGCCGTTAAGACCTTTAGTGGGTACCTTTTGAAATAACTACTGATTTACCATGAGCCCTGCAGGGAGACGAGCGTTCGAGAAGTGTGGCGTACGAGCCACCTAGTATGACGTCACAAGTTCGTATATCTCACTGGTCCTGGCGCAAGCAGCCGGTACCACGTTAGAAACTGTCACTCTCGCTTCCCTACAAGAGTCAAGCTTACGTCTTGCTTTCGCTCAATGTCGAAAACACACCCCCTGCCCTACTAAATGTGCACACCTGGTCTCTGTTAAAACTATTGTTGTTCATACTAACTTCGGCTGCTTCTTTGATAAAAGAATCCTAACATGATGGTGTTTGAGTCAAAACGTGTGTTCTTTCATCTCGTATATTATGCCCATTTTCTAGGCAATGTCCAACCACGGCCGATTTCTCAAGTTACCTTTATTTGATGCTCCTGAATGCTGTGTATAATGCTTGACAACAGTGCGAATAACCTTTGTAAATGCTATGACAATCACAAAGGGTATCTCTGTTGTCATTAACGGGGTGTAACATGTCGGAGGCACTTGAAACTTTATCAATTTCTGCCTAGCAGTAACCATTTTCTCGAAACACAAGCTTAAAACTGCTGATATTCAGACTCTAGATGATTTTAGTCAGAAATAATGTTTGCCCTGTTCGCTAATGGGTTAAGTATCGCTTTCTAACGTACTTGGTAGTAAAAACTGTTGGCGTTGAAGTTCTGGTCAGTTTACGTACATTAACTGCACACTGAATGACCAAGCTGGCCTCTTCCCTTCCGTTCAAGTTTCGAGGCAACATATTTAATTGATTAAAATTGCAAGATCACAGGTTACTGTTAACGCGTGACAAGCCATTGCATATGTGAAATTCTGGTACATTAAAAACCGGTGTAACCGTCAGAATATTGAATGAGAGAAAGCAAACGTGGATGCACTATGTTGTACACATGCCGGGCATCATTTTGTGTGGTACCTGTTGCACTTGGTCGGTAAATAAAGGAACGGTAAACGCTCGTTCTCGATGACGCTAGAGATGTCGTATTATAAAGTCCCACATCTGCTTGACTGTAGACAGATGTCAAGGCAACATGACGACACTCTGTAGAACATGTTGGATTTGCAACAGCAGGAAACTGGTACACCTGCCTAATATAGTATAGGGCCTCCGCAAAGCACGCAGAAGTGCCGCAACACGACATGGTATGGACTGGAATAATGTCTTAAGTAGTGCTGGAGGGAACTGATGCAATGAATCCTGCAACGCTCTCCATAACTCCGTACGAGCACGAGCGGATGGAGATCTCTCCTAAACAGCACATTGCAAGATATCCCAGCTATGCTCAATAACGTTCATGTCTGTGTAGTTTGGTGGTCAGCGGAAATGCTTAAACTCAGAAGATTTTTCCTGGAGCCTGTAGCAATTCTGGACTTTTGGGGTCTCGCATTGTCTGCTGGAATTGCCCAAGTCCGTCGGAATTCACAATGGACGTGAATGGATGCAGGTGATCAGACAGTATGCTTTCACCCATACGTATTCAACTGCAATGCACACACCCCACAGTGACATAACGAACTGTTATAGACAGGTTACTTCAAGGACAGTCCCGAGTCAGATACGCTGTAGTATGCGTTCCACTGATTCCAACCATAGCCATTTGCAACTTCAGTGGTGGCAAGCGAGAGCTCGTTGTAGGGTAGGTGGAGCTCTGTTGTGTTTATTTATCCAAGGTTGGTTTGTCACGGTCCTAGTGATGACTGTGGGTTCGTTAGCAGGAGGCTAGTTGAGGACATACAACCAACGTGCCTGTGTGCTAGACCAAACTAGACCTACACCTGACGTTATGGTCTTGGATGCGAATCCGTAAGCAGGAGCATTTTCCGACAGCACGTTTGTACGTCAATCTGGTGATTCCAATAGTTGCGTTCCAATTCACCGACAGTATACCAGGCGATGATTTCTTACAGTATAACGCTCGACCACATACCGCTGTCGTAACCCAATATGCTATACAGATTGTCTCCATGTTGCCTTGGCTTGCTCGATCACCATATGTATCTTACCGAGCACATGGAGGGACAGGTCATCTACAACCAGCATTAACTGTCTGTGTATTGACTGACCAAGTGCAACAGGCATCCCAGAAACTGACATGTGGCACACTGTAACCTTCCCGAAAAAAATAAAAAATAAAAGTCATTAAATTTGGATTATTAAATTCTGATGTATGAAAACTGATAAATCTTAACTCATGAAAAACATAAATTTTGACGTAAGCAGCGCTACACGATGGCCCTGTGAAATTACTCTGAAACTGTACATGAGAAATAAACTGAAAAATTGTTACCTCGTAATGGTGTCGCTGGATAATGCTGACTATATATCTGCTCGTAAATGGCACAGCTTAGTGCAATGTTGGCCTACCTACTAATACTGCATAACATTTCTCTGAGATCTGAATCACGAGAAAAACTGACTGTACGTAGTGACACAGCTGCACATGTAGTCGTCTGATTACTAAAGAGCACATGACCAAGATCTGACAAAAATTCTCGAACATTTTAATTTAGATAAATGACTGGATCGATACTGGCAATGACTTAAGTTGAAATTATACTTTCATAGTTGTCTGGCAAAAACAATTATATTCTAAAAAATTTTTTACGTTATTGATAAGGATCTACAACCCATTACACGGGAAAATTGAATATATTACAAATATGGGTCAACTGGTGTTGACGAATCAAAAAAGAAACGATTGAAACAAATTCATATTAACATCCCAGCCAAGTGACTTAACTACGTGCATGCCAATAAAAATAATAAAATTTACCTTATAATAGATTGTTGACTTAATTATACTGTTGATTTTTCATTATATTAACAATCATTCATTTGAAACTTCCTGACAGATTAAAACTGTGTGCCCGACCGAGACTCGAACACGGGACCTTTCCCTTTCGCGGGCAAGTGCTCTACCATCTGAGCTACCAAAGCACGACTCACGCCCGCTATTCACAGCTTTACTTCTGCCAGTACCTCGTCTCCTACCTTCCAAACTTTACAGAAGCTCTCCTGCGCACCTTGCAGAACTATCACTCCTGAAAGAAAGGGTATTGCGGAGACTCCGTTGCAGAGTGAAAATCTCATTCTGGAAACATCCCCCAGGCTGTGGCTAAGCCATGTCTCCGCAATATCCTTTCTTTCAGGAGTGCTAGTTCTGCAAGGTTCGCAGGATAGCTTCTGTAAAGTTTTGAAGGTAGGAGACGAGGTACTGGTAGAAGTAAAGCTGTGAGTACCGGGCGTGAGTCGTGCTTCGGTAGCTCAGATGGTAGAGCACTTGCCCGCGAAAGGCAAAGGTCCCGAGTTCGAGTCTCCGTCGGGCACACAGTTTTAATCTGCCAGGAAGTTTCATATCAGCGCACACTCCGCTGCAGAGTGAAAATCACATTCTGGAATTATTCATTTGTTCATCATCATCTATTCCATGGTATGATTTAGCTCTGCAGCTTATCACAATTATTATTGAGTTCCATATAATAAAATTTCACAATTTGTTCTGCACTGTGACTTTAACAACTACTAACTATAAACTGCGCTATACCAGCGACAGACCAGAACTACACTGTAGCAGCGAGCGACTGCAACTGGGACAGAAACTGCTCTGACCTGCGACTCTACTGCAGCTCTCTTTCAACAGGGGCAAAGATATTTTACGTCTCAGGCAGCGCCTGTGAATTGTCGTTCTAGCAAGTGAGCTATACATCGAGATTACATTTACTCCAGCGGGTTGGTGAACCCCTTATAACACCTACCACACAATGCGTGCGGCTTTGCGTACGTGCATTAAATATTCTGACGGTTACTGAGGTTATAAATGTCCCAGCAATTCATATTTGCAAGGCTTATCGCGTGCTTCGATTAACCTGTGATGTTGC
The DNA here is from genome assembly GCF_023864275.1 of Schistocerca cancellata. Lineage (NCBI taxonomy): Eukaryota > Metazoa > Arthropoda > Insecta > Orthoptera > Acrididae > Schistocerca > Schistocerca cancellata. Next base: position 727,933,006 of record NC_064628.1, on the reverse strand, counting down.
AACGTTTCACTTAAATATGTAGTGCAACAAATGTATTCCAGAACTTTCATTACTCTACATTAATCGTGCTTTGATGTGGCGATTTTTTTCCGTCAGTGTATTTCATGGTTGAAAGAGACATATTTTCTAATATTGCTGATGTTGCTTTAAGCTTGTTGACCAAGTTATTAAATTACTCCCGGCTGTTAATTGGAACTGAGAGATGATTGTTTGCTTTATCACAGTTGAGTAAAAAGCTATTTGCATCGTGTTATTATAATTGTGTGTGAGCTCATCTATAAGTGATATTAACTGGGTATTTTTGCTAGTCTAAACTTTGTAATAGAGAGAGTTTTTGTGGGATAATTAGTATTATTTTAAGGGAAAGTTCATTGCGTGTTGGAAATGCAATAATTGTAACGTGTTTCAAAATATTGTATCACACCCATTTCTGTCTAGTCCTTCCACTCACAAGGTCTGTTACAATCTACTTGTTCCAATGTCCTCTAGGTGCTCGTTTCTTGTACATCTACAATAATTAAGCAGTTTATACAATATATGCCTCTGTAGCACAATCTGCCTCAAGGACAGATTCACTAATATTAGGAAAGAGGAATACACGAGAACTACATCATCTTTCTTACGCCAATTTCCGGAGCGTCTCTGTTACACTATCGCATGGGTTATACCGAGCTGTTACGATAATGGCAGCGTGTATCCGAAATGGTTGGTTGTTACGATCAAACTTTCGTTACTTTAGAGGACCCCTACGGAAAAGGAGTTCTGATACTACAATAAAACTTTGCGGAAACATTTGTGAGGGCATGCAGAAGAGAAAATAAGAATAAACCATGGAAAGAAACACATCTTAATTTCTATAGGAGAAGATAAAATTTGTTGATTGCGTACCGCCGGCCGTGGTGGCCTAGCGGTTATAGGCGCTACAGTCTGGAACCGCGAGACCGCTACGGTCGCAGGTTCGAATTCTGCCTCGGGCATGGATGTGTGTGATGTCCTTAGGTTAGTTAGGTTTAATTAGTTCTAAGTTATAGGGGACTGATGACCTCAGAAGTTAAGTCCCGTAGTGCTCAGAGCCATTTGAACCATTTGAATTGCGTACCATGTTTACGTCCAAGTTACAAGCGTTCCTCCATTGGCAATCATCCTCTTCCATAACAACCTGAAACCGCACAAGAGGTACCATTTCAAAATTTTTCGCAGCACTTACGAAACGCCGAACTATTGAATGGTCAGCTATGGTGACGCAGCTTGTGTGAAGCTGGAAATTCTAACACTGTGTCAGCTTTCTCAGCTATTGTAATGATAATTTATTCATCAATTTGTGGTGCAACTGGCCCTCGGCCTCTCCCAAGAGCAATTCCCAAATCGCCCCAAGGTCGAGCTTCCAAATCATTTTCTTCAAGCCCGATGCAGGAAGAGTATTTCTCTGTATGCCTTTAATGACTGATACCCGCGAAGATCAGCACCTCTATTTGTGCTGTTTTGATAAAACGGCTTTACGAAGAAAATAGTGCCCACCTTATCCAGACCCTTGTTAACAGTCTGCAACTGTAACGCACATGGATGCTGCGATTTCAACCCATTTCGTCGTGCCAGTGATGGCACAAGTCATGACATTAACACTATTAACAACACAAATCCTGTAGCACAAAGTCTGAACATCATTCCTATAAATCTCGGTACTCATACTGTGGACACTTTTCCGTTAGCAGTTGACCTACTTTTCACACCCGTCTTATTGTTAAGCAGTGCACTTCAGATCATTATTGATACACTATACTGTAGTGGGATTGTATTTTTGCTATTATATCATCATCATATCGTCACCATCATCATCATAATCACCAGCAAAATGGGTTATGTGACCTCTTTGAGTCGACGTTTAACATAGGATCCCTGCGGCTGCTTCCATTTCTGCCAATTTTGGGCTTCCAGTTGCCATTTTAGTTCGGCAATTTTTTTAATTCTCTGTCTCGTCTATCCGATGCTCTTCCTCTTGATCTATTTTGGTAAGTTGGGCTCCAATTTAGTGCTTAGTTTGACCAACAACCATCTTTTGTTCGAGCGACATGGCCAGCCCACTGCCATTACAAGGTATTCACACTTTCTACTGTGACACTGACCTTTCTTGTCTGCCGGATATCAAACTCTTTATTTCTGTCTTTCCTCCAGTAGCCCAACATTGATTTTTCCATTCCTCTTTGGGCAATTATTAGTTTCTGATAATGAACTCATTTAACGTCCATGTCTCACAGCAATAAGTTATTACTGGCAGTATACATTGGTCAAAAATTATTTTCTTCAACTCGTCCGATATCTAAGACTTCAAATCTCTTACACAACATTTTAAACGAAACCTGTTGTATTCTTTGCTCCGTCACAGCCTCAAACATAACTGGGACACTGATCGAATCGAATGCCATTTCAGAGTCTATGAGGGCAAGGCAAAGAGGTACATGGTACTCATTTGTTGTACTAATTATTTCGCCTAGAGTGAAGTTATGATCAGTTGTATTAACCCCTGCGCGGAACGCAGCTTGTTCAGTGAGTTCGGCCAATTCAAGTGTAGTGCTCATCTGGTCGTCAAAATTCTAGTAAACTCTTTGTGCAGTATGGACAGAAGTCTGATAGCACGGTAATTCTTTATATCTTTAGTATTACCTTTCTTATGCATTAGGATTATTTTGGCTCTATTCCAATCCCTTGCTATATATATATATATATATATATATATATATATATATATATATATATATATATATATACTCCTGGAAATTGAAATAAGAACACCGTGAATTCATTGTCCCAGGAAGGGGAAACTTTATTGACACATTCCTGGGGTCAGATACATCACATGATCACACTGACAGAACCACAGGCACATAGACACAGGCAACAGAGCATGCACAATGTCGCCACTAGTACAGTGTATATCCACCTTTCGCAGCAATGCAGGCTGCTATTCTCCCATGGAGACGATCGTACAGATGCTGGATGTAGTCCTGTGGAACGGCTTGCCATGCCATTTCCACCTGGCGCCTCAGTTGGACCAGCGTTCGTGCTGGACGTGCAGACCGCGTGAGACGACGCTTCATCCAGTCCCAAACATGCTCAATGGGGGACAGATCCGGAGATCTTGCTGGCCAGGGTAGTTGACTTACACCTTCTAGAGCACGTTGGGTGGCACGGGATACATGCGGACGTGCATTGTCCTATTGGAACAGCAAGTTCCCTTGCCGGTCTAGGAATGGTAGAACGATGGGTTCGATGACGGTTTGGATGTACCGTGCCCTATTCAGTGTCCCCTCGACGATCACCAGTGGTGTACGGCCAGTGTAGGAGATCGCTCCCCACACCATGATGCCGGGTGTTGGCCCTGTGTGCCTCGGTCGTATGCAGTCCTGATTGTGGCGCTCACCTGCACGGCGCCAAACACGCATACGACCATCATTGGCACCAAGGCAGAAGCGACTCTCATCGCTGAAGACGACACGTCTCCATTCGTCCCTCCATTCACGCCTGTCGCGACACCACTGGAGGCGGGCTGCACGATGTTGGGGCGTGAGCGGAAGACGGCCTATCGGTGTGCGGGACCGTAGCCCAGCTTCATGGAGACGGTTGCGAATGGTCCTCGCCGATACCCCAGGAGCAACAGTGTCTCTAATTTGCTGGGAAGTGGCGGTGCGGTCCCCTACGGCACTGCGTAGGATCCTACGGTCTTGGCGTGCTTCCGTGCGTCGCTGCGGTCCGGTCCCAGGTCGACGGGCACGTGCACCTTCCGCCGACCACTGGCGAAAACATCGATGTACTGTGAAGACCTCACGCCCCACGTGGTGAGCAATTCGGCGGTACGTCCACCCGGCCTCCCGCATGCCCACTATACACCCTCGCTCAAAGTCCGTCAACTGCACATACGGTTCACGTCCACGCTGTCGCGGCATGCTACCAGTGTTAAAGACTGCGATGGAGCTCCGTATGCCACGGCAAACTGGCTGACACTGACGGCGGCGGTGCACAAATGCTGCGCAGCTAGCGCCATTCGACGGCCAACACCGCGGTTCCTGGTGTGTCCGCTGTGCCGTGCGTGTGATCATTGCTTGTACACAGCCCTCTCGCAGTGTCCGGAGCAAGTATGGTGGGTCTGACACACCGGTGTCAATGTGTTCTTTTTTCCATTTCCAGGAGTGTATATTCCGCTGCTTCAATTTCACTACTCCTATTTTGGCTACACTTGCAATTGCAGCCAAGTTAGGCGTAGTGTAATTCAAGCAGCGGACGTGGATGTATCTAAGCTAGAAGATTCATTGTGGTGCAAACGTGTGAAGCAAGCAGGCAAGCATTTCTCCGAGAAGCACTTGTGCTTCCTACAGCCAACTGGGCGAATTTAAAAGGGGTCAAATTGTGAGTTTCCGAGTGGCGGGATGATCCTTTCGGGGATTGGCTACACAAGTTTGACGTGTTGCATCACTTATTCAACAAAACTGCTATGAATAGTCACGCAAACGTTCTCAGATGCGTAGACAAGGTTCTGGACGTCCAAGCTGCAAAGACGCCCACCAGGATCGTCGTATTGAAAGCAGTGGCGGTTTTGGCCACACACTCGTCTAGCCTGTTTTCCACACACACCACAGATCGACGTTCACCGCTCGACTGGTGCCTTCAGAGGACCCCTTGGAAGTTGGAATGGCGCACCGTGGTCCTCAGCCATGAAAGCAGATTCAGCCTTCACACTGGTGGCAGTCTTTTGTAGGTACACAGTCCAGTAGAGCGCTTTCGTCCAAGACACACGGGCGTTCTGGTCTTGGGTGAGATGAGCTACAACTCTCGTTCACATTTGGTGTTTCTGGAGGGAGCGCTAACGAGGCCTCCGTAAGTGCAGAATATTGATAGACCTATTCCTCTGGAGATCTTGAAACAGAAAGGTGATGTCATCTTCCAACATGATAATGCACGCCCACACACTGACCGTGAATCTCGTGTTGTTCCAACATGATAATGCACGCCCACACACTGACCGTGAAACTCGACGTGCTCTGCAAGACCTTCATAAACTTCCCCATTCATTAGAAATCTCCGAACTGGTCTCCAGTCGAGCACGTGTGGGATATGATGGGACGAGAAGTGACTCGTGCTACCAGTCGACCAATGGCCCTTACTGAACTACGTCAGCAGTTCGATCCCTGGTAGCTACATAATTGCTAGAAAGAATGCAGAACTTCAATATTTTCGTGGAAAATGTCTTATACGAAAATATTGGTAAAAGGCTCGGTGATTAAGGCAAAAGCTCGGAACTACACAAGGTGTGCTATACATGTGTTGAGGGACTCAGCCTTTGGAAACATGGGAAGAGGAAATCGATGCCCTTTGCAGTTCTCATGGTTTGCAGGGGGCCCCTGAATCATGTGTATGATTGGATATGATTTTATATATTTGTATGATTACTAGTGAAGGTCATAACGCCAAAAGTAAGCGGGATATAAAATATTTGAAAAATCCACTTGCCATTTTTGAAGACTCTCAACAGGAGAGCAGCTCAATAAAAGAGTACGATGATGGTGAAGAAAATTCTGTACCACTGGTATTTACTCAAAACGACTAAATGGTTGTACTGGTGACTTGAATCTGAAAAACGATGCTACCGATTTTCTTGGGTCAAGACTGAGGGTAAAATCATTGAAATTGAAACACAATGCCAGTGATTTCCTTGGGACAGTACTGAAAGCAAAATCATCTTCTACTACCTGAGGCTACAGAGATAGGGAAATGGAATAATAAAATTCGAACTGGGGAATAAAACAGCCAAACGGTAGCAAATAAAAGTTCAGTGCATTGACCTAAGTTTCGACATATCTATGGATGTTTTCATCAGATGGAAATTTTAAATGTCCTGTAAATTAAACATAGAAAAATAAGTTTGACATGAACATTAACGAAGATGAAAAAAGACGTAGCATACAAAGGTTCCTTACGTAAAATTACATTGCGAAAAGGCAATAATCAAATCTTAAAGCATACATCCAGAAGTCAACATTAAAAATTGGTACGTTTATTTTGCAAGGAACAACATTAGACTGTTCGGCCAAGTTGCTTACATTGCTGCCGCGAAACTAAAACATAAAATGCACCGCCTGTCGCATGCGGATAGTGACATACGCCCATTTGAGACATTATACGAAAAGCAATCGAAATAAACCACATCTAGTTATAATAAAATTCAGAAGATGGGAGATTAAATATTTTTGGAAATAAAAAGTAGTCAAGTAAATGAAGTACAACTAAGAGCCGCCTATAACGCTTTACGGAAATACGTGTTACGTAAAGTACAGAATATAGTAGAATATTTACACAAACGACTAGAAAGCCGAAAAAAAAAACATCTTCGTGAATGCAACTTTAGTAGTACACATCTACATGAGATTCAAAGCAAAAGAAGTTTCGGAACTAGAAGCAGGTAAACATATTAAAAAATAAAGGAATCAAAACCCCAGAAGTAGTCGATTAAAGGCATTGAAAGGAAAAAGATTGTTACGTAATTTTAACTCATCATTGAGGAAGAGACCATCATTCTTAGAATCACCAGCTCTTCTACTACGTCACGCTAGCGACTTTCATTTTCTCTATGTAAAATGGAAATTTCTTCAACACTTTTCGGTTCGTGACCTGAAATTAAGAGATCAGAAAAACTAGAATTATGTACTTTAGTGACTCTTTATGCCAATAAATGTACATTTTGTATGACACTGAAAGCTCTTCCCGTATGCCCTATATAGGTTGGTCCATTGATAGTGACCGGGCCAAATACCTCACAAAATAAGCATCAAACAAAAGAACTACAAAGAACGAAACTCGTCTAGCTTGAAGGGGGAAAGCAGTTGGCGCTGTCATAGGTCAAACGGATATCAACTGTGTTTTTTAAAATAGGAACCCCAATTTTTTATTACATATTCGTGTAGTACGTAAAGAAATATGAATGTTTTAGTTGGACCACTTTTTTCGCTTTGTGATAGATGGCGCTGTAATAGTCACAAACGTATAACAACGTGGTATCACGTAACATTCCGCCAGTGCGGACGGTATTTGCTTCGTGATACATTACACGTGTTAAAATGGACCGTTTATCAATTGCGGAAAAGGTCGATATCGTGTTGATGTATGGCTATTGTGATCAAAATGCCCAACAGGGGTGTGCTATGTATGCTGCTCGGTATGCTGGACAACATCATCCAAGTATCCGGACCGTTCACCGGATAGTTACGTTATTTAAGGAAACAGGAAGTGTTCAGCCACATGTGAAACGTCAACCACGAACTGCAACAAATGATGATGCCCAAGTAGGTGTTTCAGCTACTGTCGCGGCTAATCCGCGCATCAGTAGCAGACAAATTGCACGAGAATCGGGAATCTCAAAAACGTCGCTGTTGAGAATGCTACATCAACATCCATTGCACCCGTACCATATTTCTATGCACCAGGAATTGCAGGGCGACGACTTTGAACGTGGTGTACATTTCTGCAACTGGGAACAAGAGTAATGAGTAATTACGGGATGATGACAGATTTTTTGCACGCGTTATATTTAGCGACGAAGCGTCATTCACCAACAGCGGTAACGTAAACCGGCATAATATGCACTGTTTGGCAACGGAAAATCCACGATGGCTGCGACAAGTGGAACATCAGCGACCTTGGCGGGTTAATGTATGGTGGGGCATTATGGGAGGAAGGATAATTGGCCCCCATTTTATCGATGGCAAGCTAAATGGTGTAATGTATGCTGATTTCCTACGTAATGTTCTACCGATGTTACTAAAAGATGTTTCACTGCATGACACAATGGCGATGTACTTCCAACATGATTGGTGTCCGGCACATAGCTCGCGTGCGGTTGAAACGGTATTGAATAGCATATTTCAAGACAGGTGGATTTGTCGTCGAAGCACCATACCATGGCCTGCACGATCACCGGATGTGACGTCCCTGGATTTCTTTCTGTGCGGAAAGTTGAAGGATATTGGCTATCGTGATCCACCGACAACGCCTGACAACATTCGTCAGCGCATTGTCAATGCATGTGCGAACATTACGGAAGGCGAACTACTCGCTATTGAGAGGAATGTCGTTACACGTATTTCCAAATGCATTGAGGTTGACGGACATCATTTTGAGCATTTATTGCATTAATGTGGTATTTACTTACAGGTAATCACGCTGTAACAGCATGCGTTCTCAGAAATGATAAGTTCACATAGGTCCATGTATCACATTGGAGGACGGCGGTTCAATCCCGCGTCCGGCCATCCTGATTTAGGTTTTCCGTGATTTCCCTAAATCACTCCAGGCAAATGCCGGGACGGTTCCTCTGAAAGGGCACGGCCGACTTCCTTCCCCATCCTTCCCTAATCTGATGAGACCGATGACCACGCTGTCTGGTCTCCTTCCCCAAACCAACCAACCAACCTATCACATTGGAACAACCGAAATAAAATGTTCAAACGTACCTACGTTCTGTATTTTAATTTAAAAAAAACTACTTGTTACCAACTGTACGTCTAAAATTGTGAACCATATGTATGTGACTATTACAGCGCCATCTATCACAAAGCAAAAAAAGTGGTCCATCTAAAATATTCATATTTCTTTACGTACTAGGCGAATATGTAATAAAAATTGGAGGTTTCTATTTTAAAAAACGTAGCTGATACGCGTTTGACCTATGGCAGCGCCATTTAACGGGCCAACCATAGCGCCATCTGGTTTCCCCCTTCAAGCTAGACAAGTTTCGTTGTTTGTAGTTTTTTGGTTTGACGCTTATTTCGTGAGATACCTGGCCCGATCTCGATCAATGGACCACCCTATATAATAAAGAGGACACGTATCATAGTGATTTTATAAACTCCTTCTGTAGTAACAACTGTGGACTTGAGATGTTGAATAAGACTTTTTAGCAAGTTATTCTTAGTAGAAAAGGTAGCTTCGCACCCGTGTTTTTTAACTTGAAGACGACGAATTCTATAAGAAATAGGACCTGAAAGTGAAATTCAAAATACCTTTTTTATGTTCGTTACTGTGAGAGACAGCACTGATGCCTAAAGTAGTTAGTCTAGAGTCAGTTTCAACTAGCGAGAAATAATAAACGTTGGTAACTGCAATACTACAGTAGATTTTGCTAAATTCATAGCATCATTAAGCTTGTCTGTTGACAAACGTACAGAAACTGCACGATGAACAGATTACTGGAAAAATTTTTGCTACGGGAATGATGGTGCATTGAACAAATGGCACAATCTGATCTGTGTTACTGGCCTTTCGAAAAATAGCGAAGGAAAGCCTGTCGTTGCGTATGGCAATACTAAGGTCCAAGTAATTCAGCTGATGATCATTATTTTCTGATTCACAACTGAAGCTGATTTTTTCATTAAGACGCGTTGCCATGTCGTCAGGCTGATGACAAAAAAAAAGTTTTGTTTTAGTAGTATACCATCACTCTCCGAATTTTCATTCCTTTATTTTTTCCTGCCTCTATTTCTTAAACATCATTCCTCCAAATCTCCTATAGATTTGTACTACAAAACGTCCCTTCATGCAGATGTTTTTTGTTGGACTGTGCCATTGTTTGGGTAAATATACAACAATATTATGTATTTTATCTAATTGGCATTTCTGTAATTCAGTACACATGGCTCTTAGATGTACCACATTTACTTGACTACTTCCCATATTTAAAATAATATATTAAGCTGTCATCTTTCGAACTTTTTGATCATTAACTGTTGCTTAATTGGATTGTTTTTGGTGAAATTTCTTAAATGTATATATGTCGCTGTCTGTGCGCGATATGCGGTACATCTATTGTTTTATTTTCGTAGCAGGAGCGGAAGCCATTGTGCCGAGCAGTCTGATGTTGTTGCTTGCAAGTTACCGAAAGATTGAATGTTTTTGACTTGAGTATGTCTGCTTTACACTTTGGCTGTTACCTTCTCGCAGTGTAACTTTACCTAAGAACCATTGTATGTTGTGACTTTCTTCATCTTGGTTAACGTTTTTGTCAATCTTTCTTTCTGTGTATTATTTTGCAGGACTTCTAAAATTTCATTCCGATGAGGACATCCTTAGAGGTGTCTCAAAGTAGGTCAGCGTGCTAAACAATTATTTGTAATAGGTTGGCTTTTTTATTTCTCTGTTGAAAGTAAGATGCGATTGCTGAAAGACAGCAATGTTCAAAACTTTAAGATTTCTACTAGCCAAGGTATCTAAGACCGTAACAAAGTATAAGCACAGAAGAACATAATTATTAAACACATAGTTGGCTATTAATTTTAATAAACATTGAGAATAAAATTGACTTTTGTTAAATTACGTTAAATTCATCTTAACAATGATAGGGCTTGAAGGATTCAAAAATTTTTCTGTACTTAGTACAGAACGTTATTTCCGACAAAATTTATTTCGCATATATTTTAATTTTCAAACTAATGTCACTTGGGATTTTATTGACGACGGGATAGACAGCTACCAGAATTATATTGCTAAAAGACACAAGAAGAATCTGACTAGAGTATTTTCTCTGTAGAAATCGTTTATTAGTAATATTCAGTGGTCTGAGCATAAATTTTTAACAGAATTCTGAATGAGACTGAAATAGGCTTTACATCACAAGAAGCAGCCTTGTTGGAAAAGGGGTTTAAATACACTCTAATGCATAACTTGTCTGACAAAAATATTGCATATAGTATCATGGTTGATCGTTGAATAAGCCTTGACAGCATGAAAATTCTCGCTTCTCGACGAACGACCGTTGCTCACGATATATGTGATATTTTATTAGAAACAGGCGGTTAGAAACTCCTGCAAGTATGATTGTGATAAATAATTGCTTAAAATATTAGTCGAGCTAAAAGAAAACAACGCCCTTAAAACGAGATCTGACGAAGGGAATGCTGTAATCGTTGCTTTTCAGAACGGGTACTGTGGTGTATCATGCACTGTATCGTTGTGAGTGGTATAGAGGCGAGGAGTGTACCGGGACTTAGCCCAGTTTACTGCTACCAGCGCCATTTCATCATAATGTGCCTGTTAGTGGCTTACAGAGGGTTGCATCATAATCTAAGAGTGAAACTAAAAATTAAAACCACTTTTCCTAGCTTTTTTCAGTGTGTGCGTCAGTATATTAATGTTAAAATTATAAGATCTCATAATTATTAAATGAATGTCTTTCACTAATTATACTATTTTCGGAAAAAAATAAGTGGCGCTAAATAGTGAAAGTAAAAAGTTAAAAATTGTTCATAATGTGCAAATACATGTCACAATCAAAAGTTACAACTTTATCAGGGCCATATTTTTGTCAAAAATTACGTTTTTACGAAAAACTGAAGGCGCTAAATTTTGGACAGAGAAGAAAATTCTTATCTAGCCTAAATTTGATCAAAACCTTATACCTGTGACCTATGTCTGTTAGTTTTGAAATTATTTACTAAAAAAAATTTTGAATGGAAACATCCTTACTTATAATAGATTAAGTGATATTTGTAATTGTTGATAGAAAGCTCTAATTACAGCACTTGATTGCATTCATTAAATAATACAGCTGTACCAAGTTTAAAGACTACTGTAAATAACAATCATTACAAGCAGTCTTAAAAAATAGAAGTTCTGAGATCATGTTCTGGTGTCAGTTCCACTCTGAAAATTCTAGTCGGCAAAGTATATTCAGGTTGAGCTAAAACATTTTCAGTAACTAAATCCAACTTTAATTATACAAAAATTAATAAACTTGTAAATTGTTAAACGACACAGATGTTAACCTATATTTGTCCGAGAAAGGGGATCAGTTAGATGCTGCTAACATCCACAATCCGTTTAAAACATTACAATTTTTTTAAGAGAACAATTTTTGGCTGACAGAAGAAGATCCAATCCAATACTGAGGAACCAAAGTTGTGTTCCCCGTTTAATGCATATAAAATTCACCATCCGATAGTTCCGATTGCAAACAGTACGAACAGTTGATATCACGAGCTGCAACCTTTCTTCGCAATAAAATAAAAATTAAAATTGTTGTCTTTAGAAATTATTATTCTGTCGGCAATAGCCAGAAGCTAGTCAGTAAAATCAAAGATTTGCAGTTTACTCAGGATACTAAATGGTTTTCAATAATGTTACGAACCTATAGTACTGTACCTATTCAAACAATTATTGACGTTGTTGTCAAGAACCTACGTACTTTCAAAAAAGATATCTCTAATGAACAAATCACTGCCCTTTATCGTTTTCTAAGAATAGTAATCATATCCGTTTTCAGTTGTAAACTATAGCGTCAATCTGATGGCCTGGCAACGGGTAATGTACCGTGGCAACATTTTCATTCATTCGCTGGAAGAAAACGTCTTCATTAATTGTTAAGCTACTGATCTGCGTATTTTGTCATATTTTCAGTATGTAGACGACGTTTTAATCATATACAGTGGTTCCCGGAATATAATGAGCATTTTTTTCGAATTTTAATAGAAGTGATATAAAATCAGCTTCACTTGTGAATTAGAAAATAATGATCGTCAGCTCCGTTACTTAGTGTTGCCAGTTACGACGACCGGCTTTGCTTCGCTATCTTTCGAAAAGCTTGATCAGACTGTGCCATTAGTTCAATGCACCCGCATACCCATAACAATAATTTACCATTCATCCGTTCATAGTGCAGTTTCTGTACCTTTGTCACCAGACAATCTTATTGACGAGATGAATTCAGCAAAATCTATTGCAGTTAATAACTGTTGTGATCCTTCGTTAGTTAAACATCTTCAAACTTACTGCTTTAGACATCAGTGTGGTCTCTGACAGTAACGTTCATAAAAAAAATTTTTCATTACTAATTTTAGGCCCTATTTCTTACAGAATTCGTCTCCTACTAGTTAAAAATATGTGAATGCAGAGCTGTCTTTTCTAGTACGAATAAGAGTCCTGTTTGTTATTTAAGATAAACAGGAAGGTCTTCCAGCGTCAGATAAAAGGAACATTTATTGCGAAAAGGAACACTTATGTACACATTTCCACTTTTGCTGATCATCTGTTAATTTCCGTCACACGCCAAAGAGTGTTGAAGAAATTTCCATTTTACGTACAGAAAAGAAAGATCACAGATTCGACGAACTCAAAGACCTGCAGATTTTCAAGCATATTTCTAAGACCGTTGGCCTGATACTCAACGAATAATTACAATTACGTAAATTCTTTTTTCATTGGCTTTAACCAGCTACTCGCGGAATTACGTTTTCTTTATTTTTTACTATGTTTTCCTGCCTTTACTTCTGAGACAATCTTTCCTTCGAATTTCATACAGACGTTTAAATTTTCCTTCATGCATGTACTCCCATTTTTTTTACTTTGCAATTGTTTAAGTATTCTAGAATGTACAGTGCTTTACGTAATGGGCATATCTGTAAAGCGGAATAACAGCTCTTAGTTGTACATAATTCATTTCACTATTTCGTATATATAATAATATATGTCAATGTCTGTGCTCGATATGCAGCTCAGTTTCTGTCTCGTTTTAGTCACAGATATGATAAGCCAGTGGGCCGATCGATCTGATGATGTTCCTTGCAAAATATATGCACCTAAAGCTGTGTCGTTTTAAATATTTTATTTTGACATGAGCCTGTCTGCTCTTAACTTTGACTATTGCCTTCTCACAATGTAACTTCACGTATACAGGGTGTTACAAAAAGGTACGGCCAAACTTTCAGGAAACATTCCTCACACACACATAAAGAAAATATGTTATGTGGACATGTGTCCGGAAACGCTTTATTTCCATGTTAGAGCTCATTTTAGTTTCGTCAGTATGCACTGTACTTCCTCGATTCAATGGAGCATGTTATCATGATTTGATACGGGAATTCTACCTGTGCTGCTAGAACATGTGCCTTTACAAACACGACACAACATGTGGTTCATGCACGATGGAGCTCCTGCACATTTCAGTCGATGAGATCGTACGCTTCTCAACAATAGATTCGGTGACCGATGGATTGGTAGAGGCGGACCAATTCCATGGCCTCCACTCTCTCCTGACCTCAACCCTCATCACTTTCATTTATGGAGATATTTGAAAGCTCTTGTCTACCCAAACCCGGTACCAAATATAGAGACTCTTCGTGCTCGTATTGTGGACGGCTGTGATACAATACGCCATTCTTCAGGGCTGCATCAGCGCATAAGGGATTCCATGTGATGAACGGTGGATGCATGTATCCTCGCTAACGGAGGACATTTTGAACATTTCCTGTAACAAAGTGTTTGAAGTCACGCTGGTACGTTCTGTTGCTGTGTGTTTCCATTCCATGATTAATGTGATTCGAAGAGAAATAATAAAATGAGTTCTAACATGGAAAGTAAGCGTTTCCGGACACATGTCCACATAACATATTTTCTTTCTTTGTGTGTGAGGAATGTTTCCTGAATGTTTTGCCGTACCTTTTTGTAATACCCTGTATAACCTTCCTACGTTACGACTTTTATTCATCTTGGTTAATATCTCTGTCAAACTTCATTTTCTATGTATTATTTGACAGGACCTTTAAAATTTCATACTGTTGAAGACATCCTTAGAGGTGTCGAAACCTAGAGCACAGTAATAAACAATTACTGGCAACTAGTTGGTTGTGTGATTTCTCCGTTGGAAGTTATATTCGTTTGCTGAAACACTGCTATGTTCAAAACCGTAAGGATAACGAAATTCCTTAAAAAAGACGACATTTTTTCCTTTTCTCTTTGTTATGACAGGATTCAATGAATTTCTTTAACGTCACTTATGATTCAAGTCAGTGGAGTCTGTTTATAGACATATAAAAACGTGGCCTGAAAGGCGTAAATTTCGATAGTGGAAAGTTTCTTGGCTCAGTTGGTGCTGTCCATTCATTACATCATGAGGAGGCGTAATGAAACCTCAAAGCTATGTTTAAATACGTGAACTGAGAAAAATATTCTTATACGGCATTTGGGAATTTGAATATTGTTAGCACGTTACTTGATCAACAATCTAGCTACACGATAATACCGTCTTCCGTTTGTCAGTAGGACTGCCGAGCCAAAGACAAAACATTGGACTGTAACTAATTGACCCGGAAGACAAATCCTCCAGAAAAACTTACAGAATATAATAAATGGATCTGTTCAACCAAAAAAGATATTACGACCTCCTCTTCACATCAAGCTTGGATTAATGATAGTGTTCGTTAAAGCGCTTCCTGAAGATGATGACTTGTAATCCGTAACAAGATTTCCAAAAGACTTAAAAAGGGATCTTTGTGGGGCCGCAAATGAGAAATTTAATAAATGAAAGATTGTTTAAATAAACCAGGGAGAAAAAGTCTTGGGTCTCATTTAAGGATGCAGTGGCCAACGTTCTGGACAACAGCAAACATGCATGTGATAAAACCATGGTCAAAATACTGTTGCAGAATATTCCAGTAAAGGTAAATTTTCATAAATGTGTTGTTGTTTTGCAATAGTCTCTACCATTTTAAGTGAACATATTCAATCGTGTAATCTGACGCTATTGTAGTGATTCCATACAATGTTAAAAAATAAGTAATGCCTTTTTACTGTTATTACAAAATTCCGTGTCAGAAAAATGTGATTATAGCTAAAATTTCAGACGTCGTTCATACAAAAATCTGGCGTGATGCAGAAAAAGCAAAATCAGATTTGTAATCGGAAAGTAATACTTAACTATGAGTTACGAAATGCAGCGTAGTTTTATTTATATAATGTGAAGTGGTAGAGACGTTCACCTCTAATTTTGTAACTGATCGGCTTCGCTTCGTTTTCCTATGATCATTCACTTATGCACGTTTTAAAAGGGCTGCCATTTACTGCAGTGGAAAGTTTCTCTTTTGGTTTTTATAGTATTTGTCTATATTGAGAATATCGAAGGTCCTATTATGCTCTTTTGAGACACTCTGTCCTATAGTATCTTACTTACGAGTTTACAACGTCACGCAGTGAAGAATGCAAATTCAGAAATCTATAGAAAACTGCTCTGCTAAATCTGTTACTTGGAACATACTGTGTGTAAGTGAAACAAGCAGCCTTTCTCGGATGGAGCAATGCTGATTATTTGTCGACAGTTAATTTTCGTCGAGAATGGTCATAACTTTTCAGTCTTGAGTGTTCTCTGGGACTCTTGGATCGTTGGGAACGTAAAACAATAACAATATTGAGCTCTAATTCCGCGAATCCGTTATCTTATCCATACTGTTAACGCATCCTGAACGCTTTTTCCGTCATGCTGCTATATTCGCTGCGGAGGAGATACTCGATTAATTTGAGCGGAGGAAGGAATTTATTGCGCTTAGTATTGAGTGGAAATGTAATGGGAATTCAGTAAGGTCCTCGTGCACTAGAGTTTTGAGAAGCGTTACTTGTTTGTCAGTACCGAGAATGATTTTTTTTTATCTGGTACGCCTGTCTGTCTGACTGTTAAAAACCCTTTTTCTCAGGACGGGTAGACCTATCGTGCTGAAATTTACATCACATGCTCAGAACTAAGGTCTGTTGGTGGTGTGAAACAATGAAGCTTCTAAGTCATTGTAATCAAAATATACGGCTATTCATGTCGTATATTTTCATACTCACTCATCAAAACCTATAGTGTATTTCCGTAGGCCACGAATCATGAAATTTGGCAAGTAGCAAGGTTTCTCTGCGCAGTTACAGGATATAATCCTAAAACTGTAAATTTCTAATCATATGTAGCACATGAATAAAATTTTGTTACTTGTTACATGACTCTCTGGTCGTCCTTCTCTTGAGACCCCTTCTTCTCAGCGACGTGTAGATACATCAAGCTGGAATGTATGTCACATACTAAGTCAATGGGATCAGAAGGTGCCATATATGTCACAGATTTTGATACACCTGTACGGTATTTCTTGTTGACCTAGAGTCATCACATTTAGCAAAGAAGCAACACAGGTAAGGAATATATGCGAAAATTGGAATTATTTCACATAAAAATGTTTTTTCTCATTTATTACCGGACGTCAGATTTGAAGTTAAAACCATAAGTAGTCTGCATGCATGCTGATTGGGCCGCAGTGGTAAAAGTCCGATATCAGGCAAGAATGATCAGAGAAGGAATGACTTTATTGCACATATCTACATCTACATACATATTCCGCAACCCATCGCGCGGTGTGTGGTGGAGGGTACGCTGTACCTCTACTAGTCGCTTCCTTCCCTGCTCGACTTGCAGATAGTGCAAGGGAAAAACGACGGTCTGTCTGTATGCCTCGGTATGAGCCCTAATCTCTCGTATGTTTCTAAGCGAAATGTATGTTGACCGCAGTAGTATTTCTCTGCAGTCAGCTTCAAATGCGAAAAAAGTAAAAAATAAATCTTAAATATTGGAAACTTGTGTTAAGGTCTTATGGGACCCAGCTGCTGAGGCCATCGGTCCCTAAGCTTACACACTACTTATTCTAACTTGAACTAACTTAAGCTAAGGACGACACACACACACACACACACACACCCATGCCGAAGGAGGACTCAAACCTTCGGCGCGGACCATGACACGGCAGCCGAGACCGCTCGGCTGCTTCGAGTGCAGATTATCTAAATTTTCTCAGTGGCATTCTACGAAATGAATTTTTTTCTTCCCTACAGGGATTACCACTTGAGCACCTAAAGGGTATCCGTAACAATTGCACGCTAATGGAACATGTCTAGCAGCTCGCCTATGATGTGCTTCGATGTCTTCTTTCAGTCCGACCTGGTGCGGATCCCACACACTCAAGCGGTACTCAGGAATAGATCGCACTTGCGTCCTATATGAGGTCTCCTTTCACAGATGAACCACATTTTCTTAAAATTCTCCCAGAAGACCGAAGTCGACCATTCGCCTTCCCTACCACATTCCTCACATGCTCTTTCCGTTCCGTATCGCTTCGCAACGTTACACCCAAACATTTAAACGACGTGACTGTGCTAATCAGGACAGTAATAACGCTGTATCTGGATATTACGGGTTTGTTTTTCCTACTCATCCACGTTAACTTACATTTTTCTACACTTAGAGCCAGCTGCCATTCATCACACCAACTAGAAATTTTATCCAGGTGTTGTTCCATCCTACAGTCACTGGTCTTCGACCACTCCCTCTACACCACAGCGTCATCAGCCACAGATTGCTGCCCACCCTGTGCGCCAGATCATGTATGTATATAGAAAGTAGCAACTGTCCTATCACACTTCTTTGGGGCACACCTGATGTCACCCCTGCCTCCGATGAACACTCGCCGTGGAGGACAGCAGACTGAGTTCTATTATTTAGGATGTCTTTGAGCCACTCACATATCTGCGAGGCTATACCGTATGCTCGTTTTGGAATTTACCCATCATCACGTAACCAGGTGCGGTTACTTCACGTAGATATTGTGTTTGAAGTTGTATGCGAAACATTTGCAGGTCAGCGTGAATGGAGAATTACACTACTCGCCATTAAAATTGCTACACCACGAAGATGACGTGCTACAGACGCGAACTTTAACCGACAGGAAGAAGATGCTGTAATATAAAAATGACTAGCTTTTCAGAGCATTCACATAAGATTGGCGCCGTGGTAACACCAACAACGTGCTGACATGAGCAAAGTTTCCAACCGATTTCTCATACACAAACATCAGTTGACCGACGTTGCCTGGTGAAACGTTATTGTGATGCCTCGTGTAGGGGGAGAAATGCGTACCATCACGTTTCTGTCTTTGATAAATGTCGGATTGAACCCTGTCGCGATTGTGGTTTATCGTATCGCTACATTCCTGCTCGCGTTGGTCGAGATCGAATGACTGTTAGCAGAATATGGAATCGGTGGGTTTAGGGGGGTAATACGGAACGCCGTGCTGGATCCCAGCGGCCTCGTATCACTAGCAGTCGAGATGACAGGCATCTTATCTGCATGGCTATAACGGATCGTTCAGAAACGTCTCGATCCCTGAGTCAACAGATGGGGACGTTTGCAAGACAACAACCATCTGCACGAACAGTTCGACGACGTTTGCAGCAGCATGGACTATCACCTCGGAGACCATTGCTGCGGTTACCCTTGACGCTGCATCACAAACAGGAGCGCCTTCGATGGAGTACTCAACGACGAACATGGTTGCACCAATGGCTAAACGTCATTTTTTCGGATGAATCCAGGTTGTGTTTACAGCATCATGATGGTCGCACCCGTGTTTGGCGACATCGCAGTGAATGCACATTGGAAGCGTATATTCGTCATCGCCATACTGGCGTATCACCGGGCGTGATGGTATTGGGTGCCATTGGTTACACGTCTCGTTCACCTCTTGTTCACATTGACGGCACTTGGAACAGTAGACGCTACATTTCAGATGTGTTACGACCCTTGGCTCTACCCTTCATTCGATCCATGCGAAACCCTACATTTCAGCAGGTTAATGCACGACCGCATGTTGCAGCTCCTGTACGGGCCTTCTGGATACAGAAATGTTCGACTGCTGCCCTGGCCACAACATTCTCCAGGTCTATCACCAACTGAAAACGTCTGGTCAATGGTGGCCGAGCAACTGACTCGTCACAATACGCCAGTCACTACTCTTGATGAACTGTGGTATCGTGTTGAGGCTGCATGGGCAGCTGTACCTATACACTCCATCCAAGCTCTGTTTGACCCAATGCCCAAGCGTATCAAGGCCGTTATTACGGCCGAGGTAATGATTTTTCAGGCTCTATGGATCCAAATTGCTATATTTGCCCAATGAATACCCGTTTTTCATCTGCATTTCTTCCTGGTGTAGCAATTTCAATGGCCAGTATTGTACTTGTTATTATCATAATGGTTGCCTGCCTCCTGCATATCTTTATGTCACATTTATATTATTGAAATTAAAACATTCTCGAAAATCTTCGAATCCCTGCGGCTGGTATCTTGCCAGTGTCAACGCCGATAACAGGCAAAATTGTTGGAGATTCTCGATTCCTGGAACGGGTTAACTCTCTGTCTACATACTTAGGTTTGTATGCAATCTAAGTGGGCGAGTCCTATTTGCAATTTTGTATTTGTGTAGTGATTTCACCATTCAGATAACATCGTGGAGGGTGGCAGTTAATGGATGTGTAGAGCAGGAAATGTTCAGCAGGACAAAGTTGTGCTCAGTGCATTCGAGATTTCTGAAAACAGAAACGTGAAGCCTCTCTGTGAGCCCCTGTGTTTCACGAACCAGAGCACACGTGTCTGTGTATTTTAAAACTTTTTTTTTCTTTGCCTCTGTTTCTGCGTGTCCGCTGCTGAAGCTGCGGGCGGCGGCAGACACTGTGTCGCCAGACACACACACACACACACACACACACACACAGACACACACGCGCGCGTGCGCGCACGCACAGTGGCGTGTGTTGCGGTGGCCGCCTCATTCAGCGCACGTCTCGTCCATTTGAGGCAGCGCGCCGGCAGATAAGCCAGAGGTTCGCCCGCAGCTGTTTTCCCCCACCTGCTCGCCGCCCACACACCCTGGAGAGAGGGACGGAGAGTCTCACACCCCGTGCACTCGCTGATTACTCGGTCGCGCGATTTTCCTTTGAATGGTTATCGTACCGTCACGCTCCACGTGCTCATTCTGCCGGCCCGCCCGCATGTTCTGCCAACGAGTGTAGCTCCTAATGGCTTTATTGTCGCATGGAAAGTATGTGACCTAATATGAATAGGCCATTAAAAAAATTTAAAAAGCTCAGCACATTTCTGTTGGCTCTTTTCGGTGGATCCGAATGCCCGAATGACCAATAGGGAATATTTGGTACTTTCATTAATGTGCCAAGGTTATGTAACAAGAGGGTGATTCAAAGGTAAAACTTAAAACTTCCACAAAATTTCGAAAATTGTGTAATAGAGTTGGTAAGTGGCAGTAGTGTTCATTGTCTTTCAGAAAGTGACTGTCAGGTGGCGGTATGATGCTACAACGCAGGAGAAGGCACCAGCGTCCAAAACAAGATGGCCGTCCCATTGTTAACATGCACTGCAGTTGAGCAGTGATCTGCGACACGTTTTTCGTGTAGTGAAGGTGGCAAACCAATCGAAATTCATCCCAAAATGACAGCGTTGTACGGTGATTTGTTTTAGCCGTTGCAGCAAATGTACGAGTGCTGTAGGGAATTTTAAAGCAGGCTGCTATGGCCTACATTTGTTCCTCCAGAGGCACTGAAAATCGCCGTACGTTTCTAGCCGGCTACAAAAGTCTCATCTGCAATTTAGTAGTAGCGGAGGTGATGATTAGGTGATTCATCGTGCCAATTTAACCGACAAAAGTTGCCTCCTTTCCAGATCCACACCGCCTCATAAGTGGATGTTCCAAGTAAGAGCACGTATTCACCCAGTCTGACGCTCCTGAACTCGCGCTATTGTGACGGATAACCCAACCTATTCTTCAATTTATTTTACATGAGATTTTTAGTTACCTGACTACGCTGAAGCTTGATTTATGTTTCAGTAAGCTTACTTAGAGGAGTTTAGAGTGAATAAATTGTTCATAAAACCACAACAACCAAATTACTTATTTTTAGGCACGGCATCTCTTCGTTTTATTGTGATTCTCTTCATTTATTAACTGCAATTATACTCGTTACATATATTTTCTGTACGTAGGTATGTGCTTTACAAACTGTCAGTTTTCGTTTCATGTAATGTGGCTCATTCATTTTAGTATTGCTTCTTAATTCCTAGTTTGTGAACATAGTTAGATACTCTTTACATTCAACAACGAAGTCCTAGAAGGTACTTAACTCAGGCTCTTTTTATATTGCAATGGCTGGATAATTAAAACTTGTCTAACAGAAGAAGACGAATTATGCATATGACAGAGGAACTCTTTTCTGAAGACTCTGGTTTTGAATTTGGTTCTAGGGATTTATATGTCCCTGGCAAAACGATGTCTATGCTAGAAGACGACACAGGCTCAGAAGTATCTTATATAAAGATAATGCGACTATTACTACTAAAGACGATCAGCATTAACCAATTGAAAAAGTGAACGGTCTCAATTCTGATGCTAATGCGCCAGGTACGGTAGATATGGAATGTGGCCATCAGATTCACTACATATTCTAAATTGCTCTGTTGGCTTACCTAAGGACTAGCGACGCTCTTCGTTACTTCTGTACAGCTAAAATACTGCAGAGGGCTGATACAACATTGTTGAGACTGATGGAGGTCTTTTTTTTAACTGAATAAAAATTAAAATCTCTGTATTTCTGGACTACATTCACTTTAAGTTTTCAGACAGATAACACTATTCAAGAATGGCTTGATATGCGTCAAAAAAGCGATATTCACCTCACAGGTGGACATTCCAACTCCCTGGAGGATGTTCCCCAGAACTCACCGTGAAGCGATGTTGCTTCCTAAGTGATTCATCCCAGACAAAACGTGTTTCTAAACAAACGAAGGTGATGCATCATGATACTTGAAACTTCCACTAGTATTAGGAGGTGTGAGATCTTATTTTCCTCTTAAATTAATGTTCGGCATCCAGCTTCACCCGTCCTCATGTAAATATCCTCTGGAGTATGTAAAACCCTAGGTTTTTAGCCGGGTGGCAGTGTTGAGATACTGCGACGTTTCGACGAGTGCTATACTTGTCGTTTCCTTATTATGAGCCACACAGCATTGCACAAGATCGCGAGACTGCTAGGAAAATATTAGTTGTACATTTACGGGCTTTCTCACTCTTCTCCAGTTGCCGTGTATTCTGATTGGCCAGATTTCTTGACAGTGGGAGTCTTCCTCCCTCGCATCTCTCTTCGTCGTCATTGGAACTACTCCCGCTATCCATGTTGCTCTCGGCCCTCTGTGCTTCCTCCTTCCTGCCACTCCAGGAATGCTCAAGAATGGCTCTGAGCACTATGGGACTTAACATCTATGGTCATCAGTTCCCTAGAACTTAGAACTACTTAAACCTAAGTAACCTAAGGACAGCACACAATACCCAGCCATCACGGGGCAGAGAAAATCCCTGACCACGCCGGGAATCGAACCCGGGAACCCGGGCGTGGGAAGCGAGAACGCTACCGCACGACCACGAGATGCGGGCTCCAGGATTGCTTTTGGCCATCATCGTTGCTTCATTCGCTGTACATGACAGTACCATTGAAGAGTGCCATTCTGTGTTCCTTGCACAACTGGTTGTTATGTATCCATTATCTCCCTTCATTCCTCATTGTTTCTCCGCTCTGTTCTGGATATCCTGGTTGCACTTCCCATTCCATCCATTTCTGCTGCCTGTACTCTGCTTCTCCGCCGCTCCCCAGGACCCATTTTTCTGCACTGAATGTTAGTTTACTTCTCACTACTATCTGCAGAATCGTCATCTTTGTTTCTTTTGATATTGCCCAGCTCCACAGAACTCCATTTAGCATTTTAATTGTACCCCTCTTCCGCTGGATCCTGCGTTGCACATCCGCTTCAAAGCTTCCCGAGAAACGGATGATACATCCCATGTATTTTTACTGGTTTACAGCATTAATAGTTGTTGGAGCAGTATTGTTCCCCTCCCCTCTCCTCCCACTACTAGATGTTGTGTTTTTCTCATATTTATTCTAAGCCCGTATCGTTCACATGCTTACATCATTTACCATAAATCTGGCTTCCTTTCTACTTTGTGCTATCAGTATCTGATCATCGACAAACAAATGGTTCAAATGGCTCTGAACACCATGGGACTTAACATCTATGGTCATCAGTCCCCTAGAACTTAGAACTACTTAAACCTAACTAACCTAAGGACATCACACAACACCCAGTCATCGACAAAAAACAATGAGTAGATAGTATCATGCTGGTGAGGATTTTCCGTGCCGCCGCATTACTTATTCCACCGTCCCAGTATACACTGCGGCCCTGTACAAGTCCTTTCCATGTTATGAATGTATCACTCAACTTTGCCCCGGTTTTAACTACTGCCTACGACTGGTGGTATATTCTCCGAATCAGGGACACTAGTAGTGCTTCTACACCCACATTCGCCATCGCTTTCCATTGTGCGTTGATGGATGAAGAATCATATGCTTTCCCTGAATTCACAAATATTATGGTGTACTTCCTGACCCTTAGAATACGCCATCTCTACTTCTTTGTCTAAGGCTAAAGTAAATAAATGCGATATGAAAAGTGTTTCCCGAACTCCGCTAAAGAGGAATGTTATTCTTGGGTCTGCAACTTAACACGTCAATCGCGTACAAAGTGAGACGCGTAACGCTTAACACACATTTTAGTTCTTGAAGGATTCGAGATGTCTAAACGAGGTTATCGAAAAGTGGAAGGAAACATAAGGACATGTAATTTTGTTACATATTTAATAGTCTTAAATCCTATATCACAAAGATATCGAAGCAAATGGAGCGATATTCATTTCTTGACGGTATACTACGGCATTTAAAAACACAAGTAAAATCATATATCTCTTTTCAATGGTCTTGAAACAGTTCCCAAAATCATCCGAGAAATGTGCTGAATCGAAAGGGACATTGGCGAAAAACGGGGTTATTGGCAAACTGATATTACACGACGAGGCACGTAATGTTGTTACGGTAAACTGTATGCACAACACTTCTTCATTAATCCATATGTCTATTAGTGAAACTTGAAGCAAAATCTCTGTACCACTTTCTGACAATAGTCTTCACATAGACAAAAAAAACGTAGTGGGGGATTTTAATTTATAATATTTATAAACAAGTATAGGTTTTGGCTAAGCTTCACTACTCTGAGGAGATGTGGCGCCAGTTTACTTAACCGCTTTATCGTCGGATAACACCTCCTCTGTAGCTGACAATTTGTATTTCGCAAAACCCGAGCGAGATGCCTCTCCAAACACCAATTAAATATGAAACAAGTAACAATCCATATATTACCATCTCACCAGTACCATAACCATGAATTATATAGACGAATACATCTGAATCAGTCTACCTGTTGGTGAAAACCTTATCAACATCTCTTTGTAGTTCCTTAGTTTAACCTTTTATATAGGCGCCAATCTAAGGCACTTTAAGGAACAAGGACACTGATTGCACTTCTTAACGTTGGTGTTGAAACTTTTCGCAAAATTATCCGACTTATGTGCTAAGACTGCAAATCATAGTGACCATATGGTGATTCGTGCCACGCTCCATCCTTTTAAAGGTGTACAGCAAGCAGATAGTCTTATGGTGCTAAGATATACAAATTTACCCTTGGACCTTCTTCATACAGAGACAGCTATGTCTGTTGCAAACGACAATATATGCTACGTTCAAGCATGCTAGACGATGTGTAGTGAAGCTGTTCAGAATAGGTGTCTGAACTCGTGTTTAGGAGGACAGCTTTTGTGGAAACAAGAAAACAGCCGGAAAGTTTTTTAAAACGATGATCAGCCTTACATGTGAATCACACTTAGCGATACCTTATATCGCAATAGACTATTTCTAGGATAATATTGCGGTAAGTTTCATTGCCAGGAAAGTTAGCCACTTCGGGAATTTTTTCGAATACCAATGAAGAAAAAACATCTTCTTAAAAAAACAAATATAAAACAGAATGAAAGACTTACTTCAGTATCTCGGATGATTTAAGAATTAAAAGTTCTAGACATACATCGAAATTACGAGACTCTCTTTGTACTATCAGTTTCCTGTAATGTTTTCGGTAACTAAAACTGAACCGGCCATGGTGGCCGAGCGGTTCTAGGCGCTTCAGTCTGGAACCGCGCGACCCCTACGGTCGCAGGTTCGAATCCTGCCTCAGGCATGGATTTGTGTGATGCCCTTAGGTTAGTTAGGTTTAAGTAGTTCTAAGTTCTATGGGGCTGATGACCTCAGATGTTATATCCCATAGTGCTCAGAGCCATTTGAACCATTTGAACTAAAACTGTTCTTGAAATAATCTGAATGTTACATTTTAAGGAACTCACCTTGCGTCGTATCCCATCTAAATGCGGCCTCCACTGCTCTGAGCAAACGCAGCGCTGTATCTCAAAACGCTGCGATGACCATATGGCGTTCCTGCTTCTGGGACACCAGTAGTTGCAGAGAACTGTTAAAAGTGACAAACACACGTTTGATTCATGCCGAGCAAACGGCTACTGCGGAAGAATTACATCGGAATCCATAGAATCAAGATCCACGGGAATCATGTTAATACGGACGAAGATTATCAATTCGGCATCGAATCGCTTGCTAGTATCCATAGGTTGAGAGTGTATCCACGTTTAGAAAGATAGCGTGGTGCATCGGGAATCGACGTGGAAAGATTCGACTGCACTCTACGGCCCGCTCCGACCCCTTACTAGCACCACTATTGTTATGTGGACTTATAAGAAATTATCATGAATGGTGATATTCCATTACCAAAGAGCATTCATAGGTAGCCAGAACGAAAGTACGTACTCAGTTTTTCTAGCAGAAACATAGCTAAAATACATACAAATGACAATACATTCATAGATGTACAAAAATGGTGCGGTGCAAAGGTGACAGCTATTGTCAGCGAAGAGGCAGGTAGCGGTCGTTCTAAGATACGTTCCGAAATTTTTAAACTGCTGAGCGACGACACCAAGAAGAATTACGCAGTTATCACAGAAGCACTGTGGTTGTTGGATCCAACGGGGCACTTGGTCGATTTCATAATTTCCTGTGGATCTGCTACATCTGTGAGAAGATTCAGACACGATCATCGCAGCCGGACGAAATAGACAACACAGTGGGCATAAGACCCGTGCATTTTGGCTGAGGTGATTGAAGAGTTGAATATTAATGAATAGAATGACTAATGATCAGGAGTCTGATGGGAGATAATGTCTATGTTAGCAATCTATAAAATGTAAGGAGTCAATTTAGGTTCAAGAATTACTGGCTACCATATTGAATTCAAGTGTGTCACACAGATCAGATAAAGCTGCCAGGTTAGCTGAGAGCGCTAATGCGCTGCTTCCTGGACTCGGGTAGGCGCGCCAGTCACGGATCGAATCCGCCCAGAGGATTAACATCGAGGTCAGATGTGCTAGCCAGCCTGGATGTGGTTTTTAGGCGGTTTTCCGCATCCCACCAAGTGAATAATGGGCTGGTCCCCATGTCCCGTCTCAGTTACACGACTCGCAGACATTTGAGAACGTTCGCACTCTTTCCTGGCTAGGTGTAGACTGCTGGGGTACACTACTCCCATCTTGGGGAGGGGGGGTTATGCATATTACCAAATGCATATTAACAGGGCCGACCCCACATTGAAGTGGGACAAAGGCCCAACGAAATGATGATGACATAGATCAAATAAAGAAATGAAATGAACTTGTGGCAACTGATTCGAACAAAAAATAATGTTTCTTTAATCGTAGTAGACTGATATTCCTAAGATCATTTTATTGACCACCACCTTTAGTAGCCTCTCCATCAATATAGAACGAAGACTTGGCGAAGATCTTTACATGACACTATGACAGATCTTTCCGAATAATATTTACGTATCGGAACTGGAGCTCAGTGAGAAGGAATATTTGAGTTAATATTGGTGGCACTGGAATAATGAGCATATTACGCGACCAGCAGGTGATGGAGGCTTGTAATCAGACGTTCTTCTGTCGGCGTATCCTTTGGTTCACATGGTTCAGAAATGAAAACTAAGGAAACTCAACAACTATAAAATACTCGTCATAGACTTACTGCATCTTGACCTCACAGCAAACGCTGTCCGACTCTGAGCCCAATGGGAGGCAACAGCCTCTTACTACACCCAGTGGGATCTCTTACCCTTTGACTACACCGCACTGAGGTCCAGCATATACGAGGAAATGTCGCATAAGTCCTCGAATGAAACATGGGAGAATGAAGATGGGCTCATTATCCTTAGTCTACTGAATCGGCTGTAATTACAAAAACAAAATAGAATAAATTTACATGAGATATTAGTTTATAAGACTGCCATCAAGTGCTTTACGTAACCACCGAAACATCTCGTTTTTGATCTATCCATGAATTTGAAAAAGAACTACACCTCTCTAATTCAGTGGTCGTCAAACTGCAGCCCTAATCAAGTGTTCTTGCGGCCAGTGGTTCTCAGCCGTATTCCATAGTGATATACTACTAATAACGAACAGCTGAATCCTAAAACGTCAACCAACACTAAGTGCTTCTTAAGAGAGTGCATTTACTAATCAGAAACAAACAGAAATACTCACAGGGACAGTAATATTTTAGCATCAAATTAATTTTAATTGACACTCTGAATTCGGCCATGAGCTAAGTTAAGACTGCCGCGTACGTCACGGGCAGAGTGGTATCTAGCGCAGCCACTGCGGGCTTAATACATGTAAGAAGGGCAATACTTTCTTGTCTGTCTTGCAGTGCTGAAACTCACGAGGGTGCGTAACTAGCACCGACCAGCTGCTATAGCATACTCATAAATTTCAACCGAAAACAACATGAATTCGTGAACGCACATTACAGAGAGGATTATCTACGAATGTGGTTCATGTTTGTAGCAACTGATATCAAATCAAATTAAAAGCAGCTGTAATACAATGTTAAAGGTGTATATACAGGGTAACATTTTGTATGGGAATCTGATATTGAACCAAAGATGGACAAATGTAGTACAGATTGTGTAGTAGCGCCGCGCTGCTCAACAGCGATTGCTGGTTCAAGGTGATATGGGTAATGTGTTACAATAACTTTAAATAGTCAGATCCATAGAGTAACTTTAGATAGCGAGATTTATGGAGGAACCTCAAGTGTAAAGACGTGTTCTATCTGATATGTGCTGGATATGTACTTACTCGCTACACACAGTAATATTTTTTTTATTTGCAAGATACCATACTGGAAATAATGAAGTTAAAGAAGGTTGTTTTGTTACCAATTCTATGAACGTATTCATAAGCGATAATTGAGATAATGTGTAGTATTCACATCCAATGAATTTGTGAAGCTAATCGTTAATGTACAATTTGTTTATTCTGTGTTAATGGTGAGCATTATTAATTTTCAAAGAGTCAAAATACAAGTTTTAAAGAATGCCATAATATTACTCACCACAAGTCAATACCTGTTCCCAGATCCATGTCGTTTTTGATCAACTATATTGCTCAAGAAATTATTGTCTCAGTCATAGTCGATTTCATTAAAATTTATGCTAAGCAATAGTCTTACGCAATAGCTGTATGCTAACTACGCAATTTAAAGTACTAACAGAGAGCAGTGCGAGGAGCGTTACCATTGCGCAGATAAAGTTAAGTAATTTTATTATTTCAGGAATAGCATTCATTAAGCAGAGGGACCATTATTTTGAAATTGATTAAGTTTTGTTTTATTATCAGGGCCAATTTCAAATCAATAGTGTATCATCATATTCAGTTCTTGTGTTACACTCCTTTGGTTTCGTTCGAAGTTATTGACAGTTTACATTCTTGCAGTCAGAAAAGTTCAGGACAGGGCAAAGCGCATAATCGACTACGTATAATGCACATTTGGTTTGCCATTCCGATTCTAAGAGTTGTGTTGCAGACTGCTGTCAGTTACATTACTACAAACGTTAAGTGTTTCAAATGCAATGAGTAAAAGAGAAGTAATATTTAAAACGTTTAGTAAAAAGATGTGATACGATATCATACTACAATTACTATTGTTAATTAATATAAATATTAATTTATGTAGGTTACCATTCAACAGTAATATCAGGAGGGGAAGGTGTGGTCAAGTGGCAGGACTAGAAAAGAGGCCGTGGCCAATTTTTTGTCCCGAACAGCGCTGACGTCTGCCGAGGACTGGTCAGGCGAGTTCCAGTACAATTGCATCACTATTGTTGTCTCGGACATTGACAGAGGAAGCTTGTTCCGTTATTTTTTAGTGAAAACTTGTTCGGCTTGAGCGGTCTGATGTAATAAAAGTCACGCATAGTAATGTTGTTACCTCAGATGCAGAAAGAGTAACAATTATTTACCGTAATAAATTCTTAACAACGTATTTTGTCCAACAAATGCAGTTCCTTATTATTATTTATGACCGAAGTGTTGAGTCTATTGAGAACCGTTCAAAACGTTAACCACGTTACTGGTACAGTGATCTGAAACAAATGACAGATGAAGAAAATCATTCATTGAATCTGTTTTTAAGTAAGGAACGACAATCAGCTGACCTTCAGGAAAATGCTGGACGATAATCATAACAATGGAAGAAAATACCTCCAGGAATCTTAACTAAATTGTTCAGAATAGATATAAACATAATACTTATCAAAAGAGTCCATCGATAGATTTAGCTGTGTAAGTGATATCTGGAAAAGAAAACACATATACAGCCAAACTATTAATGAGCAACAAATGCACAACTTTGGTCATATGATCTCGTCGCCGCTGCCTCAGTTATTTTTCCGTCTAATCTACCACTGACAAATTTCCGATTTAAACCCCAAATGGTTTTGGCCTTTTTCAGCTTTAGCAACTGAAAAAAAAACTGTGTAATGAATATTTCCGCAGAACCTTAAAAAAACTCAGCTCTCGGCACTAGCTGTGCTGCTAGAAAAGGAACAAGCGGACGTAGTCGTACATTACTCGCCAATTGATGATATGACGCACAGCATCCGAACTCGTTATTATCCTTTTGGAGCGGAAATGGAATTGCCCAATGGACCGAAGAATGCATATCAATGCCATCAGATTAATTGGACTATTCGCGGAACAAAAACAGTCATTTTAAAATTAATGACGCAGTTACGAGGCTTAAATCGAGTTTTAAAGAGATAGATTGGCCTCAATCGAAATGTAGAAGAAATTGAAGTCTCGTAACCACAGACGATTGAGCTATTTCTGTCCTCTGACATTCTGCCCGCATTTTTTTCCACAGTATCAAATAATATATTCCTCTCAGACTATAAACGCATTTTTCGATATATTATTGTATCTACAGAGACTTGTATTTGGACTTCAATAATCCATGTTACAATTACCGTCAAACCGTCCGAAATTCTGTTCCATCTTTACGTATAAGTGACTTTAAAGACTCAAACACATTGTGGAAAAGAAATATGATATGTGACTGCAACGAAAGATTTCGTAGGTGCGATTAAAATGTATACCTTAGTCTGACCTTACAGTTTCGACTTAATTTCTAAGAAAGAAATCCACTCCTCGCTACCTTTTAGTCCTCAGTCAGCATTAATAAAACTGTGCTCGAAAATGGACGCACGAAGTCCTAAGCCGAACAATTACTTCTTGTTCATCAGCACCATCCAATCCGAAGTTTCTACACTGATCTCTCATAAACAGCCCTAAATGTCGTTTCCCAATTACGAGTACTCTCAGATTTCTGTTCATGACAAAATTAAGTAACAAACCTGGAATTTCAGGTGTATTAATAAAAACAGAAGCTGTTTAGAATACATGTGGAAATATCTTTAGCCTCTGAGGAACTAAACAAACATGAAACACATCTTCCTTGCTAGCTACCGCTCCTGCTCCAAAGTTGGAAAAACCCCACTCGTTATTTCTGCTAGTACGTTGGCTGAATTACAGCACTTTGTTTCTTGTGGTAACAACTTGCTCATTAGCAGTGGAAATGTTGTACCAGGCAAAGCAGCCTTGTTAAGGAAAAAATAATTATAAAGAGTTTCCTTCTACGTTTCCATAAAAAGTTTAACGTTCTGTACGTTACATCCGTCGCGTAAACGAAGAGTTATCTTAAGATAAAATCGTAGGATACATAGTAATTATTAGTGTCACGTATTACTTACTTCCTACATTACAATGATAACTAACTTTTGAGTTATTTTCCTCCTGAATGCAGGATATTTAAAACACAGGTTCAATAGCAAAATGGAATGATACGTTTCTACCTATAATTGTGCGATTCCCACACTTCCTGTCTGAGTGAATGGAATCTGTTTCAGTGAATAATGTAACCAATAACTTGACAGAAAATGCCCTGTATCGAATTTAAATTACAAAAATTCTGACAGTATGTGTATGATACAAAGAGAAATATGTACTTCCTAGACGTATTTAATTTACTGCAGTCTTATTCGATTTCTGCACACTACAAAACATGTTCGTTACGACATAATAATTTTAATTTCCGAAAATGTGTCCGGACAACTGACTGAATCGTACTCTTTAGCTCCACTATTTTTGTTTACCTTATCAATGAGTTTGTTACCGTCGTCCATCTCTCCATATTTCATGCTGATCGGATCTCCTTCTTAACAACTTAGAGTTATGGCACATTTTGCGGTAAATATCTTGCCCGTCTGTTTCGAATGGTGTTCTAAGTCTTCCTAAAAGTCGAGCGGAAAGTTTTTGTCACGTACCCCATGACTGTGGATAAGTCAGTTGTGATTTTATTCTTATTCTGGAAATTTCATTTCAGAGTACGAGTCTTAAAGCAGTGGTAATACAAAAACTCCTTGACGTGATACTTTCATTCTTTCCCCTTTTCGTGCTCCCCCTTTGAATTTGTAGATGTCCTGAGCAGTCCTTCTCTCTGCTAGAGATTCTGATTGTTTTCTACATCTTGCATCGTCGAAGACTTCTGTAGGTATACAAATGCTAAAAACCTATTCCCATTTTTATGCACGATGTCTTCAGTTATTACGCACAACGTCAGTGGCATGTAATTTTCGTCCTTTACGTCTTCAACTGCATTGTTCCATTCTACCTTATATTATTCCAGTCAACAGCTGACAGTGACTCGTCGGAATAACCAACTGATGGGTTTAACATTTATCCTCATTCGCCTTGATTGATTTTTGACACAAACTCAAATGACTTTCCAGTTTCTACACCTTTCACTGACTTCAGTAACTCCAACGACATTTCGCCGACTACTGCTCACTTACTTGAGCTCAGCTCATTCTGTGTCCACAGAAATTTCGGGAAAAGGTGTCCGTTACTCAAAAAAATGGCTCTGGGCACTATGGGACTTAACTTCTAAGGTCAGCAGTCCCCTAGAACTTAGAACTACTTAAACCTAACTAACCTAAGGACATCACATACATCCATGCCCGAGGCAGGATTCGAACCTGCGACCGTAGCGGTCACGCGGTTCCAGACTGTAGCGCCTTTAACCGCTTGCCACACCGGCCGGCGTTACTCACAACTGGAGGAACAGTCGTGTTCGGTCCTTGTACCAACCCCATATTAATTGAACGAAATTTTCACTCTACAGCGGAGTGTGCGCTGATATGAAACTTCGTGGCAGATTAAAACTGTGTGCCGGACCGAGACTCGAACTCGGGTCCTTTGCCTTTCGCGGGCCAATGCTGTACCGACTGAGCTACCCAAGCACGATTCACGCCCCGTCCTCACAGTTTTAATTCCGCCAGTACCTCGTCTCCTGCCTTCCAAACTTCCACTTGCCCACTAAAGGCAAAGGTCCCGAGTTCGAGTCTCGGTCATGCACACAGTTTTAAACTGACAGGAAGTTTCAACCCCATATTCTCCAGCATCTTCTCCCTCCTTTCCATCCCCAGTAATATCGTTTCAATAACCTACACATTTTCCTAGTTCTTCTCTGATTATACCCATTTCACCAGTTCCTTGCTGGCCGGTGTGGGCGAGCGGTTCTAGGCGCTTCAGTCTGGAACCGCGCGACCGCTAAGGTCGCAGGTTCGAATCCTGCCTCGGGCATGGATGTGTGTGATGTCCTTAGGTTAGTTAGGTTTAAGTAGTTCTAAGTTCTAGGGGACTGATGACCTCAGAAGTTAAGTCCCATAGTGCTCAGGTCCACAACATCACCAGTTCATTGTATGTTTTATCACCTCACCTCATCATCAGCTTGTGATATGACCACGAGTATAGTGGTAGATGGGTTTGCTTTAGTTGCAGTTCTTAAGAGAATAATTCGGGAAGTAAAACGTAAATTATATGTCATCCGCCTATTTATTTATTTTTCATACGACACTTACTAACACCCATTACACCAACCGCAGATGCTATTGTTTTACCCTATAGTTATCTAACGAGACGTTTCTGTTTTCGAGCCATTTAAAATCACTACTCCCTACCAAGTCCTATTTTACGACGCTTATCTTCATTCCAGATTCTTAACTTTCCTACAACTTTCGTTCAAACATTCTGCTCACCGGTTCGTAGAACATTACCTTTTTACGCCTTGATAGTTGCTTATAGCCAGTCGCTACGCGGAGGTTCAAGGCTCGTGAGCTTATTTTAGGAAGATTGCATGTCCAACGGACACACTTAAGGTCTCTTTCTTAAGAAATTTCCATTGCCTTCTGCGTCCTCATGGTGTGGATAATTTCTCATTCTTCTATCTTTCAGTGAGTTTCTCACCTCTAGAACCACAGTGTACTCCGAACATCTAACAGTCCGTATATACGTAGTCTACTGCGGCCAGTGTCAAGTTGATAAAAAAATTTCTGGGTGTTTTACCACGTTAGTCTATAATATATTTTCTGTATAAACTTAAGACCAACGCTTCGACTGTATTAAAATGCCCTTCCTCAGGGCGATACTCTGAGGAAGGCCGTTGTAATACGGTC
Organism: Schistocerca cancellata; assembly: GCF_023864275.1. Classification (NCBI taxonomy): domain Eukaryota; kingdom Metazoa; phylum Arthropoda; class Insecta; order Orthoptera; family Acrididae; genus Schistocerca; species Schistocerca cancellata. Next base: position 727,898,472 of record NC_064628.1, on the reverse strand, counting down.
GAAATGTTACTCCTATTTATAAATAATATGCTTTATACGATGATAAGGTGCAACATCGAGAAAAATGTTGATCGTCATCTCTAATAGTTATTCCCCCGCTCCCCTCTTTAGGAGAGGTTGGTGTCAGAATGAGGCCTACTTCTGATAATGGAAATCAGTGAGCTTCCCATAGTGATGGAGTTAACAAGTATTGTCTTTGTGTTTATGTGGTTTTATGTTTGTCGTATATGTTTCTTTTGTTGTTATATATGTTTTTGCGTGATAAATCACATTGTTTTTGGTCACATTCATTCTGCTTTCTATTCGTTTATGAAACTTCTATGTTATGGATGTTAGAGTTACTTTTTGGGCACTACGAGAGAGGGAAGGTACATTTGAATATCACGCGTAGTCTCACCGTCCCTATATGCCTAACATCCTATATCAAATCTACGGGTGGCATGTCCTTCGTGCCGGATCATACCATTGCTTAACGTTAAGGATAGAGATACTAAGTATCATAGGTTCTTATGAGACTGAACAGTGTTTTAAACACATTTCTTTTTAAATTTAAGACTGTACACTACATAAAAGTTTTAAAATCATATTCCTCAATACCTTAGACAACTAATTACATTTCATATCTCACAGATACATTTCAACTGAATGCATTTTTGTGCTTTTATAGTGAGTGTGCAACAGAACTAAAGGAGCACTTTTTCGATACCACGTAATTAATTGTCATAGCGACGCGTAAGTTTAAAAATTGGCTCAGAGGTGCGTACTACATCCCTCTATAATGACGCAAAATGGTGGCGCTCTGCGACGTCACCCCGAGGCTCGATGACGCTTGCAGCAGCGAGTTGGCAACACGTGCCAAAAAAGGCAACACTTAGTAAGTTCATGCGACTTGGAAGGGGGGCTAATGGTGTCACATTGGTATCAGATTTCACCACAATTCTGCTCATCGTTGCGGTGGACATATCACACGAAGGGAAGGTAGTGTCACAGGCCATCTTATCGACGTTTCTATCTTTCTTCTGATGCTCCGTGTTGTAGTCACACGGTGGTTTTATGAGTTGGTGAGGACAACATTCCAGACAAACCGCCGCTCAGAAATAGCACGGAAAGACCTCAGGAGCCTTGGCTTCCGCAGATTACGAGGTAGGAAAGAACAGTTAGCGGGGCAACGAGCAGCAGGAAGATGTTCTTTGCATCCTTTTTTCATGGCTGACTAAATTTCAACCCATCTTGCAGAATACGGGACTGTATTCCAGTGATATGTGATCGCCCTCTTTTGGAGTGCGATGCGACCGCAACTTGAACGGCAGGGGTGTCAATGGTTAGCCTACCAGGCTACTTTTCAGGCTTTATCTGTAAACGTTCTTTTGCAAAGTTCTCAACAAAAGTCGTTGAGCCCCAAGGTGACACCAAGCGGCAACATACCCTTGCACCATTAGAGACGAAGATTGAAGGCGCTTTCGAGCCAATTTCGGAACATTTGCGCCGCAATGGGAGCGAATTATGGGGTTCGAAAGAGTGACTCTATAATTCTGTTGTTCATTTTAAAACGTAAGCAAAACTAACGCTCTGTTTACTTTTAGGTTTTCGTACTTCATTTTATATATGTTCTTAAAAACTTTTAATTAGTGTGTGTGTGTGTGTGTGTGTGTGTTTGTATGTTATATTTATATTTCGTTCGGAGACGTAATATTTTAGTATTTATAGCACACATGTCTCTTAGTATACAACGAAAACTATAAGACAAACACTAGTCCCTATCTATCTATCTATCTATCTACATCCGAATCCCGCTCCAGCTACTGCCGGGTCTGGGTGCTGACGAGTCCTCTCCATTTGGCTCGGTCCTCCCACCACTTTTCTTCCTCCACTTGCTGCCAGGTCGCACCTCTCCTTTCAACAGATATTCTCACTCCCATTTTCCACCGTGTTCTTGGGCGCCCTCTAGGTCTTTTCCCATCCATCTTTAGTTCTTCCATAATTTTGGGGAGTCTCTGCCCATCCATCCTCTTAACATGCCCATACCATCTTAATCTCTTTCTTTCAATTTCTTCTCTCATAGTCTCTTGTTTGAGGTCCTTTCTAATCTCTACATTCCTTACTCTGTCCATTCTTGTTTTTCCCTTAACTACTCTGAGAAATTTCATTTCCCCTGCTTGCAATCTGCTCCAGTCCCTTTCTGTCATTGGCCATGTTTCTCCACCATAGGTGACAATAGAGATGTAATAAATCTTATACATAAGGAGTTTTGCTCTTTATGAAACTTCATTATTCCAAATTAGATGTTTTATTGTTTGGTAGAAATTGTTTGGTAGAAATTGTTTGGTAGAAATTGCCTCCATTCTGTAAACTCCTATTAATTTCGTTAGTTATTCTTCCATCCCCAGATATTTCACTCCCTAAATAAATGAAACTTTCTACCACTTTGAGGGGTTCTCCATTCAAGGTAATATTTCCATTGATTCCTTTCTCTCTTCCAAATACCATTACTTCACTCTTATCTTTATTTATTTTTAATCCATACCTTTTCATTATTTCCTTCCATGCATCAAGCTGTAACTGTACATCTACCTCTTTATCACCCCATATTACCATATCATCTGCAAAACACATCTTTTTGTCTTTTCCTTTTACTATATCTATACACTATATCTGTAAACTAGTCTCTATTACATTCATAATGACAAATTCGTAATGATGCTTTACATCAGTAAAACGAAACGTACAGGAATGTCATGTAATTTTGTAGACACGTCTGTGAATTTTTGGAAGATTTATATAAACTTGTATTCTTAGCGATCACACACAATAAGGGTGTAATTAGAGTTCTTAAAAGTCTGGAAAATATTTATTTTGAAACGTCCCTTTAGAAAAATTATACATGACTGTGCTTAAACTGACACACCATATTTTTTAGCGCAACGCAATTTGACTTTCAATAATTCCTACAAGAGAATGGCCCTGACTAAATTAACCTATACGTTTCACAAATCACTTACCTCACAAAAATCTTCCTTACTCGAACTACTGCAATACAGCGAGCGCCACTACTGCCAGGTAAATAAAAGATTCAAACTACTGAAGGAACTAACTACTGATAGGCATAGTTAGCAAATGGAAGATTTTGATAGAGAACAAACAATGTATTTACCTTAATAGTGTTCAAAAGTCATAATATACATAGCAGTTCATGACATCCATTCTTACAAATGTACTGTTTCTGACGGACACACGTCCAGATCATCCGCTCTCAAAAATCCGCCATCTCACTTCCCCACATCCACCACTGCTGGCGGCTCACCTCCCACTGAACAACGCTACGCGCTTTTAACAGCCCAACATTACAATGGCAGACAACAATGCAAACTAGCCACAGACTGCACACAGCACAGCCAGTGATTTTCATACAGAACGCTACCTGGCGTTACCAATATAAAAACCTAAATAGCCTACTTACATAGCCCCCATGCTCCCCACAAAAAATTTTACAAATTGTTCTGCGCAGTGGCCAATACAGATTTGAAAAAAATTTCATAATTACAATAACAAAGAAATCAAATTCACACACTTATTGATACAATGTTGGTCAAAAGCTAAAATTTTCTCACAGTCCATAAAGACAGTCCTGATGGTTCATCTTAGTAAAATTGCAGTCTTTTTCTCAAAGTCTGAGCAGTAAAAGAAAATGCACACGGAAGTAGTGGATTTCCGTGCAGTCTTGAAGAAGTAGTGTTGTCCTTCCAACGGAAAGACAGTGCTGACTCTTGACATGCAGACAGGTAATGGGCCACAACAGAGAAAACTCACAGTGAGTCAGTCGAAGTTTTGAAGAATATTGGTAGGTAGGTCATCACAGAACAGACCCACTGTAGTCCTGGTAGAGATTATGGTATTGGTGGGCCACCAGAGGTGCAGACCCACTGCAGTCCTTGTAGAAATAATGGTATTGGTGGGCCATCAAAGATGCAGACCCACTGTAGTCCTTGTAGAAATAATGGTATTGGTGGCCCATCAAAGATGCAGACTCAGTGTAGTCCTTGTAGAGACGGCCAGCAGCCATCTGTTGCGACTGTACAGGAGCACAGTCACCATCGAAGAGTCTTGCAGAGAATATAACAAGTCCAAAAACCACCACTTGTGCACGCACAAAATTTTTTTTGAAATGTCCTTAGAACCAGCAATTCTGTTATCCAGTCCCTTTCTGAATTATTAACACAGGTGCAAACACTCACAGTCCCAACTTCTCACATATTGTGCATTACTATGTCCAACAGAAACGTGTGCAGTGAAATGAATGCTTACAAGTTACTTAATTTGCTGAACTGGTGTCCATTACAATTTTATAACATGAGAATACAATTACAAAGATACAGAAAACATCATTAAAACATAACAATACAGATAACATTTGTAGTAGTACAGGCTTTACAAAGAATAGAAATGACATATACATCAGTGTTACAGGAATTATGATATAAGTAAATATATAAAAGGTCAGAATAACTTTCGAAACATCAACTTCAGACTTGAGCAACAAAACAGAACAGATAAATAATGTCTAAACATCTTTACAAAGTAAATAACATAGTATTAGAAAGATTCTACAACATAACTCTCATCAGCTAAACACATAAAGACAAGAAAAACACAAATACACAAGGGTACACAAACACATAGCAGAATAACACAAGAAGACAGGGCAGGGTTTGTTTTGATTGTAACATTTGGTACTGCAGTCCAACCGAAAACTTCATTCCATAGATCTTTCGTCTTATTTCAACATTTGTTTCCACCAAAAAAAAATCCTATCCAAGCATGCATTCTGTATTCTGTTCACATCCTCTTTCAAAAATAGTTTCTCTCCACTGTACACTACTTTTATGGCCAAACCATTTTCTTATAGCTTCTCAATGCATTTCTTCCAATTCATCATAGTTAGTTTCTTATATAATCTACCCCCTCTTAAGCTAACTTAAATCTTCTGAGCTCAGATATATATACCAAGGGACGAGGCAATGCAGCAGTACATAACAAATTAACACAAACATCAATGACAAAAAAATGGTAATAGGCAAAGCAAGCAGCATTATATATAAATTAGCAAAGCAATTGCAATATTATAACTAATAGAAAAATAAATCCGTAGTAAAACTGGCTTAACAGAGTAATACAAAGCGAAATTCAGTAGCACTATGCCTGGCAAACTGCTACAGCAAATCTAATAACTTATATCTAAACATGGCAAACCTACAATCAGAAAAAATAGTACACTTAAGACAACAATGCAGATAAGGGAAGTGTACATTCACATCTTAATGTCTATGTAATTAAAGTGGTGCACCACAACAACTTATTCTAAAAAACATTACCAAGTACTTGAAAAGAAAATTATGTGTGCAGTTACTGGTATTAGTCCCATCTTATTTTTCTTTCCTTTCCAAGTGCTCCTTTTTCGAAGAATGAGGATCATAAAATTATTATTTAATACATCTGTTGACAGAAAGTGTTCACATTAGCAAATGCATTTAATTTTATTTTACGAAACCAATGCTGCAACACAGCAGGAAACCAGATATCAAATGAAATAAGCAACTATGTACAAAGTAAAGCATAAAAACATCATTCAATACTCATGTGGCATTTCATAAGTCAGTAGAAATTCTCTCAACTCTCGTAGAAAGACACTTGTCATAATCAGGTGGGGGACGTTTCAATTTCATGCCTCATTAAGTTCCTGTCTTCCGCATTCCTTGTTTGTTGAAAATAATTAGTGTTATCGAAACATACTTTGGGATAATTCAAGCTCATAATGCTAAAAACATGTTTACACTTGGTAAGAATTTCGTTATTAATTTCTTAGTGCGAAATAATTAATTTCCCCTCTAATTACTCAGCCTGAGCTGTAACAACAGCCCCCTTCATCATGGCCCTGACATGCGATCACAGAAAAAGACAAAATATTGAGCCATATGCCGACGTCACTTAATTAATAATGTTACGATGATACTCTCGTACTCTTAATGTTATCAACTGAGCTACGAAATGTATCCTCGCACATCTTACAGTGTCGGCTAACAAATATAAAGTAATTTTCTTTACTCCTTTCTTCAAATATTGCGCAGGGCTGGGAAGTTAGTAGCCGAAGGCATCCCAGGCTCGAGCTGAAATTCCGGCAATTCTGCACTTATCGTGATGTGATTTTGTCTGAGGTTCAATCACGGTCCTCGTTAAAATAACTCATTGTAATTACAAGTAAATGGACTAAGAATAAACGATCTTAATTACACGTAACAGGCACCAGATACAGTAGACGTTAAAACTGGGACCATATGACACTAGATCCAAATAGAGGTCCAGTATCTTATTCTTTTCAGTGACATTGAACACAGGGTAAATTTGCACAAAATGTACGTTACTCAAATATGTCATACAACAGTATATATAGGGTGATCAACAACAATCTGGAAAGCTTGAAAGGGTGTTGCAGGCGAAGTTGTGCTGCGAAATAATTGTTTCCGAAGTATCATTAAATCATCTTGACAGGCCCCAATACAATACACAAACAGAATGGCTACATACCATGGTATCCACGACAACAAACTAAAAGCGAACGCAGTTGTCATTTTGTATAGACTCGTAGTAAGGTCGGACATTTGATATTTTTATTGAAGCGGAACTGGTGTTTTGGTGTTTCCGGATGTTTCATTAGAAATTCGTCTCCAATCTCATTCGTAGTTAACTACGTGGTAACCTAGGAGCTACCTGTGGTGCACAAAACTCCATTTTAGAGTTGGTTCACAAGATTTTCTTAGTATTTATGCATATTGGAGCAACGTGTTTTATGGTTTGTTACTGAGTAACTGCGTTTCATTTAACTTTTTACTCATTGTTATCTTTGTATCTGAATTTCAGGAAAATATTTGTAAATCCTGACGTCATGCATTGTGTATCTTGCTTGGACATAAATGGATCTATTTGGTCAGTATAAGTGCCGACGACAACAGTAATTCACACGTTACGCGCGGAAGCTTCCATTCTGCACTGCTGGCTACTGTCTCGTTTACGTTTCCGCTGCATTGTTAGTTGCTAGCAGTGATGCGCACTTCTGGTCGGTTACTGTTCAAATATTGGTCGATATGCATCACATGTATGAGATCAGTAACAGCAATGATGGAGCGTCCAAGCGACAAACTACAGCAACAACATCAATGAACTGCCTTTAATTAGTAATAAAAATGTCCTCAGTACTGGGTTCGAATCTCGCCTTGTTTAAATTTTGAATAAAAGTCATCGGAAATGGTGGCCGAAGACTTCCGGCTTGAGAAGCCACCCTCGATCTGCCAATGGCCTTGTCAAAGAGAATGGAGGGCACTCTCTTGCCTGGAGGTGGGGAAATGCTCCTAAAATGCGGAAGAATCAGGAATAAACACAGTGCCATCTACCAGCAGGATAATGCAACGTGTCGCACAGTTCACGGTGTAAGTTTTTGGTTCGCAGAGCACCAGGATGAGGTTACCGTACTCCACACGGTTTAGACCCAAACAAGAATACATGGAGCCACCTGAGTCATGCAGTCCTCACCATGGATCCTTAATCGAGGAACCTAGCGGAGCTGGCCACCGCACTTGAGTTGGCATGTTTTCACGTCCCTGTCGGTATATTCTAGAAGCTAATTGACAATCGTCCTGTATGTCGATCACAAACAAACTTTGTGTTGATCCATTGTGCCTTCCGGAATGACGAGATCACTCAGGAAAAGCAACGAAAACATTCGCAACAACATAACTTATTCAGCGAGTTTCCTTTCACATGCTTCACACCAATCGGTTAGAATTTCTTGATTTTCCGTGTTTAAATAGGGAATTCTTGTAAAAGTTTTTGTTGTGCTAGTCATATTACAATTATTGCATTGATATGCCCCAGTCGTGCACAAGGCCAAGTGTATGGAGATTTGCGTACCTCAGCAATACAGATAGCATTACTGTAGGTGCAACGAAAACGAATGGGTATCTGTGCAGCACCCAAACTACAGTTAGGTTGTTCTGCATGTCATTTAGTCTGTGTCTGTTAAGGTACAGGTGGTTACCAATTCCGGATATGTCGAAGTGGTTGAGTGTGACAGCTTCAGTGAGTTCTTTGTAAAGTGTGTAGGATGTTATGCGTGTTTTTCCTATGTAAAATTCAGGGCGGCTGTTTCATTTAAATAATTACTCTGACCAGTCTCGTTAAAGTGACCGTCTCTGAAAAGCCTCAATAAATTCATTTTATAGCACGGACCCTGCGGGACATACAGGACGATTGTCAATTAGCTTCTGGAATATACCGACAGGGACGTGAAAACATGCCAACTCAAGTGCGGTGGCCAGCTCCGCTAGGTTCCTCGATTAAGGATCCATGGTGAGGACTGCATGACTCAGGTTGCTCCATGTATTCTTGTTTGGGTCTAAACCGTGTGGAGTACGGTAACCTCATCCTGGTGCTCTGCGAACCAAAAACTTACACCGTGAACTGTGCGACACGTTGCATTATCCTGCTGGTAGATGGCACTGTGTCGATCACAAACAAACTTTGTGTTGATCCATTGTGCCTTCCGGAATGACGAGATCACTCAGGAAAAGCAACGAAAACATTCCCTACAACATAACTTATTCAGCGAGTTTCCTTTCACATGCTTCACACCAATCGGTTAGAATTTCTTGATTTTCCGTGTTTAAATAGGGAATTCTTGTAAAAGTTTTTGTTGTGTGAATTGTATTTGTTGTGATTTTATGGCTGAAGTTGGCCTATATTTTGTTGGATAGCGTGACTACTGATTCTTATTGAATATTCATTATTTATTCCACTTGCCTTGTGGTCTTGGAAACTGATGGTATATATATCTAGTGTTAGTGGACTGGGTCTTAAAGATGATGCATGTGCCTAATCCAGCATGAATCTAAATGCAATACACTTGAGTGTGTTTGGATGGTGTTATGATTTGTCTACTGTCATATCGGTGTATGATAGTTTCCTCTAAATGTAAAAACTATTTTCTTGCTGTTCATTAACAACTGTGAGGTATAACAAATTTATTGACTGACCTGTTCCATTTTCTACAGTGAAATATATTTTATTGTTCAGTGAAATGAATGTTTGAACAGATTCATTAAGTTAATGTTTTGCTCCATTAGAGAGCATTAGATTGTCACCCACACATGTCCTGTAATGAACAACTTTTACAGTAATTTTATTTTTCCCTTCAAAAGATTTATTTTCTAAGTGGCTTTTCGTAACGGTATCCACAGTAAATTCTTTCTAATGATGGATTTTATCATTAAATTAGAGGCAGTTGTGGAACAGTATTAATTCCAGAACTCTGGTACGGTTGACTTTGAGTTTGATAAGTTTTTACTAATAACTTCAATTGTCTCTTTGCCAGGTACATTTGTGGATAGGTTAATAACGTCAAATAGGAAAAATTAACCTATTTATGGCTTTTTTATCTTTGATGAGATTTGTTGGGTCGTGTGTATTATTGAATATGTTGTTACAAAAGTGTAAAACGGAGGCTGGGTGGCAGCCGATAGGATTTTTCTTGTTACTTGAGATTTCATCAAGTTTAACATCTCGCGAAGATTCTTATTTCCAAGTCAGCTAAAGCAGCCCACTGGCATCTGACTACAATCTGGACGGTGAATATTTACACCAGACCAGCTAAGTATGTAACACACCTATTTTGTGTTTCAAATTAATTGATAATTTCAAATTTTTCCTGTGCGAATGTCGGGTGCAATGGGTGTTGATGTATTACCCAACTGTGCCATATGGAAGTTCGTACCAGACCGGGACTGCAACCCGAATTTCCCATTATAGCGAGCGATCGTACTGACCACTTCGTATAAGCTGACCACTAGCGATAAGCGCGAAATCTACGTTCAAGTACCTGTACGACACAAATTTTCATTTGTACCAATGAGTAACCCATCACGAAATTTACATTCAGCGAATAATCTGGAATATAGTTCCTGATAAATCGTACGTAATCGTTGTCAGTCTCTCTACAGTCTCTCTACAGAATATTGATAATCTACATGTAACCTTCATGGATACCTGAAGTTAACGCAGGATGTCCCATGTCTGATGATCAGTAGTCAGAAATTTGAGAGAGACGATCATTCGAAGCAAAAAAGCCTACTAAACATTGTCTTCTAAAGTGTGTGTCTTAAGAGATAATGAGCTATTGTTCATGTTCGGTACTGTGAAACAAATCTCTTCTACTGCAGGCATATTTGCTTTGCACATTTTGGGAGGTGGTAGTACGGACCGAGACAAGGAAATACAGACTCATAAAGAGGTGCTCTAAAATGCATACCTTAAGAGCTGTGAACACCTTATTCGTTACTGTGATACACATCTCTTCTACTGCAGAAGAGCTAACAGCTCTTAAGGTATACATTTAGAGCCCATGTTTATCGGATAATATTTTCTTCTTTTCGTCCATCCTACCAACTCCCAAAATATGAAAAGCAAAGAGCTTGCAGCAGAAGAAAGTTGTTTCACAGTATTGAGGATGAATAAGTGCTTATAGTTCTTAAGGTATATGTTTTACAGCCCATGTTTACTGTTTTTATTTGTTTTTTTTCTCTTGGAATGATCGTTCCTGTCATGCCCCTGAATATTGAGAGTTCTTCTTATGACACCCCATATAATCCCGTAAAATCCATAAATAATCATTAATTTGTACTACCTCAGCTAATAGTTATTTGAAACATCCGAGAACAGTTCAGATGTATTCAACCTGTTAGCGTTCCTTTTCCTGAATGATTACATTACTGTAAATATCCATCGTAGGCAGTGAGATTTAAATTCTTTATTCCAAAAGACACCATTCTTCCATCCTGTGCTACAGTGCGTAACACACGGATCACCAACACAACTGCGGTTGAGAATGGTCAAAACTGGACAATAATGTGACTTTATGCATCCTTTTGATACGACTGCTGAAAGACAGCCACTTTGAGACTCAGTCTGAAGTCTGTCTGACGTTGTTCCTTGCAAGGTGTACGTACCAAACGCTGGAACGTTTCTTATTTTTAATTTTTGAGTTGAGCATGTCTGCTCTAAACTTTCACTATGGCCTTCTCGCATAGTAGTTTTACGGTTTCAAAATTTTCGTCTGATGAAGACATCCTTAGAGGTGTCGAAACTTACGTCAACGTATTAAACAATTATTTGCAACTGGTTGGCTATGTTACTTCCCCGTTGTAAAATTATATGTACCTGAATGAAACATGTTCGTAATATAACACGAAAAAGAAAAAAAGGCAAAAAATATGCATGGGCATAGCTGGAGATGTAAAAGAATGGAACTAGCTTTTTCCAGTTATCTGGCCCTTGAGAGACACTTACATCAAAACATCTTAACCTGTTTGTGCTTTTCTACTTATTAGTATTATTACCCATGTCGTGTAATATAACGCATTGTATCCAGTAATGTAACATGATACGAGATGTCATCCGTCTGGAACAAATCCACCCTTCAGAAATTTTATTCCACAAGATAAACTTTTCGTTCAGCCATGTAATACTGTATATTGTTTGCTATGGCTGGCTAATTTTCAGAATTTTCGACACGGTATCAGGGACTTCTGCCAGTGAACCATAAGACGCAGGTGTGCCATTACGATTCACTTAAGAGTTCTCACTGTGCTGGGTAAATAGTGTTCACACGTAAAAAAATCGAGAATACGTCCAGAAGTTTTGATTTAAAACTGTTCGAAACTGGAGATGATTCGAAAATCAGGGGCTATTCTTTTATATTCCTAGCCGTGCCCAAGCCAAATTCACCTTTTTTGTTTTATAATAGATGCATTTTTCATTTCCCTTAACAACTCTTATTCTTCCACGTAGGTTTTTGCTGATCTGGCGACAATTGATCTGGTATAGGTCTTTTTTGTGTTTCAGATCTTATTGAATATATTACGCCAACGGATAAGTTTTCAGAAAACAACGGGACGACTAATAATGAAATGTACTGGTCGATTTTCTTACAAAATTTGAACTGATTGGTGTAAGTGTGAAACACACACGTGGTGCGTGTAAAAGAATTCAATGTAACACCTTTTTTGCCCGTAAAATCCGAATGAAGCTAGATATTTTAAAATAAAGTTTTCAATTTTACCGCAAGATTGTAGTGTCTTTTATTTATTTGAATCACTTTAAACAGTTTCCCCAGATTTAATTCACATAAGAGTGAATTTTATGTACTACGTTTATCTCGTCTTTAAATTATCGTGTCTCGACAACGGAGAAAAATTAGTGGATATAAAATGATTTATTTTAAGTTGATTCATTTATCTTCCTTAGCAGGAAGCTTGAACCGCTTTGTACAAGTATTTATTTTGCAGCACATTGGACTATCGTTTTTGCAGCGTGTAGCTGGTGTCAGCACAAAGCAAATTTTGCTCATCACGTGTTTCATTCGACGCCTGGAGTCAACGGAAAGCGTCGGTTTGTGTCCCAGTGAAACACGAAGGCTAATCAGTACTCCAGAAGCGAATGAGCAGCGTGCTTCTGCATGGTGGTAGCAGTTAGCGGGAGCCAGGGCACTGCTGTCCCTCCTGGAATACTTGTTATTTTTCATGGTGTACTGCTTCTGATATTACATATCGGTAAAATGAACATCGCACTAGCTCGTAAAATTCCGCTTTAAAAGTCATTTTGTTTGTAACGGGAAGCAAACCTAAGCTTCCCATCGACGCTGTGCGTCGCATTGAAGACCTGATCGGTATTTGTTTGAACTCACTCCTGGACTCCAGCAATAGGTTGCTAAAACAAAATTACAGGTATCAGCCGAAATACATACGTATATATGAAAATAGGGCAAAAACGCTTTAGAATCCCTACAAGACAGATTGCTCACAAGGGCTATACTTGCAGCTGGACGCAATTGAGTAGAGAGTGTGGGAGCAAGCTTGTGAGAGAGGTGAGGATGAACTAGACAGACAAAGGGAAGGAGGAGATGAGATAGTCATAGAGAGAGGTAGGGTGCGATGGACAAATGCAGGGAAGATGGACACAGAGAGATAGGGTGCAGCACACAGACAGTTCACAGAGAGATGGACAGAGAATGAGGGGGGCGGGGGGGGGGGGGGTGAACGGACATGGACAGAGAGAGGGAGCTGAAGGAGTTACGTGATATTTGTGTGTCAAATGCGTTTGTCAAATGCGTATATCGTCAAAGCAGCAGGGGAACGTTAACCAAACCAATAAAAGTCACCTTCTATTAACCCTAAACTGCATGAATTTATTTTTAGTTATTAAATCATGGTATGAAAATTATTTTAGTAATTTTGAGTAGAAAAAATGGATTATAAATTTTAAGATTCCTTAAATTTTAATTTATTATTGTATTATGGGTACAAAACGGAAAAAGTGCGGAAATTCTACATCATGCAGTGAGACTAATATTTGATAGTGTGCTAAAATGCTGTGTAATATGAAATTGTTTAGATTTACACCGTTTAACAAACTGTACAGTCAATATTTCAGAGCATCTAAAATGTAATTCTGCACAATACAGAAAAATAATTGTGTTATTGCAAAACTGTCAGTCACCATGAAATATTCAGAAATGACATGACACTGTAAAAAATGACCCTTATTCAATATGATAAATTTTAAAGCAATCAATGATCTTTTCCAGACTCAGAGCTACTCCACACTTTTCAAACAGGTCTGTAAAAGCCTTGGAGTTGACACGCTTACAGCCAATGACAAACACCATTTCTCTATACATCAATTGTTGGCTGAGCTGCAATAGGAGACCTTTTCACTTCATTCTGAGGACTGGATGTTGGTCTACCTCGCTTTCCTTGTGATCCTCCCACTTTGCAGAGACTTCTCCCAATGTCCATCCGAAATTCAGACAATTTCAGTGTTTTTAAACATGTGTTTTGCTTTGCAACATGTTTGTAGAGATTCCAGGCACTGATGGTTGCAACATCTATTAGATGATAAATAGTGGAAAGTACCATCTTTTGCTCCTAATTAATATTTTGTACCGTCCAAGCAGACTGTCATGAAGGTCCACAACTCCCATATGTTTGATATATACGTGTATCATGTAAGGAACACTTATCACTTCCCTCTGTTTCTTCTTGCGCTTGTACCTTTCGGCTGCACACCTCGGTAATTCCCGTGCATACGTTGACAGTAATTGGACACATTTGCTGTCTTTCCACACTACAGAGAATACATCTGTTCCACTTATGTTTGCCACATACTCCACAGATGTTCCTCTTGACTCCTTTCGCAAATCATCATCCGTTGGAAGTTTATTGTCTGGAATTCTGTTTCTCCTAACACTTCCCAGAGACAAAATTCCATAAGAAACCAAGTATGTCAGTACAGGTAATTATGTGTAGTACTTGTCAAAGTACAACTTATGACCCACGTGCTTTGGAATAGATCATGCTAATCTGACAACCACATTGCTACTGGCACCCAAGTCCGGTTCCTATTGCAAGCGGCGTGCTGGAAGATTTTCCTGTCCAGTATAAATTTCAAAATCATAAGTGAAGCTAGATATACCACATAATATGAAATTTTTGCAACCCCACATGTGTGGCTTATCAAGCATGTATTGCTTTAGATGGTGCCTTGATTTTGTTGCACACATCTGCTCATCTACTACAAAATTCTCTTGAACTGGTATTGTGGAATACTGCTTCTTCAGTGACTCTACGACTCGAGGAAATTTATGCAGCTTATCAAAATTTGACTGATCATGAGGAATTTCCTTGGTGGTGTCACTGAAAAGGAAAACCTGCTTCAATTTCTCAAATTTTTTCACTGGCTTCATGTATCACAGGTTACTCCACAGATGGGTTCCAATACAGCCTAGCGTTTCTTGCAGACATTATTGGTGATATGATAGATATTCCTATGAATTTTGAAATATCTTCGGATTTCGTATTATAGGGCTTCATTGCGTGTTTATGAAAGCTGCATTATATTGTTTGTTCTGCAATGTGATTCAGTAACACATCTGTAAACATATATTTGAAGAACTGAAATGGTGTTTCCAAAGTACAAACTTCATCTGGTAGATGGAGGTTCCCATTGAATATTTTTTTATCAACTGGAAAATCAAAACTACGCAGCCTCCATGTTACATGATCTCAGCTTTTTCCTTGATGACTCAGATTTATCATTCATATTAGGCATATGAGGAAACGAATCTGGTGCTGGAATGATGGAACCATGTGAAATTTCATTATTACAGTTGTCAGAGTCAGAGTCCGTTAGACAATACTCCTCATTTTTGTCAACTATTGTGTCTATGTTTACAGTTGGGTCAGCAATTGAGTCATCAGATGAGAAATCAGTTTGACTTCCAGAAGGTATCTCAAGGATGGCAAGAATATCATCCTCCCCTAACTTCCTTTTCCGACCTTTGTCGTCAATGAATTTTACGTCAGTACCTCTAAAATAAAAATAATGTACATCCATTATTACTTCCATTAGCAACTAAAACTTTTATTTAGATTCAAATAGCGATTTTCCATGTAAGAAACAACTACAAATAAATGAATCTGGCCATTACTCTACACAGTAAAAAATAACTTTGTTGCATGTTGTAGCAAACACGCTTCACATATATTTTGACATATTTTCCCCAATAAAACCAAACGAAAACACAGATCCAACATTGATATCCATAACTCCATACCTTTTCTGTAGAAAAATAATTTTTGGAGACTTAAAAATTCCATATTTACTTCGTAAATGCACACACTAATTCAATATGAGCAAACCGCCGCCATTACAGATCACAGGATACGTTTGTCAAAGATACAACAAACAATTCGACAGAGACTAAGGAAATTTAAGAAACAACAATGTTACACATTAGCTCACAGAAGTTAAGGAGACACTCTGACACAAGCGCTGCTACTATCTGTTGGAATTCTACAGATTTACAAGCAAATAACTTACATGTAGCAAAAATGTTACAGTATGCAGTGTAGGGTTAAGAATTTGACAGGCTATAGTGAATAACTGAAATTTTCTCGTACAAAAATTACGTCGACGCAGTGAACGCAATTTAAGAAAGTGTTAGCATTTATTAGATGTATCCATGAAGGGAACTTAATAGCTACTTCACTTAACACTACGTTCCTCCAAACCTGGAATGATTTCACACAGCAAAATTTTCTGCGTCGCTAGTCTCTTTCACACTGTTGAGTCATCGTAGAACATCAGTTGCATCGTCAGTCTACCAGCAAACAGACCTAAACGGAGAGCATTCAAGAAGTTTAAGGGGGAAAGTGACAAGGCCTAACGACTCAAGAGATTATGCCATCAACGACAACGGGCCCCCAAAGCCTGAAGACATACACTGATCAGCCTGAACATTATGACCACCTACCAAATAGCCAATATTTCCACTTTTGGCACGCGTAACAGCAGTGATGCGTCATGGAAGCAATGCGGTCTTCGTAGGTCGCTGGAGGGAGTTCGCACCACATCTGCACACACAGGTCACCCAATTCCTGTGAATTCTCTGATGTGATATTCAATCACACACCAGATGCTTTCGATGGGGTTGGGATCTGGTGACTCTGAGTCCCAGAATATCAATTAAAACTCACCAATGTGTTCCTCAAACCGATCCGTCACACTCCTGACCTTGTTACATAGTGCGTTAACTTGTAGAAAAGTGTCTCTGCCGTCAGAAAACATTATCGTCATGAAAGGGTGTACATAGTCTTAAACCACAATACGAAATAGGAAGGATTTTAAAGA
The DNA here is from genome assembly GCF_023864275.1 of Schistocerca cancellata. NCBI lineage: Eukaryota > Metazoa > Arthropoda > Insecta > Orthoptera > Acrididae > Schistocerca > Schistocerca cancellata. Next base: position 727,881,684 of record NC_064628.1, on the reverse strand, counting down.
AGCATTGTGTTAAAGTGATCTTCCGACCACCTACGAAAATATCGGCTTTGCTTGGCTCTGTGAAGGACGATCTGGGTCTGAGGAAGGCGGGTATTTATAAGATCCCTTGTCAATGTGGCAAGTCCTACATTGGCCAAACTACTTGCACAGTACGGGAAAGATGCGTGGAGCATGAGCGCCACACACGTCTACTACAGCCCAACAAATCAGCCATAGCAGAACACTGTATTTCGACGGGACACTCCATGGATTATTGTGGAACAAAAATTTTAGTGGCAACTAGATCTTTTTGGGAATCCATTATCAAGGAGTCCGTGGAGATACGATTGGCGGAAGATCTTATTAATCGAGACGGCGGCTTTCAGATGGATAAAGCATGGGATCCTGTAATTTCTTTAATCGCTTCACAGAAACATTGGTCTGCATCTAGTGCGACGGCTAACGAAAATTGATTTTATACTTTCGACTACCGCGCCTCAGCTGCGCGAAGGCGCTTTACGACAGATAGCGCAAATGTAGGTACACCACCACGCATGCGCGGCCCGCTTCTGCTGCAGAGCGCGCCAAATTAGATAGGGGGCGCGGTATTAGCCTTCTCCACTGCGCAGGCGCCGCCGCGCCAATTTTCGGTATATATAGAACGAGGCGCACCAGTAATCTTCTGTCTCGTACTCACCTGAAGATGGCTGCATGTTTGTCAGCCGAAATATCGTGCCAAGACGTCAACGTGATCCGGCTGCAAGCCCGAAATATGATGGATCAATCAATACTCCGGGAAAACTTCAAGATACACAATACGATACTCCTTGGCCATAATGGCTCCTTCCACGAGCTTCACTAGAGCCGCGGATGCCCGTGAATGTTCCCCGGAGCATAATGGATCCGCCGCCAGCATGTCTGCGTCCTGCAGTACAGTAGTCAACGAGCTGTAACCTCCCATCGGTGTGATGTAGATGGTATCGGGATTCATTAGGCTATGGAACGTTCTCCACCGTGCCAAAGTCCAGTGCCGATTGTCACGTGCCCATTTATGTCATAGTTGCCGATTTAATGGTGTTAATATTGGAAAATGTATGGGTCGTCGGCAGCGGAGACCCATAGTTAGGAGTGTTCGGTGCTCTGTGCATTCAGACACACTTTTATTCTGCCCAGCTTTAAAGTCTGATGTTAGTTCCACCATAGTTCGCCGCATGTTCTGTTTTACCAGTCCGACAAGCCTACGACGTCCGACACAATGTGAGATGGCCGCCCAACCCCACGACGTCTGCATGTGGTTTCACCTTGGTTTCGCCACGTGTTAAAGATACTGCCCACAGCACTGTTTGTGGTGTCACCGCCAGACACCACACTTGCTAGGTGGTAGCCTTTAAATCGGCCGCGGTCCGCTAGTATACGTCGGACACGCGTGTCGCCACTGGCAGTGATTGCAGACCGAGCGCCACCACACGGCAGGTCTAGACACACTTCCTAGCACTCGCCCCAGTTGTACAGACGACTTTGCTAGCGAAGTTACACTGACAAATACGCCCTCATTTGCCGAGACGATAGTTAGCATAGCCTTCAGCTACGTCATTTGCTACGACCTAGCAAGGCGCCATGACCAGTTTATATTGAGATTATATAATGTATCAACAAGAGCGATGTTCGCCAATTATGGATTAAAGTTAAGTATTACATCAACTCCGTACTTTATTTATTAGACTCAACTCCTTTAATCTCTTCCAGACCTCACGTCAGTCTGCGTGAACTTAAACGCGTGCTATTCGGCTACAAGTCATAGTGGATTGGCTGTCGGGTCAGTCCACCACACTCTTCGAACACCCGACAAGTGCAGTTTCCGAAATGCTCGCGCCGTGCCTCTGAGCCGTCGCAATCTGCCCTCGATCCAACTTATATCGGCCACCTTCCCCATTCTATACACGGGCAACATGCTCACTAGCACAACATGTGTGCTGCGTGTCTCTGACTAGTAGTTATTACTCACCAGGTGACGCTGCTGTCCCCTCGACGTTTATTTATCGATAGTAGGTCAGTCTTCATAATGTTCTGGCCGCTCGTTGTGTATGGAACGATATGCTACCCAGATACTGCAATATTCCCAAATGCGTCTAGATCGCCCAGTGTGTATCAAAGCAAGTAGAAATGCAGCCATCAACAGAATCAACTCAGAGCATTTTATAACGATGTTTCAGTATGAACTAACCGTGGTGTAGAAGCCATAAGGTCGGTAAGGATTTCGGGTGATAGGGTATTCCATTCGTCCAATATCACTGTTGGCAACTGCTGGATGGTCTTTTATGCATGTGGACGTGGTGTGGTACGTCGTGCTCGGGGTCATTTAATTCGAGGGAACGGGTAGGTCAGTCCATTCGCCAAATGTCCTCTCGTTCCAAGAGTTATTCGACACGGTAGACCATTGTCAGCCATAAAAATGCAGCTGAGGTGGAATATACTCCAGAAAAGACGCACACGGAGAAGTGCAGAGTCACAGTAACGTTCGCCAGTGAATTAACTTCAGTGCCTATGAAACTGAGGTTAAATTATTATGATTCAGTAATATGTAGTTACTTAAATGGAAACCTTCGGCGGGAGAAGTCGCTTCCCCAAGATTTTAATGCAATTATTTTCCGCACTTCCAGGTAGATAATCAGTTCCTAACATAAATCTCAAGTCATTCTTTCTGTAAGCAGTCTTCTGACTGGTTTGATGCGGCCCGCCACTAATTCCTCTCCTGTGCTAACCTCTTCATTTCAGAGTAGCACTTGCGACCAACGTCCTCAGTAATTTGCTGGATGTATTTCCATCTCCGTCTTCCACTAGAGTTTTTTCCCCGCTACAGCTCCTTCTAGTATCATGGAAGTCGTTCCCTCATGTCTTAACAGATGTCCTATCACACTGAGCCTTCTCCTTATTAGTGTTTCCACATATTCCTTTTCTCTCCGATTCTGCGTAGAACCACTTCATTCCTTACTTTATCAGTCTACCTAACTTTCAACATTCGTCGTTATCACCACACCTAAAATGCTTCCATTCTCTTCTGTTCTGGTTTTCCCAAAGTCCATGTTTCACTACCATACAATTCTGTTCTCCAGACATACATTCTCACAAATTTCTTCCTCAAACTAAAGCCGATATTTGATATTAGTTGACTTGTATTTCATAGCTATGTTTCAGGATATGTCATCCTCTTGTATGAGATGAAATGTTATCATAGTTAGTCAAATTACATTCGGTATTCAAAATGTCAGTTTACAATGTTACAGCTAATTAAAATTCCACTGCTATCCTACTCTCCGAAATTCTAAATCAGAAGTAGTTAAGTGCATTGTACACATAATGTTCCGCATTATGTCCACAGAGATTTTATATCACGAGTCACAGGTAAATTATTTTCGCAGTTGTAATGAGTCTTTGAGACACACAAATTACTTGGATTGGAAGCCAGTACGTTCATGAAACCTTCTGCGGCCCCACACCATTACAAGTGGACCCCAAACCGACCGTGTTCGTCAACGTTCGTGGGTTCATTACGTTCCCACTTCCCGCTGTATAACGGTACATCCAGAATCACAATTCAGACAAAATAATCTACTGTCGCCTAAAACGACTGTGTTCAGCAATATTCCTCGGTTCATTACGTGTTTCCAACAACTGCCTTGTAACGGTTCATTCAGGATCACTATTCAGACAAAATCTGCTCGCGTCCGAGAACAGCACCAGACCTTATGCTGCAGGCATCATTGTAAACGGCGCCGTCGATGTGCGGGTGCCAACAGAACACAACGCACTGTGTTCGTGCGGTCGTGCAGTCGTCGTGCCACGGTGGAGCGTGGTATTGAGTACCTTGTAGCGCTGTTAAACTTGGTTGAAATTGCACCCGCTGCCTATCGTGTATTTCTTGCCACTTGCAATTCCTCTTGCCAGTTGCACAATGTAGCAGACACCTTCTGTTGTAGTTGATCGTGGTCGACAAACTTCTCACCTTCGGCACCAGTGCTTACGGTTCGTATGCATATGACTCAGTGCCGTAAGCATTATTTGCTCTTAGGCTACGACCCTGACCCTTCGTCCTTCTTCCAGCTTCCTGATGATTCTTCCCATGTGAAGTCATCCAAATGTTGTCTCAGGGCCACGTTGCAGTGTCGAACACTACTATAGTGGAATGTACCTGGCCGCTGAAACATACTCTGTTATTCTTCGTCTCATGTTGTGGGCCACCCCGATTTGATGCTTTAATCAAGCTGACCTCAAGCCATATATTGTCCCAGTTTATGTGCACATTTTGCCGGCCGATGTGACCGAGCGGTTCTAGGCGCTTGAGTCTGGAACCGTGCGACCGCTAAGGTCGCAGGTTCGAATCATACTTCGGGCATGGATGTGTGTGATGTCCGTAGGTTAGTTAGGTTTAAGTAGCTCTAAGTTCTAGGGGACTGATGACCTCAGATGTTAAGTCCCATAGTTCTCAGAGCCATTTGAATCATTTTGTGCACATTTGGGAGACCTCAGGCATCATACTCCCGGCGTTCATTCTTCCCCACAGAGTAGTCAGTGCTTTGTGTTTCTTTATCTACCTCGTCCGTAAGTTTGGCAGAGCAGTCTATGGATGTTACACGAAGAATTTCAGTGTCTATCACTGACTGTCACTGGTTGTCTTTGAATATTCTCCACTATTCTGCACATTGCTTAAATGCATCCATTTCATGCCATATATTTTGAAGCTGATCAGGGGTCACCGACGCAAGAAGGTTTGAACGGCCAGTTTTGAGTTCGGTAATTATTTATCATCAAGGAGCACATAACAAGGATTCAATTCCTAAAACACACAACGCATCTTCGCCATGTCCAGTACGGACGATGGAACGGCTTGCAAGATGATTCGGAAATGAGCGAACCTCTTTATTCAAAGTGCTCAGCCTTACTGAAGGACATAATCTGTTGATTCTGTACTAATCTATGGCATCAGCCATTGCTCAAGCACCTACAGGTAAGAGTTTATTGAAGCACTTATCTCAAAGAAGGCACATTCACCGTACATTTTTTGTGATGTCACCACACAGAACACACTGAATTTCTGTGAACCACGCTGTATAGGTGCACACGGGCAGTTTCTGTACTCCGTATTCGAATGTTTTGCCAGTAGAGTTTCCGTTTATTACATACGTAGAATGTAGCCTGATAGTTTACTTGTGACAACTAGTAAATGTTTCTTCCTCCATGGATACCAGCATCGTCTGCTAAGGGACATCGGGTGTAATCTGAATGTTTGCTAATGGCCCGTGTTATCTGACACCCTCCAAAATAAAGGTTTAGGAATACAGTACATACTAAATAGAAGAAGAATCACAATTTATCCGGTTTATTAAATTAAACTGTTTCATAAATTGTCTGACACTAATAATTTTGAAGTAAATCGTTGGAACATGTACCAAAGAGTCAGGGGTAAGAGTCTTTACATCGCATAAAAAAATAAAACAATTCCTGTAGCGAAGTAGTACCGTGGTTTTCGTGATGTTAGTATGAAAGACAGATGATACTGGGAAGGGAACGCACGGCATGTGTGGCCGGAGTTGGAAGCAGATTAGTCATTCGTCACTGAAAGCAAGTCGTCAGAGTGAAGCCTGAGATTACGCATAATAATGACATTACTGTCCCTGTGGATCATCTCGCTGTCACGACCCGATCTCACCATTATAGTATGTAAGTGGAGGTTGAAGCGGATTCAGAATCAGTCATTGGCAGCCTGTGGTTAAGTTCGAGTCAGCCCGAAATATTTCTGAGGCCCCCAGCTCATCTGCTCCACGATGTACCCTAGTGGCGTCGCTGGCCAGTGGAAGTAAAGTCTGACGGTGAAGGCTTCCACGGATGAAAAAGTCGAAGTGTCGACTGCCGAAGATCGAATGAATTTGTACCGACTAAAGTCTTAGAAGGAAAACACATACCTCTGTTTTGCTTTTTATGCTCTATTCGGATTGACTGGGTGACGGATATTGCGAGTGCTGACAAGACATTCCTTGAAATACACGCGTCCCCTTCCTTGAGTTTTTCTCCAGGTGCATAACCAGTAACGAGCTTCCTACTATTTAGACGTGAAAAACGCATCTCATATCTCTCTCTCTCTCTCTCTCTCTCTCTCTCTCTCTCTCTCTCTCTTTCTGTGGCCAAGAGACTGGACCCTGGGCAACACAGTTGAGGTTATATCTTTCAGTTTATTTACACCATCCAATCATGCCAGATCTTACATTGCGTTAGTACGGGTATTTCGTTTTTCTGGACGGATCTTTGGCGCGTCCCACACTTACAAACAGGAGCTCTAAATTCATTCTCTAGATGCTGTCTATGTGGTATAGTGCGTCCCAAGGAAACACAGTTTTTACGCCTTGTTCACAATTCTGGGTTTGCTCAAAAAAGTATTTCGCATCATTCCACCTGCGAGCTGTGAAACAGTCGCTGCTGCATGTCTTGCGCCGTGTAAGATCAGATCTATGTCGCTTGTGGAGTGCCCAAGATCCAGTGATGGCAACACGAAAGGTCTGGTAAAGCCAGTAGCACTGAACCGTCCGGTGCGTCGTTGTGCGAATTCTCTCGTGGGTGGTCACTCAGTCCGTCTACGGAGCTATGCAGTTCAGTCGAGTGCTGGTATTTGGTCGCAGTGTACCTCCAGATGGCTTCATAGTTACGAATACCATCCAAATAAAAAAAAATTAAGTGAAAATAATTAACTGCCAACAATCGCTGGCACTAATATGAATTTAATTTCTCAGTAATGATTAATTATTTCAACATAATGGGCCTTAGTATTTTGACTTCACATTAGATACGGGGGAGTTTGGGGAAAGAAGATCGTATATCGTGCTGTAGCGTAATTCGTAAGTTTTGAGTGAGTCTTTGTGTTCCAGTTTTTGTAAAATTTTAGTTACCTGCTTTGAGTAACGTTGGAATCCTTTTTAGAAGATCCCAAATCATGGTTTGTGCCATTTGTCTCTGCGGTCTTGCTTCGTACCTCCATTTCTGTAGCCTAAATGCAAACGAAAAGCGAATTTATTAATGTTTTGTAATTATACATGTGGTCAACTGGTACGTCCTTTCCAAGAAAATCTAATTTCTTTAAACGGCCGATGCCATATGGCAGTTCTGTTTGCGTGAGAAGATGCCTGAGAGTATCGTTGACGAAACCTTCTATGCAAAATCTTCTCTGCAAAATCTTCTCTGTATGTGAAACTCTGAACGCCTCCTGTACGAGATCCACCATTTTGTCTTATGACATGTTTCTGTTTCTGTATCAGTACGCGTGCGTGGCATCTTATTCACTGCTCTTACCCAACGGTAGAAATTTTAAAGACTGCTTATGCTATGAACGCGCTATCGAGTATTCTGTTGTTACTGTACATTAAGTTGTATCTCAACAGCAGTAGAAATTTTGAGTCCTCATTCTGTCATTTGCCTTAAATTTACTAGGGAATCTGTAGGGGACCTGATTGCAGGTGGTGGGACAGCGTTTCGAATCCACCCAAAATACCAGACGAGCCCCTAAACAACGTATTACGACACCTCGTCCAGCATTTTGCACATAGATTTTAAAATTATTGCTGCCTAAGCTTTAATTTTAGACCAAAGAAATGAATATTTCTATAAACAGCCTGTAAGCCATTGTTCGTGATGAATATGGTAGGAAGTTAACAGATGCTGCAACGTAAGTATATTAGGACAAAATTAGGCTGAGAATACACAGTGGTAAGGCTCTAGTTTACGTTACTCCACATTGTGCATTTACCCAAAGTACTACCACAGCGATTAGGTGTATTTTTGTCAATTCGAGTGCCGTCAGAATACTGACTGTTCATATGTATGGATCGTTCCTGCAGTGAGTCATAATCAATGGTGTATGTTTATGGTGTAAAGACAACCACCCGGCTATCATGGGTATCAGACTGTAAGGCTTCTATTTGAAAGCGAACATTGAACGACGAGTCCTAACTACATTTACTGAAAAGAGCTTCAAGGTGTCATTATTATCAACATTGGCTGTGGCAACCGGTACGTCACAGTAACTGCACGGACATTACATAGTACCGATACATACGCATTGGATGGATTTTACTCTTCTTTGGTGTCATAGAGACATAATGTACAAAGAAGTAAGAGAGAAGGGAGTTCCATTCAAAATTAATGTAACGATGTTAATTAAAGTTATGGAGTCGTTAGCATGAACAGAACAAGGTCCAGTTTTGAAATATTCGCACACTGTGCGGTCTCTCGTGTGAAACCACATAGAACGTGCAGTTCTTCCAACAGCGCCATTATGTGGATCCCCTTAAACGTATCCTTAGGAGAATTACAGTACTGGCTTTATGTTTTTAGTATCTCGAAGTATAATTTTTTCCCGTTGTTCTAGAATCGTAGACACATTTATCCACAGGTTAGAGATTCATAAAAGTCTTTTTCTCTGATTTTTCCCATTTTAATTTTGTTAAACTTTATTTTAATATAAGACAAATTTTATGTAACCTTTGCACCGCCTGCGTATATCATAAATACGAATCTACGTCACCTCTGGATACGTGGACAACATGTTGTGCCTAATGTATCCCTTTAGTGCTGGCGAGTGTCGCTGTGGACATCCCACACATTAAAACCTGTATTATTAGTAATTTAAATTTTTGTAATTATCTAGAACTCCTATTAGCTTTCTCTCAGACAGTTAAGTAAATAATTAAATGTAATACATTAAATTTCAGATACAATTTTTGTTCAGTTGCCATAAACATACACTGGTGTGTTCAGGGCACACCACACCAGTTCTAATGTAACAAAATGTATGTGTACGTATTTTTCTTAATATTTACATCCTTTTCATACTTGTCGCATTTGAAGTGACATTCAGTACCCCCTCTGTTATCTAGTACCGATTTACTAACTGCTTCCTACAGAAATAAATATCTTGGAGTCAGTTTGCTTCCTGTCATTATATAGTATCAACTCTATTTGCAATAGGTGTACGTATGAAGAAAACAAAAGGCGAATAAGTAGTTTAGTTGCAGATATTGACGCAGAAGAAACATTTGATTAACTAGATTCTGAATCATATCATGAGCGAGAAAAACTGGAACATAAAAATGATAGAGTCTACTGTTGTTGACAATGAAATAACGATTTCTGTCTGTTTGAGAAGAGGCGCTCCACCAATAAATTTAATCACATAATCTCAATATACTATTACTGATGTACCAGGTGTGAGAGGTGCAACCAGAACTGCAAAATCGATCTTAGACTATTTCTTCCGTTTTTTGATGAAGATATGTCAGAAATAAATGTGGCTGTGCCAATGTGTACATGAGAAGCATTTAGGAGAATTTCCCCTGGAAACAAATTGTCAAAGAGACAGATGTAGCTGAAATTAAGGTATTTGTTGGGTTCCTTATTTTCACGGCTCTTGACGTATGAACCTAAAGCGACTGTGGGTCACAAATACGTTTGTAGTCGAGATGTTTCATACTACGATGAGTTTGTACCGGTTCCTGTTCATGTTTAATTGTATAAAATGTGATGGTATTCAAAGCAGGCAAGAGAGAGAGAGAGAAAATAGGCGACCTTTCACGTACTAGAGAAACATTTTAACTATTCCAGGCGAGCTGTAATAAGGACCACACAGTGTCTAAATATACTACAGTAAACTAACAGTTAGTCACTTTGTAACAACAACGACGCTGTACTATTGTACATGTAAGTAATTTTTCCATCTGATTTTTCGATAAACTTGTGTAATTGATGTTCTGATTTCAATTTTTTTTTTTGTTTCACGCCATTGTGTTAAGAAAACTGTGAATAAGTTTCAATGTGAATATTAATGTTGATGTCAACTGTCAAGTAATATTGTAATAGAATTGAAATGTAACAAATGTTGAGACTGTTGTAAGATGTTTAAAACTGAAACTGTGCGTCTGGTCCATACGTAGGCAATGTATTAGGAATTAGAATGCAAATGTTGAAATGGCTCTGAGCACTATGGGACTTAACATCTATGGTCATCAGTCCCCTAGAACTTATAACTACTTAAACCTAACTAACCAAAGGACATCACACAACACCCAGTCATCACGAGACAGAGAAATGTAGAATGCTAAACCTCGGGTGAATACCCTGTCTGTAAGGGAGCGGTAAAAGGTAGATGGCAGGCGAACGCGGGAAAATGCGCACGCGCACTGCACGGCACAACGGGCACAGTGTTGGAGTTTGGCAGTGGTTTGAGCAACATCTTCTGGAGCGAGGAGGCTCTCCTGGAAGATGTAGCTTCACTGAGCCTCGTGTATGCAGTTCCAACGCCCACACAGTATGGCAAAATTCCATATGCACTAAATGGAAAAGTATTACGACGCTAAGAAGAATTAAAGTGTCGATACGTCAAGAGCCATAGATGTGGTTGTATGTGTGCACAGAGCCTCGTCCTCTCGCCGCCCACCAACCGCCGCATCGATATTAGCAGGTTGAAACTTTTAATACTGTATTCGTATGGATCAGAGAGTGAACTGTGCAATAATAACCTAAATTTTACCAGAACTTCCCCATCATTTAATTTTCCTCACAACTAACCTAGACAGGGTCCTTTCCAAATATTGTGCAATCCGAGAGTCCCGAAATGAAAAATTAAATTTTTTTTAATAATAAATACTTGCAGACCTAGCTATGTTAGAATGGTGTTTAAAGAAATGTTTTTATAAAGAACCAGCCAAATGAATAACGAAGGTCTAACGAAGTTGAAAGATAACTTTAATATTGACATAGTAATGAAGTTTATTATTTCGAGACAGATATAAAGGCATTTAAATGAGCAGTAAATAAAATGAAAAGAGTAGTAACTTACATAATGGAAATCTTGAACGCATAATAAATTCAGTAATCATTTTTTGTTAATACAGCTATCATAACAGTTTCAGGGTTCCCTCCCCCCCCCCCCCCCCCTTTTATTCATTTGAATTCTGAAGTGTTCTAGATTGGTTTGACCAGAAAAAGTTAAAGTCATTATAAAAGTTAAAATTTATGTGTTTTATCTGTATCAAAATATTTTGTGTTTGGCTCGAAAGTGCTATTTCTATGGTAACCTATGCCCGATTTTAATCAGATTAATAGACAGTATAATGTTTTGTAGTATACATTATAGTGTGGTGTTATGTATTCATGGTTTTTCCATATCAGTACAGAACGTAAAACTATCAGTCCAATAGATTTTCTGGTTCTAAAATTCTAATATATTATGCAGTGTTACTACTTGTTGTTTTGCATGAATATATACCAACTTGTACAGGGAAGAAACTTAGTTACTGCGTAATTAGGCTGGCGACAGTATTATTAACAAATTGGTAGCATCTTCAGAGTTGCTTTTGGTCCATCCTGACGTGTAATTGTATTTCGAACTTACTTGACGTATCATTGTTATTACAGAGTGGATGTAAGTCTGATTTGCCAGCATTCAGGTACACACGGTCGATATCTATGCGAAAATTCTTTCTCATAAGGTGAATCCCGCTCACTTATCATAGCACAGGCTTTAACGAGTACTGTGTCAGGGGTTACAACTTTCAAACGAAAGTTTAATTTTTGCCAGGATATACCAAGCAAGTCATTTAAGCATCGTCTGAAAATTCAGCACTCCCTCGTGCTAAGAACTGTTTCATCCTCGTCATGGAGATTTACGTCGGAAACAAGCAGATAGACCATGCAAAGTTTCAACCTCGCCGCTAGATATAGTAATTCGCCTGAGAAAAGCAACTGAACGGATTGACCATAATATATAAACAGACGTGTGGTTTACTAGTTGCAACTCGTCTAAACAGCTGCTGAAGGAAAAGCGTGCTTTGGTTTCAACTATTCGTAAAAATAAAAATGCATGCGAACTGAACTTGTGAATGAGAAGCAGCGTGAAGTAAACTGTGGCTTATTTATATTTCAAAAGGTTTGAGAATCGTCTGGTGTGTACCACAATAGAACGCGAACGTAATACTTCGTCCATCTGTACTCTTTTATAGTAAAATATATGACAGCATAAGAGAGAAAAAGAAACCTGACATTATCACAATGTACAGTGTCGTGAAGTCGATAGGTTGAGAGAAATATGTGCAACCTCCACCATGTTAAGAAAAACAAAACGCTGACCCTTGAAATACTTTTCTGTATCCCAGATATTTCTGGAATAATAATTACCACAAGTAATGAGCTCTATAATACGGCCAGAAAATTATTCGTAGAGAACTAGGAGTTCAGCTAATACAACTAGTTTTACAGAAGAGAGCAACGACGACACTCCTACCTGAATCCATCATACAGGAAGAAGTGAAGATGACAACAAAAGAAGATGATTGCCAAGTACCATCAGCAAAAGGACCAGAGCTTTCAAACAGAAACGTGTGCGATCAAAGAAACGAGAAAAGAAGATAAGGCCAGTAAATAGATCAAGCGCATGCCGCTCGGGATTAGCCGAGCAGTCTAGGTCGCTGCAGTCATGGACTGTGTGGCTGGTCCCGGCGGAGGTTCGAGTCCTCCCTCGGACATGGGTGTGTGTGTTAGGATAATTTAGGTTAAGTAGTGTGTAAGCTTAGGGACTGATGACCTTAGCAGTTGAGGCCTATAATATTTCACATACACAAATCAAGACATGAAAACAAATGGGCGTAAAATAAATGTGCCAAATCAGTGTTTTCCAACATGCGTGAAGGGGGGGGGGGGAGACGAGTGCATTTTTCGCAGACAATGGTAGTGCAGATTAGAAAAATTACCGTACCAACGGCTGGAGGAAGTGGTAAACACTGGTAGCCTCGCACGTGGTGTGCTAGCGGAGCTCGCAATTTGCAGCATTGTTCCCAGAGCTGATCGGGTGCTTTGGTTTGAAGCCGAATTGAGGGTCTTAACCAAAGTCTTTGTCGACTCTGTGACGATCTTGGCTGCAGATTTCTATACCTGCGTTATCGTGTGGAGAATTGAAGGACTTCCCTCGATAGTGCTGGAGGGTTCTACACAAAGAAAACAGCTACTGGGGTAGCAGTGTACTTTGGAATGCACATGAGCCTTTCTTAGAGTAGACGCTAGTTTGAGGTGCTCTGATGAACACACACCAGTCGATACGCAGCAAGGGAAGTCAGACGGCATTCAGAATAAGGACACTCCCACTGTCAAAATTTTGCCCGTAAACTGTCAAAGTTTACTGCCCTTCAGGAAAGTTCTCGGCCTCAAATTGTTCTTGGACAGAGAGCTGGCAGAAAACTTACATGGAAAGCTCTGAGGTATTCAGCGAGTCGTATAATGTATACCGGAAAGACATATTAGAGGCCATGGGAGGCGTGAGTGTTCATTGCAGTTGACAAAAATATTGTCGCTACTCAGGTCGAAGTTGAGTGTGACAGCCAAGTTATCAGCCAAATTGTCTGGTCGCGTATAACAGGTGTAATTGAGACCAAGTAAGTTGTTGGATGGTTTTACTGGCCACCCAACTCAGTGACGATAGTGCTAGAGTCATTTAAAGAATGTCTACGGTCAGTAGCACGTAAACAACCAGATTTAGCAATACTGATTGGAGGCGACTTTAACCTACCGTGTATACACTGGGGTGTCTATAGGTTTATTGTGGCATTACAGACAGACTGTCATTCAGAATAATTTTTGACACGTTTTCTGAAAATTGTCTTGGGCAGCTAGCTCGGCAGCGGACACTCAATGGAAATATCTTAGATCTTGTAGCTACAAATAGGCCGTGCCTTATCGACAATGTCAGTATGCAAACGAGGATTAGCGATCATGATGTCATTATAGCAACTATGATTACGAAAGTTAATAAATCAGTGAAGAAGACTACGAGAGTGGTTCTGCTAGACAGAGCAGATAAGCAGTTGTTAGTATCTCACTTAGATATTGAACAGACGTCACTTTTTTTCCAGAAAGACGAATGAGGATGAATTATGGGAAAAGTTCAGACTGTAAATGGTGGTCTGGAGATATATGTGCCTAGTAAGTGGATAAAGAATGGAAAAGATGCGCCATGGTCAGAAGCTGCTGAGGAATCATAGGTTGTTATACTGCCGGTTCAAAAGCGAGCGTTAGCAGACATTGGTGAATCTGTGAAAAGATCTGTGCGCGAAGCACACAGCAATTACCACCGTCACGCCTTAGCAGAAGATCTGACAGGAAACCCTAGGAATTTCTGGTCGTATGTAAAATCGCTAAGCAGGTCTAGGGCTTCCACGTAGACCCTTGTTGACCAGCCCGGTGTGGCAGTTGAAGACAGCGTAACGAAAGTCAAAGTTTTAAATTTCAGGTTCAATAAATCGTTCACACAAGAGAAGCGTGCAACCATACAGTCAACCGACCATCAGACAGACTGCCATATTGACGTCATAGTAGTAAGCACTCTTGGCGTGAAGAAACAAGTGAAAGATTTGAAAGGAAATAAATCACAAGATCCGGATGGAATCCCAATTCGATTTTACAAAGAGTACACTACGGTAGTGGTCACTTACTTAGCCTGCATTTATTGTGAATCTCTCGCCCAGTACAAAATCCCAAGTGAATGGTTACTCGAATATATAAGAAGGGTAAAAGAACGGGTCCGCGAAGTTACATACCGATATTCGATACTAAAATGTAAACTTTCACGGCCGGAAATATCATGTCCATTATAATTATCCGGGCTGTTATGCCGTGGTCGGTTGATGAATTCTATGGTGATTCCCAACGTTTCGTCTCCGACTGCGGGAGACATCTTCAAGGGGGTCCGTAGCTTGATGGAAGGTCCAACACACACACTGGCTCGCTACTGACTGCCGCTAAATTCCGTGTCCGTCACGTGTTTTGAAAACGTCAGTGCAATTGGCCGCTGTCCGTCGCCGTCGATCGCCGTTACCATCACCCAGTAGTGGACGAGTGGTACACATCTTCTTTAACACCGGTATCCATATACCGTTTAATTTGACGCCCTCCTCCTTTCGGTTGAAATTATTTGGGTGTTTAGCGATTTCGATTGCCTCCCTGTAGAGCCTTTCGTAGTATCCGCTCGTGGCCGCTAGTACTTGCGTCTCCTCGAAACGAATATTGTGGTTCCCTGGCTGGAAAGCATGCTCCGCAACAGCTGATTGTTCCGTTTCTCCTCTTCTACAATTTCCCTTATGCTCTTCCAAACGTGTAGAAACAGTTCTTTTGGTGGTACCGACATAAACATCACCACAGCTGCATGGGATCCTATACACCCCAGATTTTTCCAATGGTTTGCGAGCGTCCTTGGCAGGCCTAAGGTATTCCTGTATCTTCCTGGTGGGCTTGTAAATTACGGTAATATTCCGCTTCGTCAAGATCCTCCCTATTCTTTCCGTTACATTTTTAACAAACGGCAGGAAAACCTTAGATTTTGCAGTAGCCTGTACGTCAGTATGATTTCTGCGTGGCTGCCTCAACGCACGTTTTATTTCGGCGGACGAATATCCGTTCTTCGTTAGTGCATTGTGGAGATGTTCCATCTCAGCGTCGAGCAACTCAGGTTCACAAATATTTCTAGCTCTGTCCGCTAACGTCTTGATAACACCCCGCTTCTGTTGTGGGTGGTGGTTCGAATCCCGGTGCAAATAACGGTCCGTGTGCGTGGGTTTGCGGTACACTGAGTGGCCCAAACTACCATTTTCGTTTCTAAACACAAGCACATCGAGGAAATGTAGTTTGCCGTCTACCTCCTCCTCCATTGTAAACTGAATTCTTGAGTTTATAGTGTTCAGATGTTCGTGGAACCGGCTTAGTTCCTCCCTACCATGTCTCCACAACACAAACGTGTCATCCACGTATCGGAACCATACATTTGGTTTCTTGCTGGCAGTACCTAAGGCCTGTTCTTCGAATTTCTCCATAAAGAAGTTTGCAATTACGGGACTTAGGGGGCTTCCCATAGCCACGCCATCCGTTTGCTCATAAAACTGTTCATTCCACTTGAAGTATGTGGTCGTCAAACAACACTTAAACAGCTCTAAAATATCGGCAGGAAAAATTCGATCCAGCTGTTCCAATACATCATTAAGTGGAACCATGGTAAACAGCGATACCACATCGAAGCTGACCAATATGTCCTCCGGCTGGACCACTATGCCATTCAATCTGCTGATGAAATGTGTCGAATTCTTTATATAAGAGTCCGAACGGCCCACATGTGGTTTTAACAGCGTAGTCAAAAACTTGGCTAACGAGTAGGTGGGCGAACCAATGGCACTTAGTATCGGTCTTAACGGAACATTTTCTTTATGAATTTTGGGCAATCCATAAAGCCTCGGTGGTAGCGCAACCGAACTGCAGAGACCTTTCCGTGCACTCTCTTCAATGGAGGACTTTTTTATTAACCGCGACACAGTTCTGAGAACGTTGTTAGTGGGGTCCTTATTCAGCTTCCTATATGCTTGCGGATGCAGTAGATCAGTAATTTTTCTCTGATAGTCGGCCACATCCATAACCACCGTTGCGCTTCCTTTGTCAGCTGGGAGAACCAAAATACTATCATCGTCATTCAGGAGTTTTAAAGCTCTTCTCTCACCCACAGTTATATTACTTTTCGGCGGTTTTGCATTGGCTAATATTCTCACTGTTTCTATACGGATTTCTTCAGCTGTTACAGAATCTACACTGCGAATTCCTGCTTCTACATTGGCTATAATTTCTTCCGTGGGCACAAAATGCGGACTAACAGCAAAATTTCCTCCCTTGGCAAGCACAGATGTCTCATCGTCAGATAACGAACGTTTGGACAAATTGATAACGGTCCGGGAAACGTCTAAATGCCGAACAGTCTGATTAGGTAGCAAATTATCAAACTTCTTCTTCTGTCTACTAGACGTCGTCAACATACGCTTCCCCATGGTATCATGCAGTAGTCTATCAATTTTATCCCAGTCACCGCTGCACAGTTTATTACTGATCGTAATATGGAGAGACATTAACTTACAGTTTGTGCTTGCCAAGTCCCGTCGGGTCTGCTGAATGCGCTCTCGTAGTAAGGCCTCCTCAGTCCGTTTGAAAATGCGTTGTGCCTTTCCCGAATAGAACAGTCGCTTTGTCTTCAGAAACTTCGGTATAACGCCGACGGCTCTGCAACGAGACAGGAATGTGAGGGAACACAAAAGCTGCACTCTCTTCTTCTGGAGTCCTTCCAGGCGTCGCACTTCTCTTGACATATCCTCCCCGTAGAGGCGTCTGATACTAAATTCATCAACCGACCACGGCATAACAGCCCGGATAATTATAATGGACATGATACCAATATTCCTTACATCGAATTGCTGAAGAATCCTTGAACATATTCTCAAATTGAATATATTAAACTTTCTTGTGACTAAGAAGCTTATGTCCACGAATCAGCATGATTTTGGAAAACATCGCTCGCGCGAACCCCCACTTGCCTTTTTCTCACATGATATACTGAAACTATGGAGGAGGGAAACAGGCAGATTCCATATTTCTAGATTTCCAGAAAGCATTTGACACAGTCCCCCACTGCAGGCTGTTAACGTAAGCATATGGAATAAGTTCACAGACATGTGAGTGGATCGAAGAACCCAGTATGTTGTCCCTGGCGGGGAGTGTTCATCAGACACAAGAGTATCATCAGGAGTGCCCCAGGTAAGTGTGATAGGACTGCTATTGTTGCCTATATGCATAAATGATTGGCGACAAGGGGGCAACAATCTGCGTTTGTTTACTGAAGGTGCTGTGGGGTACGGTAAGGAGCCGAAGTTGAGTGACTGTAGGAAGATACTGACATAGACCGAGTTTCTAGTTGGTATGACGAATGACAGCTACCTCTAAATGTGAAAAATTTAAGTTAATAGTTAATGTGCATGAGTACGGAGAACAAGTCTGTAATGTTCGGATACAGTATGACCAGTGTCCTGCTTAACACGGCGAAGCCATTTAAATACATATCTGGGCGTAGCGTTGCAAAATGGTATAAAATGGAGCGAGCATGTGAGAACTGTGGTAGGGAAGGCTAATGGTCAACTTCGGTTTAATGAGAGAATTATGGGAAACGGTAAAGAAGACCGCATATAGGTCGCTGGTGCTGGTCTTGAATACTGCTCAACTGTTTGGGATCCATACCAGATCGGGTTTAAGGAAGACGTCGAAGCAACTCGGAGGCAAACTACCAGGTTTGTTAACGGTAGGCACGAACAACATATAAGTGTTACGGTGATACTTCGTGAACTGAAATGGGAATCCCTGGAGGGAAAGCGACATTCTCTTTTCTTTTCGAGAAACACCACTGAGAAAGTTAAGAGAACCGGTATTTGAAGCTGAATGCCACACGTGATTCTACTGCCACCAACAGAATTGCCCGTACGGACTACGAGATACTAGAAATTAGGGCTCATACGGAGCATGTAGATAGTCGATTTTCCCTCGCTCTATCACGAAGTGGAACAGGAATGGAAATCACTAGTAGTGGTACAGGGAACCCTCCGCCAAGGTCACGTACCGTACGGAAGTTTGCGGACAATCTATGCAGATTTATATCCAGACGTCCAAGCACTTACTGATGAAAAATCGGAATGTTGTATTGAGCAGTAATATGATTCGAGTGCTTAAGAACAGTTCAACAAATGGTGTTCCTAGAATTTTGCTCCAGTTTCTTTCAAATTTGTCCAGGTGTAACAATGGAAACCTTTGTATATTTCTCATATACATACCTTTGTGAGACCGGTTTCTCGACACTAGCCATCGTGAAAACAAAGCACCTCAGTGGATCGAACGTGGTAAGTGGCGATATGGTCATAGAAACGTAAATTATCTAGTTTGAAACCCGACATTCTTCAGTTGTCTAACGAAAAAAAAATTCTGCCATTACGTTTATGTTCTGGAAGTTCGTTGTAACTTTCATCACATAAAAAAGGTTAGATGTGAAAAGAGTTGAACAGGTGAAAACAATTCGTTAAGTGTTTTATGAAGACATAAGGACACTTCTATTTTGGCTTTCAAGTCCTTTGAAACACTGCAGTCTTGTATTACTCTATACTCTTTCACTAAAGTGTGGATTGCAGATTATAGACAAATAAAGCTTTTCTAAATAACCAGAAATAAATTAAGACAGGAGGCATGAGATATTCTGTGGTTTCAAAGGAGGATACCAGGCAGAAAACGTAGACCACTTGTTTAAGTCATATAGTTACGACATGTAATGATTATTTAGTTAAAGGACATGTTTCAACAGAGTGAAACATGAAATAATACAGCAAACGTTGAAAATTGATAGACCTAATAGATATACGTCAACGGAACGTCGAAAGAGAGAAATATTACTATTTGTACCAATATGTTTGGATTAATATTACCAATGCGTATAAAGTGTGTAAACCTGCAGAACAGTTTATGTTTTCAATACAGAAGACACATTTTTAGCACCACTTTATTTACGCTCTTAAACCCTGTGGTGGTTCCAACACCGCAAGCCAGCACTGACGCTGTAACACAAGGTGCCAGCCTAGCAGCGATGAGAGTCATTGTCGGGTGAAGTGGCATTTGAAAAATTTTATAACTCATCGTATAGCAGACAGATCACCAACATGATGTTTTACTCTATACATAGTCTTACATAGCTACTCTGAGACATTACCCATCTCAATAAAAATGAATGGGAGAGTCATTATATTATTATTATCTCGCAGCAAGCTGGCCTTCGACCAGGCAAGAATTACACCTCAAAAATCCTGTATCTTTTTCAGTTCATAGAAGATGGCCTTTAGCAGAGAAAGATAACAGGTGTAGCTTTTGTTGACCTTTCGGCGGCCTTTGACACCGTAAACCACAGAGTGTTGGTGCTCAGAATGTACAACCTGACCAACGACTACGCGCTGACGGGGATAATTGCAACACTCCTACAGAATTGACTATTTTTGAGGACTTCCAAGGAAAACACAGCCGATGCAGAACTCAAAAGAACTATCTCCCTCAAGGAAGTATATTGTCACCTATTTTATTTAATGTGTACACTAACGATCAACCACAGCCTCAAGGATGCAAAAGTTTCATATATGCTGATGACCTTGCTCTTTCTGCCCAGGGCTATCGGTTTGAAGATGTAGAGATAACGCTTACACATGGTCTACAAATGCTTGGTACTTACTATAAAAAGAATCAACTCGCACCCAATCCTAAGAAAACGCAAGTGTGTTCATTCCATCTGAAACATAAACAAGCTGACAGGAAACCTGAAATATTCTGGAATATTGTTCCCACCCCAGGTATTTGGGTGTCACTATCGACACTAACCTACCAGGAACATTGTCTCAAGCAGAAAGTATCCTCCAGAAACTGCATTCTCCGGAAACTGGCGGTATCGAACTGGGGTACACATCCACAAATATTAAGAACAACAGCTCTTGCCTTGAGCTATTCTGCAGGCGAGTATGCTAGCCCAGTGTGGCAATATTCAGTACATACAAAGCAGGTTGAAGTCGCCTTAAATGACAGATGTAGGATTGTTACAAACTGCCCAAGGCCAACCCCCATCGACAAAATTCGATGTCTCGCTGGGATTGCTCCATGTGACGTCAGAAGGAGGTCGCCGCTAACATCGAGAGGCATAAATTAAATACAGTGACCTCACATCCGCCGCGCCGCGTGCCGGGTGGTCTGAGGCATCTTGTCACTGTTTGAGCGGCTCGTTCCGTCGGAGGTTCGAGTGGGTGTGTGTGTGTTGTCCTTAGCGTAAATTAGTCTCAGGTAGATTAAATAGTGCGTAAGCCTAGGGACCGAAGACCTCAGCAGTTTGGTCCCATAGTCCTCACCACAGATTTCCAATGTTTTACCTCACACCCACTCTTTGGGCGTCAACCTGCCAAGCGAAGACTGAAGTCCAAGAACAGCTTCCTAACAACTTCACAGCCCTTAGAAGGATCAGTTTCGGCTACCTGACTCACACAGTGGAAAAAATGATACCTACATCTGTCAAACTAGATGCCACCACAAGAATCCCTGCTTGGGCGCTAATGACCATAGAAGTTTTGCGCCCTAAAACCACACAAAAAAAAAGAATCCCTGCCGCCTGGACACATGGAGAAGTGGGTCATCTGGAAGTCTTTGAACAGACTACTGACCGAAGTGGCCACGTCAGGTTGCAAGATTGAGGGACAGTCTCCTTAAATGGAACTTCCAACTGGTACTTGCCAACATAACACTGTGCGAATGCGGTGAATTGCAGATAAACCGGCACCTCTTCAAATGTAACTCATGCCCAACCAGCTGTAGCACCAAGGACTTGACGTCTCTAGCACCCAATGCTATCAAATTTGCCCAATTTTCGGTGAATACTGTACAGTTTTCTTTGTATGTATCGTGCATGTATTCATCTCAGTGTACCTCTGACACGAATAAAGAAAGATTATATTGAAACAAGTACCAGAGAAAGGAGTTCGTATATCATTGTTCTGAATGTCTTTCTCAATATTACTTCGAGGAGATAGAGAACCGACACGTTCGAAAAAGTCCTGGACTTCCGAATGGCTAACAGACGCAGAAATCCCGAATAATTAGACGAGAGTCTGAGAGAGCACCAATGACTAGGAAGGAATGTGAAAAATGTGGCAAAACTGTTTGGTTAGTGGGAGTGACAAGATATAGAGTACAGAATTTTCGAGTTGACAACTTCAAACATTCAGCTCGGATGACGGGAATGGGAAGCACCCAAGTCTGTCTCCCCCTACCCCCCTCACTGTCCATTTTCTCCACCCCCTTTGTCCATTTCCTCCTCCCCCATTTTTAGGTACCTTTTACTTACCTATTTATGTTTCTCCTCCTCATTCCTTCTCTGTCGATCTCCTCCTCCCTCTCTTTCGATCCATTTCCTCCTCCACTACATCTGTTCGTTTCCTCTCTGTGCACATCTCCTCCTTGCCGTCGTTTTCTGTCAACCTATTCGTCCTCCTTTTCTCTCCACGTAATCGCATCACCCCAATAAGAGGCTAGTGGTTCTTCTCTCTACAGTATTTCTTTCCAGATTCAAATTAATGTGTGCACTAAATTTCATTGAAATCGCTCCAGGGGCTTCGAATGAATATTTTACACGTCGTTTTGCGCAAGTAGCGGATATAACATATGTTTGACACATATTTAACAAATGTCTCGCTTATTGGAACACATATTTCGCCTGTATGTATAGTGAATTTCAACGAGAATTTTCATTTTCACGAAGCCCATTGTTTATGACGTCATATCGCCGTAACTGTTTTCTGTATAATAATACAATTTTGCAAGCACATATTGTGGTATATGTGTCCATTGTCAGCAAAATGTGTTGTGAATACAGTTATTAGTACAAGAGTAACAAGTTAAAACGTGTTGCATAATGCGGCATCTCATTGTTCCTGATGTCATATCTCCCAACTATGAGTTGTACAATGATATACTTCCCTAGATACATTCATTGATTTATGTGGATCCTGTCTGCTAACAGAATTAGCAGCAAACAAGTAATAGATTAAAATATCATGCAAGATGCAGCATCTCTTAATTGTATGTAAGTGTTTGACCTCATCTGTGCTGGAATATGTGTCGTACAATGAAATACTTACGTATGTAAGTTGAGCAGCAGATGTCAATACTGTCTAAGAAAAGTATTGCTAAAATATTTAGCAGCAACGGAGTAATAAATTTAAACGTCTTGTATGATGCAGTAGTTTTTCACACATCTCAGTGTTTATAACGACATGTCTTCTGAACTAAGTGTCGTGAATGATGTAATTTTGATGGTACACTCAGTGAACACTCTCTGCAAAATGTGTCACGAATGCCCTTAGTGGTAAAGAAGTAATAAATTGAAACGTCATGTTTCATGATGCAGTTACGGTATTAATAGCGAATATGTAGTAAGTGATAAACTTTTTTTTTGCTTTCACCATTTTTTAGGGTAGTCCGCGAGAAGAAAGTTGGTAAGAGTTTTTAATTATATATAAAGCTTTTTCAAGTCCCTAAGTGCTCTTAATGTCAAATACTTGATGATTAAAGAATGGATATTCTTGCATCTTGGTCTACACTGCATTCTCATCCCCAACTCCACAAATGTTTATGGTTTACTATTCTCTAGTGTGACCTCGATCCATACTGACTCGTGCCAAATATCTTCTTTAATATCTTTACATGATGGATTGCTTCTAACAGCAACAGACACTCCACAAACAACTGTATTTAAGCAATTTTTTGTGTACACCGTTAGGCTCATTGTAAAAATCTCGGCTGAAGTTATCTCTGGGAGTAGCTAGCATTCAGTACTTAATACCATTAAGGTTGAGCGCTTCCCATTAGTTCCTGGTGCTCTGGTTCTTTCCCAACATAGCTACGAGAGTTTAATACTAGAATATGTATGGTCCCTAGGTACATCCTCGTCCTATATTTGACCTGCCTCTTGAAGAATGAAGTCGTTTTCATGCTTTCCAGATACCCTCTAACCTAAGAACTGTTCAGTCCATTCAACATTGCACCCGCTAACCTTTTCGCCACCTTCTGTGTGTAATAGAGTCCTGATCTATTACGTCGAATCCTGTACGGCATCGCGCTATGGAGCAAGGAATCTTCTGTCAACACCCATCTGAATTAATACGACGACTTCCTTTGATCCGAACTGGTGGTGAACCCAAACTCACGAGCAGTAGTCAAGATTGAATCGCACTAGTTCTCTGAGCATGGTCTCCTGTATAGATGAATTACATCTACCTATAAGTTTTCCAATAAATCGAAGTCGTCAATTTGCCTTTCATACTACCGTCTTTTTGTTGTTCCATTTAATATCTGTTTGCAACGTTGTGAATAATACCAGACCGACGAGACTGTCAAACAGTATGTCACCAACACTGTATTCGAACATTCCAGAATTATTTCTCCCATCCATCAGCATAAACTTAACATTTTTTTCTACATTTAGATCATTCTGTCATTCGTTACACAAAATAGAGATTCTTACTAAGTCTTCCCGTATCCATCTACAGCGATCCAATGACGACCCATTCTGGTGTAATGCTACAGCGTCATCAGCAAAGAGTCGCCAGTTACTGCTCACCAGGTCATATGTGTACATACAGAACAATAACGATCCTGTCACACTTCCTTGGGTCACTCTTGACGATAACCTTGTCTCTGGCGATCTCTCGCTGTCGATGATAACGTACTGGTCTTCATTACTTAAGAAGTCTTCCAGTCAGTCACGTATTTACCAACATGTCTTATTTTGTTTAAAGTGACTCCTGTGGCTCTTCACATTACGTCGAATCCTGTACGGCATCGCACTATGGAGCAAGGAATCTTCTATCAACACCCCTCTGAATTAATTTGACGACTTCCTTTGATCCGAACTGGTTTCTAGGTTGAAAGTGTTCGGTTACCAAATTGAGCCACTTATGCTTATTGCACTTATTGCACGTTATGTCACATATAGATTATTTACACGTTCCTGAAATGAGGTTATGAGCATGTTAAAAGTGAGTCTGATCTTAAAATGTACTTAAATATTTCTTTATACATCCCTAGTCTTTCCAAATTAAAGTGTTAAATTAATAATTAATAATTAAAAAAATTATATGTCTGTTCATTCTTTGAAATACGGTCGTACTGAGCTGCAGAGCATTTCTTGCTCCTAAACATTATGCAGAAAAGGACACTTATGGAGGGCACGCTACTGAAATATATTTCCATGTATTCAGAGTACAAACAAAGAGTAATTAGTTTACACATTAAACGAGAGAGTGGTCATCTTGAATATTAAAAACATGGTTCCTGATATAGTATGGAGTGAACTACGCCACTTCTAAAAATATCTTGGGATTCAATAACAACAAGGGTGGGACTCTGCTCGAGCCGTGCCTCTGCTTATTTATCTGAGCTAAATCTGGATTCTTGAAATACCTTATCTCTCGTATATCTAATTAGTCACTGGTTTGAGCTTTGAGCCCAAGTGCTTTATGCCTGAAACGTCATTTTATTTTATTTTTTGAAGTACCAGTGCGTTTCGCATGAAGCCCCTACTGCTATTACAAGAAAGAAAGTCTTAATGGTACACTGAGGTAGTTCTACGAGTGTAATGCAATGTAACAGTCCCTTCTAGAGTGGGGGGGGGGGGGGGGGGCGGGGAGATTGTGGTACGTCGTTGTAGGTGATTCCGATACGCGTTTTTTTTTAGAATGACCATATTGAAAGGGTGGTTGACAGTGGAACAAAGTAAATCTAAATTATTTGTTCCAGTGTCTTAAAAAGTGAAATCACGTCCTTCAGACATCTGAGTGCTCTTCTTTTTTTCAATTTTCGTCTTATTATGATAGTAAAGATTAAATTCGTGTAAAAAATTAACATTTATATTCCGAAGTGCAAGCACCTCCCTAAAACAAGTGATTGTTTATATTTTGCCTAATTCTTCTCGTATCGGTTGATCGATATGGTGATAAAGGTTAATCAAACGAAAAACTTCAAATTACTATTTTTTTTATTTTTGTTGGAACTGAAAGGGTTAAAATAACGTGGAGATTGAAGGATCATAGAAAGGAATAGACGCGGACGTGAGACCAACCACGAGACTGATGGCGCGAAACCCTGCAGCGACAGCCAATGAAGCTGTCACGCAGAGCCGGACGATACGGCCGGCTTCGACGGCGGCAGGGTCGCCAGATTAGCCGAGTGACCCCTCCTCACACCCACACCCACGCCCAGGCGGCCGGACGTGTCGCGGCGCCCTGCGGAAGCCGGTGGGAGGCAGGGGGCGGTGGCAGGCGGCGGGCCGTCGGCCGTCGGCTGCCGGCGGCTGGTATCGACCCCGGGGGCAGCCGTCACCGCTTCCTGCGCGGCCGGCCCTTCCGGCCATCTGCGGCGCGGCCCGGGCGATACTTTATCTGCCTGTCCGCTGGCCGCTTACGGCTGTAGCCCCTCCTCTCCGCCTGCGTCACTGCGGGAGCCGCAGAGGGGTGCGGGCGCTTGCGTCTGTGACAGCTACGACAACTCTCTCGGGTTAGATAGTGAGCTGCCTTTCAGAAGAAATGTTCGCAGGCTCATCGCAAGGAGGAGAACCGCTTTAACGGACTGATCTACGCCAACCCTTTCTAAGCACGAATAAAAGCCATTTTCTTTTAGAATTTTTGTAGCAGCCACCCTTTCCCATGTTTCATTAATCTGCCTCCCATCACACATCAGCCTAAAAACGTCTAGCTACTTTATAAGTGAGTTAATTTGTAAATGTCTGACGTTAAGCCTCTAACGTTTATGGCTGCAGAAACAAAATCCTGATTATGTTTCTTTTTATGGTTCCTTACCAAGATCGGCAAAAATGGAATCCTTATAGGACCACTCTTTTTTCTGTCTCCCTGTCTACCCACCTGTTCAGTACTCTTTTTCTGGGGAACGAGTTGGCGTATGAAGTTGCAATTTGAGTCATTTATGAAGATCGACGATCCCTTGGTGATGTAAGACAAGTAAAACTTCTAAGTCAATGCAATCAAAAGATACAGCCATTTATGTAACATATTTTGATACTCGCAAACTCACTCATCAGAATCTACAGCGTACATTCCGTTCCTCTACAACCACGATATTTGGCAAGTGGTCAGGTTTCACTGTACAAGTACGAGAAAAACCCTAAACTTATGATTTTGTAGTTATGTCACACAAAATAATATTAATAATAATAATAATAGTAACAATAATAATAATTTCTCATTTGTTACCAGACTGTCTATTTGTCCGTCTGTCCGTCTGTTGAGACGCCTTTGTTTACGGAATTTGCGTACGAATCAAGTTGAAATTTATATAACATATTAAACTCTACGGTCCGTTTGCGATGTAATGAATTGAAGCTTCACCAAAAACTCCGCCAAAAGATATGGCGATGTATGTCTCATATGATACTCGCAAATTCACCTATCCAAATATACAGGGTACTTCCAGAATGAAATTTTCACTCTACAGTGGAGTGTGCGCTGATATGAAACTTGCTGGCAGATTAAAAGTTTTTGCCGAACCGAGATTCGAACTCGGGACCTTTGCCTTTCGCGAACAAGTGCTCTACCTATTTTTATTTAATGTCATTTTTTTCGTTTTCGTTCGGACGTCACAAGACACCCGTTTCAGTTCGTCGTTGATCCATTAACTCAGTTTTTTTTTTAATTACAGAGCGGTGATAACCCTCTGACCGAACACGCTGAGTTACCGTGCCGGCTGAGCTATCCAAGCACGACTCACGCCATGTCCTCACAGCTTTAATTCCACCAGTACTTCGTCTCCTACCTTCGAAACTCCACAGAAGATCTCGTGCGAACCTTGCAGAACTAGCACTCCTGGATGGATTTTGCGGAGACATGGTTTAGCCGCAGCCTGCGGTATGTTTCTAGAATGAAGTTTGGAAGGTAGGAGACGAGGTACTGGTGGAATTAAAGCTATGAGGAGGGGGCGTGAGTCGTGCTTGTGTAGCTTAGTTGGTAGAGTACTTGCTCGCGAAAGGCGCAGGTCCCGAGTTCGAGTTCCGGTCCGGCACACAGCTTTAATCTGCCAGGAAGTTACAGGGTATTTCCAGGTGACCCAGCCCCTTGATAATTGACAAGAATCAAGGTTTCACACAACAAACAAAGGAAAAAAAAATTACATGATTGTTACTCGATAATTTTATTACATGAAAAAAAAATATTTTTTTTCGTTTCAATATAAACGTACGCTTCCGTGGCATCGTCACAGTCAATACAATTTTCTGGGGTTGTGACCGCATTCTCAATATCTTAAACATTTTTTTCTTTTGTTTTCAGACTGTCTGTCTCTCCGCCAGTCTTTACCACCCCTTTTTCTAAGAAATTGGTAGACGTTTAAAATTGAAATTTATGTCACATACTGAGATCCGTAGTCCTTTGGCAGTTTAAAAATGTTAAGCTGTCAACGCAATCAAGATACAAATACGACTATTTATGTCACATACCTTCAAACTCGCTTACTGTAATCAACACGGTACTTCGCCTGGACGTAGAATCTTGGAGTTTCGAAAGAGAAAAGTTTTCACAGTTCAAATAAAGGAAAACATCAAGAAACCTGATAATCTGCAATAACATCATATGGAAAAAATACCTTCTTTTTCATGTGTTAAGCGACCTCGATCTTCAAATGAAAACATTCTCGAAACTTTGAAAGAAGCATATATGCACCATTAGCTGTGCAACTGTATCTCTATTCTCCACCAGTTTCCTTTGCTACAGTCATCCTCACAGGAGAGACACAGTATTCATCAATATGTAAAATATAAATTTTCGTGTTTGTGTGTGTGTGTGTGTATTTGATTCGTTGATGTACACTGTTTTTCTCCTGTGAAGATGGCTGTAGCTAAGGAAACTGGTGGAAATAGAGTTTGTAGGGCTGGTGGCACAAAAATGATTTTTACAAAATGCCTAATAGCTGTAGACAGTCACCAACGAAAGGCTTTACTCCCCGAAATCATGGCATTCCTTGGATCGATATCTTGCCAACATCAGTGTCGAGCAGACAGAATTCGCCGACATCATCTATTCCCAGAATAGATGATCTGTCTATGTAAATTATTACGTTTGTACGGCACCTCGCATCTGGTCAATGTTTTATAGTATCGAATTTTTCGCCCATACGCTGGATTGTCAAAACTAAAACTTAAAATGGAATGTTTTGCAAATTTCCCCAAAAGATACAAAGACACAAACCATATGAATACGGATGCTGTACGCTTCACTTTTGAAGTAACCCCAGTCATAATGTTCCTCAGGTTTGAGAACAGATGATTTGGGGATAGAGGATGTGCTCAAAGCATCCGTACAGGACGAAATCGTGAGTCAGATTAGCAGAAAGGAATGTTACTCCCCTATACGCATTTAGCACATAGAACATGGAAGAAACATGCGCTGTTCGTGCAGTGGATCCCCAGGCGAGACACCCAGTGCAACTGGCCACAACAGTGGAGCCGGCATGGCTCCGCTTCCCTGGCGGTACCTTCAACGACTGTTCTTCTAACGTTGCTGCGAAGGCTCTCCGCATTAGGCACTTCGTTCATCCATCCATGCTGACAGCTAATCATCAGCTGCGAAGGCTGTCCCTGCGCGTCTCGCAGCGATTTGCGCTGCAAAAATTGGTTATCCAGACTTTTTACGGTGACATTAATGTGACTGGCTAGTGTATTATCATATACAGGGTGTTTCAAAAATGACCGGTAAATTTGAAACGGCAATACAAACTAAACGAGCAGCGATAGAAATACACCGTTTGTTGCAATATGCTTGGAACAACAGTACATTTTCAGGCGGACAAACTTTCGAAATTACAGTAGTTACAATTGTCAACAACAGATGGCGCTGCGGTCTGGGAAACTCTGTAGTACGATATTATCCACATATCCACCATGCGTAGCAATAATATGGCGTAGTCTCTGAATGAAATTACCCGAAACCTTTGACAACGTGTCTGGTGGAATGGCTTCACATGCAGATGAGATGTACTGCTTCAGCTGTTCAATTGTTTCTGGATTCTGGCGGTACACCTGGTCTTTCACGTGTCCCCACAGAAAGAAGTCACAGGGGTTCATGTCTGGCGAATAGGGAGGCCAATCCACGCCGCCTCCTGTATGTTTCGGATAGCCCAAAGCAATCACACGATCATCGAAATATTCATTCAGGAAATTAAAGACGTCGGCCGTGCGATGTGGCCGGGCACCATCTTGCATAAACCACGAGGTGTTCGCAGTCTCGTCTAATGCAGTTTGTACCGCCACAAATTCACGAAGAATGTCCAGATAGCGTGATGCAGTAATCGTTTCGGATCTGAAAAATGGGCCAATGATTCCTTTGGAAGAAATGGCGGCCCAGACCAGTACTTTTTGAGGATGCAGGGACGATGGGACTGCAACATGGGGCTTTTCGGTTCCCCATATGCGCCAGTTCTGTTTATTGACGAAGCCGTCCTGGTAAAAATAAGCTTCGTCAGTAAACCAAATGCTGCCCACATGCATATCGCCGTCATCAATCCTGTGCACTATATCGTTAGCGAATGTCTCTCGTGCAGCAATGGTAGCGGCGCTGAGGGGTTGCCGCGTTTGAATTTTGTATGGATATAGGTGTAAACTCTGGCGCATGAGACGATACGTGGACGTTGGCGTCATTTGGACCGCAGCTGCAACACGGCGAATGGAAACCCGAGGCCGCTGTTGGATCACCTGCTGCACTAGCTGCGCGTTGCCCTCTGTGGTTGCCGTACGCGGTCGCCCTACCTTTCCAGCACGTTCATCCGTCACGTTCCCAGTCCGTTGAAATTTTTCAAACAGATCCTTTATTGTATCGCTTTTCGGTCCTTTGGTTACATTAAACCTCCGTTGAAAACTTCGTCTTGTTGCAACAACACTGTGTTCTAGGCGGTGGAATTCCAACACCAGAAAAATCCTCTGTTCTAAGGAATAAACCATGTTGTCCACAGCACACTTGCACGTTGTGAACAGCACACACTTACAGCAGAAAGACGACGTACAGAATGGCGCACCCACAGACTGCGTTGTCTTCTATATCTTTCACATCACTTGCAGCGCCATCTGTTGTTGAAAATTGTAACTACTGTAATTTCGAAAGTTTGTCCGCCTGAAAACGTACTGTTGTCCCAAGCATATTGCAATAAACGGTGTATTTCTATCGCTGCTCGTTTAGTTTTTATTGCCGTTTCAAATATACCGGTCATTTTTGAAACACCCTGTACTTTCACCCACAGCATATCCCGCTTTTACGTCGGAGAAATCATTGTTCTGCTTAGCCTCTTTCTATTTTCCAAATAACCAAATTAACTCACGCTTTACTTGTTAATTAATTCCGCACCTTTGGAAATGTTGAAGCAATCTCTGTTAACATCCTTGCACATTTCTGCGTAGGTAGTAATTTTGAGGGCGTCCTTAATATAGGTTTCGTAGTCATGGTAGTTATGAGCACTACTGTCTTAGATTTGATTTCCCTTAATAAAAAGAGCGGAAAATATGCGGTTTTATCACTGAGGCAGCGTAAAACATATTAAATATTAGCTGTAGTTGTATCCATAAGAACCAGGATTGCAAGAAACACGCTATTTCATATTTCTTCCTACACACAAATGCCAACTGAGGTAGCTTGAAATTGCCCAAGGGGATGAAGTTAGATAAGAGCTAACTGGTAACACAAAGTTATTATTTCAAAAAACGAAAAGTCCCACGAACAATATGGACATTCCACATCAAATTTGTAGCTGCTGTCTACACATGTATTCGGAAGTATTTTCTGCGTTCAGTTATGATGCACCTCGTACAACATCACCTTCCTCCAACACTGAGTTTGTTCCGAGGCAAACCTTACTTATAGTTCTCAGAGTAGGACTTAATTTTGGGAAAATTTCTATGCAAACTGGAGACGTTATGTCTCTGTCTTCTTTGTGGTACCTACCCTCACTATTCTCCTCACATTTGCTCCAGCAGTGTTTCTACTGTGCCGCATTTCAGGAAAGCTTTTAAAACGGTCTTTGTTGTTGGTGCTAATTTGTGAAATACTAAAACGTTATATGCGGAGAGGTCTGGAGCATAAGGAAGTCTATGTTCTCATCACAATATGGAATCTGTGCTATTAGTTCAGTGTGGGTCGTGGTGTGCGTGTTTCTCGTTGTTGCGTGCACTGTCAAGTACCATCGCTACACGGACGGCTTATTCGAATGTGGAGCGTGCCGAGTCCATTGTGCTGCTGACCACTCACAAGGGAACCTCCCCATCGCACCGCCCTCAGATTTAGTTATAAGTTGGTACAGTGGATTAGCCTTGAAAAACTGAACACAGATCAATCGAGAAAATAGGAAGAAGTGGTGTGGAACTATGAAAAAAATGAGTAAAATATACAAACTGAGTAGTCCATGCGAAGATAGGCAATAGCAGGGAGAATGAGAGTCAAGGAGCGCCGTGGTCCCGTGGTTAGCGAGAGCAGCTACGGAACGAGAGGTCCTAGATTCAAATCTTCCCTCGAGTGAAAAGTTTATTTTTTTATTTTCAGTTTATGTGACAAACTCTTATGTTTTCATCGCTTTTTTGGGAGTGATAACCACATCCACAAGAAAACTTAAATCGGGCACGGTAGAAGAATCTTTTTACCCAGTCGCTAAGCGTACAAGCTAGGTGGGTCGACATCATATTCCTGTCATGTGACGCACATGCCGTCACCAGTGTCGTATAGAATATATCGGACGTGTTTTCCTGTGGAGGAATCGGTTGACCTATGACCTTACGATCAGATGTTTTCGTTTCCCATTGGAGAGGCACGTGCTTTTGTCTACTAACCACACGGTTTAGCGGTGCGGTCGCAAAACACAGACACTAAACTTATTGCAGTGAACAGAGACGTCAATGAACGAACGGACAGATCATAACTTTGCGAAAATAAAGGAAGTAAAATTTTCAGTCGAGGGAAGACTTGAACCAAGGACCTCTCGTTTCGTATCTACTCACGCTAACCACAAGACGACGGCCCTCCGAAGCTAACATTCTCCTTGATGTTGCTTATCTTGCAAATGGACTACTCAGTTTGTATATTTTACTAATTATTTTCATAGTTCCATACAATTTCTTCCTGTTTTCTCGATTGATCTGTGTTCAGTTTTTCAAGGCCTATCCACTGTGCCAACTTATAACTAAATCTGAGGGGGGTGCGATGTGGAGGTTCGTTGACAGAAACGATTCAGCCTGTACATACGCACTTCTCAGCGAACTGACATGCGACCGCAGCGCGCCCCAGCGGATACTCTCGGCTGCAGGTGGCCAGCACGAGCTAAATAGCGTACAGACAAGAGTTTTCGAAATGAAGAAGCATAAACTGACTGAAAAAGAAATTCAAATGGCTCTGAGCACTATGGGACTTAACATGTGTGGTCATCAGTTCCCTAGAACTTAGAACTACTTAAACCTTACTAACCTAAGGACATCACACACATCCATGCCCGAGGCAGGTTTCGAACCTGCGACAGTAGCGGTCACGCGGTTCCAGACTGAAGAGACTAGAACCGCACGGCCACACCGGCCGGCAAACTGGCTGCTTTAACTTTGCTAGTGATTATCGATAACGAAAGGAGAGAAAAGCGAAAGAGACAGTGGACAAGACAGTGGATTAAACGACGCAATGCTGGGACAGCAACGTTGCATTTGCTCCACAATGAGCTGAGCTACGTAAACATACCTACTTTGTTCGCAGCTCAGTTTCTACCTCCCTAAATATTTTCAGTTTAACCGGTTTCCTGAAGA
Organism: Schistocerca cancellata; assembly: GCF_023864275.1. NCBI lineage: Eukaryota > Metazoa > Arthropoda > Insecta > Orthoptera > Acrididae > Schistocerca > Schistocerca cancellata. The sequence goes on along the minus strand of NC_064628.1, from coordinate 727,848,419 downwards.
TTCTTTAAGCATTTCGTACACTTTTAGTTTTAGATTAGGAAATTTACATACGATATTCTTGATACTGAATTTTGTTGCTCTGAAGTACTCTCCTTCGTTATGTTGTAGGTTTGAAGGTTCAGTTTTATATTGGAATTTCACTCGAATGGATGCAGAAGTTTCCATGGAATTGCTGACTGTTATTGAAAATGATATCCGTAGGCAAGATACGAACGTACGGAAATTTCTACTGTGGCAGTTCTTTCACTTCACATTGTATAAGCACTGAACTTCTTTGAACGCGTCTATTAGTACACATAATTCGTCGCTTGTCCAAGCAGCCTTATTTCTCCATCCAAAGTTCTGATGCTACTGAATGGAGAGATGTCTTACTCGTGACGTAGGTGGCGTTCTTCCATTTCATTGGTCAATGTTCAAACGCACGTTCAGAATGTCTGACATGTCAGATATTGGTGTGCGCGTTTGGAAAGACTCCCCAACCATCTTTTTCCACGCTGTGACGTCAGACACTCGGCACGCTCAACACCAACTTTCAGCTACACAGACAGTCTGCCGACAGCTTAACGGCTTCCTATGTAAGCCTCTCCCAAATTTTTGCTCGTCCGCCTAGCATTCTATGTTTTAGATTATAGATACCTACAGTTCTGGTATCTAATTCTATTATACGTTAATTAGTTGGTCGTACAGAGTCAGGATGTTTCTTCATTTTAAAATTATATAATTTGACTGAATAATGTATCTTCTCCGATTTCCATTGAGACTTTCTTACATAAATCCCTTGCTGTTACTGTTAACTCTTATAACAATTAGTACTATTTGTATATAACGCAGAACTCTTTCCTTCCTTTGCACACAAACATCTGCCTGGTTCTTTCCTTGATCACCAAAAGCTCAGTTTATTCCTTAAATGCAGAAATTTCTATTCCAAATTATGCTTACCCATTCTCAAATCATTCTGCCCTGTTCCCAACCTTTCAAAGTCCAATTCCTAATTTCTATCAGGTTTTTGTTTCATCAGTTACAGTTCACTTTTCTACCTTCAATTTAAATATGTGAAATTAACATCAGATTCCTCTGGATAAGTAAGATACTGTTGTCTCCCTTTATTTATACTGTTGCTTCACATGTCATGTTCTGTATTACAGATTTCAGTTTTGTCTTTGTCATTTTTACTGATTATAGAGTACCTTCGCTTGTTTCGCACGTTACCTCTTGTTCAGGGCGTATTATGCGCGTTGAAACGATCTTTTTTTCTGTTTCCTGTTTCGTCTCCCTTCTGTAGGCTCAGGACTTTTATAACAATATTGGTCACGAGGTCCTGTTACTAAACCATCAGAATTTCTAATACCGTTGCCTATAAAAAAAGTATAGCGTATCAGCACTAATATTTAAGACCATGTCAACTGAGGGTAATCTTTGAAATCTTTTACATCACCTTTTGATGAAATTCTTTTCATTAATATCTCTCAAAATTAGGTCAGCTTTTATCATAATCTTGCTTTATCACGTTCATATATTAAGTTTTCTACTTTCTTCGTACCAAAAATCATCTAAAGAATTACTTTGCAGGGGAGATATGTTTACATCAGGTAAATAACTTAAGAGCATAGTCACAGTGTCTTTGCATTCTACATTATGTAGCTATAAAAGAGATCTAAAGGGCAACACTTTATCACACTTATTTATCTAGTAAGTAAACGTTTCATGAAGTAATGAAACAATGCAGCATATTTAAATAAACTGTGACTTCATTACTGTATCGCTTTCCTGTGTATCAGTAATTATTCTGATGAAGAAGTCATGTAAGTGAAAGACAGAGAAATTATGTTATCCATCTAGCATTTGCCTTTAAAATCCTATTATTCCTTTAGTCTTCAGTGTTAATGCACGAACTGTTCAAAACTCTTGTTCTCGTACGAAGCACGTAAATGATGAGTACTCTAGCATCTTTTATGTAAATAATGTTTCCTCCAGTAAACATATCAGATTATCAAATTAAAGAACATATCAAGACACTGAAACATTATTGTTCCTCAAAGAATATTTAAACGAAAATGAAGCAATACACTCATCGTGAAGTAATTGCAGCAACAGTCTTTCTTTGATGTACGTAAAATTAATAGCAGTATTTTGGTAAGTGCTTTGTCTGTTTCATAAAAAGTAAAGAAATTTAGACTGAGCCACTCTGTTAGCAAACTTGCTTCTACGGTCAGCCTCATACATTTTAGGTTTTCTGACTGAACCCTAACCTGCGAATGTTGGATTTAGTGTTCTCTGTACTCCTCAAACTTTCATTGTTATCAGGATAAGAAACTCATCTACCTCGTCATAAATTTCAGGCAAAATCTTGTACTAGGTCATCACTATACGGTACTCATTCCCTCATATACTTAAAACGAAATCCTATGTTAGCTCAGTAGTAATGCCGGCAACCGGCAGCTGGAATGTATCACACACTGTCAGTCGTATAATGGCACATTCAGGATCTATCAAAGAATCACACTTCCATAGGTGTATGCTTACCTCGTCTAACATCATAAACATTATACGCATTTCCATCAAAGGAAACATAAAAACTTCACTGTAGCCCGCGCTGAAGTAGCATGTCCATACATTGTTTTTCAGCCTCGACAGGGCATTTTCAACGCTCATGAAAAGTCTCGAAACAATAATGCTTCTTCTTTCATTGCATAGAGTCAATAACCTTTAGAAAGATTATCAAGTGGTTGAATTTTCGTCTTTTCGCCCTTAAAAGTTTTCTGTAATTTTTTGTTTTCTGTAATTTTTTCATACAGTTCTATATGAAAAATCATTATGTTTTTCTTACGCTCCTTATTTGTTTAACAGTTATTGTGAACGAACTGTGCTCATTTTACGTCTGTCAGCCATTTGTATACAGTTGAGACTGATACATGTGGGTGTCAGTAGCCTCTATGGTGTCTATTGAGTTTAGCACTTTTGACGCCTATTGACAAATGATAAACAGTGGCAAAACTAAATCTGTCAATCAACAGGCTCATTTAAAATGAATTCTTTCCTTATGGACTGCAGTCAGTTTCTTTTAGTAATACACTTCTCCCTTACGCAGGTGGGAAATGCACCATGGTATTTTATACAAATGCCTAAACAAAATACTTGAAAATTTTATTTTTGTGGGAATACACAGAATTGCAGGTGTCTTGAGAATGGTTAAGGTAGGTTGCATTCTTTTATTATCCATACGGCTGATAATTTCAAGCTTTGGTCAATAGCAAGCTCGTATCTTAAGCTTCCATCTTATAATGTAAAATCAAGCGAGTAATGTAAAATGAAGCTGGAAGCTTACGATACAAGATTGAAAATGACCAAAGTTAGAAACTGGCCACTGGCGTAGATAATAAAAAGAATACAGCCTACGTGCAAGCTGTTTTCATTCTCAAAATATACAAAACATGTATGAGCCAACTTCATTGAAAGGGTTTGAAATTTCGTGTTGTGTTAAGCTGTGTCACCATAAGTTCCTTTTTTCGAAATAATTAAATTATCTGCCTTATTAACTCTTTCTAATGGCAGTAAGTATTCAGTTCATCAGCTCCCTCTTTCTCTTGTTTGCATATCACACACACAATTTGTATGAATCCCACCACAGTGTATGTAGGAATCTCACAAAAGATAACTTACTGACACTTCTCCAGTATTTCAACTTTCAGTACACAGATAATTTTTCTGAATTTTTCCGTTTGTGCTTATATGATCGTCTATAATGACCTGCATTAGAGCTCTTACTATTTTTAGTTGTTCTATCACAGAAACGGCACCGAGAACAATATACTTCCTCTTCTTATGCCACATATAATTACGCTTCAAAATGTTGCATACAGTTCTCGGTACATTAACATACAACCAACAACAATCCGAAATTATTTCGCCAGACTCTGAAGCAAAACTATACGATTTTACACTCTTTAGATGTGTATTAGAGCTGTATAGTTCTAAGTGCTTGAGTAATTTCATTACTTCCCTCTTGCTGCCGTGCATATTCACAACAGGTGATTCAGTTGAAAATTTTCATTTCCTTTATTCACGTCGGCTGATTAGTGTTCTTATAATGCAAAACAGCCAATTATCTGCCGAAGAGGACCATATCTAGCCGATTGAGATCACATAGACTATTGAGATATTACATGTTTAAGGTTTTAAGTCTCGCATCTCAAGATCTAGACTTGTTAGAAACTAGAAAAGCTACTTTGACAGCGGAGGCTATATGTCCCCAATGTTGATGTGTTAACTTGTAAAAACGACACTTCTGAGTATTGAATATTTCTTAATTACAATCTGTAATATTTGAGCAAGCTTTTAAATCGCAGTACACAATTATCGCATGTTACTTCACGACATAAAAGCATTCTTGCGGTACTGAATCTGGTGCAGTTTGATTTATACATCTTATTCGACGTTCCCGTTCATCGACATATTCGTGAGGGGGAGAGGGGGGGGGGAGGAGGAGTGGGATAGGCAATGTAACTGGAAGATTTATTGCTGGTGAGGTCTCTAGTGCTCCAAAAACAGCACAACTGCACTGCGATTTCTACAAAATCTGAGAAACAATGGCAAAACTAAACCTGTCACTCCTGAGGCTCATCTAATGTGAAGAAATTTATTGTCTTTGTTTATGACTTGCAATGAGTTTCTTTTATTAACCCAGTTCTTCCCTGCGTAACCAGTGTGTGGGAAATGCAGCACAGCATCCTGTACAAACTGGAATTCTTCGAAAATGTTTACTCACAGACTGCTGCGGATTCTGCCTGTTTACTTGGAGATGCCGCATTTTTTTGTGCTTCGGAGAAGATAACAACTGAATTGCAAATATTGGGCTACCATGTCTGGTATTTCCAGAAATAATACAGTGCTTCCCAAGGTCTTGCATATTCAGTTCTCCGCATCACAACTCTGTTGGCGGTTTATTTAAATGTACATAGAATGTCCTCATATAACGCAGAGTTGCACTGGTGTTCAAAACTTCATTGTCACTTAAAAAGAGGTAATTTAGAAGTGCCGGCCGAAGTGGCCGTGCGGTTAAAGGCGCTGCAGTCTGGAACCGCAAGACCGCTACGGTCGCAGGTTCGAATCCTGCCTCGGGCATGGATGTTTGTGATGTCCTTAGGTTAGTTAGGTTTAACTAGTTCTAAGTTGTAGGGGACTAATGACCTCAGCAGTTGAGTCCCATAGTGCTCAGAGCCATTTGAACCATTTTAATTTAGAAGTAGGGAAAGTCAGCTCCCTTTGTAAATTATCATTAGTAGTTAGTTAGAAACTATAATTAAATTATTGTTTTTAGAAAAACGTGAATCAGAGATAGAGTTCAAGTAGTTTGTTTGATCGATACTACTCAAATAACTTACGGGGCTGCAGCCGGGTGACGTCATCAACAACCACCGATATTTCGACAGGAACACATCCTGCCATCTTAAAGTCAAAACTGCAGCAAGTAAGCGCTGTGCAAGAGAATTTAAAACATCGGGCCACAGAAAAATATCGAAGCACTAGCTCCACTGCACGTATCAAAGACGACCGACGCCAGGATCTATCGATTCTGAAAATTACTAAACAGCGGGTGAGGTAGCGTTTACTCTGACCCTCTGTTTTTGACAAGGAACAGAGCAGGATTCCACGCAGAATTTAAACAAAAACTTCCAATTCTATTTGCAAGGTTACTTGGTAACTTAATCTCCACTGCTTCCTTAACAACAGTATCCTAGTTGCTGGAAGTGCATACCAAAGTCTCCGTGTTGCTATAATCCATAGGCTGACCGGTGTTAAGAAAATTTGCTCGGTTATTGTAAGCGGGTGTGACGTTAATGCTCAGTACATCGGTCCTCCGAGGTCTTGATACTGTGACCAATATTTGAGAACACACAACTGCAAGGAATGCCACAGATACCAGCCCTACTCACAGCGACATTCTTAAAGAATGTAAAAGCATCCTAACCCTAGATGCATGTCGGAAATTACATTGCAAGGTCGCCTGTCCACAAAATACGACCAGTCTCGTTGGAGATGCTCCCTGCACTTCGCAGAATGGCAGTAGACATTGGAACCAAAACGGTATTATTATCACTTACCCGGTTGGTGGCGCAACACGCGCCTGATCTCTCTTTCAGTATACCTATTCTGAAGGAAGGTGACCTTAAGATGGGTTAGCTGACAAATCCCAGGACATGAAATGACGTGGACTCTGTGAACCAAGGTTCGAGGCACCCCTTCACGCTTAACTCATTGGTGACAACTTTCTTCCATAATCAAATTTGACGTAATAGATGACATCAAGATTCCTATACCAACAGCATCTGTCTGCACATAGTACTGTCTGTAGCATAAAAAAATAAATAGGAGTCAACACATGCGAAACAGGTTCGTTAATTCAACAGCGAGCCTAACATCAATTAACCGTAACGAAGTCAGAACGGATATAGTGAAGGACAATCAGACGAGCGTTGCGTTATTGACCAACTGTACGTCGGATGAGTCATGATAGTGCCGCGTTTGCAGAAAAACCTACGGCCTTTCTGCCTTACACCGGGAGCATCTCCAACACGATTGGTCATGAAAAAAGGGATCCCAGTTCTGCAAGGTTCGCTGGAGGGCTTCTTGGAAGTTAGGAGAAGAGATACTGGAGGAAGTAAAGCTGTGATGAGGGGTCCTGAGTCGTTCTTGGTAGCTCAGCCGGTAGAGCACTGATAAGTGAAAAGCAAGAAACCCGAGTTCGAGTGTCGGTGCGGCAAACAGTTTAAATCTGCCGGTAAGTTTCGTATCAGCGCACACTCCACTGCAGAGTGAAAATTTCATTCACGATTGGACGTGTTTTCCAGATATTCGATGCAGAATGTAATTTTCGTCCTCTTTCTAAGATCAGGATCGTTTTAAATATCTTTAAGGATAATCTCGGTTTCAGTAAGGAGAGTATTTTTTTTTTTATTCCTTGCAGTTACAGGTTGCCACATATTGGTCGGACAGTCAGAACGGTGGAGGACCGGTTTGCTCACATTAGGCGTGGAAACCTGTTGTCTCCCCTGTCAAAATGCAGAGAGGCAGAGTTAATGTTACCTCAGGTTTTGTTTACTAATTTTCGCTATCGATAACTTCTAGCGTCGGTTAATTTTGGTTTGTGGTGTGGCACCAGCGATTACAGTGTGTGTATGTGTGTGTGTGTGTGTATGTGTGTGTATGTGTGTGTGTGTATGTGTGTGTTTGTATGTGTGTGTGTGTGTGTGTGTGTGTGTTTGTGTGTGTGTGTGTGTGTGTGTGTGTGTGTGTGTTGTGTTATCTTTTCATAGCTCTGTAACCCAAAATTTTAAATTCACTTGCACTGATATTATTTCGACCGATTTTGTATTTGCCTGGTCGTCGGCTTGTAGCCTCTCGGTGAATTCTGCAGACAAGCCGCAGTTATCTAGGACTGCGTTTTCTGAAAACTACCCAGAGACAAACTCACTTTCAGTATTAATAAGAACTGCAGACAAGATTTTGATTGACAAACACATTACATCATACTGCATATTATATAATTACAGAGTGCTTTATGACAGGCACGATGTAAAATCTCTTAATACCAGAGAATCGATAAGATAATTACTTCGTCTATCAATATTTACAAAATATATGTGCCACAATATTAAATATTCTGTGGCAGATTTTGATTTAATTCGTTACAATGAGTAACTGCAGCTGTGTTGTAACATTTCATAAACATGTAATGTAGCCGTAGGGAAACAGAAAAGTCACCTACTTACAAACTGACTGGGAAGCACAAACGTTACATGTAAAAATCTATAAATTTAATCTATGATCTTTCTCATTTGAATACCCAGTGAATGTAATAAACTGCTGGTTCCATTTTTTCATGACCAACTTGGAAGTCATGTACTTCAGCACTGCACAAGTTGCAAAATATCCATACCAGAGCAGGTTCAAAATGGTTCAAATGGCTCTGAGCACTGTGGGACTTAACTTCTGAGGTCATCAGTCCTCTAGAACTTAGAACTATTTAAACCTAATTAAGCTAAGGACATCACACACATCCATGACCCAGGCAGGATTAGACCACTCCGGCCGGCCCAGAGCAGGTCTTTAATTGTTGTGTATACAACATTCTATTGGGAGCTACTGCAGAGAAAATATTATTTTCACTGGCTGCTTGTGAAAAGTACATAAAGAGAGAAATGAAGTAATGAAACTGACTGCCATTGAAAAAGGTAATAAAAAAGATTATTCTATTTTAGTCTTAGCCCTTCGTCTCATCTGCACCTCACTTATCATCACTTTATAGTATTCACTATAACTGTGCTTATGCGTATCTCTAAATCGTGCTACAGCTTTCTTTTACATTTCAAGCGCAGTTCTAAAACAAGTAAAAATGAAAATTTTTTGCAAGGGAATACTAAATTAATTCAAAATGATAGGTATATGGAAATATTTCGTTTATTGTTATTATTACTGTATCACTGGCACTCACAAATCAACAGTGCGAATACAATCTCAGGGCGATTTGACTGGACGTAGAAATGGGTCAGTAATTAGTCAGGAAGGAAGAAGGAAATTAATCATTTCACCTCTAGCCACAGTCGATGTTATGTGCAAGCAAGTGATATGTCTATCTCCTTGGGTACCAATTGGCTGCTGGTTAACAACTGCCTGTCTCCATCTCCCATGTCCCGTGGCTCTGCGCCAATGCTCTGGACCTCTCAAATCCTTTCCCCTTCCACTCTAGCAGCCTCATCCCTCACAACGTATGGATGTTGCCGCTGCTCAGCAGTGTTGTTTCTTTCTCCCTCGTATTGCTCTTCATGAGCGGAATTTCCCACAGTAATATCTTGATCACAGGTGAGCTCAATGGATAGTCTCATTCAATGAATCGGACTGATTTACCACAAATACAAGTCTTCGTGTGGGGTCGTACACTTTCCGAACATGCGAGTCTAAAAGTTCCTGGATGGCAGCTGGTTTGTGACAACTTAATTCTCATAATTCTCTCAAGCTGTCTTGTATTGTAGCACTTCCCACTGCAGTTGCTGATACCGTACTGGCATAAAATGCTGGAGGACTGCTTAGAACTCCTGCAGATGTTTCTCTGAATTCCTGAGCTGTCGAGACGTCTACAGCTCACCAATAATCCAGGTTGTTTATATCCCGAATGATTGTAACACTTTACTCAAATGAATTATAACAAAAAAGTAACAATCGATAAAATGAAACGTATATGAATCCTTCGCCAACAACAGGCCATACTTGTTAAAATAAACAAAATCAACAACGTAACATGTGAAATAGCTGCTTAATTTTTCCTCGACAGAAGAGAAGGAGTGAGCCATGCGAATACTCTTCAGTTTGGATTTGAAAGTGCGTGGATTACTGCTAAAATTTTTGAATTATTTTGCCATCTTACTGAAAGTGGATGCAGCAGAATACTGCACGCCTTTCTGCACAAGAGTCAAGAACCTGCGTTCCAAATACAGATTGCGATTGTTGCCTAGTATTAACTGCGTGAAAGCTGCTAACTCTCGGGAATGAGATGATAATGTTAACAGCAAATGGTTCAAATGGCTCTGAGTATTATGGGACTTAACATCTGAGGTCAGCAGTCCCCTAGAACTTAGAACTACTTAAACCTAACTAACCTAAGAACATCACACACATCCATGCCCGAAGCAGGATTCGAGCCGGCGTAAGTAGCGGTCGCGCGGTTCCAGACTTAAGCGCCTAGAACGGCTCGGCCACCCTGGCCGGCTAACAACAAACGACATTAAAGAAAATATGTATTGAGAAGCAGATGTCACAATTTCCAGACTGCTGAACCAGGGCTGACAAGAGGTTCGTGAACTTACACCACATATTGCTCGAATCGCCCCTTCCTGATCCAAAAATTCTCTTCTTCAGTTAGATAAATTATTCCAAAAATAATAGCTTACGTCATATGCGATTGGAAATAAGCAAAGTATATCTTTTTGTGTTGAAGTATCACTTATTTCAGATAGCGTTTTAGTGGTTAATGAAGCGGAATTTAGGTTTTGAACAAGGTCCTCAACATGAGTTTTTCGCGACAGCTCACTATCCATCTGAACGCCTAGGAATTTGAACTGTTAAGCCCTTACTGTGTAACTAGAATGTTAGTTTTTGTTGAATTGTGTGTTACAAATTTGTAAAATCTGTTCTTACTGTGATTTAGCGTCAGTTTATTTTCTACAAGCAATGAACTATATCTTGAACTGCGTTAACTGAATTGTTTGATATACAACATCCTTCACTACCAAGCTGGTGTCATGAGCAAACACGTACGTTAGAATCACCTTTAATACTAGAAGGCATATTATTTACATAAATTAGAAACAGTAGCTGCCTCAGCATCGACCACTAGGGCATCCTGCACTTAACTGTGCCTCATTCGGACTGCTCATCGTAGCCATTGTCACTTCTGCATAGAATGACCTACTGCTGTTAGGTCTCTTATTCTGTAATGGTCCAATTTCTACAGAAATATTTTGTGATAAACAGAATCAAACGCCTTAGGTAGACCAAAGAAGACATCAAGCGTTCGCAACCTTTTATTTAATCCGTCCACATCCTCAAAGACGAAAGAGATCACAGCATTTTCAGTTGATGAACATTTCAAAAGCCACACTGTTCACTTGACAGCAAATTATGTGAATTGAAATGGTTAATTACGTATGTATACACAACCTTTTCTATAATTTTAGCAGACACCGATGGTACAGAAACAGTCCTAAAATTATTTACATTATCGCTTTCTTCTTCTTTATAAAGTGGCTTCGTTACTGAGTAATTTGTTCGATCATGAAACTGACCATGATAGAATGGGAAGACAAGGCTACAGAACAGTTACACATATGGCTAAGTACTGGTTTAACATATGCAGACCAGTACTTTAGTATTCTGATAAATATCCCACTATATCCATGAAAGTTCTTAGTCTTTGGTGATTTAATTATTGACTCAATATCCGCTTATCAGTATCACTGAAGAGTATTTCAGATAACAGTCTTTGAAAGCCATTTTCTAGGAGTGTTATGTTGTTCCCTGTAGGAACTTAGCTTCTGTTTAGTTCACCTGCTGTATTCAAAAAGTGATAATTAAGTACTGTACATATAACTGACTCACCATTAACTGTAACATTTCTGCTATGCACTGACGTTATATCCTCAGCCTGGTGCAGCTGACCAGACCCTTCCTTCACGACATCGCATTTTTCTTAAATTTTATTCTGAGGATTAGCTATTCTGTTAGTGTTCCACATACTTTTTGCCTTCCCAATAACATTTTAACCCTCTTAGAATATTGTTTCTAATTGGCTGCTGCAGCTCGATTGTGACAGCATCCAACGTTTTGTTATAATTCCCTCTTGGTTCGCATGATATTGTCATCCCCGTAATCAGCCAGACAGGCTTCCTATCAGTGTTACTATTATGTTTTCAACTTTGTAGTGGTAATCATCCTTCAATGAGCTTGAGACATGTATTGAGTAAATCATTATACATATGGTCTAATTTATCATTTAAACATTCTGCCACCCTTGTTCCATACATAGGTCTAAAAAGGTCTCTACTGAAACAGGGTTAGCACTCCTAAATAGCTTGTAAATATTTTTAACATGTAACTGAGCACAAAACCTTTTAAAGTTAAACTTTTTGCATTACAGTTTGAAACATCATTCACATTTTGGTAAATGGGATGTGCCTGTAGTAATAAAGAGTGAAGAAATATATTATCTACGGCTGTCTACTCTTCCCCTGCACTCTTGTTGCAAAGAAGAGAGTTTGCAACAGATAGTATGAATGCCACAAATCTACCAGCATCCTCTTTCTAGCACACTCACTTATACAATTAATACTGAAGTCACCACATACGCCGGCTGCGGTGGTCTAGAGGTTCTGGCGCTGCAGTCCGGAACCGCGGGACTGCTACGGTCGCAGGTTCGAATCCTGCCTCGGGTGTGTGTGATGTCCTTAGGTTGGTTAGGTTTAAGTAGTTCTAAGTTCTAGGGGACTTATGACCTAAGGTGTTGAGTCCCATAGTGCTCAGAGCCATTTAAACCATTTACCACACACAACTAAGATTTTGTATTCAAGAACCCTGTCTAGAATGAGCAGAAATGTTCTCAAATCAGTGTCAGGGTATCTATAAATAACAACAATTAGAAGTTTTCTTCCACTAAATTCAAGCACACCTGCACAACTTTCAAATATCTGTTCCACGCAGTGCTTTGAAACATTATGGAATTCAATAAGGATGCCGTTTTTCGCGTATATGGCCCCACCCCACACACCGCAAAGAACCGCTACAAAAACCGCCAGCTAACCCGTACCCTGGTAAAAGAAGCCTCTGTATTATCATATTATTTGAGAAGTGCTCTGGAATACGAATAATGCAAGAGTCAACGTTTATAACTACTTCACTAACTTTAACACCTGGTATATTTTAACAAAAATAAGCTAATTTCCTCATTACCTGGCTACTTAACCTTCATCGAAAGTGGTTCCTTTGCTAGGTATTCACGCTTAAAGCAGTCTCTCTATCAGCTGACTTCAACTTGAAAAAGATGCAGCCTCAATACCAACTACTACAGGAATTTTTCCATGAGTGATCCCACCACATCGTCACTACGCTGTCACCTACATGCTTTGCCAACCTCCCAATCCCAACATATTGAACTGCAGGCTGTGTTTAGTGAAACCCGTCCTGTTGACAAAATGAACTGGTACCATTCCAGTGTGAGCTAAGCCTTCCACCATTAGTGCTTTTAGAAGCCTCATATTAAAATGACTGATAGTCAAGGCCGATCATGTGCCACGAAATTAACATTTGTTACACCGGTTTGAGTGACTGTCGTTCCAAGTCATCACCTACGTCATACTCCTCGTCCATTCGAGGATTATTCCCAGCCTCACCCACGATCACTACCTGATTATCTTTTGTAAGATTCGTACGTAACATCCCCTAGCCGGCACTAGGCTTCACAATGCTGGTGACCTAGCACTCACTCCCGAACACGTCCTGGAATTGCTGCCCTACACCACTGCCGCTAGAAATATCTACCAACAGCACCTTCTTCTTTCCATAAAGGGCCACGCTGGGTTGCCATGCAGTCTAGGGAGCCTTGTCACGGTTCGCGCGTCTCCCCCTGTTGGAGGTTCGAGTCCTCCCTCGGGTACGGGTGTGTGTGCTGTTCTTAGCGTAAGTTCGTTTAAGTTAGATTAAGCAGTGTGTAAGCCTAGGGACCGACGACCTCAGCAGTTTGTTCCTGTAGGAACTTACCACAAATTTCCAAATTTTCCATTAGAGTTTGCAACTGACTTTGGCTGCCTAACTGTTGAAGTCTGCTGCAAGCTTCGTACACCTACAGCTAGAAGACGTTTCTCTCCACTAGTTTCTAACAATTGGTCAAATCTATTGGTAACACCAAAAATGCAACTGTGTGAAAACCTCCTCCTACCAGCCTGCTTGATGACTGCCAGTTCCTATTCCCCAGTTCTCTTTCTACCTCCTCTTCCTATATAGTTCCTCTTTTGCACTTTGTAACTGAATCTGAAGAGTCTGTATCATACGCTCTTGTTCCTATACTAACTTATTTTTGCTACATATCCTGAAATTCAAGGAGAGGATCTCACCTGAATTCCTACTGGCTTCCTCACTGCATTCCCTCCAATGAAAATACTCTGAACAAATTTCACACCATAACTCACTACTCGAAAAACTACGGCAAAGCCAACACTTATCACTCATGGTAAGATAAAAAAAAACTGGGCTTTTGTGTTTTCTAAGTTCTGTTACAATAATAGGAGGATTTGAATAACTAACTACAGTGATCTCAAACATAATTTAGTACAAAGAAAGTAACTACTATTATTAACAGTATTAATCAACAAAAAATAACAATACCAAAAAGAATTTCGAACGATTCCTGGTGTAAAACAAACAGAAATTTAGCATCCACTGATGCAGTAAGGAACCTAAACACAGTAAGTCTGAAGACTCACTGAATCGGGTGAGAAACGGAGAGGATGCGCTGGCCAACAGCACGTTGTAATGCATCCCAGATACGCTCAATGATTTTCATGTCTGGGGTGTTTGGTGGCCAGCGGAAGTGTTTAAACTCGGAAGAGTGTCCCTGGAGTCACTCTTTAGCAATTCTGGAAGTGTGGGGTGTCGTAGTGTCTTTTGGAATCGCTCAGGTGCGTCGGAATGCACAATGGACATGAATTAATGCAGGTGATCATACAGGATGCTTACGTACATATCACCTGTCAGAGTCGTATCTAGATGTATCAAGGGCACCATATCACTCCAACTCCACACGCCCCACACCATTATATAGCCTCCACCAACTTGATCACTCCCCTGCCGACATGCGGGGTACATGAATTCAAGAGAATGTCTTCATACCCGCCCACGTCCATCCGCTCGATAGAATTTGAAACGAGACTCGTCCGACCAGGCAACATGTTTCCAGTGATCAACATTTCATTGTCGGTGATCACGGGCCCATTCGAGACGTAAAGCTTTGTGTCGTGCAGTCATCAACGATACACGAATGGGAATTCGGCTCCGAAACCCCATATCATTGATGTTTCGTTTAATGGTTCGCACGCTGACACTTATTGATGGCCCAGCACTGAAACCTTCAGCAATTTGCGCAAGGGTTGCCCTTCTGTCACGTTGAAGTATTCTCTTCAGTCGTCGTTGGTCCCGCTCTAGCACGATGGTTTTCCACCGGAGGATGTCGGAGAGTTGATGTTTTCCGGATTTCTGATATTCACGGTACACTCGTGAAATGGTCGTACTGGAAAATCCCCACCTCATCGCTTCCTTGGAGATGCTGCGTCCTATCGTTTGTGCGCCGACCGTAACACCACGGTCAAACTCACTTAATACATGATGTCGTTCCATTGTAGCAGCAGTAACCGATCTCACAACTGCAGCATACACTTGTTGTCTTACAAAGGCGTTGCAGAACGCAGCGCCGTATTCTGCCTTGTAAGGTGTCAGGAAAATCCAACACCTTCCATGAAAACCCTGACATGATAAGTAAATCAAGTAGTATGCCACATAGCTCCGAATAAATCGTGACATTAAATTAACCAAAGTAATACGAGTAACGAGTGAGCAAATGGAATACCACAGACTAACACAAGAATGCCTAAATGCATGTCATACCTTCCCACCGTGCCGGCCGCGGTGGTCTAGCGGTTCTGGCGCTGCAGTCCGGAGCCGCGGGAATGCTACGGTCGCAGGTTCGAATCCTGCCTCGGGCATGGGTGTGTGTGATGTCCTTAGGTTGGTTAGGTTTAAGTAGTTCTAAGTTCTAGGGGACTTATGACCTAAGATGTTGAGTCCCATAGTGCTCAGAGCCATTTGAGCCTTCCCACCGTGAGACATACGCAGTTCCGAGGGGAGAAACGAGAACAGAAGCCGAGAGCAGAACCTTGTTACGCTGAAGGCCCTACGATAAGGGACGGACACCCACGTCTCCAGCGAACCGATAGGACCACCCCCAGCCCATGTTAAAAGCTAGAGCCCTCCAGAAGAACAGTATATACCTTACGATAAAACAAAAAGGGCCATACCACCCGCAAGTTTTAGCGTGAGACTTTTTCGCGTCTCTGTTACGTCAGGACCACCCCCCAGCCCATGTTAGAAGATAGAGCCCTCCAGAAGAACAGTATAGATCTTACGATAACACTAAAAGGACCACACCAGCTGCAAGTTTTAGCGTGAGACTTTTTCGCGTCTTTGTTACGTTACAAACTTTAAAAACATTGCCCCACCACGAAAAGTATAACGTTTCTCATTGGATAGACAGAATTTCTGTAAGTGGAGCTTAAGGTTAACATTGAGACCCTGATTGGTCAGATGAAAACACAGCCAGATAGTCTTTTAAACCAACTTCAGAAAATTGTAGTAAGGAGAAGTTAGGATGGAGTTGCTTCAGAGACGGCGAGGTGAGCGGAGCTGTGCTGCCCGCTGCGCCCTGACGAACACCGACAAGGTAACGAACGCAAGCGATGCCGCATAACACCGCATAAAGCTTCACTCAGAACTGCAGAAGTCTCATCTGTTACACACCCTTTTTGCGTAATACTAGTGTCGATCGTCAATTAAAGCTCTTGGTGTTCACATTTGCCACTTGAAGTAAAAATCTGAAACGCGATGACTTTTCTGTTATATAGTTATTGAGAAGCCACATCAGCCACTGTAATTTACGACAAGTTAGATAAGTAATTAAAGATAATTGAGGGTCACTGTAGACCATTTTGATAGTTTTCTATTTTGTGAAACTTAATTTAAACCTAGATTATAGATGTGATATGGCATTCGTCATCCTTCGATCCATTGTAGAACTTGGAAACCCATTCAGGGAATATTCGTTCACATTTTTGTTGAACGCAGTTGGTGTTTACCATCCTGTATCAAAACATTTCCTTTTATCAATAGTGCAATTTATAAACAATGTTTTGTGAGTAGAATAAAATTTCCAATGGTAAACTTAACTGCCTATTCGACGTTATTTCATCAGCTAACTAAAAATAGGGAAGCCTTGAACCCCTTCCACTAAATTTAGATAGTATTTAGATTCTTTTACAGGGAGTGCAGTGGAGCTGACGCTGAAATCATTAAGTATTTGGTTATATCATCGCTAGTCTCACTGGACTCTTCTGAATTCTACATGTCATGTGTGGTCTTACGTCTCCTTACCAGCAACAGGTCCCAGGTTAAAACTAGTCAATTCCCTAAAAAACACGCTCATAGTGTCGTTGCGCGAAAGTGGTAGGGAGACACGACTTAGAACAAACAGACACCACGCAGAATGTTAGAGCCTGTTTACATATCTCTGTATTTGAATATGCAGGTCTTTACCAGTTTCTATGGTGCTTCAATGTATATCACTACATATCACGTTCGTGTGGGTGGCTTCCCATCCGCCAGGTGCGGACGACGAAGATGCCACCGATGTAGCAACTTACCTCATCCAGATAATGAAGGCCGTAGTTTATAGGGATGTCGGCTATTTCTATAACTATTTTCTGTCAGACAAGATTAGAAAATGGCAGTACATTGTTGCGCAGTCATGTGCACCCATTTTCAGGTAATGCGATTTATCATCTATCAGTCTCAAGTGCCAAACTTCGTTCGTTTATTCTCTTCTAAATGAAAAATTCTTGTTGTTAACATGTCAGAAGACAAACCACACTTTCGCAAACTCTTAATTTTATTATATTCTTTGTTCGCTGTGGAGGTAGAACAGAGTCTAAAGCCTTTCCATCTCACTCGTGCTCAGCACTGCTCGGTTGGTGCGAACGACTTGGCTGGATGGTCATTCACTACGTTGACGAAAGGCAGGTTATTTTGTATTACCGCGAAACAGAGTTCAGAGTATGTGGATATGATATGCATGCTGGGGTGGCAACCATTAAAACATGGACGTTTTTCGTTGCGTCCAGATCTTTTCACAAAATTTTAGTCACCGACTTTCTCTTCCGAATGCTAAAATATTTTGTTGACTATCTAAGCATAGAATTAAAATCAGATAAATCACAGATCGCGTGGAAAGAGTTAGGCATTCCCACTTTCTGTTCGAGAGTGGAACGGCTGATAAATAGCCATAAAGTGGTTCTGTGAACCCACTATCAAGTATTTAATGGTGAATTGCAGAGTAGTGATGTAAATTAAGATGTAGATGCACGAAATGCGGTTTTGAAATGTACCTGAAGATTAATTCAGTTAATATCAATAATTTAAGAAAGCGGATTGATACCACAACAAGAGGATAGCCCCACCTAGCTTTCACTACAGTAGTATCAAGATGGAAATACGTAAATAGTGTTCACGGGTTTGCCGCCGGATCGCGTTGTGCAAATTCCAGAATATTTCCTACCAGTTACTTGGTAATCACCCAAATTATGTAACATACAGCACATTCGCAATCGCCGTTCGAAAGAACCATGAACAGATATAACTACAGTGGATGATACGGTAGAGCACGCACTGGCGATTCGACGCAGCATATTGTCTGGCGTAGTTGGAACTTCGTCATCAACTGCATCTTTGAGTACTACCCAAAGAAAGAAATCAAGAGGAGTCAAATCGGGCGACCTCGCAGGCCATTTGACAACAGAATTTCGTCCTATCAGACGTCAAGGGAAGTTCTCATTCAGTATTTGCGTTACAAAACGTGACAAGCAGGACAAATGACGTTTTGCAGCCACATGCACATCCAGTGGCACCTCTTCTAGAAGAACTGGCGGAATGTTCAACAGAAAGTGGGCGTACGAATTTCTATTTATAATGGCCGAAAGGAAGTGAGGTCCCATAATGTGGTTTCCTATGACGTCTCGCCATATGTTTACGCTCCATGGCCGTTGATGTTGCACCTGACAAAGCAAGTGTGGACTTTCGGCTGCCCAGTAGTGCAAGTTATACAAATTTACTTTACCGATGTTACTAAACGTTGCTACATCGGTAAAGAGCACACATTGGAAAAATGTGGCGTCGATTCTCAGTTGCTGAAGGGCAAACTGACAAAATTCTGCACGACATTCGAAATCTAGGTCGTCGAGTGTCTGATGTAGTAACAGATGACAGAGATGGAAATTCTGTCGGTGATGGATGTAAACGACACGTCTGGTTGATTCCACGTTCCACTGTGGGGATTTATTAGCCTCTAATCCAAAAATGGTTCAAATGGCTCTAAGTACTTTGGGAACTGAGGTCATCAGTTCCCTATAGTTAGAGCTACTTAAACCTAGCTAACCTAAGGACATCACACACATCCATGTCCGAGGCAGGACTCGAACCTGCAACCGTACCAGCAGCGCGGTTCCGGACTGAAGCGCCTGGAACCGCTCTGCCACAGCGGCCGGCCCTCTTGGCCAGAACAGCTACTTCGTGTCCTCTGTTAGTTGCAGTCTTCTTCCTGGCCCCTTTTTGACGTTCAAGCAGCCTGTCTGAACTTCCGTCTTAATAATTCGTGCAATTACCTGGGGCGTATGCTTTTTATGGATTACTTTGTACGCCTCCAGTCTTGAGAAAACAGACATATCTCACATCTTCCCACGGACGCAGCGATAGGGCTATAATAATTGTTCATAACATTTGCCATACTTCGTAAACGGTTCATCATATCAAAATGCGTTTTTAGCAAATGGTAGCACACAAAGACAATAGTATGCTGGAACGTCGTTGATACATAAAACTTTCATCACTTAAGAAGTAACTACAGATTTTTCAAAAGGATAATTTTCCTTATTCACATCGAATAGGTACAACATTTTATGCAAAACTCATCAAATATGTGGCACATTTTAGCACATAATTACACATTATTTTTATGGAAAATGCTTGTACAAAATTCATTTTCAATCAGAAACATACATTATTAACTATTGACATTACACTAATGGCCATTAAAATTCTTACACCAAGAAGAAATGAAGATGATAAACGGTATTCATTGGAAAAATATATTATACTAGACATGTGATTACATTTTCACGCAATTTGGGTGCATAGATCCTGAGAAATCAGTACCTAGAACAAACACCTGTGGCCGTAATAACGGCCATGATACGCCTGGGCATTGAGTTAAGCCTGCCGGGTGGCCAAGCGGTTCTAGGCGCTACAGTCTGGAAACGCGCCATCTCTAACGTCGCAGGTTCGAATCCTGCCTCGGGCATGGATGTGTGTGATGTTCTTAGGTTATTTAAGTAGTTCTAAGTTCTAGGGGACTGATGACCTCATAAGCTGAGTCCCATAGTGCTCTGAGCCATTTGAACCTTTTTGAGAGCATTGGGTTAAAACAGAGCTTGGATGGCGTGTACAGGTACAGCTGCCCATGCAGCTTCAACACGATTCCACAGTTCATCAAGAGTAGTGACTGACGTATTGTGACGAGCCAGTTGCTCGACCACCATTGACCAGACGTTTTCAGTTGGTGAGAGATCTGGAAAATGTGCCGGCCAGGACAGCAGTCGAACATTTTCTGTATTAGGAACGGCCGGTACAGGACCTGCAAAATGCGGTCGTGCCTTATCCTGCTGAAATGTAGGGTTTCGCAAGGATCGAATGGAGGGTAGAGCCACGGGTCGTAACACATCTGAAATGTAACGTCCACTGTTCAAATTGCCGTCATTGCGAACAAGAGGTGACCGAGACGTGCAACCAGTGGCACCCCATACCATCACGCCGGGTGATACGCCAGTATGGCGATGACGAATACACGCTTCCAATGTGCGTTCACCGCGATGTCACTAAACACGTATCCGACCATCATCATGCTGTAAACAGAACCTGGATTCATCCAAAAAAATTACGTTTAGTCATTCGTGCACCCAGGTTCGTCGTTGAGTACACCATCGCAGGCGCTCTTGTCTGTGATGCAGCGTCAAGGGTAACCGCAGCCATGGTCTCCGAGCTGATAGTCCATGATGCTGCAAACGTCATCGAACTGTTCGTGCAGATGGTTGTTGACTTGCAAACGTCCCCATCTGTTGACTTAGGGATCGAGACGTGGCTGGACGATCCGTTACAGCTATGCGGATAAGATGCCTGTCTTCTCGACTGCTAGTGATACGAGGCCGTTGGGATCCAGCACTGCTTTCCGTATTACCCTCCTTAATCCATTGATTCCATATTCTGCTAACAGTCATTGGTTCTCGACCAACAAGAACAGCAATGTCGCGATACGATAAACCGCAATCGCGATAGACTACAATCCGACCTTTATCAAAGTCGGAATCGTTATGGTACGCATTTCTCCTCCTTACACGGGGCATCACAACAACGTTTCACCAGGCAACGCCGGTCAACCGCTGTTTGTGTATGATAAATCGGTTGGAATCATTCCTCATGTCAGCACGTTGTAGGTGTCGCCACCGGCGCCTACCTTGTATGAAAGCTCTGAAAAGGTAGTCATGTGCCTATCACAGCAACATCTTCCTGTCGGTTAAATTTCGCGTCTGTAGCACGTCAATTTCGGGGTGTAGCAATTTTAGTGGCCAGTAGTGTATATAAAAGACTGTTAATAAGGATTGTCTAAAAATTAACGACTTATAAATTTGTTAAGTGTCTTTTATGAAATATTGACCATTAAGAAGTTGTCTTGGCAATGAGCTCTTGAATTTTGCATGCAGTATGTAACTAAAAACATTTTTCATAGTAATAATGATTAAATATAAGTAAATTTCCATACATTTCATGAATATTATATTTGTGTGATGTAGATGATAGATATGAATATAAACTAAAATAAAAGAAATGCTATTGCTATAATCAAACCAGCCATGTATTGGTTACCTTTTTACCATTCATCACCTAGTCAGTGAGCCACGCAGGAAATCGTAGCAACGTCTTCATTACAATTATTGGTCAGGTACTGTAGACAAGCAGTTCTCTTAATTTTGTCTTTATAATTTAGAGAATTGATGAAGTACAAGTCAGGAAAGGAAAGACAAATTTTATTTTGTTCTCATTACAACAGTCAGCCCGGGTGCTAACGAAACTGCGTGCCGGAAGTTGATCTTCCTGTGGTCTGTTACATTCTAACAAACCAATAAACGATGAGAACTGCGGACATGCGCACGACTCCTGCACGTGCCTCCCACACTCCTGCGTGTGCACATGGCGGCCCGTGCTCAAACATCAGAAGCATTCGTAACGTTGCACTGCTGCTCGCACACCCTTGCTTCTGCGTACCATGGTCGCATGAGCCTAATACTCACAGAAACTAGTACAGGCGTGAACGATCAATGAGTACACCGTGTTCAAAGATTTGAAGATCAGTACATCTATTTTATATTATCTCCACATCGTATCACCTGGACCACGAAAAGAATTATGTTCAACATTGTTCCTAGATGCGTTACGAGTTCGCAACAATCATCTGACGAGGCTTCGTCCAGAATTCTCGTGCATGACATGAGAGCAACATTATGTTGAATAGGCATACAGACCTCAAGGTTATTGTCATACTATACTCATTCTTGGCGTGCTTATTTTTGAGGATGCCATCGGTCCTGGCTTTATTGTTATGGTTGACAAACCGCGTCCGCATCGAACAGCGCATATGGAGGATCTGAACGAGAGGATATTCGGCGAATAGAATAATCTACGCCGGCCCTAGTGGCCGAGCGATTCTAGGCGCTACAGTCTGGAAGCGCGAGACCGCTACGGTCGCAGGTTCGAATACTGCCTCGGGCATGGCTGTGTGTAATGTCCTTAGGTTACCTAGATTCAAGTAGTTCTAAGTTCTAGGGAACTGATGACCTCAGAAGTTAAGTCCCATAGTGCTCAGAGCCATTTGGAATAATCTACACGTTCTCCTCACTTAAATCGCATCGAAATTATACCTATGCAAAATAGGAGCTGTAAATTCACTTGAAGCGCTCCTGAGAGACAATCTCCACTTCTTCCAAATTAACAATATGTGTCTTGAATTCAAAGAAACAGTATCGGCAGCAATTGAGAGATGTATACCAAATAAATTAACAAACAACGGAGCTGATCCTCCTTGGTGCACAAAACGGGTCAGAACACTGTTGCAGATACAACGAAAAACATGTCAAATTGAAACTGTCGCAAAATCTCCAAGATTGGCGATCTCTTACAGAGGCTCGTAATTTATCGTCGACTTTAGTTGGAGATGCTCACTACAGCTTCCACGTCACAACATCATCCTGAAACCTGGCCAAAACTCCAATGCGATTCTGGTCGCATGTGAAGCATGTTAGCGGCAAGACACAATTAATGCCGTCTATGAGGGATAGCAGTGGAGATACTATCGCCGACAGTGCTGCTAAACCACAATTGCTAAACATAGCCTTGCGAAATTCGTTTACCAAAAAATACGAAGTAAACATTCCTGAATTCGAATCAAGAACGCCTGCCAATATGAGTGATGTAGAAGTAGATAACCTCGGGGCAGTGAAGCAACTTAAATCACTTAACGGAATAAGTCTTCCGGTCCAGACAGTATACCAGTTAGGTTACTTTCTGAGTATACTGATACAATAGCTCCATACTTAGCAACCACATACAACCGTTTGTTCGACGAAACATCCGTACCCAAAGACTGGAAAGGTGCACAGGCCACACCAATACTCAATAACGGTAGTAGGAGTAAGCCATTAAATTACAGGCCCATACCATTAAAGTCGATATCCAACAGGATTCTGGAACATGTATTGTGTTCGAACGTTATGAATTACCTCGAAGAAAACGGTCTATTAACACAAGGTCGATACGGATTTAGAAAACATCGTTCCTCTGAAACGCAACTAGCTCTTTACTCACACGAAGTGTTGAGTGCTATTGCAGAGGGATTTCAGATCGATCCCGTGTTCCTAGATTTCCAGAAAGCTTTTAGCACTGTGCCGCACAAGCGGCTCGTAGTGAAATTGTGTGTTTATGGAATATCGTCTCATTTATGTGACAGGATTCGTGATTTCCTTTCAGAGAGGTCAGAGTTCGCAGTAATTGACGGAACGTCATCGAATAAACCAGAAGTGATTTATGGCGTTTCCAAGGTAGTGTGACAGGCCCTTTTGCTGTTCGTCATCCATATAAACTATTCAGAAGACAATCTGAGCAGCCATCTTAGGTTGTTTGCTGATGACGCTGTCGTTTATCGACTAGTAAAGTCATCAGAAGATCAAAAGTAATAGCAAAACGATATAGAATCGATTACTTTATAATGCTAAAATTGGCAATTTACCCTGAATAACGAAAAGTGTCAGGTCATCCACGTGAGTCATAAATGAAATCCGTTCAAGTTCGGTTACACTGTAAATCAGTCAAATGTAAGGGCGTAAATTCAAATAAATATGTAGGAATTACAATTAAGAAAAACATGAATTGGAAGGAACACGTAGAAAATGTTGTGGAGAAGGCTAACCGAAGACTGCGTTTTATAGTCGAGACACTTAGACTAAAGAGAATGCCTAAATAACGCTTGTCCGCCCTCATTTAGAATACTGCTGCACGGTGTGGGATACTTACCAGCTAAGATTGACGGAGTACATTGACAAAGTTCAAAGAAGGGCAGCACGTTTTGTATTAGCGCGAAATAGGAGAGAGAGAGTCACTGAAATGATACAGGATTTAAGGTGGACATCATTAAACCAAAGGAGTTTTCCGTTGCGGCGAAATCTTCTCAAGAAATTTCAGTCACCCACTTTCTCCTCTGAATCCAAAAATACGCCCATCTAGATGGGAAGATACGGCTACCATGATAAAATAAGGGAAATCAGAGCTCGCATCGAAACATACAGGTGCGCGCTGTACGAGATTGAAATAACAGATAATTGTTGTGAAGGGGATTCGACGAATCCTCCTACTTGAATATAATTTGCAGATAATCCATTTATATGTAGATGTAGAACACTTGTTGGATGCGTGGGGGGAGACGTGTTATTGCAGAACGTCCACATGCACCAACGATCATTCCACTGTTGTCAAACGCGCTGGTTGAGAAATGGAACGCTCTACCACAGGAACTGTTAAAAACCACTCTAGTGGTCAGCATGGGAGCTCGTTGCAGAGTATAGCTTGCTTTCCGCTTTAATCACACAAGATGTAAAGAACCATGTTTCCACTTTTTAATATCCAGGTGGCCATCATGATTCGTCGTGACTTCATCGCAATAAAGATGTTGTTTCTGTTCTTCTAATTCAGTATATCTTTCAACTACCTTCCTTACGTTACTGGACAAGTTCTTCGAGCTATGTTACTTGGCAGTGACACTTCATGTAAATATTATTACCATCCCTGCGTTCTTCACACCAGTGGATAGTTCTATAGTTTGATACTGGAATATAAGACTTATTCCTTTCGGTCAAGTTATTCACGCTGTAACACTTTATTTCTGTCAATGTATTTTCAGTCGTGTGGATTCAAAGTGCTTGCCAAGAAACATCTGATCGAGCAGCTAATTCGAAATCAAGAGATTATATCAGTTTGTTTATACTATATACACTCCTGGAAATTGAAATAAGAACACCGTGAATTCATTGTCCCAGGAAGGGGAAACTTTATTGACACATTCCTGGGGTCAGTTACATCACATAATCACACTGACAGAACCACAGGCACATAGACACAGGCAACAGAGCATGCACAATGTCGGCACTAGTACAGTGTATATCCACCTTTCGCAGCAATGCAGGCTGCTATTCTCCCATGGAGACGATCGTAGAGATGCTGGATGTAGTCCTGTGGAACGGCTTGCCATGCCACTTCCACCTGGCGCCTCAGTTGGACCAGCGTTCGTGCTGGACGTGCAGACCGCGTGAGACGACGCTTCATCCGGTCTCAAACATGCTCAATGGGGGACAGATCCGGAGATCTTGCTGGCCAGGGTAGTTGACTTACACCTTCTAGAGCACGTTGGGTGGCACGGGATACATGCGGACGTGCATTGTCCTGTTGGAACAGCAAGTTCCCTTGCCGGTCTAGGAATGGTAGAACGATGGGTTCGATGACGGTTTGGATGTACCGTGCACTATTCAGTGTCCCCTCGACGATCACCAGTGGTGTACGGCCAGTGTAGGAGATCGCTCCCCACACCATGATGCCGGCTGTTGGCCCTGTGTGCCTCGGTCGTATGCAGTCCTGATTGTGGCGCTCACCTGCACGGCGCCAAACACGCATACGACCATCATTGGCACCAAGGCAGAAGCGACTCTCATCGCTGAAGCCGACACGTCTCCATCCGTCCCTCCATTCACGCCTGTCGCGACACCACTGGAGGCGGGCTGCACGATGTTGGGGCGTGAGCGGAAGACGGCCTAACGGTGTGCGGGACCGTAGCCCAGCTTCATGGAGACGGTTGCGAATGGTCCTCGCCGATACCCCAGGAGCAACAGTGTCCCTAATTTGCTGGGAAGTGGCGGTGCGGTCCCCTACGGCACTGCGTAGGATCCTACGGTCTTGGCGTGCATCCGTGCGTCGCTGCGGTCCGGTCCCAGGTCGACGGGCACGTGCACCTTCCGCCGACCTCTGGCGACAACATCGATGTACTGTGAAGACTTCACGCCCCACGTGTTGAGCAATTCGGCGGTACGTCCACCCGGCCTCCCGCATGCCCACTATACGCCCTCTCTCAAAGTCCGTCAACTGCACATACGGTTCACGTCCACGCTGTCGCGGCATGCTACCAGTGTTAAAGACTGCGATGGAGCTCCGTATGCCACGGCAAACTGGCTGACACTGACGGCGGCGGTGCACAAATGCTGCGCAGCTAGCGCCATTCGACGGCCAACACCGCGGTTCCTGGTGTGTCCGCTGTGCCGTGCGTGTGATCATTGCTTGTACAGCCCTCTCGCAGTGTCCGGAGCAAGTATGGTGGGTCTGACACACCGGTGTCAATGTGTTCTTTTTTCCATTTCCAGGAGTGTATATAGACGAACTTACATCACCTTTTTTAAATCTTGGAAGTATTATTGTGATGAACAAAACAGAAGAGAGTTGGGTTCTTTTGCAAAGTTTCACCCCCTATTGCCTTAACGTAATCATCAAAAGGAACAGTAAACCTAAAGCAGGGCAATGCGGACACTGTGGTCGAGCCGTTCTAGGCGCTTCACTACGGAACCGTGCTGCTGCTACGGTTGCAGGTTCGAATCCTGCCTCGAGCGTGGATGTTTGTGATGTCCTTAGGTTAGTTAGTTTTAAGTAGTTCTACGTCTAATGACCTCAGATGTTAAGTCCTACAGTGCTTAGGGACATTTGAATCATTTGAAGCATGCCGAGTTATTTATTTGCGGTAAGATTATAGGAAAAAGTATGCAATCGCACGTCTTTCACAATATCGGTAATGATGTATAGTTATTTAGAGTGTGCCTCCATGTCTAAAGTTCAGAGGCGAGTTACGTACTCTGCAGATTAGGTATTCAAGAAGTTTCCATCTAACAAGAACAAAGAAACTGACACCTCTACAAGTTCGAAAGAAAATTAAAAATTTACTTCATTATCCTAGCCTTCCATAAATTAACCCATTAACTTGATCAGACTGGCAGCTCAGATAATTAATGATAAGAAGTTGTGTCGAAAAAGGGAGAAAAAACCGCATGCCACAACTGCAGAGAAAGAAACTTTCGCTTTCAAGAGCGCGCATTGAGCCATCAAGGCGTAGTTAATTTGGTAATAAGTGTGTATGTGTGTGAGTGTGTGTATCTGTTTGTGTTTGTGTGTGTGTTCTCGCACCTGTTGGAGGAAAAGGAGGCGTACAACTTATAGATGAAGAGTACATTAGAGCAACCAAGGTGAAGTAGATGTAGGCTACACTAGGAGTTATGCAGGGATGAAAACACTACTCTTCTGACAACAAAACCCCAGGGATGAAACTTTCTTTTGACTGCATAGCAAGCAAAAGTATTCACAATAGGCAGAAGTGTACCGTAAACAAACTTCTTTGTACAAATGTAGCTAGTTATTTGCTTTTAGTAATCAAATAAACATTACAGTACGAGTAGGTTGTGAAAACAGATATTTATTGTAACTGAGGAATTTATTTATTTTTCAAAGCAGCAGCTTTCGTTCAACATCGCTAGATAAAATTTTCTGCTGTAAGAACAAGTACTAGGATATTAATCACTACAAGGACATTTTTACGTTACTGCAGTAAAAAATCAATTTTGTGTGGTTTGTTTTTCTATTAATGCATTCCTTGACTCGTTCCACATCCCTGAAGTTTGCCCTTCTCGATGGTATCTATGTAACACGGTAAGGGAAAGAATGAACGAGAATTATCACATCTGAATGACTGACGGCCGGCCGGAGTGGCCGAGCGGTTCTAGGCGCTACAGTCTGGAACCGCGCGACCGCTACGGTCGCAGGTTTGAATCCTGCCTCGGGCATGGATGTGTGTGATATCCTTAGGTTAGTTAGGTTTAAATAGTTCTAAGTCCTAGGGGACTGATGACCTCAGAAGGTAAGACCCATAGTGCTCAGTGCCATTTGAACCATTTTTTTTTTAATGTGTGATGAGTCGAGGAAGCTACAATTATGTAGTAGTGGTTTCCGTACTTGAAAGGAAAAGATTCAATGCTCATTTATCGAAACTAATATTTCTGATTGGACGTTAGCGACTGTATCAATCAGAAGGTATGGGCAACTAATGATCTGCGTGCGCTAGGCGCCCCTTCCTCCAGTTGCTCCGAGGAGCGGGGCGCCTGCAGAGGATGCGGCCATTGCGGTTTTAATTAACTGCGTGTCCCAGTTTATTATAATTCTGGGCAGGCGTGCTGCGGCGCGAATAAATTTGGCGCTTTATTGCGAACGCGCTCTGGGGTGCCACTGCGGTCTCATAACGCCAACGGCGCGACGAGGACGCCTTCCAGGAATTGACCCTTCAGAAATTCAAATTACTGTCACAGCTAATTGTTTTCCGGTGAAAGCTGCGTCTCTGCTCGATGGTACCCACCACGTGGAGCACAGACATTTGTCATTTCATTGAAGTAAATGTGGTAATTTTCCGAATAGAGAATGCAAAATTTTTACCAAATTGGCTGTAAAAAGACACCTGCCAAATCTGAACAATGGTATATTGCGAGACAATCACTACAGCCAAATAATGCAGTATATTAAAATTGTTATGCTTAATCTGCACGCGAGCTACCAGTATATTCCAGTGCGTTGCGTATAAAAACGGGATTCTCCGCGACTCATTCCTCCAATTATGTTGGTAATTGACAGGTGGGATAAAATGTTTCGGGTAGCTTTTGACCTAGGGACCATTTCCAAAGCCACCAGAAAGATCGTCCTACTGTAACTATCCTAGTGTACAGGGTCAATTTTTGAAATATGACACACTTTCGTCAGCTTAGCCAAATGGAGCTAACAGGTTGGTTCTTTTTGTGTTATCCTTGGTCTACGGTGCGCCTTGAGGGGTTGTAATAGCATCCATTTTGTTCATGACCAGTTCCCGAAAATAAAACAGGAAAAAAGGGGTATTACATCATTTTTTCACCGTAAGCAGTGGATATCTAAATAACTGCCCATAGTAAATTGCCCAAATTGCAATGATATAATCTCTATACAGTTACCTAGAAGTCCCATCTTCCTGTTTGCAAAAACCTTGACTCGTTATCGAGAAGCCAGCGGCTGTGGCCGAGCGGTTCTTGGCGCTTCAGTCCGGAACCACGCGGCTGCTACGGTCGCAGGTTCGAATTTTGCTTCGGGCATGGATGTGTGTTATGTCCTTAGGTTAGTTATGTTTAAGTAGTTCTATATCCAGGGGACTGATGACCTCAGATGTTAAGTGCCACAGTGCTACGAGCCACTTTTTCGCTATCCGTAGCCTTTAGTTGCCAAAACAGAGCCGTGACTGCAAGATCGCTTTGCACAAAAAGTTGCTGTAATTTTTATGATATATTCCTAAGTTCAGATCACGAATAGTCTCGAAATTTTTCTTGATGTATTTATCTGTTTCCGAGATACAGAGGTTCAACGTTATATTAATTGCACACATAATATACGCATGTAAAGTTCGGCGTGAGGCAAAAACGTAGTTTATGAAGTGGCGTACAGCGGAGAAATTGGCCTTAAAGTGTCTCCGTCATCATCATAATGATTCTTAGAACCCCATGTTGTAGTACTGAAGCTCGTACATAAGTGACATACATTTTCGTCCACTAAAAGCCGATTGGATTATAAAATTATTTTTGTGTTATTTAAGTTTCATGTAAGCAAAATGTCAAGAGCCTACTGATCAATGACGTTCTCTTCTTATGGGTAACATGCTCTGCTATATAAGAGAAAACAAGGGAACCAACGGAAAAATGCTCATATCGGAGAACAAGAAACGCGAGTAAGCTCCTGTTTAAAAGACTCTGACTGAAAAATGGGGTAACAGCTACCTCATTCTATTTTCTTCAGCACTTTTAAAAATTTACAAAACAGTTTTAGCACGCGGGTTTTGATGCTGAGAGAGGAGGAGACAGTGGCAGTTGGAAGGAAACAGAGAAGTAATGAATAATGGAAGGTCTTAGACAATGGTTGTGGGACATAAACGGCGAAGGAGGTAATTGCAGTGTGAGAGAAGGAGAAAGACACTGTGGCTGTGGAATATGGTTGACAGTGACAGAACAGTATTACGGAAAGGGTGGGGGAGGTGGTGGCAGTGCAATGGGATAGGAATAAAGAGGAAGAGAGATTGGATGTCGGTGAGAGCCAGTGACAATGAGAGATAGAGTCTTTGACAATGACGACGAGGAAGAGAGAGATGGTGACAGTCAGAAGAGACAGTAGCAGTGGGAAGGAATGAATAACACAGTGGCAGTAAGAGAGAGCAAGTGGAATACTTTGACAATGAGACGTAATAGGAGAGGACGAAGGAGACTGTGGCTGTGAGAAAAGGAGACTAACAACTAAAGAGACACAAAGTGATAATGACAATGCGTTTGGCTGAATGAGCGACTGAGAATGGGCAAATGGTGTGGTTAGTAAGAGTGGCTTCGAGCGATAGACTACTAGGTGGGATAGAGTTATCGTTAGTGGAGTTTGTGCGAGAGAGAGGTGAGTTGCATGCTAAACAGAGCGCGAGTGTATTCACATCTCAAATTTTTGGGAAATTTTTTAAATATGCTTGTACACCACCTTTTAGTCAGTCTTTTAAACAAGAGCGTATTCGCCTTTTATGATCCTATAGGAGCATTTTCAATGCTGGTTTGAAATATATTCGATTATAACTGATGGTCTGAAATATAGTAGCGACACTTGTTACGATGACAAATTGGGCGCATTCTGGAACGCGTGAAAGGCTGAGAAATACTTTTCTCGTGTCTCATAGGCTGCCCAGAGAATGCCCTCATCAGGAAGCGAAACATTTTCTGGTCTCTGACTGCCCAGCACTGGAAAACAGAAAATCAAGGAATGACTGACACGAAGGCGCTGCTACAGTCTGTGGGTCGGGCTGCATAGAGAAGGATGTAGATAGAACGTGGACGTATTCTACATTGTATGGATTTTCTTCTCTTTCTTTAATTTGTGTGGTTATTAGAGTGATTGTGATTACAAGTGGTACACTAGGATAGCTCTCACGGTAATAGATCGTCTGGCGTGCCTAAAAAATGTTTGAATATTCCTTACCAACAGTCAAAAAACCGATTAATCATTTATAGTTATTTTAATTTGTAGTCTACGTGGGTGCTATCAATGGCCCTACGACCGTGGGGTACACAGAAAGGTAGTCTTATTCTGCACACACGAGACGTGTGTGATTTGGGATCCATAGATAAAGAGGAAGTCATGCCACTAGGCCATTTTATCGGGGAAAAAGGGAAAAGATCACATGAAATTCTCCATTACACTTAATTACTTAATTTGTTGAATTACTTTTACGAAAGCGATCCATACACTTCTTCGTACAAACCTTATGAGGGGAATTTTGATGACAAAATGATTATAGTTTAATCATGAATCTTTTGAACAACATGAAAATTTAAGGTGATACTCGTACACAACCTAAAGCAAAAAGTGCCTCCGTTTCTTGTTTCTTGCAAATGATTTTTTTAGTTCTCCGTGGATCTGGCGTGTTCTTTCTGCCAGATCATTTAATCACTATGTTGACTAGGTTGGCATGTACAATGTTGAGGATACCTTCCATTTCTTGCTACTTAGGAGGATCTGTGTTAAGGAATTTGTCACACAAGTCAAATTTGGTAAAAATCAGTATTTGTTTGTTATAATGAAATCAATCTATTCCATTATTGATAATTTTCAATGTTTAATCGTTTCTCACTTATAAGGCTTTTTTCCGGTGGTATTGCCAGATGAATCAGTGCATTAATCCTTTTCATTTTTTGTCTGAAGGCAAATTAGGTTAAAAGACTTCAAACGCGATAGATTGAGAGGACAAGTACCATAAATGAGTTTTCAGGACTTGTGAACCACACGGGAGACATCAGAATCTGTTATCTGATACTTATACAGATTTGAAACAATTCTCAAGTCCGTGTATTTTTTCTTTTTTTTCGGCTGCAGATGTAGCAGTGTGTCCGATTCAGCACACACACTTGCAGGGACAAAGAGAGCACAAATGTCCCGAACAACGTTCCTTTCTGGAGTAGATAATCAAAATAAGTCACGAAACACAAATGTTCCGAGCAATGACTGGCTTTCACCATTCAAGTTGCGTGACAGTAGCATGGAGAGGTACCTCAAGAGATTGTGCTTTTCGAAGAAAGACGGCAGGCAACTCTAAAAGTTTTCTACAATCATCTCAAGAATGCTACTCTCTCGAAGTATCTAGAAAGTGATTTCTATATAAAAACAGACTTTATCGAAGTGTTCCATGGCTTTACCGTAATGAATTTATTAACATTGATTCCAGACCACGCATTTTCAATTCTTGTAAACATTATTGTAGATGTACGTACACTTTCTAAGTCCATCTTTTCTCGAAAACACCGTTTTGATTGATTTTATTGGTGTAATGCCTACAAGGTAAATAAACGAGTTCTTAATCTGAAATAATCAAAGTACACTCACATCTACAGGTATACGTGATTGATGCTGTTGCGCTAAAACTAGCGAGAATTTCTTACAAAGCTGCAGCCTGCTCTTTGCAGGTCGCAAATCGAAGTGCAAGAAGTACAACGAGGTGTCGAATGTCACGGTTTGAAAAAATCGCCGAATGTCTTTCTACTATATCGTTACCAACAAATATTGCTAAGAATTTGCGACCCAGATAAACGGTAGCACAGATAGTCTTTTCTAGGAGGTGCTTCCAGAAAATAAATTTCAGGATGTTGTTCTCGTTAAAGTAGTCGTATTGCGCCGGAAAAATTGGGCACGCGCAACAGATTTATGCAGTAACAATCACATACTGGCCGGACAGGTCCCGCTCGTAACCAGTACCGCGGCAGCAGTGCACCGAAATCGGATATCTTATTCGTTCCGCGCCACCCACGAAGTTGCGTCAGTAATAAGGTTCCTTAATGCATAGAAAATAGTACCCATCGAAAATCATCGTCAGCTCTCTCAGATCTACGGGCAGAACATCATGAGCGGACAGATGGTGCGTTTCTGGTGTAGACTTTTGTCCGAAGGTGATCAGAGTGTCAATGATGGAGAGCGGAGCCGGCGACCATCCCTCATCAATGACCACTTGGTTGAGCTGGTGCGGCAGCGCATCCTGGAGAACCGCAGCTTTGCGATTACCGAGCTCGACAGCCATTTTTCCTAGATATCGCGTTCCTTGTTATATGACATTGTCGCTAAGCACCTGTCGGTCAAGAAATTGGGTGCCAGGTGGGAGCCAAAAAACCTGACACCGTAGCACTAAACTAAAGAATTTGGAGTAGCGCTGACATACCTGCAGCGATATCATGATGACGGCGACCATTTCCTGCACAGTATCATTTCGGGCTATGTGACGTGGGTTTCTCACTTGAATTAGGAAACCAAGCAGCAGTCAATGATAGGCGTAACAGCGGATCTCAGGTCAAGACGAAATGCTCAGATGGTTCAAATGGCTCTAAGCACTGTGGGACTTAACATCTGAGGCCATCAGTACCCTAGACTTAGAACTATTTAAACCTAACTGACCTATGGACATGACACGCATCCATGCCAGAACCTGCGACCGTACCAGCAGCGCGGTTCCGGACTGAAGCGCCTAAAACCACTCGGCCACAACGGCCTGGAAGACGAAATGCAAACAGACTGTGTCGGTGCAGAAAATGATGTGCACTATGTTCTGGAACAGGAAGGACATTCTACTCATTGACCTCTTGCCCAAAGGTGAAGCAGTGAACGCTGACCTTTACAGTGAAACAATGCGGAAACTGCGAAGTGCCAATCAGAGCTAGAGGAGTCCTATGTTTTAGTGGAGGTGTTGTGCTGCCCCATGACAACACTCGTCTCCATATGGCGCGGCGGAAAGCAACTGTTTTGCAGAAGTCCGGCTGGGCGCTGTTTGATCATCCAGCATACAGTCCTGACCTTGCTCCCAGCGATTTCTATTTTTTCTCGCACCTTACGAAATTCCTGTTCTCCAGCCAGTGTTTTGACGACGACGAACTCTGGTTCCATTCACAGGAGGCCTACTTCTATGAAATTCTCAGGATGAAAAAAATTGATCCCACGATATGACAAATGTTTCAATTCTTTTAGTGATTACGCCGAGAAAAAGCTCAAACATTGCTGTACGTGTTGTCGATAAAGTTTTTCATGTAAGTATATTGTCTTTGTTTTAAATAATAGAGAAACTTACTTTTGAATGTGCCTCGTATGTATGGACCCCGCAGCCTCTGTAAAGATCTTCAAGGAAGTCATTTTCGTCCGCAGTCCAGATTTGAATTTTGAAATAAACCGTTTATTTATTTCGTGGTAACCTGCAGTTTCTCGTTCTTAAATTGGTTCTTAATTTCAGCAGCCTTTTTCCGTGGAATTTCTTTCGGAACTTGTGAATTGAATTCGTGCTGACTGAAAAAGCGTCGATATTCTCACCTAACACTTAGACAGTAGATATAAAAATTTCCCTGTCACTGATTCTCCACTTCTCAGACGCAACAGCAAGCTTGAGCGTCGCTACTGTTTGATCCGCTACTTCTTTTTTAATTTCAGTGGTGATATTTATGAGACAGTGTTATCTGTCGATATTTCTGGAGACTCCACAAAATCTAGCAACACTACTTAAACCTAGTCACCAATTTCTAATGTTGGCCAAAAACGATAGTAGGAAACACTTCAATAATAGAACGAAATTGGAATTATATTAACACATTCAGCTGCTGACGGGCGTTGATATATATCAACGGGGACAGTTGAAAATGTGTACCCGACCGGGACTCGAGTCCGGGTTCTCCTGCTTACATGGCAGAGGCTCTATCCATCTGAGCCACCATGGGCACAGTGGATAGTGTGACTGCAGGGACTATATCGCGCACGCCTCCCGCGAGAGCCACATTGTCACCTTATATGTCCACACACTACATTCGTAGTGTCCCACCCCAACACATTCATTACTCGTGGAAGACATTCTCACCAAGTCCCGTAAGAGTTCGGGCAATATGTGTGCATTCGCACAGAGGAAGAAGGTCATGGCCGGTATTGCCAGAACTACATACTATATGGATATTGTGTCTGTTCTTTCTGACATGTCCGAAAGAACAGACACCATATCCATATAGTATCAATAATAGAAGTTTAGTCGACCGAAATATAAGTAAAAATGAGTGATAATTTTTCATTTTATTTTGTTTTCAAATGTATTAATATATAAAACTTATCTTGTAAATTCATAGCTAACTGAACTGCTGAATTTCCCATTGGCTTTGCTTTCGCCTGTTTTCGTTTGCCTCTGATGGCCCACATACTCATCTCTCTTTCTTAGGCAGCAGGTAATTGATTTCATGCATGAACCGTGGTCGTCCTCTGAGCTGATGACTTATCAGAAAGGGTTTATCTAATTCAATAGTAATGAAACGAAAGCATTGTCTCGTGCCATGTCAAAAACTCACCAATCCTTTGAACAAAATCTGTTTCTTTTCGCTTATTAAGATTCGACGCCCTTCCAGAAAGTTCTTATACTTAATCTCGTAGCTGATACAAAGCTTCTAACTTTGGTATGCAGTTTCTCAGTTCCCGTATCGGAACTAGTGATAACCCGTACAGCTGGTGTGGCAGTTTGGTATACAATTAGTGTACACACCTGCAAATTCTAAAAAACAAAGAATTTTAACATATGGTTGACAGATAGCGGCTTATTTCCGCATAATTTTCTCCCGAAATGAAGCCAAAGACATTGCCCAAGCTACGACTTGTACGTTCTCTCGACGGGCTTCTATCGCGGTTCGGGTTCTGTAGTAAAAAGGAACGGTCCGGCACGTTCCGCCCTCTCTCTACTTCACTGACCCATCACGTCGTTCAACCAATGGGTCCTGTAACGTATAAACCCTTTCAGTTAAGGGTATTGTGGTCAAAAACCACCTGCATTGAGTAGTGAATTAATTCACGGATAAGCAACATTTTTCCAGGTTAATGGTTTTATTTTTAAGAATTTTCCTATTCTGAAAACTCCTTATCTTTCTGAAACCAAACTTCATATACATCTCACATGAAATGGAACCAAACTGAAGGTGTGTGTGTGGGGGGGGGGGGGTGTCAGGAGAAGGGGTAGTTAAAAGAATGTAGAAAAATTTTAACAAAATTCTAAATGTGAGCCACCCTATGGTCACAGCTACAGAAGATGCAAGGTGAACGAGAAGAACATTTTTTAGGTGTGCCTAAAGCTCACATGTTCATTTCCAACGCCTGTTTGAAACCTCTGGGTCTTACAACCAGTCCACGTCACCACGTTTTCGGCAGTAATGACGATCGAGATGTTTCCAGATGTGACGGTTGTGGTGGGAGCGTGAAACTCTCATAAGGCAAACTTGGCGATTTTCTTCCTTTTGTTTCTTGTAATATCAGCGGTCATCTCGTTGTGCCAGGCTGCATGACACCTACATAACGCAGCTGTGTTTGAAAATGTTTTTTGTTGTTGTTTAGTTTCCAGCAAGAAGTCGGGTTTGACCCAGATCTCCAAGTCAGTCTACCCTGTATAAAGCTCTTCATCTCTGCGTAACTACTGGAACCTACAGCAACTTAAACAGTTTAATGTGGTCAAGCCTTGGCCTCCTTCTACAATTTTTGGCCACATGTGTATCTCCGTTTCGAAAATATTTTTTACTTGGAGGCCTCCTGCTTCGTCCGACTCAATTTGACTGGTAAAGCTACTTTCTCCTCAAATCGGTGCTGTACCTCCTCATTCGATCTATCACATACTTATAATTTTTCTGTAGCACCACCTTTCAAATGCTTCGGTTCTCTCCTGATCTATATCGTTTGTCATTCACGTTCACTTCCGTATCACACTACGGGTCCAGCAAATGCATCGAGATAAGACTTTCTATTGCAAGTCAGATTCTGTCTTGGTCTTGTAGGAGTACAAACATGAAACGACACTTACCAGCTTTAGTGTGTTGCTTTCTCCTCTGTCTCCCTCAACATGGCTTGATTTAATCTGAATAACATGCTTTATTCTTTTTACTTTTGTCGATAGTCATCTGATGACGTCACTTCAGAATGCTACTTATTCCGTCCAGTTGATCTCACACGTTCCTTGCTGTATACAACAGCATAACAATATCATCTGGAAACAAAGTTTTAAGTCGTCTCTCTCATTATTAAGTCATTTATATTAAAAGGTAGGTCCTGTTCTTTCTCTATCTTTTTTGCTGTCCCTTCTGTACGGCTTTGTTGGTCGTTGCTCGAGTCCATCCTAGTTGATCTGTTCCCTTCGTTACATCTCGCTGACTGTTTTTTCCTTTTGGTTAGTGCTCTCGTCTGATGTAAAGCTGCTGTCGTGTACGTTTCTCTCTCATGCTTCCACTAACGATTGCTCCGGTTCTCATCACTTTGTAATCTTCGTATGCTGCGCATAGCAGATGCTGTATTACTGATGTCCTTTGATATTCTGATTGCGAGGTCCCACTTCAGATTCGTGATTACAGCCTGTGAAACCTGTGCCACGTATTGATGGTGTAACTACGCTACTACCAAGTTCAAGAGCCGGTGACCAATTCTGTCCACTAATCCTCCTCACAGACAGTGTTTATTTTAGAATTAGCAGCAACTAAGAGATTTTCTTTACACTTCCCGGTAGCGGAACTTAGATTTTGACTAACCGGAAATTCAGAACTACACAATACTACAAATGGCTGAAATCAGCCACAAGATCACACCACAAGAATATCAGTAACAGATACGAAAGCATTGTTTTCATCATGGCAGCGACAACAGCAACCTTTATGAAATTGTCTCGAATGAAAAACAACCGACAGTAGCACTAAATTACCTTCATTTTAAACCTTGACCATGTTTTTAGCTATAATAATATAGCCTTTAGCTCTTCTGAAGAGGGCTATGTTATTATAGCTGAAACCTTGACCAAGTTTTAAAATAAACATAATTTAGTGCAACTCTGGGCTGTTTTTCATTCGAGACAGATACTAAAGCGTCGTCGGTCGCCAGGTAACACCAGGTTTTACTTAAAAAGACTCCACAATTAAAATGCTTATATTGTAGTGGCATGTGGCCGTCAATTACATTCTTCTTTTCCAACGATACAATTGCTTTGTTTGCGCTGATTTTGCGCGTTTAATTGTATGGCCTTCTAGTGAAACGTTATTACATTACGATTTTATTCTCGCTTGCTTCAGATATCCATACCCGCGTTTATTCTTTTTTCATGGGTCATCAGTCTTTTGAGTGGTTTGATGCGGCCCGCCAAGAATTCCTGCGTTTGTTGCTGATAAAAATGTTTTATCATATCTTCAGACACCTTGCCTAGCCAAAACTTTATTTCTAGGACGAGAAATGCTGACTACTTTTAGTTGAGACACGTCTATAGGTGCTACGAAATTGAATACCACACACATGTAAGACATGCTCACGCGCGCACGCACGCACGCACACAAACACACACACAAACACACACACACACACACACACACACACACACACACACACACACATGCCTAGGGTGAGAGAAGCTAGAACTCTCGTTCACTTTTCGTATTTCTGGAGGGGACTTTAATCAGCCCTCATTACGTCCAGAATGTGTCAAACCCTTTCTTTTGCCATTCCTGCAACATGAAAGTGATGTGTTGTTTCAGTAGTACATTGCTGGACCTCACATTGCCCGTGGAACTCAACGTGCTCTGCAACACGTGCAGAAACTTCCCTGGCCACCAAAGATCTCTGGACTTGTCTTCAATCGAGCACGTGTGGCGTCTGGTGGCACGAGAAGTGACTCATGCAACTCGTCAACCAACACCTCTTACAGAGCCAACAGGTCGAGCATGTGTGGCGTAACATATCCCAGGCCAATATTCGCCATCTGTAAAATCGACTGGGTGCCAGAGTCAGCGAGTACACTGCTATTCGTGAAGGCTGCACCATGTAGTATCAGTATGTAGTATCTAAGAATCGCTTGTGCTATTGATCTGTAAATGTGACGATTTTATGTACTCCATATGGACTTTTCGAACAATAAATCTTGACTGAATTCGAAGCCTCGGAAATGATTGACTATTTTTTTTTCGCAGCAGATTCAACCACACTTGGTATACGTATCACTTAATGTCTGGAAAGAATCACTGTTGGGTAACGGAGGCAAGAGTCGCCCGCCTAGCGAAAGGACAGTGCTTGCCGCGAAAAAGCAGTTATATACAATGACGTGAGCCACGCAGGACTAGCCCAGCGATCTTAGGCGCTGCAGTCATGGGCTGTGCGGCTGGTCCTGGTGGAGGTTCGAATCCTCCCTCGGTCATGAATGTGTGTGTTTGTCCTTAGGATAATTTAGGTTAAGTAGTGTGTAAGCTTAGAGACTGATGACCTTAGCAGTTAAGTCCCATAAGATTTCATACACATTTGAAAATTTTTTGTACAACGACGTGAACCACCGATCTTTACTTATTCAGTATTCGCGAATGAGAGCACTTAGAGACTTGTAACGAAAATCACACATAATTTCAATCTTGACGATACCTTTTCTCGTCCAAAAAGTGAGGAAACAAAAAAAGTACATATCTTACTATACAGGGTGTTACAAAAAGGTACGGCCAAACTTTCAGGAAACATTCCTCACACACAAATAAAGAAAAGATGTTATGTGGACATGTGTCCGGAAACGCTTCATTTCCATGTTAGAGCTCACTTTAGTTTCTTACACCTACGCTCAATGCAGCACGTTATCATGATTTCATGCGGGATACTCTACCTGTGCTGCTAGAACATGTGCCTTTACAAGTACGACATAACATGTGGTTCATGCACGATGGAGCTGCTGCACATTTCAGTCGAAGTGTTCCTACGCTTCTCAACAACAGATTCGGTGACCGATGGATTGGTAGAGGCGGACCAATTCCATGGCCTCCACGCTCTCCTGACCTCAACCCACTTGACTTCCATTTACGGGGGCAATTGAAAGCTGTTGTCTATGCAACCCGGTACCAAATGTAGAGACTCTTCGTGCTCGTATTATGGACGGCTGTGATACAATATGCCGTTCTCCAGGGCTGCATCAGCGCACCAGGGATTCCATGGGACGGGACATTTTGAACATTGCCTGTAACAAAGTGTTTGAAGTCACGCTGGTACGTTCTGATGCTGTGTGTTTCCATTCCATGATTAATGTGATTTGAAGAGAAGTAATAAAATGAGCTCTAACATGGAAAGTGAGCGTTTCCGGACACATGTCCACATAACATATTTTCTTTCTTTGTGTGTGAGAAATGTTTGCTGAAAGTTTGGCCGTACCTTTTTGTAACACCCTGTATTTTCGCTGTTAATGCAGTATGAAGCACGGCGTTTTAATTTATTACTTCTTTATGCTACTAATTGTATTCGTGACAAATTTTTAGGTAGTACTCACATGTATCACTGAACGTAACAAAAAATTTACATCACTGTTCGACAGGAGATAAGAGGTCATTAACATTGAATGTGTGAAAGCTAACGCATCACGAAAGACTTTCGTGTAAGACTTTTAAACTTACTACTTCGTCGGTACTAGCTCTGTTCCCAATAATTTTCGCTCACAGTATCCGCATTCACCGCTGAATGTACCTACAATATATCATTGTACGGGACATAGTCCTGGAGATACGACGTCAAATACCGAGATGCGAGCAAAAGACCAAGTGAGGTCGCGCAGTGGTTAGCACACTGGACGCGCTTTCGGGAGGATGACGGTTCAAACCTGCGTCTGGCCATCTACATTTAGGTTTCCCTTGATTTCCCTAAAGCGCTCCGGTCAAATGCCAGGATAGTTCCTTTAAAAGGGCAATGCCAATTTCCTTCCCTGTCTCTGACATAATCCGAGCTTGTTCCGTCTCCTCTGACATCCATGTCAACGTCACGTTAAACTCAATCTTTCTTCCTTCCTTCATGCGATAAAAGACTGCCGCGTGACGCATGACGTCATAATTTATTACTTCTTCACTACTAATATATTAACAACATGTTGCGCCGACAGTAGTCACACAAACCACTGGATGTACCTGCAAAATTATATAACTTTGCAGCGCGTAGTTCAGGAAATGCGACGTCATAAACATTAATCTGCGTGGAAATGAAACTGCAGGGCAAAATTCGCTAGACACGTTGGTGAAATATGTGTACAAATACGAATGAAATACGTGAACTATGTATGAAACAGATTTGTCATGTGCGTAAACGACCAAAGCCTTGGGTAGGAAGCTCGTCCTAATCCCTTGGAACACTTTCAGTAAAATTTGATACGTATATTAGTTATAATGTGGAAATAAATACTTTGGAGGTATGAAACACCAGTTTTTATGGGGTGAGCGTGGCTATGTGGA
This sequence comes from Schistocerca cancellata, assembly GCF_023864275.1. Taxonomy (NCBI): domain Eukaryota; kingdom Metazoa; phylum Arthropoda; class Insecta; order Orthoptera; family Acrididae; genus Schistocerca; species Schistocerca cancellata. Next base: position 727,807,011 of record NC_064628.1, on the reverse strand, counting down.
AAGGGAACGGAGGACGAGGAGATGGGCAGAAAGTGAGGGGAAAGATGAGAACACACAGGCAGGAGGTGGAGGAGATTGACAGGGAAGGGGGAAATGGACAGCAAGCGAGGAGAGGAGATGGACAGGGAAAAAAAGGGGAGGAGATAGCCTGAGACGTCAGGAGGAACAGACAGAGAAATGCGTAAAGAGGGGACGAACAGGCAGAAGAAGAGTAGGACAGAGAAAACGAAGAAATGGACAGAGAGAGATTAGATGAGATGGGCACATAAAGGAAAGGGTAGGAGTTGAACAGAGACAGGAGGATATGGATAGAGAGAGGAGAGGAGGATATTGAGAGAGAGACGGAGAGGACGTATCGTAACAGGCAGTACACTACGACAAGAGCTCACGCATCGTGCAGACGTAGAACAAATAGCAGAACTAGAAGAGGAAGAAAGAGAGGGTTAGAGCGGGAAGAAGCAGGTGGACAGAAGCGGAGAAGTAATTTGATAGAGAGAGGGTGGAGGAGTAGATGGGCAGTGAGAGGTGCAGGAGGAGATTGACTAATAGAAGACTGAAATAAATTAATACCCAGGCAACGTCGGCGTTGAGCGCCAGTAAGCTTCTTCCACCGGGTTTCTCACTTTGTATACAGGGTGTTCATTTTAACTGAAGACACTGAAGTACCTCGAAAACTACACATCGGATCAAAAAAGTTGTAATTCGAAGGATACCACACTCGACTCGCCATCCAACACTGTGCGTGGTGGCAGTGAGGCAACTATGAAATCTTGAATGGGAACCCTCGTTCATAATTGCAGATTACGACTACACGACAAAATCTACGTGCGTTTTGTCTGAAGCATTTTCTTCGTTTCGACACAGATGACGCTGTAATCGGAGGAAGAGAAATGGGCACACAATCGTAATTTAGGACATGTTACTCAATGGCCCTTGATTATCCAATGGCACGTGGAACCATACCTCCATGCTGCGAGGGTAGCATAGGTCAGTATTTAGTAACTTCGGATTGATAACTTTGTTCGTAGCGTTGTATTCCTCCAACATATCGAACAAGGGACTAAACACGCAACCGTCGCCGTGTAGCGAACTACAACGTTTCGTAACAGGCAGTACACTGCGACCGGAGCTCAAGTATCGTGCAGACGCAGAACAAATTGCGACTTTAAGCATTACATTACTTGCACAGTGTTTATAGAACGCACACTTATCTATCTTTTGGAGAACAGAAGTGCTAGTGCACGATGAAAGTTGCAACCACAGAAGAAAAAATAAAACGATCCTGATTGACGGAGAATATAGAGAAATGTTGAGGCCGCTGTCGCCTTGCATGCCGAGCCTGTTCCAGACGAAGCTCGCTCTCGTTCCTTCTTGTACAAGGTTGTCAACGGCTATATGCCTGAAGGCAGAGAACACACCGGCAAAAGGAACGAAGCAAGAGCAGGAGAAGCTAATGAAATAGCTGTACTAGCGGCATTGCATCACAACGCACGTGTAACCGCCCGGCAAATACACCGCAATTCCGATATGTCCGTAGGTAGTATTGTCACAATACTGTATCGTCGAAAGTATCATCCATACCACGTCTCACTGCATCAATAACTTCATGGCGCCGTTTCTGTAACCAGTTACTGGGGTGGCCGAGGTGTTCTAGGCGCTTCAGTCTGGAACCGCACGACCGCTACGGTCGCAAGTTCGAATCCTCCCTCGTTCATGGATGTGTGTGACGTGCTTAGGTTAGTTAGGTTTAAGTAGTTGTAAGTTCTAGGGGACTGATGACCTCAGATGTTAAGTCCCATAGTGCTCAGAGCCATTTGAACCTATAACCAGTTCATGTTTTGTGAATGGACACGTCAACAAATGCTAACGACCCCCGAGGTACTGATTTCCGATGAGTCTTCATTCACAAACCATAACAGCGTTAACCGGCATACCATGCATTACTGGAGTTTATACAATCCCCACTGATTACAGCAAGCTGACCTTGCTCGGTTAACTTATGGTGTGGCATCATGGAGTACAAACAGATTGGTCCGTACTTTATCGCTGGCACGTTGAATCGGAGCAACCGAACGTTTTTGGAACAGCAACTACCGGTAGCGCTTCAGGAGGCTGCTCTTACCGTTCGACAACGTGTACTGTTTCAGCATGACGGTTGCCCAGCACATTACTTGGTTCAAACTGGTTCAAATCGCTCTGAGCACTATGGGACTTAACATCTGTGGTCATCAGTCCCATAGAACTTAGAACTACTTAAACCTAACTAACCTAAGGACATCACACACATCCATGCCCGAGGCAGGATTCGAACCTGCGACGGTAGCTGTCAGGCGGTTGAAGACTGAAGCGCCTAGAACCACACGGCCACAACGGCCGGCATTACTTTACTGGAACACGGGACACTGGTCGGTGCATCGACAGAGGTGGCCCTATTAATTGGCCCGTTATGCCGTCGGATTTGACGTCGCCGGATTCTTTCTGTGGGAAAATTTGAAAGACAGGGTGTGCCAAAAAGCTATGAAGACACGGTCGACAGCATCAGAAGTTCCTGTGCTGACATTTCCGCAGATATGCTTCTGTCATTTGCACCGTCATTTGACAGCGGATCACCAAGTGTATTGAAGCTGGCGGTACCACGTTTGAATACTTATTCCAATTGTAAAAGTAGAGTAGAGTTTGTCTCGATCCACCGCCTCAGTGGCGCATCGAGATGCCCGTGTGTGGTGTGTCACAGAAATACAACGTTTGCGTATGTGATTTCCAATTAGAAGTTATGGAATACTGACCTGTCCTATCCGCATAGCATAGAAGTGGTTTCCCACGTGCCATAGGATATTTAAGTTCCATTGAATAGTGTGTTGTAAATTACGACTGGGTACTCATTTCCATTTCTTCGATTACAGCGCCATCTGTAGCGAAACATAGATACTGCTTCAAACAAAACGCTTGTCGATTTTACCGTAAAATCGTAATCTGCAATAGAAACCGGGGCTTTGCATTGAAGATTTCAATGTTGACACACACACACACACACACATACACACACACACACACACACACACACACACACACACACACACAGACACACACACGCACGCACGCACGCACACACACACACACACACACACACACACACACACAAACGTATTGTAAAATTGTGTGTGTGTGTGTGTGTGTGTGTGTGTGTGTGTGTGTGTGTGTGTGTGTGTGCAGATACCCACTACTACTGCTCCAATTACAGCGCCGTCTGTAGCGAAATGAAGAGAATATATATATATATATATATATATATATATATATATAATCAAAAAATGTTTTGTATCACCCCGGTTCCCAAAACTACTGAAGATTTTGTATGACTGACAAAGTCCCTTTGACTGTTCAGAGATGTCACTAAATCTGCCCAAAGCTATAAACAACCAATCATGAGACGGAGGAGATCCTACAGCTGTTCACTTCCAGTCATTCCACCGGGAAGGATGTACACGGCTCGTTTTGTCTTCATTTCAACCATGCCCGCAACGCACTCACCCTAACGTCGAACATTTAAATTGTGTATGATAAATTGAGAACAAATGGTTGTTTAACGCATCGGAAAGTTACTAACGCGGAAACGGAAATTGGTACCCTTGCCACTGTGGTTCGCGATCCTTGTTTTATTTCGCATCAAATTGCAAAGGAATCTGGCATGAGCCAGAGTAGTGTTATTCGTGTTCTGTATCGCCATAAATATCATCCTTACCATGTCAGTCTCCACCACGAATTAACTGGTAAGGAATGTATGCGTTGCATTGAATTCTGCCAATGGGCTCAACTTCAGATTCAAAGGGATGACACATTTATTAATTTAATTTATTTACTGACGAAACTAACCATGGAAATGTTAATTTGCATAACACGTTTTATTGGGCAGCTGAATTTCCATGTTGGCTGCGGTAAGTTAATCACCAAAAACGGTGATCGGTGAATGTATGGTGTGGGATTCTGGAGGACAAAGTTATAGACCCCTATTTAATCGAAGGAAATCTTAATGGTAGGAAGTACACCACATTCCTGCGAGAAACATTAGGTCAGTTGTTGGAATAAATACCTGTAGGAACAAGGAACCGAATGTATTATCCACACGATGGGTTTCCGGCACATTTTTCGCTGATGCCTGGAGATGAGTTGCTGAGACAATTCCCAAATCGTTGGATTGGACGAGGAGGAGATGTGTCGTGGCCGGCTCGTTCGCCAGACTGGACACTTCAGGATTATTTCTTGTGGGGATTCATAAGAGACATTGTTTATAAAGCGTTTTAACTACACCTGGACATATGCGAGAGAGAATTGCGCTTCGATAAGTGCCTGTGTGATAAGGAATACCACTCAAACCATGATAAGGATTGCAGCACTGCACTGATACCAGTGGGCATCACTTCAAGCAACTTGTGTAAATGGGCTTTCATGCCACCTTGGTCAAGTTCGTTGACCTTCAAAGGCCCGCATCTCGTGGTCGTGCGGTAGCGTTCTCGCTTCCCACGCCCGGGTTCCCGGGTTCGATTCCCGGCGGGGTCAGGGATTTTCTCTGCCTCGTGATGGCTGGGTGTTGTGTGCTGTCCTTAGGTTAGTTAGGTTTAAGTAGTTCTAAGTTCTAGGGGACTAATGACCATAGCTGTTAAGTCCCATAGTGCTCAGAGCCATTTGAACCATTTTTTGACCTTCAAAGACCTTACTGTTACACATCATTGAATTCGTCCCGATAGCTGCTATCAGAAAATAAGTGCCAGACTATAGCATCTCAAAGAAACAAAGTCGATGTTTATGTCTCTGAAGCGACCCCACCTAGCAACAAAACTAACGTCATATTTTGCCCTCGTTGCCCCATGCAACTTTTGTCCAACAAGTTTTTCTTGGTGGCAGTAGTTAGTGACTCACTCTGTATATATAGTATGTGGGCATCGCTATGTAATACGGAGTTGAGTATTAGATGCCACGAGAGGTGCCGTTAAGTATTGTGTTTTCAACAGAGGAATCGCACCAGTAGAATGGATTGGAAAGGAGGATGCGACTTTATCGTCCCGTTGACGTCGTGGTCATTGGCGACGGTGAAAGGTAGATTGTAGTAAGGATGATGAAGGAAATAGGCCACCCTCTTTCAATGATACCAACCCGGCATTTTCCTGGGGCTATATTGGAAAATCACGGAGAATCTAACCTTGAACAGCCAGACACCTGTTTCAACCTTCCTCCCAAATGCGATTCCAGTGTGCCAACGACTGCACCACCACACTCGGCAGAAGTGATCTATTATGAGGGCTCAGTGACCTCGAACGTGAACTAGTCATTGGATGTCACCTGCGCAACGAACACATCAGGGGCATACCAACACTTCTGAAGATGCCAAGTCGACTGCTGGTAATGTGATTGTGAACTAAACCGACAGCAGGCAGATGTCGATAACTGACTTACAGGCAGCGTCAATCATTGTGGACGGTGGACGTAAAAATGAAAGGAAAGAATGACTCCTGGGTCCAGCTAACACATTAACTGTGCGTGTGGAATAAAAAAGAGCAGGGGGACAATGAACTAGCAGATTCTCATATTTTACATCTTCCTGTAGTCAGTTCTAACCGATGCTTGAAGTGTTATAAATGGGAGGACTCGGTTGAGCTGTTCAGCATACCCCAAAGAGGCAACTGATCCTAGCCCCGGCAATGTACAGACAGCTCCCCATAAAATAATACAAATGAAAAAGAAACATCGTCGAACAGTGTATAATGTCTTATTAAGTCAACTTTACTAGGGATGGCCTAATTAATTATGAAAGTACGGGTTCATGACCTCGCACGGACATATTAACGAAGCGTTCCACAAAATAGGAAACTAATGGTGACTATATCAAATTACTGTATTACAAAAACACGGCAATAAAATGACTTATCCGTTTTCTGAAGAATACAAATATTTAAGAATTTAAGATATGAACTATTCATATAGTCTTGAAATGGCTGCAGGGTACATAAAAGATTGTATAAAGTTCTGCAGCAGTCACGGCCAATAATACCGGAATAGGTCAATGATTTAAAGAAAGGTCCTGGAAAAGCGTGAACGAATACCAGTACTCTAGTTCAAATAACGAATGACGGCTTCAACGATTTCCGAGTTATCGACAGAAACACACTGTCTTTTGAGTCCAAAACTGCAACAAGTAAGCGCTGTGCAAATGAATCTAATTCCTCAATTTACAGAGCAATTCCGGAAAGATAAAACACACACATACACACACACACACACACACACACACACACACACACACACACACACACACACACACTCCGTAAAGAATAGCGTCACCACACAGCTAAAGTAGTAGCTCCTTGTAGTATTTGTTCCACTCTATCGTTGGGTGACTGATACAGCAACCTGCTTTCCTGTTTACGTTGAAAATAAAACAGCCACGTTTGGAAAGTAATTTCTATTTAAAAATAGCGCGTTTCGCTGTAGTCAGACATCGTCAGATCCTGTAAAACCGTCAAATAAAGTTCACTGTTCTGGCTACCGATGCTGTACGTCAGCCACATTCGCATACAACAGTGTGAATGAAAATTCGGTCGTCATAATGACTAAAAGATACTGTGGGAACTTTTGAACTGTTATAGCAGCTTCGATAGTCGGTGTAGTGAACTTCATTTGACTGTTTTACATAATATAGCGATTCCTAACTACGGCTTAATGCGTTATTTATAAATAACAAAAACTTTGCAACCGTGAGTGTTCTATTTTCAACAAAAACCACCTCCTCTCCTCCTCTGTTTACAAGGCTACTTACTAATTTAAATTCTGGTATGCACTTCCAACTATTGGATTAGTGTTGTTATGGAAGTAGCTGAAATTAAATTAGAAAGTAACCTTATAAACAGGGATTCAGGTTTTTCTTTAAATTCTGCATGGAATCCTGCTCCCTGTCCCTTGTCCAAAAACAGAAAGACAGAGCAAATACCGCCTGCCCCCGTTGTTTACTGAATTTCACTGTTGATGACTTCTGATGTGGTTGCTGCAGTTCTGCCTTGAAAATGACCGGGTGTGCTCCTGTCGAAATATCGGTGGTTGTAGACGACGTCATCCGGCTGCATTCCCGTAAGTTGACTGACAGTGTATATGCTGGGGAAACTCAGGTCTCACCAATAGCATCTTCTAAGTGCATGATGGTTGTAACTAGCTGCCTGTGAAAACTAAATCAGTAAAACGAAACGTTGACGCAAATTAACTGACTTCGCATAAGCATCAACCAGATGGCTGCAACAAAGGCTCATGGTTATCTCTCTTTACGAGAACTACGGTAGATGACGGCTGTAGTAGTGGTTGAAAATTCTAGGTTCAGCTCGGCCTTTGTTCTTTGTTCTTTGTTCTAAGTCCTCCCCTACAGCCCCTACAACACATGCCTCAAGCAAGTGTTCCCAACGGTTTTCCTCAAACAACTCTATTGTGACTTTCTACTATGAAATTTAGGTCGTTCTACCACTCCCGGAAATTCACTATCCAATTGCAGCAGTCCTTGCACGATAAAATCAATTATAATTTAATAAACTACTTTAACAAATTCTTCCTCCTGTGGATTTTGTTGAGGTCAACCAGCGAGGTGTGCTTCTCCTGTGCCATGAGGAAGAAAGCCGAAAATCCCTCCCACGACATGACAGATTTTCAATCCTGGCCAACCAGAAGGTGTACGCATATGCACACGCTGGAACACGTCCATGTCGCTGAGGTAATTCCCATGAGCCAATCAGGAAACCACTTATCAGGACTTAAACCAACATTCCAGCAGGCCACGGCTGCACTTAACGGGAGTTCGCACGCTTCGGAGGCTCTTGTTGTCTCACGTATATCAGATTATTGTGTTAGCTAAAAAGATTCTTTGTGACTCTTGCATGATGCAGTCTTATGGCGCACCGTCCAGCCTCCTCGACGCCGCTGCTGGCCTGAGACCATAGACCGTGTTCCACAGCTCTCTGCCTAAGTGGAGAGCGGCCATCAGTACAAACAGCTTTACGAATATCGCTCTCCAGTAAGTTAAAACTTCCTGGTCGCGAGACAGCTAAAAGCCCTAAGGCTACTGAAACGACGAGACTCCCTCAGAAAACGGAGAGAAAAAGCGACTCAGAAATAATTAGAAATGGAATGAAAATCGGTAGAAGTACATGTACATGTACAGACAAACAAATTATTACAATTTCAGAAAAATTTTACGAGTTGTGCAAGAGAGAGAGAGTTTCACATATTGAGCAAGTGAATAAAGGTTTTTTCCACCTCTGGCCTTTATGCAAGCGCTTATTCGGCTTGGCAATCATTGACAGATTTCTTGGATGTCCTTCTGAGGGATATCGCGCCACACCGTTGAATAGGTATTTCGCGGTGCGTCGTCATTTTGTGTGCTAGGATGTAGAAATGTATTTCCAGTCGCTACCACGGCGTTAATTGGTTCAAATGGCTCTGAGCACTATGGGACTTAACTTCTGAGGTCATCAGTCCCCTAGAACTTAGAACTACTTAAACCTAACTAACCTAAGGATATTACACACATCCATGCCCGAGCAGGATTCGAACCTGCGACCGTAGCGGTCGCGCGGTTCCCGACTGAATCGCCTAGAACCGCTTGGCCACACCGGCCGGCACGACGGCATTACTAGCACCCTGTGTGACAAAGGAATATCAACTGTTTTATATGCGGTGAAGTAACTTAAAATATACCATTGTGAGCGAAAACAGCTAATGGGCCTCCACTTAAAATGGAACAGTTAATGGGCTAAGCCAGTATGCACATGATATTCATATCCTATGGCTCATATTACTTCTGAGCCGACAGGTGCGTCAGAATGTATTCGCAGGGAGAACCTCCTCAGGGCTTCTACTAGAAATCTTGTGTGAGCTTTGAATGCTACGTTCCGTAGTCAGATTTATAATTAAATTTGAATTGCCGAAATATAGTATGATTACATTGAGATTTATGAAGTTAAACACCAAAGGCTAATATTTTATTTTTTCTTGTAAGTTACACTGCAAGCAACTATTGAATCAATTTGCTACTCCTCTACGCTTTTAACTACCAATCTAGCCCAGCTCATTAAAAACCACACAAACCTCTATGCCGGTCCTTCACTTTTCTCCTGCCACATGCTGTCCATTAGATGGTGCCAGCTACCCATTACCCAGCAATGCTGACTAAATCCCTTGTTCCCACTCAAGATTAATCGTTGTAAACAATAAAGTAACACTACTGCTACATTGAGCTGCCGATAGTTCACAAGTTTCGTCCTTTGTAGTTAAGCTACATTCCCAATGTGACAGACATCTAACAGTTACCTTCGCTAACATTAGTACTGCACCGAAGATGGAAAATTAACAAAGACAGCCTCGTTCCAACACTTTCCTGTATTAACAGCAGTCGAGCGTTTTGAGATTGATTGTCATTAAGTTAGCTCGTCTCTGCGTGAATTTACTCTTCTTCAAGACTCGGGACGTCTTCTTCACCGATTCTTGGCACCGCTGTTAGATGGCACTACATTCTCACTACCTGTGGCCCACAGGTGAAGGACTCGCCATACCTTTCGCACATCGCTGTCGCTCGAGGCCGTTTCCACCCGACATTACACATATACTACTACTGTATCGAATATACGAGATTCTTATCTTCAAGGAGCTACACAGTAATACAAGTAATAGTGCAATCTGTGTAGCTGCAATGATACAGCAAATCGCGAAGCCATAGCAAACGGAACCTCAAAAGGGATTGTTCGAAACTTCTTATCACGCATATGTGCACGGAAATGCCACCATCCAGTTTATTGTAGTCCTAATAAAGTGTTGTCAGTTCGTACACTTACTCAGTTACTGTCCTATTCGTATCGGGATAGGGTTTAATACCTTACTTAGCAGTAAGTTTACGTCAAAATGATTCTCAGTGCTTCTGTTGACGTCAGCAAACACATAGGTCCCGGTTCAGCGCAGTACCTGTTCTCTTAAACACGTAAATCGGTATCGCAAGTTGTTAATCTTTCCACACGCTTTGCTAAATCTGAGTGAGATGTACATGACGCTATTAAGCAACTCCTCGTTCTCTGTCATAGTGCGATTCTATTAGACGTCGTGGGCCTCACATCTGCTCGTTCCGTAGCTCTTTATAGAACAACATGAAGAGTTTCCGAATAGCACACGTTTTGAATAATTCATAATAAATTGTAGCACTACAACACGTAACGATAATATTTGTCGCAGTGAATGATTGGTCAGGTACACTGACCATTCGTAGTGGAGATCGCGAGTTATTGTGTTCGAGGCTCACCAAGCCATCTAATCCAATTAAAGTGGAGGCGCTTTAGCTGTTTTCGGTCACAACGGTTAATTTTCAGTCCTTTTATAGCATTTAAAATAGTTACTGTTCTGCTTGTCACACATGCTACTAGTAATGCTGCGGTAGTGACTTTAAATAAAAGTCTGTATACATTTCTACATTCTAACATAGAAAGAAACGATGCAACGCGATTCAGTTATTCAAATGGAACGTAAATCAGTAGACGTGATGTAAATGTATAGACAAACAGATGATTATAATTTCAGAAAAATTGGATGATTTGTGCAAGAGAATGAGTTTCGCAAATTGAGTAAGTCATTAAAGCTTTGTTCCATCTCTGGCCTTATGTAAGCAGTTATTTGGCTAGGCATTGATTGACAGTGTTGTTGGCTGTCCTTATGAGGGATATCATTCCAAGTTCTATCCAATTGGCGCGCCAGATCTTCAAAACCACGAGATTGTTGGAGGGCTTGCTAGAATTATCAGCCGTCATTTCCCTACAGATTGGCCGTCTAGATCAATGGTATTGAGCCGTGTGGCTTCTACCTGCGGGGATTATCTGAAAGGCGTCATGTTCAGTACTCCAGATACGAACGTCGGTGAATTAAAGTCATGCATTGCACAATGCATTCTCAGCGTGACACCCGAGACACTCCGATCTGTTGTGGAACAGGCTGCTTCTCTATTTCAGCTTGTGGCAAAAAACTGTGGACATCATTTTGGACATGTCTTGCTCCAGTCTCACGACAATACCAGAAACGAAAGTCGTTTTGCTTTTTATGTGGTATGTGCATAAGGACGATTAAAAAGCACATTATCCCATTCGATGCTTTACGAGCTTGCCGTGGTGGATGAGCTTGCCTAACTAACAATGCCACAAATGTAAACTACCGAGTTGCCGCAGTCTCGTAAATTGAACAGTACGGACGGTGTAATGTGCGGCTCAGGCCATAGTCGTCGTACTGCCATTCATCTGTCATTTGCTGCCGACCCCATTTACTTTAAGATGCTTAGTGCTATTTATTGGCAAAATCGTTAATTTTTTTGTCCTAGACGTTTCACCATGTGTGAATAGTATGTTGTTCATAACTGACATCATTCTGATATCATTAGGGACACCGTGTGCTTACCAGGTAAGACTTGACTAAAAATTCAGCTACGGTGAGTAGCTCGACACGTAGTACGTAAAGGTGAAGAATTACCGAGGGTGAAATCTAAGGCCGGTATGTTCCAACTTTCTTTAATGTACAGAGCGTCTCGGTACCCTTTACTCCAATAACTACCTAAGACAATGGTGACAGAAGAACTTGAAATTAAATTGTAATGGCTCCTTTCTTTCCAGATAAAAATTTGTATAGCAAATGCTCCAAATTAACAATTCTACCACTGCTGCACTGTTGTCGTTGTCTAAAGAATAATTTGCACGCTCCTAGACAGGACTTAACAAATTCCCCGCTATCCTCTACGATTGGGTGTCGTTTTATAGCACAAAAAATGTGTGATTCCGACCTGTGGTTATCTGTCAGATTTTGTTGATTCGACGTTGTGCACTATCCTCTGACCTTTTTGTTAGATTATCTGTCCACATACTATATTCCTCCAGTGTCAGGAATATTTTGAAATGCATCAGACTTGTACTCTGTCCCAGTCGTATCGATGCCGCCATTTCTATGTCAACGAACACTAGAGCTCTCTCTTCGTAGCACGAACTCTATGCCAGACATGTAGTACCTACGCACTGGGCTTTTCGTCTCGAATACAAGGTACCTTTACGGAGCTTGAGGATGGATAAAACAGTCTGTTGCACGCAATTGTCAATGATTCCGCCCTGCTGTGTGAGACAGCAAGGGCCGATGGCAGGCAAGACTGTATAGCGTCATCGTCTACTAAGTGTACGAAAATATATTGTGGACTGGTTCACGTTGTACCCACTTCCACGCACTGCTGAATCTCCTAGGTACAATTGTCTGATTGGAGAAAGTTTTATGATGTTATGAACAGCAGATCGTCTGGCATACAACTGACTTTTCTGCTCTTTCTGAGGCAAACCTTCTCCCGATTAAATAACGAACATCTGTGGCAGGTTGAGCAGTAATATTATTGGACAACGTAATTTCCCCGAACAGTCGTCTCTGATATTCATAGCAGTTCACAGCAGTAACACGTGACTAAAACTTATACGTTTGTTGTTTTCTTTTTACGGATGGCAGACGTCGACTGTATCACCGATTACTGACGTGCAGAAAAATTTTTCTGGAACTATTCTAATAAATACATAGCCAAATAAGATGTATTTTTTGAATTTTCCTCATGTTATTTGTCCCTTTTTGCTCATTACTTTTATTAGAAGGAAACAAAAGTAAATTTCAAGTACGTAAAACAATAAATCAGGAGAAAACGTTTTCTTTTTGTGATTAACGATTCTGAATTTTGTGGAAACTTATACGTCTATAGGAATCAGACAAATCACAGTGAAATCCAGGGAAGACCAAATGTCACTTTATTTGACACACTGCAAGGATATTCATTCGTAGACTTACGATCGTGATAACAATTTGACGTACCGCAATTTATGTGTCGCGCCAAGAGCCGTTTCTGAACTATTCTCCAAGTGCAATGACCTTCTCCAAAGACGCATAATAAAGTCTGTATTTTTATTAACACCGCTCCCATGAATTATACAGTCACAGCAATGGCGTCTCTGAGGCGCCGTTTATTTCCTTCGCAACCTTAACGGCTAATGTACCTCCGCTAGACAGTATTGACATTTCAGACGTTCAGACAGGATGACATAAATCCCAAAACGATGTATGCAAAGCGCATCTGCGTGGACCTGCGGAGATAGGGGACAATCGGTTGACAGGGCAGACGCAGCAGGGTCACGTACGGCGATATTAAAGGCTAACAGTGGAACCCATACCACCTGTAGGTAACTAATCATCAGTTGCGTGTACAAAGTGCTCCATCACAGTAATCATTGGTCTCCACTCCCCCCCCCCCCCCCCCCCCCCCCACACACACACTGGCGTCGTCCACGCTCGCACTAGCACAGCCAGTCATGAGGTTCTCCTAGATCTGGTTACCATCTCCTTTCTCTTTTCTTTTCACCACTTATCGCCAGTTCCAGTCCCTTTATCTCACAGTATCACCCGTGTTTTTATTCTCTATTAGTACCATGGGAGTTATCCTCCTATGATTAGGTCCCATTCTCTCGTCAACATTTACCGCACATTCCTCTTATCGTAGATGCGGCGAATATCCTCATTTCATACGATCCCACATAATTTTCAGCATCTTCCAATAGCACCACATCTCAATCTCTTCTTTTTTTTTTTTTTTTGGTCATCAGTCTACTGACTGGTTTGATGCGGCCCGCCACGAATTCCTTTCCTGTGCTAACCTCTTCATCTCAGAGTAGCACTTGCAACCTACGTCCTCAATTATTTAATTATTTGCTTGACGCTTTCCAATCTCTGTCTTCCTCTACAGTTTTTGCCCTCTACAGCTCCCTGTAGTACCATGGAAGCCATTCCCTCATGTCTTAGCAGATGTCCTATCATCCTGTCCCTTCTCCTTATCAGTGTTTTCCACATATTCCTTTCCTCTCCGATTCTGCGTAGAACCTCCTCATTCCTTACCTTATCAGTCCACCTAATTTTCAACATTCGTCTATAGCACCACATCTCAAATGCTTCGATTCTCTTCTGTTCCGGTTTCCCACAGTCCATGTATCACTACCATACAATGCTGTACTCCAGACGTACATCCTGAGAAATTTCTTCCTCAAAATAAGGCCGGTATTTGATATAAGTAGACTTCTCTTGGCCAGAAATGCCTTTTTTGCCATAGCGAGTCTGCTTTTGATGTCCTCCTTACTCCGTCCGTCATTGGTTATTTTACTGCCTAGGTAGCAAATTTCCTTAACTTAATTGACTTCGTGACCATCAATCCTGATGTTAAGTTTCTCGCTGTTCTCATTTCTACTACTTCGCATTACCTTCGTCTTTCTCCGATTTACTCTCATTCCATACTGTGTACTCATTAGACTGTTCATTCCTTTAAGCAGATCATTTAATTCTTCCTCACTTTCACTCAGGATAGCAATGTCATCAGCGAATCGTATCACAGATATCCTTTCACCTTGTATTTGCCCGCATCTCGTGGTCGTGCGGTAGCGTTCTCGCTTCCCACGCCCGGGTTCCCGGGTTCGATTCCCGGCGGGGTCAGGGATTTTCTCTGCCTCGTGATGGCTGGGTGTTGTGTGCTGTCCTTAGGTTAGTTAGGTTTAAGTAGTTCTAAGTTCTAGGGGACTTATGACCACAGCAGTTGAGTCCCATAGTGCTCAGAGCCATTTGAACCTTGTATTTTAATTCCACTCCTGAACCTTTCTTTCATTTCCATCATTGCTTCCTCGATGTACAGATTGAAGAGTAGGGGCGAAAGGCTACAGCCTTGTCTTACACCCTTCTTAATACGAGCACTTCGTTCTTGATGCTCCACTCTTATTATTCCCTCTTGGTTGTTGTACATATTGTACATGACCTGTCTCTCCCTATAGCTCACCCCTACTTTTTTCAGAATCTCGAACAGCTTGCACCATTTTATATTGTCGAATGCTTTTTCCAGGCCGACAAATCCTATGAAAGTGTCTTGATTTTTCTTTAGCCTTGCTTTCACTATTAGCCGTAACGTCAGAATTGCCTCTCTCGTCCCTTTACTTTTCCTAAAGCCAAACTGATCGTCATCTAGCGCATTCTCAATTTTCGTTTCCATTCTTCTGTATATTATTCTTGTAAGCAGCTTCGATGCATGAGCTGTTAAGCTGATTGTGCGGTAATTCTCGCACTTGTCAGTTCTTGCCGTCTTCGGAATTGTGTGGATGATGCTTTTCCGAAAGTCAGATGGTATATCGCCAGACTCATATATTCTACACACCAACGTGAATAGTCGTTTTGTTGCCACTTCCCCCAATGATTTTAGAATTTCTGCTGGAATTTTATCTATCCGTTCTGCTTTATTTGACCGTAAGTCCTCCAAAGCTCTTTTAAATTCCGATTCTGTTACTGGTTCCCCTATCTCTTCTAAATCGACTCCTGTTTCTTCTTCTATCACATCAGACAAATCTTCACCCTCATAGAGGCTTTCAATGTATTCTTTCCACCTATCTGCTCTCTCCTCTGCATTTAACAGTGGAATTCCCGTTGCACTCTTAATGTTACCACCGTTGCTTCTAATGTCACCAAAGGTTGTTTCGACTTTCCTGTGTGTTGAGTCTGTCCTTCCGACAATCATATCTTTTTCGATGTCTTCACATTTTTCCTGCAGTCATTTCGTCTTAGCTTCCTTGCACTTCCTATTTATTTCATTTCTCAGCGACTTGTATTTCTGTATTCCTGATTTTCCCGGAACATGTTTGTACTTCAACCTTTCATCAATCAACTGAAGTATTTCTTCTGTTACCCATGGTTTCTTCGCAGCTACCTTCTTTGTACCTACGTTTTCCTTCCCAACTTCTGTGATGGCCCTTTTTGGAGATGTCCATTCCTCTTCAACCGTACTGCCTACTGCGCAATTCCTTATTGCTGTATCTATAGCGTTAGAGAACTTCAAACGTATCTCGTCATTCCTTAGTACTTCCGTATCCCACTTCTTTGCGTATTGATTCTTCCTGACTAATGTCTTGAACTTCAGCCTACTCTTCACCACTACTATATTGTGATCTGAGTCTATATCTGCTCCTGGGTACGCCTTACAATGCAGTATCTGATTTTGGAATCTCTGTCTGACCATGATGTAATCTAATTGAAATCTTCCCGTATCTCCCGGCTTTTTCCAAGTATACCTCCTCCTCTTGTGATTCTTGAGCAGGATATTCGCTATTACTAGCTGAAACTTGTTACAGAACTCAATTAGTCTTTCTCCTCTCTCATTCCTTGTCCCAAGCCCATATTCTCCTGTAACCTTTTCTTCTACTCCTTCCCCTACAACTGCATTCCAGTCGCCAATGGCTATTAGATTTTCGAACCCCTTTACATACTGCATTACACTTTCAATATCCTCATACACTTTCCCTATCTGTTCATCTTCAGCTTGCGACGTCAGTACGTATACCTGAACTATCGTCGTCGGTGTTGGTCTGCTGTCGATTCTGATTAGAACAACCCGGTCACTGAACTGTTCACAGTAACACACCCTCTGCCCTACCTTTGTATTCATAACGAATCCTACACCTGTTATACTATTTTCTGCTGCTGTTGATATTACCCGATACTCATCTGACCAGAAATCCTTGTCTTCCTTCCACTTCACTTCACTGACCCCTACTATATCTAGATTGAGTCTTTGCATTTCCCTTTTCAAATTTTCTAGTTTCCCTACCACGTTCAAGCTTCTGACATTCCACGCCCCGACTCGTAGAACGTTATCCTTTCGTTGATTATTCAATCTTTTTCTCATGGTAACCTCCCCCTTGGCAGTCCCCTCCCGGAGATCCGAATGGGGGACTATTCCGGAATCTTTTGCCAATGGAGAGATCATCATGACACTTCTTCAGTTACAGGCCACATGTCCTGTGGATAGACGTTACGTGTCTTTAATGCAGTGGTTTTCATTGCCTTCTGCATCCTCATGTCGTTGATCATTGCTGATTCTTCCGCCTCTTCTATCCTCTTCCTTTCCCATGTTCCCGCAGTCCATGACTCATTTCCATACAATGCTGTGCCCCAAACGTACATTGAGTGCGCTCCTCAAATTAAGTCCTATGTTCACAGTAGCTAATTTCTTTCGTCCTGAAATGCATGCTCTATCTGTGCTATTCTGCTTTTTAAATCCACCTTTTTTCATACGTTATTTGTTATTTTGCTTTCAGTGTAGCAGAATTATTTCATTTCATCTCCTTTGTGGCCACAAAATTTCATGTTATATTCGCGGCTAGTCCCATTACCGCTACACTTCAATACTTTTCTCATCTTTATTCAGTTTACATTCAATCCATATTTTGTACTCATTAGACAGCACGTGCCATTCAGCCAGTCCTACAGTTTTTCTTCATTTTCACTGAAGAAGCAACCATATCACTGACAACCTTTTACCCAGAATTGTAATGTCACTTCCATGTCTTTTCTTGCCTCCTTTTTTTGCTTCTTGGAAGTACTGGTTGGCAATAAACAAAATGGTTCAAATGGCACTAAGCACTACGGGACTTAACATCTCAGGTCATGTGTCCCATAGATATAGAACTACTTAAACCTAACTGACCTAAGGACATCTCAAACATCCATGCCCGAGTTAGGATTCGAACCGGCGACCGTAGCAGCAGCGCGGTTCTACATCTACATATACATCTACATTTACACTCCACAAGCCACCCAACGGTGTGTGGTGGAGGGCTCCTTACGCGCCACTGTCATGACCACCCTTTTCTGTTCCAGTCGCGTATGCTTCGCGGGAAGAACGACTGCCGGAAAGCATCCGTGCGCGCTCGAATCTCTCTAATCGTACATTCGGACGGAAGCGCCTAGAACCGCTCGGCCACAGCGATTTAAACACTGCAGCTCTGCTTTACGCTCTTTTTCGTCCATGTACTTCTCATCTTGTATTTTATTCTATGTATGTCTTCATGTTTCGTACGCAGAGTGGACAAAATAAATGTGGCCCTAAAATAATTCATGCACCTAAGTATACGCAACGAGATTTATTACTTCCGCCCCAAGTCCGAATGAGGTGAGCTGGATTTCTTCGTCTTAAGGGAAATGAACTACATTGCGGAACAAAAGTAAGGGATTACTTGTTGAAACCCCATAAATGCTTCCCATTGTGATGCAGAAGTTTCGAAATTTCCTTTAGTGGTACTTAAGACCATCTTTTGTAATGATACAAAAGCGTGGCGCTAAGTGAATCCAGCCTCTGGCTCGGCGACAACTCAAACAGCAACGTGTCGATACGTGCGAAAACAGGGTCACATCTCGCAAGCTCATATGAACTGGAAGGTGGGTTAATGATGTCACGTTGGTATCACATTTCACACTATGTGAAAGCCGTCATAGCTCCTCTTACCCACATTTACAGATCCTTTTGACATGTCTGCCATAGAGGTCAGAACCGCGGCACTCAGCGTTGAAATCGTGAACGGTTTTCTTATCGGTGGCTGAGGAAAATATTTCAGACACGCCGACGCTCAGTATCGACACGAAAAGGCCTCAAGGGGTGACATAAGGGGTGTCTATGAAACCACCACATACCTGGACCGTTGAGTCTCACACCTTCCGCTGTCGAAAACGACAGTTCACAGTGCGACGAGCAAAATGTTCTTGACAACCATCGGCACTGCAGATACCTCCAGACGTTTCAGACCTACTCCAGGGTCATCGTGGGTCAGCATTCCTACTGAACGTTATCGCCCGGTTTTGGAGTGTAGCGCTACCGCAATTTTTGCTATCGTATACAGATTAGAACCACTGTGAACTGTTCAAAACCATTCAACATAATTTGACACATGGTTTGTAGGAGCAAAAGTTGCTTATGCGTTCCCAGCAGTCCTGTTTACCTCTATCCTTTGACGCCATCCACAGGAGTGCAAAACTAACAATTGCGTGAACAAAACGGCTTAGTTAACCTCTAAATCCCCTCAGTTTGACAACACCTTCCGTGTCGCCCACGCAGCTTTGTTCAGTAAGTTAGGAATGTAAATGGTAGAAACTTTGACACCGATTCAACCTGGTGTCTGCTATAGCGCCTGATGGTAGACAAACCGCGCCCTCAACTGAAGGCTCTAGAGCAACCGCCAGACTTTTTAGGTATTGAAATTTCTGAAGGAACGATTCAGCTTAGGTGCGTGGTGGCACCGACCGTGTGGCCAAACTGGGGTGTCTTAGAGGAACCTTTGACGTTAATGTTAAGCTCCCACTGGATCACGTCACATGAGGGCGGAAAGCAGGTGGGGTGAGAAAGCATAAGCACCCTCTGCTGCTTTAGATCACGTTCAGATTTCGTTGAACGGTGGTTTATAACGGTCATTAGCGATTTCAATCTGTACAAGACGGCAAAAATTGCGGTCACGCTACAGTCAATAAAGATGCAGCCCCACAATGTCGTTAGAAAATGATTGAAACGTCCTAGGGTGTCAGCAGTCTAAAGGTTGCCATGAACTTCTTCATGTTGCTCACTGCATTGCAAACTATCGTTTTCGGTCGTGAAACAATGTGGGAATCACTGACACAGGGAAATAGTAGTTCCATTGACGCCCTGTATCCCACTTACAGAGATCTATTTCTGTTGTAAATACATAAAACTGCAACCAGTCACCTTGATGAATAATTGTTTATTATGCGATTAACCGGTTTTCCAGCCTTTTCAGGTTCAACTTCAGAGGGTTTCTGGAAGTTACAGCATTGCTTGTAGCATCATGCTGGGTGCTGGCTTGCGACAGTATGGGCGGCTTATTTCGTTAGTGCCCATCTGTCTGCTTCCATTTTGATGGCCAGTTGGTATATCACTTCACCAACTAGCCATCAAAATGGAAGCAGACAGATGGACACTAACGAAAAAAGCCGCCCATACTGTCGCAAGCCAGCACCCAGCATGATGCTACAAATAATGTTGCAACTTCCAGAAACCATCTGAAGATGAACCTGAAAAGGTTCGAAAACCGGTTCATCGAATAATAAACAACTATTCAAAAAAGTGACGAGCTGCAGTTTTATGTATTTACATTCAGTTAACAGTCATGGGTTCTAAAATATCGGCAATGGATAAGCTTAATCTCTTCCTGTTGATTCTGGGCGGTGGTGTGTCTGAAATGTTTTCCTCGGCCACCCATATGAAAACAGCGAGATTTCAACACTAGTCGTCGCGGTTCTGACCTCCATCTCAGAGACGTTGAAAGAAGGGGTGAAATGTTCGTGAGAGGGTTGTGACAACCTTCTCATCGTGTGACACATCCGCAGTTGCGTTCAGCAGACATGTGGTAAATTTGATGCCTGTGTGATATAATTAACGCTCATTACAGCTCACACGAACCTCCGTGCTGTGGCCTCTTCTTCACATACGTCGACATCTTGGAATCTGAAACGTCGCGGAGCCCGAGGGTGACGTCGCTGAGTCACGCTCTTGCACCGTTTCGGAGGAAGATATTAGGCATATTTGAGCCAAATTTGACACTTACGTTTCGCAATGAGAGAAAATAACAGGTTTCCTAAAAATTGATCCTTTATTTCTATTGCCCAGTATATTTTCCAGGTCAGTCTTATACACTCCTGGAAATGGAAAAAAGAACACATTGACACCGGTGTGTCAGACCCACCATACTTGCTCCGGACACTGCGAGAGGGCTGTACAAGCAATGATCACACGCACGGCACACCGGACACACCAGGAACCGCGGTGTTGGCCGTCGAATGGCGCTAGCTGCGCAGCATTTGTGCACCGCCGCCGTCAGTGTCAGCCAGTTTGCCGTGGCATACGGAGCTCCATCGCAGTCTTTAACACTGGCAGCATGCTGCGACAGCGTGGACGTGAACCGTATGTGCAGTTGACGGACTTTGAGCGAGGGCGTATAGTGGGCATGCGGGAGGCCGGGTGGACGTACCGCCGAATTGCTCAACACGTGGGGGTGAGGTCTCCACAGTACATCGATGTTGTCGCCAGTGGTCGGCGGAAGGTGCACGTGCCCGTCGACCTGGGACCGGACCGCAGCGACGCACGGATGCACGCCAAGACCGTAGGATCCTACGCAGTGCCGTAGGGGACCGCACCGCCACTTCCCAGCAAATTAGGGACACTGTTGCTCCTGGGGTATCGGCGAGCACCATTCGCAACCGCCTCCATGAAGCTGGGCTACGGTCCCGCACACCATTAGGCCGTCTTCCGCTCACGCCCCAACATCGTGCAGCCCGCCTCCAGTGGTGTCGCGACAGGCGTGAATGGAGGGACGAATGGAGACGTGTCGTCTTCAGCGATGAGAGTCGCTTCTGCCTTGGTGCCAATGATGGTCGTATGCGTGTTTGGCGCCGTGCAGGTGAGCGCCACAATCAGGACTGCATACGACCGAGGCACACAGGGCCAACACCCGGCATCATGGTGTGGGGAGCGATCTCCTACACTGGCCGTACACCACTGGTGATCGTCGAGGGGACACTGAATAGTGCACGGTACATCCAAACCGTCATCGAACCCATCGTTCTACCATTCCTAGACCGGCAAGGGAACTTGCTGTTCCAACAGGACAATGCACGTCCGCATGTATCCCGTGCCACCCAACGTGCTCTAGAAGGTGTAAGTCAACTACCCTGGCCAGCAAGATCTCCGGATCTGTCCCCCATTGAGCATGTTTGGGACTGGATGAAGCGTCGTCTCACGCGGTCTGCACGTCCAGCACGAACGCTGGTCCAACTGAGGCGCCAGGTGGAAATGGCATGGCAAGCCGTTCCACAGGACTACATCCAGCATCTCTACGATCGTCTCCATGGGAGAATAGCAGCCTGCATTGCTGCGAAAGGTGGATATACACTGTACTAGTGCCGACATTGTGCATGCTCTGTTGCCTGTGTCTATGTGCCTGTGGTTCTGTCAGTGTGATCATGTGATGTATCTGACCCCAGGAATGTGTCAATAAAGTTTCCCCTTCCTGGGACAATGAATTCACGGTGTTCTTATTTCAATTTCCAGGAGTGTATTTCCGACCTGCTGAGCAGATCTTAAGAACGGTAGTTGCTTTCGAATATTGTAGCACTGACAACTATCATGAACTGGCAAAAATGGACCATAATTACAAAGAACTGCTACAATTTAGAAGAGAAGGTAACTCAAAGAAATATGCGGAGAGCAAATCAGAAATTACACTTTTATCCCAGAGCAATAATTGAAGTGAACTCACGGCGATTTACGGTGCAGTACTAACAGTCGTGTCCCGACTTTTGTCGTGTCCAGGTGACCATCATAAATCGCTGTAACGTCAGTGTAATGCCAGCCCCTGAATGAAATGGTCACTTCTGTTATAATGATGTTAATCTGATTGATGTATGAATGGAACTGTTAACTCATCAAATCTGCCTTTTGCACCCCACAAATGTTCTATGATTATCTCTCTGGTGATACGACAAACGGTAATCAGATTCGTTCGTTACCTTATGTAGCAAAATCCGTCGATGGTCATGACTGCGGCTTTGACGCGATGAGTCGTGGCTCTTAGAATGTGTAAACACAGCTCTTGACGTACCACGCAAGGAAAAAGTCTTCAGGCGTTACCCCAGGCGACCTGGGGACGAAATGAAAAGAGCCACTTCATCTTTACCACTACGTCTAATCTCGCGAGGCAGATGTTCGTCGTTTAGGTTGCGATGAACATCGATGATCCAATGATTCACTGCCCCGTCTTCTCGAAAGATGAAATGGAGACACCCATAACAACTGCAATATATCAAGTTAAGCTGTACCATTCACAATCCTCTCAATGAAGAAAAACGGAGCGTATGGCCTCTTCTGTGACACTGCACAGAAAATTTTAACTTTCGGCGAATCTCGTTCTTACGTAACAATTCCATGCGGTCGTTCAGTGGCAAACTGTCTCACAATGTGGCTATTAACATTTCCAGACAAACGGAAGATTGATTCGTCGCTGAGTATCAGCTGGGAGACGAAACGTTCATCCACGAGTGCTTGCTGCAGTCTGGTGCGAAACTGAAGGTTGGAAGCATAGTCTTTCCGTTTTAAAAGTTGAACGAGTTGCAGAGGGAACGGTTTGAAATGTAACCGCTATCACAAAATCTTCCACTCAGTTTCCTGCGATATTTCAAGTTCTTGATTTGCACAGACCGTGCATATTTTTGGAAAGCATACGAAACCTTCCGTCATCATCTCCATGGTTCTGTATGACACGCTTGGTTGACAGGTACTTTTCATTTTACATGCAGAACCAGTGTCCCTAGGTTGTTGATACAAACGCACAATGCTCTGTTTACATGCCGATTCTCCTCAATAATTTCTTCTGAATCCACGCTGCACTGTTGCAACATACAAACATCTCACTTGTTACAACATACAAAAGCCCGATGATAATGTGGTCTCAGGTTATCAGCAGAGTAAAATAATCTTTCACCTTCTGATAACGTGAGAAGACTGTATCATCCAAATCCGCCGAGAAAGCATGCATTGCCATATAACACAAAAACTTTCTTCACACTTTGTTGCCATTTTATCAAGACACTGCACTCTTAACATCATCTGGTGGCGACAATACAAATTGGTTAACTTTACGGTTCTATTCATAAATAATCATATTTCTACATGTAATACTTTGCAAAATGTGTAGCCCAGTAGTACACTGTAGCAGTTTTTTCTATTTGTCGTCTAATTTTCATGGATCTACATTACTTGGTTCCGACACATCATGCGAAAGTTACTTTAGTCCTTAAGTTCAGCACACCGTGTGTTATTGACCTAGCTTTCAATTATCTTTCACAATTTTACGTTATCTAACAAGCTTTTAGGTCGCTAACTCTTGAAATGTGTATTCGTAAGTTTCATCAAGTCCAATGTCAGAACTGAATCACTGATGCATTTCGCTTTGCTGAAGCCAAACTCGTCTTCTAAGAGATTGTCAGTTGTGTTTACGTTGCCGATTTTATATACTTTCTGCGCGGATAAAATGCCTCTCCCTCACTATGCAGCAAAGACACAGAAATATAGACAATGCCACCGTGCATAAAGTTGACGGTCACAACTGCTTTGTAGGCCTGTGCGTCACACACTTGCCATTAGCCGATAACGCTCATGTCCTCGTCTAGTAGGTCAGACCATGAGGCAAAAATTTTATCACCTGCTTGTTCTTCCAATCAAGTTTTGTGTTTTGTCATTTACAGTTCGTCTGCTTGGATGCATCTGACAGGAAGGCGTCATCGCGAAATATCTGAAGCAACTGCAGGGAACAGAAGAGGACCTCTGCGGATTAACCTGATGTCACTCCACATATAAAGCTATAAAATCTTTTACTATTGTGTTCTCTTAGTGTAAGGAAATAACTGCTGTTGCTATACTGTCTCAGCACTGTCAGCAGTAACTAAATACGTAGCTGGTATCTACAACTTTTGGGCCAAGGCGTGTTTTGGAAGGAGACATTTATGTAAAACCGCAATTTGGAAACAAAACGTAAAAAAATTAGGTAGTAGGTTCCCCAGACGATTTTTTATGTTACATGAAGGCAAAATTATTTAATTCAGGCTGTAACGTTTATCAAGAACTCTGACTGCACACGTCATAAGTACAACAAGCTTCGGACTATATTCATTTTCCAGCAACTGCTGCATTAATGTCCACTTCGAAAATTACACTGAAATAGCATTAACTCTGCGTTATTGAAACATCAAAAGTTTAAATCTAGAGGGGTAATTATAATAATTATTCATACAAAACATGAGTGATTATTATGATCAGCTCATAAAGTATGTATTATGAAACACTACATACTAGAGAAATTACATAAAAAGCACACATTATCGGTATGAAACGGAACACAGTGGTGCAAACACCAAACAATGACCTTAACAATGAAAAAACTTATACGTATTACAAAGGCACGAAAATGGCAGCAAATTCTCAAAACATTCTGTTGGGTGACGAAATGTAGTGTTCATAATATTGGAAGAAACTGTGCAAAGATGTAACATCGACCAAAACTTGAAGCTAAGATGACACTCTTAATTTCAGTTATATACGCAAGTATGCTCATACATTTACCGAAGAAACAGCTAAGAAAAGTTAAAATAAGTCACAAATGACGCAAATAAAAAACTGCGTAGATGTAAAACATATTTGTTCGAAAATTCAAAAAAATTGAAAATACAGGTAAAAGTTTGAAATATTCTTTACAAAAGTAAAATCAGCCGTGAAGTAAGTAAGAATTACAGGATGTTTTGAAAGAAATGTATTGTAGGCTGAAAAACACGGTTGTATCTAAGCCCAAGAAAGAAATGGGGTATTGAGGAATAAAAGAAAGGAAATTATCGATCATTTTAATATTAAATATTGTTCCGCAAAGTAGACAAAGCAAAGTAATTAGAAAATAATATATCATTCACGATGGCTTGAGGGCATAATTATAATGTTTATTTTATGATATTGTAGCCGTAGTTATCTATTTACTGTCAAATAAACTGTATTTAAAGACATAGTGCGATCACGTGACATTTTGATTACCATAATTATAGTTTTTCTAACTCTTTGAAGACACATTCAACTCATAAGTCATTTGGCACCAAATCACACAACTTCAGTGACAGAACAGTGTTCTTGTAACGTGCAGTAAGAATATTATACAACACTCAAAACTAGAGATGGCTGTATTATTCTTTTGTTTCCGTTGAATGCTTGCCAAAGTAGTAACTCTTTTAGTAGACTAATTTGTAATTCTTAGGGTACACGTTACCAAAGTGTTTAAGCGGAATATGGCTGTATGGTCGAAATACAACAAAAAGAATATTCTATTCCTTCCTGAAAATATTTCAGACAGCCTCTATCATCATGCACTATTCTAACACTGTTAATTAGGTATGTCAGTTACACTGGCAACATAATTTTTCAATTAAAATTTCTCATTATATTTTACAATGGACTCTCCAGTAACATTATTCCTTATTGGCGTGCAAAATGGTACGTAGTTGCAGGACAGCATTATTCACAAGAAAACTACCCAAGTTAAAAAATAAAGCAAGTCTGTGCTATCTCAAATAACAAATTTGCAAATCAGAACAGACAGGCCTCTAGCTGTGGGAGCTGTAGAGCGCAAAAACTGTAGAGGAAGAAAGAGATTCGAGTACAGCCAGCATGTGATGGAGTTGAAAGAGCTACTGTGAGATGAAGAGTATGGTACAGTAGAGGAATTCGTGGCTGGCTGCACCAAATCAGTCAGAAGACTGAAAAAAGATATACAGGATGTCCACAATTAGACTCCAACATTTGAACTCATAAAATCTGAGAGGAAACACAATTTATTGACGAACAAGTACAGGGAAATCATACAACAGCTCATCAAGTTTTCACACACAGGTGGACGGTTCAGTACACTTGAACATGGGCGCCACGGGTAGCGCGAAGAATATCAAGTCTATAATCGATTTCGAGCCATGTGTTGCGGAGCATCTGTTCTGTGACAGAGTTGATGACGATTCTTATGCGCCGTTTCATGTCTTGCAGGTCCTTTACTGGTGTAGCGTGTACCTGGTCTTTCACATAACCCCACAAGAAAAAATCGAGGGGGCTTATGTCGGGCGAACGTGGCGGCCGAGGTATTGGACCTCCACGGCCAATCCATCGTTGCGGGAATGTGTTATTTAAAAATTTTCGAACATAAAGGCTCCAATGGGGTGATGCACCGTCCTGTTGAAACATCACATTTGGTTGCAGGTCTGTTATCTGTGGCACGGCAAATTGTTCCAACATGTCCAGGTAGATGGCTCCATCTACAGTCGGCTCCTGAAAGAAAAACGGCCAAACAATGCGATTTATCATCAAACCACACCACACATTAACTTTAGGACTGTCGCGCATGTGTTCCGTAGGTGCATGTGGGTTTTCGGACCCCCAGATGCGCACATTGAGACGATTGACACCCCCTGACACGTGAAAGGTTGCCCCGTCAGTAAACATCACGTATGATAAAAATGTCTCGTGCGCGGCAATGCCATCTAACAAGACACATGCAAATTCTTCTCGCTTTGGTCGATCATCAGGCTTGCTTTCTTGCACAACCTGCACTTTATATGCGTACAAACGTAATCACTGATGAAGCACTTATGCACTGTTGAACGTTTCATACGAAGTTTTCTTGCTGCCTGTCTCACTGACTTCTGTGGACTTTGTTAATGACCGCCGCACTTGTTCCACGTGATGTTCGCTGGTCCCAGGCTTACCACCACCATGCCCTTTCGCAGTAGCCAAAAACTGATCACACCACTTCTTTATAGTCTTGAACGACGGGGGCGCTTTGTTGTAAACTCGCCGGAAGTTGCTTTGCACTTGGGTCGCCGATTTTGTCTCTGCATACCACCAGACCACTTAAGCAGGCTTCTTCATATCCTCCATTTTGCTAAAACAATTGATCGCAGCTCCACTACTGACCCTTGGCGTATCAAATTTGCACACCACAAGCTTGTTGAGTTGCTCTGTCTGCCTGTTCAGGATTCACAGGTCCACCTTTTGAAATGAGAAATATACAGGATCTTAAAATGTTGGAGTCTCATTGAGGAAACCTTGTATATAGCTTTAAACAATAAATCGTCTATTTTATTGTTCTAAGCTATAGATAATATCCTAGTTGTATTTGTGTTTCTTCTATATTCTGCTACAGATGTGAAGATGGTCATTATAGAACGAAACTGGTAGTCTGACGACCTAAAAATATTTGTGACCATAGACGTGAAGTAAGGGGAATTTTGCTTTTGCTTTTGGCTTTGAGGCAAAGGGTGGTGGTTAGTGTTTAACGTCCCGCCGACAACGAGGTCATTAGAGACGGAGCGCAAGCTCGGGTTAGGGTAGGATTGGGAAGGAAATCGGCCGTGCCCTTTCAAAGGCACCATCCCGGCATTTGCCTGAAACGATGTAGGGAAATCACGGAAAACCTAAATCAGGATGGCCGGAGACGGGATTGTACCGTCGTCCTCCCGAATGCGAGTCCAGTGTGCTAACCACTGCGCCACCTTGCTCGGTTTGAGGCAAAGGGGTGGAGGGGTGGTTGCGTAGAGTTTTCATCGCCAGATTTTTCGCCAGTTACCTGGATTAAATTCCAAACCCCTCCGCAGTGTCTGATTGAATTAGGGCATGCGCCACAGTTGACTGTGATGCGCCCGTCGGGGACACCCTTGGTGCTATTCGGGCGGTAAAGGCTACTTGCTGGCACCGAGTTTCACCTTCTCCTTTCTCCCATCATCATACAGCGCAAACATGACGCCACACAACATACACACCCATGACAGTCATCTACACGTGTAAGGTACCTAATAAGCAAATTTCTCACTTTGCGAGGAAAATATGTTAAAGTGCGCGAAGGATATGAAAAACCTTCCTTAACAGGCGGTTGAGAGTGTCCCTCGTGGTCTCCCAGCCAATCACGTCTTATAACTTTACTTTTACTTGGAAAATTTTCCAATTTCCTATTGTTAGATTTGCAAATCTGAGTATTATTCGAACAAAAAAGCCAAATGAAGCTCTTGATCAAATACTGCTAACTCGAATTTATCTACATTTTTATAAAGATGTATAATTTTTGAATACGACATTCAATATTGATTACTGGAGAGCTTATTACTTTACGAACAGTAATATTAATAGATTTAAGGGTATATGCAGGGTGTATCAAAAAGAACCATCCGATTTTAAAAACATCATAAGTATTAAGTTTTTTGAGGTATGTGCGGCGAGCAACGTACTGTTGGGAAGAGCAAACTCTCGAGTTTTACATGGTTCCCGCAAGGTAGTAGCAGTGTGTGCACACTTCAGTTCTAGTTAAATGGTGTCAGGACAACAGAAAGCGTTTTATGTTCTACGTTTTGCGCAGTGCGGGTCATTAATAACTGTTCAGCGTGACTTTCCTTCTAGGTATGGTGTGGACCCTCCTACAGCACAGATTATTAGATGATGGCATCAATTTAGAGAAACAGCTTGTTCGTGTAAAGGCCAATAGCCGGGCCCGAATGTCTGACACAGACGTCGAACGCATCCGCCACAGTTTCAAAAGGAGTCAGCAGAAATCCGTCCGCCATGCTGCCCGACGGTTCAGCATGCCCCCGATGTGCGTCTGACGTCCGTTTCGTCGGCGTTTACACGTGAAATAATACAAAATTCAGCTACTGCAAGCTCTTCGTGAAGGTGACAAACAATTTAGTTCTTGGCCAGAGGGGGGGATGACATTTTATTATTCCCTGTATGTGATTATTTCTTGTTGGGGCTTATAAAATAATGTATTTATGTGCCCCCGTTACGAACAACAATGAATGAACTGAGACATCACATAACAGCATCTGTTGAAGCTCTAACTCATGACATTTTCGCTGCAGTGTGGGAACCATGTCAATACAGAATTGAGATATGCCGTGCATCTCCTATGAAGAAAAACTTTTTGAGTTTCCTTTTCACCAAAAAAGAAAATTCATTCCATATGTTCATTAGTTTCAGAAATATAGAAGTGCCAAATTCTTTTTGATAAACCCAACAAAAAAACAATGTATCCCCCATATACAGTAAGTCAGGAGAGGCAAAAGAGGCTCAATACAACCAAAACTTTATATATATAATCACGTCAACCACGAGCCGTCGCACCTGCCTGCGAAGATGTTTCCCGAGCTCAGCTTCCATACTTGCAGTGCGACGTAACAACGTGCGCCATTTTAACCGGAGTGTGGCTGTGCCTGTTCATGTAACTAATATGTTTGTTCCTATTGCTGTCGCATTACTTCTTCCCCTTGCCGGATCATGCTTCGTATACACTGTAAACAACAGGAAACAATGAATCCCCGAAATACAGCACATAAGCGCAGACAAAAGAAGCAGAATACGATCACAAATGGCTCAAATGGCTCTGAGCACTATGGGACTTAACATCTGAGGTCATCAGTCCCCTAGGACTCAGAACTACTTAAACCGAACTAACCTAAGGACATCACACACATCCATGCCCGAGGCAGGATTCGAACCTGCGACCGTAGCAGTCGCGCGGTTCCGGACTACAGCGCCTAGAACCACATGGCCACCGCGGCCGGCTGTACGACCACAGACACACACAAACACACACTTATGTGCTGTATTGCGGGGATTCATTGTTTCCTGTTGTTTACAGCGTATACGAAGCATGATCCGGCATGGGGAAGAAGTAATGCGACAGCAATAGGAGCAAACATATTAGTTATATGAATAGGCACAGCCACACTCCGGTTAAAATGGCTTTGCACGTTGTTACGTCGCACTGCAAGTATGGAAGCTGAGATCGGGAAACATCTTCGCAGGCAGGCGCGACGGCTCGTGGTTGACGTGATTACATTTGTTGACGAGAAGAAGGGATTTACCGTGCTAGTGGTAAGCGTGACGGTACGTGCACCCAAAATGTTAAAATCGAGCAACAGGATGGTTTGCAAATTACGGCAGGAGGGACACGAAACCTATCAGAGAAGAATTCAAGTGTCTACGCTAAAGAAGTACAAGGCAGGTGATCACAATAAACAGTCCACTAACGATGTGGATGAATTTACTATCAGGCAGCAGTTTCAACACTATTACGAACAATATAAAAGAAACACCATCTTAGCGAGAACTACACTAATTTTGTTGCACAGAAATGAACTTCCAGGCTAGTGAGGAAACAATTAGAAAATTGTTGCTTTTATAGGGTTTAGTTTTAAAAGTTACCAAAACAAACGTGTTGTTATGTGCAGACGATAAGACATAGTTGCAGAAAGGGCATACTATACATCAACTGTGTCACGGAGGAATGACGCACAACAAACAAATCGGCTACGCGTTTATTTAGTTAAAAATGGATTAACACACGCGACACCGTAAATAAATGTTGGCAAACTGACAAGTGTGCGAGAAGTATTGTTGAATATTAGCGCCGGTCAGCGTTTAATTGTTGTGCAGACGGTGACATGGGTTTAATTCCAGGCTCGCTTCCCATATATGACGCAAAGACCAAGAAACATAGCTGGTGATAGGCAGATCGCCCATGCGAACCTGTTTTGGCGATGAGACAGACTCGTGTACGTGCAGTTAGCTGCAAGACGAGCGGATGCGATCTCCTAATGACGGAAATTCATGTGGGCACCGTCACCCGCCGACTGTTGGCAGAAGTGCAGCTGAATGCCTATAACACGGCAGTTAAACAGCTTCCGTTTGCCTTTGAAATAGCAGATTTTTTGTATGAAGTGATTTTGTGTGGAGTAAAGGGAAAACGTTTTGTGCTCACCGTGAAATCTTTTCTTTATTTATTTGAATATTTGAAGACAACAACATCTTATCATTTTTTTGATGAAACAAGACACACAAATGCCGCAATATTTTCTGCATCGACGACACAAAATCGGTGACAATTTCACTATCCATCACAGCAGGTTATTTTGCAAATCATTATAAGAACTTTCTCTTACTAGAAAACGTACTCGTACACAGTCACTGAGAAGACATTGGGTAACTCAAAAGAGGACGGATGGGATCGGGTTTTTTAAACCATCTTTAAGGTGGTTGGCAGGTAAAAAGGCAAAAGTTCTGAAATAAAATAAATACAACTAACTGAATAAAAATGTTGAATAAAGGGGTTTTGATAAAGATTAAAAAATAAAAATTTAAAGTACCTGGATATATTCGAAACCGCGAATCATTAGTTTACGAGCTATCTATCTAAACCCGCACTCCACAACATTCCTTAAGTTATCATTACTAAGTTTAATACTATAGACGGTAGAGTCTGGGGTATCATGCAAAATATTTTCGTTGACTACTAGTATTGTCTTCAACCGTTTAAAATATTTCGAGGCAGTTAAGTGTCCAAAATGTTTCATTCCGCCGGCCGAAGTGGCCGTGCGGTTAAAGGCGCTGCAGCCTGGAACCGCAAGACCGCTACGGTCACAGGTTCGAATCCTGCCTCGGGCATGGATGTTTGTGATGTCCTTAGGTTAGTTAGGTTTAACTAGTTCTAAGTTCTAGGGGACTAATGACCTCAGCAGTTGAGTCCCATAGTGCTCAGAGCCATTTGAACCATTTTTTTTTGTTTCATTCCAATAATGTTTAACCAGTGATCACGTCTATTCTATTTGCCATAATGCACGTTATATGGCAGGAGTAATAAATCAGTCTCTCTCTCTCTACCTCAAAAAAAAAAAAAAAAAAAAAAAGCCTACGAAGGAGACGACAATCTCCACAGACATGACTTACTCGGATCAGCAGATTTACATAATCCATTTGCGTTAGAAAAATGACACTCGGAAACAGATAATTTATTGGGTTAGCAAAATAGACTCGGGTGTAATACGTAAACGTGACAGCAAACATTCAATAAGATTTTCGTCTTGCGCAAAACGTGTTGCTTGAAAACCTTGTGATAGTCGGGCTGCGTGCGACAGTGCTTAAACTTCTAAGAATACAGGATTGTACGCCAATATTACGTTCCCCTCCCTGTTTCTCCGTGCGAGATTACCACTTCGCTTTGCAAAGTAATAACAAGTTTAGTTTTGGTTACATTAGTTAACTGTATTTTACAAAGGGAAGCGTTTATATGTAGTGGTGCTTTGTGCATTGTTATACTCAAATGTGTGAGAATTCCTAAGGGATGAAACTGCTGAGGTCATCGGTCCCTAGACTTATACACCATTTAACTAACCTATGCTAAGAACAACACACACACACCCATATCCGAGGGAGGACTCGAACCTCCGACGGGAGTGGTCGCGCATTGCGTGACATGGCGCCTCTAACCACTAGCCATCCGCGAGGCTGCATTGTTATGAGTCAGTATTCTTTTCAGTAATAAGCATAAAGCTCCTTAATAAGTAATTCTCTCGAAAGTTATCAGTTGAAATTTTTCAAATAAAAATTTGTAATTTTTGTACCATTATGTGTTTATTTTCTTAATTAAGTAAATAACACAAAATATACAAATGGTAGTGCATGGGGACATCCGTAGGTCTGCATTAACTACTGGTCGACATAGACAATTAGTACTGTATACATTCGTTATCGTATTATTATCCATTTTTCTATTTCTGTGTAAGCAAACGAGATATGAGCAACACTACTTTTTCGTATGAGCTGCCACACTCACAGATATAATAGCGGGCAATTCAACTTTCCATCATCGCTATGTGGTGACCACAGTAATATACTTCACACAGTTAGCAAGTGACTCCTCAGAAACCGACTTACAAGACAATATTACATGCTTCATATGGTGCCGTATCCTCATAATTTTTTTAAATAGTCTATAATAAAAGGGAAAAAAGCAAGAGTTGAAGAGTTATTAAAGTACTCAATGAAGTGAAAATATGTAGGCGCGCTGAAACGGCTTGCAATAGTATGTTGAAGGAACAGCCAGAACTATGTAGCGTAATTTCTTCCCATAACTTCAACCGATTATGTGATTAATCTGGGTGGTAGAAGAGCAATGAATAAGTCTACAGATATTTTTTTAGTTTTACGAGTGTTGTTATACGGGTATTGCTGTTTAAAACTTCGATATACTTGTGAACCTTATTAAATGTCTTTGTTTTAATGTTATTAAAATTTTGACTTCACATTTACAAAAATTATTTACTACATTAAATGTCATAAGCCTAGTTACTCCATATTGCCACAAATGAAGAAAAGAAATTTTGATTTCACATTTA
This sequence comes from Schistocerca cancellata, assembly GCF_023864275.1. Lineage (NCBI taxonomy): Eukaryota > Metazoa > Arthropoda > Insecta > Orthoptera > Acrididae > Schistocerca > Schistocerca cancellata. The sequence goes on along the minus strand of NC_064628.1, from coordinate 727,773,324 downwards.
CAAAATGATTTACTACACTAAATGTCGTGAGCCTAGTTACTCCATAGTACCACAAATGAAGAAAAGCACACTAGATTCCACACACTTGTGGAGCAATTTTTAGTGACAGGTTACTGCATCTCGTTATACAGTGATGTGGCAATAGTTGAAGACTTGCCAACAAAATATTTGTAATAATTAGGTAGCATGTCGGTAGGTCTTTGAAATGCTATTTGTTGCAGATTGAACAGTGTCAAAACAACCTGAGGGAAGGCAGAGTTTTGTGAATATACCAGCATTTTCATATCTATTTACAACGGCAGTAATCAAACTGCCTATTGGCTTCTGTCTCGGGTTCTTCGGCCGACGTTCATCTAATGATTTTTCTGACGTTTCGCCAGCACGAGTGGCTGGCATTGTCAAAGCTTCACCCTCCATTGCCGGTGGTGAACTGGAGGCGAGCTCGCGGCCGCAGACTATATGTACCTGGTGTTGCATTTCTCGTTCGAGGTGTTGAGGCTCACATATTCGTCCTGCTCTCGTTACGAACGTACTAATCATGCCTCTTATCTGACTCGGGTGGTGGTTTGACAGTTTGTGCAGGTATCGGTCCGTGTGTGTCTGTACCTGCACAAACTGTTAAACCACCACCCGAGCCAGGAAAGAGACATGATTAGTACGCTCGTAACGAGAGCAGGACGAATATGTGAGCCTCAACACCTCAAACGAGAAATGCAACACCTGGAAACCGTTCTGAGGAGCAATGGGTACTCTACAAATTACATTAGAAGTGTAATAGAGCCAAACACTCTGCGAAGTAAGGAACCAGAAAAAGAAATGTCGGGTACGGCCTTTCTGCCATACATTCCCAGAGTGACGGACAAAATCGGCCGTATATTGCGCAAACACGGCGTAAAGACGATTTTCAAACCGACAAGGAAGATCAAAGAGTGTCTTAGATCGGCGAAGGAGAAAAGAGACTCTCTTGCAATGTCGGGAATATACCGTATACCATGCACATGCGGAAAAGTTTATGTCGGAATGACTGGACGATCCATTAACACCAGGATAAAAGAGCATAAGCGACATTGCAGGTTGGAGCAAGTGGAGAAATCGGCCGTGGCAGAGCACGCACTGGATGAGACCGACCACGTAATAAAATTCGCCGACACGGAAGTTCTGGCTGTAGAGAAGCACTATCACACGCGCTTGTTCAGAGAAGCTGTAGAAATCCAAAAACACGCGAACAGTTTCAACAAGAAAGAGGAAAGCCTTAAGGTAAACGGATCCTGGCTTCCCGTACTGCAGCGAACGACCGTCGCAGGTAGCAAGAGGAGAACCGCACCGGAAATGACAGCGGAGAAGCCCTCGGACGTTGGCGCGCCAGGTACATATAGTCTGCGGCCGCGAGCTCGCCTCCAGTTCACCACCGGCAATGGAGGGTGAAGCTTTGACAATGCCAGCCACTCGTGCTGGCGAAACGTCTGAAAAATCATTAGATGAACGTCGGGCGAAGAACCCGAGACAGAAGCCAACAGGCAGTTTGTCAACAAGTGGCCACGAAAGCCTTAACAATTTTGTAACGGCAGTAATGTTATTCAAGTGGCTGACGAGTGCTAAACGTTGCTCTGGTTCGAGTTTACAAAACTGAAAATCATTTGTGAACAAGACAGACATACACTGTATATTGGCCCACAGAGTCACATTGTAAAACAAAAGCATCTACATCTACATTTAAACTCCGCAAGCCACCCAACGGTGTGTGGCGGAGGGCACTTTACGTGCCACTGTCATTACCTCCCTTTCCTGTTCCAGTCGCGTATGGTTCGCGGGAAGAACGACTGTCTGAAAGCCTCCGTGCGTGCTCTAATCTCTCTAATACATTCGTGATCTCCTCGGGAGGTATAAGTAGGGGGAAGCAATACATTCGATACCTCATCTAGAAATGCACCCTCTCGAAACCTGGCGAGCAAGCTACACCGCGATGCAGAGCGCCTCTCTTGCAGAGTCTGCCACTTGAGTTCGTTAAACATCTCTGTAACGCTATCATGGTTACGAAAATAACCCTGTGACGAAACGCGCCGCTCTTCTTTGGATCTTCTCTATCTCCTCCGTCAACCCGATCTGGTACGGATCCCATTCTGATGAGCAATACTCAAGTATAGGTCGAATGAGTGTTTTGTAAGCCAACTCCTTTGTTGACGGACTACATTTTCTAAGGACTCTCCCAATGAATCTCAACCTAGTACCCGCCTTGCCAACAATTAATTTTATATGATCATTCCACTTCAAATCGTTCCGCACGCATACTCCCAGATATTTTACACAAGTAACTGCTACCAGTGTTTGTTCCGCTATCATATAATCATACAATAAAGGATCCTTCTTTCTATGTACTCGCAATACATTACATTTGTCTATGTTAAGGGTCAGTTGCCACTCCCTGCACCAAGTGCCTATCCGCTGCAGATCTTCCTGCATTTCGCTACAATTTTCTAATGCTGCAACTTCTCTGTATACTACAGCATCATCCGCGAAAAGCCGCATGGAACTTCCGACACTATCTACTGGTCATTTATATATATTGTGAAAATCAATGGTCCCAAACACTCCCCTGTGGCACGCCAGAGGTTACTTTACAGTCTGTAGACGTCTCTCCATTGAGAACAACATGCTGTGTTCTGTTTCCTAAAAACTCTTCAATTCAGCTACACAGCTGGTCTGATATTCCGTGGGCTCTTACTTTGTTTATCAGGCGACAGTGCGGAACTGTATCGAACGCCTTCCGGAAGTCAAGAAAAATAGCATCTACCTGGGAGCCTGTATCTAATATTTTCTGGGTCTCATGAACAAATAAAGCGAGTAGGGTCTCACACGATCGCTGTTTCCGGAATCCATGTTGATTCCTACATAGTAGATTCTGGGTTTCCAAAAACGACATGATACTCGAGCAGAAAACATGTTCTAAAATTCTACAATAGATCGACGTCAGAGATATAGGTCTATAGTTTTGCGCATCTGCTCGACGACCCTTCTTGAAGACTGGGACTACCTGTGCTCTTTTCCAATCATTTGGACCCTTCCGTTCCTCTAGAGACTTGCTGTACACGGCTGTTAGAAGGGGGGGCAAGTTCTTTCGCGTACTCTGTGTAGAATCGAATTGGTATCCCGTCAGGTCCAGTGGACTTTCCTCTGTTGAGTGATTCCAGTTGCTTTTCTATTTCTTGGACACTTATTTCGATGTCAGCCATTTTTTCGTTTGTACGAGAATTTAGAGAAGGAACTGCAGTGCGGTCTTCCTCTGTGAAACAGCTTTGGTAATAGGTGTTTAGTATTTCAGCTTTACGCGTGTCATCCTCTGTTTCAATGCCTTCATCATCCCGGAGTGTCTGGATATGCTTTTTCGAGCCACTTACTGATTTAACGTAAGACCAGAACTTCCTAGGATTTTCTGTCGAGTCGGTACATAGAATTTTACTTTCGAATTCACTGAACGCTTCACGCATAGCCCTCCTTTCGCTAACTTTGACATCGTTTAGCTTCTGTTTGTCTGAGAGGTTTTGGCTGCGTTTAAACTTGCAGTGTAGCTGTGGGTTTTTCCCGTCCCTCACAGTTTTACTCGGCACGTACCTGTCTAAAACGCGTTTTACGATTGCTTTGAACTTTTTCCATAAACTCTCAACATTGTCAGTGTCGGAACAGAAATTTTCGTTTTGATCTGTTAGGTAGTCTGAAATCTGCCTTTTATTACTGTTGCTAAACAGATAAACCTTCCTCCCTTTTTTTATATTCCTATTAACTTCCATATTCAGGGATGCTGCAACGGCCTTATGATCACTGATTCCCTGTTCTGCACATACAGAGTCGAAAAGTTCGGGTCTGTTTGTTATCTGTAAGTCCAAGATGTTATCTCCACGAGTCGGTTCTCTGTTTAATTGCTCGAGGTAATTTTCGGATAGTGCACTCAGTATAATGTCACTCGATGCTCTGTCCCTACCACCCGTCCTAAACATCTGAGTGTCCCAGTCTATATCTGGTAAATTGAAATCTCCACCTAAGACTATAACATGCTGAGAAAATTTATGTGAAATGTATTCCAAATTTTCTCTCAGTTGTTCTGCTACTAATGCTGCTGAGTCGGGAGGTCGGTAAAAGGAACCAATTATTGACCTAGCTCGGTTGTTGAGTGTAACCTCCACCCATAATAATTCACAGGAACTATCCAATTCTACTTCACTACAGGATAAACTACTACTAACAGCGACGAACACTCCACCACCGGTTGCATGCAATATATCCTTTCTAAACACCGTCTGTACCTTTGTAAAAATTTCGGCAGAATTTATCTCTGGCTCCAGCCAGCTTTCTGTACCTATAACGATTTCAGCTTCGGTGCTTTCTATCAGCGCTTGAAGTTCCGGTACTTTACCAACGCAGCTTCGACAGTTTACAATTACAATACCGATTGCTGCTTGGTCCCCGCATGTCCTGACTTTGCCCCGCACCCGTTGAGGCTGTTGCCCTTTCTGTACTTGCCCAAGGCCATCTAACCTAAAAAACCGCCCAGCATGTGAGTACAGACAACGGAAATCACTTGATATGCAGAAATGTAATATGATCTGGCCTACTAATTTACAAACAGTAGATATTATTTGAACTACCTAATGTGTTGTACTTTAGTTTATGAAAATGTCACAACGCTAAACACACTTGATAATCAGCAAGTACATGACCATGAAAATAGTTTAGCCAGATTCGTAATTGAAATTGTCTTGTAGTAATGCTTAATGATTAAATGCAATTAAACGTTAAAAAGCAATTGAATGAATTAATGTCATGTAAGACTTATTGTCATTTAAGACAGTAAATTTTACACGTTCCGCCACGTCGATACTGCTCCTTATGAAAAGATGCCTTTTTGCGATTCACTGTGTCCCACAACTAAACGGTGCAATGACTACTAGATTAGAGCTAAAATGGGTGAATTACTTATCAAAATGGCTCTGAGCACTATGGGACTCAACTGCTGAGGTCATTAGTCCCCTAGAACTTAGAACTAGTTAAACCTAACTAACCTAAGGACATCACAAACATCCATGCCCGAGGCAGGATTCGAACCTGCGACCGTAGCGGTTTTGCGGTTCCAGACTGCAGCGCCTTTAACCGCACGGCCACTTCGGCCGGCAATTACTTATCCAAGTATCGGTAAATGCCATTACGTAGGTAAGTTAATTAACGAGCTTGATGGGCATATTTAGTTCTTACAGTCCTCAGCTGCTTGTCTCTTCTAGAGTTAACCAACGAAGTAATCAGTTGACTTGCTCTGCATCAGATATTTGCTTCTTCCCCAATTTCAACTATAAAAACGCACAGAACGAACCAACTGGAATGGCTCACAGCTGTATTGCCATCACAGAATGTATTCCGGGAATGTCTACAACGGTTAATCTAGGTCTTTATTTATAACATCTTCATACTTGAAATTAATGTTAAAGGGACATACGATCCGGAGGGAACAGTGATACATTATCAGGTCACAGAAGACGAAAAAGTATATTTATAATTTTTTGAAAGATTTTCATATAGGTAAGCAGGAAGTCGTTTCTGAAAGTATTTGTATGGGGTGTAGCCATGTATGGAAGTGAGACATGGACGATAACTAGTTTGGACAAGAAGAGAATAGAAGCTTTCGAAATGTGGTGCTACAGAAGAATGCTGAAGATAAGGTGGGTAGATCACGTAACTAATGAGGAGGTATTGAATAGGATTGGGGAGAAGAGAAGTTTGTGGCACAACTTGACTAGAAGAAGGGATCGGTTGGTAGGACATGTTCTGAGGCATCGAGGGATCACAAATTTAGCATTGGAGGGCAGCGTGGAGGGTAAAAATCGTAGAGGGAGACCAAGAGATCAATACACTAAGCAGATTCAGAAGGATGTAGGTTGCAGTAGGTACTGGGAGATGAAGAAGCTTGCACAGGATAGAGTAGCATGGAGAGCTGCATCAAACCAGTCTCAGGACTGAAGACCACAACAACAACAAGCATGAGACACGTATCCTGTCTTGGCCTCCACTCCACACAGTCTACCCATAGTCAGTTCAGGCGTCCGTTACCTGTGGTGTTACTGTTCAAGATTCAAGCAAGATAATCAGTTCGTGAAGTTTGCCAACATCTCCATGAGTGGTACAACTCAACAGTCTCTTAATATGGCCGCCAGTGTAATGGAGTCAGGTAAAAGTGCATTCTGAGTGGTGTTCAGTAGAGCACGCTATGCTCCTAATTGTGAAGGAGATAATGAGATTCAGTTCTCGGTTTAGCGTGTCAATATTTCTCTGACAGTCACTTGAAGCTTGGTCCGTGCAAGCAGTATCACTTTACTGCAAAAAAGGATTGTCAGCAATAGTATTCGCCCCTTGGAATGGCGTATAATTCACCAGCATCCCTTAATCTCCAAATTTCTTGTGTGAGGAACAAATAATTACTTTAACAAATATGAACTTTTAGTATGACAATCTTTTAATCGGAATATAAAGTATGAAATAATTTTTCCTAGTCCAACATAGATTCCCAACCCTATTCAGATAGTAATGAATATATCTACTTGCGAAATTTTGAAACTTTTAACAACACGACTAAGATTTATAGCGAAAAATATGGTGCGTATGCGGTACTTAATTGATAGGTGAATGATTCACACCCTAAGTATTACCAATGGCATGCACACAGTACCCGTATGGAGTAAATAATCCATATCTGTGTGAGAGGAATTACTTTACGCTGTCACGCAACGGTCTAAGTTTCAGCAACAAAGTAATTAGAAGTGCTAAATTAACGACAATAAGGACTGCCACTGGCTGGAACCTGCGTTTGTAGCGACATGTAGGACACTATAAAGAGGTAGGGAAGCGGGTTGTGCAGAGAAAGTAGCAGACTGTAGCAGAAAACAGCATAGTACAGCGACAGCCACCGCAGAGGGAGAAGATGACACCGCATCACAACATCACCATGCAGACGAAAGTACAGTGACAGCCACCGCAGAGGGAGAAGATGACACCGCATCACAACATCACCATGCAGACGAAAGTGAGTGGTAAGTAATCATGAAGGACGCTAACTGAAGAGGACTGTGACGAAAAATAACACCACCCTTGAAAAAATCACTGTGTACCTGTATGTCGCACTAGATGACCCTGTCAGCTCTATAAGCAGGAAACTGCAGGGTGAACTGGTGTTCTAAAACCACTCATCAGTCCTGCACATGACCATAAAGGGATACCATGACGCCAAAACGATAGATCCTGGACTATGTAGTAATGGAATAATGTCATTTAGTTGGATGAGTTTTGTTGCACACTATTCCCCACATCTGGCCGAATTTACATCGCACGACTGAAACGTGGCGGGAGTTCAGTGAACGATTTGGGCAGCCATGTCGTGGTATTCCATGTGCACAGTGGTTACTCTGCAAGGTCGCATTACTGACAATGATTATATGAGAATATTGGCCGAACAAGTTGTTAATACACACAGTTGTTGACACACACAACTGACTTTGTTCAGCCCAGGTTTTGTGAGCACTCGGGTCAGTCGTCGCTTCTTCTCAGGCCAACACCGTCACCACATCTAAATATTTTTGAGCTTTTATGATCTACTTTGGAAAGCAGGGTGTTTAATCGTTGTCGACCTCCATCATCGTTACCTCAACGTGCAACTAATTCGTAGGAAGAATGCCATGATATTCCCATACCAGGAATGTATTTGCTCATTCCGAGAAAATCTGGAGCTATATTGAATGCAAACTGCTTTCCTACTCCGTATTAGGCGTGGTAATATGTTGCGTTTTTAGTGTATCCATGTTACTATTATTCCCCTGCAGTTGTCTTGTGTTCTCCCCTGTAGATGTCTCCGGTTCTGTGTTGACAGCACCCGAGGTGGAGATCGTGGACGAGCGGGGCAGACCGCTGAGCGACAAGTACTACGAGCCCAACAGCACCATCCAGCTTTCGTGCGTGGCGCGACGCCGGCAGCCGGTCACCTGGAGGCACGGTGACGTCACCCTCAACTACGGCACACCTAGAGGTGGCATTAGGTGAGTGAAACTGAAACTGGGCAGTTTGTAGCAACACAATACATGCTGCATGTTTACTCAGTACTTACGTTGCTACGTGACTCAGTGAGGACATGAAACGTATCTGCCACCATGTGTGGCAAAAGAGTCCGTCGCTGCACAATACAATTTAAGGTTTATACAATACTGATACTAGTCGCAAAATTGCTTTATTTTAAGTCGTATGTATTTGAAAATACAGCTAATCATAAAGTCATCAGATTAAATTTAACGTTAAAATTTTAAGGGTACCAGTAAACTAAATTTATATATTTAACAAAATACTAAATTTAGCCTAAATTCTGTTATGTTACCGATGAAAATCTTTTGTAGACATTGTTGGTTTTACCCTTCTGGTGTTTATGACAATTTTTTCAACCACTAGTGTCGCTCAGGTTTTCAAAGTAATCTTCACGGAGCATATTTCTTTGTAAATACCACAAGCTACTGTTATGAACACTGCACTTCACAGATGTACGTGGTACACCGCAAAATAGCTTCACAGTGAAGCTCCTCGCTGCAGTCAAGTCGACCAACAACAAGCTGTGCGCGCAAAATGCTTGAGCTCGTAAACATTTCACTTACATGCAAACATCTTTCTATATGAAACAATTGAATTGATTCAACATTTAAAAGAGAAAACAGCATATATGAACAATAACGTGGTAAGTTTATTACATTCGTAAAGTTGCTATGCGCAAGGACATATTTTACATAAATAAGGTTCTGAAACTATGAAAACTTTTAGTAGATTCAAACTTACCCTTATACAAGGTCGGGATGTTTAGGTGCTTGACAATAAACCTCAAGTACTTCAGTTACTTCCGATCTTTTTCTTTTTTCCACTATAGTCATATTGTCCCAACTTACTTTCGTGTCGAATATGAGGTATTTTTAATCTACATGTTCTAATAAAGTGATACCCAACAGCACGTAAATGTTTGAAAAGGGCATGATTCACAGACAACCAGTTTTTATCCACAGGTGGCATAAAATCAGTGGAGACAAATAATATAAAATCCAGCAATGAAATATGGATTGTAAATTAACTAACTCAATTGATTTCATGTCGTTAGTATATTGTTATTAATAATTTATATTCGCTTGCGACTGTCTATGGAAATAAACTGGTTGTGTAGCAAATTTTTATCAGCAGCTCTTGACGGTGAACCATTACTTTTTTCTAACGTAATACGAATTGCAGCTGCTGACTCTTGTAGTTTATTAAGGCTGACACAACATTTATGGTTTTTGAAATGTGAGTGACCAAGTGACCAATGTGCCTATTTGGTTAATATAAACGTCAAAAGTAATATAAGACAAGCGGACAACTCCGCTGAAATGCTAGGAGGTGTGCAACAGTCCTTCCATACCGGACTGGAAGCGTGTAATGGCGCTGCCGGTGATAATTTTGAACACAACCTGTGATGGTCAGTTGCCTCGTTACTGGTCAAAATCCACACACTTAAATTATGCGCATGTGTTGTTCTTTAGGGTGTGCTACGCAGCTATTGTACAAGCGTCGATTTGGGAACTTTTCAAAATATATCTGGTAAACGACTCGCAACACACTCCTGCAACGATCACCTCTGACATTCTAATTTACTCTACATATAGTTTCTTAATGTCAGACATGTTCTATTTGAAAATGTGTATGTTTGCACAAAAAATACACTTTCTAGATATAGTTACAATGTGTTGATTGGCTAACAACACGAATCCCTGTCTACCAAACTATTCTGTGAAAACCGCACGTCAAGAGCACTTTCCACATCCGTTTTTACGTTGATGTGCGGTTTTCACAGAATGGATAGGTAGTGAGGGGCTCATACTCTTACCCAATCAACACATTGAAATAGTATTTAGAAAGTGTATTTTTGTGTGCAGAACCACATAAACAGAGACTCTACTTTGTAGATAGAGTCTGCTTTCAACATGGATACGTTACAAATCCACACTTTAATAATAAAATGGAAAGATACTGTTAATCAGAACTCAGGGAGAAGTTGTGATCTAAATGACAACAGATTTATTCATCCTTAACTTCACAAGAAAACTAAATGACTAAAGAAACGTCATACAAGCATTTTTCATTTGACAAACACTTTCACTAATGTGGGGTCTATGGTGGACAAAGTTATCAGCTAGGGATCGACACACAGCTCTAACCAGAACACTAATCGCTTTATGTGTCTTCATACATGTGAATCTGGGTTATGGCACGAAAACTACACCACCATCAAGCAACTGTATTCTACCATTCCAAAAAGAAAAATATGGTTCGAAGGAACAGGGTGTTGAGAAACATATACTGTAGCCCCACGCCGTAGCAGCGAATACCTTACCCCCATGCTGGTCAGGGCGGCACACCACAATGCGTTTGGTAACTGAAGTCATGGACAGCCATAATCTGTTATTAATGGCGCGCTCCCGAAAAATGCAAGTACGCGGTCTCGCATTTGAATAATTCGGAACGCAGGAAATTTCCTATGAGCCTCTGAAGCACCAGTGGATTCCAGTGTCCAGGTGGAGCCGTCTGTTGGTCTGGCAAACCAGTTTGACTCCGTGCCATGACTGTGCGTGACGGAATATGTCAGATAGCTAGATGGCTGATTCAAGACAAATAAGTACACCCACACATCACTCGTTGTGTACATGATGCTGGAAGCAGTACCTCTGACGGTTCAGAAGGTGACTGGCACAGGCTCTAAGTGGCACGCTAGTAACGGCCACAAGTCTCACCGTTTAGGTAGAGACCTGCAGTTCTTTACTAGCGAAGCGCCAGTACAAGATTGTTCTTCTCTTTCTGTCTGCTTCCTCTTCACCTCAGTAGCAAAAGCACATTTATGTCTTAGATTTCCCCCACTTTAGCACAAGCCAATCATGAGCTGGAGCGTAGCGTTCGAAGCTTGGAGAGCGCCCCTTGCTCTGCATGCACCGGTTTGACCAATCAGAGACTTTAAGGTTAATTGGGAAAAAGAAACAAAAGATTCAGCTTCACGGCCTCGTTCCCAAGCGTTGACGCCCTGTCCTTTGCTAACAATATGACCAGGATGGAACCACAGCTCTCCATAAAAAGCTTGTTATCTCCCTTGTTGCGTTTCCAAAGAAACGCCATATACTCGCTAAAAGTCTCATGCTTTCACAAATATGTTTTGTAACAGAGTCTGCACATCTGGATGTCTGGGCGCCAGTGGCCCTGTTCCACGGAAATTCGCAGAACGCTCACAGTTGTTTTGTCGGTTTCCTCCCTAACAAGGGCCCGTCCTTCGCTTTCTTGCCAGTCTACAAAGCACTGGCCATTGCAGCGGCGACTTCTCGACGCCATTCATTCTACCTGGATGCGAATGCCTCCCCACTGGCGCCAACCAATGTGCCTGCACAATGAGACCACAGAACTCAGGCGTCCGGAAATGTTCCCACAAGGTTCTGCAGAAAAACGTGCTTCCGTCGGCCCAGACTTGTCGTAGATTTTTACTGCAATCGTCTAAGTCGGCACCCTATTCATCTGAATGCAAGTAAAGCTTACTGTTGTTCCATCCCTAGAGCATGCAAGCAAAAGCAATAAGTACTGCCCACCATTTCATCATGATGTATGAAGTCAAAATCGCCATAAAGATCATATTCCCTAAGATCATGAAGCGGCATAACACCGAATTAGGAGTAAGAGTCCCCTACAGTGTCTCAAGAGTATGAGACACATTCTTGTAATGTTGGAGTACATTGTTAATGAGGTGCTGCGTGACTCGGCAATGTAACTGGAATCTAATCCAGGGCCGACCACAGCCTGTGAAACACACCAGATGGCTGGCCATGTGCACGCCCACAAATGACCCGTCTCGGCTTTCCTCGGTCTTTCCCAGAAGTATTTGGTGCAGCACCGCATTTCATTTGGTATTGCAGTGTGGCATATCTCCTTTGGGACAGCTCTGTTCAGTTCAGCAGAACTTTGGTGTCAGCACTGTCCTCCTTTCACTGTTCCTTCATGGTATGGAGGACGTTCAAAGTTCCAGTGGCTGTTTAAAACAGTCTACCGCCCAATTGTCACCAGTCTTTTAAGAACAATGGGAACAGAAAACATGAGATTTCTGTCTCTATTATACAGTTTTATAATCTATTGGTATTGCAAATTTGCTACGATGTGGTATTCTAGTACCACGCAGAAAGAATTTGAGGATCTTCTTGACAAAGAAGGAGAAAATTATTACAGTGATCGACTGACAGGATTCATTGATCTGTACATGGGGGGAGTACTTTGTGCATTGTAGGCATGGAGAATGTGAAGAAATTACTGGCACGAATGGTAAAATTATTCTACTGCCATTTGCTACGGTTCTAGGTGGATCTGAACGAAGAAGGTGGATGCTTTATTTATTACCGAAAAGTATGTTGCTTAAGTGAAGAGCATGCCTGGAACGATTTTTCGATTTAAAAACCTCTATTGTCGAATTTATGAAGGAAAAAGTAATGCAGGAACGAAAGTAATAAAGTAAGGGGAGGATTATAGACCTCATATTACACCGAGCAGCAAAAGAAACTGCTACATGTGCCAAATATTGTATAGGGCCCCCACGAGCAAGCAGGAGTGCAGCAACACGAATTGGTCATGGACTCGACTAATGTCCGAAATAGTACTGGCGGAAATGAACATCATGAATCCTGCAGAGCTGTCCATAAATCCGTATAAGAGGGGCTGGAAATCTCTTCTGAACAACACGTTGCAAGGCATCCCGGAAATGCTCAATAATGTTATTGTCTGGGGTGTTTGGTGGCCAGCGGAAGTATTTAAACTCAGAAGAGTGTAACCGGAGCCATTCTGTAGCAATTACGGACGTGTGGGGTATAGCATTGTCCTGCTGGAATTGGGCGTCGGAATGCACAATGGACAGGTCATCAGACAGGATGCTTACGTATGCGTCGCCTGTGAGAGTCTATCTGGACGTATCACTCCAACTGCACTCGCCCCGCACCGTTAGAGAGCCCCCACCAGCTTGAACAGACCCCTGCTAACAAGCAGAGTCCATGGATTCATGAGTTTGTGTCCATACTCGTACACTTATCCGCTCGACAGACTGTGAGACTCGTCTGACCAGGCAACAGGTTTCCAGTCATCAACAGTCTAACGTCGGTGTTGAAACGCCCAGGCGTGGCGTAAAGCTTTGTGTCGTGCAGTCATCAAGGATACACGAGTGGGCCTCTGGCTCCTAAAGTCCATATCAATGATGTTTCGTTGGAATGATTCGTACGCTGCAACTTGTTGATGGCCCAGCATTAAATTCTGCAGCATGTTGCACAAGGGCTGCACTTCTGTCAAGTTGAACGATTCTCTGCAGTCGCCGTTGGTTCCGTTCTTGCAGGATTTTTTCCCGCTGAAGCAATGTCGAAGAAATGATGTTTCACAGGATTCCTGATATTCACGTGCAATCGTGAAATTGTCGTGCGGGAGATACCCCACTTCATCGCTGCCTCGGAGGTACCGCGGCCTTTCGCTCGTGCGCTGTCTGTAACACCACGTTCAGACTCATTTAAATCTAGTTAACCTTCCACTGTAGCAGCAGTAACCGATCTAACAACTGCCCCAGTCACTTGTCCTATGTAGACGTTGGTGACCGCAGCGCTGTATTCTGACTGTTTACGTATCCCTTTATGTGAATACGCATGCTTATACCAGTTTTTTGGCCACTGTAAGACACTGGAATGTCAGATCTGATATGGACTTATTTAACCGGAAAATAAATCTCTCTAGAAGGGACAGATTCTGACAAACCCAGTCCAGTTCCCTAAGCTCACTAGTGTTAAAGGAAACAGGAGGTTTGAAGAATTCATTGTGCCCTTGCAAAATTACAGTGATAGTCCTGAAATTTTTTAAGAACACTGTCAATCTTAAATCCGTTTTCGACCTACTTTCCAGACCGTTTACCGTTTCCGTTGAAAGCGCCCCTGAGCATTTCCATTTGTAACTGAGTGATCTGCCATGTAATTCCGGTTTTACAGACAAACGCTCCTACGTTGTTTTCCTCAAAATTTCCACATCTCCGTAACGAGACTGCGAGACTGTTACAATATTTTGACGAACATGCGAGTGTCGATTACGAAACTTGTAACCGCGACCGGAACGGTCGCGGGTTTGCCGTGAAGCGCGGCGGATCCCAAGGAGCGGCTCGCGAACAACAACACAAACGGGAGAGGGCGGCCACAAACAACGAATGAAACCGAGCGAGACCTTAAGAACAACCATAAGCAAGAAACAACGGAGTCAAAGAAAACCTAACTAATCAACCACGTCCACTCGTACACGGAACAAATTAACGAAAATACGCTGTATGAGGCGAGATGTCGACAGACCCACGCAAAGATTAGACCGACTTGCTGGGACCACGTGTTCCACCGTGACGCCCTTACATTAAACGTGGGCCAGGAGGCGCGCGCCGCCACGGCTTACGGCGCGACGGTGCAGAGGCCTCTTGGGGTATTCAACGTCCATGCCGTATGGCTCGGATTCAAAATCCACGGCGCACGGTACCAGAAAACTGTTAACAATATTTTGACGGACATACGTGTGTAAAACAAAATGAGTCAATTATGTGGCAATGCGAGTATATAGACTAAATCGGCCAGCGGAAACTTGTAGAAGGCCGGGAATCGAACCTGGGTCTCCTGCTTACTAGGTAGGTGCGCTACTCACTAAGCCGTCTGGGCACAGCGGTTCACAGGACTGCAGGGATTACCCTGGCATGCCTTCCCTCCGCAATCTAAATTCTCACTTTCGCGCCAAACTACTTTAAATTGCCCATTACAAACAAATAAAACTGCCTCTCTATGTTCTGTAATAGCACCTCCGCATCACACGTATGTGGGGGATCCGGTCTCAAACCCACGTGCTGGTAGAAACGAAATGACACAATTCCAGAGACTTTTCTGGTAGACTTTTCTGGTCTCATACAGATATAATTTTATGTATAATTGCACTTGGGCTTTTAGGTGGATCCCTCATTTACGTTCGGTGCTGAGGTTCGTTTCCAGAACATGGACAGCCTAGGGAATTCTGTTTGTGTGTAAGGGGGAATTCAAAGTAGACCAGGGCTGCAGTGAGAATACTGATCGAGCAAGGAGGAATGCCAGGGTAATCTGAGTAGTTATAGAAACCGCTCTGCCAAGGTGGGTTGACGCCTAGCGCACCTGCCTAATCATCAGGAGACTTGGGTTTCATTCCTGGGCTTGGAACGAATTTTCGCTCACCTCTGCTGTCTGTATACATAAAATCGTATCTGTATGAGACAAAAGTCTCTGCAATTGTGCCATTTCAAATTCTTTTATGTCTTCAGTGCCAAAAATTATTAAATAGTACTGAAAATTTGATTCGTTTGTGGAGCATGTTGTCCAGAAATACGAATCATGCAACCAGGTGGAAGTACATTTCCATCTAAATACAAGGACCGGTGACCTCGCAGGTTGGTCCCTCCCCCCCCCCCTCTTTTAAACTAATCAACCAACCAATCTAAATACTGCAAGATCGCATGCCCCTCTTCCCCTTCCCCTTACTCACTGATGTGTGGCATTGGGGGAAGTGTGCAGATAGGCTGAATGCTATGCCAAATGAACCAGGACGTGGCTCACAAGCTGAAATCTTGGCTGCCCCTCATCTAATCATAATGTAACAACACGAATTAATGAGTAATGGTGATATTTGTAGGGAAAGCAAATGGCCGGCTTCGGCTTTTGGAGTACTCTGGAAATATTTTATGTACATTTAATGTGACATCGGACAGAATCCCTGTGCAAAGAATTCCAGAGTACTGCCAGACTTATGGGTGCCTAACTAAAATGACGTGCACCCAGATTTCCCATTGGTCGGTCTGATTAGTATGACAGATAATGGAAATTCATGTTGTGTTGTTGTGGTCTTCAGTCCTGAGACTGGTTTGATGCAGCTCTCCATGCTACTCTATCCTGTGCAAGCTTCTTCATCTCCCAGTATCTACTGCAACCTACATCCTTCTGAATCTGCTTAGTGTATTCATCTCTTGGTCTCCCTCTACGATTTTTACCCTCCACACTGCCCTCCAATGCTAAATTTGTGATCCCTTGATGCCTCAAAACATGTCCTACCAACCGATCCCTTCTTCTAGTCAAGTTGTGCCACAAACTTCTCTTCTCCTCAATCCTATTCAATACCTCCTCATTAGTTACGTCATCTACCCACCTTATCTTCAGCATTCTTCTGTAGCACCACATTTCAAAAGCTTCTATTCTCTTACTGTCCAAACTAGTTATCGTCCATGTTTCACTTCCATACAGGGCTACACTCCATACAAATACTTTCAGAAACGACTTCCTGACACTTAAATCTATACTCGATGTTAAAAAATTCCTCTTCTTGAGAAACGCTTTCCTTGCCATTGCCAGTCTACATTTTATATCCTCTCTACTTCGACCATCATCGGTTATTTTACTCCCTAAATAGCAAAACTCCTTTACTACTTTAAGTGTCTCATTTCCTAATCTAATTCCCTCAGCATCACCCGACTTAATTTGACTACATTCCATTATCCTCGTTTTGCTTTTGTTGATGTTCATCTTATATCCTGCTTTCAAGACACTGTCCATTCCGTTCAACTGCTCTTCCAAGTCCTTTGCTGTCTCTGACTGAATTACAATGTCATCGACGAACCTCAAAGTTTTTACTTCTTCTCCATGAATTTTAATACCTACTCCGAATTTTTCTTTTGTTTCCTTTACTGCTTGCTCAATATACAGATTGAATAACATTGGGGAGAGGCTACAACCCTGTCTTACTCCTTTCCCAACCACTGCTTCCCTTTCATGCCCCTCGACTCTTATAACTGCCATCTGGTTTCTGTACAAACTGTAAATAGCCTTTCGCTCCCTGTATTTTACCCCTGCCACCTTTAGAATTTGAAAGAGATTATTCCAGTTAACATTGTCAAAAGCTTTCTCTAAGTCTACAAATGCTAGAAACGTAGATTTGCCTTTTCTTAATCTTTCTTCTAAGATAAGTCGTAAGGTCAGTATTGCCACACGTGTTCCAACATTTCTGCGGAATCCAAACTGATCTTCGCCGAGGTCGGCTTCTACCAGTTTTTCCATTCGTCTGTAAAACATTCGCGTTAGTATTTTGCAGCTGTGACTTATTAAACTGATAGTTCGGTAATTTTCACATCTGTCAACACCTGCTTTCTTTGAGATTGGAATTATTATATTCTTCTTGAAGTCTGAGGGTATTTCGCCTGTCTCATACATCGTGCTCACCAGATGGTAGAGTTTTGTCATGACTGGCTCTCCCGAGGCCATCAGTAGTTCAAATGGAATGTTGTCTACTCCCGGGGCCTTGTTTCGACTCAGGTCTTTCAGTGCTCTGTCAAACTCTTCACGCAGTATCTTATCTCCCATTTCGTCTTCATCTACATCCTCTTCCATTTCCATAATATTGGCCTCAAGTACATCGCCCTTGTATAAACCCTCTATATACTCCTTCCACCTTTCTGCCTTCCCTTCTTTGCTTAGAACTGGGTTGCCATCTGAGCTCTTGATATTCATACAAGTGGTTCTCTTCTCTCCAAAGGTCTCTTTAATTTTCCTGTAGGCAGTATCTATCTTACCCCTAGTGAGACAAGCCTCTACATTCTTACATTTGTCCTCTAGCCATCCCTGCTTACCCATTTTGCACTTCCTGTCGATATCATTTTTGAGACGTTTGTATTCCTTTTTGCCTGCTTCATTTACTGCATTTTTATATTTTCTCCTTTCATCAATTAAATTCAATATTTCTTCTGTTACCCAAAGATTTCTATTAGCCCTCGTCTTTTTACCTACTTGATCCTCTGCTGCCTTCACTACTTCATCCCTCAGAGCTACCCATTCCTCTTCTACTGTATTTCTTTCCCCCATTCCTGTCAATTGTTCCCTTATGCTCTTCCTGAAACTCTCTACAACCTCTGGTTCTTTCAGTTTATCCAGGTCCCATCTCCTTAAATTCCCACCTTTTTGCAGTTTCTTCAGTTTCAATCTGCAGTTCATAACCAATAGATTGTGGTCAGAATCCACATCTGCCCCAGGAAATGTCTTACAATTTAAAACCTGGTTCCTAAATCTCTGTCTTACCATTATATAATCTATCTGATACCTACTAGTATCTCCAGGATTCTTCCAGGTATACAACCTTCTTTTATGATTCTTGAACCAAGTGTTGGCTATGATTAAGTTATGCTCTGTGCAAAATTCTACAAGGCGGCTTCCTCTTTCATTCCTTCCCCCCAATCCATATTCACCTACTATGTTTCCTTCTCTCCCTTTTCCTACTGACGAATTCCAGTCACCCTTGACTATTAAATTTTCGTCTCCTTTCACTACCTGAATAATTTCTTTTATCTCGTCATACATTTCATCTATTTCTTCATCATCTGCAGAGATAGTTGGCATATAAACTTGTACTACAGTAGTAGGCATGGGCTTTGTGTCTATCTTGGCCACAATAATTCGTTCACTATGCTGTTTGTAGTAGCTAACCCGCACTCCTATTTTTTATTCATTATTAAACCTACTCCTGATGGAAATTCATCTGGAACTTTAATAAGAGTCCTTGGACTGAAGAAACTTTATGTTCAAGAAACGCTTTACACGAAGAACGGAGAGTGCTTTCGACTAGCCCTACTGCTTCCAACAAATAATTCCAGTAACTGTCCTCAGGACAAGATAAGAAAGACCAGTGCTCGACAAAAGGCACTCAGGAAACCATACTTTCCACACTTCACGTACGAATGAAGCAGGTAGTCAGGACTATTGTTACAGCGCGAAGTACCCTCAAACATGTAACTTACAGAGTTTACGGCTTAAGGGGTATGTGGATATTGGAGAGGGAGAAATAAAACTGGTAGTGAAAAAGGATAGAAATTACTTTTGTAAGAAAATGAAACAACTACAGCAGTCCTTACGATATTATTTATTGTACAGTTATCATTTTTGTCACCATCTTCCGACCTTAGTTGATGATAAATCAGTGACTAGGCAACAGGCTCTCTGTAACTGTGATGTCTCTGCAACGATCAAGTGCTCTACGGCCTGTAACAGACCTCCAGTCAAAAGTATGGACATACAGAAATTACTTTAGCCTGAGTAACAGTGCGAACACGTAAGAAGAAGTGCAATACTGGATACAAGTAAAGAAGTTACAGCGTAAGTCAGACATTTTTGAAAATCGCAGCATTATAGTACAAACAGAATGGTACCAGTGGTGTTCCTGAAGTTTATCTCACCATAGAAAAAGATGCAGAAAAAAGGCATACCGAAGATTTCACAACCACAGTACAACACACCTTACTTTTAACTTCGTTAAGAGTAAATAGGAAAGCGAAAACGCCCAGCGATGGGGTAGCAGAAACCCGCTAAATTACAGTCCGAAGTGAGGCCAATGCAGCGCTCTCTGCAGCTGGAATCCAATATAGCGCGAAAGAATAAAAGCAAATCCACGGTACGACACTGCGTGCAGTCCTCCATAGCGATAAAGAAGGCAGAAATATACCACGGCGGGCTGCTCTACGACCCGTAATATAAAATGGTGATGGAATCTAAACGACACATGCAGATGCGCCGTTCCCGATACGCCGGCAAAATGTTCTCTGGCGTGACTTCACCCCAGCTCATATGTAGCGTTATGATGCCCCACGTTCATTAAGAACTAGCCCTATAGCGGAATATGGAGGACAAGTACCGCCTCTCCAGAACTTGTTCCCAACCGAAATGTGTCCCATTTCGAGCAGAATGTTTGACCCTAGTCCGCAGGCAGACAAAATGCATAGTAACACCCGATAAAGTAACTTAACGATATCATTTTTCATGTAGGAGACGTATCTGTGCTGAACTAGACGGATCTTTCCACTGCCATCCGTGTACCTTTAGTACTTTTTATATTTTGTATGTTTCGCAATATTTTTCTCTTTCTTTGTCATTATTTAAAGTTAAAAACTATTTAAAGGTATTTTTTGTATTTAAGACATCCGTTTTCAATAGCCTTCGCTATCATCAATTCTTAATCACCCTTTTTGGTTCTATGACATGTTCATTCTAGGCTGAATGTCACGCACGAGATGTCAAGTGCTTGAGTTTCAGCGTTAAATGAACCTGTTGAAACGCCCCACTGAACCCGCAGGACAGGACAGGAAGATTAAGTTGTGGAATGGGGCCAAAATATGCGGCTCTCAGTTACACTCCGATATACAACCTTCGATTTGATCAAACATTACAAGAGCCAAGAAAAATTAAAAAAAAAAAGAGAGTTCTAGTTTTGGAACTTAATTAGCGACTGAATACGCCGTAGAGTCTCATGCCTTAAGGGCAAGACCACTTGAATTTAAAAACGGCTGAAATCCAATAACTTAAAGCTCAAACAAAATAAAAAAATTTTAAAGGCAAAACCTTATCTTAAAACAGTTCCTTAATTAGGCTGAAGGCCCAAACCATCTAACACCTTAAGAGCAGAACAACTTAAATTCAAAATCGGCTGAAGGCCCAACACTTAAGATTCAAGATTAATTTTAAAAATTCCAAAGGCTTTACACAAACAGTTCTTAAATTACGCTGAAGGCCCAAACCAGGTACCCCTTACAAACAAAAAAAAAAAAAAAAAAAAAAAAAAAAAAAAAAAAAAAAAAAAAAAAAATCTTAATCCAAAAAGAAGGCTAGAAGCCATAAAAGTACAAACAACAAGAACAAGGAAGATAAGGCAGTACACCCTAGGGCGCTCAGAAGATCCGAGGGTGGGCCTGGAATTCAAACACTTAGGTGAGACATGCAGTCAGCCCAACTATTGTCGATCCAACGACAACCCAACCGACAGACAGTCAACGGACCCACTGACAAAATAACCTCCGCTTCACCTAACCAGCACACAACGGGGAGTTCAATGGAACAATGTAGAAGGTATTGGCGCCCACAGCCAATCACACATTGAGCTGTCAAACTACAGAACTTGCTGGACAGCGTAAACACGATGAGGAAAATACACTGCCTGAATTTACGTCAATGGCCAGGGCAGGTAAACGGAACGTTAACGGCCACAAGGAAGAAGATTCCGCTGGTGCACTTCAGTTCAAATAACCAAGTGCAGTGAAACTCCACCGGAGGGTGGCTCAAATTTGCCATCTTCAAAACACGTGTTGTTACTCGCGGGAATATCCCAACAGCCGACAACGAACTCCACACGACACAATGTGAACAGTCATGACTTGCTGGTAGTTTAAGTCAAAACTCAACTTTCATGTCCAGGATCCGTGAGCCACGAACCTCGTTGCATTGTAAACAGCACCACACACTCCGACACTGCATAGAGGTCCCCAGCGGGCCCGGCCAAAGTACGCTCCGCGGAGATTTCCAGGCTGCTCCACGCCAACCGACCAACGGACCAGGCCCGGAAACGGTGAACGGACCAACCGAACGACCAACCAGTGGTTGTCCTGCTCCAATCTCCCTCCGTCGGACAGTTCATGTGTGTCGCCAGCAGTCAGCGAGCACTGCCTGTCGGCGCCTCACCAGCGTTCCGTCCCCGACTTCACTGCTACGTTCCGACTGTACTGCTGGTCCGTCTCCCACTGACTTCCACACACACCACGACCTGGAAATACTATCGGTTGCTTCAGAGATGGTACGACAGTGCACTTATATATACGCGCTGCTGCTGCCGCTCACGGGAAAGTAAGGCAGGATCTCTGTGACGCCAGTAAATGGAGTTAAAAAACGAGGCGGCAGTACCGTAATAGAAGGTGACAAGTAATTAATGGGATAAACGTGAGCTGTGCACGGTTCACCTACTATACAACAAAACGTTGTCTAATACCTGAAGATGACAGCAAAGACTATTGAAACCAGATGTGTTAAATAAGAAAAATTACTTTTGCGATCTTGGTTTTTGAATTGTTTTTAGCAATTAGATCAGGTCGCCGTGCAGTACTCTCAAAATGAGAAAAATCAGTTGTTTTAAAGCTTTCACAATTTTTTTTTTCAATTTGAAGTGAACAGGACTCCCTTAAAGCAATATATACTGCTAGCCACTAATATTGCATAACCAGAAGATATAGCAAATTTCAAAATTTTAATGATTGCGCATACACAGTAGGAAAAATGCACGAATATAGATGTAGATGATTTTGAGGGTATACAATTACGAAACTTTAGTATTCGGAGCTGCTCCCTCTGGCAGTAACAACAGCTCTAGCCCGGCTGAGTAGCGAGTCGAAAATGTCGTACGTAGTTCATTAATCGTAGTGACTGGTAACTGGTGGTGTGCCAGAGTCATGACAGTCTATGAATACAAGTGAAAGACGTGGAGAACTTGGTGATCAGCGCAACAATCGAACTATTTCTTTATCGAGACGGGTACGGACAGCTTGGGAAAAATGCGTCTTGCGCTGTATTGCTGAAAGACAATGTCACAGATACGTCGAAGTAAAGGCTGCCGACACCCATATCACGTCAGAAACGAAACGCTTTTTGTCCAAATTACCTAGTGTGTGAACTAGGACTGATGGTGTTGGGCAGTCATTGGTTCTCGATACTACCACCCGAGGGGGAACCATATGCCAGTAGGGAACTGGGTGCTGGTTCTCTAAATTCTCCTAATACAACGAGGTACCTAATGCTCCGCCTGCCCAATAGACTCATCCACCTATTTCGATGGAGGGCGAGCCATGTGCACCTGCCACATTCACTAACGCTCCGCCTGCCCAATAGACTCATCTGCTTCTTTCGGTGGAGGGCGAGCCATGTGCACCTGCCACATTCACTCGCCAGGTGTAGCACGAAACACTTTTAAAGATGGGGAGAATGATGGAAGAAGACTGAGGAGCTTACACTGTGTACGTATGATGGGACACAAAGCGCAGTCCATCCCCGTGCATTGTTACTATTGGCGACTGTGAGGCGCGTTTCTGTGGTATTTCGCATATGCACACTCCGCGATTTGAGATCTAGGGCGACGTTCACAGAGATCGTGTGAAGAGCCCTGTACTCTCACACTGTATCCATCTGGCTAAAACTCATTTCAAACGAACTTTGTTTTGTGCCAAACAGTCGCCTTCTTAGATTACTGCACCATGGCAAGTCAATGACACAAAAAGGTCTCTGTGTTCTGTGAGAAGCAAAAGACCTGTATTATTGAGAGGGGCTATGTTCTGTTTGTAAAAGGATTATCCATTATCCTTCTTTCCATGCCGTTTTGTTTGCGATGAAAACCCTCTTGCTAAAAGCTGTAAGATAGCTCTTCATCGGTTAATCTAAGAAATAGCACCGTATCACAAGCCAGGACTCTAGATTCCAAGAAATGAAGATGTGGAAACGAGTGTATTAGCTGAACTGAAGGGCTTAAACGACAAATGGGAGGGGTTCTCGGAATGGTTTAAGAACGATAGACGTGCATCTCTCACCGTTGGTTAATGTGGAAAACATTTGCTGTGAAGGAGAAAAGTTGTTTCGTTAGCAAAAATATCAATGCCCCAAAAGTCTGCAAAGCGGTTTTCGTTGGCACACGGGAATTCCACGGCCCGCAGAGAGGGAGGGGAATGTTCTTTTGTTCGGGATACTATGGAGAGCACTTCTTCTGGGCATCACGAGGACAGCACTTTGGTCCGGGATGCGAGAAAGATCACACTTCGTCTGGAGATCAGCTTGAGATTGGTAATTTGGCTCTGGGCACTATGGGACTTAACATCTGAGGTCATCAGTCCCCTAGAACTTAGAACTACTTAAACCTAACTAACCTAAAGACATCACACACATCCATGCCCGAGGCAGAATTCGAACCTGCGACCGTAGTGGTAGCACGGTTCCACTCTGAAGCACCTAGAACCACTCGGCCACACCGTCCGACCGATCCGCTTGAGAACTTACGTGTTTGGCAGCTTGACCAAGCAGGATATGAGAATTACAATGCGTTTGTAGGCGCTGTGTTAGGATTAGGTATATTTCGTAAATATAATACTTTTCTCGAGAAACTGAACGCTCATTAATGACTCTATCAGCAATGTTATTTGACTATCTAGGTTTTTATTCTTCTGCGAGATTCAGCTATCCCACAATTCATGGGTGCATTACGGAATTTTTCCATTCGCGTAAACTATCCTGTCCTCCATGACAAAACTGTTAATTTTCTTATATTCTGCATTTCTCATTATAGAACAGATCTTGTAATAATCTTCTATTCATGTATGTTAACAGGGAATTTTGTAATGAACAGCGATTAATGTGGACCAATATTCCATTCCATAGTTAGTTGATCACCCTGTTTGCGGCCGGCCGCTGTGACCGTGCGGTTCTAGGGGCTTCAGTCCGGAACCGCGCTGCTGCTACGGTCGCAGGTTCGAATCCAGCCTCGATCATGGATGTGTGTGATGTCCTTAGGTTAGTTAGGTTTAAGTAGTTCTAGGTCTAGGGGACTGATGACCTCAGATGTTAAGTCGCATAGTAGTCCAGTAGGGTTGACCTAAAAATTAGACAAACAGGAAATAATTGCTACAAAAGGTTTTATTGTTTTCATGGCTTCATTTCTGGCCCAATATGACTATCCTAGGTTTTCCCCCTCGACGGAGTTGTTGAAAAGTGGTGGGGGGCAAAAATGTACCCGGAAAAGGGGTATTTTTTCGGTTTTGCGATTATATCTCGTAAATGACTCACAATATCGATACATACTGGTATTAAAAACTATAGTGCGCGAAATTTTGCATTGATTGAGACCATCTGCATATTTTTTGGACCAATCGTTTCCATACTAGTGCTCTTCAAAATTGGACCAATTTCACATGTTCATGAAAAGTTTTCGTTTTAACCTCTGTTGAAACTAACCCATCTATCAATAAAGTGGTTCATACAAACGAAACAGAGGAATAAATTACGCTTTTGATGAGACCAAAAGTGAAATGGATCATCCGTTTCTGTACGCCTAAGTTTATACTTTCATTGCTGTGAATGTAAGGTACTTCACATTTACAAATCTAGGTCTCCAGATCAGTTTTATGCAGAGAACTCAAAAATAACATTGTCGTGAGTAACGATTGAAAACAATTTAAAAAACTGTTCAAAGTCAGCTGTATTTACTAGACATAATGGGCCTTGAAAAGAAAATACCAGAAAACTATACACAGTTTGCACTCAAAGGCTGGTTTACTATCAGAAGGTCAGATAAGTTTTGGAGTGGGATATGGTCTGACATGACGATTGAGCAAACACTAATACGCACTTTGAAAGGTGTCGAAGGGCTCAGTCACGGTCGTGGCATTTCAGACAGTACTCTGGGTAGATGGATTCTGACCATGCCAACCGTTACTACAGTGACCCAGCAGGTTGAATAGTTTGTGGGATATCACTCACTATCTCAGAGCAACATGTTGATGCGAAGGATGCTAGAGTTCAGCGTGACAATGCAGACCTTCAGAATTTTGTTGAGTGGTTTCAATCCCATGATCCTTGTCCTGTTACTAAGTTTGTTATGCCCGTCAGGACAGGAATCGTCGCAGATGCTTAAATCAACTGTTACAGAGCGTTTGAAATGGGCAAATCCTCAATGCTCGCCATAGTTGGTCAAACCTTTGACAACTTCAAGTTTGTCCGAAAGAAAAGAGTGATGAGTATACAGGGATTTATATCTAAGGTGACCATTCATGGGGAGGATGTACCAGTGAACCCTGAAACCATATTCCACCGGATATCACTTCTCAAGAAATCTGACGAACAGCTTAAAGAATTCTTCCGATATGAGCTGGCACCCTATCCTCTCTCTCTGTTCGATGCATCAGGAACGAGAAACACTCCCAAGCCAGTGTTATATGACTTGTTCACACCACTGACTGATGTAAACCTAGAAGGAGCAGCGTTTGTCATCGATGGTGCATTTCTTCTCCACCGGGTTGTATGGAAGAATGGTAAAACATTCCAGTGAATGCAAAACAAATGAGATGAATATTTAAAAGGACACTACAGCGGAAGTGCGACAAGCTGGTATTCGATGGGTACCAAGAATACCTGCGCACCAAGAGCATCAAGTATGCTGAGCGCCTTCGACGAAGCAAAAGACAAACTATTCCTGAGGTGCACATCAGAATCACTGAAGAACTACATTTTAAAAATGTCTTCAATGATGATGAGAAATGGTCCAACTTTAATGAGGAGCTGTACACAAATGGGTAATCCAATAAATTCACTTTTGATTTCATCGAATGCAGAACGTATCTCTTCATATCTTTTTTATGAGCGACATTATTGATAGGTGGGTTGGTTTCAACGATGTTACCAAAAAACAGAGGTTAAATCGATAATTTTTCATGAACATGTAAAATTGGTCCAATTTTGAAGAGTAATAGTATGGAAACGGATGGTTCAAAAAATATGCGGATGGTCTCATTCAATGCAGAATTTCATGCCCTACAATTTTTAATCGCACTATGTTTTCGATATTGTGAGTCATTCACGAGATATAATCGCAAAACCAAAAAGATACCCCTTTTTCGGGTACATTTTTGCCCCCCAACAATTTTGCTCAACTCCACCGAGGGGGAAAACCTAGAATAGTCATACTGGGAGACAAACGGAGCCATTAAAACAATAAAAACTTTTTGTAGCAATTACTTCCGATTTGAATGCTAGTTCTAGTGGACTATAGTGCTTGGAGCCCTGTGAACCATTTGAACCCTGTTTGTTATCTTTCGTGAAGTACCACTCCCATCTCCTAATAATTATCTATTGCACGAAACCCTTTACTAAATGGTCAGAATCCCATGGGGCGGGATCTTTTGGACAGTCCAACTGATGCGAATCAGTTTGACGTCCACAGAGGTATGACGAAAGCTTAGCTGTACCATACAGGACGCCCTACCATCTCATGAGGCAGGCATCCGTATGCCGAGGACGGATGTAACCTCACAAAGCTCGTTCTGCTCAAAGCCTCCACATGCTGAGATGTCATAGTGCTGTATGCAGAACCGGTACTGTCCTGAAAAGCCGACATACAGCCTCCCTTGTGTCTGGTGTTGTTGCTCACACTAATAAGAGAGCACCTCACTCTGTTGCCATTTGAAAGGAATCTCCAACAGTGCTGCCAATCTATGGTGCTCCACACGTCATCTCACTGTTTGTGTTGATAATTGTAATCTTGTAAGTAAGCCCATCACTTGATACAAGTTACCCTACATGGCAATACAGTAACCACATCGGGCATGATCATGAGACACTGGTCGACCAGCTGCGGACAGGGAGTGTTAAAAACCCGCCACTGATAGATATCAAATTGTAATATAATGCTATCTAGACTATTAAAAATCATTTACCAAATAACACACATCGCTGTATCTCTTCCCCCCCCCCCCACCCCCCCACCCCCCAACGATGTCAGTACAACTGTAGTGTATTCTGAATAAAATCTGCTGAATTTTCTTTTCTTTATCTTTCTTAATCTAATATGCTTTTAATATTTACTTAAACTACATCCTTTTTTAATGAATACATCGACACAATTTTACTATTTTTACGTGAAGAATGAAACTGTGTCCTGGCGATGCCCTTTTCACATTACCGATTAATTACTGCAGGGAATGAGATATCTTACAACAAATTGTACACAACTTCAAAATTCTTTGGCCACGCGGGGTGACCGAGCGGTCTGAGGCGCCTTACCACGGTCCAGGCGGCTGCCCCCGTCGGAGGTTCGCGTCCTCGCTCTAGCATGGTTGTGTGTTGTCCATAGCATAAGTTAGTTTAAGTTAGATTAATTAGTGTGTAGACTTAGGGACCGATGACCTCAGCAGTTTGGTCCCATAAGACCTTAACACAAATTTCCAATTTCCAAAATTCTTTACTTGATACAACTTGCAGATATCATTTGACAACACGAAGGTTATGGAATTTCATATGAAAAACAAAATTAATGCAAATCTGTAATGAATGAGAATATAATAGAAAAAGTAAAAAAAATTCAACGTTTTCTAATCAATATTTCACTTGAAGAAAGAACAAATTTTCAACGAAGATGAATTAAACTGAGTGGTAAAATTAGATGAATCCTACATTGGAAAAACAGACACTTGTAAAGTTTCATATTACACTGTCATCAAGATTTATTGTCTGGAAGCGAACCCTAAAGAAAAGGAAAAGGGAACAGAAGGAATCCAGAGTGTGGAACTGAGACTGAGTGTGTAAATGAGATTTCTTAAACACTTAGCCGGGTACATAAGACAAGCTGGAAACAGTAACGCAGAAAGATCAGATTTTGGATCATCACTCTGAATGAAGAAACAGAAGAATCTAAAATGAAATGGAAACAGTATGTCAGTAGGATAGAAGATGACAGTTACAAAACAATTAGACATTTACAAATCAACACGTTGAAGCAATACAGGGAGGGGCTAAAGCAGACTGACACCCCGTGTAAGCTCTCATGGTAAGACCTGTATATAATGATGTTAAGCATTACGGACTGAAACGGAAAACGTTTTTCTTTCAACTGTTAACCAACATGGTAAATATTGAGATCATATGCAAAACGTATCCTGTAGTTACACGCATACTGGAAATTAAACAATGTCATATTTTGATTTTAAGCAAATCAATAACTCTGGTGGTCATGAACATATCAGTAGTTACTGGAAGCGAACAAAACGCGTAATAAACAGTGGTTTTTGACAGTAAATATGTTCCTTAACAGCAATATGAAAACTCGCAATTATACAAGAGCAAATAATTGATGAATAAACAGTACATTGCTAGTGCACGTGGACGAATGGAAAGTCGACTTCACAAATGCCTGGTTGTAACTACGGTACAAAAATCTGGACCAGTAATTAATTGCCACGCAACTCAACTAAATCTCGAATTTCTTTCTTTTAGTTTTCAACGCTGAGGTTGGTTTTCAGCAGAGCGCCATTCCTCTCTTCTGTCTATCTCCTCTTCATTTCCACGTATATGTTACATCCAACGACATTCATGATCTGTTGCATGTATGAGATCCTTGGTCTCCCCGGCCGATTCCTTCCCTCAATAGCTCTTTCTGCTATTGTTCCAATGATGTTGTTGTGTCGTAGAATGTGCCCTTTAAGTTTGTCAAATTTAAAAGAACATAAAATGGAAGAATTCCATTCAGGTGGGAAAAACTAATTTTCTTCAGTTATCCAGAGGATGATTAGTTTTAGAAATATAGTTTTAAGTATTATTATTATGGTGAGTGAAACAAACTGATATTCGGGAACATAACATGTTTATCATTCATTGCCAGAGATTATTCTCCTACAAGTTAATTTCTGTCTCATCATCTTCACGCTGATCGCGTAAACTATGTATTTCGCGTTTTTACGTCATCGAACTACTTTCATCAGATCGTAATTTCAAAAAATTTGCTATGTGATAAGTATCACAAGTAAGAGATAATTCTTTATTTTCTCTAGTCTAACGGTTAGATGCTTTTCACTCAAATACTGTGTGTGCAAATATGAAGACATCAATTCATACCCACCCTTCATTAATTCCTTTCTCTGTTCCCAGTGTGTCAATTGTTACAAACTTAATCTTTCATGTGGTGGCCAAGTGTGAATTTTATTAGGTCACGCACGTACTGTGCGACCTGTGATAGACAATATTGAACGACGCACGTACAACCGGTGACAGACAATAATGAAAGACACAAGCCACTTTCAGTATAACTGGAAGTTTTGTTAGTTACGAGGTGTGTTCAAAATGTTAGGTGACTTTATATTTTTATGAAACAATATTTATTTATCCATCACTATTCATGCTATCCAAAGTAATCCTCCTCAGATACAATACACTTTTGCCAACGCTTCTTCCAATCCTCGAAGCACTTCTCATAAGCACTTTTTGTACAGCCTTGAGTACTTCCAACGAAGCAGTTTTTATTTCCTCAATCGTTGAAAATCTTCGCCCTTTCATAGGTTTCTTCAGCTTTTGGAACAGGGGAAAGTAACAGGGGGCCAAATTAGGTGAATATCGTGGCTGAGGCATGATTGTCGTGTTGTTTTCGGGCAAAAAATGTTTCACATGCAACGGTGAATGAGCAGGTGCGTTGTCGTAATGAAAAAGCCATAAATTGTCTTTTCCACAATTCCGGCCGGTTTCTCCGTATTGCTCCTCCAAAAGGGCGCATAACGTCGAGATAATACTCCGTATTGACCGTAAGACCTTGGGGCAAAAATTAATGATTACTACGCTACGGTAATTGAGAAACACAGAGCAAAACTTTGACATTTGACCGAACTTAGTGTGCTTTTTTCCGGGCTCTCCGGGATGCTTCCATTGGAACGATTGGGCTTTGTTCTATCACCAATTATGACCCTTTTGAGCCAATCAGGACCATCACTGACGTTATTCAAGAGCTCCTGAGCGATGCTTATGCGACGGTTCTTCTCATCAACATTCAGAAGTTTTGGAACAAAGTTCGGTGACACAAATCTCACACCCAAAACATCCGAAAAAATTGCATAACACGAGCCGACCAATATGCCAACATCATCAGCGGATTGTCTTATGACAATTCGACGATTTTCCAAAATAATTTTCTTCACAGCTTCGACGTTATAATGTGTTGTTGATTTGCTGGGGCGTCCAGAGCGAGGTTCTTCATTGGCATCATCTCGGCCACCTTAAAAGAGCTTTTACCACGTATAATTTTTTTTTACTTCTGCCACTGTCAACATTTTAAGTGTTTTAGAGTACTTGATTCCATTCCTCACACAAAATTAGTTGCAAATTCTCTGCTCTATTTTTATAATAATCGAAAATCGCCGGCCACAGTAAAACGCATGTAATCTTTCTATGTGTCAAAAACCAACGAAGTATGCTGTACACTTGAAACTGTGAACATATGTTTGGGACATATGCACCAACATAAAAAAAAGATTGATAATCGGATGTACGGTCTTCGCGCAATACGAAAACTCACCTGACTGTTTGAACAGCCCTCGTACACCTCCGTATTACACTCTGATTTTTGTTGCTTTTGAAAATACTCTGCTCACTGTTATTCATCAGAAATTCTCGAACACAATTCTTCATCCAGACATCTCGAATATGAATCCTCTCAATAAAGACTACTGTAATATTCCTCATCCGGCAGTCCATCGCAGATGTGCATTTCCGTATCTCGGTGGCCGAGCGATCCTCGCTGTTACTACATCGCATTAAATTTTTAATGTCTTTTCTTCTTTTCTCTCCCCTGTAGAATTTATTAGTTCGTAACAATTTTCATCGTGTTAGATGACGCTACTTTTCTCCTTCAACGGTTACAATAAAAACGCAAATCCTTTTTTCTATGGTGAGATCGCTTCTGCAGGTTATGTAGTCCGCAGGGACATGAAGTTCACAACACAGCCAGTTCCCTAGCAAACATCTCTCTGCTATGCTCATAGTATAGTCACACATAGTTCTCTGTGTAACACAAGCTGATCAGCCGCGTCTATGAGAAGTGATAGATAATAGCATCTACCACCGCCGGAAGACGTCGAAGAGTCGTATCGCCGAAATATTCCAGAATTTGCACAATAGGATTCGGCGGCAATTCTAAAATGTGTATTTGCAACCGATCCATCTGGAAAGCCTGAAAAGTCACACTGAGTAAAATGAGGAAACGCCCAATGAAAGGAAGACGATGGACCGGCTGGGAAAGGGGTGGTGGGAGGGGAGGGGGTGAGAGCAGAAAATATTGTATTACCTTGGGTGGGAAAAAAATCAAAATATATTCTCAAACACCCCCCATGCCTTGCGTCTGAAAATAAGTAGAGGATTAATTACCTAACTTGAAATGTTCATGGTTTCGTTATAAAAATTTTGGTTTTGTATTTAATTTTCTTACGTAGCAACTACTGTCCCCTGTACTACTTTTTTCCGATTTCAAGATTCCATAACGGATGAATCACTAAACCGCTGTATCTTCTGGTATGGGATGCCCTCACATTTGTTGCTGCATCTATTACATATTATACTTTATGTTTCATACTTTTCCTATACTTTTAATTATTTTATATTCCCCAATGCCACCAGATTTCAAAAACATCAATTTTATGCTTTTTACTTTTTCAAATGGTCAAAATTTCACTTTCAGCAGCTGTCTCAATTATATATTTGTTGCCGGTAGATCTCTTTTACTGAAGAAGACTTCCTTCACCTTCTGCAATACACAACCTGAG
Source organism: Schistocerca cancellata (assembly GCF_023864275.1). NCBI lineage: Eukaryota > Metazoa > Arthropoda > Insecta > Orthoptera > Acrididae > Schistocerca > Schistocerca cancellata. Next base: position 727,741,049 of record NC_064628.1, on the reverse strand, counting down.
ACTAAAAAAAAAGGTACGCCACTGAGGACTCACTGAATGGGACGGAAATCGGTAGTTGTGACGTACATGTACACTTAAACAACTGATTACAACTTCGGAAAAATTGTATGGTTTATTATTGAGAAACAACTTCACAAATTGAGCCAGCCAGTGACTCGTTGGTCACGCTCTGGCTCTTGTGGGAGCAGTTATTGGGCTTGGTACTGATTGATCGTGTCAAATACCGTGCAACTGGGGCTCTAGATCATCAAAAATCGGAGACTGTCAGGAGGCCGGGTCCGGCACACAGTTGTGACCCGTAGAATGTTCCAAGTCTTCGCCGTTTTTCCTACGTTGGTGTAGAGGGGCTATGTCAAGTGTTTCAACAACGGTTTGTTCCCATTTCATTGTTATTCCCCTTTCATTGCAGGGAAATAACGCCTCGTATTTTAATTTCCTTGTGAATGATGACGCCAGTGTTCTAAGTATTACATTACAAAATTTTAGCGGAGGGCCGATTCCGTCTGTCATACAGTGAAATCCTAATACGTGTAAACGTTACTGCGATGTACACAGGTCGGTGGTCAATAACGACGACGATGCGTGGTTTTGATAAAACGTCGCCAAATGCGCCAAAAGTCTTCAGAAAAAAGTTGCGATATTTACATTGATTAGACCTCTTATTTCCTGTTACGCCGATGTATCTGAAGGTCAGGCACATACGAGTAGAACGTTTCTGTCTCTCTCTCTCTCACTTTGTTATTTTATTTTTTTAATTCTGGTCCGACATCGAACAGTGATTCAGACCCAACAACCGCCGTCGAAATTTAGGTTTCCGATAGTTTCTCTAAATTCCATAGGATGGTTTCCTTCCCCATCCTTCTCCCAGAAGTTTCTATTAACCACTATGTTGAAGGGTCGTTAAACCCTAACATTCCTGCCCCCTTTTGAAATTTAGGTCGCAATTGTCAGATACTCATGAGACAGATTTTTTTATGAGATTGTGCTTAGTGTTCAAGTAGTAAAATCGAGCACTGCAAACTGTTATTCTTCAAACCATTAAGATACATCAACAAAAGAAACATCACGGGGATACAGAAATTGTGAGATTCTAAACGGTTGACTTACTGTGCAGAAACTAGGTATTTAAAAATATTTTCATAAATTCCCTCATACATTTTCAAGCAAAGAGTAGGCACCATAGAAAAGGGCAAAAGACAACAGCTGTACTGGACAACAATGTTTGGAAAGAAGTAACGAAGTTTTATATAGTCGTTACTACATATATCTTGTGTTACAATTTCAGTAGACTTTAAGATAAAGTTGCGCAATACATGTAGATACTGAATGCCAAAACTGTTAAATCAAACTCCACAGCTAAGACACGTCATTATGTCTTGTAACGTTTATGTTTCAAAGCAATGAATAGAGAAAACAGAATCCGAAATTTCACCTCAGATTGGCGAATCGGAAGATGAGCCCAAAACTTTGATTTCCATGAGATATGCTCTCACCGATGGCACTATCTTGGGATGAGTTAGACCACAACCAGACACTTTCAGTTTTACCAGCACCTTTTTAACTAATTTCAAAACCTCCCAAAAACTCTCCTGTATACCGTGCTAGGCTCGCACTATCGGAAATTTCAAATCAGTTCACAGTTCATTGTAGACTGAAACATTCATTTCAAAAAATATTAATATTTTAGCACCAAGCAGGAAAAAAGAAATACAAACGTCTCAAAAATGAGATCCACAGAAAGTGCAAAATGGTTAAGCAGGGATGGCTAGAGGACAAATGTTTCGATGTAGAGGCTTATCACACTAGGGGCAAGATAGATACTGCCTACAGGAGACCTTTGGAGAAAAGAGAGCCACTTGTATGAATATCAAGAGCTCAGATGGAAACCCAGTTCTAAGCAAAGAAGCAGAAAGGTGGAAGGAGTATATAGAGGGTCTATACAAGGGCGATGTACTTGAGGACAATATAATGGAAATGTAAGAGGATGTAGATGAAGATGAAATGGGAGATACGTTACTGCGTGAAGAATTTGACACAGCACTGAAAGACCTGAGTCGAAACAAGGCCCCGGGGGTAGACAACATTCCATTAAAACTACTGACGGCCTTGGGAGAGTCAGTCCTGACAAAACTCTCCCATATGGTGAGCAAGATGTATGAGACAGGCGAAATACCCTCAGACTTCAAGAAGAAAATTGTTGTGGGTTGGCAGGAGAGCCAACACCGGTTTACTAGAGGAAGCCGAAATTCACGCGTTTTAGCTCACGCAGGATGGCGTGAGGTCTGGAACAGGACAAGGAATTTACACTTTAGAAAAACGGACGTAGCTGGTGGAATACTTAACTTTAATCCATTAATGATGAGCGTCGCTCTTGACTGTACATGACTCAGTATCAATAGTAACTGGTAATGGCGCATTGCTAGGTCGTAGCAAATGACGTAGCTGAGGGCTATGCTAACTATCGTCTCGGCAAATGGGAGCGTATTTTGTCAGTGAACCATCGCTAGCAAAGTCGGTTGTACAATTGGGTGCTAGGAAGTCTCTCTAGACCTGCCGTGTGGCGGCGCTCGGTGTACAATCACTGATAGTGGCGACACGCGGGTCCGACGTATACTAACGGACAGTGGCCGATTTAAAGGCTACCACCTAGCAAGTGTGGTGTCTGGCAGTGACACCACAAATATAATAATTCCAATCCCAAAGAAAGCAGGTGTTGACAGATGTGAAAATTACTGAACTATCAGTTTAAAAAGACACAGCTGCAAAATACTAACGCGAATTCTTTGCAGACGAATGGAAAAACTGGTAGAAGCCGACCTCGGGGAAGATCAGTTTGGATTCCGTAGAAATGTTGAAACATGTGAAGCAATACTGACCCTACGACTTATCTTGGAAGCTAGATTAAGGAAAGGCAAACCTACGTTTCAAGCATTTGTAGACTTAGAGAGAGCTTTTGACAATGTTGTCTGGAATACTCTCTTCAAATTCTAAAGATGGCAGGGGTAAAATACAGGGAGCGAAAGGCTATTTACAATTTGTACAGAAACCAGATGGCAGTTATAAGAGTCGAGGCACATGAAAGGAAAGCAGTGGTTGGGAAGGGAGTGAGACAGGGTTTTATCCTCTCCCCGATGTTATTAAATCTCTATATTGAGCATGCAGTAAAGGAAACAAAAGAAAAATTCGGAGTAGGTATTAAAATCCATGGAGAAGAAACAAAAACTTAGAGGTTCGCCGATGACATTGTAATTCTGTCAGAGACAGCATAGGACTAGGAAGAGAAGTTCAACGGAATTGACATTGTCTTGAAAGGAGGATATAAGATGAACATCAACAAAAGTAATACGAGGATAATGGAATGTAGTCGAATTAAGTCGGGTAATGCTCAGGGAATTAGATTAGGAAATGAGACACTTAAAGTAGTAAACGAGTTTTGCTACTTGGGGAGCAAAATAATTGATGATGGTCGAAGTAGAGAGGATATAAAATGTAGACTGGCTATGGGAAGGAAAGCGTTTCTGAAGAAGAGAAATTTGTTAACATCGAGTATAGATTTAAGCGTCAGGAAGTCGTTTCTAGAAGTATTTGTATTGAGTGTAGACATGTATGGAAGTGAAACATGGACGATAAATGGTTTGGACTAGAAGAGAATAGAAACTTTCGAAATGTGGTGCTACAGAAGAATGCTGAAAATTAGATGGGTAGATCACATAACTAATGAGGAGGCAATGAATGGAATTGGGGAGAAAAGGAGTTTGTGACACAACCTGACAAGAAGAAGGGACAGGTTGGTAGGACATGTTCTGAGGCATCAGGGGATCACAAATTTAGCATTGGAATGCAGCGTGGAGGGTAAAAATCGTAGAGGGAGACCAAGAGATGAATACACTAAGCAGATTCTGAAGGATGTAGGTTTCAGTAAGTGGTGGGAGATGAAGAAGCTTGCACAGGATAGAGCAGCATGAAGAGCTGCATCAAACCAGTTTCAGGACTGAAGACCACAACAACAACAACATGTTACCGCCCGTTTATGTTGTATTCAGAAAATAATTTTGTCGCGCAACGGTAGGTTAAGCAGGAAGTGGACCCTTTACGGCAAATATCACCTGCTGAATTGCGGTGACATGCATGGCTAGCTAATCTAATTGTAGTTCAGGTTTCACTGATCTTGCCGCGTGACCATTTTTTTCAACACACAGCCATATAATGCATGCAAATTTATATTGAAAGACCTATTTGATGAGAATAGTTAAGTGACACCAAGGAATATGATAATCGACAGTATTAGTAACTGTCATTAACTGTTTGATGTAATCTTACTCTTTGTTTACTCTTGATTCAAATGTGCATGCCCTGTAGAAATGAGAGAGCTTTAATAGCATTCTGGATGGTTTATTGACATTAGGGGTCGGCAGGTACCCTTAGAACCATTCCACAGAAGGACCGGAGCATAGATACACAGATCAATAGCTCACCAGGGCCAGCTTTTTTAAGTTCCAACCACAAATAAACAATACGAAAATGGAGTGGGACCCGCAGTTTTGCAACTTTGAAAAGTGATACGCCGTTGGATGTATTTACTGCACAAAAAACACAAGTTTATGCGACGTAAGGCTCACTGAGACTGGCTCAGTTAAACGAAATGCAGTTTAGCCAGATCAGTTCGACTGCACTGACGAGGACCATCTCATTGATGACACAGAGAGAGCGAAGCGACTTTCTTGTACGTAAGGTGGTGGGACGAGTGTTATTGGTTAACCAACTGCAAGAAGAGGACTAGCATATTCTGAGGAGCAATTTTATTGGTCGGCACTCAGAACTTCCAGAGGCCAGACAAACAGAATTCTGTATAAGAAGAAAAGCACGTCAGTGGAGATTTCCCTGTAGAAAACTTTCGATGAGAAATTACTTCATAGTCAACTTCATTGATTTTGGATAAGCTTCATCCTCCACCTACAACATTATGGTCATATCGAGCCGTAAGTGCGAGACGACTTGTAGGGAAGCTCATTTTATAATATTTTGATCACTTCAAGTTCCACTTTGTAAACTTGCGCTTTGAACCAATGAACATTCTTCCTCATCTCGGCCATCGAAAGCCTCTTCTGCCAGAAATCTTTGCCGATTCCTATCTGCCTATTTCTCCATAAATTGCAACCTGATTCGCACTATGCCGTTGGCGAGGTAGTTGGTGCCACTGATTTTGCAGACACATCACCCTCCACCTTCAAAATTATGGTGAGATCGAGCCGCAAGTGCGAGACGACGTGTTGGGAAACTAATTTTACAGCATTTTGATCACTGCAGGCTTCACTTGGAGACCTGCGTTTCGAAACAATGAACAGTCTTTATTCAAGTCCTGCCACAGCTGTGACGTATTCCCTTCTACTGTACTATCTGTTTTCCCCTGGAAAGTCAATGGGCACTTCGCGTTTATAATTAATTCACTTGCGCGATTACTAGTGCCTTTCCACCTGACCCAATGTCAGATATGCCAAGGTCGTGTAAGACTGATGTTGCCACTGTTTATCAATTTTTTGGTCAATAATGTTGAATAAGTCAAAGATATTGTATTCCTGTCTCATATAGTAGTTGCAAGTTACTCGTTCATTATTTTGAAGGCATTCTAATGTACTTGCTATTTCTCTAGGGATTATAGTTCATTTCAAAAATCGGTCATCTTACACCGCCAGTGACAGAATTTAGGTTGCGGCTCAGTTCATATATAAGCACTTCGACACTATGCTTTGGCTGCACGATGACTGTTGATGGTTAGTCTTTGATAGCTGCCTGCTGACGTCTTGGCAACTCAACTTTTGGCAGCTGACCAAGTGATGGCTTGTGGCCACTTGTCGGCAATCGGCAAAGGAGAATGTTCGTTTACATTCCTTTTGGAGTGTGAAGTGACAGGCTGGCCACTTGAATGTCCTGTGCCATATATTTATGACTGATCATAATTATGTGGTGCCATGTTAGAGAATGTCAGGTGTGATGTGGCTCTTATATCGCACGCCAGGCAACATTTTATTAGATTTTGTCACAAAGCACAATAGGGCTCAAGTTGCTGTGAGTCATCAAGCAGACAAGATTTGTAGCACTTCCCCTCGTACTAAACGACAAATGTTCACGAAGCTTGAGAACAATGGTTCCAGTAAGCATTGTGTCATGCTGGAGTCTGTAGAAAACGTGATGATTTAAACAGTAAGGCTTGGTGGCAAAGGCACGACATTCTTTAGTGCTTCTAACAATGTAAACTTTATAAGCGTCTACAACTAGAATGTCACCTTTATTCGCACTGATATCAACTCAAACATGATTTCAAAAACTTCAAATTCAAGCTCACATTTTAATTATGATTTTGTGTATTGTTGTCAGTCATCGGCCGACTAATCCTACCAGTCAGGAACCTACCCTTTTCAGGCAGGCGCGAAACTATGAAGCTAGATACACAGAGAATCTTCGACTATTCAGACGGACGCCATGTATTTACTAGGAGGGATATTTTACGCTCACCACTTTAGGTAAACGCATTATTCGGCCATCGGAAACGATTATTTGTTATCTCACGTGTGGACGATCTCGTGTGGTCATGAGATCCGTGTGGAGGTTTCGTGCGCTAAAATTAGTGCTCTGAAGGTTAAGATTACACTCCTTAACCTTCTTTGAACAGTGGGGAAGATACTTTAAATACTGAATCATTTGTACTCCTGTGTTTGGGGAATGATTCAAACACTGCCGTTGAACTGGCTCTAAAGACTGCTTTTTCGTTATTGTTGACAAAAATAAAGTAGCATCCTTTTATTTCGAGATTTGCACTGAAGTAACTTTGAGATATTCTCACTTCCATTCTGTCATTCACAACTGATTGTATGTACGCTATATCTGCGCGTGGCAGAGAACACATCCTGTGGGGATATGGAGACAGATTTACAGGATACGTTGTAAGTAGACCTCCTGTTGTCGCCCTAAGGCAACTGCAAAAAGTTTGCTGGACCTTCTCCTTACGAGTTGGTCGACGTAGGCTACCACGTGCAACAACTGGCAATAAACCACTTGCGCTGTTACCATGTCCGACGCAGTAAAGCGTCACAGAAGGATCACTCCATGAATCATCACAGTTAATTAATTAATTAGGCACTGCTATAGCGAGTCGCCCTCTGTGGAGTATAGCTCTGTACCGTATCTGACAGTGGACATAGCATGCATGAACTACTACTTATTCGTTTTTAATTTCGAGGTTAGAGACACTGAGTGACACGAATGCGGACAGAGAAACGCGTAGAAATTTACTCTCGAGTTCATATTAAACATGTGAGACAAAAATATCTGTTTTTGGTGTGCATTCTGTGACGAATATATGTAAGCTTTGTAGGGGCATGGAAATAAATAAACTAGCAAAAAACTTTTGGAGGACGTTTGGTAAACTAAATACAGTTTTCAACAGTATTATTACAGTTTCAGTGAAAAGAGGTATGACATACATAACTACGAAGCGAGCTTGTTGACTGTGTGCCAGGGGAAGCCTGATGATGGTACTTGGTACCGAAACAGATACCCAGTAGGCTCAACAAAAGTACGACTGTAAACTAAATCACGTACGCCAAAGACTTCCGCTCGCGTGCGGTAGTCGTGCACGTGCGTCAGTCCCTGTCGCCCGAATGCATACTTCTGCCTGTGCCACACCACGCTTGGTGAAAAGAGGGAAAAACGGGTGGGGCGGGATGAATTTCGAAAGCGCCACAAGAGACCTTGTTTCATATTTCATATTTCTCAACAACGTAGACAGCAAACAAAACAAATTTTTCATATTAATTAATTGTTTTTGAAGCCCTGAAGACATAATAAAATTTGTCTCTCGTACAAACTGTAGGCACACAAAAAGACGCCGACATTTCCGTATATTTTTGTCGCTCAGGTTGTCACATAATAGTCACGTATTTAGGTTCATAGTCGAAAAAATGCCATTCACCCAAATAAGTTAATCGAATAATGGTATCACGTCTTCAGTCTTATTATGGAGACGTTGAAACTCTTCCCGAGGTAAGTAACGTAGGAGTCCTAGACAGTTTTAACGTAAGAGAATTTGTCTTTCAAACGGGAATTACCTTGTAGATCGACCAATTCCTCCGAAAATGGACAGCGGCGCTTTCAATTGCAATGGAAAACGGTATCGAAAGCAGCCCAAGAACACGTATAAGATTGACACCGTCCTAAAATGTTTAGAAAGCTATTCCTGTAAATCTTTCAACACCAAAATGGATGGTTCTAACTTGATGTTTTCTTTAATGATTATAAGTCAAGGAAGTGAATGGTGTTCCTGGTCAGAACTTGTGCGTTGCACAAAGCGTTTTGCTTTTTAAGTGCGTCCATTCTCACCATGCAACCAGAAATAATTTCCATAAATTATAGATCCTAAAGGAACTGCAAACGTTGCATTTTAAACTGCACGTGATGTGCAACATGCAGTGCCTTACGGAAGGCCATCTGCAGTAGCAGTGAACTCTATTTAAAATTCAAGGTCTGCAGTCCATTCCTGGTTTCCAGTTTTCGTTCCTGCTTTCCTCGTTCTTCAGAAACTGCACTACATCAGATCAATAACTCGTACTTGGAATGTCCTTTGACTTAACCAACCTTTCAGTAATATATAGCGTTTCCACACTCTTCGTAAAACTACCAAAAACTGCTACAGCTGACGATGTAATAATGCCTGGGACATCAGACCATTTACTATTCCCAACACCAATTCAATCACGTTTTCCAAACGTGCGTGTGTAACACAAAATGCTTCTTGATGCAGAAAGTAATGAATCCTACACAAATCGTCTCTAGATGGTTATGTTTTTTAGCTCCTTCATCGTCAACTAAATATAAATTATTTCTGCACGGTGTTGTAATGCCGTTTCACAGGAAATTAGCAACACCAGTCAATTGTGGGATTACATAATAAATATTGATTGTACTCATCCCTTTCCTCTGTGATTCCCATTCATTTAGACGTGGGGAGTTCCTTTATACCGCAAACATATAGCGAAGGAAAAACAGTGCTTATACCACGATCCTGCCGAACTACAGATGGTGATCCCAACCAAAAGAAGCCGAACCAAACGGTGGAGTGAAGTGTCGTATCGCACTGCGAAATGAAATGTCTCTTATACAGAGAAGGACCGAGAAAATCCGAGATTTACTGAGGAGTGCCGAGAAGGGGCGAGCCTCGACCCACACACAGGCATCACATAGTGCACCTGAGGTTTAGCACGCCATGGCCGATCCTAGAATAAATTATTTTTTCTCGTTCTGTTAGTTGCTTTTTCAACCAACAGCGTGTCGGGGTTGTGTAATACTGTCTGTAAGTAGCAAAAAGAAGAATCGAAACTGCTATGACCACACAAAACTGCAGTCGGCTCATTGACTATTTAAAGCACCATTTCAAGCACTATATGCCATTTAAAATTATTTGATACTTGACATCTGCCAATTTCCGGTACAGCGTTGCCACATCCGCCACCAGCTCACGCTCAGCTATATGCGACAGACAAAGACAGCGAGTCACTCCACAAATGCTGTTAATGGGTAACACAGAGCAATGTTGGAAGCGGCCACAGCACGCTATGGCGAAACTGGGAGATGCTCTGTCGACAGCTGCTTTTAAGTGTCCGATGGCTGGACTGCGGCAGACGACGAGTTTTGTAGCCGTGAATTTCATGTCCTAACCTAACATGAACCTCGTTATGTGCAGAGCATCCGAGATAACGGCGTTCGGTATTCTGCAGCAGAGCTAAAACCCTGGTCGCTTTGCTCACAGTGTTAAAAGCTAACATCTATAAGCAAAATCAAGATAGAAAAATCTAATATGTTGGTTTGTATAGCCGATTTCAACAGCAAAATTTCAGTTTTAGCCGTAAAAACAAACTGTAATTTATCGCTGTCATTGGTTACAGGAAATTGTCCTGACACTGGCTACGCTGGATACTGTATTACCAACCGATGAGCAGTCCTGGTTGGTACTTGGTTACAGATTATAGGGAGCCCAAGCACACTACATTTACGAAAAATAATGATAGAAATGGAAATAAGAAAATACAAAAAACTCTGCACAATAATGAAAATGACATGGAAAAGTATTAGAAGTAAAAGAATTTGTATTTAAATAAATTAATTCAAGAAGAAAGATAATCAAAGACTTTTGACTAGATTCAGAAAAATAAGTAAAGAACTTCTACACATCAGGTTTAAAAGCTAACCTCTACACTATCGGACAAAACTGTCGTATTTACGAGTGTGGTTTGCCAGTAGATAGTTTAGTTCACAGCGTTCAAAAATTCGGCTTCACGGAATGTGTTGCGAAGCTCATCTGAAGTAAGTCGACCCCTGTGATTATAATAACGGTATAAATAACGCTGATTAGCGTCTCGTGTGGGACGGTCCAGCAGTTTCATTAGTGCTGTGTATGAAACATGTGTACTTCGTTAGCATTACTGTGTAAGTGTGGGCGCCTGCATGTGTGTGTGTGTGTGTGTGTGTGTGTGTTGTTTTCGATGTGGTTATCATATGCGAGGAAATATTAAATAAAAGGGCCAGACCCAGAATTTGAGATCCAAAGACATCATGAAAGAACGTCAGACAAGGAACTGGAAGTGAAGTAATTTTTGTGGCAGTTTGGCAACGGCGGAAAGTTCGGGGGTGACGTTAAGCAGTCTGATTCGAGGAAACCAGCTAAAATGCTTGAGGTGTCTGAGACTTCAATAACTCTTTTCCCTTAATCAGTACTATATTAACCTGCGGGAGAGGGCAATGCTGTGGTAAAAGAGAGCGTGTGCTTTGTTTAATGTGTCCCATTCGTTGTTGCCGATCGCAGCGAGACATCTGTGATGTCTGCCGTATCGATGCACGTTGCCGTCTGTGGTTTGGCACCACGATCTTTGGGTGGCGCCACAGAACCACCCACCTGGGTGTCATAATGTCTGATTTGAGAACTACAATGCCTTGCTGAGTGATGCTATTGATGCTAATGTTTGTTTTTGTCTAGAATGAGATACACAGCCTAAACTGCATTTTACTATAAGAAAGAGGTTGAAGTGCCTGTGGAATTTAGTACTTATACGGGGAGAAAGAAAGTGGCTCTGATGGATGGAAACAGCACCGTCGCGTCCCATCCCACCTTCTGTGCTCCAAGAATTCCACGCCTGCCAACTGTTCTCCCTGCAAAACCACGAAACGTAATTATAGCGCCAAGAGCTGCGGGTTCCGCCCGGCTGCGGGGGAGAGGTAATGGCCCGGAAGACGGCGCCCACAAAGCACTGTGGCGCGGCCTGCCGGCGGCAGCAAAAGACGGCCACCGCTTGTTTCGCCACGTCACGGCGGAAGCGGCTCCGGCAAGTGATGCTGGCGGTCTCTGGGACGGGCGAGGCGAACGCGAGACCAGCCTGGCGCCGGCACGGCCAGCTGCGACCACGCGAATCCATTAGCGGGCGTAAACACGCGGCCGGTGCAGTCAGGTGTGGCGGGCGGTTTCAAGAGGACACACGAATACACACAAACGGAGAGAAGAAGGGACACCCCCAGTTACCGGTCGGTAAACTGCAGTACTTTCTCAACATCACTCACACACCGGAAGTCGTGACGTAAGGACGATAAAAATGAATTAGATGCAAGTTTTTCACGAAGGAACCTGATCATAAAGGTACTCTAACAGATCAATGATTGTTCCATTAAGTGTCGGGTGTGCAGCCGCAAGAATTATCCTTCTTCTTCTAATATTTCGGCTGTATAACGTTCAGCCATCTTCAGAGTAACACGCCAGACTGACGCTCCAGTTTTTTTCTTTATTGAGTTTCGATTCCCCCTAAAGGGGGCGGGCTGGCAGCAGCTTATTACGCCGCTCTTCAGCCTACAGAATTTGGTTTAAAAAGATGAAGATAATAAAAAATAATAACAGTTGGCGATAAAATCGGTGACTTACAGGTAAAATGGCAGAAAATTCTGGAGCTTAAAACATAAAACACAGGGTTGATGATGCTAATAAAATACACAGGAAGCAGGAAAATAATAGACAAGACAATTAAAAAACACGGCGACAGTCTGGGTTCTGTTCGCAAGAGATAGAAAATGCACACCCAGCGACAGCATGATTTCTGTTCGCAACACTGTGGAAAGACGCACAACATTGAACACTCACTTAAACACTGCACCAAAAAGTTGGCACAAATATGACATACCACACCCGAGAGCAGGTGGGGGGGAAACTGGTCAGATGACGGGAAAAAAGGGGGGAAGGAGAGGAAAAGTGAAGGGGGAAAAGAGCCAATGGACGATGTGGATCCAGAAGAGGGGTGGAGGTGCTGAGCAGACGTGCCAGGGAGTGGGGAAGGCAGAGGAGGGGAGTACAAAAGGACTCGGGTGGGGGGGGGGGGGAGAAAGGAGATAGGGAGGGGGTAGGCGGGGAGAAAACACAGGATGGCAGGGGGAGGAAGAGGTAGCTGAGGCAAAGGACGGAGGAAAGGAGGGGGGTGAAGATCAGAGTTGATAGGAGGGATAAATGGAGGGAGAGGGGGCACCATCCGGGAGCGGGAGTTGATGGAAGCCACCTTGGGAAAGGAGATATAGGGTGTATAGAAGGAGGGTAGGGGGGATACAACAGTGAAGACGTGGCAGGGGGGACGCTCCAGTGCTCGCTTCGTCCCTTTATGCTCGTGTAACGCGCAGCCACAGATGCAAATGCTCCAGAGAAGTTGGTCGGCGGCAGAGACGAGCACAATACGCGAGTTAGATCTATGACTCCGCAGTCGATATGTGTTGGCATGTCGAAATATCATCGTGAGCTGCACTGTGACGACGTTTTTGTGAGTTTATTACGCCAAGTGCCGGATTCCATGATTTATCAAGGTTGAAACCACTATCTCTATCAATTACATTGGTCGTCAAGCGAATGACAATTGCCTCCTTCACTATCGAGTGCCAAAAAGATGATGTAGTTGCCAAAATTTCGACGTTGTCGTACAACATACTGTGACCACTGTCAATACAATGCTCTGCCACTGCCGACTTGTTAGGTTGTAAAAGTCGTGTGTACCTCCGATGTTCTGTACATCTTTCTTGGACAGTGCGAGTTTTCTGTCCAGCGTAAGAAAGGCCACATTCACATGGAATTTTCTAAACTCCCAATTTTCGGAGCAGCAAATCATCTTTGACCGAGCTCACGAGTGCAGCTGCCTTGGGTGAAGGACGAAAAATCACTTTTACTTTGTGTCTGCTGAGAATCCGTTCTATTTTTGAAGAGAGGTGTGATGTAACAAAATAAAAGTGATGTTGTTATTCAATGGAAAAGTTGGAAATTGAGATTTCCCTTACTGTTTTATAAATCACAAATGGCGTAAGAATTATGGATTGTTCTTTGCCATAAAATATTGCATTATGAAATGTGAATAGCTTTTACTTGCAGTTTCGCGTGGCTTGAAACAGTCACAGCTAGCGTGCTATTGATTAAGAAATTGCATTATTGTCTTTCTAATTACTTCATGATAGTAGAGACGATCATACCCGGTCGTGAAGTTATTCTTATGACAAAAAATTTCCTAACGGACCAGAAAGTTCTTAAGGGCCCAAAAACAACTGTAACATCACACAAAACGGAAATTTAGTATTACAGCTGATGCAAGAAGACGATAAAACAGTTTTCTTTTTGTCAATGTAACACGCACATTGGACTGCTGATCTTGGTGTCTGTAATCTTAGCAAAATGCATAATTAAAATGAAAATAATACTGAGGAGATGACAGGAATGAGCACTGCTAAGTGATTCAGTATTTCCAGAACAAATATTTATTATAACTAAAACATATATCGTACCTTAAGCTTAGTACTACATTGACGGTAGGTTTTTATGTCCGTTTCATGTCCATTGAGCGCTCTTTTATATAGCCATTGTCCCTTTGAGTCACCTGTGCGTCGTCACAATAAGTTATAACAGTTCTTCCTTTTTTTACACTTCACTCAAACTTAGACGTAACACGTTTTTATACATTTAGTAAAAGTTAGATCAGACTACCACAAATCTGCGTCCGTCTTACTTAAGAAAAACAGTACCAGCATTTTAAAGCCCAAGGAATCATTTGTTCTCCAGCGAACACAATGATCAAGGATCGCATATCTATCCGTATTTTTCTGTTTATGTTGCCCCCCAAAGACGAAGAATTACTTTAGAAAATTCGACCGTCGCTATGCGACGCCTTATTATACGTTAATCATTCTTTATAAACAAGTATTTGCCTTCTGGCTGAATGTATTAACTATTTGCTCTTTTAATGAAGCCAAAAATTGCGAATATCACAAAGGCTACCCTCATATGGCAGGAAGGCCATCGATTTAATGGTTTCTTTGTCTTCTTCTGCTTTCTTTGTGGCCTCTTTCGGTTTCATTTTCAGTGCCTTCTGTATTTGCTGTGGGGAGTACCCACTGTGTTCAAACGCTCTTTGTAAGTGGGAAAGTTAATCTTGCAGACTGCTTTCGTCAGAAATAAAATACTCTCTATAGATCAAATTTGGAGAACACTCATCGTCTGGGCAGGATGGTGGCAGCTATTTGCATGTATATACAAATCCGTGTGCGTTGGCTTCCGATACACTTCATTTCCCAAAATGCTACCCTCTCTGCGCCGAACCCGAACATCCAAGAATGGCAGTCATCCCTCCTTTTCCATTTCCATTGTGAACTTTATTTGATCGTGGAGGGAGATCAGGTGTCTTAAGAAGTCTTGCAAGTTATCTTCACTATGGAGTCAAACTACAAAGGTATCATCAACTTACCTCCAGAATACCATGGGTTTCAAGTCAGCAGAATCCAGCGCCTTCTCCTCGAAGTCTTCCATAAATAAATTTGCCACCAGAGGGGATAAGGGACTACCCATGTCGACTCCGTCCATCTGTTCAAGAAATTCGTTGTTAAATAAGAAGTATGTAGAGGTCAGAACATTTCTGAATAAAGCTGAAATCTCTTTGTAAAAACTTCTTTCAATAAGTTGCAGAGATTCTGTAAGGGGAACGCCTACAGCAGACTCTCTACAACTTATTGAAAGAAGTTTTGACAAAGAGATTGGTAAGTATGCAGACTGTGCATGGTATTCCACTGTCGAGGTGCAAGTGTACCTGTGTCCCTCAGGCACTGGAAAAGTCTGCTGAACAGCTTATCAGAGGGCTCTCTGCACTGATGATATTTTTCAATATAGAAGGCACGGGCTTGACGGATACGTCCATTTGCTAAACCATAGCATAATATCGTATCCCCCATTTCACTTGTCGGGGTAGGCTTCTATTGCTCACAAGTGGTGGAAGTGAGAAAATGTAAATGTACTACACCATTTGTGTGTACAAACAGCGCAATAAAAATAAATACGTAAGTGGATCCGCGTTTGGAAGAAGGTAAAACACCGTGA
Organism: Schistocerca cancellata; assembly: GCF_023864275.1. NCBI lineage: Eukaryota > Metazoa > Arthropoda > Insecta > Orthoptera > Acrididae > Schistocerca > Schistocerca cancellata. The sequence goes on along the minus strand of NC_064628.1, from coordinate 727,725,622 downwards.
TATGTACCGTGGCATGACAGTAATGGACAATAAGGAACACAAACACTACGAAAACTAACATAGCCCACAACACAACTCGAACCACACAACTGGTTGCAGACCAACTAATCATAGACACGGTACTGGCAGTAACACCTCATAATACCCTGCTGTCACATTTCACAGAGCGCCACCGTGTCACTATCCGCAACCAAGCGTCGTGAAGCCCTTCCTATAAACGCGAAGCACGTGTTTATCTTGCAAAGTATGAATTTCCGGAACCACTACCATCTCTCAAGGTATATATACAGGGTGAGTCAGTAACTATTGCCACCTAGAATTGTAAGTAGGCTGTTTAGGTTCTTATATTGGCAACGCCACGTAGCGCTCTGTATGTAAATCACTGGCTGTGCTGTGTGCAGTCTGTGGCAAGTTTGCACTGTTGTCAGCCATTGTAGTGTTTGGCAGTTGGATGTTGGATGTTGGATGTTAACAGCGCGTAGCGCTGTCCAGTTGGAGGTGAGCCGCCAGCAGTGGTGGATGTGGGAGAGAAATGGCGGAGTTTTGAAATTTGTAAGACTGGATGTCATGAACTGCTATGTATATTATGATATTTCAACACTATTAGGGTAAATACATTGTTTGTTCTCTATTAAAATCTTTCATTTGCTAACTATGCCTATCAGTAGTTAGTGCCTTCCGTAGTTTGAATCTTTTATTTAGCTGGCAGTAGTGGCGCTCGCTGTATTGCAGTAGTTCGAGTAACGAAGATTTTTGTGAGGTAAGTGATTTGTGAAAGTGTAGGTTAATGTTAGGGATTTTTGAAAGTCAGATTGCGTTGCGCTAAAAATATTGTGTGTCAGTTTAAACACAGTCATATATAATTGTTCTAAGGGGACGTTTCAGAATAACTCCAAAAGTATGATAGTAGCTGAAAAGTTTCTGGGACAAATGTTGCATCTGACGACGGCGGCCATAATATAACATTGGTTTTTTGTTGCTAACTGGGGTCGCGTCAGAGGTATGAATATCAACTTTGTTTTTTTAAATTGTATGCTATAGTTTGGTACTTATTTCCTGACAGCACCTATCGAGACGAATCCAATGATGTGTAACAGTAAGGTGTACGAAGGTCAGAAAGGTAGCATGAACGTCCATTAACAGAAGGTGATAGAAGTGATGACCATCGGTATCATTGCAGCGCTGCAGTATTCTTATCATGGACTGAGTGGTATTCCTTGTCACTTCGGCACCTATCGAAGCACATGCTATGACAATTCTCTCTCGTATATCGTGTAAATAGTATTTATTGGATGAGTACGGAAAATCTAATTAATGTTCCGTTGATATGTAAACAACATTCGACGGTTTCGCAGTACAACACTATTAGGAACGGTAAAACTAGGATCGTCGAATCAAGTGAACGTGAATGATGCATTCCTTCCTAGAACAAGTCGATACGATTTTCATTCACGGAGAATGCCAACGAAATTCGGTGAGAGCTAGAGATTATACGCAGAAAGACATCCTCAAATTACTCACACTACATGTCGTATATTTAAATATGTGTATGAAAAACTGAGACCATCTGGATGTTTAACGCATAGTAAACATATCCGGCAAAGAAAAGGTACTAACGAGGAAACAGATATTGGACTCTTGCCAGTGTGGTTCGAGATCCTTGTGTTACTTTGCGTCAAGTCGCAAGGGAATCTGGCATGAGCCAGGGTAGTGTGGTTCGTGTTCTGCATCGCAATAAATATCCTCACCATATCAGTCTCCACCAAGAATTAAATGGTATTGATTGTATACGTCACACTGAACACTGCCGATGGACTCAACTTCAGATTCAGATCGATGACACATTTATTAATTTGATCTTATTTGCTGACGAGGCTACATTCACGAAACATGAAATTGTTAATTTGCATAACATGCATTATTGGGCAACTGAAAATGCATGTTGGCTGCGGCAAGTTGCACACCGAAAACCGCGGTCAATGAATGTATGGTGTGGAATTCTGGAGGACAGAACTGTAGACCCATATTTCATCGAAGGAAAACTTAATGGTAGGTATTACACCACATTGCTGCAAGAAACATCAGATCTGTTATTGGAAGAAATACCTTTAGGAACTAGGAACAGAATGTGATATCAACACGATCGGTATCAGGCACATTTTTCGCTGATGGCTAGAAATATGTTGCAGAGACAAATCCCCAATCGTTGGATTGGACGCCTCTGGATTTTTTTCTTGTGGGGATTCGTAAAAGACATTGTATATAAATACGTTCCAACTTCACCTGAAGATATGCGAGAGAGAGTCGATAAGTGCCGATGTGATAAGGAATGCCACTCAATACATGATAAGAAGATTCTAGCACTGCATTGGTACCAATGGTCATCACTTAGAACATCTTCTGTAAATGGAAGTCTAGGCAGACGTAGGACCCTGTAACCAGGCGGATAGAACGCAAATGACCGCGCTGTTAATGCTGTTTCCTTGTCTTTTATTTATAATCACGGGATGTCCAAACTTTGTAGATGGAATAATGTACTACACGCAGGCAAGTAAGACATTGTAAGAACAGTGATTAAAACAAGAATCTGACAGGGACCAGAAACAAGTACCATGTACTGTCATTAACTCTCTGTTTGAAATAGGACAAAGATTTATTGTGCCAGTCAGTACAAATCCATGTCAATCAATTTCTGGATTAACATTACCGAGACATGTGTTGCAAAAGATGTCTACGACAGGATTAAGAGGGAATCCCGTGATCGTTGCCATGCCCTAGATCATCTAGACGCAACAATAGTGTAGGAGTCATCAAAATTTGAAGAATACACAATATGTTTCCCAGAGCGAGAACTTAATGTAGCTGTCCATGCTTACATCACGTTTGAGGAACGGAGGTGAAACACGGAGATCTTGGTATTGCACCCACGACCTGACTTTAGAAACATTGCTGTAGCTGTATCAGTAACCCATTTCATTTAGACCAATAATGTGCAGGAGACCTTCTCCCACATCACACAACTTCTGAAAATACTCGTGACAACACCGTTGACAGCTGGTGCATCTGAAATATGTTCATCACAGGATGAGAACTAAGATCTTTCTTCGGAATACCTTGTCAGAACAATGACCTCATGCCCTTGTCACGATTTTCACTGAGAACAATATTGCAACAAACGTTGAGGGCTTCAACTCCCAAGTTATAGATAAATTCTGCGTAGGAACACTAATGTATGTATTTCATTTTTCGCTACTGAGTTACAACTAAATTTTGTTTTAACATGTTCATTATGAATTTGTTTTCTGTGTATTGGTAAATTATTGAACGGGCCTTCACTGTTACAGACGATAACGTTGTTTGTCTGTCACACCAGGTTTATTGGATTTCATATGGCATGGTATTACTAGAAAGGACTTTATGTGTATGACACACTGTTAATATGTTTTGTTTTTAGTGTAATTTTAGAACGGAAGGCACGGGATTACCTGAGCTCTTCGTGGTACGCAAAAGTTGTATTTACTCAAGCAAATATCTGACGGCTGTTCATTTCATTATTATCACTATTATTATTATTATGACATGCTACAGAGGTAACGACGCGTTAATACGTCGTTATATGCTGTACAGTAAAGACTATGGCACGTCGTCGAATCTGAGAAGCCAGAGCCCTGTGTGAACCTTCTCAGACATTACGTTGAGCAGAATTCCCGTCTTTCACCCTTTTAAAGATAGTCAGTGACAATCAGATCACGTAGTAGGGTCTGAGGGGCAATTTTATGACAAACGACTGAGGCATGCTGGATAAGTTTTATGTTCGCAGAGTCTTAACTTCGGCACTTCTTCGTTTCTTCCTTGTTATTCACGCCGCTCGCTTTAGGTATTGTTCTAAAACTTGCGTGCCGGTTACAAAAAATGGTATTGTATCTGCTACATGGGAGTAAATTCCACCCGAACTGCAAAGATTATAGTTATTTTAAGTTGCTCATATCATTAACGTTGAAATATAGGGAATACTTACGCCGGCCACACTCTGTACGCAACTAAGTAACAGACGGTGAAAGAACTAAAGAGATATTCAGTACATTTGTATCGTATGTGAAATAATCAGGTCAAGTATCTGGAAGACAAGATCATTTTATCAATAGTAGCTTTTTAGAGTGTGCGAGAACGAAATTGTTTGTGACGTCGTTTTTGCATAGGACGTTCTCAACTTACCAGTCCCATCAAATGTGTGTATAAACTCCGTAGTTCGCCCAAGCCCTCATTTCGTTTTCGCCAGGAACAGGTGACTGCCGTGGCTGTTGCTATTGTGACCTTTTACACCACACCGATGGCTCATAATTGAACCATGCACGCCATCATAAAGTCATTCTGCTATAGACTATGGCCACACCTGCACTGCCGGTGCCGGCGCTATTGCAGGAACGCAAACAATTCTTACCATTTTTCTGTCTCTTCTCATCGTCGAGAGTTCCGTTCCACACAAAACAAACATTGTAGCCGCTAACCGATAGAAGTAGTTCTCGCATGTTCTGATCTCTACCGCTTCTTTAATAACAGACTCCCAACATGTACAAACGAACGATAACATTTTAGTTTCAACAAACATTTGTGAGATTGTTTTCAGCAACTACTGATTTATCAATACCTCGATTATTAATGTGCCCTTTGAATTCTGCACAGACAACGTTAACGATAATGGTGAGATTTAAGTCGGTGGACTGAAAAGTCTTCTTCTTTTCTTCTTCTTCCTTTTTTGCTAGGCTAAATCCTGTTTCATTCAGTATCCATCACTCTACCCTGAGGTAGACCAATGTTTCTTTTAACACCTGTTGATTTATTTCTTACAATTTTCACAGTCTTCTGTTCATCTATCCTCTATATGTCTTCATAAATTTACCCATTAATAGAATCCACTTTACATCCTAACCTCCTGCTGTCATTTCTCTTTTTATCTCTCGATGTCTTCCTTGTAATCTTGTGCAGAAGTTTCATTTCTGTGTTTTCTGGAACCGATCATTCAGGTCTCTTCTCGAATGTGTATAACATAAGTGGTCTCATATTGTTTAGTAAATTCCAGCATTCACATCATTTCCTTTATTTTGCCAAATATAATCATTTTAAATACGAGAAAAAGTACCACTACAACTGTATCTTGAGAATGTCTTTATTGTCTCACACGACTAATTTCGACGGCCCTTAGACCCTGTCGCTACCAAAAGAGTATTATACTTCCTTGGCGCATTTATTATGGAGTCCTAGTTACTAGTACACGTGGGAAAGCTTTCCTCAGGATTTTCTACTCGACACCGTGTTTTCGCATCAAGGAAAACTAATACTCTTAAGGCAGTAGTGGGGCCTGAGGACGGCGAAACTTAAGTTCCCGTCATGCAGGAAGGCGGCCCAGGTTTCAGCCATTCTGCGCATCCCCCTCCATTAGCTGGAACGTTCATTCTATTTTCGAGTGGCTAGCAGAGAGTTACAGCTAGACGGCAATAATCTCACTCCTGCATGCTGCACTGTTGCCATACTTTGCGACTGACGAATTATTCATGCAACTGTCAGTTTGATATTTAGTTCTTTTGTTTTTTTTTCTTGTAGCAGTATAACTATGAATGTGCAGCTGTACATGTTATAGAGCGATCACAAAAATGCCAGTGACGTCAATAATCATGTGGCGCTTTGCAAGCAGGTGGTGTCAGCAAGAGAATTGTAAACAAGAATGTCAGAGATGCAGGATCCGTAGAAAACGGTGGTTTAGTGTCGCCTGGAAAGCATCGAAATCGCAAAACGCCTAACACAAATGAATCATTTTAACAATGGTGATTTAAAGTGCTCCATGTGAATGGTGAATGTCCGACATCACCAAAAAGTGTTACGGCTACGCAGGAGATAAATGGCTTCAAAGGTAAGCGCTTTGTCAACACAAAGAATTTTAAAAGAGGTTGGATTTAGGTATGTTAAGAAGAGAGCCAAAAGTTCAAAGAAGTGACATAGGTGCAGCACGAAGTACGTCCCGCATAAACATTTCCGATACAGGAGAAGGAGGTAGTTTGTGTATTACCTTGATGAAGCATTGGTCAATAAGAATCATTCCAGGAAGACCTGCTCAAAAATGAATTATGTTACTGGCGCTTTCAAAGTTCTCATTGGAATATGTTATCAGTTCTGCATGCTGCCTCTTCTTCTGATTTGGTTCCTGAGAGTAAACTTGTATTTAAGTGTAAGGAAAACGGCAGTGACTAATATTCGGAAATGAACGCTGTGTTTCGTGACGTGGTTCACACTTTTTTTCATATCTTGCTTCGAAGTCGGTCATTGCCAGCTATAATTCAACTGTTACAGAAAAAACACCTTGCACAAACACCAAAAAATCGGAATTTTTTTCCCTGGCTTAAAAATAAAAATATTTCGCACAGCATAAACCAGACTGGTGCCGATCACCTGCAGCTCGTTAAATATGCAAGTCACGAGACAGAAGGTACAAACCTGACTTTCTTGCACGTTAATGTGGTCACACAGTTTTGCGTTTAACGATGTCTCACTAACAGTATGGAATTAATTTGGGGACAGCGTAAAGGTCATGTGTGGGAAGAAAACAAAACATTTATATAACACACACTGAAACGCTTGTGTATTAGGCAACAGACAACGTCCCTATTTTAGCGTGGGCACAGTCTGTGCAGCATGTTGAAATGCTTCAGAAAGAACAATCGGACAGGGAACTATGATGGACATAAGCCTTCAACCTATCATCATAAATTTACAGGCAGATGGTTCGGAAACAGGTTCAAATAGCAGTGATGATGGTATTACGATGTAGACTTTGGATCAAAGTAAAGTAATAACATTTCTTAGTTTTAAAGAGTAGTAGTTTGAAAAATGTGTTTGTCAAGATATTAGTTGCATGCATAGTAATGAGAAAATCCTAGGCTTTATTAATTAGGACTGTGTATCCTATGAATTATGCAGACTGTAATGTTCAACGCAAACCATGAGCAACAGAAAAGCGCGGCTGTAACTGGCTGCGCGGAAAGAAAGGCAACGAAAGATAGGCAACCATACTGTCAGATTCATTTCCCGGCACAACAATTAAGAAATAAACAGTGACTTCTAGCAGGAAAAATTAATAATAGTAGAAATGAGACTGAGAAAAATGTAATCAACGTCAGTTGAACCGACACTAATTAAATAAACCTTAATAGTGTCAGCAGGTGCGTGGGGGCAGTTGAGTTTCACCCAAGACTAATCTTGTGACAGTAGCCGGCCATCACACATCCGCCCCATTCCCAGTTCATCATTGTCGCGATGTTAAAGATGGGAACAGTACCCAACCACTACCTTGGAGAAAGTAAAAAGTCTTTTCAGATGTTTTTTGTCATCAGCTCCTAATGCTTTGCCTCCATCGGAGCTTGGGATCCAGTCACTTGGGACTTTGTGTTGGGTGAAAGATTCGCGATTAGTGGATCCTATGTAAGATACGAATATCGTAGAGTATTTCTCGAGTGTCAGGGATCCTTACCAGGTCGGAATGAAGAAGGACATCGAAGCAGTTCAGAGGCGGGCTGCTAGATTTTGTTATCGGTAGGTTCGAGCTATACGTGAGTGTTACAGAGATGCTTCGGGAAATCAGATGGTAATCCTTGGAGGGAAGACGACATTAGTTTTGAAGAACGCTATTGAGAAAATTTCGAGAACCGGCATTTGGAGCTGACTGCCGTACGATTCTATTCCGCCAACATACATTACTCGTGAGGACTACGAAGCTAAGAGAGATTAGGGGTCATACGGAGGCATACAAGCAGTCGTGTTTCCCCCGCTCTATTTGCGAGTGGAAAAGGAGAGGCAATTACTAGTAGTGCTACAGAGAACCCTCCGCCACGCACCGTACGGTGACTTTGGAATATCTATGTCAATGTAGATGTAGAAGGCGCCAGTGGCCAGTCTCGCCCCAAGATTTTGGACTGCATGCCATAATATCAATGTGGAAAGTGACGCCATAAACACTGCGACCATAGTCCACTTGGGACGAGACGAGCGTACAGTAAATTTAAAGTAATGGAATCAGCAACCCGGGAAGTGTAGGTAAAGAAGCGGAGAGTGTTACGATTTCAAATGCACTTGATCTTTACTTGACGTGTATGGGGCACCGGTCTCATATTCTTGTCAAAGACACTTTTGGAAGATGACTGCCAACAGCCGTTAAGTAATGTTTAAAATGCATATTTGAACCATCACCTGTTTTTTTTTTTGTAACCAAATTCTACCGGTTTCGGTATTGGACCATCTTCACTGATGTAGGGGTAAAATGGTTTAAGCCACCATATTGCACTAATCACTACTTGAAATGTGTAGTGCATGCCAAGAACGTAAATACATGACTCAGGACTTTAAAAACAAACATCCGAACCCTAAATGTATACAGTGCAGTTTAAATTAAAAAGAGCTGCTGGTTCGAATATGCATTTTATACTTCTTATCAGAGTGGAGTCCCGAAAATCGTTGACTGTCCCAATGCTACTGAGAGGTGATCCAGATGTAAAATCATCGACATACACTATGAAAGTTGGTAGGTCCAACAGAAGTCACTTAGTCTCTTCACAGCGGTAAGGAAGAGCATAACTCTCAGCGTGGAGTTTTAGAGAATGCTGTCGTGTAGGACCTTTGGTGATGCACCAACAACCGGAGAGAAAAATACAGACGAATAAAAATCGATAATATCCTCGAAACCTCCAGTCCGGGCTTGTAAGTAAAATTTGATGTCAGCATGCGATTTTGTATGTAATTTAAAGAAATTTCGATGACGTGTTGGCTAGCTGAAGTGTTGTGACGATTCTTTATCTCACCATTGCGTGGGGAGACATTTTCTAGCTAAAACACTCGAAGTACATGGAGTCTTTAGTAATTTTCGCATGTTGCATTATCTAATTGTAAATCGAATCGAGGCTGCAACCCAGTCACTGACATGTTCATTTGTGATTCAGCGAGACGGGAGTTAAAGGAAGGGAGCATGTTTCAACTTGTCTTTTCTTGTGTTCGGAAGGTAACCAGGTACCCTCACAGTGAGGGTCACAAAGTGTTCGAAAACCGATGCATTGTTAGATATATGTTTTCAAGAACGAGAAGACGTGAATCATTTGTTGACCTGGGTAACTTAGTTAACAGAGAAAATTTGGCTAAAAATATCTCAAGCTTATTAGGGATGGAAATTTGCGAAGCTCACGCTATTCGATGTAAAATCAAAAGTAACCCGTCGTTCAAACAATACGACTGCGGGAAACTAATCTGTTCTTAATAAAATTTACGTACACTATCTGTCTCTGTGTCAAAATAACTTCCTGTTATATGTTGTCCCTGAATGTTGCGAATCTTTATTAGTTTAGAACACAGTTGCTGTATCAGAATGATTATCGTAATTACACAACAAATTAACAATGAATAAAACATCTATGGCTTTCCTGTTAAATCTGTTGGATATCAGAATATAGAAGTTTCATCAAATGTTTCACTCACATTAAACCTCTGAACTTATACCGATGTTATTCTGGTGAATGCACTCTGAGAATCACAGTCCCTGACACTGAACGTGAGATACAGTTATAATGAAATTTATTGCTTACCTGTGTGCAGTGAACCGCTAGTCTGTTCCGCATTCTTGTTTTTTTTATGAAATAATGATCTGACTGTCGAAATTAAGTTTCATGCACCGTACTCACGATGTGTAATGCGATACGGGATTGCATCAACAATCAATAATGTTACTCAGCACACAACTCGCGATGTGCAGTGCGAGCGTTTAATCAAATAAAACCGTGAATGCAAATGGAAAATCAAGTTCATCCCACAGATTAGATTAGATTAGATTAGTTTTTCGTTCCATAGATCCGTGCTGAGGAGATCCTCGTGGATGTGGAACATGTCACAAAGAAATAACGGGAGCGGCACTTTAAGTTTTTAATTGTGCTTGATTAAGTCATAGCAACCTCTCCACACTTCTCACACATGAACTAATCCACCAAATGTCGCATTAGCATTTGTCACTGCACTGAAAGACAGAACCATATAACATCATTACAAAAAACATACAGAAAATGTAAACTACTAAAAGGCCTGTTATAACGGTCAGCGTACTAAGTAATCATAAATATAACAACCAACGTTAGTTTTAATTGTTACTATTTCTCATTCGTACAATATTATAATACTTCCACTAAATATCTTTCTTTAAACATCACATTTCAAAAATTGCTTTAAATGATGCTGCCTTCACTCTAGGGTGGACCAGCTTCCATAAATTTCAAACCAAGTACGTTACCACATAACTGCTACTCGCATGCTCTGACTTTACTCTGGCAAATTATTGCTGACCTCTCTGACCAACATCTCAGGTTTCGAACGTAGTTCCCCAAAGTGTATAACTATAAAGGGAATGTTAAAGTGATATTTACAAGGCTTGAGAATGTATATCAAATTTACAAATTAACTCACAAATTTGTGGCTCATGAGTTATCCTGAATTATCACAGCAAAGAGGACAGCCACCTTTGAATCTGTCCAGTCGCTTGATAATTCCAAATTAGTAGCGGTGCATCTCAGTGTAATGTGCGGTGCAGTATTAGTCAGCACAGTGTAATGGCGAGTGCCAAGTTAGGAAAGTTCATTCAGCGCACAGGTAGGATGAAACAACCGGTCACTGTTTATTTATCTCCACGACGCGTTTCGAATGTTTAAATCTCCATCACCAGGTAAATTTACGTGTGTTAGTATGACATACGAGTATGTGTGTGTGTTGTGTCATGATTCGTTTTTAGTTGTCTAATTTTGTTTGTTTATTTATACATAAATAGTGAAGAAACAAAACACTACTTCAGAACATGGTTTGGGAGGTTTTTGACTAAGAACTAAACGTATATCAAACAGTAAAAATAACATATGTAAAATAATCACGGGTTCCTTACACTGTTGTAACACATCACATCTATGCTGTGATGTTTTGTAAATAGAGTTGTCGTTTGGAAACTATTAGATGCAAGGAGCATATAGCAAAAGAGAAACATTATTGCAGAGTACAAAGAATACACATCGCAACAATATTATTGTGGAATAAGCGAGAAGGGATTTTGAACAACTTTGTTTTGAATTGTTGAATACCTGCATTGGAATAAATATTTCAAGCGGTATATAAATCCGATTCTGCCTACAGCCTTTCATCCCTGTCTCTGAACTCCAACCCAATTAATTATTTATGTACAATTTTACCACTGTTGTCAGCATTACTGTGCTTAAAGTTTGCAACCTGTCACCTGATTGTACAAACGAGGATGAAATTTAAGCTACATAAATTAGCAGAATGGAATTTAAAAACCACCTGAAATATTTATTCCAACGCATCTATTCAACACCCCAAAAGAAAGATCTCCAAAATCCTTTAAAACGTATTCCATGATAATGCACTTATGATGTATATTCACCTCAAACGTTATGTCCCATAGTGCTCAGAGCCATCTGAACCATTGTTTGCACTTTATAGTTGCCTGAAGCCATCTTTGTTTACAAAATAAGACAGTATCATGTAATGTGTTACGACAGCGAAAAAATCCTGCTAGCACTAGAGGTGTTCTATTTTCCTTATTTTATTTTTACTGTTGTATACATGTAGAGTTGTATATATGTAGAGTTTTTACTCAAAAAACCCTAAAACCATGTTCTGAAATACTGAGTTACTTGGAGTATCGGATGATGACGCCCTGGAAATGGCTCCCAATCTGTGGCGTTGGCCGGAGACACAGAATCATGTTCTAGCTAGTGCACATATACCATCTTTTTCATCCAAGTGATGACCCTGCTTGGTGAGTTTTATGCTGCTCAGCTGCATTCTAGACTGTCGGCTGGCATGGTATGGTGTTCGCTGGTGTCGAAAGCCAGAGACAACTGCTGTTTACGCATGAGCAGGGAGAATTTATATCCGCTCTGGCAAGCAGTTTTGAGACAGAAGACCGCTTGCTTCCTGTGACGTAGCTGCCAGTGGAAGGGCCATGTTGTGCCACGGTATGTGAAAAACCAGCCCACCGCAATGGCAGACTACTGTTTTGCAGAAAGCTACGTCAACATATCTCACCGCTTAGGAGGGGATATCGCAGGCGGCCAACCTGTTCACCACTATGCTGAGTACTAAATCTGGCCAACACCTCATGCCGCATGGTCTGCCCATTGCTGGGTTGAAGAGGCATTTAATCTCAAGGAAGAGTCACAGCGCTCCTAGCATTTCTTCTTACAGTGTTTTATTTAGTAGTCAGCCTTAGCACAGAGCTGCTTAAAAATGATGATAGTGGTGAAAGGTTACAGTACCACCCGACATTGAAATAGGTACAACATACTTCATTATTCTTGACAGAACAACATATTTTTTCTAATAATAACTCAATTTCAATTAATACAGCGAAGCCGGATACCAGTGTGGGAAAGAATGACAATTTGTTTATTTAATTGATCACATGTGCACTCCCACAAAATAAATCCCTGCATCCAGTTTGGTGAGATCTGTGAAATGAATGAACGTATGGTCGTCTGCTAACCGCAGATAGTGAATGTGAATATATGATCATCTTTGAGACGATCCTTTGGCCACCTTTGGTGGAACCAAAGAGATGAAACTTACCGGAGCTTTGAGCGCCTGAAATTTGGCTGACCAATACGGTAGCATGGTCTTCCCCCAACACGACAGAGGTGCGAGATGACCTGAAGAACAGCCGTGTTTCAGCACTCTGCTGCTGGATCTAATGTTGGTAAGACGTGTCTTAGGCGTGCTCCGTAAGGACAAAAGAGTGGAGACATTGTATCCATGTGAAATTCTTAAGAGTAGTTTAGAACAATAATTTCTCTATTTCAGGAACATTTGTGGGGAGAATTAAATGTCAGGCAGGTAATATTAATGGGATCGTACTAATCTTCGGAAGTGACCAATGGTCACAATGAAACCACGTGTAGCAATAAGTTGAAATACTTCCGAGTGCTTAAGTTAAGCTGAATTACTAGCGTGTTTACTATAAGTTGGAAAGATTTAAGAAATGGCGTGTGCAGGACTTGAAATTAGAGACGAGTACTTCCACGTGGTGAGTACTGTGTGAGTCTCAATCTGTGTATGAGACAAAGGATAAAGAGAAGTACTCGTCCATGGTATCAGTTGAGGACTCCTGTGTGTGATGAATATGTTCTTAATATTACTCTGCGTGTTATGTTTCCGTGTGACGCTTGATTCAAACTATAATACTCTGAGAGAGAAGCAAGGTGAGTCAACCGTCTATCCAGCAACGCCACTTGGCTTGTATTGCACAGGAAGACGTGCATATAACGTCCAGAGTTCGTAGTAGGAAAGAAAGGTTACGAAGTGGGGCAGTGTCGTGTGAAACTGGGATGAATTTTAATTGAAGTGGGAAAGCTGAAAGTGATGTGATTATAACGTTGTGACTATTCCTTGTTTTGTATTGTATGTTGCCAGTGTGATGTATTTCATGAAAATTAGGTATGTGTGGTTTGCATGGGAGGGTAGTGGGTTATGCATGTTCCTTTTGTACCGCTCGGTCTTGAGGAAAGTTTCGTGATGATGGTTGTGAGAGTCGAAGTGTGAGATATAGCAAAAGATCCACCATCCTACCCAGAAAGTGCACTGTAGCGTTAAAGAAATACGAGACCATAAGATAAAGAATCACCAATGTAAAGCCATGCCCACTGGGCGGAATTTCAAATGTGTTATTGTTGTAGGTTATGGAATTTGTGTGTTTAGCTTATAGAATTTATCGGAATAAATAAGATAGTGAAAAGAAAAAGATTGGTGGCCTTTTCCTTCGAATTGTAAGTTGTCATAATATCCAGAATTTATAATGTGTGCGCCATTCATGTTCAGTGCGATGGCCACGTGTTGATCAAAGCCGTTAAATATGAAAGAAAATGTGGTAATGCCAGTGCGTAGTGAACAGTCAGAGTTCTGTAAATTACTGATAGTCAGATGTGCGTTTCCGGTGCATAATATTCACACAGGAGGGTAATTTGTAACTTAATTGTGAGTATGAGAGTTCATGTTACTCGATAAATAAGAATAAATCCACTCGCTTGGCAGACCACTCATCTTGCAGGCCTGACTGCTTAATGCCACAGTATGAGCAAGGCATGCGGGTGCCTCTCAGTCGTATATGAAGTTGTGGCTTAAGACGGTAGCTTTGACGATCTTGAATAGTGTTGCAATGTCTTTGGTCCAGCATGGCGTCGACCAGCTATAGAGTTGGGCCCATGGAAATAGGGATAGCAGTTCTGGGGCATAGGTGATCACGACACGGACGTCTTCCACAAGCATATCGATCCAGTCTCCTAAAGAGAGAATGATGGTAACGCCAATGGTATACAACGATCAGCTGGCCCATAGCCCGATGTGGTATGTGGTCCGTCAGATGGGAGAGTGATGTGACAGGATTATGGGACATAGACACTGCCACGAAGATTATCGCGCATTGCAGTGACACTATGAGAGTGGGCAAAGATATCGAGATCGATAGCCAAAAAGCTACTGTGAGTCTCAGTGAAGTGCATAGAGGTACCGTCATTGGGGAGACACGGATTACGATCGAAAATAAGTTGGTCTATCAGGAGGACTTCCTCACAGGGATGGAGCATGTACTTAGATATGCCCCAAGCAGGTCAAGGGAAGAAAGTGGATGGTTTAAAGTAATCATCTCATTGGGTAAGTGTCTAGCATAGAGATAAGTATTCATTACAAATGGCCATCGCTGGGGGCGTATGCTCTTACGTATAATGTGGTATGGAGAGGAATTGACTCATTGACAGTATCTGTGAGAACCAATGTACAGACCCCTCTAGATGCACTCCCAGAACCAGGACAGCTCTGACGAAATGCACAGTAACATCGAAGAGTGGAGAATAGCAGTCAGTGGTTTTTCTTGGAGGCCAATTGAGATCGCAGACCAGGAGAAAATTCGTTCTAGTAGTTCTGACAGATGACACCATTGCAGATCCCTTGGTTTATCACATTGATGATGTCCTGGTTAGGCGTAAAAGAGCCAGCAGGTCAGGTCACGCCACAGGATCACTCTCTGTTAGCAATGTGAGTGAAAGGACATCCATCGGTTCAGAATTCGACAGCGTGGTGGATCTGATGGCTCCAGGATCAATGAGATGGCCTTCTCCTGAGATTTCAACTTTTGTTTATCGAGTTTTTAATTTATTTACCGATTATTTGGCCCTGATCATATTAAGGCCTTAACGCTCTCTCTTACATTTGATCAGGAACAACAAATACGAAAATATTACATAACTACAACAACCATAATAATTTGCATTATTAACAAAATTAATAGTTGTTAGTTTCAGTAATAATAATAGTAAAAATAATAATACCAATAATAATAATAATAATAATAATAATAATAATAATAATAATTCCTGTGGAGGCCCGGGAAAAGAATAGGCCTCCGGTATGTTCTGCCAGTCGTAAAAGGCGACGAAAAGAACAAACCACTAATAGGGCTAACCCCCCTTTTAGTGTGATTACTTGGTTCAGGACAGAACTAAAGAAGCCTCGGACAAGCGCCGTCATGGTCGGGGACGACGCTTGAACCCTATGCCCGCCCACAATGGTAACGACACTGCTAGCCAACTGGAAAATGATTTAAATCCAAATAGAGGTGTTTTGCAGGATATGCTTCCTGCAACCACCCTAGAAGGAAAACAAAGACAGAGGATGAGATGGTCAGATGAAGTTAATCGACACCTCATGTTCTGTTATTACCAATCAACAAACCTAGGAAGCAACACAACTGGATACAGATCACAAGTATACACAACATTTATTACCAGATACGCAGAATTAAAATTTTTAACAGAACAACGTCTAGCTGATCAGATTCGTCTAATAATCAAAAATAACAGGATACCCCAGTCAGAATTAGAAAACATCAAACAACAAGTACAACAAATACTGGAACAAAATAATGTGCAATCAGAAGAAGAAGAAAATACGGTAATGGACTCAAACATCCCACAGCAAACAAACAAAGACCAACACACATCAATTAAACAATCAGAGGAAAACGAAAACTTAAGACAGCCACCAGAACAAGCACAAATAGAACATGAAGAGATACACATGTTAGATATAGAAGAGAAATTTCAGCTGACATATATAGAATACAAAGACACAAATACAGACATAAGACCATTCTTGCATAGACCACCAAATAACCCACAAGTCGAAACAACAATAAAAACTATCAACACAATCATACACAACAAAATAAATGAAAACACAACTATGGAAGAGTTACAACTACAGGTTAATATAGGAGCACTCACTACACTAAATATACACACTAGGCAGAGATCAGAACAAACCAACACACAGAAGAAACCCACAAAACCAGCATGGCAACACAGGCTGCAGATCAGAATAAAAAAACTGAGAAAAGACATCAGACAGCTAACACAATTTATAAGAAATGAAATGTCAGAAAAAAAACAAAAAAGGTTAGGTACAATCTCACAACAAGAAGCGATAGAGCAATTAGATGAAATGAAGCAGAAATTACAAGCATTGGCCAAACGACTTAGAAGATACAAAAAAGTGAAAATAGAAGGAAACAAAACCAAACATTCAACACAAACCAAAAGAAATTTTACCAGACAATAGATAACACACACATTAAAATAGACAATCCACCAAACATAACTGACATGGAACACTTCTGGAGCAACATATGGTGAAACCCGGTACAACATAACAGGCATGCATGGTGGATACAAGCAGACAGAGAAACGTACAAGATGATACCGCGGATGCCTGAAGTGATAATTTTGCAACATGAAGTCACCCAAGCAATTAATTCTACTCACAGTTGGAAAGCCCCTGGAAAAGATAAAATAGCAAATTTCTGGCTAAAGAAGTTCACCTCAACACATTCACATCTAACTAAATTATTTAACAGTTACATTGCAGACCCATACACATTCCCTGATACACTTACACATGGAATAACTTATCTGAAACCTAAAGACCAAGCAGACACAGCAAACCCAGCTAAATATCGCCCCATAACATGCCTACCAACAATATACAAAATACTAACTTCAGTCATTACATAGAAATTAATGACACATACAACACAGAACAATATTATAAATGAAGAACAAAAAGGCTGTTGCAAAAGAGCACGAGGATGTAAAGAGCAACTGATAATAGACGCAGAGGTGACATATCAAGCTAAAACTAAACAGAGGTCGCTACACTACGCATACATTGATTACCAAAAAGCTTTTGATAGTGTACCCCATTTATGGTTACTACAAATATTGGAAATATACAAAGTAGATCCTAAATTGAAACAGTTCCTAAACATAGTAATGAAAAACTGGAAAACCACACTTAATATCCAAACAAATTGTAATATCACATCACAGCCAATACAGATTAAGCGTGGAATCTACCAAGGAGATCACAGTATGAAGGGTTTCACGACCGGAACACATATCTTCTGGTAAACCTTCCGGGATGTAAGGTCGTGGTCCATGAAACTCTACAGCTCCTAACGTTTCGTCCAGAGCTGCGCTGGACATCTTCAGAGGGGTGTTTCTCCTCCGGTGAGTCTTGCCGACTGACGGGTCGGACGTCTGAGAGCGTCTTATATATCGTAGAAAAGTAGGCGTGACCAGAGTTACACATGATATGCAGAGATAATCTTTGTCAAAGATAAAACTTAACTATCGATCGTAATCTCGTCACGGATAAAACTGTCTAGCAATTCTGTAGCGCTACTGTCCAAATATCACTAAGTTTCATGGTCTCTTCTTTCCGATTAAAATTATCCCTATGTTTATATATTTCAATTGCTTCTCTACAAAGCCATGGGTAATAGTTCGTCGTCGTAGATAAAATTTTTGTTTCGGAAAACCTCACTTGATGATTTCCTGACTGAAAAGCGTGTTCTGCTACAGCCGATTTATCTGTTTTTCCTAATCGGCAAAGGCTTCTGTGTTCTTTTAACCGTGTATTTACGCTTCTTTTTGTTGTTCCAATATAAACTTTTCCACATGTACACGGAATTTTATATACGCCACTGGCTGATAGAGGAGCGCGTTTATCTTTTACAGACCGGAGAACATGACAAATTTTCTTCGTTGGTCTAAAAACAGGTCTAATATCATGTTTACTTAAAATCTTTCCAATCTGATCCGTTACTTTCTTTATGAAAGGGAGAGAGACTGTATTCTTCCATCGTTTTTCGGGCGTGTCCTTATGCTTTTTGTTGTTTGGATGCAGAATTCTGCTTACTTCTTTCTTTGAGTAGCCATTTTTCTCAAAAGCGTGCTTCAGATATTTTAATTCGACGTCTAGATACCCCGGGGTGCAAATACGTCTAGCTCTGTCAACGAGACTTTTAATCACACCTCTCTTTTGTTGTGGATGGTGGTTAGAGTGTTTATGTAACTATCTGTCTGTGTGCGTTATTTTTCTAAAAATCTGTTGTTTCAATCTTCCATCTGTCTGTCTTATAACTAAAACATCCAAAAACGGTATTTTGTTATCATTTTCTCTCTCCATGGTAAACTGGATTCTTGGATTTATATTATTAAGGTAATCAAAAAATTTGTCTAAGGCTTCTCTACCATGTGGCCAGACCACAAATGTATCGTCTACATACCGATACCAGCGAGATGGTTTCTTATCTGCTTTTTCCAAGGCTGACTGTTCGAATTTCTCCATGTAGAAATTAGCTACTGCAGGACTCAATGGGTTACCCATTGCTACGCCATTAAGTTGCTCATAAAATTCATTATTCCACTGGAACTGACTGGAAGTAAGACAATGTCTGAAAAGAGCAGTCAGATCTTCTGGAAAAATATCTGTTATAAAAACCATAACTTCGTTAACTGGAATCATAGTAAATAAAGACACTACATCAAAACTTACTAAAATATCTTCAGGAGTCAGAATTAAACCTTCAATTTTCTCTATGAAATGACGTGAGTCCTTTATATATGAGTCAGTTTTTCCAATATATGGATGTAAACGAGTTGCTAGATATCTTGCTATTTCATACGTAGGAGAATTGATAGCACTAACAATCGGTCTCAGAGGAAGGTCCTCTTATGTAGCTTGGGTAGGCCATAGAGTCTAGGACACATAGCTTCAGTCTTCAATAAAGCTCTTTTTTCTTCTTTTTTAATAGATGTGGCCGATTTTGTCAGATTATTTGTTTTCCGTAGTACGCTGGCTGTAGGATCTTTCTTAAGTTTTTTGTATTGTCCTGACGTTAAAAGATTCAAAATTTGGCTTTGATAATCTTTTGTATTTAAAACGACAGTAGCATTCCCTTTATCAGCAGGAACAATCACTATGTCTTCATCTGCATTTAAATCTCTCAGAGCCTTTCTTTCGCTATTAGTTAAATTACTTTCCAGAGGTTTACTGCGGCATAATACTCTGGTGGTTTCGATCCGGATTGCATTTGCATTTTCTTTGGGGAGAGTACGTATACCTGCTTCTACATTTGCAATAATATCCTCAACAGGAACTTTCGGAGGTGTTATAGCGTAGTTTCCTCATTTTGCAAGAACTGAAATTTCGTCTTGAGATAAAACTCTGTCTGACTTGTTATTAACAGTTTCGAACATCACTGTATTATTTATAGATTCTGCATAAGTTTGTAGCTTTCCGAACTTCTTCTTATGCCTTGTAGTAGTCGTTTCCATCATGGTTTCCATAGATCGAAATATAAGGCAATCTACTTTATTCCATAGGTCTATCTGTATCTTACTAGCAAGGAATAAATGTAGCTGCAGTAACTTACGGTCAACAGAATCCATCTCTCGTCTTGTATGATGTATCCTCTCTCGAAGTAGTGCTGCTTCTGTATAATCAAATATCCGATGAACACGGGCTGTCTGGAACATCCTCTTCAACTTTAGAAAATTCGGTATGGTAGACGAAACCCTACAACGCAACAAGAAAGTTAAAGTACAAATTAAATGCGCTCTCTTCTTACGTAAAATTTCCAGGCGTCAGACTGCTTTTGAGAATTGCTCCCCGTAGAGTCTTCTGATCACAGTATGAAGGCTTTCACGACTGGATGACATATCTTCTGGTAAACATTCCGGGATGTAAGGTCGTGGTCCATGAAACTCTACAGCTCCTAACGTTTCGTCCAGAGCTGCGCTGGACATCTTCAGAGGGGTGTTTCTCCTCCGGTGAGTCTTGCCGACTGACGGGTCGGACGTCTGAGAGCGTCTTATATATCGTAGAAAAGTGGGCGTGACCAGAGTTACACATGATATGCAGAGATAATCTTTGTCAAAGATAAAACTTAACTATCGATCGTAATCTCGTCACGGATAAAACTGTCTAGCAATTCTGTAGTGCTACTGTCCAAATATCGCTAAGTTTCATGGTCTCTTCTTTCCGATTAAAATTATCCCTATGTTTATATATATATCTATTGCTTCTCTACAAAGCCGTGGGTAATAGTTCGTCGTCGTAGATAAAATTTTTGTTTCGGAAAACCTCACTTGATGATTTCCTGACTGAAAAGCGTGTTCTGCTACAGCCGATTTATCTGTTTTTCCTAATCGGCAAAGGCTTCTCTGTTCTTTTAACCATGTATTTACGCTTCTTTTTGTTGTTCCAATATAAACTTTTCCACATGTACACGGAATTTTATATACGCCACTGGCTGATAGAGGAGCGCGTTTATCTTTTACAGACCGGAGAACATGGATTACTGGAACATACCCACACAAAATCACACATTTGCTATACATGGAAGATCTATAACTACTGGCAGCAACAAATCAACAACTCAACCAATTACTAAAGATAACAGAAGTATTCAGCAATGATATAAATACGGCTTTTGGAACAGACAAATGTAAGAAAAATAGCATAGTCAAGGGAAAACACACTAAACAAGAAGATTACATATTGGATAACCACAGCGACTGCATAGAAGCGATGGAAAAACAGATGCCTATAAATATCGAGGATACACACAAAAAATAGGAATAGATAATACAAATATTAAAGAAGAACTAAAAGAAAAATATAGACAAAGACTAACAAAAATACTGAAAACAGAATTGACAGCAAGAAACAAGACAAAAGTTATAAATACTTACGCTTTACCATTATTGACGTACTCATTTGGAGTACTGAAATGGAGTAACACAGACCTAGAAGCACTCAATACACTTACACGATCACAATGCCACAAACATACACTCCTGGAAATTGAAATAAAAACACCGTGAATTCATTGTCCCAGGAAGGGGAAACTTTATTGACACATTCCTGGGGTCAGATACATCACATGATCACACTGACAGAACCACAGGCACATAGACACAGGCAACAGAGCATGCACAATGTCGGCACTAGTACAGTGTATATCCACCTTTCGCAGCAATGCAGGCTGCTATTCTCCCATGGAGACGATCGTAGAGATGCTGGATGTAGTCCTGTGGAACGGCTTGCCATGCCATTTCCACCTGGCGCCTCAGTTGGACCAGCGTTCGTGCTGGACGTGCAGACCGCGTGAGACGTCGCTTCATCCAATCCCAAACATGCTCAATGGGGGACAGATCCGGAGGTCTTGCTGGCCAGGGTACTTGACTTACACCTTCTAGAGCACGTTGGGTGGCACGGGATACATGCGGACGTGCATTGTCCTGTTGGAACAGCAAGTTCCCTTGCCGGTCTAGGAATGGTAGAACGATGGGTTGGATGACGGTTTGGATGTACCGTCCACTATTCAGTGTCCCCTCGACGATCACCAGTGGTGTACGGCCAGTGTCGGAGATCGCTCCCCACACCATGATGCCGGGTGTTGGCCCTGTGGGCCTCGGTCGTATGCAGTCCTGATTGTGGCGCTCACCTGCACGGCGCCAAACACGCATACGACCATCATTGGCACCAAGGCAGAAGCGACTCTCATCGCTGAAGACGACACGTCTCCATTCGTCCCTCCATTCACGCCTGTCGCGACACCACTGGAGGCGGGCTGCACGATGTTGGGGCGTGAGCGGAAGACGGCCTAACGGTGTGCGGGACCGTAGCCCAGCTTCATGGAGACGGTTGCGAATGGTCCTCGCCGATACCCCAGGAGCAACAGTGTCCCTAATTTGCTGGGAAGTGGCGGTGCGGTCCCCTACGGCACTGCGTAGGATCCTACGGTCTTGGCGTGCATCCGTGCGTCGCTGCGGTCCGGTCCCAGGTCGACGGGCACGTGCACCTTCCGCCGACCACTGGCGACAACATCGATGTACTGTGGAGACCTCACGCCCCACGTGTTGAGCAATTCGGCGGTACGTCGACCCGTCCTCCCGCATGCCCACTATACGCCCTCGCTCAAAGTCCGTCAACTGCACATACGGTTTACGTCCACGCTGTCGCGGCATGCTACCAGTGTTAAAGACAGCGATGGAGCTCCGTATGCCACGGCAAACTGGCTGACACTGACGGCGGCGGTGCACAAATGCTGCGCAGCTAGCGCCATTCGACGGCCAACACCGCGGTTCCTGGTGTGTCCGCTGTGCCGTGCGTGTGATCATTGCTTGTACAGCCCTCTCGCAGTGTCCGGAGCAAGTATGGTGGGTCTGACACACCGGTGTCAATGTGTTCTTTTTTCCATTTCCAGGAGTGTAGAATACATCACATACATTCAGCAACAGAAAGATTCACATTAAGCAGAAAGGAAGGAGGAAGAGGATTTATCGACATAAAAAACCTACATTATGGACAGGTAGACAATTTAAGAAATTTCTTTCTAGAACGAGCATAAACTAGCAAAATACACAAAACAATCACGCATATAAATACATTGGCTACACCACTGCAATTTCATAACCACTTCTACAACCCTCTAGATCACATAACATCAACAGATACGAAGAAAGTAAATAGGAAAAAGAAAACACTACATGGCAAGCACCCGTATCATCTAACACAGCCACACATTGATCAAGACGCATGCAACACATGGCTAAGAAAAGGCAATATACACAGTGAGACGGAAAGATTCATGATTGTAATACAGGATCACACAATAAACACCAGATATTACAGCAAGCATATTATTAAAGATCCCTATACCATAACAGATAAATGCAGACTTCGCAAACAACAAATAGAAACAGTAGATCACATCACAAGCGGATGTACAATACAACAAATACAGAATACACCAGAAGATATGGCAATGTAGCAAAAATAATACATCAACAACTTGCCATACAACATAAACTAATAAAACAACACGTTCCCACATACAAGTATGCACCACAAAATGTATTGGAGAATGATGAATACAAATTATACTGGAACAGAACCATTATAACAGATAAAACAACACCACATAACAAACCTGACATCATACTCATAAAAAAAAGAAGAAATTAACACAACTAATCGAAATATCCATACCCAATACAACAAATATACAAAAGAAAACAGGAGAAAAAATTGAAAAATACATCCAACTGGCTGAGGAATTCAAGGACATGTGACATCAGGATAAAGTTGACATTATAAAGATTATACTATCAACAACAGGAGTCATACCACACAATATCCACCAGTACATCAATGCAATACAGCTACATCCAAACTTATATATACAACTACAGAAATCCGTAATTATTGATACATGTTCAATCACCCGAAAGTTCCTAAATGCAATATAACATATACCGTACAGTTAAAAGGAAGTCGCGCTTGATGAAGGTCCGCGTCACTTTCCATTTTTAACCAGACCTAAGGTCAGAGAAAGGAAAGAAGATAATAATAATAACAGTAATAATGATGATAAAGAAATGATATCACTAAGAACGGTATAGATAAGTTATTACACAACAAACCCAATAATAATGATTTGCGTTATTAATTAAAATAATAATTGGCAATAATAATAGTAATATAAATGGTAATGAAGTACTGGAGGCATTAAGAAGGAGGTTGACTAGTTTAGAATTTGGCAAGCCTTGTCTCTTATTACAAAAAGTAGAAGGAGTAATGAATAGCCGGCCGGTATGGCCCAGCGGTTCTAGGCACTTTAGTCTGGAACCGCGCGACCGCTACGGTCGCAGGTTCGAATCTTGCCTCGGGCATGGATGTATGTGTTGCCCTTAGGTTAGTTAGGTTTAAGTAGTTCTAAGTTCTAGGGGACTGATGACCTAAGATGTTAAGTCCCACAGTGCTCTGAGCCATTTGAACCATTTTTTAGTAATGAATAAGAAGAAGACTGAATGACAGTGGCTGTTTGGAAAGAAGAGAGGGATCGCTGAAGGCAAAATCAGGGAACAATGGTGGGGCAGACAGGGTTGATGATGGTGAGCTGCTGACATGTATAGGAAGGAGATAGCTATTGTGACAGAGGGTTGGCCATCAGCTGTCTTTTGAAGTTTGAAAGGATATTAGTTTTTCTTGGCTTTTGAGGACGATTGTATCAAAGTCAGGTTCCTGATACATAAAATGGTTCAGGGAAAATGCCACTACTGTGCAGTGATACAGAGAGTATTTTACATTGTTGAGAACCAGTACTTCTGCAGAGTTGTTGAAGATAAATCAAAAGGGGTGAAATGATTGAGAAAATACTGTGAACAGTGATACAGTGAACACAGAGATGACAATCTTTATCAGCACTTAGCTATGATACTTGATTGTACCTACGTGAGAGTTATACAGCCGACAAAGCCAACGTCACAAATATATCGCACACAAGCATTCATTGCCAGTTCCAGCTGACATGAGCTCTCATACAAAAGACCTTGGAGAATAGGATCACCATAACGAAGGACAGGATGTGTTTGTGACTCCACGAGTTTCCTATTGAGCTCGGGAGGAAGTATTTTTCATATTATTGTAGTGAATGAAGTGGTGCTGACAGCTTCTTACGTACTGCAGTTGTGTTTTCAGTCCAGTCTAAATGGTGGTCCAGAATTATTCCCAAATTCTTTGCGAAAGAGGAACATATATTTCTGTACTTTTTAGGAAAGGGGGCGGAGGAGATTGTTTGAACTGAGAGATAATATCTCTTGTGAGCGATTAAGAATGCTTGCATTTTAGAAGGGTTAAGTATTAAAACTATTTTTTAGCCTACTCTGATAAAGCAAGTGAATCAGCATTCACGTGCTGGACAGCTGTGCGACAATTTGTAAGAGCTGCACTTAGGTATAAGTGAAGGTCGTGAGTGTGTAAATGATATTTACAACTGGAGATACAGTCGATATAACATTTGAATACGAGAAAAGTGTTCCGGGGTAATGACAAGCGCAGGCGCGAACATGAGGAATGCAAGAGTAAAGAGGCCTGTGAGACGACGTCAGCCAATAATACAGTGACAAGGACCGTACCACGACAAGAGCGGCCTCTAATCAAAGAGATTATAAGGACCGCCCCTGCCGGCCTCGGCCTGGCAGTAAAGGACGCGCACTAGCAGAGGCAGAAGCAAACCCGAACTAGAGACCACGCACTAGAAGAGAGGCACTACAAGGGCCGTGATTAGTGATTCGTATCATCTTGTGCGAATTACTTGTATGGACATTGTATATAGCGAAGGACTTTGATTATTTGCATGTCGCCATCTGCTTGCGATCCAAAGTGAAGTACTGCCAATCTACTTTATTACAATAAAAACCATTAATATGATTTTGCTGAAATATTGTTTAGCTATCCGATAAAGCAGCATCCTTTAGGCAACCCATAAGAGACGAGTGGGCGGGACTCCACAAAAAGTATTGCGCTTAATACTGATCCTTTGCTGATGCTACATTCCTTCATTGTGACCTGTTTGATCTGGTCATTATACACTGTTGGCGGGATGTAAAGTATGAGTGGAACTTTTACGCAACACTTGAAGAAAAGTCTTGACTTTTGAGTTTACCAAGTATAATACCAAGGTACACGGTGTCGAAAGCTTTGCTGAAATCCACAAAGCACATCATGGTCTCCTGTTTCTAGTCCATATTTTGGCTCTGATTGTTACTGATCCTTTGCTGATACAACATTCCTTCATTGTGACCTGTTTGATCTGGTCATTATACACTGTTGGCGGGATGTAAAGTATGAGTGGAACTTTTATGCAACACTTGAAGAAAAGTCTTGACTTTTGAGTTTTCCAAGTATAATACCAAGGTACACGGTGTCGAAAGCTTTGCTGAAATCCACAAAGCACATCATGGTCTCCTGTTTCTAGTCCATATTTTGGTTCTGATTGTTAGTCATTTTTATAAGAGCAGTCGTCGTTCTGCGATTTTTCAAGAAACTAGACAGGTATTCATCGAGGAGGCTACTTGATGTTCAGTAATTTGTAAGCTGATCGTGAACTTTGTTTTCTAAAGTCTTAGATAACGTGCAAATAGGCCTGTAGTCAGAGGATTCTTTGACATATTTCATTTCGAATAGGGGTTCTACGAGCCCGTGTTTCCAGCCTGCGTGGATGATACTGGAGGTTAGGGAATTGTTAAAAATATCCGTTATTACGGTCAGTAATGTATCGACGAGGAAACTGATTATTTACATTATAATACTGTCGTGTCCTGCAGCTGCCAAAAGAACTTGTGCAATTGGCTTCCTGCCGTGCTAAGCCTTACCGGCTCTAGGAAAAAAAAAAAACTTTTCGTTTTTACTATCGTCTCATACTTCAAGGCAATCGATAGTTTCCACCTTTGTGCGTTCGTTAAGTACAGACGTAAGCGTGGCTTACTTTCATCCTCAGTGCGAAGTAGGAGATGAGATGGAGATTCGTGTTTGCCTATTCGTGAACCTCGACGATTGTCCCACAAGACGGAGGGTCTCCGTCCTCATTTAACGAGTGAGGGTAGCTCAGTTTTGCATTTCTCACGGACTCAGTTACGTAGTAGCTTGTAGGCAATATGATCGTTAGATCGGGTGCTGTTTATATTTCCTGTGCGCCGCGAGTCTGACTGTCGTATCGTATCTGAGTTGATTGATAAGCAGTGGTGCAGGTTTTCTCCTGATTCTTATAGCTTTTACCTGAGCGTTTCTATTTTAGTTTGGGCGGTAGAGGACCTCGTGAAAGTTTTCTCCCTGTGGATGTATGAACTAAATAGAAGCTAGCAGTCCTGGGGACTACAGTCTTTAAGGCAGTGCCTGCTGTCATGTCGTTGGTATGTTGATATCTGCGAAGATAGTTCCTGAAAACGACTCGTGTCGGTGATAAACGTTGGTGGTGGAAGCTATATCTCCAGCAAGGTGTGTGGAGAGATTTCTGAAGATAATGCCACAGGAACCATGAGAGAGCAGAACCTGTGTCGCCCACACGCCCCCCCCCCCCCCCTCCCCGCTCATTCCAGCCCACGGTCAAGTTTATTTGTGAGACAAGCAGATCCGTCGTGGCCGGAGTAAATACAGACGAGATTGCCGACGAAAAGGCCGCCGTTGTAGCAAATGTCAGTATCATTCAGACTGTATAAAAGCGATCGTACTTTTTCCGTGCTTCAAAACATGAGAGTCAATCGACAATATCGCGCTCGAGACGATAGAGGAAGATGTCGAAATCTGTTATGACCCAGTATTTAGCTTCTTGCACGACATCCTGGTTACGATAAAATTCACTACCGCACATTCCGCGGCCGCACTTACCTATTCAGGAACCTGCTGAACCGACACCTCAATTGAAAATTAATGTAGTAGCAGTGTCGGCCAAACTGCGTGACTCCTTTAGGCCTCTAATTACAATGGACGTGAGCTGGGTGTGTCGTTATTAACCCGAGAAAAAGGATCGTAGCAAGTAGTGGAAATATGTGGATTCACGACCAACGAATGAAACGGAGTGTAACATACATAGGGCTAGGTGATGCTGAGTATTTTTAGTACTGCTGTGGTGTAATGCAAACAGCTTGTGACTCTAAGCAGAAAACTGTTACTAGCAAACTATCGAAATCTCCTGGGAAAGTTAAAGGAGCATGTCAAAACCAGGCCTCCTGAAAGCTATCCAAGCAAGGGTTTTTGGTCCACGGAAATGTCGCAGCTCATACTGCACAGGGCAGACTGAAGCTTCTGCAGCGTCCAATCAGATTCTACCTCGATGTACTCATGACACTTTGTGACCTCTTCCTCCTTACAAGCCGAACGCAGAACATTCCCGCCCCAACGACAGTGGCCGTGGTTAAACGTTCCAATCAGCAACTCGAAAACCGGCGGAAAATTCCACTCTATTGCCGATGCACTACTATTCCACCAATGGAGATACTTGGCGCCAATTTCTGTGTCGATTTTGCTACGTCACGGAGCTATCCCCTGAGCAAGCCAATAACAGTTATGATTTGGGAGAAAACCCGGGAATTTGCCCGCCAAGGCTGCCTGTGAACACAAGTCATTCCCACGCCTCGCTGGTAGCCCGCCAGAAAGTGTTTTCACTAAGTTTCTGGGAAATAACGGAGTCTTTAGCCCAGCCACTCCGTCAGGCCCCTGTGGGCGTGTGGCCCCCGCTCTTATGACAATTTCAGAGTCTGGAAAGCTTCCACTCGAGTCCCTCACACCCGTCTGCTCAACCCTTTCAAGATCAACAGAACCGGCCTGTCACCTGACCACCCAGTGACGAGAGACGCTGCGTGGGAAGTCCGCGTGTGAGGGAATAGCAGCTTTTCACTGCATGCAATTAGAGAGGAAAATCGAATTACTCAGAGTAAGATAGAAATATGAGAGGGGGCTCATGCCACTTCTCAACTTCAGTGTAGTTATTGTCCATACTATACTGTTGCATTTCTTTCTGTGTTTGGTCTAGGTATCATCGAGTGACGATGTCTGGTAGTGACATAGGAAAACTATTTTGGTCCTTAAGTGTATTACCTCAGTGTATTCAAGTTCAAAATGGTTCAAATGGCTCTAATTACTATGGGACAAAAGATCTGAGGTCATCAGTCCCTAGACTTAGAACTATTGAAACCTAACAAACCTAAGGACATTACACACATCCATGCCCAAGGCAGGATTCGAGCATGCGACCGTAGCACCAGCGTGGTTCCGGACTGAAGCGCCTAAAACCTCTCGGCCACAGCGGCCGGCTTGTATTCAAGTCAATAAATTACCAGAATACCGTATCAGCCTTAAACACAGTATTAAGACGCAAAGGAACTACAGACACTGGCTGTGTGTGAGGGCATTCATTAAAATTAATGGGGAAAGTTCAAAATCTGTGCCGAAACTAAGTCTTCTGCATACTAGGCAGATGCGCTGACCACAGCACAATCCAGACGCAGTTGTCAATGCAATTGCATCAACTACCCCTCCACACGCATCGCCAGACCCAAATTGCCAACTTATCCACACTACTAATGCAGTGCTCCTTGCCCATTATCTTCATTGTTCACGACATTTCGCCAATTCCCGTAAGAGTCTGGTGTGCATCCGCACTGTACAGTTCATTGGCCGTTCTCGCCTTAATTACATATATGTCATTTTGTTCTTTCAGACCAGTTCGGAAGAACAGACGCCACATACATTTAACCAGAGACCTTTTTGATCCCTCTTCCGTGTGAGGACATGCGCACCGTTGCTGTACATAGCGAGCGTTAAGAAGCTGAGACGCAGTGCTTTGAGTGGTCACTGCGGACTTGCAGCGCCATTTCAGAGAGCGGCGGCAGGGCCAGTTATGTAAATAAGCCGTTACGCTAGGCCGGGGGACGCGCTTTTGTGGCAGCCAGCGGGTGATTTGTCACAAAGGCGGCCGCAGAATTCCGCTTCTCTGTTCACGGCCCCGCGAACACAGCGAGCTGGCCGGGACTCACTCTAGCGAGACGTAGAGAGGCGGGTGTTTTACGCGACAACATACACTTCTCTCCCCCCCCCCCTCTCTCTCTCTCTCTCTCTCTCTCTCTCTCTCTCTCGCTCTCTTTCTCTCCATCCCTGGCCCTTGCAACTACGTCGACCGAAAGTCAGGACTGCTGCAGGGATATGATTGCTTTACGGTGACAAGGTAACTCAGTACAATCGGAGATGTGTTCAGAATGTAACGGGAATTTTGTAATTTCGCGTGTTGTGTTAGACTGATTCGCATGAATTTTTTACTATACTGGGTGGTCGAAAATTCTCGTTAGAGACTTCTACTACTTGTAGACGGGGAGTGAGTAAAGCGTATTTTGAATAGGAACCATGGCCGGAAACGTCATACGAGGTGCATTCAAGTTCAAATGCCTCCGATTTTTTTTCTAATTAACCACTCACCCGAAATCGATGAAACTGGCATTACTTCTGGACGTAATCGCCCTGCAGACGTACACATTTTTCACAACGCTGACGCCATCATTCCATGGCAGCGGGGAAGGCTTCTTTAGGAGTCTGTTTTGACCACTGGAAAATCGCTGAGGCAATAGCAGCACGGCTGGTGAATGTGCGGCCACGGAGAGTGTCTTTCATTGTTGGAAAAAGCCAAAAGTCACTAGGAGCCAGGTCAGGTGAGTAGGGAGCATGAGGAATCACTTCAAAGTTGTTATCACGAAGAAACTGTTGCGTAACGTTAGCTCGATGTGCGGGTGCGTTGTCTTGGTGAAATAGCACACGCGCAGCCCTTCCTGGACATTTTTGTTGCAGTGCAGGAAGGAATTTGTTCTTCAAAACATTTTTGTAGGATGCACCTGTTACCGTAGTGCCCTTTTGAACGCAATGGGTAAGGATTACGCCCTCGCTGTCCCAGAACATGGACACCATCATTTGTTCAGTATTGGCGGTTACCCGAAATTTTTTTGGTGGCGGTGAATCTGTGTGCTTCCATTGAGCAGACTGGCGCTTTGTTTCTGGATTGAAAAATGGCATCCACGTCTCATTCATTGTCACAACCGACGAAAAGAAAGTCCCATTCGTGCTGTCGTTGCGCGTCAACATTGCTCGGCAACATGCCACACAGGCAGCCATGTGGTCGTCCGTCAGCATTCGTGGCACCCACCTGGATGACACTTTTCGCATTTTCAGGTCGTCATGCAGGATTGTGTGCACAGAACCCACATAAATGCCAACTCTGGAGGTGATCTGTTCAACAGTCATTCGGCGATCCCCCAAAACAATTCTCTCCACTTTCTCGATCATGTCGTCAGAACGGCTTGTGCGAGCCCGAGGTTGTTTCGGTTTGTTGTCACACGATGTTCTGCCTTCATTAAACTGTCGCACCCACGACCGCACTTTCGACACATCTATAACTCAATCACCACGTGTCTCCTTCAACTGTCGATGAATTTCAATTGGTTTCACACCAGGCAAATTCAGAAAACGTATGATTGCACGCTGTTCAAGTAAGGAAAACGTCGCCATTTTAAGTATTTAAAACAGTTCTCATTCTCGCCGCTGGCGGTAAAATTCCATCTGCCGTATGGTGCTTCCATCTCTGGGACGTATTGACAATGAACGCGGCCTCATTTTAAAACAATGAGCATGTTACTATCTCTTTCCAGTCTCGAGAAAAAAAATCGGAGACCTTAGAACTTGAATGCACTTCGTAACACGAGATTGGAGAACGTCAAAGTTACAGGCATGGGCGTCTGTAAATCTATGTATACACGGGGTGATTTCGTGATGATGTTACAGACTTTCTACGATGATGGAGAACGATAAATGTATTAATTTGAAGAAAGGATCCCTGCACCGGAAACTAACGAGTAGAAATTTATAAACGAAAACCGTTCTGATACCTTTGACAGTTGAATACGTGTACCGGTTCTTGTGTTGCGGAGAGTGTAGAGGAGGTGACTTTCTGTGGTGGTAGTGTGGACAAAAACGAGAAAAAATGTCCAGTAAACGTGGGTCCTAAAGTGCGTACCTTAACAGCTATGAACACTAGCTCAGTAGAGGAGATATGTTTCACATTAGCGAAGATGAACGAATGGTCGTAACTTCTCAGGTATGCAGTTTTGAGCCCACGTTAATTGGACATTTTTTCTCGTTTTTGTCCACACTACCACCACTGAAAGTTACCAGCCCTACACTCTTCGCAACACAAGAACCGGTACATGTATTCAACTGTCAGAGGTATCAGAACGGTTTTCGTTTATAAATTTCGACTCGTTCGTTTCCGGCACAGGGATCCTCACTTCAAATTAATTCATTTATCGTTCTTCATCATCCTAGAAAGTCTGTAACATCATCATGGAATCACCCTGTGTATACGTACATTTACAGACGCCCGCGCCTGTAATTTTGACGCTCTGTAATCTCGTTGGATGACGTTTTCGGACATTGGATCCTATTCAAAATACGATGTACTCACTCCACGTCTACAAGTAGTAGAAGTCTGTGACGGGAATTTGCCTCCATCCTGTGTGTACAGTATTGGACGTACCGGATATTTATGCTCTGTCAACCGTTAGAAACGTTAATGTGTTTTGGTAATATTTGCGAGTATTTTTGTTGCTCAAAAAAGGAATTGTACTAAATTGTTCTACAATAATTCTAATTACATTTACATCTACATAAACACTCCGCACAGAGGGTACCATTTACCACTACATTTTCTTTCCTGTTCCACTCGGAAACAGAGCGAGAGAACAACGACTGCCTGTGTGCCCCCTATAACATCTACTTGCTCGTATCGTATCTTCTTGATGCATAAGCGAAATATATGTTGACGGTAGTATGCTCGTTCTGCAGTCACCTTCAAATGCCGTTTGCCTCAATGTTCTTAATAGTGTTCCAGGAAAACTAAGTCCCCTTCACTCCAGCCATTCCCATTTCAATTCCCCAAGGATTTCTGTATTCATAAGCTGCGAATGTTCGCGAATTGAACAGTGATCTGAATAAAGAATAAATTTCCTTTACTTCACGTATGTGTCTATTTTTTTTTTGTCAGGCTACCGGTTTCAGTCTATAATGACCATCTTCAAAAATGATTCAAATGGTTCTAAGCACTATGGAACTTAACATCTGAGGTCATCAGATCCCTAGACATAGAACTACTTAAACCTAACTAACCTAAGGACAGTACACACATCCAAGCCCGAGGCAGGATTCGAACCTGCGACCGTAAAGGCAGTGCGGTTCCAGACTGAAGCGCCTAGAACCGCTCGGCCACAAGGGCCGGCTGACGAACTTCAGATCTGCTTTATAAAAACATGTCCTAATATACTGTTGCTAAGCATTTGACGATGCCAGTGTATTAGGACATGTTTTTATAAAACAGAACTTATATGGCCATTATACACCGGAAACGGTAGTCGGATGACAAACATTTTGTGACCACAGACATGAAGTTAAGGAAATTCGTCTCCATAATACCTGCATGTCGTTCGAACATACTCATAGCAAATCTAGCAGCCCGTTTGTCAGTTGCTTCGATGTATACCTTCAATCTGACCTGGCGCGAATCCAAAACACTCGAGCAGTACTCAAGAATAGGTCAGGCAAGAGACTGTAAGCGGTCTGCTTTACAGATGATCCACACTTTCCTAAAATCGTCCCAGTGAACCGGAGTCAGCCACTCGCCTTCCATACCTCAATCCTCTACATACTCGTTCCACTTCACATCGTTTTGCAAAGTTACGCCCAGAGTTTAAACGATGAAACAGTGACAAGCAAGACACTACTAATGCTACATCCGAGCATTATGGGTTTGTTTTTCCTCATCATCCGCATTACTTACTAGCTGCCATTCATCACACAAATTAGATGATTTGTCTAAGTAAGCTTTCATCCTCCAGCAACCATGCAAAATCGACGCTTTACCGTAAACCACAGCATTATCAGCAAACAATCGCAGATTCTTGCCATCCTGTCAGCCATATCAAGAATGTATATAGAAAATAATAGTGGCCCTATCATAGTTCCCTGGGACACTCTTGACTATACCCTTGTCTCTGATGAACTCTCACTGTCGAGGACAACATACTAGATTCAATAACTCAAGAAGTCTTCTAGCGACTTACATATCTGGGAACCTATTCCATATGTTTGTACCTGCATTATCCGTCAGCGGTGTGTCATCCTCTCACACGCTTTTCGGAAATTTTTAAATATAGGTTCTCCCTGTTGCCTTTATCCATAGTTCACAGTATATCAAGTGAGAAAAGGACAGGCTGAATTCACTCAGCGATGCTTTCTGCAACCTTGCTGATCGGTGGACATAACATTTTCCGTCCATAGAAAATTTAACATATTTGAAGTCCGAATATGCTCCAGAAATCTGCAGTACACCGATGTTATGGATATTGGTTTGCAATTTTGTGAGTCAGTTCTGTTATTCATCTAATATACGGGGGTCATCTTCGCTTTTTTCCAATCGCTTGGGACTTTGCGCTTGGAGGGAGATCGTTGTATAACGGAACTGGCACTCCGTCCGAAGCTGGTGACTTATTTATTTCATCTCTTTGAGTTGCTTCTGTATGACAGAAATGCTTATTACTATGTCTGTGCGATGGTCAAACCACGGTACATTGTACGCTTCCCTGCGTGAACGATATCTTAAACGCAGGTTGAAACTTCTATTGCCCCACCAGACTCGTTAGCGAGTCACAGGCTGGAAGCTTATTGATTTAACAAATGACAAGAACTTTTTTCCTGTTCTCAGCGAGATCTTTTGTTATGGTGTGACGGTGGCAGTTGTGCGCTTCGCGCACAGAGATATTCACATATGCTGAAAGCTCTACCAACCAATGTCTGTCGTCATTTGCACGGTCTCTTTTCAATAGAGAGTGCAACAGCCCTTGCTTCCTCAGCATTTTCCGAATTTAGTTTCTAGTCAAGGGTCACTATACACATACCTTTCCAGAGCACGATTTAAAATCTGTTTAAATTTTACCATTAATTCCTCTGTGCCCATCACGTAGGAGCTAAATGTGAGATGCTAACAACTGCTTGCTTGCTCTCTCTTCCGGAAACACTCTCCTAGCCTTCTTGACTGATTTATTAACTTTCGTAACCATAGTCACTATGGTGACATAGCGATCATTGCAGAGTCGGTACAGTTTTATAAATGTGGAATTGTGATGTTGCTGATTCTGATATGAAACAAAATAATGGTTTACGAGTAGTATAAGCGTTTCTAAAAAGCGTGAAAGCGTGGAAGCGGCCTTTACATCGCAGCAGTGAAAGTATTGATTATTTACGATCGCCAAAAGATAATCACAGAAGATGATGCTATTACATACCAGCGCCGCCATGTCATTAATTTTGTTCAGATGTCTTGGATTTCAACAGTCTGGCAGCAAAATTAGTCTGAAATCGTAGAATTTTGAAACGGCGATGATTGCAGCGGTTCCTAGATGAAGCCAACAAGATGAACAGCTAATCAGACGTGTCAGATAATGTGACGCAACATGGTTTTAGAGATTTAGCGTCGAAACTAAGGCGCAATCGATGCAATGGAGGCATTCAGGAACGCCAAGTCCAAAAAAGCTCGACGAGTGGCGTAAAACGTGAAACTTAATGCTCACTGTGTTACTCGATTTTGTTTGCATATTATACCGTCTGTTCTTATCACACTGACAAACGATCAATAACGAATACTATGTGCGATGCAATTTGCGTCACAAAAAAAATCTCTCCGAATTTGTTGCGAAACAGTTTATTGCTTTGCACCTCGATAGCGCATCTCCTCGCACATCGTTGCTTGTTGGTGAATTTTTGGCCAAAAACCATACTGTGATGATGCCCCAGCAAGTGTCAATGATACGAGGTGCATTCAAGTTCTAAGGCCTCCGATTTTTTTTCTCCGGACTGGAAAGAGATAGTAACATGCTCATTGTTTTAAAATGAGGCCGCGTTCATTGTCAATACGTCCCAGAGATGGCAGCACCGTACGGCAGATGGAATTTTACCGCCAGCGGCGAGAATGAGAACTGTTTTAAATACTTAAAATGGCAACGTGTTCCTTACTTGAACAGCGTGCAATCATTCGTTTTCTGAATTTGCCTGGTGTGAAACCAATTGAAATTATTCGACAGTTGAAGGAGACATGTGGTGATGGAGTTATGGATGTGTCGAAAGTGCGGTCGTGGGTGCGACAGTTTAATGAAGGCAGAACATCGTGTGACAACAAACCAAAACAACCTCAGGCTCGCACAAGCCGGTCTGACGACATGATCGAGAATGTGGAGAGAATTGTTTTGGGGGATCGCCGAATGACTGTTGAAGAGATCGCCTCTAGAGTTGGCATTTCTGTGGGTTCTGTGCACACAATCCTGCATGATGACCTGAAAATGCGAAAAGTGTCATCCAGGTGGGTGCCACGAATGCTGACGGATGACCACATGGCTGCCTGTGTGGGATGTTGCCAAGTAATGTTGACGCGCAATGACAGCATGAATGGGACTTTCTTTTCGTTGGTTGTGACAATGCATGAGACGTGGATGCCATTTTTAAATCCAAAAACAAAGCGCCAGTCAGCTCAATGAAGGCACACAGATTCACCGCCACCAAAAAAATTTCGGGTAACCGCCAGTGCTGAAAAAAATGATGGTGTCCATGTTCTGGGACAGCGAGTACGTAATCCTTACCCATTGCGTTCCAAAGGGCACTACGGTAACAGGTGCTTCCTACGAAAATGTTTTGAAGAACAAATTCCTTCCTGCACTGCAACAAAAACGTCCGGGAAGGGCTGCGCGTGTGCTGTTTCACCAAGACAACGCACCCGCACATTGAGCTAACGCAACAGTTTCTTCGTGATAACAACTTTGAAGTGATTCGTCATGCTCCCTACTCACCTGACCTGGCTCCTAGTGACTTTTGGATTTTTCCAACAATGAAAGACACTCTCCGTGGCCGCACATTCACCAGGTGTGCTGCTATTGCCTCAGCGATTTTCCAGTGGTCAAAACAGACTCCTAAAGAAGCCTTCGCCGCTGCCATGGAATCATGGCGTCAGCGTTGTGAAAAATGTGTACGTCTGCAGGGCGATTACGTCGAGAAATAACGCCAGTTTCATCGATTTCGAGTAAGTAACTAATTAGAAAAAATCGGAGGCTTTAGAACTTGAATGTACCTTGTACTTTTTATGTTTCCAAAAATAGATAAATGGTGGTAAAGCAGTCATTTTACAATCTCAGTTGACATTAAAAACACATAGCTGAGAGAGCTGAAAGCTATCACACAGATCCGAATTCCTGAAGTGTTTCAGTGATTAGAAAAAGGGCTGGCATACGTGTGTAATATCTAATTGTGGACTGTTTTGAAGGGCATACATATTGATGGATATACAATTGTACTAGTAAGGCTCATTATTCATGAATTTCATCATGTAGTGCTTATGTCCTGCGAGAAGAATTCATGGACAGACTGAACACGAAAACCTGTAATTTATGGAGTCGTTTGTTAGAGTACTAGTACCTAAATTTCCTCTGACTTAGAAGGTATCATTCTATAATAAATGGAAATACACATATGATATAACAATGAAAACGTAGGCAAAACTTCTTAAGCAACGTTACCATACAAAACGTGCTTTACAGAGACTGCAGATCATGTATGGTGCACTTACACTGACTCTGTAATTGGATAGTTTAGGGCTTTGCTCATAGCCAGAAGCCACGTTTTTGTATTCAGGATATGTTTTCTGTGGACGGTTCCTTCTACCTCATCACACGTTAATCTATATCATTTCTTCATTACAGTAAATGTATTCGCACTGTGAAAAGGAACAACCATCAGCTGTAGAATGGAATGGCGAAATGAAGACTTGTGCCGGATCGTGACTCGAACCCGAACTTCCCGCTTATCCTGAGCTGTCGCCTTACCATTTGGCTATCCGAACACTCATGGCCACATCAAATTTCAATACGTCAACCTTGCGCCTACAATCTTCACCTTCAATCTTCACTCGTACACACGTTTTGTAATTCCTATACAGGGAAGGACATTTTAATTGAAAGTTGTTGCCTCGTATCGGCGGATAAATAGTACATTGAAGCACCTGTGTTGTTAAGAAGATCGATGTGCATGTACGCATGTCCGATGGAACAGGCACTGCGGCTACTTTAGCCGCTATAAGGTACTTGAAATGTATTTGCAGTTGCGAATGCGAACAATCGTCACTTGTGTTAGAAGAATTGGAAATTTGTGGTAACTTCCTATGGGACCAAACTGCTGAGGTCGTCGGTCCCTAGACTTGTTGTTGGCATCAGTCCTGAGACTGGTTTGATGCAGATTTCCATGCTACTCTATCCTGTGCAAGCTTCTTCATATCGCAGTACTTACTGCAACCTACATCCTTCTGAATCTGCTTAGTGTATTCATCTCTTGGTCTCCCTCTACGATTTTTACCCTCCACGCTGCCCTCCAATGCTAAATTTGTGATCCCTTGATGCCTCAGAACATGTCCTACCAACCGGTCCCTTCTTCTTGTCAAGTTGTTCCACAAACTCCTCTTCTCCCCAATTCTATTCAATACCTGCTCATTAGTTATGGGATCTACCCATCTAATCTTCAGCATTCCTCTGTAGCACCACATTTAGAAAGCTTCTATTCTCTTATTGTCCAAACTATTTATCGTCCATGTTTCACTTCCATACATGGCTACACTCCATACAAATACTTTAAGAAACGACTTCCTGACATTTAAATCAATACT
Source organism: Schistocerca cancellata (assembly GCF_023864275.1). Lineage (NCBI taxonomy): Eukaryota > Metazoa > Arthropoda > Insecta > Orthoptera > Acrididae > Schistocerca > Schistocerca cancellata. Next base: position 727,687,065 of record NC_064628.1, on the reverse strand, counting down.
CGATGTTAACAAATTTCTCTTCTTCAGAAACGCTTTCGTTACCATTGCCAGTCTACACTTTATATCCTCTCTACTTCGACCATCATCAGTTAATTTGCTCCCCAAATAGCAAAACTCCTTTACTACTTTAAGTGTCTCATTTCCTAGTCTTACACACTACTTAATGTAACTTAAGCTAACTTACGCTAAGGACAACACCCACACACACACACACACACACACACACAGACACACACACACACACACACACACACACACATGCCCGAGGGAGGACTCGAACTTCCGGCGAGGCAGCCGCGCGAACCGCGGCAAGGCGCCTTAGACAAAGCTAATACCGCCCGCGGCTCACTTGTATAAGTTAATGACAACAATGAAAATTTCTTCCGAACCGGGATCCGAAACAGTATTTCCCACTTTACGCAAGCACTCAACTTAACCGCATTGGCTATTTGCGCACAACCCACGATCGGATCGAAACTTCCATATGTCGTCGTTCCTGCGTCACAACATTTACTCTGTATATGCACGCACGGATGCACGTCCGAAGGAACAGGCCTTGAGGCAACTACAGCCGCCGTGAGACACATGTCCGACAGAAAAGACACCACGCATTCATAAAATTGCTACGCCTCAATCGGCAATGAGTCAGCAACCCTAAGAGAGCATGTACATCTACATTAGACCTCCAGAGGAGGACGTGGACTGCGTTCCGTTGAAGCACACAACTTCACTCGTCGCCGCTAGTTCGGCGTAAGTGCCGATGCAGCTGGTGTAATTACTGCCCTCCCTTTCTCCTCACTCCACGAGCAGTTTACGTGAGCCAGAGCGTCGCATGTATTCATAGGCACTTGCAGAATGTCAGTGTAATGTTGGCAGTGAACAAAAGCACCCTGAGTCGTTGTGCGAGGTGTCTAGCACCATCGTAACAAAGTCGCGCAAACCTGTCCGGTCTTCAGCACACTGCCCGACCGCACACAGCAATGTTGAAATATGCAGGCACTCTCATTTGAGGTGATCGACGTATGACAAACAGACAAGACATCTCTGTTTGCAGTGCTGGCACACTCGTCCACCGTTCAGGATACGCGAAGGTGTGTGGCCGATGGATTCCTCTTGGCCTAGAGCGAGGTGGCGCAGTGATTAGCACACTTGCATTCGAGGGGACGACGGTTCAGTCCTGCGTCCGACTATCCTGATTTAGGTTTTCCGTGATTTCCCTAAATCACATCAGGGGAAATGACGGGATGGTTCCTTTGAAAGGTCACGGCTGACTTCCTTCCCCGTCCCTCCCTAATCCGACGAGACGGATGACCTCGCTGTTTGATCTCTTTCCCCAAAAAACCCATCCTAACCCAACCCCTCTTGGCCCAGCAGAAGACCATGAAAGGGAATGAGTGAGGGAATGAGGGACAATCCGTATGTGGTGTCACCGCCAGACACCACACTTGCTAGGTGGTAGCCTTAAATCGGCCGCGGTCCGCTGTATACGACGGACCCGCGTGTCGCCACTGTCAGTGATTGCAGACCGAGCGCCGCCACACGGCAGGTCTAGAGACACTTCCTAGCACTCGCCCCAGTTGTACAGCCGACTTTGCTAGCGAAGCTACACTGTCAAATACGCTCTCAATTGCCGAGACGATAGGTAGCATAGCCGTCAGCTACGTCATTTTCTACGACCTAGCAAGGCGCCATATCCTTTGCTGTTTATATTGTGAAGCATGTACAGTGAAGAGAGATGTTCACCAATTGTGGATTAAAGTTAAGTATTACATTACCTTCGTACTTTATTTATTAGACTCAACTCCTTTACTTGTTCCAGACCTCACGCCAGTCAGCGTGAGCGTAAACGCGTGCATTTTTGCCTCCTCTAGCAACACGGTGTTTGCTCTTCTGCCAACACAATACTGTATGGAATTGTTTGAGCTGTACGAGGTTGATCATAACAATTTTTTGTCGAACGCTGTCACAGGCGACGAAACATGGGTTTACCACCGGAAATAAAACGGCAGTCCATGTAATGCGCCACTCCATCTTCCCTGCGAAGAAGAAGTTCAAAGCCGCAGGCTCTGACAATAAAGACATGGCAGTAGTCTTCGGGGCTTCTGAAGGGGTTATTCAGACTGATGTCCTCCATAAGGGTGCAACGAGGAACTCTGAAGTTTAAAGTGCTACACTCAGGGAATTGAAGAAAGTACCTCGGCGTGTTTCGCCAGAAAATTTCAAACGAACTTCAAATCTTCCATGACAACGGTTGCACTCCGTGGCACGCAGTACGTTGATGATGAGCAGATTTTTGATGGAGGAAGGCGTTGGCTCCGACGTCCACCAGAAGAGTAGTACCGTGTGGGCATGCAGGCCACCCAAGTAAGGTGGCATAAGAACGTTGCACTAAACGGTAATTATTTGGAAAAATGGAGCTTTGTAGGCAAAACAGTGGAGAACAGTATGGCTTTCTAGGAATCCAGAATAAAATCAACTTAATTTCAGGAAAGAAGGCGATGCATTGCTAAGTGAATGCCTCTTGCATAATTAATTCTATGTAAACTGGAGCAGTGTTGTAGGAAGGGAAGCGGCCTTCCCCGGAAGATGATTATAACAGCCGTACACGATAAATACGAGTCACACTATCGTGTAGCAGCGCAGGAAGCTGTCGCTGATTTACGGATATGCTGCCAGTGCGCTTTTCTTGCTTTTGTTGTACTAGCTATTAATCGAATACTTCGTATGACGTTACAGGATGTTGTGGAAAATTAAAACACTTCGGGCACTGCAGTACAGTCCGTATTACTTTGTCAAACATCCTGCTAGTGCTGCTTCTGATGTAGAGAGAATGAGGTCTGACCCGTTCCTTCTGCAGTTATCAATAGACTATGCTTTGTATCTGTGAAACATTTATACAGAAGGTGATTTTTCTTAAATCTGTGCTGGAGCTTCGAGAGAAATGTTACAATAAATTACTCAATTCCACTTTTGGTCTGATGCAGCAAAAGTGGTTCAGTGTTCCAGAAATACGAAACAATCTCTGTTGCAAGTGTTTTATTAACAATGGCGCGTTTTGCGCGACTAGTGGACCTTCAGATTATCTATAATTAGTAGTAACAATCTTGTTACGTAGCAGTTTTTTCGCCAACTCATCAGTGAGATAGCTTAGCTGAACGTGAGTAAAATGATTCTCTTCCCTTGAGCCGGCAGGTGTGGCCGAGCGGTTCTAGGCCCTTCAGTCTCGAACCGCGCGACCGCTACGGTCGCAGGTTCGAATCCTACCTCGTGCATGGATGTGTGTGATGTCCTTAGGTTAATTCGGTTTAAGTAGTTCTAAGTTCTGATGACCTCAGATGCTAAGTCCCATAGTGCTCAGAGCCATGTTTTTCATCCCTTGGACAGTGGATACCGCCATATACATATTAAAAAGCCATTGACATGGTGGTGTTGAAGTGCAGGCTGCAATAATCAAATATGAACATAGAAAAGCCAGAAATGTCAAGTAAAAACCTCTAAGTTAAAAGCGCAAAATTACGATATTAATCAGAAATTACGTCAGGGTGAATGCAGTCTTAGGAAAACAAAAGAAAGTCAACAAGCCATGGTAATATGCGGTTCGGAGACACGTTATCGATCACAGCCATGAATCACAGTGGTAAACAAATACTGCTATACGACAACGTACATGCTGAAACGAGTAAGCTGCACAGTGAATTGACTTTAGAACTATACTTACTGAAAGCGCCGAGCAGCGCGCTGATAGCAAAAAGGGAGTGAAGTAAAGTAAATGCTGAACAGAGGCAAGACATCCAGTTCGCATCTCCACTGTCACCTTAAATCACCAGATCCTAATTCCATAGAAAATTTACGGGATGTTGGGAACATTAAGTGAAATGTAGCGTTCAACATCTCTGAGGTATGTTAGTTACCCCTTTGGTGATGACCAACCCACTGATGTTTCCGTCATTTTCCCATAAATTTCATTGTCAGTTACCCCACCACTGATGAAACTGCAAGAGTGAAAGAACTGCATGATAATGATTTCTAATATACTCATTTACCGAAATCTGCAAACTAATTTCGGGTGCCTTCTGTGAGGACTTGATAATTCACTCAAAATGGTGGCAGCCGTTAAAAATTGATCTGTGTTGGGGAAAAGGAGTCAACAGGCAAGATCTGGCCCATTGCCTTCACACGTGTTTGGCAACGGCTTCACAGTGAGGTGACAAAAGTCACAGGATGCCTCGTAATAATGTTTCGGAGCTGCTTTTCCCCGCGTAGTGCAGAAACTCGAAGTGGCGTGGGCTCAAAACGTTGTTGGAAGTCCCTTGCAGATATATTGAGCCAAGCTATCTCTATAGCCGTGCATAATTGCCAACGTTTGGAAGGTGCATGATTTCTGGACAAAATACCTCTCGATTATGTCCCATAAATGTCCGATGGGTGACTCATTCACTCATTGTCCAGGTTGTTCGTCATACCAATCGGGAACAACTGGGGCCCAGTGACATGGCGCATTGTCATCCTTAAAAAATCCGTTGTTTGGGAACATGAAGTCCGTGAATGGCTGCTAGTTAATTCCAAGTAGCTGAATCTTACAACTTCCAGGCAATGATGTTCAGTTTGACCATTAGATCTAGTCAATCCCATGTAAACACAGTCCACGCCATTACGGAGACACCAGCAGCTTGCACAATGCCCTATTGACAACTTAGGTCCGTGGCTTCGTGGGGTCTGCGCCACACTCGAATCGTACCATCAGCCCTTAGCAACTGAAATCGTGACACATCTGAGCATGTCACCGGTTATCAGTCGTCTAGGGTCCTACGGTTATGGTCACGAGCCCAATAGAGGTGCTGCAGGCGATGCCATGCTATTAGCAAAGGCGCTCGCGTCAGTCGTCTGCTGCTACAGCCCGTTGACGCCATATTTCGCCGCAATGTCCTAAAGGATACGTTCGTTGTACGTCCCACATTGATTTCTGCTCTCGGTCGTTAAGTGAACGCCGTCAGCCGCTGTTTTGTCCGTAGTGAGACGTAATTCCGGAACTTTGGTACTCTCGGCACACTCTTGTCACGCGTGATCTCAGAATACTGGATTCCCTAACGGTTTCCGAAATACAGTGTCCCATGTCAACTACCATTCCGTGTTGAAGGTCTGTTAATTGCTATTGTCTGTTAATAATCTTCTAATCGGAAGCCTTTTCATGTGAATGATATGAATACAAATGACGGCTTCACCAACGCATTGCCCTTTCATACCTTGTGTATGCAATATGACTTTTGCAACCTAATTGTTTAAGTGACAGAGTACTAGAGTGTGGCGCAAACCAGACCGTGAAAGCTGTGTCCATCGCCACGTCCGGCCCTTTTAGTTTTTTGGGCTTCCAGACGGACTACCAGCTTCAGTTAACCTCACTGTCGCGACCGCGGCTCACTAAGGGCGTTCATCGCCAAGCAGTGGTAGCAGTTTATCTATTCACTACTCTGCACAGGGCATGGAAAAGTCGTTAGAATATACAGTACATGTCGTTTCTTCGCTTGGAGAGCGCGAGTATCTCCCGCTGTGACTGCAAATGAGTGACACTAGGCACGTGGTAGAATTCGTCGAAATCTCAGCGTTTGTCGTGTTGGTCTATTCGTTACGGTTCAGCATTCTCCTTCCCACGCTTCCCCCTTCCCCCCTCCCCAAAAGATATGATTATTTATCTGTACCTAGATATAGTTTCAGTACATGTTCTTTGTTGTTTCTCGCTGTGTACCGTCAATGAAGGCTTTCCTTGGCTACATATTATGTTTTACTCAATGCTGATTTCAGTATTCCCTCTTTCCAGTACTCATTAATTTATTTCTTATTAAATTTGTCGTATCCTCATACCTTTCACAGAATCCATACATATCAGGAAACCTTTGGAAATAATTACGACGGCTCACCGATTCAGAAACTGGACAGGCAGTCAAATTAAAATCACAAATGACATTTAATATCTACCGCGCCAGCAAACTGGGCAGCCGACTTTCATCTTCGCTGCCTCGTGATATTACATGGTAAAGGCGAGGTTTCTCGCGTTGATTGACTTTTCTTTTGCCCGCCGTACTTATGTTATGAAAACCTCTGACATCACACGCTCTATGCGACATCTACTGGCAAAATGGGCTTTAATGGCCAAGTATCAGAAATAAGTTCTAATATGAGGTAGATATTTAAGAGGATGTATGTTCAGAGAACAGCATTGAATAGCGGTGAAACAATGACTGTATTTAAACCAGAACACAAGAGAATCAAATAATTTGAGAAGTTGTGTACAGAAGAATGTTGAAAATTAGGTGGAATATTAAAGAAGAAATTAGGAAGATCGCAGTATCATCGAGGAAAGAAACACGTAGAAAAAACTGACATAAGACATTAGGGAATAATTTCTACTAGAGGGAGCTGTATAGGGTAAGAGCTGTACAGAAGACATAGACTAGAATACAACTAGCAAGTAACTGAGGACGAATGGTGCAAGTGCTACTTTGACATGAGACGGGTGGCACAGGAGATACATTAGTGGCGGGCCACATCAAACCAGTCAGAAGAATATTGACGGAAACGAAGTAGTAATAAAAAGAATATGTTCCGTACACGACAGGACATAGAACCAATATTTTCCACACAGCCGCAAGCGAACATATCATTTTTCTGGCGGTCATATAAATGGTTCAAATCTCTCTGAGCACTATGGGACTTAACTTCTGAGGTCATCAGTCCCCTAGAACTTTGAAATACTTCAACCTAACTAACCTTAGGACATCACACACATCCATGGCCGAGGCAGAATTCGAACCTGCGACCGTAGCGGTCGCGCGGTTCCAGCCTATCGCAATTGCGGTTTATCGTATTGCGACATTGGTGCTCGCGTCGGTCGAGAGCCAATGACTGTTAGCAGAGTATGGAATTGGTGGGTTCAGGAGGGTAATACGGAGCGGCATGCTGGATCCCAACGTCCTCGTATCGTAACGGATCGTGCACCCACGTCTCGATCCCTGAGTCAACGGATGGGGACGTTAGCAAGACAACAATCATCTGCACGAACAGTTAAACGACGTTTGCAGCAGCAGGGACTATCAGCTCGGAGACAATGGCTGCGGTTACGCTTGGCGCTGCATCACAGACAGGAGCGCGTGCGATGGTGTACTCAACGATGAACGTGGGTGCACGAATGGTAAAACATCATTTTTCGGATGAATCCAGGTTCTGTTTACAGCATCATGATGGTCGCATCACTGTTTAGCGACATCGCGGTGAACGCACATTGGAACCGTGTATTCATCATCGCCATACTGGCGTATCACACGGCGTGATGGTATGGGGTGCCATTGGTTAGACGTATCGATCATCTCTTGTTCGCATTGACGGCACTTTGAACAGTGGACGTCACATTTCAGATGTGTTACGACCCGTGGCTCTACCCGTCATTCGATCCCGGCGAAATCCTACGTTTCAGCAGGATAATGCACGACCGTATGTTGCAGGTCCTGTACGGGCCTTTCTGGATACAGAAAATGTTTGACGGCGGCTTTGGCGAGCACTTTCTCCAGATCTCTCACCAACTGAAAACGTCTGGTCAATGGTGGCCGAGCAACTGGCTTGTCACATTACGCCAGTCATTACTCCTGATGAACTGTGGTATCTTGTTGAAGCTGCATGGGCAGCTGTACCTGTAGACGCCATCCAAGCTCTGTCTGACTCAATGCCCAGGCGTATCAACGCCGTTATTACGGCTAGAGTTGGTTGTTCTGCGTACAGATTTCTCAGGATCAATGCACCAAAATTGCGTGAAAATGTAATCACATGTCACTTCTAATATATTTGTCCAATGAATACCCGTTTATCATCTGCATTTCTTCTTGGTGTAGCAATTTTAATGGCCAGTAGTGTATGTTGCAGCTTTGTTATTAGGTATGGTCTGACGTTCGTAGAGCTCCGTTACCTGGCCGTGAAACATCATGCGTAAGTTGGTTCCTGGCTTAAGATTTGCACTTACGTGTATAAACGCTTGTAGTAAAAGTTGTTGTGGGTGTGCTCGTGTCATGAACTACTTGACAACCCCCTCCCACAGGACTATTGCCTGCTACAACTATAAGGGAGGAACATTGTAGTGGAACCTTGACTATCTGTGTAAAAAGAAATACAAAACACATCGATAACGGCAAGAAAAAATCATTTTGTGTGAAGTTGTATTATTTGTAATGGCAGATAGGACGGTAATACCGTGTGCGTACAGTTGGAGAACGTAGGTTGGCATTAGTGAGCGAGAGTGGCAGCAAGTGATTAAGAGGGCTGCAGCGGCGGTGCTCAGCAGCGCTAACGAGACGCTCGGATCCTCGACCGCAGTGCCCAGCAGGCCGCCAAATGGCCAATTGTGTGGTGGCGCTGCGGGGGCGTGCATTAATAAGCGTTTTCAGGCTGGCCAACTGCGCGGTCAAACGACAACGCGCCGCATTAACGGGGTGAATCACACGCGCAAGGCCGTCGCGGGCGCTACTAATGGCCGGCAATTTTCCTGACTACTGCAGACAGCAGCCCACTCGCGAAATGTGCGGAGGGTCGTATCCTCGTCGGCAACGTTGTGAAGACGAACCCTGTGTAATGTGGACGGTACAGGTGCTATGTATGATGTGTGCTCATAAAATATCACCCCTTGCTCATTTGTCACGTACTTCAGAGAGATAAGCCCCTACCGCGAGGTCCGGTTACATTACTGTTGTCCATTTTACATCGTTAGCGCTGTCCTAAGAGAATGAACTGCGTGATGTAGTACGCTGACGTCAGCGGGCTTTACGTGCACGTAAGTCATTGGCGTCTGTGGATGAGATGTAAATTGCAAATGCTCCATTTTTGCCTTGGGCGTTCATGGCACTAGTTTACTTCCTTCCTCTGTAGTGTGCTGTCTGTGAGCAAAGAAAACTAAACACAAAGAAGCACAGCCAAAGTTGATTCAAAGTACACTACAAATGGTTATTCGAATAAATAAACGAACAAGAAATTAGTGTGATGCCAACATGGCATATAAAAAAGCTTCCTGCATGAATTCCGGACAGATGAACAAAGCCCATCAGAAAACAGGAGGGTTAAGGTTAAATATCTCTTCACGACGAGGTCATCGGAGATGAATCACAAGCTAGCCTATTGGGGGGAAGGGGGAGGGAAATCATTCGCGCTCTTTCACAGGGACCAGCACGGCATTCTCTTTACGCAAATTAGAACAATGGTATATAACATCTGGATGGTGGGGTTGGGATACGAGCAACCACTCCCTGAATGCGACACGAATGTCTTACTACTGTTTAGCCTTGACGGTTACAGCGTAATGCATTTTTTGGAACTTCTTCCTCACTTATCGTCAGCGAGCACGGCTATAGCTGGAGTCACGAATGATGGCAGTCGATGTCAAGCTCGTTCTGCCACTTAAGTCAGGCATTCTCCGACTGCGGTGAACGTCGTAGCCGGTGTGAGCATTATACGTGGTCTGTTACTGCCCGGCATTTGTCAAAGTTTGAACGTTTTCATCGCGCGGAGTCGGGTGTTATATATCGACGTTCTGTGATAAATCTCACAGAGAAATCTTTTGACAACGCAACCTTATCCGTGCTAGGGAAGGGTTTAAATTTTGTACCCACTCCGAAGAATTTGCCGGTAGTTGATTTTATTAGTTCAATTGAACAGGCAGTTTGCAAACTACCTCCTGACGCTGCAGAGGAAGTTAGGAGGGAGGCATGCCGTGTTTTGACTAGGGCTCGTCCACCCAAGAGTAATGTAACAGCAGCAGAGAGGGCTGCTTTACGCTCTCTCAAAGTTGATCCCAGTATTGTTATTTTACCTGCTGACAAGGGCAATGCCACCGTTGTTTTAAATAAACATGATTATGTACAAAAGATGCAACGTTTACTATCTGATTCAACGTATCGCAGACCAACAGCCTCCTGAAGAAAAGTGGTTTGTCACAGGACACAATCAAGAGGCTTAACACCTATAGTGCGGTTCCCCCTAGGTTATATGGCCTTCCAAAGGTTCATAAGGAAGGGGTTCCTTTCCGTCCTATAGTGAGTAACATCGGCGCCCCGACATATCGTGTATCCAAGCATCTTGCTTCTCTGTTGAGTCCACAAGTAGGACGGTGTGAACATCACATCAGGAACTCAGCTGATTTTTTTACGTCGTTTGGAGGGACTGAGGCTGAATGACTCTGATATTTTAGCGAGTTTCGATGTGGTCTCTCTCTTCACTCGTGTTCCTCTGTCTGTTTCGTTGCGGTTAATTGAAGCCAGGTTTGGTGCTGATTTAACTAATCTCTTTAGGCATGTGTTGACATCCACTTACTTTTTATTTAATGACCAGTATTACGAGCAGACAGATGGAGTTGCGATGGGTAGTCCGTTGTCTCCTGTGATCGCAAATTTGTTTATGGAAGACTTCGAGGAACGTGCATTGGAGTCGGCGCCTTTAAAACCCGCCTGTTTCTATAGATAAGTTGACGATACCTTCGTTGTTTGGCCTCACGGTAGGGAGAATTGTAATGTCTTTCTAGAACATCTGAACTCGATCCACCCGAACATTCGTTTTACGATGGAGGTGGAAGAGGATGGTTGCCTTCCCTTTCTCGACGTGTTGGTTAGGAGGAAGGATGATGGATCATTGGGACTTGCAGTCTACAGGAAACGTACTCACACCGACTCGTACTTACAAGCTAATAGTCGTCACCATTCGGCTCAGCGTGAAGGGGTACTTCGTACCTTGGTACACAGGGCACATGTCGTTTCTGACGCTGAGACTTTGCCAGCTGAGCTGTCCCATCTTGAAGTTACATTTCGTCAAAATGGTTACAGTGATAGACAGATTGAACGTGCGTTGCGCTATCGACCAACTGTACATCAGGTGATTGATGATAATTCTGAGTCAACACCTAAGTCTACTGCCTTCTTGCCTTACGTAGGAAACACGTCCAATAAGATCGGTCATATTTTACGGAAATACGATGTGAAATGTGTTTTCCGACCTCCATCTAAAATTAGAGCACTTTTGAGTTCCGTTAAGAATGATCTTGGACTGCGTAAGGCCGGTGAATATCGTTTCCCTTGTAGCTGCGGCATGGCATATATTGGTCAAACTATCAGGACCGTGGAGGACAGATGTACTGAGCATAAACGGCACACACGATTACAGCAGCCAAATAGATCTGCTATTGCCGAACATTGCTTGGATACTGGTCACCCCATGTTATATAATAACACCGAGATATTGGCATGCACGTCCAGCTGTTGGGACAGTGTGAGTCGGGTGGCAGTTGAGATTAAATTAGAGAGCAACCTCGTTAACAGGGATGGAGGTTTCTGTTTAAACTCTGTTTGGAATCCGGCTCTCTCCCTTGTCAAAAAACAGAGGAACAGAGTCAATGCTGCCTCACCTGCGAATTCGTAGTCTCACTATCGATAGCTCTGACTTTGGTCATGTTTGGTGGCACTAGTGTTCAGTGTGTGTGTGTGTGTGCGTGTTATCTTTCCTGCTTCGGTCCGAGAACCGAGGTATTAAATTTGCATGTACGCCGCCTGTCCGCTGCAGTTTGCCTTGAAAATGGCGGGGTGTTCTCCCGCCGAAATATCGGCGATCGCTGAAAGTGTTACCTGGCTGAATTCCCGGAAGTTATTTGAAAGTGGTCATAGCAAGTTATTTAGTGAATTTTTATTACATTTGTTGCCAGTTGTCATCACTGAGGGTGGTGATAAGCTAAAAACTCTACATAAGCAATTGTGAGACAGTTTTCAAGATATACGCTTTCTTCAGGCGCTGCTGTCGCTGTGAACAGTAAATTATCGAATTATTCGTACTACCCGAATTTCCTGCCCTCCAGGAAAGTTCTCCACTTTAAATTATTCGAGGGACTAAAAGCTGGCTAAAATCGACAGTAAAAATGTCTGAGAGATTTAGTAACTCTGGGAATGTTCATCGGAAAGACAGATTAGACGCCACAGGAGGGGCAGTATGCATTGTAGTCGACAATGATATAGAAGTTATGTGGTCGCACTTAACAGTTCTATGTGAAACCAAGTTGATTGTTGTATAATTTTCCGACCACTCAACTCCGCTGTGGCTGTCCTAGAGTCATTCAAAGTAAGTCTTCGGCCAGTTGTGCATAAATACCTAGATCGTGCAGTACTAGTTGTATGTGTCTTTTGCCTACCGACTATAGACTGGCACACGTATGGATTCACTGGAGGGGATACAGACAGACAGTCTTATGAAGTACTTTTGAACCATTTTTTGCCAAAACTGTTTTGAGCCGCTGGTTCAGCAGCCCACACGCAGTGTATATATCTTGGACCTCGTAGTTACGAACAGGCCGGACGTTATCGATGGTGTCAATACAGAGACGGGCAACAGTGATCATGATGTAAACGTAACGACTATGACTACGAAAGTATATAATTCAGTCCAGAGAGATAGGAGAGTGTTCTAGAAAGAGTAGATAAGCAAAATTGTTAAGGTTTTCGTGGCCACTTGTTGACAAACTGCCTATTGGCTTCTGTCTCGGGTTCTTCGGCCGACGTTCAACTAATGATTTTTCTGACGTGTTTCGCCAGCACGAGTGGCTGGCATTGTCAAAGCTTCACCCTCCATTGCCGTCTATTGCCGGTGGTGAACTGGCAGTTCACCACCGGCAATGGAGGGTGAAGCTTTGACAATGCCAGCCACTCGTGCTGGCGAAACACGTCAGAAAAATCATTAGAAGAACGTCGGCCGAAGAACCCGAGGCAGAAGCCAATAGGCAGTTTGTCAGTAGATAAGCAGTTGTTAACATCTCACTTAGAAAATCAACTACAGTCATTTAGTTCCAGAATGATGGACAGAGAGGAATCGTGGGCACAGTTTAAACATACTGCACATCGTGCTCAGGATAAGTAAGTCCACTTAGGCCGGAAAAGACCTGCCACAGTTTAATAACGAAATTTGGGTAACGATGAGGAAGCTAAGGCTGTTGCACACACGGTTCAAAATAAGGCGGGCTGATGACGACAGGAAAAGATTATTAGAGATTTGTACGTCTATGAAAAGACCTATGAGCAAAGCCACAACAGCTACCGCCTTCCTACCTTGATCAATGATGTGACGGAGAACCCGAAAAAATTCTGGTCCTATGTAAAATCGCTAAGAGGGTCTAAGGCTTCCGTCCAGTCACTCTTTGACAATTCTGATTTGGCAATAGAAGACAGCAAAAGGAAAGCCAAAGTTTAAGAAATCACTAACGCAGGAGAATGGTACAAATGTACGGTCGTTTGACCATTGCACATAGTCCCATATTGAAGACATAGTAATAAGCATCCCTGTCTCAGAGAAACAACTGAATGAGTTGAAAAGAAATAAGTCGCCAGGTCCAGATGGAATCCCGATTCGCATATAGAAAGAGCAGTCTACGTCATTGGCCCCTTCCCTAGTTCCCATTTACCGCGAACCCCTCGACCAGTGCAAAGTGCCAAGCGACTGGAGAAAAACACAGGTCACTCGTGTGTATAAGAAGGGTAAAAGAAGGGCCCGCTAAACTGCAGACCAATATCGTTAGCATCTATTTCATCCAGAATTCTAGTCCATATCCTGACTTCGAATATAATACAGACCGAAAAGGTCATCTTCACGAATCACCACAGCTTTATTTATTTTATTTATTTATTGTTCCGTGGGAACACATTAAGGAGAAGTCTCCATGGTCATGGAACGAGTCAATACATGAAATTATAACACGATTGTAGAAACAGATAAAATGAAATATAAGAAACACATTCAGTTGTAGATTGTAGAAACAGATAAAATGCAATATAAGAAACATATTCAGGCGACAAGTCGTTAGTTTAAATAAAGAAAATCAGGCGACAAGTCGTTAGTTTAAATAAAGAAAATCAAGAATATAACACTGGAATTTGCTTAATTTTTTAGCTCTTCCAGGAGCTCCTCGATAGAATAGAAGGAATGAGCCATGAGGAAATTCTTCAGTTTAGACTTAGAGGTGCTTGGGCTACTGCTAAGGTTTTAGAGTTCTTGTGTTAGCTTATTTAAAATGGATGCAGCAGAATACTGCACTCCTTTCTGCACAAGAGTCAAGGAAGTGCATTCCACATGCAGATTTGATTTCTGCCTAGTACTAACTGAGTGAAATCTGCTAACTCTTGGGAATAAGCTAATATTGCTAACAACATACGACATTAAAGAAAATATATACTGTGAGGGCAATGTCTAAATTCCCAAACTATTGAATAGGGGTCGACAAGAGATTTTCGAACTTACACCACACATAGCTCAAGCAGCCCGTTTTTGAGCCAAAAATACCCTTTTTGAATCAGAAGAATTACCCCAAAAAATAATACGATATGACATAAGCGTATGAAAAAATGCGAAGTAGACTACTTTTCGTGTTGAAATGTCACTTATTTCAGGTACTGTTCTAATGGTTAATAAAGCGGTACTTAGTTTCTGAACAAGATTCTGAACATGGGCTTTCCACAACAGCTTACTATCTATCCGAACGCCTAGGAACTTGAACTTCCGTCACGCTTATAATATGCCCATTCTGTCTGATTAAAATATCAGTTCTTGTTGAATTGTGAGTTAGAAACTGTAAAAACTGAGTCTTACTGTGATTTAGCATCAAATTATTTTCCACAAGCCACGAACTTATTTCATGAACTACATTATTTGATAATGTTTCAATATTACACACAAGATCCTTCACTACCAAGCTGGTGTCATCAGCAAACAGAAATATTTTTGAATCACCTGTAATACTAGAAGGCATATCATTTACATAAATAAGAAACAGCAGTGGCCCCAGCACTGACCCTTGGGGAACGCACCATTTAACAGTGCCCCATTGGGACTGAACATCACTACCACTCTCAATATTGCGGAGAATTACCTTCTGCTTTCTGTTCTTAAAGTAAGAGGTTAACCAATTGTAAGCTACTCCCTTACTCCATAATGGTCCAACTTCTGCAGTAATATTTTGTGCTCAACACAGTCAAAAGCATTCGTTAAATCAAAGAAAACACCTAACGTTCGCAACCTTTTATTTAATCCGTCCAAAACCTCACAGAGAAAAGAGACTATAGCATTTTCAGTTGTTAAGCCATTTCTAAAACCAAACTGTACATTTGACAGCAAATTATGTGAATTTAAATGCTCCAGTAACCTTGTATATACAACCCTCTCGATAACTTTAGCAAACACCGATGGTACAGAAATAGGTCTATAATTGTCAACATTATCCCTGTCTCCCTTTTTATAAAGTGGCTTCACTACTGAGTACTTTAATCGGTCAGGAAACTGACCACTCCTAAAGGAAAAGTTACAGATATGGCTAAGCACTGGGCTAACATACATGGAACAATACTTCAGTATTCTGCTAGATACCCCGTCATATCCATGAGAGTTCTTGGTCTTTAGTGATTTAATTATTAACTCAATCTCCCTCTAGTCAGTATCATGGAGGAGTATTTCAGGTAACAGTCTCGGAACACTTTTTTCTACGAACACTATATGATTCCCTGTTTGGACTAGGTTTCTATTTAGTTCACCTGCTGTATTCAGAAAGTGATTATTAAATACTGTACATATATGCGACTTATCAGTAACACGGACATTCCCACTGCACACCGATTCTATATCCTCGACCTGTCTCTGCAGACCAGCCACTTCCTTTACGACTGAACATATGGTATTGATTTTACCCTGAGACTTAGCTATTCTATCTGCATACCACATACTTTTTGCCTTCCTAATAACTTTTTTAAGCACCTTACAATACTGTTTGTAATGGGTTGCTGCATTTAGATTGTGACTGTTTCTAACGTTTTGATATAATTGCCACTTTGTTCTACAAGATATTCTTATCCCTTTAGTCAGCCACCCAGGCAGTCTGTTTGTGCTAGTACCCTGTTTTGAACGTTCTAACGGAAAGCAACTTTCAAAGAGCACGAGAAAAGTCTACTGTATCAGCACTATAAACATCTTGCCACTCTTATTCCTTGATAAGGTTTACAAAAGTCTCTACAGCAACTGGATCAGCTTTCCTAAAAAGTTGGTAACTATATTTAAATGTGTTGCAGCACAAAAGTCTTCTAGACTTAAAATTTGTGCATCATGATCTGAAAGGCCATTCACCTTTTTGCAAACAGAATGCCCTTCTAGTAATGAGGAATGAACAAAAATATTTTCTATGGTTGTTCTAGTGTTCCCTTGCACTCTCGTTGGAAAGAATACGGTTTGCATAAGATTATATGAATTAAGGAGGTCTACGAGCATCCTTTTCCTTGCACAATCACTTATACAATTAATATTTAAGTCACCACATATAACTAACTTTTTGTATTTCCTATAAAGTGAACCAAGAACCTCCTCTAGCTTTAGCAAAAATGTTGTGAAATCGGAGTCTGGGGATCTATAAATAACAACAGTAAGAAGTTTAGCTCCACTAAATTTAACCACACCTGCACAACATTCAAACACCTTTTCAGTGCAGTACTTTGAAACATCAATTGACTGAAATGGGATACCGTTTTTCACATACATGGCTACTCCCCCACACCGCAAAGAGCTCCTAGAAAAGCTGCCAGCCCACCTGTATCCTGGTAAAGGAAGCCTCTGAATTATCTCCTTATTTAAGAAGTGTTCAGATATACCAATAATTTCAGAGTCAACATCTATAAGCAGTTCACTAACTTCATCTCTAATACCTTGTATATATTGATGAAATATACTAATTCCCTCATTAATCGGATCCCTAAGCTTCGTCGAAAGTGGTTTCTTTGTTAGAGAGACTTCCCTTAAGCAGGAATACCTATCAGCTGACCTCAATCTAAAAGAGGTACAGCTCTAACACCCACAACTACTGGAATTTTCCCATGAGTGATCCCACCACCCCCACCTATGCTGTCACCTATAAGCTTTGCCAACCACCCCTTTCCATACCTGTTGAGGTTCAGGCCATGTCTAGTGAAACCCGTCCTGCTGATAGACTCCAGCGACATCACTGAAATGTGACTCATGCCTTCTGTCATCAGCGCACCCCCAAGTCTCATGTTATTACGCCTGACGGCTGTATTAAGATGAGGCCGATCGTGACGCTGAAACAGTTCCACGAAATGCACATTCGTGTTGCCAGTCTGAGTGGCTATCTTTTCCAGGTCACCATCTATGTCATACTCCCCATCCCTATCAATACTATTACCAGCCCCACCCACAATCACTTCCTGATCCTCTTTCGTAAAATCCCTACATAGCCCCCCTATGTTAACAGTCACCTGAGCCAATCCTACATTAGACTTCACAATGCTGGTGACCTGGTACTCACTCCCCAAAACTTCCTGCAACTGCTAGCCTACACCTCTACCATGAGAACTACCTAACAGCAGAACCTTCTTTCTCTTAGACTTTGCAACTGTCCTAGCCACCGTAACTGCTGAGGTCTGCTGCGTACTTCCCACATCCACAGCTACTAGAGATTCCTCTCCACTAGACTCTGACGGTTGGTCATATCTGTTACAACCACCAATAGTAAAACCATCTGCAAATCTCCTTCTCCTAGCAGATCTCTTGCCAACAGCCAGCACCCATTCCCCAACCCGCTTCTCCCTCCTCATCCTATCTAGCTCCTCCTGTGCGTTTTTCAACTGCACCTGAAGGGCACAGATCTTACGCTCCTGCTCCTCTATCAACTTACTCTTGCTACATAACCTGCAGTTCCAGGAGAGGATCTCACCAGAATGCCCACTGGATTCCCCACTGCATTCCCCCCCAGTGAAAATACTTCGAACAAGTCTCACACCGCAATCCACTACTCACGAACCTACGGCAAAGCCCACACTTCTCACTCATGGTAAAATTTTACAGTTATTGAAACAAGAAAACAACTTTATCTAAATTACGCTACTACAATAACAAGATGTTAAAAACTGACTACAGTAATCACACACTTGCTCTACAAGGGAAGTAACTACTATTATTGACTGTATTAATCAACAACAAATGAGAATATAACAAAATACTAACACAGAAAGAAAATCAAACGTCTAATGACACAGTAACGAAACTGAAAGCAGTTCGCAAAAATTTCTTCTGAAGTTATTTCACCGGAAAACACTAAGAACACCGGTTGAAGACTACTAAAGTTCCTAAATAAACTACTATACACAAACAATTAATTAGTACTTAGCTTTCGATGCGCCGCTACAGCTGCAACTGGTCAGCGCGGAATGTAAACACGGGTAAGAGGTTAAGTTGCTCGATACGAAACACTCGCAAATATCAGGTCACAACACAAGAAAGGCAGAGGTGAATGAAGAAACCACTAATAAGTCACTTATATAGTAAATATTATCACAAAAACCGTTAAAATATATATCTCAAACCTAAAAATAGATGAAAACTTAGAGAGCGATCTCACACGCAGCCACGCGCTTATGACGTCACACCAAAGAGGAATCATCGTTCGTGCGAAAGCCATGTTGCTCTTTTCTACCATGATATGCTGCAAGCTATGGACGAAAGGCAACAAGCAGATTCCATACATCTATATTTCCGAAAAGCATTCGACGCGCTACTCCACTGCAGACTGTTAACGAAGGTGTGTGCTTACGAAATAGGCTCCAAGATATGTGAGTGGCTCGAAAACTTATTAAGTAACAGAACCCAGTATGCTGTTCTCGTCCCCGAGTGTTCATCGAAGGCAGGGGTAACATCAGGAGTCCCCCAGGGAAGTGTGATAGGACAGTTGCTATTTTCTATATACATAATGATCTGGCAGACAGGGTCGGCAGCAATCTACGATTGTTCGCTGATGATGCTGTGGAGTAGAGGTAGGTGTCGAAGGACAGTGACTGTAGGACAATACAATATGACCTAAAAAAAATTTCTATTTGGTGCGATGAATGGCACTAGTCTCGTAGTGTAGAAAAATGTAAGTTAATGCGGATGAGTAGCAAAAACGAATCCGTAATGTTCGGATACAGCATTGGTAGTGTCCACCTTGACACAGTCACTGGTTTAAATATCTTGGCGTAACGTTGTGAAGCGATGTGAAGTGGGACAAGCAAGTGAGGTCTGCGGTAGAGAAGGCGAATGGTCGACTTTGATTTATTGGGAGAATTTTAGGAAAATGTAGTTCATCTGTAAAGAAGACCGCATACAGGATGCTCGAGTGTGTTGGATCCGCAGTAAATCGGATTGAAAGCAAACATTGCAGCAATTCAGAGGCGAGATGCTACATTTGTTAACGGTAGGTTCGATCAGCATGTAAGTATTACGAATATGCTTCGGAAGCTCAAGTGGGAATCCTTGGAGGGAAGAGGACATTCATTACGAAGAACACTAGAGAGAAAGTTTAGAGAACCGGCATCTGAAGATGACTGCCGAACATTTCGCTTCGGGACCACGAAGGTGAGATACGAGAAATTAGGGCTCATAGGGAGGCATACGGATAAACTTTCTGTCTGGTAGCGTAACAGGGAAGGAAGCGACTAGCAGTGGTACAAAGTAGTATCCGCCATGCACCGTGCAGTGGCTTGCGGTGTATGTATGTTGATGTAGGTGTAGCACTAGCAACACTGCAGTCCCGGTCCTTGTCTCGATCTGGGCGAACTGCCATAGTTCGCCAAACGGACGATTACAATTAATCAGAAAATTCCCAACCTGAAGCCCCTCCGTCCCCCCTCCTCACAAATCTCCATCACCATACCAAGCAACCACTTTCGACTCTCAATTTCTTCTTAAATGACATCATTATTGCACCATCAGTCCTACTGCTCTGCCAATAGAGCACATGCTGCGAAAGCAGGAGACCGTCAGAGCCAGTCCCCTTCGGACCACGAGAACTTTTAGTCTGCCTTGAATCTAGTGTTCACCTCTTACTGATGTTAGGAGTCTCCAAGGAGGATCCGTGGTTCACATTCCGCATTAAATTGTAGGTCCGTTTTCACAGTTGGATAACTAATGAGGGTGAAACCAGAGATTCTCTCTCTTTTCGTGCGGCTAGAGGTAATGATGAAGACTGTCAGTCTTGCTTGCGAGATTAAGGCGGAGCTCACCATCTGCAGCATCGTCGATAGAACCGACTGTGGTCCTTTTGTGCAGAGCCGAGTGGAGGGTCTGAATCAGAGGCTCAGGCGGTTCTGTGACTGTGTAGGCTGCAATTTCTTGACTTGCGCCGTCGGGTGGAGGGTTTCCGGTTTCCGCTAAATATGTCAGGAGTTCACAGGTAGCGGGGGCTGTGTGGAAGAGACTGAGCCGTCTCTTAGGTTAGAGGGTCTCAGGAAACCACAGAAAGGTCCTCCGTCTAAAATGGGGCATGTAAAAGTCAGTAAGTTAGTTGTAGAAACGATCGGTATTGTAGTTGTAAATTGTCGTGCCTGTGTTGGGAAAGAACCAGAACTTGAAGCTCTAATAGAAAGCACTGAAGCTCAAACAGTTGTAGGTACAGAAAGCGGGCTTAAGCCGGATATAAGTTCAGCCGAAATTTTTTCAAACGATCTGACAGTGTTCAGTAAGGATAGATTAAATACAGTTGGCGGTGGAGTATTTATTGCTAAGTATTTTCCCTCGCAGTGAAATTGAATTAAATAGGTCCTGCGAAATAGTATGGGTACAGGTTATACCTGGCAGTTGAACTAAACTATTAATTGGATCGTTTTACTGACCCCCCCCCCCCCCCCCCCCGACTCAGAAGATTACTTGCTGAACTGTTCAAAGACAACCTGAGTCTCATTTCAAATCGGTACCCCCCTCACACAATTATAGTCAGTGGTGACTTCAATCTACCCTCGATATGCTGGAAAAGTTATATGCCGAAAACCGGAGGCAGGCATAAAGCGTCATTCGAAATTGTACTGAATGCTTTCTGAGTAAATTATTTTGAACAGATAGTTCATGTTCCCACTCGAAGCGTAAATGGTTGCGAAAGCATACTTGACCTTTTAGTAACAAATAATCTTGGACAAATAGGGATTATTGTGAGGAATACAGGGATTAGCTACCACAAGGCTCTTGCTGCTAGACTGAATACCGTAAAACCTACATCCATCAAAAAACAAACTGGAAGTATATCTATTTAAAAAAGCTGATAAAAATGCTCTTAACGCCTTTGTAAGAGTCTTCACTCCTGGCGATCTGATCTTGTAAGCGTAGAAAAGATGTGGAATAATTTGAGACAGATAGTATCGACGGAAATTGAGACATATGTATCACATAAATTAGTAAGTGATGGTACTGATGCCCCATGGTACTTAAAACGGGTGACACCGCTGTTGCAGATGCAACAAAAAAGCATGCAAAATTTAAAATAACGCAAATCCCCAAGATTGGCAAAGTTTTGCAGAAGTTCGAAATATAGGGCGTACCTAAATGAGAGATGCTTTTAATAATTTCCTTAACGAAACTCTGTCTCGGAATATGGGAGGAAACCCAAACAGATTCTCGTCATACATAAAGACCATCAGTGGCAAGACTGCGCGATAACAACGTTAAATTCACTGATGACAGTGCCACTAAAACACAGTTATTAAACAATGTCTTCCGAAATTTCTTCACCAAAGGAGAGGAAGTATATATTCCCGGATTCCAACCAAGAACAACTCCCACGATGAGAAACTTGGAAGTAGATATCCTCGGTGTAGCAAAGCAACATAAATCACTGAATAAAGCAAAGCCTCCGGTCCGGGTTGTATACCAGTCAGGTTCCTTTCAGAGTATGGTGATACAATAGCACCCTATTTAGCAATTAGACTCGAAAATTGCTCTAGTCACACCAATACCCAAAAAGAGATGTAAGAGTTATCCGCTGAATTACAGGCCCATATCAGTGAGGTCGATTTGCGGTAGGGTTTTGGAAGATGTACTGTGTTCAAACATTATGAAGTACCTCGAAGGTAACGGTCTACTGACACATAGTCAGCACTGATGCATAAAATATCGTTCTGTGAAACAGGACTGGCTCTTTATACTCATGAATTAATGAGTGCTATCGATTTCCAAAAGGCTTTCGACATCGTTCCTCACATGCGTCTTCTAACCGAACTGCGTGCCTATGGAATATCGCCTCAGTTGTGCGACTGTATTAGTGATTTCCTGTCAGAATGCTTACAGTTCGTACTAATACACATAAAGTCTTCGAGTAAAACAGAAGTGATATCCGGCGTTCCCCAAAGAAGTGTTATAGGCCATCTATTGTTCCTGATCTATATTAACGACATAAAAGACAATCTGAATAGCCTTCTTAGACTGTTTGCAGATGATGCTGTTATTTACCGTCTTGTAAAGTCATCAGATGACCACAACGAATTGAAAAATTATTTAGATAAGATAGCTATATGGTGCGAAAAGTGGCAATTCACGCTGAAAAAAGGAAAGTGTGAAGTTATTCACATGAGTACTAAAAGAAATCAGCTAAATTTCGATTACGCGATAAGTCATACAAATCTGAAGGCTATAAATTCAACTAAATACTTAGGGAGTACAAATTGCTAAATTGGAATGATCGATCACATACGTGGATAATGTTGTGGGTAGAGCAAACCAAAGTCTGCGATACATTGGCAGAACTCTTAGAAGGTGCAACAAGTCTACTAAAGAGTCTGCTTACACCACATTTGTCCGCCCTATTCTGGAATATTGCTGTGCGGTGTGGGATCCGCATTACGTGGGACTGACGGATGACATCGAAAAAGTTCAAAGAAAGGCAGGTCGTTTTGTATAATCGTGAAATAGTGGAGATAGTGCCACAGGCCACAGAAATGATACGTGAAAAGGAGTGGCAATAATTAAAACACAAGCTTTTTTCATTGCCACGGGATCTTCTCATGACATTTCAATCACCAGTTTGCTCCTACGATTCCAAAAACATTCTGTTGGCATCCACCTACATAGAGAGAAATGATCACGACGATGAAATAAGAGAGAAGTCAGGGCTGGCACAGAAAAGTTGGAGTGCTCATTTTTGCACCGCGCCGTCGGAGCGTGGACCGGTACAGAGATAGCTTTAAGGTGGTTCGTTGAACCCTCTACCAGGAACTTAATTGTTAATAGCGGAGTAATCACGTAGATGTAGATGTTAGTGAAATGCAAGGTGCCGAAGTGGTGTCCATTCGAAAGACTTGCATCAGGCCACTGAGCAACATAATATAATTCAAAAATGGTTGAAATGGCTCTGAGCACTATGCGACTTAACTTCTGAGGTCATCAGTCGCCTAGAACTTAGAACTAATTAAACCTAACTAACCTAAAGACGTCACACACATCCATGCCCGAGGCAGGATTCGAACCTGCGACCGTAGCGGTCGCTCGGTTCCAGACTGTAGCGCCTAGAACCGCACGGCCACTCAGGCCGGCCATTATATTATTATCATTATTATTATTGTTATCGTTATTATTGTGGCATTACTTAATTATTGTGTTACAGAAATTGCCAAGGAGGCATTTAGTAAGACGATGAGGGTTTTGTGTGCGTGCATGGGCAAGGACCTGAGGAGGATGCTGGCATTATATTGCGATGAAATGTCGATACTGAGGGAAGAGGAAAAAGACAATGGAAGCATCAGAGGGGAGTGAAAGAGATAAAATGGGTATAATAAAATGAGAATGAGGAGGTGTAGAGAGCAGTGAGGGAAGAGAGAGAAAGTATAAACTTAATCAGGAAGAGGAAATACAGTTGGCTTGGACACTGAATAAGAATTAATTGTTTATTGGTAGATGCTATGGAAGGGAACGGGGATGAGAGAAGGAGAAGAAGGAGACGCGGAAGATGCCAGATGGTGGTTGGTATAAGGACAGAAAACTATTATGAGAAAATGAAAAGGATAGCAAATGACAGGTCTGCATGGACAGCTACATGTTAAGACCTGCCCTATGGGAGAACATTAGTTATTATTAATATTATAGCTCGGTTGGTCAATGGGTTCTGTTAGGTTTTAATTACGAAAATCCTTTGTTCAATGCTCGGTCGATCATACAATGTCATCCTGTCACTTATCGCCTCTTTCAGTCCTATCAAGGATTTGCTGATTTGAAATGTATTTAATTGCAGTGTAGTGGCGCATCCCTGTTTTGCTGTATGTGAAGAATTCAATGCAGGAAATTTCTTGCACTCCTCTGATACAATAGAAGGCAGCTGTACGTTCAAGTGCTAAACAGTTTGGAGATTGCTTGAAGGACGCTCTAACACGCGTCACTTTTCCCGGAGGTGTTACAGTCCGAGGTCGATCAGTAGATTTTCTTTTCAGTGGATAACTTGATGTGGTAAAGTCTGATAGCCAAACTCGTCTAGTTTTTCTATCAGGTAGAAAATCATGTCGGCCAGGTTCGAAATGAATATGAAATGCCAGCTGAGTAGTAATCAAGGAATCACCTAGCAAAGCTATTTCGCCTACTAAAAATAGCACGCACTCCACTATCGATCAATACTCCCTGAACATCAGTATCCCAACCACAGACCACGAGGCGGCTTCTCGTAATACGGACATGTACAAATATAAAGGCATCCTTACAGTAGGTGTCGGTGGTGCTGTTTCGCATGCCAATGTCATGCTTAAGTCCAATCTCTGGTGACCTACAGAGGAGCGTAGCACGGCTGTTCTTGCAAGTTAATTAATGGAAATAATAATTTAGGTTCACTAAATCGTCTTACTGAATAAATTAATAAGCGTACCCAAACATGAAAACAAGAGGACCACACCACATGTAACAGAAACAAGTGATCAATATAATTATCAGATTTATTATCGTAAGGAAAAACACATGAGTTACCCACTAATATTGACGACTGAACATTGAACATTGGAACAGGGTGTTCTAGTGGTGGACAGCAACCTTGGCAGAGGTGAGTGGGCGTGATAAATTCAAATTTGTGCAGATAACACACGAACTCGACCAGTGACAGTAAGAATGGTTGGGCTGGGATGTCAGTGAGATCGCCAAACAGCATACTGAAAGGAAACTAGATAGCTTCGAGGTACTGAAACGGAGTAACTGACTCTTGAAGCGAGTGAACTAATACCGCTCTCTTACAGAACAGCCGATAGCAGTAATGGCGCATCTTACCACACTCGTAGAGTAATGCGGAAGGCAGCAAGGGTAACTGCGGGAGGCCCTCAGTTCAGTTCTCTCTCTGTCGACAGTACTCAATCGCCCATCAACCTCAGTCATTACTCTTCCATAGCCAACATTTTATGTTGGAAAACATGGAGTATAGCTGAGACGACAGGACTCTTAGCTAAAGTTCCATATGGTACGCTAGTTCCATCTATGCCATTTGTGTTGAGTACCAGAAGAAAGAAGAAATTAAATGCTGACGAGTACCTGTTTATACGGGCTAAAGTTGGCAATGGAAACCGTAAAATAAAGATTACTGGTGACTGTATGTTGTATTATAGACAATAAAGATTGATCCACTTACCCGAGAACCATCCTTATCTATCCCGTGAGATTTTTTTTTAATTAAAAACAATATCCACTTATAACTTGGTGGCTGGGCCTCTCTTCGTTGCTCGCTAGGCGGGTGACCTTGAAGTGGACTTAGCCGCTGCGCTGGCTGCCGCGCGCCTTCTGATTGACTGGGAGGCTTGTGGCGCGCGACTCAAACCGTGGCTGGTATTCAAATCCGGGCAACACGGGCCCTAGTATTACTAGGCCCGTGTTGCTTGAAAATTAACATCCGGTAGGTAGCCAAGCGTTTACTTGTATTAACGTGCCACAGCAATGCCTCGGCGACGTGCATGGCGACGTCGCTTGCGGCACAGCGTTCCTGTGTATCGTGCATTGAAGGCAACTGATATTGACTTGGCTGGACAGTTCAATAAACAACAACTGATTGGAGGTCCGAATGTGTTTCGAGGCCTCCGTTTGAACTTCACATGTGATGTACAAGTTCTGTTTGGAGGTAGTACATGGCTGACACTTGCTGTAGTGTGGGGCAATCATTGTGATTATGGTGGTCTTGAAGCATTTTATGTTGGAAAACATGGAGTATAGCTGAGACGACAGGACTCTTAGCTAAAGTTCCATATGGTACGCTTGTTCCATCTATGCCATTTGTGTTGAGTACTAGAAGAAAGAAGATATTAAATGCTGACGAGTACCTGTTTATATGGGCTAAAGTTGGCAATGGAAACTGTAAAATAAAGATTACTGACCTTCCGTCACCTATTGCAAAGTGTACTATTTTAGTCCAATGTGGCACTTGGCTGCCTTTTACCAGAGCAGGAATTTGCCGGTCAAAATTAGAAAAGATTACGTGTTCTGTCCAAACAAACCCAAGAAAAGATTTTAAACATTTTCCTAGTCTTGGGGACTTTTTATATTTTCAACCAATAGTGCCCTGAGGGTGCGTACGAATGCAGAAAGTCTCTTCCGCTACATGGTACCATTTCCACAGGCACCGTTATTTCGAGGTATCATATGACAGTGGACAGGGACCTCGGCGCAGTATTGCTTGGCTACATGGACTCTGCGGCGTGCGTGGTTTTTCGACAGGAAGCGGCCGTTCCATGACCCGCCTTGATAGATTGAGTGACAAGGGACAGAATGCTTGTCGGACTACCTGCGGCTACTACTTCGCCTCAAATTTGACACACTTGCACGTAGCCAATTCCTTCTTATCTATAGCTAGCCAGCCCGTAGGCTTACAACTGCGGAGTCTGTCCACCGTGCTAAAAAGGAGGAGCAGGAGCCCATAACATGTCGCTGGAAGTACTGAACCTCGATTGAAATTATCATTCACTGTCAGCAATAGACTATTTAATCA
Organism: Schistocerca cancellata; assembly: GCF_023864275.1. NCBI lineage: Eukaryota > Metazoa > Arthropoda > Insecta > Orthoptera > Acrididae > Schistocerca > Schistocerca cancellata. Next base: position 727,660,271 of record NC_064628.1, on the reverse strand, counting down.
ATAGAAATGAGTACAGTATAAACTGTCCTAAAATACTGGTCATGTAACAATGGCCGCTGTAGTATACAGCCGGCCGGGGTGGCTGAGCGGTTCTAGGCGCTACAGTCAGGAACCGTGCGACCGCTACGGTCGCAGGTTCGAATCCTGCATGGATGTGAGTGATGTCCTTCCGTTAGGTAGGGTTAAGTAGTTCTAAGTTCTAGGGGACTGATGGCCTCAGAAGTTAAGTCCCATTGTGCTCAGAGCCATTTGAACCATTTTTTTTTTTTTTTGTAGTATACATCAACATTGTTCCTTCGACCTTGGTGTCTTTCCCGATGACGTGGGCACCTTCCAGCAGGACAACTGACTGTGCTACAATGCCAGAATAGTGCTACAGTTTGTAAAGGAGCATGATAATGAATCCACGTTGATATCTTGGACAGATGCTTCGCCTGCTACGAAACCGATGGAACTAATTTGGGTCTCTATCAGGCCCCTGTTCCGCGACCCCATACCACTGGCCCGAAATTTACGCGCGTTGAGCGACCTCGTGCCATATACCACGGCAGAACTGCCATGGATTGCGGAATCCATGTCAAGCAGAATCGCTACATTTTATGCTAATAATTATTTTCATCTTTCCAACTTGAAGAATCAATAAAGACCCTGCACTTAGAGCAACGTGTTTGTATCTTTTTTTATGTTTAGCACTTCTCAGTTATTTGAAACTTTATTGTTTGTATTCAGTTTGAATTGTGACACCATCATTGAATGACATTGAGTTGGAAGTGTTAGTAAATTACTCAACAGTTGAAGGAACCCTTTCCAAGATTGGATATCATGGTGTTAATGCACCTGAAAGCAAATGTTCTTATGATAGTGACGACAGTTCACAGCCTGTACAAAAGTGTGTAGAGTCTTTTCTTTCTTAAATTGGGAATATAGAATGGCTCTTACTCCCACCATTACCACACGGCCGCCGATCAGTTTCTAACATCGTCAAAACCACCACAGGACTTACTACGCCAGCAACCACCAGAATAAATGATATAAAAAGTTAATTTGATGCGGTACTTTAAACAGTGCTAAAAAATCAAATAGCGGAGATGCAAAATATTGAGGGGCAGAATGTTCTTGGAGAAACTTGGAAAGTCAATCGTAGAAGAGTACACTGTGTCAGGGAAACATTTCCCAAGAACAGAAGAAACTCTGTTAATAGTCAGGGTTGTCCAAGACCCTGAATGTTTGGCGAGTGAGTCAGAATTAGTGACAATAACAAACCTACTAAAGGCGCACTCTTAGTAAAAAAAGGCATATTTTGTGAAAAATGTAATAAACATGAAAGTTAGCAAATAAGCATAAATGATAATGCTTAAAAAGAATATTTCCTGTATAAAAATGCTGTTTTATATTTATGATTTTATCCATATTTATGTGACAACTTGTGTCCAAAGTGCAATAAGTAAAGTAACAATAAATGAATGGATAGAAAAATTTTGTGTACGCGTTATTGAAAACTGTCTCTTGTTCTAAGTTTGGTCTGTGTGAATATCAAAATGATAAATCTGTATTAAATAAATTGACTTACGTTATTTCTAAAGTAAAGGTGTGAGTATTATTGTTTAATCGCTGTTACTATTATTACTATTTTCAACAACATATTGATACATAACAATGTACGAAAAAAGTGTCTTAGGTGAAGTCCTTGCAGCTCATGTTAACCTGAACAGTACATTTATTTAGTAAGGATGAACTGAAATATTTTGGAGTGTTCTTCTCTCATTTTGTGGTGACTCCAGAAATCTTTTAAGTCGTTTCCAATGTGGGTTTAGAAGATATTATTCAAGTCCTGGTAATCGAATCCTACTGTAGGCTGCTATTCAAGAGAGATTCCTTTGTAAGCCTCTGATAACGTTTTTTGTCGATACAGAACAAGGATACAATACTACAGGCCGAAATAACGATCACCTGTCAACTGCAAAACTTTCGTTGTCGTCTCTCCATTTCTCTGCAATAATTCCTTTCCAAACGTCGATTTAGATACGGAGTTAGTAATACTTTCTACGATAAATTACCTCGGGTTAATGGTATCCGCCAAGGAAGCATTTTAATGTGGCTTTATTGGAAATTAGTATCAATAGCAGACCCTCCACAGTGACGGGTCCTGTGACCTGCTTCTTATACGTGGACGAGTCCTGCTCCACTTCTAGTTCCGCAGTATTCCCTCACCAAATACAGTTCTCAGTTAAATGGCTGGATAGATTATCTGTTAAATCAGTTTTTAATTTCTCTTTTAAAACTGTGTGAGCCTTGAATTAAATAGTCATCTATTATCTGTACACCTGAGCTAATCCCGTGGGTAATGTTTAACATTTTAGGGGCTCTATGACGTTTCTGTTCCGTGACTCAGTAAGACCACTTTGATTGAAAGATGCACTCATCACATCGCGGGAACCTGATTGAGACAGGGGCAGTGTCTATATGCAGAGTTTGACGAGCCGCCGCTATCACATCGACAAACGTTCATTATGGCTGTACATGCGTTAAAGATCCCGTCATATCCTTCATTACGGTTTCTTCCTGCTAAAATTAACGTTCGCTGAATCTTGGAATGACTTCACAAAAATTGCTTACACAACAGGAAAATGTTTAATATAAGAGCAAAACATAGGTAGGTGTGTCTCTATATTAACACATAGAGGCAAAATTAAAGGAAATGACCGCAGTAGTTGTCGACGAAACACAGGCTAATTTTATCTTGACAGAAGCTAGGAGTTGCTCAATCAGTACTTTCATAAGAAGGAAAATATTTCCTAACATTTAAAATGAGCATCATTAGTTTATTGTACTATATACTGATGGCACCACAAACGCGAAAACCTCTGGTACTTACGGCCGTGTCCTCAGAATCCGTCTCTCACTGGGTTTAATCAATGTCATGATGAACTCTACATAAATATGAAAACTTTGGATCAAATTAGAGGAAATCAACGTTTGAAATTCATTATGTGCTCTGGTTTTTTCAGAACTGGGAACAATAGCACACGGTCTTAGGCACTGAAACCATTTCAGAAGACGAATTGAGTACCACAACCACAGGTACATCGTCTTCCGTCTCAGCGCCAACATCATCTCTGAGCAACTGACTATAAAATGTCATCGTGGTAAATGTTGTACCGGACAAACACTATTCACTATACAAGAACGGTCCACCGAACACCAACAGCACATGAGCCTTCTACAGCTCGAAAGATCTGTAGTGGCTGAACATTGTACAAAACTAAACTAAACTCATGCGAAACAGGCCACGAATGCCCAACGGTACCGACCGGTCGCAGCGTCATCCTCACCTCGCAGGCGTCACTGATTGCGGAAATGGAGAGTCACGTGGTCAGCACACTGCTCACACTGCCGTATGTCAGTTTCCGAGACCGGAGCCGCTACTTGTCAGTCAAGTACGAGGTGCATTCAAGTTCTAAGGCCTCCAATTTTTTTTCTCCGGACTGGAAAGAGATAGAAACATGCGCATTGGTTTAAAATGAGGCTGCGTTCATTGTCAATACGTCCCAGAGTTGGCAGCACTGTACGGCAGATGGAAATTTACCGCCAGCGGCGAGAATGAGAACTGTTTTAAATACTTAAAATGACGACGTTTTCCTTACTTGAACAGCGTGCAATCATTCATTTTCTGAATTTGCGTGGTGTCAAACCAATTGAAATTCATCGATAGTTGAAGGAGACATGTGGAGATGGAGTTATGGATGTGTCGAAAGTGCGTTCATGGGTGCGACAGTTTAATGAAGGCAGAACATCGTGTGATAACAAACCGAAACAACCTCGGGCTCGCACAAGCCGGTCTGACGACCCGATCGAGAAAGTGGAGAGAATTGTTTTGGGGGATCGGCGAACGACTGTTGAACAGATCGCCTCCAGAGTTGGCATTTCTGTGGATTCTGTCCACACAATCCTGCATGACGACCTGAAAATGCGAAAAGTGTCGTCCATGTGGGTGCCACGAATGCTGACGGACGACCACACGGCTGCCCGTGTGGCATGTTGCCGAGCAATGTTGACGCGCAACGACAGCACGAATGGGACGTTCATTTCGTCGGTTGTGACAATGGATGAGACGTGGATGTCAGTCTTCAATCCAGAAACAAAGCGCCAGTCAGCTCAATGGAAGCACACAAATTCACCGCCACCAAAAAAATTTCGGGTAACCGCCAGTGCTGAACAAATGATGGTGTCCATGTTCTGGGACAGCGAGGGCGTAATCCTTACCCATTGCGTTCCAAAGGGCACTACGGTAACAGGTTCATCCTACAAAAATGTTTTGAAGTACAAATTCCTTCCTGCACTGCTACCAAAACGTCCGGGAAGGGCTGCGCGTGTGCTGTTTCACGAAGATAACGCACCCGCACATCGAGCTAACGTTACGCAACAGTTTCTTGGTGATAACAACTTTGAAGTGATTCCTCATGCTCCCTACTCACCTTACCTGACTCCTAGTGACGTTTGGCTTTTTCCAACAATGAAAGACACTCTCCGTGGCCGCACATTCACCAGCCGTGCTGCTATTGCTTCAGCGATTTTCCAGTGGTCAAAACAGACTCCTAAAGAAGCCTTCGCCGCTGCCAAGGTATCATGGCGTCCGAGTTGTGAAAAATGTGTACGTCTGCAGGGCGATTACGTCGAGAAGTAACGCCAGTTTCATCGATTTCGGGTGAGTAGTTAATTAGAAAAAAAAATCGGAGTCCTTAGAACTTGAATGCACCTCGTAGCTCCTCATTTGCTCACAAGGTCTGAGAACGTTGTACACTGTGCAACACAATTCAAGGGTAACTTCTTTCGATTGCTTCCCACTACGACGCATAAGATTAAAATTTGGCACGAACATCTCTACAACCATCCTGTGTAATGTTGTAAAAGGTTGGCGCACTTCGATCTCACACTCGGGGACGGCGTCTCTTCAGACAGTAATGTGTGCGAAAAACCATACTAGTGCTTTAGATTCATGTGAGTTGAAACTATGCCTTGCCCTGGGGAACTGTGATGCCCACACATTTCGTTGTCGACAACAGTTCACAGTGTAGGGAGCAACCAGATGATATTTTTAATGAATTTTGACACTGCTGACACCCGCAGGACAATTCAAACCTCCCCTAACGACATCGTGATGCTGCAACCCCAATGTTGACCAGTAAGATCCCTTCAAAATCATTCTACGAAATATGAACGTGATCTAATGCAGCAAAACTGTTTTTCAGTTTCCTACTTTTTCTGCGTTCTGATGTCTGGGTCTGACGTCACTGAATGGCTGTCCCTCTGCAGTACCCAAACGATGTCCGCGGGAGGGATGAAGGATGTAGCTGGAGTGTTAGAGACAGTCTTTGCAGTTTTATTCACACACCTGTCAATGTCGCAGCCCCTACCCCCAAATTTCTCTCCGTGATCGCGACACAGCAGAATACGACGCGCGGGGGCTGAAAATGCATTTTTTGGCATCGGATCACGTTCAAATTTCTTCGAATAGTTTCCTGAGTCCCTAACAGTTCCACTTTGCATACCAGACAAAAACTGCAGTCACGCTACATTCCAAGTAGGTCAGATCACGTTCAAAGCGGTTGCAGCACCATGATAGATTTACGAAAGAGTATAATCGTCACGGGGGTGTCATTGGTATCAAAGATTATGAAAAAATTTTCCTGTGGCTCACTGCGTTGCGGACTGTTGTTTACGATCACTAAATGTGGGGTAATCAACGCCTTAAGTGAACGGGTGGTTTCACTGACGCCCTTCATGCCACTACCAGAGATCTATTCGTGTCGCTTTTGAGTCTCGGCGTGTCTAAATTGTTTTCTTCAGCCACCCACAAGAATTCGCGTTATGTTAACGCTGGGTGCTGTGACGGAACGTCACATAAATTGACATTTCGAGAAAAATTAAAAGATTTTTTGTGTGTTGAGAAACAGTGACGCGTGAACTATAAATTATTGAAAGATTATTGCGCAATGAATATCAAATATTAAAAAGTGTAGTCTGTTATCTGTAAACTTCGCAAACAGCGATGCGTTTAACAAATAGTCTTTTGTTTATAGTATCTGTGCAATGTAGATGAAGAAGAACACAGATATTTTTTTGGGTTAGACTTGTTTTTTCCTAGTTTGTTTTGTCTAGCGGAAGACTGCCATTGTTTCACGAATGGTTCAAATGGCTCTGAGCACTATGGGACTCAACTTCTGAGGTCATCAGTCCGCTAGAACTTAGAACTACTTAAACCTAACTAACATAACGACATCAAACACATCCATGTCCAAGGCAGGATTCGAACCTGCGACTGTAGCGGTCTCGCGGTTCCAGACTATAGCGCCTAGAACCGCACGGCCACTCGGGCCGGCATTGTTTCACAGTCTCATATTTACTGTAAGTCTGTCTGTAAGTTATCAGAATAAATGTCGAATTGTAGTAGTGAGCACCTCCCATAATAGCCACCAATAATTATAATTAATAACTCTATTTCAGAAATTCATGTTGCGGGGAGCTCTCTTTCCATAGTAGCATCTGGTCGGCCATTACGCTAACGATATGTTTTAGTCAGAAATTCAGTCTGTAATACTAAATTTAAATGCGGGAGACTACTGTTCTTTGATGTCTTAATAGTTTCAAAGCCAGTAAAGTAAAGACAAGTTACATTCATTACTGTTTGCGTACTGAATGAGTTCAGTATGTTTAAGATTGGCCGCTTAACGGTAGATGAGATCTCCTCAGTTTTTGCCTTGCAGATAACGAATACTAAATACAGAAAAATATTCTGTTTAATAAGCATAAAAAATATCTCAGTTTCTTGGTAAAAGTTGGTACATAAATGACCAGTAGCCATTGGGAACCAAATTAATTATTCAAGTTTGCGTAAAAGCACGCATATTTTGTCTCCAAAATAGCAGCGCTCATGCGAACTATCTGTTAGAAGGCGGTGAGTCGCGCGCTATGTATAAAATATTATTTCGTGTGTACTTCGGAATAGCTGATGTCCGTACGTATGTTATCGTGGTATCGGGTTATTTAAGAGTCTGATACTAGCCCACAATATTTAACAGAGTAAATAATATTGCAGTATTCAGTATTTTTTTGAAATGATCACTGTATATATAATATTTCAATACAACTCCCATTCCCGAGTACCGCGATAGTGTGAAGTAGGGTGGGAGGGAATATGACGAGTCTCCTAGTGTGGGAAACGAAATCTGGTGCCAGCGTGACATCACTAACCGACATTACAGATCGTATGAACCTTTCAGCTACGACCTTTTTTACGCATTTGTCGACTCGTCGCTGAAGTGTCGCTGAGCCCAATGGTGACGTCACACTGCACCATACATTTGCACCATTATAGAGGATGGTTCTACGCTCCCTTGAGCAAAATTTCAAACCTATGCATCTCAATGGGCGACAATTACGGGGTTTCGAAGGAGTGACCCTTTAATTTTGTTGAGCAGTCTGTTTCCTGGTCACTCCATGGTTTACGAGAAAGTGAAAATATTGGGCACTGCCTCATCCTATAGGAATTTTGTGATCGAACAAGCTATAGAAATACAATTAGTGGACAATCTACTCAAACAAGTCAAGTGATTACAGAGCGAGATTTCGTGGAAACCGCACATTCCACGTCTGCGCTCTCAGAGTAATTATTGTTCTGGATCTTCACTGCGTGGCGTTCTAAGACTGCCGGTTTTTTGACTCGGCGCTTCCTAGGTTTCATAGTTAGACACTATGTGTCTAACTGTCTGTGAGTGTCGGTCCTGAGGTGACTGTCTTATCTCTGCTGCACATCCGTTTACTTCGCAGTATAGCATTGCGCCGAGCAGTTTTAAAGCAGTATCCGCCTTACCTTACCAGCTGAATTATTGGAAGAAGAGATAGAGCTATCCTAAACGCACGCCCGACAAATCATGTACTATGGATTAACAGTTTCGATCTTCTTATTTCCTATGATTGGTCATCAGATTTGTGGGCAAAATTTAACTTCCAAATTCGTTTAAAACTTCCGCGCATTACTGAACAAAGTGGCGAGACAGTAAGGGACTGCTCTCCTACTCAAGAAAACGACGGGTAAAAGAAGTTTTCCCTACCTATCCGTCCTCGGTCTGAGCTCGTGCTCCTTCATGTAACTTTTGTTTTCATCAGATTTCACTTCTGTCATACACATCTTTTATTTTTCTAGCAGCTTTGTAACACGGTTTTTGCGTGAAGGAAAGTCTTAACCAGCCATCTCAACCTTGCTTGGAGCATGACTGTGTAATTTGTATTTCCTTGACTGCAGGGAATACCGTTACTGAAACTGGAGTTACGAGAATCAAACACAGTAGTAATTGGACACATTGTCTATTGGACATCTAAGAAATTTTGGTGGATGCTCAATCCAAGGTCACCAGTGTAACATTTGGCTGAAAAGCATATGTCCGTGTTCAGTTCTAGGGACTGCAATAATGATTCAGAGTTAAATCACCATTGATAGGGTTGGTCGTCTGCATCTTCTCAATAATAAATTTAAAAAAATGACCGATAACGCTGGAGAACTTACTGAAAACATAGTTTGGTACCTCTTGAACCATACACTAGGGTTCTCTGTTTGTCGATTCTGTACACTCTGCTGAAATACGTATCAATGTGTGTCCATAAAAACAGCGTTTCGTTGCAGTGATACAATTGCGAGAGAATACAAACATCAGATACTCAAAACAGGATGAAAGGTTTTGAGATTGGTACAAATCATGTGACTTTTCAGTCCTGCAGAATCGAGCCTGCAGTGTGCGCCAGGGTTAGCCTGCCGATAACAGAAAATATTGTGTACCGTTTCTGCGGTTATGAGCTATTGACAGGACAACGATTTCCCAGCAGCTTGCTGACGTCAGCTACAGATTCGAAACGTCAATAAACAAAAGCCAAACAGAAGTATAGAAATGAAAACATGTGGCGCACACAGCCTGACAAATATTTATTTTCGCTGTGGTTTACTTCATTCGTAATTCCAACGATAAACCGTCCTGTTGAAGGTAACTGTTATACTTTGATTAATGCAAATCTGTCTGAAAATGCACACGATATTATAAAACCATACGTGATAGTTCTGATGGTTTGAATAGGATTCCGGAAGAATCGAAAAGCATTTTAACCTACGTAGCGTACACATAGACAAAATTGCTAAGATACAGGGAAATATTTCGGGGTCAACACTTCAGTCACCTACCATAAGTGCACTGCACTTCCTCCAGGAAAGATATTTTCTGGTTTGTCTAACTCCAGAGTTGTAACAAGAAAACATCCATGTTAATCATAGAAGGAATAGTACATTTATATAATATCTATCGGCTAAATTAGACAGTCGCCAGAGAGCCCGTATTACATCTTCAGACTCGCCGAACTAGGCTCATTAAGCATCAAATTTCTTAATATAAAAGCCCCCATGTCGTAAAACAATTCGGAACGGGTGCCTTTTGGGAACTAATCAACGTTTTGGAGCAGACAAGGTTTCTCATGGAATGACACCAAAGTATTACGATCTCGAAAAAGTGCTCAGTTCATCTCAGAGTAAAATTTGACGTTCCTGTAAATAATTCGGAATAATTGTCTCAGTAAAGTTTGAGGACGTAAGATATTGGAAAAACTGTGATTTCTTATACTAAAACTCTTGACATTCAAGCCCATAGTATCACAATTGCAGACAGATTTCATCATAATCAGTAACTCCGTAGATGACCTTCTGATATTACCAGTTGCTAGTGTGCTCCTATCATAATACAGTTTCATTATATATTCTGTCCCACCTGAATCTGGCACTTCATATATTTCCGAAACGAAACACACTTTGAAGAATAATTGGACAGCGATGCACCTTTTCAGGGGCTCACACGGCAGGCGGGAATGTGCAATCCATAAATGTAAACAAACATCAGTTTCAACACCAAGTAATGTTTTTCTCAATGGCATAAGTATATTTTTGTACGGAAATGAAGACTAGAAGACTCGTTTTCACTTCTGAAATTTATAAACTTCAAAGAGTGGCAATGGCGCCACAGTTTCTGCTGTGAATCCCGTGGCGAGGGTTGTCCACAGCAAGCTTCAGGAAAGAGCAGGCAATCGGCATTACGGTATTAAGGCAGGAACTGCGGCACCGTATCCATTGCTTAAAGTGTAAGTATTGCAGAAGGTGCAAGGTTTAGAGCAGAGAGACTAAGAATGCCAACACTGATTGTACCTCTAGTTTTAATTTTGGTAGAAAAAAACATACATATACCATTTTAAAAGAACTTAACTTTGTGTTGACTGTGATGTTACTTAACTCATAGAGCTCGCGAATCCCTTCCCATTGCCTGAGTTCCTGATATACGATAGGTACTGCAAGGTATGTTAAGAAAGGTAGGAAGATACACTCCTGGAAATGGAAAAAAGAACACATTGACACCGGTGTGTCAGACCCACCATACTTGCTCCGGACACTGCGAGAGGGCTGTACAAGCAATGATCACACGCACGGCACAGCGGACACACCAGGAACCGCGGTGTTGGCCGTCGAATGGCGCTAGCTGCGCAGCATTTGTGCACCGCCGCCGTCAGTGTCAGCCAGTTTGCCGTGGCATACGGAGCTCCATCGCAGTCTTTAACACTGGTAGCATGCCGCGACAGCGTGGACGTGAACCGTATGTGCAGTTGACGGACTTTGAGCGAGGGCGTATAGTGGACATGCGGGAGGCCGGGTGGACGTACCGCCGAATTGCTCAACACGTGGGGCGTGAGGTCTCCACAGTACATCGATGTTGTCGCCAGAGGTCGGCGGAAGGTGCACGTGCCCGTCGACCTGAGACCGGACCGCAGCGACGCTCGGATGAACGCCAAGACCGTAGGATCCTACGCAGTGCCGTAGGGGACCGCACCGCCACTTCCCAGCAAATTAGGGACACTGTTGCTCCTAGGGTATCGGCGAGGACCATTCGCAACCGTCTCCATGAAGCTGGGCTACGGTCCCGCACACCGTTAGGCCGTCTTCCGCTCACGCCCCAACATCGTGCAGCCCGCCTCCAGTGGTGTCGCGGCAGGCGTGAATGGAGGGACGAATGGAGACGTGTCGTCTTCAGCGATGAGAGTCGCTTCTGCCTTGGTGCCAATGATGGTCGTATGCGTGTTTGGCGCCGTGCAGGTGAGCGCCACAATCAGGACTGCATACGACCGAGGCACACAGGGCTAACACCCGGCATCATGGTGTGGGGAGCGATCTCCTACACTGGCCGTACACCACTGGTGATCGTCGAGGGGACACTGAATAGTGCACGGTACATCCAAACCGTCATCGAACCCATCGTTCTACCATTCCTAGACCGGCAAGGGAACTTGCTGTTCCAACAGGACAATGCACGTCCGCATGTATCCCGTGCCACCCAACGTGCTCTAGAAGGTGTAAGTCAACTACCCTGGCCAGCAAGATCTCCGGATCTGTCCCCCATTGAGCATGTTTGGGACTGGATGAAGCGTCGTCTCACGCGGTCTGCACGTCCAGCACGAACGCTGGTCCAACTGAGGCGCCAGGTGGAAATGACATGGCAAGCCGTTCCTCAGGACTACATCCAGCATCTCTACGATCGTCTCCATGGGAGAATAGCAGCCTGTACTAGTGCCGACATTGTGCATGCTCTGTTGCCTGTGTCTATGTGCCTGTGGTTCTGTCAGTGTGATCATGTGATGTATCTGACCCCAGGAATGTGTCAATAAAGTTTCCCCTTCCTGGGACAATGAATTCACGGTGTTCTTATTTCAATTTCCAGGAGTGTATATTTGCTCAGCGAGGGTGACAGGATACAAATTCCAGAATATCTCAGCAGTCAGAATCAAATATTCGGTGATGAGAACGAAGATGTGGAGAACAAATGGAAAAATAAATTCAAAGGCACCTTACAGTATGCCCTAGAAAAGGATATTCCGATTAAGGTTTTAAGGGATGTGCCGGTCGGTGTGGCCGAGCTGTTCTAGGCGCTTCAGTCTGGAACCGCTCGACCGCTACGGTCGCAGGCTCGAATCCTGCCTCGGGCATGGATGTGTGTGATGTCCTTAGGTTAGTTAGGTTTAAGTAGTTCTAAGTTCTAGGGGACTGATGACCTCAACTGTTAAGTCCCACAGTGCTCAGAGCCATTTGAACCATTTTTTAAGGGATGGGAAAATCCACCATGATTTATTGGCCGTTCTAGAAAAGTGCTACATAAACAAAGAGCAATTCATCTCAGATTCAAGAGAAGTAAAAACCTAGCTGAAACAAAAGCTAAACAAAGCGAAAATGAGCGTAAGGAGAGTAATGAGTGAAGAGTTCAATGATTTTGAAACAGTTGTCAACCGACCCGAGTAAAAACGCTAAGATATTTTAGTCGTATGTAAAATCAGTAAGTGGGTCAAAATCATCTATACATTCTCTCAGTGACTACACCGGCGCGGAAACGGAAGATGAAACAGAGAAGTCTGAAATACTAAATTCGGTCTTCCGAAGTTGTTTCACCGCGTAACATCGTAACACTGTCCCTCCTTTCAATCGCCGTACGAACGTCAAAACGGCAGATATTGAGATAACCTATCGTGGAACTGCAAATCAGCTACAATCGCTTAGTAGCGGAAAGGCTTGCGGACCAAATGAGATAACTATAAGATTATATAAAGATTATGCCAAAGAACTTGCTCCCCTTCTAGCAGTAATTTATGCTAGTGACATGGACAACGAAAAGTACCTAACTAAGGGAAAAAAGCTCAGGTCATTCTCATTTTTAAGATAGGCCGTAAGACAGATCCACACAATTATAGAACTGCAGTATATCGTTGACGCCGATCTGGAACATGATTTTTGATAAAGAATTATGACGTTTTTGGAAAATGAACATCTTCCTTATAAAAATCAACATGAATTCCGCAAACAGAGATCCTGCGTAACTCAGCTCGCTCTGTTCCTCCATGAAATCCACAGCGCTGTGGACAACGGCGCCCAGGCTGATGCCGTGTTCCTTGACTTCAGTAAGGCATTTTAACAACCTTTCGCATTGCCGTTTAGTAAAAAAAAATACGAGCTTACGTAGTATCGAAACAGGCTTGTGATTGGATTCTAGACTTTCTTGCAGATAGAGCTAAACGCGTCGTTCTTAACGGAACAAAATCGACAGATGTAATTACCGGAGTACCACAGAAAAGGACCGTTGTTCTCTTCAGTGTATATAAATGATGCTCTTAAAGTCTATTCGCAGGTGATGCAGTTGTCTGTTTCGAAGTAGCAACGGCAGAAGATAGTAAGAATTTGCAGAGCGACCTGTAGAGAACTGATGAATGGTGCAGGTTCACGCAGTTGACCCTGAACGTAAAGAAATGTAACATATTGTGTATACATAGAATAAGAAATGTTTTACTGTACAGCTACACTATTGATGACAAACAGCTGGAGACAGCGTCTGCCCTAAAACATCTAGGCGTAACCATGGAGAGCGACCCTAAGTAAAATTACCACATAAAACAGGTAGTGGGAAAAGTAGATACCGGACTCAGATTCATCGGAAGAATCTTAAGGAAATGTAACTGATCCACGAAAGAAGTGGCTTATAAGACGCTTGCTCGCCTGATTCTTGAGTATTGTACATCTATCTTTGATCTCTGTCAGGTAGAACAGATAGAGGAGATACAGAACATCCAATGAAGAGCGGCGCGTTTCGTCACGGAATTGTTTAACTGGCGAGAGTGCGTTACGGATATGCTAAACAAATTCCAGTGGCCGACGTTACAGGAGAGTCGTTTGCGCAACATGGAGAGATATACTACTGAAATTTCGGGACAGCTGTTTTCACGAGGGGTCGGAGAACATGATTACCCCCGCCCCCCTCTCCCACATGCATCTCGCGTATTGACCACGAGGAGAAAATTCGAGAAATTAGAGTCAATACAGAGTCTTACCGACAACCATTCTTCCCACGCACTATTCTCGAGTGGAACTGGGTTGGAGGAATCAGATAGTGGTACCGAAAGTACCCTCCGCAGCACACTATTAGGTGGCTTGCGGAGCACGATGTAGATGTAAATTTACGTATATGCACCCCTGGCAAATTGCATTTTTCACTTTTCTTTCATTTCGGAAACATATTAGGTGGCAAGGTTAAATGGGACACTATGTACATTATGTTTTTAATCTGGTATTCTCCTGGTTATTTCTTTTTTTTATTGTTGTGTTAAAAGTTCAATGTGCTTAAATGATTTCTTTCTTGCTAAATCTAGCAGTACATTTTATTAAGAAGCACACATCGATGTATTTCTGGGAAGTGGAAGGAGAGAAAACTGTCCATGATCCAGATTACATACATTTTAATTTTATCGTGAACAAAACGTCGTTGATTTACTTCTCTGATAAAAATTAATCACAGATAAAAAATATAGTTCAGTATATGGTCTTACAGTCTTGTGCCTCGAAAATTGCACTGTACTTTTGTTATATTTTAAAACTGCTTTATTTCAATGCTTGCTTTCTACAGAGCCCAGGTATGCTAGGCAGATTGTTAATATTTGCCGAATATTAAACAATGGACTATAGCTGCGCTGCACTACGAAGCGATTTAGCAGTATCGTTTCTTAAAACAGTTTCAAAACGAATCTTTCAACGTTAATTAAATTCATTTTTCACAAAACTAATCCTGAATTGCACCTTCCATAAAACTGAAACTCTTTCATTGTTATCTTTTCCTCGTATTGCGTTTTTATAACATAGATAGGGTGTTTTTCAGAAATTAAAGTTTGTCGATCCTCTTGCTCTCATAAACCAAAATGAACGCTCAAGGAGTAAATAAGGTGATCGTACGAAAATGAGCTAACAGAGTGATCTGAACAAAGTGAGAGCGAGACACTATTGTCTGCATTACTTTTAGATTAATACTAACAGACGAATTCTAATACTCCTTCACTATCTTAGGATTATATTGTGTGCCTTTTTTATGATTAATTTTTCCATTAAACTAATTAAAGTTTATTTTTTATTAATATTACGGCTTAAGACAGTCAAATCATGGGTACAATTGGTGATCGCCATTACTAGAGAGCCGTCATTGCCCCAAAACCCCGTACTGTATGTGGATGATTTTTATACAGGAAAAATCTTTAATATAATTAATTTCCATATCCCCTGCCTCTACCTGGAAACACATCCCATCAGACTGCGAAACATCAGTCATCACACATTGCCGCGCATGTTAGCTGCCACTAGATTGCATTGCTGGCAATTCCGCAACTAACACGCAGCGAAGAATCTTCTCCCAAACCACGGAAGGACACGACTCGATTTATAGGGCTGGATCGATGTTGATATTTTTACGTTACGAACTTTTCATATCACCAACATGGATCATATGTGACAAAAAGAACAAAAAAGTATTGCGTTTGCTACTTACGTGTCCGAGACACGGCTTGATTAACATACAAATGTTAAAAGTGGTGGCACGATAAGTTACTGAATTCCAGCAAGCCATAGTCTGTAGTCTGGCCCGTAGTTACTTACTAATTTATTTATCTTTCACATATTACTTCTTTCTTCTCTGTCAATGGATTGTTAACGTGCCGACGAAAAGTTGTATCGTGATTTGCAATCTACATGAATTCGGTAAGTCAAAGACAGAAGGAAGGGAAGGACATACCACATTCAAAACGACCAACTCTAATTAAGTAGGGCAGCGTGTCGTACTTTAAGAAAATATCCATGGGAACACACGATGTTTCAAATCCTCTGTTTCAGTATAGTGACTGGTTTTTTTGGACGATATTGTTACAGAGTTTCGTGGAGAGTAAGCCTGATTACATAATGTGTAGAGGGTTAACCCATAACTCGCCGGTTGTGCACCATCATGTACCTTGAAACGGAAGACTGTATTCTACCATGGAACGCTCTATATTTGCAGATGAATGGAGCTTGTTAGCAGTTTTCTCAGTTTTCAGAATGTTTCAACTTGAAACTGGGTTTTGACAATTCTGCTACTTTCTTCGATTCCAGTTGGCGATTATTAGTCTATACTACTATATTTCACGTAGACTGTCACATAAGGTATTGACAAGATTTGCAGGATTGGCTGGGGAAATATCTGCAACTAAATCTCATGTAGATTATCGAACTTACATTTCTTTACCCCCTTTCATTGCATGGAACCAGGAATTCTAGGGCATAATTCTAGGGCATAATTATCTTTCCTGTGCCTACTGCCATCCAATCAGCTGATTAGCTATCCATTTAAAAGAATCTACAACCTAAAGAAGGCATCGTTATATATGAAAAATGGAAAAAGTGAGAGGTTCTTGTTATTATATGAACGAATGGTTTGTAACTACTAGATTCAGAAATGAGAGAGGAAATTAGTACATGACAGTTACATGTGACCTGAATATGGAAAACATGAACATCCGAGATATTTGATGAAGAACCGATAAATAAATAAATTTAAGAAAATCTGGTCCTTTTTAAAATATCAGGAGACTTAAATACAAGGCTAGGAAAAGTACCAGTAATAAGCTTAGTAGGCACCTTCGGTGAAGTGACTTTGAATGATACTGACACTAAGACATTTTGCTACATTTCATCAGTTGTAAATTACCACCACCTTCTGCAGAAAGAATGACATAAATAAATATACCTGGAACACAAAACATCCATGCTCAGTTATTGTTTATGTGGAATATACTGAAAAATAAGCTCTCAAATTTGAGATACTGACATATTTAGAGGTAATAGTATTGACTCGAATTACTTCTTAGTTACTTCAGACATTGAAATATGGGCTAAGTGAAGTAAACCCAAATCAAAAAAAAACCTTAAACTTATGTTCATCTTCTACAGGAAGAATGAGTAATTTATATCAACAAAGACTCACTCATGAACTGAAGCTTGAAACTAAGAACAATGTTGATGATGAATAGGGAAGATTAACATAAGAAATGTTGAAAATAGCTATAGGCTACTGGCCATGTATCAAAGTGGAAGGGTCCACTAGCATCAGAGATAAACAAAATGCTTATAACATGGAAAAAGGAATCCTGGGAAATATATAAGCTAAAAGATGTATAACAGAAGATTAATAAACAGTTATTACAGTTAATTCTGGGAAATATGTGCTGCTGATACTGAACATGATATTATGGAATACAGAACACAGAGTTTAAACATTTAAAACATAGGAATGAAATGGAGAAACATATGGCTAACGTCAATGGATATAATATTACAGAAACTTGTAGTATGATGAAGTTAGTGAACGAATTTAGTGCATAAAAACTGATAGTAACTATACAGACCAAAAAGTCTTAAAAGAATCGAAAATAGTACTAAATATAACAAAAAATAGAAAAACCACTGGCCTAAATGGAACTAATGCTGAATTAATTAACTATGATGGAATCACTTTGGAATTTCGTTTCCTCTATTTTCTTAATAATTTGTTGTAAAAACTTTCCAGTACTTAACAACAGAACAAATCTAAAGCTATTTTCATATTTAAGGAAGACAACAGGAAAGACATACAAAATTATAAAGGAATAAGTTTAATAATATCGAACACAAAGTTAATGGGAAAAATATCAGATATTGCTAACATGTTCATTTATTTCAGAACAACATTAAGCTTCATGGAGAGCTATTTGCATAATGATAACATACTTATAATAAGGGAAATCAGTGGAAAACAGCGGGAATTGGGTTTCGAATCGCATTTAACATTTATTGATTGTCAGAAAACCTTTGATACGGTAAAAAAACTTTTGTGTTGAATATTATAAATTAAAGGTTTTCTGAAACACGTTATTAATACCTTAGAGTTTGCATGTAAATAAGAATATAGTTATAAGTTTAGAATCGAAATCGCCGTATAAACCAAGGTGTCATTGCTCTGACCACAGAGATCATGTTTGTGGGATGCATGAGGGTGTCTTTTCTATTTCACAAGAAAGCTTTTTGATTACAGCTGAAATATATAGCAGTTTTTTTGTTGTGTCTGACTGCAGCTCAGTGTCTCCTCTATATGGTAAGTAGTAGTCTATCTTTTTCATAATGTTGTTACTACTTCCAAGACTTTCCACTTTTTGATACCACTTATTATACGTTGATGACTGCATAATTTTATGGGAAACAGAAGATAATTAACATAGAGCAGAATATAGACTGAGCCAGGTTGTAATATATTACAGTTTAACAGCATCTGATAAGACAATAATAATAGCACTTTAATCAAAATAAGTGAGAAAATTTTAGTAAAGTACCCCACTTCATTTATCCAGGATGTGGTATTGGCCTTAACTCACACATAGACGTTGATATGAAGATTAAGAATTTCAAGTTACTTGCGGAAGGAAATAAGAAAGGAAACACAAATGAAATTCTATGAAGGTGTGGCTGCTTGGTTCCAAATCATGGAAAATAACAAAACCAGGAACATCATGTACAACAGCAAAAGGGTTGAAATTTGTGGGGTATATAAGTGGCTGCAATAAGAAAGATTAAATAAGGAATGAAACAAAAGGATCAGATTGAGAAATCTTTGCATTTAATGACACGATACACTCCTGGAAATGGAAAAAAAGAACACATTGACACCGGTGTGTCAGACCCACCATACTTGCTCCGGACACTGCGAGAGGGCTGTACAAGCAATGATCACACGCACGGCACAGCGGACACACCAGGAACCGCGGTGTTGGCCGTCGAATGGCGCTAGCTGCGCAGCATTTGTGCACCGCCGCCGTCAGTGTCAGCCAGTTTGCCGTGGCGTACGGAGCTCCATCGCAGTCTTTAACACTGGTAGCATGCCGCGACAGCGTGGACGTGAACCGTATGTGCAGTTGACGGACTCTGAGCGAGGGCGTATAGTGGGCATGCGGGAGGCCGGGTGGACGTACCGCTGAATTGCTCAACACGTGGGGCGTGAGGTCTCCACAGTACATCGATGTCGTCGCCAGTGGTCGGCGGAAGGTGCACGTGCCCGTCGACCTGGGACCGGACCGCAACGACGCACGGATGCACGCCAAGACCGTAGGATCCTACGCAGTGCCGTAGGGGACCGCACCGCCACTTCCCAGCAAATTAGGGACACTGTTGCTCCTGGGGTTTCGGCGAGGACCATTGGCAACCGTCTCCATGAAGCTGGGCTACGGTCCCGCACACCGTTAGGCCGTCTTCCGCTCACGCCCCAACATCGTGCAGCCCGCCTCCAGTGGTGTCGCGACAGGCGTGAATGGAGGGACGAATGGAGACGTGTCGTCTTCAGCGATGAGAGTCGCTTCTGCCTTGGTGCCAATGATGGTCGTATGCGTGTTTGGCGCCGTGCAGGTGAGCGCCACAATCAGGACTGCATACGACCGAGGCACACAGGGCCAACACCCGGCATCATGGTGTGGGGAGCGATCTCCTACACTGGCCGTACACCACTGGTGATCGTCGAGGGGACACTGAATAGTGCACGGTACATCCAAACCGTCATCGAACCCATCGTTCTACCATTCCTAGACCGGCAAGGGAACTTGCTGTTCCAACAGGACAATGCACGTCCGCATGAATCCCGTGCCACCCAACGTGCTCTAGAAGGTGTAAGTCAACTACCCTGGCCAGCAAGATCTCCGGATCTGTCCCCCATTGAGCATGTTTGGGACTGGATGAAGCGTCGTCTCACGCGGTCTGCACGTCCAGCACGAACGCTTGTCCAACTGAGGCGCCAGGTGGAAATGGCATCTCAAGCCGTTCCACAGGACTACATCCAGCATCTCTACGATCGTCTCCATGGGAGAATAGCAGCCTGCATTGCTGCGAAAGGTGGCTATACACTGTACTAGTGCCGACATTTGCATGCTCTGTTGCCTGTGTCTATGTGCCTGTGGTTCTGTCAGTGTGATGTGATGTATCTGACCCCAGGAGTGTGTCAATAAAGTTTCCCCTTCCTGGGACAATGAATTCACGGTGTTCTTATTTAAATTTCCAGGAGTGTATATTTTAATGGGTACATATATAACGGAAAAGGTAGCAATGGAGACATTAACTAAGGAAAAAAAAACCTCTGGACAGTCCTATGAAGGGCCTACTCAGGCTCAGCAAACCTACTGTAGGAAATAACCATAACATCACTCCCTAGAACTGCGTTTCCTCCATCACCCTAATGAAGGAGCTAAAACAAAAAAGGGATCTACCTTATGTAGGTATGCCCAAGAGAAACAAGCGAGAAATTCCAAAAGAATTTCTATCTTTAGCAAAGAAAAGATAACAATAGTATCACATGTGCATAAAAGGAACAAAGCTGCAATTTCGAATTTCTCTATTCACAATGCATCTCAAGAATCACAAGAAGCTAAAAGTCCGGAAATCATGGATTTTTAATAGCATCAAGGACGAAGTTTATTGTTATTAGTTTTATAGCACTGCCAATATCAAGGTAGTTAACGATAATTTGGGTATTTTCCTCTGGGTGAGCATGATACAACAGACTTTTACGACCTCCATCCATTCTTAGGTCTGATTGATATACTTTTATTACATCATTGTCCTTGTTTCTTTTTAGAACTGGAGACATTTGTCATAGCTGTGTCCTTCACTTCAATATACTTTGACTCCTATATTTTTAAGACAACTTGACTGACTGTGAGAGGGGCGACCAATAATCTCTCTGTTTCAATGTAAATGATTTGAATGTGAGTATTTCGTTCACTGCGTACCCGATACCAGTGTCTATTTCGTATAAGTAGTATCTAATCGTTAATGAAGTAACATAGGCCTACTGATTTTGCTGGCCCTTCATCCGAAATCATTTTATTTTTCTCTAGTCTCTGTGGTACCTACTGAGATGCTCTTGATAATTCAGGTATAGGTTCCGAAACCGGTTCTAGTGATTATTCAGCAGCTGCTGCGGTTTTGTTTAACAAGAACGCATCCTTACATCTCCGGATGCCCTCAGTGTAATGTATGTTCCTGATACATGTAAGATGTCTGGAGTGTCGTCGTTGGAACGACAAGAAAACCAAACAGAGGTCTTTTGTATGTTTTGCTCCGGTATTTGGATATAATTTCTAAAAAGAAATTGTGTCATGAATCAGTGAATTTCGTTTAAGGAATTGGGCACAATTTTAGTAACATAGTGATTCCTTTCAATGACAATTTATGCCTTTTCCTTATTGTTTGAGATTTTTGATGTTGCTTTGCTCGAAGATTATTCTTTGTCTTCCTATTCTGCATTCGCTTAGGCTAGGGTAAACTGCATTATCAAAGTAACAATGTGCTTTTAGTACGGCTTACATTGACTCCAGTTAAATAATGTAATCCTAGTCTTCAGTACTGTCAATGTTTACTTTCAAGATCATTAAATTAACAAATACTAAATACTTATTAGTCAAAAGTGATGTTTTTAATGACTGGGTAGAAAATACCCCACATCCCAGGTTATGTGACATAATAAAAACATCCCAGATAACGAGTTAAAAGAGATGAAGTATTTACGCACTTGATAATGAGCTACCGCTTGAGAACGCCACAGCAGGCTGAATTCGCGTACATAGTGAACGAATGAATGTTTAACAGTCGAGGCGGGAAATGTTGTCTGTTATGAAATTTTACAGCACAATGGGCCAAAGTAAACAGAATACAGTCAGCGTATATGTCTAAACACTCAGCGGTGCCGTTATTTACCAACTTATGCAAAGGTTTTGTTTGGAATTGAAAACGTCGCTTGCTGCTGTCCTTTAGTTGTAAACCTATTGGTAGTCAGAATTAATATATGTTTGCACTCTTCGTGATTACTTACAATTAGCTTTATTTATCTATGAAATCAGTACGTAATTCTGATTGTTGGGAAGTGTATAATCTCTTTGAGTTTAATTCTCCAGAACACAACCTTTTGAGTCGTTAATTCAGAACGTCTGTCATCAAACTCCGTCAAACCAGGTTGATCATTTTTTCATCACCGGCTAACAATGCATTCTTTTGAGTGTAATAAATAGCACCCAGGCAAGAATTATACAAATAAACTGGATTTTTTCTAATTCCTCAGTTTCGTTGCTGTTGGGCCCTCTGAATTATATGCAGCTTGTATAGTCATAACAGACTATTATGTTTCGCATCCCATCATCAGTAACGTAATCATGATGAAAGTGCCGGCTATTTTCCTATGAGATATGCAGTATGTCCCGCCCATGAGAGGCGTGATTCCTTTATCGTTCCTATGAATTCTGATTGGTGCTTTCCAAGGAAAAGCTCATCGTTAAAAGCCTTGAGTAATAGCTCTTGTGGAATACGTCGCCTGGCAAAATTAACAATAATCTCCCTGAGAACTTGAAGGTGGATCACTTCAGATGACAACGAGTTTTATAGCTGAAACATTTGCCTAAATCGAACGCTGAGGACTGTAACAGATGTGGCAGGCCAGACTTACTTGTTCAGATAACGTTATATACAGCTCTGGTTTGGAACCTAGATGTAGTGGTAGGAAAATGGCAGTCGCGTCCGAGGCAATTAACTGTAAAGCTTATGCAGAAAGTCTGTTTCTGATCATGATTGGACAGTATAGGGTAAAGGAAGAAAAGAGAGGCAGCTTGCAGTGGAAATACCTCACAAATGGTATGTGGAAATTATATTAAAGATTTCTGCTGATGAAATTTTCCCTATACTACTATCTAACTGTGATGAGAAATCTTAAGATTATAATAGAACTGAGGGATCACTTGGATTGGACATGCCTATAGTTCCTAGGGACCATTTTATACGAAAATGTCCGCACCAGAACCGCGGTCATACTTCAAATTATTGAAAATATAGCCCTGATTGTATTATATCACCTTCACAATTATTTAGAATATATCACGAGTACATTCTCAGTGACGTCTTAGCATCCAGAAATGGTGTTTCGACTCATAAATTGAAGGGTAGCAGAACTGGCGAAGCTGTCACGACGAGCACACAGGGGGATAATGCTACGATTTAGAGAGGTCTACCTTAAAATATTTTAGTAATATGGCCAAATGACTATAGCACAAGAGATACAAGAGCTTTATACTGGCTCCAGAGATGGCCTAGAGAGATGTCCCATGAGAAAAAAAATAATAATAAAAAATAAAAATAGAAGTCAGAAACGAATTAACGGCAGTGCCAGGAAACGTGGAACAGCAGCGATAGTCGAAGACATATTTACGAAGTGTTTCTCAGCCTTGAGGAAATATCATTGTTGGGATATATGTTTCTTTCGTGGGTTATTCCACTATATATGGTCACTGCTTATACGCTACGTGCCTGAAAGGATTATACAACGAAACAATGATGTAAGTTATTGTTGACAGCTTTCATCGCAAGGGGTTATCACCATGGAATGTGCGATGAACAGATATGTAACAGATGGAGAAAGGTTCATGTTGAGAGAGTGAAGCATACGTAACGTAGCCAGGGATAGAGCATTGTGTTGAACAAGACAAGATTGAAGGTGTCATCTCACGGGTTAGAATTGTCTTTCTGGATGCAGTGGACGTTGAAAGATGAGCAATGTTGGGAAGGAACACAGGAGCCGAAAGGAACATCAAGGAAACGAGAAGCCAACACACAAGATAACAAAAGACTAACACGAGGACGTCTAAGAATTCTGTGGGTGTGTATGGGATCTCACACGAGCAGGACTAATGAAATACCGTAATGATATACTGTAAAAATAATTGTGATACACTAAACTGACCAATATAAAGAAGATTAAAGTACGTTAACATACTTAACAATGCGGATGGTTCACAGACATTTACGGAGGTGTTTCAAGAATATGGAAAGCAGAGAGTACTTCTCTGGTCTGGTACTCCAAGCAATTAGCTGATATAACTAAATATTGGTCTGTAAATTGCTGAAGTCACCTTTAACATCACGTGGAGGACGTAATGCGTAGGATATGTGGAAAATTGAGTGTCAGTACAAGGTTGCTCTTGCTTTACATGTTTGTGCAAACCCTAATCTGACTTTAAATTTTGAGACAAATTTTATTATGATCATTGTGTTACTGGAAATTAAGTATTAGATACCACTTGATAATGTAGATTACAATATTTCTAGAGTGGCAGAGAACTAGTGACTGATGATGAGGTTGTCTGGAACAGCTTAGTGTGATCACTCTTGATGATAGCGTATGAGTCTGCTGATACTAGGACGCATTAGACATTAGTAGTTTAGTTAGAAATTAGTTGTAGTTTCAAAGTTATTTCATACAAAAAATGTAAAATGATTTAGATCAGGAATATCAAACATTGGGAACTCCAGGTAGGAATAGGTGGAATTCATGGGACTACTGGTCTATGATAAGCTAACCTTTCAGTGTAGTGAATTTAGTGATTTCATTCCTTCTTTAAGCCTTGAAACTTTCATATCGTACAACTTCAGCAGGCAGATCTTCGTTCAGTTTGTCAAAGACATTTACTGCTTTGCTTTCAGCCCTTTAGAACGAATCACAAAGTCGTGGATCTCGAGTTGAAAACCAGCCACTGCTTCAAATTGGTATAAAACTCATCAGCAATGGCGTTCTATGACATGCCGTATGAAGAGACACTCTTTTTCTGTCAACAGCAGAGGAGCGGACTGAATGACGGGGAAACAATTTGTGATTTTCAACAGTGAATTCGCTGTTACTAGCTGAAATTTATTCCAAAACTGAATTAATATTTCTCGTATCTTATTCTTACTGCCAGCCTATATTCTCGAGTCATTCAGTATTCTATTTCTTCTCCAACTACTGCTTTCCAGTCTCCCAGATTATTAGGTTATCATATCCCTTAGTACACTGAGGTATCCGTTCAATATCTTTTTACTTTTCTCTCCCTATTCATCTTAAATTGGCCAAGACTAATCTGCTGGTATCAAACGGAATATGACTGGAGGAAGACATTTATGAGGGAATACATTTGCAGCACAGCATCTCAGTGAATCACAGAGAGAATCGAACGTTTTTGGAGATGTAGTGCTACAGAAGGATGTTGTACATTAGGTGTAACAATCAGGATTGTGGAGGTCTCTGCAGAATCGGTGATGACAGGAACATACGGGAAACACTGACATGGAAATGGGACAGGATGCTACATCATGGTTAAGATGTCAGGGAATAACTTCCATGGTACTAGAGGGAGCTCCTAGAGGGCAAGAGGCAGAGGCTAGAGGAAGACAGTAACTGAAATACGTCCATCAAATAAATGCGGACGTAGGGGAATTAAGAGGCTGACGCAAGAGAGAAATTAATGGAGCGCCACATCGAATCAGTTAGAGGACTGATGGCTCAAGAACAAAAAAACAAAATAATGCAAACCTTATATATAATGGGAAGAATGCGAAAACGTTTTCCAGTATTTAGTTGTAGTGTTCGTCGTGGAATCATGAAACTGTAGAGAAGCAAATATCGAGCCAAGTGTAAGATATTGTATATATTACGTTGTTCCTATTTTCATAAAATAAGAGTCCTCATCATTAAAAACTTGTTTTTACAGCGATCAACTGACTAAACAAAAGACAAACTAAATCCTAAATAAATTTCAGCCCAATAATATGCAGCTTGTGCTTTGAGATAATGTGAAATTTCGAGTTAGTGGACTGTAAATATTTGCCTTCATATTCTGTCTTCTGTTGACCTGCAATCCCGCAACGCACATACAGCTGGTTATCTATTTATGCTAGTGAATACGCTACCCTTAGTCTCCGGGATTCTGTCCACACCTTTGAATGCTCTTCATTGGTTCGCGACAAGCTGTTTCATGAATTGAAAGTGTGGTAATACCACGACACAATGTGCCGTGTAGTAGCTGCCAAACTGCATCTGGTGATGATGTATGCTTGCTGTGTGTGTGTGCAGCGTGCGGACCGACCTGAGCCCCGCAGGTGCCAACAGCTCTCTGCTAGTGGCGCGCATCGGCAGCGGCGACGCGGGGAACTACACGTGCTCCGTCTCGCCGTCAGAGTTCGCCACCGTCACTGTACACGTTCTCGATGGTGAGTACTTCAACAACAAAGGTTCCTTACCAGAAACTTTCTCTAATGTTGACTCACAACTTGCAAACTTTACACCGTAAGAACTTAGTAAGTACATAAAATAGCAAAGAGTAGAATCGAATTGCTTGAGATGGAGTGTCGAAAATTAGATTGTCCGGCAGGGGTCTGTTCAAGTGGAGACTACCAATGGCGCTGCAGGCGAAAAAGCCACTCAGGGGCGCGCATCGCAGCAGATATGAATTAAGCCATAATTCACCTCTCAAACTTCGCCCTCTCCCTACCCCGAAAACACCCTCCCCTACCCCCCCCCCCCTCCCATAAGACCTCAAATTTCCATTATATCTGCTTGGCACTCATAGAAAAACGTCCAAGAGTTTTAAAAGAAGGACTCAGTCAATTTTTGCACCGTTAAATGAGATTTTGCGAAAACCTTTCCTTTGGAAGGCATTTATGAGGTTTGTACCCCAGCGATTCACACCTAGTGAGTACATGGTTGGCGACCACGTGATTCTGAACTGAGTCCTGGCATTGCTTCCTCTTACTTACACCAGGCTTCTCACTTTTATCTTCCCTATCTGGCCACCCTTGGCCACCTCTGGTTCTTTCCTGACCCTGACATTATTAGGTTTTGAGGGCTAGGCGTCTTTCATTTTTCAACCTATACGTCTCATGCAGCATCTGACCTGGAGCAGATGGCTGCGAATCGCGTCTGTATCCCATGTTTGGGGCAGCCTCCAGAACTGCGGAAGGCAACGAAATATCACAGCAGATTATCTTTCCTGCATTGTGCAGCCTCCATTTTATGCCAAAAATGGCTTCCTCTCATGTTAAATCAGTATCCAGAGGTAAAATAGTCCCCCATTCAGTTCCCCAGGCGGCAGGTATGACTTGAAAGGAGGCAAAAAATCAAAATGAGAATTGCTACCAGAAATGTTAGGATTCTGCTACAAGCAGGAAAACTAGAAAACCTTAAAAGAGAGATAGAAAAGAATCATTTGGACCTTGTAGGAGTTGCTGAGGTAAGATGGAATGGATGTGGAGACTTACAGTCAGATGAATATGTAAGGTACTACTCAGGAGGAAAATTAAAAGGAATGGATGGAGTAGAAATAATCATGACAAAGGAATTGGCTAAATGTGTGTATTACGTGGACTATGCAAATGATCGGGTTATTGGTGTAGGGCTGAAAGGAGCAAAAAAATATATAGTGATTGTCCAGGTGTAAATGCCAACTTCAGAACATGATGACCAAATTGTAGATGAAACGTACAATATAATAGAGAGAATAATGGACGAAAATTAAAAAAATGCTCTAAAATAGTAATGGGAGATTGGAACGCCATTGTGGGAAAAGGGAAAGAGGGAAACATAGTATGCATGCAAGGTCTTGGAAAGAAAAATGATAGATGTGAATGGCTAATTGACTTCTGCAGGGAAAGGCAGTTGACAGTGGCAAGTACATGGTTCAAGAACCAGAAAAGGAGGCTCTACATTTGGAAATCACCAGGGTATAAATACAGAAACCAAATCGACTTTATACTGGTAGAAGAAAGATACAGGAATGGAATCAAGAAGGTGCACACATTACCAGGTGCAATAATTAATAGCGACCACATCTTACTTAGGGCAGCAATAGAAATAAAAATGAAAAAACTGAAGAAGGCGACCATTATGAAGAAGTGGGATATAAAGAAGATAAGATCCAGCAAAGAAAAAATTACAAAAATGCTGTCACTTGAGTTTCTAAATACATTACGAGACAAAGAACCACAAGACAATGTCAACGAGTACTGGAATATGATAAGAGAAGGAATCATTAAAGCGGGGCAGCTAAATATAGGATATGTAAAAGGTAAAGGGCAAAAAATCATGTGTCACAGAAGAAATGATTTCCAAGATGGAGGAGAGAAGAAAATTTATAAACAAGAACACTGAAGACGCAAGAAAGATGTACCGAAGGTTGTATAATGAAAAGCGAAGAGAAACAGATCAGGCTAGGAAAAAGTAGCTAAAAGAGGAATGTGATGCAAATGAGGAACTGCACTGGAAGAGAAGATACGACTTACTATATGACAGAGTACATAGTATGACATGGGATCAGAACAGAGAAGGAAGTGCTACTATGGAAATTTTTAGTAGAGACGAAGAGGTAATGTACAAAGATCGTGGCGACGTCCTCCAGACATGGGAAGAATATCTGAAAGAGCTATATGACACAGACCGCAAACCAGGAACTCTGGAACTTGAATCACTCAACAGTGTAAGTGATAATGGGAAATGACCAACCATCATAATGGAAGAAGTAAAGTATGCCATAACTGCAATGCAAAATGGCAAAGCCGTAGGTACAGGTACGATACCGGGAGAAATATTAAAATGCTTGAACCAAAATGTTATAAGAGAAATATTGAGGTTATGTAATAAAATATATGACAGTGGTGAAGGGCCTGAGGACTATCT
This sequence comes from Schistocerca cancellata, assembly GCF_023864275.1. Classification (NCBI taxonomy): domain Eukaryota; kingdom Metazoa; phylum Arthropoda; class Insecta; order Orthoptera; family Acrididae; genus Schistocerca; species Schistocerca cancellata. Next base: position 727,631,814 of record NC_064628.1, on the reverse strand, counting down.
GACAACAATAATGATTCCATTACCGAAAAAACAAGGAACGAAGAAATGCAGTGACCAGAGGACAATTATACTCATTTCACATGCAGCCAAAATGATGTTACGAATAATTAATAAGGGACTCGGAGGGGTATGGGGGAGAATCTTGGCGAGGAGAAGTTTGGATTTATACGGAATACGGGCACCAGGCACGCAGTATGGCTCCTACAAATCTTGGGAAAAAGGTTTACTGAAAAAGGAAGAGACCTCTATATGTGCTTCATCTAGAAAAGGCATTTGACAATTTGGCTTTGGACAAGCTGGCGATTATAATGAAGGAAAGAGAGTCGACTGGATAACCAGAAGACTTGTAAACTCATTACATCTGATTCAAAAAGCCTCTGTTAAAGTGAGAGGAGAAAGTAAACACTGGATCGGACTAGGAAAAGAAGTAATAAATGGTTCAAATGGCTCTGAGCACTATGGGACTTAACATCTATGGTCATCAGTCCCCTACAACTTATAACTACCTAAACCTAACTAACCTAAGGACATCACACAACACCCAGTCATCACGAGGCAGAGAAAATCCCTGACCCCGCCGGGAATCGAACCCGGGAACCAGGGCGCGGGAAGCAAGAACGCTACCGCGCGACCACGAGCTGCGGACAAAGAAGTAAGACAAGGATGCTGTCTATTACCTAAACTTTTCAACCTCTACTTCAAAAATATGATCGAGCAATGCTCATTAGATGACAAAAGAGTAGAAACTGGAGGACGAAGAATAGGGTGTTTTAGGTTTGCTGATGGCGTATTCCTCCTAGCCTCAGGGGAAAAAGAATTACAGGATTTAGTGGACACCACTGAAGCTAACGGGAATAATTAGTGAACGAAAATTAACTCAAAGAAAACAAAACTATTGGCACTAGGAAGAAATAAGGAAATAAAATTGATACTGAATAGAGAAATATTAGGTGCAAAATTAAATGTCTTGGACGCAGGACAGACACCGACTGGAAGTGCAGCAAAGAAATTAATACAAGGATAGCAGTGGAAAAAGAGGCATTTTATAACAAAAGGGGAATTTTCTGCAGCAGTCGGGAGAGAGAACTGAGGAAAAGACTCATGAAATGTTTTGTAAGGAGTGTTCTTCTGTACGGCGCCGAAACGTGGACTTTAAGGAAAAAACACAAGATAAAAGCTGGAGGCTTTTGAGGGGTGGGTATGGCGGAGGACGGAAAGAATAAGTTGGATGGACAGAGTAAAAAATGATGAGGTACTGAGAAGAGTGGGAGAGAAAAGACAGTTACTAGATGTAATAAGAAGAAGAAAAAAATGGATTGGGCATATATTAAGAAAGATTGTCGGACTGGTAAAAACAGTTTTAGAAGGTTATGTCGAAGGAAAAGGAAGCGAGGAAGGAAGGGACTGCAGATAGTAGACGACGTGATTGACGGTACAACGTACAGCAGCCTTAAGAAGGAAGCAATGGATCGCAGAAAATGGAGAGGCAAAGGACCTGCTAATATAGCAGAAGAGTGATGACGATGATCCTCGGCTGAGGGTCTCCCTTGGTATTTGTCAGAATTATTGCGCCATTGGGTCCCTGAGGTACAGATATACGGAAACTACGAGTTATTATCCATCGCCACTTTATTTCAATAAAATTTATAATAACGTGTTCGCTACGCCTACCCTTCATAACAGTGTCTGACGTCCTACAACGAACAAATGCGGATTTGTCAGCACTCCACTGTTGAGTCGAAAGAGACATGATTCCGCGTCGGAACCACGCACGTTTAAAACTGTTTCTGCCCTTGCAGGTGGCCAGCGTAGCGACGCCACTACTGTGTCTGTGTGTGTGAGGCGCTCTGTGGCCGGGGGGTACTGGCACCGCAGTTCGTCAGCGTTCCACGATAACGCCAGTCCGCACTTGCAGCCGCCAAGCCTGTGACCTTTACGCGTACATAATTTCATGGAAACCAGAAGTCGGATAACTTCAACGGTGCCTACCCGATGTTTAGATCGTTCTAAGAATGAACCTGTGACCTACAGTCAACAAGCCGTAGTGTAAAACAAGGAGCACTTTGGCTAAAATAAGGCTTCTAGCTTCGATACTGGAAGCTGTCTAAAAGTCTTATACGCTACTGGCCATTAAAATTGCTACACCAAGAAGAAATGCAGATAATAAACGGCTTTCATTGGACAGATATATCATACTAGAACTGACATGTGATTACATTTTCACGCATTTTGGGTGCATAGATCCTGAGAAATCAGTACCCAGAACAACCACCTGTGGCCGTAATAACGGCCTTGACACGCCTAGGCATTGAGTCAAACAGAGCTTGGATGCGTGTACAGGTAAAGCTGCCCATGCAGCTTAAACACGATACCACAGTTCATCAAGAGTAGTCATTGGCGTATTGTGACGAGACAGTTGCTCGGCCACCATTGACCAGACGTATTCAATTGGTGAGACATCAGGAGAATGTTCTGGCCAGGGCAGCAGTCGAACATTTTCTGTATCCAGAAACACCCGTACAGGACCTACAACATGCGGTCGTGCATTATCCTGCTGAAATGTAGGGTTTCGCAGGGATTGAATGAGGGGTAGAGCCACGGGTCGTAACATGTCTTAAATGTAACGTGCACTGTTCAAAGTGCGGTCAATGCGAAAAAGAGGTGACCGAGACGTGTAACCAGTGGCACCCCATATCATCACGCCGGGTGATATGCCAGTATGGAGATGACGAATACACGCTTCCAACGTGCGTTCACCGCGATGTCGCCAGACACGGATGCGACCATCATGATGCTGTAAACAGAACCTGTATTCATCCGAAAAAAATACGTTTTGCCATTCGTGCACCCAGGTTCGTCGTTGAGTACATCATCGCAGGCGCTCCTGTCTGTGATGCAGCGTCAAGGGTAGCCGCAGCCATGGTCTCCGAGCTTATAGTCAATGCTCCTGCAAACGTCGTCGAATTGTTAGTGCAGATGGTTGCTGTCCTGTTGACTCAGGGATCGAGACGTGGCTGCACGATCTGTTACAGCCATGCGGATAAGATGCCTGTCATCTCGACTGCTAGTGATACGAGGCCGTTGGGATCCAGCGCAGCTCTCCGTATTACCTCCTGAACCCACCGATACCATATTCTTCTAATAGTCATTGGATCTCGACCAACGCGAGCAGCAATGTCGCGATACGATAAACCGGAATCGCCATAGGCTACAATCCGCCAGTCGGAAACGTGAAGGTACGCATTTCTCCTCCTTACACCGAGCATCACAACAACGTCTCACCAGGCAACGCCGGTCAACTGCTGTTTCTGTATGAGAAATCGGTTGGAAACTTTCCTCATGTCAGCACGTTGTAGGTGTTGTCACCGCTGCCAACCTTGTGTGACTGCTCTGAAAAGCTAATCATTTGCATATCACACCATGTTCTTCCTGTCGTCTGTAGCACGTCATCTTCGTGGTGTACCAATTTCAACGGCCAGTAGTGTAAGTAGCTTCCTTAGTATGGAGTGTAGGTGTAAACTAATTAATAAGTAAATTTGCTCTAAGTTTGCTAATAAATACCTTTTCCGATCTTTATGTTCGATTCTCTGATCATATTTCATCATCGTATGCAGACAAGCACAGGGATTTCCATGCCGCCTGTCTTCTCCACTATCTTATCAATGTTCGCTGTCCCTCATATTCTCCCCCACCTTAACAGTTTTGTCTGAATAACACGGCAGAAACAGTCGTTCCCATCAGGCAAAACCTTTTCTGTCACCCTCTATCCTTCCGGCACTCTCTTGAACCCGACTCTGGAATAACCTCTCGCATTTTATTAGCGAACAGAATAATGTCTTCAGCTCGAGAAGACAGTTACTGACGTATCTACTGAAGCAACATTAAAGATTTTTCTGAAAATTGTCTTCAGCAGGTAATTCGGCAGCCCACACGCGACGGAAATACCTTAGACCATGTAAACAGGCCAGACCTTATTGATAGTGTCAGTATAGATACGGGAATTAGTGACCATGATGTCATTATAACAACTATGATTAAAAAAATTAATAAATCAGTTAAGAAGGCTAGGAGAGGGTTTCTGCTAGACAGAGCAGATAATCAGTGATTAACATATTACTTAGACAGTGAACTGGCATCACTAAGTGTAGAAAGGATGTAGAGGAATTATTGTCAAAGTTTAAGCAGGTTGTAAATCGTAGTCTGGAGAGTTACGTGTCTGTTGAGTGGATAACGGATGGAAAAAACCCACCATGGTTTAACAACGAACTTCGTAACACACTGAGGAAGCAGAGGCTCTTGCAGTCTGGGTTGAAAAGTGGACTCACAAACGACGTCAAGAGAAGGTTAGTGAGATTCGTGCGTCTGTGAAAAGATCTGTGCTCAAGGTATACAAACACTACCACCGTCACACATTAGCAAAAGATCTGGCAGATAACTCGAAAAAATTCTGGCAGTATGCAAAATCGCTAAGCAGTTCTAAGACTTCCATTCAGTCTCTTATAGACCAGTCTACTGTGGCAGCTGAAGATACGAAATCGAAAGCCGAAGTTTCACGTAAAAGAATTCGTTCACGCAGGAGAACCGTACTAAAATACGGTCATTTCACCATAGGGTAGACTCCTGTATGAACGACATACAAATAATTTTACCTGGCTTAGAGAAGAAACTTAAAACTTTGAAAGCAAATAAGTCACCATGTCCAGATATAATACCAGCTCGATTTACCAAAGAGTACTATTCGGTACTGAACCCTTACCTAGCTTGCATGTATCGTAAATTCTCGCCCAGCGCAAAGTCCCAAGCGACTGGAAAAAAGCGCAGGTGATTCCAGTATACAAGAAAGGTGAAATAACGGACCCGCAAAATTAGATCAATGTCTCTAACTTCTGTCTGCTGTAGTATCCTTAAGCACATTTGCGAGGTGCCCGGGCTAGCAGTTATTTAACACTAAATTCTTCTCCAATCTTCATATGGAAATGATGCTCTAAGCCCCCCCTTTTCTAACTCCACCTTTTGCTGTTGCACATGGACTGAGAAGAAACGCGAACTGACTCTAATAGATCCTGCAAGTGGAGCAGAAAAGAGTTTGGCACCTGCAATAATTTAATTTGATAGAAATTAATTTGATAAATAAGTTTCATTAACGTGGTGAGAAATGAATGGGTTGCGTTACCGATCTACAGAATGAAAGTTCTGTCCAAAATAACAATTTGATTTATTACGACTAAACTCAAAATAATGAACACAACACATGAAATATTTACAGTACGTATAAACTGGATACTCAAATAAATGTTGTGAAGGTGAAGTTGTCCTTAAAATAGCTGGTGACGTTTATGACCAAGTGGTTTGTGGAGCCAATTCCTTGCAACTCAAATCTTAAGAGAAACACCCAGCCAACCCAACAGTAATTGCTGTTGCAGCAGTGAGAACTCAGACAATGAATACCCAAGACAGAACCATGTAAAAAAGGACGGGAACAGGCTCGCTCTGCTGAGCTCTGACTATCACAGAGCAAAATTCCCTAATCAGCCGGTGCTGCGGACATACGTTACCAAGATGTCTTCTCAACTGCAAGGTCATGATCTGGCATACCGGAAAAGATGGCTGGCTGCTTCGACGTCCAGTCGTGGTGATGACAATGTCACGAGTATAGTCTGAAACAAATTATCCTGGTCTGGTTGTTCCAGACTAAAGACTTCCTAGCAATACAAATGCGCCTCTGAGGGAGACGAAGAAGGCTCACCACACAAACACTGACGGTACAGTGATTGATTTTAACAAGCAAAGTCACACAGTAACTGCGATACAGTCAACTTTGGCCAAATCTGCTCAAGACGGACAACGTAGGCTGCTTGTATGCAGAACGCTCAATTGCCAACTGTACTCGGAAAGTTGTGTTGAAGTCGAAACTTCAACAATTACGTCAAACAGTAACAATTAAATGAAAATGTATTAGACAGCCAAAGGAAGGCCGGCTGTCCAGAGCAGCGAGAGCTCAGTCTTGAAACCTACTCCGACCGAAAGGCGAGAGCCGACTCTCTCAAGAGCACACTTACAAGCCGAACACAGAACATTCCCGCCCCCACGACAGTGGCCGTGGTTAAACGTTCCAATCAGCAACACGAAAACCGGCGGAAAATTCCACTCTATTGCCGATGCACTACTATTCCACCAATGAGGATACTTGGCGCTAATTTCTGCGTCGATTTTGCTACGTCACGGAGCTATCCCCTGAGCAAGCCAATCACAGTTATGATTTGGCAGAAAACCTGGGAATTTGCCCGCCAAGGCTGCCTGCGAACACAAGTCATTCCCACGCCTCGCTGGTAGTCCGCCAGAAAATGTTTTCACTAAGTTTCTGGGAAATAACGGAGTCTTTATCCCAGCCACTCCGTCAGGCCCCTGTGGGCGTGTCGCTCCCGCTCTTATGACAATGTCGGCGTCTGGAAAGCATCCACTCAACTCCCTCACACCCGTCTGCTTAACCCTTTCAAGATCAGCAGTACCCGCTGGTCACCGGACCACCCGGGTGACGAGGACGCTGCATGGTAAGTCCATGTGTGAAGGAATAGCAACTTTTCACTGCATACAATTAGGGAGAAAAATCGATTTACTCAGATTAAAATAGAAATATGAGAGGGGGCTCATGCCTCCTCTCACATTCTCAGTTCGAGTATAATAAACTTCCTTGAGGCTAAGCAGCTTATGTTCATGAATCTGCATGGATTTAGAAAGCGTCGCTTGTGTGAAACTCAGCTTGCTCTTTCCTCTCATGATGTACTCAGAACTATGGATGCTGGGCTACAGGAAGATTCCGTATTTCTAGATTTCCGGAAACCATTTGAAACGGTGCCCCAATACAATCTGTTATCGAAGGTACGAGCATATGGAATTAGTCCACAGATATCTGAGTGGCTTGAAAACTTTTTAAATAGTAGAACCCAATAAGTTGTTCTCGCCGGCGAATGTTCATCAGAGACAAGGGTATTGTCAGGAGCGTCCCAGGAAGGTGTGATAGGACGGCGGTTGTCCTCTGTATACATTAATGATTTGGCTTACAGGGTGAGCATCAGACTGCGTTTGTTTGCTGATGATGCCGTGGTGTACGGTAATTTGTCGAAGTTGAGTGACTGTAGGAAGCTACGACATAGACATGATATCCAGTAGGTGTGAAGAATGGCAGCTAGCTCTCAATGTGGAAAAATATAAGTTAATACGATGAATAGTAAGAATAAATCTGTAACGTTCAGATATAATATTATTAGTGTCCAACCTGACATAGTCAAGTCGTTTAAATAGATGGGCGTAACTTTGCAAAGCGATGTGAGGGTGAACGAGCGTATGAAAACTGGGTGATGTGGTAGGGAAGGCAAATGGTCAACTTCGGTTTATTGGAAGAATTTTAGGAAAGAGTGGTTCACATGTAAAGGTGACTGTCTATAGGACGCTTGTGCAACCTGTTCTTGAGTACTGCTTTAGTTTTTGGGATCCGCACCAGATCGGATTGAAGGAAGACATCAGAGCAATTCAGAGGAGGGCTGCTAGACATTTTACCGGTAGCTTCGAACAAAATGTGTCACGGTGATGCATCGGGAACTCAAATTGGAATCCCTTGTGGGTGGGCGGGGGGGGGGGGGGGGGGGCGTAGGGGGGAGGCAGCGTACTATTCGGAAAAAACTATTTAAAAAAATTGACAGTCGGCATTTGACGCTGACAGCCAAAAGATTCTGCTCCCCCCAACATACACCACGCGTAAAGACCACAAAGATAAGATATATGAAAGCTTTCCCTCTCTCTGTTTGCGAGTGGAACACAAGGAGAAATGACAAGTAGTGGTATCGGTTACCCTCCGCCAAGCATCTTACGGTGAATACCGTAATATCTATGTAGATGTACTTGGAGATTTATCATGTCCCTGTACGCACACGTTACCCCTGTACATCCTTCTTTCCAACCATATCATTCTCATTTCCCAGTATTCTTGGCTGGTCCAGTCCCTTAAATTTTCTGTCCCTAGAACTCGCTGTATCAAGAAACGTCATTATGTACAGTCGTGCTCAAAAGTATCGGAAAAGCCTGAATTGCATTTTGCCTGATTTGCATGCAACCGGCATAACGCAGCTGTCTAGCAGGTCCTCTAATCGCTCCTTGGTACAGTCGTTTGACTATTGAAAATGGTTCCAACAAGTCACCACTAGAAAACACTGCTCTGTATCCCAATAACTCAAGACGTAAAGTAATACCACGATACTACAAATATCAGGGAACACCTTATCACAGATAAGACTGTCCTTAAGGCTTGTAATCTCACATTTATTACAATAAACGACATACGTGAAATGTTACCACTTTCGTTATTACGAAAAATGGCTCTGAGCACTATTGGACTCAACATCTTAGGTCATAAGTCCCCTAGAACTTAGAACTAATTAAGCCTAACTAACCTAAGGACATCACACACACCCATGCCCGAGGCAGGATTCGAACCTGCGATCGTAGCAGTCCCGCGGTTCCGGACTGCAGCGCCAGAACCACACGGCCACCGCGGACGGCCTTCGTTATTACGTCAGATAGGTAATGCACGTAGTAAGTTCGTCGTATTCATTATATACTCTTGGAAGTAACACACAGTTCTTATTATTTAACACAAAATGACATTAAAAATTTAAGTTATTCACGAGCAGCTAGTTGAGAATATGTATGAACATCAAATGACACGACGAACCGTGTCGTTCTGCATATGGGTTCAAACCCAGGTCATGCAGACTGAGCAAAGATTTCGCAACTGACGGCAACTGTCATTCTTGATTAGGCACTCAGAGAGTGATATACCTCAATTTTAGACATTATCAGTTAACAAAAATCAACTTTAAATTACATAACGCAGACATTTTTAACGGACGCAAATTCCTACCCAGCATCTACTGTCCCTGTTAACGAACTACAAGAGATGTTAAATATTGCTTCTTCACATGTAACTTACTTGAAATGCCGTGAGGTAAAGCTTTGTGTTGGACAGGGATTCGAACCCAGAACCTAATCGGATTCATATCGAAGCACAATCAACTGTGACATATCGGATTTTCTCGGCAGTAGCTAGATGTTTTAATTGAAATGACGAGACGAAACATTAATTTTTTCCTTCCCAGGACTCCAACCCGGCACCTATCGCTGTTATATTCTAGTGAAAAAGAACGTTAAATATGGCTTTGTTGCAACAGCAGCAATATGTGAGCATGTTTGAACTAGAAATAATATGACGAAGAGTTCAATGCTGACTGGGAATATCGTTTTTGACTGCACACAAAGAGACGTCAGCTACCGAATTTTTCTCCACCAGCAGCTCGGAATAACGTCTTGAACTTACAGTGATGTCACTGGGAGTCAAAAACATCAAATATCGTTAGTGTTGACACCTAATGAAAATACATTAAACATCAAAATTATGATCCACCAGCAGATAGGTGTTCTCATGCTAGAGCTTGAAAATACATAATGAAGTCTTTAGTGCCGGACCAGGATTCAAACCCATTCACGCGCAACATGTGGAGATGTTGAGGAATCTGCAGTTTTGAACAAACAACAAATTGTAGCCGAGCTGCATTGTCACGAAGGGATCAGATTCCGCGTTAATAGCTGTCTGAGTTGCATTCCCAGTTCAGAACCAATTCTATCGACATACAGAAGTTTAAATAAAAGATGGAATAAGTGTCCTGTGACCCTACATGACGTTTGTTTCGTCACTAGAAATAAATAACTAGTATAAGAAAGGTTACTGGTGATAGAGTTTCTACATGTCGCCACTCCAGACTTTATTGTGGTTCAAACTAACGTCTATTTGGTAGAGAAGCCAAATAGCTGTCGAAGAGGTATGTGTCTTAGCTTCGTCTTACGAGGCCAATAGTCGCTAGAACTCGTAAACCGCTAGTTAAAGGACGAGAATAGTTGACATTTCCACGTGCAACGACTTTCCTGGGCTGAAAACCGTAAATTTTCAATCTTTTATTACACCTCAGATTATTCAATGGAAATGACAGGTAAAATCAAGTGAACTTTGAGGCTTATTTCCGTGCACACCAGGAAGTAACTTGTCGATCACAGAGTTGCCAAACCTACCCTGCCTTGTTGCCAAATCTCAGTTACAGTACCGGCAGGAAGAAGACGAACCGATGTGATCCTACGGCGGGCTGGGAAGTGACCATAGCTGGCGTATCCAAGTCGCGGCTGCTACGGCCTGGAATACGTAATGCGTCTGATTCGCATTTCTGTAATTAGGTTTAGGGACTGGAGCGTAGTTATTATTAATACTCAGAAATGACTGCAAACTAAGCATCATAAATGAGTAACCCATATTGTCGTTTTTATATTTCTTTCGTAAGTGTACTCAAAACTAAGAACTCACTTAGAGACATTTTCGTGCCTCGCTGATAGTCGAGCACAACAAACAAATAAAAATAAAAAAAAGAATGTGTGTGTGTGTGTGTGTGTATGTGTGTGTGTGTGTGTGTGTGTGTGTGTGTCAGAGAGAGAGAGATAAAAATCAAAAAGAATGAGAGAGAGAGTAAAAAATTGTTGTAAAGAAATTGAATCATGGTATGTAAAGACATCTTTCATTAAAATAACACGTTCCACATCATTACGAAATGTCGTATTCATGATCTATGGAACAAGAATTAATCTAATGTAATCTAATCTAATCATATCATATTGAGAAATAGCAATGAAGAGTCATGAATTACCTAAATTTTTGCCAATTCCAGTATCCAAATCTAAAGTTGACAATAAAAGACGACAATTTTTGTAATAAACCGGGACTCCTATCAATACCCTTCGTCCCTGTTAACTAACGACGAAAGATGTCTGATAAACCTCCATTCTGAAAAACAAAGTGAGCATGCATTTAAAGATGAAGTGCATGATGTGGAGTTCTGTGACAGAGATACGAACCCAACACATAATCGCATTGTTAACCAGCTGCTAGGTGTTTGAATCTAAAATAAGGATACAAAATTTCGTGCCTAAGCGACAATCGAACTGCACACCTACCTTGCATCCACGAATATAGCTTAAGTATCAGCTGCTTACTCACCAACAGTAAGATGTGTGCATGTTTGACCAGAATTAACGGCACCTAATGCGATTGTTGTCAACACGTGAACAGACATTAAAAATGCACGTCAATTTTCACTAGCAGGCCGGTAAGCACGTTATAGGGCTTGAAACGATATTCTGAATATTTTTTCATTGGATCAGTATTCGGACCCACATACTTACCTTTGGAGGAGACCTAGAGAAGATTGCAGTCTTGGGAAAAGGAACGAAAAGATTGAACTATACTGTTCCGAGAGATTCAGATCCTCGAAAGAGGAGATACTAATTCGAATCACAGTCCACCACCAAATTTTCAACGTCTCTAGTTCAATCAAGTATCAGTAAAATAAGAGCCCTGTTCCTTTAAATGACTATGGGCTCATCAAATAAAATAAAATTTTCTAATGTAAGTAAGTTTACTGGCGACTGTATTTCTATTTACCATGACTTCCGCTATGTCATTTCCCAGCGTAAACTGGCGATGCCCAGTTGGTAATGAAGTAACGTGATGTTTAATGCGGATTCTGGATTATAACGTCTTTCTCTTGAGATTACCAGAGGTAAAGCAAATCTGTTTGTGCCTCTTAAAAGTAAATGCCTGAACCCACGTTTTCCACCTGTGATAGTTCGTTCCACCAGACCATTGTGGCCACATTTCCAGCCCCAGGAGTGTGCTGTAACGGATGAAGTGCTTAGCTTACAAAATTAGTCACGGTGGAAAAAATGCGAGTTTATTCGATGGTTAAGTAGTAGCAAGCTTCTGACGCGGAGATTATGTTATTCTCATGTCAGCAGGATGTGAAGACACTTCTAGGCATCATAGGCTAGCCATTCTGAAATTTTCACAAATTCAGCAAATTCGTTCAATCAAAGTGTTAAACACTTATGTGATGTTACATAGTCTGTTACCTTTTTTGACAATAAGTTTGTGGTAGTTGTTGAGATGACCAAAAGCTTTCATTCTTGTTTTGCTTTGTCAATTTCGACGTCTGAAAACTTTTTTTTTTCATTGATTGTAACCTGTAACCATCTTGGGTATCTCTTGCTCCTAAAAATTTCCTAATGATCTCTCTCTGTCCGTTTTGATGTCTTAAAGTTAGTATTTTCTGTTAAGTGTTAGTGTTGCGCTTGCGTGGAAGATTGTTGGTTTTATGATGGCGTTGTAGTGCCGAATTTACTCTGTTTTGACATAATTTTTTTGTAGCACTTATGGCCTAACCATAATATTTTTTTTGGCTGTTTGGCTTCAAATGGTTCAAATGGCTCTGAGCACTATGGGACTTAACATCTGAGGTCATCAGTCCCCTAGAACTTAGAACTACTTAAACATAACTAACCTAAGGATATCACACACATCCATGCCCGAAGCAGGATTCGAAACTGCGACCGTAGCGGTCGCTCAGTGCCAGACTGAAGCGCCTAGAACCACTCGGCCACACCGGCCGGCGGAGATTGTACAGTGAGATATTTTTCAAGACCTATATTTGTGAAGAATCCTCCGAGGTATTTAAACTACCTGGCCTTGTTGATTTTACCATATTTTGTACCAGGGTCGCGATTCCTGTCTGTGAACGTAAAAATTTAGTTTTTTGGAGTTATTATTATTATTATTATTATTATTATTATTAAAGTTATTATCATCGGGATTAGTGGTAGCAGCGGCAGTAGTTGAGTAGCAAGTATTACCTTCATTGGTTCAAGGTATTATTTACTTACAATGTTTCTACAGACACTCAAATCAATTTAATGCTATTTCTCACACAACAAGTGTTATTCTTAGGAAACTATGATGTAAAGAAGGTATTGTATTTGCGAAACTCTGGTCCGACGTAAAAGAAGGCCTGATGATCATAATCAGATCAGGCACAATAGACAAATAAAGAAGCATTTCTTTTGAAGCTCATCACTTCAAAAATTTTATATTTGAATTAAATCTAGGTAAAATTCATTTGCTTGATACATCCCTTATGTTATCTTGCATTTGGCAGACAAAGACACACGCTTATAGGTTTAATCAATAATCTCATGCACGGATATTTAAGAAACAAAACTTCCATCTACAAAACGGTTTTTCAAGCCTCTCAGTGTTTATTAGGTCATACATCCTGTACTATATGTCGTCCAGGTATATAAATTCGCAGGTTCATTCAGTGATATATGTGGATACCGAATGCAAGCGATGTTGCGGATGGAGTTATTCAAGAAGTAATAAATTCAAACGTCGAGACTGACGTTCAATTTTTCTACGTAAACAGCAAAAATGTATGAAGGTGTAAACACTTGTCGTTCATTTTTTTGTGTGCGGTGTTAGCGAAGGCGCGTGTGGAATTATGTGTAAAATGTGTTGGAAGTTCGTAAATGCTGTCATTCTCAAATGCCGGATGAATACAAAGTGGGAAATTAGCTCTCCGGGAGTTACTGTGCTTCACGTCATATACACATTTTCTACTTCAATACGTGTCTTGTTGTATTAAGCCTTTAATTCAGGATAATACCTGTCATTGAGTAAGTTATAACAGGCCTTTAAATATTTGAACTCGGCCAATAATTATGTGAAACACTTAAAACCAATTTCTGTTTCACCCGAAATCCGGTAGATAGGCCACCTGTAACCTGGCCGGTGACAAAATTACTGATTAAAGTGTTTAATATGAATAAGTTAATTTTGAAACTGGCGAACAACTTGGCGAACAAAAGTCTCAACGCCTCATTATATTTTAAAGACCATAATTATTCACAATGATGATGATAATTGCTGTTGAATCACTAATTCAGTAAATCATAAATCGCACACTAAAAATTTATGTAATTACACAGTAAACTTTACTTGATATAAAATACTGTTTTTTGTGTAGTGGAAATTATATATGGCCCTCTGGGGCGCACACCACTGGATAAGTCTGATAATAAAAAAGGTCCTGTGGGCAGGGTACAATTACAAGAAGTTTATTATATCCCTATGTTCAGAGATCAGAGACATCTCCAGCGACCGCGAGACTGCTTTCTGTCCCTACAGGGAGTAGAATCAAAGACAGTGGTCTGACACGAGAGCTGTGGAGGAGTCTCAGCAAGTAACACTTCGAACGGTCGCCTTTGACGCCGAGTCAGGCGGAACGAGTGCATGCAACTGTGAATCGGACCGCCCGCTGTCTCCGCCTGTCCGAATGGTCCAAGACGACCGTCTTTGCTTCTGTGCCTAGCCTGAGGCAAGGTGGCGTCCTAATTGGTTTCTCGATTGAGGCTCGCTCCCCAGTGATTCATCCTGCGAGCTGGTACCTACGGGTACAAAGGGGATCCTCCGTCCACACAGCCTTTGAGAGAGCAATCACCGCCAACTCAGCTCAGAACAGTCAGCGCTCAACACATCTGACAAGACGACATCAAGACCAGAACAGAAGGTCTGTAAATACTAAAAGTGTCCATAACTTGAATGAGGGTAAGGAAACGTTGTTTCAGAAACACAAATTCACTTGGTAAATACACCGCAAGCATTTAAAAACGCAATGCGGAAATCAATAAAACCATAATACACGAATACATAGTTTCGCGGTGATATATACTGATAATAATATTAAGTGGTGTCGCAGCTGCTGTGTTTGCCGGCAACTCTTCCACACGGACCGATATCTGCACAGTACTAGCTACAGGGTGTTTCAAAAATGACCGGTATATTTGAAACGGCAATAAAAACTAAAGAGCAGCGATAGAAATACACCGTTTGTTGCAATATGCTTGGGACAACAGTACATTTTCAGGCGGACAAACTTTCGAAATTACAGTAGTTACAATTTTCAACAACAGATGGCGCTGCAAGTGATGTGAAAGATATAGAAGACAACGCAGTCTGTAGGTGCGTCATTCTGTACGTCGTCTTTCTGCTGTAAGCGTGTGCTGTTCACAACGTGCAAGTGTGCTGTAGACAACATGGTTTATTCCTTAGAACAGAGGATTTTTCTGCTGTTGGAATTCCACCGCCTAGAACACAGTGTTGTTGCAACAAGACGAAGTTTTCAACGGAGGTTTAATGTAACCAAAGGACCGAAAAGCGATACAATAAAGGATCTGTTTGAAAAATTTCAACGGACTGGGAACGTGACGGATGAACGTGCTGGAAAGGTAGGGCGACCGCATATGGCAAACACAGAGGGCAACGCGCAGCTAGTGCAGCAGGTTATCCAACAGCGGCCTCGGGTTTCCGTTCGCCGTGTTGCAGCTGCGGTCCAAATGACGCCAACGTCCACGTATCGTCTCATGCGCCAGAGTTTACACCTCTATCCATACAAAATTCAAACGCGGCAACCCTTCAGCGCCGCTACCATTGCTGCACGAGAGACATTCGCTAACGATATAGTGCACAGGATTGATGACGGCGATATGCATGTGGGCAGCATTTGGTTTACTGACGAAGCTTATTTTTACCTGGACAGCTTCGTCAATAAACAGAACTGGCGCATATGGGGAACCGAAAAGCCCCATATTGCAGTCCCATCGTCCCTGCATCCTCAAAAAGTACTGGTCTGGGCCGCCATTTCTTCCAAAGGAATCATTGGCCCATTTTTCAGATCCGAAACGATTACTGCATCACGCTAGCTGGACATTCTTCGTGAATTTGTGGCGGTACAAACTGCCTTAGACGACACTGCGAACACCTCGTGGTTTATGCAACATGGTGCCTGGCCACATCGCACGGCCGACGTCTTTAATTTCCTGAATGAATATTTCGATGATCGTGTGATTGCTTTGGGCTATCCGAAACATACAGGAGGCGGCGTTGATTGGCCTCCCTATTCGCCAGACATGAACCCCTGTGACTTCTTTCTGTGGGGACACTTGAAAGACCAGGTGTACCGCCAGAATCCAGAAACAATTGAACAGCTGAAGCAGTACATCTCATCTGCATGTGAAGCCATTCCGCCAGACACGTTGTCAAAGGTTTCGGGTAATTTCATTCAGAGACTAAACCATATTATTGCTACGCATGGTGGATATGTGGAAAATGTCGTACGATAGAGTTTCCCAGACCGCAGCGCCATCTGTTGTTGAAAATTGTAACTACTGTAATATCGAAAGTTTGTCTGCCTGAAAATGTACTGTTGTCCCAAGCATATTGCAACACACGGTGTATTTCTATCACTGCTCGTTTAGTTTTTATTGCCGTTTCAAATATACCGGTCATTTTTGAAACACCCTGTATCATCACCCTTCGCAGGAAAGTTCTGTTCTGAGGAACTTGGCGCATCGAGCGTGGGCAGTTTTAGACGCTGAAAGCCTTCCGAAGGAACTGAGCGAGTTAAGGAAAGTGTTTAAGGAAAACGGCCACAAGAAACGCCAGCTTTAACACACCATCTTGGCGAAGAAATTTCTACATCTACATTTATACTCCGCAAGCTACCCAACGGTGTGTGGCGGAGGGCACTTGTACTTTACGTGCCACTGTCATTAGCCCCCTTCCCTGTTCCAGTCGCGCACGGTTCGCGGGAAAAACGAAGCCTCCGTACGTGCTCGAATCTCTCTAATTTTACATTCTTGATCTCCTCGGGAGGTATAAGTAGGGGGAAGCAATATATTCGATACCTCATCCAGAAACACACCCTCTCGAAACCTGGACAGCAAGCTACATCGCGATGCAGAGCGCCTCTCTTGCAGAGTCTGCCACTTGAGTTTGATAAACATCTCCATAACGCTATAATGCTTACCAAATAACCCTGTGACGAAACGCGCCGCTCTTCTTTGGATCTTCTCTATCTCCTCTGTCAACCCGACCTGATACGGATCCCACACTGATGAGTAATACTCAAGTATAGGTCGAACGAGTGTTTTGTAAGCCACATCTTTTGTTGATGGACTACATTTTCTAAGGACTCTCCCAATGAATCTCATCCTGTGCACCCGCCTCACCAACAATTAATTTAATATGATCATTCCACTTCATATCGTTCCGTACGCATACTCCCAGATATTTTGCAGACGTAACTGCTACCAGTGCTTGTTTCGCTATCATATAATCATACAATACACTCCTTCTTTCTATGTATTCGCAATACATTACATTTGTCAATGTTAAGAGTCAGTTGTCACTCACTGCACCAAGTGCCTATCCGCTGCAGATCTTCCTACAGTTCACTGCAATTTTATAATGCTGCAACTTCTCTGTACTACAGCAGCATCGGCGAAAAGCCGCATGGAACTTCCGACACTATCTACTAGGTCATTTATATATATTGAGAAAAGCAGTGGTCCCGTAACACTCCCCTGTGGCACCCCAGAGGTTACTTTAACGTCTGTAAAAGTCTAAAAACGGTCTCCAAGGATAACACGAAGAAGCTTGCGCTTAAGCCGTTCTGTGGCTCAATAACAGGAAAGATTAGCTGGTCCCTAAAGAGGCATAAAATGGATTCGGTCTTCAGAGCCCAAGCTAAATTTCGACAACTAACTAGGCCTGTGAAAGGCAATGCATGTCTCAGATCGTCAGGAGAGTATAAGACACTGTGTGGGAGTGGACAGATTTTGTCAGACAGATTGTACTAACTATTGAACAGCGTCGTGTAGAATACAAGAGATACTTTCGCCTCGCTACCCTGAGAAATCAGCACATTCTCCAGCTGTTGTTACACTGACTAACAGTTTCTGGGATGGCGTAATAAACAGGCGATCGACACCCCCCCCCCCCCCCCCGCAACAAAGTAGGCGGTCTGGAGCGAAGCACTCCTTGAAACCTGGCCATCGCAAAGTTGAAGTGGGCGCTGCAAGCCGGCAACGAAAACTTTACCATATACGGCGCCGGAGCGAGTTCCACTAACATCATTGAGGACAGCGCAGCTCTATGAGGACAGTAGCCGTAATCATTCGACAGTCTCCTATTGACAATGGCCAAGGAGCATTCGGCCGGAAGCTCGTGGATTTTAAACCACCTAACGTGGTTCGAAGGCCAAGAGAATTTTAACCGCAAATCAGGAATTTGCGTCGTCTGCAGTATACGGGAACGTAGGTAGAAAGGGCTTAGACCATTTCGGATGCGGAACCCTCGATATGAGAGACCTAAGCTTGTGCCCAAGTAGAATAGCTACACTGACAAGCAGGCCACAGTACAGACTTTCGCCCAAATCAGTAGACTGGGTCCTTTCCTACCGTGTGTGTCTCTTGTGCTAAACATGATTAGGGCCATCCTTGGCTCAGAAATATTTTAGGGCTGGGGAAATCCAATGTTCACAGAATTACTTGAGAAAACGTACATTGGCCAGATGATTGACACCATTCACAACAGACCTGCCGAGCGCCGTCGCCACACATGTTACTAAAATCTGATAAGTGTAAACACAAAAAGATGAATGATGAGACACAGGTAACTGCTGTTGCGTCTCACTGTAAGGACTGGTATCGAAGGAATCGGCTAAAATAAAATGATCCAGATAATATTGTAAATAGAGACTACGGCTATCGTTTCAGTAAAATGTGAAGTCTCATTTTATTTTCAGTTAAAAAAGAACTGCCTTTCATTCGGCCGTCGCGGCACACACACATACACCATAGCGGTTCCTCGTTTTTGCCTGCTTTTACCTCATGGGTGTTCTACGTTCATTTTGCGTTATGGGACAGTGGCAACGATGTATCTCTTTGGCGCACGGTTGTGCCGTGGCGCTCAGTTTAGCGGTACGCCGGTTCGAATCCTGACTAGGAAAATTTTGGTGCGGGTGCAGGATACATTTCTTGTTCCCACCTCTCGCCCCATGAGAGTACGTCCAACACTGTCTATCATCTACATCTACATCCATATGCTGCTCTGTAAATCACACTTAAGTGCCTGGCAGTGATTCAAATGGTTCAAATGGCTCCAAGCACTATGGGACTCAACTTCTGAGGTCATTAGTCCCCTAGAACTTAGAACTAGTTAAACCTAACTAACCTAAGGACATCACACACATCCATGCCCCAGGCAGGATTCGAACCTGCGACCGTAGCGGTCTCGCGGTTCCAGACTGCCTGGCAGTGAGTTCATCGAACTACTTTCACAATAATTTTCTGTTATTCTACACTCGAACAGCGAGAGGAAACAACGAACAGCATTATCTTTCTGTGAGAGCTCTAATTTCCCTTATTTTATTGTGATGATCGTTTCTCCGTACGTAGATCAATGCCAACAAGACATCTTCGCACTCGGAGGAGAAAGCTGGTCATTGATATTTCGTGAGAAGGTCCCGTCGCAACGAGAAACGCCCTTGTATTAGTGATGGCCACCCGATATCCTGTATCCTCTTTCCCCTGTTTCTCAATAATACAAAATGTTCTGCCCCTCTTTGAACTTTCTAGAAATACTACGTTAATGCTATCTGGTTAGGATCCCACAACGCGCGACAGTATTCCAAAAGGGGAAGGACAAACGTTCTGTAGACAGCCTTTTTAGTATTCCTGTTGCATTATATAATTGTTCTTCCTAGAAAACGCAGTGTTTGGTTCGCCTTCCCCACAGCATTTTATATGTGTTCTTTCCAATTTAAGCTGTTAGCAATTGTAATTCCTAGGTATTTAGGTGAATTTACTCAGTACTGATTTGTTGATTTATCGTGTAACCGAAGTTTAACGGATTCCTTTTAGCACTCATGGTTGTGACCTCACACTTTTCATTATTTAAGTCAAATGCTTATTTTTGCACCATGCAGATAACTCAGGTAAATAATTTTGTAAATGGTTCTGATCTTCTAATGACTTCACTAGACGACAAACAACAGTATCATCTACACACAACCTAAGATGGCTGCTCAGATTGTCTGCTAAATCGTTTACATAGATAAGGAATCTCAGAGGGTCTCTAACACTCCTCAGGGAACGCCAGATATCACTTTTGTTTTATTCGATGACTTACCGTCAGTTACTACGAACTGTGGGCTCTCTGACAGGAAATCACGAATCCAGTGGCATAATTGAGAAGATATTCCATAAGCATGCAATTTGATCACAAGCCGCTTGTCAGGAACACTGTCAAAAGCCTTCTAGAAATCTAGAAGTACAGGATCAATTTGAAACCCTTGTGGATAGCACTCAGTATTTCGTCTGAGGAAAGAGCAAGTTGTATTTCACAAGAACAATATTTTTTTAAGTCCATATTGACTATGTCTCAATAGAACATTCTCTTCTAGGTAACTCATAATGATCGAACACAATGTACTTTGCAAAATCCTGATGCATATTGACGTCAATGGTATGAGCCTGTAATTTAGTGGATTACTAATATTGCCGTTCTAGAATATTGGTGTGACCGGTGCAACTTTGCAGTCTTGGGGTACAGAACTTTCGTCAAGCTGGCGGTTGTATGTGATTGCTAAGCATGGATCTACTGCACCAGCATACTCTCAAAGGAACCTAACTGATATATTATCTGGGCCAGCAGACTGGATTTTACTAAGTGATTTAAGTTGCTTCTCTAGTCCGTTATCTACATCTATGTTACTCATGTTGGCAGCTGTTCGTGATGAAGCCCTCTATGAAGAAGAAAGCCATGCGTTTTTAATGTACAGGTCATCATTACGTATTGCACTGACTTCCGTGTCATTTCACTTCGTCTTACTGCCTATTTCTTTCATCTTTCTGTTACAAAATATAGCAGTTCTCTTATGCACGGTCCTAGCTTCATCCAGCTACGTTAGTTGGCAGTGACACACTATGGGAAACTTATTTTCTTCCTTAGGTTTTTTAAACTAGTGTACTTGACGCTCTGTATTCATGTGTAGGCTTGAGTTCTTCGTTTCCGGCTCTTTCATTGACAATGCCGCAGTCAGAAAAACAACAGGACCTCTATCGTGAAATTATGGAAAATGGCGCTTATCTGTTAAGGATAAATGCAAGTTGAGGAGCGTGTTGCAGCATATGAACCTCTTTGGACTTTTCTGGGACAAAGATGCTGGAAAATGTTTTCTGTTTCAAGTGTGAGATGTTTCAAAAAAATTCTTCCTATCTCACAAGGTTATATTTTCTGCATTAACCACAGTAGAAATATGAAGTGAATTTTAAATTTCACTGAGGATGTACCATTTTATTTTATCTTTTTGTTCATTTTACCTTTTAATATTCAAAGGATCATTCGAACTTACACGTGTAGGCACGGAAGTACAAAATCAAGTCACCATTTAAAATTATGTTCAGAATCAGTATTTCCATTTACCTTTCAGTATTTTTCAATGACACCCCCAACAGGCACTCGGCAACATCCCGACAGTAGCCACAGTTGCTCCAAGCTGTTGCATTTGTGGAGTCATT
This sequence comes from Schistocerca cancellata, assembly GCF_023864275.1. NCBI lineage: Eukaryota > Metazoa > Arthropoda > Insecta > Orthoptera > Acrididae > Schistocerca > Schistocerca cancellata. The sequence goes on along the minus strand of NC_064628.1, from coordinate 727,610,469 downwards.
GCATTCACTCCCGTTGCTATGTGTCTTGAACGAGCACATTAAGGTGACACTGGGATCTCTTCTCGTGTGAACAACCAGCGTGTAGAAACTGTTGGAGCCAATTCAATACTTTGAAGAGCATGAGGTGATGAAGAAGGGCTCTTGTATGGTCCCTCTTTAATAAATTTATGAATTTTATCACGTTGCGTCCATTTAAAACGCAGCTATATGAAAGCTGTGCTCAGTAGATTATGGGAAAAAGAGCGCTCCTCGGGCATCAGTATGGGAAAACCCGGGAAAGAGTACCTCATCACCTTAGGAAAACTTCACTTTCCTGTAAGAAAACAGTTGATTGCCTAACGTGGGCTAGTTGCTCTTTCAGTCCATTTCCTTCGATATACTTTGAGGAGCACACACTCACTGTAATCTTTCCATGCTCCATGGGCTGTGTGTTACGCGGTGGAGCTTTTCGCTAAGTATATGAAAATCTTTATATTCCGTGATGTATTTGGATCATAGCCAAGTACGATACTAGAATTCTGGTATTGTTCAAAATTTTATACGTATGAATTTGCCGCTATTTACGTTGTTAGTGTTGCGTTACAAAAACTGGAGTACCATTAACGGTAGCTGTCCTCTGTTCTGTCACCCTGTTCATCACCGATCCCATGAATCTTCTTAATGTTATAATGAATGTTGACTCCGCACTGAATTGTGAGGCAGAATCATGAGATGAGAGTATGCCAGGTTTCAAGAAGGAATCTATCAAAGCCTTGAAATATCAATAACGAGATTGGACTATTTTCTATAAATATGACAACTGATGGTCCGCCTAGGAAGCTCAGTGGTCAAAGTGTCTGGTTACTATACAGGGGGCAAGACTCGGGTCCCAGTACTGCCAAGGACTTCTTCTTAGTGGTAGGACTGGACTGGGGCTCACTTAGCCTCGTGATGGCAAACCAGTAGCGGCTCCAAGGCAAAGAGAGGCGACAGCGGCCGGGGGGTAGGTGTACTGATACCATGCGGCTCCACAGCACCTCCTCAGGGAGCCACTGGCAGAAGATGATACGATGGTCTTTTGGTTACAATTGCATCTTCAGGGCTACACTGCGGAGCTTCGTTTCATTACTTTACTTGACCGGTCCGTTCCTCGAAACAGGTCTTTCACAGTAGCTTGACAACCAATACACTGAAGTTTAGTTGTAGTTGTTAGTGTGAAAGTAAAAAATGGAGTAAATCACTCACGAGAAGTGAGAAGCTGTAGCAGTATGTGCTTCAGAACATAGCGAGTATCGCCACAGGTTATTCCTGTGTAAAAGAGGTATTATCACACAAGAACTGATAAACATATTTGTCTCACACTTACGGCACATGATAGCTTCTTAAAGAGTCCAACGCTAAAAAAAAAAAAAAATCTATCCGAATGAGACAGAAACCGATAGTTGTGATATACATGTACAGAAGAACAAGAGATTACAGTTTGAGAGAAATTGAATAATGTATTCAAGAGAAAGAGCTTCAGAAATTGAGCAACACAATAATTCATCAGTCCACCTCTTGCCATTATGCAAGCAGTTATTCGGCTTCCCATTAGACTGACAGTTCTTGGATGACCTCTGAGTGATATCGTGCCAAATTCTGTCCGACTGATGCGTTAGATCGTCAAAATCGTGAGCTTGTTGGAGGGCCCTGCCCATAATGTCCAAACGTTCTCAGTTCGTGCGAGATCTGGTGACCTTGCTGGCCAAGGTAAGGTTTGGCGAGCACAAAGACAAGCAGGAGAAACCCCCCGCCGTGTGCTGACGAGCGTTATCTTGCTGAAATGTAAGTCCATGATGGATTTCCCTATAGAGCAACTAAACGGGGCGTAGAATATCGTCGACTTACCACTGTGCTGTAAGGGCGCCACGGGTCACCACCAAAGGGGTCCTGCTGTGAAATTAAATGACTCCTTAGACCACCGCTCCTGGCTGTCGGACCGTATGGTGAACGACTGTAGGTCTGGTATCTGATCGCGGTCTGGGGGTCTTTAGACACATCTTTGGCCTGATAATTACTGGAGTAGAAATATCGTCATTTATTGTCATATTTCGAGATTTGCCCCGATGATCATCGAAAGCGTCTTTGGAGCCGCCCCGGAGGTTGGTGGGATACCAACCTGACTGTCACACGCCAAACGGCCCGAAAACTAGGAGTCAAGGTCTGTGGTACCATTTCATCTCAAATCAGGACCTCTTTGGTGTCATCCACAGCACATATACGGCAATTGGCACTTCGATTACATTCTACGCCCCGCTTTGTGGCCTTACATTTCAACAAAATAATGCCCACCTGCATACGGTAAGAGTTTGTACTACCTGTCTTCGTGCTTGCCAAACCTTACCTTGGGCAACAAGGTCACCCAATCTCTCCCTTTTAAGGCCAGGGCCCTTCAACCAGCGTAGGATTTTCACAATCCAACGCAGCAGTTGTACAGAGTTTGGCACAATATCCCTTAGGAAAACATCCAATACCTCTTTCAGTCAGTTTCATAAGAGCCATATGTGGCCCAACACTTTATCGACTTGCTCAATTTCTGAGGCTCTTCCTCTTGAATAAGTAATCCAGAGTTCCGAAATTAAAATTATTGGTATGTCTGTATATGTACATGACGACTACCTGTCTTTGTCCCATTTGGATGAAGTCTTCGAGGGCACCGACTTTTTTATTTCATTTTTTTTTGTCTTACAGTGGGTTATCAAAGGCAATATAGCAGTATCAATAACGTGGTTGAAAGTAATAAACTCCGTCCGAATAGGACTTGGAAGGCCCAACGGTACCGATCTGCCGCCGTGTCATCCTCAGCCCACATGCGTCACTGGATGCCGATATGGAGGGGCATGTGGTCAGCACACCGCTCTCCCGGCCGTATGTCAGTTTCCCAGACCGGAGCCGCCACTTCTCAATCAAGTAGCTCCTCAGTTTGTCTCACAAGGGCTGAGTGCAACCCGCTTGCCGACAGCACTCGGCAGACCGGATGGTCACCCATCCAAGTGCCAGCCCAGACTAACAGCGGTTAACTTCGGTGACCTGACGGGAACGTGTATTACCACTGCAGCAAGGTCATTGGCGCTAGCCCTGCCCGACAACGCTTAACTTCGGTGATATGACGGGAACCTGTGTTACCACTGCGGCAAAGCCGTTGGGTAGAAAGGGATAAAGTTACTATTTCCGAAAAAATAGTTTTTCCGATTGACAAATAAATTTTATGCGATATTTAATTTTGTATTTTCAAATTAAAGTGATGAGGAGCACCATTCGCGATTTTTCTACTGAGTCTAAATCAAGAGCTTCTGATTATCAGTGCCATGAATAAGAGCCACCCAAAAATGCAGTGTCGTGCTTTCGACTAAAGTCACTCCACATAGTTGTATCCGAATTATACCTATGGAATCGGACAAAGAAAAACATCTTCTACTATTGTGTTATCGCCTGCCCCACTCGACGAGCACTAGGTTAGAATTAATATCCGAAAGAACAGAGACCTAGCTTTCATACAATTAATTTGCCTCCATGGAGCATGAATCAACAATCTTCAACGCGGATGCACCTTATTGTTCGATCTCCAGCGGGAATCTAAAATTAGCGAACACAGAGGACAAGAAAGGGGCAGAGGATAGTTACGCTGTGTGGGAGTGTGTATCAGACGATAATGGAGAGATTTTCCGTGCATTTGCGATAAACAATGCGTCTGTGTGGTGCAGCGGTTTACGCAGCTGCCTAGTAAGCAGGGGATCCTGGGTTTGAGTACCGGGAAAGTACATATATTGACGCGTCGCCACTGATTCAGTATAAAGCCTCGGATGCATCTGACATCATTAGTTCATTCCCTTTCCTTCCCTTCCATCCTCCCCACACCGTCAATTAGCAAAACTGTTTGCTAAGTTCTCATGGATCCTAGCAATAGTAGGAACTCTGCAATGCCTGTTCGCCAAAGTGAAATCACTGCACAAGGTGAAGCCCATGTCATAAGCCTCTATTTTGCGCTTCCCTGTAATGAGTCAGAGGGAGTGACTAGTTGCATATTTCCCGCATAGCCGTAGGGATCTCTGTCTTCCTCCACATATTGACTCGAAGCTGACGTACTGCAGTGGGAGTTACCTGACTGCTTTAACGGTGTGGTACTGTTTACTGTCGTATAGCCTGGAGACGCATGTGCTACCTAGCCTACTCCAATTTTAAGAAATCATGAATGGCTCGTACGGTTACGATAACATCGCCGGCAGTACTGAAGTTTTGTTCCTTGACGAACCCAGCTTCAGTCTGCCCAGATGGCCACATACACTGCAATAAGCTCACAAGACAGAATGTAAGTCACCGCCTTAAAAAAACAGGTTTCTCGCCTTGAAGCATTGTGAATTATATTGAACTAGTGCCAAACGAGTATATGACCGTCAACGGCTGAGGTAAGTAATGGCAGTAAAGTGCTGTCAATGTGTCAGACTATAAATCAATTTAATGAGTCGACCTAGAGAAGTGACAAAATGGCAGAAAAGAGCACGATCGTGTTGCAATGCGGAATGACTTTCTACGATTTGTTGGTACACAAGCATAACTGTTCGTTGTGTGAACAAGGAATAATGTACCACTCTCAGCCTAGTAACAGGGCGTAAGAACAGGGATCATAAGACTATCCTAACCGACGTGGAACAGGGATGAGCGTCGCGCCGAATCAAGGACAATTCTTGTTTGTACACCAGACAGGAATTGCTGCTGCCAGTTAATGCGACTCAGTTTCAGTCAGTTTCCAAGAGAACACTGAAATAACACTGTTTCATTTCTTCCAGTACGATGCTAGTTAACACGAATCCACTGATACCGGGCCTCCAAAGGACATTTCTGCTGTCTAATCGAAAGAAAATATTCAAGGAGTGAGTTCAACACTAACCCATTATAATTAACTACTAAAGTTCAAGGTGATTTAGTTACAGAAGTGAAAAACATATACAAAATAAGATCATTTTAAACCATATACAGTATACGGAACTTTTATCCCTTTTCTACACTACTGGCCACTAAAATTGCTACACCACGAAGATGAAATGCTACAGACACGAAATTTAACCGACAGGAAGAAGATGCTGTGATTAAATTTTCAGAGCATTCACACAAGGTTTGCGCCGGTGGCGACACCTACGTGCTAATATGAGGAAAGTTTTCAACCGATTTCTCATACACAAACAGCAGTTGACCGGCGTTGCCTGGTGAAACGTTGTTGTGATGCCTTGTATAAGGAGGAGAAATGCGCACCATCACGTTTCCGACTTTGATAAATGTCGGATTGTAACCTATCGCGATTGTCGTGTACCGTATCGCGACAATTCTGCTCGCGTTGGTCGAGATCTAATGACTGTTAGCAGAATATGGAATCGGTGGGTTCAGGAGGGTAATACGGAACGCCGTGCTGGATCCCAACAGCCTCGTATTACTAGCAGTCGAGATGACAGGCACCTTATCCGCATGGCAGTAACGGAACGTGCAGTCACGTCTCGATCCCTGAGCCAACAGATGGGAACCTTTGCAAGACAACAACCATCTCAACGAACAGTTCGACGACGTTTGCAGCAGCAGGGACTATCAGCTCGGAGACCATGGCTGCGGTGGTTACCCTTGACGCTGCATCACAGACTGGAGCGCCTGCGATGGTGTACTCAACGACGAACCTGGGTGCACGAATGGCAAAACGTCATTTTTTCGGCTGAATCCAGGTTCTGTTTATAGCATCATGTTGGTCGCATCCGTGTTTGACGACATCGCAGTGAACGTCCATTGGAAGCGTGTATTCGTCATCGCCATACTGGCGTCTCACCCGGTGTGATCGTATGGGTTGCCATTGGTTACACGTCTCGGTCACCTCTTTTTCGCACGGACGGCATTTTGAACAATGGACGTTACATTTCAGATGTGTTACGACCCGTGGCTCTACCCTTCATTCGATCCCGGCGAAACCATACAATTCAGCAGGATAATGCACGACCGCATGTTGCAGGTCCTGTACGGGCCTTTCTGGATACAGAAAATGTTCGACTGCTGCCCTGGCCAGCACATTCTCCAGATCTCTCACCAACTGAAAACGTCTGGTCAATGGTGGCCGACCAATTGGCTCGTCACAATACGCCAGTCAGTACTCTTGATGAAATGTGGTATCGTGTTGAAGCTGCATGGGCAGCTGTACCTGTACACGCCATCCAAGCCCTGTTTGACTCAATGCCAAGTCGTATCAAGGCCGTTATTACGGTCAGAGGTGGTTGTTCTGGGTATTGATTTCTCAGGATCTATGCACCCAAATTGCGTGAAAATGGAATCACATGTCGGTTCTAGTATATTATATTTGTCCAATGAATACCCGTTTATCATCTGCATTTCTTCTTGATGTAGCAATGTTAATGGCCAGTAGTGTAAAACCACATTCGTCTTTTCAGGTATTAAGGTATAACATTCATTTCGTTTTACGTATTGTGTATTATCAAATTATGCAGCACATAGTGTACTACCCATTTTAAAAGTATGGAAACCAGATAAATGCGCAATTTGAAACAACATTTCTATTCGAAATTATATATAAATAATGATACGTAATTTTATTTTGTGCCACACTTACATACTTAGCCACATGATGTGACAATGAAACACAAAAAAACTACGTCTTTGTGTTAGAGTATCCGGCACGAAGTTTACACTCAAAGGAAATGAAGTAATAAGGTAAAAGTAAAATAGCGGACAGAGTTGAAATACAGTGTAGGAAGCGCAATGTGAATTAAGCCGCTACAGCATTATGAGGACTCCCGTAAGTCCACCTTGAACAATACCTCCAACGATTTTCATTTCTTACGACACACTGTAAAGGGATATGAAACTTCATATTCCCCGGCTGTAGAAATGTTCAAATAAGTTACGAGACTGTAGCTGGGTGGCGTCTTAGACAACCGTTGACTTTTCGGCTGGCGAACACATTGTCATTTTCAAGGCACAAATGTGATGGAGAGCTCTGTGCAAGCAAATTTAAATACTCTATAGCCGGGGTTGCACCCACCAACAATTTTAATACTGCTTATGCAGAAAGGCAACTTTCACACTGTAAACCCCTACCGCTGTCACATCAACTAAACATGATGAAACTGCATTTATCGATAGGGAATATTAATAACCAATGGGTAATCTAATAACAAATACCTGTCCATTCAATGCTTATACAGGGTACTTGCTAATTTAATCTCAACTGAATCCTTAATAACACCATCTCAAAAACTGGAAATGAACACCAAAATCTTTGAGTAGTTATACTCTATGGGATGACTGGAACCAAACAATGTTTTGCAACAGCATATCTGTTGTCTGAATCGAGATTGGAATTTAGAAGACTGAATGAAACCTTAAATCGATCTAATGAAACCTTAACTCGACCTTTAATCTTTTTATGTAACGCACAGAATGTGGTAGGGCATGGGGCCACACTTTCCTCTGTAATTCTTGCTGGCCTTAGATTCATTTGCATAACTTAATAATTGGATTATACCTTAAAATTTTAGAAGCAGTTTTGAATGTGATCTACGACACATTTAAGTACATAAGCTACTGTATTTTTAACTCTCATCTGAGGATTATACCTTCAAATTTTAGAAGCAGTTTTGAATGTGATCTGCGACACATTTAAGTACATAAGCTACTGTTAAAATAAACCAAACATGTATCTACCAGAAAGGAAGTCATCTATTATAATTGAGATTTTAGTCTTCATTTTATGCAGAGCATCTAGATATAACAAGTGTCTACTTAAGGAAGAAGACATTGTTTCACACAAACAGAACTTTAGCGGAACCGTTGCTCAGCATCCCATGACTAATTTTAGGTCTCATTCAAAGAAATTTTTGTTTAAATACAAAATCTAAATATAATACGAAAATTCGTGTAGACTGTTTAGCTGCAGCAGGCTGCAAAGTACAGGGTGAGTCAAAAGTCGCAGTACATCCTGCCATGTCAGAAACCCCGCAGAAATGGGGAAACATGAATATTCCAGTGAGGTGTAGGTGAGGTGGTACATCTTTTACGATATGTACCAAAAACGGGCGCCAACGTCAGACAACTTGAATCTAAGTTACTTTTTTAATGGAAAGGGGCTCTTGTGGGATAACATGTAACATCAGCATTTTCTGTCAAGTTAATTCCTGTAAACAGACTGGAAGTAGCAGTTAAGGTTCAAAAGTTAGAGAAATTTTGGTTGGAATTATAGGCAGGATTCTTCTCCATAAAGGACAGTCATTTAATGTGTTTAGCATGGTGTCCCTATAGGTCAACGCACATTTGAGGGCGCTGACTGCACTCGTTATGGACTCTCAGAAGGATTTCCGCAGAAATTTTGGCACACGCTTCTTCATTGCGTTGCTCGAGATAGTGTTTGTTTCTTATTTTATATGGATATACGAGCTGCTTTAAATGACCCCCACAGATAAAATATAAGTGGTGTGATATTAGGTGATGCCTTAACATAATCTTATCCCCATCGGCCTACGTCAGTGAAGCGGTGCACGTTCCAAGTAGCTGTTCCCCTGGATGGGAAGAGTAAAACAAATCGACTATGTGTAAGAGGAATCGTGATTCATCCGACCAGAAGTCACCTTTCCGGGATCATCTGTGGGACAGTCTCGATGATGCCTTTCGCCACTGCATTCGTAATGTACGAGGGACGTTCAATAAGTAATGCAACACCTAGTGGACACACACGGAAAATTAAATGAACAAATGTCGATAGTAATTATCGGTGGTAGTGCTACGTTCACTGTTATAAAAGCCGAACACTACTGTCTTGTTATTGATATGGAATTTGTCAACATGGATAACACGAGGACAGTTTCTTCTTAAACAGAGCGACTATGCATCATGCACTTAATAGCCAGCTTCTGTTTGAGAATAACACTATAAGTCGAAATTACGAATCTGTAAAAATATATTTAAGAACAGTCCACGCGAAAACGTATCATTTGTAAAAAATTTTCATTCTGCAAAGCTACATTTCATCTTCCTGAATAATGCATCAATTTTTCCGCATATCATATACTTATTAATTTCATTTCTGTGCCTCTAGTGTATACTATTATTTTTTTGCCAATTTGTGCAGCCTTTTGAAATCATTACTAGGCAACCTACATCCACATTATTCTTGGCTTAATGCCGATCGAGGTGGCGCTGTGGTTGCAATAACTGAGCCGCATTCAGGAGGACAACGGTTGAAATCCATGGCCGGCCACCCTGATTCAGATTTTCTATGACTTTCCTAACTCGCTCCAGTCAAATGCTGTTATGGTTCCTTCGGAAGGGGACGGCCGAATCCCTTCCCCATCCATTCAGCATTTAAAGGTATTATTTCGTCTATAATGACCACGATAACGACGGGACGTCAAACCTTAATCTTCCTTCCGTGTAAGCATTAGGTTTTCGTTCTTCATTCATCAACAAGCTGCAGTACCATTCGAGCTATCCATAGCTTTAATATCCCCGATTCTATTGTGCCGTATGCATCGTGACCTGCCTCGATTATTTACATATTTATTACGGTCCATAAATTTTGTAGTATACGACTCTCGATTCTCTTGTTAAGGCTTTTATTTATTTATTTACTTGCAAAATTTCCATTTACCTCAAAATAATGTAAATTTTCCAACCCACCTTATCATATCGAGAGTGAGTCAGGCGGAGAAGAACATGCTTTGGTGGGTGATAACATTGATGATTCTCAACAAAAAAACTTGATGTGAACATATACTATTTTCATAACCGTATCCCACATACAAATGTTTCAAATTCACGGGCGTAAGTCGTATGTCCTTCTTCACCTGCACATGCGAATACAACCAACGCAGGGTACACGGTGTTGAATTTACTGACCATTTCAATGTGTACTTCACTCGCGCATTCTGTACTGCCAGTGATACAGTCTCTTCACAGAAACGTATACTGGGCGTTGGATCGATCGCCGTGAAGTCTTTCTTGGCCACCGAGGTCATCTGTTCTTACTCCATCAGATTACTGTTCTTGGAGTTGGCTTAAGAGCAAAGCTTACAGTCGTAGAGTGAACACAAAGGAGAAACGTCTCGCTCGTATTTTACATACGTCTACTAACGTAAAAGACGGCACGAATGCGCTCAGATCAGCAGCACAGCAGCTATCTACAAGAGCTGCATAGTACGTTGCAGTTGACGGTACACGTTTTGAAAATCATTAAACAGAACACAAGCACACAATATTTCATCTACTGTCACCAGCTTTTGTCCATTTCCCAACTGTTTTCAGCAATTTCCTGGGAAATGATTAAGAACAGGACATTTTTTTAGTATGAACCGCCCTGAAGAGGACCGCAACGAGCCGTTCTAAATGTCGGCAATTTACTTGTTTTAGAAGCAACTCCACATCCGAAATTATATTATCCTGAATGACGTTTTTGTTTGAATCATTAATACTGCCACCCTTCAAAACATGTGGCTTTCCTTCTGACTCACCGTATTTACTTCATTTTCATTATCACCTTATTCTACAGGCTGGTTTTCGCCCATACTACGGTATGACATGTGACTACGTATGGACTCGTATACGCTCAGTGGTAAATTAGTTCATTTAAAAACCCTTGTGCAGCATCGCTGAGTCCAATAGATGCATTCTGATATCTCTTGGTCATTTCCAATTATACCTGCTTCCACCTTAGGCAGGAAGGAAGACGGACTAACAGAACTTTATGATTTTGAAAGTGAGACGTTGTAAACCGACCTGAGTATAAACGCTAAGAGATTTTGCTCATATGTAAAATCAGTAAGTGGGTCAAAATCATCTATTCATTCTCTGAGCGACCTCAGCGGCACCGAAATGGAAGATCAAGAGGAAAAGACCGAAATACTGAATTCTGTCTTCCGAAATTGTTTCACCGTGGAAATCGTAGCTCTGTCCCTCCTTTCAATCGTCACACGAACACCGAAATTGCAGATATTGAGACAAAATATCGCGGAATTGAAAAGCCGCTACAATCGCGTAGTACTGGAAATGCCTCAGGAGCAGATGAGATACCTATAAGATTCTATAAAGATTATGCGAAAGAACTTGCTTCACTTCTAGCAGTAATTTATCGTAGATCGCTTGAGCAACTAAAGGTACCTACCGACTGGAAAAAATCACAGGAATTTTAACGTTTTTGGAAAATGAACATCTCCTCTATAAAAATCAACATGGCTTCCGCAAACAGAGATCCTGCGGAAATCAGCTCGCTCTGTTCCTCCATGAGATCCACAGCGCAGCGGACAACGGCGCTGAGGTTGATGCTGTGTTCCTTGATTTCAGTAAGGCCTTTGACACCGTCCCACATTGCTGTTTAATGAAAAAAATACGAGCTTACGGAGTATGCGAGTACATGTGCGATTAGATTTGACTTTATTGCAGACAGAACTCAACACGTCGCTCTTACGCAACTAAATCGACAGATGTAAAGACAATAACCGGAATACCACGGCGTAGTGTGATAGGACCGTTGATGCTTACAATATACATAAATGATCCATTAGAAAGTGTCATGTACTCTTTAAGGCTATTCGCAGATGATGCAGTTATCTATTCCAATGTAGCAACGCCAGAAGGTAGTATGAGTTTTCAAAACGACGAGCAGAGAATTGATGAATGATGCAGGCTCTGGCAGTAGAGCCTGAACGTAAATAAATGTAATATATTGCGTATACATAGGAAAAGAAATCCACTACTGTACAGTTACGCTATTAATGACAAACAGCTGGAAACAGCGTCTGCCGTGATAGATCTATGCGTAACTATCCAGAGCGACCTTCAGTGGAATGACCATATAAAACAGACAGTGGGAAAAGCAGACCCCAGACTCAGATTCATTGGAAGAATTTAAAGGTTCAAAATGGTTCAAATGGCTCTGAGCACTATGCGACTGAACTTCTGAGGTCGCCTAGAACTTAGAACTAATTAAACCTAACTAACCTAAGGGGGTCACACACATCCATGCCCGAGGCAGGATTCGAACCTGCGACCGTAGCGGTCACGCGGTTCCAGACCGAAGCGGCTAGAGCCGCAAGGCCACACCGGCCGGCCGTATTTTAAGGAAATGTAACTCATCCACGGAAGAAGTGGCTTATAATGTGCTTCTTCGCCCGATTGTTGAGTGTTGATAATCTATTTGGGATCCCTATCAGGTAGGAGTGATAGAGCAGATAGAGAAGATTCAACGAAGAGCGGCACTTTTCGTCACGGGATCGTGTAGCTGGCGAGAGAGCGTTACGAAGATGCTAAGCAAACTCCACTGGCAGACATTAAAAGAGAGGCGTTGTGTCGCGGAGAGATTTACAATAGAAATTTAGGGTCAGTACTTATCAGGAGGGGTCTTAGAACGTAATAACTCCAGCCTCCTACATAAATTTCACGTATTGACCACGAGGAGAAAATTCGAGAAATTAGAGCCAATACAGCGGTTTACCGACAATCATTCTTCCTACGCCCTATTCGCGAGTGCAACAGGGTTTGAGCCGGCCAAAGTGGCCGAGCGGTTATAGGCACTTCAGTCCGGAACCGCGCTGCTGCTACCGTCGCAAGTTCGAATCCTGCCTCGCACATGTTAGTTAGGTTTAAGTAGTTCTAAATCTAGGGGACTGATGACGTCATATGTTAAGTCCCATAGTGCTTAGGGCCATTTGAACCATCTTGAACAGGGTTGGAGGAATCGGACAGTAGTACCGATAGTACCCTCCGCCACACACAATTAGTTGGCTTGCGGAATATATTGTAGATGTAGATGAACACTTTTCACCTCATCGTTTCTCGCACGCTGCCCATATTTCCAAGTAATTCCACCTCCATTTGTCCCTACCACTACAACAGCTCTCCTGTTGAGAATGTCCTAAATTGTAGCTGATTACCCGCTGCTGGCCTGTTTCAAAGGGTGCTGTGTTGTTTACTTGTCTGCAGGCGAGCACCCAGCGGAGTTGCACCTCAGCCTCAGTCCGACGATGCCGAGCAGGTGGCCCCTGTGCTCGTTGCTGCTGCTTCTGGCTCTGGTCCTGAGGATGGGCAGCTGAACGCCGACCCGCTGCTGTTGCCGACTCGGCGGGAACAGTGGGCCGTCACAGCGGGCTCTGCACCTCAGGGACATAAAACTGAACAGTACAGTGAGACTTTGTACTTCAGCGGCTGAGAGGAAACATTTATGCTCTTACTGAGATTGTATCCGACAACTACTGGTATAAATTGACCTCTTGTCTTTATGACGTCAAAGAAACGGAAAGGATGTGTTACTTTAGATTACACGTTACTGTGAGTAGAGTCAATAGGTGTCGCAGGATATAAGATCTCCTGTGACAACAGCGTGAATCAGTTTCACTGGAGATCTTACCGCCACCTAAGGCTTGTTGATCTCAAAATGTCAACAACTATAAAACAGTGTGAGTTTTATCTCTCACCATATGACTATAACTGCAAATATGGACTGAAAAATCAGCTCAGTAAGGTATGTTCCCCATCGATTTTGTAGGGGAACTGCTATCATACAATACCCATGAAGGAAAGTAACCAAACGTCAATTTACTGGGAGTCGTAATATATTGTCTATATACTGTAATTAAACAGTCTGGATGGAACTATTAAAGTAATTTCTGTATAACTTTTATTTACTTTTTTTATTATTCTTAAACATGTTGGTCCTGAAATTAATCTCAGTGTCGTGAAGTTCATCAAACATTTCTGTGTCCTACAACGTATCGTTCATTATAATATGCTATAGTATATGAAATATTTGTGGTAAAGAAATCAGGTCCGAATAAAGATACTTGAAACTCAATAATCTGCTATATAAAACAATGTAACGTTCAAAATGGAAATCTGAAAGTTAATGGTTGAGAGAGCTGTTATATTCATACAATAACTATATTCCTCAGAATATGTGCCCAAAATTAAGTGCTGGGACTTAAAAAGATTTAATTATTTGTATGTTCACACAATGGATGCCATTAAAACAATAAAGCTAATTTTATATGGATGAAGAATCTTAAAAAACATTCTCAATTCTATGTGTGTTATTAATTCAGCAGGAGGTAAGTACTGCCATATTTGAGTGACACTGGATTGCTAACATTCTGCTAACTCCTAATATGTAGGAATCCAACACTTAAAACATATTTCTCACATTGTGGTGTGTGTAATAAATTGTTATTCTGAGGGACTTCTAGAACATTAAACGTTAGTTTTTATCCAAACATATGTCAAAGTTACTTTGAATTTTCGCTGAGGTGTCTAGCAGATTTACATTTTCTTGGTGAAGATCATTATATAATTCATTTCGACTTACTACTGAGTAGAGTTCTAGGGCGGACGCAAATTTATCTGTTTTTGTTTCATCACAACAGGAAACCTCAGAGCAAACTACGAAGTATTGCTACTCAGTTACATAAAACTGTAATACATGAGGCGATGAAAATAGTGTAGTCTACACCTCTGGTTGGTGATCTTTGTTATCAGTGAAGTTAAATACTTGTATGATGGAGTTCACTCCCAATGGTAAGGCAAACTGATATCTTCAGAACTGCACATAAAGTGCTGTTTATTTATTTATTTGTTTGGTTTTGTGGCAATAAGTAGACATGTTGAGATACATACTGAGGATAGGGCAGTTGTATAGTGCTTCTTATTGTCTCCTATTATCATTTTTAACTGGGTCATTGACTTTCCCTTATTTATTGTAATAATAATTTTAACCACTTTAATCTCAGTTTGTAAAATTTTTTAGCTCTGCTTGAAAACAGAGTGATTTATCATTCAATGACAGTAAATAGTATTACCAGCTTCAAGGACATTAATCAGCAGTTGTATGAGTAAGTCTAAAATTATTTGTTCGTTTATGTTAACACTAATACACGTATTCTGTAAACTGACTCCATGTAATTCAGATAAAACAGTCATTCAAATCATCTATTGAACATGTAGCTATCTAAATTCTAATATCACAAACAGTGTCATATATTTTTAAGATTTAAGGTCTATCAACTGTCTTTCTTACTGACCAATACATATCTGAGAATGAAAACTCTTAATCTGGGATACCTAACTGAAGCTCTCTGTTATGGCCTAGACAAGCAGTCACACATGGCAGTAGGTATATTTATAAAAATTTTATGGGATGAGTGCTTAACTGTTTGAGTCCCAAAAATATAAAAAATGTGACTACAATTTTTTTAAAAAAACTGAGCTTTATCATAATAGTAAGCAAAAAGTGCAAGAAGAAACTGGCAAAAAGTAAACATTCAATGATTTTAAGAAGGTTATATCACTCTAGAATATAATTCCAAAAATTTTCACAAAATTAACGTCTATCATCTCGATAAGCGACGAATACAAGAATAAATTGCAAAAAAGTAAGCAGTTAATTATTTTATAATTGTGGTTTCACGTGGAACCACAAGGACATATAGTTTTCAGCGACCCATCGTTTCGTGAAATAATTTTGAAAGTAATTACGTATTCTTCTTAAACACAGTCCTACTTTTCGGAACTTCCAGCAACTCATAATCCCCAAAACAAATTAGTCTTAAATAACCAGCAAAAATTTGGTTCAAATTTAATCAGTATGTATCAAAAGTACTTTCTACTCCATAGTTTCATTTCGGAACCACTCAACACAGCAGATTTACTTTATAATAGCTTTAGATATACTTAATTTCACTTTCTATTTATGATGTCCTCAATATGATCCATATAAAAAAAGGTAAATTTTCCCATCTCCTACAATCTCACAGCATCATCTCCTTGGCAGCTCTTCCTTGGAATGCTTTAATTGACTGCAACATGCATTATTTACACAGAAGTAACTCAGTCTAATACTAGATGTCTCTGTTTTGCAGTACCATCGGTGGTGTCAAGAGAAAGGCAGTGAGTGGTAATTAAAAAAAATTAAATGGTACTTTCATGCAAAAACCACTGTCATTGAAAGGATTAACGTCAAAGTACTGCAATGTTATTACATACTTGAATTCCTGTAGAAACTGGAACGTATTAATCAATAATTAGCTTCCTATTCATGGGTTCAGGTTCAGTTCATAGGTAACGGCACAAAAATCTTATACATAATAAAAGTTGTCATTGGCACTGTCTGCAGCCAGACATATTCATTTACAGTAGCTGAACTCTTGAGATATGCTATGATACAGAAAGAAGTTCCTTTTCAGAAACTCCGCAACTTTTCGCAACTATAAGTGTATACTTAAACGAAAGCAGTGATACGTTCATTCAGGCAAATTGTTTTACAGCGTTGGTAATAATGTATATTTTGATATTATGTGAGAGAATTAAATTAGCACGTAGTAGATTTCTTTATATCATTTTTCATCCCCTATTTACGATAGGGATAGTATATGAGGATATTGAAGGGTCATCCAGTGTGTAAAAGGAGATGACTATTTAATAATCATCAGAAACTGGAACGCAGTAGTCAAGCAAGCAACAGAAAGTTACGTCTGTGGGAATGGGAATGAGACTCACAGTGAGAGCGAATACACTGTTGAAAAAAAGTAAGAAGAAGATGCACAATTGGAAACGGTCTGGGTTAAGGGGAAGATTCCAGATGGATTACGATGTGGTAGGACAGAGATTCCGAAATTGTACCCACTAGCAGATATAGAATTAGACACAATTTGGTAATAATGAAATAGGCTGAAACTATGAGACTACTACGGTCACTCTGAATAGAAGTGGCATGCTGAGGTACTGAGTAATGATTACATGCTTTGATGAAATAGAGACCATAGTAGATTACACAAATGAAAAGTACTGGACGTATCTAAAAATGGCAGTCACATATGTGAAGACGAACACTGGTACGAGGAAGGTAACTGCGAGGGAACCTTGAGAACAAGAAGAAGTACTTCATGAGATCGACGAAAGAAGGCAGTACAAATGCGTTCAGAAAAATTCAGGAATGCAGAAATATAAGTTGCTTAGAAATGAAATAAATTGGAAGTCCAGGAAAGCTGTCGTGAAATGGGTGCGGGAATCATCTGAAGAAGTCGAAAAAGAAATGATCGTCATGAGAACTGATTCATCATACAGAAAAATGAAAACAATCTTCGCTGAAACTAAAATCAAGTGGAGGATTTCACTCCGAAGCGCAGAGGAGGGAGCGGATACATTGAAGGCCTCCACAAGGAAGAGGACTTGTTCGATAACGTGATAGAAGAAGCTAAGTCATTCGGTATGGGAGACAAATGGGATCTAGTATTAGAGTTTAACACAGTTTTGGAGGACTAGCCATCAAAAAACAATAAACGGATAGATAACAGCTCTCCAGAAGTTTCTAATACATAGGTAGAAGTGGTAAGGATGAGAATATTCAAGTTGGTGAATAAAATCAGTGAGTCAGGAGGCGTACCATCAGATTTTCGGAAGTAAATCACCCACACAATGTCAAAAACAGGAATGGGAAATAAGTGTAAGACCTATGGCACAATAAGGTTAACGGGTCGCGCAGCCCAGGGAGCCGAGCTGCTGACGAGAATAATGCACAGAAGAAAGAAAAAGAAAACTGATGATGCATTGGATGACGATCAGTATGGCCTCAGAAAATGTTTAGGCACCAGAGAGGCAGTGGCGACGTTGCACTTTATAACGCATGTAAAAGTTAAGAAAAAGTAAGACATGTTCTTAGAATTTATTGTGAATGTAAAACGGTGTAAGATGTCAAAAATTCTGACAAAAATAGGAGTATGTTATTAGGAAAGAAGGATTATATACATTTTGAGCAAGAACCAAGAGGGAACAGGAATATTACAAGACCAAGAATTATGTGCTCGGATTAAAAAGGGTGTAAGACAAGGATTTAGTCTTTTTCCTGTACTCCTCAACATATGCATCGAAGACCCAATGATGGAAATCAAATTTCAAGATTGAGACAAAATTCATCTTGAAAGGATATCAGTGATGAGATTTGCCATTGACAGTGACAGTGACAGTCAAAGTGAGAAAGAATTACAGGAGTTGTTGAGCGGAAATATTGTCTAATGTAAGGTAGGTAACGGCGTGCCAAACTTCATGCGAGCCTCATCTGTGAATCGCATGCACGCTGAGGCTCGGTCTGTCTCGTCTTTGATCAGTCATTGTCGGAAGTAACAAATGGCTCTGAGCACTATCTGACTTAACATCTATGGTCATCAGTCCCCTAGAACTTAGAACTACTTAAACCTAACTAACCTAAGGACATCACACAACACCCAGTCATCACGAGGCAGAGTAAATCCCTGACCCCGCCGGGAATCGAACCCGGGAACCCGGGCGTGGGAAGCGAGAACGCTACCACACGACCACGAGCTGCGGACATCGGAAGTAACAGCTGCAGTGCGACATATCATGCAGCATTTCGCTGCGGCACTTTTCGGCTGTCACGACATTCTTCAATTCGGCGGAATCAAGGTGTCAGCGCTGTTATTAGTTCTTTGTATAAAGGAAATTCGCAGGTCCAAAGTCACAGTGTATCAATCTGTCATCAGAAAACTTTAAAAAATGAACTTGAATGACAGAAGAGAAGTATTTATTACGTAGTCGCATAATCGACGGTTACTGCAAATTTGCTATGGAACTGCATTACGTCACCACAGAGAAAGAATTTGAAGATTTAATTGACGATAAAAGAACTAAAAATTACGACTTACAGAAAGATTTCACTGATCTATACAGCAGGAAGCATTTTGTGCTTAATTTGCAAGCATGGAGTACGAGCCGATTTTCTTATTTATTTAATTAGTTCCTTCAGGTAGCAAGCATTATTACACTGTTAGTTGCAACGGTTTCTGATTAAATTGAACGGGGGTATGTAGATTTTACATACAACCCAAGGTCCCGAGGTTAGTCAAGGGGAATATCTGGAACTAGTTTTCGACTTACAAGCTACTTGCAGATTTTATTAAGAAGAAAGTAGACAGGAATAAAAATTAGAAAATATGGAATGCACTGCAGACATCACATTTTAAGTGGACTTGGATGGAAGCTGCCTGCTGTAGCAAGGTGAGAAACAACTTGTTTCTGATCTGATGGGGACACATTTTAAAAGAAAATCGTCTTACAAAGAAAACCAATCTTTTTCGCTAGGGTCACTGACATTAACGAAAACGCAGGATTTGGAGAATTCTTTCTGGACTTGCAAGAATTACAAGGATTGTCGTCTAAACGTTTTGAAGACGTTGATATCCTTCCTTTTGTTTTCAAACTGTTCACGAGACTGTTTGCCATTTCAGTTGAACGTGCACCTGTGCACGTGCAGATGGAACGAACTGATCTGCACGTTATGAATCTCATTAAAAAGGAAAATTCTTCTATTTTAAGATTGACCAGGATATCTATTTTTCGTTCCAAACAGGATGAAATGTGACGAATACCATATGTTTGTCAAAGGCTTTTATCGAATATTATACTAAACAAATCACGTTTTCATGGCAACCTGTGCTAAAATCTGTGAAATTGTCTGTGTCTGTCCGACTGCCGACAGTTTGTACCAGATATAAGCAATATCAGGTCTACAGCGTGTTTCTACTACATACTAGTAGAAACCTGTATTGGATATGTTGTTGAGAAATATCGAATAAAAAACGAAGTCGTGTGCTGTGCAGTGTCATTGACACTTAAATGCGGCGCTGTCGCAGTTTAGCCACCTTCCCCCTCTTCGCAATCCAGACAGCGCAGCGTGGCGCTAGGAGACGAGCGTGGCCAGGCAAGAGACCTGTGGCACTCGTGCAACAGCATAGCTGGCGCCCCCAAATCTTGGCCAACCCTGATCTAACAAGTGCAGAATATGGACTGAAAGTGAACCGAAGAAAGAGAAAGACAGTGAGAAGTAGCTCAAACGAAAATACACTCCTGGAAATGGAAAAAAGAACACATTGACACCGGTGTGTCAGACCCACCATACTTGCTCCGGACACTGCGAGAGGGCTGTACAAGCAATGATCACACGCACGGCACAGCGGACACACCAGGAACCGCGGTGTTGGCCGTCGAATGGCGCTAGCTGCGCAGCATTTGTGCACCGCCGCCGTCAGTGTCAGCCAGTTTGCCGTGGCATACGGAGCTCCATCGCAGTCTTTAACACTGGTAGCATGCCGCGACAGAGTGGACGTGAACCGTATGTGCAGTTGACGGACTTTGAGCGAGGGCGTATAGTGGGCATGCGGGAGGCCGGGTGGACGTACCGCCGAATTGCTCAACACGTGGGGCGTGAGGTCTCCACAGTACATCGATGTTGTCGCCAGTGGTCGGTGGAAGGCGCACGTGCCCGTCGACCTGGGACCGGACCGCAGCGACGCACGGATGCACGCCAAGACCGTAGGATCCTACGCAGTGCCGTAGGGGACCGCACCGCCACTTCCCAGCAAATTAGGGACACTGTTGCTCCTGGGGTATTGGCGAGGACCATTCGCAACCGTCTCCATGAAGCTGGGCTACGGCCCCGCACACCGTTAGGCCGTCTTCCGCTCACGCCCCAACATCGTGCAGCCCGCCTCCAGTGGTGTCGCGACAGGCGTGAATGGAGGGACGAATGGAGACGTGTCGTCTTCAGCGATGAGAGTCGCTTCTGCCTTGGTGCCAATGATGGTCGTATGCGTGTTTGGCGCCGTGCAGGTGGGCGCCACAATGAGGACTGCATACGACCGAGGCACACAGGGCCAACACCTGGAATCATGGTGTGGGGAGCGATCTCCTACACTGGCCGTACACCACTGGTGATCGTCGAGGGGACACTGAATAGTGCACGGTACATCCAAACCGTCATCGAACCCATCGTTCTACCATTCCTAGACCGGCAAGGGAACTTGCTGTTCCAACAGGACAATGCACGTCCGCATGTATCCCGTGCCACCCAACGTGCTCTAGAAGGTGTAAGTCAACTACCCTGGCCAGCAAGATCTCCGGATCTGTCCCCCATTGAGCATGTTTGGGACTGGATGAAGCGTCGTCTCACGCGGTCTGCACGTCCAGCACGAACGCTGGTCCAATTGAGGCGCCAGGTGGAAATGGCATGGCAAGCCGTTCCACAGGACTATATCCAGCATCTCTACGATCGTCTCCATGGGAGAATAGCAGCCTGCATTGCTGCGAAAGGTGGATATACACTGTACTAGTGCCGACATTGTGCATGCTCTGTTGCCTGTGTCTATGTGCCTGTGGTTCTGTCAGTGTGATCATGTGATGTATCTGACCCCAGGAATGTGTCAATAAAGTTTCCCCTTCCTGGGACAATGAATTCACGGTGTTCTTATTTCAATTTCCAGGAGTGTAGCTAAAAGTTAAAGAAACTCAGCACTAGAATTGGGATCCACAAAGTGGATGAGGTTAATAAAAATCAACTGCCTTGGAAGGAAAATGCCACAACATACACAAAAGTTTGAAATTTGGTTCAAAGGTCCTTCCCAATCTTTCTCTGTAATTATACAAAAGACGTCGCTAACTGCGACCTCACCTTCGGGTTCCACGACACTCCAGAGAACTAAATGCTGACTTATGCGAGAAAAAGGCGAGACCTAAGAAGTTCCTGTGAGGTGTAAGGGGGGGAGGGTTAATGACGTCACATTCGCACCAAATTTCACCATTATCCAGTCAAACGCGCTGTTGATGTGGCATACAATGGGAATCTCGACACACCATCTGTTACCCACACTTTATCCCTTCTTTTTGAGCCTGTGCGATGGAGGTCAGAACCGTGACGCCCAGCGATGGATTCACGTGGTCAAGCAAAACGTTTGAAATACCCAGCTGTTAGGAATTGACGCGAAAACGCCACAGGAGCTTCCATAAAGTACGTCAATCAAAGCAGTCCTTCCCTTGGGCTTTGATTCCCACATATTTCGTCTCATGAACGACGGATCGCAGTGATATTAGAAACAGGACTGCGTTGTTGACAACCTTCGCCACTGCTGACACTCACGGACGATTAAACCCTTCTCTGAGGACTGGGCCTGCGACCTCACTTAAAATGATTGAAGCCCTTTGAAGCGTAACGCGATTCCAATTTTTCTTCTGATACTGCCGATTCGTGTGATACTGTCCACCACGAATTCCTCTCCTGCGTCAACCTGTCCATCTCACAGTAGCACTTGCAACCTACGTCATCAATTATTTTCTATATGTATACCGATCTCTGACTTCCTCAGCAGCTTTATTTTTTTCTCTCTATAGCTTCTTTTAGTACCATGGAAGTTTGTGATGTCTTAACAGATGTCATTCCATCCTATTCCTTCTTCTTAGCGACTTTTTCCATATATTACTTTCCTCGCCGATTCAATTCTACGGAGAATCTTCTCATTCCTTACCTCATCAATCCACCTAAATTCAGTATTCTTCTGAAAGACCATATCTGATATGCTTCGATGCTCTTCTGTTCCGGTTTTCCCACAGTCCATGTTCCACTATCATACAATGCTCTGCGCCATAGGTACATTCTCAGAAATTCCTTCTCACATTAAGGTCTATGTTTGGTACTAGCACAATTCTGTTTTGGCCAAGAATGCCCTTTTTGCCAGTGTTAATCCAGCTTTTTATGCCCTCTTCGTTCCATCCGTCATGGATTATTTTGCTGCCAAGGTAGCAGAAACCGTAACTTCATATACTTAGTAATTACCAGTCCTGATGCTAGGTTTCTCTCTGTTCTCATTTAGGCTACTCCTCATACTTTCGTCTTTCTTCCATGTACTCTGACTCAGTATTCTATACTCATTAACTGTTAATTTCGTTCAGCAGATCCTGTAATTGTTCTTCACTTTCTCTGAGGATAGCAGTATCATCAGCGAATTTTATAATTGATATCAGTTCACCCAGAATTTTAAACCCCCCACCCGGCCCTCCCCGCCCACCCTTAAACCTTTCTATTACTTCCGCCATTGCTTTTTCGACTTATGCTTTCAACGGTAGGCGTGAAAGTTTTCAGCCTTGTCTTACACAAATATTAGTCTGAGCACTTCGTCTTTTGTCTCCTAATATTACTGTTCCCTCCTGGTTCTTGTACATATCGTTCATTAGTCTTCTTTCGCTTTGGCTTACCCCTACATTTCTCAGAATTTCTAACATCTTGCACCATTTAGCTCTGTGTACCGTTTTCTCCAGGTCGGCAGATGCTATGAACATGTCTTAATTTATCTTCAGTCATGCTTCCATTACCATCCATATCGTCAGAAGGGCCTGTATGGTGCCTTTACCTTTCCTAAGGACAAACTGATCGTAATCTAACAGATCCTCCAATATTTTTTCCGTTCTTCTGTAAATTATTGCTGTCAACAACTTGGATGCATGAGCTGTTAAACTGATTGTGTGATAATGCTCGCACCCGTCGATTCTTACAACCTTGTGAATTCTGTGGATATTTTTTTCCGAAAGTCTGATGGTATATCGCCACATACATTTCACACACCAGCGTCAATAATCGTTTCGTTGTCCCTTCCCCCAATAATTTTAGAAATCACTATGGAATGTTACTTATCCCTTCCTCACTCATATGATCCTAACTCGTCCAAAGCTAGCCTTAATTCCTAAATTCCGTTTCAAAAACTGGATGCCTATCTCTTCCCTATCGACACCTTCCTTCTGCCACGTGATCCGGTTCTCAGTCTACAGTTTCCTCTTATCTGCTGTCTCATTTGCATTTGTCAGTAGAATTCCCATTTGTACTCTTAATGTCACCAATTTGCTGTTTAATTTTAGCGAAGGATGTGTTAACTTTTATACATGAAGAGACAGTCCTTCCGACAAACATTTCTCTTTAGATTGCTTCACATATTTCGCCTTAGCTCTCCTGCATTTCCTATTCATTTCATTCGTAAGTGACTTGCATTTCTCTATTCCTGAATTTCCCTAAATATTTTTGTACTTCCTTCTTTCGTCGATCAGTTGAAGTATTTATTCTCTTATCTTCCGAGTACCGACGTTTTCCTCTCCAACTTCTTTAACTGCCCATTTTGGAGACGTACATCCCACTTCAACTGAACTGCCTGCTGAATTGTTCCTTATCGCAGTATCTACAGCCTCACAGAAATTCTAGCATATCTCTTCATTCCTTGGTATTTCTTTGCACACTGATTCTTCATGACAAACCTCTTAAACTTTAGCCCCTCTGTTCATCATTACCAAACTGTGATCCGACGCTGTATCTGCCCCTGGATACGCCTTACAGTCCAATATCTGATTTCGGAATCTTTGCCTGACCATGATGTAATCTGATTGTAATCTTTAGATTTTCATCTTAGTTTGCATTCTGTATCACTCGTTGAATACTCTCATAAATTTTCCCTGTCTCTTCATCTTTAGCTTGCGACTTCGACATATATACCTGAACTATTGCTGTCGGTGTTTGCGGTCGATTCTGATGAGAACAACCCTGTCACTGAACTCTTTACAGTAAGTACTCTTCTTCCTACTATCCTACTCATAACGAATACCACTCTGGTTGATATTACCTACTCATCTGACCGCAAGTCCTTGCCTTCTTTCCATTTCACTTCGCCGAAGCCCACTATATCGAGACTGAGCCTTAGCATTATCCTTTTCAGATTTTCTACCTTCCCTACCACGTTCACATTTTCGACATTCCACACCCCGACTCGATGGACGTTATCAATTCGTTGCTATGTAGGGTGGAATTACTAGGTACCGTTTAAAAAGATTTGTTGAAATTTGAATGTGATCCTAAACAGCAAAGTGTCTTACGTTGTTTCAATCATCCTGCCTCGCACCCTCGTATTAAGTGATCATTTGGCTGTGCAACAATGACACAAGCCTGAATAAAAACGGACTTGGGCCCTTATAAGACCCGCAGATCGGCAACATCCTTGATGCCATGTCCATTAGAATTATCCGGGCTGTTATGCCGTGGTCGGTTGATGAATTCTGTGTCGATTCCCAACGTTTCGTCTCCGACTGCGGGAGACATCTTCAAGGGGGTCCGTAGCTCAATGGAAGGTCCAACACAGCCACTGGCTCGCTACTGCGTCGGTGTGTTGGACCTTCCATTGAGCTACGGACCCCCTAGAAATATGTCTCCCGCAGTCGGAGACGAAACGTTGGGAATCGACACAGAATTCATCAACCGACCACGGCATAACAGCCCGGATAATTATAATGGACATGATATTTCCGGCCGTGAAAGTCTACATTTTAGTATCCTTGATGCCACCCGCGCCACATTTTTGAGCGATTTAAAACTGTTCCCATGCAGAGAGAGCGAAGTTTTCTCTGATTCCTAGGCACTGACGTGACGGAATGCTTCTCGAGTCCTTCTCGAGACCATTTAGATGTCGTATGCTGCCACAAGAAGCTAATTTAGCGACATGACATCACTTAGTTGAGAGATGTCGGAATGGTTTGCTGTCAGACAGGCACTTAGTAATCAGTGAATAACTGTCTCTGTGATGGGACAAGTACGCAGCAAACGTGCGCAGGAGGCAGAGAGGTTGTTGCCGAAATCCTAACTGGTGGATCTTAGATGTATTCTTTGCTGTTTTATTTACTCATGTGTCAGTTTCACCCCCCCTCCTCTCCTTCATCCCTGTAGTCACGTCACATTAGCGCGGGAAACAGGAGAGCTCAAAAAACATAAGCACCCTTTGCTGTTTCGTCGAACGGTTTTGAACGGTCCCTAGTTGTTCCAACTTGCACAACAAAACAAAAAAAGATAAGGGGTTTTACTACACTGCAAAGGGAAGCTAACTGGTGAATAGCGTTGCTGATCTGCGAAAGGAGCACTTTGTTAGCAAAAATATGAGTGACCTTTCAGACCATGGTGCACCACTTTTAACGCTGTAAGGTATTCGTGGTCTTATGTCAAATACAATAATAAGCTTTTGAGAAAAGCTAATACAGTTTCAATAGAGACATTTTTAGGTCTCATTAAAGTAGAAGAGCGGCAGGACGTTTGTACTACTAATATCCAAGACGATAAATATAATGCTTTCCTCAACACTTTTCTCGTGCTCTTTTACAGTTGCTTTCCATTTGAACCTTCAAAACAGTGTTCTGGCACTACTAACATGCACCCTGGGTGGCTTACTGGGGAGATGATAATATCATGTAAAACAATGTGGGCAAGATATCGGATCTTTATGAACATTCACAATCTAGATGCAGCAGCGTATCGCATACAGTATTGTAAGATGCTTAAAAATGTGTTTGCGGAGGCAAAAAGTACGTGGTTTGCAAATAGAATGGCTAATTCTTAGTATAAAATCAAAACTATACGGTCAGTAGGAAAGGAAGTCAGTGCAGCAGGGTGAGAATATAAAGTCAGTATGTACTCGAAATGTTTCAGTTACTGATAAGTAGGATGGTATGTACAGTATCTAATAATCACTTTCTGAATATAGCAGGTGAACTAAATAGGAGCTAAGTTTCTACAAGGAATCATATAACTCTCTCAGAAAATAGCTTTCTAGGACTGTTTGTTGATATACTCCTCTATGATGCCGATAACTCCAATAATTAAATTACTAATGGCTAACGGCTCTCATGGAACAAGGTGTCTAGCAAAACTGCAAAGTGTCGTCCTGCATATGTTAGCCCGACGCTTAGCTGTATGTGCAGATCTTATTTTCGGAACTTTCGGTTGCTTGACCGATTAAAATACTCAGCAGTGAAGCCACTTTATAAGAAAGGAGAAAGGGTTAATGGCAGACATTATTAGACCTATTTCTGTGCCATCGGTGTATGCTAAAATTATTGAAAATGCTGTCTATACAAGAGTAATTGATCATTTCAGATCAAACATTTGCTCTCAAGAACAAAGAGCAGAAGATCGTTCGGCAAAGTACTGAAACTGGGCTACGGCGTGCAGTCCAAATGGGACACACTTAACTGGTGGGGCGGGAGAGACGGGTGCTCCAGAGGTCGGTGCTGGCTCCGCCACTGTTTCTCATTTATATATGGACGCTGTATCAAACAATGCAGCCCAATACGTAAGTTCATGTCTCGAACAAAATAAATTGATGGTAAATCACTGTATCAGTTTTTACTGTTTCTAACACAGAAATCAACAAAAACTGACGTTTTGATTAGGCAGAATGGGAATATGGTTAGAGCGACTGAACAGTTCGGATTCGTAGACGTTGAGATAGCTTAGCCCCAGGCTGTGGCTAAGCCATGTCTCCGCAGTATCCTTTCTTTCAGGAGTGCTAGTTCTGCAAGGTTCGCAGGAGAGCTACTGTAGAGTTTGGAAGGTAGGAGACGAGATACTGCCAGAAGTAAAGCTGTGAGGACCGGGCGTGAGTCGTGCTTCGGTAGCTCAGATGGTAGAGCAGTTGCCCGCGAAAGGCAAAGGTCCCGATTTCGAGTCTCGGTCCGGCACACAGTTTTGATCTGCCATGAAGTTTTAGATAGTAAGCTGTCGTGGAAAGCACATGTTCAGGTTCTTGTCAGAAAGCTAAATGCTACCTTAATTATCATTAGGGTGCTACGTGAATAACTTATAGTTCATCACGAAAAGTAGTCTACTTTGCTTATTTTCATTCGCTTAAGGGGGATAGGACGTCAGACAGACCGACTTGGAGCAGGAGAGGCACCACAGGACATTTTAATTTCCACTTAAACTCTAGAATCTATTTAATTTATGAAAAAATGAATGAGCTGTTACGTTTTATACTTTATGTTTAGAAAAAAATCAAATTTTGTAGTTAATTATCTCAATTTTTATCACAGTTTTTAATAGATTTGGAAAATTCTAGAGTTTCATACACCTGTAAGTATGGTTTGTATGCTATGAAAAATTCATCAAAGAATCTCTCTCACTTGTGAAGAAAAATGTACCTATTGCAATAAATGCTGCCAACAGTAAGTGAAAAAATTATGAAATTTCATATCTCAAAAAAATTTATTTTGTTATGTTTTTGCACTTCTACTGCTATGAGTGTGAATCCTGAACCCTTCCTGGTCATGCTGACAAAGCTTTACGAATTTATTTGTAAAAGTATAGACAGTAGAAAATAAAATGTCTTGTGGTGCCTCTCCTGCACCAAATCGGCCCGTTTGACGTCCTACCCTCCTTAAGTGGTGTGGTATTATTTTTGAGGTAACTCTTCTGATTCAAAAAGGATATTTTGTACACAGGAAAGTTTGGTTCGAGCAATGTGTGGTATATGTTAGAGAACCTCTTGTTGATTCCCATTCAGCAGTCTGAGAATTATTCTGACACTTGCCATTCAATAAACACTTTTTTAATTTTGTTTATTGTTAACAATATCAGCTTATTCCAAAGAGTTAGCAGCTTTCATTCAGTAAATACAAGGCCGAAACCCAATCAACATTCAGAACACACCTCCTTCACTCTTGTTCAGAAAGTTGTGTAGTATACTGTTGCTTCCATTTTCAATAATCCGCCACAAGTACTTCACATACTTTTGAGCGTAAACTTAAGAGTTTCCTCAGGGCTCTTTCATTCATTTGTGTCTAGGAAATCCTGGTAAAATTAAAAATTGAAACCGAGCGAGGTGGCGCAGTGGTTAGCACACTGGACTCGCATTCGGGAGGACGACGGTTAAATCCCGTCTCCGGCCATCCTGATTTAGGTTTTCCGTGATTTCCCTAAATCGCTTCAGGCAGATGCCGGGATGGTTCCTTTGAAAGGGCACGGCCGATTTCCTTCCCCATCCTTCCCTCACCAGAGCTTGCGCTCCGTCTCTAATGACCTCGTTGTCGACGGGACGTTAAACACTAATCTCCTCCTCCTCCTCCTTAAACATTGAAGCTCATTACTGTGTTCCATTGATGATAATGTTAATTTAAACTTACTGGTTGTCGTCTACATAGGATTCATACACGTTTCATTTTTAGTGTTATTACTCCTCTGTTATTATTTCTAGTACTGACTCGTTATAGGATCATGGAGACTTGCTCCATAATTTAGTCCTACGTTACATGATATATGAAATATAAAAATACATTAAAAAAACTGATAAGAACTCTCTAAAAGAACATCATTCTAATGTAGTGGGCCGCAGGTGGAAAAACCGGTAAACAAGAAGATCCAGGCGTACGAGACGTGGGGTTCATAAAGATTATTGAAAATTTCGTAGGCTGATAAGGTACATGGAGGTCTTCCGCAGAGTCATTGAAGAGCAAAATCTAAAAACTGCAGGGGGAAACAGAGATTGAAACACATCTAACCATTAGTTCAGGACGTAGGGTTTATCGAACCAGTCAAAAGATGATAATTGAACAAAGAAAAAAGATTGCCGTATACCACTATGAACCAGTGTTTCAGAGATTATTGGAAAATGACCTATCTATAAGTTTCTTCTTAAATCGGTTGTAAATTCTGAAGTGATTCCACTTATCGCAAAAAATTCTTCTGACGCAATAAACACAACCAATTCGCTTGAATCCACAAGATATCTACCTTAAAAATATTTAAAAATTTTAGGAACATCGTGAAATCTGGTTTCGCAGGACAGAGCGGTACAGGTTGAGGAAAGGGGCCCAAATCAGTTACTGTTAGTTGCACAAGAGCACATAATTTTATTGCTCGAAAACCAATGCACATTTCTCTCTGTAAAACAACAAGGATCAATTCATGGCTGAGGGCCCAAGTAACTTCTCAATAATAAAGTTTAAATAACTCCTATTAAAACACAAGGATTTATAAAAACGGCTGAAGGCTTTACTTAAGTAAAATTAAAATACTCTTAAATAATTCCTTTAAAGGCACAAGAATTTAGACAAATGGCTGAAAGCCTTACTTATGTAAAGTTGAAATATCTTCTCGGCTAAAGGCCCAAATAACATTTGAGATAGAAAAGGAAATTCTTTAAAGGCAAGCATTTACAATTTCGGCTAAAAGCCATACTAAGGAAAATTTAAATTAATTCCTTGTCTGAAAGCCCAATAATATTTCAACATAATAAAATTGAACCTTTAAAGACAAGCATTTACACAGTACAACAGAAAACGATCTTATGAAAACTTGATGGCTGAAGGCCCAAACAATTATTCAAAATAATTAAAGACAAACCTTAAGAGAAGAATTTATGCAGTATGGCTGAAGCCCATTTTAAGAATTCAAGATAATTAAAGAGAAACCTTACACCCACAGGAATTTGCACATTAGATCTGAAAGCCACAGGTTTTAAAGCAAACGTGACTGAAATCCTGAATACGGAGCAAACAAGAATTTTAAATAAAACACGGTTCAAGGCCTAATCTTAAAATAATTCACATAAGGTATGGCTGAAGGCCATATACTGAACATAGAACAGAAAAATTAATGCACGGCCGAAGGCCTGGCACAGTACTTGCAACAAAGAAAATCATAATCACCAACAGCAGAACAGTGGTGCCCAGAAGCGTTCCAAGGGTTAGTCTGGGGAGGAAACCCTAACAACAGTTTAGGTGAGACAGGCAGCCAAGCGTAACACTAAATAATCGGATGACAGCACGATCTAGGGAGGGCTGACGAACCAACCAACAACTTAATAAATTCCCTTCCACCCGACCAACGGCACGACAACCGAAATTATCTGCTAGGACGAAGATCCCAGCAGCACTACATCTTGACAAATGACGTTTAAATACAATCAAGGCACAATAACCACTCAAAGACAAAAAATGAAAAACACCAAAGCTGTCGAGCTACGCGACGTATTGGACTGCATCAACACGGCGAGGAAAAACACACTCCTGGAAAACTATGGTAACAACCAGGCCAGGAAACCGGAACATTAACGGCTTCAAGGCAGAAGCTGCCGCTGGCGCACTTCAATAATAAGTTACAATCATTTCAATAGTTAAACACCATACAGACAGACAGCTGCAAAATTTGCCGACTCCAGCACACCATACGTTGCTTCTTGCGGGAACGGCCCAGGGAGCAACAACCAGCAATGAACAAAGAGGTCACAGCAGTTGAGGGTTTCGTAACAGGTTAACTGATTACTCAACTATAGTATCCAGGTTTGGTGGGGACGAAGTTTGCAGCTCTTGCAGCTAGTGCCTCACAACTCTGACCACACGTGCACACCACCAGCGGACCCGGCCTGACCGCACACTGCGGAGACCTCCTCTGTGCTCTGTCGCAACCGACGACTGGCTACTCCTGTGCGCAGACAGCATTCATCTGCTCAGCAGAAATCACAGAAGCTACACACATTTCCATGTAAACACTTGCACCAAGAACTCCGACAATCCTAAAACCAATCACTGTGGAACAACAAGGAAAAATGAAAAGTCACACACACACACACACACACACACACACACACACACACACGCAGTGTTTCCATAAGCGGTCGGCGACCAAATACACGTCGTACGATGAGACGACCGATCGACTGACCAGCCAAGGTTGTTCCCACTCAAATTATGTTTGTCTGCAATGGTCGGGCGAGTCTTGGCTGTCCAGCTCCAGCTCCAACCCAACTCGATGTCAGTTCGGAGCTCGAAGACACCGTGACACTGGCTCGCACCTAGCCACGCAGAGGTAACTCTTGCCCATCGGCGACGACATCTCTGCACGAGGAAGGAACCGACCCACGTCCGGCAAGATAACCAGCTCACGAGGCCCAGAAACGGTCAAAAGACCAAATATATGTCGTCCAATGAGACGACCGACCGACCGACCTACCAAGGTTGTTCCCACTCAAATTATGAGTGTCTGCAACGGTCGGGCGGTTCTTGGCTGTCCAGACCTCACTGCAGCTCCAATCCAACTCAACTCGATGTCCGTTCGGAACTCCCAGAAACGGCGACACTGGTTCGGACCCACCCACGCAGAGGTAACTCTTGCCCATCGGCGACGACATCTCTGCACGAGGAAGGAACCGACCCACGTCCGGCAAGATAACCAGCTCACGAGGCCCAGAAACGGTCAAAAGACCAAATATATGTCTTTTTCTAATAATTTCCGGGTATGCAGCCGGATCCCGTCGACATTCTGCCACGATATTTCGGCCCAGAGACGTCCGGCCATCATCAGGTGAGTACACAACTACTGAAGAGCCCAGGTGCAGTCGCGGTATTTATGCCGAATCTCGCGCCCGAGTTGTACGTGCTGCCCTCGGTGGTGGAAATAAAGGTTCATCTAGTCATTGAGTATCGAATGACACTGTCGATTCCGCTGTGATTGTATAATTTTAATAACAGGATTCCAATTTTTATCCAGCTGAAAGCCGTTGTCACGATTTATAAGATTATTGGCAAGACGTATTTCCACTGATTCCTTGATTACGGAATCCCAAAAACCGGAAACCGGGGATAAAATTTTTGTTACATTGTATTCCATTGAATGTCCCAAAGAAATACAGTGCTCTGCTACTGCCGATTTTGACGGTTGCCGCAGACGGGTGTATCTTTCATGTTCTATACATCGTTCATGGACAGTTCTTGTCGTCTGGCCAATATATGCAGCGCCACATTCACAGGGAATTTTGTAGACGAAGTCACATCAAATATATGTCGTCCAATGAGACGACCGACCGACCGACCTACCAAGGTTGTTCCCACTCAAATTATGAGTGTCTGCAACGGTCGGGCGGTTCTTGGCTGTCCAGAGCTCACTGCAGCTCCAATCCAACTCAACTCGATGTCCGTTCGGAACTCCCAGAAACGGCGACACTGGTTCGGACCCACCCACGCAGAGGTAACTCTTGCCCATCGGCGACGACATCTCTGCACGAGGAAGGAACCGACCCACGTCCGGCAAGATGACCAACTCACGAGGCCCACAAACGGTCAAAAGACCAAATACATGTCGCTCAGTGAGACGACCAACCGAATGACCAACCGGTGGTCGATCCCGCTCCAGTCTCCTTCCGTCGGACCGGCAAGTACTGGCTTTCCGCGCTTCACTGGAGCTCCGTCCCCGACTGACCTCCCGACACACGACGACCCGGAAGTAATAACGGTCGCTTCAGAAATAGTACCACTGTGCACTTATCGATAAGCGCTGCTGCTGTCACTCACGGTCAAGCAAACCAGCAACCTAGTGACGCCAGTAAATCGAATTAAAAGAAAAACGAGGCGACAGAACCACAGAAACAAGATGACGAGCAACAAACGGCATGACCGCGAGCCGCACAACGCTCACATCACACTAAAACTGTTTGTAGGGTATTTCTTGGGTATTTTACTAACAGGAAATCTTATTGCTATAATAACCTACCTAGTTTTATTGATTTTCATGATATGTAAGTGATACATTTTTGTATATCCACTAGGCTGAAAAGTGCCTTTGATTTGGTCGCTTTTTTAGTGTGTCAGATCTTGTCTTCTTTCAGTTACTGGCTTAAATAGTCTAACAGTTGCGTTGTGTAGTGTATCTATAATTTCTTTTTATACAAATAATAATTCCTTCTCAGATAATGAAACTCACTCACACTCAGCCAAGAAAGCAGCAGAGGGCCATAAAACGAAATATTTTCGATTTTAAGAGGTATACAGTCAGAGTTACTGTGAACCATTACTAACACTTAGTTCGCTGATTTAGATGATGAAGCATGAACAATATTACCTATAAAAATGTACAAAAAATCTTACCTTAATAGCTACTGTCGGTTGCAACCTAGTATTTGGCTTAGAGTTAACATCTGGAAAATTTTTAGGAAGAGAATAAAACATGTAACCATGGGAATATCTGAACTGTTCTTTTACGATAAGGAAAGGCATATAATCCAAATGTTTTGAAGAACATTATTGTCTAGTTAATTCCAAAACTTAACCTTCAAATTTTAACTAAGAGTTCCTAATGAAAGTGTCTCAAGAACAATTTATTTTATAATTAGAGAGGACATACAAATGAAATATCAGTTTATACACAAAAATGTTGTAGGGGTTTTTGACTGATAACTGTAACCAGAATGCTATGTGAAGATGATGAGTGCGTGAAGTAACCAGCCTCATCAAATCTATACACTGAATTTCGTAGGAAGTAGCGTAGCCAGTGCATATGACGGCATCTACAGTAAACATTACATCAGCTCGGGACGGTCTTATCAGAAAATAGCCTGAAGTGTGAATTGGTAAGACGCTAATGTCCTTTATTATCTGTAAAACAATGGGAAAATTTGTGCCTGCGGATGTGGCAGTGCCTGTATGTTCAATAATATACTTTTAGGTGGATACACAGACTTTGCACATAGAACTGAGCCTGTTTGTGAGAATACAAGCGACGTATTTAACGTTCACGTGCGTAATTCGGCCAGTGTGGAGGAGATATTTTCAGTACCATCTGATGAATAAATATCTCCATCATAAGACACCTGAGTGACCTGCTTCATTTGTTGGTATGTGTCCTGTTTAGCAAATTTGATCATTTCTGCAACTTGCCTCTTTTCCTTCCTGCATTTTGGAGCACGGTAACTAGATTTAGTAAAGAACAACATTCGCTTCGAATGGAGTTTATAGACAAAATATCCAGCTGCAAAACTCATCATTTTATACACCGTGTTGCTGCTCAGAGTGAACCGATCTTTACACGCTCTGCACATGGTGATACGTAACTTCAAAGACACTATAATTTGGAAAATAGAACTTTTATTAAGTACGAATAATGATGATAATATTAAAGTACAACAGAGGTTAATTGATAACGGTGACAACACATGCAAGAGAGGAAGGAATGTAAGTAAAAATGGAAGATTTTTATTCCATTTTGCAAAATTATTTAGACAAGCAAGATGTAAATGGCTGAATTATATTACTGATAATTCTCGGAGGTTTTAACGCAATAGTAGGGAACCAGAATATAACTAATGCAACCGTCGCCAAAGGGGGAAAATGCTCTCTCTGGCCCAATGACAGGTTGGATGTCGGGAAATATTTGCAATGAATACATAGAAACTTTTAAAACATGTGCTTTGGAGAATGATCCAATTTTAGATTACACTAACTTCAGACTCATCAAAACTGACTATATGAACAAGCCATTTTCATTTTGTGGGATGCTAAAATGGAAGGATGGAATAGCAGGCATGCGTTGCTCTGGGGGAATGTATCCCTTCCCACATTAGAAAAGCCAGTCGATCCTTTAATCGAATTTTTCTCTGATGAGATTGACGAGTCACAGCGGTTCCTAAACCGTAATAAAAAAGTAATCCATGTTTTCACATGACCTGCCTTGGAGCAGAAAGAGTTCTCGCCATGCCTGGGTTGCCACCTGCTTTTGACGGTCCGGGGGCAAATGCACCTTAAAATTAGATCGCCTTTACCTGTGTTCAATGGACAACAAAATTTTTGCCGATTTACGTTATGGGAGACGGCGAGATAGAATCTGATGGGTGGTGTGAGATTACTGAGACAGAATAACGAGCGACTATACTGAAAATACAGAAGAAAGTTCAACATGATTACAGTATGGTGGTGCACAAACATAAAACAGCTCTTTGGATCATGCCCGATGACAACTGCAAGGTTGTGATGCACACAGATGTTGTGCCGAGCGGGAAGGACACCCGCCGGTAGAAGCCGCCAGCCGTGACAGAGGTCGCGGCTGTGGTCCCGGACGTCTACCCCGCCGCCCCCGGGGGGCATCTCAGGGCTCAAGCACGACGACTCTCTCGCCAGGATAGTGGACATGCAGGTGTTATTACAATGTTATACGGTATTGCCTTACGTTTTGGAAACGGCATTTCAGTATCCCTCAAATGAATCCGACGACTGAGCGACTGAAACGGAGGGAACAAGTGAGGTGTGTCGACTTATACGTGCTACCTGCTGGCCAGCTGACACGGCTTCAGCTTGCTGCTGCCATGTAGGGTACTTCTACCTCATTTTAGTGGTAGACAGTACGTGAAGATGGAGGGTTTAAGGCACACAGAGCTAAACTAGAGCAAGCTGGGTGCAGAGAATTATGTCCACATACAAGAAGCAATTGCATATGACGGCTGTTGAATCCGAAGGGCTTAGGTTAGATAGTGATCCTCCCGTGGTCGTTCGTGAATCGTTGGAGGTACCTCCACGAATATACACAGGACGCGTTCTCCTACATCTGGGAACTGTGATCGTCCGGGCTTGTTCACTACCTTCGTGTGCAGCCCAGTTTGGACCGAGATCAGGGGAGAACTAATGGACTGTCGGAAATTGACAGACCGCCACTGTATCATAGTGTGACTTTTTGAGGTTAAAGTGTATATTCTAGTCGCCCTCCTCACGTTTTTGATGAGGCGCAGTGCTTCATGTATTCCACAGAGTGGCATAAACGCTGTTTCCCACACGTGCACTTGCTCGCTGAAAAAGAAATGGCATCCGAAACAAATCGATCAAGTGATAGCAGCTGAGCTAACCGACACCAGCGAGGACAAACTGCAATACGACACGGTCACTAACAGTCTAATCCATAATCCTTGCGGAGCACTAAACGTTACATCCCCGTGGATGAAGGACGGGGAATGCACCAAAACGTGTCATCGGGAAAGAGTTCGAAACGAAATAGAATGGATATCCTCCATTGTAAAGACACAGAGCGCCTGGGGAGAGAGTAAGTACGGCCAGAGTGAAAGTTAGAGGTTCCACGCGAGACGTCGTAGTGGGCAATACCTCAGTGATTCCGTACCCACAGCTCCTTTCCAAGTATTTTAATGACCACATTAGAGAGGAATTTTGTCACTTGATTCAGGCAGTTTAACGTATTGCCAGGTATATGAACAAAGGCAGACGCTAGGTGACATTTTCAGTGAACTTTAGGGACGCTGAACCAAGAGACGAAGTCGAGAAGATTCGAGCGGGTCGTTATGTGAGCAGAAGGAAGCGGCTTGGCGGATATTGGGATTGCCACTCGATGAAAGGCGTATGATAGTGAGATAACCTCCGATGCACCTTCCCTACGGCTAGTGCGTATAGTTCACCAAGTCAAGTTAAGCGATCGAGACACGTCGTAAATCCAGAGCGACCAATATTATCTGAAGTCTGTTTTGCATAGTATATTCCTAGTCAGCCCTTACTATTTTCCGCCGCCACTGAAGCTGTTATATCCTAGCCAGTGGTGCCCGCCGAGCCCGCTGCCAAAAGGTTGGCAGCATCAAAGTCCGGACGCCGTCCGCATAAGCAGCGCCAGCGATACAGGAAATCGCCGCAAGTCTGCGCGCGCCACCGCTGGCTTCTGGCTTCTTAAGCGCTGGAGTCGCGAGCGCCAGGACAGTTCTGTGTTCGCCGCTCAGTGGTATGCTCGCCACCGATTTGTGTACTTGCGAGTCCGTTGTGTGTTCATCGCAGCAGAGTTGATGTTTGTCGTCAGCCGACGCTGACCTAGCCGCTCCGACTCGATCTAGACAGATTTCTGCAGACACGGAGTTCACTACTGTGTTTCTGTATCTTCGTTAATAAAGATAAGTACCGACTGTTATTTAATCAGAGTGTTTGGGTTTTCATCTTTCTGTTCACTGTTCCAGCGGACCGGTCGGCCCGCTATTAAAAGTGTGGCGGTGACTTCGTAAGCCGTTTCTACAGCGAAGAGTTTGTCGCGGCACCACCGCCATAAAGAAGCCTTCGCTGCAGATTAACTATTCCCAGATTTAGTATGAGACGTCACACTAACTTCTATCTTTTTATGAATTGGGTTTTCTGTAGTTTCCTAGCGTCACTTTTCCTTTTTAGCACTTCATTTCGTACGTTTTGCCTATGTCTCTTTAATTATTAGTAATTCGATGGCGTCACATTTAAAATGCTTTCACTTTCTTCTTCTCTTGATTTTCGATGGCGAACGTTCCGTTCCATCCTGTCTTACACTCTAGACGTTACCTATTACGAACGTTCCGTGTCAATATCAGCTCTTTCATTGCATAAAACTTTGTGTACCTGAACCAGTCTATTTCTGATATCTCTCTCACTTCGGCCATCCTGTTTAATGTTGCTTCCTAGGTACGAGAATTCGTTCATCTTCCATTATCACGGAATTTCAGATTCTGATTTTAGTCATGCAGTTGCCGCCCTTTATAACTACTCCTGATGAGATATTCCTCGTGACGTCGCCATTCAAGACGCAATTCGTAATGTAAAGAAGTTTCCAATATTACGTTCTCCGCTGGTGCAGGTGACAAACTGCAAAACAGTAATAAATATACTTCAAAGTACAGATAGTACAGCATTTGTAAAAAAGTGCGTAAGTAGACTATGTTTAATTTGTGAATAATTCGCTAAAAACTGAAATTCTAAATGACAATATAGCAAAAAGCGTTTTGTTTCCTAATATCATAGAAATGAAATTTAAAAAAATCCACTGAAGATGCTGTAACATGAGCAAAATATGTGTCGATAAAAATGGCGAAGAAATTGTTTTTGCTCGGGACGGAATCTATAAAAAAAAAAAGAAAGAAAAAAGAAACAGAAAGAACTATTACTGAAGTCCGTCTCTGCTGTGTTTACCCTTAAATCATGTTCTATGCTTGGTATGTTATGCAGGATTGAATAGAATGTTAACTAGGAAAATTTTTAAACTACTCTACCCCTATACCCCTAACGACTTGCAACTAGCTAGTTATTTAATATAAGTTATAAGTTTTGGGTGTAAAGAATTAGTTACCGGCATTAGTGTACACATAATACGTACATTAGCATGTGATAATTACTGTTACTACATCTCCGACGTTTCTTTTTCTACTGGTTGTTTTC
Source organism: Schistocerca cancellata (assembly GCF_023864275.1). Lineage (NCBI taxonomy): Eukaryota > Metazoa > Arthropoda > Insecta > Orthoptera > Acrididae > Schistocerca > Schistocerca cancellata. The sequence goes on along the minus strand of NC_064628.1, from coordinate 727,571,859 downwards.
TTATACTAAAATCTGGATCAGAAAACCTGTAACACGACAGTCCTCTGTTCTCCCCGGTTATTCTCCACTGTAGTATGGAAACTTATTTCTAGGACAAACAGTATCTACCCAGCGCCGTGTATACGACGTAAGGACACATCAGAAACTGTCAGTAATGAAAGGTGTTGTAAAATTTTGTTTCCCATACACAAGATTAGCGTTGCGAGGCGACCACGTTCACATGACATACTGTTTTTACGCAGGCGTGCTTCGGCTAACGCAGGCTGCCTTTGACACCCGCCGGGCAGCAGGCGCTCCGAGACTGCAGAGACGAGGGCAACTTTTATCGGCGGACGGCCCTCCTGTCCGTTATCGGCTAATCAAGACTGATGAAGGGACCCGCTGCGAAAAAACGGCCACTCTACTATCCACTGGTCTGCGGGGACCACTTGCGATTATCCACCGTGCTTCAGGAGTCACTGCTCCACTTCTCCCACCCTCTTTCCGCACACATACGCCCCTCCATCCCCCCCCCCCCCCCCCCACACACACACTCACAGTTCTCAGGCAGCGATAAAATGCTTTCACAGGTCCCTGTATTCGTCGCACAGCTGACAAAAGAACCAAACAGTGCATTATACTCAGGCCATTACTAAATGGGGATTACAGCTACCCTCAATCTACAGGTAAGTTTGAAGGCATCACCGCTTTAGAGATGGTATACTGTGGGCTTCCTACATCATTTCTGCTGAGTTACGGTGCGTCTACTACCCAAGACACGATCACGCGGAGATTCTTTGCAAACAAAGTGCCTGAAAATACCTAGAAGGGGAGGACAATATAAAATGAAACTTCACATGTTCAGATAGTATTTGATATTGTTTCTGTGATTTCAAAATAGTGTCAAATTTACCAACATCTGGCCACACTGAGCCTACGACTTTGCAAACCCTTTTTCCTGGATGCATTCACTAATTCGGTTAGGAAGGGTGTTATCAGACGTCTCCTGAGGCAAGATGACCCACAACTGTTGTAAGTAATAAAATGGAAACCTCACACTAATGCTATTTTATCTAAAACTGACCAGGTGAGACCGTGGCTGTGTACAATTAATGTATGTTAATTCCTACAGATAAGAAAACAGCAACCAGCTACTATTAATACTGCTATTTATTTAGGTAAATAGCGCCGTTACAGGTTTCGAACAGGCAAGTTCATCATCGGACGGCTGTTCACATGATTTTCAAGATACACTTTACATTATCGTCCGTTTTTTTGATTTTTATTATTCCACTGTGGCGGAGTATTTTTGGTGTGTTGCCGTCGTAAATTCCGCGCGATTTAGTTGCGAAGTTGTAGGATTGTATTTTTCGCATATTCCTAGATATATCCAGCACTTATGTAACTTGTATAGCTTTGCACAATATGGTGCTGTACAAGTTACATCTAGGAATATGCGAAAAATACAATCCTGCAACTCCGCAACAAAATCGCGCGGATTTTACGACGTCAACAACACACCAAAAATACTTCGCCACAGTGGAATAATAAAAATCAAAAAACGGACGATAATGTAAGGTGTGTCTTGAAAATCATGTGAACAGCCGTCTGATGATGAACTTGCCTGTTCGAAACCGGTAACGGCGCTATTTACCTAAATAAATAGCAGCATTAATAGTGACTGGTTGCTGTTTTCTTCTCTGTAAGAAGAAACATCCCACCCTTCTTTACGACGTTATTTATTAAATGGCTACCAGTTTCGACGCTTCAGCACACTATCTTCAGGCCTTAACTGACTTTGAGGGGGTTCACTCCAATCGTATACAGATTCCATCAGTGGCCATCTATGAACTAGTTTTTTCAGACTATCTGTAACAAAGATGTTGTGCGTCCAACCATCCACTGCCAACTAAGTTGGCGAGAGAAAACGTCGAGTCTCCAACAAGCTAACCAGACGCATTATGTTTCGCGTTACAGAAAATTTCCAGTCTCGTCGCCATACACGTTTGAAGTTTATTTTATTAGTGGTGGTTCCAGTGACAATAGAAATCTATCTTTTCCTTACCTAATTCCAAATACTAACCGCTTTCTTGCAGAGATAGAAGTGTTCCATGTTCGCTTCCACACAGCACTACCCCCCCCCCCCCCACCCTCTCCCAACAATCCCACCACCACAGAAAGCTGAGGGGTCAGTTGGTTGATTTTGTATTCCTTAGGAAAATTTGGGTAGTTTCCGGTAACGATTTCTAAGATATAGCTCCTATATTTGTAGATACAATCTTTCTCCTAAATTGTGACCATTTTCTCTTAGGATATTTGCTTGCCAACCGACGCAAAGGAGCTCGTTGAATTAATGGTTTGTATATTCTAGCTTCCTTTGGAAACGCAATTATTGCATTCTTATTGAAGTCTGAGTGTATTTTGCCTGTCTCATACATCTTGGATACAGATGGAAGAGTTTCGTCATGGCTGGATCACTGAAGGCTACCAGTAGTGCAGACGGAGCATCGTCTACTCGCGAGGCCTTGTTTCGACTTAGGTCTTTCAGAGCTCTGTCATATCCTTCTCGCAGTATCATACTTCTCATCTCATCTTCATATACGTCCACTTCCCTTTGTGTAATATTACCTTCAAGTTTATTTCCTTTGTATAAACCCTCTATATGCTCATTCCACCTTTCAGCTTTTCGTTCTTCGCTTCCCATCTGAGCTCTAGATATCCATACAGGTGGTTCTCTTTTCTGCAAAGGTCCTGTAGGCCGTATCTATCTTTCCCCTACTGAAATATGCTCCTGAACCCTTACATTTTTTCTCTTCTCATTCCTGATTAGCCAGTTTGCACTTGCTGCCCGTCTCATTCTTTAAAAGTTTGTGTTTCCTTTCGCCTGTCTCATTTGCTGCATTTTTATATTTTCTCCTTTAATCGATTAAATTCAATATCTCTTGCGTTATACAAGGATTCCTACTAGGCTTTGTATTTTTATTTGTTGGTTACTATGCTGCCTTCACTATTTCATCTCTTAAAACTACCTATTCGTTTCTACTGTATTCCTTTCCCCTGGTCTAGTCAACCGTTGCCTAATGCTTCCCTGAAACTCTCAGCAACTTCTGCTTCTTTGAACTTATTCATGTCGCATCTCCACTCCCCTCTCCTTTTTTCCAATTTCTTTACCTTTAAAGTACACTTCCTGACCAATAAATTGTGGTCAGAGCCCACATCTGCCCCTGGAAATGTTTTACAGTTTAAAATCTGGTTTCTAAATATCTATCCTATCATTATATAATCACTCTGAAACTTTCCGATGTCTGCAGGTCTCTTCCAAGTCTGCAGCCTTCATTCACGATTCTTAAACCAAGTGTTGGCTATAATTAAATTATGTTCTGTGGAAACTCTACCAGACGGCTTCCTCTTCCATTCACTTCCCCAAGTCCATATTCACCTACTATTTTTCTTTGTCTTCTTTTGACTACTACTTAGTTCCACTCCCCCAACAATATTAAATTTTCGTCTCCATTAACTATCTGAATAACTTCTTTTATACTGTTATAGATTTCTTCAATCTCTTCATCACATGTGGAGCTAATTGTCATATAAACATTTACTAATGTGGTGGGTGTGGGTTTCGCCTCTATCTTGGTGTATAGATCATGCGAAATACCCTCACACATCAAGAAGAATGTAATAATTGCAAGTCCAAAGAAAGCGGTAACTGAAAGATGTGAAAAAATAGAACTATCAGTTTAATAAGTCATGATAGCAAAAAAATAACAAGATTTACAGCAGAAAGGAAAAACTGGTAGAGGCCGATCTTAGGGAAGTTAAGTTAGGTTTCTGGAATAATGTAGAAACACGCAAAGCAGTTCTAAACGTCTAACTTATCTTGAAAGATAGCTTAAAGAAAGACATAACTTCGCTTATATAATTAGTATACTAAGAGATAGCTTTTGACAACGTTGACTGCAACATTCTCTTTGAAACTCTGAAGGTAGTTATGGTGAAATACAAGGAGCGAAAAGCTATTTACAATTTGTAGAGAAACCAGACGGCTGTAATAAGAATCTAGGGGCATCAAAGGGAAGCAGGAAGGGAGTGAGACCGAGTTGCAGCCTATCGCCGATTTTATTCTAGGTGTATAGAAAACAATCTGTAAATAAGACAAAAGAAAAATTTGGAGTAGGAATTATAATTCACTGGAAAGAAATTAAAACTTTGACGTTTGGCGACAACATTGTAATTCTGTCAGAGACAGCAAGAGACGTAGGGGAGGAGTTGAACGGGATGGATATTGTCTTGAAAGGACATAAGTTGAAGATTAACAAAAGCAAAACAAGGAGGAAACGAGGCACTTAAAGTAGTGCATGAGTTTTGCTATTGGGACAATGATGATAGTCGGAGTGGAGAGAATATAAAATGTAGTCTACCAATGGCAAATAAAGCATATCTGAATAAGAGAAATTTGTTAACATCGAATATAGATTTAAGTGTCACGTAGCCATTTCTGAAAGTATTTACTTGGAGTATAGCTATGTATGGGAAGTGAAACATAGTTTAGAAAAATAAGAATAGACGCTTTTAAAATTTGATGCTACAGAATAATTTTTAATATTGGGGGTTATATCAAGTAACTAATGAGGAGGTATTGAACAGAACTGGGGAGACAAAAAATTTGTTGCACAACTTGACCAAAAGATGGGATCTATCGGTAGGACACATTCGGAGACATCGAGGACTCACCATTTTAGTATTGGAGGGAAGTGTGGAGGGTAGGAATTGTAGAGGAAGGCCAAGAGATGAATACTGTACACACATTCAGAAGGATGTAGGATGCAGTAGTTATTCGGAGATGAAGAAGTCCGCAAAGGATAGAGTAGCCTGGAGAGTTGCGTCAAACAGTCTTCGGACTGTTTTGTTGCTGTAGATTGTTTCAGCGTATCCTCTCCTAAGTAGCTTGTTTCTATGTAGCAGGTGAAGCTATATCTGTAAATTGTACGTTCTGGGTTGATACAAATCGGCGCCCTTAAAATAGAGTGTCGTACCATTTGGAAGATATTTTCTGTGATGCTCCTGAGTCTTCCCTGAGTACATTACTTGTATATTCCGGGAATTTTGTCATCAGATATTGACTGATACCGACTTCTCAACGCCAAACGGCCGTCGATACATGGGGTTGCTCCGTTGAGTAGGTAAATCTGAATAGGGTGAGCCTCCACACAGTCCAACCCATCACGGAAATTACGTATCTCGCATATTCAGGTATAAGTAGAAATGCACCCGTATGATTTTGAGTAGTACATAATCACTGATGGGGGGCACGTATATTTTGGCCCTCCCCACGACAGGGAAACGCAAAAAACATTAAAGAAACGCGTTATGAGTAACCGTTTCTACTCCTTCCTTTCTGCAACACTACGTCTAGCAAATAAACCAGGGTACGAGGAAGACGAGGTATAATACTTATTTGCTGACCAGGTAACGAGCTCACAGAGAAGTTCTACATCTACATCTACATCTACATCCATACTCCGCAAGCCACCTGACGGTGTGTGGCGGAGGGTACCTTGAGTACCTGTATCGGTTCTCGCTTCCATTCCAGTCTCGTATTGTTCGTGGAAAGAAGGACTGTCGGTATGCCTCTGTGTGGGCTCTAATCTCTCTAATTTTATCCTCATGGTCTCTTCACGAGATATCCTTAGGAGGGAGCAATATACTGCTTGACTCTTCGGTGGAGGTATGTTCTCGAAACTTTGACAAAAGCCCGTACCGAGCTACTGAGCGTCTCTCCTGCAGAGTTTTCCACTGGAGTTTATCTATCATCTCCGTAACGCTTTCGCGATTACTAAATGATCCTGTAACGAACCGCGCTGCTCTCCGTAGGATCTTCTCTATCTCTCCAATAAACCCTATCTGGTACGTATCCCACACTACTGAGCAGAATTCAAGCAGTGGACGAACAAGCGTACTGTAACCTACTTCCTTTGTTTTCGGATTCCATTTCCTTAGGATTCTTCCAATGAATCTCAGTCTGGCATTTGCTTTACCGACGATCAACATTATATGATCATTCCATTTTAAATCACTCCTAATTCTTACTCCCGGATAATTAATGGTTGTGCGCGGTAAAGAACAGTCTCGGCCTCTGGGTGCTTAGGATCTATAATAACCCCTTGTTTGTGCGGAAACAGTTACATCGAGCCTTCCGTACAGTTTCCGACCACTCTGCATAACATCAACTGCACATTAAAAATCTGAAACGTGAGAAATCGCTAGCAGTTGCTACATAATGCCTCCAAACTAAACACGAAACCCTGTTCAATGTGACAAAAGTTTGGTTCCAAGCTCTTACCTACTGAAACTCTGTTATTCAAGAGGCTGTAGAAATTAGAATACACGAGGACAAAGTGAACCACGACACCAGATATAGTCTTCGTAGTACCTGGAAGCGAATTCTGGAGGAAGATGAAAAATAAAGGAATTCGCCGACGGGAGAGGTGGCGCAACCAGAGCAGACATTGGTGCCATGTTGGCATCGTTATGTAAAGGTAACGTAACCTGGATAATCAGATAGCGTCCATAGGCTATATAACGCCACAACAACAACATCCATGACAGCCAGTTTCTCCTGACGAAGCTTGGCACAGAAATCTCAGAGAAATGGCACAGTATGTTCGACATTGCTTTATACGAAAGTGTCGTCAGAGGAAAGGTTTCCATAACCTCTTTGCCTATCAGAGTTTGACATGATTTGTTTTGTAGCTTTTTTCCGGGAGTTATAGCCTCTCGATACTGAGTGCGGGTTTGTCTTCGCTTTAACTGGTGGAACCAAATACAGAGCATCTCACGGCGTTCCCAAGGAAACCCAATCTTCTGCGCACAAGCTTGTGATGGCTCCTGTCATTTAGCTCTCTGTACACATCTCATACAGTAGTAAGTCTTCAACTACAGACAGGGAGATCCATGGCCTGTAGACTTAAAATCCTCACACCTGTGATCACAAATTTTTATTAATTTCTTTAATGAGAGGTTGCAATGAGGCAGAATAAATGAAGGTGAATTTCGCACTCTACATAAGAGTTTTATACAACATATTGGGAAGGTGAATATGACACCTAACTTACTTCGGCGGTAATGGGCAGATTTGCATGTAAGTATGTACTGCAAAAGGGATGACACTCAATAGATGGTATTAACACACCGGTCCTATATAATGCATGTCAATGAGAAGAAGGGGAAACAAGCAGTGAGAGGAAACGTTTAGTGTGGAAGCCGGCACGGACAGAAGCAGACGCTGCACCATGGGAGGCACCACTTTGAGGGGTCCGCGGCAGGAGTCAGCGACCAGACAGGTGACGCACACTGCAGAGCACGTAACGGGCCACCAGAAGTAGGACAAAAAGAAGCTTTAGAAAACTACGTTACGGAATTCCAAATGGCTAAGACAAAACGTCCGATTGGCGGAAACGAACGGGTAGGGAATTTTTGAACCTCTGTATCTGAGAATGGGGTAAAGATAGCAAGAAAACTTCAAAGTTGTTCGAGATCGTGATATGATGAACATATTGTAAACGTTTCAGCCATCTGCTGTGTATACCCGTGTTGGCCTTCTCGGATGGTTTTTTTCCCCTGATGGTGACTAAAATATAGCTAAAAAGTCTTTTTTGAGGTTTTCCGAGGACCCGACCATGAACTAATTGTATCCCCGTACCTTCCGTCAAGCCCACCGTAGACCACATCAATTTTAACAAGATCCAACAGATTATCTCCGTTTGCCTTGGCATGAGTAAGTGTGTAATATTCACATTTTGACTCTGTTATGTAGGATGGTTACACTAAGGCAATCTCCGACCCGGGTGGCCGAGCGGTTCTAGGCGTTACAGTTTGGAACCGCGCGACCGCTACGGTCGCAGGTTCGAATCCTGCCTCGGGCATGGATGTGTGTGGTGTCTTTAGGTTAGTTAGGTTTTAGTAGTTCTAAGTTGTAGGGGACTGATGACCTCAGATGTTAAGTCCCATAGTGCTCAGAGCCATTTGAACCAAATTGTAAATAAGGGAATCACTTAAAAAGCCGCAGTGAGGTGCTCGCCTGTCTGACACTTGCTACTGTTTTCGATTTGTAGTTATCTGTGATTCTCCAGTTCTGTAACGGTCCTAGGAATGATTGCAGAGATTTGTGCCACTTATCATGAATTCACCACTGTAATTCATTTTTGCGACTTGTGTCTCTTCAGGTGGTATGGTCGTCAGTTAATAATTATTACTCGTTGTTACGACTCGTTTATCTTCAGGAGGTATTGTCGTCATCATTAACTGGAGTACATGGTCGACAGCTCTTTCGAATTGAATCATATATATTGGATCTATCTGAGACCTTGACATAGGAATTGTGCTACAAATTTTGTAATACTCTTACAAGTTCTTCGTAAGTTGAACAATGCTACCGAAAGTTTATGACGTAATTTCTCTTTGTCCTATTTTACTAGTCCTCGTCGTTCCCTTGAAGTACTGCAAATATGTAACCTGTGCTACAAAGAGTCACAGCAAGGTGCTTTGTATGGAACCGTAGACTAACGGTGATGAAGAAAACAGGCGGGATTCGTGCAAGATCTAGTCTACATAAAAGGAGACGAAGTTGATTCTTAGCGGTTTTAATAAAATTTTTAACGAATCTCAGTGTACAGCACACTGATAGCAAAATTGTGATCAACTACAGACACAGATCTCTGATTGAACATCTTATGTGAGATAGAACCTCAACGAACGAACATCTTCGTTAAAATCGCTGCAGCCAATTTCATTGTACGCAGCAAGTTCCTGGTGGCAGGAAACTACTTTGCCCGCCCCCTCTGGCGCACAATTTTCTCGAGCGTCGGAACGCGCAGTTTTGCCACTCCATTAAATGCCTTAGCCTACTGGAATGCGTCTTGCACGTCGGAATGCCGCTGAGATAGCTATACGCCCGAGAATTCCGAATTGAATACAGTTCCAGCATGCTTAACGTTAGTTGTTGAGCATGTTGCACAACATTTATAAAACACTTCCCCCCCCCCCCCACCTCTCCGACACACACACACCCTTATGTTTGGCAGACTAAGGAAATCAGAGCAATGCAGCAGAATTTACTAGAATGCTTGTCAATGCGTGCAATGTGTGCGATGGCAAGGCAGTAATTGTACCCAATATGAATACATGGGTTCATGAGGTTATACCACACAGGGGAATAATTCAAGTGGTAACCAAGCAGAGAGAGGAGCGAATTTAGGAATTATGTATCCAAATATTTCTTTCTTTCGAAGTTTGACTTTTTCTGCAAGATTTTGTGTCATTAGTGTCAGTGGGTGGTGTACAGCCAATAATGAAGGATATTCCATTCAACGTTTCTAGATGGTATATGTTTTAATCATTAGAGTTTCGGCTGGTCAGTGTTGGCATCACTCTTTTCCTGATATGTGTGAATACTGACATACACCTTTCAAAACTTTCTCTATATTTTTCATGTTTGCCGGCGATCTTCAGCTCTTTGCGTCTATCTAAAGTTAAGTATTTAAGGATGCTACATAAGATATCTAACTCCCCCTCCTCTGGTACAGACTTTCTGTAGATTTACCTCCCCTCTTATTCATTATAACACTTGTAAATTTGGTCTTGTATTTGTCCATTTAATTTTTCATATTATCCTACGGAAATAAACTTAAAATGTTTCTACTTTTGTTTCCTCCTCTGTATTTCCCCATGGTACCGTATCTACGTTACTTCCCTGCAAAGTTGAGCTTCAGGCATATAAACTAAGGAATGTTTTTATCAATATTATGTCAGTTTTTAAAACCAGTTGAAACTTTAATGTTGTACAAAGCTTTCCGCGGCAATACCATTCAACATAATATTGTTCTCTGGGTGGAGTAATTCTTTCACTTATTGTATTAGCATTTATTCTCTACTTATGACTTAGACTTTTCATTTGGTATCTTTGCTGTTATTCTTAACCTATGGACCATACCATGCATAATGAGCTTTCACTTAATTATTTGAAAGTTGCCTGTTCATTTACAGTTTCATTTCTTGCTCACAATATTTTTGCTTGACTCACTGAGGCATATCGCATCTTTAGAAGGTCGGTTTGGCAGTCAGTCAATGGCAACCGTTCGCCGTTCTGAAACCACGAGGCTCTCTCGGTTCAGCTGAGTATTCGCCACTATCTTTCCTATTTCTGTAGTGCTGCTTTTCTAAATAACTTCGACCAAACACACTCTTTCCATTTGTTGAATTTATTTTACAACGTAATCAGTCAAGCAGCCCAATTATCCATGCTTGTTGAAGCTGTGATGTGATACAACCATATAACTGAAGTAATTATCCTTTGCATTCGCAAACCACTAGTAATAAAAACTATTTCCTTACGTGAAACCGGGTTTCATTTGGGGTAAAGTAAGTCGTCGACTGCTGTCATGGACGATCGCGGTTTTTTTAAAAGTACTGCATGGTGATCTGATGTAAAAGAGAGATGTATTGTGGAATACATAATAGCCAGGTGATTCCCAATTACGATACTAGGTGGAATTCATATTGTACACCTGTGTTATGACCTTAACGCTTCAAGAAATTATTGATTTCAGTACTTATTTCAAATCTAAGAGTCACTAATTATATATCAGAAGGAACAATCTCAACAGCATTGCTTCGCCCTATAAATCGAAAACAAGTTTTGTGCAGTTATCTGACGATCAATTTTTATTTAACATTTGAACAGTTGGCTATGCAAAATTCGTTTGAGTTGCGTTTACTTCATGTAACTGTGTGTGTCTACAATTACTCTGTTAAATTTTCGTAGCCAACGTTTCCAATTTTTGTGGCAAATAGCAGTTCATTTACACATGCATAGCTTAATACTTCAGCACTTTTTTTGAAATCTCATGGTAGTAGTTCACTTTTAACACACACACACACACACACACACACACACACACACACACACACACACACACACACACACACAAACACATACGCAGAAGTTACAAAATTTCTCAGTAAGCTTCACCAGTAGTGAAATCTGTACGTTTGATTCGGACTCATAAACTGACATTTTCGCGTGTATGGCAGTATCTGTACGTTTGATTCGGACTCATAAACTGACATTTTCGCGTGTATGGCAGTAGTCTTCCTACAAAGAGGAATGTTCAGCAGAGTTAATGCTCCCCTGACGTAAAGTCCTTACTGTACACATTTGATACTAAAATCCTCATGTTTCATATTGTTTTGCAGTTCGACACTGTCCAATCGATATGTACCGTACACTTGCTGATGGCAAATAGTTTAAGGGAAAAGTTATATAAATTGAAAAAGCTCTAATCGAATGGATATTAGTTCATTGTCTCAATTAATGGTTTCATCACCTGGAATTTCTGGGGCAGGGATACACCTAAGTATAGGAAACTACTTTTTCGATGTATACACTAATTTTCCTTCAAAGTTTACATCCAAGCAGTGAGAGAGTTCATATTAAAATTCATACTGTTCGAGATCAGCATATAGTATAACTATAAATATAAGGTATTAAAGGGTGCAGGTACGGATATTATTATCATTGGTACCTTAATACCTACTCACCTGCATATTAATACCTGACTTGCTGTCATACAACCATGACTTGCTTGTGCCTTGGTCCTGGAGGTACTAACGACCCTTAAAAACAGTATATGTAACAGCTACAGTTATAATCTGCAAATGAAGTACATGCTGAAGTAGATGTAATGGCAACTTCTGCCACCGAATGTATCAGGATGACCAAATGTAGTGGGGAGACATCAAATGTAGTGAGTGGTTGCCAGGAGGTGCGATATTGAAATTCGTCCGAGCTTTTCAGATGATTTATTTGTTTCCACTACAGTGCCCTGTTCACCTCGGTCCGTGTCACAGGGTCCCGCAATGTTGAGGCCACCGCCCCAGCGACCCAGTGCAACGTGCTGTGTGTTGGCATTGTACACCAGTGGCGTATGGCGTCGTGAGCTGCTGGTTCTTCTCGCCGGCGTGGCTGAGATCGCAGTCACGACAAATGCTCGTGATCCGGCGTCCGAATCTGCGACCCTCAGGTCGGAAAGCCTTCGGCGTGTGTTGGAAGCCAGGACGACTGCCCACGGTCGTGAGCCGTGGTGTAGCCCGCCGCTTCTGGCTGGCTATGGACCCTGCGACAGCCTCAGAGGGTCGACCCAACGATCGACAGTGGACTGGGACGCTGGCACCCCATCTGGTGCTGCGTGTAGCTGGTGGTGCGTCCTGCCTCACCGTCCAGGAGAGCTGCCACACTGTTATTAATCTCGTTAGAAAACTGCACGTAGTTATACTCGGCTGTGGGCCTCTGTCTTGCTATGGGCCGTTCTGAGTCACGTACTCACCACAACCCGGATGCGCCAGTGAGCCCCTTCTGCCTGTAGCTTGGGCCATGCGAACCGCTGCATTTACGCTTCTCAGCGGTTTACCGAGCCAGGTGGCGCAGTGGTTAGCACACTGGACTCGCATTCGGGAGGACGACGGTTCAATCCCGTCTCCGGCCATCCTGATTTAGGTTTTCCGTGATTTCCCTAAATCACTTCAGTCAAATGCCGGGATGGTTCCTTTGAAAGGGCACGGCCGATTTCCTTCCCCATCCTTCCCTCCCCTGAGCTTGCGCTCCGTCTCTAATGACCTCGTTGTCGACGGGACGTTAAACACTAATATCCTCCTCCTCTCAGCGGTTAGACGCTGTGGCCTCCATTCCACTTCACAACCGTTGGTATGCGTAACTCACTGCCATCTGGCCTGCACCCGGCTTTAACTTGTGCTCAGAATATGCACAAGACTGTCTGTCCCTGTCCTAAATAGTGGTGCCACTACATAGTGTTGTTCATTTCATTGTCATCAGTCACCAATAGAAATATCAGCACTGGTTCCCCCTAACAACCTTCAAGATTTTTGCAGTGCCGACAGTTTTATTAGGCCAGTGCTCAGTGTGGAAGAGAACAGCCCTAATTCAGAACGTCATTGCAAAGTAAATAGAGAGTGCACTCGGTAAACTTACTGAGTGTCTTGTGCGAGACACATTGAAGATTCGCTATTAAAAGATGTTAAACGCTCTACCCAGCTGGAACTCAGGACACGTATGATGATGCCAGTCACCTAGGTTCAAAGTCAATCCACTGTTCCTCTCGGTGGCTGGCTGAGATTCTGAAGAACACTAACCTCAGCTGTGTGGAACTTTGACCAGAAGCGGCTGTTGCACTGCTGTCACTCACTAACAGTAACAACATACATGTCATACAAAAGTTTGCTTGGAACCAGGAGTAACTAGCAGGGAAATACTAAATTCGGATTGAATTCTACGCCAAAAAGATAGTTTGGATACCAGTAGTGGCGACATAGTTATCGCTGCAAAGAACTTCATAATGTCAGATGAGTAAATGCAGTGAAATATTTCGAAACACGTGGCGTGGAGGTAAGCCTCAAAGAAGGAAATCAAGTGGTAATTCGAAGATTACTGTTAATGCTTTAATGTACGGAAAGTTATCGTGTTGAGTGACTGTGCGGGAATACTGAATGCCTCGGATTAATTTTCTTTTTGCTATCACGCAAGACTGCTTCCTCCAAAACATGGAAAATATAAGTTTATGAAGACAAATAGGAAAAACATTGGCGGTGTAATTCTCGACAGAGTCATGTCAAATAAATATCTAGTACTGCTGAAAAGCACATACTCACAGTTATAGGTAACGTGAATCGCCAACTTCAGTTTAACAGGAGAATAGTATGAGGGCTCTGTGAACTCGAATGGGAATTCCTGGTAGGAAGTTAATTGGTTATGTAGAGTATCGACATTATTCAGTCAAAAAGTGTGCCAGAGCAGAACAGAATCTAGTTCTAGAATTCAAATTTGAAACTGTTGTCTGCCCAGAAACATTATGGTGCTACCTTTTGTAATTTGGAAGATATAAATGTCTGAAATCTGTTTCATGATTTTGAATAGCCCTGTATTTTAATCAGCTGATGATGATTTGACACCCATGGTTGTTCTCACTGCCAATAAGCACTTCACGTAGATGTTACCTGGCAATACTGATGAATGGTATTCTTTATCCACTATCACATGTAGCTGCTAATATGTATTCACATTTTAGGAGCTCTGTTTTATTCTTGACATTATTCCAAAAATGAAGTAATGTCCACAATCTTTCTAACAGTGTCCATGAAACGTCACTTGGAACAGCATGTATTTTAAGATACATGCGTATTAATGTGGTAAAATTAACAACATTCAAATACTTAATACTACTATTGCTATGGGGCTTTCCCCCACAATATGTATGCTTAGTACCGTACTGTACTCAACACTGTAACTGTGATGTTGCATATGCACATTGCCTAATGGTGGGGCATTAGAGCAGTGAGATGATTTGTCAGTAGAAACGTGATTCAGCTTCTCATCAACAGCAACACACACACACACACACACACACACACACACACACACACACACACACACACACACAGAGAGAGAGAGAGAGAGAGAGAGAGAGGTCGATCAGAAGATTATTTCTCAGGTAATATCTTTAATGCTATTCCCTTTTTTGTGCGAAATAATGTGATAAGATCGTAAGATAGGATGGAGAGTCATAAAGAAATATTATAGTCTTGTCCTGAGAGGGAGTAAGGATTACATGTTTGACTGACAAGGGCTTATCTCAATAGATGCAACTGAAGAGAAACTTTCACGTGGGCAGTTGCAATACTCAAACCTGTAAGGAACCTAAAAGCTAAAAGGGTGCTCGAAGACAGAACTCAAGGAAACTTAGGGCCAATGAAAGCTGATGCTGCTTAAGTAAATGATTGCACAACTGCTTCTGCTGTCTTCTCAAGACAGCTCTTAGACAAAAAGTACACTTATTGTGATATTTCATCTCTTAATATTGGATTCTGCGACCCCTCCCGTCTCGTTGGTAAAATATTATAGACACTGGCCTCAGAGACTATGAAATTCTTCTTGTCGTCTCATCAGTAGTGCCAATGGATTATTATTTCCGTTTATTTACATTCGTTTTACATGTCAGCTACAGGTAGGAGGGGGGAATAATAGACTATGAACTAAAACATGGCTGACAGGTGTTTGCAAAACAGAGTCACCTAGGTATGGTATTGCAAAATACAATATTTCAATATGGTAGTGAAAGTATGGAAGCCTTTCCTCACTTGCCAACATGGAAGTGTTTAGAGTACTTTCCTTAAGCCGTAAACATAGTCCTACACCCCAAATCTGTGACTCCCAGAGTGACATACCCAGATTGACATACACTGCCAGAAGTAGAGTTCGTTTTGTTTGCAGATGACACAAGTATTACAATTAATAGTATGTCGAGTGTAGTTCTAGAAAGATCTGCTAATGATATTTTCATGGCTATTAATAAATGGTTTAAAGCCAGCTCACTGACATTAAACTTCGAAAAGACTCACTAAATGCAATTCAGAACCTGTAAGAGGTTTCCACCCAGCATATGCATAAAGTATGAAGAAGAGCAGACAGAGGAGGTTGACAGTCTTTAATTCCAGGGATTACTACTTGATAATAAATTTAGTTGGGAGGAGCACACCACAGAACTGCAGAAACTCCTTAACAAATCTGTATTTGCAATTCGAGTGTTAGCTGATATAGAAGACATAAAAATTGAAAAGCTTCCATACTTTGCCTCATCATCCTGTTGCTGTAGGTTCATACATTGCTTTAAGATGATGATGGCAATGATATGACGCCAGTCAAAGGACTGTTTATACGAACTAACTGCCTCTCGGTATATTTACTCCTTAATGAAATTTGTCCTAAATAATACACCTCTTTTCCAACAAACAGCTCACTTCATACTTACAATACCAGGAACAAAAATGATCTGCACAGGACTTAAAAGCACTTACTTTAGTTCAAAAAGGGGTCCACTACTCATGGACACTCATCTTCAATAATTTGCCAGCAAACATAAAAAATTTAGATACAAATAAAGATCAGTTTAAAAGAAGCCTGAAAGACTTACTAGTGGCCAACTGCTTCTACTTCATTGACGAATTTTTTAATAGAAACAAATGATGTATTGTATATATTCATACTATTAGTATTGTTATTTCAGCTTTAAAAAAATTTGACATCTTCCACGTCCACGAGGATCTCCTCAGCACGGATCTATGGAACGAAAAACTAATCTAATCTAATCTGCAATATGCGGTCTGCAGTTCGACCAGGGGACGGGGCGGTCTGCCCTGAATCATGAGAGCAGACGCCGCCAGAACAGACAGAGCAGAGAGTGACCCTCTCGCTGGAGGACGGTCACACCCACCTACACAGTATCGTCAGCTGCACTGTCATCACGTTCTCAGCCAGAGACTTCGCTGACGGCGGCATTAGAGTGACGCCATGCTTGGCTCCGCTCTTTGTGCTGTCTGCAATGCCGGACATCCATTGTTTTTCTTGAGGGGCAACTGGACGTCTCTACTAAGTTATTCCTGATGTACTACTGCTGACAGCTAGAATAAGGAAGTTAATTAAACAAAACTACTGTCATCCTGATGTCTTATTTCACTCTCGACAAGTGACAATCCATGGGATTTCTAACACTGGCGTCATATCATTGCCATCATCATCTTAAAGCTATGTATGAACCTACAGCAACAGGATGATGAGGCAAAAAATTTTAATTGTATTTTGGTGTTGCAGATTTTAGTTCGAGTAGAGAAGTAGTGGATTCGTCCAGTTTTGGAAGTAATAGAAGTGAACGATTGATTAGTGCGTATTAGATGTTCCCAGAGTAACCTTGAGGGGCACTCAGCGCCATCTACGGAATGAGTTCAAGTAAATTGTTACATGTGTAATCTTTAGGGCCAAATGGCTCATGATTAGGCGTAAGAATTAAGTTAATATGTTTTGTCTTCTTGTCTTGTGAATGTTACTGCACAAAATGAATGTTGTCAAGGACAAAGCTATGGCAGAACCTGAGACACGAAGTGTATCAGAGCTGGAAGCAGTACACATATTGTTAGAAAGGGTAACACAATTAATTGCGCATAATGCAGAATTGCATAGGTTGGTAAAATTGCAATCGTTGCAACAGGGTGTAGATTAGTCAGTCGTAAGTCTGACTGCTCCTTTTTCTGGGACGGCAACCAAAGATGTAGAGGCCTTTGTGGGACATATTGGAAACCTGGCTCAAATGGAAGGTTGGTCTCATAAGTAATTATTAAGTGTTGCAAAATTGAGATTAACAGGGGAAGCTAAGACTTACGTAAGATATACAGAATCTTTCACGGTTGCCACAAATTCGAAGAACTTAAAGATGGATTGGTTAAGGGTTATAAGACAAGATATAGCGCCAGACACTGTAGGGAACAATTGTGGGCAATAATTAAGAGAAATACGGAAACTGCGGCAAAATTTGCCACTAGAATAAGGAAAATTAATGGTTGTACCTAATAATTAGAACAGGATGCTGGAGTCAATGTAATAATTTCGCAAGAAGCTGAGCACAAGTCTCTTGATGATTTTTTACCGATGTTGCATGTGGAAATGTCAAGACGTTTACAGGCACGGTGTCCAATGATTTGCTCATATCATTGTGTTTAGCTACAGAGTTTAAGGAGATCAATTTGTCGACTGGAATGAGGAGTAAACGGACAGAGTTTACTGATAATATAAAATTTGTCAGGTTTGAGTGGAAAGGGCATGTAAGGAGACAGTATCGTCAGCCTCAGCGTAATGTCAGTAAGTAAGAGGAAGTAATAGTTTTAGAAAGAGAGGACCAGGGAAAAGAAAGGTTCATCAGGCTACTCTCCATTCAGAGGCTGTTGCACGCAGCGACTGTTATATTGACTTGTAAATAAGAGATTTCAGCTGTCAGTCGTCCTTTTTGAAATTTTATTGGCAGATCTAGATTTCAGCTAATGAACTAATCAACTCGTATTTAATGAACTGTGGATGAAGGACGACCAACAGGCATTACATGCACTGATAAAAAATGATGGTGCATTGAGAATGCCTAATTTCTAGCTGAAATCTATTATTTACAAGAAAAAGAAAGGTTTCAAATGCCACCGGAAACCATAGGTCCACCTACGATCATTCTTAGTATGCAAAGGTGGACTCTGCGATAAGAGGAATAGTGGAGAAAAAGGTTTGCAGTATATTAGTGGACATAGGTCTGCATGTGTCGGCCACCAGTAGTGACCTAGTGAAATATAAGCAGTGGGATCCACCACGGTACGGACTCAGTGGGGTGGGGGATAAAGATGTCACTCCATTACAATCGGTGAACATAGACTTCTGCTTGGTGGTTCAGTTTAAACGATAAGTAGAGATTGTGCCACGGGTGTGTGAGGACTTCGACATGATTCTAGAATTAGAATTCTTATCACTGTGCCATAATCGATCTTCGGCAACAAACGGTCGAACTTGGCGGAAAGATTTTTCACTTAGTTTTAGTCAGTGCAGCAATGTCGCGAGGGGCGTCTGTCGCGAAAGACGAATCGATTAAACAAGGGTGAGCACAAAAATGCTTAATCCACACGATTGTGAACATAAGGATACCGGGGAGTCACTTTGGGTCAGTGCTGAGTTTAGCTTACAATTACAAGTAGGAATTTTATGTGTGGTGGAACAATTAGAGGAGAATGATGAATTAGTCCATGCAGGTTTCTCAGTTGAAAATGGAACTTTAGTGTACAGGAAATACAGGTTGGAAAGAAGGTACTTCTTCATATATTTAATCTTAGCGCAGAGGACGTAGGTTATTCCATAGATAGCAGAGTGAAGAGAAAGGTATTGGAAGAGAAACAAGAGATTCTGAATGAAACGGTAATGAGTAATGGTTCAAATGGCTCTGAGCACTATGGGACTCAACTGCTGTGGTCATCAGTCCCCTAGAACTTAGAACTATTTAAACCTAACTAACCTAAGGACATCACACACACCCATGCCCGAGGCAGGATTCGAACCTGCGACCGTAGCAGCAGCGCGGCTCCGGAATGGAGCGCCTAGAACCGCACGGCCACCGCGGCGGGCCGGTAATGAGTAATCTCTGTGGATTAAGGCCTAGGAGATGGTAATTTAATATTTGCTTTAGGTTACGTACAGATATAGTGCAGTCAGTATATGCACCTGCGGATCAGTAATAAATGTAAGGGAGAAGAAAGCGGTAGATATTTCTGCACCTACGTGAGGTGCAAAGAAGGCGGACCTACTGATCTCGGTCAGGGTGGTACAATTACGGAACCACCACCAGGAAGGGAGGAGCGCCGTTCGCGAAGCGGGAGAGGAGGAGGACGAGGAGGAGGAGAAGATTATTGTTTAACGTCCAGTCGACAACGAGATCATTAGAGACGGAGCACAAGCTCGGATTAGGGAAGGATGGGGAAGGAAATCGGCCTGCCGTTTCAAAGAAACCATCCCGGCATTTGCCTGAAACGCTTTAGGGAAATCACGGAAAACCTAAATAAGGACGGCCGGAGATGGGGTTGAACCGTCGTCCTCCCGAATGCGAGTCCAGTGTGGTAACCACCGCGCCACCTCACTCGGTTCCAAGCAGGAAGACGTAGTGAACAGCAATCATCACTGGATGATGCAGGTGGTGTTCAACGCATGGGAGATGCGTAACAAGGTGAAAAGCTTGGAAGAAGCATTTGGCAAATTCCGTCAGGGAAGGGAAAGGCACGGGATACTCACAGGAAGTGCAGGGTACGTGAAAGACTATGTGGAGCGTACGAGAAATTAAAGAGTGAGATGATCCGGGTACGATAGGTTATTCCACATTTGCGAAGAAGAGGGCTTGGATCGATGCTAGAGTTCAGCTTATGATAACAATATTTAGCACTGCTGCTGAGGAAGCCATTCGAAGGGTGAACGACACTGTAGATGATTTTGATCAGTGGGCATAAGGGAACCAAACCATCAGTGATTAGTACACTACGTCGATTGCAAGTTTAGTGGAGGATGTCTTGATAACAAACATCTACTACGACAACTGACTGGAGTGGTAATATGGTATGCTGGAGCTACAAAAGAGGTAGTTAAAGTCAGGGAACTACAAGGAAGGACGAGGGAAGTAACAAAACTACAGGAGGCTATGCAGCAGCCTGTAAGAGGTCATCGAGGGGTGAACTTGTTGTCGCCAGAGAGGTTTTTAGTGGGTCTAAGCAAAGAACACAAGGAGTTGAGGTCAGTTTTAGAACCCAAACACAAGGTGTTTGAGGTGCTTTTAGAACCCAAGCACTAAAACATACCCCTTTATTTCAAGGTAGCCACAGTATCGGTGAGAACTGACAGAACGAAAGTTTACATTTCCATTTGTGTAGCAGTAGCATGGAATCAAGCATGTTACAAGTTTTGTGAACGTATGCTCTCCCGGCTTTCGCGAATCTTTATATGGATCACTTTGAGGAGGTGGCACTACAAACTGCTCACCGTAAACAAAGGCACTTCTTCCGCTATGTGGACGACACTTTCGTGATTTGGCAGAATGGCAAGCAGGCACTGGAGGAGTTTATGGACCACCTAAACGGCATACATGAGAATATCATCTTCACGTTGGCTGTATTCCATTCCTGGACATACTGATAAGGAAAAAGGCGGATGGCACGTTGGGCCATTCAATGTGTAGAAAGAAGACGCTCACAGACCTGTACCGCCAAGCAACCAGCTGCCACCATCCGGCGCTACGTCAGTCAGTACTGACCACCTTGGTACATAGGGCGCGCGTCATTTGTGACAAAGAAAGCCTCTCAGACGAATTACACCACCTAAGAGAGGCATTTCGGAAAAACGTTTACAGTGAAACACAGATTGGTAGGTCCTTCATGAGGAGACAGGGTGACAAATTTCAGGAAGAGGAAGAAGAGGAAGAGGAAGTTAACAAGAGACTCGCCTTTCTTCCATATTTGGGGCCCATATCAGCCAAAATCGGGAAGCTACTGAGAAAATCAAACATAAATTCCGTCTTCCGACCACCGCCGAAGACGCGAAACAGCTGCTGGGCTCAGCTAAAGACCTACTCAAACTCAACACACCTGGTATATACAGCATTGCCTGCGAATGTGGTGTACAGTACATTGGACAAACGCAGCGCTGCATCTCGAAAAGGTGGGAGGAACACACCAGGCATGTCAGACTTGGACAGATAGAGAAATATGCTATAGCTGAACATAGCATCAAAGAAAACCACACTATTGATTTCGAGAACACCAGGGTGCTGTGCCGAGCCGGGAGCGATTGGGACAGCGTCATTAAAGGATCAGTAGAAATACGGGTCCGCGAGAATCTTGTGAACAGGGACGAAGGTTATCAACTGAGCGCGGCCTGGAATCCAGCATTAGCCGCAATACGCCAGGAACGCACCAAGAACCGTCCAGCTCACGAGACGCGACCGGAATGCTCTGACGGAGACACGAACGGCGCACCCACTTCCCCCTCCACCACGCCCGCCGTCTCCTCTGAACCCAGCCTCCAGCGGCCAGGTGGTGGCGGGCACGCCGCAGGTGTAAAGGGACCAGCATCCGCAAAGTCTCGGCACTTCGCCAGAAGATGACGAGTATGTCACTCGTCGAAACGTCGCAGTTTGAAGACACCGCCATCCGGCTGGAAGCCCGAGAACTCTTCGCCAGCATGTTACAAGTTCTTCTTTCTTAATGCATATTCTGTCACGTGGGGGATACTGAAGAAATTTATAAGAGTAAAAATGCAACTACTATTACTAACTGTAAAAGACAAACGAAGTGATGTAAAAATGGAGGGAGCAACGTTACATAGATGCTGCCGAGGGGAAATCCCAGTCTGTCTGAACACAGTAATAAAAAAGGGGCATGGTTCTTGCACTGTGAAGTTGCTAATGCGACAAAAGGAGGTAAAAGAATGCAATTGTAGTATCCTCGTCGGCATTGTAAATTGTTGTACCGCAAGGATGCAAGGGAGAGCATGTTGTTAAGGGGAACCAGTATCTTCTGTCTTCAACACAAATGTGCACATGGATTAATATGGTACTTCATTTCCATGAACATCTATTTAACTGGAATGGCGTCCATGTGTTATGGTACAAGCTCATCAGTATGGTCCTCTTTCAGGCGTTATCGTTAAACTTGCTATTACAAACTTTAGCCTCGCTATACTCACTAATCTGGTCGCTATGTACTGTCGTAATATGCGATGTGAACTTAGCCTGCTCTGCGAATGTAATGACAGACGCCAAACTCGATGAGTGAGACAGTGATTCCGTGAGGCTGTCTGGTCAGCGGCGGCCACCTAATCAGCGGCTGTCGAGTGGGCGTTGGTGGCATGTTGGTTGCTGTTGTGTCTCTGGTCTCTCTTATGAAAGGCGCCCTTGATCCAGCGGCTAATAATCGATCTTTGCTTCATCTTTGACGACCAGTGTGCTGGTGACAGCTTAGGGCAACACATTCTTCCTTCCAGATATGCCGCACTGTTATGGTGCAGGGAGGATGCGAACGACAACAGGGAGGGAAGCAGGACACTGGGTGTAGAGATGAGATGGGAGCCGGGACAATGGTGGACAGTGTACTGCCGTCCCTACCCTGTCATCTGGTTTGCAGCAGTAGAACATCCTCTGAAAAAGTGCTTCCAGGGCACACGTGCAGACTTGAGGGCGTGTCCTGGGGCTATGATGGCGACGACGATGACGACGATGCGTCCACATACATCAGGTCAGCTATCAGGGACTTCTCGGGTGAGGGCACATCGTCCAAACGCTCCTATTATGGTGCCCTGGTGGCACCAGCGAGCAGTTGCCAAGGGGACGCGGTTCCGTGAAGCTGTGAATCTGGGGGAAGGAGAGCAGAAGAATCACGGGGCAAATGATACTCACAAATTTGGTTCTGGTGGAGGCACTGCAAACCATCGGGACCTGCAAGCTGGTACATAAAAGAGGCAATGCGTTCCTGAATCACGCCTGTTTCCCAAGGCCTACGGTTGCCATAAAGCCCAAAAGAACAAGATCCCGCTGTACAAAGCGATACTTGCGGACCATTGGCGGCGCTGAATGCCGCGGTGGATGAATGAAGTGTAGCAGTATCCAATGGCGTCGGCCATGCAGATGTTTCGCCAGTGATGCTTCCTCCCGTGGTTCGGAGCGTTAGGAGGCGAGAAAGAGTTACAGCACCTGTTCCCGTGCGTGGGTGGTGTGAAGCTTGGCTATCTGTTGTATAAAAGTGCATATGAAGCATTCTGCTTCTCAGTTGAACTGTGCGATGAAACGGACCACTGGTTAGCTGACGAATTCCATTTCGATCGCAAAGCTGTTCGAAATCACACGAAAAAAACTGCGGTCCGTGTCTGACACAAATACTTGTGGCAAACATTCTATGCAATATATCAAGGTGATGTGGTAGAAGCCATAGGCAACGAGTATGGGAACTTGCTAAAAGAGTCTACCACTACGAGAAAACGTGTGTTCCAGAATGAACTAGCAATGTCCATGCGAATATCTTTGGCGGAGCAGTTTATTTTTCTGTTCATGTGTGGCACCGTGATGTCTTCTGTTCAATATGGGCGTCCATGCCCTGCTGAGTACAGTGCCGGCGCGCTTACTGTACGGATAATTCCCCATGTCTTTGGAGGAGCAACTGCAACACATCTTTTTGCAACACGCGATTGTCCGGTGTCATTTTCAACTAGAATAGCACCCCGTTGAGTTGAAAAGTTATGCCGACGTGCAAAATATCGTAGCACACCTGAGTTCTGGATATTTTTCACTGGACGAGGACAAGACGTGCGAATGTAATGCAACAAATCTTTAGATCAGGGTCTTCTTCCGTGGCCTGTACAATTTTTCTGTAGTGCAAGGGAAAAGATTCCAGCAATTCAGGGTCCTGCTCATCTATTCTGCAACCAGATGTGGCAGATGCATCAAAATCTGTCTGGGCCAATCGGAAGGCGAGATAGGGCGTCTGCATTGTCATGCTTTAGCGCAAGTGTGTAAACTGTTTCATACTGATTCTGCTAAGGCAGCAAAGCCCGATGATGTAATTTTTGAGCAGTGAATCTAGGAACCGGCTTTGACGAATGAAACAAGATCTACAAAGTATTGTGCTCCGTCACTAAAAAGAACTTGTGGCCACACAAATAGTGATGTAATTTTGTCACACCATACACAACAGCGACAGTTTCTTTCTTAGTTTGTGAATAATTGCACTGAGTTTGAGTTAGCAACTTTGAGGCAAAAGCAATAGGTCTTTCTTGGGCACCAATTCTGTGGCAAAGCACAGCGCTGATTACGAAGGAAGAAGTGTCGACTTGCATATCTACTGGCTTGGCCGGGCCAAAATGCATTAAACATCTCTTACTAAGCAAGGCATTTTTGAGTTTATGAAATGCGTCTATAGTTTACTTTAGTTAAGTTTTGTCACGTTCCGTAGATCGTTTTCACGATTATTTTATCGATATGATGTGGAACAAGTCAGATTACAAGATATATATACACACATGAATAGTGCTAATGTTAATATTACTGAAATTTGTAGTTCTATACATGCAACTACATTTAGAGGTAAAAAATTTCTTTTTCTTTTTATTATCAGTTCTGAAACAGAAACTCGTCCATGGAATAGAAGGAGTTGTCCAATACAAATGATTTTAAGCTAGATTTAAAACTTTATCTGCTAGCTGCGAGACATTTTATGTTGTTGGTCAAATGATAAAAGACTTTTTTTGCTGAATAATGTACTCATTTTTGAGCAACTGACAACTTCAATAACGGATATCAAACGTCATTTTCCACCTAGTGTTGTACGTATGAACATCACTGTTCTTCGCAAATTGAGACAGATTATTTATAACGAATTTCATTCTCGTATATATGTACTATGATGCTGTAGTTAAAATACCTGACTCCTTGAATAGGTGGAGAGGCCACAGTAAGCCAGGATCCGACGTTACTTGCTTACTACAAAAGATAATGTAATGTTTTAAGGAAAGTCATTAAGAATTCAAGAAGCTTGGGTGTTCTGAAAGAAGTTAACAATGCCGATAATAAGATTAAAACTATAGACGGGACAGCTTAACAGTGCACAAGATACCATAGGAATAAAATTAAATGATGATGTTGTGAGTGATAATACACAAGTTGCAAGTATTTTTAGCAATCACTTTCTGAAAGTAGCTGCAAAAATAGGGTTAAAGGGTTCAGTTAAAGAAGAAAGACAATATGTTAAACATGTCATTCATATGGACTTTAGGCTTTTAGAAATAGCACCAACATCCCCAAATGAAATGAAGGAATTATAAATATACTGAGAAACAAGAGCTCATGTGGTGTTGATGGCGTCTTTAAAAGAATTTAGAAGTGTCCTTCTAATTTAATAAGTGGAGTCCTTAGTGGTATATGTAATGCATCGCTGGCAGAGGGAATTTTTCCAGAGAGATTGAAATACGCAATTGTCAAACCTCTTCATAAAAAAGGGGACAAGAGTGGCTTAAATAATTATAGACCAAACTCATTGCTGACTTCATTTTCTAAAATATTCGAAAAAGTTATGTATTCAAGAGTAGTCTCACATTTAACTGAAAATAATTTACTCAGCATGTCACAGTTCGGATTCCAGAAGGGTTACTGAGAATGCTATTTACACATTTACCCATCAAACAGTACAAGCCCTAAATAACAAATTATCGCCAGTTGGTGTTTTTTGTGATCTTTCCAAGGCATTTGACTGTGTGGATCATGTCACACACTTAGAAAAACTCTGGTTTTATGCCATTGAACGCTGTACACTCAGCTGGTTTGAATCATACTTAAAGAACAGAAAGCAAAAAGTTGTGCTGAATAACACAATTATTGTTGGGAGGGTGGTTTATTCTAGTGGATGGGGAGTTATCACAAAGGGAGTCCCACAGGGTTGAGTTTATGGTCCTCAGCTGTTCTTTATTCATGTGAATGACCTCTCACTTGTCCGCCCCCAGTAGCTAAGCGGTCAGCTTGACAGAATGTAAATCTTAAGGGACTGGGTTCGATTCCTGGCTAGGTCGGAGATTTTCTCCACTCAGGGACTGGGTGTTGTGTTGTCCTTCTCATCATCATTTCATCCTCACCGACGCGCAAGTCACCGAAATGGCGTCAAATCGAAAGACTTGCCACCAGTGAACCGTCTACCCGACTGGAAGCCCTAGTCACACAACTTTTTTTTTTACCTCTCACTTAACGTTCAGCAAGCAGTACTAGTACTTTCTGGAAATGATACGAGCGCTATAGTAAATCCCATTCCAGGAAAAGCAGGTGAAGATATTGTTAAAGATGTCTTTAAAAGAATTATTAAGTGGATCTCAGAAAATGGACTCTCCCTCAGTTTTGAAAAAAAACTCACCGTATCCAGTATCCAGTTCTGTCCACCGAATACAGTCATACTGACAATTGATGTAGCATATGAACAGGACTCAGTTGCTAAGGTCGATTTCTCCAAATTTTTGGGGTTTCACATTAATGACAACTTGAACTGGAAGAAGCATATTACTGAGCTTCTCAAACAATGAAGTTCAGCTTCTTTCGCTCTTCGTATTATCGCTACTCTTGGTAATAAATGGATCGGCCTCCTGACATACTTAGCATATAATCAAAAGGTTCCTGTTGCAAGTTGTTCTGACAGTGCTGTATCAGCTCCAGTGACTCAATGCTGAGAGCAAAGCTGAATCATATGCCAGACTACCATATTCGAGACTAGACAAGATTAGGGTTCTGTAAAGCTGCAGAAGAGTAGTGCAGTCTGCACTCTAGTTGATGATACTAAGGCAGCGAAATGTATTAAGGTGTACCCAGCACCTTCAATTAAGGTCGTGAAGATGGGGAAGACATGTCAGCCAAGCAACGAAGACCAGTCCACGAAAGTTGTAAGTGTGCACCATACTGAGTAGTAGGACATCGAGGTAAAATTCTGGTTATAGATGTACAGTACAATGGTGACAGAAAAGCATGACGCACGTCATGGCGGCGGGAAACGAAGTCATGGGTGACAGCCCATGACTGCACCTTTTTGACTGTGTCCTCCAGTTCTTGTTCCGCAGCACTCACACTACAGGAGTAATTGTAAAAGTAAAAGTGGTTGGCATACGAGGAGGGTGATACTGAAGATCCCCACTGCTACTGCTAAACCATTGATGGCTACTAAAAAGAGTGGTACACTTAATGCAGAGCCCTGCAGGGCCCCATCCCCTGTGGATATGGCGGCTGCTATGGGAAGCATCAACCTGAACCCAGAAAGTACAATGTGACAAGAAGTTATCATCAAACATCAGAATGGGCCCCAGAGATAGCTAGCTAGTGGGCTAGCTAGGATGTTGTATCACCATGTGATGTCATAAGCAGTTTGTAGGTCGAACAATAGAGAATCCAGAAGTCTTCAGACATATCAAATTATCAGAATTGGAAGGTCTTGACAAAAACCGTTCTGGAACAGAGCCAGAATGCCTCAAGGCTCAAGGAACCACCACAGCTGTAGACTCACCATGTATTCAAGCAAAGCGAACATTGGTGAGACTGATTGGAAGATAATTGCCAGTCTCTAGCAGATGCTTACTGAGGTTCAGTATTGGGACCATTGTATTTTCTTGCCTCTGAAATCGGAACCCATCCTCACTACAGGTATGGTTGAAGATGGTAAGGAGATGATGCTGACAATCCATTGATGTGTGTTGGGGTATTTGGCAGTGGATGTGGTCTGGCCCTGCGCTATATCGAGGTAAAGGTCTACGACATTGCCGAATTCGCACTCTCTGAATGGAGTATTATGGGGTTTAGGGTGAATGGCAAAGAAAGGTATGTACCATAGCTGGATCCACTCTTTGAGTACATGAATAGCAGGAAGACAGTTTTCAGACGCAGCAGCCTGAGCATAATGTAGAGCCAAATGTTCGGCTGCAGCGCATGGGTCGCTGAAAAAAGCACTGTTCAACGAAATACCATGTACACCTGCAGAGGACTGCTGTATGCAGAAGAGTCTGATTGTTACCCAGACCTGCAAAGGAGGTGTACATGGACCAATAGCTGAGACATATTATTCCCTGCATTCTTCATTCTGACGTTTTATTAATTAGCCGATTTAGGCATGAAGCTATATAAAGCCAATGAGATGTCCAGTCGATGGATGCCACTTGCTTATAGCGTCGGAGAGTCCACATGCGATCTCTAATGGCCTCAGTTATTTCCAAGGACCACCAAGGTACTACCTTCTAATAGGGGATCCTATAGAACAGGTGATTGCTAGGTCGGCTGCTGATAGAATGGCTATTGGCTACCTTTTAGCAGGGAGTTCAGAACGACTTTGTAGATGAAACCATCCTGGTCGGTATCGTGGAGACCCCTTCTAGGCAGGAACTGAGAGGAGAGTTGCTGACGGAAGTACAGGAAGACTGGGAAGTGATCGCTACTACACACGTCATCATAGACCCTCCTGTGGAGGGATGGGAGAATACCATGGAATATCAATGTCTGAGTAAGTTCTATGTGTCTGAAGCGTGAGGGGCACTAGTATTCAAGACACACAGGCCGACATCTGCCAGTAAGTTTTCGATGTCTTTCCCCCACCCCACAAAGGTTTATGGACAGTGAAATCGCCAAAGGCTGAGGAAGTTGGAAGGAGCTGAGAAATCAGTAAAGACAATACATTCTGAGGCATTCTGCCATCGAGATAGAGGTAAACGCTACAGATGATAAAATCCTGCAATGCCCTTACCTGAACAATTACAGCCTCCAAAGTTGTATGAAGAGTCACAAGTTTGCTGCATACAGAGTTCATTACGTATGTGCAAACTCCACCTTACTATCTATCACAGTTTGTATGATTCTTAAAATATGCCCAGTAGCCATGAAGGGCAAAGGCCCTTATTGCTGGAAACCAGATTTTGTGAAGGGCAATGCAGCTATTGGGGAGGAGCTTAAGATATGTAATAGTTCCTGTAGGTCGTGGAAAAAGCCACTATAATCTAACTGGAGAATCATGCTGTCAGTGTACTGTAAGGGCGTGAAGGGAGCAAGGAGGCAGGCAGTGTCCCATGGTCGCCTGCTGGTCACCGGCTGCCACTGGTTTGGAGGCTATGCTACGAAGACACTTAGATCCTGTAACAAGTTTTGCAGTGTGATCTCGAGCCTCACGGGCCATTGGGATCGTTGCCATGGGTGCAGAAGCTGAAAATGTGGGATCCAGTGGCACAGGAGACACCAGGATTGCCTTCAACTTTCAATAATTCTTTTGTATTTCTGTGGATGACAGGAAGCTTTCGCTGAATCAGTTTAAGGGACTGATGAAGAGACTGAAGCCCAGTAGTATCACTCAGAATCCGCTTTTTGTCGGTCTGCACAGCAAGCCATCAAGCATCACTAACTGAGGGTGGTAACTGAATTGTCAACAGTCAGAATCAGCAGCTTGATTCTTTCACCATTAAGCAACGTTTCTGCCCAGTGTTTGTCGAACTACCATTTTTCTTCTAGCATTAGCATACCTTTTCCCTGGCTAGTGTATTACACCATTATAAAATTCACTCAGACAGAATGCCCACCTTGCCATTATGCTGCAATGGTTCTTCAATCCTAACAGCTATTATGAGCTGCACGATCCGTCGATACCTTACATTGTTTGTCAAATTAGTTACAGTAGTAGTAGGTAATACCATAGATCACTAATAGCATCTTCTTCTCAGGCATGGAATAACTTTGCGTTGCTTTTGTCAACTGTCAGGATGTGTAGGCTAAAGGAGTTCTTTGCCATCTGTATTCTGCCTAGGATAAGACCAGGAGATCTATTATGAAAATTGGAACTGGGATGGATGTCAGTGCTAGCTTTAAAGAATCAAATACCAACTGACGTTCAGAAGACCATTCAAATTTTGCTACTTTCTGTAGCAAAAGGTCCAATGGTCTAGCAGTTTCTGCAAAGTCTTTTACGAATCGACGTTAATAATTACAGAGACTGAATAAATTGCAATTATTTAACTCTCTTCTGAACTTCTAAGATCAAACATGGATCTGTTATCAACCTTTCCTTGCTAATTGTATGTCGAAGGTAATTTACTTCCATTGGTGCAAAATGACATTTACCGGTGCTTGCTATTAGATGTGCTGTTCTCAGTCTTTTAAAAAGCTCCTCCATCCAGCTAGATCAAACATTGATTGAGTTTCAGTCCCCTAAGTACACCGTCCAATTATCTCTCAAAGGTGGAGGGTGTATTTTAGAGTTCAACTGACATTTGACGATATTGAAAACGATCCCCCAAAATAGAGTAAACTGTCTTTGGTAGATCCTCTGGAGCTACTTCTATTTGGAAAGCTGTTTTTGGTCGGTGCTCTGGAGCTACTTCTGTTTGGTGATATCTGCTTCTTAAATCTATTGTGGAGAAACAAATACACTGGCCCAAGTTGTCGAGTGCCTTGGCTATGTCTGATATTGGATATGCATCCGTGATCGTATGTGAATGGAGATATCGGCAGTCATTGCAAAATCTGTAATTTTTAGCGCCATATGATGACTTTTTCAGGACCAAATTCCCGACACAGCCCAGGGACTATCACTGTAATAAGGAATACTATTAGCTACCTGGTGGTCTATAAATTCTTCCGTTGTCAGCTGCAAACACTTCAGAACTCGATATGGGTTCTTGTACACAGGAGCATTAGTCTCTGTCGGTATTGTAAGTTGCGTGTGTGGCGATGCTGGTAATGGACTACTCAGATTAAACAAATCCACCAGCTGCTTCCATTACTTCTGTATCATTTCTCGGTAACTGTTTCACTCTCTCACATAATGGAGATGAACTGATGGTCTGCTTGCGACAGAGGTCCTCACTTGACCACCCACGTAAACTTTTTCCAGCACATCCAAATTACCAGTTACATTCACTTCATCCTTGTCAAAACTATCCAGACTAACCAGAACCACATAATCTCAATCCATATAACTAATGTGTAATACACTTCTGCGTACAAAACTGTGTACTGATCCAGTTATTCATTAGTTTCCAATGGATCTACAACACATAAGAAATTCTTACGCAGATCCGTATCTACGCTCAGCCACATCAACTTCCCTGTACCTTGCAGTATCTTGTAGCGCAGACTGACCTTTAGTACCTGTGTTTGCAGCTTATTGGGCACCACCTTCATGATCAATTAACCTAGAGACGGCGTAACACTTGCAGCTGTTGCCCGTAGCGGAAACAATGTCACACCAAGTTTTACGCTGCAAAAGGTCTATTTTTGCGACAATACTTCTGCATGATCTCGGAAACTCTTACTTCCCATGCTAAAACTCAATAGCGTTGTCCCCAATGACTTCATATCATTATCACCTACTTCGCACAAGCTATACTGTGGCGACCACAGTTTCATTCTGCCGTAGAGACACTGTGAGTCCCTGTGTCCACCAGAAATTTATGCTCCCTACAATTTACTTTGTTTAGCAAGCAACACTCCGTCTCTAGATATGAGTCTACAGTCTCACGTTGTACTGGGAATGCCATCCGACGGATGAGCCACCGCTATCGTACTTCTGCGATATTCCATTAAGTTTTTCCCTAAGCATCTTGTGATGTACTGATTACGATAGCGCTGTATTAGACAGTTTGCCAGTTCAGGAAACTTTTGGGTCTTACAGAGGTAGTAAATAACGTACGTTTTCGCGTCACTCACTAACCTTAATCTAACCACATTCAATGACGTTTCTTTCGACCATTTTCCCTATTAAGCGGCAGCCTTGACATCATTAAGCAAAATACACACATCCTCGGTTGTCTTCCCCGGAAATGGTGCTCTGAGGTTAGCTGCAGCGGGGTCAATGGAGTGGGCGGATACCCTAGACACAGTTTATTTTCTCCTGAATCAAGGACTGCTTGCCCCCAAAGGCTTTCCATTGCTCTACTCTCCTTCACAATGTTTCATTGTCTAACCATGATGCGACGCAGTTTGTTAAAACATGGCTACTTGCCCCTTCAAAGCTTTCACCGTTTCATTCAGCCGCTGCTCGTGTTGCTGGCTGTTTCTAGAATGTGTGTAAACTGCATCTGCCATTATACCACAAAAGAATAAAGCTCTACACACAACAGGCCAAAGAAGGGAATTAAACTACGCTTAATCTTTATGACCGGGTTCCTAGAAGGAAGTTATTGTCTGTTCTACGAGATTACGGAATAGGAAGCATACTTTTGCAAGCAATTAAAGGTCTTTACATTGACAGACAGGCAGCAGTTAGAGTTGACGGTAAATTGAGTTCATGGTTCAGAGTAGTTTCAGGGGTAAGACAAGGCTGAAACCTGTCTCCACTGTTGTTCATATTATTTATGGATCATATGTTGAAGACAATAGACTGGCTGGGTGAGATTAAGATATGTGAACACAAAATAAACAGTCTTACACATGCGGATGACTTAGTTGCGATGGCAGATTCGATTGAAAGTTTGCAAAGTAATATTTCAGAGCTAGATCAGAAATGTAAGGACTATGGTATGAAGTTTAGCATCTCCAAAACGAAAGTAATGTCAGTGGGAAAGAGATATAAACGGATTGAGTGCCAAATAGGAGGAAAAAAGTTAGAACAGGTGGACTGTTTCAAGTACTTAGGATGCATATTCTCATAGGATGGCAACATAGTGAAAGAACTGGAAGCGAGGTGTAGCAAAGCTAATGCAGTGAGCGCTCAGCTACGATCTACTCTCTTCTGCAAGAAGGAAGTCAGTACCAAGACTAAGTTATCTGTGCACCGTTCGATCTTTCGACCAACTTTGTTGTATGGGAGCGAAAGCTGTGTGGATTCAAGCTACCATATCAATAAGGTTGAGGTTACGGATATGAAAGTAGCTAGGAAGATTGCAGGTACTAGTAGATGGGAACAATGGCAAGAGGGTGACCGCATTGAGGAAATCAAAGAAAAACAGGGAATGAACAGGCTTAGATGGTGGGGTCATGTTACACACATGGGAGAAGCAAGGTTACCCAAGAGAGTCATGGGTTCAGCATTAGAGGGTAGGAGGAGTCGGGGTAGACCAAGGAGAAGGTACCTGGATTCGGTTAAGAATTATTTTTAAATATTGGGCTTAACATCAGAAGAGGCATCAATGTGGAGGAATTTTATAAGGGGGACTATGCTCCAGACTGAACTCTGAAAGGCATGATGATGATGATGATGATGATATTCTTTATGCCATAGCATAGCCCAACAAGATTCTGTGGACTGGTGTGCCGCGTGGACAACCACCCTAACGTACTACAGGTAGCTGACACAGCTTGAACACATTGCAAGTCATGCTCAGATCAATTACAGTATGGACACTTCACTTCTCTAGTGTTCCTACGGAACTGAGACAAGTCTGTAGGTTACTGAGGTTTAAACAACGACATCTTAAACGTACTGTTAAAGTCCCTTCCACAATGTGGTCATAAAAAAATACAGAACAATAAAACAAATAAATATCAGTCACTCTCCCCACTACATTGTTATGAACGTGTAGCTGCATAGACTGTCGGTTGCCATTATTGTAGGTGTGTTGTGGCACCAGGTACCACTGGCAACTACTTGCTGGCACGAGAGGTAGATTCCAGTCCCAAACTCCTACAGTCGTCAGGCAAGAGCCTGGTTGGATGCACAGGTGAAGATCTATTTACACTGGACGGCGCCAAGGAAACATTATTGATAACGCTTTTAAAGGCAGTAATGCGTGATCATGTTACACAAAGCTGTGCGCCACAGGCGGGCCGAGAGAGCAGCGCATCTCAGCAGCCGAATTGCGGTGTACGCTCGACTCAGAGTACTGGCAGGAGGGCGCAGGGCTGGATAGCGGCTGTTACGTCAAGGGGCGGCCGTGGATCCAGGAGGTACGGCGGCCTGCAGCTCTACGAATCGATCTCCAAAGTGCACTCATTGACGTCGAAGGAGCTAAACCCCAGGTACATTTGAACCACTCGCTCGCTCGTGGGTTCAGCTCTCAGCCCCTGTTTAAAAGACAGGATTTGGCAGCAACAGCGTGTACGAAAGGATTGCGATGTGTAGCTGCAGTGTCTCCCTCTCGAAGGGTAATGACTGGCAGTGTCCAGGCCTTGCACGTCAAGCCTCTAGGAGGGCTGGAGAGCAATGGGTGGCTCCCCGACCCACCTATGTTGCCTCGGAAGCTGACAGTGCAGCTGGAAGCAGCAGCATCCTTCCAGCCAGACTCGTGGTTCCATAGACGCTCTGGTGTCGAGCGATGCGTTAAGGAAATAAGATGGTTCTGATTTACAGGTACGACAGGAAACTCGTTATAACCAGGAGACAGCAAACATGCAGCATTTGGTGAGTGACCATTAAGGTTCCATAGCTGAATTTGGCCTGTAGCCCAAATGATATACAAGACGGTACCAGTGAAAATTCCGCCATGATTCGATAATGACGAAAGTTCACGGAGGTGGCTAACTGTGCGAACACAAGATTTGTAGGACCGAGTTCTACAGGATATTCAGAAGAATACCCCCCTCCCACCTAAAATTACCGTACTGCTATTTGTTCAAAGAAAATTTAGCAAATTTTATACGCGTGTTTTATAAAAACAAAGTATTACAGTAAAATGTAAGGAAATTGAACAATAATGACGAAAATTTTTGCATACGACTTAAGTGTTGCCATCATAGAAAATAAATTACAATTCGTATAAACTTGCAGAAAATGAAAATAAAACAAACTCTGTCTCATTGTTTATTCTTGGCGATGATGAAACAACCCCAGTGATAACTGGGTTCGAACTAAAGCAGCCCTACCACCCTCGATGCAACTCGTCGAGTACGTGCACACGAACGGACCTTCCATATGGGCAAAACCTGTAGGTACAGTGAAACCTCATGTTCAGGGAGATTTGATACAACATGAGTTAAGTCTTTAGCACAAAGGTTCGCAAAAATACTTAAAACATTGGATAGAGTTGATTGAATCTACCACTACTAATACTGCTACTGGTCTAACCATTAATACGAGTACTATACCACCGGAGCCACATCAGCCAACACGTCTGTGTGAACAAATACAGCACTTTTTGCTGTGTTAGTTCCCCTACAGTTAATCAGAAATCATTTGGAAATCCATTGTACGTATATTTGTATATTTCAGTCGTTTATGTATATTGAGATGGCTCCCACGGTGAATTCAGGAATGTGGTAGAAGCATATTCAAACAAGTGATTGCAACAAATTACCAAAACCCAGGCGATCATTGTAGGCAAAACAACCCCTTCCTTCCGCCTCCTTGATTTCTATCTCACCATCTATGGCCGTCCCACCCTTAAGTACCTTGGCGTCACCCTCGACCGTCGCCTCTCCTGGACTCCCCATCTCCGGACAATCCAAGCCAAGGCACACTCACGACTCCGTCTCCTCAAGCTCCTTTCCGGCCGTACGTGGGGTCTGGACCCCTCCACCATCCTCCACACCTATAAATCCCTCATCCGCCCTATCCTTTGTTACGCCCATCCGGCCTGGATCTCCGCCCCCCCTACCTTTTATAAATCCCTCCAGATCCTTGAACACCATGCTCTCCTCCTCACCTATCGCATCCGTCTCCCCTGCCCCACGCGGATCCTGTATGATCTCACCCCCTTCCCCCACCAGGAGGTGGGGGAAAGGGATACGGATCCTGTACACCTCCCGCAAACTCGAACCTCCTCATCCGCTTTTCTCACCCATCCTCTCCCACCCCCGCCCGCTGCCGCGCCTGTATTCCCACGTCCCACCCGGTCTCCATCTCTCCACCCTCCTCACCCTCTCCCAAGGTGGCTTCCGCCAGCTCCCCCTCCCTGATGATGTCCTCCTCCCCTCCATCTACCCCTCCTACCAACTTTGATCCTCCCCCCAATTCCTGTGTCATATCCTTTCGGCACCCTCCCTCCCTTCTCTTCCCTTCCCTTCTCTTTCCTTTTCCCCTCTCTCCTCCCTCCTCCCCTCTTCCCCCGGGCTTCCCCTCCTCCTTTCTCCCTTCCCCCCGTCTCCCCTGCCCTTGGCATCTGCTCTCCCCTCTCCCTCTCCCTCTCCCTCTTACACCCCCCCTCCTCCTTTCTTGGCAGGTCCCCAGACTCGTACACGGTTAGTGAACATTCGCGCGCCGTAGATCTACGCCTCGTGTTCTGTATGTATCGTCGTTTTGTGCTTAAGTGGTTCAGTATTATTCGTTTTGTGCACCTCTGTTCACGTGTGACGATATTCGTCACTGTCCAAGTGTCTGAACAAATTTTATCTTGGACTCTACGCCCGTGAACAGCTCCATGTATTTTAAATAGTGATTGTCTCCGTTCTTTTGTCCACCATGTTTTTTCTCTCGATGTCTTCCTTTATATCTTGTGTGTTTCTCTGAGGCCAAAGAGCGGCGTAGCATGCTGCTGCTGGCCTGCCTGTACCCAGGTTCGAAAATAACAATAAAGAAAAAAAAAACAAATTACCAACTCGCTGTCGTAGTACTCAACGAGCTATACCATAACAAACAACGACACGCTCTTATGATGGCGACAATGTCATTAAGACTGATTTTTGCAGTAGGTACGCTTTGGTGTAATCCACTGAATTACAGACCAGTATCAATAATGTCAGTTCGCAGCAGTGTTTCGGAACGTATACTGTGCACGAACGTTGCGATTTACCTCAAAGATGATTTATTGACAAATAGCCACAACGGATTCAGAAAATATCGTTTTTCTTAAACACAATAAGATCTTTGTTCTCAAGAAGTAATGAATATTATCGACAGGAGATGACAGACTTCTTCAATATTTTTTAATTTCCGAAAGGCTTCTGATACCGTTACTCACTTCCAATCGAATTACGTGTCCCAAGAGTATCTCTCAATTCTGAGAACGGATTCGTGATTATGTTCCAGAAACGTCACACTTCATAGTGACTGATGAAAAGCCATTGACATAAACAGAAGTAATATCTGGCGTTCCCCAAGAAAGTGTGACTGACCCTCTGCTTCTCCTGATCTTCATAAACAATTTGGGGGACAAGTTGTGCAACCCACTCAAGTTGTTTGTAGATAATGCTCTCATTTACCATCTTCTAAAGTCTCCAGATGATCAAAACCAATTGCAAATTGATCAAGACAAGCGATGTGTTTGTTGCGAAAAGTGCAACTGACTCTAAATAATGAAAAGTGTGATGCGATCCACTTGATTGTTTACAGGAATCCAATTAATTTCGGTTGCACAGTAAGTCACCCAAATCTGAAGTATGTGAATTCACCTAAGCACTTAAAGATT
Organism: Schistocerca cancellata; assembly: GCF_023864275.1. Taxonomy (NCBI): domain Eukaryota; kingdom Metazoa; phylum Arthropoda; class Insecta; order Orthoptera; family Acrididae; genus Schistocerca; species Schistocerca cancellata. The sequence continues at coordinate 727,534,643 of NC_064628.1, read as the reverse complement.
AATATTATGAATAAGCTATACTGGAGCAATCACATAGATGATGTTGGTGAACACTTAGTAAAAGCCACTACGCTTGTCCACCCTCTTCTGGAATATTGCTGCGTTGTGTGGGATGCACATCCGATAGGACTGACGGAAGATATCGAAAAAGTTCAAAAAAGGGCATCTCGTTTTGTATTATAGCGAAATAGGGGTGAGAGGGACACGGAAATGAAACACGGATTGGGGTGGCAACTATTAAAACGAAGGAGTTTGTAGTAGCGGCAGGAGCTTCTCCTGATATTTCAATCACCAATTTTCTCCTCCGAAAGCGAAAATATGCCGTCTTCGCTCACTTACAGAGGGTGAAATCGTCACCATAGTAAAATAAGAGAAGAGTGTTTGAATTTCCCGTGAACTGTTCGAGAGTGTTCAGGTAAAGAAATAGCCTGGAAGTGGTTCGCTGAATCCTCTGCCAAGTACTTGTTATAGATCAACAACGTAGCAATAGATGCAGATAACATAAATTGCTTACATCTAGATAAAGATGGAGTTGAGACATAGCTCCCAAGCCTGAAATCGACAGTTGCGAAGAAAGGACACAGCTCAGAAATTCGTATGACGCGCAAGATGGATTAATGATGTTACATTGGCACCGTATTTCACCAGCATTCTGCCCAGTGCCACCGTGGGTGTATCGCACGATCTTTTTACAACTTTACTACGGGGATCAAAACAGCGACACCCAGCGTTGGAATCACGCTATTTTCTTATGAATGGCCGTGGAAATCATTCCAGAGACACCTTCGCTCTGAATGGAGAGGAAAAAGGCGCTGGGGGTGGCATAAAGGGCATTAATGAAACTCTCCCTTTGTCCGGGCCGTTTTATTCCCACACATTTCGCGGTCGTAAACTACAGTTCACTGCATAGCAAGCACCAGGAATACGTTCTGTATAACCTTTGGCATTTCTGGCTCCCTCAGCCGTTTAAACCCTTCTCTAAAGGCATTGTGAAGCAGCAGCCCCATGGAACGTGATCGCACTCGTTTGGAGACTAGCACACTCGCAGTTCTTGCACTCGTGTACAGGAGAAACCACTATGAAGGACTGAAAACCATTCGACGAAATTTGAACGTGATGCGAATCTGTTAAGAGTGTTTATGCTTTTTCAGCGCTTCTCCTGTGACGTGATCAAGTGGGTAGGGGAGGGATGAGGCGGGGGGGGGGACACGCGACATTGACAGGCATGTTAATAAAATGGCGAACGGTCCCTTTAAGGTTAACCAATGTGGATAAATCCTTCGTTGCACCCGCCTGTCTATATTGAGAATTTAAAAATATGCCTGTACAGATAAACCCCATGTCGAGAGTAATAGCCGCCTACAGACAGGCTACAGTGCTGCTTATCCGCCGCTACAATGCCTGATGGTAAGACATCCAGAATAGGACAGCGTCAAAGAAGTTACCTGTCGGTAGGAGACTAGGACATCGTTATGAGTTCCGTCCCTACAGATGCTTTCTTTTTTTTATTCACTCTCAGTAAAGTTGGGTGGGTCCCACCAAATGTTCTGTCGAAGTGAAGGATCTTAGAGGGTCGCAAACCCCCATGATCAGACCACAGGAGTACACTAAAAATGGGGTTCTGAGAAGGCATAAGTTCCGTTTGCAGCTTCGGATCAATTTCGTAGAACGGGTTTGAAGCGTCGCTAGAGGTTTTAATCCGTACAGGAGAGCAAAAAATGCGAGTGTGCTGCGCTCCAAACGGTTGCGATCACGTTCGATGTGGATGCGGCTTCACAGAATCGGCACACACAGAATCTTTAAAGAAGACCATAAATGTCCGAGGTTGAAAGCAGTGTCAAAGGTTGTGAATCAAAGGTTGTGAATAACGTATTCCTGTTGTTCATCGGACTGCGCTCTGTCATTTTCGACCATGAAATATGTGAGAATGAACACCCAAGAGGAAGGATTGATTTTATTGACGCATTTTATGCCTATCCCCACAGGCCTTCCTTGCCGATTCTGTGTGGCGATGTGTTTGCAATATTTTTTCACAGCCATTCATAAGGTACGCGCTTAATTTCAAAACTGGGCGTCGTTTCTCTGACCTCCATCACGGAGGTGTCGAAAGAAGGGGTGAAATATAAGTAAGGGCGGTTTTGACGATCTTCAATCGTGTGACACATCCATGGTCTTATTTCACAGAATCTGGGTGAAATTTGGTGGCAATGTGACCTCAAACACTCATGAACTTCTGAGCTTTGGCCTGTTTTCTCAAGCGTCGACCGCTTGCAGTCGGAAGTGTCAGATCGAGACTTACGTTGTGGGACGCGGTGCATATTCACAATTACGGAGGAGGGTTATACGCATCTTTGAGGTGAATTTCAGACTTAAGCGTAGTAATGACTGAGAATTAAGATTTTAGATGAAGTGATCCCTTCATTCCGTTGTGCAGTATAACTGTCCACGCACAGGATACAAACATATGGTTATTGATGAGAGGAGTCACAGTTTCAAAGTCATGATATTGTTATATCCAAGAGATTTCCTTTGTATTTATATGAGATAAATATAAATAATTCAGCTGTTGAAATATCAGATAGTGAGAGATAGGCTTAACTGTTGTCACAAAAAGCAATCTTCGTCACAGTCAAGCTTTATCAAAATGATCCATGACATACCACAATTTCTTGCAAGATACCTCTCAGTGTAATGTGATTACATGAGTTTTCCCAGTGTAATGATTGTTGACGCTTTTTTTCGGGTATGCAGCCGGATAATGTAGTCATCTCGACAATGTACCACCATCTGCAGATGAGTATGCTGATGCACAATCTCATCAAGACTGATGAGTTTCCTACAGAAACGGCAACTCCTTGATACCCCGCGGATGGTCCAGCGGCGTGCACGAGCAGCAGTGCTGCTGTTCTCAAGCCGATGTGACACACTAGGCACGGGTGAAAGAAACAGGCCAAACGATATGTCACTATCAGAAGCGCAATTAAAGAATTCGTTTGGCCAAAATGAAGGCCATTGTTGTTTAATACCAGATAAGATCGGATCCTATGTCTTACTTAAAGGGTAAACCTTATTCTTTCTAACAGTAAGACAATCGAATTTCACTAGATTCCTTTAGAACACAGTCAGTAGCGGGAAACAGATGTCATCATTTGCGTTTCATGTACCTCATTAAGACAGTGTTTCGCTAGTGTTAATTTATGTGGCTGGAGCAAATACGTGTGATGACGGTGTTGTACATTGTTGTTGTTGTTGTGGTCTTCAGTCCAGAGACTGGTTTGATGCAGTTCTCCATGTTACTCTACCCTGTGCAAGCTTCTCCATCTCCCAGTACCTGCTGCAACCTACGTCCTTCTGAATCAGTCTAGTTTATTCATCTCTTGGTCTCCCTCTATGATTTTTACCCTCCATGCTGCCATCCAATACTAAGTTGGTGATCCCTTGATGCCTCAGAATAAGCCCTACAAACCGACCCCTTCTTCCAGTCAAGTTGTGCCACAAATTTCTCTTCTCTCCAGTTCTACTCAATACCTCCTTATTAGTTATGTGATCTGCATCTACATACATACTCTGCAATCCACCATACGGTGCGTGGCGGAGGGTACCTCGTACCACAACTAGTATCTTCTCTCCCTGTTCCACTCCCAAACAGAACTAGGGAAAAATGACTGCCTATATGCCTCTGTACGAGCCATAATCTCTCTTATCTTATCTTTGTGGTCTTTCCGCGAAATGTAAGTTGGCGGCAGTAAAATTGTACTGCAGTCAGCCTCAAATGCTGGTTCTATAAATTTCCTCAGTAGCCATTCACGGAAAGAACGCCTCCTTTCCTCTGGAGACTCCCACCCGAGTTGCTGAAGCATTTCCGTAACACTCGCGTGATGATCAAGCCTACAAGTACAAAATCTAGCCCGCCTCTGAATTGCATCTATGTCCTCCCTCAATCCTCCCTGATTGGGATCCCAAACGCTCGAGCATTACTCAAGAATAGGTCGTATTAGTGTTTTATAAGCGGTCTCTTTTACAGATGAACCACATCTTCCCAAAATTCTACCAATGAACCGAAAGACGACTATCCGCCTTCCCCACATCTGCCATTACATGCTTGTCCCACTTCATATCGCTCTGAAATGTTACGCTCAAATATTTAATCGACTTGACTGTGTCAATGGAGTATTACCAATGGAGTATTAAAACATTACAGGATTCTTTTTCCTATTCATCTGCATTAATTTACCTTTATCTATATTTAGAGTTAGCTGCCGTCCTTTACACCAATCACAAATCCTGTCCAAGTTATCTTGTATCCTCCTACAGTCACTCAACGACGACACCTTCTCGTACATCACAGCATCATCAGCAAACAGCTACACATTGCTATCCATCCTATCCAAAAGATCATTTATGTAGATAGAAAACAACAGCAGAACTACCACCTGGGGCACTCCAGATGATACCCTCACCTCCGATGAACACTCACCATCGAGGACAACGTTTTTTTTTTTTTTTTTTGTCATCAGTCTACTGACTGGTTTGATGCGGCCCGCCACAAATTCCTTTCCTGTGCTAACCTCTTCATCTCAGAGTAGCACTTGCAACCTACGTCCTCAATTATTTGCTTGACGTATTCCAATCTCTGTCTTCCTCTACATTTTTTGCCCTCTACAGCTCCCTCTAGTACCATGGAAGTCATTCCCTCATGTCTTAGCAGATGTCCTATCATCCTGTCCCTTCTCCTTATACATGCATGGACAGCAACGTACCGGGTTCTATTACTTAAGAAGTCTTCGAGCCACTCACATACTTGGGAACCAATCCCATATGCTCGTACCTTAGGAGTCTGCAGTGGGGCACCGAGTCAAACTCTTTTCGGAAGTCAAGGTATATGGCATCCGTCTGATACCCTTCATCCATGGTTCGGAAGATAACATGTGAAAAAAGGTCGAGTTGCGTTTCGCAGGAGCAATGCTTTCTAAAGCAGTGCTCATGCATGCACAGCAACTTCTCTGTCTCAAGGAAATTCATTATATCTGAACTGAGAATATGTTCGAGAATCCTGCAACAAACCGAAGGATATTGGTCTGTAATTTTGAGGACCCGTCCTTCTACCCTTCTATATACAGGCGTCAACTGCGCTTTTTCCAGTTGCTTGGGACTTTACGTTGGGCAAGAGATTCGCGATAAATACAAGCTAAGTAAGGAGCCAATTCAGTAGAGTACTCTCTGTGAAACCGAATTGGAATCCCATCAGGACCTGGCGATTTATTTATTTTCAACCCATTCAGCTGCTTCACAACCCCATGGATGTCTATCACTATGTCCTCCATACGGGAATCCGTACGAGACTCAAACGGAGGTATATTCGTACGATCCTCCTGCGTGAAAGATTTCTCAAATGCTAAATTTAAAATTTCATCTTTCGTTTTGCTGTCTTCCGTTGCCAGGCCAGACTGATCAGTGAGTGACTGCATGGAAGCCTTCGACCCGCTTACCGATTTTACGCAAGACCACAATTTCCTTGGGTTTTCAGCAAGATCTTTTGTTAAGGTATGACGGTGGTAGTGGTTGAATGCTTCGCGCATCGCTCTTTTTACAGTAGCACGAATCTCTACTAACTTTTGCCCGTCCTCATTCTCCCGATCTTTCTTGTACCACGAGTGCAACTGTCTTTGCTTCCTGAGCATTCTCCGAATTGCGCTGTTAAACCACGGTGGGTCTTTTCCGTCCGTAACCCAAGTTTTCGACACATACTTGTCGAATGCGTGATTTACAATGTGTTTAAAATTTGCCCATAATTCTACCACGTCCATCGTACCGGAAGTAAATGCAGTCGATTCATTTACTAGGTGGGATGCTAACAACTGCTTATCTGCCCTTTCTATTAAGAATACTCACCTAGCCTAACCATGGTCGTAATGACAACATCACGATCACTAATCCCTATCTCACACTGACACCGTCGATGAGGTCTGGTTTGTTCGTGGCTACCAGATTTAAAATATTTCCATTACGCGTTGGCTGTCGATTTAGCTGCTCAAGACATTTATCGGATAGTGTGTTCAAAAGTAATTCACACGACGGCTTGTCTGTACCACCTGTAATGAAGCTACAGACATCCCAGTCTATACTAGGTAGGTTGAAGTCGCCTCCGACTAATATAGCATAATCTGGGTACTTCTGCGATACAGAATGTAGGCTCCCTTTGAATGATGCTAGAACTGTCACGGTGTAACCTGTTGGCCGGTAATAACACCACACAATTAACTTTATTTCCTCTAGCCCTCTTAAACGTGTCCAGATAACTTCACAATCACCCTCTACTTCGAACTCAGTAGACACAATATTTTTGTCAACTGCAATGAAGACACCACCTCCTACGGTGTCTGTCTTTCCGATACACGTCCAGCCCTCACTAAATATTTCAGAACTTCCTGCCTCGGGGTTCAGCCAGGTCTCAGTCCCGAGAATAATTTGCGCGCCACACGCTTCCTGGAGGGCAGTTAATTCAGGAAATTTATTCCGAACACTCTGAAAATTCACTGCTAATATCTAGATAGCTGAAGTGTCTTTACACTAAGCACGTCCTGATTTTCCTGCCTGCACGTCGACTGGCGAGTGTTCATCAGGACACCTCGCACTACTGCCTAGCCTTAAAAAAACCATGTGCCACCCGTCTGATTTTCAGCATACTTCTGTAGCACCAAATTTCGAAAGTTTCTATTCTCTTCTTGTCCAAACTATTTATCGTCCACGTTTCACTTCCATACATGGCTACACTCCATACATATACTTTCAGAAACGAATTCCTGACACTTAAATCTATACTCGATGTTAACAAATTTCTTTCCTTCAGAAACGCTTTCCGTGCCACTGCCAGTCTACGTTTTGTATCCTCTCTCCTTCAACCATCATCAGTTATTTTGCTCACTAATTAGCAAAACTCATTTACCACTTTAAGTGTCTCATTTCGTAATCTAATTTCCTCAACAATCACCCGCCTTAATTCGACAACATTTCATTATCCTCGTTTTGCTTTTGTTAATGTTCATCTTATATCCTCCTTTCAAGAGACTGTCGATTCCTTTCAACTGCTGTTCCAAGTCCTTTGCTGTCTCTGACAGAATTACAATGTCATCGGCGAACCTCAACGTTTTTATTTCTTCTCCATGGACTTTAAAACCTACTCCGAATTTTTCTTTTGTTTCCTTTACTGCTAGCTCAATATAAACATTGAATAACATCGGGGACAGGCTGCAACCCTGTCTCACTCCCTTGCCAACCATTTCTTCCTTTTCAAGCCATCGACTCTTATAACTGCTATCTGGTTTCTGCACTAATTGTAAATAGCCTTAAGTTCCCTGTATTTTACCTCCGCCACCTTCGGAATTTGAAAGAGAGTATTCCAGTCAACATTGTCAAAAGCTTTCTCTAAGTCTACAAATGCTAGGAACGTAGGTTTACCTTTCCATAAGCTATTTTCTAAGATACGTCGTAGGGTCAGTATTGCCTCACGTGTTCCAGCATTTCTACGGAATCCCAGAGGTCGGCTTCTACCAGTTTTTCCATTCGTCTGTAAAGAATTCGTGTTAGTATTTTGCAGCCGTGGCTTATTGAACTAATAGTTCGGTCATTTTCACATCTGTCAACACCTGCTTTCTTTGGGATTGGAATTATTATATTCTTTTTGAAGTCTGAGGGTATTTCGCTTGTCTCATATATCTTGCTCACTAGATGGTAGAGTTTTGTTAGGCCTGGCTCTCCCAAGGCTAGCAGAAGTTCTAATGGAATGTTATCTACTCTCAGGGCCTGGTTTCGACTTAGATCTTTCAGTGCTCTGTCAAACTCTTCACGCAGTAGCATTTCCCCTATTTCATCTTCATCTGCATTCTTTTCCTTTTCTATAGAATTGTCCTCAAGAACATCGCCCTTTTACAGACCCTCTGTATACTCCTTCCACCTGTCTGCTTTAACTTCTTTGCTGAGAACTGGGTATCCATCTAAGCTCTTGATATTCATACAAGTGATTCTCTTTTCTCCAAAGGTCTCCTTAATTTTCCTGCAGGCATTATCTGTCTTACCCTAGTGAATACGTTTGTATTCCTTTTTGCCTGCTTCATTTGCTTTATTTTTATATTTTCTCCTCTCATCAATTAAATTCAATATCTATTCTGTTACCCAAGGATTTCTATTATCCCTTGTCTTTTAACCTACTTGATCCTCTGCTACCTTCACTATTTCATCTCTGAAAGCTACCCATTCTTCTTCTACTGTATTTCTTTCCCCAATTCTTGTCAATCTTCCCTAATGCTCTCCCTGAAGCTGTCTACAACCTCTGGTTCTTTCAGTTTATCCAAGTCCCATCTCCTCAAATTCCCACCTTTTTGCAGTTTCTTCAGTTTTAACCTACAGTTCGTAACCAATAGATTGTGGTCAGAGTCCACATCTGCCCCTGGAAATGTCTTCCATTTTAAAACCTGGTTTCTGAACCGCTGTCTTACCATTATATAATCCTTTCAGTACCCCCAGGCTTCTTCCATGTACACAACCCTCTTTTATGATTCTTGAACCAAGTGTTAGCTATGATTAAGTTATGCTCTGTGCAAAATTCTACCAGGCGGCTTCCTGTTTCATTCCTTACCCCCATTCCATATTACCCTACTACGTTTCCTTCTATTTCAGTCACCGATGACTATTAAATTTTCGTCTCCCTTCACTGTCTGAATAATTTCTTTTATCTCATCATACATTTCATCTATCTCTTCGTGTGCGTGAGTGTGTTTGAAGTTTACGGGCGCTAAACAGCGTGGTCATCAGCGCCCAATCTCTTCGTAATCTGCGGAGCTAGTTGGGCTATAAACTTTTACTACTGTAGTAGGCGTGTGTTTCGTATGTATCTTGACCACAATAATGCGTTCACTATGCTGTTTGCAGTAGCTTACCCGTATTCCTATTTTTTTATTTATTATTAAAACCTACTCCTTCATTACCCCTATTTGATTTTGTATTTATAATCCTGTAATCATCAGACCAGAAGTCTTGTTCCTCCTGCCACCGAGGTTCACTGATTCCCACTATATCTAATTTTAACCTATCCATTTCCGGTTTTAAATTTTCTAACCTACCTGCCCGATTAAGGGATCTGACATTCCACGCTCCGAACCGTACAAAGCCAGTTTCCATTCTCCTGATAACGACGTCCTCCTGAGTAGTCCCCGCCCGGAGATCCGATTGGGGGACTGTTTTACCTCCGGAATATTTTATCCAAGAGGACGCCATCATCATTTAACCATACAGTGAAGCTGCAGGCCCTCGGGAAAAATTACGGCTGTAGTTTCCCCCTTGCTTTCAGCCGTTCGCAGTATGAGCACTGCAAGGCCTTTTTGGTTAGTGTTACAAGGCCAGATCAGTCAACCATCCAGACTGTTGCCCCTGCAAGTACTGAAAAGGCTGCTGTCCCTCTTCTGGCGTCTCAACATATACCCCTCCGTTGTGGTTGCACCTACGGTACGGCTATCTGTATTGCTGAGGCACGCAAGCCTCCCCACTAACGGCAACGTCCATAGTGCATGGCGGGAATCTGTTGTACATATCGATCCAGAATAGCACCAGTATTTTGGGAAATATAAGACATCCTATAATGAGAAGGAGTTTTGTATACTCCTTGTCCCCTCAGTTGCAAGTCATCCGTTACTGATTCAAGAAGGGGTGGAGTCTTAGATGGTGCCAAGAATATACCGAGTGACCAAAAAGACAGTATAAATTGGAAAACTTAATAAACCACGGAATAATGTAGATAGAGAGGTAAAAATTGACACACATGTTTGGAATGACATGGGGTTTTATTAGGACCAAAAAAACAAAGTTCATAAAATATCTGACATATGGCACTGGACGGCAAAACGTCAGTGACTGCGCATGACAATCGTGTATAAAAGGAGCTGTAACGAGAGAGAGAATCAGATGCGCCAGCAGTCGCAGCATGTTGACTTTACCTGAAAAGACGCCTTTAGTGAAGCCGTATTATCAGAATGGGGAGAATGCTAGTTCAGCGTTAAGATCCTATCACCATAGGATGGGGATTCGAACGGGTAAAGGTCCGTTGACAAATGCAGCTGTGGCGAGAATGATTTCGAAGTTCGGAGCCACGTGTTGTTTAGACGATGGACCCTGTAGTGGCCTACCGAGCACAAGGCGTAATGCTGCTGCGACAGTTCATGAAGAAATGGAGACTGTTGCGGGTTCGTCTATGCACGGGGAAGTCAGCGGTCGTGCAGTCGCACGTCCCACCCGCATTCCATACACTACTGTTTGGTCGGCACTTAGGCGTACCCTCCGATGCTATCTGTATAAAATCCATCCGCATCATTAACTGTTACCTGGCGATTTAGTGAAGCGGAGGGCATTTGCGGTATGGGCGTTTCAAAAGATGGCGGAAGATGTTGAGTAACCTGTATTGGACCGACAAAGTTCATTTCACGCTCCGAGGGTCCGTCAACGCCCGCAATTGCAGAATTTGGGCTACCGAAAATCCTCCATTGCACGACGGGAAGGTCATGGTATGGGTTGGATTTACCACCTCTACCGTTGTCGGGCCTTTTTTCTTCGAGGAAATGCGTGATTCTGGTTTTGTAGCTGCTACCGTGACGGGTGAGACGTACGCCGATATGTTACAGAATTGCATCATCCCCAACCTGCCTGATAAACACCTGCTGGAACGTACGATGTTTATGCAAAATGGCGCTCCACCCCATATTGCTAGACGCATGAAAGGTCTCTTGCGGACGTCGTTTGGTGATGATCGTGTGCTCAGCCACCACTTTCGTCATGCTAGGCCTCCCAGGTCCCCAGACCTCAGTCCGTGCGATTATTGGCTTTGGGGTTACCTGAAGTCGCAAGTGTATCGTGATCGACCGACATCTCTAGGGATGCTGAAAGACACCATCCGACGCCAATGCCTCACCATAACGCCGGACATGCTTTACAGTGCTGTTCACATCGTTATCCCTCGACTACAGCTATTGTTGAGGAATGATGGTGGACATATTGAGCATTTCCTGTAAAGAACATCATCTTTGCTTTGTCTTACTTTGTTATGCTGATTATTGCTATTCTGATCAGATGAAGCGCCATCTGACGGACATTTTTTGTAATTTTGTATTTTTTTGGTTCTAATAAATTCCAATGTCATTCCAAGATTGTGTGTCAATTTGTATCTCTCTATCTACATTGTTCCATGATTTATTCATTTTTCAAATTTATACAGACCAGCACAATGTAAGGATGCAACACGTTTACAAGTACCTTTGATAGCTTTCCCGGCTGTCCGAACTAAAAACCACAACATATTTTTCCTCTTATAAACAATTTAAGATGTCGATAGAAAAGTTTTCTGGGTATGGTACGGCGTCATAATGTATAAAACTGCCCTGGTGGAGAAAATCCAACGTTTCGTTCACACTTGCAGCGACCTTCTTCTGGCCTACTGGTGCGTCCTAGCAATGCAGTGTCCCTTATATTTTGTTCTTACTGTTCACTGCGCTTGCCTTTACGTGATAATTTTAAAAGGTAGTTTGTTTCATTTGTCACTTCAGGACGTCGAAGTATACAGGACAATGGAGGGCACACTGTGGCACAGAATACATCGCAAGCCTTCACATACCCAGGTGTCTGCACGCCCAATCCTACCACCACCCAGCGCAGAATAACTCGGTCATCCGTTCTCTGGCAATGCGTGCGCAGCGCCTAAGTGATGCTCAAAACATTACACCTGAGCTTAAGGGGCTACGCACGACGTTTCTAGACAATGGCTACAGCCATACGTCGATCCATACAGCCTTGTCGACGAACAGAAGTAAGAAAGACAAGCAAGAAATAGACAAACTGCAGCCAACAGTGCTCTTACATTATATGAAAAATGTTACTGACGGAGTAGGCAACCACCTTCGCCGGGTTGTCGTGCAGCCTGTCTTCTATAGTGGTCGCAGGATCCAGTGCTTGCTAGGCTCCACTAAGGACGAGATGGATGCATTACACACTGCAATCGTGTACATGGTGGAATGCGAATGTGGAGAGGTATACATCGGCGATACTGGCACGCCAATAGCAAACGCGCATTGGGGAACACGAGCGCTATATTCGTCTAGGTCAACACAAAAAATCTCAGTGGCGTAACACCAGCAAGACTGCGGAAAAGAAATAACATTCAGTGAAGCCTGTGCGCTGGCCAAGCAGCCGGTTATGAGGAAACGCAAAATTAGAGAGGCCATCGAAATGCTTAAATACCCTAATATCATGAATAGAGAGGATGAACTCAGGCTTGCCCCATCTAGGCTGCCAACAATCAGAGCCCAACAGACGGCACTGTCAACACGAGGCACGAGCACTGCCGGCGAGTAACTGCCGCCGCTTGGCCTACGTCTAGCATTTGGTAAAGAGCATCTAACTTCTCATTCGTTGGTGACTACCAGTCATGGCACGTAACACAAGAGACAATAACCTTCACCGCAATAACCTACCAAAATAAAGTTACTTCTCGTTTTTCCTTAAGTGACCAATGAAAGGAATTATGACGTAACACCTCCAAATGCTTTAAACAATTATTCTGTAATAATGTTGTTGCGATGTATATTCTTAGCACTTTCCGATTATGTCTTCTCTTCTGCTATACGCACCTTGCACCCAGCTGATTCCAGACGCCGTATTTGTTTACAAATGTGGCAGTATACATGTGATGTGTTACGGCTGCAAAAGGAACCTGTGACCACTGGAGGTAATCTAGTTTACTTATTAAAGTTTACCATTAGATATCAGTTTAATTTTTTGTCAAAAGTAATCCTAAACCATATTCTGAAAGAGTGTCTTGTTTCTCCACTAGGCAGTGCCAGAAGTTCCTCCAAAAATCGTAACACAACACACACACAAATGTAATACTAACTAGTGTACATACACCCGATGATGGAGGTTTAAACTTCGAAACGCGTCGTGGAAATAAATAAAACGGTGACTGGTAACAGTAAACTTGTTGTTTCATGTAATGTCAGTAACAGTCGCGTTAAAGCCTAACCTAAAAATGTTCGCATTTAAAGTCAATACGAATCAAATTTATTAGCTTGGTGGATGACGTCCTTTATAAAAAAAAAATTAATGGAATACCCGTATGACAGCCGTCATTCGAAAACAGTAACCTCAAGATTTTCTTGTTACAGCAGCACTTGCTAATTAATATTTGTGTATATTCTGTTTTTGTGCCTTACTTGAATGCACCTGTATTGTATTTATTACGAGCTGTATCAGCGATCTTAGTCTTCCTTAGATGCTATCAACAAGAAAATATCACAGACATACTAGTCAAGGATTGAAAGTCTGCTTAAAGTGGGATTAAATCGACAGATATGTGCCACTTAACCGTAGCCCTTTACGAGATGTTTTCATGAACATTTTACCACAGAAACGTTACATTTTATGTGCAGTAAGGTGTTACTATCAAGCCGACTGACAGGATGGGGGAAGGTATCAGTTGCGTATTTTCTTGTGGAACACTGTGATAATCGTTATAGAACACCTAGCACAAAGACAGTACCTTCAACGTTCCATGAAACAGCCGTAACCAGACAGCAGAGGTTAAATAAAAATCAGTCAAAGTAAGGAAGATTTTAAGACTGTTTTATGGGGTGACTATGGGGCAGACTGCTATGATTGTCAACGTGACAGCAGCTGATTGACCAGTTCGACAGTCTCTGGATTATGAGTACTCATTTGAATATAGACGACTGTTTATTCTTACATGTGCCCAATCTAGATCAAACGATGTTCAGATGGCATGTGTCAAATAAACTTCAGAACAAGATGGAAAAAGTAGTGCTATGCAGTGTGTTATCATACAGAGATCGCGCTGCCTCACCGAACTTGGCAACGCAAATCGATACCTCAGACATTAGCGAAGGCTCACTGCAGTCCGCAACGATTTATGGGAGGCGGTCCTCAAGACCACACATCCCCTCTTAGCACAGCAGCGCCCTCACACTGAGGGCAATATAGTGGCGAGGCAGCAAGAGCTCTGCCCCAGTTGTAGCCGATAACAGTCAAACTCATATTTTATTCTGATGAAATGTACTTTGGCAAATGTGACCATTGTATCTTAAGAGAACAGTTCGTTAATAAGTGCTTCATGTGAAGCTTTCTTAGTCCATGAGAGTTGTACATTATCGAGTACTCCTGTGGTAAACAACTGCATCAAAGTTAAGCAATTCCTTTACTCGTTTAGGTAATAAAGTGAACTAAATATTTCATGTCTTCTAGTCTGATGTGCCTTCTCCCAGAGCATTCGAAACACTTACAGTTGTGTTTCACCCAATCAGAACATACAGGAAGGGGAGAAAGCAGTAGAAACCAAAGGATTGTACGTTCGACCAGCGCTTCCAACACTACAGTATGTAGGATCTGCACGTCGGAAGAAAAAAAACCCACTGGGGGAAATAGGTAATAATCCTCTGTTCAGATAGCGTTACAACGTAATGGCTGATATTCTAAGATCGAAAACTAGGCAAAATAGAAAGAGGCATCAAACGCTAGAGAAATTAGACGAACTAGAAACTAAAATAGGAAATTTTCAGACCGGGTTCCAAACGGAAATAAAAGCAGGACATATCAAGTTAGAAGAAAGTATTGCCGCTGTAGAAAAAACATTAAAATAAAACCGCAGGACTACGATCAGAAGTTGACAAAAAGCTCAAGGGCATAAGGGAACATGCACGAAATATAATCGAGGTGAGTATTATGAATGTGGCTCAACAGGTAGAGACCGGTGTCATGTATCACATTCAAGCTACGGTTGCTGAACAAATGAAAGATATGGAGGACACCGTGCCTGAGGTTGCTGTGAAATGTGAAGAGACTGAAGACAGAGCAGAGCCGGTACAGGTATAGACTAATACAATGCTGCAGAATCAATAACAAAAACAGGCGATAAAATCGGTGACCTAAATGGTAAAATGGAGGAAAGTCGTGGATCTTAAAACATAAAACAAAGGGTTGATGATGCTAATAAAATACATAACAAGCAGAGAGGTGAAAGAAGAGACGTACAATTAAAATAAAAACACGGCGACAGTCTGGTTTCTGTTTGCAGTAGCTATAAAATTTACACCCAGCAACAGCATGGTTTCTGTTCGCAACACTTTGGAAAGACGAACAACACTGAACATTCTCTTGATCACTGCACTAAAAATTTTTCACAAATATGATATACCACAGCCGAGGGCAGATGGGGGGGGACGGGAAAGGAAAGGGGGGAAGGAGAGCGAGCGAAGTGGGGGGGAGGGGGGAAAGGAGCCGATGGAGGAAGAAGACCCATACGCGGGGGGTCGGGGGGGGGGGCGGGGGGGAGGCCTGCGCTGGGCAGACGCGACAGGGAGTGGGGAAACCGCTCCAGTTTTTTCCTTTATTGTTATTTTAAACACCTATATATTAGGCTGGCTAGCAGCAGCATGCTATGCTGCTCTTCAGCCTCAGGATCGACAAAGAAAAATATTAAGAAGACACAGAGACTGAACAAAATGGTGGGCATAGTATACAAAAAACACAAAGCCATTCACACTCGACGAAAACCACACTAAACACTGTCGGCACGACGCACAAACACTGACGACTGCGACGGAACAGGTGAATGGAGGAGCGTGACAGCGACCACTAAACACAAACAGGATGGCACACACACGAGAAAAACAGTGGCGATGATCTCCGGTGCGAATGTCCACATAGTGTGTGCGAGTCTGGGGACCTGCCAAGAGGGCAAGAAGGGGGAGGGGGAGGGAGAGGGGAGAGCAAAGATGCCAATGGCAGAGGAGATGGGAGGAGGAATGGAGGTATGGGGGTAGGGGAAGCCCAGGGCAGGAGTGGGGAGAAAAGGAGGAGGGAGGGAAGGGGGAAAGAATGGAGAGAGGGGGCCCATAGGAACAAACACAGGGAGGGAGGATCAGAGTTGGTAGGAGGGGTATATGGAGGGGAGGAGGGCATCATCAGGGAGGGGGAGCTGGCCGAAGCCACACTGGGAGAGGGTATGGAGAGTGGAGAGATTTAGAGTAGGTGGGACGTGGAAGTACAGGTGCGGCAGCAGACGGAGGTGAGAAAGGATGGGAGAGACCAGCAGGTGAGGAGGACCGAGTTTACGGGAGGTGTAGAGAATCTGTATCCGTTCGAGGAAAAGGAGCAGTTGGGAGAAGGGAATAAGGTCATACAGGATCGGTGAGGTGTAGGGGAGAGGGAAGCGATAGGCGAGGCGAAGAGCAAGGCGTTCTAGGTTATGAAGGCATTTTTAAAAGTTAGTGGGAGCGGAGATCCAGGCAGTGTGGGTGTAGCAAAAGATAGGGCGAATGAGGGATTTATAGGTATGGTGGACGGTGGAGGTGTCCAGACCCCAAGTACGGCCGGAAAGGAGCTTGAGGAGACAGAGTCGGAAGTGTGCCTTGGCTTGGATCGTCTGGAGGTGGGGGGCCAGGAGAGGCGGCGGTCAAGGGTGACACCAAGGTAGTTTGGGGTGGGGGTGAGGGCGATATGACAGCCATAGATGGTGATGTTGAAATCGAGGAGGCGGAATGAAGGGGTGGTTTCGCCTACAATGATCATCTGGGTTTTGGAAGTATTGACCTTAAGAAACCACTGATTGCACCAAGCGTTGAACTGGTCAAGATGGGATTGGAGAAGGTGTTCGGAGCCCTACAGGGTGGGGGACAGGGCAAGGAAGGCAGTGTCATCGATGTACTGGAGAAGGTGGATGGGGGGTGAAGGCGGCGGCATGTCCGCCGTATACAAAAGATACAGAAGAGGGGAGTGGACAGAACCTTGGGGCACACCAGTGGAGGGGAAAAAGGTGTAGGAATCCGCGTTGTGGATGCTGACGTAGGAAGGACGTTGGGAAAGCAAGGAGACGATCAGATGGACGTAGTTAATAGGAAGGGCGAAGGTTTGGAGCTTGAAGAGGAGACCGGAATGCCACACGCCGTCATAGGCTCGTTCAAGATCAAGGGAGAGGAAGATAGCGGAGCAACGGGAAATAAGCTGTTCAGACAGGTGAAAGAGAAGGTCATCAGAAGAGGAGGATGGCCGACAGCCACACTAGGTAGCAGGAAGAAGGTGGTGCTGACGGAGATGCTGGTGGATGCGTCAGGTGAGGATGGATTCGAGGACCTTGCTGAAGACAGAGCTGAGGCTGATGGGACAGTAGGAGGAAGCAGCGGACAGCGGTTTACCGGGTTTAAGGAACATCAGGATATGGGAGGTTTTCCACATGTTGGGGTGGTAGCCGGTGGACAGGATTACATTGTAGAGCCTGGTCATGGTGGAGAGGAAAGAGGCATGAGCTTCACAAAGGTGGCGATAGGTGACATGATCGTGACCAGGAGTGGTGTAGCGTTTTGTGCGGAGTGTAGCTATGAGATCCTGTGTAGTGATAGGGGCATTGAGTTCAGTATGTGCAATGTTGTCCAAGTACTGGAAACCAAGTGCGAGGGGAGGGACAGGGGTGTCAGTTCAATCACCGACATCCGGGAAGAGAGAGTAATCGAAGTGGGGATCGTCGGGGATGGTAAAGACATCGGAGAGGTAGGAAGCAAAGTGATTAGTCTTACTAAGGTTGTCAGGGAAGGGTTGATTGTCATGAAGGAGAGGATTGTGGGGGGGGGGGTTAGATCCGCTAAGGCGCCGGAAGGCTGACCAGTGCTCGGACGAGTTTATAGGAAGGGTAGCGTTTAAATGGACGCATGATGGTCGCCAGTCTCGGCGTTTCTTAGCCACGAGCAAATTACGGATGTGTCTCTGGAGTTGCCGGTGGTGTTTTAGGGTGTCTGGGTCACACGCGCAATGAAATTCACGGTAGAGACGGCGGGATTCACGGAGAAGGAGGAGGACGGCCAGTGGGGGTAAGGTAGGACAGTGGGGGTGGGTGGCGACAGAAGGGACATGGGCCTCCACGGCCTCAGACAAGGTCTGCTGGAGAAAGGAGGTGGCATGGGTAACATCATCAGGATGGCTGTAGGTGAAGAGGTGGCCACCGACCTGGGTGGATAGGGTATCCCGGTAGGCATTCCAGTTTGCACAGGAATAATCATGGACGTACTTCGGGGAGGGTCATGATGGGGGTTGGGGCGGGGGCGGCGACCGTATGAAATGGTGAAGAGGACAGGGAGATGGTCACTACCAATGGGGTACAGGACATCGAACCTTATAGGGCCAAGGAGGTTAGGGGAGGTGAGGACAACATCAGTAGAGGAGTTGGATGTGGGGCGGGTGTGCTGGGGAATGGGGACGAGGTCACCTTGGAGGGAGGAGAGGAACCGATGCCACTGCTGTAACTGGGCGGAGGAACGACTACGAATGTTGAGGTCGGCGGCGATCACGTAGGGGCAGAATGTATGGTCAATGTGGGAGAGGAAGTCAAAAATAATATGGGTGCAGGTGATGGTAAGGCCAGGGAAGAAGAAAATAAGGAGCAGGTGTTCGGTGGGGTCGAGAACTAGAGGTTGGAGCCGAACTGGGATCTGGCAGTGGTGACCAATGGCAACTCTGCCACGCACTATCGGGAAGGGATTGTTGAACAGGATACGGTGCTGTCACACCATGACAGGGATTTAGACGAGGGTGTCGAGACGGGGGAAGGTGAAATGGGCCTCATTGTGGGAGTAGGAGGCATACATTTTCAGGTGGAAGATGGAACTGGCGGCGAGGGATATCTGCTGGAGAGTGTGAGGGCGCTGAAAAGGGTGGACATTCTGTAGAATGATGGTGAGGAACCTGATGATGTCCTCAGCGGTTGGGGGGAGGGATGAAGGGAATTGCCAGGAGGGGTCGGGGTGCCCAGAGGGTGGACAGGGACGATGAGTTCAGGGGTGGTCAGAGGGGGTCGGGCTTTACATATTTGGGCGTATGTGGGATGCAGGAGATTACAGGTATTACAGGAGGGAGGGCACTGAAGGTTGGGGCACTGCTGGAGGAAATGTGCTTGCTTACAGTGCGGGCAGGTGGGGGCCTCACGCCACTCACATGTTGTGTGTGCGTTGTAGCGCAGACACCTCTGGCAGCGGAGGGATTGAGGAGGCTTACGGGAGGGGTCGACTTTATATCTTTGGTTGAAGAGGAGGGCACCCTCCTTCAGGAGGCGGTCAATGGAGGGGACATCTTCCAAAAAAAAAACGCATATGCCGGGTGGGGCCAACGGAGTTAAAAATGCGGTGGACCGCCCGGACCTCCACCGAGGGATGCGCCTTGAGCTCCGCCAACACCTCCTCTGTGATCGTCGGACTAAGCCAAGTGATCATGGTGGTTAGGGTCGGCAACGCAGGGGTTGAGGTTGGTAGGTAGGAGACAGGGCAGGGGTGAGGGAGGCGTTGGGGCCAAAGCGGGTGATGGAATGCGGGAAAGGATATCAGTATGAAGGGTGGGGCTGGGGGAGGAGATGAGGACGGAGTCTCATTGGGGAGTGAGGAGGGAGGTGGTGCTGCCACTTGGGCGTTTGAGTGCAGCTGAAGGGTGAGTGGTGACATGCAGGACAGGAGCAACAGTGAGGTGGCGGGAAGTGGCAGGTCCCGGCGTGGACGTAGGAGCCAGCGCCGGAGATGGCGATGGGGAAGGCGATGGCGATGTCGAAGATGGGTGACTGGGCACACCATGTACTGGTGGTGGTGGTGGCGGAGGGAGAAGTATAAACTGTTGCGGTGGTGGTGGTAGTGGTAGTGGTGGTGGGAGCTGACATGATGACAAGTAGGAACAAAGACAGGAAAGGACGAAAGGTATAGACGAAAACAGAGGACGGACGAAGACGGACGCTGCTGCTGGCTGGCCGGACTGCTGCTGCTGCTACTGGCTGGCTGGCTGGCACCTGCAAACCTTAGTGGCAGAAATCACGAATCGTAGGGCGGTACTCGTTGCGAGGTACCGCCGGACATGACCGCTCCAGTGCTCGCTTCATCCCTTTATACTCGTGTACCGCGCAACTGCGCATGCGGCCACAGATGCAAATGCGCCAGAGACTTTGGTCGGCGGCAGGGACGTGCACAATGCGCGAATTACATCTATGAATTCACAGTGGATCTGTGTTGGCATGTCGATATGTTATTATGAGCTGCACTGTGACGGCGTCTATGTAAGTTTATTACAGCAAGTGCCGGATTCCATGATTTATCAAGGTTGGCCCACTATCTCTATTAATTTAATTCGACGTCAAACGAATTTCAATTGTCTCCTTGACTATGGAGTCCAAAAAGACGATGTAGTTGCCATAATTTCGACGTTGTTATACAACATATTGTGAGCAGTGTCAATACAGTGTTGTGCACAGCCGACTTGTTAGGTTCTAAAAGTCGTGTGTACCTCTGGTGTTCTGTACATCTTTCTTGGACAGTATGGGTTGTTTGTCCAATGTAAGAAAGACCAAATTCACATGGAAATTTGTAAAATCCAGTTTTTTGGAGCAGCAAATCATCTTTGACGGAGCCCACAAGTCCATCAAATCAAACGAAGTTCACAATGGAAATTGAAGAGGAGGGATGCCTTCCATTCTTGGATGGATCTGGTTCGGCGCAGAGAGGATGACACTTTGGGACATGAAGTTTATCGGAAGCCGACGCACAAGGAATGGTATTTACGTGCAAATAGCTGCCACCATCCAGCATAGACGATGAGTGTTCTCCGAACTTTGACCACAGAGCGCATATTATTTCTGACGAAACCAGTCTGCAAGATGAACTTTCCAACTTACAAAGAGTGTTTGAGGACAATGGGTACTCCCCACAGCAAATACATAAGGCATTGAAAATGAAACAGAAAGAGTCCACAAAGAAAGCAGAAGAAGACGAAGAACCCTTTAGATCGAAGGCCTTCCTGCCATATGTGGATTGCCTCTCGTCAAAAATTAGACGGATTCTCAGCAGACACAGAGTAAAAGTGATTTTTCGTCCTCCTCCCAAGACAGCTGCACTCTTGGGCTCCGTCAAAGATGATTTGCTGGTCCGAAAATTTGGAGTTCACAAATTTCCATGTGAATGTGTTGCACAACACTGTATTGACACTGGTCACAGTATGTTGTCTGACAACGTCGAAATTATGGCAACTACATCTTTTCGGGACTCGATGGTCAAGGAGGCAATTGAAATTCGGTTGACGTCGAATGAAATTAATAGTGGTAGTGGGCCAACCTTGATAAATCATGGAATCCGGCATTTGCTGTAATAAACTCACATAGACGCCGTCACAGTGCAGCTCACAATAACATATCGACATGCCAACACAGATCCACTGTGACGTCATAGATGTAACTCGCGCATTGTGCACTTCTCTACCGCCGACCAATGTCTCTGGCGCATTTGCATCTGTGGCCGCATGCGCAGTTGCGCGGTAAACGTGTATAAAGGGAGAAGCGAGCACTAGAGCGGCAGTTTTGCGGCTCTCTCTGAAGATGGTGAACTTTATACGGCCGAAACTTAATGGAACCATATTTCATTGCTGCTGGGTATCGATACAAACAAACTCCGGCAGACAAATATTATTAAAGTGTATTACATAGGTTCAGGTTAACAGTTTATCTTACAACAGTTCTCCTCCAATAACATCTCAAATAGAAAAGTACATTTGTGCTGATAAAAGAATTTCAGTGTCAACATCTTAAGTAGTTACCACACAATGTAGTGTTTTGTCGTAATGGTTATGTGGAGGACATTAGTTCTCTAATACTTTGGTAATTCGTGATAATACCAAAACTATAATTTAACTAACGATGTTTTGAAGACACTGAGGCTGAAGATTCAACGACTAGGCTCTACTGATAACTGTGAACTCGTCTTATTAGAGGCAGTGCTCGTGAAGCAATAGAGGCATTTAAAATCAGTTAAGGACTAGCAGTCGAGAATCTTTGCAGCTGCGTCATTTCAACCTACGCCACTACTCCATCCTTAGTGCTGAGTAATTATATTCTGAGTTAAATCTACATCTACATAATTCTCCACAAGCCACCTAATGGTGTACTGTGTAGTGTATTTCTGATGCCACAAACTGATCTGACCTCAGCTGTTCGGGGCGTGGGATGAATGATTCTGAGTAAGCCTCGCTATGGGCTCTAATTTCTACGGCAGATGTATGTGGGTGGAATTAATGTGTTGTCCGACTTTTTCTGGAAATAGCTCTTTCTAAATTTCACTAACATACCTCTCCGTTGTGCACAATGCCTCTCTTGTAACGACTGGCTACTGACTGTTGAGCATGCCTGCAATGTTCTCACGCCGACCAAACGATCCCGTGTTGAAAACGCAACGATCTTCATTGAAACTTCTCTCTCTCTCTCTTTCTCTTATACCAGTCCTACCTGGTAACGATCGTAGACCGCTGAACAATACTCATGAATCGAATGAACACCCTATAAGCCACTTCCTTCGGGGATGAGTTACAAATGGTTCAAATGGCTCTGAGCACTACGGGACTCAACTGCTGTGGTCATAAATCCCCTAGAACTTAGAACTACTTAAACCTAACTAACCTAAGGACATAACACACATCCATGCCCGGGGCAGGATTCGAACCTGCGACCTTAGTAGTCGTGCGGTTCCAGACTGTAGCGCCTTTAACCACTCGGCCACTCCGGCCGGCAGATGAGTTACATTTCCTTCATATGAATCTCAGTCTGGCATCAGTTCTTCCCACTCCTTATGTTGTCATTCCACTTCAGGAAGGTCTGTACAGTTACTTCTACATACTTCACGGTAGCTAGTGTTTCCAGCAGTTTCTCATAAATAGTGTCGTTGTACAGTAATGGCTCTGAGCACTATGGGACTTAACAGCTATGGTCATCAGTCCCCTAGAACTTAGAACTACTTAAACCTAACTAACCTAAGGACAGCACACAACACCCAGTCATCACGAGGCAGAGAAAATCCCTGACCCCGACGGGAATCGAACCCGGGAACCCGGGCGTGAGAAGCGAGAACGCTACCGCACGACCACGAGCTGCGGACTTGTACAGTAATGGCTTTCTTTCCTATGTTTGCGCAATATGTTATATTTATATACTGTGAAACGTCCCCTTTGAACAATTTATACAGGACTGAGTTTAAACTGACACACAATATTTTTAGTGCAATGCAATCTGACTTTCAATAATCCCTACAGAACAATGGCCTTGACTAACATTAACCTATATCTTTCACAAATCACTTACCTCACAAAAATCTTCGTTACTCAAACTACTGCAATACAGCGAGCGCCACTACTGTCAGCTAAATAAAAGATTCAAACTACGGAAGGCACTAACTACTGATAGGCATAGTTAGCAAATGAAAGATTTTAATAGAGAACAAACAATGTATTTACCTTAATAGTGTTGAAAAAGCATAATATACATAGCAGTTCATAATATCCATTCTGTACTCATAAATCCGCCATCTCATTTCCCACATCCACCACTGCTGGCGGCTCACCTCCAACTGCGCAACACTATGCGCTGTTCACATCCAGCTGCTGCTGCCCAACACTACAATGGCAGACAACAATGCAAACTAGCCACAGACTGCACACAGCACAGCCAGTGATTTTCATACAGAGCGCTACGTAACGTTGCCAATAAGAAAACATAAACAGCCTACTTACATAGCCCCCATGCTCCCCACAAAAAATTTTACAAATAGTTTTGGGCACTGGGCAATACATATTTGTTAAAATTTTTCTTAATCGTAATTACAATGACAAAGAAATCAAATGCACACACTTATTGGTACAATGTTGGTCAAAAGCTAAAATTTTCTCACAGTCCATAAAGACAGTCCTGATCATTCATCACAGTGAAACTGCCGTTTCTTTTCTCAAAGTCTGAGCAGTAAATGACAATGCACACGGAAGTAGTGGATTTTCATGCAGTCTTGAAGAAGTAGTGTTGTCCTTCCAACGGAAAGACAGTGCTGACTCTTGACATGCAGACAGGTAATGGGCCACAACAGAGCAAACCCACAGCAGAGTCATTCGAACTTTTGAAGAATATTGGTAGGTAGGTCATCACAGAGCAGACCCCCTGTAGTCCTGGTAGAGATTGTGGTATTGGTGGGCCACCAGAGGTGCAGACCCACTGCAGTCCTTGTAGAGATAATGGTATTGGTGGGTCATCAAAGGTGTAGACCCACTGTAGTCCTTGTAGAAATAATGGTATTGGTGGGTCATCAAAGGTGTAGACCCAATTTAGTCCTTGTAGAGATGGCCAGCAGCCATCTTCTGCGACTGTGCAGGTGCACAATCACCATCGAAGAGTCTTGCAGAGAAGATAGCAAGTCCATAAACCACCACTTGTGCACGCACAAAGTTTTTGGAATTGTTCTTAGAAGTCTTGCAGACATTATAGCAAGTCCATAAACCACCACTTGTGCACGCACAAAGTTTTTGGAATTGTCCTTAGAAGTCTTGCAGACATTATAGCAAGTCCATAAACCACCACTTGTAGACTCACGAAGTTTTTGGAATTGTCCTTAGAACCAGCAATGCTGTTATCCAGTGCCTTTCTGAACTAGTAACACACGTGCAAACACTAACAGTCCCATTTTCTCACATATTGTGCATTACTATGACCAACAGAAATGTGTACAGTGAAATGAATGCTTACACGTTACTTAATTTGATGAACTGGTGTCAATTACAATATTATAACATGAGAATACAATTACAAAGGTACAAAATACATCATTAAAGAACATAACAATACAGATAACATTTGTAGTACAGACTTTACAAAAGAATCGAAATAACATATACATCAGGGTTACAGGAATTATGACATGAGTATATACATAAAAGAACAGAATAACTTTTGAAACATCAACTTTTCACTTGAGCAACAAAACAGAACAGATTAATAATGTATAAGCATATAACATATTATTAATGCCAATTATATTTGAAGATAACAGTATTCCTAATCATAGTGAATGTAGCTTAGTATTAGAAGAAGAAAAATTCTATGAAACTACACAGAGACAGGAAGAAAACAAATACACAAGGGTACACAAACACATAGTGGAATAACACAAAAGGAAAGGACAGGGTTCGTTTTCAGTGTAACATTTGGTACTGCAGTCCAATCCAAAACTTCAATCCATAGATCTTTCGTCTTATTTCGATATTTGCTCCAGCCAAAAAATTCTATCCAAGCATGCTTTCTGTATTCTGTTCACACATTTCTTACCTCATTATTTATTTACCATTATCTTACCTCAACATTTATTTCCAAGAAAATCCTACCTAAACCTGTTGTCCCTAAACCCTACTTTTTTTGTTCATATCCTCTTTCAAAATTCTTTTTTTGGCCACACCATTTCCTTATAGCTTCTCAATGCATTTTTTCCAATTCATCATAGTTCGTTTCTTATATAGTCTACCCCCTCTTAAGCTAACTTAAATCTACTGAGCTCAGATGCATAAACTACGGGACAAGGCAATGCAGCAGCACAAAACAGTTAATACAAACAGCAATGACAAAAAAATGGAAATTGGTGAAGCAACAATATTACAACTAAGATAAGGCACTGTGCAGCAAACAAGAAAAATAAATCAGTAGTAAAACTACTGCCTGGCAAACAGCAGCAGCAAATATAAAAAATATAAAAAATATAAAACTTATATCTATCCATGACAAAGCTCAAGCAGAAAAAATATTACAGTAGAAATGGCCATGTTTAATACTTATGTCTCTTAACACTAGAGTGATGCATCACAAAAACTCACTCTACCAAAAAAAAATTACCAAGTAGTTGAAAAGAAAATTATGTATGCAGTTCCTGTGAAATGTCTTTGTGCTCCCCCATTTTTGGGAAATGTATTACAAAATTAGTATTTACTGGCTCTGTAGACAGAAAATATTTATATTACTACATCTATAAAATTCTATTTTAACCAATGCTGCAGTACAGCTAGATACTTGATATTAAACAAAATGTGTAAATAAATACATTAAGCAAGCCATATGGCATTTTTCTCAACTAGCAAGACAATAGCCATGAAATGTTTCTCATCGTTTCATTAGGCATTTCAGTAAATATCATAAATTACGAGCTCCACAGTATGCTTTCAACAAGGAAATGTCAATAGCGAGGATAATGGCCTCCCTTTTTTTTTTCTACCTGTGCTTCCGAAAAGGCACACCTTAATGGCTGTTTCTCCAGGCGTCTGACACAGCTGGGTGCCCATGATGCATTACGTGCAGGTGGTCACTTAACTTTCTTACGGAAATATTTATGACAGCAGTTTCCGCTACTGTGACAGTCTCATATACAAAATGTCACGGGTTGAGAATTTGCGTTGCAAATGTGTACAAACAAAATCTTATGAATATAACAGTGTCCAAAAAATTTTCGTCGGCATTGTAATACATTCATGCATTTACATACATTTCATAACTCTTAAAGTACGATTCTTGGTTTCCAACATCCTTATTCACAAACCAGAGTCCCTAACCACTACTCATTATTCCTTACAAAATTATACAAATACATATTCGTCGACACTTCTTCAATATTTCATCATAAGAGATACATAGCATAATCAAATAACTCATATAGCATCAGCCTATTAATCATAAACATACCTCAGCAGCATAATACACATTGTCATCATAATAATAACATCATAACACCTCAGTCAAATCTCAAAAACGTCGTAGCTTTCTGCAATAATTTCAAAACCTAAAGAAAATTCTCTGCTCATTTCAGTAGTGTCATCTACCTCAAACGTACTTTAAAAATCATGATCTCATGCCAAATACATCATTCAAAGCTCTCATAGTATCACAATGGGTCCGAAAAAATATGAACAGTTCACACAGTACAGACAAAATACAATTTCGTAAGTGTGAAGTAATCCAACTCTGTAATTGCGTAAACATGTGTCACTGACGTAATAAAAAAGTTTGTCTCTCTCAGTTAAATGATCAGATAGCTGTGTAATTTATGTATTAGAGAAATATGGTACCGATGTGTAAAGTTGTATAAGCAAATACCATATTAGCCAGGGCTCCTTGTGCTTGCCAAACACATGGTACACAAAGCAGGCGTGTACCCCCCTGAGGATTAATGTAATTTTAGCCTAAGGTGTTACAGATTACAGCAATGGAATGAAATGTATAACGGAAAACCTTTGTGTCATTGGACTTCAAATATCTTTAAAAATAAATGTTTTAAGTATAAAATTAATCACTCAAATACGTGTACTGTAGCGCTAAACTGTACGTCTTGTTGTAAGATAATCTCTGTGGAAGTGTCGTAGTTATCGTCCTCCGAAAGCTAAGTTCTGCAGAAGGCAATGTACTTACCTCATGACAAACAAAAGTGAAATGCTTTGCGTATAGATCTCTTAGTTATTACGCTTATTGTTGTGATTACTGTGCTGTAACGTATTGTTGTGCTACGAAAGAGGCTGTCTCATTGTAGCTATACCACAAAAGTTACTACTAAAACATGTTTTACATTCCAGAATAATACAGAAAAACTGTGCAGATATGAAACAGAAACACCGCAAACACATTCTAAGTCTGACAAAGCATACTAGTAATGTAAAGTGAAAAGTTATATGGCAAAGACAAAGTTAAAAGGCAGATTATCTTTCAATATACGGTTTTACAAGTGAAATGTGGTGTAAACCTTTACTCTTCCTAGTACGCAGAGTTTCAACTTCAACGCAATTATCATGTGGTATACGTCGGATTCTGTAAGGTCCATTGTAAACTAGAAAGAATTTGTGACTCAAGTGTTTCTTCTTTTGTGACAATGAATGAGCTTTAATGACAACTTTCTGACCAATATACAATTTCTTTGCATTTGCTTTATCGTGTAGTTTTCTCCTTTTGTCTGCTGCAGATTTTATATTTTTAAGAGCCAAATCAATTATGTCTTTGTGTCGAAGTTTACGTGTATTCGGGAAAGGTACAAGCTCTCTGATTCTGTTCGGTGGTTCTTCATTCTTTAGTACAAGAGTAGGTGGTAAAGCAGTGGAATCATGAGGCATTTCATTCAGCACATTTTGAAATAAGTGTAAATATCTGTCCCAATGCTGATGCTTTCTGTGACAGTAAAGTCTGCAAAGCTTATTGATTTCTTTCATAATCCGTTCAGATGGGTTACAATGTGGTGAGTACAATGAAATAAAAACAGGTTTTATTTTATGATTCCGAAGCATGCGTGACCAAACAGCAGATCTGAATTGCGGTCCGTTATCTGAAATGACTTTAGCAACGTGGCCAACTTCACGTAAGAAATTTTTAACAAAGGCGTTGGATACAGACCGTCCAGTGGCCTTACGTAACAGAGTGAAAGAAACAAATTTTGAAGTAAGTTCAACAGCGACTAGAACGTACGCAAATCCATAAGATGTTCTGACAAGCGGTCCCAAGAGATCAACAGCAGCAAATTCTTTTAATTTAGAAGGAATGATAGGAAACAGCGGAGCACGATGGGAGATAGTAGATGGTTTCGCCTTTTGACAAAGTTTACAAATAGACAAGACTCTTCGAATTCTCTTTTCCATATTGTTAAAATAACAAGTCGTTCAAAGAATATGATAACATTTTCGTGGGCCAAAATGTGCGTAGCTGAAATGAATGTACCAAATGAGCTTATTAACAAAATCGTCAGGAATGCAAAGTACCCATAGCTTGTCTTCAACAGAGCAGTGTCTGAACAGTATGTTGTTTCTAAC
Source organism: Schistocerca cancellata (assembly GCF_023864275.1). Taxonomy (NCBI): domain Eukaryota; kingdom Metazoa; phylum Arthropoda; class Insecta; order Orthoptera; family Acrididae; genus Schistocerca; species Schistocerca cancellata. Next base: position 727,505,939 of record NC_064628.1, on the reverse strand, counting down.
CAGATAATAATGCCGAATCTGTGTGTGTGTGTCTTTTCATGCCATTTGCTCTTGATGTCTTTCCAAATCGGATCTTTATCTTGTTCATGAGCAATGTCCTTTAAAGATGTGGTGATGAAGTTTTCAGAGGCGACTTTCTGAATGTAAAGAATACTGAAATTTTTCTCGAGGTTGCCTTCTGTGTTACTTTTCTCAAGTCCAGCCGGTGCGCGTGACAGCGCGTCCGCAACAATGATCTCCTTGCCGGGAATGTAGACTATTGTGAAGCGGAATTCTTGCAGAAACAATGCCCAACGTTTTAACCTGTCATGATTTAATTTTGAAGACATAAGAAATTGTAATGCACGATGATCACTGTATACTTTTTCGGCCTTACCAGAAAGAAAGAAACGAAATTTGTTAAATGCCCAAACGATAGCTAAAGCTTCTAATTCAGTAACGGAATATTTTTTTCAGATTTTGTTAGCACTCGGCTAGCAAAAGCAATGGTTTTCTGAATGGTAGTGTCATTTTCTATGTCTTCTTGAAATAAATGGGCACCAAGACCGACTTTAGAAGAATCCGTGCTAAGGCAGAAATCTTGTGACAGATCTGGATAAGCTAGTATTGGCGCGTTAAGTAGCAATTCTTTCAAAGAATTGAATTCCATCTGTGCTTGTTCGTCCCTGTTCCAAAATTTTATTTTTTCCAGTGAGAGAACAAAGTTTTGGTGTAACAAGAATTTGCATATTCAGAAAACGACGGTAAAAATTTACGAGACCTAGAAAACTGCGGACTTGTTTTTTTGTGGATGAAACTGGAATGGCTCTGATTGCTTCTAACTTTTCAGGATGTGGCTGAATGCCTTCAGAAGAAATAATATGTCCCAAAAACCTCACCTTTGACTTACCGAATTCAGACTTTTCCAAGTTAACTGTAATTCCAGATTCTGCAAAAATACGTAACAAACTGTTGAGGATGTGATTATGTTGTTCCCATGAAGCTTCTGCTATTAGAATATTGTCCACATATAAGGTGATGTGACGTTTTAAGAACTCAGGTAATATGGAATTTAGCCCGCGAATGAATGCTGCTGAAGAAATGTTCAAACCAAAAGGAAGTTTCCGAAACTGATAACAAACGCCGAAACAAAGGAAAGCTGTGTATTTTCTACATTCTGGATGAAGTTCGATCTGATAGAAGCTGGATCTGAGATTAATGGAAGACAACACTTTTACACCATTAAAATTTTGAAGAAGTTCTTCCAACGTATGCGGCCTGTCTGTTTCAGGAATGATGATAGTATTGATTTGTCTCGAATCTAAGACAAGCCTGATGGATCCATTTTTCTTCTCAACAATATGTAATGGATTGTTGTATGAGCTTACTGCAGGCTCAATAATGCCCTCGTCAAGCATAGATTGTATTTCTGTTCTAACACGGTCCCTATAATGTGCTGGAATTACGTATGGTCTAACACAAAATTTAGTATGCTCACGAACATGAAATTGGTATTGAAATCCCTTGATTGTTCCTGTTTTGTGAGTAAAAACTGTGGAATGTGCTTGTAAAATCTCAAAAAGGTCCTGCCTATCAGTATCATTACAATTCTCAATTGTTTGAATTTTGTTCTGAATTAACTCATTAATTTCAAATATGCCATCGATGTCATCTCTGTCAGTACTTGCAGAGTGATTGTTAGTGTCTGGTTCCGTAGAAAATTCCGAACTGTTGTCTAACAGAAGGTAAAGCCGATTAATTACCTCGTCATGGTTTGAGAGCCAATCTTCAAATTTCAAAGCTATTGACTTACCTTTTTTCTCTAAACTTATTTCAGCATCGTGAAAGTTTAAGATTGCTTTGTATTCATTCAAAAAGTCTACTCCCAATATAATTTCCGTCGACAATAATGGAACAATAAGAAAGTTCATAGAGAAGCAGTGGCTTTGACAAAGGAATTCTAAGTTGGTTTGTTGGCGTACATCTACACTTTTTCCAATGATTGCACCTTGTAATTTAATCTTACGTAACGGAAGTGTGGGGCAATCGTTCGATTTGTTGCACTTGCTAAAAGCTGTTTCACTAATTACTGAAATGGGACTGCCAGAGTCAAGTACTGCCGTAAATTTTACGTCATTTACAGTAATGTGAATCACAGGATATGCAATGTTGTTATGTTTTACGTCGTGTTCCTGGAGTAAGATGTCCCTAATGTCTTCCATTTTTACGTAATTACTAGCTACGGCAGCTGCGTCGTCAGTTTCATAAGTACGTTTTGTGGCTGACAGCGGTGTGAGTCATTGCCTATTGTCTCTTTGTTGGCGCGCGTCGTTATTGGGATTTGGAGACCTAACTTCCACAAATTCAGCGTGACGAGAGGGCCCTGCTCTGTTTAAATCCCACGAGTTCTGATGCTGTTCAGGTCTGTCGTTACGATCATATCGTCTGTCGTCATGTCGGTAGATTCCATAGTTTCTTTCTTGTCGGTCACGTGGTGGAGAATTTCTCCCTGCGACATAACTGCGCGCTGGACCGTTGCATCTAAAGTTATTCTGTCTCCCTTGATAATAAGTATTTTGGTTCCCATATTGTCTGTTTCTCTGATTGTCTCTGTGATAGTCATTACTGCGGAGAGGTAAACTTTCCCTGTAATTATTACTACTCTGCCAACGGTTGTCATATGGGTGGTGTCTGTTTTGGTCACGATTTACGTTATAAGAATAGCCTTGTCGTGTATTATTTCTGTCATCACGGAATTGTGACAGATGTGACCTGTAATTGTTGTGCTCCTGTTTTCGCGTTCCGCGATTGTCAGTGTCAATTTCCAGTTCTTGTAACAGTCCCTGAAAAGCTTCAATGTCGTCTTTGCAACGTCCTGTTAAAATAATATCTCGTAAATGTTCAGGCAGTTTGATTAAGCAAATGCGGATGAGTTCTGATGGGCTGTATGGGTTTGAAAGATACTGATTCTTATGCAACATGTCTTCAAAATATTTCATAAGACTGGAAAATTCAGATTGTTCGAAACGTTTCATCATTATGATGCTATGTTTTACACGGTCTTGTGTAGCTTGAGACCAATATGCTGAGAGGAACGCATGGTAAAATTCTGCTTCACTGTGACAATCGTGAATGACCGATCGCATTCTTACAGCTAGTTCATTCTCTAAGTAGCCACACATAAATTCTAATCTGTTCTCTAACGACCAGTTGGGAGGAAAACAATGAGAGAATTGATGGAGCCATGCTTGTGGATGAATGTCGTTGCCAGAATTCTTAAATGTTTTGAATTTACGTGTGGTAATGAACAGTTTATAGTGAAAATCATCATGTCGACGAGTCGCATGTCGGTCATTGTTACGTCGTTTCGGTTGTTCCATCTCAAAATTCTGTGTACCTTGCCAATTTCTTTCATAATTTCCAAAGTTCCCTGTGTTATTATTTTGTGGCTGTTCCGTATTTCTATGTCCCTCTTCCCGTATTGGAGCGCGAGTGTCCTCTGAAATACGTAATTCTTGTATTACCTGTGTCAGCTGATCTTGTACTTCCCGGATTTGTTTTTGGTGTTGCGTATTAATTTGATTCAGATTTTGTTTCAGTTTCCTAATTTGTTCACACTATTCTGTGTCATTAAAGACTACCGGTTTTGTGTCATTCAGATTATCGTCTACTTTCATAGATAAGTTAGTGACCTGATCCGAAAGTTCGGCTACTTTCTCCAATAGTGAAAACATTTCCTCAGTGTGTTTTTCTGAACCAACTTTCAGAGTGTCCATTTGTGTTGAAATCGAATCTACTGTGTCCTTTAAGTTTTCCTGTGTTTTTGCAAGTTGCGTAACCGAATCGGTAGATGCAACTGAGTCAAATTTAGCCCACAAGGTCTCATGATTTTCATGAACAATGGTTTGCAGTTCTTTTATGGCTGCTTCGTGATTCTGTAATGCATTTTCATGCCGCGAAAAAATAGGTTGAAAATGCTCACAAATTTGTGTTTTTACGTCGTTACAGACTTTTTGACATTTCGATTCAATGTTATGTAACTCAGTAGTTAAATCTTCACGTGTTTGTTCAAGCTTATGTTCCACTGAGTCTAACTTTTGAAGCTTTTGTTCCATTGTGTCTAACTGTTGCTGTGTTTGCCTCTGGTGTTGTTCCATTGAGTCTAACTTTTGAAGATTTTGTTCCATTGTGTCTAACTTTTGAAGATTTAGTTCCAATGTGTCTAACTTTTGAAGATTTTGTTCCACTGTGTCTAACTTTTGAAGCTTTTGTCCCATTTGTTGCATTAATTGTAATAACAAAGCACTGGTGTCTGAAACATGTTCCTCAGTGCTATTCGGCAAAGCATCTGAACCGCCAATATTCACATTTTAAAGCAGAAAATGTGTCTTGACTAATTTGAGAAACCGGCGAGGACGCAAAACCTGAATCTACAGTATTTGCAAGATTGTGTCCTGTCATTTCGGATTCCTGAGGCAAGCTGTTGCCGACCGATCGATCGATAATGCTTCCCTGTTCACTAATTGTTTCACTGCCTACACCATTATTTGACGCCCGCTCCATTTCCCTATGCACAGTTACCAAATTACTACTTTGAATATTTGTTAATTCATTACACAGTGGTGCTGATAAGCTACGCTCGTCGTCACTATTATTTCTCAGTTTACTTTGGAGAATAGTGTTACGTTTTTCACACGCCATTATTGTCACAATATTTCACACGACAACACAGAAAAGCACAATTTGAAGAGCAAAAATAAGAGAACACATTAACATAGCACTGAAAGTAATATCTAGTTAATTGCAAGCGCAGCTGCGAAATACTTGGTGCAGATCTAAATGCATGCCACAACTATGTACAACAATGAAAAACTACAACTACAAAGGAAATTCTCTCTATAATTACGCGCTAGCAATAAACAAAATCTACACTAATTACACAAACTACAAGAAAAAATCAGAAGATTCCAGTGAGATATCCTTGGCTAAGGGTCGACATATGAAACGTCCCCTTTGAACAATTTATACAGGACTGAGCTTAAACTGACACACAATATTTTTAGCGCAGCACAATCTGACTTTCAATAATCCCTACAAAACAATGGCCTTGACTAACATTAACCTATATCTTTCACAAATCACTTACCTCACAAAAATCTTCGTTACTCGAACTACTGCAATACAGCGAGCGCCACTACTGCCAGCTAAATAAAAGATTCAAACTACGGAAGGCACTAAATACTGATAGGCACAGTTAGCAAATGAAAGATTTTAATAGAGAACAAACAATGTATTTACCTTAATAGTGTTGAAAAAGCATAATATACATAGCAGTTCATAATATCCATTCTGTACTCAAAAATCCGCCATCTCATTTCCCACATCCACCACTGCTGGCGGCTCACCTCCAACTGCGCAACGCTACGCGCTTTTCACATCCAGCTGCCGCTGCCCAACACTACAATGGCAGACAACAATGCAAACTAGCCACAGACTGCACACAGCCAGTGTTGCCAACTCTAAAACACCCGAGTCGCTAGATTCACTATCAAAAGTCGCTAGAAAGTCGCTAAAACTGATTTTACTAGGGGTGTACTGAAAATTTCGTCCTGTGAATGGTGCAATAAGCTATCATAATTGACACAATACATAAATTGTTGTTTCAATCACAGTAGTCAAATATACTAGAAATATACAACTATATTTGTAACAAAAGAAAGCAAGAACTCAAATTAGGTTACAAAATATATACATATCGGTATGTGAGCTATTCATCGTCGTCACTCAGAAGATCGAATAACTCTTCTGTTTCATACTCTGACAGAACTGTAAGTGATGTAGATGGTTGAACGTCGCTCAAAAGATGATGTTGCAGTTCGACTGGTTTTGTCGCAAAAGAGTAACTTTTGTTCGCTCCAATACGTCTGACGGTATGTCAAAAGATGCAGAATCTTTATTTTGTTTCTTCAGCTGATCTCTCAAAATGATCAAAGCATTAATTGTCTTTAACAATAATCGGTTACGTTGTTTAGTTTTTACAATGTTCACAGAACTGAATATTCTTTCCACTTCTGCATTTGAATGCGGTAGGCATAGAACAGTCATTGCTAGCTGTGAAATCAAAGAAAAAAGATTCTCCTCTGCGGCATTTTTATACTGCAAAACCTCACTCCAAAATCTAACAGTGTTAGGAGTGTTATTCCACCTAATGAAGTTGATGTTATGCCATTCTTGCAGCATACCGTCTATGAAATCGCCACTAAAACCCAATTCTTTGGCTACATCCGCTACAGCATTATTTTTATTCACTTTTAGTGTCCCTTCAACATCCGGCAGTGATATTTTTTTCATGATCATAACGTTACTTGACAATCTTTGTTGAGTTTATTTTATGAGTTTCAGACTAAACTGAATGCATCTCTTCTTCAATTAAACTTTATTTTCTTCAGACAAACTTGACTCAGACAATTTCTGTTCAAACATAAAGCCAAGGTTCGGATTTGCGTACATACATTTGCTTGGAACTGGTGTTGTCAACAAATCAACAGTTGGAAAAACTATGTTTTGTCCGAGTGACTGCATGAGAAATACAAGTGTATCTAGTAATTTGGTGGGGTCATTGTCTTCTCCTTCAAAAGCTTTTATCGCTATTTGTACGTCTTTTAAAGCTTCTTTATGGTAAAACATGTAAAGATGATTTGAGTCGTCACAGTACAACTTGTACAAGAGATCGGCAGTGTAACAATTCACTTGAACCATGGCAAGTGAAAAATGTAGCTTTAGTTCTTCCCACTGCTCCAGAGTTCTTTGCATTGCTGGTTCAATTGAAAGCCAACTGGTTGCACAGACCTTCAAAATTTTTAGTGGCTGTTTTCCACAATTTGTCTCAAACCTATTCATATTCCTCTTGTCTTTTGGGTGAAATGGAGAACCATTTGTAGGTTTCCCGTACAAGAAACTCTGTTTCTAGGTATGGTATTCACTGAGGCGTGCGAAACTGCAAGCTGAAGAGAGTGACAAATGCCACGGATCAATACGAAATGCTTCAAACCATATTCTCTCTTGAGTTGTTCGAAAAGCCCATTGTTTATTCCAACCATTGCAGAAGCATTATCTGTGCCAATTCCTACCAAAATAGCAATTGGAAGTTTGAGATCTTTCAAAGAATTCACAAGAACAGCAGCCAGATTTCTTGCATCTGCAGTTTCTACTACAGCGAGTTTGAGAAATTCTGATCTAATGGTTTGGTTGTTTACACTATAGTACCGTATAACGATACCTAGCATTTTAGATATTGATACATCTGTGGATTCATTTATTAGTACACTGTATTTTTGGTTACCTATATCTTCAACCAATGACTGTATAAAATATGGAGCCAAAACTTCAGTTATAATGTTAGTGCACTTCGTACGATGTCATTGCATGTTTTTAGCGCCCTCATCACCGGAAAACACCTTCTTGCACAGTATTCCTAAATGTTCTACAGCTAAAATTGAACAATGTTCAGCAATAAATAAAGAAAGGGCGCCTTCCTTGCTATTCTAACTGTAGTTTTCGGAACAATTTTTACAGGTAAGGTGGTTTGTGTTTTTTTAAATCAATTTTTTTGTTTATGCTTAATAGTTTTCGAATGCTTTCTAATATCACACAATTTAGCATAAAACTCTGTTGACATACTTGACATCTTGCCTTGGATAAGTCTCCAACGACTGGTTTCAGCCACCCATTGAATTCAGGTTCTGCTTCCCACACATCCTGATATTTTTGAGCGTACTGCTTCTTCTTCTGCGGTAAATCCATTATGTAAGCCACCACAACGTAAGTTTCACCAATTTATAATCACTGAAAATACATTACAACTCAGGCAAACTAGAGGTCACGAAACAATCTACTCACTCGGTAACTCGATATCAGTCCTATTGTTCATTGTTTAAAACGTAATAATGTCTGAGATACCCCCACCGAATTGTTCTTGCGTTACCACTGTGCATGTGGTAATAATATGACTGTGAGTTACCATTTCGAAAAATTAGAGGTAGCTGGACAGAAATGTATTTTATTATACTTAATATTGCGTATATTTTTTGACAATTCAAAAAATAAAGGGAATTCAAAAGTTGAAGAATTATAGATCGATACGCTATCGGCGATAACAGGCTAGTGGGTAATGAATAATGAATTGTTCTACAGTCAAGGTTTTCTTACCCTGTAGGCAGTTCCCACATTCAGGTTTATTAAATGCTTAACAATGCTACATGATCTGCTAAGAACTTAATTTAACGTAGTAAATCTAGAGCAAAGTCAATGTAGTACCCATTCTATAGTTAAAATCTTAGTTTTGTTAATGAAAATACTGTCCCAAAATAGTTTTGTTGTTTACTTCAAAAGTCGTCAGTACTCCAAAAGTCGCCAGATAAGTCGCTAAATAATTTTTGTCGCTAAAAAGTTTTTCTTTGTCGCTAAGACGAAGGCAAAAGTCGCCATTTCTAGCGACAAAGTCGCTAAATTGGCAACACTGCACACAGCACAGCCAGTGATTTTCATACAGAGCGCTACGGAACGTTGCCAATAAGAAAACATAAAAAGCCTACTTACATAGAGAAAACATAAACAGCCTACTTACAACTGTTATTGTCAACTGCTAGGGCCTGGGTTATTCATCAGTCTTCTACAGGTTATTCTTCAAGCCCATGTTGTCTTTTGGCTTCGGTACTTCGTTACAGACAACAGCATCATCTGCAAACTGTCTTAAAGATTATCCGACACTTTCTACTACGTCAATTATGTTGATTGTAATCAATAAAAGTCCCATCACACGTCCTTCGGGTACTGCAGATTACCTTCTTATATGCGACAATTTGAGGTGACAACTATTACAAAGAAATTCATTTTGTGATAACAATAATTGATTTAATTTAGTAGAATACTGAATAACTTACATAAAATATGTGTAGCCGCTCAATGGTTGCTTCTGTATCGCGAAACAAAACAGTGTGAGTACCATAAAGTACGACCTTCCTCCTCGTACGTGCAATCGCGTCTCTTTTCGATCTTCTTTTTATTTTCATAGACATGTTTTAAATAAAGATGCTACTTTTAAATTATCACTACATATCAGTTGTTTAAAGAACATTAACTGTATCTTTTATACTAATTATGTTCATAAAATACGATAAGTGACAGTTCACCCTCAACACTTCACCATATTGTTCACTGTTTACAATCGATAAAAATGTCAATATTTATGTAAAGTACCGTCACAGCGTCCTCGTACTGGTTTTCAACAACAAAGTTACGTACTAATAATTGAAACAGTATTTTTGTTAATCCGTTTAGTTATTTATTTTCCTTCACTTGACTTTGCTTAAGGGGGAGACGCCAAGTAAACCACTTTCTACGGTTCAAATGGCTCTGAGCACTATGGGACTCAACTTCTGAGGTCATCAGTCCCCTAGAACTTAGAACTTCTTAAACCTAACTAAACTAAGGACATCACAACATCCATGCCCGAGGTAGGATTCGAATCTGCGACCGTAGCGGTCTCGCGGTTCCAGACTGTAGCGCCTGGAACCGCACGGCCACTCCGCCCGGCCACTTTCTACGGCAAAACCTTTTGACCCACTACATTATCTCTCAATACCTTCCTCGGAACATATTTACCTAAGACATATTGGACAATCGTTTCGTTTACTTGTTCCATTTGTGCTCCACTTCTTCGTCCTCATCACTGAATATTTGATGCATAGAACAAGAAATAGCTGGAATTTGGGTCCTGTCACTTTTGCTAAGCCGAAATATCTTCCTGCCTTTCTTAAAAAATCATTGTTAATACAATAGTTATAGTTGCTGTCACTTCCTTGTAATCACTGATACCTTTGTATAGGTCTACTGATTTGCTAAGTTCAGTATGTTTCTCGCTCGGAAGTCTAATACGGTATGTTTGTTGCTAGGTTTATGGCGTTACTTTTGCGAGTTTGTTGTCTACCAGCTCACAGTAATTTTCGGAAAAATATTCAGAATAATGTCATACGGATCATTGTCTCTGGCACCAGCTTCGTTAACATGATTATCCCAGTCTATACATGGCAAACTGAAGTAACCTCCCTTTACAGGAGCATGATCAGGAAAATTATTAAGGCTATTCTATAAATTCTCTGTGAAGCCCTCTACCAACACAGCTTTTGAACCAGGTGGTCTATAAAATCATCCGACTATCGCTTTTTACTCTCCTTTGATGCTTAAGTTCACCAAAATTAATTCATATTCGAGATTTGTGATAACTTGGCTAGATTTTAACGAATTCGTAACTCCAATAAATACGCCGACATCATCGGCGACTAACCTACCCTTATGATAAATATACCGGTCAGAACATTAGGATTACGTTCCTATTCCCAATACTGTCTGGATATTATAACCTTCAATAAGTCATACTAATTCTCAGAACGTTTCTTCATAGTCCTGTGGTTTACTACATCATACTTATTACATCATACTAACTTCTGTGTCCGATTTGCGAAGACACGCATTCTCTGATAACATTGTGGCTAAGATAACTTAGATTTTGACAGGCAGTTCCTCTATCATCCCAAGGTGAGTTTCTCTAACCTAAAATATCTCCATGTGCGCGCCACACGTATTCTGCTACCCTAGCAGCCGCTTTCTATGTGTAGTGCATGCCTGACCTATTAAGGGTATCCCCAGGGATAAGGAAACATTTACTTCATTGTTAATTGTACTGGTTAGTAATTAAAGTTTCCCAACAGGTTCATACTGAATACTAAAGACCTAACTTGCTAACAGTAATAACCTAAGACATACCAAATTTACTACGAGGGTGAGTCAAATGAAAACCTAAAATATTTTTTAAATACTATTTATTGTGCAGAAGTGATACAAAGCTGTATTACTTTTCAACATAATCTCCATGCTCAATGCAAGTACTCCAGCGCTTACAAAGTGCGTAAATTCCTTTCGAAAAAAATTATTTTGGTAGTCCGCCCAACCACTCATACACCGCGTGGCGTACCTCTTCATCAGAACGGAAGTTCTTTCCTTCCATTGCGTCTTTGAGTGGTCCAAACACATGGAAATCACTTGGGGCAAGGTCATGTGAGTATGGTGGATGAGGAAAGCACTCAAAATGCAGGTCTGTGATAGTTGCAACTGTTGTACGGGCGGTGTGGGGCATTGCATTGTCATGTTGCGAAAGGACACCTGCTGACAACAATCCAGGTGGCTTTGATTTGATTGCAGGCTGCAGATGATTTTTTTGGTTCTGTGTAATGCACTGGCGACAGTGGTCCCTCTAGGCATCTAATGCTACAAAATGAAGCCTTTTTTGTCCCAAAAGAGAGTCAGCATAGCCTTCCCTGCTGATGGTTCTGTTTGAAACTTCTTTGGTTTTGGTGATGAGGAATGGCGAGATTCCTTGATCATTCTCTTTGTTTCCGGTTGGTGGAAGTGAACCCAGGTTTCGTCCCCAGTAACGATCTAGCAAGGAAGCCATCACCTTCTCGTTCAAAGCGCCGAAGAAGTTCTTCACGATCATCAACACGTCGTTCTCTCATTTCAGGAGTCAGCTTGCAGACACTTTGTGAAACTGGAGCACATCATGCACAATGTGGTGAGCTGACCAATGTCTAATCTGAAAACAAGCTGCAATGTCATTCAGTATCACTCGTCGGTTTTCCTTCACTATGGCTTCAACTGCTGCAATGTTCTGTGGAGTCACAACTCGTTGTGCCTGACCATTTGCGAACTTCCTACTCCATTCGTAGACTTGCCGCTGTGACAAAGATGCATCACCGTACTGAACCTTCATTCATCGATGAATTTGAATAGGTTTCACACCTTCAATACCCAAAATCCAAATAATAGAACGCTGTTCTTCCCTGGTGCAAGTCGCAAGTGGGGCGGCCATCTTTACACTGATACTGCGACGGTATGTGTGCATCTGCACTATGCTGCCACCTACAGGACATTCTGCACGCTGTTTGTAGCACGCTTACCAACTTACAGGATAACGGCGCGAAATTTAAATTTGTTATTACAAATTTAAGGTTTTCATTTGACTCACCCTCGTAGCTAGGTGGAAGATATTTTCGTATAACCAAGCTCAATGGCCTACCCACACAACCAATTTCAGTAGCAAATATTAACCCACAGTTAATATTTGTTACAGCAGCACTCGCTAAATAATATTTCAGCATAATTTAGTTGTTTACGTGTCTCAGCTAGATATATTGGTCTAAGATACAAGATCTCCTTATGTTTAGAATAAATGGACAAGAACGTAGCGCTGTAATAGAGTAACGCTTTGCGAGGTTTTGAAGAACGGTTCGCCACTGAACTTTATGGGTTACTTGCGGTAAGCAGTTTTCAGATGTTACGCACTAATTGACGATGTGGGATGATGGCTGTGTGTATCCTTATGGGACACTGGAAATCATAATAAAACACATAGCCGAATGACAGTCCCTTGAGATTTTCATAAAATACTCTTAACCGAACGGCAATGATAAATAGGAATCAGTCAACGTAAAGAAGTCAGTACCGTTTTAGGATATTTTGAATTCCACGCCACTTTCCCGTCAAAATTTCAAATTGCCGCTGTTTTATTCCCAGGGCAATTGGCCTTTGTCGGAAATCTAGCAATAGTGCATGATGTCATCGATGATGTCAGCGTAAATCTGGACACAATGCACTTTGGAGCACAACAGCTACTGTCCGTCTACTTGCATGTTGTGTCAGTTAATCGCACCATTGCTAGTGATCGTCGACTCGTCGAAGAACCACAAAAAAGCAAAGGAAATGGGGCTCTCTTTATTTACTGATGCTACCACTGGCAAACTGTCTCTCTTTTCTCGGAGACATCTCCATGAAGTTCTTGATGGAGGGAAGTATGAAACTGGTTGTATGTTGTACGTCTTAAGCCTTGGAAAACAGTAATGTGAATTATTCCCGATTCATGACTTAATTGGCAAGTTCTAATGTGGGGCTAGGATTCTCTGCTCCTAATATCGCTGTTTCATTATTCTCTCCAGCAACTGTTCTTCGACAGTGCCTTTTTAGAGGCTGAACAATTCGATCGATGGAGAACTGTCGATAACCCGGCAAAAAGATGCACGTGATCACACCCTGTTTCGGAAAACATTGAGTATAAAGTGTTAAACCATTGTCGACGTACCTACCAATCTCTCCATAAATGTAAAGCATTTTTATCTTCTATAGTAGTAATCTGCGTTCTAACTACGAACGCATTCGTCCAATGACATTAAGTCATATAATGAACAAATAAATGTTTCAGAACAGTTACACGAAGAAAATTTTAGCCGACTTGTTTGCCTCACACATCTGTGTTCAGTTTCTGATCCAGTGCATTTTCCTCAAGTTAATACTGTTTTGGAACTCAATTCTGTTATTTGTCGATTACAGATGCATATATCACGCACCGAAACGAGCGTTTGACACAAAAAATTACATATTTCCCCCCCCCCCCCCTAGAATCTCATCTACAATAAAAACGAGATATTCATGTTCTATTTTTAAAAACTGTCCCCCCCCCCCCCCACGACGTCCCTTGACGGTGAGGCAGATGATCGAAATTGGTATATCCAGATAGCATGATAAGAAGTACTGAAAACGTAGTTTTCCGCTTTTTAATCCACTGTTTAGTTTCTCAGACATTTTGGTGTCTCGGGATACAAATAATTATTCCTGTATGTCATTTGGAAACTGATGCTAGATGTGAGAACAACATATTGAGCATTTTGAGCGCCTTGTGTATCATTTGGTCACTTGACGCCTTCTTGGGAGTTTCCACTATTTCCGTTCTGACCGTGTACGCGTAAGCCAGATGTGGTTTGAATTCAAAGAAATAGTATCTACGCCGGTTGAGTGATATATACGAAATAAATTAATAAGACATGATACTGATACCCATGATACAAAAATAGTTCAGGACACTGTTGCACAAGTACCAGAAAAGCATGCTAAATTTAAAAGAACGTGAAACACACGAAATTTGGGAAGTTTAGCAGAGGCTAGATATTTTGCGCGAGCTTCAGTGTGAGATGCTTTCAGTAATTTGACAGTTCTCTGGCAGAAAACCCAAAGTGATTTTGGTTGTATGTAAAGCACATCATTGGTGAGACATGACGAGTACCTTCACCGCGCACTAACAACAGTAATTTACTGATGACAGTGCCAATAAAGCAGGGTTACTAAACAATGTTTCCTGAAATTCCTGCACCAGGAAGGCCAAGTAATTACGCCAGAATTCGCAACAGGAACAACTAAAAACCTGAGTAACTTGGAAGTACATATGCTTAGCATATGGAAGCAGCTAAAATAACTTAATAAAGGCACGTCCACTGGCGCAGACCGTAGACCAGTCAAGTTCCTTTCAGTGTGTGTTGACACAACAGCTCCATACTTAGCAATCATATAAAATAGCTCGCTCGTCGAAAGATCCACACCCAAAGAGCGGATAGTTACACACCTCACACCAATACACAAGAATGAAAATAGTAGTAATCCGCTGAATTACAGACCTATATAACTAATGCCGATTTGTAATAGGATTCTGGAACATATACTGTGCTTGAACATTGTGAATTGCCTCGAGGAAAACAATTTATTGGAGAACAGGGGTTCAGAAAATATCGTTCTCTTGAAACACAACTAGATCTAAATTCTCACTAAGTAATGAATGCTACCGACAGTGTATATCAAATGGATTATATATTTTTACATTTCCAAAAGGCTTTTGACACCGTTCCTCACAAGCGACTTCTAATCACATTGCTTGCATATGGAAGGTCGTCCCATTTGTGCAACTCTATTTGTGATTTACTGTTAGTAAAGTCGTACAGTTCGAAGTAATCAACGGAAAGTCATCGAATAAAACAGGATTAATTTCTGGAAACGAAGTGTTATAGGTCCTCTTCTGCTCTTGGTCAACATAACCAATTCGGGAGACAATATGACTGGCCCGCATAGATTGTTTGCAGATGATGCTGTCATTTACCGCCTTGTAAAAAGATCATCATATCGTCGAAATCAATTACGAAATGATTTAGACAAGACATCTGTATGGTGCGAAAAGTGGCAATTGTCTCTAAGCAATGAAAAATTTGAAGTCATCCACGTGAGTTCCAAGCTAAATTTCGCCACACGATAAACCGCACAAATCTAAAGGCTATGAAGTCAGCTATACATTTAGGGATTACAATTACGAGTAAATTACATAGAAACGATCATATAGATAATATCGTCGGAAAAGCCACCAAAGGCTGCAGTTAACATGAAAGACACTTGCAAAATGCAACAGGTATAATTAACAGACTGCTTACACTTCCTTGACCGCCATCTTCTAGGGTATTGCTGTGCACTGTGCGATCCACATCAATTAGGATTGTTGGAGGACACAGAAAAGTCCAGAGAAGGGCAGCTCGTTTTGTATTATCGCGAAACAGGGGAGAGGATGCCACGCATATGAGACGTGAATTGGGGTGGAAATCATTAAAACAAAGGCGTTTTTCACTATGGCCGGATCTTCTCAAGACGTTTCAATCACCAACTCACCACTCGGAGTGTGAAAATATTTTTCTGGCGTCCATCTACATAGGGATAAATGGTCATCATAATAAAATAAGAAAAATCAGAGCTCGAACGGAAAGTTTTAAGTGTCTTTCCCACTAGCAGTTCGAGAGCGGAACTATAGAGTATTAGCTTGAAAGTGGTTTGATGTAACCTCTGCCAGGCGCTTAATTGTGAATTGCAGAGTAGTCACGTTGATGTAGATGTCTCTGTGCGTGTCTCTGTCTCATATCTCAGGAGGACGCAGCAGGGATATTTAAAGGCATTGGTATAATGATCCATCACCACGTACTTAAGATGTCGAAGCATGTATACCACGCATACGGACAAATCCATGTGTTCGAACGAGTACGTGACATTGTGAGAAGTAGAATTAAACGATACGTAAAACACGTTATAACAGCTGATGAGACAACCAGTTATCTAACGACAGAATGTCCGACAGTCTTTTGTTTCTTGACTTATGTTTACAGGACTTTGTTTTCTAGGCTTGGCCAATACCATCTTCCTGTAAGAACAGGAAGGCATAAACACGCTCTACACAGCGCAAGACGATTGTTGCTTCTGAATTTCATGCGGACATTCTGTGTAGCACGGATGTGACAACAGCAAATTCAGCTTTGGCCTGAATTGTTTTATACATTCCAGAATAACAGTTATCGCTTTATCATTCACAGAACGAAGTGTATTGTTGACACGCTTTACAGAGAGAGATTATGGTGGTGCCAGATGGAAGCATAATTTGTATGAGTGTATAGAAATGAAGCACTGAGCTCTTACATCGAGAGCTGTTGCATCATAGAGACAGACCGCCCAGCATACAATTAACATAAATGAGCTGCAAATGAAAAGCAAATGGATATAACCCACAGTGAATAGTGGCTTGTTTTTTTTACAGAACTGTCGTGTCATCAGTTAAATGAGTGTGGACTAGTTTACTGGCAGTTAATAAAATGAAGCTCTCTGCGATTCGTTCATCTGTAAGCACTTTTTTTATGCTCCACGTGTTACTCGGGCGGCTTTCCCACGTGGACAAATCATTTGTGTCACGAATGAAACTCAATTTGCTCATCAGCGATGCTATTTGGCTGTGTTCCATTGCAGATACGAGGATATCACTTCATTTCTACGTATCTTGACAGAGCGTGGTAGAAACCGCTAACAAGAATTTCGAAATTCAGAAGGTTCAGCCAAGGGCAGGTGAAGGCTACGACCCTCACCGACGAGATATTTGCTGTGTTACACTCAGCGCAGTGTAGCGTCCATACTATTCCTATTATGGTTAGCGTAAGTTGTCCCCATCCAAAGGGCGAACTTGCTTGGTATTTTGTGAGCAGAATCTACAGAGCATATTTGCGAGGCTTCACACTAAACTTGAAAATATTGGCAGTTATACCGTTTTACTCTGTTCATAACTTCCTACTTACAAATTTCTTACCTACAGTTACCAGAAATCACCACCACTACGCCGGCCGCTATGGCCGAGCGGTTCTAGGTGCTTCAGCCTGGAACCACGCTTCTGTTACGGTCGCAGGTTCAAATCCTGCCTCGGGCATGGATGTGTGTGATGTCCATAGATTAGTTAGGTTTAAGCAGTTCTCAGTTCTAGAGGACTGATGACCTCAGATGTTAAGTCCCATAGTGCTTTTCGATTAGGCAAGTGAATGGAGTGATGCAGACCTACAAGCGACGGAAGAAGGAAGAGGAAGAGGCCTTCAGGTCGACTGCTTATCTACCATATAGTGGGAATATTTCTTCACAGATAGGCAGAATATTGAGGAAATATCAAGTGAGAGTCATCTTTCGTCCTCCTTTCAAAATTTCATCACTGGTGGGATCCGTTAAAGACGACCTGGGCCTGCGTAAATCAGGTGTCTACAAGATTCCGTGCGAATGCGGCAAATCATATTTAGGGCAAACAACACGAACTGTGCAGGAATGCATTGTGGAACCGTTGGCTGATGTCGCCAACTTCCGTCTGCCCGGAGTGTTTTTCCGTAATGCCAACAACACCATCGTCCAGTGGCTAACTGGATTAACACATCGGGTGGGCTGGCTGCCACTGC
This sequence comes from Schistocerca cancellata, assembly GCF_023864275.1. NCBI lineage: Eukaryota > Metazoa > Arthropoda > Insecta > Orthoptera > Acrididae > Schistocerca > Schistocerca cancellata. The sequence continues at coordinate 727,488,288 of NC_064628.1, read as the reverse complement.
GTGGGAGCGGCAGGAATACAATTTTAAAAATTCACATTGGCTCGCCGGACTTATTCGGGGCGCAGCTGTTCGATGCTAACAACTGCTTATCTGCTCTTTCTAGCAGAAATACTCAACTAGCCCTCTTGATACATTTATTAACTTTAGTCACCGTAGTCGCTATGTTGACATCATGTCATCTACACTGTCTCTACACTGATGACATCAATAACGTCAGGCCTGTCTGTAGCTATAATGTTTAAAATATTTCCATCGCGTGTACGCTGTCGCACAAGACAGTTTTCGGAAATGGTGTTCAAAAGTACTGCTGTGTTGTATGTACTGCACGGTATGGCCATGATACACAAGAAACTGTTTTTACTGCATTGTGGATTTCGTATTTGTGTCGCTGGTTGCTTTGGTTTCTTGCGTCAGTATACTGTGTAACCCTGTGTAGTGTTGTACTGATGGCCGTGCGGTTAAAGGCGCTGCAGTCTGGAACCGCAAGACCGCTACGGTCGCAGGTTCGAATCCTGCCTCGGGCATGAATGTTTGTGATGTCCTTAGGTTAGTTAGGTTTAACTAGTTCTAAGTTCTAGGGGACTAATGACCTCAGAAGTTGAGTCCCATAGTGCTCAGAGCCATTTGAACCATTTTTTTGTTGTACTGATTCCTAAGAAGAGTGTCTGGTTTGAAACATTCTAACTGCATAGAAATCAATTTTTCTTTAAGATGCTTCTCACATCCTACCAGTTATTTGTATTCACTCAGACTAACAATTTGATCAAGCATCTCCGGTTACCTTTTGCTTTACGTACTGAAATAACAGCTAAATCTCTTCGGTTTTCACTGCACCAAACGCGGCATTTACATTTTAAACAAACTCTTGCAACTCCCTTTTGCTCCTTTCAGAGTTTTGCGCGACTAAAACTAATGCCTCCTTTGCACTTATTCCTATGTTTTCACTAATGCAGGATGCCATTTTTACTTTTGTTTTTTCTGTCAAAAAACTATATAGTTAAGGGTGTGCGTTTCCTTGCTGATGTTGCCATTTGGACCAGTGACCTCCGACTACTCTGCTGGTTTGGTGTAGTGCTATTTGAGCGCTGCTACTCGTATTGGATGTCCTCTGCTGGGCTCCCCGAATCTTGGGCGCTGCTACTCGTAATGTTGGTCGCTCCCACTCGTAATGGGCTCTTCTTCCTTCTGTGGGACTCTGTGATACATCTGCTTCCCTATTGACCTTTGTTTAAACTCCACTTTTCTTCAGCTCTCTCAGTTGCTGATCCCACCGGTTTTATGCTAACCCGACATCTGACCCTAAATTTTTTACTCTATCTTCCCGATGCTAGTGCTGCCTTCCATCAATCTTGAGTTGGTGTTACCTGTTTGGTGAAAGCACTAGCCTGGCAACGTCAGAGTGCTATTCTGGAATACGAATCACCCTTCTCAACCTTTGTGACGGAGATGAGAGGGAGAAGGAAACTGCTTGGTTGATTGGGAATTTGGAAACGCCAATATTGTCGACTATACAGGAATAGTTTTGGAGACATATTCTGCAAAAATTTTGAGTCATTGCTTTGATGTAACACTTTTATGAAGCTGTTAGATACAAGTGAGATTGTAGACTCCCTGATCCTGTTTCAGTATTACTCGATCGCCACTTCGCTTTGCAGTACAAGATACAAGTCGCCAGTTCATCAAGTCATTTAGTGAAATACTTACATCGCAGTCCTTGAGACAGAGACAAGTATTATTCTCTGTTCAATACTATTCCAAGAAATGCACAATAACTAATTATCTAGCAGTTGATATGTGTCACCAGAGTCTTTCCCCTCTCATATCGTGGCTGAATAAACTAACCTTCATCTGCTGCGGTGGTGCCGCTGCCAGTCCGTACTCTGTTCCGTACCGCAACTGACTAGTGAACCTCGACTCTGGTGATAATGACGTGTTTTATTTCTGTCCTAACTGACCTGGCTGCAAAGAGTCTTCCTGTGTGCCTCAGAACTGTCCACAAAAACGCTTTCCATCATGTGCATTGATGTTTTATTGATATCTCTTTCGAGGCATTCCGTGTGACTGCATTAATGTTAGATTAATTCTGATGTCGTACATTATCTGCGTTAGAGTAATATTTCCTCTGCCTTATTTTACCTTGATCTTTCAGTGTCTTGGCACCTGCTCTAGGGTCTGTGTGTTATCTGATTGCCTAGATGACGATTGGCCTCCAGTTTAAAGTGGCGTTACCTACTCCAAATATCCTGTTAACTGTCCTATTTGTCATGTACTCCTGTGAGGGAAGGCACTTACGCCATCTTCAAGGAATTCTCCTAAATTTCCATGTCTTCCTGCCAGACAGTTTTACCTCTTCTAATGGAACCATTCTACTCGCCGAATTCACTCTGAGAAGATACGACTGCCTTAGCTGTAACTCCTATATAGATAAACATGACTGGCTTCAGAGAAATTTAGCTATATCATCAGGTGAAATCTGAACTAAGTGGTAGACAAAGTCTCACGTAAGGTAGCAAAAAACATAATTAAAATGAAAAAGTTAGTACTGTAGTGTCGCGGAATACTAAAGAGTTCGAAAAGTGGAAAATTGTCAAAGTTGCGTTGCCTATGCCGAGAGCCAGAGGCAGTAGGTTAGCCAAGAGATAAGAGGGTTGCGCATGTATCAGAATGTGTCGTCACGCAAGGGCAAAGGCCTGGTTACACACAACAGGCGAGAGAGAATTGCTTAGCAGGCGAGTTTGTGTTAGACGGAGACTTTCGTAGAGTGTAAGACAAGTATAGCGTCAGCTGTACTGCATTTCACAACTTCGCGTAAGTCTGCCGTAACAACACGTAACTCTGTCACAAGAACACCTAAGGGGCGAGTACGACAGATGAATCAGCAGTATAACTGGAACGAATGCGTTCATTACAAACGAGCATGACGTCAGGACGTCGCTCGTGCTTCCTTTAAATACGCCAGCTTTGATAGCAACAAGGCATTCGCAGTTAGACTTGCAGTTAGATGTGTACCGGGTCGCTGCGTAGCGCTCAGCTCGCTGATCGACATGTTCATCTTTATTAAGGAGATGTTGCAGTAAGGGCGGCCCGTCCAGCAGCAGACGTGGAGACGTGGGGGGACAGTAGCAGCTCTGGTCCTCTCTGCTGCCGCTGTCAATCATCAACCCAGGATTATCAGACATCACGGCAGACTCGCTCGCCGCCAATGCTGACCACATCAGTGAGCCGTCTTCGAGATCGTGCGGGGCCTAGGCCCTGTGCATCCGCTGTCACAACCGGGTGAGCCGACGACGCTGAAGGACTGCAGACCGTTCCGCCCGTCCACCGCGGACGAGCCACCAGGAGGAGCAGTGAATAAGACGGGGTGGGATAGAGAGTACACTCCGCACTACTAGAACGCTTCTCGTGCCGACAGCGCCGGGATTCCAACCCGGAGCCTCCTATGCGCAGCGGCTTGCTGTCCGCCGAGCCGGCCGGCCAGCCGCGCACCGCCGGCCACGCGCGGCCGAAGTAAGGGCATTCTGCCGCAACGTCACAGCACGTGGCGCTGCGCTAGCAAGACTGATGTGGCCCGGAGCTGGGGTCATCGCTCTGAATCAGCGAGGACTCAGCGAAGGTCGTTGATGTCACCAATCTCAGCCCGCCTGTGTTACACAGGCCACATTGTACTCGGAAGGAATAAAGCTGTTACGGATTAATAATGTTTCTTTGGCGATTCTGACGCTCCACAGTCATTTCCCAGCACCCTGACATCTGGAGAGTTCACCGCTCGGCCTGCCGAAGTGGCCGCGCGGTTCTGGCGCTGCAGTCTGGAACCGCGAGACCGCTACGGTCGCAGGTTCGAATCCTGCCTCGGGTATGGATGTGTGTGATGTCCTTAGGTTAGTTAGGTTTCACTAGTTCTAAGTTCTAGGGGACTAATGACCTCAGCAGTTGAGTCCCATAGTGCTCAGAGCCATTTGAACCGCTCGGCCTCCAGTCCACTGTAGGTGACTGGGACCACCGGGGCGACTACAGTACGGAGTGAACATACAAATTGAGGTAATCTAGTTATCGAGAAAGATAATTAACTGTCCCCGCATTCATAATCATCAAGTCTGCCCTAAGTAAAGGACATCAAAAATAAAATGACGTACATTGTTCCCGTGATACCTAGAAGGAAGAAAGCTAACAAGAAAAAATTCCTAAAAAGGGAGTACTAGGTACGTAAAACGCTAATAGATTCCACTCAGCACGAGTAATATTGTATGGTAAGATAGCGAAGTCCCGAAGTGATATTCAAAGCACCGATCGCATATGATCATCTACAGAATAATGTGAAATTTTAACAGCTACCCATCATCAACTTGCCTAAAAGATATAAATAACCTATTGGTAAGGACCTAGTTATTCGATCTGAAATCGTAACAGCCCCAAAACAATTTCAAGGCATATCACGCAACTGACATGAAGTAAGTAAAGAGCTCAATGGACATAAAGCAACGCGCTGCAAGGCCAGAGGACGTTAGGCTGAACATTTTTTTTTCAGTCATCAGTCTTCTGGCTGGTTTGTTGCGGTCCGCTAACCTCTTCATCGCAGAGTAGCACTAGCAACCTATATCCTCAACTACACTCCTCGAAATTGAAATAAGAACACCGTGAATTCATTGTCCCAGGAAGGGGAAACTTTATTGACACATTCCTGGGGTCACATACATCACATGATCACACTGACAGAACCACAGGCACATAGACACAGGCAACAGAGCATGCACAATGTCAGCACTAGTACAGTGTATATCCACCTTTTGCAGCAATGCAGGCTGCTATTCTCCCATGGAGACGATCGTAGAGACGCTGGATGTAGTCCTGTGGAACGGCTTGCCATGCCATTTCCACCTGGCGCCTCAGCTGGACCAGCGTTCGTGCTGGACGTGCAGACCGCGTGAGACAACGCTTCATCCAGTCCCAAACACGCTCAATGGGGGACAGATCCGGAGATCTTGCTGGCCAGGGTAGTTGACTTACACCTTCTAGAGCACGTTGGGTGGCACGGGTTACATGCGGATGTGCATTGTCCTGTTGGAACAGCAAGTTCCCTTGCCGGTCTAGGAATGGTAGAACGATGGGTTCGATGACGGTTTGGATGTACCGTGCACTATTCAGTGTCCCCTCGACGATCACCAGTGGTGTACGGCCAGTGTAGGAGATCGCTCCCCACACCATGATGCCGGGTGTTGGCCCTGTGTGCCTCGGTCGTATGCAGTCCTGATTGTGGCGCTCACCTGCACAGCGCCAAACACGCATACGACCATCATTGGCACCAAGGCAGAAGCGACTCTCATCGCTGAAGACGACACGTCTCCATTCGTCCCTCAATTCACGCCTGTCGCGACACCACTGGAGGCGGGCTGCACGATGTTGGGGCGTGAGCGGAAGACGGCCTAACGGTGTGCGGGACCGTAGCCCAGCTTCATGGAGACGGTTGCGAATGGTCCTCGCCGATACCCCAGGAGCAACAGTGTCCCTAATTTGCTGGGAAGTGGCGGTGCGGTCCCCTACGGCACTGCGTAGGATCCTACGGTCTTGGCGTGCATCCGTGCGTCGCTGCAGTCCGGTCCCAGGTCGACGGGCACGTGCACCTTCCGCCGACCACTGGCGACAACATCGATGTACTGTGGAGACCTCACGCCCTACGTGTTGAGCAATTCGGCGATACGTCCACCCGGCCTCCCGCATGCCCACTATACGCCCTCGCTCAAAGTCCGTCAACTGCACATACGGTTCACGTCCACGATGTCGCGGCATGCTACCAGTGTTAAAGACTGCGATGGAGCTCCGTATGCCACGGCAAACTGGCTGACACTGACGGCGGCGGTGCACAAATGCTGCGCAGCTAGCGCCATTCTACGGCCAACACCGCGGTTCCTGGTGTGTCCGCTGTGCCGTGCGTGTGATCATTGCTTGTACAGCCCTCTCGCAGTGTCCGGAGCAAGTATGGTGAGTCTGACACACCGGTGTCAATGTGTTCTTTTTTCCATTTCCAGGAGTGTATTTGCGGGATGTATTCCAGTCACTATCTTCCTCTAAAGATTTTGCCCTCTACAGCTCCTTCTAGTACCATCCAAGTCATTCCCCCATGTCTTAACAGATATCCTGTCGTCCTGTCCCTTCTTCTTGTCAGTGTCTTCCAGATATTCCTTCCCTCTCCGATGCTGCCCAGAACCTCCTCATTCCTTACTTTATCAGGCCATCTAATTTTCAACATTCGTCTGTAGTACCACATCTCAAATGCTTGACTTCTCTTCTATTCAGGTTTTCCCACAGACCGTGTTTCACTGCCATACCATGCTGTGCTCCACACGCACATTCTCAGATATATCTTCCGCAAATTGAGGTCTAAGTTTGATACTAGTAGAATACCCTTTTTTCCAGCGCTAGTCTGCCTTAATTTGAGCAAGAAATTTCTGAGGATGTACGTCTTGAGTACAGCATTGTATGGTAGTGAAACATGGATGTGGGAAAACCGGAACAGAAGAGAATCGAAGCATTTGAGATGTGGTGCTATGGACGAATGTTGAAAATTATGTGGACTGATAAGGTGAGGAATGAGGAGGTACTACGCAGAATCGGAGAGGAAAGGAATATGTGGAAAACACTGATAAGGAGAAGGGACAGGATGATAGGACATCTGCTAAGACATGACATGGTACTTAGAGGGAGCTGTAGAGGGCAAAAACTGTAGAGGAAGACAGAGATTGGAATACGTCAAGCAAATAATTGAGGACGTAGGTTGCAAGTGCTACTCTGAGATGAAGAGGTTAGCACAGGAAAGGAATTCGTGGCGGGCCGCATCAAACCAGTCAGTAGACTGATGACCAAAAAATAAAAAGTCTGCCTTTGATGTTAACTTTGCTCCGTCCGCCATTTGTTATTTTCCTGTCTAGGTAACAGAATTCCTAAACTTTACCTACTTCATCACAACCTGTCCTGGTGTTACGTGACTCGCTGTTCTCATTCCTGCTACTTCTCATTATTTTCGTCTTTCTTCGATTACTCTCAATCCATATTCTGAATTCAGTAGACTGTTCATACCCTTCATCATATCCTGTAATTTATCTTCACTTTCACTCAGGATAGGAATGTCATCAGCGAATGGTATCAATTGATATCCTTTCACCTTCAATTTCAGTTCCACTCCTAAACCTCTCTTTTATTTCCATCATTGCTTCTTCGATATACAAATTGAACAATAGGAGTGGAATTCAAAGTCCCTGTCTTACACCCTTTTTAATCCGAACACTTCGTTCCAGGTCGTCCCCACTTATTATTTTCTCCTGCCATTTTTATTCTTACCAGCAACTTGGATGCATGAGCTGTTATTCTGACTATGTGATAATTCTCGCACTTGTCAGCTCTTGCAGTCGTCGGAATTGTGTTGATGGTATTTTTCCGAAAATCAGTTGGTATGTCACCAGCCTCTTACATTCTACACCCCAGCGTGACCAGTCGTTTTGTTACCACTTCCCCGATGTTTTTAGAAACTCTGATGTAATGTTATCTATCCCTTCTGCCTTATTTGATCTTAAGCCCTCCAATGCTCTTTTAAATTCTGATTCTAATAATAGATCCCTCATCTCTTTTAAATCGACTACTGTTGCTGCATCTATCACATCAGACAAACCTTCCCGCTCGTAGAGGCCTTCGATGTACTCTTTTCAACTAACCGCTCTCTCATCCCCATTCAACAGTGGAATTCCAGTTGCACTCTTAATGTTACCGTCCTTGCTTTTAGTATCACCGAGGATTGTTTTGACTTTGCTATATGCTGAGTCAGCCCTGCCGACAATCTTTTCTTTTTTAATTTCTTCGTCTTCGTGATACAGCCATTTCGTCTTAGCTTTCCTGCTTTTCCTATTCATTTTACTCCTCAGTGACTTGTATTTCTATATACCTGAATTTCACTGAACATATTGTACTTCCTTCTTTCGTCGATCATTTGAAGTATGTTACCCTTGGTTTGTTTGTGGTTACCGTTTTGGTGTCTATGATTTTCGTTGCAACTTCTATAATTGCTCTTTATAGGGATGTCCATTTATCTTCAAAAGTTCTTCATCCTGAGTTATTCCTTATTTTTGTACCTATAGCCGCAAAGAACTTTAAGCGTATCTCGTCATTTCTTAGTACTTTTGCATCCCACGTCTTTGCATATTGATTCTTCCTGACTAATCTCTTAAACTTCAGCCTACCTTTCATTACTAGTACATTATGACCTGAGTCTATATCTGCTCCTGGCTACGACTTACAATCCAGTATCTCATTTCGGAGTCCTTGCCTGACCATAATGTAGTCTAACTTAAATCTTCCCGTATCACTCAGCAGAAAAGTCCGACCTAACTCACCATGAGCGTAAGTAATCATGAAACGTTAATGCCGTCGACTCTGACTGACAAACCGTGATGTATGAGCTCAGCTTGCCTACTGAGGGTACACTCAAGCAGTTTTCTGCGGGAACGCATGATCTCCTCTTCCTCAAGAATATCTAAACTGTTACCCCTATTTTCCCTATGTGTGACCGGAAGACAGCCGGACTGACTAATGATAGTATGAATGTGTACTGTCAGATGCGAACTTAACAGCGGTTTTGAAAATTAAGGTGCTCTTTAAATCTTATTTCAGAACTCTTAACAACATTTTTTTCATCTCTTTTAAATAAGTGGGTGACCGTTAGCCAATCAATTTTGTCATCATTCCGTAGATGATCGTATGTGGTGGTTTGATCACCATTTCGGCATATGTGGACTCTGTTACCTCAGCAGATAATTTTACTTATAGTAGTGGAATTTATTAGTATTTTACTCACATGTTTATTAGTTTCCCCCTTTATACGTCTCACTGGAGGTTTCTACGTGAGTTTCTTTTGGCACCCACTACTTAGCGAAAATTTTCTGACTATGAATGCTGGATTACACCATTCTCTATTTGAAATCTGAAGAATACTTGAATTTGTGTTTTCATTCTTCACATACTTTTTCATTTTAGCTTTGTTTTCTTGCTAATGTACGTGGGTTTTTGTTTACCAAATTGTACAGATACACATGATGATGCAGGTAAAATGCTGCGAAACCAGTCGTGCCTATAAAAGAACAGACTTACAGATAAAGCGGTCTCATCTTTACAAAACGATATTACCGAGCTGTGGCTCCGATCACACCAAGTGTCTTGCGTTATCTTATTCAACGTGTCATACGATGTGAACTGCCCATGAAAGTGTTTTTTTCTCCCACAACGTGCACGATTCCTCCTCAGTCACATATGGGTAGATGAACTAATGAAAAATGGTCTCCTGGACATATGGACACACACCCGAGTAGAACACTATCGGCCACTAAAATTGCTACACCACGAAGATGACGTGCTACAGACGCGAAATATAACCGACAGGAAGAAGATGCTTTGATACGCAAATGATTAGCTTTTCAGAGCATTCACACAAGGTTGGCACCGGTGTTGACACCTACAACGTGCTGACATGAGGAAAGTTTCCAACTGATTTCTCATACATAAATAGCAGTTGACCGGCGCTGCCTGAGGAAACGTTGTTGTGATGCCTCGTGTAAGGAGGAGAAATGCGTACCATCACGTTCCCGACTTTGATAAAGGTCGGATTGTAGCCTATCACGATTGCGGTTTATCGTATCGTGACATTGCTGCTCCCGTTGGTCGAGATCTAATGGCTGTTAGCAGAGTATGAAATCGCAGGGTTCAGGAGGGTAACACAGAACGCCGTGCTGGATCCCAAAGGTCTCATATCAGTAGCAGTCTAGATAACAGGCATCTTATCCGCATGGCTGTAACGGATCGTGCAGTCACATCTCGATCCCTGAGTCAACAGATGGTGACGTTTTCAAGACAACAACCATCTGCATGAACAGTCCGACGACGTTTGCAGCAGCATTGACTAACAGCTCGGAGACCATGGCTGCGGTTACCCTTGACGCTGCATCACAGACAGGATCGTCTGCGATGGTGTACTCAACGACGAACCTGAGTGCACGAATGGCAAAACGTCATTTTTTCGGATGAATCCAGGTTCTGTTTACAGAATCATGATGGTAGCATCCGTGTTTTCGACATCACGGTGAACGCACATTGAAAGCGTGTATTCGTCATCGCCATACTGGCGTATCACCCGGCATGATGGTATGGGGTGCCATTGGTTACACGTCTCAATCACCTCTTCTCTTGTTCGCACTGACGGCACTTTGATCAGTGGACGTTACGATCCTTCGATCCCTGCGAAACCCTACATTTCAGCAGGATTGTGCACGACCTCATGTTTCATGTACTGTACGGGCCTTTATGGATAGAGAAATGTTCGATTGCTGCCCTGGCCAGCACATTCTCCAGATCTCTCACCAACTGAAAACGTGTCGACAATGGTGGCCGAACATCTGGCTCATCGCAATATGCCAGTCACAACTCTATTTGATGAACTGTGGTATCGTGTTGAAGGTGCATGGGCAGCTGTACCTGTACACGCCATCCAAGCTCTCATTGACTCACTGCCAAGGCGTATCAAGGCCGTGGTTGTTCTGGGTACTAATGTCTCAGGATCTATGCACCCAAATTACGTGAAAATGTAATCACATGTCAGTTCTAGTATAATATATTTGTCCAATTCGTACCCGGTTATCATCTGCATTTCTTCTTGTTGTAGCAATTTTAATGGCCAGTAGTGTAGTTTTCGACATCCAGCGGTTGATCGAGGTATGCGGAAAATCGAATCACTTTTCAAAGAGTTCGAGTAAGTACTGTTCGCAGAAGCTTAGCGGTCTGCCTGCGACGTGACAAGTAATGTACTTCGCGGGCACAACAGGGCAACCTCTGTATCGCAGCTGCTACCCGCCTCGCCTCTGTGTAGCAGAGCTCGCCACCGGCCTGCTTCCCTAGCGCCCCGCACTGAATCGCTGGCTTTAGGTAATCCTCGCTGCGCCACGGTAAACCGGCGCGGGCACGATATAGCGCGGCGGCGGCGGCGCCGGAACGAAAACAACGGCCGACGCACTCGCGCTGCTGCAAAATTCACGGCCCGCAGGGTGGAGAGACGACGAGTGGCGAGGCGAAGCAACCGCAGACGCCGTGTGCAGCCGCGGCAGAGCGCAGGCGCGGGACGCGGAGCGCACAGTAGTAGCCTGCACTGCGCGCGGACAGCGCGGCGGCTCTCGTTAATCACCGTGACGGCCGCCGGCCGCTGTCTGCGACGTCTGTCAGCAGCGGTGGCGACGGCGGCGGCGGCGGCGGCGGCGCAGCTGCGGACGCCTCGCCAGGCGCGCTTCCAATTACTGGCTGTCCCCTCAGCGCTGCCCACGGCGGACACCGCTTCGACGAGAAAAGTCTTCATCCGTCCAAATACACTGCTGGCCGTTGAAGCTGAAACACAACGAAAACGACATGCAAAACTGGCATCAAGCGCACTATGAGAACTATTCCATAATTAGACACACACATGACCGCACAGCAAAAATGATTTACTATATCAATACAGTTTTTTGTCTGGTTTTTGCACCTAATTCACATTGCTATTTGCTATATTATCAAAAGTCTCTGGACGCCCTCGTGTAATACGGAATTGACCTCTAGGCGTAAAGAGAGTCCTTGACGGTCCTCGTGTATTTGTAGGCAGCGATTGTTTACTGTTGTTTGTAAGAACTGTAGTATTGGTGGCGTTGTTGCTGGTTCGGGGTGTTCTATTCTCATAATGTGATTGCTTATCGCAGCTATTACATTCGTGAGGTAACTATTAAAGAGCCGGCCGCAGTGGCAGAGCGGCTCTAGGCGCTTCAGTCCGGAACCACGCGGCTGCTAGGTCGCAGGTTCGAATCCTGCCTCGGGCTTGGATGTGTGTGATGTCCTTAGATTAGTTAGGTTTAAGTAATTCTATGCTTGGTGGACTGATGACCTCAGCTGCTAAGTCCCATAGTGCTAAGAGCCATTTGAACTATTTTTGAGCTAATAAAGACTTTAGTAGGGGGCTTGGGTTGTGTGGGGAAGGAGACCAGACAGCGAGGTCATCGGTCTCATCGGATTAGGGAAGGATGTCGGCCGTGCCCTTTCAAAGGAAACATCCCGGCATGTGCCCGGAGCGATTTAGGGAAATCACGGAAAACCTAAATCAGGATGGCCGGACGCGGGATTGAACGGTCATCCTCCCGAATGCGAGTCTAGTGTCTAACCACTGCGCCATCTCGCTCGGTAGACTTTATTAAGTCTTATTATTACCCTGATAAGGCCTTGACTCTCTGTGCTGATAGCAGACGTAGGGTAGAGGGTACTAAAGGTGTTTTCATTTGGCTTAAGGGCTGTGGATGCAGTTAAAATGTAACTGTAATAGGTGATTGTACTGGTTATCATCATTAATAAACGTTACTTGAACCATATCATTTTTAAGAAAAAGTAAAAAAAAGCAATTTATCTTCCATAAAGCTGGTAAGGCCTGTCGTGGATTGCTAGTGTAATAGCAGGCAGGGACTGTTGTGTTGTCAGAAAAGAAGCAGAAACACCAGAATTATCAATTCGGAGAGCGCAGAGATTTCGAACGTGGATGTCAGCTGAATAACTAATCCATCAGCGGCCTTTCAGCCTTTCTAAAGCTGCCCAACCCCATTGTTACAGATGTAATTGTGAGGGGGAGACGCGTGGGAACAACTACAGCTAAACAGGACTAGGTAGACCGCACGTAGTGACGGACAGGAACCCTTGAACACTGTGGATGGCGGTCGTAAAAAACTATATGAAATCAATTAAAAGAACTACTTGTAGCTTCCAGTGCTACCAGCAGTCTAGTTAGTACAATCCCTCAGCATAGCAAATTAAAAATAATGTGTAATGGTCGAGCAGATACTCGTAAACCACACAGTTATTTAAATGAAATTACATTTTGGTTCAAATGGCTCTGAGCACTATGGGACTTAACTGCTACGGTCATCAGTCCCCTAGAACTTAGAACTACTTAAACCTAACTAACCTAAGGACAGCACACAACACCCAGCCATCACGAGGCAGAGAAAATCCCTGACCCCGCCGGGAATCGAACCCGGGAACCCGGGCGTGGGAAGCGAGAACGCTACCGCACGACCACGAGATGCGGGCAAATTACATTTTGTTTTAAATTTTGGGCCTCCCTTCTCCCCTTACGGCATGTGTTGCCTGTGTTGCCTTCATCTCCAAGCTTCTAAGTGTATTTGCAAATAAATCATTAGGGGACGAATGACCTCCGATGTTAAGTGCAGCCGGCCTTGGTGGCCGAGCGGTTCTAGGCGCTTCAGTCTGGAATCGCACGACCGCTTTGTTCGCAGTTTCGAATCCTGCCTCGGGCATGGCTGTGTGTGATATCCTTAGGTTAGCTAGATCTAAGTAGTTCTGAGTTCTAGGGGACTGATGACATCATATGTTAAGTCTCATAGTGCTCAGAGCCATTTGAAATAAATTATTCGGCTCTGTTTGATAAGGGGGAGGAAAAGGGAATAAAAAAATTAACATTTTCTCCAATTTTTGATGTGTGTAGAATTAACTAAAGTAAAAGGATGGAATTACATTGATGAGGAAGAAAAAAATAAACATTTTCTCCAGTTTGTGATGTGAGTAGAATTAACAAAAGTATGTATAATTCGCAGTCCTCCGTTGCGCAATATATGAAGTCATATTTCTTCTTTCCAAAGTAGTAAACAGAAAAACGTATTATTACACGAATGACTATCACTTCATTGTTGAGGGAAATTTGCTCTCGTGTTCTGCGAGAGAAAGGAAATGTTAGAACATCAAATGGGAAATAAAACTGCCTTCTGCAGTGGTAAGCGCCTGGAATAAAATCTGAAAATTTCGACAATAACTAAAGTCTCAGAAAGCAACTAGGATTCTTATGTACAGAACAGTGTCAACCTCCACTATGCGAAATACTGGATTTGAAGTATTTAACCGTCGATTATGATGTGGGCATATTTCCAAATAATCTTACGCAGTCACGATGTTGGCTAGTTTAAGGTGTTCAATTTCGATGTAAGAGTAATAATGTAGGAAAGTAGCATGCCTGTTCTGCGTAATAAACCATGATGTGTGTCCCATGATCCACGTTGCAGTTTTTTGCTCGCGGATACCTCAGATTTTGTGGCTAAATGATCTCTGAAAGGTTTACACTATTGGGCGTCGTGCGATCTATAACCGACACACTTTTAAGAAGAAATGATGTAATTTCTTCTGCGGGTCCGCACGTAAGCCTATGAATCAGTGTATCGACTCCTCCGCATGCACCACAGTTGGGCGTTGGATGAAGGCCTACCATATGTAGCTTGTCATTCGTTGCTACTTTATCGTTGACTGTGAGATACCAGTCGCCTACGACGTGTGACGGTGACATGTCGCTGTGCACATTCCGCCATACTATACTCCATGTTATATGTGGATATTTGTCTTCGAGACGATTCCTGTGGTTTGTTGTCATGAGAAGGTTATAAAGTTTCCTGGTGGTCAGACTGCCGGTATCGACGATGTTGTGTCGGATGTAGCTCAGTTCCATGTAGTATAGTCGCACATGTCGCTAATAAAACGGAATGCCGGTGATATCAGCGTGTGGGCCAAGGCTATGAGGCTTCCACCGCTGGATGAGATTTGTGATGATACTGGTCCTCCGGGTACGAACTTCCTTCCTGATGCGACTTAGGAGCAGGGCGACACATTTTTTTATGTATCATAATGAGGTTAAAGCTACCTTTGGACGTAGATAAAGTTATTGTATGAAACTGAACTTTGAAAATGTGCCCTCTACAAAGAAACCAGCATAGCGCTTGTTGTTAACTCTTTGTTAGATGGTCGGATATAGGAATAGCTTGCGTCAAATAATTAATCATGCTTGTAATAGCGATTTCTGTGGTCATGACATTCTCTAGAATGTTCAAATCACGGTCGGAGTATCAAAGCAGCACGTAATTTATTAAGCATTTGTGTCCAGTTCTTCGTCAGGAACTTGTCTGGGATGGCCTCATGGTTACACCGAGAGTTTTGTGACAATCCCTTGCAATGCACCAGGTAACATGGGATATATCTTAAATATCGTGGTCTAGGGGTAGCGTCTTTGATTCATAATCAAAACGTCTTCGGTCCTGGGTTCGATCCCCATCGCTGCCTAAATTTTGATAAATAATCAGCATTGGCGGCCGAAGACATCCGGCATAATAAGTTAGCCTCATTCTGCCAACGGCCTTGTCAAAGAGGGCGGAGGAGCGGATAAAGGTTCAGGGCACTCTCTTGTCCTAGGGGTGAGAAATTGCCCCTAAAGGCGGAAGAATCAGCAATGATCAACGACATGAGGATGCAGAAAGCAATGGAAACCACTGCATTAAAGGCACGTAAAGTGTATCCACAGGACATGTGGCCTGTATATGAAGAATTGTCATGATGATCTCTCCATTGGCTAAAGATTCCGGAATAGTCCCCCATTCGGATCTCCGGGAGGGGACTGCCAAGGGGGAGGTTACCATGAGAAAAAGATTGAATAATCTACGAAAGGATAACGTTCTACGAGTCGGGGCGTGGAATATCAGAAGCTTGAACGTGGAAGGGAAACTAGAAAATCTGAAAAGTGAAACGCAAAGGCTCAATCTAGATATAGTAGGGGTCAGTGAAGTGAAGTGGAAGGAAGACAAGGATTTCTGGTCAGATGAGTATCGGGTGATATCAACAGCAGCAGAAAATAGTATAACAGGTGTAGGATTCGTTATGAATACAAAGGTAGGGCAGAGGGTGTGTTACTGTGAACAGTTCAGTTCCTGGGTTGTTCTACTCAGAATGGACAGCAGACCAACACCGGCAACGATAGTTCAGGTATACATGCCAACGTCGCAAGCTGAAGATGAACAGATAGAGAAAGTGTATGAGGATATTGAAAGGGTAATGCAGTATATAAAGGGGGACGAAAATCTAATAGTCATGGGCGACTGGAATGCAGTTGTAGGGGAAGGAGGAGAAGAAAAGGTTAGAGGGGAATATGGGCTTGGGACAAGGAATGAAAGAGGAGAAAGACTAATTGAGTTCTGTAACAAGTTTCAGCTAGTAATAGCGAATACCCTGTTCAAGAATCGCAAGAGGAGGAGGTATACTTGGAAAAGGCCGGAAGATACGGGAAGATTTCAATTAGATTACATTATGGTCAGACAGAGATTCCGAAATCAGATACTGGATTGTAAGGCGTACCCAGGAGCAGATATAGACTCAGATCACAATATAGTAGTGATGAAGAGTAGGCTGAAGTTCAAGACATTAGTCAGGAAGAATCAATACGCAAAGAAGTGGGATAAGGAAGTACTAAGGAATGACGAAATACGTTTGAAGTTCTCTAACGCTATAGATACAGCAATAAGGAAAAGCGCAGTAGGCAGTACAGTTGAAGAGGAATGGACATCTCTAAAATGGGCCATCACAGAAGTTGGGAAAGAAAACATAGGTACAAAGAAGGTAGCTGCGAAGAACCTATGGGTAACAGAAGAAATACTTCAGTTGATTGATGAAAGGAGGAAGTACAAACATGTTCCGGGGAAATCAGGAATGCAGAAATAAAAGTCGCTGAGGAATGAGATAAATAGGAAGTGCAGGGAAGCTAAGACGAAGTGGCTGCAGAAAAAATGTGAAGACATCGAAAAATATATGACTGTCGGAAGGACAGACTGAGCATACAGGAGAGTCAAAACAACCTTTGGTGACATTAAAGAAAGCTACGGTTGTAACATTAAGAGTGCAACGGGAATTCCACTGTTAAATGTAGAGGAGAGAGCAGATAGGTGGAAAGAATACAATGAAAGCCCCTATGAAAGTGAAGATTTGTCTGATGTGATAGAAGAAGAAACAGGAGTCGATTTAGAAGAGATAGGGGATCCAGTATTAGAATCGGAAATTGAAAGAGCTTTGGAGGACTTACGGTCAAATAAGGCAGAAGGGATAGATAACATTCCATCAGAATTTCTAAAATCATTGGGGGAAGTGGCAACAAAACGACTATTCACGGTGGTGTGTGGAATATATGAGTCTGGCGATATACCATCTGACTTTCGGAAAAGCATCATCCACACAATTCCGAAGACGGCAAGAGCTGACAAGTGCGAGAATTATTGCACAATCAGCTTAACAGCTCATGCATCGAAGCTGCTTACAAGAATAATATACAGAAGAATGGAAAAGAAAATTGAGAATGCGCTACGTGACGATCAGTTTGGCTTTAGGAAAACTAAAGGGACGAGAGAGGCAATTCTGATGTTACGGCTAATAATGGAAGCAAGGCTAAAGAAAAATCAAGACGCTTTCATAGGATTTGTCGACCTGGAAAAAGCGTTCGATAATATAAAATGGTGCAAGCTGTTCGAGATTCTGAAAAATGTAGGGGTAAGCTATAGGGAGAGACGGGTCATATACAACATGTACAACAACCAAGAGGGAATAATAAGAGTGGACGATCAAGAACGAAGTGCTCGTATTAAGAAGGGTGTAAGACAAGGCTGTAGCCTTTCGCCCCTACCCTTCAATCTGAACATCAAGGAAGCAATGATGGAAATAAAAGAAAGTTTCAGGAGTGGAATTAAAATGCAAGGTGAAAGGATATCAATGATACGATTCACTGATGACATTGCTATCCTGAGTGACAGTGAAGAAGAATTAAATGATCTGCTGAACGGAATGAACAGTCTCATGAGTATACGGTATGGTTTGAGAGTAAATCGGAGAAAGACGAAGGTAATGAGAAGTAGTAGAAATGAGAACAGCGAGAAACTTAACATCAGGATTGATGGTCACGAAGTCAATGAAGTTAAGGAATTCTGCTACCTAAGCAGTAAAATAACGAATGACGGACGGAGCAAGGAGGACATCAAATCAGACTCGCTATAGCAAAAAAGGTATTTCTGGCCAAGAGAAGTCTACTAATATCAAATACCGGCCTTAATTTGAGGAATAAATTTCTGAGGATGTACGTCTGGAGTATAGCATTGTATGGTAGTGAAACATGGACTGTGGGAAAACCGGAGCAGAAGAGAATCGAATCATTCGAGATGTGGTGCTTTAGACGAATGTTGAAAATTAGGTGGACTGATAAGATAAGGAATGAGGAGGTTCTACGCAGAATCGGAGAGGAAAGGAATATGTGGAAAATACTGATAAGGAGAAGGGACAGGATGATAGGTCATCTGCTAGGACATGAGGGAATGACTTCCATGGTACTAGAGGGAGCTGTAGAGGGCAAAAACTGTAGAGGAAGACAG
Source organism: Schistocerca cancellata (assembly GCF_023864275.1). NCBI lineage: Eukaryota > Metazoa > Arthropoda > Insecta > Orthoptera > Acrididae > Schistocerca > Schistocerca cancellata. The sequence continues at coordinate 727,470,010 of NC_064628.1, read as the reverse complement.
ATATTGGAATACGTCAAGCAAATAATTGAGGACGTCGGTTGCAAGTGCTACTCTGAGATGAAGAGGTTAGCACAGGGAAGGTTCTATTTAATATTGATCGTGAAAGAAAAGCGAATTCTTGTAAAAGAGTTTCTGCTGACATCAGTTGTTGTGACGATGAAACAGACACGCATATATCGTCAGCATACGTAATGCCAAATGCATGGAACAGTAACAGAATCTGTGCTAGGCCCGATCCCACAGTGCACTAAGTTGTGCAGTAGCAGCGCTACTACAGTGACGTACAAAATCATTGACAGAGGACATCCTTGTCGGATGGATTGTCCAATGGAAACTTCTTTTGCAAAATAGACATTAATTAGAATCCGGGAAGAGACGTTAGTAGTAAGTTTGCGAATAAATTCTATGAGATAAGTTCCAAAACCTAGTTTCGCCATGCTTTTAAAGAGTAAGGCATGATGTACACCGTCGTACGCCTTCTCATAATCTAGAAAGAGCAGAGCGCCATTTCGTTTGGTTTCAGCATATGAACAGATGATGACCCTCAAATCACAAGCACTTCGGCCTTGCACTGCACTGTATTGGTGATTACCTAAAATCTTGTGCATAACGGTTTGCATCCGTAGTCTAATTGATCTGGTAATGAATTTGAAATCGGCGTTCAGGTGCGTGAAGGGTCACATGTTTTCTAACTTCCTACTGCCTTTTATCGGTAAGGGCAAGATGATACCTCCCTTGAATGCCTGGGTATCATTTCCCGGTGCCAGATTTCATTCGCTATCTCGAGGCTGAGGAGCCTCGTGTGTGTGTGTGTGTGTGTTTTTTTTTTCCTCGTTTGTAAATTGCACTGTTTCGATCAAAGATAAAAATTTGCTTTGCGTGTGAAAAAGTGTGTACTAGGTTGGGTACCTTTCGTGTGACTGTCGTAATATTTGGGGGGATACATTTATTGTGACTAGTGTGTTGCGTACTGGGTATAAATTGAACGAATACAGACACGTAACCAAGCTAAAAGTAGGCGGTCGAATAACTTAAGCATCATGGACCAAGGGGATAATTTGATTTCGAATATTAACGTGTCGGACGGTTCCGAAAATGCATTGGGGAATACTTCAGAGGAAATGCAAAACAGGATGAACGGGCTCACATCAGAGCCAGAAAGTAATTTGCCTCCAACTAACCAAATTGATTTGGCAGAACTCATGAAAGCCTTATTGCAACAAAATAAAGAAAACGCTGAGAAATCTGAGAAATCGATCCGAGAGCTAGGCGAATGACGCAGAAATCTGAAAAATCGATCCGCGAGCTAGGCAAACAAATGACAGAGAAATCTGAAAAATCGATCCATGAGCTAGGCGAACAAATGACGCAGAAATCTGAAAAATCGATCCTCGAGCTAGGCCAACAAATAGACGAAAAACTAATCCAGCAGACAAATAAATTCGACAAGTCAACGCAGAGAGTGTCCGATGATATCTCACAAAGAATAAACAATCTGGCAAGTGAAGTAAGAAGTGATATTATGAAAGAATTAGGCCATACATTTGAACAAATCGATGACCGTCTGCAAGCCTTAGAACAGGGCAAGCGGAGTCGTGATGCGGAATCTAAAGAGAGCGAAGAACAGCTACTTAGGAATTTCCAAGCGCTGAGAGAAGAATGCCAAAGAGAACACCAGCAGGTACTCTCGAGGGTCCAAGAAGCGGAAACGCATTGTCCCACGTCCGTTAGCACCACAGTAGCGGACAACAGTCAAGCGATTCACGCACTCGTACAGCAAGTAGAACAATTGAAGCAAACTGGGGCGGAGGACAACAGACAAATACATGATAAGATTGTGACATTAGCGGACATCGTAGGCACGATGAAGGTGACTGAAAGCGAGAACAATACTACACCGGTAGTGGCTGCAGAGACCGAAGAAGTGCGTTCGCTTCATAGATTTCTGAAGGGACAGTTCGAAGTGAACAGGCGGCACAAAGCTGTAACAGGTGAATTACAAGAACGCGTGGCGCATCTGGAAAACCGCATGGCGTGTGATTACGAACTCGCCAATAGCACTAAAAATAGCCGTACGTACAGTGCAGAGAGGGACTCTGGCCACGAGGGAGATTTTGACGACAGGGAAGAATGTATTTTGAGGGGCAGACATGAGAAAAATAGATACACTCAAGGGCCTCGCCGGTAGGAAATGCGGGGATTTGATTTCAAACATTTCCTTACGGTGAGAAAGTTTGAGATATTCCGAAATTCGCAAAATGGAGTACATCCACGAGCATGGCTCGAGCAGTTTGAGTTTTGTCTTCCCCCAGACTGGGCAAGTTCACATTAGATAGAATATATGTGTGGCTATTTGGAAGGCGATTCGCATGAGGTCGGCAGCGCGTCACTGCAACTCCACTCAGGAGTTTCGACAAGCCTTTCTGTCCGCCTATTGGTGGGAAGCGGCACAAGATAGGGTCAAACATGGCATAATTATGCTGTCAAATTTGAACCAGTCTGGTTTCGGCAGCCCAGCACGCCTATTCGACCACATGCTGCAGGCAAATCAATTTTTATACGACCCATACGGGCCTGCGGAACTAATTAGGATATGCATCATCAAATTGCCGATGCACTTGCGCCACGTCATTCTTGCGGGACGATGGAAAGAGGACGTGGAAACGTTTAAGACACTTCTCCAAGAGTTGGAATACAACACAGGAGAATGCCCGCCTAATCAGGCACAAAGTTATTACGGAGCACAGCAGCGCGATCGCAGTCGTGGCCGTAGTACTAATCAACGGCGTGACTGGTCGTCGCGACGCGAACGGAACAATAACCGGGACCGGCCGTATAGAAACTGGGGTAACAGTCGCGAACACAGGTGGAACAACGGAAATAATGGAGGACGTGGACAAGATCGTGAACGCCACTGGTACGGCAACCAGAATCGATACTACGATGAATACGGTGGGAATAGGACTGTAGGCGGAGCACCTCATGATGTTGAATTTCGGCCGGCTAACTCTAGAAATAATCCAGCAAATGGAAATGAACAAAACCGGCAATGACAAACGATCAGCGCAGAAGGCGCCCAATCGGAACAAATGAGCGGCATGGCAAATGAGTAGAAAGGACAGTGAGAAGTAGAGAGGACGGTGAGGAGAATGAATTGATTGGTTTACATTTGTGACATATGCATTTTGAATAATATGTCGGTAAAAATAATGATAAAGGTGTTTCTATGTGATTGATTGAAGTGATGTTCTTAAATTTTTTTTCTTTCCTTGTGCAATTAGGATTTAGGTTGGTTCAAAGGTGAAGATAAAAGGTTTCTTTGTGAACGAGTGAAATGCTGTTTATGTTTTTTTTTTTGTGTAAATTGAAACGAGTCGCTTCTGAGAGAAGCAAGATCTGTGTTGAATTAATGCAAAACACAGGGGAATATCCGATCTGTGGGTATTATGGGACTGGCAAACCCAGGTCCCCAGCTGTTAGTAGCCTTGTTTCTGATTTTCTGTTTTCAGTGTTACTATCTATCTATTATTATTCTATGTCTGTCAGTATAAATGAGGATCTCTTACTATAGTATGCGTGCTGTATGAATATTTTAAGATAGGATAACTCTGAGAAAGGAATGAGTAAGTTTGGAATCTTGAAAACAGGATGCGATAATACGATTGTTTAACCAATGGCTTCTCAATATACGCTAATATGTTAATATTGATGATATATGTCTTTTTTGTTCTTTATAGCTGAGTACGTAAAGTGCTGTCTGTGGATTTCGTAAGTAGATTGATTCCCTTCAAGGTGGAAGAAGAGTTGTGGTTTGTGTAATTTACGTGGCCCTGAAATAGTATTATGGCAGTCAAATGACGAGCAGTTTTTCAGCAAATGGAGAATGGAACAGAAAAATGGATCCTTTCTGTAGTCTTGATTGATGTTGAGCCAAAGCCTGAAAAATTATTCTGCGTTAATACTTGTCCTAGAAAAGGAACGTTTATGTGTTTTGCTGATGCTGTGAGCATTACAGCTTACTGTTTTCGCTGGTGCGGGATGCACTACAGCCTATATGATTTGCACTGAGGAAATTTCCCTCTTGAAGGTAGAGGAAGATTAAATAATTTTGATTATGGGACCAAAGGAAAGCTTGGTTTAAGGTACTAAGGATGAAGCAAACCATTTGTCATTTCGGATCTTTTGTGTCTGTTGTAAGTTCAATATGTTAAGATGAAACTGTTTTACAGAATAGAGGAGACCACAATTTTGCCATTCATGCGAAATGAATCCAGAATAACCACCACAGGCGAAATAACTGATTTGGAAGCGAAAGGTAACTTAAAGAAGGAACGAAATGAGTAAGAAAATGTAGTATAACCTGTATAAGGAAAATATTTTTACCCTGCTCAGAGTCATCTATGTGATTAATTCTTGTGATAACGTAATTTTAGATGAAATTGTCTTACTGTTTTGTGTGTAATCATATGAGTATGATAAATGTATAATTGCGAGTCTCTTATCAGGTGTGTCAACTGGTATAAATGTTTTGTCGTGTAAATAACCATTGTTCTTTTTACTGTGTATGTTTAAGGAAAGTTTCTCCATATTTATCATGTGACAAGACGTATGCTGTGAGCGTCAGGAAGAGGACGAATTAATACAATGATGTAGTGGCATAAACACTGTGTTGAAGTAGCATTGAAGTAGCTTGCTGGGTTAACTAGTAGTGGATTGAAGTAAAATTTTGAGTAATTCATGTTTATGGGTAGTTTGTTTGTAGAATAGACAACAGCTGTGCATGTGTGTGTGTGTGTGTGTGTAAATAACATGTGAACCCTATGCTGTCATGACCTATTCTTGCACAAGGCATAATCCTATTCATTTTAGTGAATTAATAAGTAGCATTTGATTTATTGAAATGGAAGTGAACCACACTAGTGATGTGGATTTAGATATTATATTGCCAGTTCATTTAAGTTTTATTTTTATACTGTCAAGTCATTTCACTTTTATTTTATATATTGTGAAGTCATTTAACTTTTATTTTTATATTGTCGATTCAACTAACTTTTTTTATTAAAAAAATTAAGTCTCACTTTTGTTGTTAAAAATTGTGAAAGACAATACTAAATGGTATTATATATGACATTTTGTAATCACATAACTATGATGAACAATTTCTGTGAATGCAGTTGAGAACGTGAAAGCGAACCGGCTAAACTCTTACGTGACAGCGGGAGCAGCGAGGAGGAGGGCTAGTTGTAAACAGGCGGGTTTCCAAGCAGGACACACTGTCAACCGGGCCACTTCGGGAGCGCTGTCACAACAAAAGAAGGGTACGCGGCAAACACTTTCCCTTGCAGCAGGAGCTAATGGCCGGCCGCACCAATGCGACCCTTCCTGGAGGCGATGACCTGAGATGTCCGAGCGGTCTACTGCAAGGAAATCCATCTGCTGGCAACGCACCACACGCACGCGAACGTGACGAGACGGCTGCGGTGAAACGACAGAAGACAGGGGATAAAGGGGTGTGGAGCCTTTTGACAGGTACTATCCAGGAGACTTGCAGACGTCAACGACACCTATCGACATTTCCTGACGGATGCCTACTGTCAAGCGACAGCAAATCATGGTTCGATGTTCTCTGGTCCCTAAGGGTGACACAAAGAAGAGCCATGAAGTGTCATCCTTACCCAGGAATATCAAACCAGCGAGCCAATTGAGGATAACTCAAGAATTTAACAACACAAGGGGCGTGGAGCCTTTTGACACATACTGCCCAGAGAAACTGGCAGACCTCAACGACGCCTATCAACATTTCCTGGCGGATGCCCACTGTCAAGCGACAGTAAATCATAGTTCGATGTTCTCTGGTAGCTAAGGGTGGCACAAAGAAGAGCCATTAAGTGTCATCCTTGCCCAGGAATATCAACCTGGCGTGTCAAATGAGGATATCGCACGAATTTGACAACACAAACATGGAACCAAATCGAGATGTACGTGACATGGGCCACCAAGAGAAACTTCATGAGAGGGCAGAAACGGCGGGATTGCACGCAACAGATGGACAAAAAAATCCCTACTGACAGATGCAGCGACGAACCCCCCCCCTCCCCTTATATTGTGCCTCGGAACAGTGGAAGTACCGAGTGTGTCAGTGAACAGTGATTATACGGTTCTTAGTCCAGTGCATATACGTGTGTTTCTGTCACAGAAACTATGACTCGTGTGTTTTGCAGGGGTTCGATTTATTGGTGTTTATTAGACTGACTCTTGTATTTTTCAGGTGTTCTATTTATTGTTTTTTTTAGACTTTGACTCTCGTATTTTGCAGGTGTTTTATTTATTGGTGCTTTTTTTTAGACATTGACTATTGTACTTTCAGAGCGATTTTATTTATCAATGTTTGTTTTTGTGTGATGTAATAGATTTGTGATATTTTGTTTCGTAAATTCATTGCTGTGGCATTGCTTCGTTTATCAGTCAGATAGCTTTTCATTCTCATTGGACTGTGATCGATTAGACTTTGCATGGGGCATATTTATAGTGAGGAACCCCATAAGGGTAACAATCACATAATTAATTGTGGTTTCAGTATAATGACACAGTGATCATTGTTTGCTAATTAACTGAAATATAGTAGAGTGATTAAAATAGTGCCAAATGGTTATTACAATTCTACAAATTATTAGTTTTATAAGATATAGAATTTTTTTGCGATAACCACTTTGAAAAACATGTTTTTTTTCTCTTATCATTTTTTTGCTTTTTCGGATTGTGCATTGTAATGTTCTGCTTTATAATACTGATGTTATTTTCATGTTTTTTTTAATTGCTGTGGCACCTTAGCTATCTTCATAAATTTTACTTGTTAATAAACAATCATAAATATTCCTGTGATTAGTTGGCTCTTGCAATGAGCAAATACTGGTGAACTCCATAAGGGTAACAACCAGAAATTGTTTTCATATTGATGACACAGGAACCATTGTTTTTACTTGCTGACCGAATTAGGTCTACACTATCTTTTAAATAGGTGTCACAGATTTTGGTGTTTTTCTCTTTGAAATTGGTAGATTCTAAAGATGTGTAGAAATTATTGTGTTTTAGCAAGTGGCTGGTGACCTATTGCCTTTTATTTAAATTTTTGGTTTAAGTTGGGTGTGAGAAGCCTGCGTGGGAATGTCCTAGCATGGCCACTAAATTCCCTGCACAGTCTTTTCCCAGAGCGTTGGGGTTATGAAAGGTCTCTGTTGGATTCCTTTCATGTTAATTTCTGAAATATGTTGCCATTTACGGCATAAATTCCTCTTCTAAATTTATTGTAGCGTTTCTGACTATCTGGGAGGAGACTGAGTAGTGGAATGTGTTACTTTTACACATAAACAAGAACGATCTGTCACACTACTACACTTTAAAACACAGTCTACATGTAATTCATGTCACACAGTCTCATACGGAACCTACATCCGCTTTCTTTTATATACTGTATATGATAAGATACTGCCATCCCCCTTCCCTTCTGTGTGAGAGGGTGAATGAGCAAATGTATTTCTAGTTGCATGCTTGAGGGTAGCAGACATGCCTGTCTGCTAGAGAACAGTAGGACCAACGTCGGAACAGGTAGCTACGCTTTCTAAAAGCAGAGAAGTTTCTATTCTTGGTATGGTCCTGTCCGTCCCTTGTCATGTTGGTATAGGAAGCTGCCCCTCTGGCCACTTCCGTTTGTATTTGTGAGCCACCCTCAGGAAGGGACCAGGTCAGTCTGTCCTCGGCGAGCGTCTGAAGTGGTAAGATCTCTGGCTAAGTGCGTGTCTGCTAAGACCGTAAGACAATGGATTTCTTAAGTTCAGCCTAACTGAAAATTTAATCACCTTTATTTCAGGTTTAGCTGTATAATATCTAATGTTATCTTAAATTGCTAGTCAGTGTGATTCGAGTGTACAGTTCAGAATATATTCCGGTAGTTGCTTTGTCACTACTTTGTGAGTAAAGTGGAACCACGTGATGATCAGTAACTCTAACTAAGATCATCAATCTTTAATGCGAATGTGCGTGAGATTATAACGTCTCGTCTTGACAATAGTTTTCAATATAGCAACTTTTCTTTATGTTCAACCCACGTGGGGTGAACTTTGTGAGGCCATTACCACATGCTTATACAATTGTTTGACCCATCAGGTTAATAGTAAGACGATAGTAACCAGTTCGAAGTTTCTTCTTATGTAAATTGCGTTTCGATGTAATTTATTTTAATTATCAAAATTATTGTGGATTTCGACTCTTTGTGTAAACCAAGTTGACCACGTGAAGCATGTGGTGTAAGCATCAAAGTAGCCCTCAGCTATTCTTTTCGGGAACATTTCACAGAGAGTTAGTATGAATTTAGTATATCAGTGTGTGGTAATTTCATGACGGACAGTATTGCGCTACGAACGTAACTTCTTCGGGTGAAAATTGAATCGGTTGGTTGTGGTTGATTTCCTCTTGGATATGTTTCAACGTTCTTCGTGTGCTATTTTATGAATGCAGTGTTGTATGTAGTCTCCCAGTCTTGCCTCCCTATTTGATGTGTTCCGTAAGATTACAAACTCACATTTTCAGAGTCCTAAATAAGGCACCAGCTTAGTTATGACTCACATTTAATATGCTGAAATTTCAGTGATCAATGTTAAAATAAATTTCCAAATATAAACAGATTTTTTTATTTAAATTCTCTTTTTTTATATATGTATATATATGTCACCGGTTGTCGTATGACTATTAAAAGATTATAATTAATGTTAGTCTGGTTGGGAATTTGGTAAGCTAGACTGGATACCTGGTGAAACAGTTGCGCAGTAATACAAGGTTAACTTCCCCAGACAGCTCACAGCTTTTAACCCACTTTTATGGTCTTGAATAGCAGCACCGCTTTTATAGCAAATTAAAGCAACAACGTTACACGGTTTGTAGATAGCTGTCTGATTAGACTATAGAGGAATTAGGACTCCAACGAGTCCATTATGCGCGGTCTATGTAAACTCGTAAATCACCATTTAGGGGATTGGAAGTACTATAGATTTCCAGATATGGAATGAAAAGAACATTTTCCAACGCGAAAATTTCTCCTACTTCATAAACCAACGTAACACCGGACGAAATTGAAATTAAAGAAAGATATTTGGCCTGCTGAGGAATGAATGTATCAGCATATACGATAGTTAAAGCTACCTTCGGTGTAATTAAAACGAAGGGTGTTAACATTATGAGTGTAACTGGAACTCCGTTGTTAAATGCATAGGAGAGAGCGGATATGTGGAAAGAGTGCAATGAAGGCCTATATGAAGGGAAAATCTGACTAGTGTGATAGGATAGACAGGATTCGATTTACAACAAATTGGGTATCCAGTATTAGAATCAGAATTTAAGAGAGCTTGGGAGCTCTTAATGTCAGTAAAGGCAGAACGAATAGATAATATTCTATGAGCATTTGTAGAATCATTGGGGGAAATAGCAGCAAAACTACTATTCACGTTAGTGTGAAGAATGTATGTGTCTGGCGACACACCATCTGACTTCCGGGAAAATGTCATCCACACACTTCTGAAGCCAGCAAGAGCTGACAAGTTCGAGATTTATCGCTCAATCAGCTTGACAGCTCATGCATCCAACTTTCTGACAAGAATAACACGCAGAAGAATGGAAAAGAAAATTGAGGATGTGTTAAATGACGATCAGTTTGGCTTTAGGAAAGGTAAAGGCACCAGAGAGGCAATTCTGTTGTCGCTGTTGATAATGGAAGCCACATTAAAGAAAAATCAAGACACGTTCATAGGATTTGTCGACCTGGAAAATGCGTTCGCAATTTAAAGTGGTGCAAGAGGTTCGACACTCTTAGATAAATAGGGGTAAGCTGTAGGGAGAGACGGGTAACATACAATATGTGCAAGAGCCAAGAGGTAAAAATAAAACTGAACGACCAAGAACGAAGTGCTCGGATTAAAAAGGGTGCAATGCAGGGATGTAGACTTTCGCCCCTACGGTTCAAACTGTACATCGAAGAAAGGATGACGGAAGTATAAGAAGGATTCAAGAGTGGAACCAAAATTCAATTTGAAAGGGTATCAGTTGTACAATTCGCTGTTGACAATGCTATCCTGAGTTAAAGCGAAGAAAAATTACATGATCTTTTGAATGGAATGTACAGTCTAATGAGTAGAGAATATGGACTCAGAGTTAATCGAAGAAAGACGAAAGTAATGAGAGGTAGCAGAAATGAGAGCAGCGTGAAACTTAACATCAAGATTGATGGTCACGAAGTAGATGAAGTTGAGGAATTGTACTAACAAGGCGGCAAAATAACCAATGGCATTGCACTGGAAGAAATGGCATTCATGGCCAAGAGAAGTCTACTAGTATCAAATATAGGCCTTAGGTTGGAGAAGAAATTTCCGAGAATGTACGTTTGGAGCACAGCATTGTGTGGTAGTGAAACATGGACTGTGAGAAAATCAGAAAAGAAGATTAAAAAATCGTTGGTGCTACGGAAGAATGTTGAAAATTAGGTGGACTGATAAGGGAAAAAATGATGTGGTTCTGTGCAGAATCGGAGAGGAAAGGAATATGTGGCTAACACTGTATGGTACAGGATGATTCGACACCAGGGCCTGAATTCCATGGTACTAGAGGGAGCTGTAGAGAGCAAAAATTGTAGCGGAAGGCAGAGATTGGAATACAGCTAGCAAGTAATTGAGGGCGTAGGTTGCAAGTGCTACTCTAAGATGAAGAGTTTGGCACAGGAGAGGAATTCGTGGTGCGTCGCATCAAACCAGTCAGAAGACTCAAAAAAAGAGAGCGGAAGGGGGCTAGTTGTATTTACGTAATGCTACACATTCAATAGTTTTGTATCATAAATAGGAAATATTAGGTCAGCTGGAGGCTGAGATATGTGGATTCTGATAAAGTTTTCAGTGACTTTAGATTTATAACATGTTGGACTGTGATCTAAAACCGTCCACTTTGCAATAGTTATTTACTTGCACTATTGCAGTTTTTGCCGTAGGGCGACTGTATTAAATAAGCGACTCCCTCCCAACTTCGCACAGGTAAGCACTAAGTATCCAGTGGCCGGATGACTTCTCTGGTGCTCCGGTAATTTTGATTGAAGGCCATTGCGTAGCTTTATGAATAAAAATCAAGGAACAATGTTAGGTAGCTGAATATTAGCACCAAAGTCTTGTAGTTATCATACTGGTATAGAAATTCGAACAAAAGCTGTTGCATTTAAACTTCAGAAGAAGCTCTTAAAAGCTTATTCTTTATGTCTTAACTGTGGCCCGGCAGATACATTCTAACATTCTAAGTATTTGAAATATTTCTTTGTGTACTATTTCGAATATATCTTCTTGATGAAGTGCAAAAATGTACATATTATGTTTTAATGTCGCACGTGACAGGACCATGTACAACTATGAGGAAAACTGTGCACGAGTTTTCTATTACAAATGTTCAAATGTGTGTGAATTCCTATGGGACCAGACCGCGGAGACCATCGGTTAACTAACTTCGTTAACTAACTTACGCGAAGGACAACACACACACCCATGCCCGATGGAGGAAACGAACCTCCAGCGGGAGGGTCCTCGCAGTCCGTGCATGACGCCTCAAATTGCGCAGCCACTCCGCCCGACTGTTTGATTAGAGCAACGTTCAGTGTCTAACCCAGTACAGTGTTCGTTGTAATGCCGAAGATAGTTAGGAGGGAACTGGAGCCGTCTCAACAAGAAAAGTAAGCCTGTGAATATCAATTGCATTCTTGGTACCAAAACAATTTGTACATATCTTCAATCAGTATGGAATGTGCACGCGATCAAAATATAACGGAGTTTGGTTATTGGTGTCTTGTTTCGTTGCAAATTCGGGGAATGTCTGACTGCCTCAATAAAAAAGTTGAGGTATTTTTAGTAATAATTTATGGGGTAGAGTCCCATGTGGCATCAATGAATTTAAAAATTCTGTAGAATAATACACTAATTTCCTTCTTTGTAAGACTGTATCAACAGAGTGATAAATTTGTGAAGGGGATTCAATCTTGGACAGAATGAAATTATTTACTTTACTGACTTGTTCACTGAAGATGAAAATATAGCATTTACCTGAACTCAGTCAATTTGTGAAATAATTTTTCAATACATTTTAAGACTTTTGTTCCAAACAAAGACATTATTCATAATTATTTCTTCAAATTCGCCATATTAAATTATGAGCAGGATCTAAAGAAAATAGATATTAACTTGTCCAGAAGACAGAATGCTCAGATAATGACTATAGAGAAATTTCACATCGGTTACAATCAGGCACTGTAACACATTCAACAGCAACAAGTGAAAATTTCTGTCATGCGGTAGCGTTCTCGCTTCACGCGCCCGGGCTCCCGGGTTCGATTCCCGGCGGGGTCAGGGATTTCCTCTGCCTCGTGATGACTGGGTGTTGTGTGATGTCCTTAGGTTACTTAGGTTTAAGTAGTTCTAAGTTCTAGGGGACTGATGACCATAGATTTCAAGTTCCATAGTGCTCAGAGCCATTTGAACCATTTTTTGAAAATGGACCAGGACTCGAACCCGAATTGCCTGCTTATCGCAAGCGGTCACATCAACCACAGTGGCTATCTCAGCACGCTTCACATCCGTCCCAAATTCTAATACGTCACACAGTACATATGTAGCGTTACCTGTCCGTTATCCTCGTTGGTCTCAAGGTGTCGAACTTAGAATGAACCTGGTCTTAAAGTAATATAATCTATTTCCCGGCGCATATATTTATATTTGTGGTGTCTATTCTTTCAGACATCTCCGAAGCAAGAGACGAAGTTCATGATTCCGCACCTGTATACAGACGATGAAAGAGATAATCCGACATCAGCTGCAATAGGTCGTTGAAATAAATCCAATGCCAGCGCAAATGGTTCTTGCAGACCGGCAACCATTTTGACACCCTCCATTTCCGTTTGGCTATTATCAGGCGCAAGACCTGCAGAGCAGCGACGAAAAAGCAGTAGCGTAGTCTGTGTGCAGGCGCGTGGCACTATCGTCATGGTTTCTGTCTGTCCAGGAACATTTTCAAAAACTCAAAAAAGGCGGGCGGTTGCTAAGAAGGTTTTCGTTCAACTGGTAGTGGCTGTGAAGGGGGGAAGGGGGAAATGGCGCTCAGAAGTATCCTTCCTCGTTTTACTCTGGCATGTGTCAGTGCCGTATTCCCGTATGATCACGTCGCACGTGGTAGGATCGCTGAAAAAGTATTGGTTCGGATGAAGCTGATATTTCGTCGAATTGTTCTCAACGGTCCCTAGAGGTTCCAGCGTGTACGCAAGTGCAAAACTTGTAATCGTGCAGCGCTACAAATCTGTACGATTAGCGATGCAGCCTCACAATGTCCCTAGCGAAGATTTTGAAATGCACGAGGCCGTCAGGAGTGTCAAGAACTTCTCCTTGTTGCTCATCGCATTGCGAAATGTCGTTTCCGATTGCGACATATTTGGAAATCAACGCCTCAGGGAAAGGAGTGGTTTTATTGACGCCTTTTATGGCACACTCTGCGGCCTTTCCGTTCTGATTTTGAGCACATGTATGTCTCGAATGTGTTCCTTGGCCACTCCTAAGAAAACCGGGTGATTTCAACTGTGGGTGTCAGGTTTACGACCTCCATTGCAGGTGCGTCAAAAGAAGGTATGCAATATGAGTATGAGAGGCTGTGACAACCTTGTATTCGTGTGTCATGTGCACGGTGCATTGGTCAGAACCATGAGCGTGTTTGACGCCAAATTTACATAATTAATCCTCCTTATACGTCACACGAACTTACGAGCATTTTTTTCGCAAGGCGTCTTCGAGCCCGAGGGTGACGTCCTCATTAAAGAGGAAAGTTACATGCACTTTTTGGACAAATTTAAAACTTAAGCGTCGCAGTGGGTGGTAATTACGAGGTTTCGAAAGAGCAATCCTTTATTTTTGTTCCACAGTATATACCATCCGATAACAGCTCTTGACGTTTACTATGCAGTATGTCTTGAGCCACGCTTTCGCGATGATTTCGCTGTAGGGGCATCGGATCAATAACTGCACAAAGCGAAATAATGATATCAGTGACATTGCTGTGCAGCATACAGCAGCACCGAGCAAGATGTCGCAATGGTTAGCACACTGGACTCGCATTCGGGAGAACAACGGTTCAAACTCGCGTCCGGCCACCCATATTCCCTAAATCGCTTCAGGCAAATGTCGAGATGGTTCCTCTGAAAGGGCGCGACAGATTTCCTTCCCCATCCTTCCCTAATCCGATGGGACAGATGACCTCGCTGTTTGCCTCCCCCCCCCCCTCCCAAACGGGAGCGGGAATTCCATATCAAACTTCGGGCCTCTGCACGGAGAATAAGCAAAAAGCCTTGTATGAGAACTTCTCAGTACAAGGCAGAAATTTATAAAAAATGCAGAACATTTTTTATATTTCTGTTGTAATTTGTTTTGTAATCGCCAAATCGACAATTCCTGTTGATTTTGGTTTTAGAGTCGAGAGTATGTAAAAGACAATGTGAGCCACGCACTAAACACAGCTGTTGTACTTTACAGCGGGATAGAAGTGCGAATCTACCCGAAATATATTTTCTAGGAGTACTGCTAAAGATGCCGTTTGGCTAACGTGAGCCAGTCTTTTAAGAACTCATGATCATGTTTCGTTTTAATCCGTGCATACGGAACGTTGTTCTAGGGTGTCTTACAGAGCACACGTGGTGCAATACGGGTCTAGTGCCTGTCCTGCTCTAAACAGTTCCTCTCGCGTCACTAATTTGTCGCTGGTAAAGTCATAGTATTGTGACCTGACGTTGGTGGGCAGAAAAGATTGACGTGTATTAATCCACACATGAATGCAGATCTTTCTAAGGTGGACGATTTGTCTCGGAAGTGTGGGAGGTCGAAGGCTCTTCCGTATAAAACTGCCCTGAGGATGCGTAAGCTCTCCTCACCAATACAACTGGCATCAATACGATTACCTGAAACGTGGAAAGGGGGCCTCTGAGCCAGACATGTGTAACCTCAAGGTACAGATTGGGATAGGAAAAGAACCACATGCAATGTTGAGTCCGCATTTCTTGCATCATTAGTGTTTCGAATATCTCTGAAAATAAGAGGCTGTTAACTGGATATAGGCATTTATAAGGTCTTACCACACAATGACATGACTAAACTTTCAGTTCTTGCTACCCCAAGGAATCAGTGTCAGCGGCAAATAAAAAAATATATCACAACAAACCTCTCTTAAGCAATATGTTAGTAAACGATATGTCTTTCACAATCTTCTTAAACATACACTACTGGCCATAAAAATTGCTACACCACGTAGATGACTTGCTACAGACGTAAAATTTAACCGACAGGAAGAAGATGCTATGATATGCGAATGATTAGCTTATCAGAGCATTCACACAAGGTTGGCGCCGGTGGCGACACCTACAACGTGCTGACATGAGGAAAGTTTCCAACCGATTTCTCATACACAAACAGCAGTTAACCGGGGTTGCCTGGTGAAACGTTGCTGTGATGCCTCGTGTAAGGAGGATAAATGCATACCATCACGTTTCCGACTTTGATAGAGGTCGGATTGTACCCTATCGCGATTGCGTTTTATCGTATTGCGACATTGCTGCTCGCGTTGGTCGAGATCCAATGACTGTCAGCAGAATATGGAATCGCTGGGTTCAGGAGGGTAATACGGAACGCCGTGCTGGATCCCAACGGCCTAGTATCACTAGCAGTCGAGATGACAGGCATTTTATCAGCATGGCTGTAACGGATCGTGCAGCCACGTCTCGAATCCTGAGTCAACAGGTGGGGACGTTTGCAAGACAACAACCATCTGCACGAACAGTTAAACGACGTTTGCAGCAGCAGGGACTATCAGCTCGGAGACAATGGCTGCGGTTACGCTTGGCGCTGCATCACAGACAGGAGCGCGTGCGATGGTGTACTCAACGACGAACCTGGGTGCTCGAATTGCATAACGTCAGTATTTCGGATGAATCCAGGTTCTGTTTACAGCATAATGATGGTCGCATCCGTGTTCGGCGACATCGGGGTGAACGCACATTGGAAGCGTGTATTTGCCGGCCGCGGTGGTCTAGCGGTTCTAGGCGCTCAGTCCGGAACCGCGCGACTGCTACGGTCGCAGGTTCGAATCCTTCCTCGGGCATGGATGTGTGTGATGTCCTTAGGTTAGTTAGGTTTAAGTAGTTCTAAGTTCTAGGGGACTGATGACCTCAGATGTTAAGTCCCATAGTGCTCAGAGCCATTTGAACCATTTGAAGCGTGTATTTGTCATCGCCATACTGGCGTATCACCCGGCGTGATGGTATGGGGTGCCATTGGTTACACGTCTCAGTCACCTCTTGTTCACATTGACGGCAATTTGAACAGTGGACTTTACATTTCAAATGTGTTACGATCCGTGGCTCAACCCTCCATTCGGACCCTGCGAAACCGTACATTTCAGCAGGATAATGCAGGACCGCACGTTGCAGATACTGTAAGGGCCTTTCTGGATACAGAAAATGTTCGACTGCTGCCTGGGCCAGCACATTCTCGAGATCTCTTACCAACTGAAAACGTCTGGTTAATGATGGCCGAGCAACTGGCTCGTCACAATACGCCAGTCACTACTCTTAATGAACTGTGGTATCGTGTTGAAGTTGCATGGGCAGCTGTGTCTGTACACGCCATCCAAGCTCTATTTGACTCAATGCCCAGGCGTATCAAGGCCGTTATTACGGCCAGAGGTGGTTGTTCTGCGTACTGATTTCTCAGGCTCTATGCATCCAAACTGTGTGAAAATGTAATCACATGTCACTTCTAGTATAATATATTTGTCCAATGCATATCTGTTTATCATCTGTATTTTTTCTTGGTGTAGCAATTTTAATGGCCAGTAGTGTAGTTAAGAAGTTAAGGACTGGTAATTTAGAATAAACATCCAAGCGTGGCATATCTGACAAAATTTCTTGCATCCATAAAACGGATACAACGGCAAATTAAGCTGAACAGCGAGTTATAATAAAACGTAGAACTCTAAAGAGGTAGTAATCAGAACGAAAACTACATTAAAATTTTCCTCACCAAGTGTATACGCAAACAGGCAAAGGAACTACCTCAGAATTTAGCTACTACATTACTCATATATAGGTCTTTAGGAAGAATAGAAGTTAAAACAAGTACATCAGAGCCTGAAGAAGGGTAAGGCGAAACTGAAAGGCGCCAAGGTGAACAGTTCCCCTTAATAATAGCGGACATGCCTCAAACACAGCCAGAAGGAATGTGCATCGGAACAACAGCAACAAGACCTCGCGGCGGGTTCGAGCTTCAGTCCGCACTGCTAGCAGGCACTACATGGGTAGGATATAGGCTACAGCAACACAAACTGCATGAACAACAATCGCCACCTTGTTAAGAGATCGTGGGCATAAGCCCAAAAAAAGAAAACCGTATTAAATTAAGGTAGCAAACGTTACTCCCAAAAAAACTGCCTAAAGGTAACAGTCCTTAAATCACTGGTGCGGAAGTATAGAAGTGTTATAATTAACGTCTTTCCAAACAATTTACGTAAAAGCTACACTGTCAGGTGCCTACTTGAATGACTCAGAGAGAACAAGCAGTTGACCTTCCAAGAGAATATTTAGTGATTAGGCGCTACAAACAGTGTTCCCTCGAATCAGTCCTCACGCTTTACAGCCGTTTAGAACCTAGTTTCATAACACACATATTAATACTGGCAATTCACCTTAAAATAATTAAAAGGCAAAATAATAAACCTTAGAAAACGTAAAAAAACTCAAGGTCAATGAACAGGAATCACGCCAAACGGCTCATGACCAAGTTAATAAAACTGAGTTAAACACTAATGCACAAAGATCAAAAGTTAAGTTTCACTACTACATCACTGAATTTCAATGTGTTGTACGGAATATGGCCTCGGTAATACACAACAAGTAAACATTTCGGTGGTACACTTTATCCGCAACGCAGGAACAGTCACTAATCCATAACCAAAATTTCCACCAACGAAATACATGCAAAAGTGCGATATGGTTGCGGCAGTAAATGCAAAAGTACAACATGGTTGCGGCCAAGATTTATCACAATAAATTTAAAAGTTGCCCTGGTCCATAACGCACCAACAATAGAGCCACCGATATCAGAGTGCAATATTTTCAAGTAACGGGCCTTTCATACGCGGAAACGGTAGTGCACTTTCATACGCGGAAACGGTAGTGCAAAACTGCAAGCGTCCAGGTCCTCACAGTGTCGACAAACAGTGAAGTGCAAATCCACTGAAAGCCCTACGACGACACAGTCAATATTGCAATGTGATTACCACTACCCAAAGGAGTGACGAATCGATTTCGGCAAAAACAGAACTAACAGCCACAGAAACCCACGAATGATATCCTCACGCTGCGGCCCTCTTGCCCGCCATCCTCTCATTACCCACTTCCGGTCTACTTCAAACTCTCTGAGCCAATGACAATCTGTGAAGACTGCACGTTAAATTCGCACCGCGTATCGGAGCCCCCGTGAAAGAAGGCAACGAGAAGACATAGATAAAATGAACGGCTCGACATGACTAATGAGGCGACATCCAGGGTCTATTTCAGAATAGCAAAGTCTCTGACGTAATTTCCTCTCGCCTGAAGGCTCCGATACGTGTACTTTACGAACATGAAGCCAAACTGAATCCTCTGATTTCGTAGACCAGTTACTCCGATTGGGTTGATGATGGTGTTATGCGGAAGGTGTCTGTAATAATACTGGCTGATCACATTGTACACTCCCTTGCCGATAAGACCTACTTTCCTGTTTCAGGTGCTATAGTAGGACGGACGGACGCTATTTGTTGTATCTCTGGTAGCACATATGTATTTACAAAGTGCGTCGTTTGTAAGCCGTCCATGTGACACTGTCAGTGTTCTGGTATTGAATCCCGCAGTGAGCGCATTCTAATTTGTCAGTCATACATAATCTGAGGACATACCAGAGTGAACAGCCTTAGTTGTTTGCGTTCTGTTACACTCGGAAGCCACATCGAATGAGGTAGTGGGCTTCTGATCCCCACTTTTAAGATGGAATATTTCTTCTTTTTAAGAGCCGCTACGCTTTTACAATGGGTCACATCACTGACAGATCGTTTGCGTCGGCACTGATGTAGCCAGCACATGCCTGTACTGATATTCTACACCCTTAAATTGTTCTGGCAGAGAGAGTTCTATGTGGTCTTCATCGTAACGATACTGGTGAAGTAAGATATTGATTAACTTTAATTTTGGTGTTAGTGTTAGCAACACACCCCATATGTCAATAAATACACTTTTGAATGTAGGAATGATCCATTCCATCATGTGCGTTTTTAAAGTCTAACTACTCAAAAAACAAAGGAAAATGAGCCTGCCAGGTCACCCCTCTTACATCCTGATCTGTTGCAGTACAGGTATTGCTATTACCTGGGCCTTACACTATGTTTACAGTCACTCGGAGAATAATTTGTTTTCGTCATGAATTGGGTACGCGGTTGTAAGGCTTAAAGTCGGTACTGAGACAAGGTGAATGGACGAAAGTGATGCATTTTTTCGGACACGACGTTTCTTCACTTAAGACTGGTAGCAGCTTGCTGAGATTAACTGATAACGCAACTCCTCGTTACAAATTTAAGTCACTTTTGGATCTATCAAATATCGACTTGGTTATAAAATTCAGCAGGGAGTCCATCGGTGCCCAGGGATTTATTACAAAAACTTGGTTTTATTATTACATTTGATTTCGATTGTCGAATTTTGTAATTATATATTGGTTGAGATAGTCATGTTGGGGTATCAATAACTCACCCACCCGTTTGGGAATACATTATAACCCTACTATTGTAATTTAGTACGCTTTTACCCAAATAACAGAAAACCCTGTGTCTATGTGGCGACGTATACCATACCCCAAAAGAACAAATAGTACTGTCACGGGAAAAGCTACTTAGTTCCAAGTTCATTTAATGGTTTAAAACATATACTGATGTTCGCCAGCTTAGCCAGGCAATGAAATAGTGAAGTATTGGAAAAGCAGGAGTATGAATTTCGCCTACTTTCTTGCTACTCTTTAATTTGGTTCTTCAAATGCATATTACTCCACTTAAACAACGTTGGAGTACACCCTTATACATTATGTTTTTAAAAGAGAAAAAGCCCATTACATAACTTCCAGGAAGCTAAAAAAATTTGGCCACGAGGACCGTTAGAAAAGCAGTTTCGATAATCAATAAACTTAAATACTAAAATACTTAGATACTAAATCACACACTTTTTATACTGAACATTTCACTTCAAGGAAACCTCTTTCTTACTGGAATTTACTTTCAAAGGCTATTACTATTTGAACTAATTCTGTATAGTAATTTAACAGATTTCAGTAACTCTGATTGAATTACTACAACACATTGCAATAGTTAAGAAAACACGAAACCAATTTAAATGGTGCCTATTTACATTAACTTGCCACTTCATAAGTCTATAAAACAGGATACTCGGATTAATCAAACACCAAGAAGGAACCCTATATAGATGTAAGATTAGGAGGATATAACAGGGAGAGCCAGTTTCTTATTAATGGTTCACGTTGTACAAAAGTAAAAATACAAGTAAAATGTTATCTGGTGGCTGTAGGCTTGTGTGTGGCGAACGATTATGACCGCTACACTATCCGTAGTACCGACTCCAAGTATTTTGCTGTTAGGGCTCAATTTCCCTTCTTGTCGCCGTTAAATTTTACATACAGTAACTTAACAACTGTCAGTCATCCCGTAAGCCGTTTGCAGTCTTCATACGATTCAGTTTTGTGCAAATTTTCAGGCAAGGTGTTTCCTGCTCCACGAAGGTGCTGCCTCAATCATTCCTGCCTACAAACCGTGTGACTTACTTCCCACGCTTGCCATAGGTAGCGCGCCTATTCTCCCTTGCCACCTTTTCCACTCCCAAGATTCACTTTCGCTTCAAACAAAAGCACACTGATTATTACATATCACCTGTTTCTTACATTGTTCATAAGTGTGGCCATTTCTTATAACAGTCAAATTTACATCGACATGAACAGTTTATACAGAAAAATATTTTTAACTACAAAATGTTATCAGAAAATTATCCAACGTAATAAACTATTTACATAGTATTTTACATACATTACTCACATACAATGCAAAGAACTTCAAACTCCACATAGCAGACTTTACATCTACAAAGAATATAGTACAAATAAGCTAAAATTTTAAAGCAAAAAAATTATAAAATTTGAATGAACCATAAGCAAATAATGTTATAACATATCATAGAAATGTCGTAAAATGCGTTTTTTAACTCCTCTGTTAGCTGTCGCGGAATGCTCCTGTGAGTCTGTTACCGATTTTATGATATAATGTTGAGCATGACGTTGCTCTGTTATAATACGATATATTGTAGATTTTCGCTGAAGTTCTGCTGCAGGTTCCTCAGATCTGATAACACATACCCTTGTAGCACTACACGCCACTTGCACATTTTAACTTACTGTCGTTTAATTCGCGAGATGTTTGGATGTATATTTTCGGTATTTTCATAAAGCTGTGTCAGCTGACAACGGCATCTCTAACGTGCAGTTTCTCTTCTAAATTGTTTTAATATACCTTTAAGTTATGGTTTCATATAGAATAACCACCAGCAATTGCCTTTCGAGACTTAGAGGAATAAGCGACACAAAATTGTTAAATACTTTAATTTATATTTGTAGCAATTCAGCCTTTAACTGGCCGACATTCAAGTGCCGAAGCCTGCTTGCTTGAATACTTTTTGTTTCGCTTGCGTGCATAAAATAAGACAGCTGGAGTGGTCAGAAAATCTAAGTGGTAGAAATTCACTACTCGATATGTGAGCTAGTCTGCCACGTGGCGTGGCCTCGCAATTAAAGGAACCATGTCACAGATTGCGCGGCCGCTTCCGCCGGAGGTTCGAGTCCTCCCTCGGGCATAGGTGTGCATGTGTTGTTCTTAGCATAAGTTAGTTTAAGTAATGTTTAAGTCTAGGGACCGATGTCCTCAGCAGTTTGGTCCTTTCGGAATTCACACACATTTCAACATTTGGATTCTGTCTGCGCGTATATAGGATCGAGTCTGTTTGCTGTCTTATGTGCAAGGGGTGCTCTTCGCGCCACGCGTCTCTGACCAAGTTGCACAATTCGGGAGTATGAATGAAGCTTGGTTGTAGACCGAGCGTGTCTGTAACAAAGTTGAAGGCTCGTGCAAGAACTGTGAGTGTTCGCGGATTGCGGAACAACTGTGCCAACTACCTTTTAAAAATTCATCGTTCTAATTTGACACCAGTGCCTGATCCAGCATAGATGTTGATGAACTCTGTGCTGTATGAAACTGGCATGATATTTCTCTTCCTGGTGCAAGCAGAGAAGCGAAATATTTAGTCTGTATAAAGTGACAGCGCCCATGGAGTCGCCTACATTTATCTTCTTAAATCTTAAACTATAACGTCTGGACCCGCCGGGAGAAGTTACCTCTTGCAACATAGCTAGGTCAAACCTTATCTCGTGTAAATGATCCTTCATTTCAAGTATCTCTGTTATGGATATAATTCTGTTAACATTAGTGGTTACTATGCGGTACGCGTGTAAAATGTTCATTGAATTACACTGCGTGATGATGAGACCACACCAGGATCATACTTTAAATCTTTCGATATAGTTACTTGTTCATTCCTTGCTTCAGTATTGACCTTTCGTGACTCCTGGCCGGACGATATGGTTATCTTGTGGTATTGTTTGCTACCATGATAGCAAAACGTTTCAGTGTCTTTTTTTTTTTTTGACGTCCTTAATTGTTTTATTTTGCATTTAGTGTTGACATTGTCGTGTTGTGTGGCTACAGTTTTTTGCGATCGGACAAAGGGAATGGACAGTTGGTGAGTTGTGTGACGCCTAGTATCCTATATAAGGGGCGCCCAAAAAGGATCGAGCCGGAGACATAATTACAGAAAACAATACCTGTATGTTAGAAGTACTGACCCTGGATGTTGAGACACTTGTCCCACTGTGACACAAGGTGGTGAATGGCTGTCTCATAAAATTCCCGGGGCTGTGATGTTAACCAGTTCCGCACGTACAGCTGGACATCGTCGTCCGAGGTAAATCGTTTGCCCCTCAGAGCCTCTTTAAGGGAACCAAAAATGGTGTAATCAAAGGGAGAGAGGTCTGGACTGTATGGAGGGTGGCCGAGAACCTCCCACTTGAATGTCTGCAGGAGTGCCACGACTGTGTTGGCCGTATGAGACTTTGCATTGTCGTGAAGCAGAATGACCCCAAGGGTGAGCCTGCCTGGTCGTTTTGATTTGATCGCTTGGCGAAGGGTGGTCAAGGTGTACCGTGGTGCAGGAAGTGAATCAGAAGGGAGCCATCTTGGTCAAAGAAGAACGTCAGCATAACCTTTTCCGCACTCGTGTGGACGACGACGACGTCCAGCTATATGTGAGGAACTGGTTAACATCGCAGCCCCGGGAATTTTATGAGACGGCCATTCACCGCGTTGCATCACAGTGGGACAAGTGTCTCAACAGCCAGGGTCAGTACTTCTAACTTCCAGGTACTGGTTTCTGTAATTATGCCTCCGGTTCGTTTCTTTTTCAACACCACTTATATATTATTTAGAGACCGCTCTCCTTTCATCTTCGGTTAGCACTCCCCAATTTCGTAAATTGTCATCGTCGGTACTGGCTGTTCGGATCTTTTGCTTAGTGACATATCTACGTCAGTTCCGATTGGTTCTATTTTAACATTTATTTGTTGAGATAAGAGAGATTATGCTCCATTGCAGACTGTGAACACAGACTTCCACCTAACTGGTGAATTGCGTCTGTGCTTCCGACATTAGTCGGGGCTGTGAGCTCTAATTCGTTTTGTTGTCGCACATGAGTAGTATGTTATCTCATACTAGTTAGTGCTTCAATGGACATGTACAGTAAGCGGCTGTTTCCATTTAACACAGCTGTCGCGTACGATGACGTAGCAAGTTTCCGCAAGTTTCCTTAATTCCAGTAAGTACCACGCATCAAGTCGCATATGAACATCCGACGAGCTTCGACGTTCCTGTGATAATCGTTCACAGGCTCGGCGTGATAATAATCGGCGATGTATCAAAGTCACTTATCTCAACAGATTTCCCCATTTGCAGCCCATATCTTCGTTAGGGTGATCGTCTGCTCCGCTTACACACCGTTGTTACGGCGTCACGTGCCCCCCTCCCCCCGCGCCATTACGCGGCAACCGACGCTGCGGTGGACAGTGGTCATTCCGTTTTGGGTTAACAGCGTATGACGCCTTGATGAGCCAAAGTGCGTTACTTTCAAGTTGTTGTCTTCAGTCGCTTCACTCGTTGCACCTGGCCCAGTATTTCCGCGTTCGCCGCGGGGGATTAGCCGAGCGGTCTGTGGCGATGCTGTCATGGACTGTGCGGCTAGTCCCGTCGGAGGTTCGAGTCCTCCCTCGGGCATGGGTGTGTGTGTCTGTCCTTAGAATAATTTAGGTTAAGTAGTGTGTAAGCTTATGGACTGATGACCTTAGCAGTTAAGCCCCATAAGATTTCACACACATTTGAACGTTTTGAACTTCCGCGTCCTTCCGCTGACTGTTACGGGCTGTCCTCGACGGTAACAACAGTACGCCATCCCTTGTGCACAGTGCTAGTACGTTTGTGACAGGCCGCGCACAGCGAATGATTTGCCACTGGACTATCACACACCAACTCTATCTAGCTTCTGCTAAAGAAGACCTAATGTTCAATGACTAAAACCATATTTCGTTACTGATGTATGTCTATCTCAGTCACTAGTGAATGCTGCGTTAAAATGCAGAATAAATAATTTGCGGCTCGATCAATATTTGATTCCGCGTTTTAAGGCACGCACTTTACCTACGCACCAACACATGCTACTCGAATTCCATCAAGTTTCACTGCTCTCCGGTTTTGTGACGGCTGTACCGCAAGATGGCAGTGTCATCGTTTTCACAGTGACGGTGGGCTTTAATTCATCATTGGGTAGCCAATGTCCTCGAAATACTTGTAATTATTTATTAATACACACGACCTTCCTCGTGAATCAGAATATCCAATGCCAGATCAGAACTCTTACAGTAGTCCCTAAGACTACCCCAAACATACAGTCAGAAGCGTACACGGAAATCTGCTTACATGGTTCAAGTTAATGATTGTCTAGATCTAATTAAGAGAAACTTTTCTTAGCGTAATTATTTTAGACTTGTTATTATTAATATTAGAAAACGTAAGAGTTCTTGACTTTTAAAGGAAGCTTGGACTTGTAAGCAGTGAGTAGTCAACAGACTATGGTATTTTCAAGTCTCATAGTAGACATGTAGCAACTGATTGCCATATTGCATTTCTTGACCACAGTACCTTCTGAACTTGTGATGCAAGCAATTACAGAATAGTTTTACTGATCACTTGGTGAGTGTGACATCCACAGCTACAGAAATTAGTTTGACTAAGTGATTGCAATTCGAGTTACTTGTTTATTCAAATCACATCGATCTAGCCTCTAAAACATCTTTCATCCGAGGCAGTTACATATTTCGACGACTTCCTTTTTTTTTTTTTTTTTACTGTAAATGCACCAAATCGATGTCTCCATCCGCCACTGTGACATTTTATTACACAAAATAAGCTGTGCTGTCGTGCAGCAAGTCGTCCACTGTGTGCACCACGCTAGCCTCTCACACCTCCTACACCGACACGAATTTCCTTATGTCATGTTGTCCGCATCCCCTATGCTCGCACTTACTTATCCTGCATATGGAAGGACAAATTTTTATTACTGCCATTTTAGCCCATTGCGACACGTATATCAATGATTTACGCTATGTCTGTGTTCATACAACATCTGTATATTACGTTTCGCTATCCTTCAGATATTGTGTAAATTATTGGTGAAAGGTGTAGGCCATCCCCTGCCTATGTGGTTGAAAATCATGATCCTAAATTTATTAGCAAATCATGCCTTCAGGAAGAGATCAGATGTTTGAAAAGATTATTCACAAAAGTAACTCGATGTACAACATAATTTCAATAGAGCTAATTATTAAATTCCATTAACCCTTGGTCTTGCAGGTAAGGAACAAAAAATATGATTGACATTACATTATTGTGGCAAAAAATATGGTATAGTAACCAAAATGTAATACTGTTAGGGTAATATACAGCTAGAGTGTTCAAAGGTTAACAATTCCTTTTCCGTCAGCGTAAATACATATCGTTGCACTTGCAGTAAATGAAAGATCCACTTCAAAAACGGTTGTACATAACTTTTACTGATATGTCGACTTTTCAGTGGAATAAAGTGGTCTAACGCGTGAGACATGCTTCCGTTGAAACTAATGACTTCTTTTCTGTTTACGAGCTAATTATAGCTGTAAAGTTAATCATCCTGGAAGAAATGGCACATGTAACATTCAATGTATTGGTTTTGTAACTTTAAGTAAACGCATATAAAGGAAAATAGATCCTTTAAATTGCTAGCAGCATGCCATGATGAGTAGGAGAAACTGTGGAAAATCTTACATTTCTACAACTGGTGGAGCCATTCTTGAAAACAGTACATGAGAGCGGTATATACAAGAACAATGTATATCTCTATGACCTAAAACTGTACACTAAAATAAATTGTTTGATCTGATTGTTGGGCTGAGAAATAGAAAAAGAAACATGCCGGATAATGATATTTTTGTGCAACTATCTTGTTTTGAGAGTATATTTAACAAACGTA
The DNA here is from genome assembly GCF_023864275.1 of Schistocerca cancellata. Lineage (NCBI taxonomy): Eukaryota > Metazoa > Arthropoda > Insecta > Orthoptera > Acrididae > Schistocerca > Schistocerca cancellata. The sequence continues at coordinate 727,443,156 of NC_064628.1, read as the reverse complement.
GTTCATGGTTCCGGAACACAGCTTTCCGCCCTGACCTGCGTTGGCCGCCAAAAAAGGTGAGTAAGGATGTTATGATTGGAAGTACACTATGCGATCAAAAGTACCCGGACATCTGGCTGAAAATGACTTACAAGTTCGTGGCGCCTTCCATCGGTAATGCTGGAATTCAATATCGTGGTGACCCACCCTTAGCCTTCATGACAGCTTCCACACTCGAGGCATACGTTCAATCAGGTGCTGGAAGGTTACTTGGGGAAATGACACCCTATTCTTCAAGGAGTGCTACACTTAGGACAGGTATCCATGTCGGTCGGAGAGGCCTGTTCTTGTCGTGTAACCACGCCGCTGCAGGCCGTGGATTATCAACAGGTGCTCGATCGTGTTTTAAGATGCAGTCACAATCCCCGAATTGCTCTTCGACGTTAGGAAGCAAGAACGTGCTGAAGACATCAATGTAGGCGTGTGCTGTGATAGTGCCACGTAAAACAACAAGTGGTGCAAGCCCCCTCCATGACAAACACGACCACACCACACCACCACCCCCTCCGAATTTTACTGTTGGCACTACACACTCTGCCAGATGACGTTCACCCGGTATTCGCCATACCCACATCCTGCTATCGGATGCCACATTGGGTACGGTGATTCGTCACTCGGCACACCGTTTTTCCACTGTTCAATTGTCCAATGTTTATGTTCCTTACACCACGCGAGCCGTCTTTTAGCATTTACCGGCGTGATGTGTGGCTTATGAGCAGCCGCTCGACCATGACTTCCAAGTTTTCTCACCTCCCGCCTATCTGTCGTAGTACTGGCTGGAATTTCTGTGTCATAGATGTCTGCCTATTACAGATTACGACCCTCTTCAACAGTCGGCGGTCTCTGTCAGTCAACAGACGAGGACGACCTGTACGCTTTTGTGCTGTACGTGTCCCTTCACGTTTCCACTTCACTATCGGATCGGAAACAGTGGACCACGGTATGTGTAGGAGTGTGTAAATCTCGCGTACAAACATATGACACAAGTGACACCCAATCACCTGACCACGTTCGAAGTCCGTGAGTTCCGCGGAGCACACCATTCTGCTGTCTATGGTGTCTAATGTCTACTGAGTACCTAGCAGTGGGCAACAGCACAATGCAGATAATATGAAAAACGTATGTCACTGGGGCTGTCAGCATAGTTTTGATCACATAGTGAATGTAATAGCTTAAGCTTCTCTAAGTACGCATTTCATTATGAAGGAAATGACCAGAAACAGTTTTCTCGAAATCAGTTTTCTTGTCGGAATTATGAAGTGTGACACAAACTTGAAAATTTCTACAGTTGACGTGGTTAAAGATCTGTGCAGGTAATCAAAATGCAGTGTATAAGAGGCTGACACATTTTGCCATTGGGTCCTGCACGCGTCATTCTCTTGCTGAAAACGAAAAGTGAAATCAACCTCAATACGAAATCCCTACACGGATTATGAGATTTCCTTTGTTTCATAAATATTCTTCATCTATCAGCCCAGAAAAAGGATTTATTGGATATATGAAAATACTTTGTTATACAATAAATGTAATTTTATGTGAACCTGCCTTCCAAGAGTACGATTCTTCTGTCTATTTATGTTGTTGCTTCGTGTCCCACATAAAAAAGCACTCCGTCTTCAGGCCACAAGTGGCCCGTCGGGACCATCCGACCGCCGTGTCATCCTCAGATGAGGATGTGGATAGGAGGGGCGTGTGGTCATCCCACCACTCTCCCGCTCGTTATGATGGTTTTCTTTGACCGGAGCCGCTACTATTCGGTCGAGTAACTCCTCAGTTGGCTTCACGACGCTGAGTGCACTCCGAAAAATGGCAAAAACGCACGGCGACCCGGATGGTCACCCATCGAAGTGCCGGCCACGCCCGACAGCGCTGCGCTGATCTGACGGGAACCGGTGTATCCACTGCAGTAAGGTCGATGCCCCGTGTCCTATATATAACTAGTTTTTTTAGTCTAGAGATTAATTAAATAAAAACATTGTCTTATTTCAGTATGTCATATAATATATACTGTTGCTAATTTATATTATTTTTACCATTGTAACAGAAAATTGATATAACTTTTTTTCCTTTTTTGATAGGCAAATTTATCTTACAATGTACTGATACAGATACGCAATGTTGTTACATAGAAGGCTACATATTGCAAATTAAGGTAACTGTTTAAGTGTTGTAGAATATGTTAAATATACACTCCTGGAAATTGAAATAAGAACACCGTGAATTCATTGTCCCAGGAAGGGGAAACTTTATTGACACATTCCTGGGGTCAGATACATCACATGATCACACTGACAGAACCACAGGCACATAGACACAGGCAACAGAGCATGCACAATGTCGGCACTAGTACAGTGTATATCCACCTTTCGCAGCAATGCAGGCTGCTATTCTCCCATGGAGACGATCGTAGAGATGCTGGATGCAGTCCTGTGGAACGGCTTGCCATGCCATTTCCACTTGGCGCCTCAGTTGGACCAGCGTTCGTGCTGGACGTGCAGACCGCGTGAGACGACGCTTCATCCAGTCCCAAACATGCTCAATGGGGGACAGATCTGGAGATCTTGCTGGCCAGGGTAGTTGACTTACACCTTCTAGAGCACCTTGCGTGGCACGGGATACATGCGGACGTGCATTGTCCTGTTGGAACAGGAAGTTCCCTTGCCGGTCTAGGAATGGTAGAACGATGGGTTCGATGACGGTTTGGATGTACCGTGCACTATTCAGTGTCCCCTCGACGATCACCAGTGGTGTACGGCCAGTGTAGGAGATCGCTCCCCACACCATGATGCCGGGTATTGGCTCTGTGTGCCTCGGTCGTATGCAGTCCTGATTGTGGCGCTCACCTGCACGGCGCCAAACACGCATACGACCATCATTGGCACCAAGGCAGAAGCGACTCTCTTCGCTGAAGACGACACGTCTCCATTCGTCCCTCCATTCACGCCTGTCGCGACACCACTGGAGACGGGCTGCACGATGTTGGGGCGTGAGCGGAAGACGGCCTAACGGTGTGCGGGACCGTAGCCCAGCTTCATGGAGACGGTTGCGAATGGTCCTCGCCGATACCCCAGGAGCAACAGTGTCCCTAATTTGCTGGGAAGTGGCGGTGCGGACCCCTACGGCACTGCGTAGGATCCTACGGTCTTGGCGTGCATCCGTGCGTCGCTGCGGTCCGGTCCCAGGTCGACGGGCACGTGCACCTTCCGCCGACCAATGGCGACAACATCGATGTACTGTGGAGACCTCACGCCCCACGTGTTGAGCAATTCGGCGGTACGTCCACCCGGCCTCCCGCATGCCCACTATACGCCCTCGCTCAAAGTCCGTCAACTGCACATACGGTTCACGTCCACGCTGTCGCGGCATGCTACCAATGTTAAAGACTGCGATGGAGCTCCGTATGCCACGGCACACTGGCTGACACTGACGGCGGCGGTGGACAAATGCTGCGCAGCTAGCGCCATTCGACGGCCAACACCGCGGTTCCTGGTGTGTCCGCTGTGCCGTGCGTGTGATCATTGCTTGTACAGCCCTCTCGCAGTGTCCGGAGCAAGTATGGTGGGTCTGACACACCGGTGTCAATGTGATCTTTTTTCCATTTCCAGGAGTGTATGTTGCTGTTCTGTAATACACATTGTATCAAACGATCATACATGATGAAACATATAAATACGTAGAACCCATTGAAAACCACATATTGTTTTACTTCCTGAAAAATAATGAACTTGTGAAGTACAGCACTGTTTGAGGGAGGTCTTCAAAGTATTGATGAGCCTACCACAAACTGTATAATATTAGATTGTATCGCTGTCTGGCCTCCTCCTCTAAACAACCCAACCCAACCTAACTAGACTGCAGTGAAAAGTAGACGTACGTAATACTGAGTCGGAATACGCTCCAGATGCCTAGTTCTGGATTGGCATGAACATATTATTTCCGTAATAATCAGTGTTGGGAACGTTCGTTATTAGTAGAGAATTTATAGTACTTTTAAGTGTATATCCAAACACCCAGAGTTAAATAAAAGTGAGTCAGAGGCATAGTGTTTGCGCAACAGCACTAGATTACTTTGCTACGGCTGCCACAGCTTCTTTCCGGAGACACGAACTGACACCAGCACTCTCTGGCAGCCCACGCCCTGAACTCAGACAGCACGCACAGGCGGCGGGAACGTGTCTGCACTCGCTGCGAAGAGCCGCCCACACACACACACACACACACAAACACACACAAGCTGGCGACAGGCGCTGATAGAATTGGGCCGCTCAGAGCTAACGGCTTTGCGGTTCGTTTAGCACGCGAGGCGCTCTAGCGGCGCGAGTCCACAGAGGGCGTCACAATCCTGGCGACACCAGTGCCGCGCCGGGCTTTATTTGCCCAGCAGAGGCCTCTCAAATTGTGTGTCACTGTGCTCGTCAGCGGAAACGAGAGTTGAACACCCAATACCAATACAAGAAGTAGAGGAAATAAGTGGACGCTTATAGTTAACCTACAGCGGCTCAAAGCGTCACGTTTCCATTCTATTTCTTTTTTTTTTTTTTTTAATTCACCAACAGGTCGACTACTTTCTTGCAGTCTTCCGCCTTAACCTAATCTGCAGTAATAGTTCCATACGTACAAGACTACTATATCCACTGTCTGTAAGCAACGATAGTATGCGCTACTTACTATGTTCCAAACCCCACACATAAAAGCGAGATTTTGCAAAGACTCATACCTCGGGTTCTGTTGTGTATAGAAAGGTAATGATAAGTGCCCTTGGGCAAGGAACCATTTGTACACCCAAAAGTACACTAAAGTACAGGGTCAAATAGTGTATATTAGACACTGCCTAGGCAAATGTAGCAAATTGGGTGGTCCTTTTGGCAGCTATTTTGTCTTCCGTGGACCTTAACCATCGAAATACCAAGGGACACAGTATTTTATGACCAAGTTTAGAAATTTTTGTTGTCTAATCGATTACTTTATATTTTAAGATTTTGAAAAAGAGTGTATGGTTTCCAGTGACTACTCCTAACAGGTTCCTTGTATGTTTTAAATATTTCAGTTAAACCTAACCCAAATGTTTAAGTGTCAGTATATTTCCCCAGTGAATGTCATATTTATTACTTTCAGGTTCAAGGCCATACTTAAGCATCAGTATCCCTTTAAAATGTACGTTGGGAGTAAAGGGGCTACAAAAGTCAAGAAATTGGCATTTTCTTAAATTTTTTACGGTGGTCATGAAGTCGCTGCTACATGATACTGATGGTGTGTTGTGATAATGAAATAGGTAGTACACGATAACGAAGGTGTGTTGTTATTGCTAAGAGTGTGCTGAAAGCTGTTTTTCAGGTTCTGTAAGCTCCTTCCGCATCAATACTTCTTTAAAAAGTATGTTGTCAACAATATTTCTAACATGTGTGAGACTGGTACTGATCCACCTTGCTATCACAGTTGCGCAACGACGCTCTGTGATGGTTTTGGGGAATTAATGTCGAATCTACGACCTTCAAGGTAGGAAGATACCATCCCATGCACGCAGAGTTCACAAGAGTGCAGCAGTGCGGACAGTGGTGAGGTCAGACAATGATCTGAATGTCGGTCTCATTACACTCCCTCTAAAGGAAACGTTATCGCTAACGGAAATTAGTGTACGGGTTCTGGCGTAACAATATGTTGGCAAAAAAAGAAAATCTTATTTTCATTATTAAGGTTTATTTTTACTCTAAGTATGACATATCACTCTTAACCGTCATACATACAGGACGCTAAAATATTGACACTGTGTGTTCACAACTGTGAAGCGAAATTCCTGGTTCTTGCATAGTTAGTTCGTTGATGACTATGTCTGGGAGTCTATAAAATACACACAATTGAAATACGGTTGAGGCCAGAGATATCAATTCAGCCAAAATTGCACAATGAAAATACCCAAAACTGAATCCGATCTGTATACGGTTTGTAAATATCGCTGTAAAGATAATTGAACAATTAAAACAGTTCAGAAACTTCAGTTTGGAGCTCTCTGAAGTGGCTGATCAATCCCTTTGGTCAGATCGGATATAGCTCATGTTTGCCTTTCAATTAAGCTCGACAGTCGTGAATACGTTTAACTACAGCTCAGGGTATAGAAAAAAAACGGAGAATGGAGACGAGCGCAGTTCTGAGTGTCCATTGAATATCACATGGTGGCGTAATACGCCGTTTCTGCCTTTCGTCGGCGGCGGTAGTGTCTGCTGTCAGTGCGAGCTGTGAACCTGAGAATCTATTTTAACTCCCTCTCCACTGTTAAACACCGGCATGATATAGTTCCCACATCTTTGACAAAGCCAAGACTCCTAGTTGTTCCCTAGCTATGTGGATTGACATGGTACACACTATGTGGTTCAAATAGCATGTAGGTCGTTGCACTCAAATCGCTTGCAAGCATTAACATCAGTGGTCGGTACAATTCTCCGCACTAGAAGGCTTTGCTGTTTAACTACTTGAGAGTTAAGACGAGCCTGTGAACAAGCATTCACATCAGTACTGTCGTACATTATCTCAGCATGGCACGAGCCGCCTTGTTCAAACAATCAATGATCTGCTGCAAGAGAAAGAGTGAATTTCTCTGTCTGCAGTTTCTGGCCAAGCAGAGCGTTCGTACTTGCTGTAACTCCACCTACTAGAGTTACTATAGTCTATCACAGGGCAAAGTTTAACTTCTGCTGCATAATACCGAGATAAACAGCTTCTTTCCACGTATGCTTTTACGCAGATGGGAGCAGTGAGTCAAGAATGTTTTGAGTTGCATTTCCCTGAGCGTTTATCTGCCATCTCTAGCTGTATTACTGCAGAAAGGCTTTCCGAAGGGTCGTCGTTAAAAGCAGGGGAAAGGGCGGCTTCTGCTGGCGGCCTGCGCAGTGACTCCAGCTTCGAATTGTGTCTCGTGAATGTCCCGCTGTGAGGATTGGGGCCTAACGTTGGAACAGTGGTTGCCATTGCAAAATTAAGATGGCTATGAACAGAAAATGGGTGTAATTTTTACGATATACAGCAACACACTCTGTCTCAGTTCATTCTTAATAAATCCATTCATATAACAAAGAAAATCACATTTTACAAATGTTTCTCAGCGCAAAAACACTTCTTGCCCAGCCGCTGGATAACATTGCACAAGTCCCAAAATGTTTCATCGAAACAACTGGAGAACATTTTCAGATGGCAATAGTTGCGGCCGTCTCAGCTGCAAAATGCGACTTGAGACAGAGGAATCGTTCAAATGGTCCAAATGGCTCTGACCACTACGGGACTTAACTTCTGAGATCATCAGTCCCCTTGAACTTAGAACTACTTAAACCTGACTAATCTAACGACGTCACACACATCCATGCCCGAGGTATGATTCGAACCTGCGATCGTAGCGGTCGCGCGGTTTCGGACTGTTGCGCCTAGTACTGATCGGCCACTCCGGCCGCCCAGAGGAGTCGTAATGTTTCGAGGTCAGTTCCAGGAATCACGCATGTACGGAGGACACTGAATTCATGGCGCCTCCTGATAATGGTCGAAGAAAACGCACAGTGGGCAGTGACTGTGCTGCTCGATGTTGCTGTGGTGGAAAACGGAATTAACTCTCTCATCATGCTGCATCATGTCATAATTCGAACGTTCTCGTTTCTCCTCCTTTAAATTCTCGATTCCAAGCAGTGCCTGGTTCATATCCCACAGTCCATTTGATAAGATTGTCCACCTCCTCGACGTGACACAGAAGATCTGTTCCTCGCCCCCCCCCCCCCTCCCGCTACCAAGTTATAAAATTCCCCTCTCTATTCTTCCGTACACCTCCGAGCATCCTACTGGTACTTTGCCACATCTCTATCACATTACCCCAACACCTCCCCATTCTCCGTGTCCTCTCCCGACAAAACTTAAATCGCCTTGAATTACACTACCATTAAATCCACCCTGGTACCTACCTGTCTACCAGATTTAGGAGATCCCACCGTCACTCCAATTGCCAGGGCTTCCTTCCTACTCACTTGTCTCCGCCCACTTTCGAAGTCTTGGTTGCGAACCGCATCACTCTTAACTCTTGAGAAAACCCGCTTTAAAACATCCATGAAGACAAACATCCTCCAACACAGTACCCCGAATGATACGTTCCCATGACACCTCTAACGATATCCGTCTACATCCACTCATCACTTCGCTCATCTAAGAATCTGTTTCAGTCACGTAATACAACAGCTTTCTCCCTTTTATCTTACCCAACAGTCCATCTGTCTTCTATATACGCGTCAAACACTAAATTCCATTCATCTGTGTCTATATTTTAGTTAATCAACAGGTCATCCTTTTGTACTTTAACTTGTGCAATCGACGATCTCTCTTTTTATTGTGTAATACAGTTATTTTGGTCAACCGCAAAGCAGAATTTTTATACTACGTTTCTGTCATGTGACTGAAGATCGGTGAATTGTATCCGCTGACAGCCCATGCATCGCAAATATAGGGCAAGGGGGACGAAGTAACAATAAAGAAAAAAGAAGGACACAGCACAGTGCAGATATTCAACTAAGCCTTCAGCGTAAGCAACGTTCAGCGGAACAGTCATAGCCCACTGCGTTTGCGAGAGCCCCCCTTCGCCTTCTATGGGGGCATGAGGAAAAAAATAACCAGCGAAAGGATAACGTTCCACGTCCGAGTGTGGAATATCAGAAGTCAGAACACGGTAGGAAAACTAGAAAACAGAAAATGGAAGTGGTATGGTTTTTCCTATTTCCACGCCCCCCCCCCCTTTCCATCTTTTTTCTTCATACCATCCACAAGGTCAGGGAGAGAAGAAGCGGTTCAGTCCAGGGCTTTACTCCTGTATTTCGTCGAAATTAGGTAGAATCTCATGAAAACATCATGTCAAAGATATCTTCTAACCACCTACCAACATATGAGCCCTTCTCAGTTCGAGAAAGGACGTTCTGGGATTATGGAATGCTGGAGTAGTGTGGCAAGGCCTATCTTGGTCATAAAATGCGCACAGTGAATGATTTTCTGAACATAATATTAAAACTCCCATTTCACTGCCCAGTAAGTTAGCCACAGGAGAGCATTGCATCTCCAGAGAACTGTCCATGGATTACTGTCCCACAGAAATTTGACATCCTTCTGAGATTCACTTATGAAGGAATCGGTGGGATTACGTTTGCACAACATCTTATTAATCATGATGGTGGCTTTCAACCGGTTCCTTAGAAAGAAAACATTTCATGACCAATGACACGTCTAATGACATTCAATTTGATTAATTTTCACATCTTTAATTTTAACAGCACGAGTGCGCATACCAGCAGAGAGTGCGTCTGTAGTATCACATTACACATGAGTGTGCACATCATAGACGGGGCAATACATGAAGAGGATGCTTAACTCGACAGATGTAGCTAATGGATCGGTTGCCTTTGAGCATGAGCCTGCACGCCAATTTTTCGTACAAAGGCTGCGATGTGAACTAACGATCTGCAGTGCGAAACACTCTCCTGGTGGTGGCTGAAAGATTGTTAGCCGAAATATCGCGGCAAAAAGTCGACATTATCTGACAGCCATCCTGATTGTTCATGGAATACACTTTACTCAAGGAAAATTTTAAGAATCTGTGCTAGTACGCTTTTTGAGTCCTCCTCGTTCTGACCGTCATGGGGTAGTTTGCTGTCTACGCAGCAGAGATTCTTAGCTTCAACTACTTCATCAAGTTCATCATCAATTCTGATGTTAAATTTCTCTCTTTTCTCACCTCTGCTGCATCTCTTTATGTTTTTCTTTATTCGATTTATTCTCAGTCCACGTTTTGTATTGATTGGACTCTTCATTCCGTTCAACACATCCCATATTTCCTTAAGATAGGACTGTCATAAGCACACCGTAACAATGTTAGCCTTTCACCTTTAATATTAATTACACTCATGAAACTTTCTTTTATTTCCTTATTTGCTTCCTCGACGTATAGATTGAACAGCAGGGGTGAAACAGTATGTCACTGTTTTACACCCTGTTTAATCGCTGCATTTCGTTCTTCGTCTTCCACTCTTACTGTTCTCTCGAAGTTCTGGTACATATTATATATTAGCCTCCTTTCCCTACAGCTTACCCGTATTTTTGTCAGGATTTTGAACAACTTGCACCATTTAACATTGTCCAACACTTTTTCCAGGTTGTCATATCCAATGAATGCATGTTGAGTTCTTTTCAGAGTTGCTTCAGCTATCAACGGAAATTAGCAAACTGCCTCTCTTCTGCCTTCACCACTCCTGAAGCCTAACTGATCGTTACAAGACAGATACTCAGTTTTCTTTTCCATTTTCCATTTCTCTGAGTATTATTCTTATGAGCAACTTTGATGTATGAGCTGATAAGCTCATTGTCCGATAATTCTCGCACTTCTCGGCTCATGCTACCCTCTGAATTGTGTTGCCTACGTTTTTCTGAACGTCGGACAGTACACACATAAAAAGAAAGTTTTACATCATTTCGGTTGCGAGAGCTCCGGAACCTATAAAGAGGATTGGAATAGAGATCAACATAAACATCATTTTCGCCCTTTTTATTGCTCATGAAATCACACATTGCTTAGTGTACCACCATACACCGAGAGCTTCAGAGGTGGTGGTCCAGATTGCTGTAAACATCGGTATCTACATTACCCAGTAGCACGCCCTCTTGCATTGGTGCATTCCTGTATTCGTCGTGGCATACTGTCCACAAGTTCATCAAGGCACTGTTGGTCCACATTATTCCAGATTATCCCACTCCTCAACGGCGATTCGGCGTAGATCCCCCAGAGTGGTTGGTGCGTCACGTCGTCCATAAACAGCCATTTTCAGTCTATCCCAGGCATGTTCGATAGGGTTCATGTTTGGAGAACATGCTGGCCACTCTAGTCAAGCGATGTCATCATCCTGATGGAAGTCATTCACAGGGTGTGCACGATGGGGGCGCGAATTGTCGTTCATGATGATTAAGGCCTCGCCAGTATGCGGCAGATATGGCTGCACTATTGGTCGGAGCATGGCATTCATGGCATTCATGTGTAGTACAGCCGTTACGGCGTCTTCCATGGCCACCAGCGGCGTACTTTGACCCCACATAAATACACCCCAAAACAGCAGGGATCCTCCACCTTGCTGCACTCGCTGGACAGTGTGTAAGGCGTTCAGCCTGACCGGGTTGCCTCCTAAAACGTCTGTTACGATTGTCTAGTTGAGGCTTATGCGACAGTAATCGATGGAGAGAACGCGATGTCAATCCTGATTGGTCCATTCGGCATATTTTTGGGCCCATCTGTATCGCGCTGCATGGTGTCGTGGTTGCAAAGATGGACCTCGGTATGGACGTGAGGAGTGAAGTTGCGCATCATGCAGCCTATTGCGCACAGTTTGAGTCGTAACACGACGTCCCGTGGCTGTACGACAAGCATTATTCAACATGGTGGCTTTGCTGTCAGGGTTCCTCAGAGTCATAATCCGTAGGTAGCGGTCATCTACTGCAGTAGTAGCCCTTGGGCGGCCGGAGCGAGGCATGACATCGACGGTTGCTGTCTCTCTGTATCTCCTCCATGTCCAAACAACTTCGCTTTGGTTCACTCCCAGACGCCTGGCTACGTCCCTTGTTGAAAGCCTTTCCTGGCACAAAGTAACAATGGGGACGCGATCGAGCCGCGGTACTGACGGTCTAGGCATGGTTGAACTACAGACAACAAGAGCCGTGTGCCTCCTTCTTGGTGGCATGACGAACTGATGGGCTGTCGGATCCCCTCCGTCTATTAGGCTCTGCTCATGCATGGTTGCTAGCATCTTTGTGAGGGTTTAGTGACATCTCTAAACAGTCATAGGTCTGTGTCTGTGATACAATACCCACAGTGAAAGTCTATCTTCAAGAGATCTGGGAACTGGGCTGATGAAAAACATTTTTATGTGTGTACATCGCCACACTCTTACATTCTACAGACCATATCGAAAAGTCGATTTTTTTCATTTCCCCCAACGAATTTAGAAATTCTGATGGTATGTTATGTATCTCTTCCGCTGTATTTGTTCTTAGGTCGTCCAATGCTCTTTCAAATCCTGACTCTAATACTGGATCCCCCATCTCTTCCCTGTCGACTCTTGTCAGTTCTGCTGTCACGTCATCAAACAAGTCCTCCCCCCTCACAGAGGCCTTCATTGTACTCTTTCCACATATCCCCTCTCTTCGCTGAATTTAACCATCGAATTTCCATTGCACGCTTAATGTTACCGCCCTTGTTTTTAATTTTGCTGAACGTTGTTTTGATTTCCCTATATTCTGAGTCATTCCTTCCGACAATTATTTTCGTTCTATTTCTTCACATTTTCCATGTTGTAACTTCGCCTTAGCTTCTCTAAATTTTCTATTCATTTTAGTCTTAAGTAACAATGTGGACGCGATCGAACCGCGGTACTGACCGTCTAGGCATGGTTGATCTACAGACAACACAAGCCGTTTATCTCCTGAATTTCCTTGCACAGTTTTGTACGTCCTTCTTTTATTGATCAGCTGAAGAATTTCTTTTATTGCCCATGGTTATTTCGGATCACCTTACTTGCACCTATGTTTTTCTTTCCAAATTCTCTAACTACCGGTTTTTGGAGATGGCGGTTCCTCTTCAACTGTACTGCCTACTGAGCTATTCATTATCATAGTATACATAGCGTCAGAGAATTTCAAGTGTATATCTTCATTCCTTAGCACTTTCGTGCCCCACTCCTTTGCACTCTGATTGTTCCTGACTAGTCTCTTAACCGTCGGTGTGCTCTCATCACTGATAAAGTGATATAAATTATATCAGCTCCTGAGTATTCCATACAATCCGGAATCTCTGCCTATCGATGATATAATCTATTTTTAATCTTCCTGTATCTCCCAACCTTTTCCAAGTATACCTCTTCCTCTTGTAATTCTTGAACAGAGTATTCGCTATTACTTGCTGAAATTTATTTCAGAACTCAAATAGTCATCGTTCTCTTTCATTCCTAGTACGAAGCCTGTATTTTCCAGTAACCCTTTCTTCTACTCCTTCCCCTACAACCGAATTCCAATCCCCTACGAATATTAGATTTTCATAATCTTTTACGTACTGTATTAGCCGTTCAATATCCTCATTAAAGTTAAAAGTCAATTTCATTAAATTAATTACAAGTATTTTTCATTTCTTTCAATCCATTGTATCTCATTTAATCTGTACTTCTTCAAAAATCTGAAAGTCCGACTTAGGTACTGATTGCATATATCTATATCTCAAATTACTCTTAAACTCACTATTAAGCTGCATACAATTTTTTTCTACATATCTAGTATCACATCCAATAATGTTATACAAAACATTTGCCTGTAGCACACTAATTTTCTGTAAGCAAACTTTTGTTGTATGCATTACTGAGATTTTCAAGTAGGGGCTCTAACTATATAGAAAAAATTTTCACTAGTAAACTTTAGCGAAACTCCAGGTCAGAGTAGACAAACATCTGGGCTTTTTCCTTGCTATTTTTTACGGTGCTTCTTATTTTCTACCTGTGTGATTTTTTTTCTGTCGATGTTTCACTGCTCATGCCCCTTCTTCTCCCACTTGTAAGTTGTTGAGCTGTCAGTTGAGAGCTGCCAGATTACCTCCCAGATGTCCTTGAAAAATGCAGGACAGCAAATGATTTAGCAAGAGCCTGCCAAACCATTAGCTAAAGCACCAGCCCAGCCTCATCCATACCAACTAGCAAATACTGTTTACCACTCATGTGTAATAAAGTTTATTTCAGATGCCAATGCATTGTTTTCTTTACATTATTGCCATTGTGTTTAGAGGAGATGAATTGTAAACAACACTTAAATATGAATGCAAACACTCGGATTAAGATTAAAAAAGACATTTTATGTGGAAATGAACTATATACCTGTACTGTTTTGAATAGAGACTGCCTGAGCGTCATCTATGAATGAAGTTATCGACTACTTTGTGAGCAATACAGTTCATTGTACAGTCAAGATGGAGATGAGGAGGCTGAGTTAAGCAGAAGGTGTGGTTTGATATCTGTATCAATCGCGCCCTCTTTCTGGCGAGCTCAATCAGTTGTAAGATCTGATGGAAGTAGAGCTTTAAGCAACAGCTGTCGCCTGGGCAGTTAAATATATCGATTTTTGTTAATTTATCAGCCCCAGTTTTAAAACTTCCATAAGCTAGCATAAGATTACACGGAAATGGATCTCCTGAGAAATACCTTTATCACCCTTAAAATGTAAATATGAAGCTAACAATTCCATAAAGAAAAATTTTTCAGACCAAGCTACATGCTGAGCATCGTATCTCAAATTTCTCATACCATACATGACTGTTTAGGCAAGTGTTTTACTCGGTATTTTATCACTGAAAGTGGCACAAAGTTCCACAGTAGTTTTCTGGGTGGCCTGACATTCTTTCTCCCAGTTGTTTATGTTTATGAAATTGATAGGATAATTTGTTATGAAATTGAATGGATTCGTATTAGCTTCACCATTCGATTGCGTGGCTCGTTTAAAATTTCAGTAAGCATCATATGCCTTCAGATAGTGGTTTGGCAGTAATACATTCCACATTTCGTGAGGGAGAACATCATTTCTCCAATTGTTTGCGTAGACATTCTGTAGTTTCATGTGATCTGACAGGAAAGAGTCAGTCCTATACTTATTTATCATACCAGATTCTTCAGAATATAGTAATTGGTACACAGGATGGCACAAATTTAATTCCCCTTTTCCATGGGTTTGTTGGTGGAGATTTAAGATTTGATAACTTTAAGGAATGTTTTAAATTCTAGAATGAGGATCAGTTCAGTTTTCTTACAATAGACAGGAGCAAAACAAATACAGAGATACATTCAAAGTTTTATAACAATGCAAAAATAAACATTGATTTTAACCTGGGGTTTAACCAGGTCTTAAAATTGCTAATATTTCTATGTCTGTAGTAAATGTTTGCAAAATAAAATCATTCGATATGACATAGTACACAAATTGTGTACAGTCCAGAAGTTATCAAAAAAGGTAGACTAATAGAAAAGAAAGATTTAAAGGAAGAATGCGAAAACTGGAATAAGCAACCAAGAACAGAATATGAAAAATACAGAGAAGAATATCAGCCTGTTATTGATGCAATAGAGAAAGTAAAACATCGCATCAACGGGTTAGCTGAATTGTTATCGCCATTATTTTGACGAATTTAATAACATGCAGCTGTTAAACACTATGGTAGTGACGAAAAACATTATTTACCAAGTGTATCAGATACAGGATTTATTTTTAAAATATGATTTTACAATTGGACTGAATTGCTGAATAGATTGCTTATCATTCCAGCTTGTCAAACTTTCCTCCCTCTTTTGATGTATGTGAAACGAACTGTAGCATGCTACGCCAACACTTAGCTTTCAACAATATTCAGTTATCTAATTTAAAGGTTGCAATAAAGGTACTTGTGATTAGTAGAAGCCGATATGGATGAAGATCAACTTGCTTTCCGAAGAAAACCAGGCTCATGCAAAGCTAAACTAGTCCTACTATTTATCACAGAAGATTGATTTAAGAATAGGAAAGCGGTGTTGACAATACCGACTGGAGTACACTCCTTGAAAATCGTAAGTATTCATGGAGGTGATGTACAAGGTGCGAAAGCTCGTCTACAACTATTTTCAGCGACCATGTCAAAGAAAATTAAAAGCTAGCAGTCGCTGAAAAGTGAATGAATTATTTATTCAATGTGTAAATTGAACCGGCACTGAAGAAATTTGGAACAGGGGCTACAGCTCAAAGATAATATATAACATTTCAAGGTTTGACGATAGTTTGTCTTGATGTCGGAGACTCTACAGAACTTTGAAGACCTGTTGTGTGAACTAGTTTATTTTCGAATTTGGTAATAAGATGAAAAACAACAAAAGTAAAATAAGGATAATGGTGTGTAATCAGGTTACGACGAATTACATTAAGGAATGAGAAACTACGACAAGCAGACAAGTGTTGCTCTATAAATGACACAAGTCGAATCAAAAGCGACGTGAAATAAATTCTGGCGATAGCAAGGTAATTGCTTGTCAAAGAAAACAATTTTTTAATGTCAAAAACAAATTTAAATGTCACGTTATCCTTTCTGACAGTATTTTCTAGGAGTGTAACCTTGTGAGAGAGTGAAATGTGAGCGATAAGCAGTAGAGATCACAGAAGTATCTGTAGTAACGTGGTGCTACAGAAGAATGCTGAAAATTATGCATTAGATCGAAGAGGTAATGTAGAGTTACTGCATTAAATTAAGTAGAAAAAAGTTTTGTGTTAAGATTAAAAGACAGGAAAAGAATTGTGACGTAAAGCAATAGTTAATTTGATAGTGAAGTACAAATGTAAAACTGAGAGGGAAAGCATGTCATGAGTACAGAAAGCAGCTTCAAGTTAATGTATAGATGCTGCAGTAGCCCAGAGATAGTAAGTCGTGGAGATATAGACAGTCGTGGAGAACTGCGTCGTATCACGTTTCCTATTGAACACTATTTCAAGTATGTTTCAATATACATATTTCAAGGTAGTACACTTCCTGACTGAGACCAACCTGTGGCCATCTATTTGCTTTATGAGACCGAACCAAGAAAATGGGACTGGCGCTGGACTGGAAACTGTAGGTAACAAGTCTAAAGAATACTACGATGCCATAGCTTTGGTATATGGCTGGAGCCTCTCCATCTGCGTGTCAACTATTATGAAAAAACAGTTTAATTTTTGATAATCCGTATCAACTTACCATTTAAAACATGACTACACGTTTTTTCTTTATTCCCCTTTAAGATAACCCCCATTTGGGAATGTAGAGTTTTTTTCATACGTTATTGCTCACACAAGTATGAGGATGTTTTGTCCATAATACTGCCTGTTGGGATTTCCAAAGGACGTTTGATCTGCTTCGCTTCAGTACAAATTGCTGCAGCTAAATAAACCACAACATATGTGTGACACTTATTTCTCAACATTTTACTCACGGTAACGTTTGGTCGACCACTACTCATTGGTTCCGAATCATCACAAGATGATTACCGGTAAAAGAAGCGAAATGTGTGTCCGTGAAAAAATGAAAAACAATTTTATTTTCTACTAGGTAAACGTCGAAGCAAAAATTTTTTTAAAACATTTATTCTTAAATCGCCTAAAAGTAAACGATTTGTAGTTAAAGCTGAAACACGTAAATCCCGAATTTTTACAGTCGTTTCATTGAAACAAGACACAGTGAGTCAATGATACGCTTTGCACGATTTATTTCTAACAACTTCTTTCTTGGCCATGGCCAAGATGCATTGAAAATCATTATCCGAGTTCATTCGGCTTTTCTCTTTTGATGTCATTGCCAGAATAACTGAAAATCCAGTTCCACACCTTGATATTGTGGTCATCAGCAGTCTTAACACGATTTCTGTTTACTAATAGTTACACTAGTACCAATTTATTTCATTTCTGTATTATCAGATTCTGATTTTGTGTTCGTGAAGTTTAGGACAATATCTCTTGGCTCCTACGGTTGCAGGTTCGAATCCTGCCTCGGGCATGGATGTGTGTGATGTCCTTAGGTTAGTTAGGTTTAAGTAGTTCTAAGTTCTCGGGGACTGATGACCATAGATGTTAAGTCCCATAGTGCTCAGAGCCATTTGAACCATCTCTTGGCTCGAATAACATTGTCTGAACAGATCCTTCATTCACCGGAAACGGCTTCGGAGTCCGGACATTATTTGATGACTTTCTGAAAGTATTTTGCTATTGTACTTATTATTGATAGTAAATGCCTACTTGTTTCATGTGACTCAGCATTTTTATCGCTGCTATGTAGCATGAATGTCAGTTTCCGCCATTTTTCCCATCTGTAACCATACGGAAATAAAGCTCCAAGTTGCAAAATCTGGTTACCTATAATTATGTTGCAAATGTTGCGTTATGTTTCCTAGGAAGATCAGATGACGAATTTTTGTATTTCAAAAGTTCTCGATAGATACCTTAGTCTGGGAATAAAAACGTTATTTGTTTCTTGTACTAGACGGGCTTAAAGAAACAACGAATTTTATGAGTGATGAGCGAGTGACAGCTTTGTCGAAGCGTTGGGGTAGGCCTACATACACCACTCCAAGCAAATTGCTGTTTTTAAATGATTTACTTCATGCTTCGACCATAGTTCAATCCCTGTTCTTTATAATCCTCGGAAAATTGTCATTCTCTCTCTCATAGAGAAGTTGTCGCCAAGACCGACCCTCTAAAACAGATGGAGCGAGAAACGAATTGGGCTGTCGCATGACAGGGCACGTAAGACACAATTTTTCATTCTTCTTATTCATCACCTACTTTTCCTAGTTCCAGTTTTTCCAGAATCCGCAGATTACCTATTAACATCATGTTTTGGCTGCCTTGACAAGTGCGGCGTGTAAGATAAGGAATAACTGTGGAAGGAATGTTCTTTCGTACGAATCAGTTGAATATTTTAGGGGAATTTTAAAAGGGAAGGATCCTGGAATCACTTCATACAAATTATTACACGCCTACATCAAGTAACGGGGAAATTACAAACTACCGAATCCATACAACAAAAGAGAGTACAGTGATTCAGCATATCGATAGAAGACCAGAAAGAAGAATAACGAAACAGGTATTTCGTTATCAAACACAAGAATATTGAGATCCGGAAA
Source organism: Schistocerca cancellata (assembly GCF_023864275.1). Classification (NCBI taxonomy): domain Eukaryota; kingdom Metazoa; phylum Arthropoda; class Insecta; order Orthoptera; family Acrididae; genus Schistocerca; species Schistocerca cancellata. The sequence goes on along the minus strand of NC_064628.1, from coordinate 727,424,413 downwards.
CACGAAAAACTTGGCTAAACAGATCGGAACTGGTCTAATGCCTGAAGTAAAGAAGAAAACAGAAAAAGAAGAGACTGTTATTGGGGAATCGGATTGCATTCACTTTAATCGTATTCTTGCTGAGCTGGAAGTGCCCTTGGGAATCACTGCGATATAGTAGATGTCAGAAATATTGTCATGTTTGATGCACATATATACTGTGAAAATTCTGTCTAATTTAACAGAAGTATTCCTGGCGCTAATCGCTGCATTATTTTACAGTTAATACTAGCGGACTGACTGACCATGACTGTTCCTCACACATTATCCATGAGACAGTTCCTAATTTATAGTCTTAACATGCTGCAGATTTGTCAACCAAGGTTAAACAACGTGCTTGATGCCAATGAGAAGTATATGGTTAAACGCATAACATAAACACTCCATTTTCCAGTTGCAAGTCTGCGTACTCCTGTCGTATGCCCAGTAGAAGCAGAATACAGTTCTCTATTTTTGGTTGCATAATGGTAAAGGAATGCTATAGTGACTTCACAATGAAACGTAATTAATCAACAGATCTGCTGTGATGGTAACAGTGCTGTAAATTGTCAAGTCATTAGAAATGGATCTTTGGGAGCAAGGCGTTGCGCGCAGTATCGTACTCCTAGGTTATTCACTTCATTATGGTCCTACGGATACCGCGTCACAAAATTATTCGGTGTTCGTCGAAATCCTTATGTTAGAACATAACTCTAGAATTAGGAACACTAGCGTCCTTTATGCCCCTTTCCTTGCCGACGCACTGCGTTTACCAAAATTATTCCAACAAATGGAAGCCTCCCATCCACCTTATCAAATACTAACCACACGCATTCGCCGACTCAATTTCACTCAATTTTATTACTCCTAAATATCTGCCTTGAGACATACTGTGCTAATATCTCACAAATCTTCAAATGAGATCTCTCTTTGTTCTTTCTTTTTGTTACAGGCATTATCCTGTCGTTATCTCTATTTAGAGAGTGCTGCCATTGATCACAACAAGAGAAAATACTGCGTTTACGACCATGCAGCGATGATACTCTCCGGCATAAAACTGCAGAAAATATGATACAATTACATAAATACTTTATATGTACTATGAACATCGCCAGTGCTCTTATGTTTCCTTGCAGCACACCTAGTACGTATTCGCCGTCCGTTGTAAGATAATTTGGTATTAGCGAAAAATTCTTCGTTCAACCCAGAAAATTAGAATCTCACCAATATACATTGTGGTATTATTTATCAGTCGAGTATCTTGGAAAATACTAAATGCCTTTTGGAAGTCCACGAGGATGGAATCGACCATTACCTGTATATCTGGTAATTGCATGATATCGTATATGTAGGGAATAAGTTGTATTAAACAAAGTTATGTAGTTATGTGACTAAACGATAGTAACGAAGATTATAAAAAAAACTGACGAACACGATTGAAGACAGTCACTATGTTCACGTATACTCAAGAGTTGTACTAACTTTCGTCGAGAATAGGTCAAGTTCATCAAGACCGTTAGTTTTCTTTTTTTTTAAACAGGCGCTTTAGTTTGTAATACCCCTTTCCAGAATATATAAATTATTTTTTGTATCTGTTTAATGATTTCATGTGTCGATCCAAATGTCAGGGATTTCGTGCGTAAATCCTTGTTTAGTAAAAGAAGTCGCGGCCTTCAATTTTTTTTCTGTAGAGCAGTTAGGTAAGCCTGGCTGTTCGCATTTGTGTTTCCTGCTCCAGCTTTCAGAATACAGGCACTGTGGACGGCAGCTATAAATGACTTCTAATACAAGAAACTGATTTCGACTTACCACCATGTGTTGTATCTATACTAATATGTCAGCTCACATGTTGCACTCTATATTAATTGCGTTAAAAGTCTTATTTACCTGCATTTTTAACAGGGAAGATGCAACACTCCGATGTGAGACTGGTCCTCCATTGGCGTGATTTTATTATTAATTTTCATTTTTCACTTCTGATTGTCTAAAAACGAGAGCCTTCAGTCATTCAGAAAAGAAGTCCGAGAATTTTTTTAATCATGCAGCATAGAGCGGTTGAGAAATTACAATATGCAATTTACATTTCCTGTACTTCCATCGGCCCTCATCCTCTGTTGCCCCGCTCACGAAACAAATCTGGCACACTTACAAATTTCAGTCTCTTCAAATTTTCTTTTCAAACACGTAAGCGGAGATGGAAGCCAACTCATTTTACGACCGTGCGATACAATTATTAAATAACGCCTATTGTATGCAAATATGCAGTCATTGTTCTAATTGTATGTTTTCTTTTCACGCCGAGCCGTCGCTCAAAGTACTAGTGTGTGAACTACCAGAAAACGAAAACATAATTGGAACTGCTCAGATAGAGACAAAAAGAAAAAAAAAAGATCTAATAAATAATAACAATCCAGAATCAGAATGAAAGTGTGTAAGGTAAGAGTAGAGACATTTTGCGCTTTACTGCTTGAAGTAGTGAGTGCTAGGCTGCAATCTGATGCTTTTTTTTTTACATTTCAGCAGTAAATTACTTTTCTGTAAGTCACGTAGCTTCATACAGTACAATGCAGTTAACAGTGACAAAAATAACAACACTAGGTTTAACTGGTGCAAGAAGGACGATGTTGCGTAAAGGTGTATTCCATTGTCGAAATGAATGCAGTTAGCATTGTGGTCATTCAGCAGGTGTATCTGTAACTACCATTGTCAGTTACTGACCTGGAGTTCACGCCAGCACGAGCTTATCGCGAACTCAATTAGAACACCTCTTGCAAAAGCTTTTAGCTGAGATGTCCACATTCAAGAGTGACATATGAGATCATACGTGCGCTCTGACGACTAAAAATGAAAAGCTCAATGAAGCAACAAAAACTGTCAAAATAAAGGCTTCAGACATGCGTAAAAAATAAAGAACTCTATATGTTTCGTCTCCATTATCTTTTGCAAATGTTGAACAACCGGATGAACATAACATAGAAAATAATGGAAACGACTTCTCTAACGCACCGTTTGCCATAGTAGAACTGAAAAGTTTGAAAATAGTTTATGGTCTAGCCATTTGCTGACGACGATTTGTTCAGTGAAGTGGCAATGTTTACTCAGTGTTCCCTGACAAAGGGAATGCTAGTGAAAGCTATGACAAAACAGATTTGTCAAGGATATGTGTTGTGTTACCTTTGTAAAGAAATTTAAAAGAATTTATTGAAAAAAGGCACAGAAATGGTCAACCTATCTCACATCGCTCATAAATACAATGCAAGGGGAGTTAAACGATGACACATTCGGTACCAATCCTCACATCTGTTCGACAAATGTAACCAAATTTCAGAAATGTTTTAGCAGACACGATAGACTATTTCGAAACCCAGCACTATATAAACATGCTGTACAAAAACGCATATTTTCACAACACACTACACGATGTGAGGCAGTGGTCGCTTTTTCAATGATTTCATGCTATGTTGACGTTTTACATGACATCACCCAGCCAAGTAACACGCGTGACAAGCACAATAAGGCACTACCCTATAACTAACTGTGTAGTCTGGGAGCAGTAATGTAATTTTCACATATATTCATGTTTCGCAACATCTTAGTCAAACACAAACTGTCATATCTTCAGATCCGTAACGAAGTTCCAAGAATTTTACTGCTGGATGACCTTGCAGTCATACTGGAACTACCTCATGGCCTGTGCAAGAGGAGGAAGGAATAACCGCCGGTATCAGCCAAACTGCCACCTCCATTACGACTATTACGCCATGTTACAGGTAACGTAAAGACAAATGATATGTTACGCTACAAACCAACCTGCAGCGGACAGTGTTACCAACCTACTGCTAGTAACAAATAAACCAATCTAAACAAGTGCACTACGACACTTTACAAGCTATAACCGGTATTATAACGGGGGCAGCTTTCTTTTGTAGGTTAATTACAAAACCAGAATAAATCAAATAGTACTCAGACAAATTCGTTGTCCTTATTAAGGTACAATGAAAACATAGATGTTCTCGACGAGTTAACTGAAGAAAATACGACATGTTGTGGTCCAAAGTATGAAGTGATACAGTTTCGTGACTCGCTGATTGTTTGAAGTGCAGAACAAAGAAGCGTCATGTGTTGTGCTACTGCATTTCTGAGTGCACAACGATTGTTTTGTTTTAGTTTTACTGTGTGTATACTGAAATTTTTGGTTATGGAACCAGCTTTACCTAGTTCCTCAAGGGCAAGGGAAAGAAATACGGCAAGTTTACAATACAGTTATGCAAACATTTTTTGAGTAATTATTACGTAATTTCTAATGACGCCATTTTGAGTCATTGATGGATTAGTATGTATGTGGTATGCAAAAATTAATTTGTATCATAAGAGTCAATTGTGTTTGTTCCTATATAATATTTCGTAGTTTTCATTCTTGCATCATAGTTTCTTTGTAGGTTAAGCGCAGAAAACATGAAGCTCTACAGGATGATGAAATTCTTTATCTTCTTCTGTGCGGCGATAACACTGAGATATCAGATGACGAAATTGTTTTGGATGATGAAAGTGACTATGATCCATCTGTACAGCAAGTACTGTCTCAACAGACAGAACCTGAACTGGACAGTTCAGAAGAATTTCTTACTGATGGTGAAACTCCCCTAGTTGTACGCCTGAAACTTTAGGGGCAGGAAATGCAAATTGCCTGAGCTATACGTGGATACAAGGATCTGCAGGCTATGGATCTTCAGTGTGCTGTGTAGTTTTCGGATCCACCAAGTGAAGAACATTTTCCCATTCCAATATTTTGAAAGTTTTATTGATGAGTGTATAATTCACAATTTAGTTACGCAGACAAATCTATACTCTACTCAAGTGTTACGACAAAGCATGAACACTAGTGCCAATGAAATAACACAGTTCATTGGCATTTATTTACTGAATGGTATCGTGAGTGTGCCGAGTTACAAGGTGTATTGGGCAAATGAGACAAGGCATAATCAGATAGCTGACATGATGCCACTCCGTCGATTTGCAAGTTGAGGAGGTATTTGCTTGCGACATCGGCATGCGTACCTGAACTATCGTTGTCGGTGTTGGTCTGCTGTCGATTCTGATTAGAATAACCCGGTAACTGAACTGTTCACAGTAACACACCCTCTGCCCTACCTTCCTATTCATAACGAATCCTACACCTGTTATACCATCTGACCAGAAATCCTTGTCTTCCTTCCACTTCACTTCACTGACCCCTACTATATCTACACTCCTGGAAATTGAAATAAGAACACCGTGAATTCATTGTCCCAGGAAGGGGAAAATTTATTGACGCATTCCTGGGGTCAGATACATCACCAAGGCAGAAGCGACTCTCATCGCTGAAGACGACACGTCTCCATTCGTCCCTCCATTCACGCCTGTCGCGACACCACTGGAGGCGGGCTGCACGATGTTGGGGCGTGAGCGGAAGACGGCCTAACGGTGTGCGGGACCGTAGCCCAGCTTCATGGAGACGGTTGCGAATGGTCCTCGCCGATACCCCAGGAGCAACAGTGTCCCTAATTTGCTGGGACGTGGCGGTGCGGTCCCCTACGGCACTGCGTAGGATCCTACGTTCTTGGCGTGCATCCGTGCGTCGCTGCGGTCCGGTCCCAGGTCGACGGGCACGTGCACCTTCCGCCGACCACTGGCGACAACATCGATGTATTGTGGAGACCTCACGCCCCACGTGTTGAGCAATTCGGCGGTACGTCCACCCGGCCTCCCGCATGCTCACTATACGCCCTCGCCCAAAGTCCGTCAACTGCACATACGGTTCACGTCCACGCTGTCGCGGCATGCTACCAGTGTTAAAGACTGCGATGGAGCTCCGTATGCCACGGCAAACTGGCTGACACTGACGGCGGCGGTGCACAAATGCTGCGCAGCTCGCGCCATTCGACGGCCAACACCGCGGTTCCTGGTGTGTCCGCTGTGCCGTGCGTGTGATCATTGCTTGTACAGCCCTCTCGCAGTGTCCGGAGCAAGTATGGTGGGTCTGACACACCGGTGTCAATGTGTTCTTTTTTCCATTTCCAGGAGTGTAGATTGAGCCTTTGCATTTACCTTTTCAGATTTTCTAGTTTCCCTACCACGTTCAAGCTTTTGACATTCTACGCACCGACTCGTAGAACGTTATCCTTTCGTTGATTATTCAATCTTTTGCTCATGGTAACCTCCCCCTTGTCAGTCCCCTCCCGGAGATCCGAATGGGGGACTATTCCGGAATCTTTTTCCAATGGAGAGATCATCATGACACTTCTTCAATTACATGCCACATGTCCTGTGGATACACGTTACATGTTTTTAATGCAGTTGTTTCCATTGCCTTCTGCATCCTGACGTCGTTGATCATTGCTGATTCTTCCGCCTTTAGGGGCAATTTCCCACCCCTAGGACAAGAAAGTGCCCTGAACCTCTACCCGCTCCTCGGCCCTCTTTGACAAGGCCGTTGGCAGAATGAGGCTGACCTCTTATGCCGGAAGTCTTCGGCCGCCAATGCTGATTATTTATAAAAATTTATGCAGTGGCGGGGATCGAACCCGGGACCGAAGTCGTTTTGCTTATCAATCAAAGACGCTAATACTACGAAATTTATTTTGTGAAAAGATTCAGTGATGATCATTAACTGAGAAACATAAATGAATAGTTAAAAGCCAGAGAGTGGTGTCATGTGAATAAATAAAATATTTTATGCAGATAAACTGCACTGTGTGCCGTGTACCATCTAAACACATCACGATCATATGCACATACACAACGTACTAGCCTTCTCACAAAGTAAATATCAGTTGTACACTCACACAAAATACTGCACAGATACATGAATAGTAGTGCGCTGCTGACGCGAAACTCGTAACTATAGGTTTGTTTACTCAGCCCTTTTTGGGTAAGCATTTGTTTGTTTTCTAAAAGTGGGTACTTTGCTATTTTGTTTGCTCTCACATAGTTTAGGTAGTGGTTTGTTGTAGTGACTTTTGCCTGACTTGACTTTTATGTGTAAATAGGTAAACGAAATATTAACATTATGGCGTATGAATCGTCCCCCCATATTGTAAAGCATATTTTAAAAGGCTGAAAGTTACTAAGGGAAACTTATAATAAACATGTGATTGGTTAACGGAAAAATTTTAGTAGATAAAATTACTTGGACATAGAATTACAAAAGCATATGTACAGAACTACATAGAGTTACAAAAGCATATGTACAAAAGTAAATAGAATTCTATTATAGTGAAAACTGTACAAGTGGTTTGTATATCATTAACAGCGATCAATCACATATTAGTGTAGAGAATTAGTGTGTTGTGTGTAATCGCGATCCATGGTGGGATGCTAAACGAACATTAGGACCAGTAGCCAGCATTTCTGTTGGATACAAAAGCGTGTACTCACCTCGAAAAATATTGAAGCCGCTTCGTCTAAGCAGGAATGCTACCGAAGGGTTGCCGATGGTTTCCGCCGAGCAGGAACTGAAAACGCTTCTCCTACACGAGTCCTCTCTCTGAGATCTTCACAACATACAACACTATGTGCTGCGTCCAACGGTCACGTTCGAACTAAGCCGCTGCCGTGCCAGCCGTAAAAAAAAACCGTCTCCGACGTCTGTGCGGTGCACATTACTGAACAGTGAAGTTCACACCATAATCCGCTCACTAGAAAATAAAATTATGGACACGTTGGCTTTTGTGTGAATTTAACAACTCTATACCTTTGTAGATACGCAATGTATAAAGGAATGAACGTTTGTCCGAATTTACATTATTCTTATGCAAACAGCGCCAACGGCCTTGACGCAGTGGTAATACCGGCTCCCATCAGATCACCGAAGTTGAGCGCTGTCGGGCTGGACCAGCATTTTGATGGGTGACCATCCGGTCTGCCGAGAGCTGTTGGCAAGCGGGGTCCACTCAGCCCTTGTGAGGCAAACTGAGGAGCTACTTGATTGAGAAGTTCACAACAAAGGATGACAGCCAAAAACAGTTGCAGGATAAAATTTATTAAAATTCTTGACCAAGGTTTCGGTACATATAAATATACCTTCATCAGAAGTAAAACTACCTGAACAGAGAGACACATTCATTAGAAAAGCCATATCAACGAAAGTGAGAAACAGAAGCTTAAGTAACAGTGAAATTACTACAGTAATGTAGGCACAAAATCATTAGTACTTACTAAAATTACATCATGTAATGGAGAATAATAAAAACAATTATGCCAAAGGCGTCGTCAGTAATTAAAACATCATCTCCATTTGTACAACATGTGTAATGAGCACAGGGTCAAAGCGAACAGTATTAGCAGCATTACTTCACTTATGAACTATTGAGACATGAGTGTGACAGCACTAGGGCAGATGGTTTCGCCGAGAGATGGCACTTGCATGTGCCAGACTCGCGCATATTAAAATTAATAAATACATACATAAGCACATCAAAAAATTATTAAAGGTTGTGTTAATGCAAACTCTGTCTTAATAAGTAAAACATACCAGGCCAATTAAAGACATTTATGTAAAATAGAAATATAGAACCAATTTATCTGTATCCTAGTGTCAAACGGATAAAACTTGCGCTTGGAACATCTGACGAGAGAGGGCACTAGTGTAATGCGCGAGAGTCTCACGTAACGTAGGCAGCGAAATACATACTAGCGAAACAACCAAAAGAATGTTATAATAAAACGAAAACATCTGTCATTATGAATAAAACATAGTAGTCATTTAACCATACATACACATTGAAATTCATAACAAATAAACATCACAATACGTAGAATCCCAACAAGACAGGAAAAGTGCATTTCACCGGCATTAACAAGCAAGAAAATAACTACTAGTCAGCCAGACTACGTTACATTAAGGCAATGAGGGGTTTGAAACTGTCTAAAAAATTTTTGTTTCGAAGCTGCACCTGTTCATTAAGAACAAAACCGTCTTTTAGAGACAGATGCTTGAAAATCTCTAATTCTTCGAGCAAGTCTAGTTTGTAACCTTTATTTGCTTCATGAAGCAGCTCTACGTCGTCCAGTTCACTTGGCGTGTGCCGTAAGAGCCATAGATGTTCAGCAAAGGTGGAATTATATACGTTTTCCCCGTTTTTACCTAACAAGTGTTCTTTATACCTAACTTTAATGGGTCTACCTGTCTGCCCTATGTAATAGTTTGGGCAGTCATTACACGTAATTTTGTATACCCCGGACTTAGTGCTGAGTTCTTCTCGTGTTCCAATATTATGAATTACTCTACGTTTCAGGCTGTTATTTACGGAAAAGGCAACTCTATAACCGTACTGTTTCTGTAAAAGTCTTCTTATCTTATATGAAACGTTCCCTAAAAATGGAATAGAAATAAAGTTATTACTCTCATACTTTTTTTCCCTGTTATCTCCTAAAGTAGAAAATTTTACAGCTGTTTTTTTCTTAGCAATTTGGTCAATTAATTTAGGGTCGTATCCATTGTTAGTAGCTATTGATTTTAATAAAGATATTTCATTTTCAAAACAATTCTGTGCTAAAGGTGTGTTCACAGCGCGATGAACTGCGGAATGAAAAAAGGCGATCTTGTGAGTTTGAGGATGACAGGAATCTGCTGGAATAATATTATCAGAAAAACTTTCTTTACGAAAAATGTCGAAGCTAATAGTGTTACCCGATAACTTGAGTTTCAAATCAAGAAAATGGAGTTCTCTCTCGTTATTTTGAATCTCTTTTGTGAATTTCATTTTCTCATGGAAACTGTTGAAAACATGAAACAGTTGTTGTAGATCTTGGTCACACCCTTGAAACAGTATGAGTATATCATCAACATAACGAGCATAAAAAGAAATCTTATTGCCTAACGTAGGATTGTTTTTGAAGAAATTTTCTTCTAGTGCATTCACAAAGATGTCAGCCAAGATGCCAGCTAACGGGCAACCCATGGCTAAGCCGAATGGTTGTTCATACATTTTACCATTAAACTGGAAGTAAATGTAATCTAGTACAACATGCAGTAGTGACATAAGTTCCGACAACTGTAGCTCACTTAGAGTTTTATGTTGTCGAATGTTATCTTCAATAATCTTAAGAGTGATATCCACTGGAACATTAGTGTATAAACTTACGACGTCAAAAGAAACCAAACGAGAGGAAGAAGTGATCTCTATCGATTTTATCTTGTTTATTACCTCAGCACTATTTTTAACAGAGTAGTTGTTTCCAAAAACAAAGACTTCTTTAATTTTAGTGTGTAAAAATCTCGCTAGTTTATGATGTGGGCTCTTTATTCCGTTAACGATGGGACGAACTGGGTGTTGACTTTTGTGTACCTTAAACTGACTTCTAAGCATAGGTGCTCTAGGGTTCATATTAATTAAGGTTTTCTTTTGAAACTCTTTCATAAGATGTTTACTTCTTCTTAACGTATCCCTAATTTGCTTTTGTAACATGGGGGTATGATCCTGCTCAATTTCAAATATACCATTTTCTTCGAAAAAAGCCAAAGTTTTAGCAATATATTCACTTTTATAGGCAACAACAAGCGAATTACCTTTATCTGATTTAGTGATGAGAGCCTCATTATTTTTTAGTTTACGATTAATACTAGTAGTAATGTTACCCCCTCGCTGTTTTAAATCACTGTTTTTTACTGACTTGACCTCTCTTTCTATAATTGCGCTACATTCATGAGCAATCCTATTTTGTTGGGATTTTTCAGTTTTTACGGAATCAAGACCAACTTTAAGGTCAACAATAAAATTATCTACCACTTTAGGATCGTTAATATTAGGCATGAAATTATATTTAAAACCTCTCGCTAGCATGGCGCTTTCTTGAGGGGTAAAGCTTATAGAAGTTTTGTTTATTACTCTGTCGAAAAATTGGTGTTCGCAATTGACAATTCTTTTTGCATGAACAACTTTAGATTTTGGGGTAACATTTTCCAGTTTATGAAGTTTAAAATCATGCCTACACTGAATTTCAACCTTACGATTGTGTAACCACTCATTAATACTTTGCCAAATACTGTCTACATGAAAGTTAAAATAATCTTTAAAAGTTCTAGTAATATAGAGATACAAAGGGTAAGCTTCTTCATTTAGTTTATCTTTCTTCTTATAAAGGTCACTGATTCTGTCACTCATAATTTGTTTCACCAGTTTAGCTTTAGTAGATGGAAACTTCTTACACTGTTTCACATTGATAAAGGCCTTCACGTAATTCGGTGTCAAATGGCGTCTCTCACACTGTTTAGTGAAGTCAATAGCCATACCTGTTTTCAGGATTTTAAATGAGATGTCCATGTATTTAGAAACAGCCTTTGAAACCTGGGCAGGTACATATTTCATGATTTTAAACATGGCTGTGGCAGCAACTGTTAAAATTCTTCACAATAAAGGATGACAGCCAAAAACAGTTGCAGGATAAAATTTATTAAAATTCTTGACCAAGGTTTCGGTACATATAAATATACCTTCATCAGAAGTAAAACTACCTGAACAGAGAGACACATTCATTAGAAAAGCCATATCAACGAAAGTTTTTTTTTTTTTTTTTTTACTTTATTGTCATTTTAATGCCTATACAATAAGCAGGCTGGCAGCAGCACACTACGCTGCTCTTCAGCCAAATGAGACATAAGCACAAAAAAACAGGAGGAAAACAGAAAAGTCACAAAATGGTGGGCGATAAAATAGGAGACACAGAGAGACAAACACGGAGCCGTTCACACTTGACGATAAACCACACTGCAAACTGTTGAGACGACGCACAGACACTGAAGAAGACGATGGCACTGGTGAACAACGGAGCGTGACGGGAAACACTGAACACGGAACACGACGGCACACACAAGACACTGATGGCGGCGATCTCCGGCGCGCGAAAGTCCACGTAGCGTGTGCGAGTCCGGGGACCTGCCAAGAGTGGAACAGGGGGGAGGTGGGGGGAGAGGGGAGAAAAGGATGCCAACGGTGGGGGAGACGGGGGAAAGAGGGTGAGGGACAGGGGAGGGGGGGGCCCGGGGGAGAAGGGGAGAGAAAAGGAGGAGGGAGGGAAAAAGGGAGAGAAGGGAGGGAGGGTGCCCGGAGGAGCAAGCACGGGAGGAGGGCGGGAGGATCAAAGTTGGTAGGAGGGGTAGATGGAGGGGAGGAGGGCATCATCAGGGAGGGGGAGCTGGCGGAAGCCACCTTGGGAGAGGGTAAGGAGGGTGGAGAGATGGAGACCGGGTGGGACATGAGAGTACAGGCGCGGCAGCGGGCGGGGGTGGGAGAGGATCGGGGAGACGAGCGGGTGGGGAGGATCGAGTTTGCGGGAGGTGTAGAGGATTCGTATCCTTTCGAGGAAGAGGAGGAGGTGAGGGAAGGGGATAAGATCATACAGGATCCGCGTGGGGGAGGGGAGACGGATGCGATAGGCAAGGCGGAGAGCATGGCGTTCAAGGATTTGGAGGGATTTATAAAAGGAAGGGGGGGCGGAGATCCAGGCTGGATGAGCGTAACAGAGGATAGGGCGGATGAGGGACTGATAGGTGTGGAGGATGGTGGAGGGGTCCAGACCCCATCAACGAAAGTGAGAAACAGAAGCTTAAGTAACAGTGAAATTACTACAGTAATGTAGGCACAAAATCATTAGTACTTACTAAAATTACATCATGTAATGGAGAATAATAAAAACAATTACGCCAAAGGCGTCGTCAGTAATTAAAACATCATCTCCATTTGTACAACATGTGTAATGAGCACAGGGTCAAAGCGAACAGTATTAGCAGCATTACTTCACTTATGAACTATTGAGACATGAGTGTGACAGCACTAGGGCAGATGGTTTCGCCGAGAGATGGCACTTGCATGTGCCAGACTCGCGCATATTAAAATTAATAAATACATACATAAGCACATCAAAAAATTATTAAAGGTTGTGTTAATGCAAACTCTGTCTTAATAAGTAAAACATACCAGGCCAATTAAAGACATTTATGTAAAATAGAAATATAGAACCAATTTATCTGTATCCTAGTGTCAAACGGATAAAACTTGCGCTTGGAACATCTGACGAGAGAGGGCACTAGTGTAATGCGCGAGAGTCTCACGTAACGTAGGCAGCGAAATACATACTAGCGAAACAACCAAAAGAATGTTATAATAAAACGAAAACATCTGTCATTATGAATAAAACATAGTAGTCATTTAACCATACATACACATTGAAATTCATAACAAATAAACATCACAATACGTAGAATCCCAACAAGACAGGAAAAGTGCATTTCACCGGCATTAACAAGCAAGAAAATAACTACTAGTCAGCCAGACTACGTTACATTAAGGCAATGAGGGGTTTGAAACTGTCTAAAAAATTTTTGTTTCGAAGCTGCACCTGTTCATTAAGAACAAAACCGTCTTTTAGAGACAGATGCTTGAAAATCTCTAATTCTTCGAGCAAGTCTAGTTTGTAACCTTTATTTGCTTCATGAAGCAGCTCTACGTCGTCCAGTTCACTTGGCGTGTGCCGTAAGAGCCATAGATGTTCAGCAAAGGTGGAATTATATACGTTTTCCCCGTTTTTACCTAACAAGTGTTCTTTATACCTAACTTTAATGGGTCTACCTGTCTGCCCTATGTAATAGTTTGGGCAGTCATTACACGTAATTTTGTATACCCCGGACTTAGTGCTGAGTTCTTCTCGTGTTCCAATATTATGAATTACTCTATTATATGCGCGAGTCTGGCACATGCAAGTGCCATCTCTCGGCGAAACCATCTGCCCTAGTGCTGTCACACTCATGTCTCAATAGTTCATAAGTGAAGTAATGCTGCTAATACTGTTCGCTTTGACCCTGTGCTCATTACACATGTTGTACAAATGGAGATGATGTTTTAATTACTGACGACGCCTTTGGCATAATTGTTTTTATTATTCTCCATTACATGATGTAATTTTAGTAAGTACTAATGATTTTGTGCCTACATTACTGTAGTAATTTCACTGTTACTTAAGCTTCTGTTTCTCACTTTCGTTGATATGGCTTTTCTAATGAATGTGTCTCTCTGTTCAGGTAGTTTTACTTCTGATGAAGGTATATTTATATGTACCGAAACCTTGGTCAAGAATTTTAATAAATTTTATCCTGCAACTGTTTTTGGCTGTCATCCTTTATTGTGAAGAATTTTAACAGTTGCTGCCACAGCCATGTTTAAAATCATGAAATATGTACCTGCCCAGGTTTCAAAGGCTGTTTCTAAATACATGGACATCTCATTTAAAATCCTGAAAACAGGTATGGCTATTGACTTCACTAAACAGTGTGAGAGACGCCATTTGACACCGAATTACGTGAAGGCCTTTATCAATGTGAAACAGTGTAAGAAGTTTCCATCTACTAAAGCTAAACTGGTGAAACAAATTATGAGTGACAGAATCAGTGACCTTTATAAGAAGAAAGATAAACTAAATGAAGAAGCTTACCCTTTGTATCTCTATATTACTAGAACTTTTAAAGATTATTTTAACTTTCATGTAGACAGTATTTGGCAAAGTATTAATGAGTGGTTACACAATCGTAAGGTTGAAATTCAGTGTAGGCATGATTTTAAACTTCATAAACTGGAAAATGTTACCCCAAAATCTAATGTTGTTCATGCAAAAAGAATTGTCAATTGCGAACACCAATTTTTCGACAGAGTAATAAACAAAACTTCTATAAGCTTTACCCCTCAAGAAAGCGCCATGCTAGCGAGAGGTTTTAAATATAATTTCATGCCTAATATTAACGATCCTAAAGTGGTAGATAATTTTATTGTTGACCTTAAAGTTGGTCTTGATTCCGTAAAAACTGAAAAATCCCAACAAAATAGGATTGCTCATGAATGTAGCGCAATTATAGAAAGAGAGGTCAAGTCAGTAAAAAACAGTGATTTAAAACAGCGAGGGGGTAACATTACTACTAGTATTAATCGTAAACTAAAAAATAATGAGGCTCTCATCACTAAATCAGATAAAGGTAATTCGCTTGTTGTTGCCTATAAAAGTGAATATATTGCTAAAACTTTGGCTTTTTTCGAAGAAAATGGTATATTTGAAATTGAGCAGGATCATACCCCCATGTTACAAAAGCAAATTAGGGATACGTTAAGAAGAAGTAAACATCTTATGAAAGAGTTTCAAAAGAAAACCTTAATTAATATGAACCCTAGAGCACCTATGCTTAGAAGTCAGTTTAAGGTACACAAAAGTCAACACCCAGTTCGTCCCATCGTTAACGGAATAAAGAGCCCACATCATAAACTAGCGAGATTTTTACACACTAAAATTAAAGAAGTCTTTGTTTTTGGAAACAACTACTCTGTTAAAAATAGTGCTGAGGTAATAAACAAGATAAAATCGATAGAGATCACTTCTTCCTCTCGTTTGGTTTCTTTTGACGTCGTAAGTTTATACACTAATGTTCCAGTGGATATCACTCTTAAGATTATTGAAGATAACATTCGACAACATAAAACTCTAAGTGAGCTACAGTTGTCGGAACTTATGTCACTACTGCATGTTGTACTAGATTACATTTACTTCCAGTTTAATGGTAAAATGTATGAACAACCATTCGGCTTAGCCATGGGTTGCCCGTTAGCTGGCATCTTGGCTGACATCTTTGTGAATGCACTAGAAGAAAATTTCTTCAAAAACAATCCTACGTTAGGCAATAAGATTTCTTTTTATGCTCGTTATGTTGATGATATACTCATACTGTTTCAAGGGTGTGACCAAGATCTACAACAACTGTTTCATGTTTTCAACAGTTTCCATGAGAAAATGAAATTCACAAAAGAGATTCAAAATAACGAGAGAGAACTCCATTTTCTTGATTTGAAACTCAAGTTATCGGGTAACACTATTAGCTTCGACATTTTTCGTAAAGAAAGTTTTTCTGATAATATTATTCCAGCAGATTCCTGTCATCCTCAAACTCACAAGATCGCCTTTTTTCATTCCGCAGTTCATCGCGCTGTGAACACACCTTTAGCACAGAATTGTTTTGAAAATGAAATATCTTTATTAAAATCAATAGCTACTAACAATGGATACGACCCTAAATTAATTGACCAAATTGCTAAGAAAAAAAAACAGCTGTAAAATTTTCTACTTTAGGAGATAACAGGGAAAAAAAGTATGAGAGTAATAACTTTATTTCTATTCCATTTTTAGGGAACGTTTCATATAAGATAAGAAGACTTTTACAGAAACAGTACGGTTATAGAGTTGCCTTTTCCGTAAATAACAGCCTGAAACGTAGAGTAATTCATAATATTGGAACACGAGAAGAACTCAGCACTAAGTCCGGGGTATACAAAATTACGTGTAATGACTGCCCAAACTATTACATAGGGCAGACAGGTAGACCCATTAAAGTTAGGTATAAAGAACACTTGTTAGGTAAAAACGGGGAAAACGTATATAATTCCACCTTTGCTGAACATCTATGGCTCTTACGGCACACGCCAAGTGAACTGGACGACGTAGAGCTGCTTCATGAAGCAAATAAAGGTTACAAACTAGACTTGCTCGAAGAATTAGAGATTTTCAAGCATCTGTCTCTAAAAGACGGTTTTGTTCTTAATGAACAGGTGCAGCTTCGAAACAAAAATTTTTTAGACAGTTTCAAACCCCTCATTGCCTTAATGTAACGTAGTCTGGCTGACTAGTAGTTATTTTCTTGCTTGTTAATGCCGGTGAAATGCACTTTTCCTGTCTTGTTGGGATTCTACGTATTGTGATGTTTATTTGTTATGAATTTCAATGTGTATGTATGGTTAAATGACTACTATGTTTTATTCATAATGACAGATGTTTTCGTTTTATTATAACATTCTTTTGGTTGTTTCGCTAGTATGTATTTCGCTGCCTACGTTACGTGAGACTCTCGCGCATTACACTAGTGCCCTCTCTCGTCAGATGTTCCAAGCGCAAGTTTTATCCGTTTGACACTAGGATACAGATAAATTGGTTCTATATTTCTATTTTACATAAATGTCTTTAATTGGCCTGGTATGTTTTACTTATTAAGACAGAGTTTGCATTAACACAACCTTTAATAATTTTTTGATGTGCTTATGTATGTATTTATTAATTTTAATATGCGCGAGTCTGGCACATGCAAGTGCCATCTCTCGGCGAAACCATCTGCCCTAGTGCTGTCACACTCATGTCTCAATAGTTCATAAGTGAAGTAATGCTGCTAATACTGTTCGCTTTGACCCTGTGCTCATTACACATGTTGTACAAATGGAGATGATGTTTTAATTACTGACGACGCCTTTGGCATAATTGTTTTTATTATTCTCCATTACATGATGTAATTTTAGTAAGTACTAATGATTTTGTGCCTACATTACTGTAGTAATTTCACTGTTACTTAAGCTTCTGTTTCTCACTTTCGTTGATATGGCTTTTCTAATGAATGTGTCTCTCTGTTCAGGTAGTTTTACTTCTGATGAAGGTATATTTATATGTACCGAAACCTTGGTCAAGAATTTTAATAAATTTTATCCTGCAACTGTTTTTGGCTGTCATCCTTTATTGTGAAGAATTTTAACAGTTGCTGCCACAGCCATGTTTAAAATCATGATTGAGAAGTAGCAGCTCCGGTCTCAGAAACTGGCATAAGGCGAGAGAGCGGTGTGCTGACCACATGCACCTCCATATCTGCATCCAGTGATGCCTGTGGACTGAGGATGACGCGGCGGCCGGTCGGTACCGTTGGGCCTTCATGGCCTGTTCGGGAGGAGGAGTATGCAAGCAGCAATGTCCTAGTCTTTCCGGTTCCCAAAAATCTGATGAGAAAAATGAGTAATTGCGTGTCCTGTCTTAATGCTGTTATCTAATGTCAAGAAACGAATCCAAATTTATATCGATGGGAAATTCCCGTTACAGGTCTCTAGGACTTGTAGAGCGGGGAGATTGCATAATATTTGGAATAGGAACCACAGTCGTTTGAAAACATGTTTGCTATATAGGTATGCAACAGTGTAATCGTGGTGTGGGGTGGTTACATTATAGCGGTTGATGTCATTAGACGTCTGACCTAGTTCGAGCCTCATTAACGTGTCTGTGAGAGTTGGAACAAAATGGTTGAGTACACGTTTGCAGAATACGCCGACATGATCCTTCCGAGTGGCGAACTTCACAGTAATGGATGATCTGCTCCTCGCCTTTATCAAGATCTTTCTTCACAACGTCCGACTGCATCGCGTACTCTTTTCGCCTCAATGACGCTACGGCTTCGAGAAGGACTGCCTCCACCGTCAGCAGGCGTGACTGTGGTGCTCCTAAGAGATGCTGCACACCCTAAGTGGACCGTACTGCAACGTGCTGTCGTCCCATCAACTAGTACACGAGCAATTTCTTTCACTGCTAATGAGTGGAATTGTAAAACAGATAATGAATTGGTCCACGTCTAATCAATTACTTCTAAAAGTGATGTTTTCAAATGGTTGTACCACGGAAACCCTAAGTTTCCGTGCATGGGTTTCAGCTCAAAATGTTATCTACACACTCCCCTCTACAAGTCCTACAAGTTTTTAACGGGAATTTCCGAACACCCTGTATGTGTTTATATGTGTATTTTAACTCTCTATGAACAATAATAGTGCTTCCTTTCAAAAGATTGATGCCATGGTACAAATTTTTCATGGATCATGAAAACTCGGCATTGCTGCACGTATGGAGGGGACACTGAGGTGAGAAACAATAGAAAAACACGGTGTGCATGGACCGCGAACGTACTGAGGAAATCATACCGGCCGGCGTGACGCCGCCTGCGTGACGTCACGAAAGCCGCGTGTTAACACCATAAACTGGCCTCTGACGTCAAATTGTCTAATGTCACTCCTCAGATGGACTCACAGCCAGCACTGCGTCGCATGCGCAAACCTACAGGAGTTCGGAACGAAAGCTCACCCTCAGAACATTGTGTTGCTTACATGCCATGTTAATTCGTGCAAATAGACAAGTCTAAGCCAAGGATTTCATAACGGACGAAAAAAATGGTTCAAATGTCTCTAAGCACTATGGGAGTTAACTTCTGAGGTCATCAGTCCCCTAGACTTAGAACTGCTTAAACCTAACTAACCTAAGGACATCACACACATACATGCCCGAGGCAGGATTCGAACCTACGACCGTAGCAGCAGTGCAGTTCCCAAATGAAGGGCCTAGAACCGCTAGGTCAGTAGTTTTACACTTATTGAAACTGTTCTTATCGAACAAGTAAAAGAAATGTATGCGTATATTAACTTTTCTATCCAGATGTATAAAGATATACACAATGAAGCAACATATTTTGTAGTAATCGTTCAGGGATCGCAGTAATACCCTTTTCTAAGAAAAATAGTTGTTTCTGTGTGAGTGTAAAGATTTTACGCATCGATCCAAAGATTCCATGTGCAAATACTTGTGTAATAAAAAAGGAGTGGCCTTCAAATTTCTTTTCAGAGAGCAGATAAGAGAAACCTGGCTGTCCGCATTTTCCTTTTGTACTCCAGCCGTCAGGATAAACGCATCGTGGGCTGTAGCTATAAATGATTTCTAATGTAATGGACTGAGTTTGACCTACCACTCCGCGCGGGATTAGCCGAGTGGTTTGAGGCGCTCCAGTCATGGACTGTGCGGCTGTTACAGGCGGAGGCTCGAGTCCTCCCTCGGGCATGGGTGTGTGTGTTTGTTTTTAGGATAATTTAGGTTAAGTTGTGTGTAAGCTTAGGGACTAATGACCTTAGCCTTTAAGTCTCGTAAGATTTCACACTCATTTGAACATTTGAGTTTTTTTGAACTTTCTCTGCTTTTATTAATACATCAAATCACATGTTTGTGTCAATATTTATTGTGTTGCAAGTTTCATTTGCCAGCTTTTCTCACGGGAAAGAAGCAACACTTTGATGTGGAACGATGCGCCACTGGCGTTACTTTATTATTAATTTACATTGTCCACATTTGCTTGTCATTCGACCAGAGCCTGCAGACATTGAGAGAAGAAAGCAGCGACCTGTTTTAAAATCGGTCATGGATCATGTAGTGGTTATCAAATCGAGACGCGAAATTTAAATTTTCTACAGATCCATCTGTCCACAGCCTATGTTGCGCAGCTGCCAAAACCAATCTCGGACACTTACAAACTTCAGTCTACCGAAATAATTAATCAGTCTCTTTGAAATATTTAAGTTAGCGCCAGTGGAAGCCTACTCAAAAGCTCCAAGAACAACTGCTGACGCGAAGCTAGTAGATAGACAGTTGTTCCTCTGCTCCTTTTGGGTGAGCATTGGTTGGATTTCTAACTGAATGTTTGTAAAGGTAGGCAATTTTGGTATTTTGCAGGCAGTGATTTGCTATCGAGGCTTTTCCTGATCGGACTTTTATGTGTATATAAGTAGGTGAAATATTAACTTCCTGATGTATAAATCAAACACCCAGATTCTAAAAGCCTGAAAGTTATTTAAACGAATTTTATCAAAACATGTACTGGATAGGGGAAAAATTTTAGTAGATAAACTGACTTGGACACAAAATCTATAAATACAAAAGTCAATAGTAATAAAGTAATCGTGTATGAAGGTACATGGACTTCTTAACGTGGAAACGAGACTAGTGATGTGGGTATGTGTTTGATAAACAGTGATCAATCATATACTGGCGTCGAGAATTCGAGCAGTGTGTGTAATCCCGATTCCTGGTGGGTTGCTAACCGAGCATGAGGGCCAGTAAACAGCTTTTCATCCTCACACAAAGGTGTGCGATTACGGCATGAAAACAGAAAACGCTTCAGTCAACGGATGGCGGTGATTCCACTGCGCATGAAGTAAAAACGCGTTTCCCACACCAATCCTCTCTTAGAAAACCGATGTGCCGCGTCCAGCGGACACGTCTGAATTAAGCCGCGGTTGCGCCATAGTAAAATTTAACTGTCGCCCGATGACTGTGCGGTGCACATTATTGTGCATACTTATGCCCTTACAAGTAAATAAAATTAAGGATACGTTGATACTCGTGTGCTTTTAACAATTTTTGACCTTTGTAAATAAGTGATTTTTCTTCTTTGTCTGAATTCGCACCGTTCTTGTGCAAAGAGCAATGTCCAGGTTTTCCCAGGTTATTAAAATCTGATGAAAAAGAAGACCTCAAGCAAATATTGATTTTAATTACTCTGCTCTTCCCACGACACACAAGGATGCCTAAGATGGAAGGCAGCATCGATGACGCTAATGAGCGGGGAACATTAAGACCAAAGGGCCAACGCTGACGAAGCTGACTGATGGCGAGCGTCCAACATGGGCTGCAATGGTACGGTCGAACTCTCGTCCGGCACGCAGTTACAATATTCCAGGAAGTTTTAGATTTGCACTCGTGCGCTGCAGAGTACAAATTCCTCATTTCACCACTTTTTCAGATGCCACTCAAGTACGTCAAAGGTATTTTAGCCGTATTGCGTTCGTCAACAGTCTTCTGCTGGAAACGCCGATATTTACTTCTCTGCCACTACGCACTAGAATGCCACAGTACTTTCCAGCCAGTAGTACTTGTCTGATATGGAACGGTTCATTATACTTGAGCTCTGTGTCGGCCATATGTGGGCTCGTTGCTGAATGCGGCATTCGTTTGCCGTCTGTGTGGCAACTTCTCCAGCCACCGTCATCTACACTCGGCAACTGACACTTTCCAATGTGTCTTAACCTCTGAGGTAACCTTCCTTTCCCTGAAAAATTCAATTATGTCGGCTTAGTGTTCGCGGACAGTACAGTGAAGTATCCCAATAGTAGTGGATTTTATTGATTCTCTGAGATAAGCTTCGTTTCCTAGAGAAATTTCTTTATGTGAGCTTAGCTCAGATTCCTGGAAGGATCTCAGCGATATTGCTGCGTAATCCTGTGCACAATTTCTTTCAGCCTTTTTTGTAAACAGGATCGACCTACGCGAGTTATCTCGTCAAAAATCAGGTAAGAGTGGTAAACACGCATATAATTCGGTTCAAAATCTAACATCCCTTATTATAGCCCAGGTACAGCTTTGATGTGAGCATTCTAGATCATGTGGGCAAGAGGGAATCTGCAAAGACGAATCTACAGGTCTTGAAATATGCTATCCTGAAGAGCCGTTAATAATTATTTACTAAGCTAACATTATGACGCCAACCATGCAAGATAGAAGATCCAGCTACAAATTGTAAGAAATGCAAGATATACACTACAGAATCAACAGCACGTTACATTAGTGCAGGAAAAAGTATAGATAAAACTATAGAAGGAAAATGACAGAGTAACAGACAGGCCTTCGCCGAGATGAAGAAATTAGTGTATCATAGACAAGAATGGAGAACGCTATGGAACACTATAAAGAATTACGGTCTAATAGAAAAAAGTCGAGGTAACGCAAACAGACATATAATATCACGTTAGTTTGCGCTTCTCTCACTGTCTATTATCGGCTGCATTGGCGGACAGAAAATATTAATCATATAGGCCTACTCGTAAAATTTCCCTCTCAGTGCAATTCTCTAAGAATATTTTCATTCTTGGTGGTATAATGTTCGATGGTAATCGTTCCTCCACATACGTCCGTCACGGGGTTACCTGTTCGCCGGTTGCAGTATCCGATATGTAATCTTCCAGATTTACTAAGATCCTCCCCAAAAACTAATATAGCGAATACTATCTTCCCATCGGAGACAGCAAAGAGTGTTTCCTCGAAAATGGTTCCTTTCTCATTTCTTTCGTCATCTTTTCCCTTTTGCCAGCCTTAGCGAAATCAAATTACAGCAACGAGACTTTCATCTCCTCCTCAGTCAGCCTGCGCCCTTCAAGCGCAGACACCAGACCCTCTCCCCCCCCCCCCGCTCCTTCCAACCACCCCACCCCCACACAAGAAGTCACCCTCCTCCCCCCCCCCAACCCACCCCTTTGTAATTTTGCGCAGAAATGCGTCCATTAAGGATGAAGAAAACTGTGCTCTTTTTCAGGCGAGTGAAATTCACTTGTGCGTTTTCTTGCCGAGCGCGGATATAAAATGAAAGCTGGCAGAATGTAATTTGGAAGGAGACGCTTAAAGTCCGTGTAGTGGAGGAGACGTCTGTGAAGTGGCTTTAAGGAATCGGACACGGGACGTCGTGAGTCCTCTAGGACGAAAGCTCGCTGCAATTTTGTTTCGTGTCTGATTCTAGCGTCGGCAGCTCGCGTAGCAAAAAGTGTCGTATCCACTCTCTCGACTATTTTTCGTTACTACTACCTCTCTCTCTCTTTTTCTGTCTGAAATTAGAATAATTTTGTTCACAGTAATGTTTTAGCGAGAAAAATTCACTCTAGTACTTTGATTGTGGACTGCAGCATTATGTCGCCTTTCAAATAAATAATCCTTACAGAGCATAAGAAATCAAATTAAGTTAAAGCGTTTCGTCTTAATCACATCAACAAGCACATCTATTTTCTTTCGTAATAGTATAAGACTGAAGCATCTGCCTTAAAAAAAACAAAATGAAAAATGGTTAGGTGTGAAAAGGATTCACACACTGAGGGTAGCGTATGATGTTAATTGTGTATTTATACAGTTTATCCATTCCGGAAATGGAGAATAGCGACGCCTTTTTTCTGTTATCGACACTGATATCGCAAGATATCGATCCCAGGAATTCCAAGAGTTCTGAGAATGTTTTAATTTCAAGTTTGAATTCGGATAACACATGACACATAAGAAATTTTTGTGTGACATAGTTAAAAATTAACATTTTTTATATTTTTCGCATTACTTGTACTGTGAAATCTGGTTTCTTACCGACTTTCGTGATTTTGGGTACCCTAAAATGTAAATGATTGAGTTCTTGAGTGTCAAAAGATTTGACATAAATGACCGCTTCTTTTGATTGAATTGACATAGAAGCCTAAATTTTTATATCGCCAAGGTATCACAGATTATAGTATGTGACATAAATGTGAACTTGATATGTTGAGCTATCCCAGAGAAAAAGAGACTGACAGACAAACAGACACATGGATTAAAATAATTTTAAAAAATTTTTTCGTCTTACATGTTTAAAAATTATCAATTTTAGGATTTTTTATTTATGTGTACTGTGATACCCTCCTTCTTGTCAAATTTCATGGTTCTAGGCCAACGGGAAGTACCCTACAGAATTTGACACTGAGTTTTCGACCATCAAAAATGTGATAGAATTGCCTTGAGTTTTGGGTGCACTCACTTAAAAGCTACAAATTCTTACATCGCCAAGGGGCCATCGACTTAACTATACGAAATAAATTTGAACCTGATACGCCCATATATTCCAGAGAAAAAGGGGCTTAAAAGACTGACAGACAAACAGATAGGTGGATAAGAAATGGGAGAAAATATTTTTTCGTCTTATATAATTACAAATCATCCATTTACAGATTTTTCATTTACTTGTACAGTCAAACCTTGCTTCTTTTGAAATGTTATGATTCTAGATCAACGGGAAGTACTATATAGTTTTTGATGAGTGGCTTTTCGAGTATCAAATCATGTAACATAAATGGTTGTATGTTTTCAATATACTCACCTAGCAGCTAATGATTTTTATGCCGCCAAGGGACCATCGACCTTACTATATTACATAAATTTGAAGGTGATAACCCAAACAACTCTAGAGTAAAACAGTTGGGCAGACAAACAGACAGAAAGACAGGCAACAAAGCTATTCCACAAGGGTTCCGTTTGTACAGACTGAGGCACGAACCGTAAAAAAGGAAAGCAGCAAACATTATAACTACATACAAGTTTTTCTCTACGAAAGCTGCTGTTAAGTATGCTTCTTCAACCACACCACACTGAAATACGTCATTGTACACGCACCGCTCTGTGTCATGTATGCGCTGATGCACGCCCAGCGCGATTCGTTTGTTCAAAGTAACACGAGCCGCCGAGTAGGAGTGCGCAGCGCGTGGTATATTTCGTGCCCCGCAGCGTAACATACCTAATTCACTTCGGGGAATTTTGACCTGGGGGAGCGAGTGACGCCCGCATCTCGTGGTCGTGCGGTAGCGTTCTCGCTTCCCACGCCCGGGTTCCCGGGTTCGATTCCCGGCGGGGTCAGGGATTTTCTCTGCCTCGTGATGGCTGGGTGTTGTGTGCTGTCCTTAGGTTAGTTAGGTTTAGGTAGTTCTAAGTTCTAGGGGACTGATGACCATAGATGTTAAGTCCCATAGTGCTCAGAGCCATTTTTGAGCGAGTGAAAGCGCCGACCGGCCACCAGTATTCACTTGTACCGGCAGATCCTGAAACAAGGAATGTTCCGGCTTCAGCTTTTATTTGATGTCGACGTTCTGGCGGACGGATGGCGTGTCCCTGTGTTTCAACATTGTGCTTTGTATGAATGAGTGAGATTGCTGCATGCTGTAGGCTTCACCCGTGCGATTCATTCGTGGTCTACTTATGTTTCTTGCACTTAAAGTATATCTTCAAGTCCTGTTTATTCAAAACAGCTCCTAGCGCCGTGTGTCTGTTCGATTTCCAAAGGAACTTCAGTACTGTTGTGTCATCCGTTCAAATCCATATGCGCTGGTGGATGGCACTATTCATTTACGCCTATAATCATTTTTAATTGTACAGGTCTACAACAACATTACGATCGCCCACGTTCTATCGATATAAACCCGTCCAGGCGATAACAACGTGACTTAGTGAGGAATGACTGCTAGTCAGACACGCGCATTTAGTATTAGTGGGCGTGCTATCCATGTGTAGAACGAGGAAGGCGCGCGATGTAGTTGAGTTTGACCGAGAGGCAGCACGAGCATTTCGGAAACTTCAAGACTTGTCAAGGTGTTCCAGGAGTGCTGTGGTGAGTGACTTCAACACGTGGATAAACCAAGATGACGTCGCGGGTTTGGGCGGCCATCCCGCATTATCGGTGACAGACATTGTAGGCTGCAACGACCTAATGCTACCACCAACTGGTGTATGTGCCAATGTTAACACCACGACATAGGCAACTATTTTTGAATTATCACGTGACCATCGGTACTGCAATGTGGCTCAGTGACAGAGCTTTACATGTGAGAACGCAAATCTGTCGTCTTCCAGCATAACAGCTCCTTGACACCTATACTGCGGGATAGAGACAAGGTGCGGAACACTTACGTGGGCATTTATGTGTCCAGTGGAGCTCTTGCAAAGAACCATGATTGCCAAGAACCATGTACGTCCCTGACGAGGATCATGTTTCCCGACACTAGTGACATTTTTCAGCAAGATAATGTTCCATGTCACAAGGCCTCGGAGTGCTATGGAGTGGATCGAGGAACACAGTGGCGAGTTCCATGTGATGTGGTGGCCCCCAAACTCCCTAAATCTGAGCTCGATCGAGCACATCTGGTTTGTGATTTAACGTGAAGTCATAGCTCATCGACCCTTCCCCGGACTTTATGAGAGTTAAGTGTCTTGATTGTGCAGATGTGGTGCCGACTCCCTACAGCTACCTACCCGGACTGCTTCTAAGACACGCCGCGTAGCCGCTATTATCCGTGCCAAAGATGGATGTATCGACTATTAGGTTGTTGTTGTTGTTGTGGTCTTCAGTCCCGAGACTGGTTTGATGCAGCTCTCCATGCTACTCTATCCTGTGCAAGCTTCTTCATCACCCAGTACCTACTGCAACCTACATCCTTCAGAATCTGCTTAGTATATTCATCTCTTGGTCTCCCCCTACGATTTTTACCCTTCACGCTGCCCTCCAATACTAAATTGGTGATCCCTTGATGACTCAGAACATGTCCTACCATCCGATCCCTTCTTCTGGTCAAGTTGTTCCACAAACTTCTCTTCTCCCCAATCCTATCCAATACTTCCTCATTAGTTATGTGATCTACCCATCTAATCTTCAGCATTCTTCTGTAGCACCACATTTCGAAAGCATCTATTCTCTTCTTGTCCAAACTATTTACCGTCCAGGTTTCACTTCCATACATGGCTACACTCCATACAAATACTATCAGAAATGATTGTAAGGCAGGGATGTAGTAATTCGCCCCTGCTGTTCAATCTGTACATCGAAGAAGCAATTATGGAAATAAATAAAGGTCCAGTAGTGTAATTAAAATTCAAGCTGAGAGGATATTAATGATGCTATTCGAGGATGACATTGCTATCGTGAGTGACCATGATCTGCTGACTGAGATGAACAGTCTGATGAGTATAGAATATGAATTGAGAGCAAATCAAAGAAAGTCGAAAGTAATGAGAAGTAGCAGAAATGAGAACAGCGGGAAACTGAACATGAGGTTTGACAGTCACCAAGTACCTGAAGTTAGGAAATTCTGCTACCTAAGCAGCAAAATAAACAATGACGGAGGGAACAAGGAGGACTTCAAAAACAGAACTGCACTGGCAAAAGGGAGTTCCTGGCCACCATGATACGTCTTCTAGTATCAAACAATGGCCTTAATTTGAGGAAAAAATTTCTGGGAATATACGTTTGAAGCATAGCATTGTACGATAATGAAACATGGACTGTGGGAAAAGCGGAACAGAAAAGAATCGAAGCACCTGAGATGTGGTGCTGCAGAGGAATGTTGAAAATTAGGTAGACTAATAAGATAAGGAACGTCGAGGTTCTGCACAGAATCTGAGAGGAACGGTATATGCGGTAAACACTGACAAGGAGAAGGGGCAGGATGATAGGACATCTATAAAGGCTTCAGGGAATGACGTCCATGGTGTTAGATGGAGCTGTAGAGGGTAAAACCTGTAGAGGAAGACAGGCAACAAATATTGAGGATGTGGGTTACAAGTGCTACTCTGAGATGAAGAGAATGGCACAGGAGAAGAATCCGTGCTGGGCCACATCAAACCAGTCAGTTGACTGATGACTCAAAAAAACAAAAACAAAGTTCACAACAACTGGAGCCTCCTTACAGGTCGTCAGTCGTAGTTGACTGGAAACTTAACGACGAGGACACCTGCCCTCAATTTCTCGTATAGTTTAATACCAGGACACTGTCACATCAGCGAGCTGCACATAATGTGAATGTTGCACTATTCAACCGGGTGGCAAAACCTAGACTAACGGTGAAACCACTTTCAAACTGATTCGGATGATGATAACACTGTCTCACATGAGTACGTGGCATCTCCGTGTCCTTCAAAGTTATCACTCAATCTGTGATGCAGTTCAAGGCACTTATGTACCCTACCAAGACTGGGAACAACGCTGAATATCAACAAAGCTAGTATGTGATGTTTAAAGCTTTAGCTAGTACTCTTTGGTGTCCGTTCCGCTTGTCAGAAAGAATTTAAACTCTAATCATTTATATGCCTGCCCATTGTGTTTATGTGTGCGAAGTTACATTGACGTCCAACCACGTCTTCCGGGTGCTTCACTTTCTTTTTTTTTTTTTTTTTTTTTTTTTTTTTTTTTTTTTTTTTTTTTTTTTTTTTTTTTTTTTTTTGTCAGGGAGTGTAGTTCTGATGTTTACTCCCTACTTCCACGTATTATGATGGCTGTTATTAGCAACTCTTACAAACATTTAAAAGCATTTGATGCTAGTAATGTACTGCAAAATTCAGAGCTTCGTGGTCTGGTGTTAGAGGTGCTGCCTCTAAATCACGGTGGCCCGGGTTCGATTTCCACTTGGATCGGGGCGTCTCTTCGCTTGGGACTGGGTATTTGTGCTGTCCCAATCATTCGTCTCACTTTCATCACACGTGCAAGTCTCCGAAGTGGCACCAAATAGAGACACTTGTACGAGGTAGCCAAACATCCTTAGCCAGTAACGTCATACATCCATATCATTGTAAATAAATAGCAGACAAACAACGGGGACTGGTTGTAGTAAATATATTAACACCTAACAAAATTTAAAAGATTGTGAGAAGTAAACACTCCAGGTTTTCACATTCTATAAATCATTGTTGAACATTATCCACTTGATAAACAAATAGTCTGGGCAAAATTTAGCACTCATTCTCAAAAGTGGTGAATTAACTCTGTACTCCGTCTAATATTTATGTTTTTTATTGCTTCAGCTTTGGAATATGATACAGACATTGGTATTTGCGGAACATCATTTCAGCCCCCTTTTGGGCTAACTTTCTTCAAGGGTCAGGGGTGCTGTGATGTTAGACACGTATTGGCTCTCATGTGTTATTGGCGTTCACAACAGCTAAACACACTGAGATGGGGTGAAACATAAAGTAAAGAGTGCCAAACTGAAATATCTATTTGATGATTTTGAAAAATTTCTTCTATTGTGGTGAAGATACATTAAATATATAAGAATTAAGGTTCTCCAAGTTGTTATGGTGTTACTCCAAAGTAAGAAATTATTTTAGAAGAAGAGATATGCTTTATGGAAGCGAAGCCTATTGTTTAATAAACATTCAGTTTTTTAGCAATAAAAATTGATCACATTTCTCACCAGAAGGGTTGACTGTGCTAGGATCTGGGCAATATTAGCTTCGAAAAATGTCTTCCAGAAGTTACAACCCGTGTAATAAATGTTTAGAAAGAGACATTTGCCTAAATCAATAAGAAAATTATTATGTTCTACATATCTCAATCATGCTCAGTGTGTAATAATGAATTTCGGCTTCGGTTCAAATATTCTGGTAAGTAGAGCAAACTATACCAAGTAATCGTCAATATCTAGCTTCTTAGAGTCAAATGATAGTGGAAAAGGTGATCACGAAGAAGAAGACGGTATCGATATCTTCGATACCTCCGGCATTGGATGTAGCTTCTAACGTCATAAGAACTACACCGCTGAACCTTTATCTTTATGAAGATCCAGAGACAACACGCATCAACATGTGTGATTATTCGATAAAGTGTTATGGGTATGTGACCGAGCAGTCACGTAGCCACATGTACCAATGTATCTATCACTGTTGAAAATGACCTTCACCAGTGTGTTGTATTCATGTCCTGTTATCATTCATCGCTTCTTGATAAAATCGCCATCCAAAAATCCAGGACATGGTCTTCTGTGGCAAGCATAATTCTGCTCCGGTTTGACACGTAGTAACGTACTCGCTGTTCTACTCCTTCGTCTCTACAATCGCTCTACTGGTAGTCTCTCTCTGTAGTCGTTCAATAGTCACTACTACGCCTCACTTTATTTTATCCCCCACTCTTCAGGTTTTACAGTTTTTTCTCAGTATTAAAACTGCTAACGATTTAAATTTCAATATTACTCCTCCTAGTATCCTCAGCCGGAGCTGTCACCACATGAAGATGAGAAAGTCTGATTAGTTACGACCAGATTTTTTAAAATTAGAAATAGTTATGACACTATTTCAGAAGCCTGAGCGTCAAGTGCAGGCATTTTATGTTTTGTAGTCGTAGATTATCCACAAGACTAATTATTGCTGATTGTTCTCCCTGCTGAGCCATTGAACATTTGGGAACAAATTCTTTCCCAAAGCATGAAACGTGTTTTAAACTTCCTCTACGGTTCACGTCTTTCAATAAAGCAACTGAACAGTGACATTTCCCCTCACAGTAACAGCTTCCGAATGTGATCTGGAGGATTTTGTTGACATACGTGAAGTACATGATTTGTCAGTTCACGGTGACTGCTACATAGGAGCTAATAAAATATATCTGTCTTCTCATCGGATACCAGAGGTTCTCTACGGATGCTCAGTGTACCAGAAGAGCAGTGTGGTGTTTTCCATTATCCTAACGTCGTATCAAACAGCTCGCCACGCTATGAATCTAGAAATTGAAGAGTTGCTTGTTGTGATCGTTCACCAGCTCGTCGACGGTCACGTTGTTGTCGGTCTCACCTCCATAAACAGAGCCAAGATTCCTCACTAAATGCCACTCAGTGTCGCAGTTGACTCTGTCTCTAAAGCATGATTGCATGCATTTCTCTTGCTTGCGGCATAGTCTCCGTGGTAAACGACACTTGGCAATCCGAGACATCATCAGAGCTTCTAGTAATATAACTGCTGGTAAACCTTCGGGATATGAGATCGTGGTTCAAGAAACTCCTCTGTTCCTGATGTTTCCTCCACAACTGCTCTGGACATCATCGGAGCGCTCCTCCGCTTAGTCTTGCCGACTGACCGGTCAGACGTCCGAGAGTGACGTATATACTATAGGAAAGGGGGCGTGGTCAAAGTGACAAGTGATGAGCAGAGATAATCTTTGTCAAAAATAAATCTCAACTCAATTGTCGTCTTGTCAAAGATAAAATTGTCTAGCAATCCTGCAGAGCTACTGTCGCTAATGTTTTTCCCGGCGCTGGTGTTGGCACTCTGCCGGAAACCCGGCTCTTTACAGTGCTTCGGAGACAATCGAACAACCCCGTAATCTCGTCGAGGAGTGCCTCTGAAAGGGTTCGTGTCCCCCTCTTGCCAGATTGTTGTCGTAAGGCCATCTCGTCATCATTCGTTCAGCAGTCTTTCCAGTACAGCCAACAATACGAGCTCTCGTTGTGGTGCTACCATGTCCCTCATTCCAATGATTCGATTATTCTCATATAACGGGAAAAAGACCGTAAGTTGAACGTGAACGTTCTCTTAGCTTGTTGTATTGTGACATTCCCTACAATGTGTCAGCAACGTTACGTACATCCAATGGCCATTACATACATCATTCTCCATCTGTAGGAATAGCATACTTCTGTACGGAAGCAATGGTAAATATGCTCCCATAACAATGTAATTTTAATCAAAACATTTCATAGATATAGAAAGCTGGAGTATCAGTTGCCTTTGGTGGAGATGTTCCTATCGCAAAATTTTCCAGTTCTGTCAAAGTTTATACCTTTTCTGTCTCTGAGAAGATGCTATGTCGTGATGTCCTGACTCCCAATGTTGCACCGAACAACCTAAAATAATGACGTAGTACGACTCTAACACCGTCAGAAGAACCAGATTTTCTTCGATTTCCTTAAACCAGTTGAGGCAAACGTTGAGAATGCTAATTTCAGAAGGGCACTTGACAGCACAAAATATTGCATTGACTGAGATCTGAATCACCTGCAGTGTTAACACAAGAGCCAATCACACTACGAGGTGTACAGATCTGCTCATAAAAGTAAAGAACAATTCAGCTGTCAGTGTAGTTGAAGAATTACCACCATTTTGACATTTAGTATAACTATGTGACTTCTACAAAAACACAGTCATTGTAGATGTAGCAAAGACACTTTCTTTCAAGGTCTGGATACAAGAGGGTTATAAATATATAAATTTTGGGAGCTGTAGTATGATCCATTCGTAGCTCATTGGCATAGTCTTTGGTTTGGTGTGCGACTGTATCGTCAAAAAGTATGATGCCTTTCTGCCACAGAGCAAGCTTTTTTGCGGTATTCTATTAATTTCTTTTATCAATAGAAGTCTCGAAATCAGTGCAATGGTTTGCGGTTCTTTTCAGGATATTTTCGATTCCTTAAAGGACACAGCATTTTGCTTCTTTACCATCAATGTCTGCAATCTGTGAGATAGGACATATCCGAAGTGGGTAATAAAATTCTCATTTTTTGCCATCTTTTCTAGGGTACCTACAGTGTCGTTCCAAAAATCATCGTGAATTGTTGGCGCGAGGTAAGGCCAGTTTTCTCGCATGGTCCATTTTCATTCTGCCCGTGCATTTTCAAAAGTGTTTAGGTGTGGTGCAGAAGGAGTCCACACGAGAAGAGAAATTACATTTTGTTCTGTAACACAGTCCTGCACTATCGATGACAGTAGCATAGGAGACTATTGCTCCCGGAACGTGGTTACTAAAAATGGTTCAAATGGCTCTGAGCACTATGGGACTTAACATCTGAGGTCATCAGTCCCGTAGAACTTAGAACTACTTAAACCTAACTAACCTAAGGACATCACACCCATCAATGCCCGAGACAGGATTCGAACCTGCGACCGTAGCGGTCGCGCGGTTCCAGACTGAAGCGCCTAGAACCGCTCGGCCACAGCGCCGGCGAACGTGGTTACTCCCTCATGATATAGTCGCACCGCCTGGTCTGTAATATTACTTACAACAGGGCTGTGGTAGACAGCATCAAGTCGATCAACTATCCTATGAAGAATTCCAACATCCAGAACCAAACTGCCACATACACACAGTCGCTGAGAGATAACTCATGAATATATTTGGGTCGAATTGGACTCCCTTGCGCCCTATATTCTCGTACTGCAGCACCGTTCGTTAAGGAAAAAAAATTACTTTCCGCTGGTCATGATTAACATTTTCCAGGGCAGACATTAATCAGAGGAATCGATTATCATCACGGAGCCTCTCGTTGATGACTGTACGTTTACTAAGTGGTCCAGCCTCCCAAGATCACAGTGACAATCTAAGGCATAAAATTAAATTTTTCGACTCAAGGGTGATCATTCTCCACCAGAAAGGACTCTCATTTATTTACACAAAGTTCAGTGTCATCTGGGGGGAATTATCTACCCATGATGAAAACGTGTTTCATATAATTAGCTGGAGTGCTTCATGGACAGCAAATGGATGATCCATGTGCCTCCAATGGCGAGAAAGTCTGATTAACTGTTTGTACTGGGTGATCAAAAAGACAGTATAAATTTGAAAACTGAATATATCACGGAATAATGTAAATAGAGAGGTACAAATTGACACATATGCTTGGAATAACATGGAGTTTTATTAGAAACAAAAAAATACAAACGTTCAAAAAATGTCCGACAGCTAGCGCTTCATCTGATCAGAATAGCAATAATTAGCATAACAAAGTAAGACAAAGCAAAGATGATTTTCTTTACAGGAAATGCTCAATATGTCCACCATCATTCCTCAACAATAGCTGTAGTCGAGGAATAATGTTGTGAACAGCACTGTAAAGCATGTCCGGAGTTATGGTGAGACATTGGCGTCGGATGTTGTCTTTCAGCATACCTAAAGATGTCGGTAGATCACGATACACTTGCGACTTCAGGTAACCCCAAAGCCAATAATCGCACGGACTGAGGTCTGGGAAGCCGGCCTGAGTGGCCGAGCGGTTACAGGCGCTACAGTCTGGAACCGCACGACCGCTACGGTCGCAGGTTCGAATCCTGCCTCGGGCATGGATGTGTGTGATGTCCTTAGGTTAGTTAGGTTTAAGTAGTTCTAAGTTCTAGGGGACTTATGACCACAGCAGTTGAGTCCCATAGTGCTCAGAGCCATTTTTTGAGGTCTGGGGACTTAGGAGGCCAAGCATGACGAAAGTGGCGGCTGAGCACACGATTACCAAACGACGCGCGCAAGAAATATTTCACGCGTCTAGCATTACTTTTTTTTGTACTAATAACACCCCATGTCATTGGAAGCATGTGTGTCAGTTTTTACCTGTCTATCTACATTATTACGTGGTTTATTAAGTATTCAAATCTAAACTGACTTT
Organism: Schistocerca cancellata; assembly: GCF_023864275.1. Lineage (NCBI taxonomy): Eukaryota > Metazoa > Arthropoda > Insecta > Orthoptera > Acrididae > Schistocerca > Schistocerca cancellata. The sequence continues at coordinate 727,390,025 of NC_064628.1, read as the reverse complement.
TTGATCACCCGGTATGTGGTGTCTCTTCTGTCGGAGATAGGTCTGACGGGATGTCTGGTAGGGTAGTCCGTGCAGTATCGGTGATCGCTGTGTTCGGATGGCGTAATGGTCAGTGTAACTGCCTTATAAGCAAGAGACCAGGGTTCGATTCCCGGTCTGGCACAGTGCCCATTGGCAGGTGATGTCTTGAATTCCTTCGTGTGTCATGAATTCGGACATGAGACACCTTACGTATAAAGGTTGCACATAGTTTATTTAGCTGCAGTGATCTTTTACATACTTGTATGTATTCAGGTCACATGCACTGCTTGTATAGATAACACCGCCACATTCTGTTTTGCCGAAAAGATTTTCTGCCTCCTTGGAACAGATTTGGAATACTGACACCGTCAGTTTCTGTAGCCTTTAAATTAATATTTCCTCGTCTGTAGGTTCCCGAGATAAATAGAAAAAACTGTCATTTCCTATTTCAATCACGTCAGTGTTGTATAGGTGATTGACTGCAGCAGCAATTTCCGCAGGCCAATTTTTGTTCTGTCAAACATAAATGCGCGATTTCCTCCCATATTTGACCTCATCATGGACAGTTTTCCAGGACTAGTCTTTCCACATACGTAAATCAGAAACTCTCATGTAACTGGAATACTTATTTACGTAATAAATTGGTATATCACAGTATTAGTCATTCTCCGTAGTTAACTGATACAGTCGTTCTCTTCTCTTACATTTAATTCACATATACATGGGATGTAGTAGCGGAAAGTATTGAAAGCACAGTGAGGCGCTGAGCAGAGACACGCACTGGCTGAAGCAGTGAGAGGGACGCACACGAGAGCCAAGTTCCTGGAAACGCAGTCTGGGGTGGTGTGAGGAGTCAGTGGCCACCGCACGGATGCCGCTCCTATACAGAGATGCTGCAGCAAATCGGGCCATTGTCCAGAAAATCAGATAGCATGTCGGATAGAGATGGAGTGAGAACACGCCCACTTTAGCTGGAATGCACCTTTGTGAGATGTTGATAGTTGGCCATTTCGCCAGTAAAACTCAGAAAAATGAAGATAAACATCTCTTTGATGAATAGGGGACGCTCAGTCATGTATCTTTGAAATTGTGGGATACTGTCTAACTGTCCGAATTTCCAGAAAGACAACCTTTATTTGATGTGAAATCTGCCACAACTGGCTAACGTAAATAAACCCTAAGTTAGAAACAGACACCAGATGGTGACGAGGGAGTGCACTTCACCGACTAAAAAAAAAGAAAAGACCAGAGAGTAGATGACGCGCGGTGTTCGGTACAGTGTGGCAGAACATAAGCCACCTTTTGACCAGACATGGGGAGGAGATGAACTTTTTCTAAAAAAAAAATGTACTGTGGGAGACAAAAAACATGGTAACGCACGGTTCCCTCTTACTTGTCATTCGACTGGGATCCAAAAGATGGAACTGTAGATTTGTGAGGTCAAGATCAAGATCTAGGGACTCCGACAACCAACTTCGACACTGAGACATGCCGCAGGGATTCCTAAGCCGATTCATTGTGAACTTAGAAATATTTCATGCTAGTTTGGACTTCACCGCTGGCGAGGTTCTTTGCTTTCACCAATAATCGATTCTACAGCCGCCTGGACCATCACTTGCAAATGTGTGGTGAGACGGCGCCGCAGCCGCTAGATGAAGCTTAGGGAAATTAGAGTCACTTTTTCGCAATTTGATTACTTGAAGCTTCACTCAGATGATTTACGTTTTGTCAGTAATGCTTCAGCCATTTCCCTAAATCGCTCCTGGCAAATACTGAGACAGTCCCTTCGAAAAGGAATGGCAAATTTCTTTCCCCATCATTAAATCGTCCGAGACTGTGCTCCGTCTCTAAAGTCCTCGATGTTGATGGGACGTTAAACCATAGTCGTACTTTCCTCCTTTCTCCAGGTTAGTTCAATAACGCGCCTAATCTTGATGCGGAGATTTGGTTTACATTTAAGCTGGATCTTGGAGCTTATTAGCGAAACACTGCAATCAATGGAAAGAAACTCGTCAACCGTTCTACATAATCGGGTGTTTACACATCTGTATAAACTAAATTCTGGTCGTAACCACTGACCTCTACCGTCTGTAGGTCCTTGAAGTGTTAAAGAACCCCATTTCGCTTCTCTGACCTTATTGCAGTAATGTTTACATTCTCGGCTAAGAAACTTTCAATTTAGAAACTGGCGTTTTACTAATGTGTGTCGCAGGAAGTCCCAAATGGTTAGCCGGCCGGAGTGGCCGAGCGGTTAAAGGCGCTACAGTGTGGAACCGCACGACCGCTACGGTCGCAGGTTCGAATCCTGCCTCGGGCATGGATGTGTGTGATGTTCTTAGGTTAGTTAGGTTTAAGTAGTTCTAAGTTCTAGGGGACTTATGACCACAGCAGTTGAGTCCCATAGTGCTCAGAGCCATTTGAACCATTTTAGAGCCCAAATGGTTGTCAGCCATATTACCAGATGCTGAATAGCGCTTTGTCTACCAAAGAAATCTACCTGGGTACAACACTCATTCTTCATGGAAATTTGTTTACACAGATAAACTGTGATGAGCTCTATATTGCCTATATACTTTCTTACACACTAGAAATGACGACGCTTTCATCCCACAAGACCGCATTTCTTGTCTCAAAAATGAAACTTTAATATAACAAACAATTCAGTCCGTAATGGTTCTCTAATCTTAATCTGACATAGCAGATTAGGGATGCAATGACTGTATCGCTCAGTCAGCAGTCAGCTTTTGGTGGTTGAGCGGTGCGGACGTGCTGTTTACGTCCCGTCAGCGGAGCGCCGCGTGCTCGTAATTGTTTACTACTTTTTCGCCGCTAGTTCAAAGTCCATTACAACTGACTTAACATTGTGCAGTCATAGAGACAAACAACTATAAAGATCAGTTTTCTACCCAATCATGAATAGCCGTGAGCTTTTGAAGTCGAATGTTTTGTAGGTGACAACGTTAAAATTGATCGACAGGACGTAATCGGTATCCACCTCTCTATTACGAGCAGTGTAGTCTACATCAGGTTAGTCAGAAACGAGATTAGCAACGGAATCGTTGGCGAACATGCATATATGAAATTCAAACTCTCCAACGGCCATTGGAGCAGTCTCTATCGATCGCGCGGGACTCGGCTTCCGTACGCTGAGAGATTTCGAGCTCCCGTTCGAAGTACCACCGGACGCGGTCACAGCAGTTTTCTAACCTTATGAGAAAGTGGTCAGCCACATGCCTGAAAAAACGGAACCCATTTACAACATATCCATTCCTAAACGGGGCACGGCAAGCTAAAATTGAGTTGACAAAACACCTGCCGGTGTATCTGGTCATCGTCAGCTGTAGTGCGATTATTATGTACAACGGACAACCACGTGCTTTCTCCAATTGGGGCGAAGAAGGAAACGTCAGGTCGCCATTTCTACAACGGCGACTTGCTCAAATCCCGACAGCTGAAACTGAGAACCCTCCAACAATCAAGACCATCCCCCTCAATTATGCAGAGGTTACTTAGACGGCCGCCCCTTTCTAAATCGACCACACTCGTCAAACAGGCGTTCTTGACATGATGAATGTGGCGAAGTCGGAAGTACTGAACTCATGCATTACAACAGTGCCCCATTCAGAGGACAATCAACGGCTGACCTTGCAGAACGGTATTGATGATAATCCTATTCGGATACTGAAACACACGTTAGCTGATGGCGTTCCCGATTAGGACACAAGAAACGGTGGCATGCTCCGTCAGAGACTGCCCAATGCGAACGTCTGGGAAGCATTGTGGACAGTCACGGCGATACAGAAATCGCAGTAGCAACACACAGCGTAGATCGCATTGGCGACGGCTTCAGATCTACTTACCTCTCTGTAGGGGAGAATCGCATGGAGATATCCGCTGCACGACCACCTGGGTTCACACACACCACGACTCACTCTTCCAGTCACACTGAAGGAATTTATGTTTCACGAACTCTTGCCGCTGAGACACAGGATGCGGAACTGTAGCCTGCTGTCTTCTCGGACACCTCGACTTATATATGTGCCATCATCATTTTGTGGACAATGAGTGTGGGCAAGCCGCAGTTCATGTAAGTGAAGCGTCGCTCCGTGTGAAATCCGTTTCCTAGCATATCCTACAACTGTCTGCTGCCAAACCGGCCCTGATTCATTATGGTCGAGATCACCACGCAGCTTGGTGCAGACATACGCATGAGTTCTACTATACGGTACTCCAGAACGACAAATGGCAACTGACCGAGATAAGGCGCAGCTCGCCGGCCGGTGTGGCCGTGCGGTTATAGGAGCTTCAGTCTGGAACCGCGTGACCGCTACGGTCGCAGGCTCAAGTCCTGCCTCGGGCATGGTTGTGTGTGATGTCCTTAGGTTAGTTAGGTTTAAGTAGTTCTAAGTTGTAGGGGACTGATGACCACTGATGTTAAGTCCCACAGTGCTCAGAGCCATTTGAACCATTTTTAAGGCGCAGATCATTGCCATCACGCGACCCCACGTAGAGGGTGCAATAGTATGATCGAGGACACAGGATAGGATATAAGTGAACGTTCGTATATGTTCCATGTACTTCGCAAACGTAAACGACGCCGAAGGGTGCTGATATACTCAGTCGATAAAGAGGACGGTCGTCGCCTCTACTTACAACGCGACAGAGGCACCGCATTCCACGACTATTATTCCCAGCTGAATTCATCACAGACTCCTGAACCGATGGCATTAGAAGACATTTCTCAGACGAAATACTGCACCTGTACTCCACCACTTGAGGCAGCTTTGCTGGAAGACATTTTGGTAGCTGTAGAGGTCGATCCCATGGTAAAGTGACGGTAAGCAAGTCTACGGGACCTGACGGCCACTTCTTAGCATTTTACCGAACTTTTCAACATTTATTAGCCACTTAGTGGAGCGATATTTGTCGCCAACTGCAATCTACAGACCTGCCGCTCTCCCACCCCCCACCCACAAACCACTCGACCTTCATGGAAGACATGGCCATACCAATTCACAAACCGTCTCGTGGCTCACGGATACTAGATTACCGCCCTCTGAAGCTGCTCAGTTGCGAGGTCAAGATCTTTTCCAGACCGTTGGCGACGTGTTTACGGCAAACCTAACATCAAGTTCTTTCACCCGACCTGAAATCGCCAGCAGATGATAGTAATATTTAGACTGGGCTCAGTGAATACCAGGACATGATCGCACTGGCGAGGGCACGTCGTCTGAAGAGTTCACTGGCGTCTTCGATCGCTTCTAACACCACTATTTTGGGAGCGGTTCTCCGCCGTGTATGATAGCAGTGATACAACTCCTCTGTGGTGCGAAGTTCAAGGTGATCCTCAACGGAGTACCTACGCCCTCTCATGATTTCTTGATCGATACGCCAAGGCTGCCCTCTTTCTACATTGCTCTACGCTGAAGTCCTCGAATCTATTTATGTGTCCTGTGTCAACGACTAACTGGTATGACATTACGAGGTCACACATGGCGACCTGGTGATAGTGATCCGCAACGGCGACGACACATAACACACTGGATTTGACCGCCACACATCGCCTGGACTCGGGTACCAACGTCACCAAATCATATGAATTCGTGTTGTCTGTTCTATCGGATAAGTCGGAAACAACAGACACCACGCCGAATCCATAGCTGTGAAACGTTATGTGTAAATGAAGTGCGGATCACTGCTGTCAGCTGTAGCGGGACATTAATCGGAATCACCGGCGAAGTGTGAAAATGTGTACCGGACCGGGATTCGAACGCGGGATCTTCCGCTTTCTAGGTAGGTGTGGTAACGGACCGGGATTGAGGATAGGTGGCGTCCGGTGGAAGTGTGGATCGGCCGTGAGGCGTGCTGAGATTGTCCCTGCATTTGCGATAACCCTGTGTCCCGGATGACACCTAGAAAGTAGCGGACCATGGATTCGAGTCCCGGTCCGAAACTCATGATAGCAATTCCGCTTAATTTATCTCTGCAACTCCCAGAAATGATACCCCTTCATTTACATATAACGTTTCACGGTTGCGGCTTCTACGTGGTGTCTGTTATTTCGGAGATTTCCGCAGGAAAAGGCCCAGAGATACCATAAAATGCCTCGCCGTTGATTTAATTGACAATACACGACGCACCACCGCTCACAACGTCCGGCGACTTTTACAAAATATTCAGACAGGGGTTGCCTGCAATCAATTACGGGCACTGGGTTCCCCAAAGCGCTCAGTTTGTCAACATACATTTGATTTCACGCATCCCGCATATGTCGCAAATACCACCTATACCGAAAATGTTTCCTCGCTGTGTACTAGCAGATTTGGATTGTCAGCTTAGGTCTGCTTTTCAAGATCAAATATGAAACTCTCACCCCCACCGCCGAATCGGGCAGGTCTTGGGCTTGTCTATGACAGGGACGTAGCTCTATTTATAAGGATGTTCCTCTAATTACGGCACCGCCGTCACACAGTTTCACGGTTATTTCACTAGAATAACTGGTGCCGCCCTCCCTCATGTCGTCTGTGACGATACAACACGTCCCACACTATTATTCTGCGTCTTTATCCTTTACCTAGATCGCAGATACGTCCATTTCATCCTGACAGCGGTTCAAACGGCGACAGCACAGGCATTGTATAGTATAATGCAACGAGTACGATCAAATGACGTGGTGGAGATGAAGCATCCGAATGTCTCTTGGAACGTAGTGTGGTGGACGATTTACTGTGTTACGCTAGGCACTGCCGATTTCGTGATTTGGTTTATAACGGTCAACGGTAAGCAGATCGAGGCTCCACGCGATCCATATGGTGGATTTACCACTGTGCACTGGCTGTAGAGTCCAAGTTAGCGATGGACACCATCTTATCTGTGGTGAGTCGGCGACAGCTTGGCGTTTGGTGAAGCAAATGTAGGCGCACTTTCTTCGAGTGACACCGAATTATGTTGAACATAAGACTCTAGTCGTTCCGGATGAGACGTATATCCCACCTACCATAAGTAACGCTGTGACGGACACCAACTGCATTATTTGTTGCCGGCCGCGGTGGCCGTGCGGTTCAAGGCACTTCAGTCCGGAACCGCGTGACTGCTACGGTCGCAGGTTCGAATCCTGCCTCGGGCATGGATATGTGTGATGTCCTTAGGTTAGTTAGGTTTAAGTAGTTCTAAGTTCTAGGGGACTGATGACCTCAGATGTTGAGTATCATAGTGCTCAGAGCCATTTGAACCATTATTTATTTCCAGGGGGTGCAAAGGATATTTTGTGCTTCTGGGACTATTACCAGGAACGACATTGCAAGATCACACGTAACCCACAATATATATATGTTTCACTAATTATTTATGCAGTGCACTTCTGGACCCCCCCGTGCCGCTGGGTCATAACGGAAAGAATACGATTGAAGAACAATGCACGATCCAACATCGGATGTACCTTAGTCAATGCGAGAAGACATATCCGCATGATTAAGTTATTGGAGAGTTTTGTCATGATACTTTTCACTGTGCCTCCTTTCTATTTGTCGTCTTAACTGAGGAAAAATCCTCTGTTGTTTTTATTTCCAGTCCAGCGCATAGACTACCAGCTACACGTGGTATGGATTCCACCATTCGATAAAAAAAAATCTCCGAGGACATAACCAGCAAGAGGCAATATTTCGGGTTAGAGTCCCGGTCCACCATACAGTTTTAATCCGACAGGAAGTTTCAAAACAGGACGCACTTCAGTGAGTAGTGACAGATTAGTTCTTGAATGACCCTCTAGTTAAGCATTACGGAACGTAAAGAAAAATTAGGTAAATTTCGAACTTTTTCCATGTTTGTACCCAAACTGTCTTTCTGGAATTGTGTTTTCTAGTATAGCTTTCACCATATAATGTGTCTAAATACATTCCATCAACTTCGTGTATTTTTTTGTGTTATTTATTTTATTCAAGATTTATGCAGATGATATGTTAGGTGTGCATGCGTGAGAATCGATTTCTCTTAATCATTGAACCTCTTTGCTTGTGGTTTCCCGGAGAAAGCTTAGTGTCTCGTCATGCAAAGTGTAGTTGCTCTCCTAGTTCATTTAACCACTTTGCGCTAACTCCTGTTCAGAATGTTTGTCTGCCGTTGGCGGTAGTAAGTGGTTGCCAATTCGTCATGTTTCGGTGTCTCTCGAAACGGCGTGCATACGACAGTTGAGTTATTGCTTCTCTCGGCCTTCATCATTCCGGGGTTGCATCTTCGGAGTCGGCATGTTTTCATTTCTGTTGCCTTGGTTGTGGATGTTGTGCTGCCAATATTTCCTTACAGTGAAATACAGGCGTGCCGAGGAAACGATGAGCATCTACCTTCCACGTAAGTAAAGGACTGTTGTCATTCTCGAAATTCTTCTTCGTTGAGCGAAATTCAGTTTGGCTGCCCACGTACAATGCTGCATTCAGTATTAAGATTTCTAGCCGTCGAGTACTGTAGTATATGGACCACAGCCTATAATACTGGAAGTTGTAACTGACAAAAATAGTGGCCATGGAAATCAACATTGTGTGACTGAACGTGCTGTCTGCAGGTCACTTTCCACAGGAACAAACCACCTTTACCGAAACGTAGTAGGTCACAGCGAATTTAACTTGAAAATAACAGAGAAATATTATAGTGGAAAATTAGGAATAAAATAAATAATTGAAGAACTCATTAGGCTGGCAAGCAAACCAGCAAAAATATCTCCTTTACACAAGTTTACTCCATGCAACAAAAGTATTAAACAATATTTTAGGTGGCACTGGAAAATATTATAGTGGAAAATTAGGAATAAAATAAAAAACTGAAGAACCCATTAGGCTGGCAAGCAGACCAGCAAAAATATCTCATTTACACAAGCTTGCTCCACGCAACAAAAGTATGAAATAATAGTTTAGGTGGCACTGGAATGCGTTGTGGAAACATAACTGTACAGGAGACTGGTTGCAGTAATTATTTTGCATGCCACTGCAACTGCGGAACACGTGGAACGTAGAGTTGTAAACGTACGGTGTCAGCCACAGATGAAAATCACTAGAAAACGACGTCAGCAAAAGTGAATGGCTTCGTGTAATTATTTCACAGAAGTACAAGCGAAACACAAAGTGTGAATCGTGCTGTGGTGGCCAGTACCAAGAACCCCTGGCGTATATGGAAATGACATGTCGGCGCAATGTACGATACGAGCGTGTTCCTGCAGTAATGATGACAGCCGACATGGTGATGGGGTCGACCACGTGGCGCTACGCGCTCTCTATCTTTTTGCTGTGACAGTCGCAGTGGAACACTGGGCGCTGTGGACGGGTGCGACCGCTCACATGATTTGGCTGCGCTGGGATTTGTGCTGAGTGCTGAAGCGAGGGATTCGGGCTGAGGGGCACGAGCTAGTAATGAGGGCAGCTGGCGATTGCGCGCCACAGGACGTCGAATGGCTCAGAACGGTGAGCTGCGCCATATGACGGGCTGCCACACAGAACTTCATTGAAGTTGTGTACTTTCGTCCGAGCTTCGTAGTTCCACGTGTGAGGTCTGCAACCTATAGGATGAGGTAGCTAACAGGGGCCACTTCAAATATATCCCGATAGCATATTATGAGCTGCTGTTTTCGTAACGATGTGGAGGAAAATGCGACGACTTTCCTGACGCAGGCAAGTAGTTTTCAACATTTACAGCTGCCGAAGTAGGACACTGACTTTAGTCCTCAAAATGCAGCTGCTGTTGCTGTTGTGGTAGTCAAATGGTTCAAATGGTTCTGAGCACTATGGGGCTTAACTTCTGAGGTCATCAGTCCCCTAGAACTTAGAACTACTTACATCTAACTAACCTAACGTCATCACACACACATCCATGCCCGAGGCAGGATTCGAACCTGCGACCGTAGAGATCGCTCGGTTCCGGTCTGTGGTAGTCAGTCCGAAGACTTTTCATGCCCATCTACCCTGCGTAAGCCCTTTATCTCTGCAAAACTACAGCTATCTATAACCATTTGAACCTGTTTACTTTATTCGAGGCATTATGTCCCTCTGTAGTGTATACGACTCCACTCGTATACATTACCAAATTGACAATTCCAGTTGCCTTAGAATGTGTCATTTCAGCTAGTCCCGAATTACTTGATCTACCCTATGATCTTTAATATTCTTCTATAGCTCCACATATCAGAAGCTTCTCTTCTCTTCTTACTTTATCATTTCACATCCGTACAAGGCTATTTCAGACTTAGTGGCACTTAAGATTGTATTCAGTGTTAACAAACTTCTCTTTTCAGACCCATCAGAAATGCTTTTCATGCATATCCCTTTCTGTATTTTTCACTATCTCTACTTCAACCCAAATTACTTCAGCCGAATTACTTGATCTACCCTATGATCTTTAATATTCTTCTATAGCTCAACATATCAGAAGCTTCTCTTCTCTTCATACTTTATCATTTCACATGCGTACAAGGCTATTTCAGACTTAGTGGCACTTAAGATTGTATTCAGTGTTAACAAACTTCTCTTTTCAGACCCATCAGAAATGTGTTTCATGCAAATCCCTTTCTGTATTTTTCGCTATCTCTACTTCAGCCCAATTATTTTGCTGCCCAAACAGCAAAACCACACCTACTACCTTTAGTGTATCATGTCGTAATCTAATTACAACAGCATCTCCTGATTTAATCCTACTACATTAAAGTATCCTTGTTTTACTTCTTATTTTCATTTTATAACATATTTTAAGACATTTGCAATTTAGTGGAACAGCTCGTCAAAATCCTTTGCCATCTGTGACAGGATTACATGTCATTCGCAAACTTCAGTATCTTTCTTTCTTCTCCCTGTACTTTAATTCCTTTCTAAAATTTCCCTTTGGTCTACGTTATTGCTTACGTAATGTGCACATTGAATAACATCTGCAAGTGGCTACAAATCTGTCTCACCCCTTCTCATCTACTGCTATTCTCTCATGTCCTTCCACGTTTATATCTGTAGTTTCTTTTGTGTACGGCTTGTAAGTACGTCATCGCTCGCTGTGTTTTGGCTCTGCTACCGCAAAATTCATTTTAGTTCCGCTTCCGTGTTCCTACATTTCCCGGAACCCAATATAATCGTGCCTGATTTCAGTTGAGGGGATTTCCAAAAGTAAGTGGTACATGTCGCCCCATGTCAATACCACTGCTCAAAAATCTGGTGCAATGTCAATAGAGAGCATACCTTCTGGGTTCCCTGCAGGTACGGTTAAGCTGCGTTACAGTTAAAAGGTGCATCACACAGAGCGGATGAAATGGCGTGGCAACTGTAAACGTAATCAATAGTTGAAATGCGCGGGATAGTACAATTCTTGCAAGCAAATCGTCTAAACTGCACACAGGTCCGGCGTGAAATTCTGGTGGTGTACGCACCAAACGCAATGTCGCGAGCAACCATAGTGAAATGATACAAACAATTTGACATTAGTGATGCTGATTGGGAAGGCGATCGATACCGTTCACAGCCAAAAATTCACAGGTACGTAGTCGAGGATCAGACTCGCAGCAATCGTAGACATTCCGACATTGAGGACGTTCATACAGCAGTTTTCGAAATGCCACGTGGCCAAGTAGCGGCTATCTGCCGTCGAAGAAGTGGAGGGATGGTAGATCTTACCGACAATTGTTTATACATACTTGGAGAATGTTGAGAAACAATGTCACGTATCTGTGTCGCTTTGAAATGTAGTGCACCATTCAATAAATTTTATTTAGCATGCCATAATAGTGTGTAACTTAAAACGAAGATGAACAGTCGCAACCGCTAGTAAGTCTTTTTTCCTTCTGTTATAGACCATCTTCAGGAGGTCTGAAGATTTCGCAACCGGTAACCTCAAAACAAGAAAGGAAAGGTTCTTGCGGTAGTGACTGTTTACATTCGTTTTAAGTCGATAAAAAGGGCACTGTTTTAAAGCAGAAATGTTCTTAAGAAGTAATGTGCTACTTAATTTTTGAAGTCCCCTCGTACAGATAATAACATCTCAAACCATTGGCCCATCATCAGGTGAACCGGCGTGCTCTCTTAGCTGCTCCACTATCCATACTGTGCATATCCGTTATCCTCATGTTTTCCCTCCCTTTGGTTGAAAGGGAAATATTTTCTACATTACCCTGAACGGAGGCGAGAGGGTAGCCTTCTGTGTGTTTGTAAACCACTTACTGATTGCGAAGACAATAAGTAAGAACGACTTAAGTGAATCAAAGTTCGAATATGTTGTAGAATATTAATTAAGTCACCAGATATGTGCTGTACTCTTAGGTCCAGCGCCGCCCTCTCATATGTGACAGGAAACATCAGGCAAGCTTGATATATAAACTGAATAAAATAAAACATAAGAAAGCAAGTGCTAGTTTGCCATGTCCAAGTTCAAACAGGCCAGATTACCTCCGCCCCCCCTTCCTCTCCACCCAGTGAATGGATCGGTCAAATAGCGACAATTAGTCTCGTACGGAGCATTTAATTATGACAGTGGTATGTGTTTACAACCAGTGAATGGGAGGACCATATCCAATGAAGAAAGGATGATGGCACGCAAATGTAAGACCGCAGCTTGTTACGTCCACTACGGTGTTCAAAAGTCGCAACAAATCAATAGTCCACATTGTTTCGACGACCATGGAGAACCTCAACGATTGTGGACATGTCGGCCTCTACGGTTCGCCGTCGTATGCCGCTGGCCGCACGGTCGAAATGCACGCTGGCGTATCGGTCTTTACTGTCCAGAAGCCATAAACACCACAAATTATATTCACATTGAATACATGGATTTCATGTTGGGACCACTTGTTGTAACAGTCGACCCTAACTTAAAGGACATGAATTCAATATTAACAGCAACTGAGGAGTTCCAGATAAACATCATTAAAGATGTAATATTTAGTTGTTTAGCTACATTTACAATTGGACGAATAAAAAATGAGAAGTGTCATTAAGCATGATCGCGTTTAATAGTCGCTAGATACAGATTCGCGAGACGAAAAGGTAACACGCAAAATTGAAATCACATGAAACGTACCGCACAAATACAGAAGCTGACCGCGTGAGGGCGATCTGCTCGGGAACCTCATTTCGCTTGCTGTCTACGTGAATATCAGTGGCACTCATCAGCAGTTCGCAATCTTTCTGTGCCTGATAGTTACCCAGACTGAAAAAACTGTGGCAGTAATGTTATAGATAAGGTCAAATTAAATTTTAAAAAAATAGGTTCATAAACAAGCTAGCGCTATTTGACCTAAAACGTCTGCTGCCTCATGACATGGGTCTGTTATGTGACTAGATCCTTATTTCCAACGGGAGAGGAAGATAGCTGAAAACGTAGTAACATTAATATTCATGTAATAGTTCAAAACGTTTCGCTTCACTCGGTCCCTGTTTCTGTTTGTTCTTTGAATTGGAAAAAAGTGTGCGATTCACCATTTGATTTGTGTAGCGTCTGATTACATTGAAGAGCCAAAGAAACCGGGTCACCTGTCTACACGCAGAAGTGCCGCAACACGACTTAGAACTAGAGTATCAGGATTTCATACTGTAAGTAGGCTGTTTAGGTTTTCTTATTGGCAACGCCACGTAGCGCTCTGTATGAAAATCACTGGCTGTGCTGTGTGCAGTCTGTGGCTAGTTTGCATTGTTATCTGCCATTGTAGTGTTGGGCTGTTGGCTGTTAACAGCGCATAGCGTTGCACAGTAGGAGGCGAGCCGCCAGCAGTGGTGGATGTGGGGAAGTGAGATGGTGGATTTTTGAGAATGGATAATCTGGAGGTGTGTCCATCAGAAATAGTACATTTGTAAGAATGGATGTCATGAACTGCTATATATATTATGACTATTAAGGTAAATATATTGTTTGTTCTCTGTTAAAATCTTTCATTTGCTAACTATGCCTATCAGTAGTTAGTGCCTTCCGTAGTTTGAATCTTTTATTTAGCTGGCAGTAGTGGCGCTCGCTGTATTGCAGTAGTTCGAGTAACGAAGATTTTTGTGAGGTAAGTGATTTGTGAAACGTATAGGTTAATTTAGTCAGGGCCATTCCCTTGTAGGGCTTACTGAAAGTCCGATTGCGTTGCGCTAAAGAAATATTGTGTGTCAGTCTAAGCACAGTCTTGTACAATTTTTCTAAGGGGACGTTTCATATGTCGACCCTTAGCCGAGGATACCTCACTGGAATCTTCAGATTTTATCTTGTAGATTATGCAATTAGTGTAGCTATTGTTTATGGCTAGCGCGTAATTAAAAAGAGAATTTCCTTTGTAGTTGCAGTTTTTCATTGTTCTACAGTAAAACACTTGTGGCATGCATGTAGATTTGCACCAAGATTTCGCAGCTGCGCTTGCAATTAACTAGATATTATTTTCAGTGCTATGTTAATGTGTTTTCTTATTTTGCTCTTCAAATTGTGCTTTTCTGTGTTGTCATGTGAAATATTGTGACAATAATGGCGTGTGAAAAACGTAATACTAGGCTCCAAAGTAAAGTGAGAAATGATAGTGAAGACGAAAGCGGTGTGGTAGCGCCACCGTGTAATGAATTAACTAATGTTCAAACTAGTAACTTGGTAACTGTGCATAGGGAAATGGAGCGGGCGGCAAATAATGGTGTAGACAGTGAAACAAGTAGTGAACAGGGAAGCATTATCGATCGTTCGGTCGGCAACATTTTGCGTCAGGAATCTGAAATGACAGAACACAATATTGCAAATACCGTAGACTCAGGTTTTGGGTCCTCACCGTTTTCTCAAATAAGTCAAGACACATTTTCTGCTCGTCAAAATGTGAATGTTGCCGGTGCAAATGCACTGCCGAAAAGCATAGAGGAACAGATTCCAGACACTAATACATTATTATTGCAATTAATGCAGCAAATGATACAAAATCAGAGACAAACACAACAACAGTTAGACACAATGGAACAAAATCTTCAAAAGTTAGACACAATGGAACAAAATCAGAAACAAACACAGCAAAAGCTTCAAAAGGTAGACAAAATGGAACAAAATCAGAGACAAAAACAGCAAAAGCTTCAAAAGTTAGACACAATGGAACAAAATCTTCGGAAGTTAGACACCACGCTTTAACAAACACGTGAAGATTTAACTACTGAGTTACATAAAATCGAAGCGAAATGTCAAAAAGTCTCTAATGACGTAAAAACACAAATTTGTAAGCATTTCCAAACTATTTTTTCCCGTCATGAAAATGCATTACAGAATCACGAAGCAGCCATAAAGGAACTGCAAACTACTGTTCATGAAAATTATGAGACCTTGCAAGCTAAAATTGACTCAGTTGCATCTACCGATTCGGTTATGCAACTTGCAAAAACTCAGGAAAACTTAAAGGACACAGTAGATAATCTGAAAATTGGTTCAGAAAGACACATGGAGGAAATTAGTTCATTATCAGAGAAAGTAGTTGAGCTTTCGGATCAGCTAAATAATTTATCTAAGAAGGTAGATGATAATCTGAATGACACAAAACCGGTAGTCTTTAATGACACAGAAGAGTGCGAACAAATTAGGAAGTTCAAACAAAATCAGAATCAAATTAATACGCAACACCAAAGAGAAATCCGGGAAGAGCAAGATCAGTTGACACAGGTAATACAAGAATTACATATTTTAGAGGACACTCGCGCTCCAATATGGGATGAGGGACATAGAAATACGGAACAGCCACTAAATAATAATACAGCGCATTTCGCAAATTATGAAAGAAATTGGCAAGGTGCTCCGAATTTTGAAATGGAACAGCCGAAACGACGTAACAATGACCGACATGCGACTCGCCGACATGATGATTTTGACTATAAGCTGTTCATTACTACACGTAAATTCGAAACATTTAAGAATTCTGGCAACGACATTCATCCGTAAGCGTGGCTCCATCAAATCTCTCATTGTTTTCCTCCCAACTGGTCGTTAGAGCACAGATTAGAATTGATGTGTAGCTATTCAGAGAATGATCCAGCTGAAAGAATGCGATCGGTCATTCACGATTGTCACAGTTAAGGAGAATTTTATCATGCTTTCCTCTCAGCATATTGGTCTCAAGCTACACAACACCGAGTAAAACATAGCATCATAATGATGAAACATTTCGAACAATCTGAATTTTCCAGTCTTGTGAAATATTTTGAAGACATGTTGCACAAGAATCAGTACCTGTGAAACCCATACAGACCCTCAGAACTGATCCGCATTTGCTGAATAAAATTACCTAAACATTTACGACATATTATTTTGGCAGGACGTTGCAAAGACGACATTGAAGATCTTCAGGGACTGTTACAAGAATTGGAAATTGACACCGACAATCGCGGGACGCGAAAACAGGAGCACAACAATTACAGGTCACATCCGTCACAATTCTGCGATGACAGAAATAATAACTGGACATGAGAGGGCTATTTTTACAACGCAAATCGTGACCAAAACAGACACCACCCATAAGTTAACCACTGGCAGAGTAATAATAGTTACAGAGAAAGATCGCATTTCCGTAGTAATGAATATGACAGAGATAACCATAGAAACAGACAATATGGGAACAAAAACAATTATTATCAAGGGAGACAGAATAACTTCAGACGCAACAGTTCAGCGCGCAGTTACGATTCAGGAAGAAATTCTCCACCACGTGACCGGCAAGAAAGAAACTATGGAATCTACCGACATGACGACAGACGATATAATCGTAACGACAGAACTGAATGTCATCAGAACTGGCGGAATTCAAACAGATCAGGGCACTCTCGACAAGGTGAATTTGGAGAAGTTAGGTCTCCTAATGCCAATAACGATGTGCGCCAACAAAGAGACAGCAGACAATGACTCGCACCACAGGCAGCCACGTGCGCCGGCTGGCTCAGAGAAAAATGACATAGACGCTAACCTTGAGAAAAATTCCAGTATTCCTTACCGACGTATACCACATGATAATTGCGCTGAAGTTGATATTCTGTGTACTAGGAAGAGTAAAGGATTGCACCACATTTCACATGAAAACTGTTTATTGAGAGATAGTCTGTTTTGTTTTTAGTCTTTACTATAAAATTTTTCACTTCACGTTACTAGTACTCTTTGTCACACTTAGAAACTGTTAACATGTAACTATGTTTTACAATAAACTATCCAGTCTATAACCTAAGGAACATATTTAGACAGTAATTACGAATGCATTGTTATAGTGAACAGACGACACAGTGTTATTGTGTGTGTACATTCTTGCTTGTTAGTGGCACAATTACATAACGACCATAAGGCTCACATACTTAGAACATGTACCGGTACTGCTAATGAGATTTTAATGCAACATTTTGGTTTACTTGAAAATACATTCTGGATTTAAAGTGCTTTCTGAGCGATATCAAATGACACAGTGATTAGTTTATTTGACAGCTACACGATTATATCATGACACTACTAATTAGTGACACAATTTATATTATTGCTTTTGCGCTGTATCTGTTTCATATGTGCTCAGTTTTTCTGTATTATTCTGGAATGTAAAACATGTTTTAGTAGTAACTTTTGTGGTATAGCTACAATGAGACATCCTTTTTCGTAGCACAACAATACGTTACGTTATAGTACTTTCTTAATCACGGTAAGGTATGTAATAACTACGATATCTATACGCAAAGCATTTCACTTTCGTTTATGATGAGGTAAGTACATTGACTTCAGCAGAACTTTGCTTACAGAGGACAATAACTACGACAGTTCCACAGAATTATCTTACAGCAAGACGCACATTTAGCGCTACAGGACACGCACTTGAGGGGATTAATTTTGTACTTAAACCATTTATTTTTCAAGATTTTTGAATTACAAGGAAAGTTTTCCGTGATACATTTCATTCCATTGCTGTAATCTGTAAAACCTGAGGGTATATTTTCATTAATCCTCAGGGGGTTACACGCTTACTTCGTGTACCATGTGTTTGGCAAGCACAAGGAGCCCTAGCTTATATGGTATTTGCTTATACAACTTTACACATCGGTACCATATTTCTGTAACACAGAATTACACAGCTATCTGATCATTTAACTGAGAGAAACAAACTTTTTTTTTTTTTACCACATCAGTGACACATGTTTACGCAATTACACAGTTGGATAACTTCATACTTATGAAATTGTATTTTGTCTGTACTTTGTGAACTGCCCATATTTTTTTGGAACCATTGTGATACTATGAGAGCTTAGAATGGTGTATTTGGTAAGGGATCATGATTTTTGAAGTACCTTTGAGGTAGATGACTTTATTGAAGGTCTTGAAATTATTGAAAGAAGCTGCAACGATTCTGAGATGTGATTGATCTGTTATGATGTTATTATTCCGATGATGATGTGTATTATGGTGTTGAGGTATATTTATGATCAATAAGCTGAGAATCGTACTTTAAGAGTTATGAAATGTGTGTACATGCGAGAATGTATCACAATGCCGCCGAAAATTTTTTGGACTCTGTTATATTGTTAGGATTTTGTTTCTACACATTTGTAACGCAAATTCTCGACCTGGGAAATTTTTATATGAGACTGTCACTGCTGTCGTAAATATTTGGGTAAGAAAACTAATTGACCACCTTCACGTAATGCATCGTGGGCACTCAGCTGCGCGACAGTCGCCAGAAGAAAGCCATTAGTGTGTGCCTTTCAGAGGCACAGGTGGAGAAAAAAAAAGAGGCCATTATCCTCGCTATTGACATTCCTTTGTAGAAAACATCGCAAATACGACATGCTCAAACTTGAAAACATGTGATTACACTGTGGAGCTCATAATTTATGATATTTACTGAAATGCCTAATGAAATGACGAGAAATAGTTTATGCCTACACACCAAATAGTGACTACTGTCTTTCTAGATGAGAGATTTTTTTTACTGCATTATGAAATGCCATATGACTAGTGAATGACGTTTCACGTCTTGCTTTGTCTATTTTGTTTAATATCTAGTTTCTAGCTGCACTGCAGCATTGGTTACAATAAAATTTAATGGGTGTACTAACATAGATACTTTATGCCTACAGATCCAGTAAATAATAACTTTATGATCTACTTAAAAAAAACCCGAAGGAGCACAAAAAGATATTTCCCTTCACAGGACTTGCATACACAATTTTCTTTTCAACTACTTGGTAATATTACTCGTAGAATAAGTTGTGGTGCACCACTGAAATTACATAGACATTAAGATAAGAATAGACATTTCCCTTACCTGCATTGTTGTCTTTAGTGTAATATTTTTTCTGATTGAACTATGTCATGTTTAGGTATAAGTTGCTGCATTTGCTGCTGCTGTTTGCCAGACATAGTGTTACTGAATTTGACTTTGTATTATTCTGTTAAGCCAGTTTTACTAAAGATTTATTTTTATTGTTTGCTGCACATTGCCTTATATTGGTTGTAATATTGCATTTGCTTTGCTAATTTATGCTGCTTGCTTTGCCAGTTTGCATTTTTTATCATTGCTGTTTGTGTTAACTGTATTGCGTTGCTGCATTACCTCATCCCTTAGTTTGGCATCTGAGCTCAGTAGATTTAAGTTAGCTTAAGATGGGGTAGGCTATATAAGAGAACGAGTTGTGATGAATGGAAAGAAATGCATTGAAAAGCTATAAGAAAATGGTTTGACCAAAAAAGTATTTTGAAAGAGGATATGAACAAAAACAACAGGTTTGGGTAGGATTTTCTTGGAAATAAATGATGAGGTAAGATAATGGAAAATAAATAATGAGGTAAGAAATATGTGAACATATAAATACAGAAAGCATGCTTGGATAGGATTTTTTTGGTGGAAACAAATGTTGAAATAAGAGGAAAGATCTATGGAATGAAGTTTTGGGTTAGACTGCAGTACCAAATGTATACTGTGTTATTACACTATGTGAATTTGTGTTTTTCCTGTCTGCATGTGTTTAGCTAATAAGATCTGTATTGTAGAATTTTTCTGATAATATGTTATTTACCTTGTAAAGATGCTTAGACATTATTTATTCTGTTTTATTTTAATGCTCATGTGTGAAGTTGATGTTTTAAAAGTTATTCTAATCTTTTATGTATTTACTTATGTCATAATTCCTGTAACACTGATGTATATGTTTATTTCTATTGTTTTGTAAAGCCTGTATTACTACAAATGTTATCTGTATTATTATGTTTTTTAATGATGTAATTTGTACGTTTGTTATTGTATTCTTATGTTATAAAATTGTAATTGACACCAGTTCGTCAAATTAAGTAACTTGTACGTTCCATTTCACTGCACACGTTTCTGTTGGTCATAGTATATTGACAATATGTGAGTAGTGGGGACTGTTAGTGTTTGCACGTGTGTTGATCATTCAGCAAGGGACTGATCAACAGCATTGCTGGTTCTAAGGACAATTCCAAAAACTTTGTGCGTGCACAAGTGATGGTTTATGGACTTGCTATATTCTCCGCAAGACTCTTCGATGGTGAATGTGCACCTGAACAGTCGCAACAGATGGCTGCTGGTCGTCTCTACAAGGACTACCGTGGGTCTGCATCTTGATGGCCCACCACTACCATTATTTCTACAAGGACTGCAGTGGGTCTGCACCTCTGGTGGCCCACCAATACCATACTCTCTATCAGGACTACAGTGGGTCCGCTCTGTGATGACCTACCTACCAATATTCTTCAAAACTTCGACTGACTCTGCGGTGGGTTTGCTCTGTTGTGGCCCATTACCTGTCAGCATGTCAAGAGTCAGAACTGTCTTTCCGTTGGAAGGACAACACTACTTCTTCAAGACTGCATGGAAATCCACTACTTCCGTGTGCATTTTCTTTTACTGCTGAGACTTTGAGAAAAACACTGCAATTTTACTGTGAAGAATCATCGGGACTGTCTTTATGGACTGTGAGAAAATTTTAGCTTTCCACCAACATTGTATCAATAAGTGTGTACATTTGATTTCTTTGTTATTGTAATTATGATTATGAAAAACTTTTTCAAATCTGTATTGGCCACTGCCCAAATCAATTTGTAAAATTTTTTGTGGGGAGCATGGGGGCTATGTAAGTAGGCTGTTTATGTTTTCTTATTGGTAACGCCACGTAGCGCTCTGTATGAAAATCACTGGCTGTGCTGTGTGCAGTCTGTGGCTAGTTTGCATTGTTGTCTGCCATTGTAGTGTTGGGCTATTGGCTGTTAACAGCGCGTAGCGTTGCACAGTTGGAGGCGAGCCGCCAGCAGTGGTGGATGTGGGGAAGTGAGAGGAGGATTTTTGAGAATGGATAATCTAGAGGTGTGTCCATCAGAAACAGTACATTTGTAAGAATGGATGTCATGAACTGCTATATATATATATATTGACTATTATGGTAAATACATTGTTTGTTCTCTATTAAAATCTTTCATTTGCTAACTGTGCCTATCAGTAGTTAGTGCCTTCCTTTATTTAGCTGGCAGTAGTGGCGCTCGCTGGACTGCAGTAGTTCGAGTAACAAAGATTTTTGTGAGGTAAGTGATTTGTGAAACGTATAGGTTAATTTAGTCAGGGCCATTCCCTTGTAGGGATTACTGAAAGTCCGATTGCGTTGCGCTAAAGAAATATTGTGTGTCAGTCTAAGCACAGTCTTGTACAATTTTTCTAAGGGGCCGTTTCAATACGTGTTAAATATTACTGATGTTGACGAGTATGTCCCTTTCATTGAAAGAATTTCGATTTAGAATCAATTGAGTTTGTTGTATCTTTCCCCAATATGCATAACAGCACGGCATTCCACTCCTGTGGTCATTAAGCACAATTATCCTGTGAGAGAAAGACACTACGAAACATTAAGTGCTGTCCATTCTCTGTCAGTCGATCTGAAGGTCGGTAGTTAAATTTCTCTTTCCCTGAGATAGAACATAGGGCTAAATTAAATTAATATCATGTGACTTCAGACAACTTCCGAGAGAGAGAGAGAGAGAGAGAGAGAGAGAGAGAGAGAGAGAGAGACACAGAGAGAGAGACAGAGATTCTTTGGAGATAGGGTTTCCCAAGGGGTCCCAGGCAACACTAAGCACGTAGGATCCTTGACAGCAATAGCTCGGTTTTGGCCATGAATGACTGGGTAAGTGCATTTTTAAGAGAGAGAGTATAGCCAGAGTTCCCCATGCAGAAAACTAAGGTTAACAGAAGAGTTACCGTACAGGCAGCAGAGAGCTGAAGAAGCAAATGAGAAGTGACCCCATTTCTCAGTCACATAAAATTTGAGCAGCAAGGTAGGCAACATCATATACCAGATGATTCTGGTGGCAGTTAAGCAAACCTCTGATACCGTTCCGGGCTGTCGTGGATGTAGGTGGTCGTCACATTGGGCAACTTTTGTAACCTGGAACTTAAACAGAGTACGCAATTAACAAAAGCTGTCCTCTCATGTAGAAATTGAAATGTGTTTCTTTCGATGGTTTGTTCGTTACTTCTCTTCCGAATGTCCTTACAAATGTTTCCAAGAAGTTTTCTTTTTCCTACGGTTACTTGTTTTTCTTGCAGGTACTCTCAGGCAGCGAAAGTTTAATTATAACTGCCCTGTATGTATCTAATATTCTGCTCTCTAACATAGCGTGGGAAAATGAACACCTCAATCTTTCCGAACAAGCCTGATTTCTCTCATTTCATTACGATGACCAACTGTCCTAAGCAGGTTGGCGTAAATAAAATACTTCTGCACTCAGAAAGTTGATTTTAACTTAATGAAAAGAATTTCCCATAGCAAAAAACGCCTACGTTTGATGATTGCCACCCCACTAGTTTTTACACCCGTGACACTCTCTTCCCCATTCCACGATTATACAGAACGAGCTGCCCTGCCCTCAACTTTTTCTATATCATCTGTCAATCCTATCAGGTTGGGATTCCATACCACGCAGCAGTCCTCTAGCAGAGGACGGAAAGTGTAGTGTAAGCAATCCATTTAGCAGATCTGTTACACCTTCCAAATGTTCTACCTATAAAACACAGTGTTTAGTTTGTTTTCCCCGACAATACTACCAATGTGATCGTTCAATTTAAGATGTTCATCATTCTTAGATATTCGGCTGAATTTACAGCTTTCAGATTTGTGTGATTTATCGTGATCTGAAATTTAAATGCTTCCTTGTAGTACTCATGTGGGTCACCTCACACTTTTCCTTATTTATAGTCAGTTGCCACAAAAAATGTAAATGTAAATGTCTTTTGACTAGGGCCTCCCGTCGGGTAGACCGTTCGCCGGGTGCAAGTTTTTCGATTTGACACCACTTCGGCGACTTGCGCGTCGAAGTTGCCACTTCTTGCAGCATATAGGTATTACGACAGTCATTTTTCAGTTTTTGCCTTTTGATAACTTTACTAGTCGGTAAATGACAAGATCTCCTGCTAACTATCTAAGAGGACCGCTTAGAAGGTGTCCTATATAATTTATATGGATTAGGAACAGCAGAGGGTAAATAACAGTTCCTTCGAGAACATCAGATGCCACATGTGTTTAATTCTATGACTTTCCATCGATTACGACGGACTGCGACATTTCTACAGGAAATTACGAATTCATTTGGACAACTGAGGCAATAATACATAGGCTGGGAATTTGATTAGAAGTCACTTGTGAAGAATGGTGTCAGAAGCATTCGAGAAATCTGAGTATATGGAAACAATTAGATCCTCTGTCGATAGCACATATTACTTCATCCGAATTAAGAGCTAGTTGTATTTCACAAGAAAGATATTCTCTGAATCCTAGCTGACTGTGTATCAACAAACCATTTTGTTGGAGGTAATTCATGAAGTTCAAACTAAATTATATGTTCAAAATTCATCTGCAAATTGACATGAGTGACACGAGTCTGTAATTCATCGAATACTTCTGCCTCCTTTCTTGAGTACTGGTGTGACTTACGCAACTTCCCAGTCTTTAATTACTGATCTTCAGTCGAGAGAGCGGTTGTATGTGATTGTTACGTACGTCACTGTTACATCAAGATATCTCAGCGTAATTTACGAGGGTTGCCCTGAAAGTAACGCACCGGTTTTTTTTTTTATTTCTCAGCCGAAAACAATGCTACGAATGCGAAACGTTTACGCATGGAGTCTCGTGAGAGAGCGCTCCAAGTTTCCGTCACTCCCTCCAATACATAGCGCAGGCGCAGGACTGTTTCAAAATAACGTCTCTAGATGATGTAGTTACAAGCAATGTGCCGTCATTGAATTTATCACTGCAGAAAAAGAAGCTGTGGGGAATATTCACAAACGCTTGTGCAAAGTCTATGGAACCTCTGCTGTCGACAGCAGTACAGTTAGTTCAAAAAAATGGTTCAAAGGGCTCTGAGCACTATGGGACTTAACATCTATGGTCATCAGTCCCCTACAACTTAGAACGACTTAGACCTAACTAACCTAAGAACATCACACAACACCAAGTCATCACGAGGCAGAGAAAATCCCTGACCCCGCCAGGAATCGAACCCGGGAACCCGGGCGTGGGAAGCGAAGACGCTACAGCACGACCACGAGCTGCGGACAGTTAGTCGCTTGACACGGAGGGTGAGGTCATCAGAAGGCGGTTCGGTGGAGCTCCACGTTTAGCAGCAATCGGGGACACTATGCACAGCTGTTACACCTAGCCTGTTGCAGCGAGCTGACACTGTCATTCGCGAGAACAGACGCATTACGACTCGGCATTTGGTGCTGCATCTGTCAATCAACGGAACAAGTGTGAATGGAATTATTTGCTCTCTTGGATGTTCAGAAGTGTGAGCAAGATGCACCCCGCGGTGTCTAACGGTGGATCACAAACCGCATAAAAAGAAAAACAAAATCATTTGTCTTGATTCGTTGCAACGTTTAGAAGCTGACGGGGAGGCCTTCGTGCCCGGTTTGTGACAGGTGATGAAATCTGGATTTACCATTTTGAGCCCCAAATAAAACAACATTCGATGGAATGGCGCCGTCCCCTTTCCCCACAGATGAAAAAATTCAAAGCAGCTGCTTCCGGCGGTAAAGACATGATCACGATGTTCTACGACGGTGAAGGGGTGATTCTTATTGAGGTGATGCCAAGAGGCGGTACCATTAATTCAGAAGCACATCTCAACACAATTACAAAACTGAAGACGCGCGTCCGGCAACTTCGGCGCCAGAGCAACCAGATGTTTTGGTGCAACACGATTATTAACGCTTGGTCCTATACAAGTCTGAGGGCAGCTGAACACATCGCAGAACAGGGTTGGACAGTGTTACCCTATCCATCCTACAGCCCTGACGAAGGCCCCTCGGACTTCCACTTGTCTGGGGCATTAAACGATGATATTCGTGGGAGATATTTTGAGGACGAGGAGGTAATCCACACAGTGAAGCACTGGCTCCTCCACCACGAAAAGAATTGGTACTAACAGGGCATGCACTCCCTTGTTTCGCGCTGGAGGAATTTCATAGAACGGGCTAGAGATTACGTAGGAAAATAGGGTGTGTAGATAAAACACCATTCTTTCGTGTGTGTAATTCTGATTAAGTTCAATAAATAATTTTTGAAGGAAAAAAATGTGGTGCTTTACTTTATAGGCAGCCCTCGCAATTTTTATACATCCTGGACTGGATGACTTGCCTTTATTAAGTCATTCAATCGGCTTCGCTACACTGTGGATACCTATTTCTACGTTGTTCGTGTTGATAGCTACTCTCGATTGGAATTCTGGAATAGGTACTTCGTCTTCTTTGATGAAGCAATTCCGGAAAACTGTGTTTAGTAACTCCACTTTAGTAGCACTGCCATCGGAAAAATTGCGATTGGTTTCGCGCAGTGAAGGTATTGCCGCTGCTGCACCTTAATCATGACAAGACTGTGTCGGGATTTTCTGCCAGATTTGGAGACAGGACTTTATTGTGGAAACTATTATAAGTTTGGAGCTTCAGTAAAACATCTCCAACACTTGAGATTTTGCGTTCTTTAAAAATTATCACGTCTGTTTCATTGTTTGTACACCGGTGTTCGTCCTGTTTTGTGTACTATAGGGGATAAATGCCACCATTTATTAATTTCATAAGTAAAAATCTCTCAGTTGCAGCCAATGCTATTTATTTGAATTTAAGCCACATCTTCTTGATGCTTTCCATAGCTAGTTTGGAAGATATAGAGACTGTCTCTTAGGAAGCAGTCAATCGAATTTTATCTGCTTTTCTTTTTTTAAAAAACAATATTTTGCATTTTATTATTCCGTGTGCTGCGGTCCTCTGATCTTTTAAGTAGAATCACAAATCCCATGAGGCTGTGGCGCAAGTCTATGGAACTGCAGCTTACTTGTTTGCAAAAGCATTTGATCCTTTGAATGAGACACTTCCCACGTCTCTCAACCTGAGTTCCACAATTGTTCCTGTGGACGATGCTACGGATAGTGAGGTACGCTTTCTTCTCACAAGCAAAGCTGGTGGTCTTAATCAGTTCAGGTAGCAGTCCAAAACCAGAGAGAATGTGTTACAATCCATAGCGACATAAATCATTATTTGAGACATGATCCACCTTCTGCAGTTGACTGCACCCTCCCGGCAAGTACACAGTGCACACTCAGTGTCTTATCCGCCTTATCCCTAAGTGGCCATATTATGTGACCAACACCGCAGCCCCCAACTACAGTGGTCCAATTGGACCTATGAATGCTCTGAACTTTCCGGCTGAGGAGCTGCCTCAGAGAAGGCGAATACATCTCTCTTAGGATTTTTACCAACTACAGATATCTCTTGAAACCCATTTGTTAGACTAACTGTCGAGGCCTTTCTATCACACCACAGACAGTCTTTCGCTGCCTGCCATACCTTGCACCTTGCACCTTGAAACGACCTCCCACTCTAACATGGGAGAGGGTTCACCCTCGATGTGGGCAGTAACCAAAGTGGTCATAATAGTGGACCAGTCTCAGGACATGTGTGACCTATTGGACGTACCTTCGATCCTCGTGTTTGGCCTGCACAGGGATGCCTATTGGCGATAATCTGAAGCTACATGAACGAAGGCAGCACTACTGGGACCGGTGAGCAAAGGTTCACCAACTCACCTGGCATCTGAACACAGCAACAGCAGTCCTATTCACACTTAATATGGTGGAACTATGAACTAGATTTTTAATAAACCGCGGAAATGTGGCTCCTAGATGCACACACTAGCAAGAAGTTTGAGAATTTAAAGTGCAGACATTAAATAAAATATAGCTACAAGCACGTACAAATTACAAATGAAACCCTGTGATCTAATCTGCTGCTGCAGAGATGGATGCTGCGGCCTAACTGACTAATTCTGCAACAGTATCAAACTGTTCGTACAAAAACAAAAGACTGTCGCCATACAAACAGCGGACCCATAAACTAAATAGTTATTAAAATGCGAAACTGTGGGTACCAAGTATACAAAAAAAAGGGAATTAAATATTTTAAACTGAAATGCACACAGTAAACAAAAATATCTCGACTCTAGTTAGGAACTCGTACAAGTTACAAACGAACGAAACGCTGTGCTCTGATGTGCTGATGCAGAGATAGAACCTATACAAATATTCAGAGACTATGACACAACCCTAGATATAATTTTATCTGAGCTCGATCGCAAGAAAATTAACTTCCTGGGTCACGTAATTTCGCAGAAAGAACTTGGTAGGTCTCTCAGAAAGTTCTAGCAATAAGGGGTTTTGCTGTGCCAGGACTAAGCACCAATTCACTGTTTCTTAGGCTCTGTAAACGTCTCCAAACATTTTATTTTCATGGCTGTGAGTAAGCCATGCGTCTTCCAACTCATGGACACGAATACCTTCCGATGATAGGACGAGGAAACAATGAGAGTTCATGCCACTAAACGAAGCATTAATCAATGCACCTATATTAGTTCACCTGGACATTGAGAATGAAGTTTGCATCAGCTTGCGGACGTACACAGGCATCCATTTGTTCCAGGAAGTACAACAGAATGCTGAGATGACAAATTAGACATAGTAGTGGCGAGTTGCATTTTAAAAATGTCCGGGCATAGCTATTCAACTTCAGAACATGAAGCCCCACAATCGCCTGAGGGCTCAGAGGCATACAACAGTATACTGCCATCACAAAGCACTGCATGTTCTCATGATTCCCAATTTCATGCATGGTCGTTTACTGCAGTGGTCACTATACCTCCAGCAAATCAAGTTCACTGTCGTTTATATTCCCCAGAAAGGATAACATGGTAGCGAATGCTCTATCACATGTCCCCGCAGTACTAAAAACTGAGGATGATGGGGAACGTAGAGGTAACTAATAAAAGTGCGCTTCCAGAATTTAGTTCGAATTACGATATATGATAATTCAAACAGGACAAGGGCCCAGTATTACAGGATATAAAGACCTGGCGGAGAAACAAGAATGAAGTCACGATTAGGAAATAGTTTGTTAACAAATCAATATGGTATTTGCACATTAGTTACACATATTTTACCGTGAAGATGTGCTTTAATAAGCTGAGTTAACATGAATCGAGAATATCGATAGGAAAATTTGGAAAATGTTAGAGATTTGCAAGGAATGACAATGTGCAAAGTCAGCCACGGTATCACAGAAGACAACGCTTTCACCCACTGTATCGGGAAAGCTGCAAAATTTGGCTGCCACAGATTTATTCAGTCGAGTGACAATATCAAGGCGTGGTTATTAATATGTATTGGTCACTACTGAATAAAAGTTAAAATACTTCATCATTATGCCATTTCAAATTGCTACAGCCAAAGCCATTTGCTAAGCCTTCACTGAAGGTTTCTTGAAAGATGTGGAAAGAATGTGAAGTAGTATCAGACAACAGGCCCCAGATTATGTCGCAAGAAAGAAATCTACTTCTTTGCACATGATTATCTCCATGTTTCTATCTCGTTACCACACTGCATCTAATCGTACAGAGAGGGTAATGAGTGAAATAGACAAAATTTATACTACCACACCCAACACAGAAACTAGGATGTCTTCCTGGATGATTCCCAGGCAGTCATTATTTATTTACCACATGTAGAACTGGGAAGGCACCCAATATGATCTTGAAGGACAAATAGGCAGCAGAAAAAATTTAGAAATGTAGTAACCTTTCTGCTTGCTGGCAGAGAAAGGCATGCAGAGATTGTGCAGATGGCAAATGAATGTATCATAAGGGCAACAGCAAGAAGGAAAGCCAACCAGAAATGAAAATTTCGAGGTGAGGACCTGAAAGTCATACAGGAAGTAATTAGTAAGGGAAGTGGATTGTCAAAGTTCCTCTGCAATTAGTTTCTTGATATGTGCTGTGGAAGTCAGATACAAGGTACAAATTAAGGGCCGATGACGATAATCTGGGATCAGAGTTGGGTTTTTTAAACAGGACAATGAAGGCAATTGGCTATAATGGTTGTACAACAGACAGGGATTTCTGGCGGAATATTAATCACACTAATAAGAATGACGAGGAACCACATTCTCACCCCGTTCGATTACCGTTTGTTTCTGAGGTCAATGAGTGCAAAAGCAGAATTCTAAGGAAAAATGGTATCCAGGCATTTTTCTTTAATCAAAACAAAATAAAAGATTTTTTCCGACGAGAAGCGGATGCTCCTGATTACCTCCACAATGCAGGTGTAAGAGACATTTGGCTGCAGCAAAGTGTATATAGGCGAATGGGGAGAACTGGTAAGAACGCATTAAGGAACACGAACGGCACAAGCGGCTAAAACAGAGTGTAAAATATGGAGTAGCGGAAAATCATGAGACCTGTGGCTATGATCCGCAGCTCGTGGTCTAATGACTAACCTTGCTGCCTCTGGATCACAGGCTCCCGGGTTCGATTGCCGGCAAGGTTGGGGATTTTCTCTGCCCAGGGACTGGGTGTTTGTGTTGTCCTCATCTTATCATCATCATCATCATCATCATTTGTGACAGTGACTAGATTGGATTGTGAAAAAAATGGACTGTGTAAAAATTGGGACTTTGTAAGGGAGCTGATGACCGCGGAGTTGAGGGCCGCACAAACCTAACACCATCAAACAAACCTATGGCTCTGACATCGATTTTAATAACGTACGTGTACTAGCTAAGGGAATCAACATTTGTAGAGAAGCGGTTTAAATATCAGTGAGTGCATGTAATTTCAATAGAGAGTACGACTGTACGCTTCCGGCATCGTGGTTCCTTGCCATCAAGGAAGTGAATATGCGGCGCGGTGTTCGAGCAATATAAACAAAGCGCTGCAAGTCACCTCGACGGACTATAGTATTTTGAGTAAACTTTCTCCCTCTTTTGTTCTGTCCGTTTCGCATCTACCCAGTAACGATGGCCGATCAATAGGAGAAGGAAGAATTTCAACCAATAACCCTTCTCCAGCTTAAGTGCGGAATAGTGACTTTATATTGAATGACGTTGGGCCACCAACAGTATCCATAAGAGTTTAGCCAATAACGCCTCTTCTTCTGCATCAACGCGGGAATATTTGCTTTTGATATTGGCGCACCAATTTTGGCCACAAATATACACCCACTTCTGCAGCACAAACGCGGGAGAACTCCCCGTCATCGCAGAACGCGATAATGATCAATGACAGTGTCCTAGCAATAGTGGACACCGAAACATTCTGAAGAAGATCCCAGCAGAGGGGTCGAAACGTGGAATACTTTAAAAGGAAATATAAAGCAACTATGGGCACTATGGCCACATGAATGAAGAAGGTGTATGGGAGACCTCCAATCAAACGTCTGACAGAGAAAGTCGGATAATATTAGAAAATACTTTTCCCTGTAGCACACCCACGTATTGAAGGGCCTAGGTAAACTACAAGGAAATATTCGCCGAAGCGAGTGGGAATCGACACGCGCCATAAATGGCTTTGGCAAACTTTGTCAAGCACCAGGCTGTGAAACGGTCTGCAGCAGTGCCACATTCAGCTACAAAATAAACAAGACTCGGAGCAGGCAGCTATCGGCCACGGCGCTCAAACTTAATATTCCAACGACTCAATCTTCCAAAGAGTACTTCGTGTAATGTCAGCTTTGAATAAGAAGTTACTGATATAGCGGTTTACAGAAATGTAATATCTACAATGATCGGCAAGGTAAAAAAAAACTAATTTCGAGGTAGGATTTTGCAAGAGTTCAATACTCGCTGTACAGCAAACGAACAGGACCTTCCTCAGTATTTCTTGGAAGAAACTTGGCATCTTTAGAAATTTAAAAACCACTGCAATTCACTGGAAGTGACTGAACTTTGATACAACTTATAAGAACTTCGAAATAGTTGTGAATATTACTGAGTTGCCACTGAATTCAAACAACAAAACGAAAGTATACCTAATATTTCTTTTTATTCTACGTCATTGGTAAACTGCTTTAGGTGAATAAGATCAACTAAATTTTCAGTCAAAGCTTGAGAGAATATGACAGCAATATTAATTAGAACACACTTTTCTGCTGCTCTAAAAAATTCTTTAGAACATCAGCAAAGTGTTTCGTGTTCTACAATATATTTTAAATGAAGCTATAAACCCTGAAACCAGATGTTCGTTGGATCTAATGTGAAACTGTCGCTTTAGTTCGTCAAAAGAACACGCAGATCCGAACTATTTCATACATTACTATGTCTTCACCTAGCGAGGTGACGCAGTGGGTAGCACACTGGACTCGCATTCGGGACGACGGTTCAAATACGCGTCCGGCCATCCTTATTTACGTTTTCTATGATTTCTCTAGTTCGCTTCAGGCAAATTCCCTAATGGTTTCTTTGAAAGGGCACGGCCGATTTCCTTCACCATCCTTCCCTAAACCGAGGGGATCGATGACCTCTCTGTTTGGTCTCCTCCCCCAATTCAACTAACCAACCATCTATGTCGGGAACTGGAGCCACTGAGAAGGTTGACAAAGCTCTGCTGCCCTTTGTGTTCACAGCTTTCGGAATGTTTGCCGTTTAAGATGTTTTATTGAATTTTGAAGAAGACCCTGATTCTGTCTCGGAAACTTCCAATAACTGTTTTTGTCTTACCACAGAAACGATTAATACATATGGTTCCTGTCTGTTTATTAAGTTTTACCTGAACGCCAGTAGGCCTCAACCCATTTACTTTTGTAACAAGAATTAATTCCAACTCTGTAATTGTGTTGTCGCAATGATCTCAAACCAGCACTTGATAATTTCAGAAACTTCTGTCACATGGGCGGTAATCTGTACTTTTGTAAATTTTTTACCCAAACAAAGTAATTTCGTACACAGGTTTGAAAAAGTAACAGCTTAGCACGACTTCTTGGGATAGTGAATTTTTCTGTCAGGAAATTAAGATACACCAATGTCGAAATATGGTAAAGCAACAGAGAGACGAAATCACTCTTTCAAGAAAATTTGAGTTCACACAGTATACTGTAGGACATTCCGACTTATAAATATGTACGTCAACCATAATTGAAAGAGCTTTAGAATGCTGTATTCGGAGGACATGTAGGCAGTCGAAAAAGAGTGTGTGATGCGAGTTGTGAATAGAAAGCAGCTGTAAGCGATGCACAGGACAGGAAAAGGAAAATGATACATTTTATGACAAGAAAATATTTACTCCCAAATGGAGGAAACCTAGATGGTGCTCAGCTATGAATAAAAACCAGCAGAATGTGAAGCACCAGATAAGGAAAGGAAAATTGCGCATTTGAGAAGATAGAAGTAATTATTGCCAAAAAAAGAGGGTGACTAGAGAGTTACTCATGGAAAGAGACAATTTCACAATGAATTTCTTTTATCAGTCTGTATAACTTTAATATAGTGTAAACCAAATCCGAAGCTTTAAGTCTGTTACACAAACATGATTCATAAAAAGAAATTTACAGATACAAGTAGCGCAGAGACGCCCAGTAGTGTTATCACAGGACAAGTCTGGAAGCTATAGTCAAATAAACACGTGCACCAAGTCACCTAGCAGTTGATATCACTCTCCGAACATCTGGGGTTATCAAGCGCTAACTTTGCTTGCTGTAGTCGACGCAAGAAGAAGGTGACTGCACTTTCCTCCGAGACTGACGGATTAGATTTTATTCTTTTATTTTTGTTTTCTTTTGTTTTTTTAGGATGCTGCATAACCGATTTGGTCCCTGCACTTTCAATTACGACTGTCATAATAATGGCTTATACAATTTGTCATTTGCGAAGTCCTACATTTTATAGAGTAAATGCATACCGTCACAACGCCATCTTCACTTTCATTGGTGTAGTTTAGATGTGCATTCCCTTAAAATTTTATCATCTTTTAGATAGCCTTGCCGCAGTGGTAACACCGGATCCCGTCAGATCACCGAAGTTAAGCGCTGTCGGGCTGGGCTAGTCCTTGGATGGGTGACCCTCCGGTCTACCGAGCGCTGTTGGCAAGCGGGGTGCACTCAGCCCTTGCGAGGCAAACTGAGGAGCTACTTGATTGAGAAGTAACGGCTCCTGTCTCGGAAACTGACATACGGCCGGGAGAGCGGTGTGCTGACCACATGCCCCTCCATATCCGCATCCAGTGACGCGTACGGGCTAAGGATGACACGGCGACCGATCGGTATCGTTATGCCTTCATGGCCTGTTCGGGAGGAGTTTAGTTTTTAGATATTCTAGATAGCCGTACATCGTGCCTCACCTCTCATATTCGTCTTCCTGTTCCAACATTATTCCTATACTCGCTAAGCAAAGTCTCCCCAACCCTAAATCTAAAAAATGTTCACAAATCCAATACATCCAAATGCTCAGAGTCGCCCACATCCTGTTGGGTGCACATCTTCTGCCTTATCTGTTGCAACAATTTAGTCTGTTCACCTTCGCATTCTTCACATTGCATGACAAACCAACTTGAAGTCTACCCCACTCTGCCCCTGAAATCCGTTTGGTACTCAAGCCATCGTAGAAGCTACAACCCTTTGCTCTCATCCATATACTTTGGTCAATGTGAGTGTTCCAGTACTCCTCCCCCACTGCTCCTCGCCATTTCGGCTACCTTTTGTTGATCAAAGATTTTCTAGCCCAAAATCATCCTCACTACTTCCAATTACAGTGATGCATCCATGGCCCCTCATCTTTTCCTTCACTTAGAGCACATACCAGCAGCTGGATCACTAGGACTTCCCACAAGCCACGCCGCTATCTACATCACAATAATATCGCAGTAAGAATTTTGCTTAATGGCAACAGCTAAAACTCCATAGGTTTTGATGACTGAATTTTTGAGTATCAAAGTGGTATCAAAATATCTACATCTACATCATACTGCGCAAGCTACCTAATGGTGTGTTTATACCACCTAATGGTGTGTGACATAAATGGCCTTATCTTTTGACTTAGAAACTTCAATTTTTTTCAAACGTCACGGGACCTAGACCTTACTAAAACACTGAAATTTCAACTGGTTAAGTCCACGCATTTCTGACGAAAAGCGTTTTTAATAGTCGGAGAGACAGATATGCAACAAACTGATCATATGCGGGTACCGTTTTCACCCACTGAAATACAGTACCCTTAAAATGGCTAAGAACTTTCTGATTCAGTACTGTACAAAATCTTAGGCAATATCGTGTGACAGCGAATAAAAATATCACCTTACCACGAGCGCAGTAATCACAACCGATAAGTAATTTTTGCTATTGTGGTATGGAGCCTAATCGATATTATGTGACAAGGAATAAAAAGATCACCTTAATAGTAAGCGTTAATCCTCACCATGAGCGCATTAATCAAAACCGATATCTAATGTTTGCTACTGTGGTGTGGAGCCTCACCGAGTGGTCACATATTAGTGTTGTAATACATAGTCTCATTTCCACATACAACTTATTTTAGAGACAGTTACAGGTACCAACTAACAATGAAAAGCCAAGGCTACTAAAATATCTCTACAAAATCTATGAAGTGAGGCGTACTGTAGTATCACTACTCACCCCTCTCTCGAAGGGGAGCGGAAAGCGATTCGTTTACACCTGTACGACTTCCCTTACGCACTAGGCGCATTCAGCTGTTGCACAAAGAGGCAAGGCGGCGCACGCATTGATGAGAAGTCGCACATGCCTCTGAACTGTGCGCACGAGGGCGAAAGCGTCTCCCCATAGCAGGTGCAGAGACAATTAGTTACCCATACGTGATCTTCCGTTGTGGACGTCACAAGTATTACGGCATACGTGGCCTACGAAAACGAGAAGTGCTGTGCTCACAAACACGACTAAAACCTTCACTATAGACGTCATTATTTTACATCAGTGTTCAAGTGCAAAAAATATCTGTCGATTAACGTGAAAAATGTATATTTCACATCCACGTCTAGTGTAGTTGAGGTAAAAATCGGCCGCGCAGTGCCTTTTAGCGAATCAACAAATGTGGATTCAGTGAATATTCCATTGAAGGGAAACCTATAAATTTTGTGTAATCAGAATTCACGGTTTGAGATACTTCGCTAGCGTACTGTCTGGCGAGATCAACAGCCAGCCGCATCGAAAAATGATTATGCATACACACCTGGAAGTTGTCTCCGGCTTCGCTCGTATGACCGATGTTAGGACGAGAACTCTGTCGTCCATCGAAAACAGAAATGAATATGCGAACAAGCACTTTGCAATGATCGAGGTGCTAGTAAACTAACGATGTCTCTGAACGACAAGAAAACTGGTAGGCAACCACTGTGGAAGAGTTAGTTTCCGTTTATTACAGTTTTTCAAATGGTTCAAATGGCACTTAGCACTATGGGACTTAACTACTAAGGTCATCAGTGCCCTAGAAATTAGAACTAATTAAACCTAACTAACCTATGGACATCACACACATCCATGCCCGAGATAGCATTCGAACCTGCGACCGTGGTGGTCGCGCGGTTCCAGACTGTAGCGCCTAGAACCACTCGGCCACCTCGGCCGGCATTTAAGTTGTATGCAACAAGAGTTGTTTACAGTGCAGCCTACGTTTACAGGTGGTGGATAGAAATATGGAAACTCCGCTTGAAACGCATGTTTGAACATAAATGCAGATGCCAGCCAAGCCTGCAGATTGCGTGGTTGTATTTGACAGCCGGCCGGAGTGGCAGAGCGGTTCTAGGCGCTACAGTCTGGAACCGCGCGACCGCTACGGTCGCAGGTTCGAATCATGCCTCGGGGATGGATGTGTGTCATGTCCTTAGGTTAGTTAGGTTTAAGTAGTTCTAAGTTCTAGGGGACTGATGACCTCAGTAGTTACGTCCCATAGTGCTCAGAGCCATTTGAACTATTTCTTTTGCTCAACGTATACCATGATTCGTAACTTCAAATCACTTCTTCTCACACATCCACTGTCCAGTGGCTTCACTCTTTACACCACCTCAAGCATCGCCTGGCACAGGCTACAAAAATGTGTGACTTATGATGATCTGCTCGACCACTGTACCAGCTAGACTGCTGGTTAAACCCGCGACTTAAGAGTGAATCCTTCCGCTGGTTTCATGTGATTCCTTACAACAACCCTCCATCAGTGCAGTAGCGGACTCTTCCTTAGCGTTTCCCCTTCAGAATTATCAACAATCGACATGGGCAGCTTTAATAGGTTTGGAATGTCCCTAATGGAGCTATTATTCAGACGACATCAAATTAATGTTCCACGACCGAAAATAATGAAAATGAGCAGTTGACAGCTGTTGTCTATAGCAGAAAGCACAGCTCTGCTCATCATCAGTGCGTATCTGCAAGGACTGAAACCGGTCACCGGTTGTGAAGTATAGAATGATTTGCGATCAGAACCGATTATTTTCATTAAAATCACTGAAATCTGTTGACCGACTCATTCTGATGATACTGTTTCTCTACTTAAGACAAGATATCACGGTACTCTCCGCTTTCATTTAAGCTAGAGGGTCCACCTTTCGTGACATCTAACAGCCAACCTCTCATTGCGTAGCTGATCTAGATAATTTTGATGAGATAGTGCGTGAGGCAGGCTAGGAGCGAGGCACGTGAAACCTTGACACATACTGATGAGAGATGCGCTACTTGGTACGCCATGGATATTATGACGCCTCTTCTTCTTTCCTTTTGCCTGTTACTCTAGGGGTAAGATATGTTGGTGGGACTTGGTGACTAGATACCCTTCCTGAGTCCCCACCACGGGGCTGAATTTGATACCTCATTTGTGTGCGTCCAGAATAAATCTCATGCTCAAGTCTGATAACGTTTTCTATATATAATGCTGAACGTAGGTTCGACGCCGGTATTTCTCTCGCTGAATGTGGAATATGCTCTTATGACGCCCGTTACTATCGATTTTAGAATAGAACATTCTGAAGATATGGCCTAGGAAAAGCAGGTAAAGCGGAAAGCACCATCTTTCGAAGTCCACTGTATGCCGATGCTGTTGCCCATCGGTAGCAACTGAAAAGGCGGGGAAACCCTGGTTTACAATATCGCCGTCGCCAGTTCACATAGCCCTGGGTCCGTGTCTAGCCACCCAAGGACCTGCCATCATGGTGCCGTAGGCCGGGAAGCGGTTTCGCTCCATACGGGCAATAGCGATGCTCTTCCGGAACAGGCGTGTCTCTCCTTGCTATCCGTGGGACAGCAAACAACAGCGAAGGAAAATTCCACCGTTATACCTGCTGAAGCGCCTAAGAAACAGGCAACGTATGCATACTGACAGGGAATCGACGTACTGTCGTATTCAATGCACTGTTTGTGACGTATATCAGTCGGTCAAAGTGTGCCGTAGTGGCAGAAGTTAAACTGGCTATAGTGCGATGGTCATGGTAGAAATATCTGCTTGTGGTACTTAGTCATAGTTTTAATAATACCGTTGTTCCTGACTGTTACCTTTAACACAACTGTTGACAGTTAATTTTCATTTATTTATTCAATCTCTTTTGGCGGACCTGTTTTGGGCCTTACCGCCCAAGAATCTGAGGCTAACTAATAAAAGGCAGACCAACTTTGTAACGTGAAAACTTCCAACCATAACACTGTCAGAGCTGTACTGTCTTCGACCACACGGCATTGTTTGTTTTGGGCACTGACAAATTTTGTATTGATGTAACTTATTATTAACGTAGGGAAGTAGTAGTAAACATTGGTTGATCTTTTGTTTGCCCCGCTACAAGTCTGAAGAAATAACAGAAACTTAATACGAGCAGCTTTTGTCGACACTTGCGTCTCAAGAAAGCCTTTACCAGCGACATCAAAGCTGCGTAGCACCAAAGCTTCAATAAACGTGTTTCATCAGTTGCCAATGTGTAGGAAACAATATTAAAACATCGATTGTGATGAACGAAGTTAAGAAACAATATTAACTGTTGATACTAGTATCTTCATTAGGGCTGAATAGACCCGGCGTTTATATTTGAGATATCGATGTACAATGTACAAGTAAGTCCATCTTGCATTTCGTGACACTTTTGTTATAATGTGAACTTCTCAACTGCACCGTCTGAGAACAGTGTCACAGGGATACTGACGTTAACTAACATGCCTTTGATCAATAGCACGCTATTAATACACGTGGTTGCATTACATGCTCAAACAACCCGTCAGAGAACTGTTACGGCTCGTGACACAAAGGAATGCTATTAGCTGAATTATGAAATATTTACAAGGTTACCTCAGTTCTATTGTCAGTCTTAACTTAATACATTTTCGCAAAACACTAAATCAATAAAATTATTTTACGTAATACATTATACGCATATTTTTAACAGTTTTTCCCATCGTCCTTTCATATCTTGTGTTATTAACTATTAATACACTCATTCGGTAGGCAGTAACTTGCGTGTTCTTCACCACATTCGTTCATATAGCGTTTTATACATCTGAACTGTTAGCAGTTTAGACGGGGCGTGCCGGCTCGAATTCTAACATCCATCTGTAGTAAATATAAATAGCAGGTAGTGAAGAGACTGTTGTGACACGAGGTTCACCAATGTCGGTTAAGATCCTGAAGATAGCACAGTATATGTACAGAAATGATTTTATTTATGGCGAAGTCTTGTACACAAGGTAACTGCAAAGTACGCCAGTAACAGCTCGTAAATTGCTCAGGAGTCCTTTCTGAGTACTCTGGGATTACATCCCGGGGTGTCCGGTGGCTTCTTACAGAGTAATCGCCTATCATTTGATTTCTTAACTGCATTTCTCCTTGTATCCGTATCGCACTGAAAATATCTACACAACAGGCAACAATGTGATCTATGTGTTTTGCCTGAAAAGAAAACTGGTTCCATTCACACACGGTACATGCTGTTGAGAACAGTACGGTCCCTTCTACTCTTCGTTCTTGCTTTTAATACTGTTCAGGTGTGTCTCGTGTTTATTTTTTCGGCAGACTCAGTTTTACAATGACTTGGATACACAACAGTATGAACACGTTTACTGATGAATGGATGGCTGATACGCACCCCGTGTATGTGTCCACTGAATCGAACGGCAAAGCGACTCAGCGAACCGCCGGCCTATGTGGCCGTGCGGTTCTAGGCACTTCAGTCTGGAACCGTGTGACCGCTACGGTCGCAGGTTCGATTACTGCCTCGGGCATGGATGTGTGTGATGTCCTTAGGTTAGTTAGGTTCTTAGAGAAATTTGAACCATTTTTGACTCAGCGAAGCATGCTGTGCTGGTCCCTTACTGACGGCAACCTCGTCACAGTAGTTGTGCATCTATGCGCTCCAACCTGTGGCCCGAGTGAGTTAGCGTGTATAGCACTAGGCTTCGCCAGTGGAGATCCAGGGCTCAATGCCGGAAACGTCCAAGGATTTTTCATTCCTTCCCCTCCAGGAAATGACCCTAGACTCGTCAGCTTGCTGTCAAATGAGTGATGGAGATCTTTTCCAGGATGAATAGCGGCCAGGTGGCTGGCGTTAAACTGCTATACTTAAGTTTGCAACATATCACTGGACTCCTTCGTATTATATTGTTGCTTTTCAGAAATTTCAGGTTGAACTTTTTTATTATTCTCATTACTGTCATTATTATAATTATTATTGCATAAACCCACATCAAGTACCAGACCTAAAAGTTTTTAAAAGAAAATTCTGTTTCCCACCCAGGCTTTATTACAATCACATTTATTTGATGCGATCAGCTGATTTTTAGTAAAGCACTATTTTCAAGTGCTTAGTCATACCATAATATTTTTACACAGTGACCCTCTTTCATACAACGTAAGTCCATAATTTAAATAAATAACTGCTGTCGTAGCAGACTCTAATGAGAAAAACGTACCACACTCGTCAACGATAATAACAAAATAAGCCACCATTGTTTTGTGCAGTAACCAGTAAGTGGAAGATGTGTTCGCAAATTGCAGATCTGATTGCGCGTCATCTGTACAATTTATTAGTGACATACTGAAACATGTGGCAGACCGAGACTTGAACCTGGATTTCTCACTTAATGCAAGTGGTCCCCTTAACTGCAGTTTCGTCCAAACATCACAGAGCAACTCTAACGCCGGCAACGCCCATCGGTACCACAGACATTATCCCAATGCACAAGGACGAATTAGAGGCGCCCCTGTAGACACACATTCTCTTTCGGAATTGCTCTGATCCAGTTCGTAATCTCTGATGAAGTAGTCAGTGTCATCTAGTTAACAAACTAGTGCTATTCCAAGTCTCAGATGGGATTTCACTGTAGATGATTAGTTTGTAATTGTGTGCTGATACTTGCATGGGGGCTTAATTAAAATGGAATAATTTTAGTAGCTGTGTTTCCGGTTAAGAAGTCTCGTAACCGGTTGGCCCTGACTAGTATTAGTACGCAATCTGATTGCATAAATAACAATAAAGAATGAAAGGAAATTTACGTTAATACAATTGATTAATTAAGTCCCCTGCAACTATAAAGGCTACAAAACAACCAAGCACAAGTGTAACTGTTCTGTGTGTGGAAGTGTGATTCAATGTACATGTATCTGGCACGGTTCTTCCTCAATACGACAAGATATTTTAAACACCATTTACAATGAACTAACTGAAAAACCAGAAATACTATAATTGCACATAGAAACCAGAATTACAAGTTTAATACATGAACACGAGACAGAAGCTTTATGACTGAACCTGTGACCAAGGGGTATTGTCATTAAGGAAATGTGAATTAATTTTTTTACCTCCATATATATTGACGAAAAATACACTGTGTTCATTGCAACATCTTCCATCTATACGTTACACCAACCGAACAGCATCTACTGTCTCACCCAACAGAACAACAACTGCACACGAGATGCTCTCAACTAGTACTGCTCTCGACATCCTCTCAACAAGCACTGCCCACGACAACCTCTGAACTACTACTGCACCAGTGGAGGCGGCGGAATAATAATCTTTGGCGCAATCTCTGGCGCTGCGACTCAGTGTAGCCACTTTTCATACGCCCCTCCTCCACGGGCTAAAACTTGATGGTGTTTTTTCCAGCATTGGTGGTGAAAATACCACCAAATTCGTCCAAAAAATACA
The DNA here is from genome assembly GCF_023864275.1 of Schistocerca cancellata. NCBI lineage: Eukaryota > Metazoa > Arthropoda > Insecta > Orthoptera > Acrididae > Schistocerca > Schistocerca cancellata. The sequence continues at coordinate 727,348,572 of NC_064628.1, read as the reverse complement.
GACAAAAATAAAAGATGATATTAATAAGTAAATATCACATAACTAAATAAATTTTGGCTTTGCACTGACCATTCAATAACCTAATATTTAAAATAGAGAAAGGAATACAAATGCTTGCGTACATGTGATTTTACATAATAGTTTACACAAGTATCATTTATCAGAGTGGTTGAACAATTCAATCAACGGCACCAGTAATGACGAATAGATGTAGGTAAGAGGCTCATAACACTTCGTAAACAGTAAATGCACAAAAAATCAGTTTATACAAATATTCACATAAAATCTTTTCAATAGTTCAATAAACAAGTAGCACTCCTAAGAGTAGTTGACAGTTGTAACAGTAGCACCCAGTAGTGGTTAACAGGTGCAAATAGCAGTCCCATAACATTTCATCCACAGTATTTAAACAGCTCCAACAGGGCACCGAGCAATGGCGAGCAGCCGCAGACACCAACAAGTGAAATTATCTCAGTAACCACAGTTCCATCAGTGGCACCCAGTAATGTTGAACACGTGCAGACACCAACAAGTGACATCATTTCAGTAGAAGCAGTTCCATCAGTGGCACCCAGCAATGTCGACAGGTGCAAACAGCAACAAGTGACATTATCTCAGTAGAAGCAGTTCCAACAGTGGCACCCAGCAATGTTGAACAGGTGCAGCCAGCAACAAGTGATATTATCTTAGTAGAAGCAGTACCAACAGTGGCACCCATCAGTGTTGAACAGATGCAGACACCAACAAGTGACATCTCATCACTGGTTGAGCAGTTCCCACAGTGGCACTCAGCAATGTTGAACAGGTGCAGGTAACAGTCCGCAATATTCACTATCAATAATTAAACAGTTCTTCAGAGTTCATTAGCAGAAATTAAACATTTACAAGTGACACCCATCAACGTTGAACAAGTGCAGGTAACAGTCCATAATATTCACTATCAATAATGAAACAGTTCATCAGAGTTCATCAGCAGAAATGAAACATTTCCAAGTGGCACCCATCAATAATAATAGGTGCAAGCATGAACAACAGTTTGAATGCACACACAATTGCTTTTACAAAATTATTATCAATGCTCTTACACTAAACATACAAATTATAGTAAACACACAAATGATATCAGATAATTGTCATATTAACTATTACAAATACACAAATATCAGTAACCCTATAATATTTATGGGTGTCAGTGCAAGCCACAACAAACAAGCAAAATAATGTTTAGGAGGTAGGTCAGTACCAGTTATTTGGGATTAGGAAAGGAAAACACACAAACACACTCACTCATCCTTGTAACTGAATAGTGCTAACTGTGTAAATGCAATTCTGTCAAAATTTGATGTTCAACATGTGTATCAAGTAGTTGTGGCAACAGTGTATAACAGTCAATAATAGTTAGTCAACGTCGTAGTCATCATGTCAAGACCAGAGTTTGCCAAGCCAAATCAAAATGTACGGTTTCTGAACAACTGTCAGTGTGCCAAGATATGCAAATGCTTCCTGCCTCCAAAAAAAAGTATATACTGCTTATTGATTTAACAAAGTGTGTGTGTAGACAATCTTCCTTCCACTTGAGTATTCTAGTCTGCCATCTTCATCCTCCTTGTTCCATATAAACCGACAAACAAAATAAAAAATGCTCCTCACTTACTTTACCTCTTATCCACCACAACTACAATAATCATCAGCATCACATAATCTTAATACTTCAATAATACCTCTTACGTCGATACATATAAACCTTATCATTAATATCATTTACCTTACCACTTGCCCACCAAAACTCCAATAATCATCATCATCACACAATCGCAATACCTCAATAATACCTTTTCAATACGTCGATACATATAAATCTTATCACCAATATCATTTCACTTCCATAACAACTCTTTCCTCTAGTCAGTCTCTTTGAACAAGTACGGATAAAATCCTATTGCAAACTTCAATTCATCGTCCCATACAATCCGAAGACACAATGTCCACACACAACCTCTGTGTAATCCACCTGACCCAAATCTTCTACTCATTATGAATTATAAAATATGTTTTGGTTACCTTGTCCATCATTAAATAAAACAGATGCATACATGACCTCTAACAGCCTTTAGTTTGAATAACTTTCAGTAAGTAACTACGAGTACGAAGTATGAATGATTACATAAGACTTTGAATGAATAAATCGTAATATCTCACAGTGTGTACACCACTTCATCACTCATGGCAAAACAGAAGCAAACATGTTGAGTATATTTTTGTATCAAGTGTCACTTGCTATTTCAATTGCTCACGAAGAATGTAGTGTAAAAACTGATAATGGTCTAAACCTAGTGTTGGTATTTCATGTCGTTAGCTTCCTTCCTATTAGCATAAATTTATACAGCTTCCATAAAACCTCCAGTTCATGTGACTTAAACGAAGTCTCTTGTACCGATGTCGTTTGTAGAATTATAGCAGTTCATTTTCTTATCTTAAAATATAAAGCACTGAGCGTAAGCAAAACATGCAAAAGCGAGTAAATATACCAGTAGAGAACAGAATGTCAACAAGTGGATGTAGCGCAATCCCTACAACGAGGCTCTGCCAAGCGAACAATCTATAATTAATACCATAGTGTGACCTAAACTTCATGTTCGTACACAGTATATCAGCATTTCTATATACCAAATTTAAGAGTAGTTATGACAACAAAACAGAAATGTGTAAATATGCAATCCATACGCAAAGCAGCAAGTACATATCTTACATAATAAACAGGTCATTAGCATCATATCAGCATAATCAAATAAATGTTCATATGTAATCTTAATAAGTAAACATGAAGGCGCAAACAGACAAATCACAAAGTATAACTTACATACATAATCATATCAGCACAACTAATCAGGTGACAACTATAATTTAAATAAATAAGCACAGCAGGCACACAATAAAAAAAATTTCACATCAGTGAAAAAGCAGAGCAGCCAAGTGATGCATAATATACATAAGTAACAACCCTGTTCATTAATCAATCATTGTCAAAATCAGTTAACACGAAGTATAAATCACGTAATCACGAAAAGAAAATTATGTATAAAGTACATACCTAAGTAGAAATACGTTACCTGAAAAATAAACTCAATTAATACTTACCTTTTTAGTTTATTACTTTCTTCTTCGAAATTACATTCTTCCTGAAATTTTGTCGATTGCAAGTCGTCTTAACGTCGGACACACAGAATTTACCTGAATTTCTTATGTATTTTATACAACTGTATCTGGAAAAAAACTGAACGTTAATAACATAATTTATCAAGTCACTATAGCTTTATACTGAATTTAATCTGAGAAATTACACTGTGTATTTGTCTACGGATGTCAGTTCATTCGCACTGAGCGTTCGATCAGATGTACGTAAGCTTGACGTAGGAAGTAGTTGTTTGCGGTCAACGACTGCCTTGTGCGGCGCGGAGACTGACTGTCGCTTTGAGTATGTAACGCCGCCAAAACACGGCGCGGTATCCTTGTATTCTCTGCGTGGTTACGTGTAACTGTTAATTTCCCAAAAGTATGTCATTCCACAAAAATTTTAACGTTCGATATATGATGTATTCAAAAATGGTTCAAATGGCTCTGAGCACTATGGGACTTAATATCTATGGTCATCAGTCCCCTAGAACTTAGAACTACTTAAACCTAACCAACCTACGGACATCACACACATCCATGCCCGAGGCAGGATTCGAACCTGCGACCGTAGCGGTCATGCGGTTCGAGACTGAAGCGCCTAGAACCGCACGGCCACACTGGCCGGCTATGATGTATTCCTTTAGAGCGCCATGATTTAAGAGTTTCTACTTCGAGAGTGTTATCACAAATAATTTTGCGAACTCTATATGGACCGTTATAAAGCAGAAAAAATTTGCGACACAAGTCTTTTCCTTTGTGAGACAAACAATGAGACTTAATTAACACCTTTTGACCAACTGACAAGGTTTTTAAACGACCAGGACGTTTAGCTGATTTCCCTCTTCTAGCAGCCGCAGATGCAATATTTTGTAGAGCCAGGTTGACAACTTCAGAATGCCGCAGTTTCCGTGTAGGCAGAAAAGGAACGATTTCAGAAATGCGATTTGATGGTGCTTTATTTTTTAATATCAATATAGGTGGTAATGAAGTTGAATCATTAGGGAGTTTATTCAGAATGTTTTGAAAAATATGAAGATACTGATCCCACGTTCTGTGATTCTGATGAAAATAAAGACGACACAATTTATTGATTTCCTTCATCCAGCCCCCCCCCCCCCCCCCCCCGAAGCGTTAGATTAAGGGTGAAAAAGTGAAATGAAAATTGGTTTAATCTTACGACGCCGTAAGGTACGAAGCCAAATTTTAGAGGGAAACTGTGATTCATTATCCGATATAACTTTATCAGCATGACCCACTTCTTTAAGAGAATGTTAGATGAAAGCATTAGATACTGAACGAGCTGTTGCTTTGCGTAAAGTTGTAAAACACACATATTTTGATGTCAATTCCACTGCTACCAAAATGTACGCAAAACCATTAGTAGAACGAACCACTGGACCGAACAAATCGACTGCAGCCATTTCCTTCAATTTCGCTGGAATGATAGGAAACAACGGCACTCTTTGAGAAATAGTTGGCGGCTTAGCCTTTTGACATAATTTGCATTTGGCAAGAACAAATCGAATACGTTTTTCCATAATACTGAAGTAGCAATTTTCTCGTAATTTATGAAAGCATTTTCTGGGACCAAAGTGTGCATAACTGAAATGTGAATACCAAATCAATTTATTAACCCACTCATCAGGAACGCAAACTAACCAAACAGAGCTGTCAACCGATTTTCGTTTAAAAAGAATATCATTGCGAACTAAATAATACTGTCTAATCGCTACGCTTTCCTTTCTCATAAGACTGGTACCTATTGTCCTGTCTGTTTCGTCTGTCATTTCTAAAATTGCCGCTATAATGTCCGTTCCGATCATTATCCCTTTTCTCTGACAATCTATTGTGATTACCGTTACCGAAGAAATTACAACAAGTGCTGTCGTCGTTGTCATACTCAAGTTCTTGTAGCAAAGCCTTAAAAGTTTCAATGTCGTCTTTACATCTTCCCGCTAAAGCAATGGGTCTTATCGATTGCGGCAGCTTAGTTAAACAAATGCGAATTATTTCAGTCCAGCTATAAGGGTTTGAAGGGAATTGATTCTTTCGAATCATGTCTTCAAAGTGTTCTGACGGCGTGCGGAACTCAGATTGTTTAAAATTACGCTGCATAATAAGACTATGTTTTACTCTGTCTTGCGTGTTTTCGGACCAATATGCCGATAGAAATGCATGATGATAATCATTTAAATTATTACAATCACTAATAAGTGCGCGCATGCACTTCGCCGGTTCGTTTTTTCATCAATATCCTGAAGACTGTCACTTTTGGGTAAAATAGTGATATCTGGTTATTCTTTACTGACTCCTTTTCTAGATAGATTGATAGTTGTAGAGTTGTTTTGATAGATACAAAGAATAGTGAAAGAGTAGGCAGCAGTGCAGAAAACCAATAGTGAAATAGCACCACTACAGCTCAGGGCCCTGTGCTCGCTACGGCACATATTCACTTAGTGTAGTGAATCAATCCCCTGAGGACCTAAATAGCCACAGATAAATTCCAGTTTGTGACTTAGTGGCCAATTTGGTGGAAGTGCGTACATAAATTGATCTGACCATGAACATGGATGTATGCCATTATTAGAATTGCGAAAGATCTTAAATTTCCGAACAGATAAAAAGTGTTTATAGTCAAAGTTTTCGCCTCGTGGCAACAAAGACCTATCACGTCTGTCCCAGTCCGAATGTCCATTATTGTCAAGTTCGCGCGCCTGGCGCTCTCTTGCTGCATCTCGTAAATGAAATAAATTATTTTCTTCAAAATCCGCTGCTATCGGTGATTCCAAATTTCTTCTACCGTCTTCTCCTACGATTTCACTTTCAATTTCTTTAACTTGCCTTCGTAACGCCTCAAATTCCCTTTTAACGCGTTCATTATATTTTCCCTGATTTTCAACATGTTTATTTATATTCTGGTACTCTTCTGTTTCTGCAAATGGCAATGGAGCTGTATCATCTGAATCTCTGTCCCCATTTAAACTAATATTTTTCAATTTATCTGAAATCTCCTCAACTCTTTCCGGTAAGTCACCTATTTGGTCTTTCTGTTTATTTACGTCTTCCGTAAGTGTCGCGACTCGGGTTTGAGTATTGACACATTTAGTAGTTAACTGTTCATACTGTTGTGTTAGTTTATTTATTCTGTCATTTGGTACGGATTCCTCGATTCTTTCAAATAATTGTTCCTTGTCGTCTGCACGTTGAAGATTTAACTCTGAAAATTTTTTGTACTATCACGCGATCTCTTTCTTCCTGTTCTCTATCTTGTTCCTTTTGTCTAATTTCTATTGAAATTAATCTATTATTGTGAGCATTCTAAATCGGTTGTACTTCTTCTCTAAGATCTTTCTTTAATTCATCTTCCATGTTTTTAACCATGTCCCTGTTCGTGAGTCTAACCATGTTTCCATTGTTCTCACCTCTGTTTATAATTGAGATCCTAACTGTGATCCCAAATTTAGTATTGCACCCATCAACTGCTCCATATTACCTGGTCCGAAATTCTTTTCGCCCCTAATATTGCCTGTAAAACTAACTTCCTTCGTCATAGCTGTAAAGCTACCTGTGTTCGATACCATAACTAAATCTTGTGTCGTTAATCTCGTATTCTGTGAATTTTTTGGTCGTGAAAAATTTTCAACTGGTTATGGACTATTTTCCGGGCTTATTAAATTGTTTTCTACATCATTATTCATCATACTGTTATCCTGTGTTGGCGAGTTCGCTATATTAACAATTTCTTTATTCTGACTATCCATCATTTTTGCCTTTTTCATCGATCGCGTAATCATTTACAAAGTATACAAAACTCGTCACTGTACGAAAAGTACACATAATATAACACTTTATCACCAACAATACCATTCACACGAAATGCTTCCCGACAAACACGATTAACGAACAATTAAAATCTTCATAATTGCACAAAATTGTCAAACCCGTATACGAGACATAAAAATTAAATTCTGCAAAAATACCATTAGAAGAATGACAAGACAACTACAAATGTTCAGTTACCAAATCTACACATGCAATATAGACAACTATTACTAAACTACAAATTACTACAACAGTAATACTGTCTGCTATATTTACTGTCAAAAGAATTCCAAGGGACGATCCGAAACAGCGGTCGCCACATGCATGGGGGCTTAATTAAAATGGAATAATTTTAGTAGCTGTGTTTCCAGTTACAAAGTCTCGTAACCGGTTGGCCCTGACTATTATTTGTACGCAATCTGATTGCATAAAATAACAATAAAGAATGAAAGGAAATATCCGTTAATACAATTGATTAATTAAGTCACCTGCAACTATAAAAGCTACGAAACAACCAAGCACAAGTGTAACTGTTCTGTGTGTGGAAGTGTGATTCAACGTTCATGTATCTGGCACGGTTCTTCCTCAATACGACAAGATATTTTAACACCATTTACAACGAACTATTTGAAAAATCAGAAATACTATAATTGCACATAGAAACCAGAATTACACGTATAATACATGAACACGAGCCAGATGGTTTGTTGACTGAACCTGTGACCAAGAGGCATTGTCATTAAGGAAATGTGAAATACATTTTTTTTACCCCCATATATATTGACGAAAAATACACTATGATCATTGCAACATCTTCCATCTATACATTAAACGAATCGAACAGCATCTACTGTCTCGTCCAACAGAACAACAACTGCACACGACATGCTCTCAACTAGTACTTCTCTCGACATCCTCTCAACAAACACTGCCCACGACAACCTCTCAACTACTACTGCACCAGTGGAGGCGGCAGAATAATAATCTTTGGCGCAATTTCTGGCGCTGTGACTTAGTGTAGCCACCTTTCATACTTTATTTTGGAAAGGTAGTTGTAAATATTCGACACTTTCCTATGGAAATGTAATGTATAAAGTTAAGTAAACCTTTTTATTATTTTCATAATAAAGTGTAATAATGTTTCTTATTTTGTAGTTCGGATCAGCCATCTCCTAGAGCAGTCAAGGAACCCATAGTTATGAGAGATCGATTGTAAGCACGTCACACCATAGTGTTAAGCTCAAATGGTTCAAATGGCTCTGAGCACTATGGGACTTAACATCTATGGTCATCAGTCCCCTAGAACTTAGAACTACTTAAACCTAACTAACCTAAGGACAGCACACAACACCCAGCCATCACGAGGCAGAGAAAATCCCTGACCCCGCCGGGAATCGAACCCGGGAACCCGGGCGTGGGAAGCGAGAACGCTACCGCACGACCACGAGATGCGGGCAGTGTTAAGCACTTCGTCTGTCCGTGCATACCTTTCTGACCAACCCAAACCTTCATACGCTACCTTATGTCCACGTCCTGTAGACATATAGTTTCTGTGGTTCTCACACCGGGAGAGACACTGTTATTATTGTCTCGGTCTGTACACACATGTAATTCTATTTTGCTATGACTATATTTCGCATTCACACAGGGAGAGACACTGTTATTATTGTCTCGGCCTGTACAAGCATGTAATTCTATTTTGCAGTGTCTGTATTTCGCAGTGTACTGTGCAGTGTCCTTCAGACACGCTTTCCTGTCTGAAGGAGCAGACACTGCAGACTATCTATGACTTTCTGAAGTAGAAGACATATACGCAGATTGAGACTATGACTAGACATCAGCTGTGCCTGCTGTACAATTCATTAGTGCAATACGAAAATTTATGCAAGACCGGGACTCGAACCTGGATTTCTCGCTTAATGAAGAAGTTTCTGTCTTTGGGGATTCACTGCAACTGTGCCTGTACTGGACGTGGATATTAGGTGACATGTGGAAATTTGGGTCGGTCTGGGAGGGGTGCACGGACAACCAAAGTGGTTAAGGAAGGCTCATTAAGAGGAAATCGTGATTCGGATCCGTGCCCAGCACAATTTTTCATATGATACTAAAAATTGTAAAGCTGATATCTAATTGACTCGCATTTTGCGTCGAAATCTTCTGTTTGAGATAGCCGTAGATCTTACACAGTATCTGCTGCCTCAAGCTTGCACAGTACACGGTAAAATGCAGACACTGCTAAATGGTAGCCAACAAGCGTTTATACAAACTGCGGTACGCCACTAGAGGACCGCTCATGTGCACTGATAGCCTCAATAATTTTCAAAAGAAGTTCACATAGTGGTACCTAGACTTTTCCCCGTTCATTTAATATGAAATCTTCAATCCCGTCATAAGTCTGATACTTCGCTGACTTCCGTTCTGTTGACTACGCAGGAGTGCTGCTGATCTCATAGCTCTTATCTCACACAAAGTCTACCAAATATTTTCTGACACGGAGCCATGTTTGTGATCTTCACTGCAAACAGAGCACTTTTCAATATGGCCGAGTTTGCAGCCGCGACGTCGTGTCTGCTCGCTGGGTTCTCATCTCCGGCTCCTTCTCACTTTACCCCTCAACGACCTCCAGCCGGTGAAAGTCCTCAGGCAACCACTTCACGACTTCACCCCACTTGCATCCAACAAGACGTCTCCACCAGCAACAGTAATTCCTCCGCCTTTTTCAGATCGTCCATGGACATTTGGTTTCAAAAGCATAAAAAATAACATTAACCGAATTATACCATGTGGAAACGACGTTGTCTGAATTCTGTAACTATATCATTGTAGATTCACAAGAACAAATTTAACTGCTCTAGTTACACGTCCTCGGAGTGTTTCGCGCTTGCATGTTTGAACAAAATGTTCTCGGTTTTCAAGCTGCGTCGATTCGAAAAAACACCCGAGCTTTCGATGGCCATCTGTTCACGACAGTGATGGAGGTAGACATCGGAAGCTCGAGAGTTTTATTCGGATTGACGCGGCTTGAAAACGGAGAAGGTTTCTTTCTGGTCGATTTACAGCAACAAACAAAGCAAATTAAAAAAGAACAACTGAAAGATAAATTACCATCCAGGAATACCAGCGCTTGGCAAACACAGAGAACACAGGAACTGGGAGCGCCTTACAAGGAACACAGCAAGACATAAAATAACTTACAGCTACAAAAACTCCCGGAGGATAAGGGACATTGCAAAGAAATACGGACTGCAAATATCGGTCTGCACAAACAACACAGTACATTAAAATCTAAACATTAACAACAGCTCTGTGCCCAAAATTTTCGAAACTGAAATCGATCAGTTAACTTGTACTTCAATCTAATTTCACTACTTGGGCCCAACGTATGGAAATTGTGAAACTCGGTATTCCGAGCGCCACAGAGCCTTGGTTCAAATGGCTCTGAGCACTATGGGACTCAACTGCTGAGGTCATTAGTCCCCTAGAACTTAGAACTAGTTAAACCTAACTAACCTAAGGACATCACACACATCCATGCCCGAGGCAGGATTCGAACCTGCGACCGTAGCGGTCTCGCGGTTCCAGACTGCAGCGCCAGAACCGCGCGGCCACTTCGGCCGGCCACAGAGCCTTAAAAACTGACAGTGCACAGCGTTTGTATACCATTTCATACAGGATTTTCTATTAATATTTCACAGAAATTTTCACAAAAAATTGCGAACTATATGTTCTAGCCCGTATATCGATTCCTATGTAAGATACGTCTTGGTAACATGACGCGAACAGTGAGAGACAAGTTACTTCTACCACATGTGGAAACATAAATAGTATTTCACATTACATACGCGAGTCTCCTTACTTTGTGGATATCCGCACCATTTCTTCCACGATGTTTTGGCTATAATGAAGCTTTATGGTCGACTGATGCTGCATCCATTAGTCCTAAGCTAAAAGTGTATCAGAATTAACACTGCTCGACATAATTCAGAACTGCTCTACTTAGGTTGCATCAGTTCGAAAGGAGTAACGCGCAATACTTACAATATGGATTCGTCAAGACATGCTTAATGCGCAGCCGAAACAGTGGCCACAAAAGTCGAAAATCTGCAAGGAAAGTAGAAACATTGGCTGCCATTTGCTAAGATTCTCCAGCTGTGGTGCCCACAGAAAAACTCAACAGGAGCAGAACCATAGCGTAGAAGAGTGGACTTCAATTGCACCGTACTAAAGAGAGAGAGAACAAGTTTTCCCACGGTTATGTATAATCGGACCATTGGCGCGTTGCTACATTGACGTCGTATCGTCGGTTCGTAACGCTTCCTGGGACTGCTTTCAGTTTCTGAAGTTGAAGAAATGACATTTCACATCAAATGATGAAGTTGTATGTGAGACGCACGTTGGTCTACATCTACATCGACATCTTTACTCAGCAAGCTACCTTACGGTATGTGGCAGAGGGTATTTTTTATACGCCTTGGCTTCCACTGTTTCCTGTTCCAGTCGCTAATGGTTGGCGGTGTAAACGGTTGTTTGTAAGCCTCCGTGTGTGCTCGAATCTCTCTGATTTCAACTTCACAATATTTCGTGTAATATACGTAGGAACGAACGCTTTTGGAATTTTAACAGTGAACTCTAGTGTGATGTAAAACGAGTTTGATGCAGCATTTGCCACTGGAGTTGGTGAACCTCTCCATGACGACTTAAATTTCGTTTTCCCTTTCTCAGATTGAAATCTTCGAATGTCCTACGTAATGACCACGGGCAAAGGTGCCTGAGAGACCCCAGTAATACGGCAAAGTTACTAGAAAATTAATTTATTTAAGAGCAGTTTCATTTCCCTTCTGCGTGTTCTGTGATGTGTACTCAAAATAAAGGTTTTCTGGTCTACTAATATCCAAATGCAGTCACTAACATAAAAATTTAATTTATTTAGTCACAAATGGCTTAATGTATGTGAAAGTACAAACTGTGTCCAATATACAGTGAGTGAATTTACATTCCATGTAGGTAGTGTTGCTAACAACATTTCTACTGCTGTAGCGCGTAAGTGCATATTTTAATTAATTCAGTAATTAAAATGGCACTCAACGTTTATTAATGCCGTTATGAGAGTTCACCACCGGCGCATACCTTCGTCTCAATGCTCGGATGGTTCAGCTGCAGAAAACTGATGGTCTTTTTTTAAAACTTATGAAATCTATGACGACAGGCGACAATCGGCTTAATAAGCAATTTGAACGTGGCACATGTAAGACTACGGTAATATGTGAGCGATATGAACTCGATGGGTACCTCGATTTAGTGGCTGCAGAAAATTTTACTTATACTGTTACTTGTTCTTTATTGTAATGCAGTGCCGCGTGGGGTAGCCGAACGATCTAGGGCGCCTTGTCACGGTCCCCCTTCGGAGGTTCGAGTTCTCCCTCGGGCATGGGTGTGTGTTTTCCGCAGTTTGGTGTCATAAGACCTCACCACAAATTTAGGTTTGCACTCTTCTGCGCTGTATACCATTTTGCGTCTAGACAAACATTTTTCGACAGCTATGTGTCACCTTCCGTGGGACTCGATTTATTTCTGTAAAATATCATACAAAGTAAGTGGTTGTTCTTCGGTTTTAGGCCTAAAAACTACAACACGCTCATTTTATTTATTCAGGATGTTACTTGTGAAAGCGGGATTCTTCTGGTAGGCTGTTTTCATGTCTTTTACTGTTTGACAGCATGTACTCTGCAAATCAACTGAGAAAAGCTTGCTGTTGTTGTTGTGGTCTTCAGTCCAGAGACTGGGTTGATGCAGCTCTCCATGCTACTCTATTCTGTGCAAGCTTCTTCATCTCCCAGTAGCTACTGCAACCTACATCCTTCAGAATCTGCTAAGTGTATTCATCTCTTGGTCACCCTCTAAGATTTTTATTCTCCATAAAAGCTTAAAATCTTTAATTATGAAAAGTATTTTTCGTGAGTAGTGGCTGTATATGTCATGTATGTACGTTATTCGTCCAGTTGCGCACCTCCAGCCTGACTTCTTATATTGTAATAACTACTCTGTCAATGGTTTTACAGGGTTTTTATACAAAAAAAAATGTTCGACAAAACACTTACGTTGCCATAGTCTCAGAGAGGCGTTGTGTTGTTGTCGCCGCTAACTTGTTAATTGTTTTGCTTGTGTTCAGTATGGCGCTAATTTTCAATATTCGGTGGTGAAAACTTCCTTGGACGTGTCTACTAGAGGAGAACATTTTTCATGGTGGGACGTAGTGTGTGTGTGTGTGTGTGTGTGTGTGTGTGTGTGTGCAGAAGGGGTGTGGGGTCGATTGAGAAGCAGAGGAGCAGGATTTTTCCAGTATTCGTGGATATAGGAATATTATGCATTATCTGGGCAACTGTATTTGTATAACCCAAAAAGTGTTACAAACAGTGCTTCGTTGCACACTGTTTTGTATTTATTCAAAACTTTCTTTAACATTATCACTGCTTTTTGTATGTGGTTGTTACCTGTGCTGATATTTCTTCGTTGAGGCCATTGCTTTCACATATACGGTAATAAAGTACACACTTCGTGAGCCACGATCGTACCACAGGAACTTTTATTGTTACAAGATGACCAGTTTCAACAATCTTATGCTGCCATCGTCTGACCTTACGAAAATAGTCATGAAAGTGTAGTGTTAAATTGCATGACGTCAAAGCACAAAATGCTTTCCACACATACACATATCTTGATAAAAATAAACTGTTGATAATATTCGGGTACTATCCATGCAAATCAGCGCGAAAATAAGTGTTCCAATCTTGCCGCACAGTGATATTCTATGCTATATTTAATGCAATATACATTATTGATGTAGCGATAGGTCCACGCCCCATCACTTACTGTGCTCCAAGCTACCATCTGATAATCAAAGCCGACCGGAGTGGCCGTGCGGTTCTGGGCGCTACAGTCTGGAGCCGAGCGACTGCTACGGTCGCAGGTTCGAATCCTGCCTCGGGTATGGACCTGTGTGATGTCCTTAGGTTAGTTAGGTTTAATTAGTTCTAAGTTCTAGGCGACTGATGACCTCAGAAGTTAAGTCGCATAGTGCTCAGAGCCATTTGATAATCAAAGAGTATTCCATGAAGACCTAGGGTGATAGTGAATGAAAAGGAGGAAACTATAATTTTAGACTCGCAGGGTATGAACAATGGTTTAACGACTTAAGGGGCTCCGGGACGCCCTATACTTGCAATGTTAAAATAACGCTTATAAATTACATCTTTCCTCACAAAGTATTTGAGGTAGGAAGTTGAACTTTTTAAAAATTATTTATTGGAACATGGGCTACAACTTAACACAGGGATTTTACAAAATTTTAGTTCAGTTATTAAAGATGATTTTTTTTCAATTGTAATGAAAATTCACAACAGTTTTTTGCAATTTTTTATTTATATATTCAAAAATTTACAGTTTTTTGGAAAAAGGCTGTGTTAAATTATGCAGAAGGTACTGTGTAACATTTACTGAAAGTTTGAAACTAATATGTTTGGAAGATCCTTAGAAAACATGTAATTAGTATGAGAAAATAAAAGTTTTGGGAATCGAGCGACAAAGATTGGATTAACTTTTTAGTTCATTCCAGGTCCATAGGATGGATTATCTTCATCCTCTGCAAACTCCTCCTCCAGCTTCCTCTTGTTCCTCCTCCTGTTTACTCTTGCTTGTATTTCTAGACTCTTTACAGCCCTGTCTGCAGCCCGAAGGCGTTCCTTGTCTAAAGCAAGCATCGCTCGTACCATGTTAGAATGTTATTATTTACAGTAATAACACATACCTTTGGCTTTCCAACATTTCTCCTTTCCTTGAATGCCTTCAGAGGATTTCTAATAACTTTACTTTTATTCATTATTATACTTCAACAAAACAGAGACTCAAGAAACAGAATTAATTACGAATATTTTCGAGATAACGACAGAGTAAATAAACATGAAACAATCGACAATCACACGAGCGATATATATTGAACCATCACAGGCTAGCCACAACACATACTTTATCTCACATCACTCAAATGTTCCTGATGAACACGGACGTTAATAATAACACCAGTTGACAGCAGTTTAACAGCGCCACAGTGGGTCACGCCCATGTAGAACACAATTCAAAAAAAATTGTAAAATAGTTGTAGTCTTCGGAATTGAATAAATTATATATCTATTAAAAGGTAATAGTCTGCAGATTCAGAAAACGCAAAAAAGTAAAAATTGAACTTTTCATGATTTTGAGCCTTTCCGGAGACCCTTAAGTACCGAACCTCATGAAAACAATTATCTGACAGTGAAAGAAATTTTTACTTTTGTACATGTGCTTAACTAGCTTAGTGAAGGAGAAATAATTTTTAACACATGTAAAGGATTTGACATTTCGAGGTGACCTACCTTGCGACACCCAATACGTCCGTGTCGTTTTTCCATTAGTGAAGTGGAAAGCAAAATGTGAACAAAATGGCTTTCTGTAAAATATTAACGCAAATAAGATATTTGTTTTAGGTACTTTATAGACTTGTATTCTCAGTTCAATTAGCCATTTCTTAACGCTTCCTTTGAAATTTGATAATTTATTGTTTTATGATAGTCGGATGAAATTGTTCTGAAATTTGAAACGTTTGTCCATGATGCATGCACAATCAGGCGACCATTATTGCCGAAAAGCTGATTTCTTGTCACCAATTAAAAGAATACCTGAATTTATTAACCTATGCTGAGAACAATACACAAACAAATAAAAAATAAATAGAACAGCTGATAGCGACAACTTATAAAACTAATATCAGCACATGTAAAATTAAAAAAAAAGTAATATCGAGTAAAAGATCGTAATGGATGACTGAAGATTTTCCTTGTAGATGTGGTTCCTTTTCAGGAAATCACCGACTCTTCTGTCGATATGTGTCATTCACAACCATCACTGACTTAGTAAAGATACGAAATCGATGCCGGTTGAAAATAAACAGGAAAGAAATTGTGATTTTTTAAAATGATTTATGCACCGACCCTTCTGTCGATATGTGTATCATTCACAACCATCACAGACTTAGTAAAGATACGAAATCGATGCCGGTTGAAAATAAACAGGAAAGAAATTGTGATTTTTTAAAATGATTTATGCACCGACTCTTCTGTCGAGAAGAAGTTGTAGAATTTTGGAACAAGTTGTAGAATTTAGGAACACGTATTGTGTTCGAGTATAATGACTTTCCTGGAGACTAGAAATCTACTCTGTAGAAATCAGCATGGGTTTCGAAAAAGACGATCGTGTGAAACACAGCTCGCGCTATTCGTCCACGAGACTCAGAGGGCCATAGACAGGGGTTCACAGATAGATACCATGTTTCTTGACTTCCGCAAGGCGTTCGATACAGTTCCCCACAGTCGTTTAATGAACAAAGTAAGAGCACATGGACTATCAGACCAATTGTGTGATTGGATTGAGGAGTTCCTAGATAACAGGACGCAGCATGTCATTCTCAATGGAGAGAAGTCTTCCGAAGTAAGAGTGATTTCAGGTGTGCCGCAGGGGAGTGTCATAGGACCGTTGCTATTCACAATATACATAAATGACCTGGTGGATGACATCGGAAGGTCACTGAGGCTTTTTGCAGATGATGCTGTGGTGTATCCAGAGGTTGTAACAATGGAAAATTGTACTGAAATGCAGGGGGATCTGCAGCGAATTGACGCATGGTGCAGGGAATGGCAATTGAATCTCAATGTAGACAAGTGTAATGTGCTGAGAATACACAGAAAGACAGATCCTTTATCATTTAGCTACAAAATAGGAGGTCGGCAACTGGAAGCAGTTAATACCATAAATTATCTGGGAGTACGCATTAGGAGTGATTTAAAATGGAATGATCATATTGATCGTCGGTAAAGCAGATGCCAGACTGAGATTCATTGGAAGAATCCTAAGGAAATGCAATCCGAAAACAAAGGAAGTAGGTTACAGTACGCTTGTTCGCCCACTGCTTGAATACTGCTCAGCAGTGTGGGATCCGTACCAGATAGGGTTGATAGAAGATATAGAGAAGATCCAACGGAGAGCAGCGCGCTTCGTTACAGGATCATTTAGTAATCGCGAAATCGTTACGGAGACGATGGATAAACTCCAGTGGAAGACTCTGCAGGAGAGACGCTCAGTAGCTCGGTACGGGCTTTTGTCAAAGTTTCGAGAACATACCTTCACCGAAGAGTCAAGCAGTATATTGCTCCCTCCTACGTATATCTCGCGAAGAGACCATGAGGATAAAATCATCAGAGAGATTAGAGCTTACGCGGAGGCATACCGACAATCCTTCTTTCCAGAGACTGGAATAGAAGGGAGAACCGATAGAGGTACTCAAGGTACACTCCGCCACGCACCGTCAGGTGGCTTGCGGAGTATGGATGTAGATGTAGATGTAGAAGTATGTGTATCATTCACAACTATCACAAACTTAGTGAAGATACGAAATCGATGCCGGTTGAAAATAAACAGGAAACTGGTAATAACGAATACTCTGTTCAAGAATCACAAGAGGAGGAGGTATACTTGGTAAAGACCGGGTGATATTGGAAGATTTCAGTTAGATTACATCATGGTTACACAGAGATTCCGAAATCAGATAAGGCTTCAAGGTGTACTCATGAGCGTATACAGACTCAGATCACAATGTAGAAGTGATAAAGAGTAGGCTAAAGTGAAGAGATTTGTCAGGAAGTATATATGCATAGAAGTAGGATGCGAAAGTACTGACGAATGAAGAGATACGCTTGAAGTTCTCTAAGGCCATAGATAAAGCAATAAGGAATAACTCAGTAGGAAGTACAGGTGAAGAGGAATGAAATACTTTAAATAGGGCAATCGCAGAAGTTGGAAAGAAAAACATAGGTACAAAGAAGTTAACTGTGAAGAAACCATGGGTAACTCAAGAAATGAAAGAAGGAAGTACAGAAATGTTCAGGGAAATTCAGGAATGCTGCCAGTCATTTCGAAAGGAAGTAAACAGAAAATTTCGGTGAAATTAAAAATTAGGCTGGTTGCATTAAGAGTGCAATGGGAATTCCATTGTTAAATGCAGAAAGGAGGGCAGATAGGTGGAAATAGTGCATTGAAGACTCGATGAGAGGGAAGACTTGTCTGATGACGTGATAGGTGAAGAGACAGGAGTCGATATAGAAGAGATAGAGGAACCACCATTCGAACTAGAGTTTAAAAGAGCTTTGTAAGACTGGAGATCAAATAAGGCAGAAAAGATGAGTAATATTCCATCAGAATTTCTAAAATCACTGCGGGAAATGTCAATAAACAGCTGTTCAAGTTCTTGCGTAGAATGTATGAGACTGGCGATATACCACCTGACTTCGTAAAAACATCATCCACACATTTCCGAAGACTGCAAGAGCCAACAAATGCGAGTATTGTCCTACAACCATATTGAGGGCTCAAGCATGAAAGTTTCTGGGAAGAATAATGTATGGAAGAATGGAAAAGATAACTGAGGATTTGTTAGATGGCGATCACCTCGGATTCATGAAAGAAAAGGCACCAGAGAGGCAGTTCTGACGTCACGGTTGATAATGGAAGCACGACTAAAGAAAATCAAGACAGGTTAATACGATTTGTCTGCCTGGAGAAAGCATCCGAGTATGTGCAATGATGCAAGACGTTCGAAATTCTGAGGATAACAGTGGCAAGCTACTGGGAGAGAGAGGTAACATAACACAAGAGCCAAGAGTGAATAATGGTAGTGGAAGACCAAGAACAAAGTGCTCGTATTGAAAAGGTTGTAAGACAGGGATATAGCGTTCCGCTCCTACCGTTCAATCCATACATCGAAGAGGCATTTACTGAAATAAAAAGAAAGGTTCAAGAGGGGAACTAAAATTGAAGGTGAGGGGATATCAATCATAAGAATCGCTAATGACAATGCTACGCTCAGTGACTGTGGAGAAGAGTTACAGGACCCACTGAATGGCATGAACAGTCTAATGGGTACAGAATATGAATGGAGAGTAAATCGAAGAAAGACGAAATTAATTAGAAGTAGCAGAAATAAGAAGAGCGAGAGACTTAACATCGGGATTGGATGATCACGAAGTAGATGAAGTTAAGGAATTGTTGTACCTAGACGCAAAATAAACCATGACCTTCGGAGCAAGGAGGACAGCAAAAGCAGACTATCACTGGCAAAAAGGGCATTCCTGGCCAAGAGAGGTCTACTAGTATAAAAATAGGACTTAATCTGAGGAAGAAATTCCTGAGAATGTACGTTTGGAGCACAACATTATACGGTAGTGAAACATGGACTGTGGGAAAAACAGAAAAAAATCGAAGCATTGAGATGTGTTGCTACTGAAGAATGTTGGAAATTAGATGGACTGGTAAGGGGAGGGATGAGGAGATACTCTGCAGAATCGGCGAGGAGAGGAAACATCCGTTAAGACATCAGGGAGTAGCTTCCATATTACTGGAGGGAGCTGTAGAAAGTAAAAAGTATAGAGGAAACACAGATTGGAACATACCCAGCAAATAGTTAAGGACGTAGTGTGCAACTGCTGCTCTGAGATGAAGAGACTGGCATTGGAGAGGAGTACGTTGCGGGCCACATGAAACACTCAGAAGACTGACTAAAAAAAAAAGTGCTTACATAAATATGGATGAGAACTGTGAAGAAATTCTTGTATGAAATATATACTAAATAGGAACATTTTATTGACTGATGGTGTAGTATTCATTTACTCCAATATTTTTAGAAACCTAGATAATCAACATAATTTTACTGCGGATGTAGTTACAAGATCTCAATGGTTCCAATGAACACAGATAAGTCAGAACAGTGAAAATTTAATGTTAGCAAAAGGCATTTACGTTGGATGTGCGGGCCTGCTATGCGTTGCATGCCTAGAGTTGGTAAAAATCATCTACCGGAAGCTGCTGATGAACCGGTAGCTGTGGTATGAAAAATTACTCATCCGCATTTCCAGAATAGACTGTTGAGGCTTTCCACTTGCTTCAAGAATAAATTCATTTACTAGCTTATTATCAACGATTACAAACGGTAGGGCACAGTATCGATGGAGACACAGTCTTTTCTATGGAATTTTTCATACATCGCGAGACGGAGAAGAAAATATAGTATTATAGCAATAGAAAAAAAATTCGTCATGCAGTTATTTTCCATGGAAAATGCAAACCAATGAATTGAAATGTGGGTACATTCAAAACACGTACACTTGAATGAAGTTTCAACACAATACTCGAAGAAGACGTATATTTTGCTTTGTGGAAAATGAGGTGAGCAAGGGCAAAAATTTATCAGTTGATTAAGGGTGGCGGTGATGAGATGTGGGAAGGGGGACGCGTAACTAAATGAAGAGAGTTAGAACTTAACACTCTACCTAGTATATAAACTTGGTAACACTGACAGAACATCGTGAACGAAAATACTTGTACATGGAGTCACATTATTGCCAAAATGTCATATTGATCGTCCACAGATAAGGGAAAACCCGCACGCGACGGAACCTTATTAGACTGTTTTGCTAGCAAAATGAAGTAAGGAACTGTTTACACGTGAGCGAGAATTTCTCTCCAGAATTCAAACATGCATGGCGACTTAGCTGTACGTTGAAAATCCGTCTTAATAATGTGTGAAGACGTAAAAGAAAATCATGATCAAACAGACAATCTCCAGTATAGACCCGTGGCCTTGATATATAAATGTAGTAAATTAAATAAGCGTAAGGAAATACATTCATCTAAAATTGAGAATACGGGATGTTCAAAATGGCATAGCAGGGATGGCTCGACGAGTAACGAAAGGATGTAAAAGCTTTGGCGGATAAGAAAGATAAATGTTGAATACATAAAAATTAAAGAATCCTTTAGAGGAAAGACAAGTACATCTATGAATATTAAGAGCTCACATGGCAGTCCCACAACAAGCAGATGGAGAAGACTGCGTGGAGAGTTTATGCAAGTGGAACACTCTTTAAGACGATCTTAAAGAGAAAGCAGACGAAGAAGAGATGGGAGGTATAAAAGTACGACCTGTAATTGACATGGCACTGAAAGATCTAAATAGAAACAACGACTGTTGTGCAGACAACGTTTTCTTCACAATTAATGAGATCGCTTGGATAGCCACCCGTGACGAAACTATTCCACTTAGTACTGAAGAATATGAATTATGTGAAATATCATCAGACTTCAAAAACAATTTAATAATTTTTGCCCAGAAATACTGCACAACCACCGGTTTAGTAAGTCATGATTCCCACATACTAATTCCAGTTATTCACACACGAATATAAAATTATAATAAGACGACATCAAGTAGGATCAATTTGGGTTCCAAATAAATGTAGTTACAAGTGAGGCAACACTAACTCTACAATTTACTGTTAAGAGCCAACGTATGACTGTGTGGTATAGATTGTCCAGTCATGAAGTAATCGGTGCGATATCACGTTGATGGCCGGTGACTACAGTTCGGTGCGCGAAGGTTTTGGAAGGCGGTTTCATCCCCATTATCGAAAGTGGCCCTGATTTCGACAAGTCGTGTTTAATGCAAGATGGAGCTCGACCTTGTCGATGCAGGAGAGTGTTTGATGTCCTGCAGGAGCATTTTGGAGACCGCATTCTGACTTGGGGTACCCAGAGGCCACTGGCATGGGCCTCGATTCGCCGCCATATCCTCCGGGTCTGAACACATGCGACCTCCTTTTGCAGGACTATACTAAAGACAAGGTGTACAGCAATAACTCCAAAATCATTGCTAAGCTGTAAACAGCTATTCAGGAGGTCATCGACAGCACTGGTGTTCCGACACTTCACTGGGTCACGCAGACTTTCGCTATTCGTCTACGCCACATCATCGCCAATGATGGCAGGCATATCGAACATGTAATAACTCATATCTGAATACTTTTAGTGACGTTTACATGTTAAATAAATTGTGTGCACGCCGTAGTTTGTAAATAATTTACATTTTTTGATATAGTTCAATAATTGTCAACCGGTAAATTTCAGTGTTAGGCTTTTCTGAAGGTGAAACATGGACAATAAACAATAAAGACAAAAAGAAAATAGAAGCTTTCGTAGCGTGGTGTTATAGAATGATAAAGATTAGAAGGTTAAATGGAGTAAGTAATATGGTTGTACAGCTACTCAAATCCTATTTATGCGTCTTGATTTTTCTTGAGTCTCGTTTATGTTATCAATCGCGTCGAAATTGCCTCTCTGATGAATTTATCTTTCCAAAAGCCGCACTCATCGTTATATATTTGAACAGTCAGCGAAAGGTCTGCTGCATTCAAGTTACGGACAAGAATAATATATAGGAGAATGAAAAATGAATTTGAGGATCTATTACATGACGATTAGTTTGGCTTTCGGAAACTTAATGGCAATAGGGAGGCAGCTCTAACGTTATGACTGATGATAATAGAAGCAAGACAGTAAGAAATTCAAGAAACTTTCGTATGATTTGTTGGCGACTAAAAAGCATTCGACAATTTAATATGTTACAAGATGTCCCACATTCTGAGAAAAATAGGAGTATGCTATAGGGAAAGGCAGATAATATACAACTAGCACAAAATCAAGAAGGAACAATAATAGTGGAAGACCGAGAACGAAGTGTTTGGAATAAAAATGGTGTAAGACAGGAATGTAATCTTTCGCCCTTCGTTTTCAATGTACATAGCGAACAAGCAAAGAAGGATATAGAAATTCGAGAGCGGGATTCAAATTGAGGATGAAACGATATCAGTGACAAGTTTCTTTAATGAGATTACTGAATTTAAGAAGAATTTAAGCGTTGAGTGACTGGAGAATATGGATTGAGAGTTAATCAAACAAAGATAGAAGTAATGGCGAGAAGCAGGAAATTGATTTGCGATAACGTTAACATGGAAACACTGGGCCCCGAAGAAGACAAGCTGAAGGAATTCTGCCACCTAGGAATCGAAATACAGTGTGACGGACAAAGCAAGGAGGACAGTCTAACAAAGGAAAGCGTAGCATTGCTGGCCATCAGAAGTTCACTAGTGTCAAACGCCGACCTAATCGGAAATTTCTGAGCGTGAATGTTAGGAGTGTGGCAGTGAACCATAGGACTATGGGAAAACCGTAAAGAGGTGTGGTGATATAGAAAGATGTTCAAAGTTGGGTGTACTAGTATGGCATGAGGAGATTATCTGCAGAATCGGCTAACAAAGGAACATAAGGAAAACACCGACAAGAATATCTGACAGGGTGATAGGACAGGTATTAAGACGTCAGGGAATTAACCTTCTTGCTAATGGAGAGAGATGTAGAGGGGAAAAAAACTATGTGAACAGAGTCTAGGACACATCCAACAACTAATAGAGGACGTAGGGTGAAAGTGCTACTCTGAGATGAAGAGGTTGGCACAAGAGGGGAACCACTGGCGGGCTCAAACGAACCAGTCAGGAAATCTTTAAAAAGAGGGAGCTGTGGGGATGGCAAAGACGTAGCCATCAAAGTTCTGTGCATGATCACACGGCACGTTCCATATCATAACATTGGTCGTAAATGTGATCTATGGACTACGTAACTAATTATTAATTTATCAACGCAGAGTTTCTTCAGGGACTATCTTGCGTAACACCTCGTATTGTTAGATCTTTTAGGCTACGGAAACTTTCACTTGTCCCGGGATGTAACGCCTCCAGGAACCTCAGCCGACGTCCCCACGTGCGCAGTTGTGCATGTGTGTGTGTGTGTGTGTGTGTGTGTGTGTGTGTGTAAGCCTGGCTTCCTGGCTCACAGCCTGTGCGGGCGCATCTTTTATTCATGTCGGTACACGACGTGTGTCGCCTGCCAAAACGGGCCGCCGCCGATGTTTGAAGGAATCGCAACCCCAGCAGCGGAACCATCAGCCTCCAGCCTCCAGCCTGCTTCCTCACAGCACTGCTGCCTCACTGCCTCAGTGCTCGGCTCTCTTTCTCTCTCTCCCTCTCTAACACACACACACACAATCACACTACTTCCCTACTAGTATTCTTACTGAGGAAACACGTCATTAAAGTACGAGTTGGTTCAGAATCTGATTAAACAAACGTAACATATGCACCGGTAGGACACACAAGCGACAGGCTATTAATTCCATCTGTCATTATACACTCCTGGAAATGGAAAAAAGAACACATTGACACCGGTGTGTCAGACCCACCATACTTGCTCCGGACACTGCGAGAGGGCTGTACAAGCAATGATCACACGCACGGCACAGCGGACACACCAGGAACCGCGGTGTTGGCCGTCGAATGGCGCTAGCTGCGCAGCATTTGTGCACCGCCGCCGTCAGTGTCAGCCAGTTTGCCGTGGAATACGGAGCTCCATCGCAGTCTTTAACACTGGTAGCATGCCGCGACAGCGTGGACGTGAACCGTATGTGCAGTTGACGGACTTTGAGCGAGGGCGTATAGTGGGCATGCGGGAGGCCGGGTGGACGTACCGCCGAATTGCTCAACACGTGGGGCGTGAGGTCTCCACAGTACATCGATGTTGTCGCCAGTGGTCGGCGGAAGGTGCACGTGCCCGTCGACCTGGGACCGGACCGCAGCGACGCACGGATGCACGCCAAGACCGTAGGATCCTACGCAGTGCCGTAGGGGACCGCACCGCCACTTCCCAGCAAATTAGGGACCCTGTTGCTCCTGGGGTATCGGCGAGGACCATTCGCAACTGTGTCCATGAAGCTGGGCTACGGTCCCGCACACCGGTAGGCCGTCTTCCGCTCACGCCCAAACATCGTGCAGCCCGCCTCCAGTGGTGTCGCGACAGGCGTGAATGGAGGGACGAATGGAGACGTGTCGTCTTCAGCGATGAGAGTCGCTTCTGCTTCGGTGCCAATGATGGTCGTATGCGTGTTTGGCGCCGTGCAGGTGAGCGCCACAATCAGAACTGCATACGACCGAGGCACACAGGGCCAACACCCGGCATCATGGTGTGGGCAGCGATCTCCCACACTGGCCGTACACCACTGGTGATCGTCGAGGGGACACTGAATAGTGCACGGTACATCCAAACCGTCATCGAACCCATCGTTCTACCATTCCTAGACCGGCAAGGGAACTTGCTGTTCCAACAGGACAATGCACGTCCGCATGTATCCCGTGCCACCCAACGTGCTCTAGAAGGTGTCAGTCAACTACCCTGGCCAGCAAGATCTCCGGGTCTGTCCCCCATTGAGCATGTTTGAGACTGGATGAAGCGTCGTCTCACGCGGTCTGCACGTCCAGCACGAACACTGGTCCAACTGAGGCGCCAGGTGGAAATGGCATGGCAAGCCGTTCCACAGGACTACATCCAGCATCTCTACGATCGTCTCCATGGGAGAATAGCAGCCTGCATTGCTGCGAAAGGTGGATATACACTGTACTAGTGCCGACATTGTGCATGCTCTGTTGCCTGTGTCTATGTGCCTGTGGTTCTGTCAGTGTGATCTTGTGATGTATCTGACCCCAGGAATGTGTCAATAAAGTTTCCCCTTCCTGGGACAATGAATTCACGGTGTTCTTATTTCAATTTCCAGGAGTGTATATCGAGGTGACAAAGGTCAGGACATCGATGTGCTCATATACAGATGGCTGTAGTATCGCGTACACGAGGTATAAAAGGATAATGCAATGGCGGAGCTGTCGTTTGTTATCAGGTGACCTATGTGAAAAGGTTTCCAACACGGTTATGACAGCTCGACGGGAATTAACAGACTTTGAACGTGGAGTGATAGTTTGAGCTAGACGCATGGGACATTCCTTTTCGTAAATCTTTTGGGATTTCAAGATCCACAGTGTGAAAAATGTTCCGAAAGTAACAAATCTGAGGCATTTTCTCCCACCATGGACATCGCAGTAGCCGATGGCTTCACTTAAGACCGAGAGCAGCGGGTGCTTGCATAGGGTTGATAGTGCTAACAGAAAAGCAACACTGCGTGAAATAACCGCAGAGATCAATGCGGCGTGCGACGAACGTATTTGTTAGGACAGTGTGAGGAAACTTGGCATTAAAGGGTTATGGCAGCAGATGAGCAACGGCAGTGCCTTTGCTATCAGCACGACAGCGCCTTGTAAGCATTCATTTCACTGCACACATTTCTGTTGGTCACAGTAATGCACAAAATGTGAGAAGTAGGGACTGTTAGTGTTTGCACGTGTGTTAATAATTCAGCAAGGGACTGGATAACAGCATTGCTGGTTCTAAGGACAATTCCAAAAACTTTGTGAGTGCACAAGTGGTGGTTATGGACTTGCTCTATTATCCGCAAGACTCTTCAATGGTGATTGTGCACCTGCACACTCACAACGGATGGCTGCTAGCCATCTCTACAAGGACTGCAGTGGGTCTGCACATCTGGTGGCCCACCAATACCACAATCTCTACCAGGACTACAGTGCGTCTGCTCTGTGATGACCTACCTACCAATCTTCTTCAAAATGTCGAATGACTCTGCTGCGGGTTTGCTCTGTTGTGGCCCTTTACCTGTCAGCATGTCAATAGTCAGCACTGTCTTTCCGTTGGAAGGACAACACTACTTCTTCAAGACTGCATGGAAATCCACTACTTCCGTGTGCATTCTCTTTTACTAATGAGACTTCGTGAAAAACAAAAACTGTAATTGCTATTATGATGAATGATCAGGACTATCTTTATGGACTGTGAGAAAATTTTAGCTTTTGACCAACATTGTATTAATAAGTGTGTGCATTTGATATCTGTCTTACTGTAATTATGAAAAAATTTTTCAAATCTGTATTGGCCACTGCCCAAAAAAAATTTGTAAAATTTTTTTGTGGGGAGCGTGGGGGCTATGTAAGTGGGCTGTTTATGTTTTCTTATTGGCAACGTTACGTAGCGCTCTATATGAAAATCACTGGCTGTGCTGTGTGCAGCCTGTGGCTAGTTTGCATTGTTGTCTGCCATTGTAGTGTTGGGCAGCGGCAGCTGGATGTGAACAGCGCGTAGCGTTGCGCAGTTGGAGGTGAGCCGCCAGCAGTGGTGGATGTGGGAAATGAGATGGCGGATTTTTGAGTACAGAATGGATATTATGAACTACTGTATATATTATGACTATTAAGGTAAATACATTGTTTGTTCTCTATTAAAATCTTTCATTTGCTAACTATGCTTATCAGTAGTTAGTGCCTTCCGTAGTTTGAATCTTTTATTTAGCTGGCAGTAGTGGCGCTCGCTGTATTGCAGTAGTTCGAGTAACCAAGATTTTTGTGAGGTAAGTGATTTGTGAAAGGTATAGGTTAATGTTAGTCAGGGCCATTCTTTTGTAGGGATTTTTGAAAGTCAGATTGCGTTGCGCTAAAAATATTGTATGTCAGTTTAAGCACAGTCGTGTATAAATTGTTCCAAGGGGAAGTTACACCTCTCCTGGACCCGTGGACCCTATATGAATGGAGAACCGTGACCTGGTCAGTTGAGTCCTGATTTTAGTTGGTAACGGTTGATGGTAGGATTCGAGTGTGTCGCAGACCCTACGAAGCCATGGATCCGAGTTGTCAACAACTCGCAGTGCAACCTGGTGGTGGCTCCAGTTTGGTGTGGGCTAAGTTCACATGAATGGACTGGGTCCTCTGGTGCAACTGAACCGATCATTGACTGGAAATGGTTGTTCTGCTACTTTGGGACCATTTGCAGTTATGCATAGACTTAATATTCCCACACAACGATGCAGTTATTATGGATAACAATTTTCCATGTCACAGTGCTACATTCGCTCGCGATTGGTTTGACGTACACTGTGGACAATTCGAGCGAATTGTTAGGCCACGCAGATCGCCTGCCGTGAATCCCATCTAACGTCTGTGGGACGTAATTGAGAGGTCAGTTCGTGTACAAAATGCTGCACCGGCAACACTTCCGCAATTATTGTCAGCTTTAGAGGCAGCGTGGCTCAATATTTCTGCAAGGGGCTTCCAAAGACTTGTTGAGTCCTTGCCACGTTGAGCTGCTGCACTACGTTGTGAAAGAGGAGGCCCGACGCGATATTTGGAGGTATCCCGTCACTTTGTTCAGCTCAGTGTACTTTACTGGGCTGTTCGTCACCTGTGATTATGAATTTTCTTCCTCATTTATTTCTGCACATTTGTCTTCGATACGACCCTCGTCGTCGGCCTCAACGCAGATCTTATTTTTGGACATGTCTCCGACACCTCCTATAATGTATAGGAAATGCCGGAGACAGGTCCAAAATTACATGAGGCATTCACTAGCCCTACACCCAATGAAATGGTAGTTAATTTACGGAACAAGTGAAAGACAATACATAACGTCTACTTACTGAAGACTTCCCGATGACTTCGCTCTAAATTATGAGGTGGTCATTACTTTGACATATCACAGAGGTAACCTGTATAAAATCTTTATCATTTGCAACAAATTCATTGTTACCCCAATGAAGCCGGGATATGAAATGAAAGAAGAAGACTGCTGTAAAAATGATTTAGGGCCACAAATTGACGTTTTTCTTCCTCTCTGAAGATATTCGAAAATGAAAAATAAATAAATGGTACCTTAACGACAAGATAAGAGAGGGACGAAATAGGAAGTTACTGCGACACCATTGTAAACATTGTTAAATTTCATCAAAGTCAATACCAATTTCTTTCTCTCACAAAGGACTATAGGAGAAATAATAATAATCTCGCAGGAGTACAGGCCACTGCTGCTCGCAATGCATAGTATATCTACGTGTCCTACAAAAATATACCAAGCTGTTACCTTTTGCTCTACAATCCAAGTCCCCTTTTCCTAAAACTCTTCATTAGCAGAATCTCCTCTATGATACGAGCATCCTCACCATTACACAGAACCAAGTAACATATCCATCTTCAAAATACAGTTTTGGGATATCTACTGAAACGACAATAATGTCCAATGTTGATTGCAGTTAAGTTATCGTGTAAGGTCTTTCTCAAGAAAGCTCACCAGACATGGAGCTGGTGACGAACGCCAGCATGTGATTAATCTGCAACGCTCGAGTTCTTTTTGTTAGGTTTCACCATCTTATGTACAGCTCTCCTGCCTATGTGGGGACAAGGGCAGAGATTTTCAAAAAATCTGTCTTATTCCCAGTATTACAGGCGGTCACTCGACCTTAACACTTCTCTGAGAAACATAAGAGAAGCACTCGATCTCAACACAGCAAAAACCATTTTGCCACACTCCAGCAGTCGGTCGCCTTTTCCTAATACTCTGCTTTAGCAGAATCTCTTCTATGATACGAGCTTCCTCACCATTACAGACATACCCCCCTTCAAAATACAGTCATTCCTTATCTACTGAAACGACAATAATGTCTCTGTTTCATCAGTATGCACACGTTATCCCGCCACAATGAAACATCCTTCTTTCGTGCCACTTGTTACCGATCTCTCTGATTCAGTACAACAAACGAAAGGAATCACCAGTGCAATAGTTACATAAAATTGAATGCAGCGATCGAAATTTTAAGGAAAATGGGAACTCGACATCTAGGTGGATGTACTATCAAAAGTACTAGTTTAGATTGCAAAAGAACATGGAAGGAAGCTGACTATAGTCTTTACAAGGAAACTGTATTAAAATTCTTCGTAATAGGGTACGAGAAACCAGACAAAATTGAAATTAGGGTGGCTGCAACATGAATCACGCTCCATCAACGAAAACGTTTGTTACCTTTATCACTGTGGCAACTCGTTCGGTCGTTGAACTGAAATAACTTCCAAAAGGGACTATAAATGCAGTCACTAAGGATACAAGTTAATGCCGTTTAAGCGTTATAGTGAGTTTGAGAAAATGTATAACTCACGGAACACTTACTGTAAGTTTCGGTTAGCCGGCCGCTGTGGCCATGCGGTTCTAGGCGCTACAATCTGGAGCCGAGCTGCCGCTACGGTCGCAGGTTCGAGTCCTGCCTCGGGCATGGATGTGTGTGATGTCCTTAGGTTAGTTAGGTGTAATTAGTTCTAAGTTTTAGGCGACTGATGACCTCAGAAGTTAAGTCGCATAGTGCTCAGAGCCCTTTTGAACCATTTTAAGTTTCGGTTTATGTGTGAGGTTATCGAAAAATCATCGCACGAAAGAAAAATCATGCTGAATTTTCAAAAATGTCTTCCAAAGTACATGGCTAAGTTGAGAACCTGATACTGTTGTAATGGAAAACGGAGAGCTCTTACGTAAGAAACAGAAGTAACATTAATGCAAATTTGGAGAGCGAGTCAGAAACTTCATTTGACCTGTGTAGTTGAACTGAATAACATGTTACAACATAAACAGAAGCTCTAACCCCAGAAAATGGGACAGAATAACAAACTCTACATTCTGAATGAATGGGTAACAAATATAGGACGCCCTTTTGTGTCCAAAACTAGAAATGTCTCTCTTAATGCAATTCTAATTATTCGTAATATTCGTGCCTCAGAGTACAGGGTCATTTCAGTAGATAGCCAACGATTACCATCATAATATACCTTTCATATTAATGTTAAATACATTTACTATCATCAGAAAATATTTTCAATAATTAACATCAATTAAAAATCAAAATTTGTACTGCGGCCGGGACTCGAACCCGTGTTTTCTTGCTTGCTAGGCAGAAATGCTAACCATTACACCACCACAACTCAATGGTCAACATTGCTGATTCGTTTCTTCTGCTTCGATCTGTTATATAATGAAGAGCGCTAAATGTCTCAGGGAAACATTTCATTATGACATTTTAAATAATTTTATATAATATAACTCAGTCAAATTCGTTAAACTCTCGGAAACAGTTGATCGGTTTGTTTAGAAACAGATGAACTTACACTTATTACATATGAACCCTGTCCGCGTATTACAATCCATTAATCTTTACCTGTTGTCTGCAACATAAGGTAAATGACCTACTGCTTCAGTTCGGCCAGACTTATCTTGAGTGTGGTTTCTTGTACTGCGATGTTTCTCGCATATCAAATCTGCTTCTATACCGATTGAAGGGCAACTTCACATTATGATGGCTTTTCACTGATTCTAGTAGACCATTTTGTTTACTACGGGGAATTTCGAAAATGTCACAGTTCCTCTCCTGCAGTGATAGACGGGCTTTGAAATGTCCGTTTGCGTTTCATGGATCCACTGCCAATAAAATAAAGTCTTCGGCGTGTCAGCATGTCTTTATAATTCCCGTAGCGCAATAAAAATGAAACGAAATGAAACAAAAGAGTTTGGGTTTGGATGATCATAACAGATATTGGAAACTTGTATGTATAATAAAATACTGAACACAAAATGGTCATTGAAATATTCTGCATCTACACATCAATGAAAATGTTTGCTTCTACTTAATTTGATTATACATCTTTTGTTTCGATTCACAAAGGTACACAAGTTTCTAAGGTTGTGTATTTTACACAAAATGTATGTGTCACGTCACAGATACTATAGAACAAAGGGCTGATTTTCAGAACTGAACGTACCTCTTTAAGTAGCTGTAATTTCCCAAAAATTATAACTTTCCATGTGTGAGTCGTGCATAAAGAAGTGAAAAGCAAGTCTCTCTAGAAGTACCCTAACATTCAGGAAATGGCAGCACATGCCAGAGTCATTGGTGGCTCCTTGTAGAACCTACACCTGCCTTCACTGGAACTGAAAAACAGTTAACCTTCCGTTTATTAGCGTCACTTTGGTATTGCGTCAGGCACCAGGGACTTAATACTAAGAACTGATGCCCGTCGGAATTGGGGCCTGAAGCTCTGCAACACCAAACAACTTCAAGATAACTGGAATATACGCACGCAAAGTGAGCTCTCCATTGCACAAATGGGTTGCGAATGTCTACTGCATTAATTTGGAATGGATCTATTCCAGCAGACACATAAGAATGGGAATTTTATTTAAAAGATAACAGATTAAAATAGAAATTCGGTGGCTTCGTAAGGTAATATATAAAAAGGCTGTTGGTAACATAGACTTGTGGACGGCAAGAAAGCATAGGAAGCCAAACAGACTGACATAATGCCCGTACCGTACGTTCTCCCACACATGCTTCTATATACACTGTGAAGATTGCGAACATTTCTGTATCTTGGCAGAGGAACTCACAAACCAAGGCACTTTGCGCATCAAATTATCCTTTGCACTCTCGTCTGCCACATTTATTGTAGGGTAAACAACCTTCCATTGGCTTTCAGTCTTTGTAAATTACGATTCGCAAGCTACCTGTAGGAAACTACAGGACTTAGTACGGTTTGTGGGAGATATTTTAATGTTCATCCATTGTTTCCTCCACAGCATTCGCTCTCTCTAACGATCACTGTTAATATCAAAGTAGCGGCCATCCAGTCACGTACCACGCGAAACTCAAGTTACTAACACTCTAGCTTACGCATCATTAAGTGACTATGTATGTTCGCCAAAATACCACATTTACGTACTTATTGTTGAGGTTGTACCCCTGAGCAAAGTCTGAATCCGCAGTCACAAGACTAATCCACATTTCACACTTAATTGTTCGGCCGAGGTTCCATAGAACCATTTTCAGACTATACCTCGGCCGTTCCACTCTCTAAAACAAGGGGTCCTTAAATTTTCTCTGACGGAGAACTGACACTAAGAATTATTTATTCTGTAGGCTAACAAAATTTTTAAAAAGAGAAAAACTCGTTTTATTATTGTATTAGTGCACTTTTAAATTATAACTAATATGAAAAATACCACAACAATATTTAGAAAAAAACATCATCACCAAAATGTCGAAAAACCCCAGGTTCCAAACCTTTTCCTTAAAGTTTATCACATGTTATTTACTCTTAGATGTATGTGCCACTTCCCTCTCTCTTGCCGGCCTGCTGGTGGCCGAGCGGTTCTAGGCGCTTCAGTCTGGAACCGCGCGACCGCTACGGTCGCAGGTTCGAATCCTGCCTCGGGCGTGGATGTGTGTGATGTCCTTAGGTTAGTTAGGTTTAAGTAGTTCTAAGTTCTAGGGGACTGATGACCTGAGATGTTAAGTCCCATAGCGCTCAGAGCCATTTGAACCATTTGAACCCTCTCCCTTCCGCCCCCCCCCCCCCTCTTTTCGGTGCATTTTATAATCTTTTACCTTGTCCCATGTGTTCATAGGTACCAGTATAATGCAACGTTTTTAATCCATGACTATCGTTCTTGGCGAAATTTCCCAAATTTGAATGAATCTTAATGAAAGAGTTTGGATCGGACTACAATAGTGGCTTGGCCACTTAATGTAAGTATTCAGTTTCCGGACACTTTATATCACTGTGATATGGTTTCTGTGTAAGATTGTTTACGATCTCTTTCTTCTTTTTTATTCACTTTTGCGCCTGATGATATAATTTAAAATTATGAAACCGATCATTACTTACGTATACATGAAGGATTTACGGCCGCTGCAGTTGTTTTTATTCAGCACGGAAAAGTTTGGTTTTGGGATGCCAGTCCAGTAAACTGTTAAGTTCAAGTTTTTGTCAGTAGAATTGCTGGACACAATTGGCCAAGCTCTAGGTAAGGCAGCATGTTTACCTGGTAGACACTTCAAGATCTGTTTACAGATACTGGAATCATCTTGATACACTTCAATTTCGTTTGGTAGTTTGTTTTGAGGTTGTTTATATTATTCGTTCTGAGTATAATCACTCCTGTGGGTTATCGTTACTGGTTATTGCACTAGTACTTAGTCTACAAAACATTTGTCTACAACACGAAGTAATAAGAGAAAGAAACATGCTGCAACACATCTCCCCAACACACGCCACGTGATCGCTACAGAAATTCAGTTAGTGGGAGGAACAGGCTACTCTATTCGAGAAATTTCCTCTAAGCTCTTTGAAACCTGTGATGATCGATGCCTTCGAACTGTGTCATCCACAAAGACGAACTTAAGGCTAATAATTACAGCAGTAAATGTCCTGTGCTAAAAGGACTGTAGATCAGTACACTCATGCAACATTACGTCTCCCAATATCATAACACCTTGACCACCAAAAATGTTATGTTCCCCATTGTTCCCGGACACTTTATGTGGTGTCACCGCCAGACACCACACTTGCTAGGTGGTAGCTTTTAAATCGGCCGCGGTCCGCTAGTATACGACGGACCCGCGTGTCGCCATTGTCAGTGATGGCAGACCGAGCGCCGCCACACGGCAGGTCTAGAGAGACGTACTAGCACTCGCCCCAGCTGTACAGCCGACTTTGCTAGCGATGGAACTGACACATAGCGCTCTCATTTGCCGAGACGATAGTTAGCCTTCAGCTACGTCAATTGCTACGACCTAGCAAGGCGCCAGTATCATTTAATATTTATCTACGGATGCCTGTACCGTCAGACAGATGTTCTCCAATTGTGCATTAAAGTTAAGTATTCCAAGAGCTTCGTACTTTATTTGCTACTATAATTTCCCTTAACTGTTCCAGACCTCACGCCCTCCTTCGTGAGCTTATAGTGTGCCTTTCGGCCTCCTCTAGCTACAAGGTGTTGGCTCTTCTGCCAACACTTCACTTTATGTGCTGGAATCCCCCGAAATATAAGACTATATCTAGTTTCCTCCAACATAATGTAGTCACGTTCTCATTATCACCCGAGAGTGTAATTTGGGTATATGACGGACTCGGTCCATCCTCATTAATGAGCTATTTGTTATAATGGCGTAACAGACCGACTTCCAGTTGGTCTATAGTGTAAGAACACAGTGTAATTATCAAATGCTTGCTTGGCGCACAAAGTGCGGAGGAGGAGGTGTAGCAACAACAACACCATAGGGCAAACACACCTTGTAATTATCAATCGTGAGAGCCACTCAGGCGGCACCTCACAAACCATTCATCTGCCTTTGGGTGGCTCCTGTCACTGTGCGGTATGCGTACATTTTTGATGTGAGGCCTCCAGACTCGAAATTCTGCGACTTATTCGCCTTGACTGGCACAAGACCAGTAACCTTATTGATTGCAGGCTTTTTACTATAATGATTATGGACCACACAGAAACACATAGAATTAGTCAGTGTAGCACCGTATTACGTCATGCGGATCACAGTATCATGCTTTTCTCACAACGAAAGCCGATTAGTGTGCTTCTTGGTCCACTGCACACAGGTACAGATAGTCTAAAGTCTGGGCAGTCCCGGGTGGTATAAGGTGCTGGTGGTGTCTCAACAATCTTACATTCTGGTCAAGCTACAGGAAAGAATGCGTAGATTATAAGAATTAATATGTTGTTGAGGTGTGCATTGGTTGCAGTATTAATCTTGAAGAGAATTTTACTGACTGGTTGTACATATACTAGATAGTCTAGTAGTGAAATTTATCGAAATTCTGCTCCTAAACATGACTTTTTGAGAAAGCTAGTAGCGGTCCTAGTGAACCTATCCAGCTAAAATCTATTATCGCCTCTGTTGACCATATTTAAGCATATTGGGGTTTGCGTGCAGCACAATGCCTTTTACGGGCTGTTTTTAAAATATGTTTAAACCATCAAATCATATGGTCCAGGTGGTGTTTTCCTACTGTCTCTTTTATCATTAACTTCTAGATGTAGTTTATTCATTTCGTCAGTGATATTAGAAAAGCGGTTTATGTTTTAGTCCAGTCAATGCGAAACTCCAATCTCCATTGCTTAAATCAAATGGTGGAAAGTAATTGGCGTATAAAACTGACAAGCGTTGTTTTAAAGTCTGAGTGTACGACTTTACATCTAAACGTCAAGGACGCTCCTTATAACATCTTTGCGAACGTTAGGAAGGAACACTAGGCGTAAATGGCCACATATATATGTATCAAAGTATTTGTAACAGGATACTGACATTCAGCATAAAAGAACGAACAATCAATCTCTGCAGTATACATATTATGACAATCCAAGGAAATAATACAACAATTAAGACTGCCACCAGGAATACAGATCATAGAAATGAAACAGCATTAGTCAGTCCTGAGCTGACAAAGGACACATCATGGGATAATTATAGAGACAGTGTCTCGAGAAATCCACAAATTGTTTCTGAAGACATTCCCCCGTATGTTTGTTGCAATATGATGCTTAAAGGAAATAACAAGAGAATCTTTTAGCTATGAAGCAGTAGTAAAGAGTAAATAACTGCTTCCAGTATGTTATAATTATTATTTAAATGTATGCCAAATATGCTTGGGTACTACAAGTAAAAGGAGGTTATGTCGGTGACAGATCAATTGCTGCAAATGAGGTGAAATCTTGCCTAGATGTCCTTCAATTGCATTCGGAAAACCTTACCGTCTGAACTGGCCCACAAACATAAATTTTTTAGGATAACATGATAAAATGTTAAGGAATCGAGACTTTAGTTAAATTTCTTGGCTTTCCTTTATTTTGCAATAGTTCTGCTAACCCCTGTGATTTAGTATATAACAGTATGCACGAACTTCAAACCATGCAGTAGCATAAAGTGAGTAGAAGACAACGCGTCAGACGTGATGGCGGTACTCTTGATAAACTACCAGTAGGGTACGACATTCCTGCACACTGCATTACTTCTGTAGGCATGGAATAAAGCTTCAAATAAAGACTGCCACATAGTGATAAGAAAGATAATCTCCTGGATGAGGCTTCCAAGAAACACGATATCGTATACCCCACATATATAGAAAATCATGCTCCAGATGGAAATTTGCCTCGTACAGATAGAAAGAGGAAGAAGAGACATTGAAATACAGGGTGGTCCATTGATGGTGGCCGGGACAAATATCTCACGAAATAAGCATCAAACGAAACAACTACAAAGAACGAAACTCGTCTAGCATGAAGGGTGAGAGCAGATGGCACTATTGTTGGCCCGCTAGATGGCGCTGCCATAGGTCAAAAGGATATCAACTGCGTTGTTTTAAAAATAGGAACCCACATCTTTATTACATAGTCGTGTAGTACGTAAAGAAATATGAATGTTTTAGTTGGACCACTTTTTTCGTTTTGTGATAGATGGCGCTGTAATAGTCGCAAACGTATAAGTACGTGGTATCACGCAACATTCCGCCAGTGTAGACGGTATTTGCCTTGTGATACATTACCCGTGTTAAAATCGACCGTTTACCAATTGCGGGAAAGATCGATATCGTGTTGATGTATGGCTATTGTGATCAAAATGCCCAACGGGCGTGTGCTATGTATCCTGCTCGGTATCCTGGCCATCATCCAAGTGTCCGGACCGTTCGCCGGATAGTTACGTTATTTAAGGAAACATGAAGTGTTCAGCCACGTGTGAACGTCAACCACGACCTGCAACAAATGATGATGCCCAAGTAGGTTTTCTAGCTGCTGTCGCGGCTAATCCGCACATCAGTAGCAGACAAATTGCGCGACAGAAATTACGGGACGATGACAGATTTTTTGCACGCGTTCTGTTTAGCGACGCAGCGTTATTCATCAACAACGGTAACGTAAACCGGCATAATATGCACTATTGGGCAACGGAAAATCCACGATGGTTGCGACAAGTGGAACATCAAAGACCTTGGCGGGTTAATGTATGGTGCGGCATTATGGGATGAAGGATTATTGGCTCCCATTTTATCGATGGCAATCTAAATGGTGCAATGTATGCTGATTTCCTACGTAATGTTCTGCCGATGTTACCACAAGATGTTTCACTGCACGAGAGAATGGCCATGCACTTCCAACAAGATGGATGTCCGGCACATAGCTCGCGTGCGCTTGAAGCGGTATTGAATAGCATATTTCATGACAGGTGGATTCGTCGTCGAAGCACCATACCATGGCCCACACATTCACCGGATCTGACGCGTCCGGATTTCTTTCTGTGGGGAAAGTTGAAGGATATTTGCTATCGTGATCCACTGACAACGCCTTACAACATGCGTCAGCGCATTGTCAATGAATGTGTGAACATTACGGATGGCGAACTAGTCGCTGTTGAGATGAATGTCGTTACACGTATTGCCAAATGCATTGAGGTTCATTGACATCATTTGGTGCATTTATTGCATTAATGTGGTATTTATAGGTAATAACGCTGTAACAGCATGCGTTCTCAGAAATGATAAGTTCATAAAGGTACATGTATTGAATTGGAGCCACCGAAATAAAATTTTGAAACGTACCTATGTTCTGTATGTCAATTTAAAAAACCTACCTGTTTCCAACCGTTCGTCTAAAATTGTGAGGCATATGTTTGTGACTACTATAGCGCCATCTATCACAAAGCGAGAAAAGTGGTCCAATTAAAACATTCATATTTATTTACGTACTACACGAATATGTAATAAAAAATGGGGGTTCCTATTTAAAGAAACGCAATTGATATCCGTTTGATCTATGGCAGCGCCATCTAGCGGGCCAACAATAGCGCCATCTGGTTTCCCCCTTTAAGCTACACAAGTTTCGTTGTTTGTAGTTTTTTCGTTTGACGCTTGTTTCGTGAGATATTTGGCCCCGTTACTATCAATGGACCACCCTGTATAGCAACATATTGCAGCGTTTTCACTCTATATAACAATGCAATCAAAAATTAAATTGCGTTTGGAAGCAAATTAATGACTACTTGTGAACGGTGCCCGTCGTCTATGAAAGAAGCAGAAAAAGAAGAAACTTGTGTAAGTTGTAAAAAATTGCATCCACTGACCAGTGTCAGCAGCTCAAAGTGTACTGAAGCAGAAACGAGTAAGCCTAAATGCCTCGAGTATATTTTTGCTCTCTAGGTGGAGGGCAGTGAGAAGCCACAAGATGACGGAATCGGTGGCTATTAGAAAAAGAATGTGTATAATATGGGGCTTGGACACAGCTTTACTAAAAAAAATTCCCAGCCACACTATCCACGATATCCCTTACAAATATGGATCTTTTTAAGTTCATCAAAACAATCAAAATTTGAAGATTCCGTGGAATGGTTATGTGGAATACATTACCAAAGACTACAAATTGAAGGAATGTGGGATTCTAAATTTGTATGTTGCAGGAGAACGTGGAGCTCACTGAGTTTGCATACGTCGAAAAATGTCAGTACAACATCTATTATTTCTAGTCGCATAATAGCTCTTGCCCACCAGAAGAACTGCGCTCATTGTTTACCAAGAACCGTGTTTTTCGATGTTACCAATATTTCGATGCACAGTTCTGTTTGCCATTTATGCCTGATTTTCATCCTAACGTTTACAAACATGTTTAAGGGGTACATTAAATGTCCATTCATCAGCTCAGATTTAAATGTCGTACACTCTGACTTTAAAAGAACAATCGTGAGTTTTACATGTGGATTACTTTCCACCTATTAGTTTAAGCAGTTGGCAATCAGTTGTGTATAGGGATATACTCTTTCCTACAACATAACTCATTCCACATAATCTCTCTGACTTGCACATTATCCCCATGTTTATCTTTCCCGATTTATAGTACTACATCACAATCGATACCTGTTTATATGCCTGTATCTACACGTTTGGATCCACTGACATTCAGATCACATGTACTGGCGAAGAGAAGCACACTGAGGCCATGTAGCTTCAGAATAGTGACGTGGTGGTGATGCACGAATGGCTGCTCGTCCTGCAACGACACATCTTCTAGTCCACCTGTGTGCTGTGACTCGATGAATGGTAGTCTAGGAAATGTAAGCATTTCTGCGTCCTCCTACAACATGAAAGGTAATGGTGATTTCTGCTCCACTTTGTCGTTGTGCTTATGCGAAATGGAAACGAAGATGAACCACAACTATTTATGAAATTACGCATATATGCAGTGAACAATGAGAAGAATGAATGAATACTTACAAGCCCATTTTTTCCTCTTATTCTGTCTGCAGACTGCTCTCTGATGTTTCATGATCCTTCCGCAAAGGCTTACAGATATAGAGTGAGGAGTCGAGCTAATGATTAGTAAGACCGGTGAAATGCTGATGGATGTCTGTCTTTTTTTTTTTTTTTTTTTTTTTTTTTTGTACTGGTGCTGGAGGCAAACCCACGAATTCATTTTTATGCCTAAAATCATTATAATTGAGTAACAAATGGTGTTGACAAAAGTGTCGGGTTATCAGTTAGTACTACTGCCACGTTTGATTCTCATCTCATACAGTTGGCCATATTGGATCTGCTAGCTTGGATAAATCTGGCAACCATGCAGCATCGTCCAGCATTCCTGAATAACAGAAACACACGTTTACGAATTTTCTGCCGTTTTTAAGATACCCAGTTGGCATAGATCATGAGGAAGAGAGGTAAGGGGAAAAGTGACTTTGGTTCTTGACTTTGGATGAGGTCTGGAACTATGTAGACTTGAGCCAAACAGGTAATGTGCTACAACTCCCATTTTATATCGTACCGTACCAAATTCCCTGAAGTCTTATACGATATAACGTTCTCAAGGTTTCCATAACTAAACTTGAGTTTGCGCTCTATTGGCTTCTTCCTCTTTGTTATTGGCATATTACATTTACCCACTTATAAAGAGGGCTTCTATTCACTACAGCTACTCGCAACTGAATCCAAATCTGTTTGCAGTTCTTTGTGATCATCCAACCACGATACTTTTCTCTATACAACAACGTCGTCGTGGTCATCATCAATAAAGAAGCTAACATTTCTGCTGATATTATCTTATAAATCATTTGTGTATATGTAAAACGTAAAGATCCTATGTCACTTTCTTGGGACTAGCTCGTTCTTGCTTTCGTTTCTGTCAGACATTTGAAGCGCTATATATAGCATTATAAGTTCTATTGATAGAATACTCTCCGACACAATCACATATTTGCGAATATATTCAGTCCGTACATAGACGAATAAGCAAAAACACGAATGAGAAATTTGGAAAGGGAAATAAATTTCAGGGTAAACATATAAAAACTTTGCAGTTGGCCAATGACATTATAATTCTGCAAGATGTTGTAAGGACTTGTAGGAGCAGTTTAGCAACATGAATAATGACGTGAAAAAAGTTGTAAGATCAGCATCAATAAAATTAAAAGAAGTGTAATACAACGCATTCCAATTAATTCAGGTGATGCTGAGGCGATTACTTTAGTAAATGAGTGGTATATAGGTTTTCGTATTACGACAGCAAAATGCTGATGATGGCCGAAATAGAGTGGATATAATATGTAGATTGCTTAATAAATTCAAATATTAACAAATGTTGGAAGGTTTTCATCTAGGTATTCTTTGGATTGTCGCCTTGTCCGGAAGTAAATCGTTGATGGAATGCTTTTCAGACTGAAGATAATAGAAGCTTTCGAACTGTCGTGTTGTGGACGAATGCTGAAGGTTAGACGTGCTGATCGAATAACTAATGAAGACGTTATCTTTTTTTTAATAAAATGCAAATTCTAGGTTACTTTTCTTCTTATTTTAATAACCATGACCAGTTTGAACGTCCAAGAGTGGAAATCAAAGTACAAAGGAATCATCACAGTGAGAAGAACGTAACAACAGTCACCATCAACAGCAAGCGTAATAAAATAATGTTGAAGAAAAACTCGTCCAGAAACGTAGTAAGATCGGCTTAATAACATAAGGTCCTTCAGTATTAAAGAAGTAGTTATCTGTAACATAAACTAAGTAATGTCGAATGACAGCTGGTGTACAGGCATCATAAAAACAGCGTAAAACATAAATAGTATTGTATTAGGATAAATGATTCCTCATATTACTAATTTTCTTTATTATAATATTAAGGCAGACACTTTGACACATGTCACGTGACAGACTGCATCATATTGCCCATTGCAGACACCTTTCTTTTTTCTTTTTTTTGTGGTGTAGTTCTTGCCACAGCTGACAAACTTAATCTTGCAGCGCTAAGTATGAAAAAATGCATGATTCTTTTAATGTTCTCTGTAGTACCATTGTGGCCAACTGTGCTGTTCCATAGTTTGTAGGAGGAGGAGAGGGTAGATCCGGGCGTATGGAGTATTTTACAATTTTGCCATATGTATGGCGACTTCTCAGTAACAACAAAAAAGTTCCAGTTTCGACCCTTCTAAAAACTTACGTAAGATCGACTTTTACTTCATTTTCTTGGAAGAGAAACACCTAACTACGCTATATTTTCTTTCCATTTACCTGAGAGCTAGGAGGGCTTGTGGACACGGGCGCTATTACTGAGAGTGATATTTCTAGTCTTACGTGATATTTACATCCTCACATCTCATTCTTCCTTTTCTCAAGTTAGATCTCAAGATGACCTGCTAGTCAGGTAGAAACTGGTCATCACTAATAATCCGATGTATTCCATTCTTTATATCAACGGTGGTCACAGTTTGCTGAGACTTCCTACCAGTTATCACATTTTCGTTCTTTCTGTCTTGCTTCACCCACATTTAAAATGTTAAACGTAAACATCTTGCAGTCATGCAGGTGATTGGCGTTAGTGTCGCACGATATCGCTCAAATAAATACGACAAGTATTTTAATAGGTCTCATGACTTTAAAACAGGTTCTACACACATCCTAAGATTTATTATGACGATGCTGTTGCCTACGGATATCGTTTGTTGGTAAATGTGTGGAAATTTAAAATGACCTATGTGCCACTTTTTGCAGTGGACAGCAGTTTTACTCAATGCTTCTTATACGTAAGACAACACATTGTGGAAAATATATTAGTATTCAGGAACATTTGTGGTTGTATTTGAGCAGTCAGTGTGGCAAAAGGTGGCTGTTCTCTATCGCAACCAGTCAAACGAACTCCTATACCTTGATGTACTAAACTAAACTTTAGAAAACGACTGTTTAAGTAACTACTTCATTAGTAGATCCCATAGTGTGAGCTGCACGGCAGATGATAGTAGCAGAATTAGTAATATTTGGAGTGCTGATAATAGTTGTAGTACTTTATCTCTATGGATCATATTGCATTGGATAAGGTCAGATTCCGCAGGAGCTAAACAAAATGTGAATAGATCCACAGATAAGCGATATCAGTACTGAAATCTGGTTTCGTAGGACAGGTTATAGTT
Organism: Schistocerca cancellata; assembly: GCF_023864275.1. NCBI lineage: Eukaryota > Metazoa > Arthropoda > Insecta > Orthoptera > Acrididae > Schistocerca > Schistocerca cancellata. Next base: position 727,305,617 of record NC_064628.1, on the reverse strand, counting down.
GTGGAAAGGGGACAAAATCACTTACTGTCAGTTGCACAAAACATACAAACATTATTTTGCTAAGACACATAAAGACACATGCACTTAAAAGCATTCAAAAACAATACAGCTGAAGACCCGAACACAAGTTATTAAAATTGCCTTAAGAAATACATACGGCTGAAGACATTAGTTACAAAATTTTACATAAAAGCTCGGCTGAAGGCCACACACTGAAGACAGAAGAATGGAGGGCTTAAGGCCTCGATAAAAAGAGTTTCAGATAGAGAAGAAAATTTTAAACGGTTTCAAATAAGTAATTTTTCGAATTTTAATTTAAGACAGCTGAAGGCCTTACCCTAAAATATTTCATGTACGGCTCGGTTGTAGTCCACGTACTGAACATAGAGCAACTCAAGGCTTAAGGTCTGGATAATAATAAGGATTTACAATGGGAAAAATGCCCTTTTCTTAAAAAAAATTTGTTTACACAAGAATCCTCAAGATTTAATTTAAGATGGCTGAAGGCCTTATCTCAACATTAAAACAAACTAAATTAATAAATGGCTGGAGGCCTCGCACAGTACTTGAGACTAAAAGAAAATCACAGTCTAAGACAACAGAACAGTGGTGCTCAGAAGTGCTGCAAGGTTCGGCCTGAGGAGGTAACTCTGTCTGTAGGTGAGACAGGCAACAAAGCGTAATACTAAATATTCGGATGGAAACCCGACCCAGGAACAGCTGAAGGACCGACCAGCAACCTAATCAATTCCCTTCCGGCCGACCAACTGCACGACAACGGAAATATCACCGAGGACAAAGGTACCAGCAGCACAGCGTCATGAAAATTGATTTCAAAATACAGTCAAGACACAATAACCACTCAAAAATATGAACAACACACAACACATTGTGCCGGACAGCATCAACACGGCGAGGCAAAACACACTGCCGAAAAACTACGCTAATGGCCAGGGCAGGTGACTGGAACGTCAACGGCCAGAAGGCAGAAGACAACGCTGGTGCACTTCACTAATAAGTTCCAACCCATTCAATAGTTAAATACCATAAAGGAAGGGGGCTGCAAAATTTAGCCAACTCCAACACACCATACGTTGCTGCTTGCAGGAACGCCCAGAGGGACACAACTGGCAATGGACAAAGACATGTCGCAGAAGCTGAGCTTTCATAACAGGTCAACTGACTACTCAACTTCAGTGTCCAGGTTCGGTGGGCGACGAACTTTGTAACTCTCGAAGCTTTTTTTTTCTTTGGTCGTCAGTCTACTGATGTCCTATCATCCTGTCCCTTCTCCTTATCAGTGTTTCCACATATTCCTTTCCTCTCCGATTCTGCGTAGAATCTCCTCATTCCTTACCTTATCAGTCCACCTAATTTTCAACATTCGTCTACAGCACCATATCTCAAATGCTTCGATTCTCTTCTGTTCCGGTTTTCCCACAGTCCATGTTTCACTACCATACAATGCTGTACTCCAGACGTACATCCTCAGAAATTTCTTCCTCAAATTGAGGCCGGTATTTGATATTAGTAGACTTCCCTTGGCCAGAAATGCCTTTTTGGCCATAGCGGGTCTGCTTTTGATGTCCTCATTGCTCCGTCCGTCATTGGTTGTTTTACTGCCTAGGTAGCAGAATTCCTTAACTTCATTGACTTCGTGACCATCAATCCTGATGTTAAGTTTCTCGCTGTTCTCATTTCTACTACTTCTCATTACCTTCGTCTTTCTCCGATTTACTCTCAAACCATACTGTGTACTCATTAGACTGTTCATTCCGTTCAGCAGATCATTTAATTCTTCTTCACTTTCACTCAGGATAGCAATGTCATCAGCGAATCGTATCATTGATATCCTTTCACCTTGTATTTTAATTCCACTCCTGAACCTTTCTTTTATTTCCATCATTGCTTCCTCGATGTACAGATTGAAGAGTAGGGGCGAAAGGCTACAGCCTTGTCTTACACCCTTCTTAATACGAGCACTTCGTTCTTGATCGTCCACTCTTATTATTCCCTCTTGGTTGTGGTACATATTGTATATGACCCGTCTCTCTCTATAGTTTACCCCTACTTTTTTCAGAATCTCGAAAGCTTGCACCGTTTTATATTGTCGAACGCTTTTTACAGGTCGACAAATCTAATCAAAGTGTCTTGATTTTTCTTTAGCCTTGCGTCGATTATTAGCCATAACGTCAGAATTGCCTCTCTCGTCCCTTTACGTTTCCTAAAGCCAAACTGATCGTCACCTAGCACATTCTCAATTTTCTTTTCCATTCTTCTGTATATTATTCTTGTAAGCATCTTCGATGCACGAGCTGTTAAGCTGATTGTGCAATAATTCTCGCACTTGTCAACTCTTGCCGTCTTCGGAATTGTGTGGATGATGCTTTTCCGAAAGTCAGATGGTATATCGCCAGACTCATATATTCTACACACCAACGTGAATAGTCGTTTTGTTGCCACTTCCCCCAATGATTTTAGAAATTCTGATGGAATGTTATCTCGAAGCTAGTGCCTCACAAATCCGACCGCGCGTGCACGCCGCCAGCGACCCCAGTCTGACCCCACACTGTGGAGACTGCCTCATTACTCTGTCCCAGCCGACCGACTAGCGAATATGCAGACAGCGTTACAGTAACTGGAGAGTCAAAACCACAAGCTAAAAACTGGTCTGCAGAAACACCCACAAGCAACTCAAACGATATTAAAAACAGTCACTGAGGAACAACAAGTACGAGTCACGGAGAACCCAGAAGCGGTCGGCGACCAAATACACATCATCTGATGAGATGACCAAACCAAACGACCAACCAAGGTCGTCCCCACTCAAGTCATGTGTGTCGGCAACGATCGGGTGGGTCATGGTTGTCCGGACGCCACTGCTGCTCTGTCCCGAATCCCATGATGTCCATTCGCAACTCGGACACACGACGACCCCGAGACACTCGGCTCGGGCCCAACCATGCAGAGGGAACACTTGCCAATTGGCCACCTGACATCTCTGCACAAGGAAGGAAGCGACCCACGTCCTGCAAGATGTCCAATTGAAGAGACCCAAATACTGTCGGAAGACCAAATACACATCACCCGATGGGACGACCGATCGAACGACCAACCAACAGTCGTCCCCGCTCAAGTCTCCCATCGGACAGTGTATGTGTGTCACCAGCGGTCGGGCGAGTACTGGCTATGCAGACCTCACTTGTGCTCCATCTCGACTGGACTCCCGGGATAGACGACCCCGGAAATACTAGCGGTTGCTCCAAAGATAATACGACAATGCTCTTATCGATAAGAGCTGGGCAGGCAAGCCAGCAACTTAGTGACGCCAGTAAATCGAATAAGATACGAGGCAGCAGTACCGTAAAAACAAGATGTCAAGGAATAAAAGGAATGAACACGAGCCACGCACGGTTCAACGGCCAAACATCACGTGGTATTAAAGCTATATTTTTTATTGAAATGCAGGAAAAGCGTCAAAAAGCATACAGTCTCTAGTTGTCGACTTTACTTCTAAGTGTGAACTAATGCGGGAGAGACATATGCATTGTTGTGACATGAAACACATGAAACAAAGCAAGATATGGTACCACCGATAAAACGTATGTGTTTACATGTGTTTCAACAGCGTAACTTAAATATTTTTTGTTTTACTTTAAGAAAATATTAAACGTAGAATTAGACTGAAAACTATAGCGTCGGTTGATGTTTTTAGATATGGGTCCCTGTTTAAGACATGATCTACTAAGACCCTTCTACATCCTCTAGAAATGTGTAGCATGAATTGTAAAACACCCTCTATTTATTGGTAAGGACAAGCAAACAAAATGGATGAAAACTGATATGAATACCAGCTAAAAATTTTGTCAATATCATTTCAGGCCCAAAAATAATAGTACGAGGTGTTGTAGAGGAAACTGAATCTTTCCATAGGGTTATCAGTACAGATGAGGTGAATGAAATTGTGCATTTCACAAATGTATTCATTCACAGAAAAAGGCATGAAGAAAATTATTCTTCAGACGGGGATGTTAAACTGACAGATCGTAATGGATTTTATGCAGTATTAGGCATTCTTTATTTGATTGGCATCAAAAATGGGAACCACACAAATGTATTGAAACTTCGGTCAAATGACGGAACAGGAATGACTGTTCATAATAAAGAATGTAGGGATATGTGACATAATAGTGGTTAGCAGCTACTAGAAGCTTTCTGGATGCACTAGTGATAAACTGCATGAATACGAGTAGTTAGAGTTTTGGAGGATTTGTTACTACTGGCGAGAAACTAGAAGCGTATACAGTTCGTTACAGTTTCATACAATACATTACCAATAAACCAGCTAATTATTACGCCAAAATATTTTCTCCCTGCAATGCGAACTATTTCTATCCTGGATTTTCGGAAGCGTACCGTGATGAACAGCCAGATGGACCGTTTTGTGCTTCTAATGAGCCATTTTATATTGTATGTAAACTAACTGAGCCGATAAAAGAATAGAAATGTGACAATAGGTAACTGTTATACCAGCTATCCGCTGGTTCTCTCTCTGTTGAAAAACCTAACCCTCAGAAAGGATAGAAATGAAATAGGCCAACAGCCTGAGTTCCTGCCCTACGAGAACAGAGAAACCGGTGTGGCAGCTTTTGGTTATCAGAAAGACGCTACTATGCCATTGTATGCACTTAAACGTAACATATCTGTTGTACTCACTTCTACAATGCACGGCGGAGGAACAGCAGAGGAGGCCACTAAGAAACCACACATTACGATAGATTATGATAAGACAAAGTGTGGGACTGATACTGTTGATCTAATGTGCAATAAATATTCAGTAACGTGTAGCGATAAGAAGATGGAGAATGGCTATATGGTAGGCATTGTTGAACGTGGCTAGTGTCGATCTGCAGTTTCTAATTCAAGCAAACGAAAAGAACGAGAAGCACACAAGTCGAGTTTTTCTAAAGAACCTTCCTTTCCAACTCACAAAATCACATCTTATGGAAAGATCTGCGATATCCAGTTTTCCAGCTAATTTAAGCAATTAACTGCGTCGTTACAAGGTTCGAGAGATGTATATACAATAGCATCTAGCAAGGAAAATTGTGAAGTTTGTGGAAGGGTAAGATCTGTGATATCCAGTTTTCCAGCTGCTGTTAGCAATTAGCTGCGTCGTTACAAGGTTCGAGAGATGCATATAGAAGAGCAACTACCGAGGAAAATTATGCAGTTTGTGGAAGGGTAAAGAACAGCCCTACAATAGTAAGATGATTTTGTCAGTAAAAGGCATTCTCAAACAACAGTTCTCTCCAAAAATACATTGTTTTTTCACCTGAGATTGAAGACAAGTAAATTGCAAGTATATTCTTCCACTGTAACAAGTTAGCATCTTTACATGTTCCAAAGTACTGATAAGCGTAAGCTGAAAAGTTGCTTGTAACCGCTGTATGATGTAATATAAATTGCCGCAATAAATGACAAAGGAAGACCACATCGTAAGTGTGTACATAGGCTTGGAGCTGAAACTTAACAGATAGGACCCATCCACATGTATAAAATTTGTTACCAGTAGATCCCATCTCACAATAATTAACTGAATAGCTAGTAACACGTCAACAGCAATCTTAAGCATAGCCAGATATGGGCATATAAGTCTATACTTTGGAAACCTTTATGGTGAAATAAATCTGTATAATCCACTCCTTATGCCTCAAGTGGACACTGTAATTGATAGGAATGATTGATACCATACCGTTTCCCTAAAAGCACTACAGAACAGTTACGATCATTGTCTATGACACATATTTTAAATCCGATGCTAGTTGAAAGTAAAGAATAGTATCAGATTAAAATGTGAACCTTACTACGTAACTGCAAAGCATTATCATGGCTGCCAGGCTCACTTTCGAATCACTGTTATTGTTGAAAAGAAGCAGATTTTTATTAAACATTGGAAATGTGCTAGGAAGCAATTACAGTCGATATTTTAAGAATAATTCACTGAAATGTAATTTTTGCTGTGATATTTACATGTGTGCAGGGATTATTTCAATAGTGGTACAAGTCCATTTTTGTTCATTCTGAGATACAGAGTCCTAAAGTTAAATGAGAGCTGAAAAATGTGCAGTTGAGATACCAGAAATATTCCAGGACATATACTTGAATATTTCTCGTATTTAAACTACAGATTTTTCAGCGCTCATTTAACTTTAGGACTCTGTATCTCAGAATGAACAAAAATGGACTTGTACGACTATTGAAATAAGCCCTTCGTTTATGGTCAATAAGACTGATCTGTAGTGAGAGTCATATAATGCGTAATGTCATTTTATTTTACGATTCATACAATGTCATTTACTGCTCTTATATCTGTCAAAATTCGTTGTATATCTTTAATTTTCTGTTTCCAACAATAACGTCACTGTGACAAAATGTATGTAAGGCCCATGCGGAACCATTGTTGGACGCACAGCCTTGCTCGAAGAATCGAGCTCATCTGTGTGCTGATCTGATTTGTGAGCAAGTAACCAGTTCTTAAAGGCTCATCGAGTGCCAAATTTGTACAGTTGTACCACGGCTTACATACCTGCCAGAATGATTTTAACACAGAAATACACCCCGTTGGAACCCAAAGTCACATGTGGCACGAATTAATGTGGCCATTACTACCCACCGGGCGAGTCTTTAGTATACCTGGACTTCAACTTACACTACTGTCCATTAAAATTGATACACCAAGAAGAAATGCAGATGATAAATGGGTATTCATTGGACAAATATATTATACTAGAACTGACATGTGATTACATTTTCATGCAATTTGGATGCATAGATCCTGAAAAATCAGCCTCAATACGCCTGGGCATTGAGTCAAACAGAGCTTGGATGGCGTGTCCAGGTACAGCTGCCCATGTAGCTTCAACACAATACCACAGTTCATCAAGAGTAGTGACTTGCGTATTGTTACAAGCCAGTTGCTCGGCCACCTATTGACCAGACGTGTTCAGTTGGTGAGAGATGTGCAGAATGTGCTGGCCACGACAGCAGTCGAAAATTTTCTGTGTCCAGAAAGGCCCGTAAAGGACCTGCAACATGCGGTCGTGCATTATCCTACTGAAATGAAGGGTTTCGCAGGGATCGAATGAAGGGTAGAGCCACAGGTCGTAACACGTCTGAAATGTAACGTCCACTGCTCAAAGCACCCTCAGTGCGAACAAGAGGTGACTGAGATGTGTAACCAATGGCACCCCATACCATCATGCCGGGTGATACGCCAGTATGGCGTTGACGAATACACGCTTTCAATGTGCGTTCACCGCAATGTCGCCAAACACGGATGCGCCCATCGTGATGCTGTAAACAGAATCTGGATTCATCCGAAAAAATTACGTTTTGCCATTCGTGCACCCAGGTTCGTCGTCCAGTACACCATCGCAGGCGCTCCTGTCTGTGATGCAGCGTCAAGGGTAACCACAGCTATGGTCTCCGAGCTGATAGTCCCTGCTGCTGCAAACGTCGTCGATCTGTTCGTACAAATGGTTGTTGTCTTGCAAACGTCCCCATCTGTTGACTCAGGGATCGAGAAGTGGCTGCACTATCCGTTACAGCCATGCGGATAAGATGCCTGTCTTCTCGACTGTTAGTGGTACGAGGTTATTGGGATCCAGCACGGCGTTCCGTATTACCCTCCCGAACCCACCGCTCCCATATTCTGCTAGCAGTCATTGGATCTCGACCAACGCAAGCAGCAATGTCGCGATACGATAAACCGCAATCGCGATAGGCTATAATCCGACCTTTATCGAAGTCGGAAACGTGATGGTACGCATTTCTACTCCTTACTCGAGGCATCACAACAACGTTTCACCAGGCAACGCTGGTCAACTGCTGTTTGTGTATGAGAAATCGGTTGGAAACTTTGCTCATGTCAGCACGTTGTAGGTGTCGCCACCGGCGCCAACCTTGTGTGAATGCTCTGAAAAGCTAATCATTTGCATATCACAGCATCTTCTTCCTGTCAATTAAATTCCGCGTCTGTAGCACATCATCTTCGTGGTGTAGCAATTTTAATAGCCGGTAGTGTATTTCTTTTCTACTGCCTCTACGAAGCAGGTCACTCAAATATTTGATCCCAGCCGAGAGATGGATTTCAAAGCATACTGCAACAATTGACTGTCTGCTGACACTAGGCTGAAGAAGCACGGTAGAGTATCTGCTGCGCTCCCCTGCAGGCGGAGCCTAGAGCCTCCGAAGCTATCGACCACCCCTCCACCGCGACGGCAGCCGCCTTTGATCTCGCCGCGCCGCTGCCGCTGTGATACCTCCGCTTTAAACAAACAACCCTCCGTCCCACCCACCACCCGGCCTGCCGCTCTGCTTGCTCCGCGCCGGCCTTTACAGCTAACGGGATAAAATAAGCAGATAAGCCAGCGCCATTAAAATTCAAATTTAAGCGGCGGCGCCGGCCATCGGTCTAGCCGAGTTATTTCAGGAGCGTAATTCCCAGGCGAATACGAGGTGGCGATTAGTATTTGTGATGCAAATTAATGGCGTTTTTATTATTGAAAATTCATTATTTTCAGAATTTTAGAGCCCAGTGTCTAAGACAACTATTCGAGTAGATTTTTGTTATCTCGTTTGTGTTTGCAGATGAATAATTTCGTATTTATGCATTTAGTTTACATTTATTTTAATCTAAATGTAAGGTATGCTGAAGTTTCAGGCTATTCTATTCCTGCAGCTCAATATAAAACAATTTTTCATTTTCTTGTAATTTATCGAAAAAATAAATTAGTACATAACTTTTTCTAATCAGTGGAGGCTCCCGAAAGGAGTAAAATATTACACAAATTATATTATTGAGTATAAAATTAATTGTTGTTGCTTGCAAGCAAATTAAGTATTTCGAGTACCAGAAATACTGTTTCAGTTTCACGTCAACCAACGAAACTCTACAAATACGCGTTTTGTACAAGTCAACTAGCATTTATTGCGTGCAAGTCTTTCCTCAGTTACGATCAAAGTACAAAAAGAGTGCACGTGGGGTCCACTTGATCAAAGTTGTCGTGCGACCCACCATAAATGCGCCACATCGTGACAGGATATTGGCTTTTCCAACTATGCATAGCGAAAGGATGACTGATAGATGGGAGAAACGCCGCCAGTTAAAAAAAAAGAAGCACAAGGTAATGGATATCGTTGTCTTTTGTCAGTTAAAGTGTTAAAGTAAACTAAGTAGTTGTACATGTCCAGTCAATGTACTGGGCCAACTGGTGAAAATAATTTATTACAGACAAAAATATGAACAGATGTTCCAAAACAATTCATTTCAGTCTCGATCGCTAAACATGATAGTGTTACGTAAACATAGTAGGCTGGACATATTAATTTGTGTGCTCTGTTTGCGACGTGTGACGCGACGTCGTGAATAGGGAAATTGGCGCCCATGGCAATAATAGGTCTAGTGCGCTCTGCGGACGTCTCTCTCCCATTTTTAGTTTAATTTCCATGACTGAAAAGCCTGCTTATTTGTTTGCTGAGATCGACGGGTTCTCACAACGAAGTAAAACTTACTAACTTTCCACTAATATTTCTTGGTACATTTAATATCATGGGACACAATCAAAAGTCGTATTGCTTGCAACCATAACGCGAATTAGCTTTTAATAGTTTCAATGGCGATCAACGCCCAGTCTCACAAACAAAATAACAACTGCAGAATTTACACTTTACATTTTCGTAGCGTTGGCTACGTCTTGTAGCCGAAAACAAATCATAGGTCTCTCAGTACCATGAAGAGATACGTTTTAATGAATTTTTTCTCTAGACAGTCCAGTCGGAAACTTGCCATGATTTATTTTATATGTCTTCACCTCTCCCCCTCACAGTGGCCCCCAATCATTTCATATCTTTTTCTACCTTTAATTCTTCCCGCTTCTGCCTCGCACTCCCATTTCATTACCTCACTTGCCCCACCTCATTTATTTTTTCCAGTGGAGGAAATTCACCTCTCAGTAAGGTAATTTTTTTATTTATTGCATATGAAGTTCAAAACTCAAATACATGCCTCCCATAGCAGTTACATGCAACTCTCCCAAATTCTCTAGAAAATCGACTTCCATTTCCTTTGGCAATATTTAATACACTAAGATTATGCAGAATTTTCCTTATAACCAACGCGAAATTGTGGTAAGGCTCCTTATTCACGGCGTGAAGGGCCTGGGCTTGATTCCAGATGCTTTCAAATTTTAGGACAGAGGAGCATGTCCTATGAACATTTACGTAAGGAAAAAAATTTGTAGCATTTTTAGTGGTACTTTCTTGGTTAATAACTTTTTATAAAACATAGCTAATTATGAATATCCGTTTGCAATTAAAACTGGATTTTTGTATGCAGTCTTAAATTAGAAGACAAACATTTATCATAAAAATGGCAATTAGATGTCTTGATTAGCATATATTAGTCGAATTTTATATTATATTAAAACGACATAGGCATTCGAACTGAAAGAAGGAGAAACGAAAAAAAAAATATTGAAAAGAGACGCTGTACACTTCTTCTTTCACACTGCAGCCGTCAGTTATTTAATTTTCAAGAAAGGAAGCAATTTGGTACGTGCTATTTGCGTCCAATAATACGACAGGAAGCAGCAGGGCCATGATTACCAAAAGTACACAGTTTGTGTTAAACAATGTTTATTAGGTTACATAACTTAAATGCAATAAAACAGATAAATTTCGCCGCCTCACAGGAGAACAACAAAAATTTTTCTTAAGCTCCTGTTGAAATCTGCATAAGAAATGCATAAAACATTATGAAAATTTATGTTGGTGTAAATACTTCATACAATCAAAACTAGCCAAACTGTGAACATGCAAGACTATCTCGTACAACGATTTCTCTTTTGCAATATAAATTCATACCAAGGTATAACATTAAGGCATAATTTAAGGCACATAAATATCAATAAGGCTACTTCTAAGACTTCAACGCTCGGCAGTGAAGACATCGGGCTCACGTACTTCTGACTAAGGAATAATCCAGTTTATACCTAACCAAATAACAAATAATTAAAAAAACAGCGCCTCAGCACCTAAACATTTCCTGAGGACATACCCACGTGAAATCCTCCTTTATAAAAATTAAACTTCACAACCAGCATACAAGGTACAAATATGATACAAATGGCTGATAAGGGAATACAGAATTAATAAGGCGGAGCAATCTGATCGGGAACTAACTACAGAGTGATCCCGTTTTACAGGTTTAAATTCATATGTCGAGCGAAAGGTGGATGTGCTAGGGCGGCGGAGGATCGAGCTACAAAGCTTAACGAGCTGCCAGAGCCAGGAACAAAGAGAACAGCAATACTCAAGAACAAGATCGAGGCAGTAGGCGAAGGACACGGAGCCCGGTCTAAAGAAACACGGTTCCACTGGCAACCGCCAAGTCGTCAAGCCTCGGTGACACGTCCCACCGCACCAGACGCAATACACTGAGCTTCGCACAACTGAAACATAACTCAACTACAACACCACACTTGCAATTGCACATTCACATGACATAAAAGAATAAAAACATAACATTAAAACAGGAAGGCTCGCCAAATTTTTTTTTAACTCAACACTTAGGAATCCATTTAAACACTGCAATACACCCGTAAATAAGATTGTACCTTGAAACGTGAGAGCAACAGCTGAGTATTCCTTTAAACGGGCAAGAGACCACCAGAGCTACACTTTCACGGAATCTGATGTTTTACGAGACAATACAGTACTTCGTTACTCGTTATGGTGTAAATTTTGGTACTTAAGCGGAGATGGAAGGCAAGTGGGAATCAAAAATTCAATTTCCAGATTTTTATTTGAAATGCCTGGTCTTTCCTGGGTGAAACTGTTTTTGTTTTATATAAATACGACAGTATTTTCGTGAGGTATGATGGTTTTCCCGACGTACGGTCTTTGCCCGAATGATCCTGACACTTGCTGCAAGTACAGGAGAAGCGCCAGATATGACTATAAACTTTGTTTACGTGCACCAGTAACGAATGAAATTAAACCCATGTTTAGAGATCTTTTTAAAGATACCTTGTTAAGGAAATGTCTTTATGGGAAAACCTAAAATTTAAATGAAAGTGTAAATTCTGTCATTTGGATACGGCTACCGAAAACTGTATTTGTTCAGCTTACAACCCTCAAATTTGGTGTGTACGATGCAATTTTATGCTTCAATGATGATGTAATTAGAAAACTGGATGTTTTGCAATTATTGGGCATAAAATCTAGTGGAAATAGTGCAAAATCCTTGGTGCTAATAGATAAAGAGAGAATCTTAAAGCAGATATTGCTTAGTTAAAACGCACAAAAGAAGCCAGACAGAAAAGAAGAGGGACCAAGAGAAGAAATAAAGAAGATCAGTATGATTCAGATGATGCTCAGTATGGTGCAGGAAAATATTAGTGGTAAGTAATTCTCAATAGTAACTATACTAGAATTGCGATATAAACCTTTAAATGGATTTTTATCACAACTACCAGTTTTTAGTTTCAGGTACCATTATTTGATAAACTAATGGGTTTAGAAACATGAAATTTGGTCAATTTGTACTGCAGATGGTAATAAGTTATTACAAGTAAACTGAGAACCACCAGACAATTAAAAACTATTTTATAATAATTAATGTACAAATAAAGTTAAATTTTACTATTGAAAATAAATGTTTTTGGTTCAAAATCATAAGAGGTCTTATTTTCATTTTACTTTAAAGTTGAGGAACATATATATATGCAGTAAATATTTCATTGTTCTATCACTTATAGATCTTTTGAAAAGTGTACCTATTCAAAGGGTAAAATTGCATTGGCAGAACAGGGATAAAAATTGCTTTCCATCTCCCCTTAATCACCAAAGTTACAATAATTTTAGAAATACCATCACTCAATAATGAGAAGCTTACCCGGTTTCCTTACATGTAGCTGCAGATCCTTCCTCAAGTAGAAACTAAGATGGAAAGCCTAAGCCCCGATATCATGGCCCGTGTGACATATCTTTGACATATCAGACTCGTCACATAAGCACACAATTATACCTGTTTAATCAAGCACACACCATATGCCCAGGTGAACGGTTAATGCCAGGCGATGCTCCGGCAAGCTCTTCTTCTCAAAATGCACTGCGTGGCGAGAAAAGCGGAACACCACGCCTTGTGCCGGAACCGAAAACCTTTCCGCCGTCTCCAGCCGCAGCACTTCAGTTATACCACGCGCATTGAGCATGCGCACGAAGTAAGGACTAACCTCGCGACGGTGCTGTAACCGCAACCGGCAGATCACACAATGAGGGCTGCTGCCTCGACGCCGCAGACTTACATAGCGGAACCCGCGATGAACCACTGACTCGCGGACGGCCAACGCAAAATCGATGCAAAGATGACACTACGAGAAAGGGTACTGGCGCCATGTATCAAACTACATGTCATGATCAGCATTGACGAATTTTATATTCAAATGACTTAGGCATTCAAGGATAATGGAATGTAGTCGAATTAATTCGGGTGATGCTGAGGGAATTAGATTAGGAAATGAGACACCTAAAGTGGTAAAGGAATTTTTCTATTTGGGAAGGAAAATAACTGATGATAGTCGAAGTAGAGAGGATATAAAATGTAGACTGGCAATGGCAAGGAAAGCGTTTCTGAAGAAGAGAAATTTGTTAATATAGAGTGTGGTGTCACTTAGGCATTCAAGGATAATGGAATGTAGTCGAATTAATTCGGGTGATGCTGAGGGAATTAGATTATGAAATGAGACACCTAAAGTGGTAAAGGAATTTTGCTATTTGGGAAGCAAAATAACTGATGATAGTCGAAGTAGAGAGGATATAAAATGTAGACTGGCAATGGCAGAGAAAGCGTTTCTGAAGAAGAGAAATTTGTTAATATAGAGTGTGGTGTCACCGCCAGACACCACAGTTGCTAGGTGGTAGCCTTTAAATCGGCCGCGGTCCGCTAGTATACGACGGACCCGCGTGTCGCCACTGTCAGTGATTGCAGACCGAGCGCCGCCACACGGCAGGTCTAGAGAGACTTCCTAGCACTCGCCCCAGTTGTACAGCCGAATTTGCTAGAGATGGTTCACTGACAAATTACGCTCTCATTTGCCGAGACGATAGTTAGCATAGCCTTCAGCTACGTCATTTGCTACGACCTAGCAAGGCGCCATTATCATTTGCTATTTATCTTGTGATGCCTGTACCGTCAGACCGATGTACACCAATTATGGATTAAAGTTAAGTATTCCATCAGCTACGTACTTTATTTGCTACTATAAATTCCTTTAACTGTTCCAGACCTCACGCCAGCCTGCGTGAGCTTAAACGCGTGCCTTTCGGCTACCAATCATAGTGGCTTGGATGTCTTGCCAAGTCACAACATAGAGTATAGATTTAAGTGTCAGGAAGTCATTTCAGAAAGTATTTGTATGGAGTGTAGCCATGTATGGAAGTGAAACATGGACGATAAATAGTTTGGACAAGAGCAGAATAGAAGCTTTTGAAATGTGGTGCTACAGAAGAATGCTGAAGATTAGTTGGGTAGATCACATAACTAATGAAGGAGTATTGAATAGGATTGGGGAGAAGAGAAGTTTGTGGCACAAGTTTTCTAGAAGAAGGGATCGGTTGGTAGGACATGTGCTGAGGCATCAAGGGATCACCAATTTAGTATTGGAGGGCAGCGTGGAGGGTAAAAATCGTAGAGGGTGACCAAGAGATGAATACACTAAGCTGATTCAGAAGGATGTAGGTTGCAGTAGGTACTGCGAGATGAAGAAGCTTGCACAGAATAGAGTAGCATGGAGAGCTGCATCAAACCAGTCTCAGGACTGAAGACCACAACAACAACAACAACAAGCATTGGAACTGAAAGAAGGAAAAACGAAAAAAAATATGACTGAAATGAGACACTGTACACTTCTTCTTTTTTCGTGCAGCCGTCAGTGTCTTTATTTTCAAGAAAGGAGGCAATTTTGCCGACCATATCCATATCCTTCATCGAAAAACATGGTGTTCTTTTCTTTCCATTTCGACTTACCGAGCCACAGCACTAAGGACGACGAGGTGTACACGTGCAAAGTTTATTCTGAATCACGCGATGTTGCCGATCTGCGATAATTTCGACACAGTCTGCCAAACGTTTATTGTCCACCTTCCGTCACATTAGCTTTCTCTTCCACGTACATCTCTGCAGCTCGCTCTGGTTAATTCCCCCACCCCCCTCCCTGTCTTGAAATTACCTTCCATAATTCTACAGAAATCTCTACTGAAACAGTCTGCCCTTTCTTTACACTTGCTGTCACTAGAATTTAAATCTAACCCTTTTGTCATCTTTCCTACTGTGTCTGCTGACATTTAAAAAAATTTCAGAAGTGGTAAACTAATTAATAGGTTAGATAGGTTTAAGTAGTTCTAAGTTCTAGTGGACTGATGACCTCAGATGTCAAGTCCCGTAGTGCTCAGAGGCATTTGACCCATTTTTTGTTGTTTGATCACAGTATTAATAATAACAATAACAAAACCTGATATGTAAATTACTCAACCACAAGTGTGTAAAAAAAACTGAGACTGATGTTCACAACTTCTGACCTGATCAACTTCTAGTCCAATGGCAAAGAGAGCCTGAAGACTCTAATTTGGTGACATTAATAATAATAATAATAATAATAAGTTTCTTACACATGTGACGATACAATCGGTGAAAAAAGCTCTATTAGTGGATGAAATTTATGTTTAATGACACTTTTTGTTTTGTTTTTTAAGTGGAAGGTTAATAGATGCTCTGATTCATACGGCATATACAAACACATCTGACTGATACTGAATATAAAAACACATCTGACACACTGAATATAAAAGCGCATCTGACGAATTCTGATTTGCTAAGAGCTACATGAGCTTGGGAATAATACTATGTATTAAGTATTTACAGCCGCTGTATCAAAAAATGGTATCTACTTTGTAGACAATATCGAAAGGACTCAACACTTAAAATAATTTCAATGAAAAGGTTCTAGTTACTAATGTCATGAGTCAGTGTAAAGAAGTGGCTCAAGTAATGAAAAGGTATCTATTTCTCTCCCTCAATCAAAATCACCCAGGAACCGCAAAAGCAGCTCCGGCATGTCCAGTCCTTTGTTTCCGTTATGCTGGAATACAGCTGCTCTTGTTTTGTCTGGTTTCAAAACATACACGTCCGTGCGCCAGGCACGAGTCACTTGTTCCTCAGAGAACATTGATCTCTGGTGAATTCGTCTGCTGTCGAGACCTGTCTTTGAAAAGCGAAGCATGGTATGTCTTTGTCGCTCGCGAAGCTTTGACCAGTGATGAACAATCTGGGCCCGAGGCGACCAAATTTTTTCTATAGAACCTCGGCTGGCCAAATAAAACTTTCCTCTAGTCCCCGCGTTTTCATCGAATCGGCATAATATAAACGCTTGACTTGACTGTTTCGAGATGTGCACATTCAACCAACTGTATCACAGGAATTGCTGAGGTTCTAGTTTTCTTTGTTCATTCACGTTTCATTTATGTTGTTCGATTTTACGTACGCCTCAAAAGCATTGCACAACCGAAATAGCTGTTCATGGCGCGTTTTACTTGTACTACTGATGGGACTTAGATATTTCTTTAGTCCATTCGGTTTCATCAGGGTATGTGGGAACAAGTATTAAGTTTCAGTTCATGCACCCATGGACAGAAGTCATTTAGAATCATCTCTCTCTCTCTCACTCATAAAATCATGATATTCACTTTTGTAAAATTATTTTGTAACTATTTCATGTATCTATATTGAGACTTTCAACCTGCTACATGTTTTATATTGTAATCGCCCATGAGTGATAATCCATTCTGTAGAATTACTGTGTTCGTTATATTGTTTTTCCACTCTTAAATTCACCGATTTACCTACCAGCCTATTTCTCCGATTCTTACTACATGTCCATCATTTGCTCATATGTGTATTTAGAGCTCCATTGAGGAAATGTGTCCCATTTACTTATATTGTGTGATGTGCAAGGGCAACATCAATTATGTACATAGTAGCTCTGCTATTGTCTCTCATAGATTTGTTACATCATAACAGGTAAGGCTTTGTGTAACAGTTTCTATGAGACACGCAGTGCTCCCTGCCGCAGTGCTCCCTGCCGCCGTTGGATAAGCAGCTGCAGCAGCAAGTTGTATACTCCTAGCTCACTCATTTGTTACATAGTTTAATTCTTAATTTCTTTGCGTGTTTTTGGTACTTGCATTGTTTAATTCATAAATTTCGGGCGTATTATAGTATTTGAGAGTTGTAGCATCGCGTTTTAGTACCTGAATAGTGTAAAATGGCGTAGTCTCCTTCAGCCGCCGAGCAGTGTGTCAGCAGTGCACAAGTGGCAGCATTACTGCATTTACTAGGCAATCTTGTATTTTAATAACCGTTTAAATTTTGTGTCGATTTGTTTGCGCTCTCTGTAGATTAGTTCAGACATGCACAACAGTTTTTAGCATGGATAGGGACTGCAACTGCTGTGTTCGGATGCAGGCTGAGTTGGCATCCCTTCGCTCCCAGCTTCAGGCAGTGTTGGCTTCGGTCACACAGCTTGAGGCTGTTGCCAGTGGTCATCACTGTGGGGGTCCGGATGGGTGTTTGTCGGGGACAGCCAGCTCGTCCCACGCATCCCCCGATCGGACTACGACTGTGGTTGCCCGGGATACTGTCCGCATTGAGGCTGATCCCTCATCTGTGGTAGAGTGGGAGGTCGTCTCAAGGTGTGGCAAGGGGCGAAAGACATTCCGGAGGGCTGAGCGGAAGGCCTCACCAGTTTGTCTGACGAACCGGTTTCAGGCTCTGTCTCAGGATGATACTGATCTTCGGCCTGACATGGCTGCTTGTCCTGTTCCAGAGGTTGCCCCTCAGTCTGCAAGATCCGGGCGGTCGCAGAGGGTGGGCTTACTGGTAGTTGGGAGCTCCAACGTCAGGCGCGTAATGGGGCCCCTTAGGGATATGGCAGCAAGGGAGGGGAAGAAAACCAAAGTGCACTCCGTGTGCATACCGGGGGAGTCATTCCAGATGTGGAAAGGGTCCTTCCGGATGCCATGAAGGGTACAGGGTGCACCCATCTGCAGGTGGTCGCTCATGTCGGCACCAATGATGTGTGTCGCTATGGATCGGAGGAAATCCTCTCTGGCTTCCAGCGGATATCTGATTTGGTGAAGACTGCCAGTCTCGCTAGCGGGATGAAAGCGGAGCTCACCATCTGCAGCATCGTCGACAGGACTGACTGCGGACCTTTGGTACAGAGCCGAGTGGAGGGTCTGAATCAGAAGCTGAGACGGTTCTGCGACCGTGTGGGCTGCAGATTCCTAAACTTACGCCATAGGGTGGTGGGGTTTCGGGTTCCGCTGGATAGGTCAGGAGTTCACTACACGCAACAAGCGGCTACACGGGTAGCAGGGGTTGTGTGGCGTGGGCTGGGCGGTTTTTTAGGTTAGATGGCCTCGGGCAAGTACAGAAAGGGCAACAGCCTCAACGGGTGCGGAGCAAAGTCAGGACATGCGGGGACCAAGCAGCAATCGGTATTGTAATTGTAAACTGTCGAAGCTGCGTTGGTAAAGTACCGGAACTTCAAGCACTGATAGAAAGCACAGAAGCTGAAATCGTTATAGGCACAGAAAGCTGGCTGAAGCCAGAGATAAATTCTGCCGAAATTTTTACAAACGTACAGACGGTGTTTAGAAAGGATAGATTGCATGCAACCGGTGGTGGAGTGTTCGTTGCTGTTAGTAGTAGTTTATCCTGTAGTGAAGTAGAAGTGGATAGTTCCTGTGAATTATTATAGGTGGAGGTTACATTGAACAACCGAGTTAGGTTAATAATTGGCTCCTTTTACCGACCTCCCGGCTCAGCAGCATTAGTGGTAGAACAACTGAGAGAAAATTTGGAATACATTTCACATAAATTTTCTCAGCATGTTATAGTCTTAGGTGGAGATTTCAATTTACCAGATATAGACTGGGACACTCAGATGTTTAGGACGGGTGGTAGGGACAGAGCGTCGAGTGACATTATACTGAGTGCACTATCCGAAAATTACGTCGAGCAATTAAACAGAGAACCGACTCGTGGATATAACATCTTGGACCTAGTGATAACAAACAGACCCGAACTTTTCGACTCTGTAAGCGCAGAACAGGGAATCAGTGATCATAAGGCCGTTGCAGCATCCCTGAATATGGAAGTTAATAGGAATATAAAAAAAGGGAGGAAGGTTTATCTGTTTAGCAAGAGTAATAGAAGGCAGATTTCAGGCTACCTAACAGATCAAAACGAAAATTTCTGTTCCGACACTGACAATGTTGAGTGTTTATGGAAAAAGTTCAAGGCAATCGTAAAATGCGTTTTAGACAGATACGTGCCGAGTAAAACTGTGAGGGATGGGAAAAACCCACCGTGGTACAACAACAAAGTTAGGAAATTACTGCGAAAGCAAAGAGAGCTTCACTCCAAATTTAAACGCAGCCAAAACCTCTCAGACAAACAGAAGCTAAACGATGTCAAAGTTAGCGTAACGAGGGCTATGCGTGAAGCGTTTAGTGAATTCGAAAGTAAAATACTAGGTACCGACTTGACAGAAAATCCTAGGAAGTTCTGGTCTTACGTTAAATCAGTAAGTGGCTCGAAACAGCATGTCCAGACACTCCGGGATGATGATGGCATTGAAACAGAGGATGACAAGCGTAAAGCTGAAATACTAAACACCTTTTTCCAAAGCTGTTTCACAGAGGAAGACCGCACTGCAGTTCCTTCTCTAAATCCTCGCACAAACGAAAAAAATGGCTGACATCGAAATAAGTGTCCAAGGAATAGAAAAGCAACTGGAATCACTCAACAGAGGAAAGTCCACTGGACCTGACGGGATATCAATTCGATTCTACACAGAGTACGCGAAAGAACTTGCCCCCCTTCTAACAGCCGTGTACCGCAAGTCTCTAGAGGAACGGAAGGTTCCAAATGATTGGAAAAGAGCACAGGTAGTCCCAGTCTTCAAGAAGGGTCGTCGAGCAGATCTCTGACGTCGATCTGTTGTAGAATTTTAGAACATGTTTTTTGCTCGAGTATCATGTCGTTTTTGGAAACCCAGAATCTACTATGTAGGAATCAACATGGATTCCGGAAACAGCGATCGTGTGAGACCCAACTCGCTCTATTTGTTCATGAGACCCAGAAAATATTAGATACAGGCTCCCAGGTAGATGCTATTTTTCTTGACTTCCGGAAGGCGTTCGATACAGTTCCGCACTGTCGCCTGATAAACAAAGTAAGAGCCTACGGAATATCAGACCAGCTGTGTGGCTGGATTGAAGAGTTTTTAGCAAACAGAACACAGCATGTTGTTATCAACGGAGAGACGTCTACAGACGTTAAAGTAACCTCTGGCGTGCCACAGGGGAGTGTTATGGGACCATTGCTTTTCACAATATATATAAATGACCTAGTAGATAGTGTCGGAAGTTCCATGCGGCTTTTCGCGGATGATGCTGTAGTATACAGAGAAGTTGCAGCATTAGAAAATTGTAGCGAAATGCAGGAAGATCTGCAGCGGATAGGCACTTGGTGCAGGGAGTGGCAACTGACCCGTAACATAGACAAATGTAATGTACTGAGAATACATAGAAAGAAGGATCCCTTAATGTATGATTATATGATAGCGGAACAAACACTGGTAGCAGTTACTTCTGTAAAATATCTGGGAGTATGCGTGCGGAACGATTTGAAGTGGAATGATCATATAAAATTAATTGTTGGTAAGGCGGGTACCAGGTTGAGATTCATTGGGAGAGTCCTTAGAAAATGTAGTCCATCAACAAAGGAGGTGGCTTACAAAACATTCGTTCGACCTATACTTGAGTGTTGCTCATCAGTGTGGGATCCGCACCAGATCGGGTTGACGGAGGAGATGGAGAAGATCCAAAGAAGAGCGGCGCGTTTCGTCACAGGGTTATTTGGAAACCGTGATAGCGTTACGGAGATGTTTAACAAACTCAAGTGGCAGACTCTGCAAGAGAGGCGCTCTGCATCGCGGTGTAGCTTGCTCGCCAGGTTTCGAGAGGGTGCGTTTCTGGATGAGGTATCGAATATATTGCTTCCCCCTACTTACACCTCCCGAGGAGATCACGAATGTAAAATTAGAGAGATTAGAGCGCGCACAGAGGCTTTCAGACAGTCGTTCTTCCCGCGAACCATACGCGACTGGAACAGGAAAGGGAGTTAATGACAGTGGCACGTAAAGTGCCGTCCGCCACACACCGTTGGGTGGCTTGCGGAGTATAAATGTAGATGTAGATGTAGATGTAGTTGCAAGAGAAGCTCACTGGAAAACACTTTCCCCACTACACCTGCTGACAGATCAGTTAGCTTTAACACACATAATAAGTTAGAAACGTCGTGGACATTTTCCCTTCATAGACCGAGCCAATAAGATAAATTCTAATACATTCCGATAATTTACTGTGCGGTATTTTTAATCGGTGTTCACAACTGAAACCTCTCAGTCTCGTCTTAGAATGCCACCTTTGGTGAGTGTGCATGAGTTCTATCACATCAGGAATTACTGTCCAGATTAGACTGCTTTTGAATGGACTGTATCTGAGAGCTTTGGGGTAAATTTCAGGAAGTTTCATCAATATGCAGGTTAAATTTTCCAAGATGCACTAGGCTTCCAGCACTAAGTCTTACGTCTGCACTAACCAAGATAAACCTCTTCTTCTTTGGTCACAAACCCACTCAGTTCGCTCGTCTGTTGTGTTGCTGACCGACAGTAAATGCGTCATCTCTTACCAACTCCATAGACAGAATATGTAAGAGAAACGAAAAACTCTTCACAGGAAATACGAAGCTCTCTCTCTCTACACTAGCATGCCAAAGAGATGAGCTACGTGGCACGCAGATAGATACCAATATTAATATCCATCATAGAAATTTTGCTATGTGAGCTTACTGGGTCAATTTCACATTGCAGGAACCTTTCAAGGTGAAAGCTTCATTTCAAATATTAAAACTAACATGCGAAACTTTACGTCTGTTTCGAATCGCTATCATAAAATTAAGAGATTTTGCCTAGAAAACATAAAGAAGAGACCAATAGAAAAGCTTTCGTTTTCAACGTTAAATATGAAAATTTTCTTCCAAGACAAGATAGAATAATTCATAAATTTAATTTTACTTCACATGATTTCTACAAAACTTGGTTGTTGTTGTTGTGGTCTTCAGTCCTGAGACTGGTTTGATGCAGCTCTCCATGCTACTCTATCCTGTGCAAGCTTCTTCATCTCCCAGTATCTACTGCAACCTACATCCTTCTGAATCTGCTTAGTGTATTCATCTCTTGGTCTCCCTCTACGATTTTTACCCTCCACACTGCCCTCCAATGCTAAATTTGTGATCCCTTGATGCCTCAAAACATGTCCTACCAACCGATCCCTTCTTCTAGTCAAGTTGTGCCACAAACTTCTCTTCTCCCCAATCCTATTCAATACCTCCTCATTAGTTACATGATCTACCCACCTTATCTTCAGCATTCTTCTGTAGCACCACATTTCGAAAGCTTCTATTCTCTTCTTGTCCAAACTACTTATCGTCCATGTTTCACTTCCATACATGGCTACACTCCATACAAATACTTTCAGAAACGACTTCCTGACACTTAAATCTATACTCGATGTTAACAAATTCCTCTTCTTGAGAAACGCTTTCCTTGCCATTGACAGTCTATATTTTATATCCTCTCTACTTCGACCATCCTCAGTTATTTTACTCCCCAAATAGCAAAACTCCTTTACTACTTTAAGTGTCTCATTTCCTAATCTAATTCCCTCCGCATCACCCGACTTAATTCGACTACATTCCATTATCCTCGTTTTGCTTTTGTTGATACCCTCCTTTCAAGACACGGTCCATTCCGTTCAACTGCTCTTCCAAGTCCTTTGCTGTCTCTGACAGAATTACAATGTCATCAGCGAACCTCAAAGTTTTTACTTCTTCTCCATGAATTTTAATACCTACTCCGAATTTTTCTTTTGTTTCCTTTACTGCTTGCTCAATATACAGATTGAATAACATCGGGGAGAGGCTACAACCCTGTCTTACTCCTTTCCCAACCACTGCTTCCCTTTCATGCCCCTCGAGTCTTATAACTGCCATCTGGTTTCTGTACAAACTGTAAATAGTCTTTCGCTCCCTGTATTTTACCCCTGCCACCTTCAGAATTTGAAAGAGAATATTCCAGTTAACATTGTCAAAAGCTTTCTCTAAATCTACAAATGCTAGAAACGCGGGTTTGCCTTTTCTTAATCTTTCTTCTAAAATAAGTCGTAAGGTCAGTATTGCCACACATGTTCCAACATTTCTACGGAATCCAAACTGATCTTCCCCGAGGTCGGCTTCTACCAGTTTTTCCATTCGTCTGTAAAGAATTCGCGTTAGTATTTTGCAGCTGTGACTTATTAAACTGATAGTTCGGTAATTTTCGCATCTGTCAACACCTGCTTTCTTTGGGATTGGAATTATTATATTCTTCTTGAAGTCTGAGGGTATTTCGCCTGTCTCATACATCGTGCTCACCAGATGGTAGAGTTTTGTCATGACTGGCTCTCCCGAGGCCATCAGTAGTTCAAATGGAATGTTGTCTACTCCCGGGGCCTTGTTTCGACTCAGGTCTTTCAGTGCTCTGTCAAACTCTTCACGCAGTATCTTATCTCCCATTTCGTCTTCATCTACATCCTCTTCCATTTCCATAATATTGTCCTCAAGTACATCGCCCTTGTATAAACCCTCTATATACTCCTTCCACCTTTCTGCCTTCCCTTCTTTGCTTAGAACTGGGTTGCCATCTGAGCTCTTGATATTCATACAAGTGGTTCTCTTCCCTCCAAAGGTCTCTTTAATTTTCCTGTAGGCAGTATCTATCTTACCCCTAGTGAGACAAGGCTCTACATCCTTACATTTGTCCTCTAGCCATCCCTGCTTAGCCATTTTGCACTTCCTGTCGATCTCATTCTTGAGACGTTTGTATTCCTTTTTGCCTGCTTCATTTACTGCATTTTTATATTTTCTGCTTTCATCAATTAAATTCAATATATCTTCTGTTACCCTTGGATTTCTATTATCCCTCGTCTTTTTACCTACTTGATCCTCTGCTGCCTACAGTACTTCATCCCTCAGAGCTACCCCAGGAGCAACAGTGTCCCTAATTTGCTGGGAAGTGGCGGTGCGGTCCCCTACGGCACTGCGTAGGATCCTACGGTCTTGGCGTGCATCCGTGCGTCGCTGCGGTCCGGTCCCAGGTCGACGGGCACGTGCACCTTCCGCCGACCACTGGCGACAACATCGATGTAGGGGACCGCACCGCAACTTCCCAGCAAGTTAGGGACACTGTTGCTCCTGGGGTATCGGCGAGGACCATTCGCAACCGTCTCCATGAAGCTGGGCTACGGTCCCGCACACCATTAGGCCGTCTTCCGCTCACGCCCCAACATCGTGCAGCCCGCCTCCAGTTGTGTCGCGACAGGCGTGAATGGAGGGACGAATGGAGGTGTGTCGTCTTCAGCGATGAGAGTCGCTTCCGCCTTGGTGCCAATGATGGTCGTATGCGTGTTTGGCGCCGTGCAGGTGAGCGCCACAATCAGGACTGCATACGACCGAGGCACACAGGGCCAACACCCGGCATCATGGTGTGGGGAACGATCTCCTACACTGGCCGTACACCACTGGTGATCGTCGACGGGACACTGAATAGTGCACGGTACATCCAAACCGTCATCGAACCCATCGTTCTACCATTCCTAGACCGGCAAGGGAACTTGCTGTTCCAACAGGACAATGCACGTCCGCATGTATCCCGTGCCACCCAACGTGCTCTAGAAGGTGTAAGTCAACTACCCTGGCCAGCAAGATCTCCGGATCTGTCCCCCATTGAGCATGTTTGGGACTAGATGAACCGTCGTCTCACGCGGTCTGCACGTCCAGCACGAACGCTGGTCCAACTGAGGCGCCAGGTGGAAATGGCATGGCAAGCCGTTCCACAGGACTACATCCAGCATCTCTACGATCGTCTCCATGGGAGAATAGCAGCCTGCATTGCTGCGAAAGGTGGATATACACTGTACTAGTGCCGACATTGTGCATGCTCTGTTGCCTGTGTCTATGTGCCTGTGGTTCAGTCAGTGTGATCATGTGATGTATCTGACCCAGGAATGTGTCAATAAAGTTTCCCCTTCCTGGGACAATGAATTCACGGTGTTCTTATTTCAATTTCCAGGAGTGTATTTACTTGGATTAAAGGCGCTGTCGGACAAGAATACTGGGTTCACTTCTACACATTCAGCGTGTTGATTAGGATCTGTTAAGGAAAATGGGAACATTATCATTAAGTTTTTAATGAAAGAGTGGGCCGGCCGCGGTGGTCTAGCGGTTCTGGCGCTGCAGTCCGGAACCGCGGGACTGCTGCGGTTGCAGGTTCGAATCCTGCCTCGGGCATGGGTGTGTGTGATGTCCTTAGGTTAGTTAGGTTTAAGTAGTTCTAAGTTCTAGGGGACTTATGACCTAAGATGTTGAGTCCCATAGTGCTCAGAGCCATTTTTTGAATGAAAGAGTGGAGGGAATATCAACTCAATATTTATTCTCATAAACCCACGCAAACACATTAAACCTTTGTTCATTGAACACAAGAAAAACATCATCGTTTGTACACTAAATATTTCTAACCAGCCGATAGTAGGACATGGTGTTTTAAACGAATACCTGCATGACCCACCGTCTAAAATGTTGACGGACAAATGACATTTCTTGTCGTACTACACTCTTATTGCAAACGTGCTGCAGATACAACGGTACACTAAAAGTATCAGATTAGCTAGCAGTCTGCACACGTTACACATGTGGCTCAATCCACAAAGGTACACCAGCTACATCGCGACAATTAGAGCGCGAATTTCCTTGAGGCTCAATTAAAATAAAGTTGAGAACAAAAGGAGCACAGTAGAGTCGTATGAAAAGAGCACGCGACATTCTCGTGTCTACCTCGTACCGCTTGTGTTGGTTGGCAAGGAAAACTGGGTAAAAACTGAGAAATTATGCACGCAAAATTACGGAAATAAAACTATATTACAGCTTAATTACTTTAAATAAAATGGAGAACACTGTTGGGAAGCTATTTAAAATTAGGAGGTACAAAATGAACCTCTGCCTAGAACCAAGTGCAGTCAGTCAGTAAGATGGCTTACTTAATTTTGAAAAATTACATACACAAATCATCGTTATTATTAGAAAACAGCCTTGAGACCACTTATATCGAAGAAAATAAATCGTGTGAGATTACTTACTACCACAAACCAACAAGATGTACTGTCTGATATCACGAGGAAGCATTCACAAAGAGAAGTTAGTTGAACTACGAAAATTAATTTCGCGAACTATCAGAGATGTTACTGAAACGTTATTTGAGCAAATATATCGGAGAGAAAACAATGTAGAATACGTCTGAATCTACAAGGAATCGTAAAGACTCTTACCCAGACGTGGACTGAGTCATTAAGACACACTGTCTGATTTAAAGCATTAAAAGTCGGGAAACATCCAGAAATAATGTAAAGCCTGTTTACACAAACTGGATACGGAAGACACAAGAAAATCACCAGTTACACTTAACTACATCTATATCTACATTTAACTGCGTAACACGCAAGCACCCGTATGGTGGGTGACGAAAAGTACCCTGTACCACTAATAGTCATTTCATTTCCTGTTCCAGTCGCAAACAGAACTAGCGAAAAACGACTATCTATGTGCCTCCGTATGAGTCCTAAATTCTCGTATTTTACTATCGTGCTACTTAGGTGAAATGTATGTTGGCGGCAACAGAATCCTTCTGCGGTCATCTCCAGATGCTGTTACTCTATATTTTCTCAATACTGTTCCTCGGAAATAACGTCGCCTTCCCTCCACGAATTCTCATTTGAGTTCCCAAGCATTTTCGTAATAATAATGGCCTAACATCTTTTAGCATTGTACTTGATAATGGCATAAAAGCAGAATCAAGACGCACTGTAGCACGGAAGATAAATCTAGTAATACACAATCAAATGGCAGTTTACTCTTTCAAACAAATATTGAATGACTGTCTTTCAACACCATCAGAAGCTTTATATTTCCGTATTACTTGCGTGTTGTCTGAACCTCCAGGCAACTAATCTAGTAGACCGGCTCTGGACTGCTTCGATGTCTTCCTTCAATTCGAAGGATCTCTAACACTCGAGTAATACTCAAGAATACTTCGCACTAGCGTCCTACATCCGGTCTCTTTATAGATGAACGACATTTTCCTAAACGTCTCCCAATAAACCGGAGTGGCCGGCCGCTGTGACCGAGCGGTTCGAGGCAGTCCGTAACGACGCTGCTGCTACGGTCACAGGTTCCAATCCTGCCTCGGGCATGGATGTGTGTGATGTCCTTAGGTTAGTTAGATTTAAGTAGTTTCTGATGACCTCATATGTTTAGTCCCATAGTCCTTAGAGCCATTTGAACCATTTTGAAACCGGAGTGGACCATTCGCCTTCCCTACCACAGTCCACACGTGGTAGTTCCATTTTATATCAATTTTCAACGTTTAACACCAATGTAAGAGATGTGACTGTGTCAACAGTAATAATACAGTATCAGAACACTACGGATGACTTTTTCCTATCCTTCAACATTGACATTCATTTTTCTATCTTTAGAACTAGCAATCATTCGTCACACCAACTAAAAATTATGTCTAAGTTATTTTCTATCCTCCTACAGCTACTCAACTTTGACACGTTCCCTTACACCACAACGTCATCAACAAGCACACATTGCTGCCCACTCTTCCGCCTGATGTATATAGAAATATATAAGTATATATAGATAGAAATATATATGTATATAGAAAATAACAGTGGCACTCCTGATGATACCTTGTCTCTGATGAACACACGCCATCGAGGATAAAATATTGTGTTCCATTACTTAAGAAGTCTTCGACCCCCTCACATATTTGGGAACCTATTCTATATGCTCGTAACTTCGTCAACAGTCTGCAGTGGGGTACCGTGTAAAATGCTTTTCGGAAATCTACGATTAGAAATATGGAATCTTCCTGATGTCCTACATTCATAGTTCACCAGTACATCGTGCAAGCAAATGGCAATAAGTTTCCTTTACTTTAAGTCCATGGTCACAAACTTTTCGTTAACAGATTACCGGTTTCGGTCTATAATGACCATCATCAGATCTGTTTCATAAAAACAAAGTCCTAATGTACTGTTTTTATGGAACAGATCTTATGATGGTCATTATAGAGCGAAACCGGTAATCTGTCAACAAAACGTTGGTAACCATAGACGTAAAGTAAAGGAAAGTATTGCATATACGGGTCACTGTTTCATTCGCGACAATGTCGCAGCTTGTGAAACAAAAGGACAAGCTGAGTTTCGCACCAGCCAAGCTTTCTAAATCCTTGCTCATTCGTAATTAGCTTTTCAGTCTCTAGGAAAATTTTTATATTCAAACTTAGGAAATGTTGTATAGTTCTGCAGGAAACCGATGGTGCAAGCCTGTAATTTTGTGGATCTATTATTCTACCCTTTTTATATACAGAAGTCACTTGCACTTTTTTCCAGTCCATTGGGACTTTGAAGTGGGTAAGAGGTTCATTAGAAGTGCAAGCTAAGTAATGGGTCAATGTCGTACTCTTTATGTAATCGAATTGGGATTCCATGCGGACCTGGCGACTTATTTGTTTACAGCTCCATCAGTGGTTTGTCTAGGTCAAGGCTGCTTATTACTATATAATCCGACGGTGAAACGATCGTATTAAAGAACGGTATGTTTGTACGATTCTCTTGCGTGAGTGAGTTCTTAAACGTGAAATGTAAAACTTAGACTTTCATTTTGCTATATTCTAACAGCACATCAGACTGGTCAAGGAGTGAATGGAAGCATTAGACCAGCTAAGCGGTTTTACAAAGGACTAGAATTTTGCTTGGGTCTCGGCCAAGTCTTTTCCTTATGTACGGCGATGGTACTTGCCGTAAGCACCGCGCATGGATCTTTTTACAAACGCACAAATCTCTACAGCCTTCCCAAGTCACTTTTTGCTTGTTCTCTTCTGAACCGGGAGTGCAATCGCCTTTGATTTCTGGGTATTTGTCGAATTTTGTTATTCATACACGCTATACATTCTCCATCCTTCATCTTCTACCAGGCACATAGTTGTCCAGAGCACGATGTATAATCTCTTTAAGGGGCTCCGGAACGCCCTATACTTGCAATGTTAAAATAACGCTTATAAATTACATCTTTCCTCACGAAGTATTTGAGGTAGGAAGTTGAACTTTTTACAGATTATTTATTGGAATATGGGCTACAACTTAACACAGGGATTTTACAAAATTTTAGTTCAGTTATTAAAGATGATTTTTTTTCAATTGTAATGAAAATTCACAACATTTTTTTGCAATTTTTTATTTATATATTCAAAAATATACAGTTTTTTGGAAAAAGGCTGTGTTAAATTATGCAGAAGGTACTGTGTAACATTTACTGAAAGTTTGAAACAAATATGTTTGGAAGATCCTTAGAAAACATGTAATTAGTATGAGAAAATAAAAGTTTTGGGAATCGAGCGACAAAGATTGGATTAACCTTTTAGTGCATTCCAGGTCCATAGGATGGATTACCTTCATCCTTTGCAAATTCATCCTCCAGCTTCCTATTGTTCCTCCTCCTGTTTACTCTTGCTTGTATTTCTAGACTCTTTACAGCACTGTCTGCAGCCCGAAGGCGTTCCTTGTCTAAAGCAAGCATCGCTCGTACCATGTTAGAACCTATCTTCATTCCCATATTTCTAAATACCTTGCACCTTACAATGTTGCCATCATTGAAAGTCGCAACAGCATCATACACACCAAAGTGAAGTGTTTCTATTCCAACAAATACAGTCTTGGAGATTCTCGACCATATAACACTATTTATACTTTCATTGGGGTTTTGAGTTTTTCCGTGAATACACTTTTTCAACAGTTCAGGTGCTGCTAAGTCTCTGAAAATAGGTTTTATCACCTCCATTATTGCATGAGGCAGACTATGCTTATGAGTGTACACTTCACCAGTTAGCAATCCTTTGTTATATTTACACCAACTGTCATCTTCTTTGGGACACAAGCTATGTTGGGGATTTTCATCGGTTGAAGAAGTATGAAAAGAAAAGAGCCCAAACAGCCTTCTTCATTTGTCGACACTTTGTGTATTTTGCCTAATAGCCATTCCATAATAGTTCTGTATTTTGTCAATTACACTGTCAGTTAATTACGAATATTTTCGAGATAACGACAGAGTAAATAAACATGAAACAATCGACAATCACACCAGCGATATATATTGAACCATCACAGGTTAGCCACAACACATACTTTATCTCACATCACTGAAATGTACCTGATGAACACGGACGTTAATAATAACACCATTTCACAGCAGTTTAACAGCGCCACAGTGGGTAACGCCCATGTAGAACACATTTCCAAAAAAAAAAAAAAATTAAAAATAGTTGTAGTCTTCGGAATTGAATAAATTATATATCTATTAAAAGGTAATAGTCCGCAGATTCAGAAAACGCAAAAAAGTAAAAATTGAACTTTTCATGATTTTGAGCCTTTCCGGAGCCCCTTAAACTTTGCCCATAATTTCTCTAGGTCCGTCATAGTGAAGCTAAATGATGTCACTTCACTTTCAAAGTGAACTGCTAACAGTAGCTTATCTGCTCTTCCTAGCAATAAACTGTCTTAGCCTTCTAGACTGATTTATTATCTTTCGTAACCATAGTCGGTACGATGAAATCGCGCTCACTAATCCCCGTCTGTATACTGACTTCATCGACAAGGTTCGGCCTATTTGCAGCTACGAGGTCTAAGATATTTCTATTACGTGTGTACTGCCGAAATAACTGTTCAAGATAGATTTCGGATAACATGTTCAACAGTATTTCGCATGATTGTCTGTCTGTACCCCCTGAAATGAATTCGTAGGCGTCCCAGTCTATACTCAGTAGTTAGAAGTCGACTCCAAATAATGTTACATGATGTGGGTATTTACACACCACCGACTGTACACTTACTTTGAATGATTCTAGAACTGTTTAACAGTGGAATCGGCTGTCCGGTAAAACATTCTACAATTAATTTAGTATCACCCAGAACTGTTATATACGACCATATAACTTCACTGTCACGCTCAATTTCGACCTGAATAGAGGCAAAATTTTCGTCAACTGCAATAAACACGACCCCCACCCCCTCCCTCCACTCCCCCGAAATGTCGTCTAATCTGTCTTTCCGATAAACGTTCCAAGACTCGCTAAGTACCTCAGAGCTTTCTCTTTCCTTCCCGGGTTTGCCACCGGATCACGTTGTACAAATTCCACAATATTTCCTCGGAGCAGCTGTCGCACATCTTCAACTGGTTCAACCTTGCTCGTGGCTAGGTACGACTGATGGTATCCGCACAGAAACGCCCCGTTTTTAGAACACGCGCGCGAAGAATGCGCAGCCACGCAAAGCGCATGCGCAGTGCTTTGCCATATTCAAACTCCCTCTGCCGAAAATCGCAGAGCGGCTCTCCCGTACGTGCGCTGAACGCTGCGTTTGTCAACAGTGCTGCCAGACGTTACTCACCAACGGCCGTACTAGGCCAGTATTATGACGGGCCTGTTATCGAAGAATCTTGATTTTCGTGTCGTGATTTAACAGTTGCATACCAATTGGGGGGGGGGGGGCGTCAGTAACTGACCCCAACTAAGTTTTTCGGCTAAAACTCCTGTCGTGTTCAGTAGTTTATTTAATAAATACATGACATTTATCGTAATTATAATTGCTACAATCGACAATTAGAACAGCTTTGGGTTTACACTCATTGTTTAGTTATAGCGATTGTTATAACTGAAGGTGTAGCAGGTCAACAATCACCACTCGCAGTCAACCGGTAAACAGTGTGGTGAGTGGAAGGTAATATCTCTGAGGCATTTTACAGAATGTACAAGACGATGAAATTGACACATGACGAAATTAGAAATTTGCTTGAGAGTTCAGACAATGAATTTAGTGGTGAACTATCCGAAAGCTCAATTAGTGAAACGGAAGATGTAGTCATGGAAATTCCAGGTCAAGTAGTTTCTGACAGTAGCGAGTTGGATGAAAGTGAGCAGGGTAAGTATTGATTTTTATTACATTTTGCAGATATTTTGGAGTATATTAGGATGTGTGTCTCGGTAGAGTGCTTAGTTTGCTAGTGTTCGGTTCTGTTTTCATATTTTTGTAGATATTCAACCAACAAGAAGATGACCCAGGCCGAAAGCACAAATTGATCAACCTGAAAAAGACATGGTGGCCCCGTGTAAGTATATATGGAAGAGAAGACCTTACGTAAATCAAAGGAGGTCTGTTGCTAACATAATGAGAACCCCGAAAGGAACTAAGCCAGGGATAAAACCTGATGCACCAAGTAAAGCTTTTCTCATGTACTTCGATGATAACATCCTGGACAACATTTTGATGTGTACCAATCAAAAGCTTGGAGATCTTAGGGAATCATCTGAAGATATTTTCATAAAAAATTCGAAAGCATTTGAAAGGGAAGAAATTGTGTGAGCAATTGGAATTCTATTGAACTGTGGAGTCCATAGACAGAACAAGGACAGTGTACGTGATATATTTAGTAAAGAAAACTTTCCGATGTACCGAGCTTCATTTTCGGAGCATAGACCGAGGCTCTTACTGAAGTGCTTGCGTTTTGATGGTGATCTAACTCGAGCAGCTAGAAAACAGACCGACAGATTTGTTCCTATCAGGGATATATGGAACATGATACTTGGTAAGTTTCCTGAGTTTTATAATCCTAGTGAGTCAGTCACAGTGGATGAAGAACTTGTAACCTTCCATGGGTGATGCCAGTTCAGGCTATATATTCCAGCAAAATATGGAATAGAGGCGAACCTGTTATGTGATTCAGACACGAAATACTGCTTCGCTGCGGATCCCAACGCTGGAAACCACGCTAATGAGAAGAACCATAACAGTGGCCCTGGAATAGTTAGAAGATTGATTGAAATATCTAACTTGAAACAATCTGCAAGAAATCTTACCATGAACAGAGAGTTTACTACCGTTCCCCTCGCATCTGATCTTTTGAAAGAGAAAATAACTACAGTCGGTACTATTCGAAGTGACAAACGCGATGTTCCTACAGAACTCCGTCCTATTTCTCTAAAAAAAGCTACACCGTGACCAATCCGATTTGCCTTTAGTGATGATGCCACTTTAGTCAGTTACGTACCTAAGAAAGGAAAGGTTGTTACAGTATTGTCAATCCGACATCATGATATGAATGTGACGGACGGAGCCAGACATCTTCCTATTCTACAATTGTACAAAGTCAGGAGTGTATACAGTCGATTAGTGTGTAAGAACGTACAGCTGCCGTCGAGCAACGCGTCGATGATTGACATTGCATCATACAATTCATATGTTGTATTTCAAGATACACACAAGGAATGGACAAAGAATTACCTGACAAAGAGTTACGAAAGAAAGAAGTACCTGAAAGATCTTGCTCGTGAACTTTGTGACCTCAACATGAAAAGACGCGCTCAAAATGCTGTAGGCCTACACTCAAAATACACTACAGCATTATCAACTTTTGGGTACCAAGGTGCAGCGAGCAGAGGAAACAACGTTACGAAGCCGCGATGGAAAGTAACACGTGCAGCTGTGCATAATCTGACAAAGAAAGGATGCTGTTACTTATGCGCCAGAAGCAAAGACCGTAAGTACATGAAGGCTTGCACTTCTTGCAGGAAGTATATCTGCCCTGCACACACTTAGAAAGAAGAAGTAGTTCGTATTTTAGAGTCTTCTGAATGTGAATCCGAGCAATCCTTGTAACTGTGAAATTAATACAAATAAATGTAAGAAAACTATTTATTTTTTAGTCAAAATGTTCCAGAAACACTTTCCCAGTAATAATAATCAACATGCACAAAAAAGTACCAATCCCCGGAATAATAACTGAAGAAGTAAACCATCAAAGTATACACAAACCCAAATATGTAACTTGCTACCCTCCTGCCGTGCCACCAATGGTCGCTGATGAGTAAATGAGCTGTGTAGCTGGGTGTTCAGAAAAAGCAAGAACTGCGCTGCAGACTGTCTGATATTGCACTCACAGTTAAGAATGCAAGATTATACATCTTGAATAGAAAAACAAGCACGAAACTTAAGAAATAAACTACTAAGAAAACACAGGAAAGCTATTTACATATCTTGCCGCTGTGGAGATGTGCACAGTCGGCAGGTGAGGTCTTGACTGGTTTAATATACGAACTAACGCTTGTCTTCAAAACATAACACTTGATCAACTAATGTGCCATAGACTCGGTTACCAAAAGCGAGATTAAAACTCACAAACAAAAAAACATGTAAGAAATTAAATATGTGACAACACGAGAATAGCTAAATACATAACCTGCCGCTGTGGAGATACGTAATAGGCGATAGCTGCGGCCAGACTAGCATCACAAAACCCTACAGCTATGAACACCATTGAAGGAAAACAATTTGTAAGGCGGTGACCTCGTCAATCACATGAGTACAGAGCATTTGATGAGGCCACAGCATCTGTCCAGTCCAGTCCCACCATAAAGGAAAAGAGAGTAATGAAATTAATTCTGATCACTCAAAATAAAATTTTAAAATAAACTGATACCAAACTCAGATCCGTCTGTTAATAAATTAGCAAGTTTTCAGTCTTAATTATTGCTGCTAAATTAATTTTCCCAGGTCCGCAGATACTAACAAAATATTATCTACACAGTCATCGGTTGGAGCGGACAGGATAATTTTGGCATTCCCCATTTATGTACTTCTTCGTTGAAGCTACGTGGTAGCAGTGATATACACAGTTCTCTCGCTTTCTTGGAATCCGCGTCAGTTTGCGCCACTCAACGAAAGCAGGTTAGGTTGGCTACAAGAGCCTTTCGTATACCGCTGAGGTCCACTGTAGTCTTTAAGTAGCCAGGAAAGCATACCAACCCCTCCCCCTCCCCATCTGTCACATTCAGTTGCAGTTTCTAAAGGTGTCGACACAGTACCGATTTGTTGTAGCAAGTGTTGTTTCCGATTACCATGTGTTAGCCGTCCTCCAGCTGCTCGTGATGTTTAGAATTACGAAGTACGCCGAACGTCTGCGATATTTGCGACTGTGTTGTCGGTACGGTGGCGCATTGAGATACCGGCGCTGCAAATCGACAACTAATGTTGTAAGCTCTATTCTCCGACCCTGTTACTGTGATCGTACTCTTCACCCAGGTGTAACTCTTTTCGTTACGGAGGTTCATGTTAATGCACTTGTTCGTGTCCTCTAAGGACTGGTCTTTATTCTGAAAAGTCACAGTTTGTGTGACCTTTTGTTCTTTTGACTTCTACTACAGCTAGTCCACAGCCTAACCAGTGGCTGCACTATTCTGAGTGATTGTGAAGAATACTTGTAGCAGGGCTACCTCTCATATACGTGCCAATTTCTAAATATACGATTTGCCAGAGTATACTGACATGCATTGGCCTGTAGCTTCCCTAGTGTCCTTTTTAGTTTTTCATTTCACCAGGCGACGAAGCGCCTGCTGTAACAAACTAATCCAACCCCTGGGACAGAAGATCAGCAGTTAAGAGATCCGCTAGGGAACGACGGTAGTTGACAGATCTTCAAAGGACATTTCCTGCATCTTTAGATAATCTGTATTAATTCAAACTACACTCCTGGAAATTGAAATAAGAACACCGTGAATTCATTGTCCCAGGAAGGGGAAACTTTATTGACACATTCCTGGGGTCAGATAACATCACATGATCACACTGACAGAACCACAGGCACATAGACACAGGCAACAGAGCATGCACAATGTCGGCACTAGTACAGTGTATATCCACCTTACGCAGCAATGCAGGCTGCTATTCTCCCATGGAGACGATCGTAGAGATGCTGGATGTAGTCCTGTGGAACGGCTTGCCATGCCATTTCCACCTGGCGCCTCAGTTGGACCAGCGTTCGTGCTGGACGTGCAGACCGCGTGAGACGACGCTTCATCCAGTCCCAAACATGCTCAATGGGGGACAGATCCGGAGATCTTGCTGGCCAGGGTAGTTGACTTACACCTTCTAGAGCACGTTGGGTGGCACGGGATACATGCGGACGTGCATTGTCCTGTTGGAACAGCAAGTTCCCTTGCCGGTCTAGGAATGGTAGAACGATGGGTTCGATGACGGTTTGGATGAACCGTGCACTATTCAGTGTCCCCTCGACGATCACCAGTGGTGTACGGCCAGTGTAGGAGATCGCTCCCCACACCATGATGCCGGGTGTTGGCCCTGTGTGCCTCGGTCGTATGCAGTCCTGATTGCGGCGCTCACCTGCACGGCGCCAAACACGCATACGACCATCATTGGCACCAAGGCAGAAGCGACTCTCATCGCTGAAGACGACACGTCTCCATTCGTCCCTCCATTCACGCCTGTCGCGACACTACTGGAGGCGGGCTGCACGATGTTGGGGCGTGAGCGGAAGACGGCCTAACGGTGTGCGGGACCGTAGCCCAGCTTCATGGAGACGGTTGCGAATGGTCCTCGCCGATGCCCCAGGAGCAACAGTGTCCCTAATTTGCTGGGAAGTGGCGGTGCGGTCCCCTACGGCACTGCGTAGGATCCTACGGTCTTGGCGTGCATCCGTGCGTCGCTGCGGTCCGGTCCCAGGTCGACGGGCACGTGCGTCTTCCGCCGACCACTGGCGACAATATCGATGTACTGTGGAGACCTCACGCCCCACGTGTTGAGCAATTCGGCGGTACGTCCACCCGGCCTCCCGCATGCCCACTATACGCCCTCGCTCAAAGTCCGTCAACTGCACGTTCACGTCCACGCTGTCGCGGCATGCTACCAGTGTTAAAGACTGCGATGGAGCTCCGTATGCCAAGGAAAACTGGCTCACACTGACGGCGGCGGTGCACAAATGTTGCGCAGCTAGCGCCATTCGACGGCCAACACCGCGGTTCCTGGTGTGTCCGCTGTGCCGTGCGTGTGATCATTGCTTGTACAGCCCTCTCGCAGTGTCCGGAGCAAGTATGGTGGGTCTGACACACCGGTGTCAATGTGTTCTTTTTTCCATTTCCAGGAGTGTATTAAGTGACGAGACGATAAATACTATCTCCAGACCAAGCGCCTGCAACTCTCGCTTCCCGCGATGCAGACCGGTGCAGCGGGTCCCCGACCGTGTAGGGGTCATCCTGGCCGGTCGTCACGGAAAAACAGACGATTCCCAGAGACCACCAGAAAGCGCCCACGGCGCCGCAAGAGGTCGCTACAGCCGCGGACCTCTTTCCTTCCGCTCGACACTGCAAACAGAGCCAGCCATATCCATGCGCCGCGGACCTCTTTTCTTCCGCTCGACACTGCAAACAGATCCCGCCATATCCATGCGCCAAGCAATATTTAGGCATCATCTCGGATGATGCTCTCACTCCCTCCATTTATCCCTCCTATCAACTCTGATCCCCACCCCCCTCCTTTCCTCCGTCCTTTCCCTGGGCTCTCTCTTCCCCCCCTTCCATCATGTTTTCTCCCCACCAAACCTCTCCCTACCTCCCTTCTCCCCTCCCCCCGAGTCCTTTTGTATTCCCCTCCTCTGCCTGCCCCGCTCCCTGTCGCGTCTGCCCAGCACCCCCCACCCCTCTTATGGATCCTCATCCTCCATCGGCTCCTTTCCTGCCTCTCCCCCTTCGCTTTTCCTCTCCTTCCCCCCTTTTTTTATTTTCTCACCATCTGTCCAGTTTCCCCCCACCTGCTCTCAGCTGTGGTATGTCACATTTGCCAACATTTTAGAGCAGTGTTCCAGTGACTGTCTGTTCAGTGTTGTTCGTCTTTCTCGTGTTGCGAACAGAAACCATGCAGTCGCTAAGTGTGAATTTTTTTTTTTTTTTTTGCCAGCAGAGACCGGACTGCCGCCGTGTTTTTTAATTGCCTGTCTATTGTTTTACCTGTCTGCTTCACATGTATTTTATGAGCATCATCATCTCTCTATTCTATGTTTTAAGTTCCACGACTTTTTTTTCTCCATGTTACTCTTTAAGTCTCCGATTTTATCACCTGTTTTTATTATTTATTCTCTTCATCTTTTTAACAAAGTCTGTGGGCTGAAGAGCGGCATACTAAGCTGCTGCCAGCCCGCCCCCTTCGGGGGGAATCGAAATTCAATAAAGAAAAAAAAAACCTGGAGAGGCAGTTCACGCCTAGCGAGCCGCCGCGTCATCGTCCACCGCCGCCAGCGTACCGGAGGCATCCTCGCAGGGCCTCTACTCGTCCTCGGACTCAGGTGACGGCCGCTCTTCACGAGACGTCCGGGGCTTGGTTTGGTGAAGTTGTATGCTTACTACAGACAGTTTATGTTTGGAAGAATCTCTGATTTAGTTATTGGTAGGCTTGGAGGATCAGTCCCACCTCATGAATATTGTTTTGTAAATTTTGAAGAAAGACTTTAGTTTAAATAAAAACGCTACAACTCACACTCTGAGATTTTCCTATCATCGGACGGTGGATATATTAATGAAGACTCTAGCCACAGCTACAGATACACAACTAGCAGACTAAAAACTTTAAAAAGTGGTCTTTCCGTGACCAGCCCCAACGAGAGGTTTTCCGTTATTTCTAGCAGGAGAAAATTTCCCCTCCGAATCTCGCGCACGGCCCGCCAAATCTCGACAGTCACCTCAACACACGTGAACTGCTGCAAATGAAGTCGTTTGACCTCTCTGGAGAGCGATTTCCCTGTCTACGTATCCAGTTCTTATTTCGCGTTTTTCTTCCTTTGTAAACTGACGCGGTTACGAAAGCTGCTAGTTAATAGTTGCATATTACTTGTCAAGCTTATATCTCTTTTCCTCAACAGATGCTAATCGTATAGGGATGAATGCAGCATTGTTAGAAAGGTTTTTTAACCATCTTTTGACACTGCATACCGATTTTTTGCAGTCTGTGAAAATTTTTAACCTAAAAGAGAGCAACTATTGTAAGAAAAAGGCTAGTTTCACGGAAGCTCGAAATTTAGTGCGGACGTCAATGCGAGATGCTCTTAATAGTTTCCACAATGAAATATTGTCTCAAAATATGGTAGAAAACCCAAAGATATTCTGGTCGCATGGAAAGTACACCAGTGGCAAACAACAGTCAATTCCGTCACTGCGCGATAACGATGGAAATGTTACCGATGATGGTGTCACTTAAGCGGAGTTACTAAATACAGTTTTCCGTAATTCCTTCACGAAATAAGACGAAGTAAGTATTCCCGAATTCTAAACCAGAACAGCTGTAAGCATGAGTGACATAAAAATGGATATCTTAGGTGTTGTGAAACAACTCGAATCACTTAAGAAAGGCAAATCTTCCGGTCCAGATACTATACCAAACAGGTTCCTCTCAGAGTATGCAAACACAAAAGCGCTTTTGTTAGCAATCATATACAACCGCTCACCTGACGGAAGGTCTGTTCCTAAAGACTGGAAAGTAGCATAGGTCACGACAATATTCAAGAAGGGAAATATAAGTGGCTCATTTAATTACAGACCCATAACACTGACCTCAATTTGCAGTATGATATTGGAGCATATACTGTACTCGCACATTATGAATCACCTTGAAGCAGATGACTTATTGATACATAACCAACACGGATTCAGAAAATATCGTTCATGTGAAAGCAGCTAGCTCTTTATTCCCATGAAGTAATGAGTGCTGTCGACAAGGGATCTCAGATCGATTCCATATTCCCAGATTTCCAGAAGACTTTTGATACCGTTGCTCAGAAGCGACTATTAATCCAATTGTGTGCATATGGAGTATCGTCTCAGTTGCGTGACTGGATTCTTGATTTCCTCTCAGAGAGGTCACAGTTCGTAGTGATACACGGTAAATCATCGAGTACAACAGAAGTGACATCTGGCGTTCCAGAAGGTAGTGTCATAGATCCTCTGCTGTTCCTGCTTTATATAAATTATCTAGGTCATAATCTGAGCAGCCCCCTTAGACTGTTTGCAGATGACGCTGTAATTTGCCGTCTAGGAAAATCATCAGACGATCAATTCCAATTACAAAATGACCTAGAGAGAATTTCCGTATGGTGCGAAAAGTGGCAATTAGCACTAAACAAAGAAAAGTCATCCACATGGGTATTACAAGAAATCCGATAAATGTTGGGTATACAATAAATCTCACAAATCTAAAGGCTGTCAGTTCGATTAAATACCTAGGAATTATAATTACGAACAACTTAAATAGGAAAGACCACATAGACAATATTGTGGGGAAGGTGAAAAAAAGATTGCGCTTTGTTGGCAGAACACTTAGACGATGCGACAATACCCACTACAGAGACATTCTACATAACACTTGTCCGTCCTCTGCTGGAATATTGCTGCTCGGTATGGGATCCTTACCAGGTAGGATTGACGGAGGACATCGAAAAACTGCAAAGAAGGATATCTCGTTTCGTGCTATCGCGCAATAGAATAGAGGTGAGAGTGTCACTGATACGCGAGTTGGGGTGGCAGTCACTGAGACAAGGCGGTTCTCTTTGCGGCGTGATCTATTTACGAAATTTCAGTCAGCAACATCCTCTTCCGAATGCGTAAATATTTTGTTGACACACACCCACGTAGGGAAAAATGATCATCATAATAAAATAAGAAAATTCAGAGCTCGAACAGAAAAATTTAGGTGTTCCTTTTTCCCACGTGCCATTGGAGAGTGGAATGGTAGAGAAGTTGTATGAAAATGGTTCGATGAACTGTCTGCCAGGCAGTTAAGTGTGAATTGCAGAGTAACCATGTAGATGTATATGTAGACATCATGGATGCCTAATTTCTTACCTGTATTTCATCATGCTAATTTATTAATCACTAACAAGAAACTCCCTTCCTATGTTACAGTATTACAAGAGCCATTTCATTTATCTTAAAATTCTTATTAAATGGAGAATGTGTATACTTCATTGTCATAGATACTAACCGTAACCACAATGGTAGTCTATTATCTTTGCACGACATACAAGATGACTTTTCTAAATGGATATTTTTTTCAAAAACGACAGTCGCTTTATCATTGACAGTTGTATGAAGGCTTTTCGAAGGGTAACTGAATCAATTAACACTTAACAGTATTGTGGAGCCTGCTTACAAATGAACTTTGCATCTTGTTTCTGAACAATATAGGCACTGTTATATAGTATTGATCTGCCGACATTAGGCAAGGTACACTACTGGCCATTAAACTTGCTACACCATGAAGATGACGTGCTACAGACCCTAAATTTAACCGACAGGAAGAAGATACTGTGATACGCACGTTTAGCTTTTAAGGTTGGTACCGATGGCGAAACCTACCACGTATTGACATGAGGAAAGTTTCCAACCGATTTCTCATACACAAACAGCAGTTGACCGGCGTTGCCTGCTGAAACGTTGTTGTGATGCCTCGTGTAAGGAGGAGAAACGCGTACCACCACGTTTCCGACTTCAATAAAGGTCGGATTGTAGCCTATCGCGATTGCGGTTTATCCTATCGCGACATTATTGCTCGAGTTGGTCGACATCCAATGACTGTTAGCAGAATATGGAATCGGTGGGTTCAAGAGGGTAATACGGTAC
Organism: Schistocerca cancellata; assembly: GCF_023864275.1. Taxonomy (NCBI): domain Eukaryota; kingdom Metazoa; phylum Arthropoda; class Insecta; order Orthoptera; family Acrididae; genus Schistocerca; species Schistocerca cancellata. The sequence continues at coordinate 727,263,762 of NC_064628.1, read as the reverse complement.
GCCGTGCTGGAACCCAACGGCCTCGTATCACTAACAGTCGAGATGACAGGCATCTTATCCGCATGGCTGTAACGGATCGTGTAGCCACGTCTCGATCCCTGAGTCAACAGATGGGGACGTTTGCAACACGACATCCATCTTCACGAAAAGTTCGACGACGGTTGCAGCATGGACTATCAGCTCGGAGACCATGGCTGCGGTTACCCTTGACGCTGCATCACAGACAGGAGCGCCTGCGATGGTGTACTCAGCGACGAACCTGGGTGCACAAATGGCAAAACGTCATTTTTTTCGGACGAATCCACGTTCTCTTTACAGCGTCATGATGGTCGCATCTGTGTTTGGCAACATCGCGGTGAACACACATTGGAAGCGTGTATTCGTCATCGCCATACTATCGTATCACCCGGCGTGATGGTATGGGGTGCCATTGGTTACACGTCTCGGTCACCTCTTGTTCGCATTGACGGCACTTTGAACAGTGGACGTTACCTTTCAGATGTGTTACGATCTGTGGCTCTACCCTTCATTCGATCCATGCAAAACCCGACATTTCAGCAGGATAATGCACGACCGCATGTTGCAGGTCCTGTACGGGCCTTTCTGGATGCAGAAAATGTTCGACTGCTGCCCTGGCCAGCACATTCTCCAGATCTCTCACCAATTGAAAACTTCTTGTGAATGGTGGCCAAGCAACTGGCTCATCAAAAAATACCAGTCACTACTCTTGATGAACTGTGGTATCGTGTTGAAGCTGCATTGGCAGCTGTACCTATACACGCCATCCAAGCTCTGTTTGACTCAATGTCCTGGCGTATCAAGGCCGTTATTATGGCCAGAGGTGGTTGCTCTGGGTACTGATGTCTCAGGATCTATGCACACAAATTGCGTGAAAGTGTAATCACATGTCAGTTCTAGTATAATATATTTTTCCAATGAATACCCGTTTATCATCTGCATTTCTTCTTGATGTAGCAATTCACTTTCAATTAAAATATGTACATTGTATGGGAATATACATAATAGCTATGCGTGTGCAGTTTGTATTCGCATACCCGACGACATATTGTAGTCTACGTCTGGCTGTGAGTAGTGCTCGGATAGCCTAATTGCTGCTCTGTGTCATGATCTGAATTATCACTTATGATGAAGGCAGGCAACATGGCATGCAATGCGAGACTGGACGTGCCCTTCACGCTCATTGGTGTAGTTTATATGCCAACCACACTCATTCACCAGCTGTCGTTGAAGAATTTTCTTGTCTTATGTTAGACAAGATATCATAGCATGCATCATAGGAACAGGAGGAACCAGTAACAGAAGACGAATTCCTCCATGTTACCCAACTGAGATTTACTAACAAGTCACCTGGCCCTGACGGCACCCCCTTTAATTTTATCATGTTCACCAACATCTCTTAGCTTCCACTTGGACTGTTATCAGTGGAGAACTAAAATTCCCCTCAGTGAGGGTTCCCTTTCTAGAGGGTGCCTTTCGGGAGAGCCTGATTTTCCCTGTTCACAAACTACATGGGCGTTTAATCCTGGGCAGGGCTTGAATGGGTGGCGACTTATAGAGAGGCTTCAGGCATATACCAATGTATTTAAATTCTGAGTTATGTATGTTGGTACAGGCCTGCTTGGGGGGAGCATAGACCCACTTAATGTGACTGATACCCTAAGTTGCCTTGGCATCAATTTTACAGCTGACCAGCGGCGCTATGTGGTCCTCAACTGTGGATGGATGCTGCAACAGATCAGGCCAGGACTTGTTAAAATGCCTCTAGTCCCTTGACCTCTGGCAATGTACGTGATATGTCAATACACAACTTGAATCGTGGGTCTCTCACATTGCACAAACTCTTCTCGTCCATCATACCCTGGCTCACCACAAGTTAGATACGATGTGTTCTTCGTTAGCCAGGAATGATCTTCAAAGTCCGCTATGAGTCCTCATCATTCCCCAGGGTCTTTGCCATATTCCAGATAGAGATCAGGCCGTTTTCGTCAGCTCACCGTTGATGGTGTAGTGACGCTGCCCAATGTGCATTCATCCTAGAGTATGATGCAGATGCCTTGGCCTCATTAGCCCCTCCTCCAGCGCCCTTCTATCACATCAGACGCAATTTTCTGTGACATGGCCCTGTTTGTGCCTCTTTGCCACTTGTGCACCTGCTGCCATTGAAGGGGATCTGTATCAAGATGCAACCTGTCCTTGTCCCCAACTACTTTTAAGCTTAATCTCCACCAGCACGCTTAATGGAAGGATTCTTATGCTCACATGGTACCATTCTGTTGGTCGACATCAGCGCAAACTTTTTGTTTCATCAATCAGCTGCCCCTCATCCTTGTACTGCTTTCCACAGAATGCATCCTTCATTGAGCTGAGTATTTGGGCAAAGCAGTTTCTAAGCCAAAGTACCATTATCCAAGATGGCGGCAATGATGTCACCCAACCCCAAGGGGGATTCTACACCAAACTGACGTCACTTGATGACGTCATCCAAGACGGCGGCGATGGTGTCATCTGATGATGCATGTATCATTATCCAAGATGGTGGGAAAGTGCCATGCCCCCCTGCAACGCCCCCAGACCGGAAGATCAAATTGCATCAGGACAATTCAACCTCCAGTATAATAAGAAAAGGCCGGGAAATTAGGTCACTTGGACTACCTCCACTAACATAGCCCCCCTCCCCTCCCACCCCTCACAAAAATGGCGGGAAGTTCAAATTCCAACAGGATAATGCATCACACCATGTTTATCTCTATTAAAATCGCGGGAAGATAGGTAACTTGGAATACTACCACTAACCTGACTTATCCGACTGCCACATCTTCCTAAGAACTGGCGCCAAGTTCGAATTCTGGATGTGAAATAGTTCAGTTGGGGTATCTCTACCAACCTAAGAAAATGCTGGGAAGAAAGGTCACCTCCACTAATCCTAGTCACCTGACCACCACCTCTTCCTAGGGACTGGTGAGAAAAGGACTCAGCCTACACTGGGCTGCTGGAGAGAGGAAGCAGTGTACCTTATTTATTTTGTAACAATTTATTTAGGGATGGATTTTGAAAGATGGTATATTTATCACAGTGATACATAACACAAGCTCTGACATGCCACAGCGCATACAGACCTGCAAATTACTCCTAAATAACTCATGTATAGCGCTCTGCACACGCGCGTGCTAATTGTAAACTGTCAAAATAACGCATTGCATAGCCTACAGAATTACAAACCACTCGTAATTAGTGCAATACATTTATGTCCTGAGAGCCAAACAACTCGTAAATTGTCTTAAATAATAATCCATCTAAAAGTCTCTGGCCTGGTTTCCGACCTATCAGTCGTATGGGATGTAGCACGGTTAATAGTCCAATGTAAGAAATATATTTTAAGAGCATGACATACATCGTTCTTCCCGGTTTCTCTAAGATAAATTGTGTTATCAAACCGTAAGACGAAGAAACTACTACCCTAAAACATTTGCTCTGCCTGATACGAGCACAATATGGCATTATGAAGATGTATAGCGTCCACTGTTCACATCTGGTTATGGTTCAGAAATTATACGATGCCTGCATCAGGCCTATATAAAAGATCGTTAGTAGCGGGGGATACCTCTTACAAGGAAACAGATAAAAGCATAGGAGCAGCGTCCGACCAGTGAAAATTACAAGTCATTCCGTCACTATATCTGTAAACAGCACGCCTGTCACGCAAATGTGTACACGGAGATTGCAGCACCTCACAAGCACATATCGCTAACTTAGTTATGTCGCTGAAGTATCGATTTTACACCCAACATGCGACGGGGGGGAGATGGAGTACATCGTGTAAATCAAAGTTCGTTTAGAGGAATGTCTCATGTTTCATTACACATGAGATGAAAGTCCTTTGATGACCGACAGGTTTACCATTAACGATCACAAGTAGACAGTGCTTTAAACCACATACAGAACAGATGACTGCATGCGAGTAGAATGCAAGCTATGTCACGCGACTGATGCATCCAGACACAACAGTGGAAAAATTGACCCGCAGAAACTTCTCCTTCTTCAGAATGCATCAGTCAACCATTAAATTGTACCTCGCTACAGCTGGTTGCGGAAGGTGGCGGGTATGTATTTCTTCGACTTCTGCTCGGTTACCACTTAAATTGGAACGATCACATGTCCAAAGCTGTAGAAATGGGAGCAGCTGCAAGATGCGTAGGGGCTGACTAAAACCAGGTTGAAATTTTACTGAAGAAGACATGTTCGAGAAATATGACTTGTTTCGAGATATGAGAGTGCCAGAAATATGATTCACTTGTGGGTGTGATCGGACGCAGGTATGTGGTTGAATGGAAAGACTTGATTCGAAATAATGGATATCATTTCTAGCAGATAGTGTAACACTTGAGATCTGAAAAGCTAGTGCACATTTTCTTCTGGCCTCAGTCAGCACAGCATCTAGCACTACTGTTTGTGTTGCTTCTCACTGAATCATTGCCTATAACTCATTGGATACATCGCAGAACCTCTGATATGGAATCGAGTCAGAATATGTTACAAGTACTATAGAAATATCTAGATGGGGCAGTGTGAGGGAGTCGCAAATACCGCTTACATACCATGTCACTTAACTGAATCAATTTAAGAATTTAGCGATTTTAAAACGAGATTGGATCGTGGGCTACATGTAACTGGAGTGCTGGTCTGAAAATATACACTCCAGAGATCACCGCCTCGGTATTTGTCTGGATAGAAAAAACCACCTCATTCAGAGGTAATGTCATACCTCGATTTATAGAGCAAGTATAGCTTTTAACATGGATACTTGTGTGCTTCTGTAGACCCATGACCGCTTGTGACAGTAACATACAGTAGCTGTTGGGATCGAGTTTTTTTAACATATGGCCAATCACGTCTCTCTTTCTAGGACACGGTGGTATCACTTGCAAGAAAAACTTATGAGACATTTCCACCCATGGTTGATTTTCTCTCAGTATTATTTTGTATCACCAGCGATCAGTTATTGACGCAGTATTACACTTAGTAGTAGGGGGTATGTGATATGTTCGCATTTGAGCATCAGGCTTGTGAAGCATGTGTTCCGACATGTACAAAGGAAATATGTCCAGGCATAAGAAAGGTATGAATCTGACGTGCAGTACTGTGATAGCATGGGAAGAGTGTGTCAAGTCATAAGAATGGTACTGATATTTCTATATCGAGAGCCACAGCCGTCAACGGAGTGTATTTCCGATACTTCAGTCATCGTCGAATGTCGTTCAACTCAAACTGCGATCGTAACATTTAGTTGTAAGTATATATATATATATATATATATATATATATATATATATATATATATATATATATATATATATATATATATATATATACGTGAATCACCCCTGGACCCGTCCAGGGGTGATTCACGTTTCCCGTTAATGGCATGGTTTTAACATTAGAAAGTTTCTTGTCTCTCAAACTTTGTTTCAACTTCCTCAACCTGGTGACCATACTCTTCTGGACATGAAAAGCACATTGCAGTTTTGTGATAATCTTCTCACCATAAGGCAGAGCGGATACTGTAGTGTTATATGCTTTTGAGTCTCCATCACCTAAGAACTTACTGTAACGCACTCCCCTTTCGTTCACAGATCTACTAAAAATTTAAGTACCTGCAGAGGCCTCCATACCACCACTTCTTCCTTCATAATTGCTGTCACTGATATGGCCTTCTTCATTCCCTGATTTACACTTGTAACAATGTTAGGCTACAATCTGGAAATCTATTACCTTTCCAGTAACCACACCGGTAACTGTTGCAACAGAATTCTTAGAATTGTAGCCTCGCTTCTACCAAGTGCCATCAAAAGCTACTGGTACGTCAGTCATACAATCATTTATTCCAGCGGCTTCGTTTGCAGCACCCTTCATTGACTTACATACAACAGAGTCCACAGCACCTCCAATAAATCCTGAATACTTGTTGGTTTTACAAGGTGGCAGTGGTATATTCATCACAACACACATCGTTTCTGCTGCAGTGTGTCCTTTGCCAATAGCTCTCAATCGATAAAACCACCTAACATTAACTTCAAAATAATTATCTTCACACTTATCAGAAATCCCAAGTGAATGAGTATATTTACAACTGGCACAATTAATGATAAGTTTCCTGGCTAGTCCACTTGATACCTCACGATTTAGATGTGAACTAACTGCCTCTCCATATAATTTATAACACACACATTCACCTAACACCCTTGTTAGGATGTGTAAATCTATCAGAATATAACGTAACCTACCTTTTACATTACTTTCGTTTGGAGAAAACTGTGTATCACAAAGTTTTATTTTAATTTTCGAAGCTCTAAAGGTTGTTTCTCTAGATACTGACGAGTCTGCCTGTATTTCACTGCCTGTAACTTCACACCCCACATGTTGAACACAATGTTTCCCTTTATTCGAAAATCTATTACCATGAAAGCCAAGTTTCTTAAAACACTTCATTTTGGCGTCATACTTTACTTTTTGAGTGATCTACCAAGCTTTTCGTCACTTTCCCTCGGAAAAACGTTGGCACATCGACATACAACGCGTATTTATGCTATGAAACGATACGATAATGTTCTTGTCAATGCTACTAATACAAATATGCAATTTAAACTTTATAACACAACAATCCACTGACTTCTATATAAAAAATACCGATTTTGTTAGATCTTGAAGTAATGCACGTAAAAATTTTAACATTTTCAACCGGTGTAGATTATATTTAAAAAATAAATAACTTCCAATGCGAGTTTACAAGTGATACATACATCACTTGATTCGGAAAATTGCTAATTTTATAATGAGACATAAACCCGAAAATGTGAAAACAAATCCGTTCTAACTCCTCTTAAGTGCCCAAAGAGAATGTATGTATGGAACTGGAGTGTAGAAATTTTCTGGTCCTATGACTAAAATAACAGTTGTGACGTCGTATCAGACACACAGTTGTAATTGCGAGATGTTGCACGACAACAAACAGTAACATTTGGTGTTCTTGAACTAAGAACTGTTTAGACATTGTAAGGTGGCATCATTTTGAGTCACATTACAACTACCACTCCGGATTGAAGACCCTTTAATAGTATAAACATCGAGACAGGAAACCATTAACGATACTGACATCGGCTAGGGATCTTAATTTGTAGCAGAATATCTGCGCGTTGGGCTATAGTGAAGAAGACGGAGACGGGAGGCTGGCAGGAGAACGGGAAAGACACGAGCGAGGCAGGCAGGCCTGAGAGCTGAAGACAACAGCGCCCTTAAGCTACTGGAAACCCCAGGCGGGTGGACCGCAGCTTATCGGGAGCCACGTGGCCGAGGACAAGGAGAAGACACAGGGGCTCGCTCACAAAACGCGTGGCGGCGCGTAGGTGGTTTTCCTAACGGCCGGAGCGGAAGCTTCTGGAACAGTCCGGAAGCTTCTAGAAGCTTCGGTCGGTTGAGATTGGTCGGCGCTCGGAAACGAACGCCTTCCAGCAACATGACTGGCCACGCACATTAAAGAGGGGAAGAAAAATAGAACAGGAGCTACGAAAAAGCGTAGCGACTAGGAAACACTTGTTCATTGGACGTCGAGGAGAGGTTGGTCCTGGAGGTGTGCGACCTCGTTGCTGGGACAGAGTACTTGTAGCAAGAGCCTGAGGATCGTTTGGTGTTCCACGGCAGCCGTGGAGGTGCCTAAAGAAGCTTTTGGTGAGGTAGAATTTATGTTATCTCGCTGAGCCGAGAACCTTTGCAGCGAAAATGGTTCAAATGGCTCTGAGCACTATGGGACTTAACATCTATGATCATCAGTCCCCTAGAACGTAGAACTACTTAAACCTAACGAACCTAAGGACAGCACACAACACCCAGTCATCACGAGGCAGAGAAAATCCCTGACCCCGCCGGGAATCGAACCCGGGAACCCGTGCTGGGAAGCGAGAACGCTACCACACGGCCACGAGCTGCGGACCCTTTGCAGCGATAAGCGTTAGATCACTGTAGTGGTCGTCCATTCGCAACGGTGGTTGGGGAAGTAAAGTAAATTGCTGAACAAATGTCTTTTTCGTTCTACGCTGCGGCTTCACGCTGCTAGTCGCGAGGGCAGTTCTAAATATAATTGCTGTAACCGCAGCTGATGTCAGTATTCCGCGCTTGAATTTTCGACCACGAATATATCATAGGACAGTGCCAGACAGAGTGATTACCAAATGTGAATAGGCAGAACTATAATGTTGCTCGTACTGTGTAATCTTGAACAGGGTGAATTGCAGAAGAGTAAAGAATTTAACACTACTGAGTGTATCATTTCATAGCTAGTACTTTCCGTCGTCATTTTATTATCTACATATTTGTGTATTTCATGTTTGCAACCACCTGGTGGAGGCAGTGTTTGTAGGTCAGCACATCTGAACATTATAGCATATACTGAAGATATTGTTAGAAACCAACCAGATTTGCATACGACTCGTTAACGTCACATATAGAGCAGAGGATAAGCTTACCTTTCTGGAGAACGTATAAATGTCAGGGTGGCAAATTAACGTTATAAAATCCGTTGTGCAAAATTTTTCACTTATACGTTCGGCTCGCATGCTTAACCATCAGCAGAAAAGAGCAAAACAGAAGCGGTAGCCTACAGCATGGCTGGGTTCTATCTCACTGGCAGTGAGACTGTATGGTTCAATCTGTGGCTGACGATCGTCACTTCAGTGCGAATGAAATTGGGGATGTGGCGTCCTCGCATGCTGCTGCCGTCGACCAGAATATTCTGGAAGCGCGCAGCTGCCGCCAAGTGCGTACTACGACCCGCATCGGGGAACTGGAATTCCGGAAAACGCCACGTGCCTAGCATTCACACGATTTTATCGTCGAAACTCACGTGCGCCCATGGAGATGTTTGTTTGGTGCTGGAAACACTGCGTGGCGTTCTTGCCCGAATCACGCATGTATTTCGAGACACGCGTCAAAATACGTCTGATAAATTCAACAAGCGTATGGATGTTAATCTTTGTAATAGCTAACAATATATTTACGCTTGACGGCGCAGTTCGGTGTCGTAAGTACACAGGATCACTGTTTATAAGCCGTTAATATGTTTGGATGAAAATTAAATAATTACGCCAACAGAACAAACAAATCTCACAACTATTTACACATCAAGATGACTGTCTAGTCGCCAACGTAAAATTCACGGAGAAATTATCTCATATGTAAGAACAGCACCAGGTACTCGTAAAATTTTGTCTGATGTCATAAACATAAATGACTACACCAGGATTTAAGTGAACAATTCCAAATAACATTATTCTTGGCTGATAGTTAATTCAAAAATAAAGGAACAGAAAACAACTTTAAACGTGTCCCTTAGAGAGCGTCATATCTTTTCGTGTTGAATCACTGATTGCAGTTGTCTGTAGAACTGAATTTGCAAGATGATGACAGAATGTGTGATACTTCACTCCCAGAGTTCAAAATTTTCAATATAATTTGAAAATTATCTTTGCATATATGTCGATCTTTAAAATGTAGCTAAGATTAATTTTCGAGATGCAGTCGCTGTCCAATATAACTACGTTAGTCAAGTTAGTATTCTTTTATTTTATTTCACAGCGTGGGGCCAGCTAATCAGTTTTATGTTGCGAACGTTCTACCCTTATATTTTCGATATAGGGGAACGACCGGTAGTATGGGCCAGCGGATAGTATTAGCCAGTTGGTATTTCAGCACGGTACGCAGAGTAATCTTTGCCGCCAGCGCCATTTCGCCATGTGCAGAGAGTTTGTATGATTCCCAGTGTCGTATCGTCTGTGAGTGATTATTGTTTGTTTGTTGCCTCGAATACTTTTTTACATCACCTTGAATCATTAGAGGTAAGAATATACTTACGAAACTAGAGCTACTCTTTAGTTTTCTTGATTTATGTAATACACTGACAACCGCATTTCGTTGGCTACAATTACTATCATCTTTTCGTATCAGCGTGCGTCGGGTACTATGGGACATGTGACATTCGGGTGGTATGGGCCACGGAACTCATTTCGTTTTTTTAGGATGCTATGCCAACATTTAAGAAAAAACAAGCAGGTGAAGGTTGAAAGGAATGGTCAGACAATGATATGAAAAATTCTGTTGCAAGTGAACTGGAAAATAAAGTTTCCTAAAGAGCCGCGTCTGACCGATGCCATGTTCCTAGAAGCACTCTGAAAAGGAAGTTAAAAGCTATAACAAATAATGAGCCAACCGATATGAAAACGCAGATGGAGTCTTTTAAGGGAGCCTTTGATTAAAGATGTGAAAAACTCTTAGTAGCTCATTTGATGGATTTAGATTAGAGACTAATGTACCTGTATAAAACAGAGTTTTTAAAACTGGCCTATGATCTGGCAGAGAAATTAAATTTGAGTCACAGATTCGCAAAAGGAGAAAAACCGCTGGAAAAAGAAGCACGTAAATTTGACCCACAGAAAACCACAACCTTCTAGTCTGATGCGGCGTGTAGGGTTTAATAAGCCACAGGTCGAAGGATTCTTCCGCCCCTTTGAAATTCTCTTCAAAAACCATTGTATCGAGTGTGCATGAAAATGACAAGGTCATTACAGTGAAGGCAAATGTCAACTGGGGAAATTACTTCTGGAGAGAGATGGGACGTAATGTTGCACCTCTATTTTGCATGAATGCAACGAGGCAATTTATCCCTTCGCTTTTTATTTTCCCAAGGAAACGAATGGATGACTGCCTCATGACTGGTTCTCTAACCGAAAGAATTATTTTTACATCTTAAAGCGGTTGGATGACAACTCGGGCTTTTCTTAAGTGGCTTCGACACTTTGTTTTCTTCACAAAGCCCTCAGCAGAAAATCCTGTGTTGCTGATTGTAGATGTACATACCAGTCACAAAGACTTAGATGTCATCATATTTTCTCGGGAATACCATGTCCATTTGTTAAACTTTCCCCCACATACTTCTCATGTTGCTGCCTCTGGATAGGGCGTTCGTGGAACTTTTCAAAAAATGCTACAATACTGATTGCAATTTGTGGATGATGGCTAATCCAGGGTCAAGAACTAATGTCTTTGATGTTGCAAAATTTGTAGCTGATGCCTACAAGCAAGTGTGTCGACTAGATATTGCTGGATATGGATTTAGGTGCACTGACATTTACCAGACAAACCCAGACATATTTACTGATATGGACTTTATGGGCAGAATTGCTACCTACGATGTACAGAAACCTCTCCCCCAGATGACGTCTAATCTGGCTGTTGTAGCTGCATCTAGGATACCCATATCAATCTCACCAGCAGATCTGCTAGACACCTCTCATCTTGCTTCCCAACAAAATCTGCTATCACTTCTGGAGAGACCACCACTTCCTGCAATGCACTACACTCAAGTGGACATTCTGATTTTGCAGTGTTTTAAAAGAGGTATTGCCTTTGCCCTCCTGCTGCGAAAATAGGTTGACATGTCGGAAAATAAATCCAGAGAGAAGCGAAATATTGACATCAACTGCAATAAAAAATATGCTGACAGACATAAAGGCTCAGAAGAACAAAAAGAAAAAGCACAACAGAAAAAGAGACAAACGAAATTTTCAAAACAAGAACAACTGCAATAAAAAATATGCTGACAGACACGAAAGACTCAGAAGAACAAAAAGAAAAAGCACAACAGAAAAAGAGACAAACGAAATTTTCAAAACAAGAACAAACGGTGATCAATAAGAAGAAGAAAAATTAACAAATAAAAATTTTTCATAATGACAATCCCAAACCAAGCACTTGTCAAGATGTTGTAAAATGTATTGTGTGTGGAGAAAGATATGAGGGAAACTGGATTCAGTGCAACAAGTGTGAAGGCTGGGAACATGAGCTCTGTGCGCACATTGACGACTTAAACAAAACAAAAAAATAATTCAAATAAATGTTTTCAATTTATAACCATATTGGTGTGGCCCATACTAGCCCAAAATGGAGGGTTAATTCTACGTAATTACATTTTGTGTTATTTTTCCTTCATATATTCCTAAATATATTTTTATTACATACAGAAAAGAAATAAAAATATGATTTTGCCACTCATAGCTGAGTTAAGCTGCAAATATATTTCGTAATTTACATTTTATCTTAAATGGCCTATAATACCCGCCGGTCCCCTACCTGTTAGTAACTTTATACTATTGCATGATTAATAGTAGCTTTTAGTTATAACAATCAAAGTCCAGAAACATTTACAATATACAACTGTCTCTGGGCGTGTTCTGTTAATGAGTTACTATGTACATATTCAGGTTAGTTTGATTTGAGATTTAGTTAACTAGTATTTCAATATTGCCCATTTTCTCTTTGTAGACGATTTTATTTATTATATCTAAACTGGCTATACCAAGTCTGTGTCAGACGAAGATATAGAGTATAAGAAAATAATTTCACTACAAGATGGTCACTTGAGTTCCCCTTAGGCAATGTGGCTCGTCTGGCTATTTAGTATTAGGTAATAAATAATCTTTCCCTTCAATCTATTGCTGTACCGAAGCGGTAGAGACACTGTGTCGTCAGCATTATCACAATCGCTGTCGTAAGTCGTGAAATTAGATTCATGCAACAACGATCTCTCTCTGTATGTGTATATCGCAACTTATAGTTCTGATGACAACTTTTCATTTTTTCTTGTAATGTTGTCGGTTACTCGATACCAGAAATACTATATATAGAAGTTATCAGAACTACAATCGATGTTTTTGGTAATACAAAGATACTTTAGGTTATAAGCGAAAGATATTCCAGACTGCATTCAGTCAGCCAGTAGGTGACACCAGAGTATGTAATCAGTCTTTTACTCATGGAAGTCAGGAGATAAGTGGGATTATATGACAACCGATACCACTAATGTATGTAATTCTTATTCAGGAAAACCTCTACTGGTTACAACTACGCTTATAAATTTTTGACCCGCTGCAGATGACTGATGAGAAGTACCGAGTGACGGCAAGATATTAGCATCGATCATCATTCCCAATGCACTCAGAGCAACGACCCATAATGATAAGTGAACAAGTTGTTTCAGATTCCCATTACGCCATCCTGATTCACGTGTTACGTATTTTTTCCTAAATTACTTTAGGGGAGTTAAGAGATGTTTCCTTCAAGAAAGTTACTTAGAATCTCTTCTTCTTATCAGCGTCCAGCCCTAAACAGTACTCCAACTACAACGCGCTCGAAGCTGAATGAAAGTTAAGGCCAAACATTACTTTGTCCCAATACACACTAACCTATAGAGAAAACGGAAGACAATAAACGCCTTACCAGTCTTTATCACTATGGGCTCCATTTATGTATTGATCTTATTTAACAAAAACCGACCAACATTTCCCCGTCCAGCATTTTCGCTGTGCTCACCTGGGAGCTGTGTCATGTATAAAGAGTGAAATGTTTTTTACTTCTGCTGCCAATAGAATTACCTTCACCCTAACATCAGTTTCCCAAAAAGACTGTTTCATGATCGATATCTACTAAATCGCGTGCTACTACATTTAGGCCTGTAAATAGGAGTAGAATGTCCTGAACACGGCAATGTTTCCAACACCGCGGTGTTTTATACGCAGTCCGACAGACTGTTCAGACAATCGCTGAAATTCATAGCATAAAATTCCACAGTATCAGATGAAACACAGCCCACACAGTGCTTCGAACCTCTGTGTAATTTAAAATGTAAATTCATTTTTCATTTAATATAATTATTATGAGTGATTCTGCATAACCACTACATTATGGATGTTAGCAACAATCAATTGAGTTTATGATTTAATGCTGTGAAGCTGAAGCTCGGCATGTCAACCTCAATACATAATTGAGAACTCATTGTGTCTTTCCTACATTATATTTCGAGCCATCTAATTTGGAGGACAATGCTGCTCCTGTTACGTATTGTTGGGACAAAGGGTATCTCTTCAGACAACGGTACACGGATGATTTCTTCTGGGGTTATCAGCCGAGTGGTGGCATCGTATTGTCGCAACGTTTCGATGAGTTTCGTACCTATCATCTTCTGGTGACAAGACGTCGCCACGAAACAGCTGATAACCCAAGAAGAATTCATCAGTGGAATACGCCAAGAAAGGCTACAAACGGTACGTAGTTGCTAACTGCAGTAAACAAATGATAACGCCGGAGTAAACCCAATTAACTGAATTCATTTGTCACTTTTCCCCACGTAAAGGTTGAAATATTCAGCATTATCTTAGCAGAAAAATGACGGTAAATCATTATCCAATAGATCAGCAGAATTTGCAAAGTTTCCGCAAAGTGCTGTCCATAAATTAAGTCTCAGAGATCAATGTGCGAAGTGTAGACGACCTCCAAGGTGGTGCACTCTGGGAAACGTCCTTCGAGAAAAGGACGGCGAAAAGTCTACACGACCGTACTGGATCAGCGACCTCTCACGGTCCCCACCGGCAGCAGCGAAAACAAAACAAAAATCGCACTTTTAAACGCCAACTGACAAGGTACTTTGACAGCAAATTAAATATCTTGCAAATCAATGTAGAAGAAATCTCCATAGGCAAATGTGAATACTAAGCAGATTGGCAACTCATAATACCATCGACATAATAGTTCATCAAGAAACTCACCAGCCACTAGAAGGTCCTGAAACAAAAATTAATATTACAGGATATAAGCTGATAGCACATATACCTTGTAATAGACATGGGTCAGCTGTAAACTTCTGGAACGCTCTCAGTCACTATATAATAAGTAAAGAAGAACAACAGCGTGACATTGAAACAACAGCCATCGAAGTTAACCGTGTAACTATCATGACTACTTACAAACCACGCAAAAAAACGTGGGTAAATTCTGTACTTCCCACTTTCCCTCACTCTTGTATATATGTAGGGGACTTGAACAGCGTTCACACTAATTGGGGCTACAGCAACACTGGTGAAAACGGTACAAAACTAGCCCAGTGGATAGAAAAAGGTCTATATTTGAACTACAATGCCAAGGACCTGAAAACTTTCCGATCCACACTACGATGCCAAGGACCTGAAAACATCCGATCCGCAAGAAGGAACAAAAATACCAACCCAGAATTGTGTATGGTTATCAAAGACACTAATAACATTCCTCTACCCCATACAAAGAAAGTATTAAAGAACTTTCCAAACAGTCAACACAGGCCTACGCTAGTCACCGTGTGTATAGAATTCACCCAAGTAAACTCCATCAGGAAGCCACGATGGAACATTAACAATGCAAATTAGCAGCAGTATACCAAAGAAATCGAAGATAATATTCGATGGATCAACCCTGAAGGAAATAACTATAAACGATTTATTGGGATGATAATCAGTGCTGCTAAGAGAAACATACCCCGAGGCTACCGTAAGGAAGCCTTGATGGGACGAAGTAACTGCAAAGCTATACCAAGAGCACAGCGAAAACGGTGATAAGAAAAGGGAAAACATATACTGGAATAATTAAACCAAAACTGGGACCAAAGATGGAAAATATTAACATCAGAGCTGAACTTTACCCATTCCAGCAGAAAGGCATGATAACTACTAAGGAAATTGGGCTCTGTTTCTGCTAAACTTTTAGTGAACGAACCTTACAGGCCTCACAGATAGCACAACACATTAAACAACGAGCTGAAAATGTTACCCTGGAGTCAACAGCTGCATATGAAGTAATGAAATAGTTAGCCAAAATGGCGTAAAATCTGCATCCACGATCCTATTACTCGAGCACCTTCAAACAGTTAGAAATAAATGATGCCATTAGGAGCCTCAAAAATAAGAAAGCCGCTGGCACGAAAGGGCTCTTCCCAGAATTGATCAAATACCTATTGAAGAATGATACAACTTGGCTAAGAGATTTCTACAACAACATTCTCAACACTGGGACGATCCCACAACAGCTTAAATTAGTTCACATTATAGCAATACTCGAACTAGGTAAACCACCCATAGATCCAGCAAGCTATCGCCCAACAGCATTACTGAGCATAAGCTACAAATTTCTGGAACGATTCATATACAACCGCGTGTAAAAGGCTATAGATGAAGTGATATCACCATTCATGGCACGCTTTCGCAGTAACCATAGCTGCTGCAAGCAAGTACTGGCTTAGACATCATACATAGAAACTGGCTTTCAAAGAGGACTGAAAACATCAAGGGCATTCGTAAACTTAACAGCTGCCTACGATACTGTTTGGCTGGAGGGACTCATGCTGAAACTGGAGAAATCGATCCCATGCCTTCGGCCCACGAGTCTCCTGAAAAACATGCTTGTCAATCACAACTATAAAGTGACAAGTGGGGTGGACGTCAGTAACTTTTTTGAGATCAAGAATGGACTACCTCAAGGCTCAGTCCTAGCACCACCACTATTCAACCTCTACATCAGCGATATGCCTTACACAGTGAGCGAAAAATTCGGATACGCTCACGACCTGGCCGTAGCAGTGTAAAGAAAAACTCTCGAGCAAGGGGCTAAAGACATTAATGGATGACCCTGTATTTCTTAAAAAACACTACAGAAGATGGCGCCTGCACCAGAAACCTTCTAGGACAGAGGTCTGCGCTTTACACCTCTTTAACAAAGCCGCAAATCAAAGGCCGACCGTGTTATTTGACCAGCAGAGGGTGAAACACAACTTTCATCTTAAATATTTGGGGGTAACACTGGACAGGACCATAACCTACAAAGAACACCTAAAAATGTTGGTCATAAGCTCAGAACACAGAATAATATTATTAGGAATTTTGCGGAAAGTTCCTGGGGTGCAGATGCAGCAACTCTACGAACAGCAGTAATATCGACAGTCTACACCACTGAAAAATACTGTGCTCCTGTCTGGCAGAGAAGCCACCATACCGACATGGTAGACGTGCAGCTCCACGACACCAAGTGTATTATCACTGGGACATTAAAATCTACCCCAATACCAGAGCTCCCCGTCATCGCCAATGTAGCACCGCCAGAACTGAGACGATAAAAAACATGTGTATAAACAATGGCAAAAAATAAATCAAATAGATGACGCAATAGCCCTACCTAATCAAGACGTCATTAAAAATTTACAAAATCACCGATTGAAGTCACGAAACCCAATATGGAATGACAGCTACGTAGGAGGAGAGGATAGCTTCGGCCTTACAGATGCTTGTAAAAAGTAATGGAAGAACTCATTCAGTAATTATCACCTAGTAGCTGACCCCAGAAAAGCGCTAAAATAGTACGACTTTGCTTGGGCTAAGCTTCACCGTGTCTGAAATGGCCACACTAGATGCAAGGGCACGCTCTATAAACGGAGATTCGTAGATAACCCATGCTATGACTGTAGAGAACCTGAGAAAACTCTAGACTACATCGCAAAAGTGGGCCCTACTCGAAAATTCAGTGGATCGGAAGAGAACTTCATAGAAGCCACACCTAGAGCTATCAAGTGGATCCAAGACCTGAACATCGATGTGTAACCAACAGCTTCTAGTCTTGCATCACACATGTCATATTGACCACTTGCATGTATAAGCAATATTTTATTTATTAGTTCATTATTTTAAATATATTTGTATAGATATTCCTTTGCAATGTAACGACAATATTTGTAGATATGCTGCTGACATGTCATACGATAAGCAATGAAATAAATAAGAGACCAACAGTAATGAAGTAACTACCTAAAATAAACTTTGATAATGTTAACTATCAGTTTAAAAAGTCATGGTTGCAAAATACTAACACGAATTCGTTAGAATCGAATGGAAAAGCTGGTAGAAGCCGACCACTGGGAAGATAAATTTGGATTCCGTAGAAATGTTGGAACACACGACGCAATATTGACCATATGGCTTTAGGTTAAGAAAAGGCAAACATACGTTTCTAGCATTTGTAGACTAGGGAAAGCTTTGGACAATGTCGACTGGAATACTCATTTTCAAATTCTGAAGATGCCAGGTGTAAAATACAAGGAGCGAAAGGCTATTTACAATTTGTACAGAAACCAGATAACAGTTATAAGAGTCGAGGGACATAAAAGGAAAGCAGTGGTTGCGAAGGGAGTGAGACAGGGTTATAGCCTATCGCCGACGTTATTTAATCTCTATACTGAGCAAGCAGTAAAGGAAACAAAAGAAAAATTTGAAGTAGAAATTAAAATCCATGGAGAAGAAATAAAGACTTTAAGGTCTGCCGACGACATTGTAATTCTGTCAAAGACAACAAAGAGGCTGGAAGAGCTGCTGAACGGAATGGACAGCGTCTTGAAAGGATAATATAAGATGAACATCTACTAAAGCAAAACGAGAATAATAGAATGTAGTCGAATTACGAGTAAATCAGGTGATGTTGAGGGAATGAGATTAGTAAATGCGTTTGGCTATTCGGGGAGCAAACTAACTGATGATGATCGGGGTAGAAAGGACAAAAAATGTTGATTGCCTATGGCAAGGAGGACGTTTCTGTAGAAGGGAAATTTGTTAACATCGAGTATAGATTTAAGTGCCAGGAAGACTTTCCTGAAAGTATTTCTAATGAGTGTAGCCATGTATAGATGTGAATCACGGACGATAGACAGTGTAGAGGAAAAGAGAGGAGAAGCTTTCAAAATGTGGTGCTACAAAAGAATGCTGAGGACTGGATGGTAGATTACGTAACTAATGAGGTGGTACTGAACGTAATTGGGGAGGGAAATTTGTGGAACAACCTGACTAGAAGAAGGGATTGGTTTGTAGGATACGTTCTACGGAGTCAAGGGATCAACATTTTAGTATTGGAGGGAAGCGTCGAGCGTAAAAATCGTAGAGGGAGACCATGAAATGAATACTCTAAGCAGATTCAGAAGGATGTAGGTTGCAGTAGTGACTCGGAGATGAAGAGCCTTGCACAGGATAGAGTAGCATGGAGAGCTGCACCAAACCAGACTCTGGACTGAAGAAATGTTATCTTTCAAGTTGCCTAAAATGCATCCAGAGCGACTACAAATAACATAGAACTTTGTAATGCGAGCCGTCACAGCCATTAAACTTAATAACGAATGGAACTAAAATGAACCAAAAGAGAGCTTAATTGACGATTTCTTTATCGTCACAACTGATTTCGCTGCATTAAAACAATCCTTATTGGAAAACAGTGGCATATTAGCGCATCAAAACGTCCCCTACGTTCGTAGTAAAAAATGAGACCCCTGAAGAGAGGAAGTCGTCAAAATAAATGTAACAGGACAAGGGGGCGAATAGTACCGTGGCGCACCTGTGGTGGTTGCAAGGGTGCAAGGGTACAGCCTGTGAGGTTTGTCAAAGAACATCATGGTATGTTACAGGAATCGGCACACTATTATTAGTCACTCATAGTAATGTCCTGCAGCTTCTTCAACTGTGACCACACGAAGGCGGTTTCGAATGTGTCTGGAAACCAACAATAACACTTTTTGTTCAGTCCCTATCGTCTGCAGTGGTGACAGAAATAGTCGAGTAAGATTATGGGGAGAGAAGGAGCACAAGCGTAGCTTTCCAACTGCATGTTGGTGTTTGGATGTGACCCTCACATGAAGAACCATAGTTCCAAATAACAGGGGTTGGTGTCTCATGTCAGGCAAGCAAGAATTAGCAAATGAAAGTAAAACTTTTCCAAGCATGCCAATAATGTGTTTTACAAGGAAATCTTACCTGAAAGACAGACATTCAACACTGCCTCTACGTGGATATGTTCTAGACATTAGGAAACAGAGTGCTCCGAGAGTGAACTGGGAACGCCAATACGTGCCAGCTACAACATGGAGAGCTGTTTGCACATTCTGTGGTTCCAGGCCAAATACAGTCCCGTAATGCTGCTCTAGACTCCTGTAGTCCTGCCGTTACTCTGGCAAACTTTTAAGTTTTCCAATGAATTGATACTCGCCTGACAAGAGTCCATTTTGGATCCATAGAAGTTCGCAAAGCGTTGCTCCTCTCCACTACTTCCAAAATGTGGAAAATGGATGGCACACAGTGACTGGAAGAAAAATGTGTGTATGCAAAAATGTTCAGATACAGATTTTTGTCAAATATAACTTTTACAAGATACGTTGTGTACCTTATGAAACCAATGTCTCTTCAGCTAAGAGTTTGTACATAATCTCCCGTCTTCAGTGTCAACCTCATTAAAATCGTTCTGGTTGTACTGGTTGGCTTTCGGGCCTAGGGTGGAAGCATTTTCGAAATGGCTAAGTTTGTAAACTGTTTCCGCGCTTCCATGGTTAAAGTACACAGTGCATGAAAAAGTGGCACTATCCGAAACCATCGCCGAGGCAGATAAGGTGCACCACGGACTGTAGATGACAGTGGTGAACGACACCTGCGGGGATGTGTACGGGCGTGCAACTGTTGAGCAACTGATCGCCCAAATGAACCAAGGTGAGACTAACAGGGTCCCGTCAATAACCAATCAGCGAACGCATCTGCATATCGTCCTCCACAGCTGGCAACTGGTTCAGGAGTCCATGCTGACTGCTGTTCATCGGTGACGAAGGCTGGAATTTGCACGCCAGTAACGCGACTGGACATCCACCGAGTGACGATAGCTGGCCCTTCCAGATGAATCACGTTTTATACTGCATCGGACGGGTGGTTATTGGTGTGTATATGAAACGTCTGAAAGGAAACCCCGTGCAGTAATCGCAGGAAGCATTATATTTTGGGGAATGTTTTCGTGGAATTCGCTGTGTGACCCCTTTGTTCTGAAAGTCACAATGGATAAACAAATGTGAACATTTGTCCCTGGGAACCATATTCAGGCTGTTGACAGGCGATCACGTTACTGTTACAGAACAATGTAATAAGGAAGTTTCGGATAGTTCAGCAGCAGTCTGTCTCATTGTATCAGACTAATTTAGCTAGGAATGGATGATTTAGTACTGTCTGTTTCTAAGAGTCTCATAAGACCACCGAATTGAAGTTTGTTAGATTTTATTGGATCTAAAATATCACTAGTCGGTGTAAGGACGGAGGGACGATATGCATGAAAAACAATTCGAGGGAGACGTGATACTGGCAGAAGTAAAGCTGTGAGTACCGGGCGTGAGTCGTGCTTCTGTAGCACAGATGGTAGAGCACTTGCCCGCGAAAGGCAAAGGTCCCGAGTTCGAGTCTCGGTCGGGTACACAGTTTTCATCTGCCAGGAAGTTTCAGTTCGTGGGTTACCTGACTAACTAGTAACTGGTAGCCACCGCGAATAAGTCACAAGACCGTGAGGTTCGTGTTCTACTTTCACGAACCAAGAATGGACAGCAGTTCTGCATGAGCGATTTGTATGGCCGTTCGCAGATGTGACTGTGTCTCGAGGAAGTGTAGTGCAAAACACAGCCGAAACACAGGATAATTCAGCTTTTTAGCACGTTAAATGATCTACAAATAGATGCAGCAGTTAGACCAGATGACTTTGATGATATGCCGTTTGTGACACATTGGCGCTGACCTCTTTTTATTTTGAGTCATCAGTTTTTTGACTGGTTTGATGCGTCCCGCCACGAATTCCTCTCCTGTGCCAACCTCTGCATCCCATGATGATATGCTGTTTTGTGGCACATTGACATTAACCTTTTTTTTTTTTTGAGTCATCAGTTTTCTGACTGATTTTAATGCGGCCCGCCGCGAATTCCTTTCGCGTGCCAACCTCTTCATCCCAGAGTAGCACTTGCAACCTACATCTTCAATTATCTCCTGGATGTATTCCAGTCTCTGTCTTCCTCTACAGTTATTGCCCTCTATGGCTCCATCTAGTACTATGGAAGTCATTCCCTAACATCCAAACAGATGTACTATCATCAGGCCCCTTCTCCTTGTCAGTGTTTCCTACATGTTCCGTTCCTCTCAGATTCTGTGCAGAACCTCCTCATTCCTCACCTTATAAATCCACCTAATTTTCAACGTCCGTCATAACAGTCGTTGACGTAAACCGTATAATCATCGGCTGCGTGTGGTATCGCCCCAGTGTCCCGAAACCAAAGATATAGGATAGAACGGACACGACTGGAGTCAGCTGTGAACTACAAGAGCTGGCAGTATGAGCTTCAGTGTTATTGTACCGCACATGAAACAGGACTGCGCAGTGGTGTGACTATTTCCGACGGCACTGGAGCCAGACTGTTATTTCTCAACTGTCCTGGACTTTTGATTAGCACCCGACTCTGTAGATATACTTAACCAGGCTTCTCAGCGTAACCTTGGCTCTTCTGTTTGAAAATAATTCAATTTACAGAAGGGAACGTTTCGTAGCCATATGCATTCTACTCAATTAAATATGGAATGTCAGCATTACATTCTCACTGTTATCTGCTGCGGCATACATAATCATACACTTCAGTTCGGGTGGATCAACTCCACATTGGCTGTTGATTGTGAGCAGCTAGTGTGATCCGAGGGCACTTTTTGCACAGAAACCAAATACAAATTGTCATAGATTTGGTTTAAAAAATGCCTTCGTAATGAAACAGTTCGATAAAATTTTCATCGCCTATTGCACCGCCATAGGGGTTAAAATTTCCAAAAACAGTGAAACATGACTTTTTTGGTTTTCAGTAGAGAAGCCAAATTCAAATTTTTATGGATTTAGCTTTAAAAATTGTTTTATAATGAAATGTTCCGTAACATACTTCATCGCCTATTTCAACCTTTAAGGGGTTGAATTTCCAAAATCATTGAAACACGAATTCTTTTATTTGTAACCGTCTGGTCAAATACCTATTTTTTATAGATGGAGCTTTAAAAGTACTTTAGTAGTTATTTAATAATCACTTTCACCCACCACATAATTTTCTGTGTGTGATTACTAACGTCGTTAAGTAATCGCTAACTGTTACTAGTGATGAAAATGCCTTAGGAAGGATTGAAACAAGCCGTCTATTGTGAACTGTCTAATGTTTAACTGCAGTATCAAACTACTATTTATATTTTTATTTTAGCCATCGTAACTATTTTAATCAATAAATCTTAAGCAGTCATTCTGCACTTTATTAACCCAGTTTCCTGGTCGCACTACCGATCTGTGGCACAATGGGTGACATTTTGTAGTTTGTTGTTGTGTGACAAATGTAAGGAGATAACAGTTATCACAACCAGAATACTGTTTGGAATAAACGAGAGGTTGCCAGCGTTTCATGAATACACCTTCATAAGGTTCGCAAATAAAACAATGTTTTTCATCAAGTCAGGATGCTTTGCCCAGCGAGTGTTGAGAACTCGACTGCCAACGCCCCCGAGGTGTTTCCTCCAGAAGTGGCCCTCCTCTTCCTCGTCAAGAGTTCTCCTGGAGAGTCGCACAGAGGCCTCCCAGAAGACAGCGGCGAGGCCGTACAAATTGTCGCCCAGTGCCAGTGCATTCCCCGGCGTGCCTGAATTATTTACAGGCGCCGACAAAAGGGCCAGAGAACGAGGTTTTACAGGGCTCCGCGCCCTTTGTGGCAGCAGTCGCCGACTGGAAACGCCGCCGTTTGACAGGAGTGGAAGGCATTCACGGCGGGTGGCGGCGCGCGAATAATGCGCAGACTCCTCTGCCCCCCTTTCCGCCCACAAGTTGTCTCTCCGTCTCTCCCCAGCCGGCTCTGGGAATCTCGCTCGTCTGTTTCGCAACGAGAGGCGGAATGAAGTGCCTCCCTTCTGCAGCCCAACACGTTACTCCGAGATACTGCGCTGCATTAACTGCAGACAACAAATCTTCCTACTGGAGTCCAGTCTGAACTCGACGAGATCAGAGGAGCACTCTGCAAGACTTGTTCTCTAGTTATATAATTTCATCCGGCTGAAAAGTAATAAACAAATTTGTATGTTTTATACATTACTTCGAGAGTAGCTTGAAACGCCAAAAAAAAAAAAAATCCGTACCTACATCATTACACTACAGCTCACAATTAAGTGGCTGGCAGAGGGTTCATCTAACCGCCTTAAAGCTACTCTACCGTTCCAATCTCGAACAGTGCGCAGGAAAAAACGAACACTTAACTCTTCCCGCTCGAGATCTGCTTTCTCTTATTTTATGATGGTGATGAAGAAGATTTCTTCCTATGCAAGTGGCCGACAAAAAACATTTTAATATTCTGAGAAGAAAGCTTGTCATTGAAATATAATGAGAAGCTACTGCCGCAACGAAAACCACATTTGTTTTAATGAATGTGACCCCAATTCATGTGTCATGTCCTTGGCAATCTCTCCCCAGTTTCACAATAATACAAATCGAGCTGCCCACCATTGGACTTTTTCGGCAGCCTCCGTCACTGCTATTTGAGGCGGATTCCACAGCGAAATTTACCTGCACATTTTTGCTCTTCCTTCTTTCACCGATTAACTTAAGTATATCTTCTATTACGCATGATTCCTTCGCATTTACCTTCTTTATCCTATGTTTTTCTTTCCAACTTCTATGATTACCCTTTCTAGAGAAGTCCATTCCCCTTCAGCTGTACAGCCTACTGAGCCGTTCATTAATGCACTTTCCATAGCCTTAGAGAACTTCAAGCGTATATCCGTATCCCATATCTTTGCGTACTGACTCATCCTGACTGATGTTATACTTCAGCTTATTCTTCATCACTCTACATTTGACCTGAGGCTGTATCAGCGTCTGAATACTCCTTACAATCCATCTGATTTCGGATTCTTTGTCTGACCATGATGTAATCTAACTGAAAGCTTGCTCTGTCTCCCAGCCTTTCCCAGGTATATCTCCTTGTCTTATGATTTTCGGACAGTGTACTCCATAGCCAAACAATTTCGCTAAGAGTCTCTTGTGAGGAATTGTGTCAAATACATTCTTCAGATCTAAAAGTATGGAATCAGTTTGACATCCTCTGTCGATAACACCCATTACTTCATGTGAGTATATGGCTAGTTGTGTTTCAGAAGAACCCCTACTGCAGATCCACGTTAGCGGTATGGGTCCGTAAATCAGGAGTTTACTCCTGTTTCCTTTCTTTGTCAGT
Source organism: Schistocerca cancellata (assembly GCF_023864275.1). Lineage (NCBI taxonomy): Eukaryota > Metazoa > Arthropoda > Insecta > Orthoptera > Acrididae > Schistocerca > Schistocerca cancellata. The sequence continues at coordinate 727,238,768 of NC_064628.1, read as the reverse complement.
GGTGTGACTTGTGTAAATTTCGAGTCTTTAGGCACAGATCTTTGGACGAGTGATCAGTTATATATGACTGCTATTTACGGAGCTATTGCATCAGTATACTCGGAAAGAAACTTGACTGGTATACTGTATAAACCGGAGGCCTTGTCTCTGTTAACTGATTTGAGCAGCTTCGCTTCACCGAAGGTGTCTAGTTCAAAGTTCCTCATTTTGGCAGTTGTTCTTGATTAGAATTCAGGACTGAACCTCATCTTTTTTGTAAAAGAATGTCGGAAAGCTTTGTGTAATTACTATGCTTTAGTGGAACTGTCATTAGTAATATTACCATTGTTATTGCATAGAGAAAGTATTGATTGCAGCTTCCTGTTGGTGTGCTTTACGTACTACCAAAATCACATAAAATATTAGTCCACCATTCAAAGGATCACACTGGTCACTTTGGAGTGCTTTAGACGGTGCATATCTGCTACCGGGCAGTGATGTAGCAGTGACGTAACCCTGTATCAAAGACGTAAGTCATTGTCATCAGCGGTCTGTATGTGTAGACCTAAGTGAGTTGTCTGGAATAATCGCAGGAGGATGAACTGACGTGACAGTATGGCTGAATTTAATAATTGTATTTATAAGTATCGTTGGCTACGCTGTGAATAAAGCTGCCAAATTTAGTGGCACATTAATGCAGTGTGTCCTTCATGTCTACAAGAAATGGTGTACCATTTGCAGGTATGTAAGTTGGCATCTTAACTGATTCTTCACTCGGTTCTTAGTAAAACAACATTACAATAAATGCGAAGCACTCTATTTCTTATGTTCTACAGGATTAACTTTTTGGGTTAACTGGTTTTTGTCTTACAAAGTCATCATCAGGCTTTAACTGACTAGCATCGCCAAAGAAGTTACAATATCTGTAAACAAAGCTGGATTAAGGTGTTAATCATCTATACTGAGCACAAATACACAGTAAATGTCATCTTTGATAGTGCGTTGATAATACAATTTAAAAGGCAAAATGTGGGACAGTGAATGAATATAAAGACCAGGAAACGGAGAAATGGCAAAGTTAAGACCCAATTAATAGCCAACTATTAAGTATGCAACATTAGTTGTCCTGACTGTGGTAAGTTTTTTATTGGTCAATCAGGCAGAGACACAGCAACTAGGCCGGCTGAAAATGAATGCAACTGGAGGTTGTAGAATTATGTCTCCACATTTGCTGAGCATGTACTGAGCGAGGGCGACATTACCAGCCACGGACTTACATCCTACACTTAGCAAGCAACAGCCAAAACCTCAATCTGTTGGAATCCCTGAGAGTCAACAAACATGTAGCCCATAGTCCTGATTTAATTTTAAATTAGCGAACACAGCTTATTACTTCATTCTTCTCATCTACACATAATCCTCACAGTTGTCCATTAAATCCACACTGTGTGTTCCTTCATATTCCTCCATTTTCCTGTATGTATTCATTTATATTTATGTTATCGTGGCTGCCTATGTACTTCATACATTCGGTTGTTGCAGTTGTTAATTCTTTCTTTTAACTGCTTTTATTACTTTCCATGTTTAATACCTCTTGAAGTAGTCTTGTCTAGTACTAATTTTATTGTTTATTTATTAATGTCATCTGTTATGTACGCACAGTTTTGGAGTTTAGTTGTTGTGATTTTTCTGTTTCCTCCCTTTATTTATTGTTCACCTTTTTACCTTTTAAATTGTAGTACCACTACTGTGTCAAAGATGACACAATGTTTTTTTGGCGACAGTAGTCAGTTAAAGTCTGATGAAGGCCTTGTTATTTAAGTCGAAAATCAGTTAACTCAATAAATTAATACTGTGAAACATGAGCAATAATCCGCTTTTCATTCAGATGAAAAGCATTCGTAAAAAGGCCGTAATCGACAGGGAACGTAGATATGTGTCACACATTGCCAATGAAAATCCGTTACAAACCCAACACGCATATTGCTGCTGTCAGTGAATGTAAGTCCATTTCAGCCAGCATGGTGGGAACTGCATACGATGAACATATTGAGTATTCACTGGGTCGAAAAGAACAGAAACTGGGTAGTAGATGACTAGCTGAGTGTAGTATAGACCGACGAGTCGCGATTCACCTCAATTTCAATCATGCAATGTTGTGAATGGAGCTAAAAACCAAAGAGACGTTTAACCCACGTTCTGAGGAGTAATTATCTTAGACTGAAAGCGCCTCTGTGATATTTTGCACTTGTTTCTCGTGCCACTCATTTGTTATTTTAACATTCTCGGCAGCCAAATGTGCCTTTCTTCTACATCTCTATGATGTACTACAGACGCTCCTGTCTTTTAAAATGGCAACAGTCACGTTTCCAGGGTTTCATGGATACGTACCTTCTTTGTGGGAAACTCAGGCACTGTTTCATACTTCCAATGGGCTGCTATGTAACCCAGTAACCCAGTCTTAGTCCCATACAAAATGACTGGGGTGATTTGGAATAGCGGATAAAATGAATATCCTGGCAATTTGATATTCTAGATCCAATGATCAGTTACATTCGGCGATGGACACATGAAGGTCTTAGGATCTCTTCCTCGTCTAACTGGTGTCACTAACAAACCTAGAGGAGGTTGTCGGTCTTTACTCTGTACCGAGGATCTCGAGAGTTCTGCCATCTCTGGAGTTATGTGTATCTGTGGGACAATGGTCAAGTGCAAGGCATCAAGAGCAGCGATGGTCTAATGAAGTGATTAACAAGCTGTGTGTGAAGGGTGTAGTTTAGTCTGGAAGTGGTTCTCCTGTTACTCGGTGGTGAAACCAAGCCTTGTTCAGCTGTTAACGTATGCAAATCGGACACTTTGTATATTACTGTCAGGATAGAACAGATGCCGAAGAGCGTGGAGTAGTATGAGGACATGCAGTCAAACCTCGAATTACTTGGAGAACCAGGAAAAGACGTTGAGGACAGCTTCGAAAACATGGTCTTCGAGAGGAAATCTGCTGAATCACGCCAACCCAGATGACAACGTTTCGCCAGATGCTGAACCTGCCTCTAGTGCTTAAAACGTAACATCAAATTGTCCACCTTAAAACTGCCATCATTTAACGGTACTGAAGCATAACTGTCTGTTTCGTGTCAAATAAAGAGAAAACTATAGGACACTGGTGTGTATCACCATTTTTTCGATCACTATCAGGTGTTGATTGACAGTTATTTCTTTGCTTTGTCTGTAATGGTACTTACTATGCATAGTATTTGTTTCTGATTCCAATAAATTAACAGGTGAGGCACACACTAACGTTAAGATAGCTTATAATTTGGTTTTCTAACGGATACTAAAATCCTTGACAGGCCAAACTGGCACATTTGAAAGTATATGTTGAAGCCATCACTCATGAAGGCCAGTGAAAGCTAAAGTGACGTGGTCTCGTACCACATCACTGAATTTACGTCAGTGAAATCACGAGGACTTGCTGAAGTGACACAGTCTGTAGTATGTATGGTAGCACTGTGCATAAAATCTACTATCCCAAATAGAACATAATGTTCGACTGGAGCTACTGAATTATACACACTCTTAGCTTAAACGTCTAGTCTTTATTATGACCATCAATTCCTATGCTGCTATCAAGTAAGCCATAACACAAAGATCATGAAGTAAGAGAAAATACAAGATCATATTGGTAATCTTACGTTCATTAACATAGCATATCAGAACATTCTCTTTTAAATTCCATAATTCTCACCCAATATTGTACATTTCACTAACATACAGTAACTTGAAGTTTCCGATATTCTACTAAATAATACTCCACACTGAATTTTAGGCCACTGAAAAAAACGCATTTTTTATTATAACCCCAGAACCTCTTAATCCTTTCGCCGGCACTGGGGGAACGTTTCACACTTAGTGTATTTCTTTAAAACATTTAATGGAACCTGTATTATCACTTCCGAATGCTCCTGGCATCTAGTGGTAGACTCCTGCACCAGTTGCAGTTTCTGTTTGTTCTTAATTATAACCTTCAGGACAATGGTAAGTATATATCCCACCAATAATGGTGTTTTAATGTTTATTGGGAATTATGGTTACCACCAAAGTCGTTTGTGAAAGGGGTTTGGGAAGTATACTCACCACAAAATTAATCTTTCATATTTGGACTTTACAAAGCATACTTACCACCAACTTAGGATTATCTCAAAGCTTTTCGTAATACGTCTTACCATCTCTGTCTATGGCTGAGATCTTGTGGTAGTACACTGCACCAGGTATATGAAAACCGCTACAATAATCAGCCGGCGAAAGGATAAGAGGTTGTGGGGTTTTTAATAAAAACTGTGGCACTATTGTTGTCGGAACATATTGCTTCGTTTCTGCAATATACGTTATTGCGATCTGTATCAGCCCATGCTGTTACTGTGTGACAAAGTTTCAATGACAGTATTCACATTGTGGTAAATAAACTTTAATATCGGTAACAATTGTTTTTTTTAAATAAAGTAAAAGCATACATAAGATAAAAAACAGAAAACACTGTTAATAATTTTGTATGTGTGTTGACAATACATAACAGCTCGTAAAAGAGAAGTGGGGAATCCATTCACCAGAGTTGTATACCTCACCAAGGTGCCGTCCTAAATCACAAAAATAAAGTTGTCAAGAAATAAATGTAGTCACTTGATCATAATTCTAATGAAATAGCAAAAAAAAAAATTTTTTTTCGCTGAGTTGCTACAAGAAATGCGCCCGCGAAAGGGGTGAAACACATTCACAACAGATCGAATCAGCTTCTGAACGATGATGAGCTTTCAGTAAGTAATGCAACCAAATTTTTCTCCCCAAATTTTGTTTAAAAATCTGCGAGATTTGTTGTGGAACATCGTGGAATATACCATTTCAGCCGCTGTAGTATCATAAAGTTCCGATCGGAAGTGACGCTAAACGTAGCCTTCAAAATGGCATCTGCTACGGGGATGAGTTCCGAGCAGAAAGATGTCATTAACTTTCTTTTGGCGGAAAACCAGAGCAACGTAGATATTCATAGACGCTTGGAGAATGTCTACGGAGGCCTGACAGTGAACAAAAGCACAGTGAGTCGTCGGGCGAGGCGTCTGTCACCAACGCAACAAGGTCGCAAAACCGGTCCGATCCCTCGCGAGCCGACAGTTCGCAGAGAGCTGTGACTCTTGCAATGCTGGAACGTGCGGACACTCTCATTCGAGGTGATCGACGGATCACAAATACTTCTGTGCGCAGGTGGACATCTCTGATGGTAGTGCTGACACACTCGTCATCATTTGGGGTACTAGAAGGCGTGTGATCTCCGAGTTTCTCACCGACTAATACAAGACCGTTAGGGCAACGAAGGTCCATCTAGACGGAGCTGCTTGAATATTACCAGACTCATGGTGACAATTTTGTTCATGGAGCAAGACGTTGGCTCTGATGTCTACTGGAACGCTTACAGGCCCTGCAAATAGTCGTCCCATTGAGCGAGGACTACGTTGAAAAATAGAGTTTCGGAGCCAAAAGAGTGGGGAATGATGTGTGTAATCGTCAATAAAATCGTCAAGAAATTTTCAAAAGTACTAAAGCTCTAGCCAATACACCCTGTGAGTTGAAACTGAACTCACAGTGACGAGTACGAAAAATCTAACAGGCTTCCAGAAGCCTTCACTTAAGTAAAGTTAAAAACTTCATAGCCTTTCTCAGAATGCATGATAATTTCCAAGATTGACAAATCTTGAACTCCAAATTTAATTTAATCGCGTACCATGAATTGTTTTTTTTTTTATGGAAAGTAAACAAACTGAAACCAAGTCAGTCTTTACTAGTTTGAACTACAGAATTAATGATTTTATTTCTCTAGTACCTAAACTGGCTTCCTTCAAATAAAGTAACTCAATTCACGATTGCACAGTGTCACTCACACACTCACTCATCATTAATTAGTAGCGAATCAGAAGATTCACAGGTCACAAATATGCTGCACTCACCCCCTCACTCACTTCGATAGCATGACAAATTAAAACAGTACTGTCAAACAACTGGACAAAATACACTGAGGTTACAAAAGTCATGGGACAACGATATGCACGTACACAGATGGCGGTGGTATCGCGTACGCAAGCCTTAAATGTGCAGTTCATCGACGAAGCTGTCATTTGTTCTATGGTGATTCATCTGAGAAGATGTCCAACGTTATTATGGCCGCACGACTCGAATTAACAGACTTTGAATCCCGATTGGTAGTTGGAGAGAGATGCATGTTACATTTGCTTTTGGAAATCGTTAGGGAATTCAATGTTCCAAGATCCACAGTGACACTAGTGTGCCGGGAATACCGAACTTCAGGCATTACCTCCCGCCGTAGACTACACACTGGTCGAGAGCTTTCGGTTAACAGCGAATAGCAGCGGCGTTTGTATAGAGTTGCCAGTGCTAACAGACAAGCAACACTGGGTGAAACATCCACAGAAGTTGACGTGGGACGCACATCCGTTAGGACAGAGCAGCGAAATGTGGCGTTAATGCGCTATGGTAGTAGAAAACAGACACGAGTGTCTCTGCTAACAGTTCGACGTCGCCAACACCGGGTCTCCTGGGCTCGTGACCACATCGTTTGGACCTTTGACGACCGAAAAACCTCGACCTGGTCAGATGAGTCACGATTTCAGTTGTCAACAGCTGAGGGTAGAGTTCGAGTGTAGCGCAGACCCCACGAGGCCGTGGAAGCAAGTTGTCGTGAAGGCACTGTGCAAGGTGGGCTATGTGTTTACTTTGAAATGGACTTGGTCCTCTGGGGGCCATCTGCGCCCATTCATTATATTCCCAAACAACGATGGAATTTTTGTGGCTAACAGTGCGCCATGTCGCCGTGGCACAATTGCTAGCGAATAGTTTCATGACCATTTTTGACACTTCAAAAGAATTGTTTGGCTGCCAGATCGCCCGATATGAATCCCTTCTTAGGTTTAAGGACATAATCGAGAGGTCGGTTTGTGCAGAAAATCCTGGACAGGTAACATTTTGCAATTATGAACGGCTACTGAGGCGGCATGGCTCATTATTTCTGCATGGGACTTCTATCGTTCTTTTGAGTCGATGGCACGTCGAGATGCTGCATTATGCCGGGCTAAATTAGGTTCGATACGAAATTAGGAGGTATCTCATGACTTTGGCACCTCAGTGAGACCACGACGTAAACTGTAGTTTTAGTGAAAAAATGATATATAATTAACTATTTGACAACCAAGTATTTACACAAACATAGCAACATGCCAGAATGTTTCTTGTGATGAGAAATTATAAAATCTAGGTTTTAGGTCCGAGAACAATGGTCTGAATTTTTTATAAACCTTTCGTTCACAAAATTTAAGCTAAGGACTCAGGAGCTTATGCGTAGTCGACGTGTACTGGTCAGTAGGCAACCCCGTTGAAGCAGGACCGCACGATGAACGCTTACCTGTCGTAAGATCGTGGTCCGCGCGCTAACACGCGTCTTAGTCCCTTGTGTATCAACGACGTACATGTAGATTTTGATTAGTCGAAGTTCACGTAATTGTGAATAACTGTCGTTGTTTGGTTGGAAACTCCAGTGAGCGCGTAACGACTCATATGCGTGTTGAAGTGGAGACTTGCACTATTAACTACAGTGAAAGAACTACAGACTCATAATAGACCATAGCTTGCTCGAAATTGTGTAATATCACCTGATTTTATTCACACTGTGAGGAAAAGATGAGCCACGAATTACCAATTAAAAGAAAATATATGTGACGAGTGACCGAAGAGTTGATCAGTTCATGGGATGAGGATGTAATCAGTAACCAACGCCTGCAAAGACTGACATTTGGCATACTAACGTTAAATGTAGAGACATAGTGGCCATCGTTACCTTTTTTTGTTATTTTTGTTATTTAGTGTCTGGTTAGTTCCTTTGGTGCACATGGAAACTCGTGCACGTTGGCGATGTAGCTAAACTGGCCCTACAAGATATAAAGATCTTGTTACTTATAAGAACTGTAATCCAAAGTTACCTGTTTCGTCATTTTACGACGAAAATTATCTAAACAATGAGATCACTATTTTTGAGTATCCATACAAGCAGCGGAAAGAGATCATAATAGGAACAGGTAAGATAAATAATGAGAAGTATATGAGTAATAGTCTCAACTGCAGTTAATAATAAAGATACGTTACTTACCATTGTAGTGAGAACGGATTCAAAATAATAGGAAAAAGTTTATTGCGCATAATGTTTAAAAGTCTACTATTGAGTAGTTGGTTTTGGTTAAGGGCAATTACAATTACACAAACGAAAAGAGATCATTAGGATATTATATGAACAATTCCAGTTCCGAGGAATAAGGACATGCCAAATACTAGATGCCAATCACATAAAGGTGGTCGGAAGAAATGTTGTTGCACACTAAACTTCTATAAAATAGCAAAAGGAGCGTAAATTGTATCGCTGACCTAAGGTAAAATACATCTTTGCTTGCTTGTTGAGAACGTTAAGAAACAAAAGACAGTAATTCTACCCAGTATTTCGGAAACAGGAACAGGCAATGAAATCGATAAACTTAAAATTTTGTTAAGGTTTCTTATATTTTGTGTACGTTAAAGAATAAGGTTATTAACGTGGATGTTATTGTGTTCGGTTTGTACAGTACTCAAATTAGGGATACAAATATTAGTTCACAATTCGTGAAGCGTATTCACGACATGGTTTTACTGTTAAGAATAATTCATTTTCTATTGTAGATATTTATGTTCTCAGTAGAAGAACTGACGAGTATTAGTAAATGATAAGGAGTGAGATTTATTAAGAAGAAGAAATTTGTGTTGACAAGCCAGCTCAAAGAATTATAACTCAGGTTTCTTATGGCCCATAGAATCACGTAGTCGAAGTCACATAGTTGCATATTTTAACCAAATAACATTAAAAGACTGGTCGATATTTATTGAGTGAACTGATACACAACCAATAATTTCTTTCTTTTGTTAGACTATTATCTAGTATGTATACACCATTATTTGGAATATGTTGATTCTGGAGGATGGTTGTGAAGAACTAGTTTTAGGGATAATTACAACAATTGTTGTTCAAACAGTCAGTATTATATTCAGTACAGGAGAAAGACCATGTAGGCCTACTAACAATTATTAAGCCGTTGGAACTAGAATCAGTGGTTAGACTACCGCTTCAGATGCGTTGCTGCTGGATTCTTAATGTGAGCGTTTAGCGATAATCTCAATTGGGAATAAGGGGTGTACTCTGCAATGTAGTAGAACATAACTCGCTTTTTTTAACACTTTTAGCATTGCAGTTCATAGATATGACATGTTTTATCCGCCAATACAGCTAACTGTGGCCGGCCGTTGTGACCGAGTGGTTCTAGAAGCTTCTGTCTGGAACCGCACGAGCGCTACGTCGCAAGTTCGAATCCTGCCTCGGGCATGGATGTGTGTGATGTTCTTAGGTTAGTTAGGATTAAGTAGTTCCAAGTTCTAGCTCAGAGCCATTTGAGCCATTTTGAGCTAACTGTGAACTGACAGGGGATATCCTTCATACACAATTACACACGCTGGGAGTTCTTTAGTTTTCCGTTTGCTATTCCGGTAAAGATGAGGAGGTTGGTTGCGTAGATTTCGTGATTACCAGACTTTGCGCATTCTCCTGGATTTAATTCGAAACCTCTCTACTGTGTCATGAGACGAGGACATGTGACACTATTGACATTGATGCGTCTGTCGGATGAGGACATCAAGCTCGCCCCCCCCCCCCACCTCCTCTCACCTTCTTCTGCTATTAGATAGATGTGCTGGCACTGGGTTTCACCCTCTCCTGCCACGCAGCGTAGCCGCGCTGTCTCAGGTACCTTGTCACGGTTCGCGCGGCTTCCCCCGTCGGAGGTTCGTGCGCTACCTTGGGCATGGACATTTGTGTTGTCCTTAGTGTAAGTTTAAGTTAGATTAAGTAGTGCGTAGCTTAGGGACCGATGACCTGAGCAGTATTGCCCCATGAGACCTTAAATTTCCAAATTTCTTTTCCCCTTCTCCGTTCGCTTATCAACATTCAGCACAAACATGACACTATAATAGAAACGCACTCATTACGCGTATGAGTTACGCTTGACACACAATCCTCACACTTCACGAGGGGAAAGGGCCAGTGTGCGTGAAGGATAGCAAAATCCTTTCTCCATAGGCGGCTGAATCTGCCCTTCGGGGTCTTCCAGCCAAACACGCTATACGATTGTGCTTTCCACATGGAAAATCGATGCTGTAAGAATAGTGTCTAAGCTTGTTTTGAGCCTTGCCACTCATGCTATTAGACACAGGAACTGTTCCTACGTTATGTTTTACCTTACATTCGTCTCTCCACACAAAGGTTTTCTACTCTTCAATCGTCCAATGTTTACGCTCCTTACACCCAATGAGGCGCCGTTTGGCAATTACCGGCGTGATGTGTGGCATACGAGCAGCCGATCGAGCATGAAATCCGAGGAATCTCACTTCCCGATTACCTGTCAATGGATCCTGATACAGTTTGGAATTCCTGAGTGATTGTCTGGATAGACAATTATTTACATAATTCGACTTGCTTCAACCGTCGGCGGTCTCTGTCAATCAACAGACGAGGTCGGCCTGTACGCTTTTGTGCTGTTCGTGTCCCTTCACGTTTCCACTTCACTATCACATCGGAAACAGTGGACGTAGGGATGTTTAGGAGCGTGGAAATCTATCGTACAGACGTATGACACTAGTGACATCCAATCACTTGACCACGTTCGAAGACCGTGAGTTTAGTGGCGCACCCCATTCTGTTCTCTCAATATATCTAATGACTACTGAGGTCGATGATATGGAGTACCCTGGCAGTAGGTGGCAGCACAATGCGCCTAATATAAAAACGTATGTTTCTGGGGGGTGTCCGGATACTTTTGAGCACATAGTGTATGAATAATCATCCGCGGGTCAAACCAATTCTAGAATAAGCAGTGGCAGGCCAATATTCGTCAAAAATCTGCAACTTATTCTCCTTTCCTGCTTCAGATTTTCGGATATAAAGAGGTATTGTTGTCCAATAAACTATTTATCGAATCCATTCCGTAAAGCGAGTTTAAAAAGGTGTCAACAGCAACTGACTGAACGCAGGTATCCTATGTCAATCAGCTATGCACATGGTTCTGATCTGATGAGAGTGTCATAGTAGAAATTTTTTGTACTGCATCTAGCCGGGAAGTTGTATGTCGTTACTTTCGCAGGCGTGTCTTTGAAACTGCGAAGCGAGTTATTTAGATGTGAAAATATACCCTCATGTAATATTCATTTGAACACATCTGCGTTATTTCAGAGTACTAAGTTTAGATAGCCCGCAAAATGGTATTGTCCTTATGCACCGCAAAATCGTGTAATTTCCATATGTAAATTACGTATAATGTGCAACTTACGTCCTGAACGTCGAGACAGACAAACTGGCAGACGGAAACGAGTCAGTGAAACGTGCAAACCATTCTGACACACAGGACAGGAATAAATGGTGTGGTTGGACCTGTGCATGTTCTTCATATTCTTATATTAAGGGGAGATTCCATTTAAAAATATAACTTTTGTACTACTTTACCGAGTTCAATCGAATTTTAAAATCCATGAAGCCCTAAACTTCATTCGCTTATAAGTTTAGAATTTTTAACATGATTCTTAATATTACTTTTGAAAACTATTTTTTGGTACTGAGAAGTCAATTTTTACATTACAGATGTTTAGCAGCATGCACAAGACATTGTTGAACAGTTCTACAAAGTAGATTTTCTGTAATATTAATCCACAGAAGTACACAAGTACCTCAAGACTACTTCCTGCAAAAATTTCATTTCGATCGATTAACATTTAGAATAAAAATCTGTCTCTCAACGTAGAAAAACACTTATGGGAAAAAGTATTTTAACATATTATTAGAAAATGAATGCTAGTACAAGATGTCTTGTACTACCATTCATTTTCAGATTGGAGTCCATTGGCACTGTGTATATCTATGGCCGGCCTTTGTGACCGTGCGGTTCTAGGCGCTTGAGTCTGGAACCGCGGGACCGATACGGTCGCAGGTTCGGATCCTGCCTCGGGCATGGATGTGTGTGATGTCCTTAGGTTAGTTAGGTTTTAGTTCTAAGTTCTAGGCGACTTATGACCTCAGAATGTAAGTAGCGTAGTGCTCAGAGCCATTTGAACTATTTTGTTGTTGTTGTTGAAAATGTTGTGTACTTAGAAATATCTCATAAAATTAACACAAGGAAATCTTAATGAACCTAACTTGAAACAAAATAAACACATTAAAATTTGCCAAAACGTTCTTATGTTTGTATAAGCACAAGAGGAAAAACAAATACTAATGTAACTTCAAAAATACTGAACACAAAAAATGTACCCCAAAAACATTGCACCGACAGTGTTAGAAAATCACACAATTGACTGTACACTAACTACTCTATTGTAGCTGGTTACTATCCTATCTGGCGAAAGCCTTTCTCGGATTTAACCCCCAGAACACTCGCTAATACAGACACTAGAAATGAGAAAAACAAGTTAACTCCAATCAAAAGTACCTCTGAGGTAATCTCAATATAATAACTCCCAGACTTAGCGCATCAGCATTGGGGTACTTACCTTGCAGAGTGCGGCGATAAGGGTTGGCGTTGTCAGCTGTGGCGTGCGTAGGCAGCAAGTGCATCGACACCTTCTGAGCCTGACAATTCTACTCTGGCCTTGACGGGATCTACAGTCGCAAACTCCCCTAAGTTTTCGTGAGACAAAAAACTGTTTTTTTCTGCCTAAATCAAATGGCTATGTCCACTGGCTAAGGTCGAGCGACGAGTATACTGTTTCCCTCAATTGCTCTGCAGAAACTTTAACTAGCACAGCTCATAGCTTGTAATCTCCAGTCCGAAGATATTACGAAATTTTTACCCAAATTGGGTAATATCACAGCCTTGTGAACACACACAGGTGTTCACAAGAAATGTCTCTTCCGGGGTCGTGGTAGAGCAGGATGTGCTCCGTCCGGCCTATGGCCCTTCTAGAACGAGAGTGACCGGTATTACTCACTCGTAACTGCCTATACTGTAGCAGCCTTCGCCCACCGTATTGTGGGTTCACGTCCTGCCACAACAAGTGTCGGCCAATGAGAGCTTTTACCGTAACTTTCGTCGATTCTTTGCCTAAGGGGGTTCCAGAAACCAACTGGTCCAATGGGCATTCACCATTCTTTCAATTAGCAATAAGCTCCACCCAAACATGAGCTGTCCACATGGACTTCATGCATTATTCACGCCCCTATCACATGATGTTTGAATATTTACAAAAATCCCAGTGACTGCTGTGATCGTTTCTGCATCTCAAAAGTGGCTTCCCATTACGTTCGCGAGTGCTTCCTTAAATTAAAAGGCTCCCGTACAGGTGTGGCTCTCTCACCCTACGTATATGAGTGTCAACCTGAATTTTGTTTATGTCAAGCTGATGACGCACTTTCTGAGTTTTTAAGTTTCTGCATAAATGAAGGGCTGTGTTCTCATTTGATACCACCCAAATGAATCCCCTGCAGCATTAAGATGTTTAGTGCAGGTGTGTAAGATGATCCACGTAATTGTCACTCATTGTTGTCTTGTTATCTTCGCTGAACATTCCAGGTGCGGTTCGCAGTCATTTCCCTATTTGATCTCCGTGGTCAGGGTTCGCTGTTTTATGGCTTTCCCAAGTTGAGTTCTTGTCATTGTGCCCTTTCACACTTACATATTCTGGTCAAAATATTTCATCAGGTCTGCAATTTCACTATGGAGAAGTGGAAACTCTCTCTGAGGAAAGCAGTGTAGACGTCTTGGGCAGTTTTAACGTAGAAGGATTTGTCTTTAAAACGGGAATTACATGGTATACAAGTTGCATCATCTACAGGGGTGCCTTCAACTGAAACATCAAAAGGTGCCGAAAACAGTTCGAAAACAAATGTAAGACGGGCACTGTTCTCAAAAACGCTTAGAAAACTATCCCTGTAATTCATTCATCGCCACTGTTCATTTTCCAGACCTTGCATTTCCTTTAACACCTGTGAATTTATGGAACTGGACTGTGCATTTGGTAAGAATCTGTCCCTTCTACAGTATGATTTTCTTTCAAGATGCATCCGAATAAAATCAGAAATTAGTTGTTTCTTACCTTGCAATGTCTTACTGAGGAACGAGCAAGGTGGAGCAGTGGTTAGCATACTGGACTCGCATTCGGGACGACGGCGGTTCAATGCCGCGTCCGGCTATCCTGATTTAGGTTTCCCGTGATTTCCCTAAATCGCTCCAGTCAAATGCCGGGATGGTTCCTTTGAAAGGACACAGCTGACTTCCTTCCCCATCCTTCCCTAATCCGATGAGACCGACGACCCAGCTGTCTGGCCTCCTCCCCCACAACAGCCCCAATTCTTACTAAGGGCAGTGTGCAATCAAGTCTATTTAAAATTCGAGATCTGCAATCCGTTCCGGATGTTTTAATTTTCATTTTTGCACTCCGTTTTCCTTCATAAATTCCATGATAGCGGGCTGTAAATCGAAATGGCTCTGAGCACTATGGGACTTAACATCTTAGATCATCGGTCCCCTAGAACTTAGAACTACTTAAACCTAACTAACCTAAGGACATCACACACATCCATGCCCAAGGCAGGATTCGAACCTACGACCCTAGCAGTCGCGCGGTTCCTGACTGAAGCGCGTAGAACCGCTCGGCCACTGTGGCCGGCCGCTGTAAGTCGAAAAATCGTTCCAGGCCCTTAACGTAACCAACGTACTTTACAGTTATATTTAAACTCTCCATAGTCTTCGTTCAATTCCATCGAAAAATACTGCAACAGACAGCGCTAAATGCCTGCGATTTGAAAAATTCACGTGCTGCATGCCTGCAAATTCAGCGCAAACTGCTTCTTGATGTACATGATAATGAAACCCGTCTGTCGATCGTTGTAACTTTTTATACTTTAATTGTCAAATAACTTTTTTAATTATTTCTGCATGGTGGTGTAATATTGTTTTATAGCAGGTTTCCAGTACACGCCGATTATGTGAGTTTACAAGAAGCTCTGAGATCTCGCACCCCACTTCTGTCCATTCACATTCGTTTTTAGGGGTTTGTGACGATATATTACGAGATTGCCTCTTTTTGTGCAAACAGCCTCTGGATCTGTGAAAGTCCATCATACTGGGAACAAATAGAGATTGGTAAACAGCGCTGACATCAGGATTATACAGAACTGGTGAGTGTCGTAGCGGCCGAAAAATGCCACACCGGAATGTTGATTGAAATGTCGCCCTCAAGAGCTCTTGCAATCGTGTTGCCTGTCCGCGCTGCCTGAATGCGCCTGCGGTGTGGACATGAGACAGCGAGCGCCATTACGCTCCGCGAACGTAGGCGGAAGTTACCGAAGATAAACAATACAAATGACAGCCGCTCGCACTGATGTGTAGTGCTCAATTTTCACCCGAAGCTCTGGGCGAGTCATTGTTTGCTGGGAAAGGGAGGCCGACAATATTTGCTCACTTTCACTCTATTGGATACTCGCTGCGTTGACAGAAGTGAGACATACGACTTTCTTTCTTTCTCGAACGATTTTACAGATGCTATTCGGCAAAAAAAAAAAAAAAAAAAAAAAAAAAAAAAAAAAAAAAAAAAAAACAATTTTTTTTCAATTGCTTATAGCTTTACATATCAACTTGATGATGACACGCCCGTCGTATCGTTAATGGTCATAGTTATTGTGATATCTGCATTTAAGTAAGACACTATACGAAATTCAAACAAGTTGTCAATGAAAAATAGGGGTTTTCTATGATTTTGAGATTAGTGCATATTATGTAATTTGTTGCTGCGTATGAAATTTAGCTAACATATTGAATTTTTCTATACAATTGGATGATGGTCTCTGTCTGTCACCAATCTCTAGAAAATTGATCTATGTAGCACGCTCATCTGCAATTGCGCGCGCCGACAATAAAGCCAGAATGAAATATCAACAGCAACCCTCATATTTAATAAACGGTTTGAGATCGAAATGAAAGTTTTTCAGATGAGAGCAAGCAAAGAGGAGAGTATTTTGTTATAGCCATTACGTACAACTTCATTAACTACCTTGTTATTCCACTGATTACAGACATTTTCGATGAAAGAATGTGATTTTTAGGGGCCATCGATAGCTGTTGAAAAGAAAAATGCTGTTGTGGGATTTAAAACAACATAAGTGAAGACATTACATATTTATATTTATACCGTGGATATAATTTTTCAGCCGGTGGTAGTTGTCGAGCGGTTCTAGGCGCTACAGTCTGGAACCGTGCGGCCGCTACGGTCGAAGGTTCGAATCCTGGCTCGGGCATGGACGTGTATGATGTACTTAGGTTAGTTAGGTTTAAGTAGTACTAAGTTCTAGGGGACTGATGACCTCAGATGTTAAGTCCCATAGTGCTCAGAGCCATTTTTTATACTTTTTCATAAGATACTGCCCTTAGATTTTTTGGTTCCTAAATTAATAAACTTTAAACACACTTCTTGAGAATTTTCTCGCAATTGCGTCTGCACACCATGTTAGTAAGGTGATATTGTGTTATCTCCCCAGCGTTTTGGCAAAAGAAGCAAATTTTACATGACAACAAGAGAAATATATGTCTTATTCAAAGTTCGCCACTGAAGACGTTTCTGTGAAAGCTACAAATGGTTGACAAGCCAGGCAAAACTAAATAGCTGCTTTTGTTGCATTTTGAGTGGGAATCTTTTTAGACACTAAGCAGAACAAAGGTGACAGTAGATCTCTTTGAACAGTCAGCATGCAAGTGTGGTTGTGGGAGAGGCTACGCTTCATATTTGCAAAAAATGTGAGCCTTGGTTTTAGTTTGGAAATACACTTCCCCTCCAGCACTCGACATTTCCGCTACAGCGCCTGCCCACGACACCCACCACTCTCGCTCTCCCCACGTCTACCCCGCCGATTACGCCTCTCTGTCCGCCATGTTATTATGCATGCACTTTTTCTTTTTACCCCCTACACACAGCCACGCTGCCGCCACCACGGCACGAGGGCTGCTTGCCCACAGCCACGTGGATTTCATGCGCCTGCACTAACTTGCTCATAGCCTGCAAATTTGCTCTGTGCGCATGTGCTTTGCGCTTCGCTTAGCACCAGATTTGGATGAAATTTACAAATACCGATATCAATTATTATTCGTTTCTCGTGAGTAACAAATATTTTTAGAAACATTAGTCAGTCACATGAACAAAACACATATTCATCATCTGTGTTTAAAAAGTGTTAAGAATAATAGATAAATTTGAAATCCAATGCCATTCGTTGTTTTAGACGTTTGTCATTTATTAAACGAATGTACTTTCAGTTTGTTTCAAATTAGTGTTCAGGTTTACTCATTTTTTTAAATGTCACATCAGAAACTATTTGATTTGCAGAGATCCATCAATGTGATAGAAAGGAAATAACGTTCTACACATTACAGGGCACTTCCGAATTCGTCTTTATGCATGATAACATTATACGGCTTTCAGCTCACAATCTTCTTCGGGAAAAATTGAGAAATCTTAATTCTACTCTAGTTTTTAGCGAATAATTCGTTAGTGATTCCACTTTAACTGCACTTCTCGAATCACTTTCCAAATAAAATTATTCTTTTTACATTATCATGTCATTCGAAACTCGTGACTCGATTTCTTTGACATTTCTTTGACTATTATATGTCTGAATTTTGTTGTATGACTCCCCAGGCTATGGACAACAATGCATGTGAACTACTTTTTTTTAAAAAGTGGGTAAGACTCTGCTGCAATAATTTTAGTTGGTGTAGGAAGACGAAAAACATGTTCCAATCGTCCCTTGACGCTTTCAAGGTGGAAAAGTCGGAAGTCAATATAGAGTATTTAGGATAAATGGCAGCATCGGGCTTAAATACTGATATCCTTCATTTTAGGGATCGATTTTGGCCACTGTTGACCATATTCAGTGCTAAAACTGCATAACAACCATCAAACATGACGATCTTAACTCAAATGCGGCCCTATTTATAGCCACCATAAAAAATACAGAAACAGAAAAATATATACAAATATACAGTCTCTCGTACATACCAAACTATTGGAACACTTTAGGCCCATATCATAACTGCACAGATATTCTGTTCAACATGGTTCAAATGGCTCTGAGCACTATGGGACTTAACTTCTGAGGTCATCAGTCCCCTAAAACTTAGAACCACTTAAACCTAATTAACGTAAGGACATCACACACATCCATGCGCAAGGCAGGATTCGAACCTGCGACCGCAGCGGTCGCGCGGTACAAGACTGTAGCGCCCGGAACCGCTCGGCCACCTCGGCCGGCGAATATTCTGTTACGTGTGATGTATACTGTGATGATTACTTCCAACAGATATTTTTATTTTTACTGAATGTAATAATTTTTAAATTTACAAAAGAACCTAATTTGTAACCTTAACAGTTGCCGATCCAACGTACAGACAGCTTGTAGCTTACACAGCTAATCAGTCAACCTCAGTACAGCAAAAGCAAGCGTCATAGTCGAGAATGAGATTTTCGCTCTGCAGCGGAGTGTGCGCTTATATGAAAATTCCTGGCAGATCAAAACTGTGTGCCGGACCGAGACTCGAACTCGAGACTTCTGCCTTTCGGGGGCAACTGCTCTACCATCTAAACTCCCCTTGCACGACTGACGGGCCGCCCTCACAGCTTCATTCCTGCCAGTACCTCGTCTCCTACCTTCCTAACTCCACAGAAGCTCTTCTGCGAACCTGGAGAACTAGCACTCCTGGAAGAAAGGTTCATAAGGTTTGTAGGAGAGCTTCTGTGAAGCTTGGAAGGTAGGAGACGAGATTCAGGCAGGAGTGAAGCTGTGAGGCCGGGCCGCGAGTCGTGTGTGGATAGCTCAAATGGAAGAGCACTTTCCTACGAAAGGAAAGGTCCCAAGTTCGAGTCTCGGCCCAGCAGACAGTTTTCATCTGCCAGGAAGTTTCAAGCATCATAGTGCCCTCAACATTCCATAGCTTACGATACGCAGACATAAAGTACAACAAATACCATAAATAAAAAAGACCAACGCCTACATTAAAATAGCCTTCCAAATCACATGACGATTTTTTACCATCAGAAGCATAGAAAAACGTCCAGTAACGCAGCACAGGCGTAGTAAAAAGTACAATAGATTACGACCTCTGATTTAAAGTACAATATAAAATTTTTATAGGAATACACCTAACGTAAAAGCACATAGAAATTTCTTAAAAACGAATAAAGAAAAGTTAACATTAGAAACATCCTCTTTACATTTCCAAAACAGTCGATTAAATGTGAAAACATTAACAATCTGCAATAGAACGTTGCGCCCTCTCTTATCATATTCGAAGACTTGACCAACCTCATGATCGACATTATCAGCGTAAATAGTTAACAGTCATTTACAAAAAGCAATAACAAGGCATTAACAAAAATACAGTGATGATATACTGATCCTGTATTACTGCTGTTTTTCATGTCAGCAACTCACACAGTAACTTCAAAGAATAAGCAGGCATGTGGCAAATATGCATTGCAAATAGGACACAGAAGTAAAACTAACATCCAGCATTTACTATAAGGTAACCTATTAAAAACTTCATAGCAAAAAATTGCTGAAGAAGAGGCTTATCTAGATGCGCACCAAGTTTCTTCTAGGAAAATCCGCAGGGACAGTATTATTTTGCGTGTTTCTGGATTTCTCCGTGAACGGACTGAAACTGTTTTTACATTCTTATGTAAAAAATAAATGTCAAGATCTTCACACCATGACTTATTAAACTGTTGATTTGGTAGTATTCACACCTCTCAGCACTTACGTTGTTTATACACACATCAAAAAAAGTTTTGCATCATCCCGGTTCCCAGAACTCCTGAAGATAGACGTTTACTGTGGATGTTGTATCACAGATACAGTCTCTTTCGCTGTTCAGAGATGTCACTAAACCCACCCAAAGATGTAAACAACCACGCATGAGCAGCGCCTATTAGACGGAAGGGATCAGACAGCCTATCAGTTCCAGTTATTCCACTAAGAAGGAGGTATACGGCTCGTCTGTAGCTCAACCATGCATAGACGGTCAATACCGCATTGCGATCGCGTCCACATTGTGCCAGGAAGGGCTCCCAACAAGGGAAGTGTCCAGGCGTCTCGAAGTGAACCAAAGCGATGCTATTCGGACATGGAGGAGATGCAGAAGGACAGGAACTGTCGAAGACATGCCTCGCTCAGGCCGCCCAAGGGCTACTACGACAGTGGATGACAGCTGGCTACGGATTATGTCTCGGAGGGACCCTGACAGCAACGCCACCATGTTGAATAATGCTTTTCGTGCAGCCACAGGACGTCGTGTTACGACTAAAACTGAGCGCAATAGGCTGCATGATGCGCATCTTCATTGCAGACGTCCATCTTTGCAATCACACCATGCAGCGCGGTACAGATGGGCCCAAAACATGTCAAATGGATTGGCATCTCGTTCTCTTTACCGATGAGTGTCTCATATGCTTCAACCAGACAATCGCCGGCGACGCGTTTTGAGGCAACCCGTCAGGCTTAACGCCTTAGACACATTGTCCAGCGAGTGCAGCAAGGAGGAGGTACCGTGCTGTTTCGGGATGGCATTATGTGGAAGCGATGTACGTCGCTGGTGGTCGTGGAAGGCGCCGTAACGGCTGTATGATACGTGAATGCCATCCTCCGACCGATACTGCAACCATATCGGCAGCATATTGGCGAGACATACGTCTTCAAGGTGGACAATTCGCGCCCCATCGTGCACATCTTGTGAATGATTTCCTTCAGGATAACGACATCGCTCGACTAGAGTGAACAGCATGTTCTCCAGACATGAGCTCTACCGAAGTTGCCTGGGACGGATTGAAAAGTGCTCTTTATGGACGACGTGACCCACCAACCATTCTGTGGTTGAGGAGTGGGACAATCTGGACCAACAGTGCCTTGATGAACTTGTGGATAGTATGCCACTATGAATACAGGCAGGCATAAATGCAAGAGGACGTGCTGCTGGGTGTTAGAGATACCGGTGTGTACAATAATCTGCACTACCACCTCTGAAGGTCTCGCTGTATGGTGGTACAACACGCAATTTGTGGTTTTTATGAGCAATGAAATGGGCGGAAATGATGTTTATGTTGATCTTTATTCCAATTTTCTGTACAGGTTCCGGAACTCTCGGATCCGAGGAGTTGCAAAACTTTTTTATGTGCGTAATTGTAACTATTACTGTCCATTAGGAAACAAATAACTTTCTAGCTCGAGGAAGTGAAGCTCTGAGCGGGGATCACAGACTAACGCCTGGATATCTCAGTCTGTAAGAACGCCTCACGTGGATGACCTCGTTCCATATCAGAGTTCCCATACAACACATAATTTCCATCAGTATTAGTTGGGATGTTTTAGAACATTGCATATTAAGAGACAACACTCTCACTTTGCTGATAATCGGTGTCTCTTCGATATCAATTCTAGGCGCTTCAGCCGGGAACCACGCGGCTGCTACGGATGCAGGTTCGAATCCTACCTCTGGCATGGATGTTTGTGATGTCCTTAGATTTGTTAGGTTTAAGTAGTTCTAAGTTTAAGGGACTGATGACCTCAGTTGTTAAGTCACACAGTGCTTAGAGTCATTTGAACTTTGATATCAATTCTTTCATTAGTGCTATTTCATCAAGGTACGTGGGACAGGTTTTATCAGTTTTCACAAGTAAGAAGCACTGAGTGGAGTGAAACGCTGAGATTATGCTTTGAGTCGTGTCTGGATAGCACAGTTTGCGGTAGAAACTAGTATGTTCGTAGGTAGGAGGCAAGAAAGGTGAATGGCCAAGCCTGTTTCACCAAACAAGATATCTGTATTCTATTATTGCTTTTTCGCGAAACACTTTCATTCGCTACTTTGTAAGCACGCGATATTTTAGTCTCTTCTCCTTTAGAGCATTTTCGCCGTAAAATACTACTAAATGTTCCCCGCTGCTCGTCTAGATGCAGGAGGTGCTCCTGTGGAGGAGTTACGGCTACGCTTGGCTGCCACGGTAAGGACCACTACAGAACTCCGCGCTGCTCAGTATGCCAAAAGTGAACAGCACTGAGGCTCGACAGGGCAGCAGCTCCATTCAGGCCGCAGAGTTCCGCTCCTGCGTATCGAGCTCCTGGCGCCAAGTTGCGTCCGGAGGGTGCTGCACAATACGCGTGCATATTCGCGTACGAAGCAAAAAGCGCAGCTCCGCTACATCCCGAGTTTACAGGAACTCATTCTTGTTTCTCTGGTTTACATACCTTTTAAACTTTTTTTCAGTATACGAATATGAGTCTAGCGAACAAGCAAAAATTCTAGTTTTAATGTTTCCATCTCACTGCATACAATCATATCTCTGCGCACTCCGTAGTCAGAGGCGAAAATAAAATTTCCAACGTACGGGAAGATTCTTCATTCATTTGTATCCTACGCAACTCACAGAATTTTTTATTTTTCATTTTAATTTAATGTTTTATTTTTTGTATCTACTGCTGAAAGTTCCAGGAGAAAAACAGAGCTCTATTTAGAATTTTACTTTCGTGTGCTACTATTCATTTCGAACTTCATTTTTTTCCATTGTATTATGTTCGCCTCCAAGTCCACTTCAAGCTCACAGTCTTGCGTGCCTCGCTTTCAGTGACAAGGTTTCAGAACAGTTGATATAGTTAATACTGTTGTAGTTAAAGGTCAGTGATAATTTCAGAACCTAATGATACCTCGTGCTCAGAAATTAAGGATAATTTCAGAATGTGGTGCCACAAAACGTGGCGCTACACAAAACTAGCGCTAATAGCATAGTAGCATAGCCACATAGGGAACACATACGACACATGGTAATGGTGATAGGTTGAGAAAACCGTCCCGAAACACATGTGCTACAAATCGCCACTGTTTCCTACACATGTACCCCGACATCAATACGCTATATGATCACCATGCACACGTACACTATCCACACATCGGGTTGGCACAATCTGGATCAGGTGTTCGAGCGGCTACTGGGGTATGGCCTCCCATTCTTCCACCAGTGACTGTCGGAGCTCCTGGAGTGTCGTAGGGGTTTGAAGACGTGCAGCGATACATCGACCGAGAGCATCCCAGACGTGCTCGATGGGTTTTAGGTCTGGAGAACAGGCAGGCCACTCAATTCGCCTGATATTTTCTGTTTCAAGGTACTCCTCGACGATGGCAGCTCGGTTGGGCCGTGCGTTACCATCCATCAGGAGGAAGGTGGGACCCACTGCACCCCTGAAACGCAAGACATACTGATGCAAAATGACGTCCCGATACACCTGACCTGTTACAGTTCCTCTGTCAAAGACATGCAGGGGTGTACGTGCACTAATCGTAGTCCCACCCCACACCATCAAACCACGATATCCGTAGGGAATCTTTTCAAGGATATTAAGGGATTAGTATCTGGTTTCTGGTTCACGCCAAATAAACACCTGACGAGAGTAACTGTTCAGACCTACCTGGACTCGTCCGTAAACTTAACCTGGGACCACCGTTCCAATGACCATGTACTGTGCTCTTGACACCAGGCCTTAAAGGTTCTTCTGTGACCAGGGTCAGTGGAATGCACCTTCCAGGTCTTCGGGCGAATAAATCATGTCTGTTCAGTCGTCTGTAGACTGTGTATCTGGAGACAAATGTTCCAATGGCAACGGTAAGGTCCCAAGCAAGGCTATCTGCAGTACTGCGTGGCCGTCTGCGGCCACTTATGGTGAGATATCGGTCTTCTTGTGGTGTTTTACACTGTCGACGCCCCATATTGTAGCGCCTGGACACGTATCCTGTCTGCTGGAAACGTTGCCATAATCGTGAGATCACACTTTGTGTCATACGGAGTGCCCGTGTTATGACCTGCTGTGTTTGACCAGTCTCCAGTCGCCCTAGTATTCTACCCCTCATAACGTCATCAGTATCTGTTCTTTGAGCCATTTTCAACACACAGACACCATTAGCACGTCTGAAAACATCTGCACAGTTACTTGCTGCACCGTACTCTGAGATGCACCAACACACCTCTGCTTATGTGAACTGTTGCCAGAGCCACCGTGCGACGACCACAGGTCAAATGCACCACATGGTCATACCCTGAGGTGATTTAAACCCGCAAACCGCCCACCAGAGCACTGTTTCGCCATATATCAGCATTATCCTTAATTTATCAGCATGAGTGTATATTAATAAATACATGAGGTCGCACCCTCCGTTTTGTGCCTCCGTAATTGAAACGGAAGATCATTTTTTTCTGATCATTAACATATCACATCGTTTGTGCGGGATTTGTGAATCTATGTACATCCACATAACTTGGAAATTCTATCTGATAATTGATAAAATAGGGTTCTATTTTAAATTGTGTCTTGAGCTACAAAACGACTTGCGAACAATTTAAATCGATCGTTTTATATATTTGACATTACATTCCTATAGCGCCGCCATGCGAAGATATAAACTCACAAATCACCTTAATACAGAATACAGACCTATTTTCTATACCGTGTACTACTCTTTCTAGTGTGGAACTCCTTCATTCATTTTTAGTTTCCAAATAGCCGCAGTTGTCAGTCTGTTTAAGATGTTAAAATGCAATGTTTTTTTTTTTTCTGGATTCATTTTGTTTCTTGGGTTTCGTTAACATTAAGTCACTTCCTTATTTCCGGTAGCAAGATTTTAAACAGTCTCTGACAGAGGAATATATGTATCGGTACGGTTATTGCTAAGGTTACAGTGTGGGCTACTGTGTGTAGTACGGGCCAAAGCAAGTAGAAATGTCTGTTGAGCATGGGCTCCAAAACGCATTTTGAGAGCTGTGGGAACTTAGAAGAGGTGTGTTTCAAAGGACGTATGATGAGTATTTACTCGCAGCTCTTAAACTATATATTTTAGACCCCATGTTTGGTAGGCTGTGAAAGTTGCCTACCCTGCAGTCCTAGAAGAAGTGGCGTAATTAAGATTTTGGATGCCCACTACAAATAAATTTTGAGCGATTTTTTACTAATGAACCTTAAAAAACAAATATGAAAATATTACCATCTATGTATCATAATTTATGTTAAAACTTAAACTCAGCTATTGGTGTAGTTAATAATGTGTCCATCATGCTATACATTTTCTCCATCTCCGAATAACTAGACAACACCCGAAATTTAAAGAAGGGGAATTTCCCTGCCAAAACGTTTAGTTTTCTGACCTGTTTTAGTATAATAGCGATACTGATCGTAGCTACACGATCTTTTGGTCATAGTGTCTCTGCTGCAAGGACCCTTAGGCTTTGATGACCTGCTATTTATAAGATTTAGTTTCGTTTCTTCAGTTGCTGGTGAATATCCGTCTACTGCTAGTGGTCTGATTTCAAATGGTTCATAGCTTTAATTTACGCCTGATTAATTTTCGCAGCTGGTATCGTGTCTTCTATTAACCTGCAAGTGCCAGAAAGTTTCCCCGTTTCGTTTTTTCAACTGAGTTTAGTCCATGTTCCAACTTTTAAATCGTCATTTTTTTCAAGTCCACTTTCACTACTAATTTTAGTAAATATATGTTCTGTGTGTGAAACTGATCGCAGGAACATTGTATTTGTCAGCACTGTCTCTTCAACTTCTTCGCCTCTGCAGGCTTTTAACTTTCGCGTTTCAACACCACTGAAGTAGGACCTTTTTTTTCTAGACATTCTGATTTTAACGTACCGCCAACGTTAAAAAGCAGCCTCTATAAGTAAAACTAGCAATACTCTTTAAATTAATGCAAATACAGCTTACACGAAGAGGAAAATGGACTATATTACACGGACAACTGAGGTATACACTATAGTAACGTCCGTGTCAGCTGTTTACATGCACTGCAACACTGTATCTGACACTAACATATAAAATATTTGAAGGATTGGTATTAGGAGAACATATTGTTGTCAACACCAATTGAAAGCAATACACAGTTAAGGAAGTACCGCATTTCCAGAGCGCTAGCTGGCGTTCCGGCCACCGCTAGTGCAGAAAAATAGTACTGGTGGAGTCTATAGGTTGCGCATAATGGTGACCTCCACACGCTGTAGCAATCTCGTTAACGTCAGAAAAAAGAGAGTTTGAAATGTTTTCTGCCACGCTTCAATTCTCCTTACTGAATTTCTACAGCTAAGCTGAACACGAAACATAACGGGAATTTTTTAATTTCGCATTCTTTATACTTCCGATTTTCAAATATTTTGTCTTCAGTGTGTGAGACATAAAGAAAATCATTCTGTTAAATCGCCGAATAGCCATCAGAGAGGTTGGCATATTCTTTGTTTTATACCAAGCAATTTTTTCGGATGGTTTGGGCTTGAAACGCATAATATCAAATATTTGTTCTGAAGTTGTGACGTTCGACCAGAAAAGACGTCGAGTAGACATCGATCAGGGATTGCTGTATGATTAAAACAGATCACGAAACGTGGATATACGGGAATGACGTCTGAACCATGTCCCAGTCGTCCCAATAGAAATTGCCTGAAGACTGAAAAAAGTTCCACAAGTTCCATCACAGATGAATGTTCCCAGAATTTTCTTCGATTACCGTGGGATAATGCATGATGAGTTCCGCCGTGTGGTTTTACGGTGAGTAAGGAATACTGCTGGAAGTTACGCGCCGTTTGCGTGAAGCAATTCTAAGAAAACGACTAGAATTTTGGCAAAACAACTCGTGGAAATTGCATAACAATAGTGCTCCCTCTCGGACCTAAATACTTGTTCATTATTTTCTGGTATAAAGCAAAAGTTGCCTTAGCCATTGGATTCAACGGACATGCCCCCCTCCGACTTCTTTCTATTCCCGAGGGTGAAGAAAACCATGAAAGGACGACGTTTTGCGATCATTTATAAGATAAAAACAGAATTGCTGAAGACGCTGAACACAATAACAAACAGTGAGCTCTAAAAGTGCTTCAAAGACTCGAAAAAATGCAGAAACTAGAGCATTTTAACTGACGGGGATTACATTGAAGGGAAGAAAGTTGATGTTGATGAATGAGTCTTTAAGAAAACCAAAAAAATCCCTTTACTTTTTGATCACAACTCGTACAAGAAAACATTTTCAAATGAGCCACTATCACAAAATGTAGTCACGTTGGTCTCTTCCCCCCCCCCCCTGGTAACCCCCCCCCCCATCGACACCCGTCACCAACTGCGGGGTCTGCGGTGCCTTTATTTACGCCAGTGGGTAGAATCACCAGCACCGGTACATTTTTCCAAGCTAGAGGCATCAGAACGGTGTTTTCTTGTAACTTTCGACTCGAGGCCTTTAACCTCAGATTGCTACATTTACACGACACCATCGTCCCACAAACATTATAACACTGTCACGTAATCAGTCCGTATTTCCACACATATTTAAGAAACAAATTAAAATTCTAACACTGAAAAAAGCTTTCTCTTAATACATGCTAAACATGCTACATTAATTGTATTTTCCCAAATAATATTTGACAGTTTAAAGTTACTATGTCTTTAGTATTCGGTCACAAAGTATATTTTGTTGAATACAAGACTGATATTAGAAACATATATTTCTGTCACATATACGACATAAATCGTTTTCGAACGTTATCTACTTTTCTGGGCGCTCAGGACCATTTAGTCCCCATTCCATTTAGCTTCTGTTCACAATTTTGAAGTCAATCGAGTTCTATTGACGCTTCTATCGAGTTCGGCCTACAAACTGTACACAGCGGTAAGGTCTGACAGCTAAGGTGCTGGCTCTGTAACTACGTGTCAGCTATAAAGGAGCTTTTATTTTTCCAACGTTTGATGTAGTCTTCAAGCCACTACCTCGGAAATATGTGAGAACTGACCCAATCCGCATTTTTTTTTTTTTTTTTTTTTGCAGTCACATGTCTCAGGATGTTGAGACAACATTGTTAACAGGGCTGTGAATGCGCTTAACATTTCTCAAATCTTATATGACGTATAGCTCCACAACAAAATAATCGCACAATCACTGTAGACTGAAAACGTTTATTGTTGTTATATTTCTTTCACTACACATCTCCCATATATTGAAGCTACTTTGAATTTACTCTCATGAGCAAATACTATATTAACATCATTCCATTAGCTTTATCTTTTGGTCTTTCCAAACTGGAGAATTTTGCTTCGGCCCACTTTGTTGACGTATGGCTTTCTCCTTGTCACTCTTCCGTCGTAACCTTCTTTGATAGTTGTACATACAGTTGATTCATTTTCTTCCTTGCCACAATTATCTATAAACTGGATTGCACCTTGAAGCGCACTTAATCGACGATTACGCTTAATCTTCCTAACGATTAATAACCTGAATTCCCAGTTAGCTTTCTAGGGTGCTAGTAGTGTGATTATGCCCACTCTTATACGCGATGCACATAAGTTTGATGTTGAAATTTGTGATACCTCCACAATCGAAGATGGCAGCCATAATGCAAGATGGCGGCCATTTTACGCTTAAACGCGGTATTAAATCGCTCGTTACTACCGACATCACCACCACTCAGTGGCGCCATCACCTTTTATCAGTTGTGTTATAATCATGATATTACGTTGACTGGAAATTCAAAACATACTGACGAGACAGGCAGTCGATTACACGATATTTCGGCTAGACAATTGCCATCCATCTTCAGGTGAGCCGAACGAGGACTGACGAAGACGTTCTCCGCCTCGTCGTATACAGGGTGGTCCATTGATCGTGACCGGGCCAAATTTCTCATGAAATAAGCGTTAAACGAAAAAACTACAAGGGACGAAACTTGTCTAGCTTGAAGGGGGGGGAAACAAGATGGGGCTATGGTTGGCCCCCTAGATGGCTCTGCCATAGGTCAAACGGACATCAACTGCGTTTTTTTAAAAATAGGAACCCCCATTTTTTATTAAATATTAGTGTATAACGTAAAGAAATATGAATGTTTTAGTTGGACCACTTTTTCACTTTGTGACAGATGGCGCTGTAATAGTCACAGACATATGCATCACAGTTTTAGACGAACAGTTGGCAACAAGTAGGTTTTTTAAATTAAAGTACAGAACGTAGGTACGTTTGAACATTTTATTTCGGTTGTTCCAATGAGATTCATGTACCTTTGCGAACTTTTCATTTCTGAGAACGCATGCTGTTATAGCGCGATTACCTGTAAATACTACATTAATGCAATAAATGCTCAAAATGATGTCCGTCAACCTCAATGCATTTGGCAATACGTGTAACGACATTCCTCTCAACAGCGACTAGTCCGCCTCCCGTAATGTTCACACATGCATTGACAATGCGCTGATGCATGTTGTCAGGCGTTGTCGGTGGATCACGATAGCAAACATCTTTCAACTTTCCCCACAGAAAGAAATCCGGGGACGTCAGATCCGGTGAACGTGCGGGCCATGGTATGGTGCTTCGACGACCAATCCACCCGTTATGAAATATGCCATTCAATACCGCTTCAACCGCACGCGAGCTATGAGCTGGACATCCATCATGTTGGAAGTACATCGCCATTCTGTCATGCAGTGAAACGTCTTGTAGTAACATCGGTAGAACATTACGTAGGAAGTCAGCATACATTGCACAATTTAGATTGCCATCGATATAATGGGGACGAATTATCCTTCCTCCTATAATGCCGCACCATACATTAGCCCGCCAAGGTCGCTGATGTTCCACTTGTCGCAGCCATCGTGCATCTTCCGTTGCCCAATAGTGCATGTTATGTCGGTTAACGTTACCGCTATTGGTGAATGCCGCTTCGTCGCTAAATAGAACGCGTGCAAAAAATCTGTCACCGTCCCGTAATTTCTCTCGTGCCCAGTGGCAGAACTGTACATGACGTTAAAAGTCGTCGCCATGCAGCTCCTGGTGCATAGAAATATGGTAAGGGTGCAATCGATGTTGATGTAGCATTCTCAACACCAACTTTTTTAGATTCCCGAGTCTCACGCAATTTGTCTGCTACTGATGTGCGGAATAGCCGCGACAGCAGCTAAAACACCTACTTGGGCATCATCATTGGTTGCAGGTCGTGGTTGACGTTTCACCTGTGGCTGAACACTTCCTGTTTCCTTAAATAACGTAACTACCCGGAGAGCGGCCCGGCCACTTGGATAATGTCGTCCAGGATACCGAGCAGCATACATAGCACACGCCCGTTGGGCATTTTGATCACAATAGCCATACATGAACACGATATCGACCTTTCCCGCAACTAGTAAACGGTCCGTTTTAACACGGGTAATGTATCACGAAGCAAATACCTTCCGCACTGGCGGAATGTTACATGATACCACGTACTTATACGTTTGACTATTACAGCGCCATCGATCACAAAGCGATAAAATGGTCTCTGCAGCGGAGTGTGCGCTGATATGAAACTTCCTGGCAGATTAAAACTGTGTGCCCGACCGAGACTCGAACATATTTCTTTGCGTATTTCACGAATATGTAATAAAAAATGGGTGTTGCTATTTAAAAAATGGCTCAAATGGCTCTGAGCACTATGGGACGCAACTGCTGAGGTCATTAGTCCCCTAGAACTTAGAACTAGTTAAACCTAACTAACCTAAGAACATCACAAACATCCATGCCCGAGGCAGGATTCGAACCTGCGACCGTAGCGGTCTTGCGGTTCCAGACTGCAGCGCCTTTAACCGCACGGCCACTTCGGCCGGCTGTTCCTATTCAAAAAAAAAAAAAAAAAAAAAAAAAAAAAAAAAAAAAAAAAAAAAAAAAAAAAAAAAAAAAAAACGCATTTGATTTCCGTTTGACCTATGGCAGCGCCATCTAGCGGTGCAACCCTAGCGCCATTTGGTTTCATCCTTCAAGCTGAACGACTTTAGTTCTTTGGAGTTTTTTTCTTTTAATGCTTATTTCGTGAGATATTTGGTCAGGTCACTACCAATGGGCCACCCTGTATAATGCGCTGATGGTACTGCCGCGCGTGCATTGCAGTCGCGGAGACAAAGGACAACACCGGCCAGCGGCAGCGTCCTCGCTGGTGGAACAGCAGCTGCCGTCGGTATTGTCGCTGGCCGCAGCTATCGAAGTCTTCTGGCGTCTTCGTCTCGAGCAAATTTCTGAGTTGGCGGGATTCCACGCGTTATTCAACTGGTAACCACTGTCACGGTTCATCAGATTTCCCGCGATGCGTATTTCAATGGATCCCTCGATAATGGAGTCCCAAAAAGTTGTTGCTGTGGGCAAAGTCGAAGTACTCCATTGAATGTCCGTTAGAAATACAATGTTCCGTAACTGCAGACTTACTGGGTTGCAGTAGGCGAGTGCAACGTTGATGTTCTGCACAACGCTCTTCCATTGTACGCGTTGTCTGTCCTATATAGGCCATACCACATTGACACGGTATTATGTAAATTTCCGCCTTCCGCAGTAACAAATGATCCTTCACCGATCCTAGGAAATCCAAAATCTTACAAGGTGGACCAAAAACCACTCCCACATGAAAATTATTAAGAATTCTCGCTATTTTGAAGGAGATATTTCCAACGAAGGGAAGAAAAGCTAGGAACTTGGCTGGCGAGATCTCTTTATCCACTTATCCGTTCCTGGCTCTCGTTGAGAAGCCCCTGTTAATTTGCCCGGTCGAGTATCCACTGTCTCTGAACACCGTCCTTAAATGTGCAAGTTTCTTAGACAAATTCTCCGCATGCGACACAGTATGTGCTCTGTGCAAAAGGGTTTTAAGTAGACTCATGGTATGGGATGGGTGATGGCAACTTGAAGAATGCAAGTACAAATCAGTGTGAGTGTGCCTACGATAAACAGAATGTCCCACCGAGCCGTCACTCTTCCGTTTAACCAAAACATCCAGGAAAGGAAGGCAACCATCTTTCACTAGTTCCATAGTAAATCGAATATTCTCATGTACGAAGTTAAGATGATGAAAAAACTCCATTTACTTTTCTTCTCCGGGGGGCCACACTATGAAAGTATCATCGACGTATCTCCAAAAACCAGTCGGTTTACAGAACGCTGATTCAAGTGCTCTCTCCTCAAAATCCTCCATAAAAAGGTTAGCCACCAGAGGAGAGAGAACGCTGCCCATGGCGACACCGTCAGACTGTTCGAAATACACTCCTGGAAATTGAAATAAGAACACCGTGAATTCATTGTCCCAGGAAGGGGAAACTTTATTGACACATTCCTGGGGTCAGATACATCACATGATCACACTGACAGAACCACAGGCACATAGACACAGGCAACAGAGCGTGCACAATGTCGGCACTAGTACAGTGTATATCCACCTTTCGCAGCAATGCAGGCTGCTATTCTCCCATGGAGACGATCGTAGAGATGCTGGATGTAGTCCTGTGGAACGGCTTGCCATGCCATTTCCACCTGGCGCCTCAGTTGGACCAGCGTTCGTGCTGGACGTGCAGACCGCGTGAGACGACGCTTCATCCAGTCCCAAACATGCTCAATGGGGGACAGATCCGGAGATCTTGCTGGCCAGGGTAGTTGACTTACACCTTCTAGAGCACGTTGGGTGGCACGGGATACATGCGGACGTGCATTGTCCTGTTGGAACAGCAAGTTCCCTTGCCGGTCTACGAATGGTAGAACGATGGGTTCGATGACGGTTTGGATGTACCGTGCACTATTCAGTGTCCCCTCGACGATCACCAGTGGTGTACGGCCAGTGTAGGAGATCGCTCCCCACACCATGATGCCGGGTGTTGGCCCTGTGTGCCTCGGTCGTATGCAGTCCTGATTGTGGCGCTCACCTGCACGGCGCCAAACACGCATACGACCATCATTGGCACCAAGGCAGAAGCGACTCTCATCGCTGAAGACGACACGTCTCCATTCGTCCCTCCATTCACGCCTGTCGCGACTCCACTGGAGGCCGGCTGCACGATGTTGGGGCGTGAGCGGAAGACGGCCTAACGTTGTGCGGGACCGTAGCCCAGCTTCATGGAGACGGTTGCGAATGGTCCTCGCCGATACCCCAGGAGCAACAGTGTCCCTAATT
Source organism: Schistocerca cancellata (assembly GCF_023864275.1). Taxonomy (NCBI): domain Eukaryota; kingdom Metazoa; phylum Arthropoda; class Insecta; order Orthoptera; family Acrididae; genus Schistocerca; species Schistocerca cancellata. The sequence continues at coordinate 727,205,654 of NC_064628.1, read as the reverse complement.
TGCTGGGAAGTGGCGGTGCGGTCCCCTACGGCACTGCGTAGGATCCTACGGTCTTGGCGTGCATCCGTGCGTCGCTGCGGTCCGGTCCCAGGTCGACGGGCACGTGCACCTTCCGCCGACCACTGGCGACAACATCGATGTACTGTGGAGACCTCACACCCCACGTGTTGAGCAATTCGGCGGTACGTCCACCCGGCCTCCCGCATGCCCACTATACGCCCTCGCTCAAAGTCCGTCAACTGCACATACGGTTCACGTCCACGCTGTCGCGGCATGCTACCAGTGTTAAAGACTGCGATGGAGCTCCGTATGCCACGGCAAACTGGCTGACACTGACGGCGGCGGTGCACAAATGCTGCGCAGCTAGCGCCATTCGACGGCCAACACCGCGGTTCCTGGTGTGTCCGCTGTGCCGTGCGTGTGATCATTGCTTGTACAGCCCTCTCGCAGTGTCCGGAGCAAGTATGGTGGGTCTGACACACCGGTGTCAATGTGTTCTTTTTTCCATTTCCAGGAGTGTATTTCTGGTTAAACATAAAATAAGTTGAGGAAAGAGCAGTGATGTCTGATACAAACTGTTGACCAATTAGTATTATTATTCAAAACAAAATTTCAACTTCACTTAAATCTTGTGAACGGACACATTGTACAAAAAATATTCACAATACTACAGTACTTCCATGCCGATAAATGCGTAACCTTCACTTGAATTGGCGTTATATTCTGAAAATAAGTGCAGCCAATATTGCAGTACTTCACTTTAATTGCGTAAAAATGGTGCTGTGCTTAAGAAAATATATTATCAATGTTACAGAGAAGCAACCTTCACTTGAATTGGCGTGGAGATAAGAAAAGAATATTGTCGGTCTTCTTCACCATTACTGCGTAAACTGGATTCATTTAGCACACACACACACACACACACACACACACATACACACACACACACACACACACACACACACACACAAAAACACACACACACACAAAATTTTGTTGTAAACATTAGCTAACATTTGGAGTTTTGGAGTCTTCTGTTTCACGTGGTCTTCAAGTATAGAGTACAGATTACTGCAGAGGTAATGTTTCATTAATGTTCCTTCTAATGTTCAATTACATTTCTTATAATTTTGTCGACAAATAATCGACATCATCTGCATCAAGATCGTCTTCATCCTACTTTTCTACTATAAGATAATTATCTATAAAAGAGAACACATGTCTAACCATGATTTGAATTCGAACAAACTGTGAATCCTTATAGATTTCAATGAAGTTGAACTTAACATGAATGTTCGACATCTTTTTCTGCTTATAATGGCAACACCACATCTGATTGGGTATTTCACTAGTATTATCATATTCCTCCTCCTCTTACTCCCTCTCATTCCCCTGCTCCTCCTCCTACATCGTAGGATAAATAACTAAAAAAAGAACAAATCATGAGGTAATGAATTTTCCATTCACAATCTCGATTACAACAGACTGTCATCTGCTTTAAATTTCGATAAAAATGAAACCTGCAATCTTTGGAGCCTTCTTCCTCATACCATGTACTACTACTACTACTACTGCTACTACTACCAACTACTTCATCCACAGTGAGGTCGATAACTGGTGAAAGAACGGCACAAATAATGAGGCATTATAACGTATACGATCTTAAATCGAATGTAATCTGAAGTACAGCCTTGAACAGCAGTGTAGGTCAAAGTAAGAAGAGAATGCTAGAGCTTAGATGGGTAAATAGAGTAACTAATGAGACAAGAAATTAGTGACAAAACTTGGATAACGTCGATTTAGTATTTTGAGAGAGATGAGGAGACGAATACGGTAAGCGTATTCAATTGGAAACAGATTGCAATATTTGTTCGGAGATGAAGACACTTGCACAAGACAGAGTAGAGTGAAAAGTTGCATCATCTTCTGGCTAAAGAGGACAACAAAAACAACGACTACTACGACTACAATTATAACAAACAGTGAAATTTTTACATTCTTCAATAACGACGAACTTACGAGCAACGTCCATTCTACTGCACATCTCCTTCTTCAACCTGCAGCAGTAGCACCAGTAGCAGAGAACACACTGTAAGTCAGAACACGGTTGCTTATACGTACACCACGCAGAAGAATGAAAAGATCCCCAGTCGTCTCTTCTACTGGGTGATTTCGATTCCCATAATGTATTATGGGGCTTACACTATACTTGCCCCAGGGGTCGAGTGTTGGAGAACGTCATGATGTCTCAGAAGCTGTGCGTCTCTAACGAAGCCAGTCCCACACATTTCTCGTCCTTCCACATCGACCTCTCTTTCTGCTCTACAGCCCTTGCACCCTCAGCACAGTGGGAAGCGACTGGTGACCTTCATTTCAGTGACCAATTCCCACTGTGGCTCCTCCTACTGGATGGAGGATTTCTGGGACAGAAGCCACCAAAATGGATAATCAGCAGGGTTAGTTGGGCTCTGTTATGCAGGTTGGCTGCTTTTGAACAACATGCCAGCGTCCATTAATGAGAGTGTCACATCATGTGTGTGATCCATCATGCCGCTGACCTATCCCTACCACAGTCTTTAGGTCGTCTTAGGAAGCGACCTGCATCTAGGTTGACAGATGAGTGTCATTCAGCCATCTTGGACAAGTATGTCCCTCTTGTCTGCCCAACAATAGACAAGCTCACAGCCTTTCGAGCGGAGGGAAGCAAGCGTTTGACACGTCATTAAGGAGAGCCAGAAACGCTCAAGGCAAGCATGGGAAGCCATCTGGAATATTTCTGATAAATACAGTCATTAACTGATAGCAGCAGTGCTACAACAGGGGTGTCTCCAAATGACGTCCAGAGACATCGCTAAGACGCTGGCCGATCATTTTTCACAAACAGCAGCTGATGCAAGCCAGGATCTGGAATTTCGTCGCTATCGTGCAACTGTAGAGAGGGGCAAGTTTGACTTCAGATCCAACACTCTGAGGTCTACAACTCTCCTTTCTCCATGTGGGACTTCGAATCAGTACTGTCTGAGATTCGTGGCACTACACCCAGTCATGACCAGGTCCGATACTGCAAGTATCAGTGGTGTCAAAGTAAATCCTCTTGTTTTAATCTTTTATAGCAGAGAGGCAGTTTCCAAACTGGTGGAGGGAGGCGAGTATGATACCTCTTCTGATACCAGAAAAAGACTGAACATCGACCAGCAGTTAGAGGAGTATCGCATTAACGAGCTGCATTGGAAACACCTTGGGGCGAATGGTTAACCGCCGTCTAGTCTGGCTCTTAGAGACCTGGTAACGCCTTAGCCGGTCTCACTGTATATTCCAGAGATTTCAGTCCACTGTAGACAACCTGATCCTACTCGACGTGGCTATTCAGCAGTCTTTCCTGTGGGACCTTCACTATGTCGGTATATTCTTCGATATCAATGAGGCGTATGATACTACTTTTGGAGACGCTGTATTCTCACGCAACTGCATTAATAGGCATTTTCGGCCACCTCGCCATATTTAGGCTCTTTACTGTCTCGGCGGTGTTTCAGGACCGAGCTTATGACTCGCTGTCAGACTGTTTTGAGTAGGAGAATGGAGTCCCTCAGGGCAGAGTTTTAAATACTACCCTCTTTACCTTAGCCATAGACAGTATCACATATACGACAAGAAGTTCTGTACAGTGCTCCTTACTTGTAGATGAGTTTGCTGTTTTCTCTTCCTCCTCAAGAGTTGCAACAGCGAACCGCCAGTTGCCACTTAGAGTATGGAGGTTCGAGGAGTCGGCTGAAAAGAATTGTTTTCAGTTTTCTGACAACAAATGTGTGCTCATTTTAATCGGCAGCGTCGTATTTTTTAATTGCCTTCTAGCACATGAGGGATACCATCCTACATTTCAGAAACTCAGTGAGATTTCTGGGCCCCATTTTTGACTCGAAATTGTAGTAGTTGCCACACCTGAGACACCTGGAAGCCAAAACCGTTAGCCACAGGCCTTGGAGAGGCGACAGGATGCTTCTCCTCCAGCTTTATAGGGCTTTCATGTGTTTGTGGCTGGATTGTGGGAGCAATCTGTATGGATCGGCGACGCTTTCTTATTTGAAGATCAGTGACGCTGTCCACCATGACGGGATTCGGCTGACCACGGATGCTTATAGGACCAGTCCCATTCCCAACCTCTCTGCTGAGAAACCACTTATCACCCGATGCCAACTCCACATGGTGCATTAGGCGTGTAAGTTCTTCGCAGGTCCGACTTAATCCACACACCATATTGTACCTCGTCCACCACTGGAACGCCTTCTCTCCATGAGCCACATTGACGTTTGGAATCCATGTGCAGTGTGTGCTGGAGTCACTCAATGTGGAGCAAGTATAACCACAATTCACGTTTTTAACCGTCTGCTTACTGGTTACTAGAGAGGCCCAGGATGATTTTGCATTTGATGTGCTGCAGGTGAGATGGCACTCTTGCTTCTGTTTTTATGGCGGTATTTTCTGACACTTTAGCTTAGCACCACAGCTACCTAACCGTTTTTACGAATGGTCCAAACAAGGGAATTCTGCTGGTTGCCCTGTTGTTTTCCCAGATCGTGTCTTCAATGTCCGACTGCCTCAAGTCTTTACTGTCTTTGATGCACGATTATATGCGATCTTTCTGGCGCTAGAACAGTTGAGACGTTCTTCCAGTGCCAAATTTCTTGTCTGTTCCGAATCTCTGAGTACCCTGCACTCACTGAAGCGTTTGTACCCCGCTGATTGATTAGTCCAGTCAATCCAGGATGCCCTCCTCCAAATACAACGAATGGGGATGGATGTGTCTTTCTGCTGGGTACCAGGGCACATGGGAACTGCGGAGAACGAAAAAGTTTATTTAGCAGCGAAGGAGGCCAGTCCTGATCCTTTGAGCTCAAGAGTCGTGCGACGATGGGATGATGAGTGGCTGAAAGTGACCGCCAACAAGTTCCCTGCAGTAAAACCAACAATTCGGCCGTGAGTACCTCCTTCCAGCCACATCGACGGCAAGTGGTTCTCCTCATTCGTCTTCTCGTGGGCCACAGTCCTATGACGCAAGGCTTCAAGCTCCGGCGAGAGGACCCTCCAATGTGGGACGCTTGTGGGGTACAGATCACTGTGCACCACATTTTATTGGACTGTGATTTATTTTTTGACCAGCCCCGGCTGATTTACCGTCGGATCTGCAGCCTTTTGTAGGTAAAGTTCAAACGAATGTGTTTTGAAGTTTTGTGAACTGTCCAACGTTTTTACCAAGATTTGAGGTAAATGGTTTTAATACCCGTATGTTCACAGGGTGAGTGGCTAACCTATCTTTTACATAAATGGTCAGCCAGTGACATTCTCCTGTGCCTTCCTTTTAGCGCCTTTTTTCGTTTTACTGGTGTTTAAATCTCCCGTTTAGCATCTTTTACTGTTTCCCGTTGTCTTAGTGTGTATGATAACGTTTTAATAATTTTTTCCACATTCGTTTCTTTCAATGCGAGCCTGTAAGCACCAAAAACACACACACAAACTCACAAACGCCTACCATCTACTGATGAGAAAACTGACTGACTTCCGACAACATCACATTATAGATTGCTGCCAAAGCCAGACTTCAAGTTGGAAGACTGCAACTGGGTCGCTTGGGGGCCACGGTCTTGCTCAACACTCAGGCGCCTTCCAGGCTGGGGCGAAAGAACGACGATTAGTAAACATTGTGAATAAGTAACTGAACCCTAATAATGTTTTACTAGAGTCTTTGACGCTTCATAAGTTCCGAAAAGCTATCATGACTTCATGCAGAGATGTCTCGGCTTGGCCCTCTGCAATACTGTGTGAAAATGCTTTAATTTTCGTAGGTACGGGGCATCGTTTTACACAAACGGTCAAATCCTGAAACTAACTGCGGAATGAAGAAGAAATGTAAATAAATATGCCACCAGTGCTAAATTTCGTCTTCATTTAGAAATTTACGTTCAGGTGTCCATCAATAGCGAAGATGTTTACTGAAGATTGATTTCTGTTTCGTAGTTGCTGGTTTCATACCCGGGAACTGATTAGTGGTCAAAGACGCTACGCCTAGGCCATGGATCTTATGCCTCCCAGTAAACTCTCCAGGGGGAATATGACCAATATCAAGAAAAAACGCTAGTTAACACTCAGGAAAGTCGAGCTTATCAAATTTACTGAAGAACAATTTTTAATGAAACTGTTTTGTAATCTGACGTTCATGGAAACCTGAAAAGTTCTTTGAAACATTTCATATTGTATCAAGAGCAGTAAGAAACCAGGGACGACGACGATTGCTGATAATCATCATGATTAACTGACAGTGATCTCTGAGGCTTAATTTTCTCAGTGAATGTCTCGTGTCTCACCGAAACACATACAGTGTCGTCCAATTGTGTTTCTTCCCACCGCGCCTAAGTATCATCATGTAGGAGGAATACAACACTTATTGAGTTGTTTCCAGATTCGATAAAAACATCATGAAGTATATTTGTTGCGATATATAATAACTCAAAACTTGCCTTAAGGTGCGTCCTCCATTAACGAAATAGTTGTCTTATTTCCGTAATACTACTGTTGTACAGAGAAACAGCTACGTACACCTCTACGTCATGCGTCACTTTGAGTTCAACATGGTTGCAAGAAAGAACAAGTCTATGGAAGTACCATAATTACTTCATTCAAATTCCCCATTCTGTGGCACAACAATTTTCAGGCTTCTAGTGATGACTGAGGACAATGTATAGAACAACATTACATCAGTATTTACTTTGTTTGCAGAGTAAGAATTATAGCTATTACGAACATGACTTTTTAAGTTTGTTTAGTACTCCAAGTACTTGCGGCACAAGAAAGCCATTAGAGTTTATTCTTCCCTGGGCCGCAAGGCATGTATTGAATAGTTGATGCGTGGAGACTAAATTATTGCCTACATTTATTTATTTATTTATTTATTTATTGTTCCGTGGGACCAAATTAAGGAGAAGTCTCCATGGTCATGGAACGAGACAATACATGAAATTATAACACGATATTAGAAACAGATAAAATGAAATATAAAAAAAAAACATATTCAGGTGACAAGTCGTAAGTTTAAATGAAGACAATCAACAATGTAACACTGGAATTTGCTTAATTTTTTAGCTCTTCCAGGAGCTCCTCGACAGAATAGAAGGAGTGAGCCATGAGGAAACTCTTCAGTTTAGACATAAAAGAATTTGGGCTACTGCTAAGATTTTTCAGTTCTTGTGGTAGCTTATTGAAAATGAATGCAGCAGAATACTGCACTCCTTTCTGCACAAGAGTCAAGGAAGTGCATTCTACATGCAGATTTGATTTCTGCCTAGTATTAACTGAGTGAAATTGATTGGGAGTCGTATTGCATTTCGCGGTGCAGGTACGACCGTTCTAGTAAATTTGGCGACCACAATAATAGTACCTGTACCACTAACATCCTGCACAATTACAACAAGAAAATGCGGTTTTCTGAATTTGCTTGAGAGTGAACGACTGCCTTTGATCTAAAGATGACAGGCGGTGGCATGACGATAGTACTTTTTCAACGAGTATTTAAACAGCCCCTGACGCCTAGATCTCAAGTATAATGTCGTCCTGTCTCACCGTAATTGTTAGCCTGTGCACCGAAGGACACATAGAAGACTAGAATTGACGATTGGAAGATTAAAGAACGAGTGAAATTCGTTTTGGTGAAGAATAGCTACTAAAATGAATTGTGCCCGTTCCAATATAACCAACCAGGCTCTTGCCTACAACTGTTTAGAGGGAACTACACCAAATCTATACGCATACGGGAAAATAGATATTTAGCAACTGTCTTTCCAAATGCGAGCTTGATGTTTCATTCACGGAACCACCGTGCTCGGTTTTTGGCATTTAAATTCACTGTGTGAGCGTCTCTTGCAGTGTTCCAGTCTGGCTATGTTGGGTGAAAAGACCTTTCGCTTCTGTTCATCACCTCATTTGACTGTATGACTATTCTATCAGAATGGGAATGAGTGAAAAACCACAATGCCACTGAGGTTCAGCACCGTCAGTTACGGGTGAAGTGAAGTACACATCATCGAAACTGGAATGATATCCACAGTTATGGTCCCGTGTTGCGTAATACGCGCTAAATTCTGCTTATGCCTTGATTTCAGCTACTCGTCACATGTCTTAGCCGCTTTACGTACGTGTCTATCAGTTGATAACTGGTGGACGCAGCTGATGACTAATACCCTCTCCCTCCGCTAGTGGCTCACCACGGGCTGCCTATTCGACCTACGCACAGGCGCAGCTCTTACCGATATTGCGCGCGGTGAGCCCAGGGGACGGATTAATTCTCGGCTGTTCCCATAAACACGTCTCCTCAATCTCGGTGATGGGAAGATTTGACCTCCGGAAACATGTGCTTAAATAATGACGATCCACCCTCGGAAACCGAAAACACAAACGCTTGCGCCAAAGTTGGTGGCGCTATTTACAATTTGTAATAGAATGTCGTTACTTTGACAGCTTAACAAGGTCTCTTGCATTTTTTCGGTGAACTTCTTTGAGCATTCGTCTTGCAAATACTGCAACAGGCCACTAGTTTAGAGTAGGTTGTATTCTAGTGAAATGTGGATATAATTCTTCTTCCCCTTCCCTTTCTATATCGAACCAAATGTGGTCTGAAAAGGTTCCCATTTTTTCTCGATCTGCCAAGATCTCTTTTCCCTTTTTGTTTAATTTCTTTACCTGACTTGGTCCTGTCTCTCGGTCCAATCTTCGTAAACGTTCATTCTATTCCTCTTCATTTCGTATTTTATCTATTCTCTTACATTCCTTCACCATTCTAAGAAATCTCATTTCCATTCCTTCTATTAGTTTCTTTGTCTTTTATTCAGTATCCACAGTTAACTTTAATAGGGCTGGCAATGCGAATGTTTTATAAAATTTCGGTTGTGATTGTTCCAGTGTTTTATGCTTTAAAATTATATGAATTGTTTCACTCATACTTCAAAATCTGTTGAACTTAATCTGCATATCTTCTTCATCTTTCTATGATATTTTACATCGAAGACAGTTAAAAATTTTACCTGTTCAATTTTGTTTTAATAAACTATTTAATTCTCACGGAATATTTTTCACAGTGCTCCGTTGCTTTACATTTTATAGAAGGTACTTTGATATTATGTTCTGCATATATTTTATTTAGTTTATAAATTGGTTTTTGTAAATCACCTCCTCTAGAAAAAAATAAGTGTAAGATGATCGGCATATAAGAGTAACTTTAGATTTACTGAATTGTTTAGTTGTATCGCAGAGTTTATCCTAGAACGACATCGTAAATGTAAATACTGAACAACTTAGTGATAAACTAGGGCCTGGTTTCAGCATTTCATTTATACTTAACCATTCTCTAAGTATGCCTCCTACATCTAAGATTACTGGTGTTCTTTATGAAGAATTTTGATAGCTGTTGTAACCTGCAATGCTGATATAAGCTGTAACTTTTGTGCACCATTATTCTCCACAGCCTCTCTTTAATCACATTATCGAAAGCCTTCTCAAAATCTATGAAAGTAATACGTGTTTCTATGTAAAGCTCTCTTTGCTTTTAAATAAGTTCTCGTACAACAAAAACTGCATGTCGTTGATCATCTCTTTCTAAATCTGACGTATTCCTCTACTAGCAAACATTCTGCTATCTTTATTCTTGTGTTTAAATTACTGGATAGTGTTTACATGCTCTGTTAAGTAATCCTTTCTCTATATAGTTTTAACATGTACTTTTTAGTTCTTTCTTATGCCTCAAGAACAAGTTTGCTATCTTCCAGTTCCATGGTAAATCTTTTTGCTTCCAATACATCTTAAATGTAACAAGTTAAGGTGTAATGATAATCCTCTGTATTTAATTAACCATGCATTACTTCCATCTGAATACATTTTTGGAACTTTTAGTGGTTTTAAAATTGATGTGTGTTCTTTTACTATTATGTCATCTAGACCTTTTACTTCTATTTCTGGATCTTTTTATTTCCTTTATCTTATATTATCATCATACAATACGTTTTTATGGTATTTAATCCACTCTCCTTTTGTAATATTGTTTAAAGGAATTTTACAATTTTCTGTTTCATTCAATGTTTTCAAAGATTTATAGGCTGAAACTTCCAGGCAGGTTAAAAGTGTGTGCCGGGCTATCAGCAGACAGCCTATAAATCCAGAATGATATTTTAACTCTGCAGCGGACTGTGCGCTGATATGAAACTTCCTGGCAGATTAAAACTATGTGTTGGGCCGAGACTGTAACTCAGGACCTTTGCCTTTCGCGGACAAGTGCTCTACCAACTGAGCTACCCAAGCAGCTTGGGTAGCTCAGTTGGTAGAGCACTTACCCGCGAAAGGCAAAGGTCCCGACTTCGAGTCCCGGCCCGGCACACAGTTTTAATCTGCCAGGAAGTTTCATATCAGCGCACACTCCGCTGCAGAGTGAAAATCTCATTCTGGATTTATAGGCTGTCTGCTGATAGCCATAAATATTGTGTTTTCTGTTACTTCCGTGCCTGTCCCACGCTTCCTGGTGAGCTCTCTTCACTAATCTTTTTGTGGATCATTTCATGAAAAATGAACGATTGGTTACGTCTGTAACACTTCCTATTACTTTGTTTAAGATGCAAACCAACACAGCATGCGTCATCAAACCTTCGTTGGATATTGTTCGAATTCAGGTCTATATTTCTTTTAACAATTAATATTTAGTGCCAACTATGTAAATATTATGACCGTAAACATGGAATCGCCCTTGTGTAGTTCCTTTTCTGTTCGTAAATTTGTATATTTTCTAGGGTAGCCTTTGAAAGATGTATTTCAAGATATTTTCCCACGATGTTTCTCTTCTATTGCTTCTGGAATTTCTGTTGCTCAAATTGCATATTACTTCTTCTCTCCTAATGTTTCATTTGCAGCTTTTTTATTGTTTTTCTTTTCAGTGGTTTTCTGGATAGCTGACTGTTCATTTCTTAATCTGTTATGGTATATACCCTTAATTCTTTCACTCTGGAGTAATTGTGTAGAGCACTTCTAGCTTCTCTGTAGCAAAAGATTTATTTTGCTTCCAGTTAACAAAAAAATATTATATGATAGCGATAAGTCCCAATATTAAAAAGTCTGTTTATTGTTGTATTTTCACCTGACCTTGTGTTGCTCTATTTACTATTCCACAATCTACAACAAATCTGTGTTCACTACTACCCAAAGCATATTTGTAATATATTTGTTCCTGAAAAATGTATCACTTATTCTTATATCATTAAAAGTAGAAAAATCTCTGAGTAATTTTCCATTCTGATTACAGCTCATTTCTCCACACATTCCAACGACATTAGGTACTGAATTATTTCCTATCCTCTCGTTCACGCCACCAAAAAGAAAAACTTGATATTTTTTGCTTTACTGATTCACATCTTTTTGCAAGATGTCTTAAAAGGTAACTGATTCCTCATTTTTACCTTCCTGTGGTGCATAAACTGCTATCAGATTTAGGTTTCCTCTATCTGTTTTTATCATTGCTGTTATAATTCTTACGTTTATATGTTCTTAATTATTGGTACATTTTTTCAGTTTTCTGTTTATTTATGTTGCTACATCTTTATTTTCTCTTTCTTTCTGTTGTAGTCCACTGTACAATATTACATATTTTCGGACGTAAGTACGACTTTTGAGCTTCTTTTTAGTTTGGAAGATAGCTGCAAAGTCTTCATCTTTGTAACCATTTCCTCTTCCATTCCATGCAGCAAACCTTACTTTTACAGATATCAATTTTCTCTTGTCCTTTCTCAGATGAGTACCACATGGATGTAACTTTGGACTCAGTTCTGGAATGAGAGGATAGTATGTTGGTACTCCAAGTTTTCTGCGAGTATTCAGTCTTTTGAGAGGTTTAATGCCGTCCGTTTTTGGTTTACATGTTGTTATTCCAGGTACTATGAGTTCATTAATCGAATGTGATTTTTTATTTGAAATTCGCTATTGTTATTTGAGTTTACATATTGTCATTTTATCATTTGGATATAGTGAGTGGACATGTGGACACTAGAAAGTGAAGTTCCAACTGGAAAAATAGGAACATTTCCGACATATTCATCTGTTTGAGTTCGGTAGAGGCGTGGCAGACTTCGGGACAGTCAGATGGGGATAATGCCATTGGAAAGAAAATGGGAAAAATGATTTTCTCTTTTTAACGAGGAATGTTTGGCATTAGCGATCTCTCACTTTCAGGAAGACCTTCGGTATTTGAGCAAGATCGTTTAAGCGCGTTAATCCACAATTCCAAGTCAGTGTACTCGGGAACTGGCAAATGTGACGAAGTCTGTTCATTTCGCCCTCGTGTCTAATTTTCATGCAAGCTGCGTGAAGCGATGCTACCCCACGATGACGCCAGCCCGCATTCTGCTCGACTGACAAAAAGCACTATACAGAAGTTGGTCTGGGACTCTGGTTGTCATCTTTTGCGCTCTCTATCGACCAGTCTTCAAGGAACTTCCTTTCCGGATCAAAATGTGCTCAGAACATGGCTCAAGGAATTATTCGTCTCAAACCACGTGATTTCTACAGTCGCGAAATCGAAAAGTTACGCTAGCGCTGGCAGACTGTAGTAAATAGTGTAGGAGAATATATTATTGAGGACAAAAGTGTCTCTTATGTGTATCCGTTGTTTCTAATACAATAATTGAAAAACCCTACGGACTTACGCATTAACCCAATATAATACTGACGACGTAAAGTAAGGAACATATCTCACGAGGAAATTTTGTCAGTCTCATGGAAACCTATTCAACAATAAAACCTAAAGTAAAAATTTTTCCTCGTACTTCCGATAAGGTAAAGCCTAGGATAGTACTTGTAGCTACGTTTCCCCTCTTTATTTTCCTTATTGGTCCACTGGAATATCTAGTGGTTTTTTCAAGCCACTGAGACACACATTTTAATAAGCCTTTTTCTTCCACTTTTTCCTTTTTTCATCACCATTTTGGGTAGAGTAACAGGATAAAATATTTTATTCTTTGACTCCGATTACAGTTTTACGATGACAAGAGCCTCAACCCCCGGGCATTGACTAGTGAGCTTCATTCTGAATTGCAATACATGTAATCTGGATGACATCTAAAGCCATGGCTTGGGATAGTTCTTGTTTTGTCAATTTTACGCACGACAAGAGTCGCTTGGCTCCATCTAATCTAATGTACCATCATGTAACAAAGCCCATTACTTCTGAAGAAGATATTTTTACAAACATCGAAACCTAGGTCAAGGACTAATGAAGCCTTGTTTGCAACTGGTTGACTGATTTTTCAATCTCTCCAACCAAAATCTCAATAGGTGAGTAAGTGAAGTCAGAAAATGGCGTAAGAACCTACATAAAATCGAAACAATTAGTAACGAAACTGCCACAGTAGGAAATGCTATGTATTACTGTTTAGGTGAATAAGATTCAAAAAGTAAAACAGTGGTTTAGAGCTGCGACTCTATGGCTGGAAAAACAATCGTCGGCTTGTGCACCATACACCGTACACAGAAGAGAACTGCTTTAAACACTCCCATTCACAGTATTACTTTGTACTGAACCTCCATATTCACTGATTTCTTACCATTTTCCAAGAGCTTCCTGTGATGGGGAGAGACAGCAAGCACCGGACATCTGTTCCATACACTGGAGTTGAGGAATAGTCACAACTGTTGGTTAGATGATGTGGATGACGATGTAAAATACACAGGATGAGCACGAAGCATCTCTCTGACTACAAAATTTTTTTTCTGAGGAACTACGCTAGATCAGGTATGGGGTGTACTGCAGATGGTACCTTAACATACGAAACTTCCTAGGTACATTTCTACATTAAGTCTGGCAGCATCTGACTTCTTTCCTCTCTGCTGTTACAGGTATCGTAATTTAGGATTGGTGCTGTTACTATGGGCTCCATGCAGGAGAAAGCGCAACAAAGTGTTTTGAGGTTTCATGCAATATAGTCGCTTATTACAGGTCAGCGACAGTTTCGAAATGCCTATCATCGAGACCCGCTAGATGTGAAGAGCATGAAATGGCAGTATGAAAAGTTTAAAGAGAGTGGCCAGTTTATTTTTTATTTTTTTTATTTCACTGAACCTACCATTAATGTACAATTTTACTAGGAAATGTTGGAACTTTGCACCTAATTTGCATGAATTTCAACCATGGGCAGTGTTTCAATAAGGTAGCACACCGCCATTCTCAGGGTTATCCGCCCGCCACTAATTGGATGTAACCCTTAGGCACAGGCGGATAGGTTGTGACAGTCCAGCGACATGTTCATCACCTCCACCATACGTAACACTTCCGGCTGATTCGAGGCATGCTGTTTCGGCATCGTAGGTCCGCAGTTCTATACAACTGAAGAAAATGTGATAATTATTTTTTATTTTGTCCGTCTCGGTTGCATAAATTTACAATTTATTGTTGCATAAGGTACGGGCTTACGTCTGACTCGCCCATTCTCAAACCACAACACCCTGTTGTTAAACGTAGCTAGTTACACAGTTGTAGAAGGAGTAGAAGAAAAGCTTATAGGACAATTTGAGCTTGGGACAAGTAATGAGAAAGTAGAAAGACTAATCTGAGTGCTGTATAAATTTCAGTTAGTAAAAGCGAACACTCTCTTCAAGAATCACAAAAGGAGGAGGGATGCTTGGAAAAGGCCAGATGATACGGGGAGGATTTCACTTAGATTAAATCATAGTCAGCAGAGATTCCGAAATCAGATACTGAATTGTGAGGTGTACCCAGGAACCGATATAGGCTCAGATCACAATGTAGTACTGATGAATAATAGGCTGAAGTTTAAGAGACTAGTCAGTAAGTCTTGCGATACGGAAGTACTAAGGAATGACGAGATACGTTTATAGTTCCCTAAGGCTATAGATACAACAATAAGCTATAGTTCAGTAGGCAGTACAGTTCAAGAGGCTTTAAGATCTCTAAAAAGGGCAATCACAAACGTTGTAATGAAAAAAAAACAGATACAAAAATGGTAACTGCGAAGAAACCATGGGTAACAGTAGAGAGACTTCAGTTGATCGATGAAAGAAGGAAATACAAACGTGTTCAGGGAAATTCAAGAATACAGAAATACAAGACGTAGAGTAATGAAACATATTGGAAGTGCATCGAAGCTAAGACGAAATGGCTGGATGAAAAATGTGAAGAAATCGAAAAAGATATAATTGTCAGAAGGACTAAGAAAGGGTGGTAATATTAAGAGTGCAAAAGGAAAGCCACTGTCAAATGCATAGAAGAGAGTGTATAGGTGGAGAGAGTACACTGAAGGCCTCTGTCAGACGGAAGACTGGTCTGATGTGATAAAAGAAGAAACAGGAGTCGATTTAGAAGAGACAGGAGATCCAGTATTAGAATCACAATTTAAGAGAGCTTTGGAGAACTGAAGATAAAATAACACAGAAGGAATAGATGCTATTCCATGAGTATTCATAACGGGAAGTGGCGGCATATTGACTATTCATTTTGGTGTGTAGAGTCTACGAGTCTAGCGACATATCATCCGCCTTTCGAGAAACGTCGTCCACACAATTCCGAAGACTGCAAGAGGTGACAAGTGCGAGAAGTATCGATTAATCATCTCAACAGCTCATGCATCCAAATTGCTCACAAGAATATTATACAAAAGAATGGAAAAGAAAATGAAGATGTGTTAGATGACGATCATTTTCGCTTCAGGAAAGGTAAAGGCACCAGAGAGGCATTTCTCGCGTTGCGGTTGATAATGCAAGATGACTAAAGAATAATCAAGACACGTTCATAGCATTTGCTGACCTGGAAAAAGCGATCGACAGTGTAAAGTGGTGCAAGATGTTCGAAATTCTGAGAAAAATAGGACTAAGCTTTAGGGACAGACGGGTAATATACAATACGTACAAGTGCTAAGAGGGAATAAGAAGAGTGGAAGACCAAGATCGAAATGCTCGGATTAAAAAGGGTGAAAGACATGGCTATAGCCTTTCGCCCCTACTGTTCAATCTGTACATCGAGGAAGCAATGACGGAAATAAAAGAAACTTTCAGGAGTGGAATTAAGATACAGGGTGAAAGGATTTCAGTGATACGGTTCGCTGATGACATTGCTATCATGACTAAAAGTGAAGAAGAATTACATGATCTGCTGAATGAGTATAGAATATGGATGAGTAAATTGAAGAAAGTAACGGGAAGTAGCAGAAATGAGAACTGCGAGAAATTTAACATCAGGATTGATGGACAGGTACTAGATGAAATTAAGGAATTCTACTACCTAGGCAAACAAATAAGGAAGGACGGAGCAAGGTGGACATCAAAAACAGACTACCACTGGCAAAAAGGGCATTCCTGGACAAGGGAAGTCTACTTGTATCGAACATAGGCCTTAATTTTAAGATGAAATTTGTGAGAATATACATTTGGCGTTGAATAATAGTGAAACATGGACAGTGGGAAAACCGAAACAGTAGATAATCGAAGCATATGAGATGTGGTATTACAGACGAAAGAAAAAAAATGGTGGGTAAGATAGGGGATGATGTTCTGAGCTGAATCGGAGGGGAAAGGAATATGTTGGAAACACTGACAAAGAGAAGGGACAGGATGACAGGACATACGTTAAGACTTCTGGAAATAACTTCCATGGTACTAGAGTGTGCTGTAGAGGAGAAATCTGTAGAGGAAGACAGAGATTTGAATACATCCATGCAAATAATTGAGAATGTAGTTTGCAATTTGCAAGTGCTACCCTGAGGAGAGGAATTCGTGGCGGGCCGCATCAAACCAGTCAGAAGAGCTGGCGATTTCGTGCTGTTAGCAAAGATACTCGCGTTGGTCATCTGCTGGCATAGCCCATTAACACCATATTTTGGCGCACTGTTGTAATGTATACGTTCGTCGTACGCTCCACACTGATTTATGCGGTTACTTCTTGCAGCGTTGCTTGTCTGTTAGCGTTGACAAATTTTCGCAGACGCCGCTGTTCTATGTCGTTAAGTGAAGCCTATCGGCCGCTGCGTTCTCCGTGGTGTGGGATAATGCCTGAAATTTGGTATTCTCAGTACACCCTGGGCACTGTGGATCTCGAAATATCGACTCCCCCAACGACTTCGCGTTCAGAGTCTGTTAATTCCGGCTTTCGACCTTAACGATGTCGGAAACCTTTTCACGTGACTCAACTGAGTACAAGCGACAGCTCCGTGAATGCGCTGCCCAAAATACATCGGGATACCAGATACTACCGCCATCTGGGTATGTGCATATAGGTATCCTGTGAGTTTTTTTGCTCACAGTAGGACTTTCTTGTACAAGGCTCTTCCTGCCTCTTGGCACTAAATTGTGTAACTAGTGACGCTTAACAAAAAGGTCTGTGCTTTGAGAATGGGCGTGTCAGCCTGAAACTGGTAGCTACTGCAGCAAAAGATTGTATATTCATGCAACTAAGATGAACAAAATTTGAAAAAAAAAATCATCAAATTTTCCTTAACTCCTTTGGCTATTTCATGGGATTATGTTGGGGACAAAGTTTTGAGTTCATCAGTTCCTCAAGTTCAAACCCTTATGGCACGAATAGAAGACGCTGCAGAAGCGGTGACAGAAATATGTTTGCAAAGACAATGCGAGAAACTGAGTTTCACCTAAATCTCCTACGGGACTTAAAGGAGGACGCATGAAATTGCATCCATAAAACCCTTTATGAGTTAGGCTAACATTTGCAATTAACTGCATAGCTATATCTAGTATAGTTTCTCAGAAACCATTTTTTTATTATTATAAAGGGACCTTATGCTCACCATGTCAATCTGTTTCTGTACAGTATGTCTGAGAATGAAACCTTGTGGCTTTGTAATCGATTATAATCAGTGAAAAGGAACACTCTCTGACGTGAGAAAGAGTACATTGATATTTATTACGTAGTGAAAAGTTTAGCAGCTGATGTCGCTATCTCGTCCATCACTGTAGAAGCAACAAGATTAGAAAGGACGCTTGTGCAGAGACTCTCGTTCCAAGTTTTCCAAGAGAGTCCTCTATTAAACGGCGCCAGCACTACCCGACTTAGGAGATTGTTCTTAAGTGCCCTTACCTTGTACCTCGGTTTCTCGGGCGCTACCAATTTCTTGTGAGAGGGCAGTGAAAGAAGATGTACCACAAATCGGGCATTTGTACAGACAGTATGTTTATTTGAACTTCTCCAGGGCACTCCACGTGAGACTTGGTGATAGGTCTCCTGGTCAGCATTCAGCATGCCTCAGTAAAACTAAAGATTGAAGGCCAAAGACTACGGCACCTATCTTTTCACCGAGCGTGAACGTCTAAGAAGAGAGTGAATTTGCCGGCCGTTGTGGGCGAGCGTTTCTAGGCTCTTCAGTCCGGAGTCGCACGACTCCTACGGTCGCAGGTTCGAATCCTGCCTCGGGCATGAATGTTTGTGATGTCCTTAGGTTAGTTAGATTTAAGTAGTTCTAAGTTCAATGGGACTGATGACCTCAGATGTTAAGTCCCATAGTGCCCAGAGCCATTTGAACCGTTGTTAGGGAGTGATTTTCAACGCGGCAATGCATGTGTGTCAAGGAACTCTTTGGCGGGACCACAGACGGAATTTAGGCGGCCACGTGAAAGGAGGTTCTAGCGCTCATGTGGCAGATATGTTTCCTCAAGGTAATATTTCAGCCTTATATGGACTGTTATGTGTTAAGGGCTGTGATGCAAATGCTTAAAGATATAAATGAGATGTGCGGTCGGTAAAACTTGCCAGTGGCGCAGATCAATCGCGCAGCGCTCAATCCCCTTACAGTGCTGCACCACGTGAAATGCTGTTCGTGTTAACAGAACGGAGCCAGGGAAACACACGATAGACCGAGTTGGCGAAACATCAGCACACATAATTGTAATGGAAGATGCCCCTATATCATTAACGCGAGTCTTTGGGAAAATACATGGAGAAGTCCAAGTCATCTCATGAGAAATGCAACGTACCTTTGATTGCACTTCTCTGTGTAGTCTCCGCAGAATTGCTGCCAAACGTTCGGAGTTTTTGGATTACACCGTATAATTCTTTCTGTTTTGCTATGCTCATTTCCATCACAGTTAGCTGTGCCTTCAGAGGTCGGTCTCCTTAGCAGAATAGAATAAGAAATACTCGTATTACCACAAGCCAAATCAAGCTGTTAACTTTGGTGTAGATTGTGAATAGTGTGACTTCCTCTTATAAAATATTTCACGTTTTCTTCCGTCAATGGTTATAAGTAACCTGATCATGTAACACTAGGCGTTCGCTTCTCTGTTTAACCTTACTGCGCTCCATACGTAATGAAAAATAACATCATGCTGTAGAGATCTAGATACACGTGGATTTATGTTTAATTAATGAACGAATGTAGGGCCGAATCGGGAGGGACTTCTTCTTCTTCTTCTTCTTCTTCTTCTTCTTGTTCTTCTACCTGTTCTACTCCAGCACTAAATTGTGCGAAAGCCATTGATTCCGCCAACAGACTGCTTCCATGTGTTTCCATTGTCTGGTATTCCCCACCATCTTCGGATGTTCTCACCAATCATCAAATTTGCATTTCATGTTGGCAATCTCTTCCTTCTAGAGTACTTTGAATTTTCCATTATATGATGAATTTAATAGAATGTCTCCCTTATGAATGCCGTGTAAGTCATTCATTCACGACACATTTGTGGGTCATTTCTTCGCGACTAGTACCAAGACCCTTCCTTTTCTTTGAAATCCTCTTGTCTTCCGAACTACCGCTCTTCTCTCAATTCAGACTCTTCAAAAATGGAACTGAAATCGGAAGTCCTCAAGTTTTCAAACAACAACCTAATCATCAAATTTACATTTCACGTTGGCAATTTCTTCCTTCTAGAGTACTTTGAATTTTTCAATCCTTCCTTCTTTTTCGTGTCATCAACTTTCCAACTGGATGGACGCACCAAAATCACGAATTCCTTTCACGTGCCAGAGTAGAATCTGCCACCAACTTCCTGAATTATTCGATGGATGTATTCCACTCTCTGTCTCCACCACAGGTGTTCGTTTCATCCCCTGATGTCTTATCACATTGCCTACCATGCTGTTATCACATGGCCTATGATTCTGTTCCGTCTTCTTTTCATTGTTTTCCATACGATTCTCTCCGTCTCAAATATGTGAAGAACCTCCTCATTTCTTATCAGTTCACGAAATTTTCAATAACTCTCTATAGAACCGCATCTTAGAAACTTCGACTCTCTTGTTTCCCATTTTCTTCACAGTCTATGATTAACTTCCATACAATGCTGTGCTCCAATCGTATACTCTCAGAAATTTCTCCCTTTGTCTGTCAAGTGTCATTATGCTCACACTTAACAGAATTTCTTTGCTTTGGCCGCGTGTGGTGCCAATTTTGGTATTATGTTTATCGTTGATCTAGTCTCAATTCATCGTCATGACTTTCATGTTTCTTTACTTTTCATCCATAGCACATTGGTTCTCATTCTGTTTGAAGGGACTGCAATTCATCCTCAATTTCACTGAAACAACGATTCCAGCAGTGAATTCTATCAGTGCTCAAATTTTTCTTCTTTGAACGATTCTTCCTTAATTAAAATTGTATTTCTTCCCTCTTTGAGGCCTAATTTTCCCTCACACGAAACAGATACAATATAGGCATCTGATCCCATACTCCTGCTGTCGTCAGGAGAGAGGTGGGTGGGAGGCATTGGTGAGTTCCTAGTTAGGCTCGAGCGCAGCAAGAAAATATTATTGAAATATTATTGACAATACATGTATTAGGCAGTAATATAAGGTTGTCTTCCAAAGCGCTAAGTCTCTTCAGCAGCCAAAGGACGACATATGCCCCTCTCAGAGTATGGCTAGTGCAGTAAAGCGTTGGATGGCGGCTGCTGATTCATGGGGTTACCATCGACCCGGGGACTTTGATAACGTCCAGATCTACGTATCGATCTCCAAGGGGCTCTCGCTGAAGCCGAAAATTTTCACTCGGGAGTGTCGCGCCAGGTTCACTTGGAGTACTCGCTAGGTCGCAGGGGTGAGCTCTCAGCCTCCATTTAGGAAGCAAGCAGCATCGGTATTCGCCACAAGAACGGGATGAGAAGCAGCAGTTCTCACCCTGTCAAAGGTAGATGATGGACAGAATACGAGTCACATAGGTCAAGCCTCCAGCAGGCTTGCGCGGTGGCCGTGCGGTTCTGGCGCTGCAGTCCGGAACCGCGGGACCGCTACGGTCGCAGGTTCGAATCCTGCCTCGGGCATGCGTGTGTGTGATGTCCTTAGGTTAATTAGGTTTAAGTAGTTCTAAGTTCTAGGGGACTTATGACCTAAGATGATGAGTCCCATAGTGCTCAGAGCCATTTGAACCATTTGAACCAGCTGGCTTGCAGGGTAATGGCAGCCTTCCCCAGACATCTATTTCCATAGATGATTGAATAAAGGTGTCAGCCTCTGCAGCCTCCTCTCACACAGGATAGCTGCAACTGACAAAAGAGCTGAGACTGCACACTGGGCAATTGGCAATCAGCACTAAGTCGTGAGCCGCGCGGGATTAGCCGAGGGGTCTATGGCGCTGCAGTCATTGACTGTGCGGCTGGTCCCGGAGAAGGTTCGAGTCCTCCCTTAACTTAGGTTAGGTAGTGTGTAAGCTTAGGGACTGATGACCTAAGTAGTTAAGTCCCATAAGATTTCACACACATTTGAACATTTTGAACACTCAGCCGTGAGACATTTGTTAATGTCTGTGGAAGTGGGATGGATATGACATCGTATGTCCTGATTTTTACTCTATGTCAGTTCTCCTAGTGACTTTAGACTTTCCTAAATTCATCTTTCTGCTGGCTCGACACCTGAATACTTATTGCTGTGCTGTACCTAGCCTTTCTTACGAAACTCTTTTTTGTCACTAGTTTGATTGTATCTCTCAGCTTCGATGAGGTCTTTACTTGAGCTGCTATAGCTTTCATGTTTGCCGCAACTCTCTTGGCATTTCCCATTAGCTGTCAATCTAAGAGTCACTAACACAGAAGGTTCGCCTTCCGGGAGCTTCGAAGCCAGAACTTGACAAATTTGTAGTGTCCGCTGGGGATACTATCCTAGGACGTAATAATACTTTCTTCTTTGAAAGTGAAATTCTGTGTTCATTAAAACGGAAATTCTTCCTTTTTCTCCCTAAAGCTGAAATTTTAGGTCGTGTCATTTTGATTTATTTGTACTTTTTGTACTTTGTTTTGCCTGCTTACGTCTTACGTCTTGTAAGTGTTACATTATGGCGTAATGAAAGACCTCGATGTTCCCACTACAACATACAAATCGCAGAACGAGTAAAACGCGTTTTAACAAGCCGAATTCCACACTGTATTAACTCTACAGCTACATCTACATATGTACCTCGCAAACCACTGTATAGTGCATTGCAGAGAATACGCCAATTTCTTCATTTATTACAGCTTTTTCCCATTCCATTCACGTATGGAATGCGGAAAGAATGACTGGTTAAATGCCTCTACGGTGCTATACTTAATCTAATCTTGTCCTTACGATTCCTATAAGGGTGATAAGTACGTGATTTTGTATTCTTGGAGTCATCATTTAAAGCCGGTTCTTCGAACCTTACAAGCACGATTTCTAGGTAAAGAGTAAGGTAGTTCAGTTTTTCAACACCTCTGTGATTGTCTCCAGCATCCATTTCATAACACTACTACACCTATGTATTTGTATGAGTCGACTTATTCCAACCGTCAGTCCCTGATATTACAATCAGATGATTTTTTTTTTTTTTTTTTTGCTATCGTTTCGGCCTGCTATGGACGACGAAGATTTTTATCTCTTCCCTGATTGTGTTTCCCTCTTTGGCCGGCAGATTTTCATTTTCGCTGACTGTGCTTCTTTTCTCTGTTTGACCATTTGCAAGCAGGACGTGGAACTGGCGTAGTAGGTGAAACAAGGTTTTTAGTAATTCTTTCTCTGAAAACATGTCGATCCTGAATGTCATCAAATGAAATTTCAGCTTCCTGTAAATCCTTTTTTCTTGGCTTGTCCATTTTGAATACGATTTTGTTTTTGAAATTGATGAATGTATGCGATGAGTAAGTGTTTGCGGGTTCATTCGTTCCAGATGACCAATAAACATCATTCTCCGCTTCCTCATGCTGGCAACAATGTCTTCTGTATGTTCGTATAATTCATAGTTGTGTCTTTGGCGGAATTCTCCGTTTTCTTTGATAGGGCCAAGGATTTTCCTCAAAATTTTGCGGTCTTTTATTTCAAGTTTTCGGAGTGGTCCTATCTTCGTCATGTTTCAACATTGCGATGCATACAAAGCTGACGTCTAATTACGGTGTTATAATTACAAAGTTTTCGGTTTAAAGACAGGCTTTTGCTTTTGTGTAAGTCTTTGCACAGATGAAAAGCACCTTCTAGTTTAGGACGCCTACTTTCTACAGCTGCATTTTCTGAACCGTCAGGTGAAATTATTTCTCCAAGATAGTCAAATTCCTTAGACTGCTTGATTTTTTTCTTGTTCTATTTCTATAGGAGGAGGAGCGTGTTTGATGTTTGTGATGAATTCGGTTTTGTTAAATGCTATTATTAGGCCAGTCTTAGCAGAAGCTGATTGTAGGCTGGACACATGAACCTTAGCTTCGTCAATATTATTTGCAATGAGTGCCAGATCATCAGCAGAAGCCGAACAGTTTCCACTGAGGCCATTTCTTTTGAATCCCATAACCTAGCGGTACGGTTGCTTTCCAGTCTCTGACACAGTTGAAAAGCAATGGAGAGAGCAAGTCACCCTGTCTCACCCCTGTACAGATTTCAAATGGTTCTGCTAGTTCGCCTCTGAACTTGATCTTTGATACTGTGTTATTTAAAGTGGCGCTTATCAGATTGATTGTTTTCCTATCTAGACCAAATTCGTCAAGGGTGTTCTTTATTGTTTCTCGATCACCTGAGTCATACGCTTTTTGAAAGTCGACAAAGGTCACAGCAAACGTTTTTGATCTTTATTTGGCGTATGATATAACAGATTTCAGGTTATCGATCTGCTCTGCACAGGATCTCGATGTCCTGAAACAAGCTTGATATTCGCCCAATTGTTGATCTAAGACTGATACAGCTCTCTTTAGCAACAGTCTGAAAAAGATCTTGTACGTCGTTGTTAGCAAAGAGATTCCTCGATAATTATTCGGATTACGCTTATCGCCTTTCTTATTAAGTGAATGAATAATTGCTACCGTCTAATCTGGAGGTAGAGTTTCAGTTTCCCAAATCTTCACTTTGATATCATGGAGATGTTTTATTGCATCATGATCTGCGTATTTCCACATTTCAACCAAGATGGGATCCTCACATCCAGAGGATACTACGTTGTTTTTCTTTTTGTTAAGTGTACCATTTGACATTTCAGGACACTTAAAGAACGGTGCAGGTCTTTGCAACCCTCTGAAATCTTATCCTGATCTGACTGAATATTTGTGCATGTTCATTGGACCTATACTTCGTTATAGGTAACTGCATCATCAGCGAAAAGTCTGAAATTATTGTTAATATTGTCTGCAACGCTACTAATGAACAAAATGAACAGCAAGGGCGCCACTCACTTCCCTGGGGCACACCGGAGCTTACTTCTATATCCATCGATGACTCTTCATTCAAGATAACTTTCTGTGTCCTCCCTACCAAACAGTCCTCAATCCAATCACTAATTTCGTTTGCAGAGCTACACATGGTACTCTTGATAATAAGCTTAGGTGTGCTTTTCGGAAATCGAACCTGACTGACTGACTCGATCCACGGCTTCTAATTGTCACATGAGGAAAATAGGAATCGGGTTTCACTCTCTCTATGTTTTCGAAGTCTTTATTGGATGGCAAATCATTTCTTTTCGAGGTACCTCATTATGTTTGTGCTTATGATGTGTTGTAAGAGTCTACAACAAATTGATACCAGGGACATTGGATGGTAGTTTTTGTGGATCACTTCTACTAACCTTCTTGCAGATGGGTGAGAAGGGTTCTTTCTCCCAACAACTGGGCGCGGTTCTTCGAGGGTCGACAGATTATGGTTACTGGAATAGCTAACTCAGCTGTTAATTATGTTTACAATCTAATATGGATTCCGTCGTGGCTTGTGGCTTTGTTCAGTTGTAACTATTACAGCTGTCTCCAAATGCCACTCGGACTATCACCTATTCCACTCATATTTTCAGTAGCATGATAATTGGTTTTTACTTTGTCAAGTAGCATTTGAAAACAGAGTTACGCATTCCTGATTTTGCTTTGCTACTATCAGTCTTATTTCCTGTCTCGTCCGTGAGTGACTGGACACCAGCTTCTGCGCCGCTGAAAGCCTTTTACGTAAGACCAGACTTTCTTTAGGTTCTGTGGAAGATCTTTCGACAATATTCTGCTAGGGTAGTCATTTTAGGCCTTATGCTTTGATTTCGTCATAGCCAAAATAATTTTCATTCATAATGTCTCTATCATACCCGTATACATTTTTATAGCTTTTGTGCCATAACCTCTGTTTTCGCAGAAGTTTGTTTTTTAGTGAATGTATACCACGGAGGCTACATCCCATTATGAACTATTCCATATATACATGTCTATCCAGTGCATGGTTAATTATTTTCATAAACTTAAGCCGCAATTCTTCTACAAGTCCTGCCAGAGCTATGAGTTTCATGTTCCTCAATGAGGTATGACGGTACACTTTCTTTGTCTAGTTTCCTGAACGTTAAATCATTCTATTTGTTTTAGTTGCCCTCTTTACTTTCTTACTATCTGTTGATGTAATTTGCTCATGGTCGCTGACACCAGTTTCAATGCAGACAACCTCGGAGTGATCAGGTCTATTTGGTGCCATTAGACATGACATATTTCCATCATGATTGGCGTTCCGAAGTACCTGTTGTAAGTTGTTTTCGGAGAGGGTGTTTAGTAATGTTTCACAAGAAGTCTTGTCACGACAACCATCAACAAAATTCTAATTACCTCAAATGATTTTTGGAAGATTTAAGTCAAATGATTTTTGGAAGATTTAAGTCTCCGCCGATGATTACGGTATGACTAGAGAATTTACATAGAAACTAACTGAGGTTTCAACTTCAGATTTTGGCTACGTCGGAAACTGAGCCTGGCGGTCGATATATGGATCTAGTTATAATTTTATGACCACTTTCGATACCCAGTCTTACTCAAACTTCTCACATTCGGCTTCTGTTTCGACCACTTTCGATACCCAGTCTTACTCAAACATCTCACATTCGGCTTCTTTTTCTATCTCGCTGGATTTGAGTTTCTTGTTTACCGCAAGGAACACGCCATCTCCAATTCTCATTACCCTATCCTTCTGGTATACGGTTAAATTTTCCCCAAAAATCTCACTGCTGCAGGATGTAACCAGCTTTCTGTACATATTATTGTTAAACTTCTCTGATGGTCGTTGGAATTATTCAGATGTGATCCCAGAGCCCAGACGACGGAGATCCTTATTTTAAGGTGAGCTATAATCTGAAGATGGCTGCACGCTGTTCCCTCAATAAGAGAAGGTACTTGTCGTACACGTGATCACAGTGCCGATAAGTTGCCATTCTATGATGTCAATTATTCACCGATAATGTGTACGGAACGAAATTTTGTTGCCACATTTCAGTATTGCTAAATATGCCGGCAAGTCTGTATGGTCGAAATTTTCTTCACAGTGTATATATTCACTATCATCCTACACAGTGCTAATAAACTTCACAAGACACATAATCTTGTTTCCTTCTAATGGTATAGCTTAAACTCTCACTAAAATCTTTTACTTGGCTTTGGAGTTACCGTATTAGACATTCAGTGGAAGACAGCCTCCTAGAAGCGAGTGCACCTCCTTGTGCCCTGATTACTATGACACGTCGTGGCACGGACTCAAACTCATATTGACATCGCCTCAGGTAATAATAGTACATCTCGCGTAATTTTCGACATACTTGTAGGCTATTGAAAAGTCTACCAATATGCATATGTAAGTATTATTAATCAGTCTGCGACTCTAACCAAGTGGGATTAACAGGAGACAGAGAGAAGACCAAGCGAAGAGCGGCACTTTACTCCATGGGGTCGAGTAGCAAGAGGGACAGAATTATCGAAATATTCGACGCCTGTCGCAAACGCTACAAGAGATGCCGTGTGTATCAAGGAGGATGCTTCTTTTGAAATTACGAGAGCCTACGTTCCAAGAAGAGTCGAGCCACAAATTACTGCCTACCAAAAATATCTCGCGACATTAAGAGAAAATCAGATAAAATCAGGCTTGAAAGTTTATTGACAGTCGTTTTTCTACGTCTACATCTGCGACTACTCTGCAGTTCGCACTTGAATGTCTGGCGTTTGGTTTCTCGAGCCATTTTCCTACTATTTCATCACTATTTCACTTTTTAATTGCAAGTGGAGAAAGAATGACATACATATTTCCGTGTGAACTCTTAATTTCTTTTATTTTCTTACCATGGTTATGTCTCTCTTTGTAGGTGTGAGTCAACGAAATATTTTCATATTCGGAGGCGAAAGCTGGTTACCGGCATTTTGTGTAAGGATCACGCGACAGTGAAAATCGCCTTTGTTTCGATGGATGCCGTAACAGTTGGCGTATGGTATCCGCGACACTCTACCCACTACTTCACGACATTACATAACGATCTGCTCTTAGAACTTTTCCGATGTCGTCTGTCAGTTCTGTCTGATAACAATCCCATACTGCGCAGCAGTACTTCAGAAGATGACTTACAAGCACAACGCAGGCATTCCTTTTAGATTTATTGGGCATTCCAAGCATCTGCCAATAAAACGCAGTCTTTGCTCTACCTTCCCACAACATTTTCAACGTCATACTTCAAATTTAAGTTGTCCGTAATTGTACTCCATAGGCACTAAGTCGAAATGTCAAGCTTAAATTTGTGTGACCTATCGTGTAAGTGAAATTTAATGGATTCCTTTTGTGGTGTCACCGCCAGACACCACACTTGCTAGGTGGTAGCCTTTAAATCGGCCGCGGTCCTTCAGTATACGTCGGACCCGCGTGTCGCCACTGTCAGTGATTGCAGACCGAGCTCCGCCACACGGCAGGTCTAGAGAGACGTCCTAGCACTCGCCCCAGTTGTACAGCCGACTTTGTTAGCGATGGTTCACTGACAAATTACGCTCTCATTTGCCGAGACGATAGTTAGCATAGCCTTCAGCTACGTCATTTGCTACGACCTAGCAAGGCGCCATTATCATTTATCATTATCATTTATCTTGTGATGCATGTACCGTCAGACCGATTTTCACCAATTATGGATTAAAGCTAAATATTCCAGAAGCTACGTACCTTTTTTACTAGACTCAACTCCTGTAACTGTTCCAGACCTCACGCCAGCCTGCGTGAGCTTAAACGCGTGCCTTTCGGCTTCCTCAGAGTGGCTTGTTTGTCTTGCCAAGTCACAACACCTTTCTTATTCGTGTGGATGGCCACGCTCTTCTTACTGTTTAGATTGATTTTCCACTTTTCGCACCGTACGGATAACTTCATTTCGTTTTGACCTTCTGAAGACTCTGCTAGACGCAATACTAACGAATGGAACAGGCAAGGGAAAAAATTATAGTACTGCTGGAAGTACGCTTTGTGACATACCATAAGTAACTTGAGAGGTACAGACGTAAATGTAGCTCAACGTGTCAATCGACTTTCCTAAAGCGGTGTTCTACAGGGTCCTGTAGCTGTCACATCCTGTGGATATGACTGCGTTGAGTAAACTATCAAAAGGTACATCTGAGTATTTACAACAGTCATTTCAGGTGCAGTGACGATACGTGGCACTAAGTTTCTGGGACATGCGGAAACGAGTGTACCAGTGTACACTCTAATATCTTTATTTTGTGCCCTATCACTGATGGCTCATTTAAACATTGGTCAATATGACATACATTTTTGCAACTAATTTTGCTTAAGTATTATTTTTTAGTGCTCTATCGCCGCATATTGCAGAAAGGGTGGGCCAACACAACTGGAGAAAAGTAAGCGGAATACAGTATCTCACCACATGCTCTGGACTATCTCTGACTTAATCAGAGGCAATCGTATGCTGAGTCATTCACGTGCAGGTCCTCGAGAAGAATTGTCATGTCGGAACACGCCAGCTCACTACCACGTCGCACAACGAACGTTATGGCGCCAGTCAGGGGCCAGTAGCCCGTTTCACGTTACTTTTACTATCTATGAATTTTATGTGGTGTGATCCGAAGATTGAGCTCCCAGTTTAAGGCCAGTACCTCACGACGGAACTACAAGCTCGAGACAGTCACTGCCATGCACTGCCATGAATACAAGCCCCCGGGAGAATCGGTGCGCTGCTGGCAGGCTATTTACTTCAGAGAGCAGCGCCGTTCGCACCACTCTGTGATACCCAACTGTGACAGCAGCAGCATCATATCTCATATCTGGCAGTGAGTCGTATTTTCAAAAAAGAACAAGACCTTAATTTGTTGATACAGTCTGATAATAAATTCCATGAGAAAGAAAACTGCCACCGAGCGATTTACTACTGCTCATCATTTCGAAGTGCAGAGAAAGTGCAGCAGAGTTATTATATTGCCTGGTAAGAAACAAATGTAAGGCCCAAATGCACCTCTTGGGAGAATAGTAGGAACACTTTTCATTACAAAATTTCATGTATATTCAGGAGATGCGATTTTTTAACAGGGATGGTTCGAATGGCTCTGAGCACTATGGGACTTATCATCAGAGGTCATCAGTCCCGTAGAACTTAGAATTACTTAAACCTAACTAACCTAAGGACATCTCAAACATCCATGCCCGAGGCAGCATTCGAACCTGCGACCGTAGCGGTCGCGCGGCTCCAGACTGAAGCACTTAGAACCGCTCAGCCACACCGGCCGGCTTTCAAAAGGGCACATAAACGTTACGTAACAGTTAGCCATTGTGTGTGATTATTTCATGACAACGTCATTATGAGTGTTATTAAGAATAATCCCTTGGATTCATAGACATTCATATCCGTTTCAGATAACAGAAAATCACACTCTTAAAAATTAATTTGCACTGTTTAAAAGTGGGGAAGCAACGTCGAGTGTGTATTATACATCGTATTCGGAATTTAGAAGTACTTGCTCATTTAATAAACTGATAGAACACTGAGAAACTTCCTGACAGATTAAAACTGTGTGCCGGACTGAGACTCGAGCTCAGAACCTAGATAGAGCACTAGTTGCGAAATATAGCATTTTTGTCTGGTTTGATGCGGCCCACCACGAATTGCTCTCCTGTGCCAACTTGTTCACCTCAAAGTAGGATTTGCAACTTAGTCCTCAATTATTTGCAATATGAATTCCAGTCTCTGTCTTCCTCTACAGCTCCCTCTGTTCCCTGATGTCTTAACAGATGTTATACCATCTTGTCCATTCTTCTGGTCAGTTTTGTCCATTTATGCTTTTCGTCGGCGATTCGACGGAGAACCTCATCATTCCTTACCATATCAGTCCACCTAATTTTCTACATTCTTCTGTTGCACCACATCTGAAATGCTTCGATTCTCTTCTCTTCCGGTCTTCCCAAAGTCCGTACTTTACTACCACTCAATGCTATGCTCCGAACATACATCCTCACAAATTTCTTCCTCAAATTCGAGCGTGTGCTTGGTACTAGTACACTTCTCTCGGCCACGAATGTACTTTCTCCCATTGCTTGTCTGCTTTTGATTTCCTCCTTGTCATGGGTTATCTTGCTGCTTACCTATTTCTTGTTCAAGAAATGTGATGTTAAGTTCCTTGCCACTCCCATTTCTGTTGCTTCTCTTTACTGTTCTGTTTTTTTTTTTCAGTTTACTCTCACTCCACCCTGTCCTCATTAGGCTGTTCATTCCTTTTATCAGATCCTATCAAGTTTCTCCACTTTCACGATATCAATATCATCAGCGAATCTTATCATTAAAATCCTTACACCTTCAGTTTTATTTCCACTCTTGCACCTTTCTTTTATTTCCCTCTTTGCTTCTTTGATATATAGCTTAAACAGTAGGGCTGAAAGGCTACATCCGCGTCTTACACCCTTTTTAATACGAGCACTTTGTTTTTCGTCTTCTAGTCTTCCTATTCCCTTGTGGCTCTTGAACATGTTGTATATTACCCATCTCTCCCTATAACTCATTCCTGTTTGCCTTAGAATTTCTAAAACCTTGCATCATTTGACGTTGACGAGCGCTTTCCCAGATCGACAAATTCAATGAACTTGTCTTGGATTTTCTTTTGTCTTGCTCCCACTATCAATCGCAATGTCAGAACTGCCTCTCTGGTGCCTTTACCTTTTCTAAAGCCAAACTTATCGTCATCTAACAAGTCCACCATTTTCTTTTCCCCTTCGTCTGTATCCACTATGTGATCAAAAGTTTTCGGACACTCCCACAGACATACATTTCTCATATTAGGTGCATTGTGCTGCCACCTAATGCCAGGTACTCAATATCAGCGACCTCAGTAGTCATTAGACATCGTGATAGAGCAGAATGGGGCGCTCCGCGAAACTGACAGAGTTCGAACGTGATCAGGTGATTGGGTGACACTTGTGTCATACGTCTGTAAGCGAGATTACCACACTCCTAAACATCCCTAGGTCCACTGTCTCCGATGTGATAGTGAAGTGGTTACGTGAAGGGGCACGTACAGCACAAAAGCGTGCAGGCCGACCTCGTCTGTTGATTCACAGAGAGCACCGACAGTTGAAAAATGTCGTAATTTGTAATAGGCAAGCTTCTATCCGGACTATCAAAGAGGAATTCCTAAATGTACCAGAATCCACTGCAAGTATTATGACAGTTTGGCGAGAGGTGAGAAAACTGGGATTTCATGGTCGAGCGTCTGCTCATAAGCCACACATCACTGCTGTAAACGACATCAAACGACGCCTCGCTTGGTGTAAGGAGCGTAAGGACGATTCAACAGTGGAGAAACCTTTTGTGGAGTGACGAAGCACGGTACACGTTGTGGCGATCCGATGGCAGGGTGTGGGTATGGTGAATGCCCTGTGAACATCTGCCGGCGTGTGTAATGCCAAAAGTAAAATTCGGAGGCGGTGGTGTTATGGTGTGGTGTGTTTTTCTTGGAGGGGGCTTGCACCCCATGTTGTTTTGCGTGGCACTGTCCCAACACAGGCCTACATTGATATTTTAAGCACCTTCTTGCTTCCCGCTGTTTAAAATCAATTCGGGGACGGCGATTGCACCTGTTCATGATGCACGGCCTGTGGCGGAGTAGTTACAAGACCGTAACATCCTGTAATGTACTGGCCTGCACAGAGTCCTGACCCGAATCCTACAGAACACATTTAGGATGTTTTGGAACGTCAACTTCGTGGCAGGCCACACCGACCGACGTCGAAACGTCTCCTCAGTGCAGCACTCCGTGACGAATGGGCTGCCACTCCCCAAGAAACCATCCAGCACCTGATTGTACATGTGCCTGCGAGAGTGGCAGCTGTCATCAAGGCTAAGGGTGGGCCAACACCATATTGAATTCCAGCATTACGAACGGTGTGTGCCACGAACTTGTAAGTCATTTTCACCCAGGTGTCCGCATACTTTAGAGCACATAGCGTATTATTCTTCTCAGAATCTAGGATGCAAGAACTATTAAGCTGACTGTGTGACAACTGTCGCTCTTTTCAACTGTTGCACTGTAAAATGTGAAGAAATCGAAAAAGAAATAAGCTTCGGAAAGACTGACTCAACATATAGAAAAGTCAAAATTAGCTTCGGTGAAATTAAAAGCGAATGTGATAACATTAAGAGTGCAATGGGAATTAAAATTGCGCACACCACATGTCCTGTGGGTGCACATCATGTGTCTTTAATGCATTGCCTTTCATTGCCTTCTACACCCTCCTGCTGTCGATCGTTGCTGAGTCTTCCGCTTGCAGTAGCGGTTTTCCACTCCAAGGGCAAGAAAGTCCCCTGAACTTTTGTCCGCTCCTCTGCTCCCTTTGTCAAGGCTGTTGCACACTGAGAGCAACTAATTATTCCGAAAGTCTTCCATCGCCAATGCTGATGCGTGTCTTACACTGTTTCTAATCCGAGCACTTTGTTCTTTCCCTTCCAGTGTCATTGTTCCCTCTTGGTTCCTGTACTTATTGTATATTATCCGTCTTTCCTTGCAGCTTGCTTCTATTCTTCTCATAATTTCGAACATCTTTCTCGATTTTGCATTTTCTAATTATTTTTCTACGACGACTAAGCCTGTGAACATGTATTGAATTTTCTTCAGCGTTTCTTCCTTTATCAAGCGCAATATCAGGAAAGCGCAACATCAGAACTGCCACTCTTTTTGATGCCTTTTCCTTCCTTAGTGTCAAACTAATCGTATTGTAGCCATCTCCTATTTACTTTCTCGTTCTACTGTATATTATTTTTCTCAGCATCTTGGATACTTAAGCTCTTTAGTTGATTGTGCGATAGTTTTGCTCTTATCCGTCCTTGCTATGTTCGGAATTGTTTGAATAATATTTTTCCGAACGTCTGATGGTATATCACCAATCTCACAGATCCAACATACCGAATTTAATAGTTTTTTGGCTGCCTCTTGTCCCACTGACTTCCGAAATTCCGGTAAATCACTGTTTATCTCTTGTGACTCACGTGACCTCAAGTCTTCCAGAGCTGTTTTAAATTTGACTCAAATAGTGCATCGCCTATATCATCCATATCGACTACTGTTTTTCTTTTATGACGTCCTAAGACAAGCCGTCCCCTTCCAAGAGGCCTTCTATATATTCTTTCCACCAATCCGCTCTCCCTCTTCATCGCCTACCAGAGGAATTGCCAGTATACTCTTTAATGTTACCACCCTTCCTTTTAATTTCAACGATGGTTCATTTTGCTTTTCTGCAGACTGAGTCACTCCTCCCGAAGATCGTTTCTTTCTCGATTTTGGCACATTTTTCTCGCAGCCATCTCACATAGGCTGTCCTGGACTTGCTGTTTATTTTATTCTCAAGAGATTTATATTGCTGTTTTCCTCTATTTCCCTGGAGATTTCTGTTCTTACTCCTTTCGTAGATCATTTGAAGTATTTCATCGGTTACCCACGGTTTCCTCGCAGTTGCCTTTCTTGCGCCTAAGTTTGTCTGTCCAACGTCGGTAGTTCCCCTTTTCAGAGATGTTCATTTCTCTTCAGTCCTCAAACTCTGGTGTTCCTTACTGTAGCATCCACATCCTTCGCGTACTTCCAACGCGTCTCATCATTTCTCAGTAATCCAGTCTTACTTTCTTGCACACTGATACTTTCGGACACTTCTCCTAAACTTCAGTCTAGTCTTCATCATTACTAAATTGTAAACTGATTCTGTATCTGTACCTGGATATGATATATGGCAAAATATCTGATTTCGGAATCTCTTTCAGACCATGATGTAGTCCAGGTGGAAACTTCCCTTGGCTCCGAATGTCTTACAGGTGTACCTCTTTCTCTTGTGATTCTTAAACAGAGTATTCGCTATTACTAGCTAAAATTTATTCCAGAACTCAATTACTCTTTCTGGTTTCTCGTTCATAGTGCGAAGCCCATATGCTCTCCTAAGCCCTCTTCTATTTCTTCTACAACCACTGTCCAGTATCCCAAGATTATTATGTTTTCGCCAACATTTACCTACTGAATTACCCGTAAATATTATCATTTACCACATCCGTGCTTTCGTCTGCTACTCACAACGTTGGCATGCGTACCTGAAATTTTTCTTTTTTGTTGGTTTGTATTCGAATGTGACGACTACAGTCCTATCACTGAAATGTTGACAGTAGCTGACTCTCTGACCTACTTTCCTATTCATAACGAATACTACTCCTGTTATATCATTTTCTTTTGCTGTGGATTTCACCCTATATTCTTCTGACTCGATGTCCTTACCATCTTTGTATTTCAATACATTG
Organism: Schistocerca cancellata; assembly: GCF_023864275.1. Lineage (NCBI taxonomy): Eukaryota > Metazoa > Arthropoda > Insecta > Orthoptera > Acrididae > Schistocerca > Schistocerca cancellata. Next base: position 727,170,666 of record NC_064628.1, on the reverse strand, counting down.
CCATACTAGATCTGCATTGAGCCTTAACATTCCTTTTTTCGCAGTTTTTAGCTTACCTGCTACTTTAATACTTTCTTCATCCCATGCTCCTTCTCGAATTTTATTCCATCTTTGGTTATCGAATCCCTTTCTCACGATCACCTTGCTCTGGGCAGTCTCCTCCCGGAGGTTCAAATGGAAGGCACCTGTTGTCAATGGAGAGATCATCATGATACTTCCTAAATGTACAGACCAAATATTCTGTGGGTACACATTACGTGTCTTTAATGCAGTGGTTTGCATCGCCTCCTGTATCCTCAAACTGTTGATCAATGTCGAGGCTATGGCCACACGAGCGAGCTTTGCACGTGCGTTTGTGCGGGAACTCACGCTGACATTATAGACCATTATTTGTTGGATGGAAGTGGCAACACGACACGTTTTCGCGAGCTGTGTTCCCGCGGACTACTGTGTTGCTGGCTGAAGTGGCCGTGCGGTTCTAGGCGCTGCAGTCTGGAACCGCGAGACAGCTACGGTCGCAGGTTCGAATGCTGCCTCGGGCATGGATGTTTGTGACGTCCTTAGGTTAGTTAGGTTTAACTAGTTCTAAGTTGTAGAGGACTAATGACCTCAGAGGTTGAGTCCCATAGTGCTCAGAGCCATTTGAACCATTTGAACTACTGTGTTCACGCGGCGCGAACTTGGTGGGGTGCATTCGATATGCGTACTTTGCACGTTGGGCGCTAGCCACTCGTGCGGGGAACGCGGGTGAAGCTATCTTCTAGGAAGAACGGCGGTTAATAATCTGCTACGTATATACCAACTTCGGCGACTTGCAGTTTATCTAAATTCCGTCCATTCTTTACATTTTTACTATTTACTTCAGTAAGTGTGGTGTAACACGTTTGTTGAAAAATTCACACTTTCCAGAAATGTCTGTGCATTGTATCGCCACAGATTTGACAAGCCTGCTGCAGAAGACTGGGCATTACGTTATGGAATAGTCCGTGTGCAGATGGTATTTATGACGCAGCTGGGTAGACGAACTTTGGATTCGGGAGCTTGAAGTTCAGTTTGCAGACAGGCTGTACCGCTCTCGCATTATTCATATTATAGCCGTCTTGTTGTAACTTAAAGTGTCCAAATTTAGCGTCTACACAGTGAACTAATGGTTGTGAAAGTGCGTAAACTCCCTTGGCTGCACAACACAAGAGACGGAAAGTACTACACCAGATAAAAAGAGTGAATCGTAATAAACAGTAACAGGCCGTTTATGGAGAAAAGTGGGGTAGAACGGATAACAAGCAGAAATAAGCACTTGGTGAGTACTGACAGTAAGTATTTAATTAATATTTATAAAAGTTTGCACTGAAATTATTCGTGAATAAAACGTCAGCTAGTCAGTTTTTAGGGTAGGATGTTGACGTAACGATCCTTGAAGCGAACGAAATAATCAGCAAAAGGATGTCTGATAACTTTGCCGCTATTATTTCCTTTTTTCTCATGTGCGTGAATAATTTGTAGTGTGCATGTCAGTATATCGTCCAAATTGTAGCCGTCATAGTCTCACAAAACAGGAAAGTGCACAACATGCTTGTATAACGCATCCACCACGTCCCAATTTACACCGATTCGGCGATAGAAAACTCTACATTTGTTAGATAAAATTCCAAATGCACATTCTACATAACACTGTGCTTGTGACAGCCTATAGTTTAAGAATTTTCGTTCTTTAGTTACTTTTCTGCAGTGTTGATATCATTAAGTTGTCACTCACTGCAGAAGCCACAAACACGTAATGACTTTTCAGACCACTGAAGACCAAATGCACCTATATCTATGGACCTGAAACAATAACTGCTGCCTGGTACTGTTATTATTACAACAGGAAAATACGTTTTGTAATGGTCATATTCGGTGCCTGATCTCAGTGCTTTGATTCTTACGTGTTTTAAACCGACGGATCCTACACAGTGAGGCAAGTTTGCTGTCTTCTCATTCTGGTCGCTGATATTCTTCCACTCTCAAAAGTTTCATATAATCCTCTTTTGGCATCTGCATACGAACGTGGATGTTTCCCTGATAATGACAGCAACTGCATGCAGATCGACCGAGAAAAATTTCAGAATGTAGAGAAGGCACCGATTTCCCAGTCCCTAAATACCTGTAAAACTTTTATAGATCTTTTCGAAATGGTTGGTGAAAGGCTGTGGATTTTTTTCTTGTTTACGTTTTGCAAGTCTCTTTTCGCGAAGTCTTCCCACTTTCAAGTACATTTTCTGTGTGCTATGTCACTTATTCGTGATTTTTCCATGTTTCTTGGTCTTCACTTTAACTTATAAAAACGAGCTCAAATTCTAATTAATTATCAGTATTTACAGAGCGATAGTGGCGGACCTCTATATAAAGACTAAATATTAATTAAAAATGCGCGTGTTTCTATAGATTAACGGACGCCAGTGGACAGCTGTCGCAGCACCAATGTAAGGACGGCGCTCTTATTTAATTAAACGTGAGTGACTCGTGCGAAACTTTCGTTCTTTTAAAGCTTTAAATAGTACTAGTATTTGGAATAAGGGTAGACGTTGGGAGACGGGTACTTGCAGGAATGATGATAAAACATCTTTAAAAATGAACAGAATAGCGTGAAACCATGCTTGTATATAGGTTTCCATGTTTCCGAAAATGTGTTTTGCATTCGGAGTGATTCTCTCAGATTGTACGACTGGCTGAGATCGGGGACTGTCGGCAGCGCCACTTAACCTGTAACTTTAACTCAACAAACGTTTCCAGTTAAGTAGCACGTTAAGCCGTAGTAGCAATAACTTAATCACAATACATGAGATCAGAAAAGTCAACTATTACGACGGGTACAGATAATGGACTATCACCGTGGCCACAGTTATTAGCTATGACAAAGCTGTATACAAATTGAAACACATAAAATAATCCAGAATGAGATTTTCACCCTGAAGCGGATTGTACGCTGATATGAAACTTCCTGGCAGATTAAAACTGTGTGCTGGACCGAGACTCGAACTCGGGACTTTTGCCTTTCGCGGGCAAGTGCTCTACCAACTGAGCTACCCAAGCACGATTCACGGCCCGTCCTCACAGCTTTACTTCTGTCAGTACCTCGTCTCCTACCTTCCAAACTTAACAGAAGCTCTTCTGCGAAACTTGCAGAACTAGCACTCCTGAAAGACATGGCTTAGCCACCGCCTGCGGGATGTTTCCAGAATGAGATTTTCAGTCTGCAGCGGAGTGTGCGCTGATATGAAACTTCCTGGCAGATTAAAACTGTGTGCCGGACCGAGACTCGAAATCGGGAGTTTGGAAGTTAGGAGACGAGGTACTGGCAAGAGTAAAGCTGTGAGGACAGGGCGTGAGTCGTGCTTGGGTAGGTCAGTTGGTAGAGCACTTGCCCGCGAAAGGCAAAGGTGCCGAGGTAGAGTCTCGGTCCGGCACACAGTTTTTAACTGCCAGGAAGTTTCACATAATATAATATTTGTAATAATATGAAAAGGCAGGCTATTATTCGTGATTAATAAGTTAGCTTCGTGTAATATAGGTATGAAGCTAGCTATCCATGATGCCCTTTTGCCTATGCTAATTAAAATTCTCATTTATGTTAATATTTTCCCACAAAATTTTAAGTTTTAGCGCAAAATCAATATGCAATGTCAGTAGCCGGTTAAAAAACGTTCCTAACGATACCTTATTCATTCCCGTGCGATTAGTATGTGTCGAGAAAAAGGGACATTGACTTGAGAAATAACGTGCAGTATATGACAATTTCTCTAATAGTTGACGCCAACACGAAGTGCGAACAGTAAATGTTACCGCAGCTTGCACCGAGCCAAACGTGTTGCGCGAATCACTGCCCAAACGAGCGTGAAAAAGTCGCACGTGTGAACTATTTCGCATTTTAAGAGCAGTTTCCCACTACAAGGGTCAGAGAGCGTACTGTCAGCTCTGTCCGCTTCTCCGCTCTCTTTGACGTGGCCGTTGCCATATTAGGATGGGTTCTTACTCCGAATCGACCCGGGACCCATAATGTTTCGACCAGCAGTCCAAGACACTACCCCTATGCCACGAGTGCTGGATAATATATTACTTTAAAAAAAGAATTAACGAATGTTTCAAAATTACATTTGCCTTTGTCTTATGATGGAATGACGTAGCGTTGGGCACAAAATCACGGCTTTCTCGGATAGTCATTAATCTGGACAATAGCCGCTACATATCTGACATATTAAAGTCAGTGAATGCGCCATATCTTAGAGTTCTCCGTGACGTAATACGCACTGGAATGTTGGATATAGACCAAGCTGTAATCTACCTCGATACAGAGGGTATTGAGGTGTTGCCTGGCTAGCACTGTCTCCAGATGTCATCACCGTACAGACACTACCACTGATGAAATTTGACGTAGAGCTGAAGCGGCATAATGCGACCTAAGGCGTCGGCACTCGGACCGTGCTGTCGAACGTCAACTTTGAGCGTCCCGAGTTCAACGTGCTGCTGACCTCTCAGAAACGACGCGACTTGTGCGTACGGCACGTGAGCCCCAACATGGTATACGCGGTCGCAACGCGCTCCAGTGGCACTGTTCGGCTGTATCCAGCTCGTAAATCACAAAGTTTACGAAATGGAAGGGCGTAAAATTCCCATATTAGCTCTATAAATAAACACTTCTGTCCTTCGTTCATACGCTAGTGAAGATGTTCTGTCTGCAGAATCCATAAACAAAAACTTCAATATCCGTGAAAACATTCTAAGGCAAAAGGGAAAGCACCAAGTCCAATCAGTAAGAACATCGGCTTCTAAAAGTTCCATTACAAATAGTGCGATAAAAATTTACTGTACTTCTCTACATAAGACAAAAATTATTTCATCAATCTCACCTTTTAGTAAAACCCTAGGGTTACTGTTGCAACGGCCTTGCCGCAGTGGAATACACCGGTTCCCTTCGTATCACCGAAGTTAAGCGGTTTCGGACGTAGCCGGCGCCTGGATGGGTGACTATCCGGGCCGCCATGCGCTGTTGCCCTTTTTCGGGGTGCACTCAGCCTCGTGATGCCAATTGAGGAGCTACTCGACCGAACAGTAGCGGCTCCGGTCACAGAAAACCATCATAACGACCTGGATAGTGGGGTGCTGACCACATCCTCAGCTGAGGATAACACGGCGGTCGGATGATCCCGACGGGCCACTTGAGGTTACTCTTAAGTGATCACTGTTCCTACTCAGTAGGAGAATCTCTACATGGGAATTAGAAAACTTAAAAGAAAAAAACGTCAAAACATCTTACTCCAAGTAGTGCAAGGTCTCCTGTTTATTAAGCCAATCGAACAAACTCACCCCTCAAAAAGAGCACCCTTATATTTACATAACATGGAATATTATAATATATACTTATATTAAAAAATACGAAGGCAGTGAAACTATTACGAAAGCGAAGGTTACAAGAAAAACTTCTAGGGTGTAGTGGGAAACACCAACACGTCAAAATACCACTGTGAAACTGCGACATTTTGTTTGTTTGTTGCCTAGTTGGTTTATTTGTCACCACAGATTACAATATAATACCACGTATTAGAAAACATTCATAACTGCAGAACATAGAAATAAATTGTCTCGTGGCCAAAATATAACTAACTGCAGCATTTACAATCAATCATTCATATATTACTCAATTTGTCTCTATGAATAATCATAATAGTCTCAAGGCACATAAAGGCCTCAGGCTCCTCCTTGCGTTGACCGTCGCTCAGAAAAAAAAATTTCTCTGAGCACTATGCGACTTAACTTCTGAGGTCATCAGTCGCCTAGAACTTAGAACTAATTAAACCTAACTAACCTAAGGACATCACATACATCCATGCCCGAGGCAGGATTCGAACCTGCGACCGTAGCGATCACTCGGCTCCAGACTGTAGCGCCTAGAACCGCACGGCCACTGCGGCCGGCCCGTCACACAGATGGAGATGCCATACGATGAAGGAGATTTCGTTCGAAGAACAATCGTTTGATTGTTTAACAGTTGTCCTTCATAGCTACAGCTGTAAAAATCTTTTCTCTGCACCGATTTCGAACTGGCAAGCTATGGATTTCTGTTTACAGTGACTCAATAGTCCACAGTCCACCTAAATTCTTCCAGTCATAGTTCGCGTTTTATTTTCTGTCTAAGTACTTTGTCATTTTCGTTTGTAACTATAAGAGGCGTTCAAAAAGAAACGAGCCGGAGACATAATTACAGAAGCCAATACCAGTATGTTAGAAGAAATGACCCTGGCTGTTGAGACACTTGTCCCCCTGTGACAAAATGCGGTTAATGTCTGTCTCATAAAATTTCCGAGGGCTGTGATGTTAACCAGATCCGCACTTTAAAAAAAAATAAAAAATTAAATAAAATAAAAAATAAAAAAATAAAAAAAGATTTAAATCTCTCTGAGCACTATGTGACTTAACTTCTGAGGTCATTAGTCCCCTAAAACTTAGAACCAGTTAAACATAACTAACTTAAGGACATCACACACACCCAAGCCTGAGGCAGGATTCGAACCTGCGACCGTAGCGGTCGCGCGGTTCCAGACTGTAGCGCCTAGAGCCGGTCGGCCATTCCGGCAGGCTCCGCACGAACAGATGGACGTTGTCGTCCATGGTGAATCGTTCGCCCGTCAGAGACTTCTTAAGGGAACCAAAAATGGCCTAATCACTGGGAGAGAGATTCGGATTGGTGACCGAGAACCTCCCATTTGAATTACTGCAGGAGTGCCGCGACTGCGTTGGCCGTATGAGACTTTGCGTTGCCGTGGAGCAGAATGACCCAACGGGTTAAATTTCCTAGTCGTTTTGATTTGATCGCTTGGCGAAGGGTGGTCAAGGTTTGCGAGTAGCGCTGGGCGTTCATTGTAGTCCCGTGCTGCAGGAAGTGAATCAGAAGGGAGGCAGCTTGGGCAAAGAAGAACGTCAGCATAACCTTTCCTGCACTCGTGTGGATGGCGACGTCCAGCTGTAGGTGCGAAACTGGTTAACATTGTAGCCCTGGGAATTTTTACGAGACAGCCATTCACAGCCTCGTGTCACAGTGGGGCAAGTGTCTCAACAGCCAGGCTTAATACTTCTAGCACACAGGTAGTGCTTTCTGTAATTATGCCCCCGGCTCGTTTCTTTTTAAAAGCCCCTTATCCTTGCAGTGTCCCGCACTCGTGGCGCTATCGCAACCTCGAGAATCCAACGACCGTATCTGGCTTGTTTCCGTGTCCTGAAAGCCTTAATTGTAGCTACAGTAATAACTGAAATATAATTATAATAAATTGTACCATAAACAATAGGTTTTTAATGGATCCTCAACATGCTGTTGATTTCAAATGACCTACCCTCTTGCTACGCAAGTTACAGTAATTCATTTATCACGATTATGACGTTTCTTGTCATTTTTTTTACAACGAATCATACAAATAATGGAGGGTTTGCCGGTGCTCAGAAACGGCTTCAACTGGGAGCCAATATGGCACCTCACAATTCTACACCGAAGGGAATGTCGTGTGTTGACGTAGGTGGCGTACTGCCATCTCATTGGTCAACGTTCAACCGCAGATTCAGAATGTCTGGCGTGCTAGTATTGCTCTGCACGTTCGAAAAGACTTCCCAACATGCTGTTCCACGCTATGACGTCAGAAATTCGGCACGCTCAGTTTTCAGTTGCACGGTTCGTGTGCCGACGGTTTTAACCATATCTCTCATCCATGCACAGATTCACTGGAAGCTCAGCCGTTGTTGCAACCACAGGTGAAAGTTCTGTGTACTAAATTTCGCAGTCTATATACCCAACCAATAAGAAATAAATCTAATCATATAATCTTCGTTCTATACTGTACGTGCACAATACTTCATTTAGTCATTTGCTATCCCTCCTAATTCTTCTTAGTTTAGAAACTTTAATGGCCAACAGTATATCAGTTAACGATCTTCGTGTTCACTGGGAGAAGAGACAAGGTACGCGGCCAGTATTCTACAGGAGTGGGGGGCAGTGCTTTGAAAGCCCCCGAGTCCTTCGCCCTGGAAATGGCGCCTTACCGGCCAGCAATATGGAAGCTGCTGCCCGGCCGTGAGTGCTGTGCTGTGGTGCGGTGCGGCGGGCAGCAGTGATGAAGTGCGCCATAAAGCAGCGGGTGGCGAGTGCGGATTTCAATTTGTCACTGAAATGCGGTTGGCACGCCTGCTGCGAGACTCGCGGCGCTGGCTTACCGAGCGGCCCACCCCAGACCGCTTGCCGTTCGCTGGAATCCTGCAGCCCGGCTGGAGCCTCCAGAACCTCTCCAGGTGGAAATCAATGCTTCCGACTTGTTGCACTATGCTCTAAGCCATCATCTCCATCTCCACCTTCATCTACATACACAATGCGCAAGCCACTATACCTTATACCATCACTAGTTATTCTCGTCCCTGAGGGGAAAACCCACTGTCTGTGTGTGCCAGTACAAGTCATAATTTGTCTTATCATGTCTTCGCTGCCCTTATGTGAAATGTATGTAGGCAGTAGGTTCATTATGGAGTCCTTCGCTAATGCTGGTCCTCTTAAATTTTCTCAACAGTGTTTCACGAAAAGAGCATCTTCTTTCCTTCGTGGATTCCCATTTGAGTTTACGGAGCACTTACATTACGGCCGCGTGTTGATAGAACCTGCCAAATCTATCAGCACGCCACCCAATTACTTAAATGTCTTTCTTTAATTAGATCTGGTGATGATTCCAAACTGTCGACCAGTACTGAAGAATGGGTTGTGCAACCGTTCAGTACGTGATCTGCTTTATATACGAGCTGCACTTCCCTAGAAATCTCCTTATAAACCAATGTAAGTCATTCGAATTCCCGAAAACCGATCTTATATACTTGTCCAATTTTATGTTGCTTGCCAGCCGGTGTGGCCGTGCGGTACTAGGCGCTACAGTCTGGAGCCGAGTGACCGCTACGGTCGCTAGTTCGAATCCTGCCTCGAGCATGGATGTGTGTGACGTCCTTAGGTTAGTTAGGTTTAAGTAGTTCTAAGTTCTAGCCGACTAATGACCTCAGAAATTAAGTCGCATAGTGCTCAGAACCATTTGAACCATTTTTTATGTTGCTTTGCAGTTTAGGCCTTGATGTTAAAGCGACGTCACTGTGTCAAGCAACACCCTAATACTGTATTCGACCATTACCGGATTATATTTCCTAAATATCTTCATAAAGTTACATGTTCTCCCATTCAGAACAAGCAACCATTCATCACAGGAAATTGAACTTCACCTCAAATCAACGATAACAGTTCCTCGCACGCTACTGTGTCATCAGCCAACAGTTGCAGATGGCTGCCAGCCCTGCGTATAAGATCATATATTTATATAAAAACACGAGCGGTACCGTCACATTTCCGTTGGGCAGCCAGGTCCATATCATTGGATTCTATTAGCGCTCACCGTCATGGACGTATTGGGTTTCACGAAGAAGCCGTCCTCCCTCTCATATATCTGTCAACAGTGGGGCACTGTGTCAAAATTTTTCTGGAAATTGAGAATGTGGAATCTGCCTCTTAACCTTCATCCATGGAACGTAGGATATCGTGTGAGAGAAGGCGATGAGCGATGCGCTCTAGATCCGTACTGATTTCTGGACAGCAGCTTTTCTGTCTCAAACGACATTTGTTACATTGTACTTTAGAATGTGCTTAACGATTTTGAAGGAAACAGATGTTAACAATTATGGTCTGTAATTTTGCGGGTTCATTCTTTCACCCTACTTGTGTACAGGGACTACATACAAAGTAGTATAGCATTGACATGAAGGGTATTTCTGGTCAAGAGAAGACTCTTAGTATGAAACATAGGTCTTAATTTGAGGAAACATTTCTCAGAATGTGCATTTGGAACACACCATTGTATGCTAGTGAAACATGGACTATGGGGAAACCGTAACAGAAGAGAATCGAACTATTTGAGGCGCAGTGCTACAGAAGAATGTTGAAATGTAGGTGGACTGGTAAGGTAAGGAATGATGAGGTTCTGCGCAGAATCGTAGAGGATAGCAGTACTTGGAAAACACTGACAAGGAGAAGTTGCAGGGTGATAGGACAACTAGGACAACTATTAAGAGATGAGAGAATGACTTCCATGGTGCGGGAGAGCTGTTGAGTGTAAGAACTGTAGCGAAAGAGATTGGAATACATCCAGCAAATAATTGAGGACGTACACTCCTGGAAATTGAAATAAGAACACCGTGAATTCATTGTCCCAGGAAGGGGAAACTTTATTGACACATTCCTGGGGTCAGATACATCACATGATCACACTGACAGAACCACAGGCACATAGACACAGGCAACAGAGCATGCACAATGTCGGCACTAGTACAGTGTATATCCACCTTTCGCAGCAATGCAGGCTGCTATTCTCCCATGGAGACGATCGTAGAGATGCTGGATGTAGTCCTGTGGAACGGCTTGCCATGCCATTTCCACCTGGCGCCTCAGTTGGACCAGCGTTCGTGCTGGACGTGCAGACCGCGTGAGACGACGCTTCATTCAGTCCCAAACATGCTCAATGGGGGACAGATCCGGAGATCTTGCTGGCCAGGGTAGTTGACTTACACCTTCTAGAGCACGTTGGGTGGCACGGGATACATGCGGACGTGCATTGTCCTGTTGGAACAGCAAGTTCCCTTGCCGGTCTAGGAATGGTAGAACGATGGGTTCGATGACGGTTTGGATATACCGTGCACTATTCAGTGTCCCCTCGACGATCACCAGTGGTGTACGGCCAGTGTAGGAGATCGCTCCCCACACCATGATGCCGGGTGTTGGCCCTGTGTGCCTCGGTCGTATGCAGTCCTGATTGTGGCGCTCACCTGCACGGCGCCAAACACGCATACGACCATCATTGGCACCAAGGCAGAAGCGACTCTCATCGCTGAAGACGACACGTCTCCATTCGTCCCTCCATTCACGCCTGTCGCGACACCACTGGAGGCGGGCTGCACGATGTTGGGGCGTGAGCGGAAGACGGCCTAACGGTGTGCAGGACCGTATCCCAGCTTCATGGAGACGGTTGCGAATGGTCCTCGCCGATACCCCAGGAGCAACAGTGTCCCTAATTTGCTGGGAAGTGGCGGTGCGGTCCCCTACGGCACTGCGTAGGATCCTACGGTCTTGGCGTGCATCCATGCTGCGGGCCGGTCCCAGGTCGACGGGCACGTGCACCTTCCGCCGACCACTGGCGACAAATCGATGTACTGTGGAGACCTCACGCCCCACGTGTTGAGCAATTCGGCGGTACGTCCACCCGGCCTCCCGCATGCCCACTATACGCCCTCGCTCAAAGTCCGTCAACTGCACATACGGTTCACGTCCACGCTGTCGCGGCATGCTACCAGTGTTAAAGACTGCGATGGAGCTCCGTATGCCACGGCCAACTGGCTGACACTGACGGCGGCGGTGCACAAATGCTGCGCAGCTAGCGCCATTCGACGGCCAACACCGCGGTTCCTGGTGCGTCCGCTGTGCCGTGCGTGTGATCATTGCTTGTACAGCCCTCTCGCAGTGTCCGGAGCAAGTATGGTGGGTCTGACACACCGGTGTCAATGTGTTCTTTTTTCCATTTCCAGGAGTGTAGATTTCAGGAGCTACTCTTTGAGATAAAGAGGTTGGCACAGGAGATGAATTCGTGGTGGCCGCATTAAACCAGTCAGACGACCGAAGACTCAGAAAAAGGAAGAAGAGGGCTCATCTGCACTAACTTCCCCTCGCCTTGGACATTGCCCTTGGCGAGAGATTCAAGATGCATGGGAGCTGAATAAAGAATGAATACTGAAGAGTAAAATGTGCAAAATCGAACTGGAATTCCTTTCGGATATGGCAGGTATTGGTTTTCATCCCTTTAAATGCTACTTTGCACCAGGAGTGCCTATTTCTATGTCCTCCATTCGGGAGTCTGTGCGGCAGTACGCACAACCCTCCCTCGTAAATGATATTTGAAACGCGAAATTTAAAACTTCAAATTTCCTTTTACTGATTTCTATTGCCACACCAGAATGTTTGACAACTGGCTGAATAGAAATCTTTGACCAACTTCGTGATTCTAGGTAGGACCAATATTTTTTCCGTATCTCGGCAAGATCCTGCGGTAAGGCCTAAATGTGGAAGTTGCCGTATGCTTCACGCATCCATCTTCTTATATACCCACACATATGCTACCTACTGCCTATTGCCATTTCCGCATTCTTTTTTGAACCGAGAGTGCGACAAAATCTGCTTCCATAGCATTTTCCGAATTTTGTTATTAAAACGCGGAGGGACTTTTCTGTTCTTCTTCCACTTACTCGACAAGTAATATCCGTTTCCCGACTGCGTATTACCAGGAACTACTGTGCAAATGTGACGTCTAAATTTTATCCTTGCAAACATTTATAAAATGTTTCTCACTTTGGATGTGCCCTTGGAATCAATAAAGAGTGTAAAAACTCCAACAAAATGTCATAGATAATAATGTCACCTTATCACACGGTAACCTTGTCTTCTTTCATATCTTACATTCATTTACCTTTGTATTTCTACTACATTTAAAATATGTGTATGACGGCGTAAAGCTTTGAATGCTTGCTGCTCCATAGCTCTTCAATATTTATTAAAGGACATTGTGCTTAGAAGATGTCCTTTGACAAGTGCCAATTTCAAAGGTAAGGGCTCTGTATCTGGCTTGGCAACAAATTTATGCGGTGCACTTATAGTAATTACTGTTACCAACTATTTACTCTTTGTTCTCTAACGTGTTTTGCGTACTTCTCGGTTCTGTTTTTTGGTTTGCTTTCCTCGTAGAGTAAGCTATAAGTTAAAAGTCAAACGCAGCAGTATGGCCAAGTTTGCTAATGAAGAGAGGGTTGTTACGGACCTCGTGTATCGACTTGTGACAACATTACTGGTAGAGTAGCCTGTCCGCGCTATGCTGAGCTGTTTCTGCAATGAAGGCAACCACATCGAAGTACTTTTTCATCTGTACAAAGGCATCTGCAAAGATCCTAGATGTGCAAGGTGTGGAATCCCCAGAAATTTGCTAATGAAGAGAGGGTTGTTACGGACCTCGTGTATCGACTTGTGACAACATTACTGGTAGAGTAGCCTGTCCGCGCTATGCTGAGCTGTTTCTGCAATGAAGGCAACCACATCGAAGTACTTTTTCATCTGTACAAAGGCATCTGCAAAGATCCTAGATGTGCAAGGTGTGGAATCCCCAGAAATTTGCGGGCGAATGTGTTACTCGTATAAATCATGTCACCTGTGGAGTCTGGTCACTGAACGATCTTCGAACAGAAGCCAAACAACCATTTCGAGCAGCTTACAGAAACAGCAATTGAACTCAAACCACCCACGAAAAGTGCAATCGCTGCACACAACGGACTTCCTATGCCGAGTGGAGTTTCCAAATTGTTTCGTGAGTCACTGAGTAGGAAGCCACAATTTTCTTATTAGTGAGTTCTTTACAGATGAGGGCACATTTGCAAGAGTAGGAATGGGGTGATGAAACCGCACACTTAATCCTGTGTCAACACTATCAACACAAGAATTCTTTGAATGTGTGGTATGGTAATGTAAACGGTAATTTTTATTTATTTATTTGTTTGGTTTTAAGTGGTATCCGCCAGTTCACCCACTACATTTTGTTTATACATAAATGTTTTATGTGCTTCTGGTTAACCTAGCAAGCATATGATGTCATCCACGTTTCTCCACTAGGATGGTATATTGTGTTATCTTGATAACAATTTCTGTAATATTTTTTCTTCTATTTTTTTCATGAGGGTATTTGCTAGCTTTCCTGTAATATGAGACCCTAATGGCAATCCGTCGTTTTCTAAAGTACACTTTTCTATTAAATTCAAAGTAGTATTGATCAGTAACGTCTTGTAAGAGTCTGTGTATCTCTGAATGTGTTTCTGGGGCAACTGATTTTAAGTTTCAGATCTTGTTTTGTTATCTTAGGTATTTCCTTGTTTACAGTTGTGGCGTACATGTTTCCAACATCAAATGATATAAACATAGATGTATTCAAAATATATATGCGTCTTTTACTCATTTTATTAGCTCCACTGTGTTTGTTAGCCCCCAGTCGTTTTGTGTTTTGTATAGTTGTGTGAGTGTGTTCAAATATGCCTGGAGAGTGTACATGTATGCATATCTTCAATGTTCAACTGGTCTCACAGTTGTGTTTACTTTTACAAACTGCATTTGGCTCAGGAGTTTTGGAGCTTTAGGTTTTGTACAAGCATATGAGCTTTTTCTGTCATCAAGTGTGTGTTATATAGTCTTCAGTTCATGTTCCATTTCTGTGTGGGATCTGTTTGTTTCTTCTGACTTTCGTTTTGCAATATCATTCTGTGTAACGAATTCTTGGGTTTTGTAAGTACTCTTGTTTGTCCAAGAAAATCACGCCGTTTTTGAGGATTAAATTTTTTTTTTTGTTTTGCATTTTCTTTCTAAGTATTTTCAAAGTAGTAGATTATTGGGTTATCTCTCTCATTTTATTGGTTTGATATTATGTGTCTATGATGTTTTTAATTTCTATACAGCTTACTTATTAGGCGTATGTTCATGGAACTATTGTGTGCTTCCTTTGTTTTTGAGATAGTATGTTTTCAGATTGTCTAATCTAATTTTGTATGGAATGTTCATTTACTTTTGTGTTTACATTATGTACCAATTTTGTTTCTTCATCGTTATGTACGGTGTCTGTGAGGTCTAAGAGGCATAGTCAGAATTTTTGTGCCTTTTTGCTTGTTATTGGTATGTTAGTGTACTTGTTTGTTGGTCACTTTTTACCTTTAGTTTTAACTGTTCCGAGGCATAAAGGTTTGTTCTTCTACTTTGTCCAGTATATAAGAGAGCAGGGCGCCGTTGTTTACGGCGTCAGTTAAGTGCAAGTGCAATACACACAGTTTACATTTAAGCTAGCGTTTTTACCGTGTATATATCCAGTGTCAATAAAGCGCAGTGTTCTAAAAATTGAGCAGCTATGTGCGGAATAACATTATGAATGCAGTAGGAAGCAAAAGACTGTGAGCAGTCTCTGTGAGTCCACAGTGTTTAATAGTAGTAATCAAATGCAAAACTACTTCCTATCCTGACACTTAGATTTATAAGAAACAAACAACTTTTTACGTCGATCCTCATGACGCTTTGAAACAAAGCGTAATGCTTTTGGTCCGAATTAGGCTATTATTACACTGGCAAAAGACGGACTATATTTAGTACTTCTTGTGTCACTGCGACTGCGGAAAAAGCAAGCACTCAAACAAAACTGAAAAACAGAAAACAACATATCGGTAAATAACCTTGTACAACTTCAGAAGTCCTAACAATGACCCCTTCACATTTTCTCCACAGACCTTCATGACGTAATTTTCTGTTGACCTGTGCATATAGACACACAAGACATATCAGAAGGTTTGCATCAGATAGGTAACAGTATTACTCAATTAATTCTGCAGCTATTGTTTTTGTTTTCCTCTCAGTTCTTTACCACTGTCATCAGGGTTTTTAGAAAATATGATTCGGCAATTTTTTAAAAATTCTGATGCCATGTGCTCCTCCTATCGCTACAGCCACCAGCTACCCACATACTACCGATGGATTGGAGCATTCAGTCATCAAATTGCGCAATTAATCAACAGATCACACGATTATGGGAAAATCGCGTGGGCACGTCGATGGATTGCTAATCTCCTCCGAGCAATCCAATGAACTGCTGGAAACTAATCGCCTGTGTATGACATTTCTGCCTGATTGCGTGCAGTTTGTTTACCTTTTGAGCGTGGCTACGCAACTTTGTTACGTTTAGTTTTCAGGGCGGAGTCAGGATTTTACATTAGTATTAATAGAGGTGTTCAGAGAACGTAACAACTCTGAAAAGTGGACGGTAAGCTGTACTGGCCAACTACGAGTAAATAAAAAATACAAAAACACTTAGATTTTAGTGTTATTAGCGGTTTGAAGCTTTCCTGCAGAAATTCATGGGAAATTAATACTAATAATCACAATACAAAGAATTACATCTGATGAATCATCAAACAATATGATACAGAGTACGTTGAAGGCAAATAAGCAAGCTCGTTTAGGTACGTTAAATGACTCTGAATCCTAGGATATAATCAGAGTATCAGTCAGACTAACAGAAGGCTTTACTTAGGAGCAAAGGGTATAGGAAAGATAATAATAAAATAGTAGTATACAATTCTTAGAAAGGGAGTGTCGGTACCAAGGTATATGTATTTTTTTTTTTTTTTTTTTTTTTTAGAAATCTTGAGACACCACATATTTTGGTGTGATAAGACAGATAGAAGGTATCAAAAACGCAATTTAAAAAATACAAAACTTTTAATGTAAATAGTGAACAGAGTAAACAGTGGTTAGAAAGTAACTACCTTTTTCGAATTTTGAAATTCTGTTGGTGCCATAAGTGGACAGCAATGAGGGTTATCTTGTTTCATAGATTAAAGTATGCCATTTTGTTATTTTTTCCAGATCCTGTCAAGTGTTTCATGTTCCTTTGACGCCACAAAGATATAAGAACGATTAAACAATGGGGAGACAGCAAATATTTGCTGCAACATTTGAGGTGCGGCGGTCTGTAATTCAGGTGAAATTGTAGTTGAGGGGTCAAACGTGAGGCAAGCTGTTCTGGATGTGAAAGAAAATCTGACACAGAAAGTTAATGACAACTGGAAGTGTCGTAGACAAGAAGAGATCAGGGAGGCTCTTGTTGACGTCAGAGGAAAAGGTGGTCACAGTAAGGGAGGTGATCGAGCGAAACCCTTCAAAATCAATGAGCGAGGCTGCAAGAGAACGTGGCGTTAAAAGCTATTCTGTGCGTCCAAGTCTCCACAAAGAGTTACATTATTTCCAATCATTGAATCCGTATGACTTCCATAGAAGTGTGGAATTTTGTGAAATGATGCTAAGGTCATACAGACCTGGTTGAAACAAGTCTGTGGAGTGATGAAACGTTGGTTCATGTGAGGAGTTTTGTCAATAGCAATAATAGCCATAATTGGACAGCGGGTGATCCTAAATGGATCATCAAATACATGCAGGACGAGAAAAAATTGACAGTGTTGCCTGGATTATCATCTACTTACCGCATTAATGGTCCCTATTTGTTGGGAGACACTTTGAACCCTTCAAAAAAAGCCGGAAATGTTAGAAAGTTTGGTATGGCCTAGAGTTTCTGAATTGTTATTTTTGCCTGGTCTGTAAGACAATGGCTTGATGTACCCTCTCAGGAGCCGGGTAAGTCGCCGTGGTCCCACACAGTTTCCAGAGCGAAGTCCAGAAATCATGCCACGCAGTTTCGCTAAGGAGGTGGGCTAACGAAGAACTGTGTCAAATCACAACTTATTGGCGAACTTCGGAATAAGATACGTGAGATAGTAAATGGTCCTGCTGAGTTCTTGAGGAAGGTGGCAGTAAACGTACACTTTACCTGTTAGTTTAAGTTTCCAGAAAATACTGTATCACTCAATTAGATGTAACTTTCGGAATGATAATGGTATATATGGAGCTGCATTTCTCCAAGAGGTTGACTTTATACCTACACTATTTTAGGAGGGAAAACTATTAAAAATAAGGAGTTAGTTTCTGATTACCGTGTATTTGTGTACTCCAAAAACAATAATAACACAGGGGAACGAAAACTTTTTTTGAAATAACTTTTTATTTTGATAGCTGATCTTTATAGATTTTTATGAGCTGAATCCAAATCTAGCCTTAGTTTTTTTGTATCACCCATAGTTTTTGAGCAATATGCATTTCATTATATAGTATAAAAACCCTATGCCATACAGTAAATGGGGAAATTAATGAAACGCTTTATTACAACATAAGTATGGTTTGTATTTATAGTAAGCTACTTAAAACAATGATATGTGTTAATAGAGGTTTCACTTGTCAGCTGGAATTGGTTTGTATTTTCTTTCCCTTTTTCATTGACGCTTATTGTTGTGTAACATTTTTCTACGATGAGTCGCTTCTCGGTGAAGAGACCAACAGTAGTCCCCCATTGTGTTGGTGTTCCAGCGGCCTTGGTAGCGTTTCCCCACCACTCTAATGTCCTGGTGAAAACTCTCTCCTTGCTCCTCACTAACATCTCCCATATTGTCCAGGAATAAATCAAGGTGACTGTTCAAATAGTGACCATTCTGGCTCATTAAACTTCCTCTAGTTTTTAACTTCTTTAACGTTGTAGCTATAATAGGAACATATTCTGGATCTTTTTAATGTCCTAAGAACTTTGTAACGACTTGCAGGATGATACCTATGATTCCTCGTCATTTAAGGTCGCTGTGGATTCAAAGTTAACATCAAACATCAATTTTCTAATGTCAGGTCCGACAAAGACGCCTTCTTTTAGTTTAACTTCTGAAAGGTGTGGAAACTTTTGGCAGAGATACTTAAACCATAGTCCATCTTTAGGCAAAGCCTGTTACAAGATGTTTCATTAGGCCTGAGTGTATAGGTAGGGGTGGTATGATTACATTTTTTTGATCTAAAAGGTTTTTGCGTAGAATGTTTTAAAAACTCCCTCACAAGCCAGTTCTTTCTGCATCTATGTTGATCCCTAGCCCTACTGTCCCATTATCACAAGAAACATGGAAATTTCGTTAAGCCACCATGCTGATCAAGGAACATGCACGTTACTTTTAGATCGCCACATATCATCCAACCATGAGCAGAATAGTCTATTTAGCACTATTTCTAGGTTTTCATACCTTTCTTTCATACGTACAGATTGCCCAGCAGGTATAGATGCATACATGTTTCCATTGTATAACAAAACAGCCTTTAAACTAATTTTGGATGACTCAATAAAAGCCTCCAGTCTTCCTTTTTGTATTCAATACTAAACCCATTCATCAGACCACGAATGTCTGAACACTACACTAATTCACCTTCTTGTTGAAAAAACTTGGAAAATTGCTGCTCTCTCTTTCTATACATGTATATGCTGTTTCCAACTGCCAATAAGTTCTTTTCTTTTAATCTAGAGCGAAGAAATTCAGCTTTTTCGTTCGTTAAGCCCAGATCCCTAACGAAATCGTTAAGCTCGGTCTGAGTAAACTATTTGGGCTCTAGACTTTTTGTAGTACAGTGGAATTCATCATCATCAGATTCATCAAAATCAGATTGTACATCAGAAAATACTTCCTTTGGAACAGAATTTAAATCATCTGGTGATTCAAGAACCGGAAAACCTACACCATGCCCTATTGGTCGGATGGCGGACGTAACGTTAGGGTAGCTGATTACCTTCTTGTTTTTCTAAATATGACCGGTAATATCAATAATGCAAAAGTAGAAATCATTGGAATGATTTCTTGGTTCCCTCCATATCATAGAAACAGCAAATCTAAAGGCTTTTTTCTCCTTTTTGGATCATTTTCTCAGGTCTTCAACACACACATAACATACTTTACGCAGTGCCCAAGAGTTATCTCGATCACCAAGTTTAGATCCAAAGTATGATAGACAAACCTTTTTCACAAGGTCTGTAATGTTTCTTTGGTGTTGTTTAATCACAAACTCACAACAAATATAACAAAAGCTGTAAGCAGAGCTTAAACAACCACAATTAGACATTTCACTGAGCACACGTACAGGATATGGGAAAGTGAGGTTAGGTTGACAGTGAACAAAACACGATCTGTTAACAGAAAAATAGAATCGACCTTCTTTTGCCAGCAGATGTGTTTCACCCGTCCTACCAACGTCATCTATATTCATTACGCCTCCTTTTTAAATTATTTTAACTATATGAAATTTGTTAAATTCTTTAAAAACTTATCTAATTTAATAAATTTAACTGTAAAATGTGAAGAAATGGTGGGTGATACAGGTTTTAAGTGTCATATTTGGATTTCCCACCCTAAAACACATAATAATAAGGTAATTTCAGCAAAAATGTTGTTCCATCGTGGGCCTGTGTAATGATTAATAAGTTTTGTCATTAAGTTATAGATAAGTTAAAACACGAATACATCATTAGTGTATAACATACAGACTCAAAGACAATCGTTTGAAAACCATCGGTTTTCCTGTTACAGATCGACTTATATAGAACAACTCTCATCACTGCTAATGAAAGCAGCTCTTTTTCCATAACAGAACGTCATGTGATGCGTCGCTCGTGTGTGGCGTGGCCGTTAAGGGCCAAATTCAAGTGTCCCTTGTATCTGTGGTCCTATTAAACTTACTTATTTCTGTTGCCTTGTATTTAATTTTTATATACCATGTTTCCTGAATGATATTTCCTTTAATCTTGGCATATGCCTAACACATTTTTAGATAACGTAAAAGCCATATTGGGTTTCATAACAGACCAACTATCTCAAATCTGGAATGCGGAGCTGATGTTGATCTGCTTCACTTCCTCGAAAGCAAGCGCTCTGTTCATTGCGTTGTACCAACTACATACGTAGATGAATACAAGTGATCTTACAATATCAGGAAAAAAATCAGGTCATCAATCTGCACATCAAATTGAACATCGTTGTAGCAAAACACTGTAGGCGGAACTTAACAGCCAGCCGGTCAAAACAGGCGCAACGCTGATTTTGATCAACGGAGCGTCAATTGTGTCAGAATAAGACTCTGTACCTGTGTGCTATGAGCCAACGTCAAGAATACCTCTCTCAATATTTACAATATACAAAAAGTAAAATATTGAGGGATTCAGATGTGTACTGGATTCGAAGCGATACACATAAGATGATGGCGTCAAAAGTCCCTTATACATTCTATGCCGATACCCATCAGCCAAACATGTGTTCTAAGATGCATGCTTATCAAAGCAATCCACGACCTGTCAAACTACTTACGCAATGCCTAGCAACACGCTACCCGGTAATGCAGTAAACTTTCGCCAGCAGTGCAAGTCCATACTGAAACTGAACGCTTCTTCGATATGTATTAACACTGAATACAAAGATCTCTCCACAACTGTGGCCTCTGACGACTACAGGAACTTCATGTATTAGGTAAAGAACAAAGAGATGTATAGATACAAACTATCAATCAACCAGACAGTCTAGAGCGGCTGCAAACATTCTGTCTGGATTATAAAATCGTCCACTGGTTGTAGCAGTAAGGAGAACAAAGCTGTTAGTAATCTTGGAAGAGCTTACACACTCAGAACAAACACCGCAAGATGATATCGTGATAATACAGGATACTTCATAACTTTTATTATAGTAAAAAATATTCTCTTTTATTGTAATCATAAAAATCCTTACTTATGGAACATTCTGGAACAGAGTTGCAAGGGAAGTGAAAAGCATTGGAAAATAGGTGGCACTCATACAGATAGCAACAAGGCGAAGGTTGCCATCTACGTACTGGCTCCACCGATACGCCGGCTCGATGTCTCTGTGGATTGAACAATAGGAGCATTCTAGCTTTCATTAATAGTACCAGGTGTTGCAAAGTATTCGCCATGTACATCGTAGTGATGTGGTGTAGTGATTAACCTTCTGCATGCATCAATGGCAAGTACCAGCAATGCATACCATTTTATCATATTCACAATGTAACGTTTAAGTGATGTGGGCGGAGACGAAATGTCATTTCAGTGCAGATTGCCTTGAATGATCCATCAGGAATTTTCTCTAATCTTAGGCCTAAGTAAGCCATTATGAACCAAATTTATGTAATGGTTTTCATTATGCCTTGAATGTTCGATCTTGAATTTGGCTTAATCTTAAGCCTAAGTAAGCCACTATGAACAAAATGTAAGTATGTTTGCTTATAGTCTGTAAGTGTATTGTTAATTATTCTAATGGTTACGTATTTGGTTTTTACCTGCGAGGGTGACTTGTCTACTTTTATCGTTCTTGGTTTCGAATATACGTTATTAGCTTTCATACGATGGTAAATGAAAATAAAAATTATGAAATATAACGACACGCATTCACTCATTGAAGGTTCGTGGCTCAGTAAAGGAAGCCAGCCCCTTCTATGGGTCGACGACACGTGATTTTATTGTACAAATATTTTATTGATTGTCAATATTTAAGTCTTCTGTTTTAATATACCGAAATGGAAAAGATAACTTTCAGGTTATACCGAAAATAAAATATATATTTTATTTCACATTTTCTTAAGGTGGGCCGCCTTATGAACCTTCCCCTAAGTCAGGGCAAACAGCAAAACAAGCAGTGTATTGAGGACAAAGGTATGGTATTAAGATACCAGCACTCGACTGGAAGACTCATTTAAAACAAGAAAAGAAAAGAGGTCAGACGGACGCTAACATTTTAAGTTAGATAGTGGGCAGCACTTCATTTATCAAAAACCGGAATCAAGAAACTGCAATGGTGTGCGTGTGAGTGTAACTGAGGCGGAATAAAGGGAACCAGCTCGAATTCGTCGAAGCAGATGGAAAATCGCCTTAAAACCATCCACAGGCTGACCAGCAGCACACCGGACCTCAACACTAATCCACCGGGCGGATTCGTGCCGGGGATCGGCACGCCTTCCCGCTCGGAAAGCAGCGCGTTAAACCGTACGGCTAGCCCGGCGGGCCAACAGCAATGGTACTTGACGACAAAATGTTCCAGGAAATTGTCTTCATCCATTATCAGACTAAGATTTTGCTAGAGCTGCTGTAAGAAATTTTTCCCGAATACACGTGGGAGATAATCCACATTGCTACTTAAACAAGGAAAAAGATACTTGGTGCAACAGTTGTGAGCAGAAACCACTTGTCTTCTTCGGTTGAAAACTTCCATATTGGCTGTTGGCTATTGTTTCTCAGAGTCGGATGAGTTTACTGAGAAATATGCGATCATTTATGTAACTTCATTTTGATTTCAGAATGCACCGCATCTGATGTTAAAAAGATCCCATGTATCCTGAAGCTGAAAAAAATGCCATATTATCTCCACAATGGGAGTGAATTGCCCCTCCTTCTGATATACGGGAGAGGGCAGCTGAGGAGGAGGAGGTGCTTGCAGTGGAAGAACTTAAATATTTCTACATCTTTAGATTGAAAATAACACGTGACAGATAAGGCAAGAAGGGCGTAAAAAGCAGACTAGCACTTTGGGGAAGAGAAATCTGTTAGTATCAAACATCGAATTTAATTTGAGAAGTGTCTGCGTATGTACGTTTGGAAAACACCATCCTATCGTACTGAATCGTGGGCTGTGGGAACATTGGCAAAGAAGAATAGCGAAGAGATTGAGTTGTCGTACTATACAGGGTGGCTGAAAGTTAGATGGACTGATAAGGCATGTAACGAGGGCGTGAAGAGAGGTACACATGGAAAGAAAACAAGACAGGGTGCTTCCAAGCTACCGGAGAGAGATGTAGAGGGTAAGATATGTCCATATTCTCCCGTAAAGTTTCTTCTTCTTCTTCCCCTACAACAGAATTCCACTCCTTCATGACTATTAGATTTCCATCTTCCTTTACGTACTGAATTACCCGTTCAATATCCTCATATACTTTCTGCAGCTCTTCATCTTCGTCTTGTGACATCCGCATGTATACCGGTACTATTGTTGTTAGAGTTGGTTTGCTAACGATTCTGATGAGAACAACCCTATCACTGAAATCTTCACAGTAACTCATGGTCCGCCCTACCTTCCTATTCATAAGGAATTCTACCCCCGGTATACCATTTTCTACAGCTGTTGCTATTACGCTATACTAGTCTGAGCGATATCTTTGTCTTTTGCCCATTTCACATCACCGACCCCCACTAAATCTATGTATATTGAGCCTTATCATTTTCCTTTTCAGATTTTCTGGCTTCCCTACCACGTTCAAACTTCTGACATACCACTTGTAGAACTTCATTCTTTCGTTGGTTATTCAGTCTTTTTCTTGTGGTCACCAAATGTGGGACTATTCTGGAGTCTTTTGCCACTGGAGAGATCATCACAACACTTTTCCAGTTCCCAGCCTCATGCCTTTGGATAGATATCATGTCTTAAATGCCGTGAGTTCCATTGACTTCTGTATCCTCATGCCGTTGATCATAGCTGATTCTTCCACCTTTAGAGGCAGTTTGCCAGTTACCTGAACCTCCATCCGCACCTCCACACTCTCTGACAAGTCCTTTGGTTGAATGAAGATGACTTTTTATGCCCGAAGTCTTTGGCCACCATTTATGATGATTTTTCTGACGAAACTTAGGCGTTGGCGTTTTTGTAACTCGAGACCCAGGTCGTTTTGATTAATAATAAAAAACGCTACTCGTAGTAACTTCTGTAGAGCTCTTTATGTTTTCTCTAAAAAGTCTCTTGTGGGCTAGATGTCGACGAGACGTTACATACTTAAAGTTCCCTTGAATAGGACGTCGCTCACCAGTATAGTAGGATGTTAAAAGTAAACTTCCAGGAGAATTCCTCTGTGTTCTTTAAGTAGCTTTACTGTTAGTTTGGTAGTGTCGTTGTATTATTGTTACTATTAAGGCAGGGTCTTGCACAAATTGTGCACAAATGCAAATCACTTATGTCTCTTGGCCCATTCCTTTCTGGGATTCTGGTATCTTTGTTATATACATGTTGCCTTTGCTACAATTGAAATTATATCTTACTTTGTAATGATGAAATTTTGAATTGGGCATAATTCTCTATTAAATAGAGTTTTCACTGCCTTTCGTGATTCCTTCAGCGTATTAAAATGACTGGATTCAGTTCAATATGAGCCATCCACAGATGTGAAGTATCCAAAGGGTAACAACGCTATCGATTCAGCGAAAGCTACATGTCCCTTTTTCAGTTTCTCCTCAATATCAAGATATGGCACTACGCAATATTTTTCAATGCAAGGTCATGAAACTACGATGCAGTTCATTTCGCCTTAGACAAGGGAGTAACCTTTGGTGGCATTATATCCATGAATGGAGGTGTCTATTAGTTTACAGTTGTGGACCTATTATGCTTCCATTCGCTGTGTTCAATTCACGCGTATCAATGGCACCAGTTTATCATCGCATAGCTGTCAATGGATTGACACCTAATACAGTCGAGCCACGATATATCACCTATTAATCACTTATCTGTAGCATCGTCGGCCATTATACCCTATAGACAAAATGTCAGGCGTTAGAAAAATGTAGGTGACGTCTAGAAAGCGCAAGCCGCTTTTGACGTGAGCCTTTGTGAATCCATCTTGAGCTTGAAATTTGATGCGGCCAAAAAACCAAAGGAATGAAATGCGAGGTGTCCAACATTACCAAACCAACACCGTCTCAATAAAGTCCTGCTGGGATATTCAGAAAAACTGGCTGCATTAGACATGACTTTCCAGAAGTATGCAAAAACAAAATAAAAATAACAATAAACATTAAATTCAGTTAATGCCTGTACTGCAGAGAAATGACCATTTACTATTTTATTTATTGGCTCGTGGTATACATATCATGTAGCTATTAAGACACAGCGTTAATAATTCATCGCAAGTAATAGCAGATAACGTACCATTATCACATATCGTGACAACAGACAACAAATAAAATTCGGCTATACGATTGGGGGAAAAGTTGTAACACTAGCAAAATGGCACTAAATTGTTGTTATGTTATGTTTTGACACTAACATGTTGTACGATTGATTCCATAAGGTAAAAATTCGGCATCATGAAGATGTAGTCCAAGAAACAGTCCAACCATTCGGTAAATTGTATTTTTTGATGCAGGATCACAGCAATCTTAGTGGGAGGTTAGTGACTGAACTTACTTGGTGTTTTCCACTTGCTGATAGCAGTTCCACTCACATTCAAGAAAATGTAATTTACATCCCTTCCCTACATTGAGTCGCACTAAAAACTGCATGTCTCACGCTTATCCACTAGAGGTTGATGTGGAATTTGGAAACGTATCTTTACGATCTTAGCGTATTGTAGAGCCTGTCTATTGTATCATCTTTAGCACACCGCCTTCTGAGTGGAGGAAGATACCAGTTACTGGTAGTCACTGTGCCGTAGAGTTCCTTCGAGTCTACTTTCCGTGTATTATATCCCTTTGCTTCAAATTCGAAGACCTGGTCAGGTCATTCGGCACTGAACTCTCAGAAAACAGGCACACACACACATTTTATCGTCTGCCCTGGTGCGTTAGTATTCATAAAAAGTCAACCAAAGTGCCGTACCACTGTACGGCATCCCTACAGTAAGCTACGACCCTCAGGTGAACGCTGTCGTCTCTGTGTATTACTGGCTTACTGAGAAACCACACTGCACATAACGAGTCCGACTGAGATGTCACTTTCTCATTAAGTGGCGATATTGAAGCTATATTCCTTAATTTCGTATACAGGGGGTCCGAGGAGGGACAGTAAATATTCAGGGATATAACGGGAAGTTCAGTTGAAGCAAAAAACCTCATAGAGACATATGTCCTATTCACAATAATTTGTTTTTGAGCAAGTAGCGCGTACGAGTTGTCTTATCAACCCACACTTCTTGACGTATCATTCTTGGTCATTCTATCTCGTTGCTGTCGACCTCCTTGCACAGAATGTCTTTCTGCCATTGAACTAGCCCGCTCAACGCACCGTTGTCAGTGGCACCGTTGCCAGTGGTGTGTTGTGAGTGAAGTAGTGAGAGGGATTGAGAGTGTACCAGAGAGAAACATCGGTTAACTGTTTTTGTACACGCGCTGGTTAAAACACCACACATCCACATCAGTGAAGAATACGAAAATATGGTCCATTATTACAGCTCCTACGACGGTGGTTCCTTTTGTGGCGGCGTTCGTAGCGACAAACACTTCGCTGTAGAACCGGCTTACGAAGTCACCGCCACACTTTTAATAGCGGGCCGACCGGTCCGCTGGAACAGTGAACAGAAAGATGAAAACCCAAACACTCTGATTAAATAAAAGTCGGTCCTTATCTTTATTAACGAAGATACAGAAACACAGTAGTGAACTCCGTGTCTACAGAAATCTGTCTAGTTCGAGTCGGAGCGGCTAGGTCAGCGTCGGCTGACGACAAACAACAACTCTGCTGCGATGAACACACAACTGACTAGCAAGTACACAAATCGGTGGCGAGTATACCACTGAGCGGCGAATACAGAACTGTCCTAGCGCTCGCGACTCCAGCGCTTAAGAAGCCAGAAGCCAGCGGTGGCGCGCGCAGACTTGTGGCGATTTCCTGTATCGCTGGCGCTGCTTATGCGAACGGCGTCCGGACTTTGATGCTGCCAACCTTTTGGCAGCGGGCTCGGTTGGCATTACTGGCTAGGATATAACAGTTCCCCTGCTGATGTCGAAGAATAATGTCAGAGTTTTCCGACATGTCGTATTCCTGATCACTGAGTGTTTACAAGAGTTTCCAGCACATTCTTCCAAGCACCCATTTTTCTTCTGAAAATGCAGTTCAACAACATGTGCAAGAACTGTTGCGACTTTCAGCCCATATCAGTGTCCCACGAACACATGCAGCGTGTCCAGAATCTTCACATTGGTGACGATTTCACACGACTTGAATTTTGTCAGGGGTTAGATGACATTTACCATTCGATTCCATCAATACTATTCACTTATGAAGCCACATTATACAACAACACACGTAATAACCATAGTAGGTGTCGTATCTCGGTTGGGCTTTTCTTTTTTCTTTTTTGATTCATCAGTCTTCTGACTGGTCTGTCGTCGCCCGCCAAAAATTCCTCTCTTGTGCCAACATCTTCATCTCAATGTAGCACTTGCAACCTACGTCCTCAATTATTTCCTGGTCGTATTCTAATCTCTGTCTTCCTCTACACTTTTTTGCCTTCGACAGCTCCCTCTGGTACCATGGAAGTTATTCCCCGAGGTGTTAACAAATGTCCTATCATGCTGTCCTTTCTCCTTGTGATTGTTTTCCACATATTCCGTTCCTCTCCGATTCGACACAGAACCTCCTCATTCCTCACCTTATCACTCCACCTAATTTTCAACGTTTGTCTGTAGCACCACATCTCAAATGCTTCGATTGTCTTCTGTCCCGGTTTTCACTACCACACAATGCTGTGCTCAATACGTAGATTCTCAGACATCTGTTCCTCAAATTAAGTCCTGTCTTTGATACTAGCACACTTCTCTTGGCCAGGTATGACTGTTTTGCCTGTGGTAGTCTGGTTTTGATGTGCTCCTTGCTTCGTCCATCACTCGTC
This sequence comes from Schistocerca cancellata, assembly GCF_023864275.1. Lineage (NCBI taxonomy): Eukaryota > Metazoa > Arthropoda > Insecta > Orthoptera > Acrididae > Schistocerca > Schistocerca cancellata. Next base: position 727,142,498 of record NC_064628.1, on the reverse strand, counting down.
GTTTTGCTGCCTAGGTAGCAGAATTCCTTAACTTCGTCTACTTCGTAACCATTAATCCTGATTTCAAGTTTCATTTCTCCTATTTCTAATTACTTTCGTCTTTCATCGATTTACTCTCAATCCATGTTCTCTACTCATTAGACTGTACATTTCATTCAGTAGATCACGTAATTCTTCTTCACTTTTAGTCAGGAAAGCAATGCCATCAGCAAATGATATCACTGATACCCTTTCTCTTTGAATTTTAATCATATTCCTTTCCATTTGTTTTATTTCCATCATAGCTACTTTGATGTGCAGATTGAACAGTAGGGGCGAAAAACTACAACCCTGTCTTTTTAATCCGAGAACTTCGTTCCTGCTCATACGCTCTTATTATTCCCTCTTGGCTCTTGTATATGTTGTATATTACCCGTCTCTCCCTATAGCTTACACCATTTTTTCTCAAAAGTTCGGAAATCTTCCACCATTTTACATTGTCGAATGCTTTTTCCAAGTAGACTAATCCTGCAAACGTGTCTTGATTTTACTTAATTCTTGATTCCATTATCAACCGCAGCATCAGAATTGCCTCCCTGGTGCCTTTACCTTTGCTAAAGCCCATCCAACACACCCTCAATTTTCTTTTCCATTCTTCTGTATACTATTCTTGTCAGTAACTTGCGTGCATGAGCTGTTCAGCTGACTGTGCTATAATTCTCGACTTATCGGCCATTGCAGTCTTCAGAATTATGTGAATGATATTTTTCGAAAGTCAAATGGTATACCGACAGACTCACAAATTCTACCCTCCAACGTCAATAGTCGTTTCGTTGCCGGTTCCTCCAATTATTTTAGAAATATTGATGGAATACGATCTACCCCTTCTGCCTTATTAGATCGTAAGTTTTCCAAAGCTCTCTTAAATTCTAATACTGGATCCCCTATCTCTTCTAAATCTACTCCCGTTTCTTCTTCTATCACATCAGATAAATCTTCCCCATCATAGAGGCCTTAAATGTACTCTTTCTACATATCTGTTCTCTCCTCTCCACTTAACAGTGGAATTCCCGGGTGGTCACAACAGTAATTCGTAGATTAAGAGGCAGGACACACTAAAGAATATCAATGGACAGTGCTATAATTGAATCATCAAACACATTTATTTATATTTTGAGAAACCGTTTTATGGAACGTAACAAGCATTTCCAGTCCCTGAATTTAGTCTTTTTGGCGACCTAGCAGTAAACTTTGTTTTTACCTGCACTGTTTCTCGCAGACCTGACTAAGAGGTCGGCAGCCACTGTTCCGTGGAGATGAGCTGTCTAGCTGCTGACGAACTGACCTACGAGCGCTGTCGTCGCCGTCCCTTACGTTTCGGCTGAGAGGGCGCTGGTGCCGTGCAGTCTCCCCATTGAGGGGAATTGCAGCGCCTGATTTGCGCATACTGCCACGCTGGTGACAACTCTCGGGGTTCGCATATATTGCCATTCGCGCTGGCGGGCACCAGTGGTAGCTTATGATAATACCAACGGTGGCCGCAGGAAATCCCACACACAAGAATGGAAACCAATTTCGTTTTTTATCAGTTCTGGCGCGGTTTGACAGGTAAATTTTAGGTCCAATCACTTAAGATAAGCGAATGAGGGGACAGAATTAGTTGTATTTTTCGGAAGATATATTCGTTGAACGGCTCGAGGACACGGCCACCCGGACTGCAGTGTACTTCCAGCACGACGGAGACTCTCCACATTTTATCAGACATGTGAGGGAACATCTCAGTCGCACTTACACTAGTTGCTGGATTGGCCGCGGTTGAACAATTAACCAACATCGCCATGACTTGAGCCATTTGAATTTTGTTCATAGGGTAGGTTGAAGTCTACACGTGAAAGATGAATACGAGAGATGCACTATTTGGTCGCATCATGAACGCTGCTGCCCTCATTAGGGATCGTGCAGAGGCACTGAAGCAAGAAACATAACATGTTCTCCGAAGAATGCTCAAATGCGTTGACAAGACGGGGGGTTTTCAATCATTTATTGTGAACTGCAACAGCTGTATTGTGACGTGTACGATAATCCTTTGGGGTAAATGTAATTAAAACGTGCATTTACGAACTGATACTTCGGAAAACCAGTGTAGAAATGTTTACTAACTGCTGTGCATGTGTATATGCGTACGCCTGACAATATACTGAATAATACAGAGAATAAATAACAGTATCCATTATGTATTAGGAATGGGTCGCATGTCAATATGAAGACTTTTGCTACCAATGATCGTTCTTGTCATATCCCTGATTACTGACCATTCCTCCTGCGGTAGTCACTTTCGCAGAATCCTCTTAATGCTGTCCTTACTAAACTCGGCACCCGCATTACAGTTTCTTTCCTGGTCCTGACGCCGACATCCTTTAGTACTTGCATGCTTAATTAACCTTGACTTAATCACACTGATTGTGATCAAGCAACTATTAAAATGTAAGAAACGTGGGGATAGAGAGGTTGCCGTAATATGTAGATAAGAATCATTGAGAGACTTATGTAGATAGAGTGGACCATTTTAACCCATAATGTGGAACAACTCGGGATTGAGATGAGATGGAGCAAAATCTGTGAGATAAAAGCTGTAGGTGGCAGAAGAGATTCGAGCATACTAGTGGTCGTAACCTAGAACGTGATATCAAATGTGATTTGTGGGTTAAAGTGATTTTTTTTTAATGGGAACGTCAGTGTTCGATTGAAGATTTGAAAAGAGCGGCAAATTTTACGTATAAAGTGATACACTATTGAAGGCCATGGAAAGGTTCAATGAGGGTCGAATAAACACTTTTTTTTAGTAATTCCAGTGTGGATGAAGTCGGAATACTGGAGGGATACAGCAAAGTACGAAGTTAGGTACAATCTAGAAGAGGGGTATGAGAGGCGATGGAGCTCACCCAATGACTTGTAAAACAATGCTTTACGCTTCAGTGATATTTGTTCCGTCTTGCAGATATCAAAATAACATTTATACGTCGCGATGTATTTACTTTCGTCAATAAACACTTTGATTAAAACTTAAAAGTTAAATCTCTATTCGCTCTCTCCGAACACTACGTCACAAATAAGACTTTGAATGAAACAAAAACTCAAAGTTGGAATGAGTGATAATTACTTTTGAGGTAATGGTTATTCGTAATGATACTTAAACCCTTATGCCCCTTCCTATTTGTATCTAACATTGTATTTTGCTGCGTCCCTCCTCTTTTCCGAGTTAATCCCTACTAGAACAGCAAACAATTTACTTATATGACTCTCATTGTACCTTGCTACGACCTTGAATAATGTAAAATTTTGAATGTAAAATTTGCCACTTTTTTAAAATCTCAGATAAAGTATTAGGGTTCCCATTTAAAAAATAACTTTAACCTCGAAATAAATTTGAAAGTGACGTTCAAGATCATGGCCATTAGCAGCTATAGTGACCGTGTTTGTCAACTACAACTTATACCTAAAAAATTTTGCTGTATGTTCTGTATTCGAGTTATTCCTCATTATGAGTTGAAATGGTCCAACCTGTATGACTCCCAGTTTCTGGCACCAGAGGTTCTCAGTTACTGGCACCAGAACTATATTAGACCAGTTAATGTGATAGTACTGAAATAACTGGTAAAAACAGAAACTTTATTGGTTATTAAACCTACAGTCACTGATCCGTCAGACCGAGCGGTTCTAGGCGCTTCAGTCTGGAACCGCACGACCGCAGAGGTCGCAGGTACGAATCCTGCCTCGGGATTGGATGTGTGTGATGTCCTTAGGTTAGTTAGGTTTAAGTGGTTCTAAGTTCTAGGGGCTGATGACCTCTGATGTTTAGTCCCATAGTGCTCAGAGCCATTTGAACCATTTGAACTGATCCGTCAGCAGGAGAAAACCTTATACATGATGTACTGAAATGTACAATAAAATGAAGCAGAGAAAGAGAGAAAGTCGGTCTAATGATAATATTACAGCAATAGTGCATTTAGCGTTGTGTGAATCGTTTCTCGGATGACTTTGTGGTTCTATTGCAGTCATATTTGGCAGATGTTACTGTTGTGGTCTTGAATGGACTGATGCAGCTTTCCAAGCTAGTCGGTCTATGGAAGCTTTGCTATCTCTGCATAACTTCTCCCACCTATACCCGTTTGACCCTGCTGAAGTACTCAGGCCCTGGCCTCCCTCTACTGCTTTTACCGAACCACTATCCTCATTTCCAAACTGACATTTCCTTGACACCTCAGGATGTGTTCTATCAAATTAGGCCACAATTTTCTTTTTCCCCAGTTCGATTCATTACCTCCTCGTTAGTTATTCACTATCGCTATTCTGTGACACCACATTTCTAAAGCTTTTATTCTTGTCTGAACTGTCTACAATCTGTGTTTCAGTTCCTACACTCCAGCCAAATATCTTCAGAAAAGACTTCCTAACACTTAGATGTACTTTCGAGGTAAACAAAATTCACGTTTTCAGAAACTCTTTCCTTGGTGTTGCCAGTCCGTATCTCATATCCTCATCTTCGACCACCACTTGTTCATTTGCTATCTAAAAAGCTTTTAGTGTCTCGTTTCCGAATCTAAGTCTGTTGGAGTCACCTCATTTAATTGATCCACAATCATTACCCATTATTTTACTTTCGTTGATATCCATCTTACTACCTCTTTTCAAGGCATAGTCCAATAGTTTTAATTGATCTTCCTAGACATTTACCGTCTCTGGCAATATCACAATGACATCGGAAAGCTCAAAATTTTTATTTTCTCCCTCTGAACTTATCTTCGTTTCCCAAATTTCTCGTTGGTTTCCTTTACTGCTTTTTCAATGGATGGACTGAATAACACTGGGGAGGTCTAAAAACCTGCCTTACTCCCTTCTCAACTTCTCCGTCCTTCTCTCTTATAAATGCAATCTAGTTTCTACAGTAGTTGCAGATAACTTTTCGCTTCCCGTATTTTATCCCTGTTAATTGTAGTATTTCAAAGAGTGTATTCCAGCCAATAGCTTTCTCTAAATCTCTAAATTCTATAAATGTACCACTGCCTTTCTTCAGTTGTAGCGTCAATATTATCTCGCGTGTTTCATCATTTCTCAGAAAGCAAGAAGTGATCTCCACCGAAGTCGGCTTGTACGTGTTCTTCTATTCTTCTGTAAACAGTTGGAGTCTGAATTTTGCAAGCATGACTTATAAAATCATAGCTGGCTAATATTCACACCAGTCAGCACATAGCTTCTTGGGAATGCCAATTACTGGCACCCACTCTGCCGTATACCTCCTTAGAGCCTGCTTAACATGTTTGTATCCTTTTGCTTCAAATTCATAGTCGTGGTCAGGTGAAGTAGAGAAGAAGTAAACGGCCATTCTCCACTGAACCTTTATCAAAGAGGTGCTCACACTCATTTTATTGTGTGTCTTGGCGTGCCAGTATCTAAACAAATTTAACCAGAGTGCCATATAACTATATTGTTACTATCCACTAAATTACGTCCTTCTGGTCAACGCTGTTTCCTCTGCGTATTGTGGCCCACTTTTTTTATGATTCTTCACCAAGTATTTGGAATAGGGATTATTCAATTTTGAGAGTATTTCGTCTGTCATATAGCTGGCCTACCAGGGGGAAGAGTTTTGTTATTTCTCGTTCTCCGAAGGATCTCAATGATTCTGAGAGGAAGTCATCTATCCCTGGGGCTTTATTTCGACTTCAGTTTCTCAGTGTTATGTTAAATTCTTGTCACAGTATTATTTCTTCCATCTCTTCCTCTTCACTTTCTACAGTACTGTCTTCAAGTTTGTTTCGCTTGATTAGATTGTCTACACATTCGATCTCCCATTCTTTAATTTTTTTGTTAAATACGAACTTGCCATATGAGCTCCTAATATGGGCTATACACGTATGCTCTTTTCTTGAAAGGGCTTTATTTTCCTAAAGGTAGCATTTACATCTTATTGTAATGGATCTTCAACAAGTATTTGCATTGACTAAATTGTATCCTGTGTCACATTCTACCTGAAGGCTTTCCCTTTCATTCCTTTCCTCTAGAGTGTTCTCCAAATACTTTGCCCTTTCCTCCCCATAACAATTAAATTTTCACCTCTCGTAATGATCTGAATACGGTATTTTATTTTACCACGTCTTGTATGTAATTTCTGCATCATCTGCAGAAATAGTTAGCTCGTAATGAATTCACTGTAATTTTATAGTAGTTTACCAGCATTCGCAAAATGAAATGAAATGAGCGTATGGCATCGTCGGCCAGGAGGGCCCGAAGAGCAAGTCGTATTTCAATCGATGCCACATTGTCTACTTGCGCGCCGGTGATGAGAATGAGATGATGATGAAGTCAACACAACACCCAGTCCCAGAGCGGAGAAAGTCTCCAACAAGGCCGGAAATCTAATCCTGACCCGCTTGCATAAGAGGCGAGCACGTTACCAACCAGCTAAGTTGGCGGACACCGGCATTCGTATTTTATTATTTTGTTGTACCTAGCCCTGTACAGAACCGAATAGTAGTCCTGTCTTTCTACCGCTGCATTTCACTAATTCGCACTATATACCTAACTTTAAGTTATTCATCTCTATTTTCATTCTCTAACGACCTGTCTAGTTAAGTTACCTAACATTCCTCCCCCCGAGCTGTAGAATGCCAATTTTGTTTCTCCTATTGCAATGTCCTCCCGAGCATTCGCCGTACGGAAATCCAATTGAAGGACTCGTTCTCTTCTGGAGTACTTTACCCAAATCATACAGCTAGTCTTCATGTCATTGGGAATCTAACATCTCTAATAATCCCTCGCTTTTAGTAATTCTCTGTAAAATCATAGCAAAGCCATGCCGACTAAAATTACAAGGCCAGATCAGTCAATAGTGCAGACATCTGTCTCAGCAAGTGTTGAAATGGCTACTCCCCCTTTTCAAAAGCATGTATTAATTTGACCCTGCCACTGAAACCCCTCCGATGTGGTAGCACCTACGGTATTACTCTCTGTATCGTAAATATAGGCAAGTTCCCCACCTCTGCAAGGTCCCTAGTCCATGGAAATACATTCAAGCTATCATCGCAATATTTACAAATAAGACTATTGCGGCTACGGAGAAAAAATATCCTTAAATGCTTTTGCTCGTTGAAAACCGGGAAATTTCCCTGTTTCTGAGGTTTTCTCACATACGGACAGTGCTACGATATGGAATCTAAACTTTAGTTTCATGCGATGTGAAGAGTGTGTGTATTTATTGCAGAATCTCATGCTGACGTATCCAAGGCACTTCAAGTTAGAGTCGCCGCTCACCTTGAGTGTCATTTAAAACCTCATCTTCAGAAGAAAATAATCCAGTGACACTATTTTTGATCGCCAACCGTAATGCGCCTATTGCAAGGGTTCCAGAAGATGAGTTTAATGATACTTAGTGTATATTCACATGACTCAAAGGAAGATAATTCTGTACCAAAGTACCACAGTTGTCTATTTTTCATCTATGGCCCTCTGTCACATTCCACATGAAGCTAATGTGGAAATTTGGTAACTCATTAATTACAAAAGATTCAGAACTAAATCTTAGCCTAAAGGGTTTCTTTTCATTAAACAAAGTAATATATTTAGCTGAGAATTCGGTGAACCTAAAATGATAATGAGTAATATTTCTCAATTCCTGAATGTGAAAATTCGAATATTATTTTTGCGTGTGTTTCTAGGCTAACAGAGAGAAGTTAGGTGTATAACGAAGCTCTCCAGGTGCAGGAGAATTTTTCCCTGATTCTTGTTACTTGATACGCAATAGCAAAAATAAGTTATAAATTAGTGGGAAATTTGTAATTTCCTTTAAACTCCTTTCCGGGTTAAAGCCTACCTGCATATTGAAGGGTACGCCTGCACGGTGAAGTTGTCGGTGAAAAGTTGAACCCCTTCATCCAATGGGAGTTCTTTCAAAAATTGTTAGATAGATCTAGCTAGAATTGCCATGAAAAGTGCTGCCACTCTAGACGGTCGATTTTTATCGAAATATTATAATTCTTCTCTGAAACAGAAGTTTTAAAGATGACCCGTGACTGGCAGCTGGAGGACCTACAAGTAGTAACAAGAGCTTTCGTGATCGTTGTAGTTAGTCCGCAGAGCATATACACTATTTGATTAAAACCAGGAGAGATGGACGGCCGGAGTGGCAGAGTGGTTCTAGGCACCACAGTCTGGAACCGCGTGACCGCTACGGCCGCATGTTCGAATCCTGCTATGGTCATGGATGTGTGTGATGTCCTTAGGTTAGTTAGGTTTAAGTAGTTCTAAATTATAGGGGACTGATGACCTCAGAAGTTAAGTCCCATAGTGCTCAGAGCCATTTTTGGAACCAGGAGAGATGGACATGACAGTATAAAAGGAGGCAGGGCTTTTTGTGTTGCCAGTAGAGAGTCAGTAACAGCAGAATGGATTGGTCGGGAGAGCTCAGTCATTTCGGATTTGGACTAGTTAATGGATGTGATTTGAGTAACAATTACATCAGAGAAATTTCAGCACCCCTAACGCAGCCTGCGTCGACTATTGGTAATGTGGTTACGAAACGGAAATACAAAGGAACAATCACAGCTAAACCAAGACCAGACATATCTTACGTATTGACGGACTGACACCATCAAACAGTGCGGAGACTCTTTGTTAAAAACTGTATAAAACCAGCGAAAGGAACGGTCGAGCGGCTCCTCAGAAGTCGCAAATTTCTGAAGTCAATGCTAAGCGAAGCATGAGGCGGCATAACATATGGCGCCGCTGGAACTTGGATGACTGGAAACAAGTGAGTTATAGTTATGAATCACGCTATATCCTTTGGCAGTTGGGTCTGAGTTCTTCAAATGGCTGAAGAACGTTACCTTCGTCTTGTATAATGCCAACAGTAAAGTCTGGAAAGCCAGGAGGATGTAGCGATAGGAAAGTGTGTGTTCCCCTTATTAAGATTCAGGAAACGCTAAATACTAAGGAATATGAAGAAATGTTGTAGTATCAGCCTAACGGTGCACCCTGTAATACACTGACAAGTCAAAACACTATGACCACTGCCCCTGCAACGTTGGATGCAGCCTGGTGACATTGCGGGCACGTGACGTGGTAACAGAAGCATGTAATCGGAGCAGACACGGACGGGGTATCACCCTAGGGAAGATACGGGCAGCTATGGGAAAGTCCATTGAGCTAAGCAACTTTGACAAATTGCAGATTGTTATTACGCAGAGCCTAAGTATCGCCAAATGGGCGAAGGTGGTCGAATGTTCACGTGGATCTGCCGTGAGCATCTACGGAAAGAGGTAGAAGGACAGTGAAACTGTTAGTAAGTAGCAAAATGACTGGACGTCCACGACTCTTCACAAAACGTTTCGGAGGCTATTCTGCTCTGTAAAGTAGGGCAGATGGTGATTTGTGGTATCAGTGCCGAAGAAGCACAATGACAGTGTATGCGCAAGTGTTTCAGAGCACACCGTCGATGGTATGTTGTTCAACACGGATCTCAGAAGCAGACCTCCCTACGTGTTGACATGCTGACTCAACGACATCATCAATTAGGATTGCAGTAGGTGCGGAACCTTCGGGATCCGACAGTCGACGAAAACATTTGGGCTCTTCGGGTGAATGACATTTTTGCTGCACTATGTTCTGGTCGTCTCCACAAACGCCCTCATCGAGATGAACGGCGGCTCGAAACGTGCAGCGCACCTCGAACATAGGCTGATGGGGGCATTATTATGCTATGGGGGCCATCTACTGAGCTTCCATGAGCTCTGTGGTAATAAGCGAAGACACCCTGTCAACTGCGAACCATCTCCATTCCTTCACGTTTGATGTCTTCACCAATGGCGATGTCACCTTTCAGCAGTATAATTGTCCTTGTCTCGGAGTCAGAAGCCTGATACAGTAGTTTGAGAAGCATTGTACTGAAGGCAGGTTGATGTCTCGGCGACAAAATTCACCTAACGTAAATCCTATGGAACCCATCTGTGTCGCTATCGGGCGCCATCACCGTGTACGCAAATCAGCAGTCCTTTTATACGTTAATTACATGACCGGTGCGTAGACATCTAATGCCCCATAACTCCACAAATCTACCAACAAACAGTCGGGGCCGGCCGGAGTGGCCGAGCGGTTTTAGGCGCTACAGTCTGGAACCGTGCCACTGCTACGGTCGCAGGTTCGAATCCTACCTTGGGCCTGGATGTGTGTGATATCCTTAAGTTAGTTCGGTTTAAGTAGTTCTGAGTTCTGGGGGACTGATGACCTCACAGTCAAGTACCATAGTGCTCAGAGCCATTTGAACCATTTTTGAAACAGTCGGATCCTTGATACGGAGAATCAGTGATGTATTTCGTTCCAAAGACGGACAAACAAGCTATTAGCCAAGTGGTCATAATTTTTTGGTTCACCAGTGTAAAGCAGCATGTGTAAGGATATGGCTTGTGAAAAATTATATTCCTCAAAAAGACTAGACTGCTCAGAGTCCCAATCTGAACCCATTGAAACACTTTACGATGAGAAAGAAAGTAGACTTTGCTCCAGACCATACTGTCCAGAATCATTACCTTCACTTGTTACGGCTGTTGGGAAAGACTGAGCTGCAAGTAGCTCCCAGCCATTCTAACGCTTCGTTAAAAACTCCTCAGCGGAGTTCAAAGCAAATATGAAAAAAATGACTCTAAAAATGCTCGTTGGTTTCTGAAAAGGTATCGATGCTGTTTTTGAGATTTTTTTTGTTTCCACATTCACAACATATTTCTGGCCCATGCCAGCGTCTGGTGACCTGTCTGTAATTAATATTTGGGGTTATAAACTCTTCCCATTACACAAATGCAAGTATACGCAATTACAAGGTCCAAAAACATACAAACGTCATATAAAATCGAAAATTTCAAAACAGGCAAGAACAGTACATACCACATGCAACTACACAAGCTTGAGAGGCAGTTGTAAATGCCGTAAATTAAGAAATGAGTATAGTATATCAGGTGCACTAACATTTCACTCGCACAAACAGAAATAATATGTACCAGTGACAGAGTGGCAAGTAACACGCATCGTGGCCAATAAACAGCACCTGAGGCTAGCACAACGCCATGTAACGAAGCCGCTATTATCATACAGAAATTTAATAAAAGTTCTGTATCAAGATTTCTATCAAATTCCAAAAGTACAGCTCAATGACATATACTCGTGTTAGACACGACAGCAGTCGAAATGACGGCTTGGCAGTGGGTTGAAGCCTTTCTAGGATTCTATGTGGTACTTATATAAATACACTATACGGTCAGAACTATCCGGATATCTGGCTGAAAATGACTTACAAGTTCGTGGCGTCCTCCATCGGTAATGTTGGAATTCACTATGGTGTTGACCAACCTTAGCCTTGATGACAGCTTCCACTCTCGCAGTCATACGTTCAATCAGGTGCTGGAAGGTTTCTTGGGGAATGGCAGCCCATTCTGCAAGGAGTGCTGCACTCACGAGAGGTATCGATGTCGGTGAGGCCTGGCACGAAGTCGGCGTTGCAAAACGTCCCTAATGTGTTCTATAGGATTCACGTCAGGACTTTGTGAAGGCCAGTCCTTTACACGGATGTTATCGTCGTGCAACCACTCCGTCACAGGCCGTGCTCGATCATGTTGAAAGATGCAATCGCCTTCCCCGAATTGCTCTTCAACAGTGGGAAGCAAGAGGGTGATTAAGGCATCAATTTAGGGCTGTGCTGTGATAATGCCATGTAAATAAAGGCGTGCAAGCGCCCTCCATGAGAAACACGACCACACCATAACACCACCGCCTCCGAATTTTACTGTTGTCACTACACACGTTCTCAGATGACGTGGACCGGGCATTCGCCATACCCACACCCTGCCATCGCATGCCTACGTCGAGTACCGTGATTCGTCACTCCACACAACGTTTTCTCACTGTTCAATCGTCCAATGTTTGCGCTCCTTACACCAACCAAGGAGTCGTTTGGCATTTACCGGCTTGATGTATGGCTTTATGGGCAGCCGCTCGGCCATGAAATAAAAGTTCTCTCACTTCCCGCCTAACTGTCACTGGATCCTGATGCAGTCTGGAATTCCTGTGTGATGATCTGGATAGATTTCTGCATATTACACATTACGACCCTCTTCAACTGTCGGTGGTCTCTGTCAGCCAACAGACGAGGTCAGCTTGTACGCTTTTGTTCTGTACGTGTGCCAGCAAGTTTCCACTTCACTATGACGTGGGGAACACTGGGCCTAGGGATGTAAGGGGAGTGGAAATCTCGCGCACAGACGTATGACGCAAGTGACACCCAATTATCTGACCACGTTAGAAGTCCGTGAGTTCCGCGGAGCGCCACATTCTGCTCTCTCACGATGTGTAATGACTACTGAGGTCTCTGATATGGAGTACCTGTCACAAGGCGTCTTCACAATGCAGTTAATATGAAAAACGTATGTTTGTGGGGGTGTCCAGATACTATTAATCACATCGTGTAGTCTGGAATGCGAATCCTTCGCGATACAGAATGAGCTAATAACTGAAGTTGGGCCGTACAAATGACCTGTTGACGATATATTTGTCGTTTTTAACAGATGTAAGGGCGAGGCGTTAAAGCTGCAAGAAATTTTTAACTCTTTACATAATAATTTAAATTTCACTATGGAGTTAGAAGTTGAGGTTCCGCTTAACTTTTTGGATTTACCGATAAGTAGCAGTGGGCAGTGTTTGGAATAAGATGTTTTTCGTAATCCGACAACAACAGATATCATTACCGATGGGAGTGTGAGTCGTCCTCCATCACAAAAGAAAGGAATCTCTCTTTCCATGTTCGACACGTTAAAAAAAATTCCACTTGATCAGGAGGCCACCGATAGGGAAGTAGCCATCTTTGCACAGATAATAATTTCAAATGGATATAGAGAAAGGGATATCAGGATAATGGGAGAAAAAAATTCTGTCACAGATTCACGAAGGAGCCGGAGTAAGAAACTAGGCTAGATATGCGGCTATGACGTATGTTGGCCCACCCTTTCTGTAGATCAGTAATGAGTTTAAAAGCATAATGTTGTGGTAGGTTTTACTGCTATTAACAAATCGGGAAAGCTCCCCCGACATAGTACAGAGCAGCTGTTAACAAGTTTTGCAATGGGCGGAGGGGGGTCTATTAGAGTAAGTGCGGAGCTTTCAACAACTTTTATATCTGACAGACTGAAAGGGAGTTCAGAACGCGATACAGAGAACACTGTTATCCTAGCTGTGGTAGTGCACCATTAGCTCGTTTACGGCAGAGTAGTCATTAGCTTCGTGACATCGGAAGCAAATTGCAAGTTATTCATTATGAGAATAAAGGTGTTTATCTGGGTATTTCGTAAGACCTAGAAATATTTGTACATAGGCGGCGCTTTCCTGACCGATTACTATACGAGCATGTCAATGGAAAAAGAGATTGTTTCTTTCATATTTTTTATAATTTCTTCAATTGTCATTTGAACTAAAAATCTCGCACTGTTTGTACCCACTTTTTTAACACCAAATGTTCGGTGACGCAGTTTTGAGTTTATTTTTTAATATGCTGTAATTTTCTCACATGTAATAGTTGCTGTCGTATCTTATAAGAGTTTATGTCTTTGAGCTTTACTTTTGTCATTTGTTAGCAATAGAAGCTTTATTAAAGTTTACTATGGTACTGGCGGATCCACCACATGGCATTTTGCTAGCCCAAGGTGCCCTCTGTCGGACACGCCTTACTTGAAGCTCTTGCGCTGATACATTTGGTTTCTGTCTATGCGAGTGAAAGGTTGCTACACGTGATATATGGCATTTACAACTTCCTCTTGAGCTGACGTAATTGCATATGGTATGTACATTTTTTCGCCCATTTTGACAGCTTCGACTTTTTATTATTTCTCTACGTTTTTGAATGTATACACGAATTTGTGTTATGGAAAGACTTTGTAAACCGGACTTTTAATGACTGGCAGGTCACCAGGCGTTGGAACTTCCATCGGATGCCTCTTCCTTTCGCCCTATGTGTCTCACTTCGGTCTTCAGCAAGCTCTTGGAATGCATCCTTACCCGGTGCATCCATCACCACCTTCACAGACACCACCTCCTCTCCGACTCCCAATGTGGCTTTCGACCTTCCTTCTGACCAACTCCTATGCCTCACTCACGTCGCCCCCTCCAGCTTACCTCCCATCGCTCCGCCATTTTTGTCTCCCTAGACCTCGAAGAAGCCTACGACCGTGTATGGCACCCGGTCTCCTGTTTAAACTCCAGACCTACGCCCTTCCTATCAACTATGTCCATCTGATTGACTCCTTCCTCTCCCGCCGCCCCTCCTACGTTACCACCCATAACGCCGATTCCTGCACATTCTATCCCTCTCCAGGTGTGCTCCAGGGCTCTGTCCTCTCCCCTCTCCTCTGTCTCTTGTACAAGGCAGATATGCCCCAAAACCCCATCCCCTCCCCTCCAGTCCACCTCCTGCAGTATGCCGATGACACTGCCTTCCTTGCCTTCACTCCTACCTTTCAACGGTCCTACGCCTTCTACAGAATAACCTTGATGTTTTTGCCACATGTTGTAACCAGTGGGTCCTGAAAATCAATTCTTCCAAGACAAAGGCAATCATCATAGGTCATACGACTCACTCCTTCTGGCTCCTTGCTTTTTCTCTTACCATCTGCGCCCATCCAGTTCACCTCTCCTTACCCGGTGCATCCATCACCACCTTCACAGACACCACCTCCTCTCCGACTCCCAATGTGGCTTTCGACCTTCCTTCTGACTAACTCCTACGCCTCACTCACGTCGCCCCCTCCAGCTTGTACTCACCATTGCCTGTAACCTCACCTGCATCCCTCATCTCCACTCTATCCAATCCAAATCCCTCAACCACCTCCAACTCCCTAAACTCGTCTCTAGCCAGATGGGGTTTCAACCCATCTACCATGCTCCACACCTACAAATCCTTAATCCACCCCATCCTCTGTTATGCCAGTCCCACTTGGATATCTGCCCTCCCCCCCCCCCCTCCAATTCTATAAGTCACTTCAGATTCTTGAGCGCCAAGCACCGCCTTGCCTTCCGTATATGCCTCCCATCTCCCACACACATCTTCTATGACCTTATTCGTTTCCCCATCTGCTCCTTTTCCTAGAACTTATCCATGTCCACTACATTCCCTGCTGCCTTGATCCCCCTTCATCCTGTGGTTCCTCCTCTCCAACCCCTGCCCACTGCCATGCCTTCACTGTTGTGTCCCTCCAACTTTAACCCTTCATCTCGTTTCCCAAGGTGGCTTCCACCAACTCTCCCTCCTGGATAATGCTCTCTCTCCCTCCACTCATCCCTCCTATCACCTCTGATCCTCACCTCCCCATCCCTCCTTCGGTAGTTTACCTGGGTTCCCTGTTCCCCTCCTTCCATCCTGTTTTTTCCCCAACTACCCTCTACTTGACTACCTTCTCTCCCCCCGAGTCCTTTTGCTTTCTCCTGCTCTGCCTTCCCCACTCCTCCTTGTGTCCTCCCTGTCCCCCTTTTCCTGAGTCCTCTCCCTCCTCCCATTCCCCTTTTTGTTTCCCCCACCCTTTTTCCCCTGATCTGTCTGGGTTCTTACCCCTCCCCCCTCTTTACCTTAGGCTGCGGTGCGTTATTTTCGTCTCTAGTCTCTGGTGAAGTGTTTGAGTCTTCAGTGTAGTGTGCCCCATTTGTACAGTGTTACGAACAGATAACATACTGTGCCTGTGCACTTACTGTATGTCTTTGTTACCAACGTCAACCCCGTGTTCTTTCTATTTTAACTTCCGCAAATTTTCCGCCACTTTGCTGTTTTTAACTAAGTCACCGTTTTATCAAACTTTATTTATTGTTTGTTATCTTCTCGTTATGCTTTTTTTAATTCTTCTATCGGCTGTAGAGCGGCGTATTAAGATGCTGTCAGCCCCTCCCCCCCTCCCCCCCTCCCCTGAGAGGGAATCGAAAGTCAATAAAGGACAAAGAAACAGACGGTGCGCTGGGCCCAGAATATATTGTGAATGTGGAAACAAAATAATCTCCAAAACTTTGCGTAAATAATTATATTCATCGAGGCAGAGGTTTGGACTTTTCTGGTTTTAAGGTGACATTTTCTTCATTAAGCAAAGAAAGCTTCACTTTTTACCAATAATAACATAAATCTTTTCTGGCAGAATGACGTACAAGTTTATTTTACTCACATATGGTAAGAGGAAATATTACTGCACATAATATTATTAATATCATCATTCTGATTTTTTTGCAGAAGTTGTAAGTAAATAGATTTATTCCTGTAACATTATTAGGATATTATATTAATATTATGGAAATAGACTTTATGTTATTTTCGAAACATTAGTCTCAGCTTGCTCAAAATTATTTCGTGGGTCTTCTGTGGCCATGGAGAACTTTAAATTATCTGTCACTCCGACGGATGTTATTCCTCCAAAGAGAAAATAACATTATCGACATTTAAAGATTTAAATGAAATCTATATTGGTTACGTAATACAAAAAGTTTTCTTCCATTATTAACTGTAGCGTATATTAACGTCTCGTAAGAGTAGAAAACACGTTATATAAAGACAGAAATAATTCCCTCTTTCGGGTGGAATTTCTAATTTTGCTGACGGAGCTCATTTCGCAGCGGAAGAGCTAAATTCGTCTTCAGATCCCAGAGTTTCATTAAACTTTATCAGTTAGTGCGGCCAGATATTGATGAATGTCCCTAAATAGACCTCGGCTAATTAAACTATAGTTATTAGGATCCGCAGTGCATTTCCGCTAACTGCAGCTGCAATTTTCTTCTCGCTTCAGTCGTTCGGATACAGCTGTTCACCCTGACTTCAGACTCGCCCGTCTTCGAGTCGGAAGCAAGATTAAAACTATGCCGTCTTCCCGGCTTAATAGCTCTACAGCTCGTTTATAGAATGTTCCACTAACGAAATGAGATATTCTTTGTTCGATTTAGAGGTTACAGAAAAATGATCATGTCTGCATGAAATTGTTCTGACATTTGTGCATGTGCAGTCGCACGTAGGTCAACATGTGGCTCCAAGACTAGGGCGTCCAATCATTTTCGAGGGAAACGGGACACAACCTGCCGATTTCCAGTGGATGCCAAGGCCCCGCTCTCTCCCCCAAGGTGATAAAGTTCTTTCTATGTTTTTTAACCTTCGTGCGTTTTTAATACATTTTGTTAACCTATTAATAGTCTATTGAAATTTACTTTGATTTTGAGAGCATATAGATGGAGATGATTGTCCATGGAGAAATGATTATTTCATATGTAGATGTCTAGCGAAGCTCTGATCGTCTACTCTTCAGATAGTGGAAGGTATTCAGCTGCTAGGAAGTGTGAATGTTTCGGATCATAAGCTTTAATCCTTCGGGAGGTATCGGACAATGGTTTGACGTAGATTTCGAATAGTGTTACTTTGTATGCGATGGTATATGGTTCAAATGGCTCTGAGCACTATGGGACTTAACTTCTGAGGTAATCAGTCCTCGAGAACTTAGAACTACTTAAACCTAACTAACCTAAGGACATCACAAACATCCATGCCCGAGGCAGGATTCGAACCTGCGACCGTAGCGGTCGCGTGGTTCCAGACTGTAGCGCCTAGAAGCACTCGGTCACCCAGGCCGGCTGCGATGGTGTACTTTATTCGTTTTAGACAGAGGACTATTGCGTTCAGACTCTACGTTGCCATTGTGTCTTAGTGCCGGACCTGCGGCGTACCCCATGAGTTATTCAAGTCTCCATCCATATTGGATAACCTTTTCGTACGCTGATGTGTGAAGATAAATAATTGGCTACATTGCTGTTTTTCTAGGCATTGAGTTACTTATTAGTCCGTAACTTATATTAATATAATGCGATGAATGAGCTTTTGTAGGTTTCTGAGTCAGGATTACGTTCTGATTTCTCATGTTCAGTGTTCTTTACCTGCAGATGTCCACGTTCCCAACGTAAGATGCGAACTGCAATTATTTTATACAGTTTTCCGTTGGTGTCCTATTTAGTATTCGTAGCCATGATACAGACAACCACATCGCCGAATTGCTTGGTATACGAAATATGATGTGCTGCACTGTGATGTTATAATATTCAGATTGCTTGCGCTAGCTTCAGGTATTGGGTTGATCACCACTGTATATTGATTTTCAAAATTTACTATCTTTTTCTGTAGCGTAGAGTCTAACTTATACGTTTAAAAAGGAATAATTTTCTTTTGTGACTATGTTTGCACCTTACTTTGCGATACTCTCATAAAAGGCAAAGGCAGTTTTGTAACGATATAACCAAGTATCGTAAAGGTAGTGTGTAGGGTTGCTTAGCAGAATTCTGTCACGAAGATATCATCAAAAATATTTTATAACCATTTAGAATTGTTACAGTTTTAAACATGTCTGTCTCGCAGCATAGTAATTACACAGGCAACCGGTCGCGAATATCTGTTTGGTACATTAACCGAGACATCGATACCTCCAAGAATGTCTTCAGCAGAATGAAATTTTGAGAAACCCTAGGAAATAATACATAGAAAAGTAAGTAATATTAAAAGCGTTAATCAAGATGACAAATGCCATAACGTACAAAGGCTGCTTACATAACTTACTTGGCGAGATAGCAATGGTCTGAATTGAGGGTAGATACGCTCAAGTCAAAAAATAAAATAAAACACTTTCCAGCCTTTGGCGCGTGTGCCTAGCTCGGACAGATAGGCACCAGTGGCTTACATTGTTGCCACGAAAGCGTTACAAGATGCGCCGCCTATCGGGCGCGGAAGCAATACAGTGCGGAAAGAATTCAGCATTGAGCAAAAACGGGTAGTGCACTGAGAATGACTAGTTTCTAGCTGAAATCTAGATCTGCCAATAAAAATTCCAAAGGACGACTAATAGCTGCAATCTATTATTTTCAAGTTCAGCATTGTTAATAGTCTTCATGAAAAATAGGGTTCACCTGTGAATTAGACTACAACCGGTCCAAGTGTGCTGAAAATCAATATAATCTGATTCGCAAGTGTGAATGAACTGGTTGTGTTCGTGATGACAAGCGTCGGTCGCCCAAAAAATGGTGAAAACACCTGAAAACATCGATAAGACACGTGTTGTGTTTCAAACCAGCAACAGCATATCAAACAGACGAGCTGCACAACAGGTGGGAATCAACCTATACACTAACGTACGTCCTCAAACAACCACTGACATCGTGCGAAAAATATACGAACATTTACAAAAGATATTTCCGACTTAATTAGTTTGCTAAAAATAGTTAATAAAACACAACTATTTTCTCTGCAGTGGTAAACTGTACCATCAGCCTGACAGCCAGGCTATGAGGAACCCATTGACAGGCACCTTGGCCGATATATTCATTAATTCGCTGGAAGAGAAATTCTTCAAAAATTTTTCACCTGCTGACCTGGGTATTCTGTTTTATTTTCAGTACGTGGACGATATTTTCATCATACACAGTGGGTACTGGGTGTAATTCAGCTTTCGCATGAAATTTTTAGTAGTATTCATCAAAAAGTGAGCTTCACTTGTTATTATAAAATAACGCTCATCAGCTTAATTACTTGGACCTGTGTATTGCTATGGACAACGACAGACTTCCTTTTGGTATTTTTCGAAATGTCACAAATACACATCAAATTTTTCCCGCTAGTTTAGTACATCCTCATTCCCATAAAAAGCGTTTTTTCATTCCGCCATTCAAGTGCAATTTCTGTACCCTTGATACTGACAAACGTAATGGAGACATGAATATAATAAAAACTACTGCAGTTAATAACGGCTATGATCCCAAATTAGTTGACAGGATCTTCAAAGTTAAAACTGACGCTTAAGTGACCACTTAAGGTAGCAGTGCTGTTTCCGACAGTGACTAGTACAAAAATGTTTTCTCTATTATATTTTTAGGCCCTATTTCGTTGAAAATGCGTGCTCTTATGATTACTCTAATATAGACCCAAAGTTACCTTTTCCACTAACAATAACTTGCAAAAAGATCTAATGCACAATCTCAAGTCCATAGTTTCTCCTATACACAATTCAGCAGTGTTTTTTGGAATATTTGGCGAAATTCGCTTCGGATTAAAAACAAGTGCTAATAAACGTTGTTCACCTCGAAGAGGGACATCTATTAACATAACTATGACCCCTCAGCACCATCCTCGGGGGTAGTTGACTGAAATCTTGAATGGGAGCCCCTATTTCTTATTTCTGATTTGGATTATTGGCGAAAAAAATACGTAACTTTTGTATCAAATATTTCTTTCTTTTCATGATATATGGTGCTGTAATGGGCACTCATAAATTTAGGGTGATAACTGTCGCAAAACGGTAATATATCATAAAAATACATATAAATAGGAAAATCGAAGTACATTATTTGCTATTTGGGAAAGCTATCATGTGACACCGTCTACCCTCCCACAATGCATTTTTAGACTACATTTAGCATTACAGAGCAACAACGCCTTGGATGTATTAGTAATGTGTTCCCTTCGCGGTGTTTGATTTTGGTGAGTCCCTTTGTCTCTCACTATCTCGGGGAGCATGATTACTGTGACTCCTTTTGCCTCTGACTAGTGTTCCAGTGAAGCAAATGTTCGAAATGTTGTCCGTTGTTTCTAATGCACATTGCAACTCTGTGCCTCAATGACAATCCAACATGTATTAATGTCTCTGCTATGATGTTTGCACATTCATAGCGAATTCGCTGCCGCATATCTTCGATGGTTGTTGGTACGTCCATGTAACAACGACGAGTTACGATGTTTTATCCATCCCCACAGAAAAAATCGGCAGAAGACAAATCGGGTGAACGAGCGGGCCACTTTTGAGAACGTCCTCGTCCAATCCATCGACCCGGATAGTTTTGATTCAAAACTTCTCGAGCTAGTTGTTAATAATGCGCTGGTCACCCATCC
This sequence comes from Schistocerca cancellata, assembly GCF_023864275.1. Lineage (NCBI taxonomy): Eukaryota > Metazoa > Arthropoda > Insecta > Orthoptera > Acrididae > Schistocerca > Schistocerca cancellata. The sequence continues at coordinate 727,121,545 of NC_064628.1, read as the reverse complement.
TGTTGAAACCACATATCCAGGCCCGTATGAAGTGGAACATCTTCCATTAATGTGGGTGAAATATTATCCACAAGGTCGTTGTACATTTGACCAGTCATATTACCTTTTATGAAGTATGGGCCAATTACCTGCATACTTAAAACACCGCACCAAGCGGTGACTCTCTATGGGCGTTGATGTTCAACTTGCCTTACCCAATGGGAATTCTCCACTGACCACTAATACCTATAAGGTCGATTCACTTCATCACGATTCGTAAAATTTGATTCATCGGAGAAAAATATATATGTTAAATCAAATTGTCATTGATTGCGAATTTTTCCTGTATCCAGTTGCAGAAATGTAGGCGATTGTGAAAATCGTCACCATGCAGTTATTGATGCAGTGATAAATGAAATGGATGCCATTCGTCTGCATAAAGCATGCGTGGAACACTTCTTTGCGAAATTCCTTAACCTCGCGCAATTTGCCGGGAACTAATCCGTGGATTTGCTGCAACCACAGCTAAAACATTCAATGTATTACTTTCATTTGTCACAGGCCTCGGTCTGACTCTTTCCCTAGGTTTAACCCTTCCCGTATCACTAAACGGGAGGATAATACTGCGAAACATCGTTCAGATGGAACATTCCTATTGGAAAGCAGAGTAGCATACCTTCGACGAGCTTCGTTAACATTTCTATGAGTCCCAAAGTACGAGGCATTGACATGGATCCTCTCCTCAAACTTTAATATTGTGGAAGAATTGCTACCAAATGTACACAGTTCGAATCATTGAAGTAATATGCATAGTCTGACCGTGGACCAAGCGCATGATCACGGTCTGTGCTTCATTCGATTGTGGGCGGTGTCACATGATAGCATTATCAAAAATATCAAAAAAATACTTCGAATGTCTTAATCGTTTATGTATCTGTTTCAGACAGTACCGTTTTGCACCAATTGTCACCTCATTTCCATGTTAGACGATTGCAGCGCCATCTATCATGAAACAAAAGAAATTTTTCATACAAAGGCTACTTATTTTTTCATGGATATTCCAAATAAAAAATAGGGGTTCCTATTTCAGATTTCAAAGTAACCTCCCCCTCCTCCCTCCCCAAGGATTGGCACAAGGGGCTCGAGCGCTATGATAATGGATGTCTGTTTTCGAGCTGAACGTTTATTACCAGTTTTTTTTATCCGATGTGTATTTTGCCAAATATTCCGACAAATAGCTTCAAATGCCTCACCCTGTATAGGAAAAACTGGAAGATCTTGTAGTGACAGGTACAAGAAACGTTTACTGGGAAAAACAGGCACTAATGTACCACTTTTCCGGACACATAACGAAAAGCGTTGAGGAAATTTCCACTCTACATAAAGAAAAGAAAGTTCACAGGCGCGACGTACTTTATGAGCTGGAGATTTTTCAGTATAATTCTAGGAACGATGGCCACATCCTCAACGAAGTTACAGCTACGGAACAAAAATTTTTCAATCGTTTTAACACACTACACGCGGAATTTTGAGTTCTCTGTTTTTTACTGTATTATCCTGCCTCTGGTTCTGAACCATCATTCTCCTAGAATCTCGTGGGTGGGTGTTGCTTTCATGCAGATGTTTTCTGGATTGTACAACTGTTTGAATAATTTTTATTTATTAATTTTATATAACAATAATTCCTGTAAAGCCTAATATATTGTTCTTAGTTATTCTTCATCTACTTAAATACTGTGAATTTTCAGATACGTATTAAGCTCTCCTCCTTTGTATTTTGTTTTTAAAATAACCATCTTTTTTTCAATATTTCTGTTATAGTGTTTCAAATCGACACATGTCATAATCCACTTTCGATAGCCGGCGCAACTTGTAATATTTCCGTGGTAACAATGTAAGCCACTAGGCCGATCAATATGTTTTTCCTAGCTAGACACACATGCCAAAGTATAGGACGTGTTCTATTTTATTTTACTTTTTCACTCGAGCGTATCTGCTCTTAATTCTAACCATTGCTTTCTCGCTATGTAATTTTGTGAAAAGAACCTTTACACGTCATCGCAATCGTCATTTTGGTTAATGATTTTGTCATACTGAATTTTCTGTGTGTTATTTTATAGGGTGTCTTAGATTTTTATTCTGATGAGGACATTCTTCGGGATGTCGAAACCTAGGTCAGTGTACCAAATAGTCATTCACAACCGATCGGCTGTGTAAAAAAAAATGTGTGTGAAATCTTATGCGACTTAACTGCTAAGGTCATCAGTCCCTAAGCTTACACACTACTTAATCAAAATTATCCTAAGGACAAACAAACACACTCATGCCCGAGGGAGGACTCGAACCTCCTCTGGGACCAGCCGAACGGTACGGCTGTGTATTCCTATGTTGAAACATTTCAGAATTTTTAAATACGTATATTTTGAATCGTAGTTTATTTTTAAATTAGGTATTTGACTTTTACTGGTAGAGTCTATGTATGGCAGAGACACTTGTGCTTTTATTCAGCTCGTGTCATGCTTCAGCTATTGACAGTTATTCTTATAGTGCCCTGGCAACCGTGATATGTGACGTTATGAGGACGATGTTTTGGCGAATTATCATGCACATAGTATTTTAATCGGAACGTACCATCGCCTCCCTCATTTCATGTTTTATGTACCTGGAAATCCTATTCAGAAATTTTGTGTGTAGCTGGGACAAGATGTAGATGGTACGTTATCTATAGGATCTTCTATGGGTTAAAACTGTGTTATTTGCATTGCGGTTTGTAATACTTCTTGTGATATCATTAAAGATCTGAAGATGATAACTTAGTTCTACCGAAACCTGCTATCTACAGTAAATTTTTTGGTCGCGATATCGACTAGGAACTCCTTCTTCTGTTCAGTAATCACTGCATAACGTCCCTTCGAACTCAATATGAGTAAACTAATGGGTATTTTCCACTGCTTTCAACCACCTTGATAATGTCTATCTTCTTTGAGACGTAGTGGCAAAATTCACAGAGTTGTACAGGCTCTGTAGGATTGCTTCAAAAGAGTCCATCTGCATTCTGTGCCTTGCATCAGTCCGCTGGACATTAATGAACGAAAATATTCTTTCTGTATTGGCATTAAGGGCTGGTATTGGATACCAATAACTTTCAATCATTACTAGACAGTGCTGAAGACAGTCACAACTTTTAAACAAACTTAGTCACGTTCCATGACACTGAAATGGCGCTTCGTTTTTATCATTTCAGTTGCAAAAATTTTTTCCCATGAAATTTGTCAAAATCACGAATTGATCAATGAGAATTATTTTTTCAGCACTTTCCCATTTCGGCACTCTCTTCAATAACATTCACTAAAACATCGACAATAACGATAAATACGAGATGCTCTATACATGTGTCACAAAATTTGTCAACTTTTTCAATGATTTCTTTTAGGAACAGAGTTAACATTAAAAGAAAACTGCTGCGTTTTTCTCTTACTAACAGTTTCTAATTTTGCGGGGCAACCTTAACCTCCATAATATTTTCCGTGTTCCTCTCAATTTCCTTTAATATGTGCTGCAAAGTAGTAAGATGGCCGTGAACAAACCACTTTACTTAAAGACTGCTGGAAAATTGAACCATTAATCTGGTTTTATGGCTTTATCTCCATCTAGTCAAAAAAAATTTTAAGGTTCAAATAGCTCGTTCAGCTGATGGAAATAGTGATAAATAGCGGATTTTCGAGTGGCGCATTACAACAATGTATTAAGTCCACACATAATCCCAATACTTCTTAAGCCTCTCTGTTATGTGCATATTGAAATGTCACAGAGCACCTTCACAATGAACGTTTCAAAGTCATAGCTCAAACTGTCTGCAGATATCTGCATGCAACTGTGTAAAACAACTGTAGAGGAGCCTATCCAGTCAATGTTTTCATGCAAAGTTGTCTTTAATTTGGTAGATACGTTACATCTGACTTGTCTTCTTAAACCACCAAAGTCGGTGTTCGTATTGTTTCCCCAAAATATCACACTTCTTTTCGTTACATACGCAACTCATTTTTAAAAGTTCGGACTGAACTCCTTCATTAATATCCAAAAAGTGATTTTCTGTGGAACAAGATATTTTAATGTTCTCAAGCCTTTGCTTTAAAATTCGTGGAGCAATAGACCCTTTCACTGCAGCTGGTACTTAGTTCTTGCCGAACTAAACTTTTTGCAACGGAAGAGTCATCGAACAGAACACTATTAAGCTTATGAATACCATCACTACATCTAAAAGTTTTGTAACGTTTTACTGTGTGGTTGGCTAATGTAAGCTTGACTGCTCGACTTTTGTGTCTCCGCTGCGTTGAGGTACTAGAAAGTGATTTTGCTGAATTTCAATTCATTTTGACAAAGGTATTGTCAAAGAGGGCAGAGGAGGGGAGAGAGGTTCAGGGCGCTCTCTTGTCCTTTGGGTGGGAAATTGCCCCTAAAGGCGGAAGAATCAGCAATGATCAACGGCATGAGGATGCAGAAGGTAATGGACACCACTGCATTAAAGACACATAACGTGTATCCACAGGACATGTGGCCTGTAACTGAAATAGTGTCAAGTCGATCTCTCCGTTGGTAAAAGACTCCGGAACAGTCCCCCATTCGGAACTCTGGAATCTGGACAGCCAAGGCCAAGTGACCATAAGAGAAAGATTGAATAACCAACGAAAGGATAACGTTGTACAAGTCGCAGCGTGGAAAGTCAGAAGCTTGAACGTGGTAGGGAATCTAGAAAATCTGAAAAAGGAAATGCTGAGGCTCAGTCTACATATAGTAGAGGTCAGTGAAGTGAAATTGAAAGAAGAAAAGGATTTCTCGTCAGATGAGTATAGGACAATTCAACAGCAGCAGAAAAATGTATAACGACCGCAGGATTCTTTATAAAGAGGGAGGTAGGGCAGAGTGTGTGTTATTGGGAACAGTTCAGAGATAGGATTGTTCTTATCACAATCAACAGCAAACCAATATCGACGATAGTAGTTCTCGTTAGATGCCAATGTCACAAGCTGAAGATAAAGAAGTAGAGAAAATGTTTGAAGATATTGAAATGGTAAATAAATACATAAAGGGAGATGAAAGTCTCAGTCATGGGGGCCTGGAATGTAGTTGTAGGGGAAGGAACGGAAGGTTACCGGGTCAAAGGAATGAGTTCTGTAATAATATTCAACAAGTAATAGCGAATAATCTTTTCATGAATCAATAGAAGGGGAGGTTTAAGTGGAAAAGAATTGATGATACGGGAAGATTTCAGTTGTATTACATCATGGTCCGACAGAGATTCCGAAATCAGATAATGGATTGTAAGATTTACCGAGAAACAGATATAGACTCATATAATAATGTAGTTCCGGTGAAGTGTATGCTGAAGTTTGAGAGATTAGCCAAGAAGAATCAATATGCAAAGAAGTGGGACACGAAATTACTAAGGAAAGAGGAGATACGCTTGAAGTTCTCTAAGGCTATAGACACAGCAATAAGGAATAGTTCATTAGGTAGTGCAGTTCAAGAGGAATGGATATCTCTATAGAGGGCAAACAGAGAAGTTGGAAAGGAAGACATTGGTACAAAGAAGGTAACTGAGAAGAAACAATGGGTAATAGAAGAAATACTTCAGTTGATCGGTGAAAGAAGGAAGTACAAACATGTTCAGGTAAATTCAGGAATACATAAATAAAAGTTGCTGAGGAATGAAACAAATGGGAAGTGCAAGGAAGCTAAAACGAAATGCCTGTACGAAAAATGTGAAGAAATGTAAAAGGAAATGATTGTTGGAAGGACAGACTTAGCGTATAGGAAAGTCGAAACAGCCTTCGGTGAAATTGGAAGCAAAGGAGCTAACATTAGGAGTGCAACTAGTATTCCACTGCTAAATGCAGAGGAGAGAGCGAATAGGTGGAAAAGTACACGGAAGGCCTATGTGATGGGGAAGATTTGTCTGATGTGATAGAAGAAGAAACGTATTCGATTTAGAAGGGATAGGTCATCCAGTAATTCAATGAGAGTTTAAGCGACCTTTGAAGGACTTGAGATCAAATAAGGCAAAAGGGATAGATAACATTCCATCAGAATTTCTAAAATCATTGGGGTAAGTGGCAAAATAACGTATATTAACGTTGGTGTGCATAATTTATGAATGTGGCGCATACTATCTGACTTTTTAAAAACTATCATCCACACAGTTCCGAAGACTGCAAGAGCTGACATGTGCCAGATTATCGAGCAATTATCTTAACAGCTCATGCGTCCAAGTTGCTGACGAAAATAATACACAGAAGAATTGAAATAAAAATTTAGGATTTCTTAGATGATGATTAATTTGGCCTTAGGAAAAGTAAAGGCACCAGAGAGGCAATTCTGGCGTTGCAGTTGATAATGGAAGCAAGGCTAATTAAAAATCAAGACGCATTCCTAGGATTTTTCGACCTGGAGAAATTGTTCGATAGTGTCAAATGGTGGAAGATTTTTGAAATTCTGAGAATAATAGTCGTAATCTATAGGGATAGGCGGTTTATATGCAATACGCTCGAGAGCCAAGAGGAAGTAACAAGAGTGGACGACTTAGAACGAACTGCTCGAATTAAAAAGGGTGTAAGACAGGGAAGTCTTTCACCTCTACTGTTCAATCTATACTTCGAAGAAGCAATGATGTAAATAAAGGAAAGGTTCAGGAGTGTGATTAAAATTCTAGGAGACTGGATATCAATGATGCGATTAACTGATGACATTGCTATCCTGAGTGAAAGTGCAGAAGAATTACATGATTTGCTAAATGGAATGAACAGTGTAATGAGTACTGAATTCGGACTTAAGTAAATTGAAGAAAGATGGAAGTAATGAGAAGTAGCACAAATGAGAACAGTGAGAAACTTAAAATCAGAAATGATGGTCACAGTGTGGATGAAGCTAAGGAATTGTACTACCTAGGCAGTAAGATAACCAATGATGGACGGATCAAGGAGGACTTCAAAAGCAGACTAGAACCGGCAAAAAGGGGAATTCCTGATCAAGAGCTACATAGTAGCATCAAACATAGACCTTAAGTAGAGCAGAAGCTTCTGAGAATGTACGTTTGCAGCACAGAATTGTATGGTAGTGAATCATGTACTGTGGGAAAACCGGAGCAGAAGAGAATCGAAGCATTTGAGATGAGGTTTTACAGAGGTATGTTGAACATTAGGTGGACTGATAAGGTAAGGAGTGAGGAGGTTGGTTCAAATGTCTCTGAGCACTATGGGACTTAACATCTCAGGTCATCAGTCCCCTAGAACTTAGAACTACTTAAACCTAACTAACCTAAGGACATCACACACATCCATGCCCGAGGCAGGATTCGAAGCTGCGACCGTAGCGGTCGCGTGGTTCTAGACTGAAGCGCCTAGAACCGCTCGGCCACCAGCGGCCGGCTGAGGAGGTTGAGCGCAGAATCGGAGAGGAAAGGGATATGTGAAGAAACACTGACAAGGAAAAGGGACAGGAAGACAGGACATTTGTTGAGACGTTAGGAAATGACTTCCATGGTATTAGAGGGCTGTAGAGGGCAAAAACCGTAGAGGAAGACAGAAACTGGAATACATTCAGCAAATAATTGAGGACATAGGTTGCAAGGACTACTCTGGGTTGATGAGGTCCGCACAGGAGAGGTATTCGTGGCGGGCTGCATCAAACTAAAAAAAATTAAGTTAATATTGTAGCAGAAGTCACCACGGTGTAGTGGTTGTGATACTAGACTGTTGCATGGAGGGTCGTGAGATCAAAAACTCACCTGAGTTGTAAAATTTTAATGTCTTTATTCGGTTCGAGTACATTCTAGAATCTAGAAGTATCTACAGATGTAAAGAAAAATTGTACTGGAATTTTCTGTAACTATATATATACCGTATGTGTTCTAGCCGGAGGCAGTTCGCTCCACGCTCTTGTATGTGCGCGTGCTGAATAAATCTTCGTTAAGTGAAGATAGTATTCGTCATTCATCTCATTACACCTTCTTCTACGTTACATTATTATGGTGGAGGCGCCGCGTATTGGAACTTGTAATAGCGCACGTTATCGACGATACAGTGGATCCCATCAGGCCACGACAGAGCCGCCGTTTACGTGGCGAGAAATCAGAGTTCGAGCCATATTCAACAGATCAAAATCCATCGGAGACAGAAGAAGAAGAGGGCGTTACGATGACAGCAACTGTGTGCCACCACATGAGACATCCTTCCGGGTTCTCTGGTGCAATGGCCAAAATCCAAACAATGTCTAGAAGTATACGAGCGTATAGCCAAATTTAACGAATGGGCTGACACCGTGAGTTTGGCTAACGTATTTTTCCACTTGGAGGGCACTGTAAAGCAATTGTATGAGAACAACGAGGAGTAGTTCGCAAGCTGGAATGTATTCCAAGAGGAACTGCGCAAGTATTTCGTCGACACACAACGAGAAAAGTGCAAGGCTGAAGGTAAATTAAAGTGCAGGGCACAGCGTCTAGGAGAATCTGCAGCATCCTACATTCAAGAAGTCTTGGAGTTGTGTAAAATAGTGATCCTAGAATGAAAGGGGAAGATAGGGTTGCACATCTCATGAAAGGTGTTGCTGAGGACATGTATCAAGTCCTGCTCCTGAAGGAGTATTCGATAGCAGACGACGTCATAAAATGTCACCGGTATATCGAGACAATACATCAAAAAAGAATTTCACGCAAGAAGTTTGAACGGCTTCCAAACGTCGTATCGATGTCTGTGATGGAGGAAGGAACTAATTTCACAAGTGTTCTTCGTCAGATAGTGAGAGAGGAGGTTCAGATGGCACTTGGATTGCACGACGAGCAAACAACCGAGACGCTTAAAGAGGTCATAAGGGAGGAAGTGTAACAGACATTGAACCCAATCTCCTGTACTTCATTTCCCTTTAAAACTGTGAAAAAGTCGAGACCTAGGCGAAGTTACGTTCCTACAATGCCGCATGAGGAACCTATTTGGGCACCAAAGAAGACTGACCGCTGGAGGACCCAGGATAACCAAACAGTATGCTTCCACTGCGGACGACCGGGACATGTGGTGCGCTATTGTCGGGAAAGGTGACGGATATTTGATGACTCCCGCCACAGAAGACAGCAGACCGATCTTAGCAGGCACCAACTACAGGACGACGAAGATGAACAAGAAGATGTGGGTGCAGAACGACGCAGGTCACCATAGACGCAAGCTAGCCCCTGGACAGGACGCTCCCCAACACGCCGATCAAGCTCTCCATCGCCGTTTAGGAGCACCAGCCGATCAACTAGCCGCTGTAACCTGGAAAACCAAAGGGTGCGACCTTCTTCGGTGGTGGTGACGCCGTAGAGAAAATCCTCCGCCGTCTATCACTACAAAAATGATAGAAAACTACGTCGATATCCTAATGGATGGCCGACGAGCCTAAACTCTTGTGGACTCTGGAGCATCATATTCAGTCATTTCGGAGAAGTCGCCAGTTGCAGAAAACCGAATTCGGCGACAGCAAAACATATCTGCTGAAGGTGGCTAATGGGAAATATGTAAAAACTACAGGAAGATGTGTCATTCGTGTGGGTATAAGTGGCCATACACAGCAGTTAGAATTCATCATCTTACAAGAGAGTAGTCATGACGTCATTCTCGGAGGGGACGTTTTGAAAACTTGTCAGGCAATTACAGATTGTGGTCACTCGATGATTATGCTAGACGAGATGACATACTGTGGACAGGAAGACGCGCATGCGAGTGTGTGGAGACTATGTGTGCTTGATTAAGTGATCATTCCTGCAGTCAGCGCTAGAAAGGTAATTGTCACATGTCACGCCATGGATCAACCCATGGATCTTGTAGTGGAATGTAAGAACAGCATACCACTGAAGCATGACTTGGTCATCCTAGCCATTGTCGTCTCGTTGAAGAACGGATTAGGCGAACTGTGGCTAGTTAACTGCCGCCGAGTACCGCAGATCCTTCCAAGAGGCATGTGCGTAGCAAACGCTCAGCCGTTAATTGCAGAACAGCTGATCGTCATAGAAACCTCCCATGCCGAGCGTGTGGGCAAATTTAGCGCTACCACTGCGAGAAAAGATCTTCTATCTCGACTATCACCAGATCTCACGAAGGAACAACAGAAGAATCTACTTGCCATCCTTCAAGAGTTTTCTGAATGCTTCAATCCACAGGTGAAGAGCAAAATAAACAAATCGACTGTGAAGCACTGGAGACCATCAACCAAAAAACCAGAGACCATACCGTGTGTCAGCAACGGAAAATAATTCGCGAAGAGGTAGAGAAAATGATGAAGAATGACGTCATTCAGCCTTCGCAGAGCCCATGGTCATCACCAGTGGTTCTCGTCAGGAAGAAGTATGGCAGTTGGCGCTTTTGTGTTCATTACAGGAAGCTTAATAAGGTAACTAAAAAGAACGTTTGCGCTCTTCCACAAATTGACGATAAACTAGATTGTCTGAAGGGGGTTAGTTGTTCTCAACCATGGACATGTACCCGGGATACTAGCAAATCGAAATACATGAGGCTGATCGTGAGAAAACTGCATGTATCACCCCTGAGAGACTGCATGAGTTTAAAGGCAGTGCCGTTTGGTTTGTGTAATGCACCAGCAACTTTTGAACGGATGATGGATAATCTCCTAAGTCACTTGAAGTGGACGATGTGTCTTTCTTATTTAGATATTATAGAATCCTCAGAGACATTTGATGAACACATAAAAAGACTGAGGGCCGTTCTTAAGTGCCTCCAACAAGGCGTACTGAAACGTAATGCAAGAAAGCCTCTGGCGTGCCACAGGGGAGTGTTATGGGACCATTGCTTTTCACAATATATATAAATGACCTAGTAGTTCCATGCGGCTTTTCACGGATGATGCTGTAGTATACAGAGAAGTTGCAGCATTAGAAAATTGCAGCGAAATGCAGGAAAATCTGCATTGGATAGGCACTTGGTGCAGGGAATGGCAACTGACCCTTAACATAGGCAAATGTAATGTATTACGAATACATAGAAAGAAGGATCCTTTATTGCATGATTATATGATAGCGGAACAACACAGATAGCAGTTCTCTAAAATATCTGGGAGTATGCGTATGGAACGATTTGAAGTGGAATGATCATATAAAATTAATTGTTGGTTAGGCGGGTGCCAGGTTGAAATTCATTATGAGAGTCCTTAGAAAATGCAGTCCATCAACAAAGGGGGTGGCTTACAAAACACCCGTTCGATATACTTGAGTATTGCTCATCAGTGTGGGATCCGTAACAAGTCGGGTTGACAGAGAAGGTCCAAAGAAGAGCGGTGCGTTTCGTCACAGGGTATTTGGTAAGCCTGATAGCGTTACGGAGATGTTTAACAAACTCAAGTCGTAGTCTCTGCAAGAGAGGCGCTCTGCATCGCTTTGTAGCTTGCTGTCCAGGTTTCGAGAGGGTGCGTTTCTGGATGAGATATCGAATATATTACTTCCTCCTATACCTCCCGAGGAGATCACGAATGTAGAATTAGAGAAATTCGAGCGCGCACGGAGGCATTCCGGTAGCCGTTCTTCCCTCGGACCATACGCGACTGGAACAGGAAAGGGAGGTAATGAAAGTGGCACATAAAGTGCCCTCCGCCACACACCGTTGGGTGGCTTGCGGAGTATAAACGTAGATGTAGAAAGTGTATCTTTGGAGCAAAATAAATCAAAATACTTAGACACCTTACGTCAAACGAAGGTATGCGACCAGACCCAGAAAAGGTAAGATCTATACCGGAATTTCCTATTCCTAAAAGTATTTGAGATGTGAGTAGCTTCCTCGCATTATGTTCTTATTACCGTCGTTTTATCAAAGAGTTTGTATCAAAGCCAGGCCACTCCAAGAGTTGTTAAAAGCCGATGCTAAATTTATCCGGGGTGGAGCTCAAAAATAATCTTTGGATGTGCTGCGAAAAGCTCTGACGACTAACCCTGTACTTGGTCTGTATGATGAGTGAGCACCTACAGAACTACACACAGATGCCAGTGGGATAGGATCAATGCTGTTCTGTTGCAAATTTCGGATGGAAAATAGAAGGTTATAGCCTATGTTTCTAGGACACTTACAAAACCCGAGAGAAACTACTCAGCTACATAAAGAGAATGTCTTGCTGTGATCTAGGCCATATACAAATTTCGACAGTATCTCTATGGAAGGACATTCACTTTGTTGGTTGACAGGTCTTAAGGATCCAATAGGGTGACTTGCCAGGTGGGCACTACGTCTTCAAGAGTATAACAGTTTCACAAAAAGTGGAAGAAAACACCAATATACCGACTGTCTCTCAAGAAACTCTGTGCAAGACCATCAAGACTTTGATGGTGACTGTCTCGCTTCACTCTAGGATCTCTCTGCTGAATAGAAGAAGGACGCCAAGATATCTCAAATTATGCTTGCCTTAAATCGGTCAGAGGATGTGAAAGGACAATTTAAGGTAGTTAAGAAAAACTTTGATATGTTTGGAAAGAGGTGGCTACCAGTGATTCGTAATCACATGCCCTTAGATGTTCGACAAAAATTCAATGACACGGCTGAGGCCGGAGATTTCGGATTTATTAAGACATACGATGGACCTTGCCGTTGGTGGGGAGGCTTGCGTGCCTCAGCGATACAGATAGCCGTACCGTAGGTGCAACCACAACGGAGGGGTATCTGTTGAGAGGCCAGACAAACGTGTGGTTCCTGAAGAGGGCAGGAGCCTTTTCAGTAGTTGCAAGGGCAACAGTCTGGATGATTGACTGATCTGGCCTTGTAACAATAACCAAAACGGCCTCGCTGTGCTGGTACTGCGAACGGCTGAAAGCAAGGGGAAACTACGGGCGTAATTTTTCCCGAGGGCATGGAGCTTTACTGTATGATTAAATGATGACGGCGTCCTCTTGGGTAAAATATTCCGGAGGTAAAATAGTCCCCCATTCGGATCTGCGGGCGGGGACTACTCAAGAGGATGTCGTTATCAGGAGAAAGAAAACTGGCGTTCTACGGATCGGAGCGTGGAATGGAGGAGGAGGAGATTAGTGTTTAACGTCCCGTCGACAACGAGGTCATTAGAGACGGAGCGCAAGCTCGGGTGAGGGAAGGATGGGGAAGGAAATCGGCCGTGCCCTTTCAAAGGAACCATCCCGGCATTTGCCTGAATCGATTTAGGGAAATCACGGAAAACCTAAATCTGGATGGCAGGAGACGGGATTGAACCGTCGTCCTCCCGAATGCGAGTCCAGTGTGCAAACCACTGCGCAGCGTGGAATGTCAGATCCCTTAATGGGGCAGGTAGATTATAAAATTTAAAAAGGGAAATGGATAGGTTAAATTTAGATATAGTGGGAATTAGTGAAGTTCCGTGGCAGAAGGAACAAGACTTCTGGTCAGGTGACTACAGGTTTATAAACACAAAGTCGAATAGGGGTAATGCAGGAGTAGGTTCAATAATGAATAGGAAAATAGGAATGCGGGTAAGCTACTACAAACAGCATAGTGAACGCATTATTGTGGCCAAGATAGATACGAAGCCCACACCTACTACAGTAGCACAAGTGTATGTGCCAACTAGCTCTGCAGATGACGAAGAAATTGAAGAAATGTATGATGAAATAAAAGAAATTATTCAGATAGTGAAGGGAGACGAAAATTTAATAGTCATGGATGACTGGAATTCGAGTGAAGGAAAAGTAGTAGGTGGATGTGGTTCAAAAAATGGTTCAAATGGCTCTGAGCACTATGGGACTTAACATCTGTGGTCATCAGTCCCATAGAACTTAGAACTACTTAAACCTAACTAACCTAAAGACAGCACACACAGCCATGCCCGAGGCAGGTTTCGAACCAGCGACCGTAGCAGTCGCGCGGTTGCGGACTGCGCGCCTGGAACCCTTAGACCACCGCGGCCGGCGGTGAATATGGATTGGGGCTAAGAAATGCAAGAGGAAGCCGCCTGGTAGAATTTTTCACAGAGCACAACTTAATCATAGCTAACACTTTGTTTAAGAATCATGATAGAAGGTTGTATACATGGAAGAACCCTGGAGATACTAAAAGATATCAGATAGATTATATAATGGTAAGACAGAGATTTAGGAACGAGGTTTTAAATTGTAAGACATTTCCATGGGCAGATGTGGACTCTGACCAAAATCTATTGGTTATGACCCGTAGATTAAAACTGAAGAAACTGCAAAAAGGAGGGAATTTAAGGAGATGGGACCTGGATAAACTGAAAGAACCAGAGGTTGTACAGAGTTTCAGGGAGAGCATAAGGGAACAATTGACAGGAATGGGGGAAAGAAATACAATAGAAGAAGAATGGGTAGCTTTGAGGGATGAAGTAATGAAGGCAGCAGAGGATCAAGTAGGTAAAAAGACGAGGGCTAGTAGAAATCCTTGGGTAACGCAAGAAATATTGAATTTCGTTGATGAAAGGAGATAATATAAAAATGCAGTAAATGAAGGAGGCAAAAAGGAATACAAACGTCTCAAAAATGAGATCGACAGGAAGTGCAAAATGGCTAAGCAGGGATGGCTAGAGGACAAATGTAAGGATGTAGAGGCTTATCTCACTAGGGGTAAGATAGATACTGCCTACAGGAAAATTAAAGAGACCTTTGGAGATAAGAGAACCACTTGTATGAACATCAAGAGCTCAGATGAAACCCAGTTCTAAGCAAAGAAGGGAAAGCAGAAAGGTGGAAGGAGTATATAGAGGGTCTATACAAGGGCGATGTACTTGAGGACTATGTTATGGAAATGGAAGAGGATGTAGATGAAGATGAAATGGGAGATACGACACTGCGTGAAGAGTTTGACAGAGCACTGAAAGACCTGAGTCGAAACAAGACCCCCGGAGTAGACAACATTCCATTGGAACTACTGACGGCCTTGGGAGAGCCAGTCCTGACAAAACGCTACCATCTGGTGAGGAAGATGTATGAAACAGGCGAAATACCCACAGACTTGAAGAAGAATATAATAATTCCAATCCCAAAGAATGCAGGTGTTGGCAGATGTGAAAATTACCGAACAATCAGTTTAATAAGCCACAGCTGCAAAATACTAACACGAATTCTTTACAGACGAATGGAAAAACTACTAGAAGCCGACCTCGGGGAAGATCAGTTTGGATTCCGTAGAAATACTGGAACACGTGAGGCAATACTAACCTTACGACTTATCTTAGAAGAAAGATTAAGGAAAGGCAAACCTACGTTTCTAGCATTTGTAGACTTAGAGAAAGCTTTTGACAATGTTGACTGGAATACTCCCTTTCAAATTCTAAATGTGGCAGGGGTAAAATACAGGGAGCGAAAGGCTATTTACAATTTGTACAGAAACGAGATGGCAGTTATACGAGTCAAGGGACATGAAAGGGAAGCAGTGGTTGGAAAGGGAGTAAGACAGGGTTGTAGCCTCTCCCCGATGTTATTCAATCTGCATATTGAGCAAGCAGTAAAGGAAACAAAAGAAAAATTCGGAGTATGTATTAAAATCCATGGAGAAGAAATAAAAATTTTGAGGTTCGCTGATGGCATTGTAATTCTGTCAGAAACAGCAAAGGACTTGGAAGAGCAGTTGAACGGAATGGATGGTGTCTTGAAGGGAAGATATAAGATGAACATGAACAAAAGCAAAACGAGGATAATGGAATGTAGTCGAACTAAGTCGGGTGATTTTGAGGGTGTTACATTAGGAAATGAGGCACTTAAAGTAGTAAAGGAGTTTTGCTATTTGGCGAGCAAAATAGCTGATGATGGTCGAAGTAGAGAGGATACAAAATGTAGACTGGCAATGGCAAGGAAAGCGTTTCTGAAGAAGAGAAATTTGTTAACATCGAGTATAGATTTAAGTGTCAGGAAGTCACTTCTGAAAGTTTTTGTATGGAGTGTAGCCGTGTACGGAAGTGAAACATGGACGGTAAATAGTTTGCACAAGAAGAGAATGGAAGCTTTCGAAATGTGGTGCTACAGAATAGTGCTGAAGATTAGATGGGTAGATCACATAACTAATGAGGAAGTATTGAATAGGATTGGGGAGAAGAGAAGTTTGTGGCACAACTTGACCAGAAGAAGGGATCGGTTGGTAGGACATGTTCTGAGGCATCAAGGGATCACCAATTTAGTATTGGAGGGTAGCGTGGAGGGTAAAAATCGTAGGGGGAGACCAAGAGATGAATACACTAAGCAGATTCAGAAGGATGTAGGTTGCAGTAGGTACTGGGAGATGAAGAAGCTTGCACAGGATACAGTAGCATGGAGAGCTGCATCAAACCAGTCTAAGGACTGAAGACCACAACAACAACAACAACGATTGGATCCGCAAGAGGTTTTTCTGGACAGGTTTATTTAGGAGTGTCCGCCAGTAAGTGTCGCACTTTCGAGAGTGCCAGAGGAGAAAGGCAGTTCCTCAGAAACCACCCGGCCGACTCATACCAATTCGACCAGCCGAAAAGCCTTTCCAGCGTGTTGGGACTGATCTCCTCGGACTATTTCCAATCTCTGCTTGTTGCAATAGATGGATTATTGTTTGCACTGATTATCTGGCACGCTATGTCATTATAAAAGCCGTGGAAACAGCCGAAGCATTCGTGGTAGCCAAATTCATCGTGGAAGACATTGTATCAAAATACGATGCCCCTAGGTCGTTAATTACGGATCGAGGGAAAGTTTTTCGATCGAACCCTGTGACAGAGATAAACCATCGGTGCAACATTACTCATCACATGACAACTGTCTACCATCCGCAAACTAACGGGCTTACTGAACGGCTTAATAAGACCTTGGCCGACATGCTATCAATGTTTGGCAAAGTTGAGCAGAGCAATTGCGATGAGGTGCTACCTTGCGTGAGGTTTGCCAACAGCACCACCGAACAAGACACCACGGGACTTACGCCATTGTTCCTGGTGCACGGGCTTGAGGCGACTACGACGATGGACACTGTGTTTCCGTTACATCCTGATAACGTGGGCGATGACTACATCGGCCAGGTGTTAACCAGAGCTGAGGAAGCTCGCCAGTTAGCTTGATTCCGCACGCTGGAGGCTCAAGAAAACAATCGCCGTAGGTACAATGCGAGCCACCGCCCTGCTGTCTACCAGCTTGGTGACCTCGTCTGGGTCTTCACTCCTGTTCGGAAGGTTGGGCTCTCTGAGAAGCTCTAATGTTGTAAAGTGTGTGAGTTCTTAAACGACCAAAGTGCAGAGGTCATCGCTCCCTAGGCTGACACACTACTTTGACTGATGTTACCTATGAAGTTGAAGATTTCGACTCCGACACAAGACTACGACAGTTCATAGATACGGTCCACTCCCTTCGAATGAAGCCCTATAAGGATCTTGCAACCCAGGGTAAATTTGAAGCTCCAGCGGCAGGCAACAAGCAGAAAGGTGACGAAGAGCGTAGCGGCTAAGGAAGTTCTAAGAAGATCACCGCCAACGCGAAAATCAGTCATCGGGAGTCGGTGGGAGTCGGTGTATGCAGGACCAATGACTCGTTCCCGGACTAGGAGGACGTAACACTGAGACGCTGCTCTCTTAAGGAGGGAGCAATGTAGCAGAAGAAGCTGAGTAGCACAGTCACCGTGGTGTAGTGGTTAAGATAGTAGACTGTTCCATGGAGAGGCGTGATTAGAAATCTCCCTAGAACTGTAAAATTTTAATTTCTATATTCGGTTCGAGTATAGTCTGAAAGTATCCACAAATGTCAAGAATCATTGTACTGGAATGTTCTGTAACTGTATATATACCGTATGTGTTCTGGCCGGAGGCAGTTCGATACGCGTTCTTGTGTGCAAGTGGTGAATAAAACTTCATTAAGTTAAGTCAGTTTTCGTCATTCATCTAATTACACCTCCTTCCACGTGACAATATCAAAAATCAGAAACGCATAAAGAGAAGTGTATGCAGGCAAAATTATTAGCTTTTTTCAGTTTGTTGGTAATATTTCCGTCAAGAAAACAAGAATACTTCGGATATCTCAGTTTTCCGGCTACCATCCGAGATTCCAGATGTTCTGGGATGAGTGAAGGACGATTTTCTTTTGCGCAAGGCCGTAATTTACATAATACCTTGCCCATGTGATATGTTTAAATGGGGTAGCCCACGTTCATCATTGAAGAAAGCTGCATATACACTCCTGGAAATGGAAAAAAGAACACATTGACACCGGTGTGTCAGACCCACCATACTTGCTCCGGACACTGCGAGAGGGCTGTACAAGCAATGATCACACGCACGGCACAGCGGACACACCAGGAACCGCGGTGTTGGCCGTCGAATGGCGCTAGCTGCGCAGCATTTGTGCTCCGCCGCCGTCAGTGTCAGCCAGTTTGCCGTGGCATACGAAGCTCCATCGCAGTCTTTAACACTGGTAGCATGCCGCGACAGCGTGGACGTGAACCGTATGTGCAGTTGACGGACTTTGAGCGTTGCGTATAGTGGGCATGCGGGAGGCAGGGTGGACGTACCGCCGAATTGCTCAACACGTGGGGCGTGAGGTCTCCACAGTACATCGATGTTGTCGCCAGTGGTCGGCGGAAGGTGCACGTGCCCGTCGACCTGTGACCGGACCGCAGTGACGCACGGATGCACGCCAAGACCGTAGGATCCTACGCAGTGCCGTAGGGGACCGCACCGCCACTTCCCAGCAAATAAGGGACACTGTTGCTCCTGGGGTATCGGCGAGGACCATTCGCAACCGTCTCCATGAAGCTGGCCTACGGTCCCGCACACCGTTAGGCCGTCTTCCGCTCACGCCCCAACATCGCGCAGCCCGCCTCCAGTGGTGTCGCGACAGGCGTGAATGGAGGGACGAATGGAGACGTGTCGTCTTCAGCGATGAGAGTCGCTTCTGCCTTGGTGCCAATGATGGTCGTATGCGTGTTTGGCGCCGTGCAGGTGAGCGCCACAATCAGGACTGCATACGACCGAGGCACACAGGGCCAACACCCGGCATCATGGTGTGGGGAGCGATCTCCTACACTGGCCGTACACCACTGGTGATCGTCGAGGGGACACTGAATAGTGCACGGTACATCCAAACCGTCATCGAACCCATCGTTCTACCATTCCTAGACCGGCAAGGGAACTTGCTGTTCCAACAGGACAATGCACGTCCGCATGTATCCCGTGCCACCCAACGTGCTCTAGAAGGTGTAAGTCAACTACCCTGGCCAGCAAGATCTCCGGATCTGTCCCCCATTGAGCATGTTTGGGACTGGATGAAGCGTCGTCTCACGCGGTCTGCACGTCCAGCACGAACGCTGGTCCAACTGAGGCGCCAGGTGGAAATGGCATGGCAAGCCGTTCCACAGGACTACATCCAGCATCTCTACGATCGTCTCCATGGGAGAATAGCAGCCTGCATTGCTGCGAAAGGTGGATATACACTGTACTAGTGCCGACATTGTGCATGCTCTGTTGCCTGTGTCTATGTGCCTGTGGTTCTGTCAGTGTGATCATGTAGATCAGGTAGATGCTATTTTTCTTGACTTCCGGAAGGCGTTCGATACAGTTCCGCACTGTCGCCTGATAAACTAAGTAAGAGCCTACGGAATATCAGACCAGCTGTGTGGCTGGATTGAAGAGTTTTTAGCAAACAGAACACAGCATGTTGTTATCAATGGAGAGACGTCTACAGACTGTAAAGTAACCTCTGGTGTGCCACAGGGGAGTGTTATGGGACCATTGCTTTTCACAATATATATAAATGACCTAGTAGATAGTGTCGGAAGTTCCATGCGGCTTTTCGCGGATGATGCTGTAGTATACAGAGAAGTTGCAGCATTAGAAAATTGTAGCGAAATGCAGGAAGATCTGCAGCGGATAGGCACTTGGTGCAGGGAGTGGCAACTGACCCTTAACATAGACAAATGTAATGTATTGCGAATACATAGAAAGAAGGATCCTTTATTGTATGATTATATGAGAGCGGAACAAACACTTGTAGCAGTTACTTCTGTAAAATATCTGGGAGTATGCGTGCGGAACGATTTGAAGTGGAATGATCATATAAAATTAATTGTTGGTAAGGCGGGTACCAGGTTGAGATTCATTGGGAGAGTCCTTAGAAAATGTAGTCCATCAACAAAGGAGGTGGCTTACAAAACACTCGTTCGACCTATACTTGAGTATTGCTCATCAGTGTGGGATCCGTACCAGATCGGGTTGACGGAGGAGATAGAGAAGATCCAAAGAAGAGCGGCGCGTTTCGTCACGGGGTTGTTTGGTAACCGTGATAGCGTTACGGAGATGTTTAACAAACTCAAGTGGCAGACTCTGCAAGAGAGGCGCTCTGCATCGCGGTGTAGCTTGCTCGCCAGGTTTCGAGAGGGTGCGTTTCTGGATGAGGTATCGAATATATTGCTTCCCCCTACTTATACCTCCCGAGGAGATCACGAATGTAAAATTAGAGAGATTAGAGCGCGCACAGAGGCTTTCAGACAGTCGTTCTTCCCGCGAACCATACGCGACTGGAACAGGAAAGGGAGGTAATGACAGTGGCACGTAAAGTGCCCTCCGCCAAACACCGTTGGGTGGCTTGCGGAGTATAAATGTAGATGTAGATGTAGATGTAGATGATGTATCTGACCCCAGGAATGTGTCAATAAAGTTTCCCCTTCCTGGGACAATGAATTCACGGTGTTCTTATTTCAATTTCCAGGAGTGTAATATCAACACAATAAAATCCCTCTTCATCCATTCAAGTCTCCGAATGTCCACCGGACGATTAACGAAGTGTGTCATAAAAACTAATTTTGGTCCCACAACTTTTTTGGAGTGGTGGTGCGTTGGAAACTTCTTGCCTAACGAATTCGTGGAAATACTCAAGGGCTAAAATCTCATGTACACGATAACGGGTGCCAGTTGGATAACGCGTGGAACTCCGTGGGTTTCCAGTTGAGACCGAGTGCGCCAAAGTACACTGCGAGAGGAGACTGAGTTCTGCAGTTCCACCAGTAACGTCACCGCCCGCCGAGTATTCTGCTCAGTCCGACGCGGAATACACACAGTGCGCTAATAAACTACAGGACGTGGGAAGCCTTCGTCAGTTTTCTATGGCACCTAAGACAGACTAGCGGATGGCCACTCCAAATATCGCGCAGTGAAGAGAATGACGACCGGCAGCAAGTCCGAAATTCCTTTGAATATGGGGCCGTTGCTGTTTCCATTACATGAAAATGATCTTTTAGGTTAACGTCGTAGTCTTGCCGAGGCAGTTGCCTACAGCAGTAATTTCAGAGTCTGTAGCGAAATGTTCAAGTGCACTATTGTCAACAGTTACTAAAAACAATAAGTAACGTAAAATGTGTTGGGCTAATCATCCAGAACAATCAAAAATGTAATGACCACACCGCTGATATTGAAGGCAACCAGATGACACACAGATATTCACTGGAAAAATCTTGAGGAAATATAATTCATCCACGAAAGAAGTGCTCTAGAACACCGACTGATTCTTCAGTATTGCTCATAAGTCTGCGCCCCCCCCCCCCCCCCCAAGACATTGAAATCATAGTATATGCGGTAAAGTCCAACGAAGAGATTTTCGTTTCGTCACGAGATCGTTTCGTCAGCGTAAGACCGCTACGGAGTCGTGCACCAAGGAGAATTTTACTACTGAAAGTACGAGGGATTACTTTCCAGGAAGAGCCGGGCAACGTGTTAATCAAATCTCTAAGAAAGACCCTATAATTATATTCAGAGACATTTTTGCTCATATGGAAGCCTACCAAGCAACTGAACTAGCCCAGCATCATTCGCGGTGACAGCAGAACTCTCCGACAGAAACCATAAGGTGACTAGCAGTACTTAGATTAAATGTAAACCTTTTGTCCCACTGGCGTCGGATTTCGTTCAATGTTGCTATAAAAGAAACGGAAGTTCAAGAAGGCATAGGCCATTAAGCGAGTGGTTTACCTGCCGCTCCCAGGTTGGTTCCGACAGGACAATTTGTGATCCAATCGCAGCCGCGGCCTTCCACCCCTCTAACAAACTGGGCGCCGGTCGAGCGAAGTTAATTAAAATTGTGGCACGGCGGCCGAGGCCGTTGCTTATTGGGAAACGGCGGAAATCCCGGAGGTGCGGCCTTTTAGGAAGCGGATCACGGATCGCATCGACCCCCGGTCTATCTTTGTAACGAACTCAATTACTTGGCCCCCTCTGAGGGACAGGCCACGCTAGAGTTTACTCACAGGCCTACGGATCACTGGTGGATACCGCTGGATATAGCAGCAGTTCTTAATGCAGCAGCTCAAAGGCTGTTATGTATTTCGCCATTGCAGCGCTGTCTTTACTCCAAGATGGATAGTAGTTAAGCGACAGGAATTTGAAGAGTTGGTTGAGACTAAAAGGCAAATGTTGTATTGCCTTCATGGTGTTGACCGAACGGTATGGTGAAGTGGGCAGCACATTGACTTGCCGTCTGCGAGACGACAGTTCGGATTCCCGTCGTGTCATCCTGATTTACGTTTTCTGTAACTTCCCTAATTCGCTTAAGGCGAATGCCGAGATAGTTCCTTCGAAAAGGGCACAGCTGATTTCCTTCCACATCCTTCGCCAGCTCGCTCCTGTGCTAGGCACTAATGTCGTTGTCCACGAAGCGTTAAACTCTAATTTTCCATCCATCCTTCTTGTGCAGATACATTAAACAATAATATGGAACTCCATATAACACACTGTCTTTCATGGATGGTTTTAACTTCGTCATAGTTAACGCTGCTTTTTTCCTTAAAATGCTGTACAGACACTCCCTTTCGGGTCATAATAACGCTAATAGTATTAAGGCCATTGAAAACTGTTATAATTTGAATTTTAGTTTTATTTGCAACAAAATAAACGAAGTGTCAGCATCAAAAGCAGAGAATCATGTACGAAAACCACAGAAATTTATCTCAAGCACTTAATCTGGAGAAACTGGCTCTCAAATGAGTGTAGAGCAATTGATGTATCACTTCGTTTGAAGACGATCAAAACAGAAAATTGGTAGGTAACTTATATACAAAGTTGCGATTATAGTTGGCTAGAATGTTAATTCTCAGCTCCATGTACTATACAGATTAGGGCACTATTTGTCATAAAATAAATGTTACAGAATGAGAAGTTAATCATATCACTGACGCGAAATAAAACAAATTCGATGCACTTATTTTGAAATTGAACAAAATAGAATTCTTAACATAAAGGGAAACTGCAATAGCTATAATTTCTCAAGTCGTAGCTGCCTCAATGAAACATCTGTACAGAAAACTTATTACATCCCCCAATTTTGGCAATGGTATTTAACTTGGGCTTTACAAACATGTTTATTACAATTTGAGAACCTCATAGAGGTTTTCTTCTTACAAGACGATGGACAGAATTTGTATCTGGAAAGTTAGAAGCTTTCCATTGCCACCACTGGAGCTTGGTGTCGAAGATTTTGTTGTTTTTATTTTTCAACGAGAGGCCGCGGAATTGTTCATTTCGTGGCAGCATCTTTTCTAACTTCAGTGTAAGGAGTGACTGGAAGTATTCTCAGTACATCAACAGATTCTTGACCGAACGGGTAGGACGTAAATAAATTGTTACATGTGACTTTTTGTTCTTTCCGCGCATGTATCGGATCCGTGACAAACGGCATTGCTTATTATTTGCATGTTTTTGACCAGGTAACTTCGTTGTACTCATTTTGTGCTTTAAAAAGGAAAGAACTAGCACTACCACATTATATCAATGTTTTTATCCAATTTTGACAGTTCTTTCGCATATAATGTTTAAATGGATAACATCCACGGGAAGCACAGGTCATCTACGGCCATATTTGTGCCACTATTGTATAATTTCGGACGTATTTCCACCCACGTTTCCCATAGAACTTTTGTATATCCTAATGTATCATGTACTACAGATATTTATACATGTTGTGAATTTGTAAACATCCAGGTATATTGATCAAAGGGCCACAAGTGTAATAAATTAATGAAACCTTAAGATGTGTAAAATGTGTAGAAAAAAAACAAGTCATCAAATGCCTCTCTCCAAAGAAACGAAAATGTCATATACAGCCATAAATCTCTGGGTGTCGCCAATTCAGTCGCTACACTATTACTTCATTCGAAGTCTTGATAACTATGTGTTGGCCACATGCCCCTCCGTATCCGCATCTGGTGACGGCTAAGGGCTGGCGATGACACTGCGGCCGGTCGGTACAGCTGGACCTAGAAACCTTTTCGGGCGATTTTTGTTTCTTTTACACAGGGTGGAACCACTAGTGATCCGAAGCAAGAAACTATGTTTTGCTTTTACGGTCCTACTGTTTCGCCCTCCCCCTGTGGCGTGATCACGCAGTAGTGCAACATTGACATGTGCGTGAATAAAACGACAAAGTGTCCCTCTAAAATCCCCAAGTTCGTCAATTCTTGGTGCTATGCAAACACCTTTGTTGAGCATATTGCCTATGCGACATAACTTTCCGATACACTTGATAATGCTCTCATATAAAGGCTGAAACCTGCTGTATGTGTACTTAAGACAGTTGTAATTATGCAACGTGCTCAAAGACGATGGCCAGGTGAGTGTTGACGATTTGGGGCGGGGTCTTAGAGGACCCCTTTGAGGTTTACCCCCGACCATGTCAATGTTACACCCATCCTTGACCACGCCACAGGAGGTCGCGAAACAGAAGGGCTGAAAAAGTATAAACACGCTTTGCTGCTTCGGATCACATTCAGATTTCGTCGAATAGTTTAGAACCATCCATAATGGTCCCTCCCTGTTCCAGCCAAATAACACTCCAAACGGGTCAGATCTCGTTCAATGGCGCTATAGTTCCAGTATGTCATTAGAGTATGGTTACATCGTCCGGGAGGTGTCACAGTGTCGCACATTGTCTTGCTGCTCATCGTTCTGCGAGATGTTGTTTCCGACCGCAAAATGTGGCGTAATCCACGCCCCCACGTAACAACAGCTGATTGAACCCGTTTTGAAGACGCCGGTTGGAAACATGCCTTTGGAAAGCGAACGCGGAGCCTTTGATGGTCATGGGACACGGGAGCATGTCGGGGACGAACATGTGCGTCGGCACTCGAAGATGAAAGGCCAGTATCTGCTGGATAAGGAACTATACATCCGCTGCCAGGCCGCAGACGAGACGGTGTTCGTCTGTGTCGTCTACAATACACATAAGGCAGATGGGGCTGTCCGCCAGAGCGATGGCGTCGAGTTTGTGTCGCGTCGGGTATTTACCTGTAACGACGATGTACCTGATAGCGCTCGTTTCCATGGTGAAGTGTGGTTGATGAACTGCGCGCTGGCCACCTAATCTTTGGGTGATGTTCTCCGACACCATTCCCGTGTGAGTCAGCAATAAGAGGTGATAAATACCCCTCGTAGTGGGAGCCCTAGTGAGAGTTCATCGACCAAAAATCCAGTGACAGAGACTGTGGTTCCATAACTTCAACACTGTATGTACGTACAGAGCTGTAGCATGCGCATGGACACTGACTAGGCCGAGACCCTTCTTCGCTTGGGCAGTGTGAGGGTGTCACACGTGACCTTGAATAAGTGACCAGTGCTGACAAAACAACCAAAGGTCGCTTCGATCCGATGCGCCAAGCCTAAATGTGGGTAAAATTTGTGCGACATGTGTTATGCGGGGTGCCATATAAATGCTATTAAGCTGCACCTTTTTTAACATGCCCATTGCTCGCAGTAACTGACTTCGAACGTCAGTCATCATTTTCTGAAGAAGACCCCGACTGTTGCGGCAGTTGTCTCAAATGAAAACGGTTCCTCGGCAGCGCAATGGTCCTGGAAGGAGCCACACTTTCATCAGGGAGTCCTCTTCCTTCAATCGCGCTGGATTTGGCGACATTCGTATAGCTGCTTGTACTGTCCCCGTATTGTTCGATCCACAGTGTTGCCTCTTGAACCTTCTCATTGGACACCGAGGTCGTCTGCGCAGGGGCAGCATTTGAATGTGTGTTCTCTCAGGGAGATCCGTGATAAAAGCCGTTGCAGGCTGCAGAGAAGCAGTTATAGTGCGATGACGTACATGATCGTTGATAAGGGTAATCCTGTAGTACTGACCGTGCGATCGATATTGGTGTCATCATCCGTCCATTGATCATCACCCTCGACGAAGCGTCACGAAGTAGGAACATGATTAAGACAACGAAGGCAGCTGGGACCACTCCATCACCGTCACAAAGAGGGTGTGGTTCACACGATCGAATGCCTGATCGAAGTCGATGGAAATACTGGCTCCCTGCAGTCGACAGGCTATTTCGATAGCGATGACCTCTCCGTAATGGCATGGAGTTGAATGTAAATCGGCATGTCTCTGCAGGGGATGGGACCTTATGCAGGACTCGTCTGAGAAGCATCGCGAGGAGGTTCGTGTAAAATCTGATTGGCTAATAGCTGTCAGGTTACGTGCCTCCAGGAGGCTTGAGTACTAGTATAATTAGACCTTCCAGAAAAGCCGATGGTGGAAACGTCACAGGAGACAGCAGTTCCTGATACATTTCAATCCATCGCGGCAACATTAAGTCCTTGAAGGTACTATAAAATTCTAACGCCAGGCCGTCTGGTCTTGGCGATCGGGTGAGAACCCCCTTGATCAGCGTATTAGTGATGTCTTCAGTGGAGATGTTTACTAAAAGGGAGTCTGCCACCTGGCCACCAAGGGTACGATGGACCGTCTGTAGTATATCTATAATTGGTTGAACGTTGGGGTCTTCTTCATGATAAAAGTGACGATAGTAAGCTTCGAAGGCTGCTGCATTGTCCACCTGACATACCACCCGTCGGCCGTCACGAAAGCTTAAAGAACGGATCAACGCTTCTCGACGGCGTCCGAGATCAGCGATTACATGATGCATTGAGGGCATTTCTTCTGTGATGCTGTGTTGGTATCGCGCTCGGACAACTAGGCTTTCAAAGCAGCGCCGAGTAAGGGCCAAAATCGTGGCCTTGACGCGGTGGACTTCGACCTGACGTTCCGGGGATTGCCGGTATTCCATATGGTCCCGGTGTTTCATATAATAAAATTCGGTCGTATCTCGGTGACAACGCATTCGTTCCCGGACAAACGCGCGGCGTAAGGATGGTTTTAACATTGTAACCACCACAGAAGTGTGGAAGAGTATTGTGTGATGAGTCTTTTGCAGGTTTCCCTTGTTGTCGTGACCATTCGTCGACATTACATTTCCTGTAAGTAGGCAACGACAGTTTTCCAGAGACCCTGACTGTACCAATATGTTTGCCGTCGGAGTCGGTTCGTACAAACATAAACACTATGGTGTGAGAAGGTCGAAGGCCACATAGGACGTCAGAAGCGAGAGAGAAAGTCACGTAGACGAGATGTAATGGACTACCTGAGTGGCTCGTGACTTATGTACACCACAGGAGATCGCCATGTACCACCTCATACGTGTCTGCGAGACAGACTGCACGATCTAAGTAACGGAGTTCGGAACCGGTGGTAAAATTTTGATGCTGGTCCTTCCTCGGGAGAACACAGATAAAACCTCAGCCGATAATTAGGTGCTGAAACCGTCCCGGAAAAAGCGGCATGACAGTTTCACAATAAAGCGCTCTTGTCGTTGATCTGGGCCGGATGGCGCATAGACATTCACTAGTCCGATCCTGTGTACTGTAAAATTTTGATGCTGGTCCTTCCTCGGGAGAACACAGATAAAACCTCAGCCGATAATTAGGTGCTCAAACCGTCCCAGAAAAAGCGGCATGACAGTTTCAGAATAAAGCGCTCTCATCGTTGATCTGTGCCGGATGGCGCATAGACATTCCCTAGTCCGATCCTGTGTACTGTTAGTGCTACGTCCCTAACTGCCTGCAAGTAAGTGACGTCCGCCACTGCAATGCTGCGGATCACGATAATCGCTGCCCCACTACCTCTGTTGGTCGCGAGGGTGAGGTATACGGGATAAACATAAAAATCGGAACAAGTCCCTAGCCGAAGCTCTTGTAACAGGGCTATGTCAACGTCCGCTTCGTAACGCATCACGTAACAATTGAATTGAACATAAGAACCGATCACGTTTAAATTGGTGATGGAAATTCTCAATGCCTGCAGCGGCAGAATACTGCCGGGCAAGATGACATCGCGAAGAACGAATGTAGTAGGGGCTTAAGCATCGCCCTTCTCCGGATCATGCCCGGTTCACCAGGGCGGCCTGTGACATTCCTTCGTCTGATGGAGGTTCAGGAACAACGTGTTCCGCCCACGGACAGGGGCAGTAAAGTCGTGTCAGAGCTGATGTAGGAAGAGCCGTTCGTATCAGAGTGTCAGCCCTGGGGGCGTGTGGAACGTCGCCGTTGGGGTCTTCAGGGCGTTGCTGTGTTCTGGAGTCATTCAGCAAAATGTCCTGCTCATGACGGGGATGACTACTGGCAACTGCGGTTGTGATCTCGTCCTGGGAATCATTTGGTGTGTTGAGACGGTTTCATCTTGGAAGAACGACACCGACACTGCCGTCGATGCCATCTTCCTCTTCTTGGGTTGTTTTGGTGTCCTTTTGTTTGCGCGGATGTGGTTCAGAGTCGGTGGACGACTTGGAGTCGCGACATTCTGGAACGGAGGTAGCAGCAGGCACAACCATGGCCTGGAGAGCCGCAACATCTGTCACGATCTTCATACGGCACCGGGGGAGGGACCGTGAAACGTCCCCTTAAAACAATTTTACAAGACTGTGCTTAAATTGACACACAATATTATTAGCGCAACGTAATCTGACGTTCAATAACCCCTAAAAAAGAATGGCCCTGACTAACATTAACCTATACCTTTCACAAATCACTTACCTCACAAAAATCTTCGTTACTCGAACTACAGCAATACAGCGAGCGCCACTACTGCCAGCTAAATAACAGATTCAAACTACGGAAGGCACTAACTACTAGTAGGCATAGTTAGCAAATGAAAGATTTTAATAGAGAACAAACAATGTATTTACCTTAATAGTCATCAAAAGTCATAATATATACAGCAGTTCATGACATCCATTTTTACAAATTTCAAAACTCTGCCATTTCTCTTCCCACATCCACCACTGCTGGCGGCTCACCTCCAACTGCGCAACGCTACGCGCTGTTCACATCCAGCTGCCGCTGCCCAACACTACAATGGCAGACAACAATGCAAACTAGCCACAGACTGCACACAGCACAGCCAGTGATTTTCATACATAGCGCTACGTAACGTTGCCAATAAGAAAACATAAACAGCCTACTTACATAGCCCCCATGCTCCCCACAAAAAATTTTACAAATTGTTTTGGGCCGTGGCCAATAATGATTTGATAAAATTTTTCATAATTACAACAACAAAGATATCAAATGCACACACTTATTTATACAATGTTGGTCAAAAGCTAAAATTTCCTCACAGTCCATAAAGACAGTCAGATTGTTCATCACTGTAAAATTGCAGTGTTTTTCTCAAAGTCTGAGCAGTAAAAGAAAATGCACACGGAAGTAGTGGATTTCCATGCAATCTTGAAGAAGTAGTGTTGTCCTTCCAACAGAAAGACAGTGCTGACTCTTGACATGCTGACAGGTAATGGGCCACAACAGAGCAAACCCACAGCAGAGTCATTCGACGTTATGAAGAAGGTTGGTAGGTAGGTCATCACAGTGTAGACCCAGTGTAGTCCTGGTAGAGAGTATGGTATTGGTGGGCCACCAGAGGTGCAGACCCACTGCAGTCCTTGTAGAGATTACGGTATTGGTGGGCCACCAGAGGTGCAGACCCACTGCAGTCCTTGTAGAAATAATGGTATTGATGGATCATCAAAGGTGTAGACCCACTGTAGTCCTTGTAGAGCTGGCCAGCAGCCATCTGTTGCGACTGTGCAGGTGCCACAATCACCATCGAAGAGTCTTGTGGACAATATAGCAAGTCCATGAACCACCACTTGTGCACTCACAAAATTTTTTTTTGAAAAGTCCTTAGAACCAGCAATGCTGTTATCCAGTCCCTTGCTGAATTATTAACACATGTGCAAACACTAACAGTCCCGACTACTCACATATTGTCCATATACTATGACCAACAGAAATGTGTGAAGTGAAGTGGAACTTACAAGTTACTTAATTTGATGAACTGGATGACCAACAGAAACGTGTGCATTGAAGTGGAACTTACAAGTTACTTAATTTGATGAACTGGTGTCAATTACAATTTTAGAACATAAGAATACAATAACAAAGGTACAAAATACATCATTAAAACATAACAATACAGATAACATTTGTAGTACAGGCTTTACAAAAGAATGGAAATAACATATACATCAGTGTTATAGGAATTATGACATGAGTACATACATACAAGATCAGAATAACTTTTGAAACATCAACTTCACACATGAGCAACAGAACAGATAAATAATGTCTAAACATCTTTAAAAAGTAAATAACATAATATTAATGCCAATTATATTTGAGGATAACAGTATTCCTCATCATAGTGAATGTAGCTTTGTACTAGAAAATTTCTACAACATAAATTTTATTAGCTAAACACATAAAGACAGGAAAAACATAAATACACAAGGGTACACAAACATATAGCGGAATAATACAAGGAAAGGACAGGGTTTGTTTTACTGCAGTATTTTGCAAACAAAACTTTCTTTACTTCTCGGAGATCTCCCTTCGTTCTTCATTATTTCCAAAAGTCCTATCTATACCTGCTTTCTGTAATTTTCTCGTATAGCCTCTCAGTGCATTTCTTCCAATCCATCATAGTTAGTTTCTTATATAGTCTACCCCCTCTTAAGCTAACTTAAATCTACTGAGCTCAGATGCTAAACTAAGGGACAAGGCAATGCAGCAACACAAAACAATTAACACAAGCATCAATGACAAAAAATTCAAATTAGCAAAGCAATTGCAATATTACAACTAATATAAGGCAATGTGCAGCAAACAAGGAAAATAAATCAGTAGTAAAACTGGCTTAACAGCGTAATACAAAGTCAAATTCAGTGACATTATGCCTGGCAAACAGCAGCAGCAAATGCAATAACTTATATCTAAACATGACAAAGCTCAAGCAGAAAATATATTACAGTAAAAATGGCCATGTCTAATACCTATGTCACATCTTAGTGTCTATGTAATTAAAGTGGTGCACCACAACAACTTATTGTAAAAAAAAAATATTACCATGTACTTGAAAAGAATATTATGTATGCAGTTACTGTTACTAGCCCCTTCTTATTGTTCTTTCCTTTCCAAGTGCTCCTTTTTTGAAGAATGTGGATCACAAAATTATTATTTTATAGATCTGTTGACAGAAAGTGTTCACATTAGCAAATGCATTTTATTTTATTTTATAAAACCAATGCTGCAACACAGCTGGAAACTAGATATCAAATGAAATAAGAAACTATGAAAAGCAAAGCATAAAAATATCATTCAATAGTCATGTGACATTTCATAAGTTAGTAGAAATTCTCTCAACTCTCGTAGAAAGACGCTTGTCACAATCAGGTGTACAGATGTAAGTATCTTTCCAAGTAATGAGCGTGTCGTATTTGCGATGCTTTCTCTAAAGGAATGTCAATGGCGAGGATAATGGCCTTTTTTCTTCTCCACCTAATGACTTTCTTTTGTCAGACGACTACCTCTCAGCTGGGCGCCCAAAACGCATTACGTCAAGGTCACTTACCTTTCTTACTGAAATATTTACGACAGCAGTTTCTGCTACAGTGACAGTCTCATATAAAAAAATTCACAGGTCGAAAATTTGCGTTGCAAATGTGTAGAAACAAAATCCTATGAATATAACAGTGTTCAAAAAGTTTTCGTCGCCATTGTGATACATTCGCGCATTTACACACATTTCATAACTCTTAAAGTACGATTCTTGGTTTCCAACAACCTTTTTCACAAACCAGAGTCCCTAAACACTACTCATTATTCCTTACCTTATTCGTCGACACTTCTTCAATATTTCATCATAACAGATATGTAGCTTAATCAAATAACCCATATAGCATCAGCTTAATGAACATAAACATACCTCAGCAGCATAATACACATCGTTGTCGTAAAAATAACATCATAACACCTCAGTCAACTCTCAAAATCGTCGTAGCTTTCTACAATAATTTCAAAACCAAAAGATAATTCTCTGCTTATTTCAGTAGTGTCATCTACCTAAAACGTACTTTAAAGATCATGATCTCATACCAAATACATCATTCAAAGCTCTCATAGTATCACAATGGCTCCAAAAAAATATGAACAGTTCACACAGTACAGACAAATTACAGTTTCATAAGTGTGAAGTTATCCAACTGTGTAATTGTGTAAACATGTGTCAGTGATGAAGTAAAAAAAAGTTTATCTCTCAGTTAAATGATCAGATAGCTGTGTAATTACGTTTTAGAGAAATATGGTACCGATGTGTAAAGTTGTATAAGCAAATACCATATTAGCTAGGGCTCCTTGTGCTTGCCAAACACATGGTACACAGAGTAGGCGTGTACACCCCTCAGGATTAATGTAATTATACCCTCAGGTGCTACAGATTACCGCAATGGAATGAAATGTATAACGGAAAACCTTTGTATCATTGTACTTCAAATATCTTTAAAAATAAATGTTTTAAGAACAAAATTAATCACTCAAATACGTGTCCTGAAGCGCTAAATTTGCGTCTTGCTGTAAGATAATCTCTGTGGAAGTGTCGTAGTTGTCCTCTGAAAGCTAAGTTCTG
The DNA here is from genome assembly GCF_023864275.1 of Schistocerca cancellata. NCBI lineage: Eukaryota > Metazoa > Arthropoda > Insecta > Orthoptera > Acrididae > Schistocerca > Schistocerca cancellata. The sequence continues at coordinate 727,088,817 of NC_064628.1, read as the reverse complement.
CAGAAGTCAATGTACTTACCTCATGATAAACAAAAGTGAAATGCAGAATGAGATTTTCACTCTGCAGCGGAGTGTGCGCTGACATGAAACTTCCTGGCAGATTAAAACTGTGTGCCCGACCGAGACTCGAACTCGGGACCTTTTCCTTTCGCGGGCAAGTGCTCTATCACCTGAGCTACCGAAGCACGACTCACGCCCGGTACTCACAGCTTTACTTCTGCCAGTACCTCGTCTCCTACCTTCCAAACTTTATCGAAGCTCTCCTGCGAACCTTGCAGAACTAGCACTCCTGAAAGAAAGGATATTGCGGTGACATGGCTTAGCCACAGCCTGGGGGATGTTTCCACAATGAGATTTTCACTCTGCAGCGGAGTGTGCGCTGACATGAAACTTCCTGGCAGATTAAAACTGTGTGCCCGACCGAGACTCGAACTCGGGACCTTTGCCTTTCGCGGGCAAGTACTCTACCACCTGAGCTACCGAAGCACGACTCACGCCTGGTACTCACAGCTTTACTTCTGCCAGTACCTCGTCTCCTACCTTCCAAACTTTACAGAAGCTCTCCTGCGAACCTTGCAGAACTAGCACTCCTGAAAGAAAGGATATTGCGGAGACATGGCTTAGCCACAGCCTTAGGGATGTTTCCAGAATCAGATTTTCACTCTGCAGCGGAGTGTGCGCTGACATGAAACTTCCTGGCAGATTAAAACTGTGTGCCTGACCGAGACTCGAACTCGGGACCTTTGCCTTTCTCGGGCAAGTGCTCTACCACCTGAGCTACCGAAGCACGACTCACGCCCGGTACTCACAGCTTTACTTCTGCCTGTACCTCGTCTCCTACCTTCCAAACTTTACAGAAGCTCTCCTACGAAACTTGCAGAACTTGCAGAACTTGCAGAACTTGCTTAGCCACAGCCATGTCTCCGCACTATCCATTCTTTCAGGAGTGCTACTTCTGCAAGGTTCGCAGGAGAGCTTCTGTAAAGTTTGGAAGGTAGGAGACGAGGTACTGGCAGAAGTAAAGCTGTGAGTACCGGGCGTGAGTCGTGCTTCGGTAGCTCAGGTGGTAGAGCACTTGCCCGCGAAAGGCAAAGGTCCCGAGTTCGAGTCTTGGTCGGGCACACAGTTTTAATCTGCCAGGAAGGTTCATGTCAGCGCACACTCCGCTGCAGAGTGAAAATCTCATTCTGGAAACATCCCCCAGGCTGTGGCTAAGCCATGTCTCCGCAATATCCTTTCTTTCAGGAGTGCTAGTTCTGCAAGGTTCGCAGGAGAGCTTCTGTAAAGTTTGGAAGGTAGGAGACGAGGTACTGGCAGAAGTAAAGCTGTGAGTACCGGGCGTGAGTCGTGCTTCGGTAGCTCAGGTGGTAGAGCACTTGCCCGCAAAAGGCAAAGGTCCCGAGTTCGAGTCTTGGTCGGGCACACAGTTTTAATCTACCAGGAAGTTTCATGTCAGCGCACACTCCGCTGCAGAGTGAAAATCTCATTCTGGAAACATCCCCCAGGCTATGGCTAAGCCATGTCTCCGCAATATCCTTTCTTTCAGGAGTGCTAGTTCTGCAAGGTTCGCAGGAGAGCTTCTGTAAAGTTTGGAAGGTAGGAGACGAGGTACTGGCAGAAGTAAAGCTGTGAGTACCGGGCGTGAGTCGTGCTTCGGTAGCTCAGGTGGTAGAGCACTTGCCCGCGAAAGGCAAAGGTCCCGAGTTCGAGTCTCGGTCGGGCACACAGTTTTAATCTGCCAGGAAGTTTCATGTCAGCGCACACTCCGCTGCAGAGTGAAAATCTCATTCTGGAAACATCCCCCAGGCTGTGGCTAAGCCATGTCTCCGAAATATCCTTTCTTTCAGGAGTGCTAGTTCTGCAAGGTTCGCAGGAGAGCTTCTGTAAAGTTTGGAAGGTAGGAGACGAGGTACTGGCAGAAGTAAAGCTGTGAGTACCGGGCGTGAGTCGTGCTTCGGTAGCTCAGGTGGTAGAGCACTTGCCCGCGAAAGGCAAAGGTCCCGAGTTCGAGTCTCGGTCGGGCACACAGTTTTAATCTGCCAGGAAGTTTCATGTCAGCGCACACTCCGCTGCAGAGTGAAAATCTCATTCTGGAAACATCCCCCAGGCTGTGGCTAAGCCATGTCTCCGCAAAATCCTTTCTTTCAGGAGTGCTAGTTCTGCAAGTTTCGCAGGAGAGCTTCTGTAAAGTTTGGAAGGTAGGAGACGAGGTACTGGCAGAAGTAAAGCTGTGAGTACCGGGCGTGAGTCGTGCTTCGGTAGCTCAGGTGGTAGAGCACTTGCCCGAGAAAGGCAAAGGTCCCGAGTTCGAGTCTCGGTCAGGCACACAGTTTTAATCTGCCAGGAAGTTTCATGTCAGCGCACACTCCGCTGCAGAGTGAAAATCTCATTCTGGAAACATCCCCCAGGCTATGGCTAAGCCATGTCTCCGCAATATCCTTTCTTTCAGGAGTGCTAGTTCTGCAAGGTTCGCAGGAGAGCTTCTGTAAAGTTTGGAAGGTAGGAGACGAGGTACTGGCAGAAGTAAAGCTGTGAGTACCGGGCGTGAGTCGTGCTTCGGTAGCTCAGGTGGTAGAGCACTTGCCCGCGAAAGGCAAAGGTCCCGAGTTCGAGTCTCGGTCGGGCACACAGTTTTAATCTGCCAGGAAGTTTCATGTCAGCGCACACTCCGCTGCAGAGTGAAAATCTCATTCTGGAAACATCCCCCAGGCTGTGGCTAAGCCATGTCTCCGCAATATCCTTTCTTTCAGGAGTGCTAGTTCTGCAAGGTTCGCAGGAGAGCTTCTGTAAAGTTTGGAAGGTAGGAGACGAGGTACTGGCAGAAGTAAAGCTGTGAGTACCGGGCGTGAGTCGTGCTTCGGTAGCTCAGGTGGTAGAGCACTTGCCCACGAAAGGCAAAGGTCCCGAGTTCGAGTCTCGGTCGGGCACACAGTTTTAATCTGCCAGGAAGTTTCATGTCAGCGCACACTCCGCTGCAGAGTGAAAATCTCATTCTGGAAACATCCCCCAGGCTGTGGCTAAGCCATGTCTCCGCAATATCCTTTCTTTCAGGAGTGCTAGTTCTGCAAGTTTCGCAGGAGAGCTTCTGTAAAGTTTGGAAGGTAGGAGACGAGGTACTGGCAGAAGTAAAGCTGTGAGTACCGGGCGTGAGTCGTGCTTCGGTAGCTCAGGTGGTAGAGCACTTGCCCGCGAAAGGCAAAGGTCCCGAGTTCGAGTCTCGGTCGGGCACACAGTTTTAATCTGCCAGGAAGTTTCAAAAGTGAAATGCTTTGCATATAGATATCTTAGTTATTACGCTTATTGTTGTGATGAAGAAAGTACTGTGCTGTAACGTATTGTTGTGCTACGAAAGAGGCTATCTCACTGTAGCTATACCACAAAAGTCACTACTAAAACATGTTTTACTTTCCAGAATAATTCAGAAAAACTGTGCAGATTTGAAATTGAAACACCGCAAAAGCAACATTGTAAATTGTCACTCATTAGTAGCGTCGTGATAAAATCGTGTAGCTGTCACATAAACTAACCACTATGTCATCTGGTATCTCACAGAAAGTACTTTAAATCCAGAATGTATTTTCAAGTAAACCAAAATGTTGCATTAAAATCTCAATAGCAGTACTGGTAAATGTTCTAAGTATGTGAGCCTTATTATCGTTACATAATCGTGCAACTAACTAGCAAGAATGTACAAATAACGACATTGTGTCGTCTGTTCACTATAACAATGCATTCATAATTTCTGTTGAAATAAGTTCTCTTTGTTCTTGACTGGATAGTTAGTTAGCTTTAAAACATAGTTGCATGTTAACAGTTTGTATGTCTGACAAAGCATACTAGTAATGTAAAGTGAAAAATTTTATAGCAAAGACTAAGTTAAAGAGTAGATTCTCTCAATAAATGATTTTACATGTGAAATGTGGTGTAAACCTTTACTCTTCCTAGTACGCAATGTTTCAACTTCGACGCAATTATCATGTGTTATACGTCGGTAAAGAATACTGGAATTTTTCTCAAGGTTTGCGTCTATGTTATTTTTCCCTGAGCCAGCGGGCGCACGTGGCTGCCTGCGGTGCGAGTCATTGTCTGTTTCTTTGTTGGTGCGCATCGTTACTGGGATTAGGAGACCTAACTTCTACAAATTCGGCTTGCCGAGAGGGCCCTGCCCTGTTTGAAGCTCGCCAGTTCTGATGGAATTCAGATCTATCGTTTTGTAGGTAGTTTACATAGTTTCTTTTTTGTCGGTCATGTGGTGGAGAATTTCTCCCGGAATCGTAACTGCGTGGTGGACCGTTGCGTCTGAAGTTATTCTGTGTCCCTTGATAATAATTATTTTGGTGCCCATATTGTCTGTTTCTATGGTTGTCTCTGTCACATTCATTACTATTGAAAAGCGATCTTTCTCTGTAACTATCATTCTGCCAATGGTTGTCATACGGATGTTGTCTGTTTTGGTCACGATTTGTGTTGTGAGAATAGCCTTGTCGTGTCCAGTTATTATTTCTTTCGTCGCGGAATTGTGACGGATGTGACCTGTAATTGTTGTGTTCCTGTTTTTGCGTTCCGCGATTTCCGCAATTGTCAGTGTCAATTTCCAGTTCTTGTAACAGTCCCTGAAAAGCTTCAATGTCGTCTTTGCAACGTCCTGCCAAAATAATATGCCGTAAATGTTCAGGTAATTTGATTAAGCAAATGCGGATGAGTTCTGAGGGGCTGTATGGGTTTGACAGGTACTGATTCTTGTGCAACATGTCTTCAAAATATTTCACAAGACTGGAAAATTCAGATTGTTCGAAATGTTTCATCATTATGATGCCATGTTTTACTCGGCTTGTGTGGCTTGAGACCAATATGCTGAGAGGAAGGCATGGTAAAATTCTCCTTCACTGTGACAATCGTGAATGACCGATCGCATTCTTACAGCTGGTTCATTCTCCAAGTAGCCACACATAAATTCTAACCTGTGCTCCGATGACCAGTTGGGAGGAAAACAATGAGAGAATTGATGGAGCCACGCTTGTGGATGAATGTCGTTGGCAGAATTCTTAAACGTTTTGAATTTACGTGTAGTAATGAACAGCTTATAGTCAAAATCATCGTGTCGGCGAGTAGCATATCGGTCATTGTTACGTCGTGTCGGCGGTTCCATCTCAAAATTCGGTGCACCTTGCCAATTTCTTTCATAATTTCCGAAATGCCCTGTGTTATTATTATGTCGCTTTTCCGTATTTCTAAGTTCCTCTTCCAGTGTTGGAGCGTGAGTGTCCTCTGAAATATGAAATTTTTGTATTACTTGTGCCAACTGATCTTGTACTTCCCGGATTTACAACTACAAAGGAAATTCTCTCTACAATTACACGCTAGCAATAAACAATAGCTACACTAATTACACAAACTACAAGAAAAAATCAGAAGATTCCAGTGAGGTATCCTCGGCTAAGGGTCGACATATGAAACGTCCCCTTAAAACAATTTTACAAGACTGTGCTTAAACTGACACACAATATTTTTAGCACAACGCAATCTGACTTTCAATAATCCCTACAAAAGAATGGCCCTGACTAACATTAACCTATACCTTTCACAAATCACTTACCTCACAAAAATCTTCGTTACTCGAACTACAGGAATACAGCGACCACCACTGCTGGCAGCTCACCTCCAACTGCGCAACGCTACGCGCTGTTCACATCCAGCTGCCGCTGCCCAACACTACAATGGCAGACAACAATGCAAACTAGCCACAGACTGCACACAGCACAGCCAGTGATTTTCATACAGAGCGCTACGTAACGTTGCCAATAAGAAAACATAAACAGCCTACTTACAACCGGTTTTTGTTTTAGACGGTCGGCCTCGTATCCTTCGGTCCCTGCAGGCTGCGAAAGATCGTGTATAAGTTGCTGTGCAGGCGTCTGAAATACATCAAGTCTGAGTACTGCTGTATAGGTGTATGGAAGGGGAGTCATAGTCGAAACGGGAGAAGCTTCATCAGTCCACGGCCGTGTAATTCTGCATTGGAGGCATGCATTACGCGTATGTCTTTACCGTATGCAGAACAGGTCGTCGGCTGCCCATCGCGTGTAACTATGGCCCCGCAACCGCCAATGGAGACATAGGATGGGACATGTTTCCTTAGCTAAATGCGGACCTGCCGCACTCCCTTCAAAACTAGGTGTGTTATGAAGTCTGGCGATTTCTCTCCTAAATGGCCGAGTACTGTTCCATAAGGGCGCAATGTCCCATCATGACTTCTGTTGGCATTTCTAACGGAAGTTCTAAGATACAGATCGTGCATAATCCAAAGCACATATGTTCAGCACTTACTGGGGTGACGTGGCCCTTCGAATGTCAGAATTTGAGGTCTTCTTTCGTTGGTTCTAAGAGCCTGTCGCAAGCTGCCTCGTTTGTCAGTTTGACGTTAGCCACACTACTAATACGGAACAGGTGTAACCTGATCATGTCTTCACGAGGGACCTTCACTTCGTAATGTAGGAACTGTTTGATGGCAAGTGCATCTTGCATATTCGTTCGAAAAGGTGAACTTGAATGCGGTTTTATGGTGAGAATTGGCCATTTTTTCGCTGACCGTAGCGCGCGCGGATACCACTGTGAAGTAAACAACCGCGAGGCAAACGCCGCGGTGAGGAAGTAAACAGTTGCGTTCACACCATTCATCCGACGACACGAACTGATTGTTTCGGCTGTTCTTACACGCTCCCCAAACTAACCGGACAACAGTATCTGTTCCTTCAGACGTGCCTGTCAGTACTAGAAGCGTAAACGGGCACACGACGACAAAAACATTGTTCTCGTTACTTCGTTGTCTTATTGTCCCTGTTGCGCGAATTCAAGTGATATTACAAGTGTTCATACATGATTAATAACCTTGACTTCAAATACACCCTCAGACACTGAACATGACCCAAAAAGAACGCAATCTGAACAGTAATATATAGCTCCTGTGGTGACAAAGCTTTCGCAAAGTGCAACCGAAGCAAGGAGGAGTCACTCCGATGTAACGAAACCGTGGTTTTAATTAGAACATTGATTACAAACACCCTGCTATACCGCCTCAATGTCTAATGAATTGTCACTTAAAGACTCAGTTTGTGCGGGAGAAATGTGATTGTCATTTGTTGCCTAACTAATAACCAGAAAAACGGGTACCTCGTGTAGTGGAAGAAATAGGTTTCGACGACGCCATCTTTGCCGCCGCGTGTCTCGAAATACTGCATTTAGAGTGCGCGCAAAATGTCGAGGCCACTAGATGAGCAGTTGGCTGGCGGTGCGTGGGAAGAGTGGCACTGGGGGGAGGGGGGATTTTGCGGGGGGTTGGGGGTCACTGAGAGTGCTGTAGAGGATTTGTCTAATGCTGGAGGGCTGTCGACCTCCCATTCTGAACAAACGAATAAACTCTCCCAGCTCTTTGGACGAAAATTGGCAACTGTCCATCGGCCATCGTATCCGTGAGACCTTTACATACCATTACCAGAATTGCTGTAAGGATGTTGCCGAAGATACGATACGTTCAAACGGCTGCTTGTGTATAGATCGTAATCTGCACTGATTATAATGTAAATGAATGGAGCACATTTTATGGAACCGGTCTTAAATGTTCACATATCGTGGTATGAGGCAGGTAGCGGGATTCGTGAACAGTGGAAGAGGTGGAGGACAATAAATTTGCGAAGAACAAACTTATGAAAAATTCAGTACATTATTTCAAAGACAATATCCTTAAGATTACTTGTCACAGAGAAATATAAGTATCGAACATAATCGTTTAACAACCCCACTGAAAATCATTGCACAAAAATATTTTTAAAAAAGGAAAGAAAACACTATGTTATTGACAGACAGTTAGAAATGGATCACCACAACCACATGGTCTGATAAGATAAAAAGCGAGAACAAATGCCTAATGTCTTCCACGCAAAGTTAGAACGTAAAATACAACGCGAAAGCGACCCAGCTGTACATAACCGCAAAGGAAACGTGAAAGCACAGCACATGGTGGAGTCTCACCGTAGTGCTGAAAGTTGTCGGTCTAAAGTCCCACTAGAAAACATAAGCTAGTTGTACAAACAGCGTTGACAACTGATTTATTAAACTGAAGTCGCCGTTTTTCACAGTTACATATGTAACAAATGCGTTCAAGACGGCTGTGAATAAAATAATATTTTCCTAACTACTAGCTCAGAACAGGATGAACCGTAGTTGACACAAAACTACCAGTATCATTACTAATGCTGTAAGATGTATACATTGCCAGCGATGGGCGAGACATGACAGAATCTCTGACCACAGAGTAGTTTATCGTTAGCTGTTGCTAGTCTGCGCTTGACCGCGCGAGTCGACAGTAGTAGTGGTCAGTCCACAGTAGTTAGTCCTTGTTAGTCCGTGCTAGTCGGCGGGAGTCGGCATGCGTCGTCGTGTGCTCAGGTCGCGACTCTGGTCAGGACTCTGGTGGATGAGTATTGTTGTAGAAGGTAAAGAAGCAGCCTTGCGCGTATTTAATAATGTATGTTAATTGTAATTTAATTTGTTCAAACAAATGCCCCGAAAATAATTTTTATAATATATAGCAACTCTTTTAAAGAAAAGCATTCATTTCAATTTAAAGAATTTCCAGTCCATTATCATTGCATCCAAGAATCAACAAAACAAATATACGCCAGCATTGCACGAAGCTGTGCCGAAAAATGAGTAATTAAGCGCAGATATAATTGCAGTTTTATTGAGGTAAGAATTTTTGCTTTTTTTATTCAGAATACAGGGCCGAAGGTCAGCGCTGCTGTCCTCATAAAATTTATCAGGTTAGAGAACTTTTTTTTATTTTTCGTGTTTAGCAATTTTTCTATTTCGAACTTGACATTATATGAGAAATGAATTTTGTGGAAATATTAAGTGTGAATGCATTCTTTGCATAGAGACTATAAGTCGGAACCAATTCTGTTCAGAGGTTACAATATTTAAAATTCATTTAATTATTATTTTGTGGGGAGTTTACACATGGTTCATATTTTAAATATAAACAATTCTGTGAGGAGGTTACTCTTGGCTCGCATTTTTATTTAATAATTAATCGTTGCTGGGAGGTTACGCTTGGTGACATCCGGCCAGGATCGTATTTTTTTTTTGTGAATCTTCTGAGAAGTAGTCATATATCTGCTCTTATTTACTTAATGTAGTTTGCATCTGGCGCAACACATTTACTAATTTCTCACTCTTTCTTTCACAGATCATCAGCAATTTGTTGCTCTTTGTTGTAATAGTGCTTGTTGCATTTTGAATTGTCTTTGTTTCATTTGTGCTTCATTTTGTTTTGTGAAAAATGCCGCGAAAGACTGTTAACAGTACATCGCGATGTGTAATGAGTGAAATAGCCGACTCAAATAATTTGACCGATAGTACTTGCGACACGCAGTGAAATGATGACAATCCTCCATTTACTGACAATCAGTGCGTACCGACCACTTGTAATGATTTTTATCCTAATGCTGAACAAACGAATTCAATTGTGTCCTGTGTTAATTTGACGACAATTGATGACGCGGGACGTTCTGTTGCAATGAACGCTGCCCAGCAGGACACGCCCGGTCTGCAAAATTTACGTAATGAACGGATAATTATTTCTAATGAAAATGAACAGTGTAATCAGAATACGTCAGATTTATTTAATTCCGATTTAGTGACCAACAGTGCACATCCGATTAGCACACATTTTCAAGAATCACAGAATAACCAAATGGTTACCGGTACAGAAAACGTGACAAATGCACATACACCATCACACAGCACAGAGAATGCAGCAGCTACTTTTGGCTTGGATCAAATTATGGCAGTATTGCTACAGTTTAAGAAGGAACAAAGTGAAAATTTCAAACAACAGAGTGAAATACAAAACAACCTTAATGAAAATTTCAAACAAATTAGTGAACAGAACAAACAATTTAATGAAAAATTAGACAACAATTGCAGACAGCTTAGTGAACAGATTACAGCCGTTGCCGCTCAATGTCATGATACTAAAGAACAGTTATGTGAGGAAATTGAGGCTTGTGCTAGGAAAAATAGTGAAGAAATTAGATTTGTTGCTCAAGAAAACAGCTACAACAGAATCACTTAGAGACGAAATTAGTGCAGTCGGTAAACAATGCTCTGAAAAAGCAACACAGTTACGCGACGAGTTTAAATTAATGACAGCAGAAGTTTCGCGCACACTGGATGCAAAAGTAGACGCGAAATTCGACCAACAGAACAGTCAAATTGACGAACGTTTTAATCATCACCTACAAAACAGTGATACGCGTTTCCGTAAATTTATACAGGAACAGAATAAAGTAAAACGACAAGTCATGGAAACAATTACCGCACAGAGACAGGAAGATAAACGTAAATTGTTTACGAAAGCAAGAACATACGTAGACAATAATATTGCGACAGTTTCAGACGAAATTAATACTATCAAACAATTGAACACCGAATTGTGTGATGAAATTTCCGATCTTAAATTAAAAACAGATACACACACAGTAGACTTTCAGACAGTGACCGACAGACTCGAACAATTAGAACTAACACAGGATTCCGATGTCATCAAAGCTGACGTTAAAAAATTGAACGAAACCACACGTAAAATACAAAAACAAATTAATGCTTGTGACACTAAAATCGATGATCAGTTAAAAATACTGACTGAAAAATATGATGAATTGGCCAGTCGTATTGATGGTATCGAAAGTAATAATGATAGCAAATCGGACGATACTTCACCGATTTCGTTTAACCAAACACCAAACACCAACGGGTCAGCAGACAATCAGTGAGATAGATTCGTCTAATAATACATTACGTAGAAAATTGTCAACTTTACAGCAAGAAGTAACAGAGATGAAAAATGTTTCAGCGTTTAACACATCACAGCAGACGCCACTTTGCGAACATTTGTCAGACTCACACAGCGTGTATAATTTAGGTAATTTACAGAGAGTACGTGAGTTAGATTCCGAACAGTCACAGACAAATAGATTCTCATACAATCGTGAACCTGTTCAGAAGTACAGAGACGATAAGTTTGATTACAAACATTTTCTATCAGTGAGAAAATTTAAAGTATTTAAAAATGACAGAAACAGATCCACCCCTTGGATTGGATACAACAATTTAGCTTTGCTTTACCACCGACTTGGCCTGTAACGCACAAACTTGAATTCATTTGCAGTTTTTTGGAAGGCGAACCGGCAACTCGTATGAGACCGATCGCGAGACAATGCTATTCCGTAGAAGAGTTTCAGAATGCTTTTCTGTCAGCGTATTGGTCGAAGACGACACAGCGCGGAATTAAGGATCAATTAATTAGCTTATTGAATTATGAGAACTCAAATTTTCCCAGTGTTACGCAATTTTTAACACATGGTCCAACAAAACCAATACTTGAGTGAACCATACAGTGAATCTGCACTTATTCAATTATGTATTTCTAAATTACCACGATCATTAAGAGTGTCACTTTTAACGGGTCAGCAGAAGGAAAATATTTCGGCATTCAGAGATCTGTTACAGCTTTTGGAAGTGCAGCAATCGGATTATTCCTTCATCAACAAAAATTTTTCATATAGTAACCAAGGTCAACAAACATATAGCAATTACGATCAGCCACGCAATTTCAGTAGCAAAGCTAATAGACGCTTCAGGAACGATAACCACCAGAACTTTAATAAGAGACAAAATTTTAATTATCAGTATCGACAAAATTGTCAGCAACAGGAAACATATTTTTGTAACAATAGACTTTTTCACCGCAAAAGCATGAAAGCCAGCCGGTTAGCATACCTAACCAACAATGTAATGCACAAGGTCAACCAAGCTTTAATGTTTCGCCGCGTACGCGTATAGCGTCGGTTCCAACAAATAGTAACGCACAGCAACAAGGAAACCAGTACGTACAGAAAACACACTATTTCAATTCCTATCGCAATGCACCGTATAGAAATGACTATCATGACAGATGTAAAAATAATGAGCACAATTTTCTGCGTACATTTAATAACAGTCGATCTTATCAGGAGCAAGAACATCAGCAACAACATATTATCATGAATGAACCAGACAGTAGGTATCACCCAGAACGTAATACGTCTGGAAGAAATAACAGAACAGTTCAAATAGTCGAAATGCCACAGCATCCTCCTGAAAATAATAACACGTCAGATAGAATTTGACTAGATACAGTACACGTTGCACCTTCCAGCAACGTAAGCAATACTCCAGATACACAGAATCTTGTTCACGAAAATGTTATTACTTTTGACGATATCCGAGACACTCTTTTGCAGGAAAGACCAATTGTTCAAAAAACCATTTCACACCCTGTCATCGAAGTTAAAATTGGATCATCGAAATTTTCAGCAGTAATCGATTCTGTATCACCTATGTCAGTTATAAATGAAGAAACTTTCAACGAGTGTAACAAAGAGAATACCTATCCTACGTTACCATTAGGCAAAACGAAAGTAAAAGGAGCAGTATCGAGTAAAGGAGTAGATGTAAAATTACAGACACATTTATCATTTTGTATTGCAGGTCACACATTTCACTCAAATTTTGGGGTTGATCCCTTATTGACAACAGACGTTATTTTAGGTACGAATTTTCTGGTTCAACACGACGCAATTATTGACTTTCAAAACTCCTATTTAATGTTGAAGGATGAAAATGTACAACTGGCTTTAGAATTTCAGCACTCTTTATCTGCGGAAGAACAAACAATTAATGGTACAGAGGTCATTTCCGCATCACGTAACATAGACTGTAATTCCACATTGTTCACAGATACGTACGTACACAACTACAATACTCCAGACGAAGCCGACTATGACGTTATACAGATGATTTCTGATAAACAGAGCAGTGCAAATACAGACGATGAACGCACGCAACTACACAAAATTCTTTTACAGCAAGCTCCAGTTTTTGACAACATTCCTGGTACTATGTCCGGTTTTATGTATGAATTTCAAGTTAAACAGCACGACACATTTAAAGCCAAGCATTATCCCATTCCGTATATTCATAGAGAACAAGTTAAGAAAGAATTGCAAGCTATGCTTGACCAAGGAATTATTGAACCGGCAGTTAGTCCGTACATAAACCCGCTCCATATTGTTAAGAAATAAGATGGTTCACTTCGCCTCGTACTTGATTCGCGTCACATCAATGACATTATTATTAATGAAACAGATCGCCCACAGAGACTAGAAGAACTTCTACAGAAATTTCATGGTACTGCTATTTATTCCACATTAGATCTGAAATCGGGATTTTGGCAAATTCAACTTCATCCGAACTGCAGAAAGTACACAGCATTTCTCTGTTTTGGTGACTGTTATCAATTTTGTAAATTACCGTACGGTTTAACAATTTCTTCAGCAGCTTTTATTCGCGGTTTGAATACAATACTTCCGACAGAACTTAAAGACAGAATCACAACGTACGTAGACGACGTTCTTATTGCAGAAGCTAACTGGCCTGAACACAATCTGATTCTTGAACAACTGTTGCAAACTTTTCGTGCACAAGGACTCACAGTTAATCTCAGTAAATCGCACTTTGGTAAAACTTCTATAAAATTTCTTGGACATGTAATTTCAGCAGAGGGCATTACGCCTGACCCGGAAAAACTTCAAGCTCTACGTGACATTACTGTTCCTACGACGAAGAAACAACTACGCAGCTTTTAGGGTTTATTTAACTTTTTTCGTAAATTTATTCATTACTCTGCTTTAGACACCCCTAGATTATGTCAATTGACAGGTAAAAACACTATTTGGTCCTGGGATAGGCAAGCACACTCTGAATTTGTGAACCTGAAAGAAGCCTTGTTGAATGCACCACTTTTATCGCACCCAGATCTTACTAGAAATTTTTCCATTGCCACCGACAGTTCTAACACCGCTTTAGGCGTACACATTTTTCAGGAAATTGAGGAAGATGGTTGTACAGTAATCAAAAACATCGCTTTTGCAAGTCGCATTCTGTCACCTGCTGAACGAAATTATTCTGTTACAGAACTTGAAACATTATGTGTTCTATGGGCATTTACGAGATTTCGGCATTTCCTTATGGAAGACATACGACCGTTTTCATGGACCATAGAGCGATACAATTTTTATTTTCCGCTAAATTTACACACGACAGATCAAGTAGATGGAAACTTTATTTACAGGAATTTGATTTTACAATTGTTCACATTCCCGGCACACAAAATATTGTAGCAGACGCACTATCCCGTTCTCTTAACAACAATCAGCAAGACATCGCAACCAACGTCTGCAAAGCAAATTTCAGCGTCATGTACATTCAACAAGTTGCATTTGAAAATTTCATTTCGTCGTCATTACAAGACATAGCACAAGAGCAGAGTAAAGACAACGTGTGGAAAGAAATTAAACACCTTTGGCAAGATAGGAATAATGTTACCATTAGAAACCATTACACTGTACGCAATGACATTCTGTTTCGCCGCTCTCATCCTGACAGCAACAATTGGTTATTATGCATTCCTGACGAGCCTGTTAACAAATTAATCTGGTATACTCATTTAAGTTACGCACATTACGGAGCCAGAAAATGTTTTCTTATACTGAGACAGAACTGTTATTTTGCCAACATGGAGAAACGTATTCAACGAGTTTTAGCGTCATGTAAAATCTGCCAGAAAGCTAAGTCAGACACGACTTCACATATTCCTCCATTACATCCCATTGTACCTGTTAAATTGAGACATATGGCCGCTGTAGACATTTTTGGTCCGATTCCCAGAACTAATAGAGGTTTTTGCTACATCTTTTTCGCTGTTGAACTCAGTTCAAATTTTGTTACCTTCACTCCGTTACGCAAAGCTACTACTAAAACTGTTTCGAAAGCATTTGTAAAACATTTTCTATTTCATGTAGGGCATCTGTTGAAAGTAATTTCCGACAATGGATCACAGTTTCGATCTGCTGTATGGACACGTATGTTACGAGCTAGAAACATTTCTCCGATCTATATATCCAGGTACCATGATTCTTCGAACCCTTGTGAACGATTAATGAAAGAAATTGGTAAACTGTGTAGAATATACTGCCATAAAAAGCATATTGATTAGGACACACACATACTCTCATTCCAGGATGTAATTAATTCCATACCAAATGAATCTACTATGCTATCTCCGTCTGTTATACTGAAAAATGTTGAACCACCTAACAAAATTAAAGAATTAGTAACCTTTCCTACATCGCGTCGACTACGACATCATGAAATAATTGACATTGCGTTGAACAACATCAAACGTGCCGCAGAGCGCCGGAGAACACAGCAAAAACAGGTTTGTACACGCCGTGACTTTCACATTGGACAGAAGATATTAGTACGTACACACTATTTATCCAGCAGAGGAAATAATAGATGCAGTAAATTTGAGCTTCTATACGCAGGTCCACATCGGATTCGCAGCATTCCTCACCCCAATGTAGTACACGTCGAAACATTGAGAACCAGAAAAACCAAAGGCTATCACCATGTCTGCAACATCAAACCTTTTATTGAATGAACATACTTTATGATTTATCATAGTGTAATGGCATTTCGTAATTTTTTATGACCACTTATGCAATTATATTCACATGAACACTTACTGATGATTATCGTATTTTTTCTTGGCAAGTGCCTGGCAAGGTAAGGTTAGCAGGTTGCTCTTCTTGTCGTTACACATCAGACGGTGCACATTTTTCCAGATAAAAGTACGTATCTTATGAATAATTATGCAATTTTACCTAGTGACATATTAATTTTATTAAATTCTCTCTCCATTAAAGTCTTCATTTCTCGCCTCTATTAACTACACAGCATACAAGCTGAACACAAAGAAGGTCACATTTCTTGTCATCATATATCAGACTGTGCATATTTTCCATTTTTTATGTATGTATGATTGTTTTCCTGTTTTGTTTGTATGCACTATGAAATATTTAAGATATAACAGACACCAGTTGACTTTAACATTTTTGCCCTATGATATCTCAACATCGCGACTATTTTACTTTTTTTTTTTTTTTTTTTTTTTTGCTGCTACATTGCGATACACTGTGTACATTTTTGCCTCTGAACAGTGTCTATGTTTTTGACGTATTACGTTTTCTGTCATGATATGCTGTATGCTCAATTATGTTACTATAAACCAGTTTTTATTTAGTGGATATATCATTTAAATGCAAGACATTAATCTTTGTTCATCATTTTCAGAAAGCAATAACGTGTAAAAAAAAATATAAATTAAACAGACATGGGAATTTCACCTTCGGAATGAACGAAAGAAGATGCAATACCTCGTGAGGAAGAGTAAATGGATTAGAATTAACAAGCATTAACAAGAATATACTATACACATCGTAGAATAGCAGTCTTAACTAATTTTTTCTTTTAGAATACGAGGCGATTGATGCAGGCTGTCAGACAAAACTACACATCTTAGTTTTAGTGATGAAATATGCTAGAAATAAGGAATAGTTGTATAATGAATAATGAAGTGACTTTTTTGCAGATGATAATGAATGATGATGAATAGTGATGAAGAGTATGCTACTATGGTTAATGAAGTTTTTCTTTGCAGATGAGGATAATGTTGAAGTTTAGATGATAGATTTATGATGAAATGGATAATGAAGTTATTCTTTACAGGTGATGATAATAATGGAGTTATGTTAATATGGATAATGAAGTTTTTTTTTCTTTACAGATGAGGATAATGTTGAAGTTTATGTATTTAGGCTATGTAGTTATTTAAGTATTAGTTGCAGTTCGTTTTGACAGTATGTCTTAAATCGCATAGTATGATGACTGAAGGGTTTGGAAAGGACAGCTAGAGAACACATATATTTTTTATACACATTTGACTACCTGTTAATTCGAGGTTCACTACTTTTCAGCGTAATATGCGTTTCTTCTTTCAGTTTAGTAATCCATTTTTGTATGTTTTGCAGGAGAAATTATTCATGAAATTAATGTGCTATAAGCAGTTGTTCATGAAGCCTATGTCATTTATGAATGTGATCACATATACTCTACTTGTTTCTTGACCTTGCTACAGCTGACTCATGACGAATGACGTTACACATCTTCATTTACAGCAATAGCTCAAAAGCAAATATTTTTGTTAATTATCGATCCCAACGCAATACATTGCTAGCACCAAAAAAAATGCTTTGTAACTGGCCAATGAATGCCACTGATTACTGCAATAAGATGACCTATGATGCCAATTATTACTATAGTTAAGTGAATTCAGTAATACTATGTCATTTATTAGCTCCTGTTTTGAATGATGACTTCTAATGGTTTGTGGCTGGGCAATGAGTGTCAATGTTCTCTGTAAACAAACGATTTATGAACATTATTCTGTAATACTATGCCATTTATTAGCTGCTGTTTTGAATGATGACTTCTAATGGTTTGTGGCTGGACAATGAGTGCCAATGTTCTCTGTAACCAAACGATTTATGAACATTATTCTCTAATACTATGCCATTTATTAGCTCCTGTTTTGAATGATGACTTCTGACGGTTTGTAGCTGGGCAATGAGTGCCAATGTTTTCTGTAAACAAACGATTTATGAACATTATTCTGTAATACTATGCCATTTATTAGCTCCTGTTTTAAATGATGACTTCAGATGGTTTGTAGCTGGGCAATGAGTGCCAATGATCTCTGTAAACAAACGATTTAAGAACATTATTCTGTAATGCTACGTACATGGTACAGAAATGTTCAGTAACTGGGTGATGAGTGCCTCCAATTCCTCACATCAGTTGTTAGACTAGTGTAATTTTCAATGCAGACTACTATGTGACTTAATGTCCTTCACCTTCTGAGCTAATTACCAGAAATTACTGTAATATCCATTTGTCCTGTCTATCCTCATGATCATGGAGCACTATATTTGGTTTTTGCACTAATTCTACGTTGGTGTACTTTACAAGAACGTGGTGTTGACATGACATGCTGTCCACCACCTTGAGCGATGGAGATGTTATAATAGTTCCACTGTTTGGTGTACCTAATGTACTACCAAAATGATAACATGAATATTACTACTACACTTCAGTGTCTTGGCTACACTGATTAATACTTCAAGTAAAAGAACTTCAGTTTGTCTCACTTGGTGTTGTGCTTCTGTAGAAAGATATGGACTTTCAGTGCAGCTGTGTGCAACCTAAAGTGCTACAACCATGACGCAATCCTTACCATTCCTATCTTAGTTCTTGTAAAATAGTAAAGAAAAGTATATACAGTGCATGTGCACTTTTGTCATTTGCTAGTATAATTTGTACTCATTCTGTATACATTTTGTGATTTGCTGATATGTTCTGAACTACAGTGCATGTGCACTTTTGTCATTTGTTAACATGATTTGTACTCATTGCATATACATTTTGTGATTTACTGATATATTCTGAACTACAGTGCATGTGCGCTTTATTTCATTTGTTACTATGATTTGTACTCATTGTGTATACATTTTGTCTTTGCTTGTTACGTTTTGTACTCAGTGCATGTGCACCATATTTTATTTCATGTTCTGCACTTATATATATATGTATATATTCTGTGATTGTAAACTTAGTTAATTAAGAAAAATTTGTTGCTCAAGGTAAGTCCAATTGACTCACCATTGCTGCCAAAGTTTTGCCCCACCACTGGAGGGTTATGTAAGATGTATACATTGCCAGCGATGGGTGAGGCATGACAGTATCTCTGACCACAAAGTAGTTTATCATTAGCTGTTGCTAGTCTGCACTTGACCGCGCGAGTCGACAGTAGTAGTGATCAGTCCACTGCAGTCGTCAGTCCGTGCTAGTCCGTGCTAGTCAGCGGGAGTCGGCATGCGTCGTCTGTGTGCTCTGGTCGCGACTCTGGTCAGGACTCTGGTGGATGAGTATTATTGTAGAAGGTAAAGAAGCAGCCTTGCGCGTATTTAATAATGTAGGTTAATTGTAATTTAATTTGTTCAAAGAAATGCCCCAATAATAATTTTTATAATATAAAGCAACTCTTTTAAAGAAAAGCATTCATTTCAATTTAAAGAATTTCCAATCCATTATCATTACATCCGAAAATAAAAAAAAAAAATATACGCCAGCATTGCACGAAGCTGTGTCGAAAAATGAGTAATTAAGAGCAGATATAATTGCAGTTTTATTGAGGTAAGAATTTTTGCTTTTTTTATTCAGAATACAGGGCCGAAGGTCAGCGCTGCTGTCCTCATAAAATTTATCAGGTTACAGAACTTTTTATTTTATTTTTGGTGTTTAGCAATTTTTCTATTTCGAACTTGACATTAAATGAGAAAAGAATTTTGTGGGAATATTAAGTGTGAATGCATTCTTTGCATAGAGACTATAAGTCGGAACCAATTTTGTTCAGAGGTTACAACATTTAAAATTCATTTAATTATTATTTTGTGGGGGGTTTACGCATTGTTCATATTTTAAATATAAACAATTCTGTGAGGAGGTTACTCTTGGCTCGCATTTTTATTTAATATTTAATCGTTGCTGGGAGGTTACAATGCTCATTAACAATTTGTTAACAAACTGTACTTCGTTTTCCTTCCACAAATAAAAAAATCATAAAATAAATTTATTAAATCATACGTACGCAAAATGTCTGCTAAACGAAAACTTTTTCAAGGGTACAAACAACGGAAACGAATCTTAATGTGTGAAAAGAGTTTCATCAAACGTTTTTACTCATTTGTCTCTGGTAGAGAAGGAAATAAACATAATGCGGGTATAAAAGTGAATGTCTTGCATTCAAAATGAACCGGCGGTACTAAAAGCTCCTTTAGAAGCTAAACTAATTGTTTGGTTATACAATATTTTCCTTATGAGCTTCTTAAGAGTCGGAAAATTTTACCTGTTCGTTTCTCCAGTAAGGAGCCACATCTGCTTCCATTTTTCAGTTTTGATTCAAGTACGTCTCCATCTCATATGTTGGAATAGGACTATCAGTAACATTTGTCTATAAAGCAAATTTCTTTGCTATCGATGGCAGTGGACGTTTTGTGCATTTTGATGAAAATATGCCTCTTCGAGGCTCGTTCGTGCCTAATTCACCACAATGCTTTTTGCGTGACTGGAAATATAAAAAACTATGTAATATTCCGTTTTACAAATCAGTATTAATGTGAAACCTACTGTGAATTAGAAAGCCTATTAAAATGTGCTGCTGTTTAAATTATTTTGACTTTTTCATTGAATTTCAGAGCTCGACGAAGTTCGCTCACATACCAAACTGGGCGATATGATAAAGCATTCCTACATATTCGGCTATAATTTACGTCATGTTCAGGCAGGGAATCCTAAATCAGATACTGGACTATAAGGCGTACCCAGTAGCAGTTATAGACCCAGATCACAGTATAGTAGTGATGAAGGGTAGGCTGAAGTCAGAAAGAAACAATACGCAAAGAAGCGGGATACGTAAGTTCTAAGGAATGACGAGATACGCTTGACGTTCTCTAAAGATATAGATACAGCAATAAGGAATAACTCAGTAGTCAGTACAGCTGAAGACTAGTGGCCATTTCTAAAAAGGGCAATCACTGAAGTTGGAATGTAAAACATAGATACAAAGGAGGTAACTGCGAAGAAACCACGGGTAACAGAAGAAATACTTCAACTGATCGATGAAAGAAGAAAGTACAAAAATGTTGCGGGAAACTCAGGAGTAGAGAAATGCAACTCGCTGAGGAATGAAATACATAGGAATTGCGGGGAAGATAAGACGAAACGGCTGCATGAAAAATGTGAAAAAATCAAAAAATAAATTATTATCGGAAGAACACACGCAGCATACAAGAAATTCAAAACAACCTTCGGTGACATTAACAGCAAGGGTGGTAACATTAAGAGTGCAACGGGAATACCACTGCTACATGGAGAGGAGAGAGCGGATAGGTGAACAGAATACGTTTAAACCCCTAATGATGGGGAAGGTTTGTTTGATGTGATAGAAGAAGAAACAGGAGTCGAATTAAAAGAGATAGGGGATGTAGTATAAGAATCAGAATTTAAAAGTGCTTTGTAAGGCTTAAGACCAAATAAGGCAGAAGAGATAGATAACAATCCATCAGGATTTACAAAATCATTGGGGGGAAGAGGTAAGGAAAAGACTATTCACGTTGGTGTGTACAATGTATGAGTCTGACATCTGATTTTCGGGAAAATATCATCCACACAATGTCGAGGACTGCAAGAGCTGACAAGTGTGAGAATTATCGCACAATAGCTTAGTAGCTCATGCATCCAAGTTGCTCACAAAAATAATATACAGACGAATGGAAAAGAAAGTTGAGGATGTACTGAATGCGGATCAGTTTGGCTTAAGGAAAGATAAAGGCACCAGAAAGGAAATTCTGACGTTGCGGTTAATAATGGAAGCAAGTCTAAACAAAAACAAAATACGTTCATCGAATTTGTCGACACGGAAAAAGCGTTCGACAATGTAAAATGGTGCAAGATACTCGATATTCTTAGAAAATAGGGATAAGCTCTATGGATAGACGGGTAATATAAAACATGTACAAGAGCCAAGAGGTAATAATACGAGTTAATGACCAAGAACGAAGTGCTCGGACTGAAAATGGTGTAAGACATGGATGTAGTCTTTCGTCCCTCAAGCTCCATCTGTACATCGAAGAAGCAATGATGGAAATAAAAGAAAGGTTCAGGAGTGGAAGTTAAATTCAAGGTGAAAGGTTATCAGTGATACGATTCGCTGATGACATTTCTATCCCAAGTGAAAGTCAAGAATTAAATGTACTGATGAATTTAATGAACAGTCTAATGAGTACACAATACGTATTAGGAGTAAATTGAAGAAATACGAAAGTAATGAAAAGCAGCAGCAATGTGAAAAGCGAGAAACTTAACACCAGGATTGATGATGACGAAGAAGATGAAGTTAATGAAACCTGGTACCTAGGCAGTAAAATAATCAATGACGAACGGAGCAAGCAGAACATTAAAGGAGACTAGCAATGGCAAAAGGGCATTCCTGACCAAGAGAATTGTACTAGTATCAAATATCGGCCTTAATTTGAGGAACAAATTTCTGAGAATGGACGTCTGGAGTACAGCATTGCATGGTAGACCAGCATGGGCTCTGGGAAAACCGGAACAGAAGAGAATCGAAGCATTTAACATGTGCTGCTACAAACAAATGTAGAAAATTGGGTGGACTGATATGTTTTAAGAGACTCAGTATAAATTAAACGCTAACGTGTAAGGTTAATACTAATACAATAGAATAGATTACGTACCGCGAGAACAAACTTCTTTCAACAGCTTGATAAGCCATTCCTCCAATTCGACCAATTTTTCCCTCATCAGAGAGCTTTCCTTACAAGACAATGTTCCCCTCGATTTGGAGGTCGATACCGGCTCGTCTGTAAGTATCATTTATTGGGGGCCACATGTTCGGGTAGAGTCCCTGTCCTTACACACATTTGAATCCTCTAAGCGTTCATAGCAGCGACCTTATTCCATTATTCCCATAATAGACCAGTTTTGTGCTTCGGTCCAGTACAGCCCCAATTCAGTTTCGGTTCAGATTCTGCTCAATTCTCCTGGTGTCAGCAGTCTCTTAGGCATGGACGTTTTTAGTGTTTTGGGCCTAGAGTTCTGCACTTCCCGTCTGGCAACCATGGATAATTCCTGCTTACAAGAATTGATGAGACAGTTTGGCTCTGTCTTCGAGGCATCCAATGCGGGTGTCGTTGTATTTGAGGCCCATGTGTCCCTCCTTCCTATGGATATACCTAAGTTCCTGAAGGATCACAACGTACCCTGCGCCCTAAGGTATGCACTCTGACAGGAGCTATAATGGGTTTCGGATGCTTATGTCATCTCGTCAGTGGCTGACAGTCAGTCGGGAACTACAATGGTTTCAGGATGTTTATGTTTACTTTTCAGTGCCTCACAGTCAATCAGCCTGTCCGATTGTTATCATTGAGAAACCTAATTGTGTGTGCGTTTGTGTCGATTTCAAGCATACGGGCAACACCTCATTCCCAAAGTTGACGACATTCTCTCTCTCTGGCTTCTTGCCAAAATTGACCCCAAGGATATCTATCTGCAGCTAACGTTGGACGCCGACTCCTGGTAAGTTCTCACCATTTATACACAATTTGGCACGTTTCAATATAATCGGATACCGTTTGCTGTCGCAACGCACCCACAATCTTTCAGCGATTACTGGAACATTTAACACTTGATGTACCAGGCACAGGTGACATTCAGGTTGCAGGCAAAGATGCCCAGGACATGGCTAACAGTCTTTGTTCTCTGTTTACAGTGTTCCAGAAGGCCAACCTTAAGGGCAACAGGGACAAATGCCTTTTTTTTTGTCAGTCAAATGAAATACTTTGGCCCTTTGTTGACTACAGCAGGGCTCAAGCTAATGCCCCAATGTGTGGATGCCATTCAACATCTCCCTCCTCCCTCAAGCAATTAAAGTCAATACTGGGACAGTTGAACTATTACAGCAGATTCATTCCTCACACTGCAGCCATAGTCGAACCTTACAGAAGCTAAATCACAAGAATGTAAAGTGGCACTGGTCATACAACTGTGGGCACGAAACAAAGCTCTTCTCTGCTCCACATGCCTGGCATCATATGATCCATCAAGACCTCTAATCTTAGCTGCTGTCACTTCTGATTATGGCCTGGGTGCTGTCCTGTCCCAGGGATGGTGTGGAGAGACTTTCGATGTTGTGTCTAAATCTTTGTCAAACGCTCAAAGGAACTGTAGTCAGATTGAAAAACAAGCGTTATCAAATATATTTGGGATCAAGAAATTCCACGATTAAGTCTATGGCAGGAAGTTTACAGCCCTAACTGGCCATAAACCCCTACTTCCACGCTTTAAAATGTGCGCTTCGGTTCCCACAACAACAGCTCGCCGCCATCTGCATTGGGACTTGTTCTTGTCTAGTTAGCTATAACATTTAGTACAACTCCACATCTCATCACTCTAATGCTCATTTATTTTTTTACTTATCACATAGACAGGACCTGTCATTCGATGAAGATCCACTTAGTAGATGCAGCAGAAGAGCTGGACTCCATGATCGTCGGCTGGGGCAGAGCCACTGATGCGATTCTGCTAAAAAGTTCGTCACGAGACACATGTCGAATGGGCTGCCGACCACCGACAGCTCCGTCACCCGAAGCTGCAAGCTTACTGGTACCACTGCACGAGTTGCCCGCTCTCCAGGATGTCCTTCCAGTATAGCACGACAGGTAGTCATCCCCACGGAATTTCGGTAGCGATTCCTCGCTGCTTTTACATGAGGTACACTGGGGGGGGGGGGGTGATGCTTACTAAGAGACTAGGCCGCCAACACGTCTGTTGGTGGGGCATAGACACGGACATTACCACGATGGGCACTTCTAGTCACTTGTGTCAGAGTAGGCAAGCATCCCCTCTCGCCAATTCTTTTTTTAGCCCAATGCCTTCACCTTGACTCCTTGGTCCCTTCTGTATCGATTTCACAGCGCCGTTTCTCCAGCACACCTGGGTCTCATCCTGGTCAGCTCTGGTACTGAGTTTCTGTATATCTTACAAATGCCCAAAACGTCAACCAGTGAGACCATTCAGGTGTTCAGTCGCAGCTGTCGCAGGGTTGCCTGAGACGATTGTTACTGATGTTCAAATGTGTGTGAAATCTTATGAGACTTAACCGCTATGGTCATCAGTCCCTAAGCTTACACACTACTTAACCTAAATTATCCTAAGAACAAACACACCCACCCATGCCCGATGGAGGACTCGAACCTCCGCCGGGATAAGCCGCACAGTCCATGACTGCAGCGCCTTATACCGCTCGGCAATTGTTACTGATAATGAGCCTTTCTGCTTCCATAACGACACTGAATTCATTAGATGATCCCATCCCACTCCACATCTAATGGCCAGGCGGAGCAGGTCGTTTGCACATTTAAAATGCAGATATTCAAACTCATTGAGATGGCGCTACCTTTTTTTTTTCTTTTTGCATCTTACCCGTCTACATCTCAAGAATATTCTATCCCAGCAGAGCTTGCTTTCTTTACCGCATCCATCTCCATCTGTGCGCCCCCCCTCTCCCCAACAGGATGACCCAGCGTCACCGTTTTTCTGTCCCGTACCCCATCTGGTCCTTGATACCATTTGGGCACCATGCCTTATCTGCTGTCTGTTCATGGGGTCCACAGCGGAAGTTACCTTACTCATGGGCCCTGTGTGTCGGAAACATATTAATCACTAGCAGCCTGCCTGTTGGGGTAGGTGAGGGGGGCCATCCACCAGGGCCTGACACTGCAGGCAGAGCCCTGGCCTTCATAGGTGATCGTTCCTTGGCGCCACCAACTCCCATGGGCGTGGATCCTAGCATTCCGGTTGCCCCACTCGCCGACACAGGCCTGGTAGAACCTCAAGACATCAGGATGTGCTGCGCCCTCACCTCCTATATGGAATGGTGGTGGGGGAGGAATAATGTGTCTAGACCGAGCGCCAACAACACCGGCCACCGATGGAATATACCGCCGCGTGGGGTAGCGACCTGGTCTAGGGAACATTGCCACGGTTCGTGCGGCTCTCCCAGTCGGAGGTTCGAGTCCTCCTTCGGGCATGGGTGTGTGTGTTGTCCTCAGCGTAAGTTAGTTTAAGTTAGATTAAGTAGTGCGTAAGCCTAGGGACCGACGACCTCAGCAGTTTGGTTCCATAGGAACTTACCACCAGTGAGGATGCATTTTTCCGGCATGGTAGCTCAGCGTGTTCGGTCAGACGGTTCATCTACCCTCTGTAATAAAAAACTGAGTGAACTGATCAACGAACAACCTGAACGAGTGACATCGGCGGTCCACCACTAACAAAGTCAACAACAATAGAACAAAATGAGATTAAAAAAAATGTACCTATAAAGCGAGCCCCAGACCGAGTACGGCTTAGCTTTGCCGGTTCCATAGGGAACGCAGACTCTCATCGGTGCCCACTAGGCGGCCTCACTTACGCCACCAGAGGTAGTGATTTATACGTTTCTACTTCGTTCCGCACACCAAGTGACGGACCTTAGTGAGGAATGTGTCCTAGAGCGATCGTACTATTAACATCGAGCGAGCCTCTGTTGGTACCAGCCTAGGCACCGTCGATAGTGTGCCGACTACCGACACGTCCACCCCTGACAGTCTTCACGTGATCGGCATACCAGACATAGTTCCCAACGCTGCTCATCCAGATTTACTCGAGTAACTGTTTCGTTGATTAACTGTTACGACAAGGTCGGAATTCCGTCTTGCGTAATGGTACTGAGTTGGATCTGGAACAATATTTCTGATTTAATTTCCATATTGTGGGCCTCATACACGTCTAGTAGAACGATGACTTTGTGTGTATGAAGAATCATTTTGGTTGGCAGTTGTAATAGAATCCTAATAAGTGACTTAGAACTTTCTTTATCTTTAAATAGCCAGTAGGTATATCAGAAGTAACAATATGTACGTCTCTGCTTCCTTTTGCCACGACGAACTTCCCATGGTCATTGTTTAACTGTAGCCACTTTCGTATACGTTGTAGATACTACCTGGTTTATCTAAGAGCCCGTTTTCTGCCAACCTGTTAGTCAATACATGCAAGTAACAATTTACTTCGTACCTGTTCATTCCAATAGTTCTGTTAACAGAAAACCCTTGCGCTTTTCTGAAATTCTAAAAATCAGAGAATTAAATCTTGCCCTGCACG
The DNA here is from genome assembly GCF_023864275.1 of Schistocerca cancellata. Classification (NCBI taxonomy): domain Eukaryota; kingdom Metazoa; phylum Arthropoda; class Insecta; order Orthoptera; family Acrididae; genus Schistocerca; species Schistocerca cancellata. Next base: position 727,061,985 of record NC_064628.1, on the reverse strand, counting down.
TTTCTTTTCCTTGACTGAATTTATTTTTCAAGCCCATCTGGTCAAATAAATTGAAAGCCATTTGCCTGAGATCTGACGGTTTGGGAGTAACGCCACCCGTTTGTAGTTCCTTTACATGGGCAGCTAATTTCCTTTCTGCATCTTCACCCAAGATTGATGATGGTCCACACCCTGCTTCCTTTAAACTGCGCATAGAAAATCTTCTCCTTAACGTTCGTTCTCGGTATATTTTTCATTTAAGCTGCTTTTATTTCAGCAATACTTTCCTCTTCGACTAGTCTCAGGGCCTCTGTTAGATCTTCTGCAGTCTTGTATGTTGTCCAAACGTGTTTTCTCGGATTCTTTCTGTATAACAAACTCGTATTGACTCCTGTAAGAGTCAGAAGCATTGCGAGGTCTGTCAAACAGCAAGGTTGCGTCATGTCTCTGCTTTCATATGATTTACATTTACATATGATATACATTTTCACCATATGTATTAGCGAAAGAAGCCATCTCAACCCATAGAGCTTACAATCTTTTTGTTGCGCAATCTAAATTCGAATCATAAGCTACCAGGTCCGTATCTACAAGTACCTACTATTAAAAAAGAATAGTGAAAAATATCCTTGAATTACCTTGGCCTCGAAATTCTAATTTCTTAAACTTCTCCTGTACTTTTCAGTACATTGGACTTCCGACTAAAGCAACGATTTATCTTAGGCTCACAAGTCTTCTGGTTGCTTCTCGTGTTATATATGCCCCTTCCACTTCACTTGAATGCACGTCTCTTAAACAGTGTGTCAAACTCTGAGCTTAAAACTGAATCAGTTTGCCTTGCACATTGATTCCCATTTCTTTTTCTATCGCGTCAGTAAACGGTTTCTCCATTTTACACATTTAACTTCAACCGTTTGCTTTTATTTTCACTATAAATGGTATTTCTACATGCTCAATCTTTACTTTCGACTACCATTTCCTTTTCCACACGTTCACATTGTTTTTCACTCATTTATTCTTTCCATTTGCTACCGATTTTATTTCTAAATTACTTATATAGCTGAACTCCTATCTGTTCCCGAACATTTTTGTGCTTCCTTCTTTCACTGATCAATTGCAGTATTTCTTCTGTTATCTGAAGTATTGTCAAAGGTGCTTTGTATATACATTTCTTTGTTCAACCTGTGTCATTGCCGTTTTCAGATGTTTCCATTTCTCTTCGGCTGGTTTACCTATTGTAGTATATTCAATACTCAGCATCACACCTCAGAGCTTCGGTTTTTTGCCCATTGGTTCTTCCTGAAAGTTCTTTAAACCCCAGCCTACTACTAAATTCTGATCTAAGTCTGGATCTGCTTCTGGGTACGCCTTTCCATCCAGCACCTAAATGTGGAAATTTTTGTCTCACTATGATGTAATCCACACGTTGTCATCCTATATCATCAGGTCTTGTCGAGCTATACGTTCCGTTCTTGTGAATCGTGAAGAGCCTATTTGCTGCTACTAGTTAAAACTTAATTCAGACCACAAGGAGTCTTTCTTCCGTTTCATTTCTAGTACCTAATATTTGTTGTCCTGAAACTTTGTCTTTCGTTCCTTCCCTCATTACGACACTGTAATCGCCCATGATCATTAGAATTAAATCCCTCTTTGCAGACGGAGTTACCTGTTAAATAGGCTTTTTTACTTTCTTAGCTCCCTTAACTTTTTGGCTGTGACATCGGCATGTATAACTGCACTATTGTTCATAGCTTTTGTTTACTATTCTGATAAGAATAATCATACCAATGAGCTGTTCACAGTTACCTACTCTCTGCCCTTCGTTCCCATTCATTACGACTCTTATTCCCATTACATCATTCTACACTGCTGTTGATAGGACCCAATCGAATATCCTAACCATTTTTCTTAATTTGACATCCACTATATCTTGTCAATAACCTGTAAATTCAGGTGGTACTTTTTAAAACCTGGAGATTTTTTGTCTAAACAGTTACCATTTGTGAAGTAAAATGATAAACCTTCTTTCTACGAGGGCAAGTCAATTATTATCTGCAGTTTAATTATATTTTTGTTTATTTTGGTAGTACTGTTGTTTTAAGTCGATCACGCATGCTTTGTTTATTTGTTCTTGTATCTTTGCAATTTTCAAGCTGTTAGGTTAGTTTCATTATCACTGCATTGCTGTTAGTCGTGGCTGCTCCACCGTCTATTTGCACCAAAGAAGAGCATCGTTCAGTGATTCGTTTTTTGTGGTCGGAAGGCGTATCAGGGGCCAAAAGTCATACGGGAACAGTGTTTTGCCACAATGGAGTGTCTACGAATGGATTGAAAAATTCTGAAATAGTCGCACAAGTGTTAGGCACGAAGAAGGAGCCGGACGACAGTTTACCGCCACAAATGAAAAAACCATTGACCGTTCACGTGAAATGATTCTCTTAGACAGACAATTAATTATTGACGACGTGGCACATCGTCTGCAAATTAGTCACGGTTCTGCCTACGAAATCATTCAGAACAGACTTGGTTTTCATAAAGTTTGTGCAAGATGGGACCCAAAACAACTCACACAATTGCATAATCAAACGCGCTTGGACATCTGCAGAAAAAATTTGGATCCCTATGGTAAAGAAGAGGAAAACGTCTTAGACAGGATCATTACTGGTGACGAAACTTTGATCTATTACTGGCAGGAGAGTAAACGACAGAGTATGGAGTGGAAACATCCCAATTCACCGTGCGAGAAAACGTTCAAGACCCAACAGTCCGCGGGAAAATGATGCTTACCGTTTTTTGGGACGCATAAGATCCAGTACTGGAACATTTAGTGGAAAGGGGCACAACAACAAACGTTACGTTACAGTGAGATGCTTACTGCCAGGCTAAAGCCTGCAATCCGAAGCAAACGCCAAAGATTGCTATCAAAAGGTGTTGAGTTATTGCACGACAATGCCCGTCCGCATACTGCTGCCCACACTGCTGAAACGTTCCAGAAGCTCGAATGTGAAGTTCTGCATCATTCTCCATATAGTCCGGATCTTGCCCTTTCTGACTATCACTTGTTTGGTCCATTCAAACAGTCATTAAGGGACCGTCGATTTGCCTCGGACGAAGCAGTGATAGAAGCGGTGCATTCCTGACTTGCAGCTCAGCCGAGAATCTTCTTTTGGGCATCAGGAAGCTTGTACAACAATGGACCAAGTGCGTTGAAACGCAAGGAGACTATGTCGAAAAATGATGCTCTTGTAAGATACCTTTTTGATTACAATAAAATTTTATAACTACTTTGCAGGTAATATTTAACATACCCTTGTACATTTAACTTTATTATCTGGCAGATGTTTTCTAGGAGAGTGAGTCTAGCACAAGAAGCGATTTACTTTTGTCTTTTAAAATTGTTATGAATATCCAGTTTCCGAGACAGAATTAAACGAAGGAAATCCTTTTTTTTTAATTTTTTTCTGTAACTGGAATTGTGCAACAGGATGCACCAGGGACAGGGACGCCTTATGACAATTTTGCATAAGTCCCCACAACCTGTGGCGGCTCGTTACAGGATTATTGCATTCCGTTTGCTTTTTTGTCCTAGCAGTCCTTACATATATATTTTTTGTCATCAGTCTTCTCACTGGTTTGATGCAGCCCGCGACGAATTCCTCTCTTCATCTCGGAGTAACACTTGCAGCCTACGTCCTCTAGTATTTGCTGGATGTATTCCAATCTCTATCTTGCTCTACAGTTTTTGCCTTCCACAGCTCCTTCTAGTGCCATGGAAGTCATTCCTTCATGTCTTAACAGATGTACTATCATCCTGTCTCAAACATATTGGTAGACAAGGGAAGGCAGGATTCGGTTATGGGTGTGGATGGGGCTGTAACCAGTTACTATTGGTTGCCTTTTACAATTACACCATATTTATTTTAAACCGGTGATTCCAGATTCAACAATAAATAAAAAAATACCACACGTTATTAATCAAGAAATAAACAACTGTGTAAATAATAATGTTTTCAGTGAGTTACAATTTAGCGAATCACCATTAAATACAGATACAACAGATAATGTTTTAAAAGTAAGCCACTGTGCCCTGGGAAGAAGGTCTTACACGCCAGGAACGGCAACAATATAAAAAATTTGGAAACCTGCTGTAAAACAGCAAATACAATAGCAAGAGTTAATTAAAAAAAAAGCAACTGATCCAGACGGTGCTCCAGGAATGGACCTCTGAGATAGTACGGCAACAAACACTTTCGCGAGCGATGAGATAGGCAGTCAAGAGTTGCATTCACTTTACAGGATGGTAACTAGTGGCAGTCTAACGAATGACTGATGATAATTTTGCTGAAGATACCTGATGTCCAATAAACCAAATGAAACGATGGAACAACACGCTAAAGACGGAACCGGCGGTCTGCACTACGTCCAGAATACTGCGGTTAGAACCCCGGAACGAGAAAGGAATCTTTACCACTAGAATAGAGGAATGACCAAACGGCCTACAATCAAGAAATCTGTCCAAACTACACGCCTTAACGGAGAGCAGCGGCAAGGAGAGGAAATGTACATTGTCGTTACTTACACAAACCCCCAGGGCAGGTAACCGGGGCGTTAGCGCCCAGCAGGCAAGAAAAATTGCAGCTTGTTGAACTTAACAAATTGTAACAAGTTGAACGCAGTAAATAGTAATGAGAAGTAGAGGAAAGCTAATCAGATACGCCTTCCCCAAGCACTCCACTCGCTGCCATTCCTGGCGTGTAAGGCCTCCTGCCCCGATCACAGTGGCTTACTTTTAAAACATAATCTGTTGTATCTGTATTTAATGGTGATTTGCTAATTTGTAACTCACTGAAAACACTATTTTTTGCACAGTTGTTTATTCCTTTATTAATAACGTGTGGTATTTTTTGGTCTTCCTCAAATTAATGCCAATATTTGATATTAGTTGATTTCGCTTGGGCAGGAATGCCCTTTTCCCAGTGCTTAGTCTACTTTTGACGTTCAATTTGCTCCGTCCATCACTAGTTATTTTGCTGCATGGTATTAAGTTTCTCGTTGTTCTCACTTCTACTACTTCCCATTACCTTCATCTTTCTACGATTTACTCTCAATCCATACTCTGTACTCATTAGACTGTTCATTCTTTCCAGAAGATCATGTAATTCTTCTTCATTTTCATTCGGGATAGCAATGTCATCAGCGAATCGTATCATTGATATCCTCTCACCTTGAATTTTAATTCCACTCGTGAATCTTTCTTTTATGTCCATCACTGCATCCTCGTTGTACAGATTGAACAGTAGAGGCGAAAGACTACATCCATGTCTTACACTCTTTTTAATACGAGCAATTCACTCTTGGTCATCCATCCCTATTTTACTCAGAATTTCGAGCATCTGGCACCATTTTACATTGTCATACGCTTTTTACAGGTCGACAAATCCTATGAATGTTTCTTGGTTTTTCTATAGTCTTGGTTATATTATTATCCGCAACGTAAGAACTGCCACTGTCGTGCCTTTACCTTTCCTAAAACCAAACTAATCGTCATTTAGCTCATCCTCAATTTTCGTTTCCGTTCTTCTGCTTATTATTCTTGTCAGCAGCTTATATATGTACTGCACTGAAAATATCGTACAGCGGTGCGTATACAGACGATATGTTCTGTGTGTCTTGTTTCCATTCACTCAACGTTTTGGCTCTTGACAACAGTAGTTTCAATTTTGGGATTGCAGGAGGGTAGTATGAATGACATAAGAGAAAGACTGAGTTCTACACACAAACTTCAGAAGTAATAGCGAATATTACGGTCGGAATCAATAGAGGAGGAGGTATAGATTCAGAAGATCCGTAGACACAGGAAGATCTCAGCTCAGTTACATCATGGCCAGACAGAGATTCCGAAATCAGGTGTTGGACTTCGCGGCTTACCCACGTGCAGATACAGATTGAGTTCACAATTTAGTTACGATTAAGAGCCGATTGAAGTTTAAGACAATAGTCCGGAAGAATCAGTGGTGAAGAAAATGGGATACGGAAGTACATTACTGGGAAAAGATGAGACGCGTTTTAATTTCGCCAACGGTGTGGGTACTGCGATTAGGAATACCACACTAGTCAGTTCATTTGGAGAGTAGTTCACATCTAAAGAGGGCAACAAAAAACTTTGGGCAGGTAGACAAAGGTACAAGGAAGAACTCTTGGGTAACATAGGAAAGAAGGACGCACAAAAATACTCAGCGAAGACAGGAATGCAGATTCACAAATGCCTTGTGAATCAGATAAGTAGGAACTGCAGGGCAAATAAAGCGAAATCACTGTAGGAAAGGTCGAAAAAATCGAAAAATAAGTGATCATCCGTAGGACTGATTCAGCATATAGAAGAGTCGAAACAACCTTCGGTGAAGTCAAAAGCGAGGGTGACAACATTATGCGTGTAATATGAACTCGACTGTGAAACGCAGAGAAGAGAGCGGATAGGTGGAAACATGACACTGAATGCTTCATTGATATGGAGGACTTTTGTGACGACTTAATAGAAAAACAGCTGCAGACGATAAAAAATGCTTAGGGAATATTAAATTAGAATTTAGAAGAGCTCCGAAGGACTTCTGGAAGCAAGGCAGAAGGGATAGGTAACGTTTCATCGGAACACCTAGAATCACTGGACAACCAAACTAATAGATATGGAAAACCTATGAGACTGGTAAGGTATCATCAGACTTTCGGAAAATATCATGGCGAGAGCGACATATGTGACAACCATCGTACAATCAGCTTAAAAGGCTATGCTTCCAAACATTTGAGAAGAAGAGCATACAGAAAAATGGAAAGGAAAATTGAGTATCTGTTAGAGGACGATTAGATGGGCTTTAGGAAAGATGAATGCTCCAGAGAGGCACACTTTGAGCTTTTCCTGGAAGCAAGACTGAAGAAAAATCAAGATATGTTCGTAGAATTTGTCGACCTAGACACAGCGTTCGATAATGTAAACCGGTGTAAGATGTTCGAAATTTAGAGCAAAATAGTTACAAGCTATAGGAAAAACGGTTATTATACATTACGTACAAGAGCCAAGAGAGAACAGTAAAACTGGATGACCACTAGCGAATTGCTCAGATTAGATAGGGTGTAAGGCAGGGGTTCAGTCCTTCGCTCCTATTGTTCAAACTATATATCGAAGAGACAATAATGCGTATAAAAGAAAGGTTCAAGATGAAATCAGTGATAAGATTCACTACTAACTTTGCGATCCTTAGTGAAATTGCTTTTCTCATTGAGTATAGGATATGGACTGGGAGAAAATCGGAAGAGTACAAAAGTTATGAGAAGTAGCAGAAATGAGAAAAGCGAGAAACTTAACATAAAAATTGGTGATCAGAAAGTAGAGGAAATTAAGGAATTATGCTGCCTAGGAATCAAAATAACGCACGGAAGACGAAGCAAGGAGGACATAAAAAATGGACTAGTGCGGCAAAGTGGGGTTTCCTGGCCAAAAGGAGTCTACTGGTATCAAACATAGTCATTAATTTGAAGAAGAAATTTCTAAGAATGTACGTTTGAGGCACAGCGTTGTATGATAGTGAATCATTGACAGTGAGAAAGCCGGAACAGAAGAGAATTGAAGCTTTCGAGATGTGGTGCTACCGAAGACTTTTGAAAATTACTTGGACTGGTAAGGTAAGAAATGGAGAGATCCTCTGCAGAATCGGCGAGGAAAGGAAACGCTGACAAGAAGTACGGCAGGATGATTGGACATCTGTTTTAAGACATTAGTATTGTTTGCCGTGGTGACAACGCACCATCGTTAACACGATGATGATCGTGCCAAGCGTTAGTTCAAATCTATGATGCATTGTCACTCGGGCAACCAATATTTGAGTGTCATTGAATCTGGCAAGCAAAACTGATAAATAATTCAATTAATACTCGAACTGAACACTAAAGATTGTACTGACCGAAGTGATAGCCAGAGGTCAAGTCTAATCAGGTAACCAAGGAACAACCAACCATTCACACTCTACCACAGGTTGTACCAGCTCGTGTGCCTGACGTTGTGCACCTGGGCGTCCATGGACTCAGGAGGGCAGGGATGGGCGGAAGTGTGATACGTGTGTCATCAGGTAGCCTGGGCGGAGCCAGTGATACAGTTCTGCACCGTCTGCGAGCACGTGGGATAGGATGGCCACGTGGCTAGCGCATCCGAAGAGTGCGTGGAATAAGGCCTCCCGGCGAGCAGCTTAGACAGTTTATGGCTATATCTGTCAACGATTGAGCTGCGGTACCAGGCAGTGCCCGCGCTCTGTGGAACAGTGTTGAAGCAGTTGCTACTATCACGTGAGGGCTGCAGCCCGAGAACATTAAAGAGTACCGCACGGTACTTGCAACCAGCAGGTTGATTGCTTGTACTACTTCTATTCCTTATTTCCTGCATCTCATTTGGGAGAAATATTTTACGTATTTTTAAGTTTCATATTGCATGATGAGTGAAAGACGACCACTTCACCATCCACAGCGCACAGCGAACGAACTTATCACTTAAAAGTAAAGATTCCAATATGGTGGCAAACCTAAGAGGTTTGTCATTTAAGATCAGGTCGTTAGATTTGATGGCTAGTGAACCAATTTGGGGAAGAAATGCGCGTGTAAAATATTCAACTCCTGCCGTAACTGAAGTGCTTAGGAATTGTTACTGGCGCAAGGAAATTTCAAACCTTCAGCATATGAAAATGCTGAAAGCCTTCCTAATGACTGTTACGTCACAAAATACTTTACACTGTGCGACGGAAGAGTTACAAGATAACAGAGATCGGGCCGACGACGTAGCAGTGGTATCAATGTTCCTCACACTTGGAAGTACAGAATAAGCCTGTACACACAGTTCAAAAATAAATATATGTTTAAATGTGTATGAAATCTTATGGGACTTAACTGCTAAGGTCATCAGTTCTTAAGCTTACACACTACTTAACCTAAATTATCCTAACGAAAAACACGCACACCCATGCCCGAGGGATGACTCGAACCTCCTCCGGGACCAGCCGCAAAGTCCATGACTGCAGCGCCCTAGACCGCTCGGATAGTGGCGCGTGGCTAAATAAGTATAAAACATATGTTTTGCGAACGAGGAAACGTCCTTCGATATGAGCGGACTGACGGATGGTGAAAAGCAACCGTGTTTCTGCAGTCCTCATTGCAGTCTACTGAGTATCGATGTTTCTAGTTTTGCCTTAAAGAATTTTCTAAAAGTCATATACGCCCCCGTTTACATTAAAGACAGAAAACGGAGTTCAACAATGGCTAGTTACTTAATCTGTGTTCGTTGGAGGGAGAGTTTAGTTCCTAAAGCATAGAGTACAGACTTTGAGAACCAAGAACAACTGCCAACAAGGTTAAGTAGATATCTTCAGTGTAGCGAAGCCGCTTAAAGCTCCTAATTAAGAGAAGTCTTCCGCTCCAGAAAGCGTGCCAGTTAGGTTCTTCTCAGAGTACGCTGATGCAGTAGCCCCATATTTAAGAATCGCACACAACCGCTCGCTCGAAGAAACTTCCGTACCAAAAGATTGGCAAGTTTCACAGGTCATACCCATACTCACGAAAAGAAATAGGTGTAATCCGCTGAATTATAGACCCATATTACTGACATCAGTTGCGGTAGGACTTTGGAACAAACACAGTGCCCGAAAATTGTTAATTAACTTGAAGGTAACAGTCCATTGACAAACTATCAGCACCGATTCACAAAATATCCTTATTGTGAAACACAATTAGCTTCTTTTTCACACGAAGTAATGATTGTTATCGACAGGGGTTCTTAAATTGACTCCATATTTACAGATTTCCTGTAACATTTTGACATCGATCCTCACAAGAAATTTGTAATCAAAGTGCTTGGGTATGGGGTATCGCCTCAGTTGTGCGACTGCATTCGACATTTCCTGCCAAAAAGGTCGCAGTAGGAGTAATCAACGGAAAATCTTCAAATAAAACAAGTGATACGCGACGTTCCCCAAGGAAGTGTTATAGGTCCTCTGCTATTTCTAATCTGCATAAACAATTTAGTAGACAATCTGAGCAGCCCTCCTAGATTGTCTGGTGAAAATGCTGTCATTTACCACATATTACAGCCATCAGAAGATCAAACCAATTGCAAAACGACTTTGACATGATATCTGTACGGTGCGAAAAGTGGCTATGGTCTCTCAATAAAGAATAGTCTGAGAACATCCTCACGAGTACAAAAAGAAATACCTTAAATTTCAGTTACTCGATAATCACGAAAATGTAAAGCTCTCAGTTCGACTAATAGCTTTGAATAACTTAATTTCAAACGATTACGTAGGTAACGTTGTGTGGAAGGCGACCAAAGACAGCTTTTTATTGGCAGAACACTTAGAAGATGAAACAGGTGTACTAAAGAGACTGCGCATACTACGCTTGCTTGTCCTCTGCTAGAGTGTGTGATCCTTAGGAGATACGACTGAGAGAGGACACCGGAAAGGTACGAAGAAAGGCAGCTGGTTTTGTATTATCGCGAATTAGCGGAAAGAGTGTCACGGATATAATAAGCGAGTCGGAATGGTACCTATAAAACAAGGCGTTTTTCGTTGTGGCAAGATCCTTTCGTGAAATTTCAACCATCAGCTTACTCCTTTGAATGTGATAATATTACATTCTCGCAAACCTGCGTAGGAAGAGAAGATCGTCGTAATAAAATAAGAGAATCGAGAGCTCGTGGTGCAAGATTTAAGTGCTCAGTTGTCTTAGCGCTATTAGAGTGTCGAACGGTGGAAGTGTAGTCTCAATGTGGTTCTAAGAACTACCTGCCAGGCACTTAGATGTACGTTGCATCGTACTCACGTGGACGATGTGGACGTAAGTACCATAATCATCAATATCACACATTATTTTGAGTCTAATGGATGGATGAAGGCTTTTGCCTAACCACGCTCATCTGAATCGTAACACCTTCATGTTTCCTAACGTCATCCACATTGATATTCCTACGCCACCACCCTGATACTGAAATCTTGAAATCCTGCTGTTTATTAGTCTGTCTTCCATCCACATGCCTAGTTACATGTCCTGATCTCTTCCACTTTAATTTTCATTGTTACCATAATCATGTCTTCCATTGTGATTTCTTCTCTGATCCCTGTGTTTCTTTTCCTGTTTCTTTTAGTAGTCGACTTAACGAATCATTTAAGTTAAATGTCGTGTGGGTAGGGCCGCTCGTCGGGTAGACCAGTCGCCTGGAGCAAGTCTTTTGATTAGACGTCCCTTCCGTGACTTACGCGTCGATGGGGATGATATGATGATGAGGACAACACAACACCCAGTCCCTTAATGGAGAAAATCTCCGGCCCAGTCGGGAATCGAACCCAGGCCCCTTTGCACGGCATTCCGTCGCGCTGACCACTAAGCTATCGGGGCGGACAACATTTATGTGTAGAGAAGTAGTAAAAATGTATGCATGCACGTCCGAAGGAACATTGTACTGTAATTGTGACCCATACAGGCACTTCAATATCGTACTTATTTGTCGACACCGGGCAAGCGGTTTTCAATTAAAAGGTTTCCCCTGTAGGGGAGAAGATAGTGGATGTACGAGTGCAGGCTGTAGACACGTGCTTGACGCCATATGGGAGTTTGGGTCAAGTTGGGGAGCGTGCTTGGACAGCGTAACGTTGATGTTTTGTTTAACCTGCCTTTCCATTCTACAGAAAAAAAAGAAAAAGAAAACTGGAGGGGTGCAATTCAGGGATGGGAGGGGCGGGGCATCGTGGCCAGGCCTAGGGTTTCGACTCATACCCAGCCTCCACTGGCCTAAACCTAACTGCTGTACTTTCTCTTACAAAGGCCGTTAAGGCGACCGCTATGGATAAAATGGTAAGACGATCTAACAGTAAAGAACCGTAATCGATGGATCGATGATCGAGTTCTTTATATTTTTTAAAATTGGTACTTTTTGAATAGTATTATTTCGTATATATTACATTAGGTGGGTAATGTGATGAAAAGACAGGTGTATCTGCATGAAGTTATATTAAATTTCTAATGTTATTTGGCTGTTTGCTAATTTTCATTATGATAACAAATATTATGCGACTTTTATTTCTACAGGGAAGTTTTTTTTAAAAAAAGAAACAAATTGGTTGGCATCATTCCATTATACAGCTGATGGTAGTCCATATTCGCAGATGGAAATACATTTAATGTATAAAAATATGTAGTTACGGAGAGAGTGAGAATATCTTAACTTCAATTATTTAGTGCTGAATTATATCCAGGTCACAGTACTGTAGTTGTATTGAAAACTACTGTGAATAAAGAATGGGCATCTGTTGGTTGAACTGGAATGGTGAGCAGTGCTTAATGAAGCATGTTTCTCAAGTTATTTTGAACTTGTAGGAGATAGACATTGAACTGACAATTTAGCTGGGACTTGGTTGAACGTTATTATTGAGAACTGACTTAATTTAGAATCATTTATTCCCTCAATGTTGTGATATGTGGTGCTGTTGTAATGTTTACAAAGAAATAATGCAAGTTTTGGGTCGAACGTGGGCCCTGTGAAACCCCAGTGCTCGTCGCATGTGCTGGTACCATAGTACTGCGTGGTCATGCGTGCACGACAAAAATGTCAACTTCTTAGACATGAAGACACACTCAGTTTTTCCATTGTGACGATCTCGTTGTTGCATGTTTCGTTTCCCGTAGACATGTAAATTACACATCGACTGTCAGAGCTTGGGGAAGGTGTCTCACTGCCAATTTGGGTATTGTAAAATAATTTTTAAGTAATTTTGCTAATACATACATAAATGCGGTAATGACCTCAAGTATTATCCCCTCCGTGGAACTGAATGCCGCCTTGTGGCGCTGGAGGCCTCTTACGCGGTGAGGGGTTCGGACCTCAGTTGAGAAATCAAATGACACAAGCAACTTTGACAAAGATCAGATTGTAATATCCCGGCTCCTGAGAAAGGCCATCTCGGAATCGACGAGGCTGGTTGGCTGTTTATGCGCTGCTGTCATTAGTATCTCCCGAAAGTAGTTGATGGACAATAATAACACAAGTCGGCGACAATGTTTTGAACGTCCATGCCCAATCACAGGAAGTGGAGGTCGGCGGCTTACCGTTCTGTGAAGCAGCATAGGCGGCGATCTGGGGAAGATCTGACGAGAGAGCAGAATTCTGGTGCAGTCACAAGTGTTCCGCAGCCCGCTGTTCAGAGGACAGTTTTGGACCTTGGGCTCTGCAGTAGATGACCCCTACACATTCCCATGTTGACCCCACGACGTTGCTCGTTACGATTGCAGTGGGCACGAGATCATCGAGATTGGACCAGGGATCAAAGAAGATGGGCTGTCTGGTGGGTTGAACCACGTTTTTCCTTACACGGTGTCGGTGGTCGTGTCCGCATTCGCCGTTATCCAGGCAAACAGTTGTTAAGCAACTTGTCATGGATGCGAGCTGGTGGGGTGGTAGGGTGTGCTATGGGATATATTCATCTCGAATTAGGTGGTGCTTGTGGTAGTAACGGGAGGCATCATTCCGGTCGGGGTGGCCGAGCGGTTCTAGGCTCTACAGTCTGGTACCGCGCGACCGCTGCGGTGGCAGGTTCGAATCGTGCCTCGGGCATGGATATGTGTGATGTCCTTAGGTTAGTTAGGTTTAAGCAGTTCTAAGTTCTAGGGGACTGATGACCTCAGAAGTTAAGTCCCATAGTGCTCAGAGCCAATTTTGAAGGTATCATTGACTGTTGTGGACTAAGCGAACGTTACTGCCGACCGACCACCTTCAATCCGTCATGCTTGAGGTCTTCCCTGCCGTTGATAATATATAATCACAAAAAATGTCCGTTTCACTAGTCGATAATTGTGCTACAGTCGTTTGACGGCCGTGATCATGAACTCACGTTGATGTCTTGCCCATCCACAAAACACCGGCCCGTACTTTACGGGAACTGCATGACTAGTATGCAGACATATGGTGCCACATAGTTCCACGAAACTTTTCGAGGGCCTTTTTGAATAAGTGCCACGCAGAATTGCTACTCTATTGCGTTACAAATGTATGACAAGACATTATTAAAGATATAACCATAATCCTTTGGTTCAACAGCGTATGTTGCAATAAGTCCTTCAAAACCTACACACGTACTTCTTCCCCTACTGTTTGTGGAAATCATTAACTGTGCTAATTACGTATACTCCTTGCCACTAGCCAAGATCAGAAAGTACACGATTTCTGTTGGTGAACAGGGCTTCTCATCTGGTAATAATTAACGCCTTGGTTTTTTAATTTATGTTCATAACTAGCTACCCCAGCGACTTAGGAATGCAATTTGTTTCACCGAGATTAATATTAAATGTTTTGTACTGTGATCCAGCTACGCATTCGCGGTATCTAAAGCAAAACAAACCACTGAGCACAATAACACTGCGTTTTAATGTCTTTGATGTAAGGTAAATGGTTGTGGAGAGAGAGAGGGACTGAGAATGCCCGTATAAAAGTTTATATTTTTGTAACAGTTTCATTCAGTTCACTCAGCACGACTTTAACACTACTTCCTGTCGAACAGCAATGCTCTCTTTTCAATAAGTGCCTTATTGACGCGTTATAGGAGTGATCAATAACCGAACATGACTGTCGTGTGAAATGGTAACACTCCTAACATTGCTGCTCAACTAAGTCTTCAGTTACAGTGCTCAGAAACCTAGCAAAGAAATCAAGGATTCATCAATCCACTTCTTCCAACGACTTCCAGAATGAAAGCTGATTGTTAATTTAAACTCACCACTGGTACTCTAAATCTTTGGTAGTACCTGGATCTGATTACTGATGAGGGCTGATAACTCGAAGTACCTATTAGCATCCGGACTACTACAACGTATTAGAAACTTGAAGAAATTACACTGATGGAAAAACAATTCCAATACCATAATATAGTAAGTGTAGAGTAATGAATTTTCTGGAATACTTTTGTGAAGGTAACATACGTAAATTATTATCATTAAAAAATCAGATGTTAATGTAGGCGCGAGGTAAGTCATTGCAGATGTGAGATGCTGCTACATTAATAACCGGTGCAACCACCAGATTGTTAAAAGCACGCATACAGACATGCCTGCACTGTGTTATACAGGTGCCTGATGTCAGTTCGTGGGGTGGAGTTCTAAGCCTGTAGCACCTTATCAGTCAATACAGTGACGGTTAATGCTGTTTGTAGAAAACTTTGGAGCTGTCCTCCAACGATGTCCCATATGTTCTCCATTGGGGACAGGTCTTCTGATCGAGAAGGCCAGTGCAACATGTCGACACTTTGTAGAGCATGCTGGGTTACAACAGCGGTAAGTGGGCGAACGTTATCCTGTTGGAAAATGCTCTCTGACATGCTGGTCATGAACGGCAGCACAACATATCGAGTCACCAGGTCGACGTACAAATTGTAAGTCACAGTCCGCGTGCTGTCACACAAAATAGCACCCCAGACCATAACTCTAGGTGTGGCTACGCTGGTTGCAGTTCCACAGCTGGCTTCCTTCTAACTAAAACACGGCCTTCAGAATCAGCTTTCATCAGAAAACACAACAGACCTTCATCCTGCCCTCAAATGACCTCTCGCTTGACGCCACTGAAATCGCAAATGGCGGTGGATTGGAGTCAGTGGAATGCATCCTACAGGGCGCCTGCCCTTGAAGTAACCGTTGTGTCACTGTGGTGCCAACTTCTGCTGAAATTGCTGCTGTTGCTGCTGCTGCTGCAGATGAAGTGCGATGCGCCACAGCCCTAAGCCAAACACGGTGGTCTGCCCTGTTGGTAGTGCCACGTGGCTACTTGCAGCCCGATCCTCTTGCGACCGTACATTCTTGTGACCACTGCTGCCATCATCATGTACAATGGCTATATTCCTGCCAAGTCGTTCTGTAATACCACAGAATAAACATCCAACTTCTCGTAGCCCTATTAAACAATCTTGTTAAAAATTTGTAAAGTCTCGGACTGAAGACCAAAACAACAATAATAACAACACCAGTTTGGTGCCTCACAGGCGCCATCTTCAGTCGAATGAGGCACCGAATTTCGTAGCAAAACTAAATGAAATTACAGCTCTTGTTATCTATTCTCTTCAAGTTTCAATCAGCTGAAGACCCATTCCATTTGAAAAGTATGGAATTATAGAAACGTTAGAAACTTATCCCACTAGATAGCACATCTTTCTTTAATTGGTGATTAGCCATAAGTCAGTAGCTGTACAGGGCTCTACCCAAAATATGAATCATCCAAGCCCTTACAGTTAAAAGATAGTATTCTCAGCCGAAATGTGTGCCGATAATGTCAAAGCAGTACAGCCTTACCAATACAACTACTTGATTATCAGATGAAATTTGCACCTTTCCAGTTTGTACTACCGAATATGATTACATTTAAAGAGGGAACAAGGTAAATTAAAAAGGAATGTAGCAAACTAACTTTTTTATTAACACTATCGTGAAAACTTGACATAAATTTGGAATACAATTTTTGGCGAACTGCTAAGCGCTATTGACTGATACGAATTCGAATCAGAGGGAAAACGGATGTGAGTAATGATCGGCATAATGCAGAGTCTGTGTGGTAAGGAAGTGGATGCTAAGACAATATGGAATGTTAGACATTTGGGCACTAAGCATGCTCATGTAAATAGGTTATGGAACCAGACTGAAATTACTGACACATTAGCATAAGGTGCTACAGAGCAAGTACAGCTGAAGAATGGAGCAGTAAAGTTTCACCAGCATTAATTAAAGCTTCGGTAGACGGTAGCAGAATGGACACTTGTGAGACCGAGCTTTTCTAAAATAGGAAACCAGTCTCTTTCGCTACATGAGAGAAAGGTGCTAAAGTGACTTACTTCGTACACATGCATCCGCAAAACAGAATTGAGCTGCCCAGAATGACACGAATTACGCCATGGGCTAAAGACTTCATTAAGTTCATTTACAATTACATATATTGTTACCATTTGAAACAGATCCACACAGAAGCAACCTCTCTTCAGAGAGCATTCTGCTGCCCCACAGATCTAATGTATACAACACCCAATATCTATCTGAAGCTTTCAGTAGCAAAAGTACTCCTTACAAACGCTCACTGCTACCTAACTGTGCCGTACATCTCCTAAAGAGTATGTGACTGAACTTAATGAGGTCCCATGGCTATGTCTGTTGTCTCCAAAACCCCATGGCTATCTGCCTTTCTGCCACCGAAGAGCATGGTTTTTCGGCCGCGTTTTTCGTTGTCCTATATGTCCAATCCCCTGCTACACTTCTCAGCGTGGCGTTCTAACTCATTCAGAATCTAAGAAAAACACAGAAGGATACACCATTTTTGTCACTTTTGCGAGTAGAGAAAGCTTCCAAATTTTTCCAGAAGCTTCTTTAGAGACATCCTAAGATCCAGTGAAGGGCCTTTCTAAAATTTGACAGTAAAACTGGTGTTCCCACCTGTTTACGGTCCACAAGTAATGTAGGTCACACAGGAATTTTCTTTTTCGCGCTTTCATCCTGCAATTGTTCTGCAGTCCCATGAAGTTTAAAGGACACTCCTGGTCACCCTTTAGCAGGGCAGAGCAGAAATTCGCCCCACCATCAACCAAACAGAGAAACATAGAGTAGAGATTTCTAATTACACTCCTGGAAATGGAAAAAAGAACACATTGACACCGGTGTGTCAGACCCACCATACTTGCTCCGGACACTGCGAGAGGGCTGTACAAGCAATGATCACACGCACGGCACAGCGGACACACCAGGAACCGCGGTGTTGGCCGTCGAATGGCGCTAGCTGCGCAGCATTTGTGCACCGCCGCCGTCAGTGTCAGCCAGTTTGCCGTGGCATACGGAGCTCCATCGCAGTCATTAACACTGGTAGCATGCCGCGACAGCGTGGACGTGAACCGTATGTGCAGTTGACGGACTTTGAGCGAGGGCGTATAGTGGGCATGCGGGAGGCCGGGTGAACGTACCGCCGAATTGCTCAACACGTGGGGCGTGAGGTCTCCACAGTACATCGATGTTGTCGCCAGTGGTCGGCGGAAGGTGCACGTGCCCGTCGACCTGGGACCGGACCGCAGCGACGCACGGATGCACGCCAAGACCGTAGGATCCTACGCAGTGCCGTAGGGGACCGCACCGCCACTTCCCAGCAAATTAGGGACACTGTTGCTCCTGGCGTATCGGCGAGGACCATTCGCAACCGTCTCCATGAAGCTGGGCTACGGTCCCGCACACCGTTAGGCCGTCTTCCGCTCACGCCCCAACATCGTGCAGCCCGCCTCCAGTGGTGTCGCGACAGGCGTGAATGGAGGGACGAATGGAGACGTGTCGTCTTCAGCGATGAGAGTCGCTTCTGCCTTGGTGCCAATGATGGTCGTATGCGTGTTTGGCGCCGTGCAGGTGAGCGCCACAATCAGGACTGCATACGACCGAGGCACACAGGGCCAACACCCGGCATCATGGTGTGGGGAGCGATCTCCTACACTGGCCGTACACCACAGGTGATCGTCGAGGGGACACTGAATAGTGCACGGTACATCCAAACCGTCATCGAACCCATCGTTCTACCATTCCTAGACCGGCAAGGGAACTTGCTGTTCCAACAGGACAATGCACGTCCGCATGTATCCCGTGCCACCCAACGTGCTCTAGAAGGTGTAAGTCAACTACCCTGGCCAGCAAGATCTCCGGATCTGTCCCCCATTGAGCATGTTTGGGACTGGATGAAGCGTCGTCTCACGCGGTCTGCACGTCCAGCACGAACGCTGGTCCAACTGAGGCGCCAGGTGGAAATGGCATGGCAAGCCGTTCCACAGGACTACATCCAGCATCTCTACGATCGTCTCCATGGGAGAACAGCAGCCTGCATTGCTGCGAAAGGTGGATATACACTGTACTAGTGCCGACATTGTGCATGCTCTGTTGCCTGTGTCTATGTGCCTGTGGTTCTGTCAGTGTGATCATGTGATGTGTGTGACCCCAGGAATGTGTCAATAAAGTTTCCCCTTCCTGGGACAATGAATTCACGGTGTTCTTATTTCAATTTCCAGGAGTGTATAAAGAGCACCGAAAAATAAAATCAAACACGGGCTACATAGGCACCTCTTCTGGTAATCATTATTATTCATATGAATTAGAAGCAGGCGAAAAATTAATGTGTTACCTATTTAAGATAATTAGTTCTAGAATTAATGAAAGAGTTGTCAAAATCAATGTACGTTCTCCACTAAAATCTTTCGCAGAGAAAATTTCTGTAGGAAATCATTTTTTCGCGAAGGAATAAAGGACCAGAGAATTTAGGCTCATATACATAGAAACATCATTACTTAGGTAATGGCAGTGGAAAGACTACCATATCTTAGCTACCCAAAATTAAAATCTTAACTTGAATATACTCCACTAAGTGTTTGTAAAAATATTTGTGAGCATACGTTTGTTATAATTGACGCAGAATTGCTCAGAAATGTAGATAAAATAAGCTGAATGTCTATAATGCAAAAAATTTACTGACTAGTAAAATGTTTGGAATATCACCCAATGGGATGTCTAATGAGGATAACAAGACGCACAATATCAGACTGTTGCTGAAGGTAAAGACATGACTCTCAAGCAAGCATAGATTGGCAAAACAATAAACAATTTCAGGCAAGTTTCCCACTAAAACTGCCAGTACTATTGTACTAGGTTAATAATACATCAAATGTAGAGCTCATTCTCGATCAACACAATTTCGACATGTCATTAATGAATGTTAATTTGAAACAAATATTACTAACGAACTGTGTAATTATAGTAGCGCTGACTTAACTAAACAAGCATGGATTGTTACAACATCTATGCAATGCATAGTGCAAGGACTCATACCAAGCTATGTGTAATCAAATTGTGTTGAAACAAATGTGGATAAATCATACTGTAAAACAAAGATAAAAATACCACATAAATGTTATCACAAAGAAAACAGGAGCTTACAATACCAAGAATGTGTAACACTTTCTACTAGTCAGATGGTGTAGAAAAATGTAAGAGTAATAGATAGTGTAGACAGTGCACAAAAATAAGATTAAAATGAATATGTGCACATTACATGAAAAGATGCTATTCAACTACACGCCAGATGAGAAGAGTACAAGTGATGTAAACAGAACACACTTACATACGTTAAACTAACTCCTAAGACGGAGGAGGAACGGCAGATAAAGAGATGAAGAACACAGTTGACAGACAGACACAACTAACAACCTATTAAAGACAATAAGGCTGAAAATGGGGTAAAATATAAGTAATAACAAAAAACTATACATTTACTTACCATACGCGCGACGAAATCACAAGGGTCTCATAGGTAAATCAAGAACATATACCCAAAGCACGAGAAATGCATTCTCATCAACAATCGATTCCACGTGACAAATAGTCAGACAAGTAGTCATTCATACGCCCCGACTTTGACAACATAGTGTCCAAAACCTTGCTGCTCATCAGCACTCACGGATTTAAAAACCTTGTTATAGATTCTGCGCCATTCTTGAAAATGTGCTGGCACAGAAGTTCAATAAATGTCCATAGCTTCAGCGATACATTATATGTTCAACCAGGTTCACTCAAGAATAATAGGAGTGTGACCTTGTTTTAAGTGAGTATTGCATGATGGAAAACCTTGTCCATACATTACAGAGTAAATTAAATTGGTGGAAGATGCTATCTATTCACATCAACCCAGCTGCACAGATTCTGCATTGTGTACCAACACTTGACATTGGCATCTGAATCAAATGTTCATGTGGCAAATCGCTCATCACGCTGAAACTAGCAATGCTCGAAGTGAGAAATTGTGCAATGTGTGCCAGCACGTAGTTAAAGACTGTTGAAGTTCGGATATTACGCTTCCCATTGACGAAAGAAATGGAATGATATCCGTCACCATTAAATATTTGTGTCGTCACATTGTATCAAAGCGTCATGTAATGAGCCAGCCGTTCATTCAGAGACAAGTTACATAAGCCTCTTCCCTTTTAATTCAGTCCAGGTGGATTACAAGCTCTGTCGTTAGCTATGGCACTCACCCCTGTGATGTTGGTCAAGTAGGATGATCCTATGAGGCTGTTCCAGATCTGCTGACAACCAACGTCCATTGAGTGGCAGCACTCTTGCTTATGTCTTGACAGAAGGATGTACTCAGCTGGTTTCTCTGAAGGTGACTCGCTGAGATGGCCAATCACGTGGTGGTAGCTTTGAAGCAACTTACCTGGGCTGCTCTGGTGTTTTTGTTGGCTTACCATTAGTCACCTCGGCACATGCTGCTAGAGTCTGTGAAGGGCGTGGACAGCAGACACCCTTCTCAAGGCTATCACCATACCAGCCAAGACTGGACGGACTTCAAGTTCGGCACATGGCCATTGCTACCTCGTCGGCTAATGGGACTTCAGCCCTCAAGACTGCATACATCTTCTGTGCAGCGTCAAAACATTCTGATACCTGGTTAAAGCAAAAAATAGTATCCGTTGCTCTATTTCTTTCCATTCTCAACAGTGACTCCGAACATCTCATCAGTTACAAGTTACAGACTGTGAAAGATGCAAATAATAACAACGTATTATCCTAATATCTTCACAATAAACGGAATTATCATCACATAAAAAAAATTTAAAGATGAAATAATATTCACATAGTGCGGAAGGTATCTTTAACAAGATTAATTTACAACACAAAATGATCTGCGTACATCTTAAACTACAAAATAAGTTAGCGAAAAGTATAATCTAGCGATACACAAACAGAAGACACAGATATACATTGTTTCTGATACTAATAAGTTTAGTAACAGGGTTAGGTAGAGGTGCTATGATGGAGGGGGTTAATTCAAGCTACTGCCCTCGTAGTATGCCAATAATGGGCAACAAACTAGTGCATACAACATTTCGATAGAGTAATGCATGGTATGTTATCCTTAACTTGCTATCCCGCAAAGTTATGGTTAATTTACTCATTCACACATGGAAGTAGAGTTTAATATCATCCACAAAATCCTGAACGTCGTGTATGCAAAATACAAAATATATCTAACATGGGTAGCCATCGTGTATACTACCATGGCAAACTATTTTTTCTGACGATTATCAATACTGACATCATTGTTAGTTTACTTCGTTAATATACTTTTTCTTCCACTATATAAAATAAAGTTATCTTGTTTCTCAAGAAATACATCTAAATAGTGGGCCTAAAATAAAACCAAAATCACTTAAAATTAAACGGCATAGGAAGCCCTAAACTTCACTTGGTCCTTTGCTAATGTGAGACTCGAGACATACCTTTTTCCGTCATTTGATTCTCCCGATAGTTGTTTCCAGCTAATTCATAGGTGATAACCTTTTATTTCTGGCGCCGGCCGTTGTGGCCGAGCGGTTCTAGGCGCTTCAGTCCGGAACAGTGCTGCTGCTACGATCGCAGGTTCAAATCCTGCCTCGGGCATGGATTTGGGTGCTGTCCTTAGGTTAGTTACGTTTAAATAGTACTAAGTCTAGGGGCTGATGACCTCAGATGTTAAGTCCCACAGTGCTCAGAGCAATTGGAACCATTTTCTTTTGTTTCTGTCAATTTCTCAGGACATTCGTTTATTCATGGGATGGTGTTACTATAATTGCAAGACACTCATCAATTCTGGAGACTATCAATCGTCATATTCATCCCTAGCGCTTTCCTAGCGTCTATAATGACAGACTACCATGTGCCCTTCGTGTAGCCACTATAAAATCAAGATCTCCACATCACAGCTTCTGTAGGTTCCATCTAAATTGGATACTTTCAGGCGCGACGACCGACTCCATTAAATTAAAGATCCCAACTAAAGGACTAACGTTAACCGCGTAATTATGGCACACTGCAACAACCAAAATTTTTCTTAAATGAACAGCAACAATTACAGTATTAATTATGTAAGATTTACAGGAGCATGTCAACTAGAGCATATTCTCTGCCACGTACAAGTCCTTGATACAGTCAAGAGTTCAGTAAAACCTCGTCTCTCCTTCTAATCCTTTAGACCATTGAAGAAATTTCTTTAGATTAGTGACACATTGTTAAACAAGTTACAGAAACAGGTTGGAAGTACTGATACTCGTACATTAGCAGAAGGTAA